>NC_080570.1:50334513-53162013 GCF_030247185.1 Malaya genurostris | reverse complement strand
TAGAATGATAGAATGATAGAATGATAGAATGATAGAATGATAGAATGATAGAATGATAGAATGATAGAATGATAGAATGATAGAATGATAGAATGATAGAATGATAGAATGATAGAATGATAGAATGATAGAATGATAGAATGATAGAATGACAGAATGATAGAATGATAGAATGATAGAATGATAGAATGATAGAATGATAGAATGATAGAATGATAGAATGATAGAATGATAGAATGATAGAATGATAGAATGATAGAATGATAGAATGATAGAATGATAGAATGATAGAATGATAGAATGATAGAATGATCAATGGATTGAAAAACGAAAACTCAAAACCAAAAGGGAATGGATAGAAGGATAGAGAGAAAGTGTGGTAGTGTGGCAATAGAGTAATAAATCGATAAAAAATAGTACGATAGAAATTTTAAACAAATACAACTATGGAAAAAACGAACGATATATTATGTATTGAACGATAGAAAGTATTCGAAAAGTATTATAGAAAAGAACGGTAGATCATAGGGAAAAAATCGATGCATGAATAGAAAGAGAGATCAACAAAACGAGGGAAAGATTGATCGTTTGTAATATTGAAATATGAAAATAAATAATAATAAAACTATAAAAAATTGAACAATGAAATAATATAAACGTACATCGATAGAACACGATAATAAGGAAAAACGACAGGACGATAAACATGTAGATGTAAAATCATGAAGATCGACAATGCGATAGAAAAATGACCGTAAAGAAAGATAGAATGATAGCAAAAAATAGAAAATTATAGAACTATAAAACGGTAAAATTACAAAATGATAATTCGTGGAAACTACTGAAAGATAAATCGAAAGAAACTAATAAGTAATACAATAATACAATGATAAAACGATAAAGCCTTAAAAAATTAAACTGATTAAACAATGAAACGAAAACTGATAAAATTATATAACGACAAGACAATAAAACCGTACAGCTATAAAGTCATAAAAACGTTAAAACGAGAAAACGTTGACTAACAAAGAGAAAAACGATGAATCGATAGAACCAAAAAAAAACGATAATAGAATGAAACGATAAAACGATATAGCAATGATGAACAACTGGCAAATGATAAAACTGTACTTGATAAAACAATGAAACTTTGAAACGATTGATCGAAAAAGCAACAGGACGATAACACGATGAAACGATAAAACAATAAAATTAAAAACGATGGAAAAATAAAACGATTAAACAATACCTTATGATAAAAAAAGAACCTGAATTTTCATTTTAAAATTCCCGCGCTTGTCCAATCGGTAAACTTTTATTCTCTCAACGTTGGCAACACTTTTATACACATTCTGTCAAATTTTGACGCATATCGTACGATTAGTTTTTGTTTGGCGTCTATACAAAGAAGTTAAAAAATTTTAAATCGTTTTTAAAATGAAATTTCCGGTTCTTTTTTATCATAAGGTATAAACTATGTAACAGAACGATAAAACGATAAAACGATAAAACGATAAAACGATAAAACGATAAAACGATAAAACGATAAAACGATAAAACGATAAAACGATAAATAAAAACGATAAAACGATAAAACGATAAATAAAAACGATAAAACGATAAAACGATAGAACGATACACAACGATAAAACTATAAAACATAAAACGATAAAACGATAAAACGATAAAACATAAAACGATAAAACGATAAAACGATAAAACGATAAAACGATAAAACAATAAAACGACAAAACGATAAAACGATGAAATGATAAAACGATAAACAACGATAAAACGATAAAACGATAAAACGGTAAAACGGTTAAACGGTTAAACGGTGAAACTATAAAACGATAAAACGTTAAAACGATAAAACGATGAAATGATAAAACGTTAAAACGATAAAACGATGAAATGATAAAACGATAAAACGATTAAACGATTAAACGATTAAACGATTAAACGATTAAACGATTAAACGATTAAACTATTAAACGATTAAACGATTAAACGATTAAACGATTAAACGATTAAACGATTAAACGATTAAACGATTAAACGATTAAACAATTAAACGATTAAACGATTAAACGATTAAACGATTAAACGATTAAACGATTAAACGATTAAACGATTAAACAATTAAACAATTAAACGATTAAACGATTAAACGATTAAACGATTAAACGATTAAACGATTAAACGATTAAACGATTAAACGATTAAACGATTAAACAATTAAACGATTAAACGATTAAACGATTAAACGATTAAACGATTAAACGATTAAACGATTAAACGATTAAACGATTAAACGATTAAACGATTAAACGATTAAACGATTAAACGATTAAACGATTAAACGATTAAACGATTAAACGATTAAACGATTAAACGATTAAAAGATTAAACGATTAAACGATTAAACGATTAAACGATTAAACGATTAAACGATTAAACGATTAAACGATTAAACGATTAAACGATTAAACGATTAAACGATTAAACGAGTAAACGATTAAACGATTAAACGATTAAACGATTAAACGATTAAACGATTAAACGATTAAACGATTAAACGATTAAACGATTAAACGATTAAACGATTAAACGATTAAACGATTAAACGATTAAACGATTAAACGATTAAACGATTAAACGATTAAACGATTAAACGATTAAACGATTAAACGAATAAACGATTAAACGATTAAACGATTAAACGATTAAACGATTAAACGATTAAACGATTAAACGATTAAACGAATAAACGATTAAACGATTAAACGATTAAACGATTAAACGATTAAACGATTAAACGATTAAACGATTAAACGATTAAACGATTAAACGATTAAACGATTAAACGATTAAACGATTAAACGATTAAACGATTAAACGATTAAACGATTAAACGATTAAACGATTGAACGATTAAACGATTAAACGATTAAACGATTAAACGATTAAACGATTAAACGATTAAACGATTAAACGATTAAACGATTAAACGATTAAACGATTAAACGATTAAACGATTAAACGATTAAACGATTAAACGATTAAACGATTAAACGATTAAACGATTAAACGATTAAACGATTAAACGATTAAACGATTAAACGATTGAACGATTAAACGATTAAACGATTAAACGATTAAACGATTAAACGATTAAACGATTAAACGATTAAACGATTAAACGATTAAACGATAAAATGATTAAACGATAAAACGTTAAAACGATTAAACGAAAAACCTATAAAATGATGAAATGTTACAGTTCCAGAATGATAGAAAAAGAATCAACGCAGAGATGAATTGATAGAACGATAGAACGAAAATGTATAGAATAATAGAAAGGATAAAGGATCCAAAGATATAATCATGTGATAGATGTAGAAACAGATGGAGTGATAGAACAAACGAGCGCTAGAACGATGGAAAGAAAAAAATACAGTGAACGGCGCCAACATTTGATTGGATCAGAAAAACAAGCATAAATGGAGTCATTTTTAAATTGGTTTCCGATCACGAAATCGTTGAACGTAAAAGTGTCAGTATTTCAACTAATGTGGCGTAAAAGTGGAAGTATTTCAATTAATCAATCTTATCTCAAGGCCAGCGTAGCTTCGAAAACAAAAAAAAATATTGTTATTCGAGAAGTCACACAAACAAACCACCCGCTCAAAGTAGAATCGAAGACTGGAAGTAAGAATAGCAATTTATCCACTTGTTTAGAAATCAAACCAGTTCATCCATATCGTTTGCTAATGGCGATCATGATAATAGCCATATGAGAAAGTTTAGTATATTCATGTATGTATCATATTTTATTATAATATGTTTGCCTCCGGTCCTGCAGCCGTCCGGATTCTTGTCCTTGTCAACCTTTCCCGCCGCCCAATTCTTCAGCTCTGTGTCGGGGCATTTCGGGTCCGTCTGGTTTGGTTTAACTTGTGATTTTTTCCGTTTCTATTATTTTTTTTCTTGCTTTGCTTTGCATGGCGCAAGCCTCGTCCAGCAGACAGTTTGTGTTTTCCGTTCCGATCCTGAGAACGAGGGATGGGGAGGCCGAACAGTGTACAGTTTGGCAAGTTTGTTCGGAGGTACATGTCAACTGGTTTTGTGAATATGATGCGGCTTATGTCCCACCAGTCCCCCAACAGCAGCAACAACAACAACAACAGTAACCAAAAGAAGAAAATGATAATGTTGCCAGCAAAATGCTTCCGCTCCGAGAGATTTGGTTTCGCCAGAACGTACCAAGCAAAGTAAATATACGTGACACGGATGAAGAGGTGGGGGCGATGAAAATAAAATGTTGTCAGACTTGTCGAGCGGGTCCGGGAAAGGTACGTACGTGTTCCAATGGACGGAAGAAGATCACATTTTCTCCCAGGAAACGACGCTGGCGATGACGGTTTGTCAAGAACGGGTAGGATATGGGGGCAGACAGGACCGGCCGGTAGGCAAAGGAGACACCGGAGCAAGGGTAGATTTTGTCTATGCCAATTATTGTTATCGTTGTGGGGCAGAGTTTGCACACACACAGACACAGATACGAAAAAAACAGGCAGCCGGAATTAATTCGGAAGGATATTATGACAGATGGTTATTGCATTTGCCTCCTAGTTGTACCCGTGTATAAACTACCTCTTTTATTTCGTCCAGGAATCGCAATTTGATTTACATATGGAGGGTTTTATGGCGGGCGACGTCGGCATAATAATTCATTCGAGCTATTATTGTGACATGTTATGTGAGCCCCATATTTTGGGCTCGAATTCGGGAGGGCAATTTGCAATGGATATTTTTATTTATGCTTTATGTTTCAACAGTTCCAATCTGAAGGTGTCGAATGGTAATATACGTGCGATAATTGAGCGAAATTGAGTGCAGCGACGAGGGTGAGAGAGATGAATTATGATGAATAGTTTGTGGTCTATAAATTAGTTCTTTGAGTATGTAATAAAACACGAATGAATATTTCACATCGGAAGGAGCCGTTTGAATTGAGCTCCTTTAGTTGGAAAATAATCCTCTCATTTTCAGTTTGCTGCATTCTATCTTCCAACTATTGCATTCGATGATAATAATTCATGACTGCACAGTAGATAACGTTATCGATTCACCCTCAGCTACAAATAGATATAAAATTTGCATTTCTGACCTCCGACTTTTCCATTAGTCTTTCACCCGGTCAAGTAAGAAAACAAACGGGAATGTGCCACATAAATCAAATCCAACTCTTTTAATGAAATTAGTTTCAACTAAATTCATTAAATTAGTTTGGAGATTCGTAACTCTTATGTGTGGAACATCTGATAGTATGAGCTAAATCAAATCGTACTTCAACCAGAGTGTCGACCGATATCATAAAATCAAACTCCCCACAACACCCCGATTTTCCAAATCGAATCGAAAAAAAACTATTTCACCTAGTGGTGTGCTAATGCCTTTCTCTTGTCATTCAAACTTTCTCATTAAGACATATGTTTTCGATAGGATAATTTCCGACAAGAATTTAGGCTTATTTTTAACACAAATTCATTCACGTTATGTCGGTTACGTCACTTATACCATTAGACTACCGGAACTGAAAGTGACAGCCAACTGATCTTCGAACTTGATTCACAACCCAATGGTAACTTCCAAACTTGCCTAAGTTTGTTTAAAAAAGTTCTCCGAGCAAAATGTGCGGGGAGAAATAAATGCGTTCTGTCGGTTGCGTCATTTATACCATCATATATCCGGAACCAGAAATGATAGCCTAATCCAGTTGGTATCCGTTTAGCGGTAAAAATAGTTTTGAAAAATGCACATACTCATACACATTTTCCGACCTCTTCGAGCTGAGTCAAATGATATACAACACTATGGGTCTCCGGGGCTCTGCTCGAACGTTGGTTTTTCCAGTTATTATATGTATATCCCAAGGAGTGTATCGAAAATAAGCTATCCATATACATTTGTGTTGTACGCATGTATTTGTGATGGTTTTGTATGCTCAGATCACAGCATGCTATGCGTTTGGTTGTCAGCCTCCGTTTGTTTACTTGTCTGTGCGGTTGAAATTCTGCGTTTTAAAAATGTCGCACATAAATGCAGAAATCTATCGATCTGAGTATCTCCAGAAGAGATTGCTGCCTTTATATAAAAAGCATAGTACACCTCCACTGTTTTGGCCGGATTTAGTGTCAGCTCACTATGCCAAAACCACTTTCAATTGGCTTGCGGAAAAGGATATAAATTTCGTTGAGAAAAATATCAATCCACCAAATTGCCCTCAGCTTCGACCCATCGAACGTTACTGGGCAGTCGTGAAGAGGGTCTTCAAGAAGACTGGTACGGCAGCTGGGAACATGCCACTTTTTCATATATCTTGAAATATAACCATAGAAACGGGGGTATATGAAATTTTCGAAATCGAATTCATCTCGAAAAACCAATTTTTTTGAAAAAATCGACTTTCTGGGACTTAAAACAGAAAGTCGTTTTTTCAAACGAAAATTTTTTTTCGAGATGATACTAAATATCGACGTTTTATGGAATTCTACGACGTTTGTCATCAAAAAAATTCAATTTCGGAAATAACCCCCACCTCCTTCCCTATCCTATGGTGATTTTTTAGGATAGAAAATTTTCAAACTTCAACCGCCGGGCAGCACCCCTTACCCATATTCGATTTAGCTCAAATTTTGCATGGGGACTTTTTTGAGGTGCTTAAACTTTTGAGCTCTACCGCTTTACGAAATTAGAGGAGATCCCAAAATGGCTGAACCGATTTTCACAAGCTAAGATTCTAATGGAAGGTTTCATGGTCCCATAGCCTGATATTGGATTCTATCCCGATCCGACATCCGATTCCGGAGATATACGATGATATGCACCAAAAAAATGAAAAAATATGCACTCACTTTTTTTCAGAGATGGTTTCACAAAATTAGATTCGAATGCAAGGTTTTATGGTGCCATAGCCTGCTATTGAATATCATTTGGATCCGACTTCCGCTTCCGGAGTTATATGGTAATATGTGTAAATTAAAGAAAAAATGTGCACTCAATTTTCTCTAAAACGGCTGAACCGATTTTCTCAAGTTAAAATTCAAATGAAAGGTCTTAAAGTTTCCAGAAAATTTGTAGAACATTTTATCCGGATCCGACTTCCAGTTCCGGAACTAAAGTGTGATATGTGGAAAATTACCAATTTCATTAGTATTTTTTCACGAACGATAGTCAAAAACAGGTACAAATCCCATAAAACTGTCTGATGAGTTCTATTAGTTTGCAGAGCTTGTAAGTTTGTGGGCACATAAAGTTAATTTGGCACTACTGGTTAAAGTTGATTTGGCACTATCCCTTTTTCTTGTTCCGGAAGCACCGAAAGTGGTGAAAAAAAACTCTAAAAATAGAACTCACTTCGATTTCTCTGCGATCTTTGCACCGATTTTTTAAAATCTTGATTTGAATGGATATTATCTTTAAAGCTACTGTGAGATTTCATCCGGATCCGACTTCCGGTTCCGTAGATACATTGCGATGAGTGTCAAAGTTTTCAAATCGCCATATAGATTGACAATATATACTACACCTAAAGAAGAAAAAGAAAACACAAAACAAACGATGCGCGCTTTGTTCTATTTCGAAGAAATCAAAACGGTTACGGATGTCTGCTACTGGTGAGTGATATTGGTAACGACGGTGCTGCGGTTGATGGAAATTCGGAATAATAATAGTAAAGATAATAATAATAATAATTCTCCTACATATTTTATGCTGATGATTCATGCTGTTTAGCTTGACTTACTACATATGCAGAAGTAACAGAAACGCTGGTTCGTTTCATTTGTTAGATTTCGTTTAATTGGTTTAATAGAAATAGAGCATGAAATAGTAAGTCTAAGTTCAAAACTCTTCCAATTTATATGTCATATTTGTTGCTGGAAAAACGAACCAACTTCGGCTATTCCGGTCATCTGAATCCGGTTTCGGAAGAATTAGAAATGGTGAATAAAAACTCCAAAAAGGATCTCACTCACTTTTCTTGAAGATGGCCCAATCGATTATTACTTCCGGTTCCGGAACTACAGGGTAAACAAAATTTGTAGAGTTTGTTAGATACAGTCCGAACATACTTTCCTATTTCTATTCAATGAACAGTTGTTTTTGCGAATTCCACAGGCATCATTACACCACTAGGTGGACTAAAACAGGTTTTTATCCCATCAATCTAAATACTTTACATAAATCTTCGGCACAGTAAACCATTAGTTTTAATACTGAAATACTTAATCGTAACTATTTATCGACATCAGAACCTGAATTCTGAACAATCAGGAACTGAAACTAAATTGAAGAACTAGTAACTAGAAGTTCGGGTTCGGAATTCTGATCAAGAGTTCAGTTCATGTAATTAGTTCTACTCGCACATTGTATGTAACTCAAAAATGAGTGACTCACCACTCAATTCCCTAAAAAGTGCACGTAGTAAAAATTTGAGTTTACATTTCCATCAAATCACGTCAAAAAAAAGTGGAATGTATTTTCCAAGAGTTAGAAAATTTATCGAAAATGTAAATAAACTCAATACGCCTCGATAGCTTGCCTTGTCTTTTCGAAATACTCTAATCCATTTGATGCAACCATTTCATTTAGGCGGGGCTGATCGATAGAACGGTGACCTCTGCACACGATTTGCTCCGTATACGAAATGGGTCATCGGAATTTGATTGAGTCAACACCTCTCCTAGAGTAAAGTTTTTTGCATGTATAAGCAGAACACATGGAAACAACTTTTTTTCTGTAAATTGCTGCTAGACAGTGGGGCTTAAGATAGGTTAAACACACACATTAGAAAATTAACCGAAAATGTTGTATTTTTTTCGAAATATTTGTATTTAAAAGTAGTCATCAAAACCAAAATTTGACGTAAATTTTACACGTGTCTTCTAAAAAACTAAAGAAATTACAGCTAAAACAATTCAAAGACGTTTGTTAAACAACAAATTCTATATGAAAAAGATTATCATTTAAATACGAGAATACGATTTCACGGCTTAAGAGTACTAAATATGCTCTTACAAACCTTTCTCCTAGATGTAATCGTTCATCAAGGATATTTTAATAAGAAATTCGACCAATGAATAGATGTCTTTTCATTAATTTATTTGACACGGCACATGATTCCCAAAAGCTGAATAGAGCCATAGGTGTTTCTTAAATATTTTAAGTAACTCAATAAGTTTTGTAACTTACTAAGCAAAATAGTTTTTTTTGGTTAAAAAATGATTTAATTTATCAATTTAATCTCCTGCAAGAGCAATACAATCATTCCAACGCTTATCTAACTTTTCGATGATGCGTTTGTAGCAAGATTTGTCTACTGCCACAAAATTCAACAATTGCTTCATCATTGAGTTGATTTTTTTAGATCAGCGAATACCCACTAGTTAATGAGGGCCAGATCTGGTCTATACGGTGGATGAGCAAGTCGTAGTGTAATTCATTCAATTTATCCATCGTTTTCATCGAATTGGTGAAACAGTGGTTTTTTTCTTCGACATATAAGATCGTTTTTCCTTGATTCACTATCTATTGCTCTGCCTTTCTCAAAACAATCGATGAAGATTATGCCATGTGCATCCCGAAATACTGAAACCTTAACCTTTCCAGTTAATTGTTGTGCCTTTAAACGCTTCAGTCGTAGTTCACTGGCTGTAGTTCATTCAGATGATGATCTGTTCGATTCCAGAGTGAAGTTATAAATCCATGTTTCATCCATTGTCACATATCGACGGAAACATTTATTACTTGTAATCATAGTCAAACAATGTTTTGAATCATCAACACGTTGTTGTTTTTGATCAATTGTGAGTTAACGCGGCACTGAAATTTTTCTTTGTGCTCCATCTTTTCGATGCCCCTTTCTTTAAGAAAAAAGCAGTCTCTTTGTCATCCAGCGAAGTTTGGGGGTTAGTTGGTTCACCTATCTAGCCTTTGTCCATTGATTCATTATTCCTGTTTCTCTACTCGATCAGAATGTAATCTGTTTTCAGAAGATGGCTTTGGCTATTATATTCATTTTATTCATTTCATATTGCTCATATTTCTTAAAAAAAACCTTGTTTTTCACTGTGTAAATTATGAACAATTTTGTGTTGACTAAGCAGCATTTGTGGGAAGTTTCAATTTTCTCTTTTTATTTAGAAGAAAAGTGCAGCTGAAGCGCATCAAATGCTTGTTTATGGTGGCATCGTATTTGGAAATTTTAGGTTTGTTTTTACACGTTTCGTTTTTGACTCATCAGTGTATGATAACTGCCACTTCATTCAACAATTCATACTTTTTTTACTTACCGTTTTTTCATACTTCTATGGTAGTAAAATAAACTTAAATAATAGTTTAGTGGAAGTTTTGTTGGATAAGCAATCGATTATTATATTGAATACCACAATTTCTACAGAATACAAATACCAACGTCAACGGAAAGCCGGAGTGGATTGTCTTCCTGTTCCGAACGGAAACTTTCAAGGCAAAATGTGTGCGTGTTCATAATGCAGCACATGATTCCGTTTCCTTCTGGAGAAGCCATCAGCCGTGCCGCCACCGACCGGAAATGACATCCGTGGGGGAAGCGGCTAACGCCATTATCATTATCATAATTGCGACTATTACCGACAGCTTTCGAAAGCCGGAAACAAAATTTTAAAGCATGAATTTCGTCCGTCGACCCAGTTACCCAGTTGGCCCTCAGGCGGGATGCGATTTCGCATACGGAGCTTCGTGACTCGGTGTAATAATGTCCTGCCAAATGAATGTGACATCTAGTTCAGGAATGGAAACGACTTCATCGGAATTACAATTAAGCTATGGCACATAACGGATCGTGTTTGGATGGACGTGGGAAGCAGGCCCCCGTTTTGAATATTGGGAATTCGGGCACAGGTATTTCAGAGCAATATTTCGTTTCTAGCGCATTGTTGCATGTTATCGAATGACAGGCATTTATTCACCGTGGCCTCATAGTTGGCGATAAATATTACATGTCGAAAGTTTAATGAATATGTTACAATGTTAACCGGGTACTGATATCATCGAACCATTCATATTTGTTGGATTATTCGAATTTCGATAAGTTCGATGGAACTGGAACGATCTTATGAAAATGACTTCAGCTTTTTGGCCTTGCTTATGACGTCGATTTTATAGCTTTGCGAAGATGATGGAAACATATACCGAACAACATGTGAATCATAAACATAAATAAAGCAAAATGCATAATTTCAGGAAAATCTCATTTTTGCTCAGAATTCCGGTAACCTCTAGTGCCACATACCATTTGGCTCAGCTCGACGAGATCAGAAACTATCTTTGTGCGTGCATCTTTATGCGGTAAATTTTCTCAAAGATGGTGTTTAACAGATTTTAACAACGAGTTGTGTTTTAGTCTTTTTTGAGACGTAGCTGGTTTAAATATGATCAGTATCTAATCATATTTAAAACTAGCTCAAGACGGCTCTCTATGATCAGATTTTAACAATCTTAGTGTCGTTTGAAAGGGATCTAGTTTGAAGGGAAAATTGTAGACACTTCCGTTTCCGGGGATATAATCGTGTAAGTGACCTAACCGTCAAACCGCAGTTTTTTTAACCGCTCAATTTTCTCGAAGGCGGTTGAAAAAACTGTGAGGATAGAAAATGAATGCAATTTTGTCGGTTACCTCCCTTTTACGATTATAGAACCAAAACAGAAAGTGTCATTTATATAATGTTTGAACATGAACAACAACCCAAGAGTAGATATTAATTGAGTTTGAGCTTGTTCAGATCGGTTTAGCCAACGCCTAAAAAAATAAACGAAGAGTGAAAAAAGCGTTCTGTCGGTACGTCACTTATACCATTATATCACCGGTACCGGAAGAGGCCTAAGAGGCCTTGGCTTATTGAATTCGGCCATCAACCATCTGCGGGAAAATTGAGTGGAGAGAAACATCTTTGGAGGTTATACCCTCCATTCGGTCAGAAAACAAGACCCTCATGCAAATCGTTGGTCACCTACGACGACCAACTGACCATCTGTCAATATTATCAGAAAGCTGTTCACTAATGTAAGCACAGCAATGCTCTGAATAAGAAGACAGCTACATCCAAGGACAATCAAGCTAAATATTTCTTTAATGGTCTTCGAAATTACAAAATTTTTTTTTTTAATTGGTCGAACTCGTGGGCCATTTTTGACTGAAAGTAACAGTTTTGTGGCATACAATTCTACCCTTTATTTCGCATAATGGTGAATGGACGACATTTGGCATCCAATTTTTTTTTTCGATTTCGGAAATTTTGTTTGGTGATTTTTCGAGATCTAAAATATTTTTCATGATATTTTTTATTAAAAATGTCTATTTTTTCAATAAAAAAATTGAAAAACTCAACTTTTTAAAATAAATTTTTTGAGATAACACCAGATTTCAACGTTAAATGTAATTCTAAGACATTTGGCATAATAAGAATTGAAGATCAAAATTTTTAAACTTCAACCGCCGTTTTGCACCACTTTTCAATACCCGATTAAGGTTAAATTTAGCATAAGAAATTTTTCGAGATGCTCAATCATTAGAGCACTACCGCTTTACTAAATTCGGCGGTGATAAAGTTTTTTCGTCGGCACGTAATTTTCCAGAATAGCGTAATTTTGCTACGTATGCGGTCAATGAAGATCATGCCCTCTAATGTTAATTTCGGTCAAAAAACAAGGCTCTCATGTAATTCGCTGCTCACCTACGACGACCAACTTACCACATGTCAATATTGCCAGAAAGCTGTTCACTAAGGTAAGTACAGCGAAACTTTGAATAGGAAGACTGCTATATCCAAGGACAATCAAGCTAAATATTTCGTTAGCGCCCTTCAACCATACACAACATTTTTCAATTGATCGAATTAGCGAGTAATTTTGGAACGAAAGTAACAATTTTGATGGTATATCATTCTACCGTTTATTTCGCATAATGGTCCATGGACGCAAGATCTGCCCGGAAGACAATGGCATCGAATCATGAGTGGAATTAGTTTTTGTAAACATTTCTAGATGTAAATTTTGCTGTTCATCGAAGCAATTCAGATTAAAGGGATGCGAAATTATACCGTGGCCACAAATAGCTTGTCAGACCACAGAATTCTCAAAAAATTCTTTGATTTAAATCGATATCATGAACGGAATCGTTACTGGCCTTTCTTAAAATCACATAACATTGTGGCCCCGATGAAGATCAAATTTCACGGTTTCGTCGTCCACGGTCACACAGTTCGAAATTTCCATACAAGCGCTGCACCGCACAACTTTCGAACTCTGGGCCTGATCGTTTGGTTTTTTTTTGTTTGAGTTTTGACTTCTTCTGCTTTTTATAAGAAGCTTCTAAGCAGTGTTAATTTTCGAAAATCGCGAGTCATAAAATTTTTTACAACTGATTTTTAGACAAAAAAATAATTGATCAGGAAACTCACTTCAGAAAAATTCAGTACTGATTTTTTGACAACATTCGAGCAATTCTGTTCGATGATATTTAAGAAAAAAATTCGCATATTGAATATATCTGATGATTTTCGAACAGAAGATTTTTGGGAAATGCATTTTCATAGCCGTTGAATCTCAACCCTTTTCAGAATACATGATGAATAAATTCTCCGATGAACAAAACTGAACTTTCCTGAAAACTTTCAGTGTGCCCAGGGGGGTTGATAAGTGGATCAATAGTGGTGATGTATTTGAAATTTATTCGGCACTACATCATTAATAAAAGCAGAAAGTGCTGTGATTAATCATAGTTGTAATGATAATAAAAACAATCACCAAGCATGGTAAGCAATTGATTAAAAAATATTAGTCATGCCATGCTTTTTAGCTTCAATAACGTACGCCGAAGTAACAGGAGCGCAGACTACCGCTATGCCAATTCAAACGCGCCATTCAAATACTGCGCCTACTGTGTGCTCGAGACTTGCTGACAATGCTGCGCTCCTATTGCTTCTATGAATCAAATCAATGCTAACTAGCGTTTTATTGGGTTTAATCTGAAATGAACTGGAATTTAAACAGCATTTCTTTGCTATAATCACTATTTGGAATGTGGCAAAAATATGTTTGTTCATATTTATTCAGCAGAGATTTTTTTAAACAAAATATAATAATTCAATCTTGCACGAATCACATCGTTGTCGAACTGAAGCGTAGTGAAAATTTAGCATCGAAGTATCATTGGAGACTCTTCTCCATATCGATTATCTCTTTGGCGATATTTGTTTTGGTAAAAATTAGTCATCAAGTTTCGCTGCCATAGAAAAAAAAACACTTTTGAACTTCGAGGTTCAGAGTTCTGTGGGTGCTTGTTTCATGAATGAAAATATCGGGAGTGATTTTTTAAGCCACTGAGAAAATCTCTTGAACAGATTTTTTTCACAAGTGATAGTGAAATGAACTTTTTCTGATCATGATTTTACCAATACTGTTTCTAAAATTCTTTAGCAATAAGAACGTTTGATTTGGTCACAACCCGTGCTGAAACCTCCTTCTTGTGCTCGAGTGCCTTCATGCATACGTTTATCAAAGCGATAATTTTTGGACCTGTTCTCAGTTTTTTTTTAAATGTTTTTTTTTCTTTCCCAAACTTTGGAATCACTCGTCGCTCGGCTTTTCCACTTACTTATCCTTCCAGTTTTGGCGTTGTTCACGCATTATGAAACGAGCTCATAGAAACAAATAAATGGCCAAAGAAGTGGTAAAAGAAAGAGGAAACATCCGAATGCATCCATTAAAATAACGCGGATTCCTAATTACATCGAAATGCACAACAAAATCTGTGCAAATTAAATAAATAATAGAACAAAGGGTGTATCCGGGTTTTCATATAAAAACTGCCCCCAAACAGAAAAAATTATATACGCCGTTTGAAAGGGTTTATATTGGAGATGATTTTCCCAAAATGTTAACCCTTTAACTGTAATACTGGTGGAGTTAGGGTAGTTCTTCTGATTTTCATTTTATTAAAATATTTCAAAAACCTCTTTGGCTATGTAATTGAAAAAAAATCCGGAAAATTTTAGGATTTACTGGAAACCTCACTGATTTTTTTCAGAATTTTTCAAAATGTATTTCATGTGAAAAAAAAATGTTCAAAATTTTCGAATTTCTTTTAATCGCACTTACAATTTTGGTACCTCTCTAGATTCTACATCAAAAATAAATCATTTATGAGTACATTACGCTGTAATTTTTTCAAGATTTTAAAAAATGTTGACTTGCATAACACCAGACTTTTAAAAAATAAATCATTCGGAAAACAATGCGTCTCCATCGAATTGTCATCATCCGATGGAGACGCATGGTATTTAGTTCTAAAATCATAAATACCATGTTTTCCATCTACAATTTGAGTTCAGGGCTTAAGAAAGAATTTTCATAAGGAAGGACCGGTGAGAGAAACATGAATCAGAACTAATGAATTGACAAATATTTAGGTTTTAATATACGGTTTGAAGTTTTTATTTATGAACTGTTGTCATTTTACATTTATTTTACATTTATTGTATTCAAATCAAATAATATCTATATTTAGTAAAAATTCTGAAGCACAATTAAATTATAGTTGATTTGTGTAAAAAAGTATTCCTAGATAACAAACGCAAAATCAAGGAAAATTCGAAAGCGAAACTCTAAAAAACTATCAGTTTAAAGGTGAAACATGTATTTGATGTATTGACAAGCAGTGTTTGTGATTGCCGAATATGCCAGAAAGCGGCTCGATATTTCTCTACATTGTATACAACATTTTCAATTTTCAGGCATTCTTCACGGTATATCTCCTTTGTTACCGTTCCGATAGTGATGAAGCTTTGGCTTACTCGACCCCAGCCGAATATTGCCTGCCAAACCAAGTATTTTTTTAAAATACCAAATTAGGCCAAAATCAGCAAGAGAGCCATGACGGCGGCTTCGGAATGGTATCAAACGACTTTTCAGGCATTCTTCACGGTATATCCCCTTATTTACCGTTCCGATAGTGATGAAGCTTTGGCTTACTCGACATCAGCCGAATATTGCCTGCCAAACCAAGTATTTTTTAGATACCAAGTTAGGCCAAAATTAACGAGAGAGCCATGACGGCGGCTTAGGAATGGTATCAAATAACTTTTCAGGCATTCTTCACGGTATATCTTCTTTTTTACCGTTCCGATAGTGATGAAGCTTTCGCTTACTCGACCCCAGCCGAATATTTCCTGGAAACCAAGTATTTTTTTAGATACCAAATCAGGCCAAAATCAGCGAAAAAGCCATTACGGAGGTTTAGGAATGGTATCAAACGCCTTTTCAGACAGTGTTCACGGTATATCTCCTTTTTTGCCGTTCCGATAGTGATGAAGCTTTCGCTTACTCGACCCCAGCCGAATATTGCCTGCCAAACCAAGTATTTTTTTAGATACCAAATTAGACCAAAATCAGCGAGAGAGCCATGACGGCGGCTTAGGAATGGTATCATACGCCTTTTTAGGCATTCTTCACGGTATATCTCCTTTTTTACCGTTCCGATAGTGATGAAGCTTTCGCTTACTCGACCCCAGCCGAATATTTCCTGGAAACCAAGTATTTTTTTAGATACCAAATCAGGCCAAAATCAGCGAAAAAGCCATGACGGAGGTTTAGGAATGGTATCAAACGCCTTTTCAGACAGTGTTCACGGTATATTCCCTTATTTACCGTTCCGATAGTGATGATACTTTGGCTTAAATGGTATCAAACGCCTTTTTAGGCATTCTTCACGGTATATCTCCTTTTTTGCCGTTCCGATAGTGATGAAGCTTTCGCTTACTCGACCCCAGCCGAATATTGCCTGCCAACCAAATATTTTTTTCGGAAATTTGATTTTTCCTACACCCTGAAATGCTCTTCTACGCCACTCCATTGCCATTCGTGTTGGCAGTATAAAAACATTCAAAGAAGTTGCTTAAAGTCTTCTAGCACATAGGTTTCATCGTCAATTATCGCGCAGGAAAACTTCGTCAAATATTCGCAATACAACTTGCGAGCCTGGGTTTTAGCCGTCTCATTCTATTCATCATTACGATTTGGTACAGTTTTTACTTTGAACGACTTCAGACTTTGCCGGGACTTGGAGTTATGGACGAAAGCTGGAGACATTTTAATTTTTCTAGCCACAGGACGTACAAAAAATCCGGTATCTTTTGCAATATTTTCTTCACCGTCGCGTCCTTCTGGTGGTTCTTGAGATCTGTTTTTGTTCTGCATCCAGCCTTACTGGATGTTGTCAAACGTGTATCGAAAGGTGTAAGAACGTTATAGACAGTATGCTTACAGGAAAACCAAGTACTTTTGCTAGTTGTCTTACTGACAGATCCGGATTTTCATTGCGACCGCATTTCTTGTTCTTCTTTCGATGCCAATAAACAAAGATACGTAAATCGGTCTGCGAAATATTTCACATGTGGATGAAGTATTTCCGAAGATATACGTAATTGGGGGAGTCCATATTTTGTCGCGAACAAGCCTTAGTCTGTGTTTCGCTGGCTAGAGGGATGTTACTTACAAACCGTTATTTAAGTACATGTAGTCTTGGATGAGTCTTTCATTACGAGTAAGTCTATAAACGAAATGACTATTGATTAGCTCCATAATGATAGTAACCCTCCAGTAGGTTAATTGGTCTTTTAGTTCACATTCCTGAAAATATCGATTAAATATTTGGAACTCGCCCATGCGGTAGTAAGTCGAGCATGAATAACCGCTACAACGGGCTATTTATTCAAATACGCTGACTGTTTCATGAATACAATAACAAGTAGAAAAAGAAGAAGATATACCAGAATGTTCTGATGCTTGAAAACTTAATGGAATTCTCTGGAAATGCTCTTCCAGGTTGTATTCTCGGTGTTCAAGAAAATGTAAGATTTATAGCAGCGATTGTGCTAGTACTGCCCCACAAAAGCATTAACAACAGTAACAACAACAACAAGAAAACCATCCATTGTACTATCTGACTCATCCTTTCACCTCTGGCTGTTGCGCTACTTACTGCGCGCTGCTCTGTTGCGAAGAAACGTTGGAATTCTTGTAGGAAGATTCGACCAACGAAAACAACATCCCACCGGATGCAGCGGAACGAAGAAAAACTTTCCCGTTGCCAATAGCCTGGCTCACCACACTACAATTACCTACCTAAACATACATGGAAGAAGGGACGGATACTGTACTGCATCATCTCTTGCAGCCAGCGCAGCACATATTCTGGTCCACTTTGCTCCTGCTACTTTTGCACTGCACGTTGTTCCGGGGAACGCATCGGGCCATGCCGTCGGGAAGCGGGAGAATGCGAAAGTTTTGTACGGTTATCGTTGTCGCAACTTTTCCCGGATAAAAGGGTAAACTGCACTTCGAGTTCAGATTGGCCTATAAAGTGAAAGTTTTTGACCACATCCTGGTCGGAAGTTGCAACATATAACACCCCGCAATATACCGAAGCGGCTGTCTGGGAGTCCCATCGTGTTCCCCGCCGTGCCAACGATAATGGGAACTAATTTCGTGCCATTTGTTGACATTGACGGAGATTTTCCAGGTACCGAGCCGGGTAGGTGATGCGGTTTGTCACCGGTTTTGAACGATTAGGCAGGCCAACAACCGAAACCGGATGGCGGATGGACATTCCGTTCAGTTCAAGTGGAAATGGAAAATAAGATACCGGGAATCCGTGTACCATTCGGGATGCAACCTGGCGAGGCGATATCCATTCATCACCGAAGCGGTTAGATTTTCAACATTTGAATCAGTTACTCGGTGAAAATTGTACTTCTGGGGAAGTGATATGAATGAACATTTCCTTTGAATCAATTTTCACAGCTTGATCTTCCTGATGTGAAATGCGTGAAATAGGATGAACCTCCACTCGCAGGGGAGAAGGGGAGAATCCATTTATGCAAACAAGTTTCGTAGAATACGGTCGGAGGATGAATGATTCCAAAAATTTTCAATTTCACAACGAGGTTACTTCGCTTTGTATGTAATTATCCTTATGGTCTACTTTTGATTGACGACAAATAAATAAATAAATAAAAAAGTTTTATACTTCGCTCTGGTTTCGCAGGAAGGGCTCTAGAATCAAACGAGAAACAGCTCTAGAATCAGTTGATTGAAACGGGTTGAAATAAATGTTCAACATTTTGCCCTCAGATTTCAGTAGCTCTATGCAATGCACTTTGTGTGCAGTAAAACTATTCCAAAATTTAATCCGAAACGAATGGCAAACAGATCAGGTTGCAACAATTGAACGCATTGACTTTGAAGTAAGTGTATAAGCTATATAAGAGTGCATCGGTTCTTCGGTACCTCGAACTTTTCAATTTGACATTTTTTGTTATTATTGTGCCGTGAATACAACACTTACCTTTTCAAAATTTACCCTATACAAGAATGGTTAGAACTTAATCGCGAATATCTTTTGTTGTATTCAACGCAGCAGCATCATATTTTCTCCGTATTATCGAAAATATGGTCAGCAATTTATGATAATATTTTCAGTAGTATGAGATAACCACAAATAACTCAAAATTGACGTTTTATAAAATGTTTGGTATGAACGAGCATTAGGGTGAAATTCAGTGCCAAAACAAGGAGCGCAAAGTTACAAACGCATGAATTGAACGAATCATCGCACAAAGCATATCGTGCAAAACCAACACATGGAAATATGTAATATTTTCAGTGGTTAAGTGCAGTGGGTGTTTTGTTCGCTAGTAAAAGAGACACTAACTAATTTTATTTGACTAATATTAGGGATTGTTTAAAACGGTCGATTTGGTCATTCAATCAATAAACAAAATGCTCTTATAATGTAAAATTTCTCGTCTATGCGAAATTGTTCATTCGTTGTTATGGAAAAAGCATGTCAGTTATATTCATATTCACGTCATCCAGTTATGTTCTTTACATTACTCTCTCCCATTCTACCTTTCTCATATAGAAAGGTTATGCAATCTTTGCGAAAACCGAATTTTGAACCGAGGCCTGGAGTCATAAACCATTCGCCTCAGTTCGTCGAGTACGCAAAATGTCTGTATGTGTGTGCGTATGTGTGTATGTAAGTTTTTTTGCACTAACTGAAATTCAAATGAAAGGTCTTGTGGTCCCATACAAAACTCCTGAATATTATTTGGATCCGACTTCCAGTTTCGGAGTTATAGGGTAAAATGTGCAAAAAAATAAAAAAATGTGTTCTAATTTTCCTCATAGATGGCGCGACCGATTTTCATAAACTTAGGTTCAAATGAAAGATCCTGTGGTCCCATACGTAATTCCTGAATTTCGTCCGGATCCGGAAATATAGGATAAAGTGTGTTAAAAATTTTATACCATCACTGAAAAGGGCGAAAAACCGTAAAAAATTTTCTGACTCGACCTCAAATATTCCCCAATTGATAGTTTTTATCAGTAGACGGTAAAAAAAACCGATTTTGGTTATTCTTTTGAGAATCGAAGAAAATTATTTTGAAGAATACCACAGTATTAGAATGATTGATATGAGAAAGGCATCATTACACCACTAGGTGGATTAAACCAGGTTTTTTATTGTGATTCCGTTTTCATGACAAATACCTAAATTTATATATTTATAATTTGAAAATACAATTTTGCAGTCGTCTTCCGAATGGCAAGTCATTATTTATTCCGGATAGGGAGACCAATTTGACTCAAGACTAACATTTAAAATTGGAGAAAATCCATTTTTTCCATGCAGTTTTTTCAAATCGTTGCAGCTCGAAAACTTACTTTTACAAAAATTGTGCCGAAGAAGGAGTTGTTAAAAATCAATTTGACTCTCTCTCTCTCACACACACACACACTCCATGTAAAAAACAAACCGTTTAAATCCATCCAGTGGTGGCCTGATGCTTTTCTCATAATTATTCATATAAAAAAAAACCTGTTATAATTCACCTAGTAGTTTTCATTAATATTAATAAGGGATTCTCCAGAAGACTTTTCTTAAGACAATTTGTATGCATCGAAGTTGACAGTAGCAACCTTACTTCAATAAGCTTTCGTGTTCCACAAGGAAGCAATATTGGGCCACTATTATACCTTTTGTATATTAATGACACAGGTAATTTACAGCTTCAAGGAACTTAACGACTTTTCGCTGATAACACAGCTCTGTTTTGTCCTGACAGTGAGCTCAATGCTATTATTAACTTAATGGAAAGTGACTGAAGAATTATCTATCAATATTTTAATGCGAAGTATATTATGTTCAATGTCATAAGGAAAACCATACCGACGCATAGTCATCTCCAGCTGGGGCACAATACTGTTGAAAAAGTAAACTGTTTGAAGTATTTAGGTATATATTCTCAACCCTTATTGAATTGGACTAACCACATATTTTTTTTACAAACCACGTGGCATCCTGCACTGTGCTACATTCGCGGTTAGACTGAAACATCATTTCAAATATATTTTCGCAACACAACACAAAAGTGTAACGAAATTACTTCAGATTTGCTTTAAAATTTACTTTTTCTCTGTTTGAGTATTTGCTCTAATTCCTGATGTTTTCTCATTATTATTTATATGAAAAAAAGTTGTTTTAATTCACCCAGTGGTGATATTATACCTTTCTCATATAAAACATCATTTCATTAAGGGATTCTTCAAAATATTTTTCTTAACACAATTTGTGTTCATCGTAGGTGACAGTAGCAACCTTGCTTCAATGAACATTGGTGTGCCACAAGGAATCAATATTGGGCCACTACTTTGCATTTTGCATATTAATGACACAGGTAATTTAAAGCTAAAAGGAACTCAACGACTTATCGCCAATAACACAGCTCTGTTCTATCCTGACAGTGAGCTCAACGTTATTATTAACTCTAATCTCTCTGTTATCTAATTCTTTCACGAAACTAATGGAAAAAGGTGTAAGATTTTTATTAATACCACGTTTATTACGAAAACATTCCAAAATTTGTATTTCTTCCTCTAAGGCGGTTTACGAAAACATTGTGTAAATAGTGAAATAGGTCCAAACACGAAGCATCAGAATAAATCGAATCTATAAATAGCTTCAGTCTATGATAATCCATGAAGGGAGGCACATCGATTGCGCAGGCGTCTACGTCATCTACGCCAAGACAATGGAACTAGACCCGGCAATATTCAACTGGTGCTTCAGTCAGTGACGAATATGAGGTTCCGTTCCTCAAGCCAAAACGCAGAAAAACAATTAGTTCTTCTGTGAGTTCTGCTGTAAGACATTTGCAGTGTGAGTTTCGCTTAAAAAAAGACCGGTTGCGTCATTCAGCTGCTGGTCGTTCGCATTGTGGAAAAGGAAAACAAAAAGTGGACAACGATGGAGAACATTATACAAAATCGGCCGTTCTAATGGCTTCAAATGTTATTTGAAGAACTTTTGAGATTACTTCTTTGACAATTGAAGGTAATAATAATCAGTTTAAAGCAAATCTAGAATAGTTTGATTAGATTTGTGCACTTTTCGCACCAAACGAGCGCAAATAAAGCTAGCATTTGGCTGCATCGCGTTCGAGAAAAATGTTAAGAACAGTGTTTAATATCGTAGAGAATGCAACAATTTGCCCTTCTGAACTCCAGAAATAAATCCAGTACAGCATTTTGATAGTTTCCTTCAATGAAATATACAAATCCAATTTCATTTCGACATCAAAATTCTGTATGTTGCCATTTTTGTAGCCCGTAGGACCGCCCATTTGCGAAAAAGCTACAAGGGAAATCACGTAGAAAGAAAAATCTCTACCAAAATTAGTTTAAAATTAAAACAATCGACTTTGTGAGCAGTTCGATAGATTGCGTCATCAAGCTGGTGGTCGTTTGCATTGGAGAAAAAGATAACGATGGAGAACATTATACAAATTCAGCCATTCTAATGCCTTTAAATGTTATCTAAAGAACTATTAAGATTACTTCTTTGCATATCGAAGGTAAAATAATAGAAGGTAGAATAATTCAATTAGCTTTATGCACTTTTCGCTGGGTGAAATTCGCACCAAACGAGCGAAAATAAAGCTAGCATTTGACTGCATCTCGTTCGTCCCTTCTGAACGTCAGAAATGAATCCCGTGCAGCATTTTGATAGTTTCTTTCAATGAAGTATGCAAATCCGAAATAAAATAATCGACACCAAAATTCGGTATGTTCCTATTTTTTGTAACCGGTAGGATCGCCCTTTTGTGAAAAAGCTACAAAGGGAATCACGTAGAAAAAAAAGCTCTCTACCAAAACTTGTTTAGCATTAAAACAATCGACTTTGTGAGCAGTTCGATTGATTGCGTCATCCAGCTGCTGGTCGTTTGCATAGGAGGAAAAGAAAGCGATGGGGACCATTATACAAAATCAGCCGTTCTAATGTTATATAAAGAACTATTAAGATTAGATTTATTAGATTTACTTTGCAAATCGGAAGTAAAAATCAACAGTTTAGTGCAAATCAAGAATAGTTTGATTAGTTTTGTGTACTTTTCGGAGTGCGAAATTCGCACCAAACGAGCGCAAATAAAGCTAGTATTTGGCTGCATCACATTCGAGAAAAAAATACGAACAGTTTTTAATATCGTAGAGAATTCCACAATTTGGACCTTCCGAAAGCCGGAAATGAATCTCGTATAGCATTTTGATAGTTTCTTTCACTCAAATATTGATTTGTATCAAATATTGAAATATATGAGCGATTACGACGAGTACGACTTGTGTTACGATTATATTTATGTAATGGTTTCTTCTAGGTCAAGACTCAAACTTACAAATGACTTTGACTGGCAGAAACTTTTTCTTGGAATACAAACTTAATCATCCGTAACAAAATAGTTCTTTCCAGACTCCTTGTCAGGACCCCAAAAGTAACGTAAAGAACTTATTTAGAAAACTTTCTTAAACTCTAGTCATTTAGGTTTTGATACCTCGTAGGTACCGGTTTGTGCATTAGCAGATTATGTTGGCTGCTAATGCCACCTCGCGGATCAACATAATCCGCTAAGTAGACGTAAAGTCATTGATATTTACAATGCACTTATTTACACCGAAGTGCTATGTCTATCCTGACGTCTCAGGCGAAAACGAATTTACGACTTTATGGCCGCAAACTTCTTAAACTGCCGCTATAATTCCAAGAATGTGTGGGAGTGTGTTCAAAATAAACATTTTTTTTTGACCCCAGTTGTTTTTGAGTTACAAAGATTTGAAGAAAGTGAATGCAATTGTATGTTCGCACAGTTGAAAACTTAATCTTAATCTCCGTTTGTGCGCTGAAGAAATGATTTCCTATGCTGAAGACGTGTGCCAAGTTCAATCTAAACCAGATCCGCATCGATGTGAAGCCTTACCACGCTTTGGTAATCATAGACCCGATAGCTGAGATCACTGCTATTGTAGTTAAGCTCGTATGCAATTTGCAGTAAACTGTAATTCACATATAAAAGTGAAAACCGCACAGGTCACCCAGCACGATAGCTCAGAAAAAAAACGTTCGTATTATTCGTCCATCGATCAATCAGTCATAACCGTTTATTCATTCCCGCTTCCCAGAATCAATCAAACAGAGATAAATTTTCATTTATTCAATCCATAGGATTGCAAATTATAACTACATTTCAGACAATTCGTTGTTTATTGCGCCAGTCTGGGCAATTGGGTGGGGGTTGATGTGCTGTTTTCATCGGTGATGACGAGACTGGCAACTGGCAATCGGTTTATTTTGTTCGATTAGTGGCATCATCGACCATTAATCAAAATCGATCGAAGCTCCTTTTGTTCATTAATCGCAGCCCGAATCGACTGAGCCGGTTGTTACCGTAGAACAGACAGTGGTCATTCGGGAGGTTTTGATAACGAATGGACAAGTATATTTGATTTTGTTGTTAGATTTGCTAGAAAATTTCTGATTCGGTAAGTGATCTAAGCAAGTAAGTTCGAGAGTTGATAACAAAAAAATGCAGTTTCCGTTATATTTGAGTGCACAGATTTTTTTTAAATTTAAGACAAAGCCAAGCGACTATTGCATAAAAATAAACGTCATTTGCTCATTAATTTCGAAATAAGTTTGATTTGAGCTCTTGAAATCTTATCCAAAGATGTTTGCCGCGCTAAATTAGACTGCACAAGTCTGGTGTATGCCTTCACAATCTTATCAAATTCTGGTGTCACAATAGCAACGATATCGGGGAAGCCAACAACATTGAATGGACTACACAAAATCGTACCACTCCTTACTTGCCAAACAACATATAAAACAGCAGTCCGAACAGTTCATTTACAGTTCTGTAATGTAAAGTAAGCGATGAGTAATGACAAAAAAATAATCGAAAAATTCTCCACTTTTTCCACTGAAGCCGAGGGTCCAAACTCAATAAAGGGCACATACATACTTTCTCACCAAAATAAAAACCGAGCATCGGGTTTTCTTGGTATTTTGAGAGAATTAAAAACTACTAATGGACCAGAACCATTCGATTTCATTCGGCTCCGGCTCCCGTCCTGAATGCTCGAACCTTCTTTTTCACTCCACTCATTAAATTTGTATAAGCAGTTTTCTCAGTATTTTTATTTTTTTTAGTTTTTGGAAGTTTGGGACGCTTCGTCCTCATTGTAACTGCCAAGAATTTTTTAACGGGGCGAATTTCTGAAGTGAATTTGGTGATTTCATATCTTTTGGCACAAAACCTCACTTTTGCTAGAAACCACTCCAACAAGCGTTTCGAGCGCAGTGGCAGGATGCCATATCATGCCAAAATCGAGTGGATTCTTTGTGCTTACGCCCTTCAAAGTACTGTTCCATGTCAATCGCATTGTTATTCATTGTTCTGTTGTTGATGAAGAAACAAAGTTTTTCAACGTCTTTGTATAGACGCAAAAAAAAAACTAATCGTACGATATGCGTCAAAATTTGACAGAATGTGTATAAAAGTGTTCCCAACGTTGAGAGAATAAAAGTTTACCGATTGGACAAGCGCGGGAATTTTAAAATGAAAATTCCGGTTCTTTTTTGATCATAAGGTATCTCTCTAATAAAGAATAAAAATTAAAGATTAGGCAACCCATAGCTTTTTTTTAATCTTTGCACGTAATGAAGGAACGATGAAGTCCCCCTTAAGTGCACTTTATTTCCTCACATGTTTCAAAAGATACAGAAGATTTTCGGTGTTCCATTTTTATCGAGTGCACCCTTTAGCAGAGAAACAGAGACGAAGGAGGGGCCCAACTGGGTGGATCCAAGTTAAGTGATAATTACTCAGCATATGTAGATATTCGTTCGAAGCATGCTGAGCTGAGCACTCGTACTCTCAGATACGACGGCGCAATATTTCAGCCTTTTTACTGTGTGTGTGTGAGTGTGCGGTGACCGCAATGACCGTTACAAAGTTTTGTGAAAAAGCTTTTGTCCATATATTACTACCGAACTCCGCTTACCTCACTCAAGAGACCGACTTGGACCGACGTCGACAGGAAGAGTGGCCTGTGTGGGTCTGCGAGGAGCTGCGGGGGTCAGGGGTGGGGATGGTTGAATCCCTCCAGAGAAACGGAAACAACGAAGGAACACACCATATGCTATCGTGATTCCCATATTTCTCATGCCTAAATTTATACTTCTTCTTCTTCTAAATGGTTGGCAGTAACCGATTTGGGGGCGGTAAGTTTTTCTTTCTCCTGCTCCCTTCGTCGACAAACCAGTCCGAAACGGTTCCGCTGGAGTGGACCGTACAAGAAGAGGAAGAAAAAAAACTGCGATATGGTTGAAGTTTGCTGTGGCAACGCCAGAAGACGATTGGGATGAATCCATTTCCCGCCTCCGTCCCTGCGTCACTTTACTCCATTTATGTGGAGACTTGAAAAGGATACTTTGCGATGAAACAGCCCGGCAATGGCAATGATGGGAAATAAAAAGCTTGTTCGGCAGTTGTGTTTTTTTTCTTTCTCCCTTTCCTGTATTCACGACCGATTTGAATAGTCATCACGGTTGGAGGGGGGTTTCGGTTCTTTTTTTTTCTCGGGGATAATCAAATTACTCTGTTGATTAGTAAAAGAAATTATTGACATTGTGATTCAGTGAAATAAAAACGTCAGTAGCTTGTAATTATTTCGAATTCTAACGACAATCTGAAAACCCATATGCGGACCCCTCGCAGCAATCGCTGACAGAAGCAAAACGACAACAACAACAGCAACAGCAGCAGCAGCAACCTGCACAAGATTGCCGCGCAGTTATGCATATGATCCTTTGTGGGCACTCGAACTCTGCCAAAGTCATCCTTGCGTTTATTGAATTCACATATCGAGTACACCGACGATGATGGCTGCAGGCTTCGTCCTCGTCGAACAGAAAGGATCCGAGCCGTGTGTGTTTGTGTGTGTAGGTGTATTTGTTTGTTCTTTTCGCTTTTTTTTTGTTTTGCTTGACTTCCCACTGTACCGTATGTTGCCTCCGTCGCCCCTTATCCATTTCGGAGAAAAATGTGTGTATGCAAAGTCAAAAGCTTCGGCCGGAATTTCCCTCCGGGGCGAGCGGATTGTTGATCGATATGAGAAAAGTTTTTCCTACACCACTCAAATCGGTACGACGCAGATGTGCGGAGCAATTTCTGTCAGGCAAGTCGTAATTCAATTATGTTCTCATCGTCCGGAGTGCGGCGGAGATAGTTTTCTGTTTTTCATATCCCCCCGATATGATGAACGGTCGAAGCAATATATTCATAAGAAAACAGCACTTTTTTTTTGTTTTTTTTCTCCGACAAAAACTACAGCCATTCATCGCATTGTTTTATGACTGCTGTTCGGATAGTTTATGAGCAGCACGCAAAGTTCGAATATTTGTTGAGTAAGAAAATTGAACATGAACACCAAAAGCAAACTGGAGACATTTTTCAAATTTCTCGCAACAGCTGCCGGTTAGAAAACAACAATATCGTTGATTAAAAGTTGACTCCATAAGTGAAATATCAACATAAAATGTAAACCGACATATTTTACAATATTTTACACTCCGCGAGAAGTTAGCTGTTGATGCGGTCTTTGGATCCGAAGAAGAAGCAGAAGAAAAAAAAAAACCAGCAAAACTTTCCCAATATTTAGAGCAACAAATTTCAATATTTTCCTTCTCGCCTTTTTTTGCCCCGTGCCGTCGTCATCTATTCTGAATTTTCCGCTCAAGTTTTATGTGTTTTCAGAAATACGAGGCTGCGGGGTGCTAACGACATACAATACATGCATGCACTGGAGCCCGGCCCCTTAGAGCATAGCACCTTAGACATGTTGTAAATAAAATGAATATGGAAATTATGAAAATGAATCCCCCACAGTGAACTCAGCAGAAAGCCAGCTACAGAACAGGATAGAAGTCGAAGAGGTGTGCTATTTTCCGCATCGTCCCGAAACCCGGTTTTCCCGGTTTTCGGTGCGCCCTGGCCGGAAGCTGATTTTTCTGATTTTCAACAGAGCACACTTCACTGGCTGCTCGGCTGCTGCTGCTGCTGCTGCGTCGTTTAAATTTAATTCTGTTTTTCCCGAACAAGATGTTTGTGCCAAGTAGCTGGCACAAATCAAACGTTTGTGAGAAGGCAAGCGATTTTTCATTATTCAACATTTGCTGAAAACGTACACCCCTACAGTGTGTTGTAGTAGTAGTAGTTAGAGAGGAATGAATACGAGTGCTGTTCGAGAACTAGGTTAAGATTCCGACAATGTTTTGTATGGCAGTTTATCGTGGGGCACCTGTTTCCTTTTTTTCATATTTCTCATACCCATTTGTCATTTTGTCAATCGGACTAATATCGACAAATTTATGACAATCGATAGATGACAACATAATTCACACATGCTATTTAGTTTCGTACTCACAACTCTGACACAGAAAAAAAAACGATATCACAGGTGCCAGCATGTAGACAAATTCCATTCACGAAACAAGTAACCTGAATCATAATTTGAAAAATAAAAAACATGGATAGTGTGGTTTCATTTTTTTGTTGACAAAAAACAGTACATTTGGCTTAAAAATAAAGAAAACACCGACTTTGAAAAAACAGTACATTTTACAGTACGCATTTTTCTGAAAACAGTGTACAAAAACCTGTTTTAATCCACCTAGTGGTGTAATGAATAGCCTTTCTCATATTACTCATAACATCAGAAATATTACTGTGGAATTCGCAAAAACAACTCTTCATTGAATAGAAATAGAAAAGTTTTTTCGGACTTAATCTAACAAACTCTACAAATCCTGTTTACCCGGTAGTTCCGGAACCGAAAGTAGTATCCACAAAAAATTTAGGAATTCAGTATGAAACAGTAAGACTTTTACTTTGAACCTATAATTTTGTGAAAATCGGTTTGGCCATCTTGAAGAAAAGTGAGTGAGACGCTTTAGCAGTTTTAATCACCATTTCCAAATCTTCGAAATTGGATTCAGATGACCGGAATAGCCGAAGTTGGTTTGTTTGCCAGCAACAAATATGACGTAAAAATTGGAACAGTCTTGAACCTAGTCAACTGTCTTGAACCTAGTTAACTGACTGTCCCAGAAAGTATGGACGCAACCAAAAACCGCTGCCATTTCGCAATGGTTCAGAATCTGTCAATTTTTATGGCTGCGTCCTGTTGTTAACACTCTTCTCTAACCACTTGTGCAGTTGTTTATTCGTTTCCATTAGTTTATTTCGAAATGCGTGGACTTTCAGAAGAACAACGTCGAAAAATTGTGTACAAATGGTGCACAGAAAGCGGACTGTCACTGAGAAAGATAGCAAAAATGGAAGGAGTATGTGAAAAAGCCGTGCGAAATGCAATCAGGAAGTTCGGTGAGGATAACACCTTTGAGGATAAACCGAAAACGGGACGAAAAAAAGGTCCTGTTAACCCTCAGTTGGATAAACGTATACTGAAGGCGTTCGAGCAAAAGAAGGAGGTTTCAGTTCGGGATGTGGCCAAAAAAGAGGGCACTTCGAAGTCAAATGTTCTTCGTGCTAAAGAACGTTTGAATCTTCGAACCTATAAGAAGCAGAAACAACCAAAACGTAGTCCGAAACAAGAGGCATCGATCAGGCAGAGGGTTCGAAAGCTGTACAATATGATTCTTGCTAAAAATTTGATAAATAAATAATCATGGATGACGAAACCTACGTGAAACTCGATTACAAATCCTTGCCGGGACCACAATATTATACGGTGCGAGAAGGGCAAGTGTTAAACCAGTCCGAGACATCGATTGAAGTCGATAAATTTGGTAAGAAAGCTATGGTCTGGCAAGCAATTTGTAGCTGTGGTAAGATTTCGAAACCCTTCATCACCACGGCTTCAATGAACAGCGAAATATACATCAAGGAATGTTTACAAAAACGACTTCTACCCATGATTCGAAGCCACGAGGATCCTGTTGTCTTCTGGCCAGATCTTGCTTCATGCCACTACTCGAAATCAACGGTAGAATAATATACTACCAAAAATGTCGATTTCGTCCCAAAAGATATGAATCCACAAAATTTCCCACAACTTCGACCAATTGAGGAATTTTGGGCATTAACGAAGGCACATCTTAGAAAACATGTCTCGGCAGCCGAAACCATTCAACAGTTCGAAAAAGATTGGAAAAAAAACTTGTCGCCAAGAAGTCTGTACGGAATTTAATGAGGAACGTTCGCAAGAAGGTGCGCCAGCTAGTCTACAATGGCTAAGTAGCAAATGTTGAGAATAATATTCTGTTGTTGTAGTCTAATATTATCAGTATATCGAACAAAATTTGAATATCTAACACTTGTGAATTATTTACAGCGAAATCAAAGTGGGTCCATACTTTCTGGGACAGTCTTTAGACTCACCATCTCATGCTCTATTTGGATTAAATCAATTAAACGGAAGCGAACCTGCGTTTCTGTTATTTCTGCATATGTAAGTCAAGCTAAATAACATGAATCAGCAGCAAAAAACATGTAGTAGGATGTATTACTTTTATTTTTATTATTATTATTATTGACATCATTACACCACCGGCACGATATTACTGCACGATATTTTTTCAAATAAATTTGAATTCATTGACATTCGTTTATTTTTTCGGTCGTACTGATCATAAAAAAGCTATAATTTTTATCAACCGCAGCATTGTCTTTTACCAATATCACACACCAATAGCAGACATACGTAATTGTTTCGATTTCTTCATAGCGTGTTCGAAATAAAACAAAGAACGAATCGTTTGTTTTGCGTTTTCTTCTTCTTTCGGTGTGGTACGTATTGTCGTTCTATATGGCGATTTGAAAACTTTGACACTCATCGCCTTGTAACTGCGGAACCGGAAGTCGGATCTGGATGAAATTTCACAGTAGCTTTAAAGATATTTTTAGCTGGTAAGCTGTTAAAATAACAAAAATGATAACAGAAAGAATCTAGGAGGAACAAAATCGTAACAGATTTTGAAACGTTTGTATCACAATTATTATTGAATTTGATATAACTACAGAGGTCCGAAAGCAGAAATTTTTAAACAATAGTTGTAATAAATTAGATAACAAATTTAACACCGAAAAACTTTATCACAGCTAATTTTAAGCATCGTTAAATCCAAAACTGTTGAAGGATTTTTTTATTAAATGAATAATGTATTTAGTGATCTGGTTTCTTCTTTTAGTTTAGCAACGGATGAACTAATTTTTTCAATTAATGAACTTTTGCATGAGTCTGGCAAATGAAAATAAAACATCATAACTGATTTTGTTATTTTATTGTTATCATAAGTTTTAACTTTGAACTGTTTTCATTTGTTAAATATCTCAAAATAACAAAAATTGTTATACATATCAACTGTTGATATACTTGTGTTATGATTTTGTTATGTGCATCTGATTGGGTACCCTATAACTCCGGAACCGTAAGTCAGATCCAAATGAAATTTAATAGCAGACTATGGGACCATAATACCTTTTATTTGAATCTTGTGAAGATCGGTTAAGCCATCTCTAAAAAAAGTGAGTGCACATTTTTTTTTTTACATATCATCCTATATCTCCGGAACCGGAAGTCGAATCGTGATGAAGTTCAATAGCAGGCTACAGGACCATAAGACCTTTCATTTGAATCTTAGTTTGTGAAAGTCGGTCATCCGAGAAAAGTGAGTGTATATTTTTGTTACATACATACACACATACACACACAATCACACAAATACACACACACGTACGGACACACAGAACTTTGCTCAGTTCGTTGAGCTGAGTCGAATTGTATATGGCATTCGGCCCTCCGGACCTCGATTAAGAAGTCGGTTTTCACAGTGATTGCATAGCCTTTCTATATGAGAAAGGCAAAAAAGGATTCCTCAATAAACTTACATTAAGAAAAGGGCTCTTCGGCAAAATAATCTTCGACTAAATAGCTTTCGGCAATATCGCCGTTTGCAAAATTTGTTTCGACCAAACGGTCTTCAGCAAAATAGCCTTCTGCAACATGACTTGCTAGAAAAAATGCCCTTCGGTAAAATAATCTTCCAGATTATTTTACCGAAGGGCATTGCCTTTGGCAATATCACCATCTGCAAAAACGTTTGTCACAAATCGGCCTTCAGCAAAATAGCCTACGGCAAAGCATACATATAGTAGTTATTTTCTTCCTCTCAAATTATCTTTGAAAGTATTCCTCGACTGAATTATCTTGGAAAAAATGCTGTTCGATTAAATTATCTTCGAAAAATATTGCCTTCCGCAAAACCGATTTCGACCAAACGGCCTTCATTTAAATAGCCTTCGGCAAAATGCCCTTCGGAAAAATTGCCTTAAATGAGCTTCAGAAAATTATTTTCGCTAAAACGAACTTCGGAAACAAAAGATTTGGCTCTCGGAAAAATTACTTTATTCGGAAATATGATCATCGATTAAATGATTTTCAGGAAAATGGCAAAACAGGCCTCCATTGAAACTGCCTGCGAAAAGATCTAAGAAATGGCTTTCGGTGGAACAAACTTTGGAGAAATACCCTTAGGAAAAATGACCTTCAGCAAAATGACTCTGAAAAAGAACAAAGTCATCGATAAAATCGGTTTCAGTACAATGACAGCCCTACAGGAAAAAAAACCTTCACCAATATTGCTCGGCAAAATTACCTTTTAAAAAATAATTAACAACATGGCTTTCGGCAATATCATCTTTAGCAAAATCGATTTCGAAAAAACGTTCTTCAGCAGAACAGGCTTCAGCAAAAAAAAACCTTCGACAAATTAGCCTTCAAAGAATGGCCTTCGACTCTAGCGCTTTTGCCAAAATCGGTTTCGACCAAGGACCTTCAGCAAAACAGCTTTCGGCAAAATGGCCTTCGTCAAAATTAGATTACGACAAAATGAGCGTCAGAAAATTGACTTTTGGAAAAACGGCCTTCGGAAATTAAAGCCTCTGTTAAAACGCCTTCTGGTAACTGGTGCTCAAGAAAATGGCTTTCGGTAAAATTACTTTCATCATTTAACAGTATCCGGTAATATAGACTTCCATTGAAATTGTTTTGGTAAAATAAAAATTAAACTGAATAGGCCTTCGGTGAAAAGGCATTCGATGAAAAGGCCTTCGGTGAAAAGGTCTTCGGTGAAAAGGCATTCGGTGAAAATCGCTCTCGGTGAAATGGTTTTCGATGGAACAAATTTTGAAGAAATGAATTAAAAAAAAATTACCTTCAGCATACGAATCTCTACGGCAAAATGGTCATCAGTAGATTAGCCTTCGGCAAGAACGTTTTTTACTCGGCAAAATTACCCTCAAAAGAATTTTCTACGGCAAAATGATCTTAAACGACGTGGCCTTCGGCAATATAACTTTTGACTAAATCGGCTCTGACTACACGGTTTTCAGCAGAAACCCAGACTCGGTGTTTCTCGTGTTGAATTTTATTCGGACCTGACTTCCAGCTTCGGAATTTCTAACCCCGTTATTTAGGTGATAGCGTTCTATTCGAAGAAAAAAACGTCTTATTGAACATCACTTTTTGTACAAGTAACACATTTTGGAGTTACAACGATTTGAAGAAAATGCATGTAGAGAATGCATTCGTTTTTTTAAATTCGTCGGTCTCTTTTTCCCTAAAAGAATAAAGAGACGGGTACAAAGTTTCATCCAAAGCTAAGAAAGTTGATCGAGCTTCGGGCACTTTCACATTTTTGGAGTTTGCACAGAACATTAAATAAGCGCGACATCATACAGTACATACATTTCCAGAGTTACTCAATGGCAGAACAGTTCTATTGATTGATGACGATTTATTTATGGGGTCGAATTTGACGATGATGTACTTTTTCGATATTTCGTTTTTATTACATCAGTTTCCCCTTATGTTTCAGGTTATAAAATTCACATGACATCAATGAAAAATTTTTGTAAGTGGAAAGCTCCATGCAAAGCAAAGCCGTGGTATTACATTCCTTTTGTGAAATTTGATCATTCCTTTTCATCAGACTTCGCTGCCGATCCGTAGCGTACAGAATCATTGCATGGCTGGTGTTAAGACCATACTGACACTAGGAATTCTTCCAGGTCGGGACACGAACATACGACAACTGACTTGTAAGACCAGCGCCCTACGCATTGAACCACCAACCCGTGAAGGCTCCATACACAGATATTGATTATGTTCTCGCAACTGAATCAACCTTACTATCTTATGATAGCAGAATAGGTATTAGGTTCGAGTAGTAAAATTCAATCTCAGTGCATCAAAGTATATGGTCTAAGTTAAGCAAACTAGAATCGACCATGTTTCAACAAAGTATTGGTTTTTTTTTGACACCGAAAGCCTCGCATACGGCCGATAATAAATTTATGCAAGCCTGAAAACTCCCCACAAAAACGAGATCCCAGCATAAAAAACACTCGTCTGGAACCGTTTCGAGCTTCGGCCACCGCTAGGCGCTAGGAAACTTTTCTACTGCCTGCAGAGACTGTGTCAGAAACCGAACTCCCACGAACATATGAAAATGTGTCTATTGGTAACAATATTTGCCTTCCGGAATTCGGCATGTTTCCGGAAATTCCGTCGAACAAGACTGCAAGGGTGCACACCGCTCACAGCAAATCCCTTTCTCTATTCCACACATTTTCAATTTTAGAACCGAAAAGTGCCAGTTAGCCTCACTTTATGTCCCGTGAAATCACATATGAATGTGTGTCCCCGGTACTATCCCCCCCCCCCCCCCCCTCACATCCCTATAATAAACATCCCGAAAAAGGGCTCGGCATCCTGCAGTGTGTAGTACCCCGACTGAGCCAAGCTGTGCAAAGATCACCTCCGCAACAAGGCACTCACTCCCCCCTTCCCCCACCGCCTCTCATGCACTGATGAAGTCTCATTGGGTAGGGTGGGCTACAACAAATTCTTGCAAATATATGCAAACCGGGTTTGGTAGTCTGCGACAGTGGTGATGACGGCGGCGGCGGCAGCGGCGACGAGGACAACTGTGCACGGTATTAGCTCCCTGGATATATAGTACACCAAAAACAAACTAGGAGGAAACATACAATTTTGTCCCAATTTGAAACTTTTGTCGTGAAGTACCGTACTTTTCCTGCCAGGTGATGCTGCTGCTGTTGTTGCTTCTGCTATGCTTCCGCCGAACTGAGGCACGGTTCGTCTTTTGTTGTTCCTACCTACGGGGGAGAATTTATATACCTAGGCGAACAATGGCAGACGGCAGCCTTTTGTGAAGCACCGGATTCATGCAATCGCGATCGCGTGCATACACAGGCGCTGGCTGATTCCGGATGATCCGCCAATGTGTTGACTGCTGAATTGGCTGGTACTAGCAAAGTATAATCGCGACAGCCGGTTGGCCAAATCGTTTTCTGGCTTTTGTTTTCCTAGATACCGTCGCACCACGCCAAGCAGTCGATTTGGGTGGAGTCTAGCGTGGTGGAAGATCGGTGCTAGCGGGAGGGGCATGGTCACGATTAGACCATTAGCATTTGAATCGTCGCAAGCCTCGGAGAATAACGGCAGAACTCGACTGGATTGACTTGTTTTTAAATTAGGTTTCCTAGGAATGGCAATAATGGGGTAGACATTGATGAATTTCGTTTCACCGAGAGCCTAGAAGAAAGAAGTAGCACAAAAAATGTTCTCTTCACACGAGCATAACCTAATCTAGAGGAAAAAAAACTCGAAATGCTTTAGAAGACCAAAACCATCCTCTACTTGAACTGAATTTTCTCTTAATTATCTACCACGTCAGTCAAAAATTACCCCGGTCTGACAAGTAGATGGCGTCACTAATTCAAAACTTCTTTAGCGTTCAATAGAAATCTTGTGTTCAGATGTCATCTGTTGGAAATTGCATGGCATTAAGTTTATTAATGTGACAGTAATTGTACTTTCAGTGACGTTACTTTTGTGGGACAAGAAATAATGGAGAAAATAGTCGAGTGTTGATAAAACTAGGATTTTTTAAGAAAATCACGTAGGGCAACGGCTTCCCATTTCATCTCATTTGTAAGGACGTTGCCTCAAAAACCCGATCGAGTCACTAAAATCACTGCAGCTATTCAATATTTCTGCTTCATTCGCCTTGTTCCACATTGAGAATTTCTTCACATTGCTTGAAAATTAAACTAATATTCATAAAACAGCTAAAAATACTTATTATGTTTGAATTTACGTTTCGTCTTAGACTCATCAGTGCCTCGCAGTTTATGTTGAACTGCTAGCTCCGTTCCGACGGTTCGGATTAGGGGGTAAGAAAAACCGTCGCCCTCTAAACTTACCACAATCTGTACGGCTAGCAAGCCGAAACTCGTTTCATCCGGGACTTAGCTGGCCATACGCGCGTATCAGTCCCATATTGATTTTTGTCAATTTTTAGTTAGCTTGAGGAATGAAATCTATCCTCAATATATTCTCAAAAATTGCAATCAAAGTGGAAGGTTTGTTCAGTAAAATGTGTAACAAATATCAACTCGTGTCTGTCCCATAAGTAAAGTACCCGCATATCAGTCCCATCCAGTGCAACTTTCATTTGTTGCAATATTGGAAAAGCAAAGGTGTATTACCGATATTTCATGTAACAATACCATGATTTAGCATCAGGTAGCACAATAAATAAAAAAAATTCGGAAATCAAATTTTGATAATCTTTTTCTCGACATGCCGATTTGCCATATGGGACTGATATCAAGTGTAGGCTGTTAAATGTAATATCAAAAAAGTGTTTTGCAAATAGCATTAACTTTACGTCTGCCTAGCGGTTTATGTCGAACCGTCAGGTCGGAGGTAGAAGTTCAACATAAACTGCTATGCAGTGATGAGTCTAAGACGCAACGTAAATTCAAGTAAAATTGGTTATATGTACCTAGCATAAATTAGGATGTAAAAACCCTTCGCCCCTTAAACTTGCTTATTATGTGTTCACTACTCTGCATCCTAATTTCATCTCAATGCACTATGGTCCGAAACGGGAAATTAGCGTGACAAGAATATTTTCACTATTAAATATTAGTTTTTTGTAATAGTGTCTTCACAAAAGTTGTTTGTAATCAAATGGCGCTACTTTTGATGAAAAATGTTTCTAAGGTGGTCTTCATTTAGATTGAAATTTGAAATCTAACTTTTTTAATTAAACTCAAAAATGACTTTGTTGTACAATAAAGTTGTATGAAATTTTATTTTGAGCAACTTTGCTGAAAAAAGCACCTCTCTAGCTTTTAATATGATTGAGTTACATCAATTTTCCCGAATAAAAGTAGGGTGGCTCCTGAAAATTCACTTTTCTTGTTCTAACTTTTTTGTGAAAAGTTCTACGGAAAAGTTGTCTTCAAAAGAGTTTTTGTACTATTCATTGCGCACAATTTTGTTCAACCAAGCTTTTTCATATGAGCTACCAGTAAAAAGTTATGATTATTTTTTTTATCAAAAACTAGTCAAGCTTCAAATATAAATATTCATTAGATGCCAGATCGATAAAAATGTATCATCGGTTTTTACAGGCTATTCGGTACACAAGTGGATGAAAAAGAAGGGCCAGTGTCATAGGCGTCTCGGCACGATGTGGATAAAAATATTTGCATTTTACTAACTTGCACCAACTTGTTGGAATGGTGGTCGAGATAATGAAAATTTCTGTTCATAGATTTATTATGGCCAACTAGCTCGAAATAATCATATTACACAGTATCTCTAATAATCAGTTGCTCAAACTCAATTGAAATAGTTATTTTGGTAATAAATTAATTAAAATAGTTCTGCAATCTATTTTCGGCTGTATTTCTTGTGTGTCTCATTTCTCGAATGGACAATGTATGGAACACTTGTAGAACTAGTTTGATACTATCATTTTACCGAAGGAAGTATGTTGATACGTTAAGGCGTTTAAGAGTTATGCAATGTTTTTGAGTTTTTTAAAGGTATTTTAAAACTAATTCAAATAAGTTTAAAAATTACACCCTTTCAATTTTCTCTTGAATTTTTACTTATATTATGACCTTTCAGGAACCGCGTAGGATACATTTTTATCGATCTGGCATCTAATGAATATTTTTATTTGAAGCTTGACTAGTTTTTGATGAAAAAATAATCATAACTTTTTACTGGTAGCTCATATGAAAAAGCTTGGTTGAACAAAATTGTGCGCAATGAATAGTACAAAAACTCTTTTGAAGACAATTTTTCCGTAGAACTTTTCACAAAAAAGTTAGAACCAGAAAAGTGAATTTTCAGGAGCCACCCTACTTTTATTCGGGACAATTGATGTAACTCGATCGAATTAAAAGCTAGATAGGTGCTTTTTTCAGCAAAGTTGCTCGAAATAAAATTTACTATAACTTTATTTCACAATAAAATCATTTTTGAGTCCAATAAGAAAGTTAGATATCAGATTTCAATCCTAATGAGGACCACCCTAGTCAAATTTTTCATCAAATGCAGCGCCATTTGATTATAAACAACTTTTGTTAAGACACCAACTACAAAAAACTAATATTTAATAGTGAAAATATTTTTGTCACACTAATTTCCCGTTTCGGACCACTGTGCAATGGATTTTTATTCATCCTATCGTTGGTTCGATAATCGTCCTATTAATTAGCAATGACGAACGTAATCAAGTAATCAAATTGCTCTATTACACTCTCAGGTTCAAAATGTCAATATTTTTCCAAAAAGGGCCTAATGCCAACTGTGAGACAACACACAATATATTTAAAACCAATTTGGAATTATTACGAATTATTTGGGTCGTTTCCTTTCGTTTGAGGTTTATAATTTTACTGTAAGGTATAATGAAAATATCACATGGATAGCCGATGAAACACACACACTTAACAGCGTTATGTTGACATATATCGGAATGAAACCAGTGCTGCTTGAAGGCTTTTATTGTTTGTCGAGAAATTTTAGAAGTTTTTAATCGTTAATTAAACAAGTGGCAAGTGAACGTAACTATTTATGAAGTCATCCAACATTCTAACAGATCGGCTGAAAAGTTCGTATCGTTTGCTATGAGAGGGCGCCACTAGAATTAAATCCATACCATTTTCAGTTAGTACCAACCTTCAAAAGATACGTGTATAAATTTGACAGCTGTCTGATTATTAGTTTGTGAGATATTGCATTTTGAGTGTAGCTACTTTTGTTATTGTGAAAAAAATGGAAAAAAAGGAATTTCGTGTGTTGATGAAACACTACTTTTTGATGAAAAAAAGTGCCGCCGATACCAAAAAATGGCTTGATGAGTGTTATCCAGACTCTGCACCGGGCGGAGCAACAATTCGTAAGTGGTTTGCAAAATTTCGTACTGGTCATATGAGCACCGAAGACGATGAACGCAGTGGACGTCCAAAAGAGGCTGTTACCGATGAAAACGTGAAAAAATCCACAAAATGATTTTCAATGACCGTAAAGTGAAGTTGATCGAGATAGCTGACACCCTAAAGATATCAAAGGAACGTGTTGGACATATTATTCACGAATAATTGGATATGAGAAAGCTTGGTACAAAATGGGTGCCGCGCGAGCTCACAATCGATCAAAAACAACAACGAATTGATGATTCTGAGCAGTGTTTGGAGCTGTTATATCGAAATAAAACCGATTTTTTTCGTCGATATATAACAATGGACGAAACATGGCTCCATCACTTCACTTCGGAGTCCAATCGACAGTCAGCTGAGTGGACTGCACGCGATGAACCGAACCCAAAGCGTGTAAAGACTCAACAATCGGCCGGTAAGGTTATGGCGTCTGTATTTTGGGATTCGCATGGTATAATTTTCATCGACTACCTTGAAAAGGGAAAAACCATCAACACTGACTATTATATAGCGTTATTGAAGCGTTTGAAGGACGAAATTTCAAAAAAACGGCCTCATTTGAAGAAGAAAAAAGTTTTGTTTCATCAAGACAATGCACCGTGTCACAAGTCGATGAAAACCATGCTGAAATCGAACGAATTGGGCTTCGAATTGCTCCCTCATCCACCGTATTCTCCAGATTTGGACCCCAGTGACTTTTTCCTGTTCTCAGATCTCAAGAGAATGCTCGCTGGTAAAAAATATAGAAGCAATGAAGAGACAATCGCTGAAACTGAGGCCGATTTTGAGGCAAAGGACAAATCGTACTACAAAAATGGTATCGAAAAGTTGGAAGATCGCTATAATCGCTGTATCGCCTCTGATGGCAATTATGTTGAATAAAAAAAAACCGAATTTGTGTGTTTCTATTAAACGATACAAACTTTTCAGCCGAACTGTTATAGTTGTGTAGTTATGTGGAATAATGATCATGTTTTGAGATGAATCGATTAGTAAATATTTAGAAACGTGACGAACTATAAAACTTGAGACGAAAAATTATTTCATTTTAAATGAAAAAAACAACAATCATTGAAGGATTGAAACCATATCTTTAATGGAAAGGTGTGACAGTAGCTTAAATAAACGTTTTGAAACATTTCACAGTTTGGTTCAGGTAGGGTTATATTATCATTCAAACACTCTTATTTTTTTTCATTTCATCAACTTAATAACTTTCTGGAAAAATATGCGGATAGAAAAAAACGCGATTTGTCGGCTACGTCACTTATACGAACATATCTCCGGAACCAAAAGTATCTGCAATTTGTTCTTTGAAGTTGATCAATCATTCGGTAGAAGCTTTCAAAGTAGTCTAGGATTGTTGAAATCGGTTCAGCAATTGCAGAGAAAATTGAGCGGTTGGGGACAAAGTGTTTTTTATCGGTTATATCACTTATACCATTATAGATCTTTTGACAGCCATTCAATCTTCGAACCTAATTCACATATCAAGACAAGCTTTAAAACAAACGTATGTTTGTAAAAATCGGTGAAGCCATTTCGAGAAAATTGAGCGTAGAGAAAAAATTGCACCTAATCCGTTATGTCACTTATGCCTTCATGTCTTCGGAGCCTTAAGTGACAGCCAATTGATTTTAGAAATTGATTCACAACCCAAGAGTAGCTTTCATACGAGCTAGTTAAAATCGGCTCACTCATTTCCGAAAAAATGAACAAACAGAAAAATCTCGTTAAGCTAAGTCTAATACACCCAAACCTTCTTTTACGGAAACTTTTTTTAGGTTACCACATTTTACGTAACTGTTTTTACGGCTGCGCGTCGTAAAAAAAATTTTTGGATAGAATGAAAACGGATCAAGGTCATTTCGCCGAAAGTCGTTCCGCCGAAAGGGTCATTTCGCAGAAAGGGTAATTTCGAATAGATCATATTATTACTGTTTTGTGTTATTATGTCTCCTGTATAACTGATGTGACGCAGCCACATAACCGAAGCCAAGATGGCTCAATGAAAATGATTTCCGGCTCATTTATATTTCATAGAAAAACTACAGTATGGGTATTTTTGTAACCGGTTTAATGAGTAGAATTTTGTTCGAGGTATTTTGTAAATTCAAAATGGCAACTTCCGGTTTATTGATATTCTTTAAAAACCCTTACAATATGGATGTTTTCGGAATGGATTAGATAAGTAGATGTCGGAAAACAATGTTTGTGGTAGTTCTGAATTCCAATATGGCGACGATTATTGATATTCTGTGAAAACCCTTACAATATGGGTATTTTCGAAACGGGTTTGATGAGAAATCGAAAAACAATGCTTGAAGTGGTAGTGAAGGTATTCGAGCAATTCTAGTAATATCTACACAAATTGTAAAGGTTTTCAAATAACAGCCAATAACCGAAAGACATCTACTCATCAAACCTTCCGGAAATCTCAATATTGTAATGGTATTCATAAATTATAAATAAACCGGAAGACGCCATATTGGAATTCAAAACTACTCGGAATATCGTTTTCGGACATCTACTCATCAAACCGGTTCGAAAATATCCATATTGTGAAGGTTTCCAAAGAATAACGAAAATCAGAAGCTACCATCTTGGATATTGGAACAACCTGAAACATTATTTTCCGTCAACTATTTGTCAGATCAATTACAAAAACACAGCATTTGATATTTTTCCATAGAATATATTTTCATTTTATGCAAAAAGCTCTTTTTACGAACATGATTTCTGCATCAATATTCTTTTGTCTCTAAAAAATTACAACTAGCAAGACTGGTAATCGATTGCTTCATTAAAATGAACTAGAAAAAAACATTTATTAAAATGATCAGGATAATTTCAATAAATATCCATATTTTCTTGAACATATTTGTGTGATACGAAAATTTTGTTTTTTTTCTGGTGGCTGTAGTTGAAGACAGTTACAATCTCCTTAGTTATAAAAATGTACTGGTTATCACTTTGAATTCGAAGATAATGCAGAGTTTCCAATGTAAGGTTTAATACGTCGCAGTCGAGCAATCAACGATATTGTTGCCAAAAATGAACCGTGCTAAAAACCAATCGAGCAAAAAAACTATGCTGAAGAATGCTGTACTCAATCTTTCAATCACTTAGAAATGATCGTATTGAAAATTGTGTCCAATTTCGATTCCAAGCATCATTTCATCGTGCATCGTTCAAAACTCCAACTATTGGGATATGACGGGAAACTGACAACACAAAAATACCGCTGTCTCCGTGAATATTTGACGGATTCGTACAATCTTATCGAAATCTAAATTTGGAAACATATTTTGTATTTAAGGCCGATTAGGACAGATATCATAAAAAAACTGTCATTCTGAGAAACACGCCTCTGAATTTTGCACGCACACACAGACATTTGCTCATTCGAATGATAGAGTTTGTTTTCTATTTACTTACATTCGCAGTCTAAGTCAACTTACCTGAAAAGAAACAAAAAAAAAATAATTACAGTCTGAATAAAAAAAATTAGTTATTCGTTTATACATTCCAAAAGGATAATAGATTGAAATAAGTTAACTCGTAGTGAACACATCGACGATATCTGGCTCGAGATTCCGGACCCAATATTGAAAAATCAATTTTCATATGAGGGATAAGAGGTGTTAAAGTAAAGATGCCCGTTCCCGCCCGGCAATGTTGGCATTTCACTTGAATGATGCACGCTGGTGTAAGATTTATGTCTACACTGGGGATGCAGCAAGCGAACATCACACAAAAAGAAAAGTACACTTATTCTCAGTATCGAATAGACAGACTTTGTGTTTAAGGAAGCTGGTGCGAGTGAACCACATTCTCTTCGCATTATTCGCTCTCACGCGCTCTAGCCTAAATTCACCCCAGTGATCACTTAGATGAAAATTTCACATATTGAAGGAATTTGGGTAAAATACCTCCCAAAACGTTTCGTGCGGCCAGTATAAGTTCTGGCATTCACTTCTACAGACTTTTTTACATAAGATAAGCTAGATTTAGTAAACTTCCAATAAGTTTTATCATGATTTAAGACCGAATACCGCACTCGAATTCTTTTTAGTTAGTTACAGAGCGAATGTTATAGGAAACCCCAAAACTACTGTACATTTGGGGTAAAACGAGCAGGATTGCAATTCGTGCGGCCATTGTAAACCATTCATTGAACTCCTTGGAAATTTTTACATAAGAAACGCTTTAGTTTGTTGACCTATCTCAATTAGTTCATGAGTTACAGAATTCTTCACGGGTTTTCATAGATTTATTTTCCACTGTGCATTGCGTGAGAAATGATAGAACATCTTTTAATTTTAGCTCCGCATACACAGACTCAACCATGCATGAAGGACCAAAAACCTGGATTCGACGTAGTTGCGTCAATGTGGGACAGATACATATCAGACGATATGAAGTACCGTAATCGCATTCACACGAATAAAACTCAACACGCTGAATAGTAGCCAGGTGATGTTATGGACAGTACTTACAGGAAGATCAAGATTTTTTGCTAGTTTTCTTACTGACAGATCCGGATTTTTATTGCGACTTTTGGTCTTCTTTCGACGCCATCTTCGATATAAAAGTTTGTAGTAACCAAGAATGGATGTTACACAGTAAACGGACATACGTTCATCAGTCTGCAAAACATTTCACGAGTTGATGAAGTAACAGTTCGGCTGAAAAGTTCGTATCGTTTAATAGAGACACACATTTTTTTTGCCAAAATTCGTTTTTATTATTCAACATAATTGCCATCAGAGGCGATACAGCGATTATAGCGATCTTCCAACTTTTCGATACCATTTTTGTAGTACGATTTGACCTTTGCCTCAAAATAGGCCTCAGTTTCAGCGATTACCTCTTCATTGCTTCTAAATTTTTTACCAGCGAGCATTCTCTTGAGATCTGAGAACAGGAAAAAGTCACTGGGGTCCAAATCTGGAGAATACGGTGGATGAGGGAGCAATTCGAAGCCCAATTCGTTCAATTTCAGCATGGTTTTCATCGACTTGTGACACGGTGCATTGTCTTGATGAAACAAAACTTTTTTCTTCTTCAAATGAGGCCGTTTTTTGAAATTTCGTCCTTCAAACGCTCTAATAACGCTATATAATAGTCTCTGTTGATGATTTTTCCCTTTTCAAGGTAGTCGATGAAAATTATACCATGCGAATCCCAAAATACAGACGCCATAACCTTACCGGCCGATTGTTGAGTCTTTCCACGCTTTGGGTTCGGTTCATCGCGTGCAGTCCACTCAGCTGACTGTCGATTGGACTCCGGAGTGAAGTGATGGAGCCATGTTTCGTCCATTGTTATATATCGACGAAAAAAATCGGTTTTATTTCGATACAACAGCTCCAAACACTGCTCAGAATCATCAATTCGTTGTTGTTTTTGATCGATTGTGAGCTCACGCGGCACCCATTTTGCACAAAGCTTTCTCATATCCAAATATTCGTGAATAATATGTCCAACACATTCCTTTGATATCTTTAGGGTGTCAGCTATCTCGATCAACTTCACTTTACGGTCATTGAAAATCATTTTGTGGATTTTTTTCACGTTTTCATCGGTAACAGCCTCTTTTGGACGTCCACTGCGTTCATCGTCTTCGGTGCTCATATGACCAGTACGAAATTTTGCAAACCACTTACGAATTGTTGCTTCGCCCGGTGCAGAGTCTGGATAACACTCATCAAGCCATTTTTTGGTATCGGCGGCACTTTTTTTCATCAAAAAGTAGTGTTTCATCAACACACGAAATTCCTTTTTTTCCATTTTTTTCACAATAACAAAAGTAGCTTTACTCAAAATGCAATATCTCACAAACTAATAATCAGACAGCTGTCAAATTTCTACACCTATCTTTTGAAGGTTGGTACTAACTGAAAATGGTATGGATTTAATTCTAGTGGCGCCCTCTCATAGAAACGATACGAACTTTTCAGCCGATCTGTTATTTGCAGAGATATGCGTATTTAGGGGTGTCCAGTTGAGTTTGAGTTTTACCACCATATGGATTAGACTGTTGGTTGCGTTTGGTACAGCTAAAATTATGAAATGAATTATTTAAATTGAACTACAGAATCTAGAAAAATCGTTACGAAACTGAATTAGGTATCTTCTCTTTACGTTTCGTCTTCGATTCATCAATGCACTAGCAGAGTATGTTGAACTATTAATGCCACCACCGAAGTGCAATGTCTTTCCTGACGTGTCGAAAACACAAAACAGTTAGACGGCATACTGGTCGCTAAGTTTCAAGTAATTAAAATACCAAAAAGAGCAGATAAGCACTACATGATAGCCCCTAGTTCGAAGAAAAAAATGGAAATCCCTATAGTTTGATCGGTTTAATTCCGACATCAATCATTCTACCAGAGACCGCCCAAGTTTGTACTGGACGGACAGACAGACAGGAAGTCAGCAATCCGTCCACCTTGACCAGCAGCAAATTACCACAGAGTGTGGGTGTGTCTGACCATCTCTCGGAGCGCCAAACGAGTTTCAACCCCGTCCGCAGAAAGCCCGACTAAACTTTTGCCGTTAGCTTTTTCCTCGCTCGCTGCACCTTCGCAAGCGGATGAACTATTCACCGCTTCATTTTCCGCCTGAAACCACTGACACTTGAGCGTTTTCCGTAACGTGTTATGGGACCAGCAGCATCGTACGTGTCGAAAATGCATATTCTAATTTCCTGCACTTCCTCTGCAGTAGCGTCCGTCAGTAGAGTCGGTCCCGGTATTTTTTTTCCTCGCTCGAAGTTGTTGTGCTCCCATCATTTGTGGTCGCATGTTTCTGTCGCCATCGTCATCGTCGTCGTCGTCGTCGTTGTACCATTTTCCAAGTTCATCGCATCGTCAAGTCAGTGCCAGTCTGCCACCGACGAACGAAAGGAAACTGGTTCCACCCGAACGCGACGGAGGTATGCCGTATTAAACATTTATGAACGTCACCGGGTCACCAGTGCGGAATGTGTTGATTTTGCGTTACGGCACTCGTTCCGAACCAACAAAAAAATAAAAAAGAAATCGTCTCCCATCGGTATCTCATTGGCATGACCCGCATATTTCGAATCATTTTTCAATCCATCCTGTTACTGTCGACAGAAGGAACAACTACTAGACTAGAAGCAAGCGAGAAGAGTAAGATGAGGATGAAACAGACGAAAAAAACCCGAAGAAATCTTCATCTCTGCCCTCATCAATATTCATTAGAGAGATTGCTGGTTTTGATTCCGAACCATCTCTCCTAGTTGGTTCTATTTTGTACTGCTGGATATCATCCCAGATTTTCACAGCAAACGTCGCATCGTCAACAGCAGCCATCTTCCATAAACATCCAATTTATTTTCTGCTGCTCGGAGAAATCATTACATCGGGGGCTTTTCGTCTTGTTCCTCGGCGGAACTCGGAAGATCTTGGAGGATGAGTAGGATGATGAGGCGGAGACAAACAAGTTAGTAACAGGGAAAAAACAAGGACAATCTTCAAATCAGCAGCAACAGCAGCAGTAGCAGCAGCAGTAGGTTGAACTACGGTAAACAAACACGACCGCGAATCGCCTGTCGCCCTCTGCCGGCCGCTTATTTCTTGGCTATTTGTTGCTACCGAGGCCCGGCAGCGAACGAGCAACAAGATGTTTGGTGAGATTTGAGACGATTTTCCGGAATTTGTTAGGAGGGCAAGCATTTTTTTTCTGTGTTTTTGTGGGACAGCAATCAGGAATCAGGAATCAGAACAAATTGGCTCAAATGGCACGTTCCCCTTGATATTTGGAGATTTGTGCCTTGCCATCAATTTGTTTTTAGCATCATTTCCCCGATATATAAGAGGGAAGGATTGAAAGGAAATGGTAAGGGTTGGACTAGGAGGATGGGAAAAATTGACGACACAAAAACACATAAAAGCAGAAGTAAATTCTGCACCCCTAAGGGATGCCGAACAATCTGCTGAGGATCACATTTAGTGGAAGCAGAAGTAAATTCTGAACCTCTACGAGGTCCCGAACAGTCCGCTGTTAATAAAACCTCCAACTCCCGAGAGGATTTGAAGATCTTACAAAAGCGACACCATTCTGCACTCCCGGAAGAATGCAGAACGATTCGCAGTATGTACGAGCAGAAGTAAATTCGGCACCCCCTAAAAGATGCCAAACAATCTGCTAAACCCAATTTAAGGTAAATACAGAAGGGATTCATTCACTCCAGGAAGAACGATGAACCCTTCTGACTATAGCTCCTTACCACATTGGGTAAGAAACGAGAGAATATCCTTCAATTTTAGCTCCGCATACACAGACTCAACCATGTATGGAGAACCAAAAACCCGGATACGTAGCTGCGTCAATGCGGGACAGTTACATATCAGATGATATGAAGTACCATAATCGCATTCACACAAATCACACGAATAATACTCAGCACGTTGAATAGTAGCCATGTGATAATTGAGTTTGCAATGTCCAGTCAGAGCTCTGACCAGAATACTGCAATGATGCTTGGAGAAATGCAGTAGACACTTTGACATTTTCAGATTTAAATCTGGTAGAAATGCTTTTGCCTGAGCGCAAGTTTGCAAGCTGCGCCAGTAGCTGGCATGTTTGGATACAGCCCAAGAACGAATCTTGTGCTTTATCCAACTAGTTGAAAGTGGTAAAGCTGGTTCAGGACCAACGAAATCATTCGTTGCACCAGCTCTAGCCAACTCATCAGCCCATTCATTTCCAGTAATACCAGAATGGCCGGGTACCTATAAGAAGTAAACAGCATTTGAAATGCTGAGGTCTTCAATTTGAGTTCGACATGCGATCACTAGATTCGACCGTGAATCATTCGAACTGAGTGCTTTTAAGGCTGCCTGACTGTCGGAACAAAAATAAATTCGCTTACCACAGATCCTCTGCTGAAGCGCCGATTGTACTCCACACAGAATCGCGTAGATTTCTGCTTGAAACACAGTACAGTATCTACCAAGTGAATGAGACTGCTCCAGCCTCATTTCACGACAGTAGACACCAGCACCAGCACGACCATTCAACAGAGAACCGTCCGTAAAACAAACTATGTGTTCATCAAGTTGTCGTTCCAGACAACCAGACAACCATTCCTCACGAAAAGGATAGCTCACATTGAATGTTTTGAAAGGAAAACTGCATGTGAGAGTTAGGTCACTAGGAGCGAGTAAATACTCATCCCACGTAACCATTTGAGACCACAAGCGAGTGTGGCTGGTAGCATAATCTAATGGGTTACTGTTCCAAAGCCCTGTAACCTTAAGACGGTATGCACAAGATAATGCTTCTTGTTTTAGGAACACATGTAGTGGTTTAATGCACAGTAGCGCCTCTAGAGCAGCAGTAGGAGTTGTCGTGAATGCTCCTGTCATCGCCATTAGGACCATCCTTTGGAGATGATTTAGCTTTGACTGAACTGTCGCGACTTCTCCTTTCTGCCACCATACAAGACATCCATATGCTAAAATTGGTCTAACAATAGTTGTGTAGATCCAATTAATATATCTGGGTTTGAGTCCCCATGATTTTCCAAAAGCTCGTCTACATTGGCCGAAAGCCATGCAAGCTCTTTTAATTCTGAAGTCAATGTGAGCAGACCAATTCAGTTTTGAGTCAAGAATAACCCCGACGTATTTAACTTGTTCGACCACAGTGACCTCTGAACCAAAGAACTGCAACGGACGAGCTCCTGTGATTATCCTACGATGAGTGAAAAGCACCATTGATGTTTTGCCCGGATTTACAGATAATCCAACCTGACAACACCATTGTTCAACAGATCGCAGGGCTTGCTGCATTAAATCAAAGAGAGTGTTAATGCTTATACCGGTCATCAATATATGATAATCGTCGGCAAAACCATAAGTCGGAAATCCAAGGTTATTAAGTTTCCTTAACAAACCATCAGCGACAAGGTTCCATAAAAGTGGGGATAGTACACCACCTTGAGGACACCCACAGACACTTAGCTTTCTAATCTCTGCTTGCCGAAGCGATGAACAAAGAAGTCGATTGCTAAGCATTGCGTGTATCCAATTTCTGATACTTGAAGGTATGCCATGACCACGGGCTGCTTCCAGAATTGAATTGAAAGACACGTTATCAAAGGCACCTTCAATATCTAGGAAAACTCCCAAGCAAGATTGCTTTTGTGAGAAAGCTTTTTCAATGTTGTACACAACATCATGTAACAGGGTTGTAGTGGACTTTCCACGCTGGTAAGCATGTTGCATTCCATGTAGCGGATGCAGGCCCAAACTAACATCTCTGATATAGTGATCGACTATGCGTTCCACTGTTTTAAGAAGAAATGAGCTTAGACTGATAGGCCTGAAACTCTTCGCTTCCTCATAAGTGCCGCGGCCGCCTTTGGGAATAAATTTGACAATTATTTCCTGCCAGGCTCTTGGAATATATCCTGTCGCAAGACTAAAAGTAAGTATTTTCTTCAAAACATGTTTGAAATGTTCATACCCTTTCTGCAGTAACACTGGGAAAACTCCATCCTTTCCAGGAGACTTGTACGGAGCAAAACTCTCAACTGCCCATTTGACCGATTCAATCGTCACAACGCTTCGAGCAAGGGCCCAAGAATCGTAACTACCTGAAAAAGTCTCGGGAAGAGCTGTCGGTGATGGATCCATACATCCTGGAAAGTGAGTGTTAAAAAGATAGTGAAGTACATCACCTTCATCAGACAAGTGTTCACCATCTGAAGTTCTTAAGAAACTGACATTAAAGTCCTTAGACTTCGAAAGTAACTTATTTAATCTGCTAGCCTCGTTGAGACTAGAGACATTTGTGCAGAGGCTTTTCCAACCACTTCGCTCAGACGATCGAAGAGCATTTTTGTAAGCCCTTCGAGCCAACACGAATGCCTCCGACCCATTTCTGCGACGGTGGTTCCAAGCTCTTCTGCATAGTTTCCTTAGTCTAGCAAGTTCAGCATTCCACCAAGGAGTTCCTCTAGTAGCTCGCACAATACGAAGTGGACAAGCCTCTTCATATGCTGCAACTATGAGTGAGTTTGTCTCGTCGACAACATTTTCCAAATCAATTGGGGTTTCAATTGTTGGTTGGTACCCGTAAAATCTAGTCGCCAAGCCCTCTTCATAGAGGTCCCAGTTTGTAGATTTGGGATTACGATATGTGATAATATCAAATTTAACGTTTGAATGATCAAAGAATATGTACTTATGATCAGACAACGAAGGTTCGAGCTCATCGGAGACGAGCCAATTCACCAACTCATGCGCAATTCTATCAGAGCAGAGAGTTACGTCCAAAACCTCCTCTCTGCCAGATCTCGCAAAAGTTGGACGGTTTCCTGCATTGACTATGTGCAGGTTTGTACTGCTCACAAATTCCATCATATCAGAGCCTCTCGAATTTATATCTGTGCTGCCCCAAATGATATGGTGAGCATTTATGTCACTGCCGATTACAAGCGGTAAATCACTTTTGCAGCAGTATGATACAACCTTTTTGAAGTCATCGCTTGGCGAAGGTTGGTTATGCGGCAAATATGCCGAACAATAGACATATTTCCTGTCTATGCCATCAGTAGTCATACCAACTGTGACAGCACAAATATCCCGAGTTGTGAGCTCCGATATGAGAGAGACATCGAGAGCACTATTTGCAAGTATGCATGCTCGAGGCATTTCACGTGGATTAGTCATTCCGGTCTTGTTAAAGGCAACAAAGACTGGGTTTAACAATTTTCCAACGTAGAAGTTTCCCTTTTGGAAATATGGTTCTTGAACCAAAGCTAAAGAAGCTTTACCTTCTTGCAGAAGTCTGGATAGATTCATAGTTGCTGTACGTTTATGCTGGAGATTGATTTGTGCTACTCTAACCATTATCAATTAAAGTAACAAACACTCCACCTCCAGCACTTACCGTACAACAACTACAAGAAACCAAATATATTGGCTTATAATCGCCTATAGCGAACCATGTAAGGATTTTTTTAAATGTTTTAATCATTAAAATCCCACGAGTTGCGAAGAAAGAAGTCGTCCACTGTGCCAGAGCTTCGCTTAACACAGTAAGGGAAAATCCCAAGATATTCCGTTCACGACTGCAATGTTTAACCTCCTGCAGCCATTCAGCCATCGGCACGGAAATACACCTTGACTTAGGAGTTCCTATTTTTGTGGCCTTTTACGACATGGAACAGGAAACCAGTGGATCAATTCTTGGTGTAAAATAATTCCGCCGGATGCCACACGGCTTACCTGTTTGGTGGACTTATACCACCGGTACAGGTGGACCGTAGCGTTATTCTTAGCCAGTTGGGAAACCGCTACCGACACTACACGGCTATCTAGGCTGCTCAGAGAGGGAAATTGACATTGATGGTCAACTTCCATGGATGGCCGAGCAGCCATGAAACAGGAGACAAACAAGTTAGTAACAGGGAAAAAACAAGGACAATCTTCAAATCAGCAGCAACAGCAGCAGTAGCAGCAGCAGTAGGTTGAACTACGGTAAACAAACACGACCGCGAATCGCCTGTCGCCCTCTGCCGGCCGCTTATTTCTTGGCTATTTGTTGCTACCGAGGCCCGGCAGCGAACGAGCAACAAGATGTTTGGTGAGATTTGAGACGATTTTCCGGAATTTGTTAGGAGGGCAAGCATTTTTTTTCTGTGTTTTTGTGGGACAGCAAAATGGCGCAGCTGTCTGCTGCCAGGCTGTGCCGTACTTTTCAATGTATGTTTTGACGTTGTTTCGCGCGTTTTCCTAATTTTCAGTGACTCTGCCGGGCGAACCAGTGGGGAACGATCAATCAGCCTAAGAAAATTAACATCTGTTACGGTTTGATGTGATTCGTTGTATTTTCTTTTATTATTACTATTATTATTTGGCTACTTATCTGATGCTGTTGGAGGAAATTGAGTTTGCTTCACGGTGCTTTCCCAAGGATAATGTGTATGCTGAAGTTCATCCGTTTCCGTAGGAGCACAATTTTTCCGATGGAGACGCATCGTAATTAGCTCGAAAGAACGACAGTGAATCAGTGAATTTCGTTTTCTCTTCCCAAAGACTTACCGATATTCGCTCGGCAAAGACTAAATTCTTCAGCATGAAACGTACAAACTTTGGTTGAATGCCGTTAAATCCCGCGCTGGTCTGATAGAAACGACAGACAACTCGATTACGGTGATATAGCGACAATAAACAAACGAACGAACAAACAAACAAAACTTTAGGAATCAGTACGCGAAAGACTACAAGCAAAACTTGCACGAACTTTTCTATTCGCACAGTGGCACGTTATTGACGTGATGACATCACTTTGAAGATTTCCTCGCTGGTTTGTTTGTTTGTTTGTATAGGATTCACTCCAATGGGTCATGTGGTGTCATGTGATTCAAAGTGTTATTGGCAGAATAAATTGGTATCATATTTAGAAATTTAAATTATCAATAATTTTCGGTGCCGTAAAGAAATCCCCAATTTCTTTTTTTGCAACTGTTCTAGCACTTCCGAGTGTATTAGGGAGACTCCCATTTTAGGTTAATTTTCATATGTCTCTACCCGGTGAACGATAGAGGATTCGGCAGTTCCGCAAAGACGTGGCACTTCGGCGCAATTAGTGTTTTGCATGAGACTTCACTTAGCATTAACTTTGACGTTTGCTGTGCGGTTTAAGCAGAACCGTTAGGTGCCCAAGTAACAAATTTTGTTACGCTAGCTTGTTTGTGACTAGTTTGCAACCAAATATTTGAGTGATTGTCGCTAACATCTAACCACTTGCATGACTCAAAAAGCGCAATTTCTACTAGTTGTTAGGTCGGCTAAAAATAAGTTGTCGTTACGTTGTAATGTCATACTGAAAGAACTTATTTTTTCATAACTTGAAAATAACTTGTTTTCAATTAAACTAGTTGAAACTTAGTCACCATCGACATTATAAACATTGAATGAATACAGAACACTTTTCTATCATCAATAAAAAAACAGAAGAGTACTTTAAATCACAAACTTGATACAAGGTACAAATTCCACAACGATTTTGAAACTGTCGAGCGGAATTAAATTTTACTTAACTGTTTTTTATGCGCCTTCAATCAAAATCTGTTTATAAAGATATAAAAAAAACAGCAAAATAACACTATGTTCAGAATGCTCAAAATTATTCCAAGTAGAGTGATTTCTCATCATTTTTAAATCATATATCATGAGAATTATAATATTATCACAATCGATGTTCAATCCCTATATTATTTTCTTCATGTTTATGACAGTGCATAGAACAAAAATGACTATTCTGCCTTTCACTATTTTCGGCAAAAAGTAGTTTTGAAACAAGTATTATCCTGGTTTTATTTATGTTTCATACACTTCTTGAGACTCCATATTGTGTTCGCCATAATCGAGCCAACAAAAGTTGTTTTGTTTGCATTTTCTTTATCATAACGTTGGGAAAACCTACCGATAACTATCTGAATCAATGAAGAAATTATATGTTATAATCTTATAATATCTAAGTTATTACTACATCAATTCACAGTAACGATTTACATATACGCTTACGTATTTATAATGGTTTCGCAACGGAAAATAAACCTTTTTTCAACTATTAGCTAAAAGCATAGCTGTGATTAAAGATATGTTAGAATCAAGTAACGATAACTTACAAATGATAGTTAGTTCAATGTTTACGTTATAAAGAAACACTGCTGTCACCTTGTTTTAACCAGTATAACATAAAAAACATGTTCGTGCTCTTGTTGCAACATAGTTTGGACTTCGTCGTATCAGAACTAGTTGCGGATTGCTACTTGGGTGGCACTGAACTGCTAATACACTGATGAGTCGAAGACGAAACTTATTTGGTCGTGAATGCGACTTACTTTACTATGAGACGCATTTTCAACATTTACCCTCTGAGAAAGTGATAAGTTTTTGATCGTGAATAGCTTTTGTTGTATCTAACGAATCAACACAATTTTTGCTACATGCCATCGGAAATACTGAAATGTTTGCTATAAATGAGTATCAAAGAGGATAATTCATAAGGCGCGTTTGCCTATCTCGTATTTTGAAAGCTCAGCTCTGTGATCTGTGGAAGGATTTATACAATCTAACTACTGATAGAATCGAAATGTTCAACTTGAACATGTATTGTAACAACATTGAAGTTTTATGTGTATCGAAAATAAGCTTTCCACATACATTTGTGTTGTACGCATGTATTTGTGATGTTTTTTTTATGCTCAGATCACAGCATGCTGTGCGTTTGGCTGTCAGCTTTCGTTTGTTTACTTGTTTGTGCGGTTGAAATTCTGCGTTTTCAAAATTGCGCGTATTGAAAAAAGTGAAAATTAAGGTTCTGGGCATATGGCTAAGTGAGAAGGGTATTACTATACAAAAATTGGCGAAGCGGTTTGGAATTCATCATGCCAGTGTTGAAACCATCATCATACGTTTGGGGAACACTATTCATTGGATAAGCTACCGGGAAGAGGCAGAAAACCCGGTTCTTCCAACCCGAAACTTGACCAGAAAATGGTATCTCTAATCATGAAGAACAAATCAATGTCAATACGTGATTTGGCCAAAAAAGCAGGAACGAGTGTCGGAATGATCCAGCGTATCAAGAGGCGAAATCATCTGAAGACCTACAAGAAGCAGAAAATCTCGAAACAAAGTGTAGCACAGCAGAAGCGAGCAGCAACAAGGGCTCGGAAATTGTATTCACGTCTTTTGCAGTGTCCGGATGCATGCGTTTTGATGGACGATGAGACTTACGTACAGAAGGACTCAAAAACCCTTCCAGGTCCACAATACTTTACTGTCGTCGTTGAGGACGATGTGAGCGATGCGAACAGGTCGATTCAAATGGAGAAATTCGGTCGAAAGGTACTGGTATGGCAAGCAATATGTTCCTGTGGTTTGAAGTCAACCATTTTTTACACTACCAAAACTATAAATGCAGAAATCTATCGATCTGAGTGTCTCCAGAAGAGATTGCTGCCTTTATATAAGAAGCATAGTGCTCCTCCACTGTTTTGGCCGAATTTAGAGTCGGCTCACTATGCCAAAACCACTCTCAATTGGCTTGCGGAAAAGACTGGGAACATGCAGGAGTTCAAAAAAATTTGGGCTCAAGCGTCCAAAAAATGCGATGTAATACTAGTCCGGAACTTGTTGAAGAGCGTTCGAACAAAAGTTCGAAAATTCGTGAAGGAATAACTTAAATTTCATCCGGATAAAAGGATCAATTTTTAGTTTGAATAAAATGCCATTTTTATCATAATTTGAAAGAAAAATTTGTGGATAGCTTATTTTCGATACACTCCTTAGTACAGAAGACTCTGATGACAGATTTTCAGAGATTTTCGAAATCGATCACAGTTTAGCACCAAAATGTACATAGCGGTTGGGTAGTGAGACTTTTTTTTTGCTCACCAAAATGATTCCGTTCAGCTATTATGGTACGGGAAACCTGCACAGATTTTCACATACAGGTTTTTGGCTTGATCACAGATTTTTGAAAAAATGACCTGGCAATACGTTGGAATGAAGGTGAACGCCAGACGGGCCCCGGCACCACGTCAGGAACGAAACCACACCAAAAGCCTGCCAGCTGAAGCCATCTGTGTACACACCAAGAACCGTCTCAGATCTAAATGCAGATCTTTTTGGTTGTGACAAAGTCGAGGCACTTTTTAGTGCCACAGATTATCATTAGGAGTTAATTGAACTTTCGACATTACCTACCAAAAGATTCATCAAAATGGAAGTTAAAATAGTTCGTACCGTCACTAACACATGCAGTTACGAACGGCAATGCGAAAATGATAGTATTTATGTAGAACACATCTTTAAACTAGTATCCCGATCAGATGGTAATAACAGAATCATAACAACTGGAATAATTCATTTCAGAAATATTTTGTAACGAAGTTTGAAATATTTTTGGCTGGTGAGCTGTTAAAATAACAAAAATCATAACAAAAAAGACCCTAGAGGGAACAAAATCGTAACAGATTTTGAAACGTTTGTATCACAATTATAACTGAATTTGATATAACTACAGAAGTCTGAGAGCAGGAATTTGGAAATTGTTGAATGATTTTTTTATTAAATGAATAATTTTTTTAGTAATCTGGTTTCTTAGTTTAGTTTTATGAAATTCTGGTCTTTATAGTTCGTTTTTCCATTATTGAACGTTATCATGAGTCTTGCAAATGAAAATAAAACATCATAAATGATTTTGTTATCATAAATTTTAACTTTCAACCGTTTTCATTTGTGAAATATTTCAAAATAACACAAATTGTTATACATATCAACTGTTGATATACTTGTGTTATGATTTAGTTATGTGCATCTGTTCGGGATGGGTGTCGTTTGGAAATATGCCATGCGGAACAGAGTTGCCACATATACAGATTATTCTGTATTTTTTCTCGTTGTATGGAATAATCTCAAATAATTCAAAATTAAACTTAAATGTTTGGCAACAACGAATATCGAAGAGGAAAACACGTGACGCGAGTTTGCCTTTGTCGTATTTTGAAAGCTCGTAGCTCAATGATCTACAGAAGTATTTATATAATCTAACTACCTGTATAGCAACAACATTGAAGTATTTCAATAGTACGTTATTGAAAAACCTGTTTGATTTGACCCATGTCAGCAACATCTGCTGCTGTACAACAAATCGTTCGAGAAAAATGTTCCGAACAGTGCATAACATCGTAGTAAATTCCACAATTTGGTCCTCCTGAAAGGCAGAAATGAATCCCGTACAGCTTTCTTTCAATGAAATATGCAAATCCGAAAGGAAATAATCGACATCAAAATTCCATAATTCCATGACTATTTCTGTGGCCGTTGGAACCGCCTAATTATGAAAAAGTTACAAACGAAATCACGTAAAAAGAAATCTCTTAAGCAAAATTGGTTCAGCTTGGCATCAATCAGCACTGCGAGCAGATTTGTCGCGGTTCGTTCACAAAGCCAGTTTCACTTCAAACAAGAGCTGCTGGTCGTTTGCATTGGAGCAAAATACAAACGAAAAGTGAACAACCTTGGGAAACATTAGCAAAATCAACCCTTCTAATGGCTCCAAATGACGGTCGGGGAACGAGAGCAAAAAGTTACAGAATGATGTAGGTTACAAGACCGATTACGATGACATTGAAAATGCAATGCCCAAATTCATTCACATATTCATTTAAAACTTGAAAAATCCACAACGAAATGTTCGGGGCCCTCTTGAATTTTTAAATTTAAGTTAGAATTTAAAATCACATTAATTTCAATAACTTAACTTTACTTGTCTTGTCTTTACTTGTCGGACCCATCTCCAAAATGTAAAAAGTGTACAGCGATTTAGGAGCACATCCTCGAACCGAAAGCCACCTTCTTGGATTTTAAGAATTCTACAACGGTCGTAAGCCCACTGCACTTAACTACTATAAATATTCCATATTTCCATGTGCCGATTTTGCACGACACGCATTGCGCGATGATTCGTTCAATTCATACGGTTAAAATTATGCTCGCCATATTTTGGACTTGAATTTCACTTCAATACTTTAATCGTTCATATCAAACATCCTAGAAAACCTTTATTTTGAAATTTTCTTTGGGTTTTGTCTTTGACTCGTCAGTTCAGAGCAGTTAAAAAATTTCGAATATCGAGACTGATTTTCACAAGTGATTTTTAGACAATAAAATCATCGATCATCGGAGACTAGATTATCTCTTTAATGATATATCTTAGGGTGAAAATTTGTCAGCAAGTTTCGTTAACATCAAAAATCACTTGTGAACTTCTAAGTTCAGAGTTTTGTGGATGCTTGTTTCATAAATGAAAATATCGGGTGTGATTTTTTCAGTCACTAAGTTTGTTTAGAAAATCTCTTGAACTGATTTTTTTTCCCGGGTGATAGTGTAATGAACTATTTCTGATCATGATTTTCCAAAAAAAACTGCGGATCTTAGTTCTGTTTCTAAAGTAAGGTAATTTGTAAAAACCCTTTTTTTAATACATCTAGTTGCGTGATTTCATAAATACCACTAGAGGATTCTTAAAAAAATCGTTTGAGGCTAGAATAAAAATTGGAAAGTTTTTGCCTTTCTCGTTTAGAAAGGTTATGTAATCATTGTGAAAACCGAGTAACTCAGTTCGTCGAGTACGCAAAATGGCTGTGTGTATGTGCGTATGTGGGTATGTAATGTTTTTTTGCACTAGCTTTTCCAGGAGATGGCTGAACCGATTCTCACAAACTTAGATTGAAATGAAAGGTCTTGTGGTCCCATACAAAATTCCTGAATATTTTTAGGATCCGACTTCTGATTCCGGAATTATAGGGTAAAATGTGCAAAAATTGTGAAAATAAGTGCACTAACTTTTTTCGGAGAAGGCTGAACCGATTCTCACTAACTTGGATTCAAATGAAATACTTTAAAGTCCCATACTAAACTCCTGAATTTCATTTGGATCTGACTTCCGGTTTCGGAGCTATGGGGTAAAATGTGTAAAAAAAGGCGGGTGGGTAATGCCACAGACATAACTGGATGTCGTGAATACGAAAACATGTTCCATAACACTTCCGAATATCAATTAGTTGATCAATTGTATGAATTATGCAAGCATTCCCCTTTTTCACATTTTTCGCAAAAACAAAGAAGGCTTCACTTGATTACGATCTTGATTATTGTGAATTTCACACAGCGAAAAGTGCACAAATCAAATCAAACAGTTCTAGATTTGCACTAAACTGAGGATATTTACCTTCGATTTGCGAGCAAGAAATTCTAATAGTTCTTTAGAAAACTTTTAGAGCCATTAGAACGGCTGATTTTGTGTGATGCTCTCCACCGTTGACCACTTTTCGTTGCATTTTTAACAATGCAAACAACTGGCAGCTGTGACGTAATCGCTCTTGTCGGAAGCGAAACTAGTTTTGCAAACGATACTAAATACATCTGCTCGCAATGGCGATAGAATCCAAACTAATACAATGTTTGTTAAGACGTTTCTTTTTACGTGATATCGTTTGTAGCCGCCTACAGATTATTTCATTTTTGATTTGCATTTCATTGAAAGAAACTATGCTGTACGGGATTCATTCCTGCCTTTTAGAAGGACCAAATTGTGGAACTCACTACGATATTAAGCACTGTTCGAAAAAATTTTCTCGAACGATTCGTTGTACAGCAGCGGATATTTTGTTCTCTTCCTCAGAACGCGTTCTGATTGGCTGGTGGTGACATGGGTCAAATGAGACAGGTTTTTCAATAGTGTACTATTGAAATACTTCAATGCTTTTGCTATACACGTTTAAGTTGAAAAATTTCGTTTCTATTGGTAGTTAGATTAAATAAATCCTTTCACAGATCACTGAGCTATGAGCTTTAAAAATACGAGAAAGGCAAACGCGCCTTATGAATTATCCTCTTTGATACTCGTTTATATCAAACATTTCAGAAAAGTTTAATTTTGAATTATTTGAGATTATGTCACACAATTGAAAATTTTATCATAAAATTGTGATCATATTTCCAATGGCATGTAGCTAAAATTATGTTGATTCGTTAGATACAACAAGAGATATTCACGATCAAAAACTTATCACTCTCTCAGAGGGTAAATTTTGAAAAGGCACCCCATAGTAAAGTAAGTCGTATTCACGACAAAAATGAAAATATGTGTTATTTTATACCATCACTGAAAAGGGAGAAATACCGTAAAAAGTTTTCTAAATCGACCTCAAATCTTCTCCAATTGATAGTTTTTATCAGTAGACGGTCAACCAAACCGATTTCGGTTATTCTTTTAGGAATCGAAGAAAATTATTTTGAAGAATATACCACAGTATTATATATGATAGTATGATTGATATGAGAAAGGCATCATTACACCACTCGGTGAATTAAAACAGGTTTTAATACATCTAGTTGTGTAATTTCATAAATACCACTAGAGGATTCTTAAAACAATCGTTTGAAGCTGGAATAAAAATTAAAAAGTTTATTTGGAACAACTAACAATTTTTTTTCGATTTGTAAGCAGTTATGATTTAGTAGAATTTTTCCGTTTTACTCTTCCGCACACTCACACACACAGGCGTTACTCATCTCAGACGTTGCTCAACTCGACGTACGGACTTGAATGGTAGATCGTATTTCTCTAGTCGATTTCTGAAGTATTGCCATAACCTTTCTCTATGCTAAAAGCAATAAAATGGAAAAAAAGGCACTCGATTTTGTCGGAAGTCGCTAGACCAATTTTAGCGTACTAACATTCGAATGAAAAGTCTTATAATCTCATAGCTTGCGATTGAATTCTATCCATATCCGTCTTTCGGTTCCTGATTGACATGGTAAAATGTGCAAAAAAAATGTGTTAAAAACTTTGATGATTTTGGACATCACTTAAATTTTAACAAAATAAGTTCATCTAGTTCATGATCCGAGAATTTCAATCATGGTGTTTTATCTTAACATGAAAATTCATGCTTTTCATCAAATCATGACTCGTTTTGTTCATTTTGCGAATCGGAGTTTTGCCAGTGTAGGTTTGCTTCTCTGAAAATCGTCTTATTGTACCACACACTGTTTCGTTCTTTGATATAGCTATTCCGTCCGTTAGCGGTTTTCTGACCGTTTCGAACGAGATACGAAAGTGAACTGACCATGTTTTCTTATCAGATTACGCAATTATGTGTTCATGCCTTAAAGTTAGGGTTTTTTTTATATTAGAGCCATTCCAGAAATATGGGCTAGCAAGTCACAGAACTTCTGATACAGCTATTTTGATGAAACTTGGTACACGTCTTTAGTACGGCAAACATTTGTTATACTCGAAAGGAGAGACCAATGATTCGATTCAAGACTGATTTTTCAAAACCGAGTAGATTTTTTTTACATGCAAAGCCCTAATATTACATTCCATTTGTGTTTAAACAGACTTCCTAGCCGATTCAAAGCATGGCTAGTGCTACGATCATATTGGCACTGAGAATCCTTCCAGATCGGGACATTTTTGCATGCACTATGTTTGAATCAACGTGATTCTGAAACTAATTTTTTTTTTTTTTTTTTTTTTTTTTTTTTAAATAACTATTTATTGGAATATGAGTTAAAATTAAATTATTAAGATTTAAATTGGGTGTTCAGCCACAAGTGGTGACTTTTCAGCCCTGTTATATATATATATATATATATATATATATATATATATATATATATATATATATATATATATATATATATATATATATATATATATATATATATATATATATATATATATATATATATATATATATATATATATATATATATATATATATATATATATGATTTGGTTATTACCATGAAGACATCATTTGCTTCCGCAATTCTGAGATTTTTGTGTAGGGAAAATTCTAAACCTACTTGTATTGTGTAATGGGGAAAAGGAACTTATATACTAACTTACTAACTAATACAGAGAGCGAATCGATTCAATTGAAGATTGCATCGATTTTTGTCGGAATTTGCTTATAATATTATGTGACATTACATCTAATGGTTCTATATTTGTGAGTCTGTGTAACTCATTTGTACTAAACCAGGGAGGACGCTTCAGAATCATTTTCAGAATTTTATTCTGAATCCTTTGAAGCGTTTTCTTCCTGGTGGAACAACAGCTTGACCAAATTGGTACCGCATAAAGCATGGCTGGTCTGAAAATTTGTTTATAAATTAACAATTTGTTTTTTAGACAGAGCTTAGAATTTCTGTTTATAAGAGGATATAAACATTTAATATATTTATTACACTTTGCCTGGATTCCTTCAATGTGATCCTTGAAAGTGAGTTTTTTGTCATACGTTAAACCTAAGTATTTAGCTTGATCAGACCATGTCAATTCCAAGCCATTCAATTTGAGAATGTGATTATTGTTTGGTTTAAGAAAAGAAGCTCTTGGCTTGTGAGGAAAGATAATTAATTGCGTTTTTGCTGCATTTGGTTTAATTTTCCATTTTGACAGATAATCACTGAAAATATTTAAACTTCTTTGTAGGCGACTGCAGATCACTCTTAGATTTCTACCTGTGGCTAACAGACTTGTGTCGTCACAGAATAGCGATTTCTGACAACCAACGGGTAGATTTGGAAGATCAGAAGTGAAAATATTATACAAGATTGGAGCTACACTCGAACCCTGCGGAACACCGGCTCGTACGGGTAGCAATTCAGATTTACAATTCTGATAGCTAACCTGAAGAGTACGATCAGTTAAATAATTTTGAATCATTTTGATCAAATAAATAGGAAACTGGAAATCGGACATTTTTGCTATTAAACCTTTGTGCCAAACACTGTCGAATGCTTTTTCTATGTCTAGAAGAGCAACTCCAGTGGATAACCCAGAAGATTTATTTGATTTTAGCATGTTCGTTACTCTGACAAGTTGATGAGTAGTTGAATGTTCATGACGAAATCCAAACTGCTCTGGTAAAAAAATTGAATTCTCATTTATATGAGTCATCATTCTTAACAAGATAATTTTTTCAAAAAGTTTACTGATAGAAGAAAGTAAGCTAATTGGGCGATAACTTGATGTTTCTGCTGGGTTTTTATCAGGTTTTAGGATAGGAATTACTTTAGCGTTTTTCCATCTTTTTGGGAAGTAAGCTAATGAAAAACACTTGTTGAAAATTTTAACCAGGAGTCTCAAGGCAACATCGGGAAGATTTTTAATAAGAATATTAAAAATTCCATCATTACCAGGAGCCTTCATGTTTTTAAGTTTTCTAATAATTGATTTAATTTCATCAAAATTTGTCTCAATAATGTCATCGTGTGATAACACTTGGGTTGAAATATGATCATATTTCAGTGAGACTTCATTTTCAATAGGACTCACAACGTTCAAATTAAAATTGTGGACACTCTCGAACTGCTGAGCAAGTTTTTGAGCTTTTTCGCCATTTGTAAGAAGTATTTGATTTCCTTCCTTGAGAGCAGGAATAGGTTTCTGAGGTTTCTTAAGAACCTTAGAAAGTTTCCAGAAAGGTTTAGAATATGGTTTAATTTGTTCAACTTCTTTAGCGAAATTTTCATTTCGCAAAAGAGTAAATCTATGTTTAATTTCTTTTTGTAAATCCTTAACTATGTTTTTCATAGCAGGATCACGAGAACGTTGATATTGTCGTCGACGAACATTCTTCAACCGAATGAGCAGTTGAAGATTGTCATCGATGATAGGAGAATTTAATTTAGTTTGAGCTTTGGGAACTGAAAGATTTCTAGCTTCGATAATATAATGATTCAAATTATCAATTGCTGTGTCGATATCCGCAGAATTTTCTAAAATAGTTTCATGATCCACATGATTTTCAATGTGAGATCTGTAATCCAACCAATTTGCTCTATGATAGTTGAAAATAGAACTAATTGGATTAATTATAGCTTCGTTGGAAAGTCTGAATGTTACAGGAAGATGATCTGAGTCAAAATCAGCATGAGTAATCGGTTCACTACAAATGTGACTTTGATCTGTTAGAACCAGATCAATTGTAGACGGGTTTTTCACGGAAGAGAAACAAGTAGGATTACTGGGATGAAGAACTGTAAAGTAACCAGCTGAGAGTTGATTATGAAGTATTTTACCATTACTGTTATTTTGCCTACAATTCCACTGGACATGCTTAGCATTTAAGTCCCCTATTACGAAAAATTTCGATCGATATCTTGTAAGTTTTTGCAAATCGCCTTTAAAGAAATTTAATTGTTCGCCGGTGCATTGGAATGGCAAATATGCTCCAGCGATGAAATAAATTCCATGAATGGTTTCAACTTCGATTCCCAAGCTTTCAATAACTTTAGTATTGAAAGAAGGTAAAATTCGATGTTTAATTTGCCGTTGGACAAAAATGGCAACTCCACCACCAATTCCAGTAAACCTGTCAAATCGATGAACCACATAATGTGGATTACTTTTCAATTTTACATTTGGTTTAAGAAAAGTTTCTGTCACAATGGCAATATGAATTTTGTGAACTTTGAGAAAATTATAAAATTCATCTTCACTCGATTTCAAAGATCGAGCATTCCAATTTAAAATATTCAAATAATTATTTAACATCACTGTTAAATTTTAAATTCATTATAATATTATTTGCAAATTTCCATCCGATTTGAAATGCTTCAAAAAGTGATGAAGTCGAATTCATTTGGATGATCATTTGAAAAAGTTGATCTTGTAGGTAGATCATTTTATTTTCAGTTATATCGCCTAAATCGACTTCATTTAAAGAAGCGAATGGCATTGAAGGAATATTTGTAGGTAGACTGCCATTAGAAGAAGATGATTTGGTCGGTCTACCTATTAATAAATTGTTTTCGTTAGAAGAAGAACTGCAAGGCGGTCCTGTGTTTTGATTATTTACATTAGAAGAAATAGGAGATAGATTTCTACCTAATATACCAGCATAACTGACATTAGAAGAAGATGATGACGAGGTCGATCTACCTGTCAATAAATTGTTTTCGTTAGAAGACGAATTGGCAGGTGCCTTAGAAGAATTTTCAGGTATGTTCGGTAAATTTAAGGTCGTTGATTTGACTTGTTGTCTAAGCGAACGAGCGTTTAAAATTTTTTCCCTGACAGGACATTTCAAATAATTGGATTTATGATTTCCATTGCAATTTGAACATGAAAATTTATCAGTGGTTTCATTCATTGGACAAGCGTCTTTCGAATGCGATTTACCACAATTCAAACACCGTATATCCATATGACAATTTTTGGTTCCATGACCGAAGCCTTGGCAACGACGACATTGCGTTAAGTTTGCAATACGATTATGCCGTTTATAATGTTCCCAATGAATTTTAATGTGGGAAATGAAACGTACTTTTTCTAAAGTTTTCAAATTGTTTACATCACTTCGATTGAAGTGTATTAGGTAAAGTTCATGGGAAATTCCAGAGCGTGGTTTAGAAGTACCATTCGCTCTTTTTTTCATAAGTATTACTTGGGAAGGGGCAAAACCAAGCAATTCTTTTAGTTCATTTTTAATTTCATCAATACTTTGATCATTTGATAATCCTTTCAAGACAGCCTTGAAAGGTCTGTCTGATTTTATATCATATGAATAAAATTTATGAAGTTTTTCGGACAAATATCGAATAAGACTTTCGTAATCTTCCAATCCATCCACCAAGACTCGACATTCTCCTCTTCGTCCGATTTGAAATGAGACTTTTACTTCCGGGAGAAAAGTAGAAAGCTCAGTACGGAATGCTTTGAAGTCGGAAATCATCACCGTCACTGGTGGCATAGATTGATGTTTCTTCCCAGAACGACAAGCGTCCATTTTGGGAATTTTTGAAGAATTTTCTTCTATGTCGCTACAATCGGATTCAGGAAGAATCTCGTAAATATTGTTAGACGGCATAGGATCAACGGAAGGGAAATCCGTCCGTTGTCTTTTATTTTTACATTCAGATTCTATAAGATCATGAATGTTATTAGAAAAATGTTGAATAACGGATTGTGATTTATTCCGTATTGAATTATTTTTAGCCTTAGGCTTGTTGCCTTTCCGGTTGGACGCAGGCATTTTTGAAATTAATGAAATTTTAAATTAAATTAACTAGGCTAAATTAGTCTTCGATTAGACTCCTAGCTAGCCTTAAAAAAGGCTGATTAATTTCTTAGTCACTCTAATATCACTCTTTGTATCACTTAGTCACTCTAATATCACTCTTTGTATCACTTAGTCACTTAGTTAGTGATTCAGGTAGCCTTGAAAAAGACTGAAGCCTTGAATCAATGAAACTCTAGGTAGCCAGAAAAAAAATTCCAGGAGCCAAGAGCTATACGCGTGCGGTGCGAACGACTGTTCAACACCGACTGATTCTGAAACTAATAATTCTACTAGAAAAGCTGCATAAAATCAATTGGGAAATAAAGAAAGCATTTAAGGAGTGTATCGAAAAGTAGTTAACAACATTGATTATTGAATAAAAAAGCGAAAAACACATATTTTGACACCAGTTTTCGATATATTGTGACTTTCCTGGTGGCAGCTGTCCAGTTTTTTTTAACTCCTGCATGTTTTGGGACACTGTACCTTTCTTCCGAAAGTGCCGCTTGACAATTGCCAAATACCTTTCAATTGGCCGAAGATCCGGGCAGTTCAGTGGGTTGATGTTCTTTTCTACGAATTGTACATTATTTGTTGACAACCACTGTAGAACGGAGTTGGCGTAGTGGGCTGAAGCCAATTCCGGCCAGAAGAGAGGAGGAACCTTATGCTTTCTGTACAGTGGCAGCATTCTCTTCTTCAAACATTTTTCCTCGTACACCTTGGCGTTAATTGTGCCCTTCGTGAAGAAAATCGAAGACCGCAAACCACAGGTACAAATTGCTTGCCAGACCAACATCTTCTGCCCAAACTTTTCCATCGCCACCGTGGTGTCAGCGTCGTCCAGGTCCTGGTACACCGATTTCGTATAATATTGCGGTCCGGGCAGCCGTCGAGAATCTTCCTTGGCGTAGGTTTCGTCGTCGATCAGGATGCATCCGTCTTTATTCTGTAGAATCCGGTTATACAGTTTTCGCGCTCTTGTTTTGGCCTGAACTTGGCAGTACCAGGGACTTTTTCGGCACCTTCTGTTTCTTGTACGTTTTCAGGGAGTTCCGAATTTTGATCCGTTGAATCATCCCGATGCTGGTGTTGAACTGCTTGGCCAAATCCCGCGTCGACGCCGATGGGTTTTTCCTGATGTACTCAACCACTTTTAAGTCCCGGCCGGGCTGGATGGGACCCGTTTTCCTACCGGATCGGGGCAAATCCTTCATGGAAAGGGTCTTACCGAACTTCTCGATAATATTTTTGACACTGGTGTGGTGCACTTTCACCCTTTTTGCAATTTCGTTGTACGTGACAACACTTTCTGAGCGCTAAGTGTGCAGAATTTTCTTTCGCGTTTCCGGATCAATTCGACTCATCATTGAAACAATAAACCGTACCGAAACCAATCGATTGCGCAACTGTTATTGACATGTAAACAAACATGTCACCGCAAAACACGCTGCAAAAAATTAAGCCATTTCAGAGTAATAACTGTTTGAATGTTGCTAACTACTTATCGATACACTCCTTACTGATGAAAGTGAGAATTTCTTGTTGATGCCATCGTAAAACATAAATTCTATGATCAATTTTTGTAATTTTTTGTCCAAACATGGAGCTGCTGCCGTAACATTCCGAAGCTTCCACGGTGACAGCCAACCATCCGCCAGCGTGTGCTCCGACCGAAATCATCTTGTTGATATTCTCGACAAGTCAACACTTTTTTTTAGGGAAACCCGGGATCGTCAGCTCTCAGAACATTTCCGGTTAAGTGATTTCGCTTTCAATTATGCAAATTCTCGAACTGCCTTGTCTGGCCTTTGGCATCGATTCAAAATGGCATGGCGTTCCGTGGGTTCCCGAAGCCGACGAATCTCTCCAGCGGAATCTCCCATCGTTTACTTTTCCATCACATCAAGGCTGATGAAAATCTCAACCATACACAAAACCCCATCAATCATTTGCACCCGAAAACCAGCAGCCAACCGGGGAGTGTTTTATCGTTTTCGGAAAATTTCAAACCAATTGGCACGATTTGGTAGTGGTGTATGTGTGTGTGTGTGGCTGTGTGCTTTTCGTTCTGTTTGGATTCAAGGTCGAACACCTAACAGGGTACCTTTCCCACCCGGTGCGGGATCTCGCCGCAAGCAGCAAAGCTACCGAAAAAGAAAAAAAAACCCAAACACCGAGAGCCAGTTTAGAAAGCAATCAAACCGTAAAGCTATTGGGAGAAAATTTTCCGCCGGAAATTGGTTGCAGGTAGAATGAGAAAAAGAAAAAACACTGCTTTTTGTCTCGCTGATCGGAGGGGTGTCAAAAGCAACGCGACTCAGAAGGTATGATAAAAATTCATTCGCTTCTTACGCGGCCATGGCGCCGTCGGGAAAGCGAAAAGAAAAGCATCCGGATGCGAGGAACTGCCGGAGCAAGGTGGGAACGGGGCACCTATTCAATAAAGTCAATTTTCCGCTCAAATTGAAGTCAAGTGGAAAAACGCAGTGAATATAAAATTAAACGATAATCACACGACTTCGCGCAGAACGATTCGGGCCAGAGGATGGCAGCAGCAGCACGGTGAAGTCATTGTCGACTAGTCCATTGTACTCACGTGAGCTTTGCGAGCAAGATTCGTGCGGCATCGGCAAGGCGGAACTGAATGGCATTCGGCTGGAAGCAAAAGTGACTCAAGTGAACCTTCTTTAAAATCGAGAACCTGCTCCGAATTCTGTGGATCACCATTTATGAAATTGCCAACTAGAATGGCATTCTTCAATTCTTCAATTATGTTCTGCAGTTTGCAGCCAAACCGGATCCGGGAAGCAATAGCAATATCTGTAATTGATTCTGCCATTCTGCCGGTGCCGGTGGATGATTGGATGAGTGAATTCAGGTTTGCTTCAGCTCAGACAATCAGTCGAACGAAAGCCATATTTGCGGTGCGATTGTGGGCAATATGGGCTGGGATTCGGTGTAAAATCAGCCAGCCAGCCAACCAACGGAACGGATTCAGCTGAGGTATGCCACTGGTGCAAGCACCGGAAGCCGATAAACACCGACAGAGCGAGGACTTTCCCTGCTAGGAGTGTCGATTCTGGTGGGGTTAGCTGTTTAAAACAGGTACACAGTGCGATAATAGCAAAACTTCCAGGGAACTGGTAGCATCTTCTCGGAATAGGAAATTAACGGCAAATCCGGATGGTGCGGCGGTTCACAAATGCGGGGTGAGATAATTTGATCGGCTGCCGTTTGGAAAAGATTGGAAGCTACCTACCGGGCACGGTTGATTTATACCTCGTTTTTTTCTTTTTTCGGAGTAAATCAAATCAGTGGAAGAAACACCGTGGGCGAAATGAAAACTGTTGAATCAGAGACTAATTTCCACAACAACTGGAAAAGTTGCGGAATTGCTTGACTCCGCCGTCGTGACATTGGGAAACGTCATGTTTCGTTATAGTGTCATAGACTATTGAAATCTATAAACGATGCCACAAACGAACAGAATTTATAAGGAAATAAAGCAAATGTTAGCAGGTAATGTAATAAAAATTAGACGAATTTCGTGCCAACTCGAACAAATGTTGACAGCAACCTCTTCGAAGTAACGCGTTTTTGCGAAGTTATACGTTTTAACACGGATTTTTGTAGTAACGTGCTTTTTCACGAGCATCTCCGAATTTAAGCCCTTTTATTACAAGAATTTTTGGAAATTTTTACCCGAATTTTTGAAGTTACGCGATTTTTTACGCGGATTTTTAAGGTTACACAACGCTTTTATGCGAGTTTTCGAAATTGAATGTTTCTTATACCGATTTCTGAAGCTACGCAATTTTTCTACGTGGCTTCTTTTACGTGGATTTTCGAAGTTACGTGGATTTCCGAAGTTAAGTGTTTTTACGCGGATGTCCAAAGTTGTGCGTCTATGCGGAATTCCGAAGTTATGCAATTTTTTGAGCGGATTTTCGATGTAACGCGGCTTTTTTACGAGGATTTTTCAAGGTGCTCTTTTCAGTGGATTTCCAAAATGACCCGGATTTTCAAAGTTATATATTTTTTCAAGGATTTCTAAAGCTACGCCTTTTTTGTAACACGGATTTCTTAAGTTACGCAGAGTTCGGAAGTCACGTGGTTTTTTATTTGGATTCCCATTGTCACGCGATTGTTTTGCGTTTCGTGACCTGTTTACGAGCACTTTCACGTTTTTATTGCGTATTTTTCAAATTACGGCTTTTTACGCGGATTTCCGATTTCGGAAATTCGTGTGAAAAAAACCGCGTAACTTCAAAAATCCGCATAAAAACTGTGCTGTGTAACTTAAGCAATCCACGTTATTTCGGAAATCCGCGTAGAAATCGCATAACTTTGTAATTCAGCGTAACTCCGGTAATCTACGTGAAAAAGCCGCAGTAACTTGAAAAATTCGCCCTAAAAAACACACCGCTTTGGAAATACACGTAACTTTGAAAATCTTCGTAAAAAATGCGTAACTTCAAAAATCTGCGTAGAAAAGCCACGTCACTTCAGAAATCGGCGCAAAAAAATCGCCTAACTTCAAAAATCTGGAAAATCCGTAACTTTGGAAATACGCGTAACTTAGAAAGTCCTTGTAAACAAGTCGCGTTACTTAAGAAATCCACGTTTAAAGAACGTACAGCTTCGGAAATCCACGTAACTTCTGAAATCCGCTTGAGAAATCCGCGTAACTTCGGAAATTCGTGTGAAAAATCGTTTAATTTCGAAATAACGCTTAAAAAGCTGTGGTATTTCGGAAATTTGCAAAAAAAAGCTAAAATTCGAAGATCTGCGTAACTTCGAAGGCCTGCGAAAAAATGTCAAGTTATTTAAAAAATCTGCGTGAAAAAGCCATGTAACTTCAGAAATTTGCATAGAAAAATAGCGTAACTTCTAAAATCCGTGTAAAAACCGCATAACTTCTTAAATCTGCGTGGCTTCAGAAATCCGCATAATAGCAGCGTAACTTCGACAACCCGCGTGAAAAAGCCACATAAATTCACAAATTCGAGCCATTTCAGAAACCCGTGTAGAAAAATTGCGTAGCTTGAGAAATCCGTGTAAAAAAACTTATAACTTCGAAAATCCGTGTGCTTAAAAAAACCGCTCAAATTTGGAGATCCGCGTAAAAAAGTAGCTGAACTTCGAAAATTTGCGTAGAAAAGTCGAAAACCCGCGTAAAAAGTCACAAAACTTCGAAAATCCTCGTAAAAACCACGTAACTTCAGAAAGCCGCATGACTTTAGAAATCCGTGTAGAAAAATTACGTAGCTTCAGAAACCAATGTAAAAAAAATTATAACTTCGAAAATCCGGGTAAAAGAGCTGCGTAACTTTGAGAATCCACGTAAAAAACCACGTCACTTCAGAAATCAGCACAAAAAGGTCGCATAACTTCAAAAATCCGTGTTAGAAACGTATAACTTCGGAAACTGCGTAACTTCGAAAGTCTTTGTGAAAAAAACGCGTTACTTGAGAAATCCACGTTTAAGAGAACGCACAGCTTCGGAGATCCGCGTAAAAAGATTTGGTATTGAAATCGCGTAACTTTAAAATCTGCATAAACAAGACACGTTAATTCTGAAATCGATGAAAAAAAATAATCTTAGAAATCCGCGTAAAAAAGTGGCGTAACTTCAGAGATCCGCAGAAAAAAAAACCGCATAGCTTCGAAAACCCTCGTAAAAAATCCACATAACCTCAGAAATCCTATTAAAAAAGCCGCGTATCTTCGGAAATCAGTGTGAAAAAAATGTATAACTTAAGAAATCCGCTTAAAAAGCCGCGTTACATCGGAAAGTCGCGAAAAAATCCGCCTAAATTCGGAGATCTGCGTAAACTTTGAAGATCCGCGAATAAAAGTCGCGTGATTTCGAAAATCCGCAAAAAACTGCCATGTAACTTCAGAAATCCGCACAGAAAAGTCGCGTAACTTCTCATATCAGAGTAAAAACCGCATAACCTCTTAAATTTGCATGGCTTCAGAAAGTAACTTCGAAAATTTGCGTAAAAAGTCGAAAACCCACGTAACAAGTCGCGGAACTTCGAAATTCGCGTAAACTTCAGAAATCCGCGCAAAAAAGTCGCGTAATTTCAAAATCCATGTAGAAAAATTGCGTTGCTTTAGAAATCCGTGTAAAAAAACTTATAACGTCAAAAATCCGCGTGAAAAAGCTGCGTAACATTAAAAATCCCCGTAAAAACCCGCGTATCCTCAGAAATTCGCGTAATAAAACCGCTCGGAATGTGAGATCTACGTGAAAAAGTCCAGCAACTTCGAAATACCACGTAAAAATAGGCGAAACTTCGAAAATCCGCATTAAAAACTTTAAACTTCGTATCATCGGAAATCTGCGAAAAACCGAAAAACTTCAGAAATACGCGTAACTTTAGAAATCCGCTTAAAAAGCCGTGTAACTTCAGAAATTGACGTAAAAAACCCACATAACTTCAGAAATCCGCATAGAAAAGTTGCATAACTTGTCTAAGTCCGCGTAAAAGAAATTGGTCTTGTGTTCAAATGCAGATTTTGTTTCCTTCTAACTGAAACATACCTTCCTGAAAATGTGCATTGACTTCATGAGCTGATATATAAAAAAATTGCATTATAATGGAGTGTTTTCCGCCATATAAACTCTATCCACTGATTGAAAACTGAAATAAACGATAAAAAACTATTGATCCGTTGAATAGCCTTTTTCAGGGCCAAAACTATTCGGCTAACATCGAGTGAAACACACCTCACCAGTAGCGGCAGGCAATTGAACGCAATTACAAGAAACACTAGAAAATCTATTACAAAACTGTGGCAAGTTTCCCATAATGAGCCCCTCTTATTCCCCGGATTGAGTTACCGAACGCTATGCATGAGAGCAAACTTTTCACATTGAACATTTTCCTTCGCTGCAGCTCGTCCCGGTTTAAACTTGGTAATGAAATTTTGATTCCATATTTAAAGTTTCAGCCCCGCATCGTCTCGGGACGACGTACAACTTTTTCCCGTCCCGTACTCGGTCGGTCGCAACCTTCCGCCAAGTTTCACAAATTTTGACATGCAGATCAAAAGCCAACAGCCCCTCCCTCCTTGTCTGTCTTTTTCGCTTTCGCTCGGCTAGGCTAGGCATCTTCGGTACCGTATCCCCATTTCCCAAATTTATCTTGAAACGACAGAACGACGACACGGACGACGCACACATACATTCGCCTCTAAGAACACTGAACTCGATATATGGATGAAAGCTAACGAAATTTCACTTTATCCTAAGCCGAAGAAAAAACATCTCGTATGCAAAAGTTTTCCGGTTTTCGTTAAGTTACTTTTATTTTTTGTAAACGTAGGTATTCCGCAAAAGAACCTACCACCGGTTGTTCCTAGAGGCGGCCCCCTTTTGCTTCTCTCTATCTTTTTCCTCTTCTAATGTGCACATTATCCTTGTCGGGAACGAGGCATTCGTCGGAGCAACAACAACAACAACAACAACAGCAGAAAAAAACGGAGAATCAACCTACTCCATCACTGTTCTTTTCCGCACGGCCCCCGACACATAATGGAAAAATAAATTGAAAGAATAAAACTTTTATGTTGCTTAGTGTGTTGCAGCAACCGTTTGTTTGTTCGTCCGTCACTGGACTACAGTGTGGACCAATAAAATGCACTCCGAGATTAGCTTGACCGGTTTTCGGTTTTCAAACCTTCAACTTCGAAATCAAATTTAAAATACGAATGAATCCGAATTTGGGGATATTCATATTACAGCATACTTCCAGGTTTTCGTTTTCATCACGCCAAACACTGTGCCATGTAGGAATGTTATTCTTCCGCACAGAGTACACAGCTCCTTACTGTTGCACAAAGCTTCGAGCAGAACTAGCCGTAGTTCGTCGTCGCAGGACTGCCTTCCAACCCGGGTCTTACCACATAAAATCTCGTCTCCCGTGTCGGCCAATTGGTTGCAGCATGCATCGGAATTTTATTATTACGCCAATTTTTCCTCAAGTGCGAGTGCTGTGGCACATGGGAAAACCAACCGCCCGTCGTCCTTCACCCACCAGCCAACCCACCGGAGAGACACATTGTAAGGATACCGTAACTTTCCGAATCAGGAGAAGCCAAACTGGATCACAAAAATATTCACATATCTTTCGCTTCCGCGTGGCTTTCCACAGCCGCTTGTACGGTTCCGAACAATGGGTTGTCTTCTTTGTTGACTGCGGTAGGGTTCAGGAGAGGGCAACGGAAGGGTAAGTGTTGTATATTCATCATGTACTCCGGGTTTCTGAGCATAAGTTACAGCCTGCTGCAAATGTGTTGCATCGTGAGGGCGTAACAAAATACCTTTTGTTTCCGGCAGCATAGTTATTTTTCCATGCTGGTTCTGTTGGTTCGTTTCTCACGGATGCACGGATCCTTGGGAAAATTAGTTCCGAAATTATGTGTTCACTAGAACAAGATATGCATCAACAATTTGCTCCGGGTTTGCTCAAGGATAACGGAATATTTGAGCATTGAAATGATGTGTTTTGCCCGTGTTTGTGTAAGTGGAATTTGTGTTTTACAATTTCTCGTAGTAAACCGAGAGCAATGATTCGTATTTCCTAACAAAGGGTGCTGAAATTCCATTGCTTTACGAATGTGCACAGATAAAAACCTTTCTCCGGTACCATGATTTTTTAATCCTGATATCATGCACCATGTCTTCTCATGAAATTTCATGAACGAAATGATTGACATCATGAAAATTTTCATGGGAGATGCGTTACTGTTAATCACTTTTTTGCTCATGAAATCATGACTTCTTATTCATGACTTACATTATTCATGATTTCATGATTTTTTTCCGTGTAAATTGACGATGTTTTAAAATAAAGAACTCCTGCGTTCAATCGTTTTGAAAATGATCTCTTCGAACAGCTCAAATATACAAAATCTTTTGCTACTACGAGCCCTCGTATCCAAAAATCCAATAGTGTAGGGCACCAAAACTTCTGATTCCATCTTTCATCGCATTCAACATAATTTATCGCTCCAATAAAATAGTTTATTGAAACAAGAAACATGTCTTTTCCGACGACAAAACAACAAATGACAGATATCTAACAACATTTCATTATAAACTAAAGTCTTTTTTGCGCACGTCTTTTTGCACGCATTTTCAAAGCTACGCAGTTTTTTTATGCGAATTTCTGAAGATTTGCGATATTCAAAATTTTCTCGAGTATTTCCAAAGCTTTTTTCACACCGATTTCCGAAGTTAAGCGGTTTTCTTTTCGTTGATTTACGAAGCAGATTCCCGAAGTTACGAAAATTTTCAAAGTAACGTGGCTTTTTTTTCGCGCTACGCAGTTTTTTTATGCGAATTTCTGAAGATTTGCGATATTCAAAATTTTCTCGAGTATTTCCAAAGCTTTTTTCACACCGATTTCCGAAGTTAAGCGGTTTTCTTTTCGTTGATTTACGAAGCAGATTCCCGAAGTTACGAAAATTTTCAAAGTAACGTGGCTTTTTTTTCGCGAATTTCCCAAGTTACGACTTTTTTTAACGCAGTTTTCCAAAGTTACGCGAATTTCTGAAGGCAGATTTTTTCAAGGGGACTCTCGAAGTTACGCAACTTGTTTTTAGCCCGAATTTACGAAGATACGTGGATTTCCGAAGTTTTTTCGATGCGGCTTCCCGGAGTTACGCGGATTTTCAGAATCACGAAGCTTTTCTACGCAGATTTCGGAAGTTACGCAGCCTTTCTAGCCCGGATTTCTTAAGCTTCGTAGATTACCAAAGTATTTTTTAAGCGGCTTTATCGCTTTTCGAAGTTTTTTCATACGATATTCTGAAGTTATGCCGCCTTTTTAAGTGAATTTCAGATGTTATACGTTTTTATACGCAGATTTCTGAAGTCACGCGGATTCTCGGAGTTTTGCGGATTTTCAGAGTTACGCGGATTTTGAAAGTTATAGGCTAAAACAAATTTTCAGAAGTTATGGATTTTTTAACGCATATCTCCAAAGTTACGCAAATTTCAGAAGTCACTACAGTTAAGCAAATTTCCGAAGTTACGTCATTTTTACGTTTTTTAGCCTGGATTTCTAAAGTTACGCGGTTCTTCCATTTTTTACGCGGATTCCTGAAGCTACGCGGACTTCCAGAGTTACGAGGCTTTTTCTACGCAGATTTCAGAAGTTATACGGCTTTCGACGCGAATTTTCGATGTTACGGCTTTATTAAAGTAGATTTCCAAAGTTACGCGAATTTAAGATGTGATGTGATTTTTTTAGTCCGGATTTCCGAAGTTTTGCGGATTACCCAAGCATTTTACGCGGCTTCTTTTGCCCGGATTTCCAAAGTGTTTTACGACGTATTCTGAAGTTATGCCGTTCTTTTAAGTGGATTTTCCGAAGTTTTACTTTTTCTATGCGGAGTTTTTGAAGTTATGGCTTATTTTTATGCGTTCAAAAATCTCCAAAGTAAACGAATTTCCGAAGTTACGTGATTTTTAATGCAAATTATTACCGTTTTTCTTCGTGGATTTCCGAAGTTACGCAACTTTTTTCATGCAGATTTCCGAAGCTCTTTCGAACGCAAATATCTCAAGTTACGAGAATTTCTGCAACTACTGATGTTACACAAGTTTCTGATGTTTCGTTATTTTTCATACGAATTTTTACGGTTTTTGAGCAGATATTGGAAATTACGCAGATTTTTTTCACGGAGACCTCCTAAGTTACGCAACATTCTTTAGCCCGGATTCACGAACCTACGCGGATCTCCAAAGTATTTTTGCACGGCTCCTTTTGCACGGATTTCTGAAGTTTTTTCACGCGTATTTCTGAAGTTACGCGTCTTTTTACGGGGATTCCCGGAGTTACCCGAATTTTCAGAGTTACGCTTCTTCTTCTACGCGGATCTTTGAAGTTATAAGGCTTTTTTTAACGCAGATCTACAAAGTTATCCAAATTTCTAAAGTTATGCAAATTCTCACACGGATTTTCCTAGCCTGGATTTCCGAAGTTACGCGGACTTACAATATTTTTCTATGCGGATTCCCAAAGTTACGCGGCTTATTTTGTCCGGATTTCAGAAGTTCCGCGGATTTCTGAAGGCTTTTTACGCGGATTCCCAGAGTTAGGCGGATTTTCAGAGTTACCCGGCTTTTTCTACGCAAATTTCCGAAGTTACATTTTACGTTAAAAGTTATTTTAGGCGGATCTCTAAAGTTATGCGTTTTTTACACGAATTTCCATAAATATATAAATTACGGGATATCCCGGAGTTATATGGATTTTCAGAGCTAGTTATGTTATGGCTTTTTTCAACGCATATCTTCAAAGTAACGCAGCTTTTTTTGCCCGGATTTCCGAAGCTACTCGGATCTCCGAAGTGGTTTTTAACATATACCTCCAAAGTTACGCGAATTTCCGTAGTTACGTGGTTTTAATGCAAATTTTTGCCGTTTTTCTTCGCGGATATCCGAAGTTACGCACCTTTTTTCGTGTGGATTTCCGAAGCTACCCAGCTTTTTTGAACGTAGATACGAGAATTTCCGCAACTACTGATGTTACGCAAGGTTCTGATGTTTCGTGATTTTTCACGTTTTTTTAGCGGATATTTGAAAATACGCAGATTCTTTCAAGGGGATTTCCAAAGTTACACAACTTTCTTTAGCCCGGATTTTCGAAGTTACGCGGATCCCCAAAGTATTTTTATGCGGCATGTTTTGCTCGGATTTCCGAAGTTTGTTTACTTGGTATTCTGAAGTTATGTGGTCTATTTACGCGGATTTCCGAAGCTAAACGTTATTTACGCGTTTTTCTGAGGTTACGTATTATTTTTCCGCGGATTCCCGGAGTTACGCGAATTTTCATACCTACGCTACTTTTTCTACACGAATTTCGGAAGTTATACGGCTTTTTTCAACGCAGATCTCCAAAGTTATGCGAATTTCTGAAGTAACGCAAATTCTCACACGGATTTTTCTACCCTGGATTTCCGAAGCCACGCGGATTCCCAATGTTTTTCACGCGGATTCCCGAAGTTACGAGGATTTTCAGAGTTACGCGGCTTTTTCTACGCAAATTTCCGAAGTTATATGATTTGTTATGCAAAAATTTTACGTTTTTTCTATGCGCATTTCTGAAATTACGCAACTTTTCTAGCCCGAATTTCCGAAGCTACGCGGATCTCTATAGTTATGCGTTTTTTACGCGAATTTCCGAAGTAACGCGTTTTTTTGCGGGGATTTCGGAAATTGTGCTGTTTTTTACAAGGATTTCCATAGATGTGGATTTTATGCAAATTTTTACGTTTACGTAGCTTTTTTAGCCCGGATTTCCAAAGCTTCGCGGATTACCAAAGTTTTTCATGCGGCTTCTTTTGTCCGGAATTCCGAAGTTATGCGGATTTCCAAAGTTTTTTCACGCCATATTCTAAAATTAGTCGCCTTTTTAAGTTATACTTTTTACGCCTATTTCAAAAATTACACGACATCCCGGAGTTATTCAAAGTTTTGAAGTTACACGTCTTTTTTACGCGAATTTCCAAAGTTATGGCTTTTTTTAACGGATATCTAGAAAGTTACGCGAATTCCAGAAAATACTAAAATTACGCAAATATCCGAAGTTACGCGATTTTTTATGCAAATTTTTACGTTTTTTCTTCGTGGATTTCTGAAGTTACGCAGCTTTTTTCGCATGGATTTCCGCTACGCAAATTTTTTTTAGTGTGGATTTTCGAAGTTATGGATTTCGGAAGTTATACGGCTTTTGACGTGAATTTTCGAATCTACGGCCTTTTTCAAAGTAGATTTCCCATGTTACGTGAATTTCTAAAGCTACGTAAGTTTCCGAAGTTGTTTTATGCAACTTATTACGTTTTTTCTACGTGCATTTCTGAAGTTACGCAGTTTTTTAGCCCGGATTTTGCAAAGTTTTTTTCACGCGAATTTCTAAAGTGGTGCGGCATTTTCTGCCTAAATTACCGAAACAATGCGGATTTCCGAGGTTTTTTTACGCGGATTTCTCATGTTACGTCTGTTAGTTTTGCGTGAAATTTCGGAATATTACGTTTTATTACGCGAATTTTAAAAGTTAGGCAGCTTTTTGCCCGTAATTCCGCAGTAATGTGAAATTTTTACGCGTATTTCTGAAGTTACGCGTTATTTTTTTGCACGGATTCCTGACGAGAGAGTTTTCTTCCGGATTTACGCGCTTTTTTACGCGGATTTCCGAAGTAACGTGTTTCTTTTGCACGAAATTCCGAAGTTAAACGATTTTTCATGCGAATTTCTGAAGTTACTTGTTTTTTTTCGCGGATTTTAACGTTTTATTACGCGAATTTCCAAAGTTACGCAATTTTTATGCTCGGATTTTTTACGAGCTTTTCCAAAGTTACGCGGTTTTTTACCCGCATTCTTGACGTTACGTGTTCCTTTTTCTGTGCGAAACTCCGAAGCTACGCGACTATGTATGCGAATTTATGAATCACATGTTTTTTAGGTGGATTTTTACGTTTTATTACGCGAATTTACAAAGTTACGCAGTTTATTGCCTGGATTTCTGCAGTTATGCGGATTTCCGAAGTTTTTACGCGGAATTATGAAGTTATGCGTTTTTTTACGCGGATTTTTTATGCAAATTTCCGAGTCTATACTGCTCTTTACGCAGATTTCCGAAGCTACGCGGATTTCACGAGTTTTTCCGAAGTCACGAGTTTTTTTACGCGGATTTCTGAAGTAGCATTAGTTTTGCGTGGAATTCCGAAGCTAAGCGGTTTTACGTAGATTTTCGAAGTTACACGTTTTTTTACGCGGATTACGAAGTTACACTTTTTTACAAGGATGATGCGTTTTTTTGTGGATTACCGAAGAAACGCGGCTTTTTTACGCGTATTTTTGAAGTTACGCAGATTTCCGAAGTTACGCTTTTTTACACAGATTTTTTTAAGCGGATTGCCAAAGTTACACGGTTTTTTTCATGTTGATTTCCGAAGTTACCAATTTTTTACGCACATTTCCGATGTCAGTGGATTTCCAAAGTTACACGGCTTTTTTGCGGGAATATCGGAAGTAACACGTCTTTTTACGCGGATTTCCGAATTTAAACGAATTTGCCCGGATCTCAGAAGTTTTTCAAGCAAATTTCGATTTTATACACTTTTTTACGCGGATTTTTTTTATTTACACTGCTTTTAAAACTACGCAGTTATGTATTTCGTGCGCATTTCGGAAGCTACGTGAATATTTCGAAGTTACACGTTTTTTTACGCGGATTCCCGAAGTTTCGCGGTTTTTTGTGCGAATTTTCGAGACTATACGTTTTACTTACGCGGATTCCTGAAGTTACGTGGTTTTAACGCGTTTTTTTGGCGGATTGAACCAATTATGCGGATTTCCAAAGTTACGCGATCTTTATATCCCAAACAGACCGCATAACTTCGATAAATTCACATTAAAAAATATCCGCATAGCTTTGAAAATTCGCTTTTAAAAATCGCATAATTCGAAGAATTTGCAAAAAAAGTGGCAAATAACGCATAAAAACCGAATAGAAAGATACTTCATTGGCCAGAATACGTTAGATATAATGATTGAGCTTCAGTTATACTTTTCCTACTCACTCTTTACGATCACGAGATTACGTGTTACGATCCACAATATTATAACTTGACTACATTATATTCATCAAAACCTTTTATTGTCGGATGAATTGAATAAAAATAACTAAATAAATAAATAAATTGAACCGAAATACTCGTATAACAAATGTTGGTCCCGTATCTAATCAAATCGTGTAGAGATTAGTTTTACAACCATTTATTTAGGATTGACAGGACAGGTTTTCAGAACTTAAGGTAAATTATATAAAAGTATCCCCAGAGAATGAACTTTAATCTATCGTATAATTGCTCTGCTATCGAGCTGCCCGGGAATGTAGCCTTGAAATATTCTTGGAGGGAGGGGGGTGGTAAATAGGGGGAGGATATCACATTGCAAGTAACATTAACAACTGTAGTAATTCATCGACAAATTCCTATCCATCACTCGCGGGGTAGAGATATAGAAAAGTTTTTGTACTATTTGTTTGAAGGCGTTATTGATATAGAATTTCGATACGTGACAACATAAAACAATTAAGTGTTCCATCTAATTTAATTTGACAACAGTTTTGCAATTTAATTTGAGTAGATTCATTCCAATTACATTACTCAAAATGAAATTTGTCACCAATGATTGTTGATTCACCCAGTAGTTGTCGCAGCGGTGGTGTGAACACGTCAATTCCCCGACATTTCGCCAGGTGACTGTTTGTTGTCTGTGAAACAAATGTGGTGGAGGGAAATATTTCCCCTTGCCATCAATTGAGCTCGAATATGAATTTCTTGTTATCGATCCACCCCTTACCAAATTTATTATTTTTGTCTACGCCATTCCAGACATGTTTCTGACAGTTTGCAGCCACCGTTTTATTGTTAAACTTTTATTACATAGATCGATTTCATCCGATGCATCATCCTGATCGATTGGATGAAAAATTGCACCAGCTTCCTTCTACCGAGCGGATTCCGACTGAACGGATTTCGGAACGGGGGATGAGGTCCTGAGAAACGGTATTTTTTTACCGGAAGCAAAGGCAACGGCCGACAACGATTTACCGGAGGAATTGATTTTGTGTTTGCCCTCCGATGTTGGTTACGGAACCGGCTGGAACTGGTTGACCGGAAAATTAGGTGAAAACTAATTTCCATGCTGAAATTAGTTTTTCAAAAGTTACTGCCATTTCGGGTGATTGTTATAGCGATAATCAATTTAGTTTGCTTTACTAGGTGACGAAGTTCGTTATATGGCTCCGAAAAAGTTAGGACATGCTTGCGTAACTTTGCCAATAAAGAATGGATTGCGGTGACGTCAAACGGTGACAGTAAATCCTGCTTCTCAGTAATCGTTTGTCTTGGTCGGATGAGGAAAAATCTATTCGTTCGCTTCGTGTCATTTGAAATAAACCAGAGAAATCAAATGAAATGCATTGTCTGAATAAGATTTGTCACTTCTGGAAATTTAACGCATGCTCTGCAATATAAAACCTTCACGTTGTCATGCGTACTCCTGGAAAGAACAGGAAACCGGACTACTTTTCTAGCATTTGCCTTAACCACATGCTCCCGGATGGGTGAAGGGTATGAGGTTTACTGTGATATTTCCTAGCGAGGATTACAATAGTTATAAACTGTAGCTTCGAGTCGAGTCGAGTGAATGGCTGCAGTAACTTAAAACATGTAAATTTACACGTTTGCTTGAAAGGCGGGATATATTTGACACACTTTTAAATCATTCTTGTAAAATTCAGTCATTTTACGAATTACGTTCTTACAAATTGTGTCATATGATGTTTTGGGTCACTTGTGAATTTTTTTTTTTGCTGTTTTTTTAGTTACAGTAAGACTTGTGTGGCACGTGAAATGCTTCGTTCATGCATACTTAAAAAACGTTATAACAGTATCTTCAATACCTAAGCTTATGTCTAAAGATGAAAGTGGAAGTTGAGCTCTTCCATAAAACTCGGTCGTTTAAAGAATTCTGTGCATATTTGTATCTTCTACTGAACTGATAATATGGAAATAGATTTCGGGTCATTTTTTGATATTGCGTGTTTAGGATTAAAGTTGGGTGTTCATTTACAAGTGGTGACTTTTCGACCCTATTATTTACACATTTTGCTAATTTGTGATGGAGTATCATTTGCTTTTGTAATTCTGTGAATTACGCTTTCCAGTTTGAACTTTACGTTTGCTTACCCGATCAGAAAACCATATCAGAATTATATTGAAATTGTAGCTCGTTTTGAAACTTGTACCAGAAAATACATATAATAAAAATCTACAGTTTTCCAGTCCACCGATAAATGTATTTAAATTGTACCAAAATTTGATTTATCAAAAGTAGTATTTATTAATATACAAAACTATAGTAAAAAAATTTGTGTTTTGACTATTATATAACATTACTTTTTATTTTTCTTTTATTGACAGAAAATACAATCTACTTTAAAAAAATTTTACGACAATAGCCTTTTACATGAAAATAATAAATTTGTTTCACGTTTCGTCTTTGACTCATCAGTGCGTAGCAGTTTATGTTGCGGGTAGCGGTTCATTTTAACCTATTTGGTGGCATAACACATCAACAGAAACTGTTATGCACTGCTCAGTCGAAGATTAAGGGTACAGAAACAGTAAATTTAAAAGAATTTTTGTTCGTTTGGTACTTTAAAATATACATTTCACGTTCATGGCCAACGTTTCGAAGGTTACTTTATTCATCTTCAGGGCAACTATAAATTTTCCTTTTCCATTTCATTATTTTTTTCTCAAATCAAATGATTCGTCAATTGGTTTCTCGTCGTTTATTTTTCGTTAACGGCCAATGTTTCGTAGGTTACAGCTTCATTTTCAGGGCAAAACGACTGCAAATCACTCCACAAATGGTACTCGAATGATAGCTCTGGTGTCAGCCTATCCATGATGAATTGTCTAAGATTACTGAACAAAACACAAGAAGTAACTTTCATAATTTGATGACTAGAATAACACCCTTTCATTTTGTTAGTTCTTTTAGTGAAGAATAGCCATTTTCGTACTAGTTATTTTGAAAATGGAATCTACTAGCGGGAAATATTTAAAGTCGTTGTGAATAAGAACTTTTGTAGAACAGTTTAACTCGTGGATAAATTTGTGACTTAGTTATGTAAGCAATTTTAGAAGCACCCTGAAGAGGAATAAACCTTCGAAAAATTGGCTATTAGAGCGAAATAAATATTTTATATGCAACAAATGATAGAAAAACATCTCATAAACCTTTGAATGATACATTGTTCCCAACACCATTGTGTGTTTTAATATTTAAAAAAAATAAAAAAACACAAGTCTCAAATGTCTCTACCCGGTATACAAATAAATGAAAAACGGAATCGACGATTGGTGTATTAGGGGGCCAATAAAAAAATTTTTTTTTATTAAGTTTATTAAGGACCTTTTAACTATTGTCTTTCGGGTCCTGCCAATAAAAATGGGTCATCTCTAATTTCGTAAAGCGGTAGTGTTCAAATGATTAAGAACCTCAAAAAATTTGAGCTAGATCGGATGTAGGTAAGTGGTGCCACGGGGCGGTCAAATTTAAAAATTTTCGAACTTGAAAAATCATACAAAACATTTAAGATTATTTCGAAAATTTTGCTTTAATTTCTAAAGTCTAAAGTATTGCATGAAACGTCAAGAACTGGTGTGATCTTGTATGAAAATCTTTCGAAAATCGTCATTGAGAATTTAGAGATTTCCGAAATCGGAAAAAAATAATTTGAAAAAATCGACTTTCTAGGACCTATCAGTTTTTCGAGTTCCTGAATTTCATTCGAATGTGACTTTCAGTTCCGGAATTACAGGGTAACAGGGTGTGCAAATTTGTAAAAAAATGCGCTCTCAATTTTCTCGGAAATTACTTAACCAATTTTCACAAACTAAGCTGTAAATATAAGGTCTTGAAATTCTTTAAAATGTCTCCGAAAAGTTGACCTGGAACCGACTCCCGGGTACGGCATTACAGCGCGATAAGTGAAAAATTTTCAATTTCATTAGTATTTTTTCACAAGAGATAGCGAAACGAGGTGCAAATTTTAATAAAGAAAATTTTTATATTTGTACACATGCAAATGTAAAATTTTATATTTATTTTTATAGCAAATTCTTCAAGTTGCCAGACCTTGTTAGTCTTTGAATAGATAAACCTACTTTGAGACTGCTAGTTCTTGGTTTCAGGTTCCAAAAGCACCGATAATAGTGAAGAAAAACTCCAAAACCGGAACTCACGTGGACTTCTTAGCAATGGATAAACCGAATTTCACAAATTTTTATTTAAATTAAAACTCTCATGGTCTTCAAAGATACTGTGCAATTTCGTCCGGATCCGATTTCCGGTTTCGACATTATAGGAAAATGAGTGTCAAAACTTTTCAACCGTCATACAAAATGACGATGCAATACCGGTACGCATCGGTATGTATTGGTGATGAAGAAGAAAACACCACCACCTTTGTGAACGAAGCACACAGCGTGCTTAGTTTGATTACGTATAGCATGTACATGAGCACGTGTTTCCAATCGTTTTAAAGAAACCAGAAAGCCAGTGGAGGCACAAATGTCTGTTACGGTGGTACTGACAGAAAGAATGAAAGCATTTCAATTGATTGAAGCTTAGTCAATAATATTAACTTGTAACAGTTCGGCTGAAAAGTTCGTATCGTTTAATAGAAACACACATTTTATACCAAAATTCGTTTTTATTATTCAACATAATTGCCATCAGAGGCGATACAGCGATTATAGCGATCTTCCAACTTTTCGATACCATTTTTATAGTACGATTTGTCCTTTGCCTCAAAATAGGCCTCAGTTTCAGCGATTACCTCTTCATTGCTTCTAAATTTTTTACCAGCGAGCATTCTCTTGAGGTCTGAGAACAGTAAAAAGTCACTGGGGGCCAAATCTGGAGAATACGGTGGATGAGGGAGCAATTCGAAGCCCAATTCGTTCAATTTCAGCATGGTTTTTATCGACTTGTGCCACGGTGTATTGTCTTGATGAAACAAAACTTTTTTCTTCCTCAAATGAGGCCGTTTTTTTTTTAAATTTCGTCCTTCAAACGCTCTAATAACGCTATATAATAGTCACTGTTGATGATTTTTCCCATTTCAAGGTAGTCGATGAAAATTATACCATGCGAATCCCAAAATACAGACGCCATAACCTTACCGACCGATTGTTGAGCCTTTCCACGCTTTGACTCCGGAGTGAAGTGATGGAGCCATGTTTCGTCCATTGTTATATATCGACGAAAAAAATCGGTTTTATTTCGATATAACAGCTCCAAACACTGCTCAGAATCATCAATTCGTTGTTGTTTTTGATCGATTGTGAGCTCACGCGGCACCCATTTTGCACAAAGCTTTCTCATAACCAAATATTCGTGAATAATATGTCCAACACGTTCCTTTGATATCTTTAGGGTGTCAGCTATCTCGATCAACTTCACTTTACGGTCATTGAAATTCATTTTGTGGATTTTTTTCACGTTTTCATCGGTAACAGCCTCTTTTGGACGTCCACTGCGTTCATCGTCTTCGGTGCTCATATGACCAGTACGAAATTTTGCAAACCACTTACGAATTGTTGCTTTGCCCGGTGCAGAGTCTGGATAACACTCATCAAGCCATTTTTTTGGTATCGGCGGCACTTTTTTCATTCAAAAAGTAGTGTTTCATCAACACACGAAATTCCTTATTTTTAATTTTTTTCACAATAACAAAAGTAGCTTCACTCAAAATGCAACATCTCACAAACTAATAATCAGACAGCTGTCAAAATTATACACGTATCTTTTGAAGGTTGGTACTAACTGAAAATGGTATGGATTTAATTCTAGTGGCGCCCTCTCATAGAAACGATACGAACTTTTCAGCCGATCTGTTAATGATTACATTGATCAATGAAAATCCAATCACAAATAATGTTTTGATTGGATATTGGAAAATTATTACTTCCCATTTTACTTAAATTGCATTTACAGCAGTAACAGGAGCACAGGTTTTCGTTTAGATGGCTCGAAAAAGTGCATGACAGATTAATCAGCCAGCTTTAATTCAAACAAAGTCTTTGTCACTAAATTTCTGTTTGAGCTGTTAGTAGAATGTTGTCACTAATAGTACTGTTGTTGTACCGTTGAATTCCACTATGTTATATCACGTCATTACACTCTCACAAAGTCACTATTTTCACAGTCACTATTTTTCCGAAAGTGTATCAAACGTTATAATACAGATACGTATTTCGGAATGCTATTTGCATCCTTCTTCAGTGTATCGGTTTTATAAGTCTTTGTCTTCATAATCAAAATTTGAATGGAATAGTTTTTTTATTTGTTGGTCAAAATGTCTGATCGTCATACAATTCACCGTAAGATAAGTACAAAATTTTTAAAGCAAATTTTTTTGAAACTATTTGAACTTTTTTGTTTTCTTTAAATCTTTCCCGAAAAAAATATTTTGCAAATATTTTGTTTCAGTTCCGAACAGAGTCTCAAATTCAACGAATAAAATAGTGTATAATTTCTTGGTTTCAGTTCAACTGAACAGTCGGAATGTATGTATGACTTCAAAAAATGTATAAAATACAACAGTTATTTAGCTAAAAATTCACGATACAGCTGAGTACAAAATGTTCAAATCAAGTTTGACAACAATTTGAACTTGCAGGCCTGGCTCTTCAAGGTCCGTGAAAACTTTTTACGACTGTAACGGTCTCCGAATTCCGGCTCTGGAAATAGATTGTCAAAAACTCCATCGGAACTTGCATCTAATTTCTAATGAAACGTTAATTAGGAAGACATCACTACACCACAATGTTAATTAAAACAAGTTTATATATTAGGATTTACCACATAAGGGAATAAAAAAATATTTCGCAAATATTTTGTTTTAGTTCCGAGCAGAGTCTCAAATTCAACGAATAAAATAGTGTATAATTTCTTGATTTTTCAGTTTAACCGAACAGTCGGAATGTATGTATGACTTCAATAAATGTATAAAATACAACAGTTATTTTGCTTCAACGGGTTTCTGAAAAACAAAATTCTCGAAATAGGCTTAAAAACAATTGTCCCACTAGCTGACCCCCTTAAAGCCATAACATTTCGTACTGTTATACTTCAAAATGTATGATTTTGTTGTAGTTTATCAGTGCTGAGTCGAATCGGTTTCTCTATCCGTGCAAAATTAAAGTGTCGACTCAATCGACAAGCGACAACCTTCCCGCATGCGTTGTCGATTGAGTATGGATTTCGTTTTCACAATGTATGGGCTGACCAGAGAGTAGAGTCTATTTTTAGTTATTTTCGTCGCTCGATATTGAAATATGTATTGAAAAAAATTGAACAGTCTTCGATGTTTCTAACGCTACTCATAGTTGGAAGAATTTGATAATAAAAAGGGCCAGTAGATTTTGCTGCCAATCGTCCGAGGTTTTATTTTCTCCACACGTCATTCAACACTTAATTTGCCAGAGTTCCAGTTGCGGCACATACCAAAATCACTCTTCGGAGAATTCCCGCACCGTTCCCCTTTCCCCGATCCAGCGCTCATACACTAACCGTATCATTTCGCAACTAAGCACTGTGTCACTTCGATTAACAAACCTCACAGCATCAAACAAATGGAGAAAAAAAAAACCACCGACAAACCAACCGTCGATCATTCATTCCCCGGTGCTTGAATCACGTATAGCCTCTCCAATTTCTTCGCTTTTACGGGTGCACATAAATAAACCCTTCAGCTGACCCGCAGTCTGACCACCGAAGGCTTTGGATGGACGGCCAGGCCAGGCCAAGCCAGATCAGGCTCAATAAGTGATGGCGATGGCGATGGCGGTGGCGTAGGCTCCCCGTTCTACGACCTCCCCCAGGATCCGTTGTTGAACCCGAACGTATTCCGAGCAGCAATAAATCGAAACGAAATGAAGCAAGTCACGATCCGCTTCTCAATAATTAAATTTCTGACACTTGTTTCAGCTTTTTGATTGCCGGGACGTGCCTCGCAGCATTACGGTAAAGAGTGCTAACAACTTCACCACGTCCGTGAAGAACCGTGTGCTTTTCCACCCATACAAGTCTACTTCCGTCTATCCGTCGACCTATCTATCTATATATATTGCTATGTAGCTCTCGGTGGTGCGAGTGAGCCCGGGACAGATTGCCCCGGTTACGTTCTGAGCGATTCTTTTTGTTCCTTTAACGACCGGAAAAAGTATCACGCTTTGATTCACTTTCCAATCCCTACTCTCGCGACGGTTGACATCCGGAGACTTCTGCTGCTGCTCCTGCTGCTACTGCGAATGTATGACGATTTGTGGGGATAAAAGACGACGTCCTTCCCCGCTGGGTCGGTTCGGATATACCTTCGTTACCGAACCGGAACGAGCTTATAAAAACAATATAAAGGAATAAAGGGAAATGGAGAAACTAGTTCATTCCGAAAGATATCGGCTTGATTTATGAAGAAGAGTGATTATTTATGGGCTAAACGCGGGTGGCAGTTTCGTGCTGTTCGGCGTGGATTTGGAGGCAGGATTCAAGGAGCTAAGGATCATTTTACATGGTCTCGTTATGGATACAGGCTCACAGCTCAGTAGCAGCACCAGAAACGGACGTCTTCGGTCGACATTTGTCATTCTGAATGTCTCGGAAACACGTGTTTATCACTGAGTGTGCACAGGCAATTGTTGCCGAGAGAATGATAAATTTGCTTTGGCAGACGAGATGATAATAGGGCCCGGAGTGCGTTCGTTTCGAGAGCTAGGTGTTAATGGCTTCGCGACCTAATTTGTAAGAGGAGCGCTAGACGTGTTTGTGTTACGAATAATTTTAGGTTTTTTCTCAAAGATGAAGAATTACGCTTTTAAGCCGCCAGCAAAATGTGTATGTTAAACAAAATTACCAGAACCGTGTTCATCAACATCGTACGCTTTCGAAACATTTTCTATGGACTTCTCATTCAAACCCCCAAAGTTTGAATAATACGTAAAACTGACTGCTCTGACAGTGAGCTAGCTTGGAGATTTGAAGCACTTCGGTAATGAAATGCGCTTATGTGCGAGATTCTGTCTGAATGAAACTTTCTGAACTAGATACGTTGCTAGACTTCGTAATGAACAAAAACTAACGAACAATCCGCAGAAATGCTCTGCCAGTGAGCTACCATGGAGATTCAAAATACTTCAATGATGTTAAAGACTTGTGTTTGAGAATCTTCCTATATGAGATAATTTGTTAGCAAGCAACGATTAATGAATTTAGCGCAAACTAGTACAACTTCTGAGATTTGAATAAAATTTTCTGTGCCAATAAGCTTTGGCAAAACAAAAAACACTTTGCATACTTTTTTGTAAAAATTAATTTAGACTGCCTTTTGAAAAGAGCTAAACTTTTTTTTTCAAAGAGTTATAGTTGAAAACTGACAATTCCTTCCAAAAAAAAGAATTGCCCTAGTGATTTTTACAAAATTAGTTGAGTTTTTTTAATGATGTTACTGAAAAATCACTGATTCACAAAAATGATTCAAAAAATTTGAAATGAAATTTCAAATATAAATGACAATTTGAAATTTGGTGAGATTTCCTCCCAAAATAGGCTGGATTATGTTCCCTACCAACCGTTCATACGTTGTAAGTTGCCCATCTTTTCTGAAAAAAATGTCCAACAAAAAGAATTTTCTTGTCTAAATTGATTTTTTTCCAGTGTCTTCTTATCGAAAACTAAACTAAATTGAAAATCATAATCATCCATGAATTCGGTTAGTAACGAACATCATTAGCTACTTTGACATAAAATTTCATTCAAATGAAAAATAGTGATACATTTAAATAATCGATTTATTTCAGTGAAGGATTTGATTAGACTAATTTAGTAAGTTAAAAAAAACTTATCTTCCTTGAAAGAGCCGTTCTTAAGTTATATGGACGGTTGGTACAGAACATCGTTAGCTACTTTGGCATAAAATTTCATTCAAATCAAAAATGAGACTTTTTTTAAAATCGCCTTTTTCCAGTGTAGGATTCGATTAGACGAATTTAGTGAGTTATAAAAACTTTCTTACCTTGAAAGTGCTATTCTTGAATTTAATGGACGGTTGGTAGAGAACATCGTTGGCTAACTTTGGCATAAATTTTTTTTCGATTACAGTGGTTTTAACATTGTTGTCATTCACCTCTTCGGGCCAGAAAAGATTTCTGACCCTATGTGCGCGGTTGGGAATCGAACCCAGGTGGGCAGCGTGAAAGGCATCGACTTACCCATCACGCTATACCCGTTCCCCGCATAAAATTTCATTCAAACCAATAATGGTGCTTTTTGTATTTTGCTTTATAATTTTAAAAAATCGCAAAAAAAAGCAAAGCTTTTCTCGGAGATGGCTGAACCGATTTTCAAAACCTTAGATTCAAATGAAAGGTCTTGTGGTCCCATACAAGAGTCCTGAATTTAATTTGGATCCGATTTCCGGTTCCGGAATTATGGGGCAACATGTGCAAAAAATTATGAAAATTAGTGCACCATGTTTTTTTTTCGGAGATGGCTGAACCGATTTTCACAAACTTAGATTCAAATGAAAGCTTCTTAGGTCCCATACTAAATTCCTGAATATTATTTGGATCCGACTTCTGGTTCCGGAGTGTGAAAAAATGTGTTCTAACTTTTCTCATAGATGGCGCGAACGATTTTCACAAACTTAGGTTCAAATGAAAGGTCCTGTGGTCCCATACGGAATTCCTGAATTTCATCCGATTCCGACTTCCGGATCCGGAAATATAGGGTAAAGTGTGTTATTAACGATATACCATCACTGAAAAGGCCGAAAATCCGTAAAAAATTTTCTAAATCGACCTCAAATCTTCTCTAATTGATAGTTTTTATCAGTAGACGGTCAAACAAACCGATTTCGGTTTTAAGAAGAAAATTATTTTGAAGAATGTCAGTATTATATTTGATAGTATGATTGAAATGAGAAAGGCATCATTACACCACTAGGTGGATCAAAACAGGTTTTTCCCTTGAAAATGCTATTCTTGAATTTAATGGACGGTTGGTAGAGAATATCGTAAGCTACTTTGGCATGAAATTTCATTCAAATCAATAATGGTGCTTTTTGTAATTTGATTTGAAATTATTAAAATCGATATTTTTCAGTGTAGGATCCGATTTGACGAATTTAGTAAGTTATAAAAAATTGTTTTCCCTTGAAAATACTAAAAGCACAAATCGTGCATTTTGTTATTGGCTTTTAAATTTTAAAAATCGATGTTTTTGAGTGTAGGATTCGATTGGACGAATTTAGTAAATTATAAAAACGTTCATCCCTTGAAAAGGCCGTTCTTGAATTATACGGTTGGTAGAGAACATCGGTAACTACTTTGGCATAAAATTTTATTCAAATAAAAAATGGTGCTTCTGGTAATTTGCTTTTAAAATTTCAAAATCGATTTTGTTTTCAGTGCAGGATTCGATTAGACGAACCTAGTAGATTATAAAAAAAAACTTTCCCTTGAAAATGCCATTCTTGAATTATATGGACGGTTGGTAGAGAGTATCATTAACTAGTTTGGCATAAAATTTCATTTAAAAAAATGGTCCTTTTGTATTCTGCTTTCAAATTTCCAAAACCAATTTTTTTTTTCAGTGCGGTATCCGATCTTACGAATTTCGCACCAAATCGTATTCGGAGTTGCCAGTGCCCTTCTAGATTTTATTGAAGCTTTCTGAACATGTAGGCTTTGCCACAAAAAGCAATTTTACATACTTTGTTTTTTTTCAGTGTAGGATTCGATAAAACTTATTTAGTAAGTTATAAAAAAATTTTTCCCTTGAAAATGCCATCCTTGAATTATTTGAACGGTTGGTAGCGAACATCGTAAGCTACTTTATCATAAAATTTCATTCAAATAAAAAATGGTGCTTTTCACAATTTACTTTTCAAATTTTAAAATCGATTTGTTTTTCAGTGTAGGATTTATTTAGACAAATTTAGTTAGTTATAAAAAAAATGTTTCCTTGAAAATGCTAGAAGCACAAATCGTGCTTTTTGTAATTTGCTTGTAAATTTTTAAAATCGATTTTTTTTCAGTGTAGGATTCGATTAGACGAACTTAGTAAGTTATACAAAATTGTTTTCCCTTGAAAATGCCACTCCTAAATTATACGGACGGTTGGTAGAGAACATCGTTAGCTATTTTGGCATGAAATTTCATTCATATAAAAAAATGATCTTTTTGTAATTTGATTTTAAATTTGTAAAATCGATTTTTGCAGAATAGGATTCAATTAAACGAATTTACTAAGTAACACGATTGAACGAATTTAGTAACATCACTAGCTACTTTGATATAGAATTTCATTCAAATCAAAAAAGCTTTTCGCAATTTACTTTTAAATTTATAAAACCGATTTTTTTCAGTGTAGGATTCGATTAGACGAATTTAGTACGTTTTTTTGTTTTCCCTAGAAAATACCATTTTTGAATTATATGAAACATCGTTAGCAACTTTGGCATAAAATTTCATTTAAATCAAAAATGGTGCTTTTTGTAATAGGCTCATAAATTTTTAAAATAGATTTTTTTCAGTGTAGGATTCGATCTGACGAATTTCGCAACAAATTGTATTCGGAGTACCCTTCTCAGATTTTATTGAAGCTCTCTGAGCATTTAGGCTTTACCACAAATAGCAACTTTACATACTTTGTTTTTTATTTAATCGATCTAAACTGTCTTCTAAAAAGGGTCAAACATTGTTTAAATTCTTTGTTCAAATGTTTTTATTCGAAAAATGACAAATCCTTCAAAAATGTGTTGTTCCAGTGATATTATTAACATTAGTCAAGTACTTTTATTCGAACATTGTGATCAGCACTGGTATAACACTGTTTTGTAGATTATTTTTTCGACTGTTTTAAAAATAAGGTAAAAATCTTAGAAATGCATGAGACATCCATATCCGGTGTAATCTAAGAAAAAAAAATTATTTTTGAAATAAATCAACTGGGAAAAATTTTGAGATTTCCGAAATCGAAATTTTTTTTTTTTGATGCTAAATGTATAATTCAAGAACGATATTTTTTAAAAAAATATTCATTAAATTTTAAGTAATCGAAAACTTATTTGATCAGCCAACAAACTAAAACAGTTTTGAGCCAAATTAAGAAGAGTTTTTACCGTTTTTTCAAAAATGTCGCGGTTTTATTAACGCGGATTTCCGAAGTTACACGGTACTTTTTAAGCCGATTTTCCCGCATATTTTTAAAGCTATCCGGTTTTCTTATTTTGTCATGAAAGGCTTGAAACGTCGAGATCTGGTGTTATTAAATTTTGTTTAACTCTCTGATACGTAGAAAATTTTCGATAAAAAAAATTTTTTTGGTTACACCAATCTCGACTTTTCATGCGTGTCCAATACAAAATAAGAAAACCGGATAGCATTAAAAATTTAAGGAAAAATCGGCTTAAAAGGTACCGCGTAACTTCGGAAATCCGCGTTATTAAAACCGCGACAATTCGGAAAAAACGGCAAAAATTCTTCTTAATTTGGCTCAAAACTGTTTTAATTTGTAGGCTTTTGGCTGATCAAATAAGTTCTCGTTTACTTAAAATTTGATGAATATTTATTTAAAAAATATCGTTCTTGAATTATACATTTAGCATCAAAAAAAAATTTCGATTTCGGAAATCTCAAAAATTTTCCCAGTTGATTTATTTCAAAAATTATTTTTTTATTCTTAGATTACACCGGATATGGATGTTTCATGCATTTCTAAGATATTTGGCATAAAAAAACTATTTCTTTAGTTTTGCAGTTTTTCCGCGTAAAAAAAGACCTCACACACACAACATTTGCGTTACACAGCTAGTTTAAGTGATTTAATTCGTTTCCTGTACAGAAACAGACTTTTGAAAATAAGATATTTCTGCTCATCATCCTGTAATTTCGGAACCGGAAGTCGAATCAAGTTCAAATTCGAAAGCTTTTAAGTTATACATGAAACCTCTCTTTTGAATTTAAGTTTGTAAAAATTGGCTCAGCCATCTTCGAGAAAATCCGGTGCATATGTTTTCACATACACTCTGATAAGCATTTTAAAATTTCGACGAATTCGACGATTGAATCGAATGGTACTTGTCTCTCCGGGCTTCGGTTTAAAAGTCGGGTTTCACAATTGGTTTCATATTCTTTCCATATGAGAAAGAAAAAACACCTTAGCTTAGTGAAGAAACATTTTTGTTATATACCATTCGACTCAGTTCGTCGAATATGCAGAATGTCTGTATGTGTGTGTGCGTATGTATGTATGTAACATTTTTTTACTCACATTTCTCTGAGATGGCTAAACCGATTTTCATGAACCTAAATTTAAATGAAAGGTCTTGTAACCGCATACAAAATTCCTGAATTTTATTCAAATCCGACTACTGGTTCCGGAGATACAGAAATTGATATGTGCAAAAAAATGAAAATAAGTTCACTAACTTTTCTCAGAGACAGCTGAACCGATTCTCACAAACTTAGATTCAAATGAAAGGTATAATTGTCCCATAAATAGTTCCTGAATTTCATTTTCATCCAACTTCCGGTTTCGGAATTACAGGGTGATTAGAGAAAAACTTCCTATTTCAAATTATTTCTTCACTTATCTCAAATGAAAGGTCAAATAGTCTCAAATAAAACTGCCAAATTTCATCCGGATCTGACTCCTGGTTCCGGAATTATAGGGTAAAATGTGTTTAGAATTTGATACCGTCTTTTAAAGCGGTGAAATAAACAACGTAAATAATTTCTAATCCATCCTTGAAACTACTCCAATCGGTTGCTATTATCAGTAGGCAACTAAACATATCGATTTTAGCTATCTTGGATCTCGATTTCCGATTCCAGAAGCACCGGAAATAGTGGTTATATATTCCAAAATTGATCTCACTAATTTTTTTCAACGATGGCTTGACCGATTGGCACATACTTAGACTTCAATGATTTCGGAAGTACCTGCAATAGTGGGACTCACTTTGTTTTCTCAGATATGGCCTAAATGATCTGAGTACTGATTCACTCTATAAATTATACTAGTTTAAGGACTGTCCCAGAAAGTATGGACGCAACCAAAAACCGCTGCCATTTCGCAATGGTTCAGAATCTGTCAATTTTTATGGCTGCGTCCTGTTGTTTACACTCTTCTCTAACCACTTGTGCAGTTGTTTATTCGTTTTCATTAGTTTGTTTCGAAATGCGTGGACTTTCAGCAGAACAACGTCGAAAAATTGTGCACAAATGGTGCACAGAACGCGGACTGTCACTGAGAAAGATAGTAGAATAGAAGGAGTAAGTGAATAAGCCGTGCGAAAAGCAATCAGGAAGTTCGGTGAGGATGACATCTTTGAGGATAAACCGAAAACGGGTCGAAAATAAGGTCTTGCTAACCCTCAGTTGGGTAAACGTATACTGAAGGCGTTCGAGCAAAAGAAGGAGGTTTCAGTTCGGGATGTGGCCAAAAAAGTGGGCACTTCGAAGTCAAATGTTCGTCGTGCTAAAGAACATTTGAATCTTCGAACCTATAAGAAGCAGAAACAACCAAACCGTAGTCCGAAACAAGAAGCATTAATACGATTCTTGCTGGAAATTTGAACTGCATAATCATGGACGACAAAACCTACGTGAAACTCGGTTACAAATCCTTGCCGGGACCACAATATTATACGGTGCGAGAAGGGCAAGTGTTAAACCAGTCCGTGACATCGATTGAAGTCGAAAAATTTGGTAAGAAAGCTATGGTCTGGCAAGCAATTTGTAACTGCGGTAAGATTTCGAAACCCTTCATCACCACTGCTTCAATGAACAGCGAAATGTACACCAAGGAATGTTTACAAAAACGACTTCTACCCATGATTCGAAGCCACATCCTGTTGTCCGTCCCTGGATCCTGTTGTCTTCTGGATAGATCTTGCTTCTTGCTACTACTCGAAATCAATGGTAGAATGGTATACTACCAAAAATGTCACTTTCGTACCAAAAGACATGAATCCACCAAATTGCCCACAACTTTGACCAATTGAGGAATTTTGGGCATTAACGAAGGCACATCTTAGGAAACATGTCTCGGCAGCCGACGCCATTCAACAGTTCTAAAAAGATTGGAAAAAAGTGTCAAAACTTGTCGCCAAGAAGTCTGTACGGAATTTAATGAGGAACGTTCGCAAGCAAATGATGAGAATAATATTCTGTTGTTGTAGTCTAATATTATCAGTATATCGAATAAAATTTGAATATCTAACACTTGTGAATTATTTACAGCGAAATCAAAGTGCGTCCATACTTTCTGGGACAGTCTTTATGGACAACTATTTTTGGTTTTTCAAGAATTAAAGGAAACTATTTTGCAGAATACCACACATTTTTATATGAGAATATGTGAGATATGACAAAGGCCTCAGTACACCACTATGTGGATTAAAACAGTTTTTTTTTTGCGATAGCTCACAAGAAGCGTGCCTGGTTGGGAAACAGTACCGATTCCGTTTAGCGCACACCCGGTCAAAGTGAGATTTGCTGGCTAGCAGCTTTTCATCATTTAACATTTTATAACATGTAATAAATTTACAAACTATGCCTTCTGGAGACGGCCTAAAAAAAGTTTGGATCCCATGAAAAGGATTCTCGATCATCAATCAATAACAAATCTCATGTCGGTGCCCTTGGCATCTTAGTACTAACAACGCAATGTGCAAATTTCGTATCAAGTTTTTATGTAAATCTAAATATGAACTAAAATTCTAGTAAGTATCAAAACAAGATACAATTTTTATTAATAATCATTAGTTGACAAGGTTGGGGCATCCAAACGGACCTTGACCCAAAGCATCGAAACCGCCTTTGAAGCTCTTGGTAATAAACCACATGACAAATGTCAGGCCATCATGTAGAGCGAACTCTCAAGATAGCTGGTTCACAAGTTTCAAGCAACTATCATGGGAAATTCAGAAGATTTGGTGTTCTTTCCCAGCATGATATCAGGCCATTCTCAGCAACTACAAAATAAACTCCAAACGACAAGGGTCCGAGACCTATTCGAAATAAGAAGTACCATTAAATAAATAACCAAATCGACCATTTCACGATAAACATTCCCCGGAACGGCACGAAACTTTCCTATTTTACCTGGTCAAAATAAACTATTCGCCACTTTCCTGGCTGTTGCTATCAGCCAATTGAACGGATGGTAAAACCCTCCTGCGGGATAATGTAGGCATAGCGATGCAAATGGTGATCAAAATCCAAAGGAGAAAACATTTGCCCTGGTATCGTAAAGTTTTATCACCGAATTTCACCCTCAGTTCCGCTGGGAACACCAAGGAAAGTTACTCCCCCCCAGTTAGGTAAAATGCCGTAAACGTGGAAAATTTTCCCCACATACACAGGTACAAACTTCACCCGCTGAATGTTTCTTTATGTTTTTCAAAGCAAGAATGTGCTATAGCAAAATACAAGGAGCTTGACAATTTTCTGACTGATTGGCATCTCCGAAATGTGCGGAAACTTTCAGCGTAATCCTTACCTATGATCCGACACTGGATTGTTACACTTCCGAGGTTTAATTCGGTTTTGTTATCTCAACAAATCACTTCAGCATATCAAGATCGATCGAAGCCGAGATCCGTTACGGGTTACGTTATTGTTTGACCTCGAGTGCCATAAATCAAGGGGGCCGTCGGGGCACACAAGTAATCAGATTCGTGTCACTCCATAAAGCAACCGAATAATCATCCGGAATCCTCTGCTAACCTAATCACATTAGTTACCTCCGGATGCTCGTTTTGTTTTTCTTCGGAGGTACGAACGACGACGACGACGGAACTGGGAGCAGATTTGGTCGCTTAGCAAACGAAAATCAATCCCAGAAGACATTCGCCGCCCGCACCCGGAACACCGCTTTTAATCCCACTAATAGTGAGGACCGAACCGAAAATAATAACAAGACAAGAGAGGGTAAATCACTCAAGTGTCAGCGAGTGACTCGACGTGATTTTCTTTGGCTTTGGCCTGACCCGGGTCCTCCCGGGCTATCAACTATTCATTCGGCGAGCGACAGAGAAAATTGTCGGGAAAGCACCCCAAACCAAGGCAGACAGGCCAGTCAGTCGGTCCGTCGGTCGGTCAGTCCATTCGTTGGTTCTTGTTGATAGAGCGCAGTGATAATAAAATAAAACCACAATAGAATAACCCTGTCAGGACTCCGACGAGCCGACTCCGACCAGGCACCACCAGGCAGGCCAGTGAACGATGGAGCAGCTTGGTGTGGCGTGGTCAACATGACAATAAAACAGAAAGCCTCCGAATTGTTGACGACAATCATCATGCGGCCCCCCAGAATTCGTAGAAGTGCCGCCATCGCCGCCGGTGCCTCTAACGAAAGCACCAGCAAACCTCATTATTGCACCATTCGGGGAAAGACTTATTGCATGTTACGACGTTTTTCTTCTCGTCGCTCGCTGTTCAACCCAAACTCCAAACTGAATGCGGCAACCAATGCAGACGGACGCGCGGACCGTCGGATGGTGGGACGGTGGAACGGAAAATGCTTCACCGACGGTGACACATGTCAGCTCGGTAGCGAGGCACGAGTGGCGGCAACTGGTTCAACAATACCAATAATAAACCTGTCACTTTATTTACCCAACCTTTACTGTTTTTTCGGTTCGGTTGCGACTGCCAATCACACGATGTAAGGCGTTAGTTCTGTCATTTGTTCCGATCCGATTGCCGTGGCATTTTCGGCGCTTTAGGCGACTGTTTGTGTGCGTCCTGCTTGATATCGGGGAAGGTGTTTTATCGTTCGAGCACAATGACCAACGAAGAACGGTTCCATACTGTCAGGCTGTTGAATTTATGGACGATGACAAAAACCTTGGAACACGCCAGCCGACTGAAACGATTTTCGCGTTCGGGATTGACTTAAGCTTTGGATAAATTATGGGAGAAATTAACAATTCTGATTAAATATTTTCGGGCTGAAGCTTCACAACGAACATTGATTTTTGAGCAAACACGATCAACTCATTTAACAGTCCATTGAATCAATCTAAAACTTGAGTCATTTAATATCCGGACGCAAAAAAATTGATTTATCTCGGAACCGTGTATACGAAAAACAATGTTGAATACTCGAACCGAAGGTCAATTAATTGCACTTCAAATGAAAACTAGCGACAAAATTATACTAATTTGATTTTGACGAGATCTCGAGTTTTGCTTCGAATACTACTCATCATGTTTTGTCTAACCTGAACAGCCATTTTGTCCGACATGCGATCTCACCTCTGCACTCAGCTTTTGATAATTGTCCAATAATTCTTGAGAGTAGCAATTAAGTCCCCATTTTTTCGAAACCACTGCACAGTGCAGAGTGGGGAAAACAACGATCATAAACGCGATTTTGCTTAATAATTTTCTAAAAAACTTAAGCAAGTATTTTCAAAGTTAGTATTTCTGATGCAAAATGTACCGTAGAATCGATTGATGATAGAAGGTCCGCAAAATCATGCCAGGGTCACCCCAAAATCTCTTTTTCTTCTCGCTCTACTTCGAAGGCTACCTGTGAAACTCTGAAAAAAAATCAACTAAACGAAAGGTACTTCTGACATGTTCGTAAATAGATTGTTTTGAATAATAACGACCGCAAATAACTGTATTCTGTTTTACTCCAAATCATCTTCTTCCATGAATTTACAGAAAAAAAAAGTTCTGCTGATCGGTGTTTGGACCAATTATAGTTAAACAAGACAGTTTTATGTTTCGCATATAACCTCAAAAAATAGTTAACAGATAGTTTCCATGATCGCATAATTTTATGTTGAACCCAGATTTACAATCCTGAAGCAGATCCAATATGACCTAACAAAAAAACTTCAGTGATCCAAACACTATGTGAATGACAGTACTAAGTTGTATCACTGGATGAACTTTCTTTCGTCGCATTCAGATATGAGACTAATTGCGGTTTATTAAACTCGATTGATATTATGAGGAAAGCCCTAAAAAATTTATCCCAATTTATTTCATAAGTCGTATTTCTGGTTCAACTTTCTTTCGCATACCGAAAGGAGACTAATTGTGGTTTATTAAAATCGATTAATATTACGAAAAAAGCTCAAAAAAGTAGAGTACAAATAGGTTCAATGATCGGACGAATCTTGTTATACCATTATACCCTAATTTACTGCATAAATCGTATTTCTGGTTGAACATAGAACCAAAATATGTTCACCCAGCGATACAGTTTATAAAAAACCTGTTTTAATCCACCTAGTGGTGTAATGATGCCTTTCTCATGTACACATAATATTGTGGTATTCTATTAAAAAATTTCTCTTGGATTTTTTAAAATAACCAAGTGATTGTTTATGCAAAACATACTGAATAAAACAGTGCTTTGATTGCGTAAGCCATCCTCAAGAGAACGACACTTCCGGCATCGGAACCCGAGAACCGGTATAATCGAAGTCGGTTCGTACGGCCACCAACTAACATGACACAGAAACTCTTCTAGTACGCACCCTATAACTCAGGATTCGGAAGTCGGATCCGGATGAAATTCAGGAATTCCGTATGGGACCACGAGACCTTTCATTTGAATCTAAGTTTGTGGAAATCGGTCAAACCATCGCTGAGAAAAGTGAGTGAGACCCATTTTGGTATATATGACCACTATTTCCGGTACTTCCGGAACCGGATACCGGGAACCAGGATAGCCGGAATCGGTTTGTTTAGTTGCCTACTGATAATGCCTATCGATTTGTGTAGTTTTGAGACCAGTTTACAAAATTTTTTACGTTTTTTGTTTCGCCGGTTTAAGTGACAGTGTACAATATTGAACACACTTTACCCTATAATTCCGGAACCGGAAGTCGGATCCGGATGAAATTCAGGAATTCCGTATGGGACTTCGAGACCTTTCATTTGAATTCTAGTTTGTCAAAATTGGTTCAGCTATCTCCGAGAAAATCTAGTGAGATTATTTGACACATACACACACACACACACACACACATACATACACACACACACACACACACAGACATTGCTCAGCTCGATGAACTGAGTCAAATGGTATATGACACTTGGCCCTCCGGGCCAATTTTCATTGGTCGGTTTTTCAAGTGATTGCATAACCTTTCTATATGAGAAAGGCAATAAAAGGTTAAACGGGCAAATACTGTCATTCCTATTATGTGTGTTTAGATCACTGAAGTTTTCCACGTAATATGGACCAATATTGATAGCTCGTATTGTCTGCTGCTTCCATATTGTAGATCAATATTTATCAAACGACTAAGTTAAAGAATAAATTGAAGTAAAACGGTATAACAAGATTCGTACGGTCGTTGAATCTATTTGTACTCTTATTTACCGGTCTTTCTTCGTAATATCAATCGATTTTCATCAACCGCAATCAGCCTGCTTTCGGAATGCAAAAGAAACTTAAACCAATGGTCACGATCTATGAAATAAATTGGGATAAAACGAGTTAAACAGGCTAGTGCTGTCATTTCCATTGTATTTAATTGGCTCACAGAAGTTGTGTTCGTAATATGAACCAATATTGATAGATCGTATTGGATCTGCTTTTGGATTGTAGATCATATTTCAACTGAATATTATAATTAGAAAATAAATGGGGTAGAACGGTACAACGAGTTTGCCACTGCCATTGAAACTATATGCAATCGATTTGTTAGACTTTTTTACAGAAACACTCTTTCCGGTCTTCAGCAAGCACTTTGGTTTTATGTTATGTAGTTAAACTTGAATACAATCCAGTAGAAAAAGGGAACGTGGGGGATCAATCCTTTAAAGTGAGATAAAATTACTATTTTATCTCAAGGTCAACACAGTGGCTAAGTAATTGTGACAAAGTTGTTTAGAAAGTCGAATAAATGTCAATAATAATATTACATAAAATACTCTGAATAATAGTTAAATCTTTTGAAAGCTACATACGTTACGAAGTTTTTTGAGGCCTATCTGAGTCAACTCTTGAGTAAAAGGACTATGGAAATTTTTTTTTGTTGTTGTTCCTATTATAGAGGTTTTAACCTTAAGGCCATTCGCCTCTTTGGGCTAGAAATACTTTTTGGCGGAGTTGGGAATCGAGCCCAGGCGGGATGCGTGAAAGGCAACGACTTACAGCCTATCATGCTATACCCGTCCCCAATATGGAAAAATGTTCCATTTGACGAAGCATTTCACTCGATATTATCGTGAGCGTTACGTTAAGTTAAAGAAGCTAGCAAGTGTTGCATACGATAATTTCCTTAAGTTGAGGGTTACTAATCATATGAGTTATTTTGTGGAAAATATAAATGTTAAAACCGTTATAAGGGTTAGATTCGTGCGATAAATGAGTTACGATGCGTTACTTTTTATAGTTATAGATGTTACAAAGTGTTATATACGTCGCTCTTTTGTAAGATATAGGTGTAAAAAAGGGCTACAAGCGTAATATTTTTGTAAGTTATACGCTTTACTTTTTTGTATGTTATAGGCGTTAAAAGGGTTACTGTTTAATAAATTGTAGGCGTTACGAAGCGTTAAATACGTTACTTTTTAGTAAGTTACAGGCGTTACGAAGCGTTCCAAATGTTACTGCTTTGTAAGTTATAGGGGTTACGAAGCGTTATATGCGTTACTTTTTTCTAAGTTATAGGCTTTACGAGGCGTTATATGCGTTACTTTTAAGTAAGTTGTAGGCGTTACGAAGCGTTCCATGCGTTACTTATTAGTAAATTACAGGCGCTACGAAGCGTTACAAACTTTACTGTTTTGTAAGTTATAGTCATTACGAAGCGTTACATGAGTCACTTTCTAGTAAATTACAGGCGTTACGAAGCGTTTCAAATATTACTGTTTTGAAGGTTATAGGCGTAACGAAGCGTTGCATGCGTTACTTTTTTGTAAATGACAGGCGTTACTTTTTTCTAAGTTAAAGGCCTTAAGAAGCGTTACATTCGTTACTGTTAATAAGTAACGAAAAAAAGTTATATTTAGCAAAAGCTTTTCTTATCCAAACTGATTTTTAATGTCTGTTTCACGAAACTAATTATCCACTTTCAATGCATAGTCTTAGGATTACATTCCATTTATGGAATTTGATCTTCTGTTTCAGAAGACTTCGCAACCAAAGGAACAAAATTTCATTCGAATCGAAAACGGAGTTTTTTTTTGTAAATCAACTTTAATTTTTGAAAACAATTTTTTTTTTCAATGTAGGATTCGGTTAGACGAATTTTGTGCAAAATCGTACTCGGAGTTTCCAGCATTCTCTCAATTTTTATTGGAACTTTCGAGACATGTAGATTTCGTCACGCCAAACCACTTATTGATTGTTGATGTACTAGTGTTAATCACAATTGTATGATGGGCAATAATTTGTATGATGGGCATTTTTAAGGAAACAGAGAATTTATACCTTAATTGTTTTCTTTATTATCTTTACGTTTCGTCTTAGACAAGACAGTTCATAACAGTTTTTGTTGAACTGTTATGCCACCTGTAGTTCAACATAAACCGCTATTGTTTTATTTACCAGTATTCTTATTTACAAAAATATCGGGAAACTATCAATAGAGTATTCTACAAAAGTTACCCCGCATAATGAGTTGCATTGAATTTTTGGATGATTATGACTGAAAAAAAAACAGTTTGGAATAGAAAATACTCATCTTGCAATGTATGAACGATTGGCAGGGAACATAATTGTCTATCCTGAAACAAAATTTTAACCAAATCAAAACAAGCGTTTTATTACAAACCTATATGAAATTTTTTAAATTGATTTATTTCTCAGTGTAAGACCCAATCAGGAGTTTTTTAGTTTTTTTTCCTTTCGAAAATTTAACTGAATTGTTGAGAATTACCTGTGCAATACTTTTTCTGTAGGATTCGTCATTTTTAGAATACATCGATTTGAAACAAAAAAAAATTTATGAAAAAAAGTTCGGACCTTTCCAAAAGAAAGTCTTGGAAATTTAATGAATTTTTCACAATTTTTGGTTGGAATAACTTTATAAGACGTGATGAAACTATTATTCCCTTTCCAAAACTTGACGGAGAATGGTCATTTAAACAGTCAAAAAAGTCAGTTTATTGGTATTCCTTAAAAATTCTTACAATATACTTATTTTTGAAACTGATTTCATTAAAAGGTACCAAACAATTCTTGGGGTCGTTCCAAAATCCTAGATAGCAACTTCCGGTTCATTGATTTTCCTTAAAAAAAACCCTTCCAGTATGGGTATTTGCGGCATCTTGGCTCTTCAAAAAAAATTTTAAAAATGCCCACATTATGAGAGTTATCGATAAACCGGATCCACCATATTGAATCTAGAAACGAACTTAAACACTAAAACGAACTGAAACACAAAACAAACACCAATCAAAATCGATATATTAGACATTATGTGACAATTAAAATCAAATAACGTGAACTCAAACATAGTTTGTTAAAGTTTTCCATTAATATCAATAAATCGGAAATAGCCATCTTGGATTTTGGAACGACCTCATACAACGTTTTTCAGAATATGTTGATAAAATTTTAACGAAGTAGGTTCATCAAAAAAGTTTACGTTATTTGGTATGGTTTGTAAAAAAGATTACGTTATTTGGGTTTGGTTCGTAAAAAGAGTTACGTAAAATGAGGTAACGTAAAAAAGTGTACGTAAAAGGAGGCTTGGGTGAATACTTTCTGAGAATTTTACGGTACAATTAAAGGTTTTCTAGTTACAGAGATTTGAATAAAGACCCAAGCGAAAATTGCATTCGCCCTTTACAAAAATCAATCTTGAGTCGAATTGGTAGTTTGTATCAGGACAAAGCCAATGGGTTGTCATACTGGATAGGTGTACAAAGTTTAATCAGAGTAACTTCATCTTGATTTAGCCACCTTCGCATCTGTTATATTTTATAGAATTGCTTAATCGCTTATTCAGGTTTCATAGAATTGCTCAATCACTAATTAAGTTTAAGTTAAGGGTTGCTCCGAGTATGAGACTTTGAACACACAGGTCAGTTGTCATCCGTTCGAGTCCCATCCTGAAGGCAATCTCAATATTTAATGTATCATAGCGAGAGCTGTGAAATTGACCTGTGTACGCCAAAAGTCGTTCGCAACCTAGACTTTTTTAAATATTTAAAGTCGAAAATTTTTAAATCCTACAAAATAGTTTTCAAAAAATCAGATAAATTTTCGTATGAATATTCCTAATTGAGTCGAATTCTGGAAAAATCGATTCTTAAAATTCAAAATCGATTTGAAAAAATAACACTATTTTTGGTTTTTATGCAATTTTAACTTGATAAGTATATTGACTACCAACTGTTTATGCATTACAAGAAGGGCACTTTAAATAAAGAAAAGCCTTTCTACAAAAAAAAACTTTTTTTTGCACAAACTTAATTTAATTAAATGTATTTTTATTGAAAACTAAACTAAACTAAACTGAAGGTCATTAGCATCTAAGATTCCAATGAAACTCAATTTACTGGGATACTTCACAGAAACTCAAAAAAATGAGATAACACATAAATATTGCGACTTTTATTAACATTTTTTATTTCAAATAATTATAGTCGAAACATTTTAAATCCTCCAAAAAGGTCCGCTAGTGATTTTGAAAATATCCGTTAAATTTTCGATTAAAAAATTACCGATTGCCGATCCTACACTGAAAAAAATCGAATTTTTCAATTCAAAAATCGATTTGAAAAATAACACTATTATTTATTTTGATGCCGTTTTGACTTGGTAAGTAGGTTTCCTTTTCCTTTTTGCCTTTCTCTATAGAAAGGTATTAGAATTGCTGGAAAAACCGACTTTCGAACGGAGCCTCGGAGACCCATAGTGTTATATACCATTCGACTCAGTTCGACGAGATCGGAAAATGTCTGTGTGTGTGTGTGTGTGTGTGTGTGTGTGTGTGTGTGTGTGTATGTGTGTGTGTGTGTGCACTTTTAGAAGATATTTGAACGCGCTCAATTTTCTCAGAGATGGCTGAACCGATTTTAACAAACTTGGGCCCGTTTGAAAGCTACTGTCGGGCCATTGATCAAGTTCGAAGATCAAATGGCTGTGACTTTTGGTTTCGGAGATATGATTGTATAAGTGACGTAACCGACAAAAGGCGTTGAATTTGAACGCGCTCAATTTTCTCAGAGATAACTGAACCGATTTTAACAAACTTGGGCTCGTTTGAAAGGTACTATCGGGCCATTAATCAAGTTCGAAGATCAAATGGCTGTGACTTTTGGTTCCAGATATATGATGGTATAAGTGACGTAACCGACAAAACACATTGATTTTTACCGCTCTTGTATATATATGGGTGCCAAAATTTTAGGATCACCTCTATTTTCGTTAAGTTCTAGTGCTCAAAAGTTTAAGCACCTCGAAAAAAGCCTTCATGCAAAATTTGACCTAAATCGGACATGCGTAAGGGGTGCTGCCCGGTGGTAAAGGTTTGACAATTTTCGACCTTGAAAAAGCACCATAGGGGTGAGTACATGAAATTTCCAAAATCGAAATTTTTTTTGATGCCGAAACTCTTAAAACTGCATGAAACATCGAAATTTAGTGTTATCCCGAAAAAAAATTTTTTTTTGAATATATCAACTTTTTGGGACTTTCATAGTCCCAAAAAGTCGACTTTTTCAAAAAAAATTTTTTTCGAGATGACACTAAATCTCGACGTTTCATGCAATTCTAAGCCTTTTGGCATCAAAAATTTTTTTTCGATTTCGAAAATTTCATGTACTCCCTCCTATGGTGATTTTTCAAGATATATGAAAATTTCACTAAGTGGACTAAGAAGGCTTTTTTTATTTTAGATTAGCATCACTGTTCTCATACAAATAGGCAACGCAAATGTCAAGCACTAGTTTGGAAAAATGATGCTGACTGTGTGACATAAACACTGAAGCATGCTTTTGTGAACTACTCGAATCAATCTGAATCAATTGGTGTCAAAATTAGTATCCACATTTATTTAATAAAAGTATGAAACATATATTCATGAGACTGTTATGAAAGAAGAGAAAGGCATTATCACACCACTAGGTGGATTAAGAAGGGTTTTTTTTGTTGCATTACTTTACTATAGAAACACTTTTTCTTGTACAAACTGATTTTTTTTAAATGTCTTTCCATTGAAAACTAAACTAAACTGAAAGTCATTATCATCTAAGATTTCAATGAAACTCAATTTGCGGGGATACTTCATCGTTTGTTCCCTGCTATTTTCAAAAAAAGTCCTGGATAACACATAAATATTGCGACTCTCGTGGTTACCCCCAAGACTGTCCAAGAAAAGGGCCAAATTTTAATTACAATTTTTTTTCAAATCTATATCTATATCTATAAATTTTAAAATCCTACAAAAAAGTGTTGTGCCAGTAAATTTGAAAACATTAGTCAAATTTTCGAATAAAAAATGACCAATTTAGTCCTACACTGTAAAAAATCGAATTTTTAAATTCAAAATCGATTTGAAAAATAACACTATTTTTTATGTTGATGCCGTTTTGACTTGGTTAGTAAGTTTCCTTTCCCTTTTTCTTTGTTTGCATTACTTTTAAGGAAAAAAAAGTTTTTCTACAAAAACACTTTTTTCTTGCACAAACTGATTTTTTTAATGTCTCTCCATTGAAAACTAAACTAAACTGAAAGTCATTATCTTCTAAGAATTCAATGCAACTCAATTTGCGGGGAAACTTCACAGAATATTCTATCGTTTGTTGCCTGATATTTTCAAATAAAAAATATGAGTACTAGATAATACATAAATATTGCGACTCTCGTGGTTACCCGCTAGACTGTCTTTTGAAAAGGGCCAAATTTTTATTACAAATTTATTTTTCAAATAATTATAATCGATAAATTTAAAATCCCACAAAAAAGTATTGCGCCAGTGATTTTGAAAACTTCAGTCAAATTTTAGAATAAAAAATTACCGATAGAGTCCTACACTGAAAAATATCGAATTCTTATATTCAAAATCGATTTGAAAAACAACACTATTTTTTAGTTTTGATGCAATTTGCGGAGATACTTCACAGAATACTCTATCACTTCTCTTGTTTCGTAGCCCGATATTTACATAAAAAATGAGTTCTGAAAAATATAAAATCTTTGTTAGAAAACCTCTCCTTCTTTAAAAATTAAAAATGTTAATCTTACAATGTATGAACGGTTGGTAGGAAACATTTTCACCCATCCTGGAACGAAATTTTATTCAAGCAAAAAACGATCCTCTTTGAATAATTTTGTGTTCATCACTAAAACCAAATTTTACTATTTTTCATCATGCAATTATTCAAAATATGACCGCAGTCCTGCGTCAAAAAATATTGCGACTCACATACTAACTCCACGTGAGTCGCAATGTTTTTCACTTCTTTTGATTGTTCCAATTACAGATTACTTTACGTTGGGGTTCTTACATCTCACTAGAAAACGGAATAAAATCTTTCTGATTCTAAGCACAGAGTTGGGAATCGATCCCAGGTTAGAAGGGTGAAAAAAGGCTTATCCACTAGTCATCAGACCTAACGTCTGCTATCGTTTTGTTAATAATTGTTACCTAAAAGCAATTTTGATTACCAGATTTCTTCAAAACCTCGTAAAAGTTTTGTAAAAACGTTATTTAATAAATCAGTAAACCACATCTTCTCTCAATATTTTTTTACTGGAATCTCAAAAAGTTGGTACGATATAATATCAGAAAATGATTCAAAAATCAATAACAAATAATGGCAACAAATATGGAACGGAAAACGAAAAGTTACTAAAAGCAAATATTTCACAGTAATACCAACCAAATCAATAAATTGCGCTTTTCGCTATTGCAAAGCGCTTGGCTTCTCGCAAACGGTTTCGAAAGTAGCTTGAAACATAAACGTCGGTAGTTTTGTTTATCTAACGAAAGTAACAGTAATTTCCGAAGCTGACAAATATTCCCCAAGTTTCATTTTATTTCCCAGCTGGATCATTCGGTTAGGCTAGCCACTCTTCTGCCGGTTCGGAACCGATCCGAAACCAAAACCGAAACCGAACATCGGAGGTCCCTTACTGTCTACCGGAAGCAACTCACGTACATGGATGATATCCGCAGCAGCAGCAGCAGCAGCACCCGATACTACGTTCCGGTAAGCCAGCAAAAGATTTGCTCGTGGTGCCGGATTGCGTCTTGTTCCCTTCACGGTTCAGCGCTCCATTTGAGTTGGCACGTTTTCTTCGCTAATACTTTTACCCCCGGCGGCACCGGAAACCGGCGATGCCCAAAAGCTCGGTGGCAGTGTGCGAAATTTAGGTCCGTTGCCACGGGCTAGAGGGGACCAATAAAATACCCTGTATCATGGACAGTTCCGAAAATGGCCCCCAGCATCGAATGTGGAAACGATCAGGCAAACGGGCACCGAAGAAAGTAGTAGCACATGTTCTCTTGTACTTACATGTCTCGAGCAGCAGTACTATCGTAACGAACGGTATTAAAACTGTCCATCGCTGGGCTATCATTGTTGGGCGGCGTCTCTGCCGGTACGTCCCGGGCTCCTGGTGGTTTGATGGTGGAACTGAAATTGCAAACGAAGAGAAATAAAGAAGAAAATTATTGCCACGCTGTTGAACTCTGAACTTCAGCAAGTCAGTGGTCGGGTATGACGTACAGATAGTTCCGCTTGCCCTGGAACCTCGACGGCACCCCTGTGTGAAGCAGAAGCAATTACGCTGGAACTTATTTTTCCCCGGGAAGGGAGAGGTTGCCGGTGGGAGTGTTTGCAAAGAGCAGATTAAAAGTTATTATGAGTGAGAGAACTGGAGGCAATTGTGTTTGTCTACCGCGGTAATTGTAACTGATTCTAGATCACTAGAGTAAGTTGCGAAAGTCGTTGCGAGATGGTTTCGATTGGAATGAAGTAATAGTTTTCCGCATGTGCGGTAAAATGATGTAGCTTTGTTTGAGCACATCAATTTTCTTTAAACCCATATTATTACTCAAGAAATTAGTGACAATATATAGAACGACATCTGAGCTTACATTGTGCTCATACCCAGTGCTGTAAAACTTCATCCAATACAGTTGAAATCGAATGTGTGCACACACAGACGAGCATTCTACTGTAGTAAACTTCACATTCTAACACACACCCTTCCTCAGTCGCACCGAACGGGCATCATCCCGTCCTTCATTTGTTTCTCTTTCTACCGAAGCTCAGTTTAACCACCGTCAGTTTATCTCTTGAAGTAACAAAATTTCCCTTACAATTGAATGAGAGAGCGGCCTTCAAGTGAGGTTCATGTAAACATTCGAATCGGTTCACGATAATGGATGAAAGGTAAACCAGTCATGATAACTGAAATATCAATTACAAAATAAACATAAAATAACTGTTTCTTCATTTCAGTTTCATTTTGAATAATTCGAAACACATCTCAATACATTTCAAACAGTAGAAATTATCGGTTTTAATTTGCTGGTGATCAAAAACTCAAATGAGAACCGCCACCCTCTATCTATCATTATGGTCGGAGAGAGTTTTGTGTTATCGAGTTCATGTTTATGCCTATTCATTCGCACTTGCTCACTACCAACAGTGAAGACAAGGAATACAATGAAACAGGTAGACTTCTTGGCACTACAAAGTGAGCAAGCAAAACTTCAAGTGACTAGGTACGGTTATTCAATTGACGATGAATTCTGGGAGCTTCGGCAACAAAAGTAAAATGAATGAAAAAGGACATGCTGACAGTTAACGATTATAAATTTCATTTTTCGTCAAAAAATATTCGATTGAAATGAAGTTTTACCGCACTGCCAATACCAAAGGAATATTCTCAACTGTGCGAAGACATTTGAGATATTTTACGAAAGAAAACAGTTGAAAGTTAAAACTTATGATAACAATATAATAACAAAATCAGTTATGATACTTCATTTTCATTTGCAAGACTCATGATAAAGTTCATTAATTGAACAAATGAGTTTTTTCGTTGCTTTATATCGAAATATAATGATCAGAATTTCAAAAACCTAAAAGAAAAAATCAGATCACCAAATAAACTATTCATTTAATAAAAAAAATCATTCAACAATTTCTGTAATAAATTTGCTATACAATTTATTACAACTATTGTTAAAAATTTCTGTTTTCGGACCTCTGTAGTTATATCAAATTCAATAATAATTGTGATACAAACATTTCAAAATCTGTTACGATTTTGTTCCCGCTAGAGTCTTTTTTGTTATGATTTTTGTTATTTTAACAGCTTACCACCCAAAAATATTTCGAAATTTGTTACAAAATATTTCTGGAATAAATTACTTCAGTTGTTATAATTCTGTTATTACCATTTGATTGGGAAAAGGCAAGATAATTTTTGTTAGTAGGAATTGCTCTTTGTACATCTAAAACGTACAACTAATTCACTAAACGAACTCTTAAAATATATCTGTACTTCAATATTTCATCCATACCCAACGAAAAACAGATGCAAAACGACTAATAAATGTAATGACCAAATATACTAGCGAAGAACTGATATCTTTTCCCAGGACAAGGACAGAAGTATGCAATTCCTCTACAAGCCACGCAAATGTTCTTCTTTAAAGCTATTTTAGAAAATAATGCATGTACACGGAGAACCCGCAGATCACAAAATTACAATATTGCAATTGTTGTTTCACGCCCTGGTTGTTTCAACTAAAATGTTGTTGATTTAACTAACATATCTGTTGATTTTGACATAACCATTCAGGTAACCGAAATTGTTGTATTCAAATGCTGTCACTTGGCGGAGAACGAAGACAGCAAAACGCAGAACAAAAAACCTCTTCATTTCACCAGAAGCGTTTCATATTGAAAATTTTCAATGGTAAATTAACGTCATTTATGTTAGTTACGTAGTGGTCGTTTTATGTAAGTAAAAGTATGCAGAAGAATATAACAGTTAATAGTAAAACAAGTTTTCCATGTGTTAAATAGATATTCCTACAGTATAAATGTTTTAATTTCATCTGAGAGTAATGTATTCTAGGACAGTTCATGTCAATGTTATTAACACCGATTAACGCTTAAAAATTTGCTGCTAAAGTGAAGTGGTACTATTTGTATTTTCTTGAAAGTGTATCTGTAGCATTAGGTTTACCAGCGAGCCATTCTGCAAGTGAAGGAAAAATTTCCTAATTCCCTGTGACCATTTTTCTGGTGAGTTCCCTTTTGAGAATTGTAATCATTTGGTTCATTTCCATATCCTTTGTGAGTTCAGTGATAAAGATATAAGCAGTTAATTAGGTAAAATTTCGTTGTTCAAGCAGTGAACGATTAGCTGCCCCCGAAGAGGGTAACAGTAAAAAATATTTATTGCAATTGGCGTTTTAAGTTCAAATAACTGAATAGTTGGTTGAAACAACAGAGACATTTTTTTGCTTTCATGCATACAAGTAACTTTGCTGGGAATGTGCACGAAGGACATCTCATTGAAACGTTTCATTGTTCGCTCAGAGTGTTTGGCATTGCTCAACTGAAACGTTTCATTACTTGTTGGGTGTCGTTGCTAAACTGCCAGCACGATAAATCAAAAATGACAGATTAGTTAAAACAACAGTCGATTAGTTGTACCAAATTTTAACCAATCAAAATCAGAAAAACAACTAATATTTTAGTTCTTTTGCGATCGCTGGCTTTTCCGTGTATATTCCAAAATTTACTCGATGGAACAGTGTACCGTACGTGTGCAATGTGTACGGTCAAAGTATTTTATTTTCATCTACACCTGATAGGCAACCTTATTCTGTCAGGAATTTTCACATTTGTGCCCTTTTCATTGACATTGTATCTTTATTTCGCGCTCCACCATTCACTGAATACAGATTTAATATCTTATGTATTACCTATAAGGTATTTTCGGAACAAAAACGGAACACGATGTATGAGCTGGTTCTGAACTCCAAGATGGCGACTTCCGGTTGATTGATATTCCTTGAAAATCCTTACAGAATAGGTATTTTCTGAACGGGTTTGATGAGTAGATGTCGATGAACGATCATTAAAGTTATTCTGAAAAAAAAAACCGTAACAATGTGGGTATTTTTCAAACGGGCACGCGTCAATAAACGATAATTGAAGTGATTCTGAATTCCAAGATGGTGACTTCCGGTTTTTTGATATTTCTGAAAACCCTTACAATGTGAGTAAGGATTTTTAAGAAATGTCGATACACCGGAAGTCATCATATGGAATTTCGAAGTGAGCTAAAACATCGTTTAATGATATACAAACCGAAAGTCGCCATATTGGATTTCGAAAGGAACTGAAAATACCCATTTTCAAGGAATACCAATAAACCAGAAGTCGCCATCTTGGATTTTGGAACAACATTAAACATTGTTTTTGTTCTGGACCTATTCATTAAATCCGTTACGAAAATACCTATATTGAAAGGGTAAGCAATATATAGTTCAATGACTATAAACAGCATTGAAAAAATATTCATAAACTGCTGATTGGTCGTGAAGATCTTAAGACCTGTTTTCACTGATCTCAAGTTTGTATATATCGACTGATTTGGAATTTTATCGGAAAAAATGCGGCTTTCTCAGTCAAATAGATATTGGCAAACGAATTGTTTATAAAATTTACCGACGTTTCGGCCGTTTTTGATGGTCTTTTTCAAGGTCTTTTTTTAGACCCAATTTTCCTTGAAAAAGGCCATCAAAAACGGCCGAAAAATCGGGCAATTATATAAATAAATTGTTGGCCTACATCAATTAGACTGGGAAAGCCGCATTTTTTTCAATAAAACTCCAAATCAGTCAATATATACAAACTTGAGATCATCATGCCTATATCTATTTGACTGAGAAAGTCGCATTTTTTCCAATAAACCAAAAACTTTATACTTCCGAATAAACTAAACTAAAATAAAGTTTAGTTACATTGAAAATAATGACACACAATTAAATATTACGAAATAACCAGTATAGTTCTGATAAAATAATGGTGGTTCTAAAAAACTGTTATGAAGGCGTGATTCTACTACAAACTACAACTGGTTGAAAAAAAACGGGCCGTATACATATAGTACAGTGAAGGAAAATTTTGCATAATTCCTTGGGTATGCAATCATGGTTCTAAAAAACTACAAACAGAATTTTGATGTCGATTATTTAATTTCGGATTTGAATATTACAGTGAAAGAAACTATCCAAGGGCAGTACCGGATTAATTTCTGGCATTCAGATTGGTCAAATTATGTAATCGTCTAAGATACTGAACACTGCGGCGAATTTTGCACTGCAAAAATTGCACAAAGCTGATCAAATTATCCCAGATTTACAGTTCGCTCTCATAACTCATCCAAGTCAGTCGATAAAACAAAACCGCTTACGTTCGGGACGGAAGAAACTAAGTACAGTATTGTGTAGTGAACAATAGAACGACCTCGAAATGACCTCAAAATGACCTCGAAAACGAACAAAAGCTACCACCGCCGCGAAAGAATACAATTATTGTTGACTTCAGGCAGTGCAAAATTCGACCTTCGATACGTGAACTTGAAGGTTTGCTTAAAGGGAAAATGTATAAAGATATTAAACGTGTGCATTTACTTTAATGCAATAATACCAATAATGTTGTTTATATCCAGTTCTATAAAGAGTTGGATGCGATTCATTCTCGCTAAAGACAATAATAATGTGCACTATGTGGAGCATGAAAATATCAAGTACAACATACCAGTATATATTCTAAATTCTATTTTAAATGGCGTACGTTTGTTACGCATGCGCTTGAAGATGGCTATACCTTCTTATGTGATTCTCGGTCAGGATACAAGAATCTCGTGCAAATCACTAGTTACATATGACCATCAGATGGCCACATGTCAATATTGCCAAAAAGCTGTTCACTACGGTAAGCCATGTGATAAACTGGACAAGAAGACCAAAGGACAACAGCGCTCCCTCCACACCAACCCCACTGGACAAGAAGACCAAAGGACAACAGCGCTCCCTCCACACCAACCCCAAAAACCGCTATGAAGTTTGCTTTTCAACGAAACCAGTTGTTCCATGTGCAGAACAAGGTAAGCCAGCTACAGCACCACCCAACTTCCAGACAAATATAAGCAATAACGATCGTTCCGCCAACAACAGTGATACTGAACCTATGGACGGGAGCGTGAATAGCGAACCACTGCTCCTCCCTCATTCGCTGGATAGCAATGGAAACGCCTCTCCGCCAAGGAAGAAGATAACAACGAGATCCAGCATTAAAAAAATGTTTTTTTTTGTTATAGATGAAGTGAAACTGACAGTTTTAATTACCGATTTTCAAAGAAGCTATCTTCATCGTTCTTTAGATAAAATTTGGAGCCATTAGAATTGATTTTGCATAATATTTTCTATTGTTGTCAATTTTTCGTTGAATTTTGCTCCAATGCAAACGACCAGCAGCGGGAACAAAAAATAAATATTAACCTTTGCAGTTCTTGCTGTGACACAGTGTAGTCTCTAAAGACAATATTACAAGAAGTACTTGGATCTTGGAATATCTTTTACGGGTTTCCGTAGTCTCAGAATATACTCAGATGTGGTCCTAGATGCTTCTGCGTATGAACGTAGTTAGATTTTTTGTGTTATTTACGCTAAAATCGAACAGAATTGAAAAAATGTTTTGTTTGATTCACGCGAAATTGATTATTTACGCATCCCCGACTGATCGTTTGAAAGGTCTTTTGCTTACCTTTGTACCCATAGCTAAGGCGTTTTTGAAGCAGTTGACTATAAAGTAGCCCTTTCTTTCAGACATCGTATCATTCGATGGGTAATTTATCCAATGAGATCACGCACTTGATCACTGTTTTACAATAGAATTGCATTGTTGATTCACATCCCAAAAATAGATTCCTTCAAACATTTACTATACACCACGAACTGCGATGCTTTTGCATTGAGCGAAACTTGGTTAACTTCTGAAATATCCCTGAACTTTCACAATTTTATTATTATTCGTTTGGATCGAGAAACCCCTATGGAGGAGTACTTTTGGGATCAAAAAGTGTTATGGATATATCCCTTTGCTAGATATCACTACGGGTGGATTGCACGTGGAAGGTAGTCCCCGATCCCAATGGTAGCGATCATCTACTTATGGTAATTTCAATCGTCAGTAGATTAAAACCTTCGGTGAAAATCAATGTTTCGTGTGACCTCACACAAAATACTGATTGGAAATGCTATGCAAATTCAATATCTGAAAAACTAGAAAAAATACAACGATTTCCTCCGGAGGAAGAGTACACGTTTTAGGCTGGTTTGATTCTCGATACCGTGATCCATGCTCGGATGAAACGTGTACCCGGCGCGAAAATTAACATCCGTCCTCCCAACCCGAATGCTCCGAACTAAAAGCTTAAAAAACCTCAGCCTTCATCGCGTTTCGAAACAACGCAACACCTAATAGTTATCGAAATTATGTATCGTTAGACTCTATGATGAAAAGCTTCATGAATGGTAAGAACAGCGGTTATTGGTGTCGATTCGTATGCCGAATTATCGAGAGAAACATCAATGACCGCAACCGAAAATAAGAGAAGAATACTCCAAACGTTGGATATTGAATTTTGCTAGAAAGGTATGTCCCGACTCTGTTCCGGCACAGTAGATCACCCGCGTCACGACATCAAACATGAACGAAATACCGTTTTCGATGGTGGACTTGCGCTCTCGTCATGTAACAATAAAGCCCCGGGGCCAGACAAAATCAAATACAACTTTACTCTGCCAAAAGGCGCTTATTGAATTTATACAATAAACTCCTTGAGAATAATATTGTCCCATATATGTTGGCTAGTCGGGATAATTCATATATGTTGCTCATAAACAAATACCTTAAACACAATAATATACAAGTGTAATCTGTTGTATTTTGCTTTGAACGTTGCCCTTATTCCTCGACTGATGCTAAGCATAAACTACACATACAGGTTCGACACTAACATCCGCCCGATACTCCCCATTTCTCGTTTGTCCACCATCTTCATTGGAACTAATAAGATCTTAATGCTGCTGCTAATTTCTGCCCGCCGGCTCCCCGTCCATTCATCCAACTAATTAGATCTTTTTGCCGACCTAAATAATTTCGCTTCCTTACCCCTGTTTAAATCGTGTTTGCTGCAACATTTACTGTTCATTTTATTCCCTCCTTCTCTTCCATAAAATTCATCGCCCAAGGAAAGTCGCTCCAGTCGATGACCAACATGCGGGCCACATAAAAAAAAGGATGCGGCCACCTTCGAAAAGTACCACCTGGACAGTTCCTCATGATCTCATCCACCTGTCACGGAAGAACTGTGAAACATTGTTACAAATTACTAAAGTATCCTCTTTTCAAATAGTTATGAGTGATGTCCTTGATATCGTGAAACCAATGAAACTAACCAGTGACTAAAACATTGCACATGGCAATTTGTCACCCGCTGGGACGACATGAATGCATTAAAAACATCTTATGATAACTTGCCTATCTCACAACGGTGTCTGTTATCAACTCCAGAACCCCATAAAACCATTATTATGATTTTCAGTTATCAAAACTTTCGTTAGGTACATTATTGAAATTAGTTATTGTTGATAACAACAAGCGTTCGACCATTAAAAACCGACCTTAAGGTGCTGCGCGAGGAGCCGCGACGAAATTCCAGTGTCAATTTAAAATAAATTGCTCTGTTTACCACCCGTCGCTTCGGAAGTGGGAAGTGAATCCGGAGAGGGTCCTTCTTGGGGCCCATCTTCCGTAAATCCGCAGCGAATTTCCTCGCTAAAGCTCCCAAAACATACCTCGAGGACTTCATTTATTGCCCGTTTTACGAGGGCCGTTGCGATGAATGGCAAAAAAATCAAAAGCACTTTTAGCACGATTAAGCTTTATTGCTCAATTGAAACAGGGCTGTGGCGTGCTTCAATCAGAGTGGGGCTCCGTTCTCTGCCTTTTATTTATGCCGACACAAAGGAAGGCAGCTAAACAGGGCAGGCAGGGCTTCCGAATCTTCCTCGCGTTTTCTTTTATATGTTTACCAGCAGTTCGGCCACGGAAAAAGGGTGGCAAACCCGTTGCTTCGAAACTGGTAGAAGGATAATAGAAACAAAATCATAAACATGGGATTTTCCATCAGTCAGATTCCGAGCTTACACGTGCTGAGCCGAGGATCGAGGGATCGACTTTGGAGGCGGAAGAACACAAAAGAATCGTCGTTTGTTTCTATGCCTTTTTTTCTCCAAATCCGCGAAGTTGTCTTAAAAAGGTAAAAAACGTATAAAAATTACTAATTCCGCGAAATTACTTACCCTACAAGGTCCTGAGGCTGAAAATGTCATCGTAATTCCCATCAGGACCTATGACGGCGGCGCCGGCGGCGGCGGCGGCGGCGGTGGCAATTACGGGTGAAAAAGATAGTGCACACCGTAATGCAACGGTTGTTCAAATCAACATACAGAACGAACTACTTTAGTAGTGGTTGTTTTTTTGTGCCCGGCTGCTGGTGCACGATGCAGAGGCAGCGGTGTTAGTAAAATGCTAGCAAATAAAAATGGAACCCTACAGTCTAGAAGTCTACAAACGAAATCGTTACCGAGGTGGGGAATGGGAAGAGAAAGAAGGAAAAAAAACAGGTCCCAATCGTTTATAGCCCCAGTGTTCACGGGCTGAGATGCCTGGCTTTAGTTTTCATTGCACCGCCCATTTTGGAGCGAACGTGCATTTCCAGAGCGTTGTAGGGAAAATTGAAAATTCATAAAATTGTATTTATTCCTTCGTAATAGTGTCACGGAATGGTGCAGGGATAACAACATTACCGTAATATGGTAGCAGAACGGAAATGGCCCGAAACCCGAGGTTGAAGAGAGACTGGTTTCGGTGTATTGCCCGGAAAGGAAAGTTCCGCGATGCACAGAAAAGAGATATGCATTCGGAATCGTTTCTGTTTTTCACTTTTCGAGCGGTTTATCGTTTCGAAGTCGATGATTTCGTCCAGCTGAGCTCCACTGAGTTTTCGCTTTGGTCTCCGGAATTGGAATGGTTTCACATGAGGCGCACAACTAACCGAAATTGGCACTAAAATTGAATGCACTAGTTCGACTGCTATCTAATATTGCAGTAGAAGTTTAATTTGGTCTTCTATGTCTTGAGGAAACTAAGACTAAACCCAAAATTATATACTAAGTAAATAACGGGGCTTTCGCTATTTTTTAAATATTTTCTTTACGTTTCGTCTTTGACTTAGCAGTGCATAACAGTTAATGTTGAATTGTTATGCAACCTAGTAGTTCAACCTAAACCGGTAAGCAGACGTAAAATTTTGTACCGGTAGTACAAAACAATACCAAATCCTAAATAACCAAATCGGCATCACCCGTAATAGTCGAAAGTCCCGTTTTACTTCGGCGCTTTGGTGTAAATGAAAAAAAAAGGGCAGGTGGGTAATGTCAGAGACATAACACTTCAGAATATCAATTAGTTGATCAATTGTATGAATTATGCAAGCATTCCCCTTTTTCACATTTTTCGCAAAAACAAAGAGAGCTTCACTTGATCTTGATTACTGTGAATTTCACACAGCGAAAAGTTCACAAGTCTAATCAAACAGTTCTAGATTTGGACAAAACTGAGGTTTTTTACCTTCGATTTGCGAAGAAAAAATCCTGATATTTCTTTAGAAAACTTATAGAGCCATTAGAACGGCTGATTTTGTGGGATGCTCGCCAGTGTTGTCCTTTTTTCGTTGTTTTTTTTAACCAATGCAAACGACTAGCAGCTGTGACGTAATCGCTCTTGTCGGCAGCGAAACTAGCTTTGCAAACGACACAATACATCTGCTCGCAGTATCCAAACTGATCCAATTTTTGTTAAGAGATTTCTTTTTACGTGATTTCGTAGCAGCATATAGAATTTTAATTTCGATTATTTCATTTCGGATTTGCATTTCATTGAAAAAAACTATCCGGATACTGTACGGGATTCATTCCTGCCTTTCAGAAGGACCGAATTGTGGAACTCATGACGATATTCAGCACTGTTTGGAACATTTTTCTCGAACAATTTGTTGTACAGCAGTAGATATTTTGTTCTCTTCCTCAGAACGCGTTCTGATTGGCTGGTATTGACATGGGTCAAATGAGACAGGTTTTTCAATAGTGTACTATTGAAAGACTTCAATGCTGTTGATTTTCGATTCTATTGGTAGTTAGATTATATAAATCCTTTCACAGATCACTGAGCTATGAGCTAAGAAAAGTTTATTTTTGAATTATTTGAGATTATGTCACACAACTGAAAATTTTATCATAAAATTATGATCATATTTCCGATGGCATATAGCAAAAATTATGTTGATTCGTTAGATACAACAAGAGATATTCACGATCAAAAACTTATCACTCTTCCTAAGGGTAAATTTTGAAAAGACGCCCCATAGTAAAGTAAGTCGTATTCACGACAAAAGAGTTCTGCAAACAGCAGAAACTTCACGTCAGCTTTGCGGTTTATGTTTAACTGCTAAGTGACATAACATTTAAACATAAACTGTTACGCACTGATGTGTTGAAAACGAAACGTAAAGAATAAAAAAATATTTAAAATGGCTTCATTCCAGAGACATAAAATAAGGCTAACCCCTCAAACGAACTAAAGGTTATATTTTCCATATAATTTAGATAAGGATTATTTCTTTAATAATTTTTTTTAGTTAAGAAAACCAACATTTCACGTGAATTTGATAAGTTCATTCTACTTATAGTCATTTTAGTGTCAACTTAGTGACAATTTTGTTTAATTTTATTGTCATTAAGTGTCGTTTTGGTATCCTTTTAGTGTCATGTTAATATCATTTTAGAGCCATTTTAGTATTATTTTCATGTTACTGTAGTGTAATTCTAGTATCAGTTCAATGTAATATAGTTTAAGTGTGATTGATTGTTATTTTGGCACAATTTTAGTGTTATTTCGGTGTCATTTTAGTACCATTTTAACAACATGTTAGTGACACTTTTGTTTAATTTTATTGATATGAAGTGCCATTTTGGTATCATTTTAGTCTCATTCTAGTATCATTTTAGTTACATTGTAGTGTTGTTTTAGTATCGTTTTAGTGTAATTTTAGCATAATTTTAGTATCATTCTAGTGTCATTTTTGTATCATTTTAGTGTAACTTTATTGTTATGTTAATATCATTTTAGTGCCATTTTAGTAACATTCCAGTGTCATTTTTAAATCATTTTCTTGTTCCTGTAGTGTAATTTTAGTACCATTTTAATTTAGTGTCACGTAGTATTACCTTGGCATCATTTTAGTGTAATTTTAGTATCATTTTAGTTTTATTATGGTGTCATTTTAGTAAAAAAAATTTTTTAATTTCATTGTCATTAAGTGTCGTTTTGGTATCCTTTTAGTGTCATGTTAATATTATTTTAAAGCCATTTTAGTATTATTTTCATGTTACTGTAGTGAAATTTTAGTATCATTTAAATGTAATATAGTTTTAGTGTGATTGAGTGTTATTTTGGCACCACTTTAGTGTTATTTCGGTGTCATTTTAGTGCCATTTTAGCAACATGTTAGTGTCATGTTTGTGAAATGTTTGTTTAATTTTATTGATATTAAGTGCCATTTTGGTATCATTTTAGTCTCATTCTAGTATCATTTTAGTGTCCTTGTACAGTTGTTTTAGAATCGTTATAGTCTATTTTTAGCATAACTTTAGTATTATTTTTGTATCATTTTAGTGTCACTTTATTGTTATGTTAATATCATTTTAGTGCCATTTTAGTAACATTCCAGTGTGATTTTTGAATAATTTTCTTGTTCCTGTAGTGTAATGTTAGTACCATTTTAATTTAGTGTCACGTAGTGTTACCTTGGCATCATTTTAGTGTAATTTTAGTATCATTTTAGTTTTATTATGGTGTCATTTTAGTAATTTTTTTTTGTCATGTCATTAAGTATTGTTTTGGTATCCTTTTAGTGTCATGTTAAATTCATTTTAGAGTCATTTTAGTGACATTCCAGAATCATTTTAGTGTCATTTTGGTATCATTTTCATGTTACTGTAGTGTAATTTTAGTATCATTTCAATATAATATAATTTTAGTGTGATTAAGTGTTATTTTGGCAGTAATATTTGTGTAATTTTAGTGCCGTCTTAGTAACATTTTACTTTAATTTTAGTGTCATTTTTGTATCATTTTAGGTCACTTTAATTCCATGTTAGTATAATTTTAATGTCATTTTAGTAACATTTCAGTATCATTTTAGTGTCATTTTAGTATCATTTTCTTGTTACTGTAGTGTAATTTGAGTATTATTTTAATTTAGTGTCATTAGGTATTATCTTGGCATCATTTTGGTGTAATTTTAGCACAATTTAAGTGTAATTTTAGTGTCATCTTAATAACATTTTAGTTTCATTCTACTGTCATTAAGTGTCATTTTAGTTTCACTTTAATGTCATATTAATATAATTTTAGTAGCATTTCAGTATCATTTTAGTATCATTTTGATATCATTTTCTTGTTCCTTTAGTGTAATTTCAGTATCATTTCAATTTAGTGTCATTAAGTGTTATCTTGGCATCATTTTAGTGTAATTTCGTTGTACCATTTTGGTAACATTTTAGTATTATTTTAATGTCGTCTTAGTGACATTTTTGTTCAATTTTATTGTCATAAAGTGTCATTTTCTTATCCTTTTATTGGTATTGTAGTATCATTTTAGTACCATTTTAGTGTCATCTTAATAACACTTAAGTTTAATTTTAGTGTCATTAAGTGTAATTTTGTATCATTTTAGTGTCATTTCAGTATCGTTTTCTTGTTACTGTTGTGTAATTTTAGCGCCATTTAAATGTAATATAATTTTAGTGTGATTAAGTGTTATTTTGGCATCATTTTAGTGCTGCTTTGGTGTCACTTTAGTGTCCTTTTAGCAACATGTTAGTGTTATCTTAGTTTATCTTGTTTAATTTTATTGTTTTTAAGTGTCATTTTGGTATCATTTTAGTGTTATTGTAGTGTCGTTTTAGTATCGTTTTAGTGTAATTCTAGTATAATTTTAGAACGATTTTAAAGTCATTCTGAATTATTTTAGTGTCATTTTAGCGTCATGTTCTTATCATTTTAGTGCCATTTTAGTAACATTTCAGTACCATTTTAGTGTCATTTTAGTATCATTTACTTGTTACTGTAGGGTAATTCGGGTATCATTTTAATTTAGTGTTATTAAGTGTTATCTTGGTATTATTTTAGTGTAATTTCGGTGTATTATTTTAGCAACATTTTAGTGTCATCTTTGTGACATTTTTGTTTAATTTTATTGTCATTAAGTGTCATTTTTGTATCATTTTAGTGTCATGTTAATATCATTTAGACATTTAGGGGTTAGCCAAATTTTGTGCTAGGGCACATAGTGGATCATTTAAGAGCCATTTTAGTAACATTTCAGTAAAATTTTAGTGTCATTTTAGTATCGTTTTTTTGTTACGGTAATGTATTTTTCGTACCATTTAAATGTAATGTAATTTTGGTGTGACTAAGTGTTATTTTTTGCATCATTTTAGTGCTATTTCGGTGTCAATTTAGTGCCCTTTTAGCAACATGTTAGTGTCATCTTAGTGACACTGTTTAATTTTATTGTTATTAAGTGTCATTTTGGTATCATTTGAGTCTCATTTTAGTATCATTTTAGTGTTATTGTAGTGTCGTTTTAGTATCGTTTTACTGTAATTCTAGTATAATTTTAGAACGATTTTAAGGTCATTTTTGTGTTACTTTAGTGTCATTTTGACGTCATGTTATTATCATTTTAGTGCAATTTTAGTAACATTTCAGTATCATTTTAGTGTCATTTTAGTATTATGTTTTTGTTACTGTAGGGTAATTCGGGTATCATTTTAATTTAGTGTTATTAAGTGTTATCTTGGCATCATTTTAGTGTAATTTCGGTGCACCATTTTAGTAACATTTTAGTATCATTTTAGTGTCATCTTAGAGACATTTTTGTTTAATTTTATTGTTATCGAGTGTCATTTTATTATCCTTTTAGTGCCATTGTAGTTTTATGTTAGTATCATTTTAGTACCATTTTAGTGTAATTTTTAGTGTCATCTTAGTATCATTTTAGTATAATTTTAGTGTCATTAAGTTTTATTTTTGCATCATTTTAGTGTCATGTTAATATCCTTTTAAAGCCATTTTAGTAACATTTGAGTATCATTTTAGTATCAATTTCTAGTTACTGTAGTGTAATTTTAGTATCATTTTAATGTAACGTAATTTTAGTGTCATGATGTGTTATTTTTTCATCATTTTAGTGTAATTTCGGTGTCATTTCAGTGCCATTTTAGTAATATTTTAGTGTCATCTTAGTTACATTTTTGTTTATTTTTATTGTAATTAAAAGTCATTTTAGGGTCATCTAAGAGACATTTTTGTTTAATTCTATTGTCGTTACCTGTAATTTGGTATCATTTTTGTGTCACTGTAGTGTCTTTTAAGTATCATTTTAGTGTAATTTCAGTGTCACCTTAGTAACACTTTAGTTTGATTTAAGAGTAATTAAGTGTCATTTTTGTATCATTTTAGTGTCACTTTAGTGTTTGATTTGGACACGTGTTCGGAGAGAAAAACTCATGCATTTTTTGTGCACGGTAAATATTTAATCCGTTCATATATTCATAGAATCCATCGTAAAATATAGATTTCAGATCTAAATACAGTATCAAAATTCAGTATCCAAGTCCAGAAATCATTTCTAAAATCCATGTCCAAATTAATAATTCTGGTCCAGAATCCAGGTTCTGAATTCTGGTCAAAATCCAGAATCCCGGATTCGAAAACAGATTTAGAACCCAAGCGCTGAATTACAGTCCAGAGTTCTGTTCTAGAACTTAGGTCCTGATTCTAAAACTCACATCTAAAATTCATTTCTAAAACTTAGGTCCAGGATTCAGTTCTAGAATCCAGGTCTAGATCAAGAATCCAAGTCCAGAATCTAGGTTTGGAATCCAGGTTAAAAATCCTGGCTCATAATCCATGTCCATATCAAGAATTCAGGTCCAGAGGTCAGCTCTAGAATCCAGGTCCAGATCAAGAATACAGATCCTGAATCCATGTCCAGAATCCAGGTTTCGAGACTAGGTTTAAAATTCAGGCCCTGAATTTAAGTCCAGAATTTAGTTCTAAAATTCAAGTTTCGAATCTAGAATTTATGTCTAGAATCGAGCTCCAGAATTCAGTTCTAGACTCCAGGTACAGATCAAGAATCCTAGTCCAGAACTCAGGTTCAGAATCCAGTTTCAGAATCCAAGTTCAGAATCCAGGTTCAGAATCCAGGTTCATAATCCAGCACAGAATTCAGTTCTAGAATCCACTGAACTGAATTCTGTATTCAGTTCGAGAATCCATGTCCAAATCAATAATTTAGGTCTAGAAATCAGCTATAGAATCCAAGTCCAGATCAATAATACAGATCCTGAAGTCCAGGTTTAAAATCCATGTTCAGAATCTATGTTCAGAATTTAGGTTCAGAATCCAGGTTCAGAATTCAAGTCCAGAATCCCGGTTCAGAATTCAGGTCCAGAATTCAGCTTTAGAATCCATGTCCAAATCAAATGTTCAGGTCCAGAATTCAGTTCTAAAATCCAGGTTCCAAGTAGAGAATCCTGGTTCCGAATCTAGATTTAGAATCGAGGTTTAGAAACGTGGTTAGAATCGAGGTTTAGAATCCGGGTCCCGAATCAAGAATGAGAGATTCAGAATCCATGTTGAGACTCCAGGTTCAGAATTCCATTCTAGTCCTGACCAAGAATCCAGGATTGAAATCGAGGTTTAGAATTCAGGCCCAGAATCATGATTCAAAATTCTGGTATCAAATCCAAGTCCAGATCAAGAATCCAAGTTCAGAACCCAGGTTCAGAATCCAGGTCCAGAACTGACAGTTTTAGACTCAAAGTCCAAATCAAATGTTAACATCCAAAATTCAGTTCTAGAAATCAGGTTCAGAATAAGAACCCAAGTCCAGAACTCTGGTTCAGATTCTAGGTTTAGAGCCCAGATCCAGAATCTAGGGTTACAATCCAGTCCCTGAAACAAGGTCTAGAATTCAGGACTAGAATCGAGGTCCAGAATCAAGATCCTGAATTCGTTTCTAAAATCCAGGTCCAGTTCAAACATCCAAATCCAGAATCTTGGTTCAGAATATAGGTTTAAAATTCAAGCTCCAAAATTCTGTTCTAGAATCCAGATCCCGAATCTAGAATTCATGTCTGAAATCCAGGCTCACAATCAGAATCCAGGTCCGGATCTAGAATCCAGGTTTGGAATCAAGGTTCAGAATCCAGGCCCATAATCAAGATCCTGAATTCAGTTCTACAATCCAGGTCCGAATTCTAGGTTTAGAATCAATATTAGAATTAAAAATCAGAATCCACTTTGACAATACATGTACAAATCAAGAATTCAGGTCCAGAATTAGGTTCCTGGAGGCTAACATATGCATCCAGGCTCAGAACTTAGAGTCCAGGTCCAGAATCCAGGATTAGAATTCAGGTCCAGCGTTCAGATGCAGAATTCAGTTCTAAAATCCAGATAAAAGTTGAGAATTCAGATCCAAAATCTAGAACCAGGGTCAGAATCCAGGTCACAAATCCAGATCAAGATTTTAAGTCCCGAATCCAGGGTTGGCATCCAAGCTCAGAATCCAGTTCGATAGTTCAGGTCCAAAATCCAGGCTCAAATCAAGAATTCAGAATTCAGTCCTAGAATCCAGGTCCAGGCTTAAAATTCGAGTCAAGATTCAGAATCAAGATCCTGATTAAGAATCTAGGTCTCGAATCCAGGCTCAGTATTCAGTTCTAGGTTCAGAGTTTAGTTCTAGAATCCATGTTCAAATCCAGAATTCAGTCTTAGAATCCAGGTTCTAGTGTCCAAGTTCTGAATCCAGGTTCAGAATCTAGGTTCAGAATTCAGGTACAAAATTCAGTTCTAGAATCCATGACCAAATTAAGAATTCAGGTCCATATCGAGAACTCAGGTCCAGAATCTAGGACCATGTTCAAAATCCAGGTCTAACATCCGTGTCAATAATTCAGAATTCAGGATACGAATCCAGGCTCAGAATTTAGTTCTAGAGTGCAAGTTCAGAATCCAGGCTCAGAATCCAGGTTCAGAATGCAGATGATGAATTCAGTTCTAGATTGTATGTTCAAAATGTAAGGAGTTCAGGTTTAGTATTCAGTTCTAGCATCCAGGCCCAGAAGTTCTAGAATACTGTGATGTCCAAGCTCAGCACACGAGCTGCTCTATACCTCCAGTGTGTGCCTATTAAGCTCGTGTGCTGTGCTTTTCAAACCAGACTCATGAGCATGTGCTGTTTGTGTAGTCCACCAACTGACAAGAGACAATACAAGAGCGGACACTGTGTGCTTAAAAATTATATTATATTATTAAATAAAAAAAACGACGACACTCAAGTCAACGCATGAGCCAGCACATGAGTCAGCTCACGAGCTAGCTTCCCATTCCAGCTCATGAGCCAGCAGATGAACGAGCATCGCGAGCTGGTTCTTCGAAGCATACGACTCTCGATCTATTAGCAACACGGCACACGAGAGTGTGCTTCAGACTTCGTGTGCGTGTTTTTGGAAATGTACAGCACACGGGCTGTATGAGAGCTGGCTCGTGTGCTGGGTTATCACTGCTAGAATACATATCCAAATCAAGAATCCAGATCCATGTTTCAGTTCTAGAATCAAGGTCCAGATGAAAAATCCAAATACAGAATACTGGCTCAGAATCTAGGTTTAGAATGAATTTTTAAAATCCAGATCAAGAACTCAAATCCAAAATTCAAGCTCAGAATCAGAACAAGTATCCAGTTTTGGGATTCATGTCAAGAATGCAGAATTCAGTTCGAATCCAGGTCCAGTTTCCAAATTCAAGTGCAGAATCCAGATACAACTCAAGAATCCAAGCTCAGAGTTCAGATCAGTTCTTGAATCCATGTTCAAATTGAGAATTCAGGTTCACATAAAAAATTCGGATCAACAGTCTAGGACCAGGTTCAGAATCCAGGTCCAACATCCGTGTCAATAATTCAGAATTTAGGTCCAGATCAAGAATGTAGAATACGAAACCAAGTTCAGAACCCAGATTCAGAGTTCAGGTACGGAATTCAGTTTTAGAATCTAGATTCAGATCATGAGTCCAGTTCCAGATCGAGAATCTAGGTGCAGAATTCATGTTAAGAATTCAGGTTCAAACTTCAGTGCCAAAATCAGGGCTCAGAATCAAAGTGCAGAATTCAGCTCTAGAATCAAGGTTCAGATCAAGAATCCTGGCTCTAGGTTTATAATTCAATCCCAGAATTCAGATATATATTGCAGGTTCTGAATCCAGATTCTAGGTCAAGAATCCAGATCTCAGTTCGAATCCAGGGCCAGTTTCCGAATTCAAGTGCAGAAACCAGGTTCAACTCAAGAATTCAAGTTCAGAACCGTGGTTTTTCTTATTACGAACCAAAGCTTCTAAAAACTGCACTCGAATAAAATGCAACCGTCAAAATTGATCACCAAGAACTTATTTTAAGGAGGATATTTTTGAAGCTTTCAAGTGAATGTCAACGCAAAGTTTAAATTAACGCTACCCATCAGATTCGGTGTAACACTAGCGCCATCTTTGTTTCACTTTCATCCACTCTTTCTTCAAAATCGTCAAATGTCGGTTTTTACATACCTACCCTGATTTTCGGATCTGGCCCATCATAATCGCTAATATATTTTTTATTGCACCAGGTTCTGGTGAAATTCACGGATTCGTTTCTTTCGGCAAAAAAATAACTTCGTTGGCTTCGTATTACTTCTTCACCGGGTTTTACTTAACGGCACGATGCTAGTTTCCGCCAAAACAGAGTGCAGTACCTTCATGGTAGGTAGCTACTAGGCGCTTCTGGAGGATTTTTTCTTTGTATACTTGGCCGTAGATGGTGCAGTCGTGTCTTCATTATCTACCGGACAACCGAACGGACGAATGGATTTTCTGGGATTGGATTTGTGTACGTGTGCTTAACGAAATCGGCACAGTTTCTTAATCAGGCACGTTTAACTTGATATTTGGATCGTTTCCAAATAAATATTCGTTACGCAAAACCCGTTTGATTAGACAAGCTTCCCTCGAATCCGCTCCTACGCAATTCCGATCGGTACATCCACAGGTGGCGGCTTCAGGCTTGTAACCACAAGAACAATTTACAACTCAAACCCACCGAGTCAGCAACAAAAGTTTCTCCTGGGGGGAGCTAAAACATGATTACAGGCTGGAAGGAAAATCCATCAAGTCACCGTCACGGGCTCCATTTATCAACATCCAATTTACAGCATCTCGCTCGAACAATGTCAGTTATCTGCCGAAAGTTTGGCATTTTGATCAAAAATTTGAAATTTTCGCCCACCGTAACCCACCGACAGCCAACGTCGAAGAGCTTCATTATCAGGAATGCTAAGATAATATCCACCGCGAAGGAGGACGGGGAGAGGGTGTAGAGTGTTTTTAATACTGCTAATTAAACAGAAAAGTTTTCCACCCCGGAAGCGTCCTGCCGCAGTTTCTCATCACGTGCAAAGCTCACGGATTAGAATAGAGGGGGGGAAGAAAAAATCCCGGCTTTGGCTAACCCTACGGCACACTATGGTCATACCATAATTCACCCGTCTTTCACTCCCGCTTTCCCCTGGCGTCGTCCACCGACAGTAACTTCCACACCGGCACCAGCAGTTTACCGGGGATCATTTGCTAAACGTGCCCGTCGCCCACCGGGTCCGGGATTCGCAGAACGAAAACGGAAGGAAGGGGAATGTCAAGAAAAGGAAAACTCATGCCGACACTTGGAGAAAATAATGAAAATCCTTGAATCTTTGAAATCAGTCCACTGGCAGTGGCAAATGGATTAAGACTCGACTGGCTGATGGCTGGCAACGACACGCGGGGAAAGGTGGATTCATTAAGTTCCAACGTGCTCATGGTGCTTTTTTACGGGGCAAGTGGCGAATTTTCGTCTGCACCCTCAGAAAAACACACGCAGCACAAAGGATCTGGATTTCAGTCGGAATCCACCCAGGCATGCCAATGGACAAGCAATACGATAATGCCATGCGACGATTGTCCTTGCTTACACCTTGGCCCTGTCGAAATTTGCGCGCAGTACGCAAATGAAGCAAGTGTTGAAGCCATCCCAATCCGGTGCTTGGTGTGCTCCGCAGATCCGACTCGAAATCAAACAAGTTGCTCCGGAATGTCTATCACGTAGCATTGTAACAAGATATTTTACTTAGACCGAGTGGAAAAAGGAGCAGCTGAATTCCTAATTGGAGCTCATTTTCGTTCTCATCAACAGAGAAAAGCTCTCATTTCTTCTTTCCGACGGCGCACCTGGATTGTGCGAGCTGGGGGCGGAGGTCCGGGGAAAATTGCACGTCGAGCTAATCCGTGTTTCTTGTATTACGAGCTCCCAAACAGTTACGGCTGCAGTGATGCCAGATTGTCTCACTGTCAATTCGGTACATCTTAATTGGACGCGAAAACATTTTCTATAGCAGAGTTTCCGGAAAAGCGAAATGTTTTTTAGTGATCCATGAAAGGAGTTGGCTTCCGAATAACATACATTCCATGTCAAATGAACTGGGAATTGTTGTTCCATTGAACACTAAAAACGACTGTATTTTCGAGTTTATTTTGAAAGGAAATCATCGAATGATAAGCACAACTTCTAATTTTAGTTTCAATCAGACGAATTAAATTATGTTAGGCCCGTGTGTCTGGGTTATCATTCCCCTCCCCTCTCTTTCGCATGGAAGATTTTTGAACATTAAGTTGCATAAACAATAGAATACTTAAAAGTACAAATAACTTCATACTTCATAACTTCATACTTCGTACTCTGAATTTGTTGTACAATGACAGTATTGAACCTTTTAAAATAACTACACCTCCCTCCCTTGATTAACCTCTTCTAAACCACCCCCGGGCTTGAAAAATTCCTGCGCACTGGCCTCTGAGTTATGTTGTTTCCCATACAAGCAATTTGCTAGTCTGTTATAAGGGAGACCGGGGATAAACCGGACAATTTGGAAAATGAAGTCCACCCTTTAAAAAGCACTAACCAAACTGTAATTACGATGTACAGAAATCAAATATACTAAATCAGTAAACTTCGAACCAAAAAAATTCAAGGCGTACACGTCTTGACATGATCACGGCTTCCCGGTGAACGACCAAAATGGTTAAAGCCGGGGTAAAATAAATTATAGATACAAAAAAAACATGATCACGATTGACGCCTAATTGAATTGACTCAGCGTCATCCAACTGACGTGTACCTGTTACACGAGAGCGTGATTACAGAATCAATTTAGTGATCGAAATAAGTGCTTGTTTATTAGATAGCCTCATGTTCGGATTTAGCCATGGTCTCCCCTAATGGAATTTTTTTTGGTTTTTTATTTGTTCAAATAACATGGTTTTTTGCTAGTAAAATTACTGAATCTCATTTATTATGATTTCAATTTTATCCGTATTGTTGGCTCCAGAAAGTTTGGAGAGCTTCGTGTGACTAAACGCATAACTGCAGATGCCTTGCCAAATCATAAACTAACGGAAGAATTAAATAAAGTGGGTTTTGGAAATAATCTGAAAATTTCAATTAATCTCAATGAATCTCATGTATACAATCGTTTCAAGCAATTCCAGAATATCCTAGGAAAGACAACTGAAAAAAAGGCGGGTGGGTAATGTCAGAGACATAACTGGATGCCGTGAATACGAAAAAACTGGCAAGCTCCCATCATTTTTCCGTTAATTATCAGTTTATTTGATGCGGGTGCGACCAGTTAATGTTGTTTTAAATAAAGAGATGGCTTTTTGGTCAATTGGTTTCTCGTCAAAACATTTATTTTTCGTTGGCCTTTAACGAAAAATAAATGTTTTGACGAGAAACCAATTGACCAAAAAGCCATCTGTTAATTATCAGTTAATTGATTGATTGTATGAATTGTGCAAGCTTTCCCCTATTTCACTAATAGGGCCTGAAACGATGCACCTACATTAAAGTACAAATTAGTTACATTAAACAGCTACTATTCTACAACTATATATTCCAAACTTGAAACGATTCCTTTTTAATTTGCTAATATAGGAGGCAAGATACGACAAATTTGTAGTTTATTTTTATTGAAGCTATGAAGTTCGAAGATATCTGATTCTTCTTGAAATTTCAGTACGAGACAATTGCAATGGCCTGGTCTGAAATATGTCGACGATCTTCGGTATGAAAGAGTGATTTTAATAATAATGATAGTAATAATAATAATGATAATAATAATAAAAATAATAATAATAATAATAATAATAATAATAATAATAATAATAATAATAATAATAATAATAATAATAATAATAATAATAATAATAATAATAATAATAATAATAATAATAATAATAATAATAATAATAATAATAATAATAATAATAATAATAATAATAATAATAATAATATTAATAATAATAATAATAATAATAATACAGATTAATCTGTATATATGGCAACCCAGTGTCGCATGGTGTTAGTGACAGTGCAAATTATTCTAACTTTCATCTTGATGAATCCTTTGGTAGGAAATATTGAAAGTTTAATTAACTCCTTATGATTATCTGTGGCACTATCTGGAAAGCGACAAAACTCAACTAGGTCTTTATGATAATTTTAAGCACTGAAAAGTGCTTCGAATTGTCTGAAAAGCACTGAAAAGTGCTTTGAATGGGGCTTGCTGGACATTTTGGCTGCCTTTCTACCGGTTTTTGGTGCCATCGTGCTGACGGTGTCTCGTACGTTCAGAGTAGCTGCTTTAACTTAAATGACACTATTTCTCACATCACATTTCATTTTATACCTGCTACTGGCAGCGGTGTACAGACAGCTCCTTTGTCAAATTTCCTTTTCCTGTTCGAAGAACGGGAATTAGTGAGACGACAGGTCGTCGATGTTACTCTCGTGTATGTCTTGTTTCGGGAACAGTTGCTCAGCAAATGGTAGGAAAAATGAACCACTCAACTTTTATATGGATGCTCTTGTATAGAAGCAGACATCTCGCGTTCTGATTGGCTGGTGCTGTCATGGGTTAAATCAAACAGGTTTTGTTTGTTTTATTTCGATTATAGAGGTTTTAACCTTAAGGTCATTCACCTCTTCGGGTCAGAAATACTTTCTGACCCTATGTGCGGGGTTGGGAGTCGAACCCAGGCGGGCTGCGTGAAAGGCATCGACTTACCCATCACGCTACAGCCGTCCCCATCAAACAGGTTTTTCAATAGTGTACTATTGAAAACCTTCAATGTTATAAATGATTATATAAATCCTTCCACACATCACAGAGCTATGAGCTTTCAAAATGCGAGAAAAGCAAACGCGCCTTATGAATTATCCTCTTTGATACTCGTTTAAACCAAACATTTCAGAAAAGTTTAATTTTGGACTATTTGAGATTATGTCACACAACTGAAAATTTTATCATAAAATCGTGATCATATTTCCGATGGCATGTAGCAAGAATTATGTTGATTCATTAGATACAACAGGAGATATTCACGATCAAAAACTTATCACTCTCTCAGAGGGTAGTTTTGAAAAAACGCTCCATAGTAAAGTAAGTCGTATTCACGACAAAAATTGAGATTTACGGATTAAAGATGATAACTGTGATCAGTGTGGCATTATGAAAAATCTCTGTGAAATCTCTGTTTCATTTGAATCGTTGTATGTGGAAATTGTTCTAGCGGTTTTTGAGGGAATCAAGTGTGCTTAGTAATTTTTCAATATTTTCACACATTTCACCTTTTTAGATCTTTCATTTGTGATTTTTGAGGAAATTAAGTGTTTTTAGTAAATTTCCAATATTTTCACACATGTGTGCGGAAATTGTTCTAGCGGTATCTGAGAAAATCAAATTTACTTTTTTCATTGTTTGCTACAGTTGACCTCGTTACTTCGGAACCGACAATCGGGTTCGGATAAAATTTCACAGGAGTGATCAAGAGATCTTTCATTTGAATCTCAGTATGTGGACTCTGAGAAAATCAAGAGTTTTTTTGTCTTTCTCATATAGAAAGGTTATGCAATCACTGTGAAAACCGACTTTTGAACCGAGGCCCGGAGAGCCGAGTGCCATATACCATTCGACTCAGTTCGTCGAGTACGCAAAATGTCTCTGTGTGTGTGCATATGTGTGTATGTAACGTTTTTTTTTTGCACTAACTTTTCTCGGAGATGGTTGAACCGATTTTTAAAAACTTAGATTCAAATGAAAGGTTTGTGGTCCCATACAAAATTCCTGTATATTATTTGGATTCGATTTCTGCTTTCAGAATTATGGGGTTAAATATGCAAAAAATTGTGAAAATAAGTGCACCAACTTTTTTCGGAGATGGCTGAACCGATTTTCACAAACTTAAATTCAAATCAAAGTTCCTGTGGTCCCACACAAAATTCTTTAATATAATTTGGATCCAACTTCCGGTTCCGGAGTTATGGGGTAAAATGTGCACAAAAAAAATAAAATATGTGTTCTAATGTAAAATATTCATACGTAATCCCTGAATTTCATCTGGATTCGACTTTAGGATCCGGAAATATAGGGTAAAGCGTGTTAAAAATTTTACACCATCGCTGAAAAGGGCTAAAACCGTAAAAAAAAATCTAAATCGACCTCAAATCTTCTCCAATTGATAGTTTTTATCAGCAAATGGTCAAACAAACCGATTTCGGTTATTCTTTTAGGATTCTAAGAAAATTATTTTGAAGAATAACACAGTATTATATATGAAAATATGATTGATATGAAAAAGGCATCAGTACACTACTAGGTAGATTAAAACAGGTTTTTTTCTATTTTTTACACATTTTACCTCGTTACTCTGAAACCGGACGTCGGATCCGAGTAAAATTTCTTAGCAGGTTATGTGACCACGAAACCTTTATTTCGATTTTTAGTATGAAAAAATTGTTCCAGTGGTTTTAGAGGTGCGCTTTTTATCTCGTTACTCCGCAACACGAAGTCGGATCCGGTTAAGATTTCATGACAGGCTATGTGACCAAAAGATCTTTCATTTGAATCTGATTACGTGAAATTTGTTGCAGTGGATTCTGAGAATATCAAGTACACTTTTCGAAAAAAAAATTTTTAATCATTTTACCTCGTTACTCTGGAACCGGAGGTCGAATAAGATTTAATAGTAGGCTATGTGACTACCAAACTTTTCATTTGGATCTCAGTATACGAAAATTGTTCCAGCGGATCCTGAGAAAATCAAGTGCACTTTGTTCAACATTACTTCGTAGCCGAAAGTCGGATCCGTGTAAAATTTCATACCAGGATATGTGACCAAGACACCTTTCAATTGAATATTAGTACGAGCAAATTGTTCAAGTGAACTTTATACTTTTTTCACACAGTTTACCTCGTTACTTTGAAACCGGAAAACGAATACGGTAAAAAACTCATTTCGGTCTAGTGGAACAGGTGTTTTTTTTTAAACTTTATTATCCGAAAATCGTCAAGGTTTTAAAAAAAATCAGAAGTACTTTTTTATATTTTTTTGCACTTTTTCCTTCTTAGTCTGCAACCGGAAGTCGGAACCGGGTTAAATTGCTTAAATCTTATTATAATCAAACATACTTTTTTTCTATTTTTTTACTAATTTTGCTTCGTTACACTGGACCCGGAAGTCGGATCCTGATAAAATTTCCCAGAAAGCTATATGGTAACTGTTTCAGTGGACTTAGAAAAAATCAAGTGCACTGCACTCTATTTTCTTACTCATTTTACCTCGTTACTCAGGAACCGGAAGTCGAATCATAGCAGGATATGTGACTATGGGACCCTTTATTTGAATCTAGCTTTGCAATAATTGGTACAGTGGTTTTCGAGAAAATCAGAAGTACTCTTTTATACACGTTCTATCATACACACTTAAAAAAAAACCTTGTGATTTTACATCTTATTAGATGCACATAAACGGAGCGTCGCAGTTCACGCAAATTTACGTCGAAGAACAATTAATTTTGTGTCTAAGACTCCATGACATAAAATTCATTGACATAAAAAAAGAATGCTGATAGCAACTGCCGTGACATGAACCGAGAATAATTGGATCGCAAGTACGTCTGTTAATCGACTGAACCACAGAAGCATGCATCTGCTTGGCTGTTCAAAGGTGCATTTAAATTCATACAGTCGCACCTGCTAGTAGAACGCAAGTTACAGTCGACACCAGTAAAATTCAAGCTCATCTAACATTAAGTCATTACAAATAAATTTTTCTGTCATTTGACAAATTAGGTCTTTATGAATTACATCGTATGATGGATTAAGTCACCTGTAAAATTCAATTTTTTTGGAGTGTATTATTTTGGACCCGGAAGTAGGATCCGGATAAAATTTACTAGCGGGCTATTGGACTAGGAGACGATTTCAGTTCATTAAAATAGGCTCAGTCGTCTCAGAGAACGAGGAGTTCGTGTACACTTTTTGGAATTTCATTTTACCCCGTTGCTACGAAACCGAGAACTGCATTTGAGCAAACAATAAATAGCCTGCTATGTGACCATAAGATCTAGCTCAGTTTATTCAAATCTGTTTAAGATTAAAGTAGGAAAAAGAGGAAAAATATTCAGAAGTGTCAGTCATTACACCCGAAAGCCGTTTTACCGAAAATCGTTTCATCGAATGCCATTTCATTGAAAGTACTAGTAACGAATATTGAAGTCTGTAAAGAAAAAAATGTAAAAATTTAAAACCTTTTTTTTTGGGGACGGGTATAGCGTCATGGGTAAGTCGAAGCCCTTTCACGCAGCCCATCTGGGTTCGATTCCCAACCCCGCACATAGGGTCAGAAAATTTTTCTGGCCCGAAGAGGCGAATGACCTTAAGGTTAAAACCTCTATAATCGAAACAAAAAAAAAAAAAAAAAAAAACCTTTCTTGTTACTCTTCAATCGTGTCTCTGAAAGGCTATAATTGGGTAAGTATGTAAAATCAGCAGAGGGAGTTCGTACCGTTAAACAACATTTGAAAGAGAATTGACTGGAGACAATTTTCTAAAAATTTCAACCGCTATACTGACGGAGCTACGGAGGTTATATTGATTTTTAAAGGTAACGCTTCTCCGAAAAATTGGACAAAAATCGGGAATATTTTTGGAAATGACAGGAAGGTATACAATGTTCGAAGATGAATTTCTTTCTTTAAAAAATATTTTGAAAAAAAATTCATGTTTCCGATTCTGATACCACTCTGGATGTTTTAGTAATAAATAAATCATTTTTGGACATGTTGAAGTGCTTTAGTTTCCTATAGTTGAAATTTGTGGAGAGCCACATTTTTTTGTGTTTTGCCTTTCTCATATAGAAAGGTTATGCAATAACTGTGAAAACCGATTTTTGAACCGTCATATAGAATTCGATTAAGTTCGTCGAGTACGCGAAATGTCTGTATGTGTATGTATGTATGTATGTATGTATGTATGTATGTATGTATGTATGTATGTACGTATGTATGTATGTATGTATGTATGTATGTATGTATGTATGTATGTATGTATGTAACATTTTTTTGCACTCACTTGCTGAACAGATTTTCACAAACTAAGATTTAAATGAAAGGTCTTGTAACCCCACACAAAGTTCCAAAATTTTATTCGAATCCGACTTTCGGTTCCGGAATTACAAGGTGCAAAATGTGCAAAAAAAACGAAAATAAGTGTACTTACTTTTCTCAAGGACGGCTGAACCGATTCTCACAAACTTGAATTCAAACGAAAGGTACACTTGTCCTATACAAAGTTCCTGAATTTTATTTTGATCCGACTTCCGGTTCCGGAGTTACAGGAAGATTAGTGAAAATATTCTAATTTCAAATTACTTCCTCACTTTTCTGAGAGATGACGTGATCGATTTCAACAAACTTAGATTCAAATGAAAAATATCATGGTCCCATGCCAATTTTCAATCGGAAGTCATTGTCAATAGACAATCAAATAACTCGATTTTGGCTATGCTGGCTCTCGTTTTCTGATTCCGGAAGCACCGGAAATAAAAAGTAAAATAATTTCTAAACTTGCTCCGAAACTATTCCAATCGGTAGTCATTGCCGGTAGACGGCCCAACAATATTTGGCTTATTATTTTCGGGTTTTTGATGAACGATCGAAGATTGTAGCCATAGACTCAAAAATGGATCCCATAGTCACTTTTCTTGAACCAACTTCGATTATACCGGTTCCCTGATTCCGGTTCCGGAAGTACCTCTTTTCGTTTCCTCGGAGATGACCTAACCGACCTGAGTACTTTTTCACTCTATAGGTTATACTAGCCTTTTTGTTTTTCAAGAATCAAAGGTCACACCTTTTTGTTTTTCAAGAATCAAAGAAAATTATTTTGAAGAACACCACACACTTATTACCCAAACCACCGTTTACGTAAACTTTTTTAACGTTACCTCTTTTTACGTAACTCTTTTTACGACAAAAATCCCAAATAACGTAATCTTTTTTTACGTTGAAAGTTCCAAATAACGTAAACTTTTTTTACGAACCTACTTCGTAAAAAGATTTTTTTGCATACAATGAAAATCGTTTTCGGCTCATTTATATTCCATGGAAATTACTACAATATGGGTATTTTCGGAACGGGTTTGATGAGTAGATGTCGGAAAATACGATTGAGATGGTTCTGAATTCTAAGGTGGCGACTTCCGATTTATTGATATTCCTTGAAAAGCCTTAAAATATGAGTATTTTGGAACGGGTTTGATGAGTAGGTATCGGAAAATACGATTGAGATGGTTCTGAACTCCAAGATGGCGACTTCCAGTTTATTGATATACCTTGAAAACCCTTACAATACAGGTATTTTCGGAGCTGGTTTAGTGCATATTGCGTAGAAAATAATGTTTGAATATTACTGGATTGCTGATCGTATCCAATATAGTATTAGTATTTTCGAAATGGGAAGAGTCGCTTCCAACAAACTATGTTGTGCCCCTAAAAATCACGTGATATACTAATATACAGATGTTCCACTCTGTACTCTGTTGCTTGTCAAAAGTGAGTCTGTGTGTGCCACAACCTGTGCAACTTCATGAAAACGAAAGTGTCAATAGTAACTTGATGAATTAAAAATTTATTGTAATCCGTCCAATGTTTTATGTAATGTAAAATTATATTGGCTATATATGGCAAATTATTACATTCTTTTCCTGTAAATCCTTTTCCTGTAAATACTCATAATTTTCGTTCCATAATTATCCAATATATTATACATATCTAATAATACTTATACATAAAGAAACTTTTTTTACGTTGAAAATTCTTTTTTTGCGTCATAATTCGATTTACATAGTCCCGATTATTACGTAAATGGAGGTTTGGGTGTATGAGAATATGTGAGATATGAGAAAGGCATCATTACGCCACCAGGTGAATTAAAACAGGTTTTTTTCTTACCTTCGACAATGCGTCTCCATTGATTGTCTATTACAAGGAAACGCATGGAGCATAACTACCAGAACTAAACGCCATGCGATAGGGCTTAGAAACGCAAAAAATTCTTTCTGGTACATAACCGGTCTAATTTTCTTAACGGTTCCGTCTTCAACTTGTCAGTGCATAACAGGATATGTTGTACTGTTATACCACCTAGCATTTCAACAATTGTAACTGAAGTTATATTTAGACCGTTTTTAGTAAAAACTTTTTTTTAAATAATAAATAATTTGGTAATTTCACACAATACGAACCATCGTGAGTTAGAAAAGAAAAAAAAAATTTATAATTCTATTGACTATGAGGATAGTAAAATTCGTAGATAATTTACGTAGAAAAAATCGAATTTCCGTAGATTTTTTTTAGGAGTCGTAGATCGACGGAAATTTCCATAGCTCTGGCTTCGCTGTTTCCATGCGATAGAATCCTGATTGCAAGAAGTTTCATTTGATGGGAAAGATTAGCTTCCATTCGGTTGATAGCTGACTGTCATCGACCGTTTCCGATTGAAATTGAAATACCGAGCTCGAAGCTGTTGGTAATATTTATCTCGATAAACGGTTCACAATGAAAACAGCAACTCGTTTGAACTTGAATGAATCCACGCTTGAATTCATCCCCCAACTTCTCCCCCATCATCATCATCACCGCCTTTCCGGTTTGAAGCCGACTTCGCTGTGGCGCCAAAACGAAAATGTCCAAATGGGAATCTTTACCAATTTCGCTGGCATCGCCTATCGCCTTTCGCCAATCGGCCAATTGATGCGAATCTTAACTTCCCTCCGAAATCGGAACGATATTTCCGCTTCGAGAAGAAGAAGAAGAAGAAAAAATGGCCCGCTCAAACGATGCCGAATCATTGCTCGCTCGTTGTGTGGTAAATTGAGCCATCGAGTGGCCACCCCCCGACAATGGTTCCGACCGGTTGCCATCGTGTGATGATTACATTTGGCGTTACGATTACTGCCTGTCCCGTTCTTGGAAGTCCGCCGCGCGAAACAAGATCGCTCGTTTCTGGTGAAGTTTCTTGTGTTACAGTCGACGGAGGCATCCCCGCTGACTGCGGAGGTTGGAAACCATCTTGTCCCATTCCTCCCGTAGCATATGCGTAATTTTAGATGTGCTAGAGAAGATTTGCCCGAAGCCCTGACGACGTACTAAGACTAGGACTATTCTGACGCACCAACGCACAATCGGATGAAAATTTAATTAGTCCAAACAATCGTTTGTCCTCCAGCGAATTTTGTGATTTTTGATCGGAAATGTTCGCATTCCAGCATACGTACAGCCTGCGTCTGGCTGTGAAATGAATGAAATCCAAATCCAATTATGGAACGCAAAGCTGCAAATCAATTGCGTATCGAGAATACCCTTTTCGGAAAACCCCCTCGCGAAAACTAGATCTCCCACGTGGCAACAATCGTCGTCGTCGTCGAAGTCATCGTCTCCTCGGTCCGTCACCGGAAACATAAAGAGGCGGGGCAGGAGGTGTGGGTTATGTTCGGGACATCTGTTCGTCCGCTGCTTTAAATCGACTATGATTCCGCTGAGACAACATTTGCCGAGCAGTTTACTTTGCCATTACAGCGACGCGATGATGGGGTCGCGTCCGCCCCCGGCCCATTTCGGGATGATTCCGGACAATTCCGTTCTTCTACGGTACCCAGAATGGTTTTCGGATGGGCACCATAAACACGTACACGGTTTGGGTGTTGTTCACCCTCTTCTGCCTTGTTTCGGTGACTGTCTCTAACGACAATGAGCTTTCGATTCGGTGCAGTGAAATAAAAGTGTCGGTAGGAAGGTGCGGGGAATGAATTCCGAAAAGGCAAATATCGGTATGCAGAATAAAACTGTTTCTGAGCACGTTTGCCTGCCGGGGGTTAATCAAATCGGGTTCGATGTCAGGAAAGTGATGAAGTCCAAACAGGTTTGAATTCGGTACTTAAGATTCAATAAATGATTCATTTCAGAAAATAAAAATTACATATAAAATAACATAATCGAAAATATAACTCGAAATCTGGGTTCCTTGCAGTGTAAATAGAACAGTTTAAAAGTATAGCCAAAGTAAAAATTGACCAGTGCAAAGATAGAGGAACCACAGAAAAAAAATATGCAGGTGACCTGCTTCCACATACGATGCATTTTATGAGACCCAAAGTTTTCAAATAACTGAATTTTACAAGAGTGACAATATGCGACTAAAGACAATATGTTTACAATATGGACACATATATTCTGACAACCTACGTGTTATATATTCTAGCAACAGATTTGAAGCAAAATTAAAAAAAAATATTTGAAATCGGTTCAAAAATCAAGATGGCGACTTCCGATTTAACGACATTCGCTGCAAATCCTTACTATTTGGGCATTTTCGGAACTGGTTTCATGAGGAGATGCAGGAAATGCGATGTTTGAATTTATTTCAAAGTTCAAGATGACGACTAATAATGAACCGGAAGTCATCATCTTGGATTTAGAAACGACTTTAATCATAGTTTTCCGACATCTATCCATCGATCCCGTTCCGAAAATCGCCATTTTGTTACAATTTTAGGGAAATATCGATGAACCGGAAGTTGCCATCTTGAATTTTAAAACTACTTTAATCATAGTTTTCCAAAATCTATCCATCGATCCCATTCCGAAAATATTCAATTTGTAAAATGTTTTTTGAGAAATATCGATAAACCGGAAGTCGTCATCTTGGATTTAGAAACGACTTTAATAATAGTTTTTCGACATCTATCCATAGATCCTGTTCCAAAAATTGCCATTTTGTTACTGTTTTGGAGAAATATAGATGAACCGGAAGTCGCCATTTTGAATTTTGAAACGATTTCAACCATCGTTTTACGACATCTACTCATCAATCCCGTTTCAAAAATATACTTTTTGTTACGGTTTTTGATAAATATCGATAAACCGGAAGTCGCCATCTTGGATTTTTCAATTACTTTCTCCATCGTCTTCCCTCATCTACTCATCAATCCCATTCCGAAAATACCCATTTTGTTAAAGGTTTTTTGAGAAATATCGATAAACCGGAAGTCACCATCTTGCATTTTGAAACGACTTTAATCATAGTTTTCCGACATCTATCCATCGATCACGTTCCGAAAGTCGCCATTTTGTTACTGTTTTGGAGAAATATCGATGAACCGGAAGTCGCCATTTTGAATTTTGAAACGATTTCAACCATCGTTTTCCGACATCTACTCATGAATCCCGTATCAAAAATATACTTTTTGTTACGATTTTTGATAAATATCGATAAACCGGAAGTCGCCATCTTGGATTTTTCAATTACTTTCTTCATCGTTTTCGGACATCTACTTATCAATCCCATTCCGAAAATACCCATTTTGTTAAAGGTTTTTTGAGAAATATAGATAAACCGGAAGTCACCATCTTGCATTTTGAAACGACTTTAATCATAGTTTTCCGACATCTATCCATCGATCACGTTCCGAAAGTCGCCATTTTGTTACTGTTTTGGAGAAATATCGATGAACCGGAAGTCGCCATTTTGAATTTTGAAACGATTTCAACCATCGTTTTCCGACATCTACTCATGAATCCCGTATCAAAAATATACTTTTTGTTACGGTTTTTGATAAATATCGATAAACCGGAAGTCGCCATCTTGGATTTTTCAATTACTTTCTCCATCGTCTTCCCTCATCTACTCATCAATCCCATTCCGAAAATACCCATTTTGTTAAAGGTTTTTTGAGAAATATCGATAAACCGGAAGTCACCATCTTGCATTTTGAAACGACTTTAATCATAGTTTTCCGACATCTATCCATCGATTACGTTCCGAAAGTCGCCATTTTGTTACTGTTTTGGAGAAATATCGATGAACCGGAAGTCGCCATTTTGAATTTTGAAACGATTTCAACCATCGTTTTCCGACATCTACTCATGAATCCCGTATCAAAAATATACTTTTTGTTACGATTTTTGATAAATATCGATAAACCGGAAGTCGCCATCTTGGATTTTTCAATTACTTTCTTCATCGTTTTCCGACATCTACTTATCAATCCCGTTCCGAAAAAAACAATTTTGTCAAAGGTTTTTGAGAAATATCGATAAACCGAATGTCACCATCTTGCATTTTGAAACTACTTTAATCATACTTTTTCGACATCTACTCATCAATCCCGTTCCGAAGATCGCCATTTTGTTACGGTTTTTTTCATAAATATTGATAAACCGGAAGTCGCCATCTTGGATATTTAAATTACATTCACCATCGTTTTTCGACATCTACTCATCAATCCCATTCCGAAAATACCCATTTTGTTAAGAGGTTTTTTGAGAAATATCGATGTACCGGAAGTCGCCACCTTGAGTTTCAAACACGACTTTAACCATAGTTTTCCGACTTCTATCCATCGATCCCGTTCCGAAAGTACTCATTTTGTTACGTTTTTTGCCTTTCTCATATAGAAAGGTTATGCAATCACTTGAAAAACCGACTAGTGAAAATTGGCCCGGAGGGCCAAGTGTCATATACCATTCGACTCAGTTCATCGAGCTGAGCAATGTCTGTGTGTGTGTGTGTGTGTGTGTGTGTGTGTATGTATGTGTGTGTGTGTGTGTGTGTATGTGTGTGTGTATGTGTCAAATAATCTCACTAGGTTTTCTCGGAGATGGCTGAACCGATTTTGACAAACTTAGATTCAAATGAAAGGTCTCGTGGTCCCATACGGAATTCCTGAATTTGATTCGGATCCGACTTCCGGTTCCGGAGTTATGGGGTAGTGTGTTCAATATTGTACACCGTCACTTAAATCGGCGAAACAAAAAACGTAAAAAAATTCCTAAACTGGTCTCAAAACTACACAAGTCGATAGTCATTATTAGTTGGCAACTGAACAAATCGATTCCGGCTATCCTGGTTTCCGGTATCCCGTTCCGGAAGTACCGGAAGTAGTGGTCATATACACCAAAATGGATCTCACTCACTTTTCTCAGCGATGGTTTGACCGATTTCCACAAACTTAGATTCGAATGAAAGGTCTTCTGGTCCCATACGGAATTCCTGAATTTCATCCGGATCCGACTTCCGGTTCCGGAGTTATAGGGTAAAGTGTATTCAATATTGTACACCGTCACTTAAACAGGCGAAACAAAAAACGTGAAAAATTTCCTAAACTGGTCTCAAAACTACACAAATCGATAGTCATCATTAGTAGGCAACTAAACAAACCGATTCCGGCTATCCTGGTTCCCGGTATCCGGTTCCGGAAATACCGGAAATAGTGGTCATATATACCAAAATGGATCTCACTTACTTTTCTCAGCGATGGTTTGACCGATTTCCACAAACTTAGATTCAAATAAAAGGTCTTCCGGTCCCATACGGAATTCCTGAATTTCATCCAGATCCGACTTCCGATTCCGGAATTATAGGGTAAAGTGTGTTCAATATTGTACACCGTCACTTAAACCGGCGAAACAAAACAAGTGAAAAATTTTCTAAACTGGTCTCAAAACTACACAAATCGATAGGCATTATCAGTAGGCAACTAAACAAACCGAGTCCGGCTATCCTGGTTCCCGGTATCCGGTTCCGGAAGTACCAGAAATAGTGGTCATATATACCAAAATGGATCTCACTCACTTTTCTCAGCGATGGTTTGACCGATTTCCACAAACTTAGATTCGAATGAAAGGTCTTCTGGTCCCATACGGAATTCCTGAATTTCATCCGGATCCGACTTCCGGTTCCGTAATTATAGGGTAAAGTGTGTTCAATATTGTACACCGTCACTTAAACCGGCGAAACAAAACAAGTGAAAAATTTTCTAAACTGGTCTCAAAACTACACAAATCGATAGGCATTATCAGTAGGCAACTAAACAAACCGAGTCCGGCTATCCTGGTTCCCGGTATCCGGTTCCGGAAGTACCAGAAATAGTGGTCATATATACCAAAATGGATCTCACTAACTTTTCTCAGCGATGGTTTGACCGATTTCCACAAACTTAGATTCGAATGAAAGGTCTTCTGGTCCCATACGGAATTCCTGAATTTCATCCGGATCCGACTTCCGGTTCCGTAATTATAGGGTAAAGTGTGTTCAATATTGTACACCGTCACTTAAACCGGCGAAACAAAACAAGTGAAAAATTTTCTAAACTGGTCTCAAAACTACACAAATCGATAGGCATTATCAGTAGGCAACTAAACAAACCGAGTCCGGCTATCCTGGTTCCCGGTATCCGGTTCCGGAAGTACCAGATATAGTGGTCATATATACGAAAATGGATCTCACTCACTTTTCTCAGCGATGGTTTGACCGATTTCCACAAGCTTAGATTCAAATGAAAGGTCTTCCGGTTCCATACGGAATTCCTGAATTTCATCCGGATCCGACTTCCGGTTCCGGAATTATAGGGTAAAGTGTGTTCAATATTGTACACCGTCACTTAAACCGACGTAACAAAACAAGTGAAAAATTTTCTAAACTGGTCTCAAAACTACACAAATCGATAGGCATTATCAGTAGGCAACTAAACAAATCGAGTCCGGCTATCCTGGTTCCCGGTATCCGGTTCCGGAAGTACCAGAAATAGTGGTCATATATACCAAAATGGATCTCACTCACTTTTCTCAGCGATGGTTTGACCGATTTCCACAAACTTAGATTCGAATGAAAGGTCTTCTGGTCCCATACGGAATTCCTGAATTTCATCCGGATCCGACTTCCGGTTCCGTAATTATAGGGTAAAGTGTGTTCAATATTGTACACCGTCACTTAAACCGGCGAAACAAAACAAGTGAAAAATTTTCTAAACTGGTCTCAAAACTACACAAATCGATAGGCATTATCAGTAGGCAACTAAACAAACCGAGTCCGGCTATCCTGGTTCCCGGTATCCGGTTCCGGAAGTACCAGAAATAGTGGTCATATATACCAAAATGGATCTCACTCACTTTTCTCAGCGATAATTTGACCGATTTCCACAAACTTAGATTCGAATGAAAGGTCTTCTGGTCCCATACGGAATTCCTGAATTTCATCCGGATCCGACTTCCGGTTCCGGAATTATAGGGTAAAGTGTGTTCAATATTGTACACCGTCACTTAAACCGGCGAAACAAAACAAGTGAAAAATTTTCTAAACTGGTCTCAAAACTACACAAATCGATAGGCATTATCAGTAGGCAACTAAACAAACCGAGTCCGGCTATCCTGGTTCCCGGTATCCGGTTCCGGAAGTACCAGAAATAGTGGTCATATATACCAAAATGGATCTCACTCACTTTTCTCAGCGATGGTTTGACCGATTTCCACAAACTTAGATTCGAATGAAAGGTCTTCTGGTCCCATACGGAATTCCTGAATTTCATCCGGATCCGACTTCCGGTTCCGTAATTATAGGGTAAAGTGTGTTCAATATTGTACACCGTCACTTAAACCGGCGAAACAAAACAAGTGAAAAATTTTCTAAACTGGTCTCAAAACTACACAAATCGATAGGCATTATCAGTAGGCAACTAAACAAACCGAGTCCGGCTATCCTGGTTCCCGGTATCCGGTTCCGGAAGTACCAGAAATAGTGGTCATAAATACCAAAATGGATCTCACTATCTTTTCTCAGCGATGGTTTGACCGATTTCCACAAACTTAGATTCGAATGAAAGGTCTTCTGGTCCCATACGGAATTCCTGAATTTCATCCGGATCCGACTTCCGGTTCCGTAATTATAGGGTAAAGTGTGTTCAATATTGTACACCGTCACTTAAACCGGCGAAACAAAACAAGTGAAAAATTTTCTAAACTGGTCTCAAAACTACACAAATCGATAGGCATTATCAGTAGGCAACTAAACAAACCGATTCCGGCTATCCTGGTTCCCGGTATCCGGTTCCGGAAGTACCAGATATAGTGGTCATATATACGAAAATGGATCTCACTCACTTTTCTCAGCGATGGTTTGACCGATTTCCACAAGCTTAGATTCAAATGAAAGGTCTTCCGGTTCCATACGGAATTCCTGAATTTCATCCGGATCCGACTTCCGGTTCCGGAATTATAGGGTAAAGTGTGTTCAATATTGTACACCGTCACTTAAACCGACGTAACAAAACAAGTGAAAAATTTTCTAAACTGGTCTCAAAACTACACAAATCGATAGGCATTATCAGTAGGCAACTAAACAAACCGAGTCCGGCTATCCTGGTTCCCGGTATCCGGTTCCGGAAGTACCAGAAATAGTGGTCATATATACCAAAATGGATCTCACTCACTTTTCTCAGCGATGGTTTGACCGATTTCCACAAACTTAGATTCGAATGAAAGGTCTTCTGGTCCCATACGGAATTCCTGAATTTCATCCGGATCCGACTTCCGGTTCCGTAATTATAGGGTAAAGTGTGTTCAATATTGTACACCGTCACTTAAACCGGCGAAACAAAACAAGTGAAAAATTTTCTAAACTGGTCTCAAAACTACACAAATCGATAGGCATTATCAGTAGGCAACTAAACAAACCGAGTCCGGCTATCCTGGTTCCCGGTATCCGGTTCCGGAAGTACCAGAAATAGTGGTCATATATACCAAAATGGATCTCACTAACTTTTCTCAGCGATGGTTTGACCGATTTCCACAAACTTAGATTCGAATGAAAGGTCTTCTGGTCCCATACGGAATTCCTGAATTTCATCCGGATCCGACTTCCGGTTCCGTAATTATAGGGTAAAGTGTGTTCAATATTGTACACCGTCACTTAAACCGGCGAAACAAAACAAGTGAAAAATTTTCTAAACTGGTCTCAAAACTACACAAATCGATAGGCATTATCAGTAGGCAACTAAACAAACCGATTCCGGCTATCCTGGTTCCCGGTATCCGGTTCCGGAAGTACCAGATATAGTGGTCATATATACGAAAATGGATCTCACTCACTTTTCTCAGCGATGGTTTGACCGATTTCCACAAGCTTAGATTCAAATGAAAGGTCTTCCGGTTCCATACGGAATTCCTGAATTTCATCCGGATCCGACTTCCGGTTCCGGAATTATAGGGTAAAGTGTGTTCAATATTGTACACCGTCACTTAAACCGACGTAACAAAACAAGTGAAAAATTTTCTAAACTGGTCTCAAAACTACACAAATCGATAGGCATTATCAGTAGGCAACTAAACAAACCGAGTCCGGCTATCCTGGTTCCCGGTATCCGGTTCCGGAAGTACCAGAAATAGTGGTCATATATACCAAAATGGATCTCACTCACTTTTCTCAGCGATGGTTTGACCGATTTCCACAAACTTAGATTCGAATGAAAGGTCTTCTGGTCCCATACGGAATTCCTGAATTTCATCCGGATCCGACTTCCGGTTCCGTAATTATAGGGTAAAGTGTGTTCAATATTGTACACCGTCACTTAAACCGGCGAAACAAAACAAGTGAAAAATTTTCTAAACTGGTCTCAAAACTACACAAATCGATAGGCATTATCAGTAGGCAACTAAACAAACCGAGTCCGGCTATCCTGGTTCCCGGTATCCGGTTCCGGAAGTACCAGAAATAGTGGTCATATATACCAAAATGGATCTCACTCACTTTTCTCAGCGATGGTTTGACCGATTTCCACAAACTTAGATTCAAATGAAAGGTCTTCCGGTCCCATACGGAATTCCTGAATTTCATCCGGATCCGACTTCCGAATCCGGAGTTATAGGGTGCGTACTAAAAGAGTTTGTGTGTCATGTTAGTTGGTGGCCGTACGAACTGACTTCGATTATACCGGTTCTCGGGTTCCGGTGCCGGAAGTGCATATAATAGTGAACCCATTTCGTTTTCTTAAGGATGGCTTACGCAATCAAAGCATTGTTTTTATCTGTATGTTATGCATAAACAATCACTTGGTTTCTTTCAAAAATCGAAAAGAAAATTTTTGAATGGAATACCACAATATTATATGTACATGAGAAAGGCATAATTACACCACTAGGTGGATTAAAACAGGTTTTTTTGAGAAATATCGATAAACCAGGAGTCGCCATCTTGGATTCTTCAATTACTTTCACCATCATTTCAGGGCATCTACTCATTAATCTCGTTCCGAAAATGTCATTTTGTTAAGGTATCGATGAACAAAAATATCCATTACATTATATCTAGCAATATACATAAGCAAAACTTTTTTAAGTTTAATATACCAAATACCGTGAACTTCTTTTATGTAAAAAATCCAAATAACAAGAGCACTTTAAGAAGGATCGCAGTAGGCCAGGACGTGCAAAGAGTCAACATTCTTTCGACGAAACTATTCTTCGTCGTTTATTGAGATCTCAAAAAATAAGTGAAATCCAAAAGGTCATTTCCATTAGAACTTCCGGTGTACACTAGAAATGGTATTGGTCGGGTTCGGGTACAGAAATAATATTTTTGTCGGGTTCGGATCGAGTGCGAGTGCCAATTTTCTCATTTCAACGAATACGGGTCAGGTTCGGGTTCAGGTTTTTTTTTTCGGGATTCGGGACTTTTTTCGGGTTAGGTTCGGGTACAAGTAGAATAAATTGTTTTATCGGATACGGATCGGATACTATGAGTAATATTTTATTAATTAATTTTGAAGATATTGCTACAATAAAAATATATTTTGTATGTTTCAATGTATCTATAGATCTAGAATATTCTATGACTCATAGATCTTTTTTTCAGAATAGTCGTGATGTTTTTTCCAGATACTTCGATTACATTTTATCTGTTTTTTCTGGAATGTTCCTCAAGTTTCCATGGAATGTTTTTTGAGAAATTCTGGGAGCTTCGATAATTTTCTATTGGTTTTCAAGGACTTTCTAGAATATTTTATGAGTTTCCATAGTTTATATAATTCTAGAAAATTAGAATTATTTCCCTTCGTTGCCTAGAATCTTCGATATTTTGCTTCCGGTTTCATAGAATTGTCAATAACATTCTTCCATGACATTCCGTTGCTTATTGTAAAATGTCTAATTCTGTTCCTGTTTCATTTTATTTTATTTTTGAAACATGGAAAAACCCAGTTGAGTGACTTTTGGTCAAACTTCCTTACCAGCAGGCATAAAACCTCCTCTTTTTTGCAACAGCAGATTACAATCAATCGAATGATAACTTTTTCTTAAATCTAATATTTCTCCAGTAACTAACACTAATTAGATAGTAATCTGAAGGAACAAATTCTGGACAAAATTTCGTGATAAATGAAATTCGAATGTACTGGAAAAGTCGTTGAATATCGCTATACTCATAACTAGTTCTAGCATGGGAATTCCGAAGAGAAAAGATCCGAAAAAGAGCTAAGAGCTCGAAACTTTTAACTTAGAATTCAGAAGGACACCATTGTTCCACACATACAATTATGTTCCAGAACAGTTTGGGAAATAATATAGTCGAATTTTATTACAGATTGCTTGCGACTAAAAGAGATGGCGGAGCATTGGGAGGTATTCCAAATCAACCAGTCAAATTAATCAACTGCTCTTGTAAGAATTTCGTGTCAGCTGAGGATTTGATGATAAAAACTAGTTTGAAGTCATCGGTCAATGATAGTTTCATAAAATTTAGATCGTTGAGATAGTGCAAAAATATAAATGGTCCAAGATGACTGCCTTGAGGAACTCCAGAGGTAACAACGAAATTTTTGTCAACAAATCGAACAATTAATACCAAAACGAAAAACCAATCCAAATGCATGTTTCTTTAATCCTATCTATCTCCAAACACGCCAACGAACTAATTTTGTTTGGTCTGCATCGCACTCGAGGAAAGCAAGCTTCCACTGGAATGGATGTGTCGTGGAGACTACAGTCGAATGCCTTCGCTATTCTGGAGTTATTTAATCAGTAGTCTACCGAGGCTTGGTGGTGGTGGTGGTGCTGGCGGTGGATATGCAACTGTAAATTTCCGTTTGCCTTCGTGGGCCGAGAAACCAGCTACAGTCTCCGCTGCCGCAAATGCCAGTGCGACAAAACGCCGCGTGAGTCGGTTGCGGTCTACCGCATTATCACCATAAGCAGTTATCTAACTGCCAGTTCATTCCGGTATGTCGACGCCTGTGTAGTCCATTTCCGACTAATGAAATATAATGAATCGGGTCGTATGACCGCCTCCATAGAGCCTAGCATAATCAGGATAATATGTAAACCGATTTGCTTTCCGTGCTTGGAAGTGATGGTGCAGGACGAGGGTATTTCCATGCGGAAGCTCCATCACACATGTTCACAGTTATTATTTCATAATAAAAAAAACACTCTTTGTAATCGGTTATTTGTCTTTTTGCGATAGTTTGACCGATAGTTCGATAGCTCCGGAAGCGAAAGTTGAATTCGGATAAAATTCAACAGCACGCAGAAGTTTCTCGAAAACCGCATAGCTTTGAATATTCGCATAAATAAAATTCGCAGAACTTAAAAAATTCGTACTAGAAAAAAAACGCATGACTTTAAAAAAGCCGCACAAAACGATACTTGATCGTGTAGTATAGTTTCAAATTCTAACAACAGAAGAAAATAAAACTTACATAATTCACACAATCCAAGCGATGTTCGGAAGCGTACTATATTCGTATTCCCATAAATCCAGTTCTGCAACCGACATTACTCACCCGTTATTTAATTTTATACAGTTTTTTTTTCAAACGTACATCAGGTAGCATCTTTAATGATTGATTTGTTAGAAATGCTTTATATTTGTAACGAGAGTCTCAATAGATATATTGCCTTGAGCGAGTTTTGAATGTATTCTGTATCTAACGAGGCAAACAGATTGAAAAAAAGAGATGCGAATACAACTTTGTAATGAAAACTGCAAACAAGCTACCGCTGAGATGGGACTCGAACCCGTAGTTTTCTGCATGAAGTTTTCATTTCATAGTTGTGTAGAAAACTATGCAGAGCCGTATTGAAGCTTTTCATATCTGAACGCTAGGTCAATGAAATCGCAAACAAACTTGCTGTTGGTTCAATTCAAGGTGTATTTTTATTCAATAGTTATCTTAAAGCTAATTACTGTCACTTAATTAGGCTGCATGAAGAAACTACGACCTTCTGAGTTTACTCCAGCCATTAGTTTCTGTGCAGACTTCTTTGCAACCGCTTGAGCTGATTAGGTCCAAAATTTTTGAAATTTTTTTATAGTTGTAGCTTGTTGACTGTATCGAGAGAGAGAGAGAGAGAGAGAGAGAGAGAGAGAGAGAGAGAGTTCTCTCTTCACAAGAGCCAAATACTGCTCGATATGTCGCAACTGCGGACAGTTATGTGGTTTCGCCTTTTTCGGTACAAATTGGACTCCTTTCGATTTATACCATCGTAAAACATCTTTGGTGTAGTGACAAGATGCCAAATCAGACCAGATAATACAAATCGCATTCTTCATTTCCTTGTTTACCATTCCGGTAATGTGAATGTTCGACTTTCTCAACCACATCTGCATATTTCCTACCAAACCAAATATTCTTTTGGGAAACTCGGCCCCTTTCTGCGTATTGAATCGTTCCGTTGCATGTCAGTATGAAACGACATTCCGGGAATCTGTTTAGTCTTCCAGCACATGAGTTTCATCGTCCATTATCACGCAGGGATACTTCATCACATATTTGCGATACAAATTGCGAGCTCGGTTTTTAGCCGTCAAATACTGTTTATCATTGCGGTTCGGTACAGTTTTAACCTTGAAAGACTTCATATCGTGCTAGTGATAAATAGATAGAACTACTGCAATATCTGCTTCACCTTGGCGTCCGTCAGGTGGTTCCTGAGATCCGTTTTTGTTCCACTCCTAGTCTTTCTGGCTGTTGTCAAATGAGTATTGAAAGTTTTCGAATCGTTATGGACAGTACTTGCACGAAAATCAGCCAGGTCTTTTGCAAGTTTTATTCCTGACAGATCCGGGTTTGCATTGCAAAGAACCGCACACTATTGATTTTTCGCACTTGCTTTTCTTTCGACGCCATCTTCTATCTAAAAGCTTGTAGCTGCGAAATATTTCACGCGTTGATGAAGTGTTTGCAGAGATGTATGTATCCAGATTTTGCCGCGAGTGGGCCTTCTATTGAACACTCAGCTGGCTAACATGAGCGCTCTTTTCATTCATCGCTGTCGTATCCCGAGTTACCTTTCCACACTCCACTTCATCTTCTGTTTCTACAATTACCCAATTTTGGGCAGAACTGAGAGTAGTGAAGGTGGTTGGATGTTCCTTTTGAAGGAATATAGCCCGTTCTGTCGAGACGCTGCAGTGGCAGTTGGTCAAATCAGACCAAAACTTTACAGATCCCTTGTCAGCTTTAACGTACGGAATAATACGCGGTTATCAGGCACTACAACGTGTACATTTAAGAATCCTTAATCTTGTATGTATTTTTTTTGTCCGCAACAGCAAATACCTTGCCAGATCCAAAGCTTCTTAGTGAATTTACCAGCAAAATCAAATATCACCTAATCCAATGAAATTTTTGTCCGGGAAACTGTCATAATCTATCGTTCCTGGTAATACATCCTTCATCTTTCGCATGAACTTCATGCAACAACTTCCGTGCACGTTTTTGTTTTTAGTAAATTCCAATGGTCCATTGTGTGTTGCAAGTATCGAAGAATTAGCTTTTTCAGGCATTCGGGAATCCTTGTCATGAAAATTTGGGTTTTTTCATCCGCAACAGCAATTATATTACGAGCTCATAAGTTTTTTTGCGAATTTATCCGCAGTACATAAAATGTACACTCATGTCTTTATCATGCGATGCGATTTATACGAATTTTCATCCGCAACAGCAAATATCTTGCCAAACCACAAGTTTTTTGCGGGATTTATCGGCAATGGTAATGGTACACTCATTTCTTTTTTATGCGAGTTTTCAAAGTTATGCGATTTTTTTTGCGAATTTGCCAAGTTAGGCATTTTTTTCTATGCGAGTTTTCTAAAAGTTTTGCGGTTTTTTACGCAAACTTTCAAAGCTAGTCAGGGTACTATGCAAATTTTCAAAATTATTCGGTTTTTGAAATGACTGAGTGAAAAAATATATTGGAGAAGCCATATTAATGAAAAACGTAACAGAAAAGATGATGATTAATTCCGTATGAAATTGTAAGACTTCTTTTGAATCACCTATTATTATTATTATTATTATTATTATTATTATTATTATTATTATTATTATTATTATTATTATTATTATTATTATTATTATTATTATTATTATTATTATTATTATTATTATTATTATTATTATTATTATTAATATTATTATTATTATTATTATTATTATTATTATTATTATTATTATTATTATTATTATTATTATTATTATTATTATTATTATTATTTTTTTTTTTTTTTTTGTTTGGGGAGTTTAACCGCAGTTGCGGTCATTCGTCCCATAAGCTATTTATTCAAGTGTCGATATGCATACATGTCATTTAATTCTATAATAATTTCAATAAATTCGTTTTTCTAAGAAATATCACCAATTTTCGTTCTTCTTCCTCGTTGTTACTCAAAACGTCTCCAATGGTCGTCGCAAGGTTACAGCTTTTCCGATGAGTTTCGTGTTTTCTGCAGTCTAATAGTATATGTCGAACCGTCAGTGGCTCGTTACAAGTCCGGCAGTTGGTGCTGTCTCCGTTGAATAGGTGCTGATGTGTTAATCTGGTGTGACCGATTCTCAGTCTACTTAGCGCTCTTCTTTCTGTGGCAGGAAATCTGTCTGGCCACTTATTCGTTGTATTTTTTATTGCTCTCAAAAAACTGGTACTACTTTGCCACTGGTGTTCCCATTGTAGATGAATATTTTGCTTACATGATCGGATTGCATCTTCTGCCGGAATCGCATCACATTCCGGTTCACCGCTGGACGATTTTGCTAACTTGTCTGCTGCTTCATTTCCAACTATTCCAGTATGTCCTGGAATCCAACAAAGCTCAACTAATTTGTCTTTCAACTCCTCTTCAATTTCTTGAATCCAGGCATGCCGCGATTGGCCTTTTTCAAGTGCTGATAGTACACTGGCAGAATCCGTGAAAATGACGGCCGCTGATGTGTTTGTACAAATATTCAAAACGGCGTAAAGAATTGCTCTTGCTTCAGCCGAGAAAACAGAGCATGTATTAGGCAATTTTTTGCTGACTTCAATATTTTCGCTTACTACACCGAAACCCACACTATCCTGGCCAACAGACCCATCTGTGAAAATTATTCGATGGAATAAATATTTTGTGGCGCAGAGTTCTCGAAATAGTTGTTGTGCTTTGGTTGACGGCTCACCGACTTTGAACTGCTTTTTCAAAGACCAATCAATTTTTACTGTTGTTGAGTACCATGGTTTGTCTCCGAAACGTCGTAGAGTTGCAATTCTTGGGAACGTTTCTCCAGTAAGCGATTGATACGTTATTGAAGCTCTTTTTAAAGACGGAAAATCATCAATAAATTGATCAACAGTGTTCAGTGATGGAAAAAGGATGTTTAGTTTTTGAATAAATCGTATTGCTTTTACTGTTAAATTCGCGGCGACCATTTGTTCAAAAGGAAGTTGTCCAGCTTCGGCCATTATGGATTCAATCGGACTCGATCTGAATACTCCCGATGATTCTCTTATGGCGGTGTTGTATAATGGTTTCAATGTTTTCGAAATCGTTGGGCTACCGCCATTAATAATACTCATTCCGTAGATTAACTTTGGAAACAGCACTGCGCTGGTTATTTGCTGTAAAGTTTTCCGTGTTCCTCCGTACATTACATTTCCAACTACTTTGAGGAAATTCAACACTGATTGGACATTACGCCGTGTAGCTGCTGCATGCCGTTTGAAATTTAAACGTTTATCCAGGATGATTCCAAGGGTCTTAATGTATTCTGCTTGGGGTACTTCTAAACGGTCAATGGTTATAGCGGGGGTTTCTGGATGCTTCCGCTTTTTGCATATGTGAATAAAGCTGGATTTTTCAACTGAAATCGACATGCTATTTTGCTCTGCCCATATACCCAGCATGGTTGCTGCTTTTTGCAGTTGTTTTCGCACTTGTTTCGCATTTTCACCAGTAGCCATTACAAGAACATCATCAGCATACACGAAAACTTGGATTTCCTTGGGTATTTTCTCGAAAACCGTCTCCATCAATACCAAAAACAATGTAACGGAAAGAACTGAGCCTTGGGGGATTCCAGTCGATTGTGTCTTAAGGGTTGACAGCGTGTCGCCTACAATGACGCGAAAGTGTCGATCGGTGAGAAAATTTTGAACGTAACGTATCATTCGTCCACTAATTCCCCAAGCTCTCAGTTTGGAAATAATTTTAGTTCTGTTTGCTTTATCGTAAGCTTTCTGCAGGTCGATTGTAAGTATTTCGCAGTGCTTACCTTCGTCGAATGGCTGACGGATAGCTGACTCCAGACATGTCAGATATGTGTCAATGCCTCTCCCTTTCCGAAAAGCAAATTGTTGTTTATTGAAACGATTGTGCTTTTCAATTTCATCTACCAGTCTTCTATTGACCATTCGCTCGACTACCTTGCTGAAGCAGCTAAGCAAAGTGATCGGGCGCTGATTTCCAACTATTTTGCAATCCTTCCCTGGTTTTGGCAACGGAATAATAATACCTTCTTTCCAAGACTGAGGTATGTTTCCAGAGCACCACAAATTGTTAATAGTGTCCAGTACTGATAGTTTGATTCTAAAAGGTAAATGACGGAGCATTGCGTAACTGATATTGTCAGCACCTACAGACGTATTTCCACCTTTTTCTAGAGCCCAAAACAGTTCCTCAATCGTGAAAATTTCATTGTATTCATCACTGGACCGCAGGTTTTGCTCCACTTCAATCGGTGATGAAGGCGTGGGTGATTGAGAAATTGAATGAAAATAGCGAGCCAACTGTTCTGCAACTTCAGCTGGGTCCTCGATTGTTTCGCCCCGAACAATTAACGTTTGCTTTTGGAAATTTTTTCTTCCACAGAACGCATTAACCTTTCGCCACATCTCACTAACAGGAGTTTGTGGGTTGAACTTCGATATGAAATTAATCCAAGACGTCTTTTTCGCGTTGGCAATTGTTTTTCTCGCTTCATTTCGTGCGTGCTGGAACTCTGTTAGCATTTGCTGCTTGCGTGGATCGGCATCATTCATTCGTCGTAGCGATCTAAGTGTTTTACGTCTTGCTTTAACCGCTGCGCAAACCTCATCGTTCCACCAAGGGACCGTTCTTTTCTTTGATTTACCTGAAGTTTGTGGTATGCTTTGTTCCGCGGCGTGAATGATTTGTTCACTCAACTGTTCTATTGAAAAGCTTTGGTCACGTGGTAAGCGTTCAAGCAGTATGGCTTCGTATTCTTCCCAATTGGCTTTTTCGTGTAGCCATCTTTTACGGCAGCTCGTTTTTGGGGCGCTAACTAGTGCACTCACGATCACAGGAAAGTGATCGCTGGTTCGGTTGTCTGCATCTACTCTCCACTGCAGTTTTGAGATCAACTCTTGCGAGCTAATGGTTAGATCAATAGCGGATGTCTTACCTGATCGTGGATCGAGTCTTGTTTGTTCGCCGTTGTTCAGAATCAAAAGATTATGTTTGGCTGCGAAGTCTTCGATGACGTCTCCCTTGTGATCGTGTTTCACGCTTCCCCACAGTGGGCTGTGAGAATTAAAATCACCCAACAGTACGACGGGAGGTGGTAAATCTTCAATCAGACGTTCTAGCTCTTCTTCTAAGTCACGTGGTTGCATATGACATTGTATGTAAACCGTTGCATAGGTAGCTTTTATCGGGTGGTCGACACGAGCTGCAACAACTTGTAGTGAAGTGTTGAGACGGAGAAATCTATGCTTCGCAGACTGGTGAATAGCGAGCCCCACTCCGTTTTGAGAGTGATGTGTTGGTCCAGGTTTAAATTTCCATTCATACTCAGAGTGATGAAAGCGATTCATGATTTCGACTCGAGCCAAACGTGTTTCCTGTAGTGCAATAACTATGGGTTGATATTGAACTACAAGAAGTTGCAATTCTGCGTAGCGTTCCATTATACCATTTACGTTCCATTGAATTGCGATGCATTTAGATGCATCGGTACTGTTGTGCATTACTACTGCTTGGTTTTCCTCTGTTTGATCGCTCGTGCCTTCAACAGGAAGACCGGAATTTGGGTAAGACAGTGGCAGATTGGCAGCCGTGTCTGCTAATCCCGATGCGACCTCTGCCTGTTCAGACAGTGGTGGGGCTACTTTCCTCTCTTCCCCACCAAGTTGAAGTAGCGAATCGTTTAACAGTTCTAGGATTCGCTGATTGTCCTCGACATAGCTGTGGCATTCAAGTAGTATTTGATTGGAGGCTGTTGATGTGTAAGAGTGTGTTGAGTCCATATAATAGAGATTGTTTTTAGAATGAAGAAGTAAGTTTGAATTCAGGGTCGAAGGTTTTAGCGTAAGTGACTCATTTCCTCATCGGTGACTGTCTCTTCGCCAGAGGAGATTGTATGACTACCTGCGTTGTTTATTGTTTCAATTTCTTGAGAGTTCATTGATAGCGCTTGATTTGTTTTGTGTTGTTTCGGTGCTCGTTTTGGTGGGCTTGATACGGGTTTTCGCTTTTGGTTGCTTAACATTTCTTCACTGCACGAGGCGGGAAACTTTTGTGCGCAATTCCGTGCCTTTTGCCTGGTAATCATTTGATTATTTTGCTCTGTTGTAGCTTGCGTTGCGGTATGCACCGATGACGTTGTTGGTATTGGTAGACTGGGATTAGATTGCTGCGATTGTTGTTTCAAGTGCTCTTGCAATTTCTTTTGGTTTTCCAAAACTTGTTTCAAAGTTTGCTGGAGTTTCGATATTTGTTTGCGCATAGCCTCGTTTTCAGCCTGAATTTTTGTATTTTCTTCGTCCTTTTCCTTTAAATTGTTCATCAACTGCGACATTTTAACATTTTCTATTCTTTGCTGAACAACGCTAGCGTAAGAACCTTTAGATGACGTCACCCTTGATTTATGTGCATCTCTTGCTTCAGTGTAAGACAACCCTTCATCGATTTTGATTTTTATGATTTCTTCTTCCATACGATACACTGGACATGAACGACTAGTCGGTGTGTGATTCTGTTGACAGTTTTTGCATGCTGCCGGTTGGTTGCAACCCTGTGACGTCTCGTGTATTCCAGAACAATTATTGCATCTTTCTTCAGTTGTGCATTTTACTTTCGTGTGGCCATATGAGAAACATCTGTAGCATAGCATTGGACTTGGATAGTACGGGCGGGTAGTTACACGTAGCAATCCAAATTTAACGTGTTCGGGGGGGGGAGGTTCCGTTTATCGAAAGAATCATCGTTCCTGTGTTGATGAAACCCGCATCGGTTCGTCGACTTATCCTTCTAATTGCGGTTACACCTTGATCACGTAGGTTTTCCAAAATTTCTTCTGTATCATTTTCGGCTACATCCCAGCACGTAACAACACAACGGCATATGTTTCGTGTTGGATGACGTACAACTTCAACTGGTGTATCATCGATAAGGTTGGTCATACTCATTAATTTATCAACCTGTGCTTTGCTACGTACTTCGAGGGTATACTTCGTACCACGAGACTCAGAAATGGCTCCAGATATGGCGCCACCAGCAGCTAACTCTACCGATTTTCCAATCACGAAAGGTTTTTTTGGCAGAGGTATTCCGTTTTGGCCTTGAAGTAGGAGGTACTCAACATTTCCGTATCGGTTGTCTTTATCGAGATACAGAGGCAAGGTACGCTTATTCCTTTTGTCCTTCCCGGCTGTTTGGCCACCGATAGGATCTGGTGGTTTGGATGGCATTCTCGTATCACTCATTATTCACAGCCAGCTGCACGAAGCAGCGGCAGATCGAACACAAAATAAAACTCAGATGCTGTGTGGCGTTTGAGTAACGCGCAGAACTATTCGTTTGTTCTTTGCACTTGCTTCTTCTGATAATACACAGAGTCGTAGAATATTGTGATCTACGAGCAATCTTTCCTATACCAACACCAAAACTTCTTATTCTCACTTGATCGTATAGCACTTGCTGTTTAACACTTCTTTTTGCGACAATTTATATCACTCAATCACTATGGATGCCACCGATGTGCACTTTTAAACCGCTGATAATTGTAGATTATAGCTCGCGTGACGGGAAAACTCACTATCTACCTAATTCAATTGATAGTATATCCGGAAATACACCTTTAAGAATCGAAATCAACTGTGTTTAGTGGTGATATCACATAAAAATATCGAAACTAGGCCGCAGTAAACGCGCGCGTCGTATCTCTTTGGCCGTTACGATAGAACTGATTATTATTATTATTATTATTATTATTATTATTATTATTATTATTATTATTATTATTATTATTATTATTATTATTATTATTATTATTATTATTATTATTATTATTATTATTATTATTATTATTATTATTATTATTATTATTATTATTATTATTATTATTATTATTATTATTATTATTATTATTATTATTATTATTATTATTATTATTATTATTATTATTATTATTATTATTATTATTATTATTATTATTATTATTATTATTATTATTATTATTATTATTATTATTATTATTATTATTATTATTATTATTATTATTATTATTATTATTATTATTATTATTATTATTATTATTATTATTATTATTATTATTATTATTATTATTATTATTATTATTATTATTATTATTATTATTATTATTATTATTATTATTATTATTATTATTATTATTATTATTATTATTATTATTATTATTATTATTATTATTATTATTATTATTATTATTATTATTATTATTATTATTATTATTATTATTATTATTATTATTATTATTATTATTATTATTATTATTATTATTATTATTATTATTATTATTATTATTATTATTATTATTATTATTATTATTATTATTATTATTATTATTATTATTATTATTATTATTATTATTATTATTATTATTATTATTATTATTATTATTATTATTATTATTATTATTATTATTATTATTATTATTATTATTATTATTATTATTATTATTATTATTATTATTATTATTATTATTATTATTATTATTATTATTATTATTATTATTATTATTATTATTATTATTATTATTATTATTATTATTATTATTATTATTATTATTATTATTATTATTATTATTATTATTATTATTATTATTATTATTATTATTATTATTATTATTATTATTATTATTATTATTATTATTATTATTATTATTATTATTATTATTATTATTATTATTATTATTATTATTATTATTATTATTATTATTATTATTATTATTATTATTATTATTATTATTATTATTATTATTATTATTATTATTATTATTATTATTATTATTATTATTATTATTATTATTATTATTATTATTATTATTATTATTATTATTATTATTATTATTATTATTATTATTATTATTATTATTATTATTATTATTATTATTATTATTATTATTATTATTATTATTATTATTATTATTATTATTATTATTATTATTATTATTATTATTATTATTATTATTATTATTATTATTATTATTATTATTATTATTATTATTATTATTATTATTATTATTATTATTATTATTATTATTATTATTATTATTATTATTATTATTATTATTATTATTATTATTATTATTATTATTATTATTATTATTATTATTATTATTATTATTATTATTATTATTATTATTATTATTATTATTATTATTATTATTATTATTATTATTATTATTATTATTATTATTATTATTATTATTATTATTATTATTATTATTGACATCACTATACCACCAGCACGGTATTACTGCACTACCGGCTGTGTGAATTGCATATATTTTAATCAATTTCAATTCATTTAAATTCTTCTATTCTTTCGGTCGGACTTATCGTAAAATAACTAAAATTTTTATTAACCGAGCAGCACCGCATTTTACAGGCCAGTGTGGGGGGGAGTGGGGCTTGAACCCCTCCCATGGAAGATTTTTCAATAGTTAGAACCATGAACAATAGAGTACTTTTTTATATGAAAGTGCAAATAACTTGACTTTTCTATAAATTTTTTGCACCTTCCCCACCTTTTGAAACCCACTTCTCTCCCTTGAATTCCACCCCTCTTGAACCTCCCCCACCTTTTGACCTCTCCCTTGAACTCTCCCTTGAACCACTCCCTTCAATGATTCCTGCGTACGGGTCTGGTCTTTTACCAATATCGCACACTAGTAGCAGACATCCGTAGCCGTTTCGTTTTCTTTATAGCGTGTACAAAATAGAGCAAAGCACGCATCGTTCGTTTTGTGTCTTCTTCTTCCATCGTACCACCATGTACCGATGTTGTATATATTGTCATTCTGCCATTTGAAAACTTTGACTTTAAGAAATCGAAGTGAATTCTATTTTTGAGTTTTTCTCCACAACTTTCAGTGCTTTCGGAACAGGAAAAGGGGGATCAGTAGTGTCGAATTAAGTTTCCACGCTTACAAACTAACAATCTTTGGTTCTGGAACCGAGAGTCCGGATAAAATTTTCTAGCAATTTTTAGAAAACTACAAGACCTTTTATTTAAATCTTAGGTCGCGAAAATCGGTTGAGTCGTTTCAAAAAAAAAAAAAAAAAGAATGCACATTTTTTCTCTAATCTTCACATATTACCATGTAACTCCGGAACCGGAAGTCGGATCCAAATGAAATTCAATAGCAAGCTATGGGATCATAAAAACTTTGATTTGAATTTTAGTTTGTGAAAATCGGTTAAGCCATCTTTGAAAAAAAAGAGTGTATATTTTTTCCATTATTTTGGTGCATATCATCCTATATCTCCGAAACCGGAAGTCGAATCGGGATGAAACTCAATAGCAGACTATGAGACCATGAGACCTCTCAATCTTAGTTTCTGAAATTTGGTTCAGCCATCTCCGAGCAAACTGAGTGCATAATTTTGTTTACATACATACACACATACGTTACACACGGACATTTGCTCAATTCTTCGAGCTGAGTCGAATGGTATATGACATATGACTTGAACCGAGAATCATTGGATGCTAAGTACGTCTGTTGATCGACTGAGCCACAGAAGCATACATCTGCTTGGCTGGTGAAAGTTGCATTTAAATTCATACACTCGCCAAAAGCAAGTCGAAACCAGTACAATTCGAGCTAATCTAACATTAAGTCATTACAAATGAAATTTTACGTCATTTGACAAATTAGGTCTTTATGAATTACATCGTATGAGGGATTCAATCACCTGTAAAGTTCAAATTATTTTGGTGTGCAGCTTCTCAGTCGATTTTGTCAATTTTGTCAATTTTAACAGACAAATTTGCAATTTTTGAACTTATAAATCAAAAAATATTTTTCGGTTTGTGGCTTCCAGCAAGTAAAGCTTCTTGGAAACAGAATGAATCGGGAAATGAAATTTTCAACACTGGAAGAGGAAACATTCCAAAACAAAATGCTGTCCAGATATTAAATGATTCAAGCTTAGGTTCCACAAATTACAATCGGTCGTTAGGCAGTTGTTATATCTGCACTGTTCAATCTAGTCTGAAAATTTAACGACAACGCTACAGGTCTACCGACCTGGATTTCTTTAAAACGTAACGCTATTGCCTCTACATCTACAAATTGCTTGCCGAATAACAATTTTAATGCATTTTACAATTTTTTGTCAACATATGAGACATTTAATTCGGAAAGAGTGCGGCAATCATTTTAATGAACTCATAGCAGATATTAAAATGTTCAAAGTCAACACGTGAGCGTGTAATGTTTCAAAAATAAAAACAAACAGAGCGTTTGAAGTACTGCGTGAAGTGGCTACTCAGTAGCATCAAATGTTCAGCATAATGCTGATTGTGCAAGAACAATCTAACACGAACTCATGCAATTTCAGATTATGGTTCTTTCATTAATGTAAGAGATTATCATGCTCCACACTGAGTGCATGAGTGTCTGTGTGTGTGTGTGGCCGAGTGCTGTAAACTCAACCCGTACGTGGCTTCATTACTGTGGTGTTCCGTAGCAAACATCCGCTACCAGTCGGCAAGTTTTTTGTTGTTGGTGTTGTTGTTGTTGTTGTTACCATTCGAATCCAGAACGTTTCTTTCGCCACGAAAGACAAATTCACAATAAAAACATCCATTAAGTCATTGCACTGGTGCAGTGAAAAAGTTCTGTTGTGCAGTTCCGCATCGGTCCTCCTTATTCCTGTTGCAGTGCAAAATGTGCAGTTAGATTTTACCCAACAGTAACAACAGTCTACACTGTGCAACATTTGCTCCGGTTCAGCAAACCTATGCTGACACAACATACCGACCTATCACCCCCTCGTCGTCGTGGCCACCGTCGTTCCCCACCGTCGTCTCCTTCGAGTCACAGTTCAGCAAAAGTATCTTCTAGTGTTGTTGATGGCGCTTTGTGAAGTATTACAACCGTTCCGTACCGACCAACAGCTGCCTCGTTTTCTTTCTCTCTCTCCTTCTCTGTGTGTGTTCTGTTTAAATAAACTTTTGTATGGGCTGCACTTGACTTCGTAGTCGTTTCCGTTGCACTTTTCCGTTGTGATTATTATTTAGTTGTTTCGCGATGCACCGGCACCTAACACCTCTGCGTCATTGTCGAAAGTTTATTCGACACTCGACGCATGGAAACAAAAAGTAAAAGATCCCACCAGGTTGAAGCGAGCGGGAGGTAATGCACACTCTTCGCAGCCCTGCCTGCCTGAATAGAATGTTTGTGTGAAGGTGGCACTTGTGCCGAATTCGGTGAAGCGAACCGACATTATGCTTCCTGACAGTTTGTTTTAAATTTCTGTTCCCGAATCCCGTTGTTCGTTGGCAAAAACGCAGAATGTGTCAGAATTCATTCCGATTCGCAAAATTCAATCGAACCTCGAATTCTTCTGTCCAGTGGGAGGGGAGAGGAGGGTGGTCGAACAAACACAGGTCGCAAAGCCAAGTGCGGATTTCGTGTCGAATTACCGAAGCACATTTCGCTATCGTGTAACGTTTCGCAAAGTAAATCGCTAGTGAAGCGTAAGCACAAAAATAACTTTTTTTTTTGTTGGCAACGACCGACAGGATGACGGGATGATGAGGAGGAAGTTCTTCTCAACAGTTAGTGATAAGCTTCTACCGGTTTTATTCTTCTACGGGAGCAGAAACACACTCGCCATTAGCTAGTCGCACTTCCGGTGAAGAAACCCATCCGTCGGAACGCGGTGACGCGGAAGTTCGTCGTGGGTTCGCACTTTTGTGACACTCGCGCGCACACACACACATACACTTAAAGTTTGAGGCGACTACACGAGAAAACTGCACGGCGAAAACTGTCAAAATAAGCACATAAATCATCCAAGGATGGCAATATTTTTCACTTGCCGGAGAGGTTTTTTTCTCCCTATAACTTGGTCATATGGTCGTAACTTTTCTTTAACGGAAACGTGAGCACACCTTTATCGGTCGGATTTATCCAACATTGGTGAAGAAGTTGATGCAGCACGGATTGGATACTTAATACTAAATACTAAATCACATCTATTAAAGTATAGAAGTAATGTACTCTAATTTTTACTACGAAAAACAAAATCTATGTTGAAAAATCCGGACATCTGGAGTGTCGCTCTTGAAGCTATTGTACAATTTCTTCACGGTTAAATGCTTCAATGGTTTTGTTTTTCTCATATAGAAAAATTTATGCAATCACTTGAAAAAGTCGACTTACGGCGCTACGGAGTTACAGGGAGCTGAAAAATTGCAAACCATAATTGAGAGCAACGATGCAAAAGAGGGATTTCTATTTTTCAAATTTGACTCAAAACTATTTGTAGGTCATGTTAGTAACACATCACACGAACTCATTTCGTCTGCACCCAGTTTCCCAGTTTCCAGGTTCAGGAAGTACCGGAAGTAGTGTTGAAAAATTCATTTTCACAAACTTAAGCTCAAATGAAGGATATTATGGTTTCAGTATTTTTCGTAACCAAAACAGCCTAAGCAGAAATACCGTGAAAGTTTTCAAAATATTGGAAGTACAAATTAGTTCGGTCCGATGGCCACAAGATGGTTCTTACTGTTATGAATCTGGAACAGTTACGTTTGAGCCGTGCAATACAAGAAAGGACATAATAAGGTTAGTCTCCTGCATGACAACGCTCGGTCTCATATCGCAAAAGGAGTGAAAGAAGTTTTGGGCAATGCTCACGTGGGACATTTTGCCACGTCCTCCCGTATTCTCCTGATAATGCTCCTTCTGATTACTGGTTGTTCGGATGAATGCAGCACGATCTGGCAGCTCATCGGTTTACTTCTTTCGTTGAAATCGAAAATTGGCTTCAAACTTGAATCGACTAAAAATGCGAGACATTTTTTCGAGATGGAATTCGAAAATTATCTGAGAGGTGGAAAAAAGTGGTAACTAGCGATGGATGATACTTTGATTAATCATTAAATTCGTTTTATTTTGAAATAAATGCATTTTTATCCAAAACAAACGGACCGAATGAACGGTTTGATGTTTTCGACAATGTTTGGGATATTTTTTGGAACTATATGGAGAGAGTTTACACTGTAACAAAATGTAAAATGTCTATTTTATTTATTTTTGCCTTTCTCTACAGAAAGGTCTAAGAATTACTGGAAAATCTTACTTTTAATCAGAGCTCCTGCGACCCCTAGTGTTATACACCATTCGACTCAGCTCGACGGAATCGGAAAATGTCTGTATGTGTGCATCTTTCGAAGATTTATTTCCTACGATCAATTTTCTGAGAGACGGCTGAACCGATTTCAACATTGCTACTATTGGGTTGTGAAGTTTCAAGTTCGAAGAGATCAAGTGGCTGACTCTTCCGGTTATGGATATATAATGACATGAGTGGTTACGGTTACGTCACTTATGTCATTATGTTGTTCTCTCCAGTCAATTTTTTTTCGCATATAGCTTAACCGATTTTTACAAGATGACGCTCATTTGAGAACTACTACTGGGTCATTGATCAAGTTCGATTAGATCAAATGCCTGTCACTTCTGATTCCTGATACATAATGGTATAAGTGACACAACCGACAAACACATTTTATTTCTTACCGCTCAATTTTCTCGGAAATAGCAGAGTCAATTTCAACAAACACAGGCTCGTTTGAAAACTAATATTGGGTCATTAAACCAGGTTTGAAGTTCAAATAGCGGTCACTTACTGCTCTAATTATATAATGGCATGAGTGACGTAAACGTCAAAACTCTTTTTTGTTTTGGGTATGGATTAACTGATATCCATATTTTTAGGATCGTTCGAGAATAAAATTGGATTGCGCGTCGATTTCAATGATCTTATGACTGACTCTTCAAGTTTCGGAAATAAAATCGTACAAGTGACGTAAACAACAAATTATTTTTATTGGCTATGTACCTATGTTCACGTTCAAATGGATTATTGATACGCTTGATCTGAGAAATTTTACCGAAAATGAACCCAAAAATAGTGGCAGAAGTTATCTTGATAAAAAAGGCAAGATATAATTTATTGCAGCTGTGCCGATGAAAAGAAAAAGGTATTATCACACCACTAGGTGGATGAAGAAGGGGTTTAGTCTTTATCATATAGAAAGGCTACGCAATCACTATAAAAACCAACTTTTTCACCGAGACCTGGAGAGCCGAGTGTCATATCATTCGACTCAGCTCGACAATCTGAGGAAATATGTGTGTGTGTGTCCGTGTGTGTATGTAACAAAAATAGGCACTCACTTTTCTCGGAGATAGCTGAACCGTTTTTTAACAAAATTAGATTCAAATGGAAGATCTTATGATCCCATAGCCTACTATTCAATTTCATCCCGATCCGACTTTTGGTCCCGGAGATACAGGGTGAAATGTACCAAAAAATGAAAAAAAGCGATCACTTTTTTCAGAGATGACTGAACCGATTTTCACAAACTTAGATTCAAATGAAAAGTCTTATGGTCCCATAGCTTGTTATTGAATTTCGTTTGAATACAACTTCCGGTTCCCGATGTTACAGGGTGATATGTGAAAACTAGACAAAAAATGTGCACCCAATTTCCTCGAGAACGACTAAACCGATTTAAAAAAAAAACTAAGATTCAAATGAAAAGCCTTATAGTTTCCCAAAAATTTGTAGAACAGTCTATTCGGATTTGACTTCCGGTTCCGGAGCTAAAGCGTGATAAGTGTAAAATTACTAATTGCATGAGCATTTTTTCACAAACGATGGTCGAGAACAGGTACAAATCCCATAGAACTGTCTGGTAAATTCTTCTAGTTTTCAGAGCTTGTTAGTTTGTTGACATAAAAACTTAATTCGGCCCTACTGGTCCCCCTTTTCCTGTTCCGGAAGCACCGAAAGTAGTGAAGAAAAACTCCAAAAAATAAAACTCACTTCGATGCTTGAACCGATTCTCAAACATCTTGGTTTAAATAAAAGCTCACTTTGTCTCAAAAGCTACTGTGAAATTCCATCCGGATCCGTTTCCGCAGTTACAAGACGATGAGTGTCAAAGTTTTCAAATCGCCATATAGAACGATAACACGTACAACACCGGTACGTTCAACGTGAAAGAAAAAAACACGACACGAACGATGAGTGCTTTGTTCTATTTCGTACACGCTATAAAGAAACGAAACGGTTACGGATGTCTGCTACTGGTGTGTGATATTGGTAAAATTTTAGTTATTTTATGATATGTGTTCTGTGTTTTTGTCGGTTTTCTTGAGATTTTCAAAGATCATGTTGTGTTTAAATTTGTAGTAATTATCGAGAGCAATTAGATCATCAATTGAGTGTATAAGAAGTGTGTGTCACCGCTTCAATTTCTAAACTATTTGTAAAAATAGGTAAAATTTGAGACTTTGGTGTGTTTGTCAGTTTTTTTAGATGTTTTTTTTAGTATGGAAATCACAAATTGTAGCTGTTTTCACTAGCAATCGAATATATAGTCCATCCCGATCAGATGGTAATAACAGAATTATAACAACTGGAGTAATTTATTTTAGAAATATTTTGTAACAAAGTTTGAAATATTTTTGGCTGATAAGCTGTTAAAATGACAAAAATCATAACAAGAAAGACCCTAGAGGGAACAAACTCGTAACAGATTTTGAAACGTTTGTATCAGAATTATTACTGAATTTAATATAACTACAGAAGTCCGAAAGCAGGAATATGGAAATTGTTTAATGATTTATTTAGTAAGCTGGTTTCTCCGTTTAGTTTTTTGAAATTCTGATCATTATAGTTCGATATAAAGCAACGGAAGAACTCATTTTTTTAATTAATGAATGTTTTCACAAGTCTAGCAAATGGAAATAGAAAAATGGAAATAGCAAAATGGAAATAACATCATAAATGATTTTGTTATTATATTATTATATCATAATTATTATATTATAATATCAAAATAACACAAATTGTCATACATATCAACTGTAGAAATACTTGTGTTATGATTTAGTTATGTGCATCTGTTCGGGATCGCTTTGAATTTGTCAATATTTGCTATCATTTGAAAAAACACATTTTCTCGAAGGTCTTCTATTTACAATTTTCACTATAACTTTGGGTAGACAACTTTATTTTCCGTTTGGCTTCTAGCGTAATAACAAAACGTGCAACGAGAAAAATCATATTATCATTGGACGTAGCCCTACGTCAACTACGTCTTTCTTTACTATGCTCACCGAAATACATTATCAAAATTTTACAACATGAAAGTGTAACGAAATTACTCCAGATTTGATTTCTTAATAGCTTTTCCTCTGTTTGAGTATTTCCTCAAATTCACTTTCACTAAACGCATGGAAGAAGTTGTAAGATTGTTGTTAAAACCACGTTTATTACATAAATATGATTGAAATAGTGACAAAATAGGTCCAAACACGTAACATCAAATTCAACCAAATCTTTAAATAGACCCTACTGCTTGTTTGCTCGAGTGCGCAGACCGCCATCTACGTCATGACAATGAACTACATCCGGCATTATTCAATTATAATTATTCAGTCAGAGACTCCGTTCCTCAAGTTTAAACGCAGAAAACCAACAACTAGTTCTTATGTGAACGTATTTGCTATGGGACGTTCGCTTCAAACAAGAGCGATTGCGTTATCCAGCTGCTAATCGTTTTTATTGGAGAAAAAGAAAACGAAAAGTGGACAACGATGGGGAACATTATAAAAAATCAGCCATTCTACTGCCTCTACATGTTATCTAAAGAACTATAAGGATTACTTCTTTGCAAATAGGAGGTGAAAATCATCAGATTAGTGAAAATCTAGAAAAAAAATTACTACCTTTGTGCACTTTTAGCAGTGCAAAATTCGCAACAACCGAGCGCAAATAAAGCAAGCATTATTCCGAAAAGTGTTTAATATCGTAGAGAATTCCACAATTTGGCCCTTCTGAAAATCGGAAATGAATCGCGTACAATGTTTAGATACTTTCTTTAACTCAAATCCGCATGTCCGAAATGAAACAATCGGTATGAAAATTCTGTATGTTGCTATTTTTGTAGTCGTTAGGACCGCCCATTTGTGAAAAAGTTACAAAGGAAATAACGTTAAATGAAAGCTCTAAACCAAAATATGTTCAGTATTAAATCAATCGGCACTGTGAGCAGTTGACATGGAAGTGACCATCAATGTCAACTTCCCTCTCTGAGCAGCCTAGATAGCCGTGTAGTTTCGGTAGCGGTTTCCCAACTGGCTAAGAATAACGCTACGGTCCACCTGTACCGGTGGTATAAGCAAATACAAATAATAATACCCCTAAGTCCCATATAAACGAATCGCCAATGTTTGGTTCACAGCATGAACAAGTAAGCCTAGCAAATATCTCCCTTTCGTTGCGATAGTGTGAAAATGTGAAAGGAGATCGTTTCTGGCAACGCTTTATGCTAGTTGCTACGGTGCAAAACAAACTTGTTTGTTTATCTTTGCTGTATTAAACTGCAACAATCGGTCTAAATATCGCCGGCTAATAAGCCAAGAAGCTTTCGAAATGGTGAGAAGTTGCTTAGTAGAGGGATGTGACACACGAACAGGGTCGTCCGAAATTTCGCTCCATAGTTTTCCTAATGATCAAAATATGTAAGTAATATGTTTACATATTTTTCACTATAATAAACAGTAACTATAGTGAACTTGTTCTTACCCTTCAGTGTTGCTAGTTTTATAGAAAATTCGTTAAAGTACATTGTCACTCAGACAGTGTATCATGACAATGTACCGCACGATGCAAAATGTGTCCTTGAAAATTTGTCGGAGTACTCCGTATTATAATTTGTATTTGGTATAAGTCCACCAAACAGGTAAGCCGTGTGGCATCCGGCGGAATTATTTTTTACCAAGAATTGATCCACTGGTTTCCTGTTCCATGTCGTAAAAGGCCACAAAAATAGGAACTCCTAAGTCAAGGTGTATTTCCGTGCCGAAGGCTGAATGGCTGCAGGAGGTTAAACATTGCAGTCGTGAACGGAATATCTTGGGTTTTTCCCTTACTGGATACACGCAATGCTTAGCAATCGACTTCTTTGTTCATCGCTTCGGCAAGCAGAGATTAGAAAGCTGAGTGCCTGTGGGTGTCCTCAAGGTGGTGTACTATCCCCACTTTTATGGAACCTAGTCGCTGATGGTTTGTTAAGGAAACTTAATAACCTTGGATTTCCGACTTATGGTTTTGCCGACGATTATCATATATTGATGACCGGTATAAGCAATAACACTCTTTCTGATTTAACCCTCAGGGTACGGACTATAAAAAAGTTACGTTCAGTACGGACAGGGTTAGCCTAACCCGGCGACTTTGATTGGGTGTATATCGAGCTGTACTTTGTCAATTTGAATAATTTTTTTTTATTTTGTGTGAAATTGTCTCAAAAATATAATAGAGTTGTCAGATTAATCATTTAACTGATTGAAAAAAAATTATAATGAAAAATGTGAACGGGTCTTGAATTTTTTTGTAAAAAACGTTTTTTTTTTCAAAATGCTGTAACTTTTTGAAAAAAAATATTAACATTGTATAACTCGCATTTGAAAGGTAAAAAGTAGTTCTTACAAATGTCCATAACGGTTTTTTGATTTATTCCAAAAACTATATTTTTTTTGAAAAATGAAAATACGCGTTTTTTCGAGTTAGCGAAAAAACGTTGTTTCGTTGATTTATGATGATAAAGGTTAAAATTAATTACTTTGAGCGTAAAAAAATTGTTTCTCAGATATTGTTGAGTAGTATCATATAAATAAATACCAAACATAATTGTTAAAGGCGTCGTCGGTGTCACTGTCATTCTCTGTAACGCTGTCCTCCTCGTTTTCCTTGTACAACTCCTCCAAAGCAGCAACGCTTCGAGTGATTCGACGCGTTGCCATGTTTTGTGTGTTCTTTAACAAAAAATTACAAGAAACAAAATTTAATGAGTTATAATTCACTACGAGCAGCAAAGATTTCGATATAAGACGTACGTTCAAGTGATTGAGATCTACTACAACACTTCGCTTACAACATGTACAACGCGTTATTTTGAGGTTAGAATCTACAAAATTAAGTAAAGAGTACGTATTCTTACTTACCTTTTTATTCCTCAGCGGCAAACAGACGAAAATTAAAACTTAATTTTTTTGAAAATTTTGGATTTTGTAACGTTCGATACGGACTGGGTGTACCACACCCGAGCACAATGTTTATATGTGTCTAGCTCGGACACAAAGCGGAGACTGACTCTGCCGCTTGGGCCTCTAATAGTGTGTATCTATAAGTTTCTTCCCCTCCTGGTCCGGACCCCCCTCGCCGACTTCTCTTCGTATGGCGCTTCTTTCAAATTTCGCTCGGGTTACGGTAACCCAGTCCGTACCCTGAGGGTTAATGCAGCAAGCCCTGCGATCTGTTGAACAATGGTGTTGTCAGGTTGGATTATCTGTAAATCCGGGCAAAACATCAATGGTGCTTTTCACTCATCGTAGGATAATTACAGGAGCTCGTCCGTTGCAGTTCTTTGGTTCAGAGGTCACTGTGGTCGATCAAGTTAAATACGTCGGGGTTATTCTTGACTCAAAACTGAATAGGTCTGCTCACATTGACTTCAGGATTGAAAGAGCTTGCATGGCTTTCGGCCAATGCAGACGAGCTTTTGGAAAATCATGGGGACTCAAACCCAGATACATTGATTGGATCTACACAACTATTGTTAGACCAATTTTAGCATATGGATGTCTTGTATGGTGGCAGAAAGGAGAAGTCGCGACAGTTCAGTCAAAGCTAAATCATCTCCAAAGGATGGTCCTAATGGCGATGACAGGAGCATTCACGACAACTCCTAATGCTGCTCTAGAGGCGCTACTGTGTATTAAACCACTACATGTGTTTCTAAAACAAGAAGCATTATCTTGTGCATACCGTCTTAGGGTTACAGGGCTTTGGAACAGTAACCCATTAGAATATGCTACCAGTCACACTCGCTTGTGGTCTCAAATGGTTCCGTGGGATGAGTATTTACTCGCTCCTAGTGACCTAACTCTCACATGCAGTTTTCCTTTTAAAACATTCAATGTGAGCTATCCTCTTCGTTAGGAATGATTGTCTGGTTGTCTGGAACGACAACTTGATGAACACATAGTTTGTTTTACGGACGGTTCTCTGTTGAATGGTCGTTCTGGTGCTGGTGTCTACTGTCGTGAAATGAGGCTGGAGCAGTCTCATTCACTTGGTAGATACTGTACTGTGTTCCAAGCAGAAATCTACGCAATTCTGTGTGGAGTACAATCGGCACTTCAGCAGAGGATCTGTGGTAAACGTATTTATTTTTGTTCCGACAGTCAGGCAGCCTTAAAAGCACTCAGTTCGAATGACTCTCGGTCGAATCTAGTGATCGCATGTCGAACTCAAATTGAAGGCCTCAGCATTTCAAATGCTGTTTACTTCTTATGGGTACCCGGCCATTCTGGTGTTACTGGAAATGAATGGGCTGATGAGTTGGCTAGAGCTGGTGCAACGAATGATTTCGTTGGTCCTGAACCAGCTTTACCACTTTCAACTAGTTGGATAAAGCACAAGATTCGTTCTTGGGCTGCATCCAAACATGCCAGCTACTGGCGCAGCTTGCAAACTTGCGCTCAGACAAAAGCATTTCTACCAGATTTGGATCTGAAAGTGTCAGAGTGTCTACTGCATTTCTCCAAGTATCATTGCAGTATTCTGGTCAGAGCTCTGACTGGACATTGCAAACTCAATTATCACATGGCTACTATTCAACGTGCTGAGTATTATTCGTGTGATTTATGTGAATGCGATTATGGTACTTCATATCATCTGATATGTAACTGTCCCGCATTGACGCAGCTACGTATCCGGGTTTTTGGTTCTCCATGCATGGTTGAGTCTGTGCATACGGAGCTAAAATTGAAGGATATTCTCTCGTTTCTCACCCAATGTGGTAAGGAGCTATAGTCAGAAGGGTTCATCGTTCTTCCTGGAGTGAATGAATCCCTTCTGTATTCACCTTAAATAGGGTTTAGCAGATTGTTTGGCATCCTTTGGGGGGTACCGAATTTACTTCTGCTCGTACATACTGCGAGTCGTTCTGCATTCTTCCGAGAATGGTGTCGCTTTTGTAAGATCTCTAAATCCTCTCGGGGGTTGGAGGTTTTATTAACAGCAGACTGTTCGGGACCTCGTAGAGGTTCAGAATTTCCTTCTGCTTCCACTAAATGTGATCCTCAGCAGATTGTTCAGCATCCCTTAGGGGTGCAGAATTTGGTTCTGCTTTTATGTGTTTTTGTGTCGTCAATTTTTCCCATCCTCCTAGTCCAACCCTTACCATTTCCTTTCAATCCTTCCCTCTTATATATCGGGAAAATGATGCTAAAAACAAATTGATGGCAAGGCACAAATCTCCAAATATCAAGGGGAACGTGCCATTTGAGCCAATTTGTTCTGATTTCTGATTCCTGAAATCAATCGGCACTGTGAGCAGTTTGATTGATTGCGTCATCCAGCTGTTGGTCGTTTGCATAGAAGGAAAAGGAAACGTTGAGAAATGTTATACAACATCAGCCATTCTAATGGCTCGGAATGTTATCTAAAGAACTATTAAGATTACTTCTTTGCAAATCGATGGTGAAAATCATCAGTTTAGTGCAAATCGAGAAAAATTTTACTACCTTTGTGCACTTTTCGCAGTGCGAAATTCGCAAATGAAGCTAGGCATTTGGCTGATTCGCGTTCGAAAAAAATTTTCCGAAAAGTGTTCAATATCGTAGAGAATTCCACAATTTGGCCCTTACGAAAGCCGTACAGAATTTGGATAGTTTTTTTAACTCAAATATTGAGATGTGTGAAATATTGAAGTATATAAGCGATTGTACGACTTCTGTAAAATTAAAGACTGTCCCAGAAAGTATGCACGCAACCAAAAACCGCTGCCATTTCGCAATGGTTCAGAATCTGTCAATTTTTATGGCTGCGTCCTGTTGTTTACACTCTTCTCTAACCACATGTGCAGTTGTTTATTCGTTTTCATTTGTTTGTTTCGAAATGCGTGGACTTTCAGCAGAACAACGTCGAAAAATTGTGCACAAATGGTGCACAGAACGCGGACTGTCACTGAGAAAGATAGTAGAATAGAAGGAGTAAGTGAATAAGCCGTGCGAAAAGCAATCAGGAAGTTCGGTGAGGATGACATCTTTGAGGATAAACCGAAAACGGGTCGAAAATAAGGTCTTGCTAACCCTCAGTTGGGTAAACGTATACTGAAGGCGTTCGAGCAAAAGAAGGAGGTTTCAGTTCGGGATGTGGCCAAAAAAGTGGGCACTTCGAAGTCAAATGTTCGTCGTGCTAAAGAACATTTGAATCTTCGAACCTATAAGAAGCAGAAACAACCAAACCGTAGTCCGAAACAAGAAGCATCGATCAGGCCGAGGGTTCGAAAGCTGTACAATACGATTCTTGATGGAAATTTTTTCAAAGTGCTTTGTGGTTCCAAATCATTCGATTCGGTTCGATTCAGTTAGTCATAAAGTCGCTGTGAATCTGAAGGCAACTTTCAAGTTGTCCGGTGTAGCACGAACACCGGAGCAAATCTCAACGGAGGATCAGAGATTAATGTTAACAACTCGGAACCATTTTACGATACGACTCGTTTCAGTCGTACCCCGAACAAAAGAATTGAAAGCAATTGTGAAATTTCAATGGGAAAGTCCTTATCGGAGATATTCCACTTATTAAGCATTGCGTCAGTAGCTGTAAAAATCCGAGAAAGGAAAAAAAACGAAATCCCTCTCATCCCAACCCTTGGAATTCACAACTTCAAAGTTGAACCGTGCCCGTGGTGATTGATTAGATGACGGTACGAGAGTGTAACAAGCTTCAACTTTACTCCTGACGTATCGCTGCTCGTAAATTCATGCTTTTTATGCTAGCTCATCATTTGCCGTGCTACTTTCGATGCTTGATATACACCGCAGTCAAAGTTATTACAGCTAAAGATCTCGCCGGTTTCAGTGGGAGGGGGGTCAAAGGAAAGAGAAGAAAAAATCGCAGCCGCCAGGGTAGGTAGGGGTGCGGTGGGAAAGTCACTGTCATAATTTCCACCGGAATTGGTTATGTCCACATCCTCTCAGTGCGCCACCGAAGTCGTTTGTCATTCCTATCGGTACGGATTTGCAGTGGCTTTGTCCGAATCCATTGTGTGCCGCAAGCTAGCTTTCACAAATGTTTAAACATCCTTTTGGAAGACATCACAGGACTTTGGTTTCGGCTGCTGCTGCTGCTGCCGCCGCCAGCGTCATCTGTCCAGCCGGGAGAATGTTTTTCTTGTATGTCCTGATGCCCCCGATTGCTGCTTTCCGTTTTCTTACACGAGTAATATGCTAATCGTCCGAACAAAACGAGCATCCTTCGGTTGTGGTTTCTTGAGGTGACGGCGGCGGCGACGGCGGCTTGTGGATGTCAGTGGAAGTTCGGAGTCGGAACAAATTGAACACCATAAAACCACCCTCCCCCCAGACATCTTTCCCATCCAATTCATGGGATGGTAGCAGCGGAGAAACAATCTTTTTCTCTCTCTCTCTAGCATTGTATCCCTACCTGCAGGTATCGGAACTAGCAATGCAAAGACGTGAAAACTAGCAAAGCACACTTCTCGAAACTGATATCGGTGTCAGATTGAGCAAATATCTCGTTCGTGTTTGCGAGGAAGGACTCCAGGTTCTAAGTTCATACGTTGTAGCCTGTAGTCGGCCGGTGTAGTGCGGGTGGGTTCCACAGAATAACTCCCCCGGGAGGTTGAAGTTGCTGTCAGGTTGCGGTTAAAACTCGAGCGAAATTGTTTCGCTGGGAAAGGAGCGGTTTGGTAGGTTCGGTTCGCTGAGGAAGCTTCGACGGACTGTTTTTGTTCGGATGGCTGATGACTACCGTTAGAAGTTGACTAGCCAGGAAATTTCGGCACATAAACTGTGTGTCTGTAGGCAGTAGTATTCGGGATTTATTTTGCAGTCCAAGATGTAGATCAACTTCAATAGATTATTGGACATATTTCAACGTTGGCTAAACAGAAACGGTTGGTTGGTTGGTTGAGTGAGAGTCAGGAGATTAAAGATATTGCAATGCTGTTTTTGGTTTGGCATTTGGTTCACATTCTGTCAGTGGTTAGCGTGGATCATGGAGTGGCTCGAGCACGTGTTTCGTTTACGAATGGCAACTCCATAAATATTGCGATGGATCTCGATTGCATACTGATGAGCACGGTTGCATGTGCCGTTTCGGTGTGCTGCCTGGAATGGCTCGAAACGGGCTTCGGTATCCAATTTGTTACAATTACTGATTCGATTTTGGTCACATAAGTTCCACGTTCCACAATAGAATACAAAAATTTCCGGAGGGAACTGGAAACCGTGCGGAAGGCGAAAAATTTCATGCTCGGAAAATAAGCTGTTGTGGTAAGGCAGTCAAGTAACTGACAATCCCAGTCAGACAGTAAACCATTGGATCTGTTGACGATTATTATGCAATTATTTTTCAAATTTTGTTTCACTGGAATTTATTGACTGACATACAATGAGAAATTTGTGTGCAGTTTTTATATCGGAGAAAATAATTCAACTCCACAGCTTAGGCTATTGTTATTCAATTCATCTGAGCTCATCTTTTCTGTTCCGTTCTGTTCCGTTATGTTCCGTTCTGTTCCGTTCTGTTCCGTTCTGTTCCGTTCTGTTCCGTTCTGTTCCGTTCTGTTCCGTTCTGTTCCGTTCTGTTCCGTTCTGTTCCGTTCTGTTCCGTTCTGTTCCGTTCTGTTCCGTTCTGTTCCGTTCTGTTCCGTTCTGTTCCGTTCTGTTCCGTTCTGTTCCGTTCTGTTCCGTTCTGTTCCGTTCTGTTCCGTTCTGTTCCGTTCTGTTCCGTTCTGTTCCGTTCTGTTCCGTTCTGTTCCGTTCTGTTCCGTTCTGTTCCGTTCTGTTCCGTTCTGTTCCGTTCTGTTCCGTTCTGTTCCGTTCTGTTCCGTTCTGTTCCGTTCTGTTCCGTTCTGTTCCGTTCTGTTCCGTTCTGTTCCGTTCTGTTCCGTTCTGTTCCGTTCTGTTCCGTTCTGTTCCGTTCTGTTCCGTTCTGTTCCGTTCTGTTCCGTTCTGTTCCGTTCTGTTCCGTTCTGTTCCGTTCTGTTCCGTTCTGTTCCGTTCTGTTCCGTTCTGTTCCGTTCTGTTCCGTTCTGTTCCGTTCTGTTCCGTTCTGTTCCGTTCTGTTCCGTTCTGTTCCGTTCTGTTCCGTTCTGTTCCGTTCTGTTCCGTTCTGTTCCGTTCTGTTCCGTTCTGTTCCGTTCTGTTCCGTTCTGTTCCGTTCTGTTCCGTTCTGTTCCGTTCTGTTCCGTTCTGTTCCGTTCTGTTCCGTTCTGTTCCGTTCTGTTCCGTTCTGTTCCGTTCTGTTCCGTTCTGTTCCGTTCTGTTCCGTTCTGTTCCGTTCTGTTCCGTTCTGTTCCGTTCTGTTCCGTTCTGTTCCGTTCTGTTCCGGTCTGTTCCGTTCTGTTCCGTTCTGTTCCGTTCTGTTCCGTTCTGTTCCGTTCTGTTCCGTTCTGTTCCGTTCTGTTCCGTTCTGTTCCGTTCGGATCCGTTCGGTTTTGTTTTGTGTTCTGCTCGCACCGGTTCATCAATTCTGAAGAGTCATCTACGGCATTTACTGCCACTGAAATAATAAACACGCCAGTGGCTAAAATGAACTATTGTTCGTCCGTTTTTGTGTTTGTTGAATTTTCATACACGTCAACCCCGCCCTTTTTTGTGAAAGTGTACAGAGATGTTTATATTTAGGTAATTGATGTCGTACTTTACAAGGAAATACGTTCTGGGCATTTCCGTTTGGATTCGGAAGTTGATTTATTTCTTTCGTATATTTTTCTTTGACTCCAATATGTCAGACGCACGAAAGTACACAAAACTTCATCAATTATCGGCTACTACATATCAAATAAAAGGAAAGTTTTGTGTAGATAAATAAAACTCTTCCATTTCCGGCATACGAAAATACTACAGCTGTTTCAGTAGTTTTTGTTCTCCTCATATAGCTCCGAAAATTGCCTAATATCATGCACCAAAATAATTGGACGAATCATTATTTAAGCTAAGAATTAGAGTCAAATAAGAAAAATACAAAAAAAATAAATTTCAAAAAAGAAGAGGAATATTCGGCTGAACCGTTCAATATGATTATTAGTATTAGGAAGTATTATTCGGACTCACGTCAGTCCGGTTATGTCTCTGACATTACCCAACCACCTTTCTAAATATCTAGGCATACTTATTATAAACTTAGTACTAAATTTAAAAATGATCATTTAAATGCTCGGTATTGTTAAAAAAACAAAATACCGGAGTTGCATCAAACTTATGATTTACGCGAAACTATTACAATAAGGGGTTTTTTTGGAACGGGTTTAAAGAGTAGATTCCGGAATGATGTTGGAGGTATTTTGTAAATCCAACTTGGCGACTTCCGGTTTATTTCTATTCCTGGAAAGATGGCAATAGGCCTATTGATTACATATGGTATCACGAGTATGGGCCGAGGACAAAAAGTTCAATCACGCAGTTCCTTGTGTCGATAGATCTTAAAGCCTGCGCTCCAGTTAATTTTGGGTGACCTAGAATATTCACAATAAACAAATGATTTCCGTATGGTATTATGAACATGAACCGTGTACAAGGATCTTGATAGTGCATTTGGTTACGCTGGTAGATCTTAAGGCCTATACTCCAAGTAGTTTTCGGATGAACAAGCACTATCTCGTAAATTATCACAATGATCCAATTAATTGTGTCGTAAATACAACGTACCCACGCATCACCTATTCATTGACTTCAAAGCGGCATACGACACAATCGATCGAGAACAGCTATGGCAGATAATGCACGAATACGGTTTCCCGGATAAACTGATGCGATTGGTCAAAGCAACGATGGATAGAGTGATGTGCTACGTCCGAGTATCTGGGACGCTCTCGAGTCCCTTCGAATCTCGGAGAGGACTACGTCAAGGTGATGGACTTTCTTGTATCTTGTTCAATATTGCCCTGGAAGGTGTGATTCGAAGAGCTAGGATCGACACGAGTGGCACGATCTTCCGAAAGTCCGTACAACTTTTTGGCTTCGCTGACGATATTGATATTGTGACACGTAACCTTGAGAAGATGATGGAAACCTACATCGGACTGAAAGCTGAAGCTAGGCGTATCGGACTGGCCATAAATGCGTCGAAAACAAAATACATGAGAGGAAGAGGCTCTAAAGAAGAAACACTACGCCTCCCACCACGAATATTGATAGACGGTTACGATATCGAGGTGGTTGACGAGTTCGTGTATTTGGGCTCACTGGTGACCGCCGATAATGACACCAGCAGAGAAATTCATAGACGTATTTTGGCAGGGAATCGTGCGTACTTTGGACTCAGAAAAACCCTCCGATCGAGAAAAGTACGCCACCGCACGAAATTGACCATCTACAAAACGCTAATTAGACCGGTTGTTCTCTATGGCCACGAGACTTGTACTATGTTGGCAGAGGACCAACGCGCCCTCAGTGTTTTCGAAAGAAAGGTACTGAGGACCATCTATGGCGGAGTGCAGATGGAAGACGGAACGTGGAGACGGCGTATGAATCTCGAAATGCAACAGCTGCTAGGAGAACCACCCATCGTACGAACAGCTAAAATCGGACGTCTACGGTGGGCTGGGCATGTCATAAGGATGTCGGACGACAGCCCAGTGAAAATGGTTCTTCAATCTAATCCGATTGGTATAAGAAGAAGAGGAGCGCAGCAAGCAAGGTGGATCGATCAAGTGGAGGGTGATCTCAGAAGCATCCGTGCCTTGAGTGGCTGGCGACGAGCAGCCATGGATCGAGTTTTGTGGAGACGTATGCTTGATACAGCAAAGGACACCCCAGGCCTATAGCTGTTAAGTAAGGTAAGTATCCAATTAATTGAATGTGATATCACGAGTATGGACCACAGAATAGAAACTCACTAATGTCATCGATTTCGTTGGTAGACCTCAAGGCCTATGTACCAATGAGGTTTCGATAGGCAAGAACTACGAGAACATACCGCACTCATAGGTTTTGCAAAAGTCACCGGTCACGCGTTCATATGCTGATTTCTTTTTTTCCAGAGAATTTTTGTATGCCCCGATCTTAACTAGATTCTATGAAACCAAACAATTCCGTAATGCACATTTTAATTCACTGGATTGTTTTGTATACTTGGTCCTGGCCTTTGATCAGTTGATTACAATTTGCAGGGGTGGCCAGGATGCTTAGCTGCAAGCAACCAAGCGGGTCCATAGGTTGCGGATAGTGGAACGGCTTCCAGATATGGAGGCTACCTGCGATAGCAGTCCCGGACAAGCAGCGGGGGAGGGATAGGATGTGTCGGTTTCATGCAGCTGGCAACTGTAGAAGCGTCCCGAAATGTCACAAGCATCCGTACACCTTCTTGACAAGGCGAGTAGACGCCGCTTTAAAAGCGTCAGCCAATCTAAACCCCCTTGCAATGCAAGCGTCTGTTTCCCATGTTAGGGACGGCTCAAACAGCGTCTGCCTGGTATCCAGCGGCTGAATAAGAAATGCTATTCTTCGGAAGCTATATCTAAGATGGCAGCCCCATCCCACGGACCACCTACTGTCTCCGAAAATCAAGAACTGTTACAGAAACCAATAGAGAAAGATTACGAACTGATTTAACGGCAACGACTTTTAGCGCAAAACAACGGACAAGAATTGGAACATGAATTGTACTAACGCTAGCCCAACAGGGTAAATTGGAACAACTGGCGAGTGAGGCTCGACGCATGAAGCTCGAAATCCTGGGACTAAGTGAAGTCCGTTAGCCTATCTTTGGAGAACACAAGCTACCGTCGGGACAGGTATTACTGTATTCTGGTATACGAGGTCAAAATGCTCTCCGTCACCGTGGAGTTGGTTTCCTACTTAGCGCCCAAGCGAATGCGGCGCTCATCACGTGGAAACCTATCAATGAGAGGATAATCGCTGCCAGATTTAGAACGCGGGTCCGCAACCTAACCATCACCATTCCAAAAGGTGATATCAAGAGCTACACCGGCGACTTCATTGTGAAGATCGGCTCCGACAACCTAGACTATGAACGTGTCATGGGGCGGCATGGTCTTGGAGATATGAGCGACAACGGTGAGCTGTTTGCACAGTTTTGTAGCAATAACGACAATGGTGACAATGGTGGGGGCTCGCTCTTCCCCCATCGTCCAGCGCATAAAATCACGTGGGTTTCCTGAGATGGCATACTGAAAATCAAATGGACCACATCTGCATCAGCCGGAAAAGGAGACGGAGCCTACTTGACGTCCGAAATAAACCCAGTGCCGACATCGCGTCTGACCACCACCTTCTCATCGGAAAGATTCGCCTACGTATTGCGCGGGTCATGCGACAGGAGGAGAGGCTCGGGCGAGGATTCAACACACGCCGTTTAGAAGACAAGACCCAGCAGTTAAGAGGTCATTCGTGGAAGAACTGGAGCCCAGAGCTGCGGGTATTCCTGAAGGTGGTAGCGTAGAGGAACAGTGGACGGCGTTCAAAAAGACCTTTACAGAGACCTGCCAAAACAACCTGGGTGAACTGCGCGCCCGGAGGTAGGAGTGGATTACGGATGATACCTAGCGGAAAATCGAGGAACGGAAAGACGCAAACGCCGCGATAGAGCGAGCGAGAACCAGAGAAGCGAAGCGCCAAGCCCGCCAACAGTATTCGGCCCTCTCAAAGGAAGTGAAGCGCTCGTGCAGGCGGGATAAGCGAACGTGGGTGGACTCCCTGGCCGATGAAGGTGAGAAAGTCGCAACAACCGGCGATATCCGTCTTCTCTAGGATATCTCACGACGCCTTAGTGGAGTAAGGATTAATACAAGGGTGCCAGCGAAGGACGCGACTAGTCAGCTGCTAACCGACCCCACTGATCAGTTAAAACGTTGGATTGAACACTTCGAACAACTTCTTCAAGTTTCGACGGTCAACCAGCCATCAACATCTCGGAATGAGCCGCCAAGAGTGCGACACATCTCTCGTGTCAGCTCCGTGGTACCATCTTTACCGGAGATCAAAGCCGCCATCCAAAGCATGAAATCCAACAAGGCTTCTGGGGTCGATCGCATATCAGCGGAGATGCTCAAAGCTGACCCCCCGCTATCTACTCAAATGTTGCATCAACTATTTCGGAATAGCTGGGACACCGCGACATTCCCGGTTGACTGGATGCAGGACGTCTTAGTGAAGGTCCTGAAGAAGGGGGACTCAACTGTATGTGACAATTGGAGAGGTATCATAATACTGTTTATTGTTATCAAAGTTCTGTGTAAAGTTATCCTCAACCGGATACAGGAGAAGATCGACGTGACTCTCCGACGGCAACAGGCAGGATTCCGTGCCGGAAGATCCTGTGTGGACCATATTGTCACGCTCCGTATTATTCTGGAGCAGGTCAATGAATTCCAAGAGTACCTTTACTTGGTCTTCATTGACTACGAAAAAGCCTTCGACCAACTTAATCACGAAAACCTGTGGGGCGTAAGGGAGTCCCAGATAAAATAGTCAACCTCATCGAAGCGCAGTATGAGGCTTTCACGTGTAGAGTACTGCATAAAGGAGCCTTGTCTGACCCTATTCGGGTAGTCGCTGGAGTGATGCAAGGATGTATTCTATCACCGCTACTGTTCCTCATCGTGATACACGAGATAATGGTTGGTGCCCTTGACCGTGTATTAAACCGTGGGCTGCTTTGGCTGCCTATCACTATGGAGCATCTCAGTGAGCTCGATTTGGCAGATGACGTTGTTCTAGTATCGCAACGGCGCTCTGACATGCAAAGCAAACTCAACAATCTCGGCGAACGTCCCTCAGCGGCGGGTCTCAACATCAACGTCAGCAAGACTAAATCGTTGGATGTCAACGCGACCAATCCATCCAAATTTACGGTGGCTGGTCAGGTAGTGGATAAAGTTGAAAGCTTTCAATATCTTGGCAGCCAGATAGCGTCAGGCGGTGGGACCAAGAGCGACATAAGCGCTCGGATTAAGAAGGCAAGGTCTGCCTTTGCGAATCTACGAAATATCTGGAGATCAAATCAGATTCGTCTACGCACTAAGATCCGGATTTTCAACACAAACGTGAAATCTGTACTGTTGTACGCCAGCGAAACCTGGGGTATACCAGCTGAAAGCACGCAAAAACTGCAGGTGTTTATCAACCGATGTCTGCGGTATATAATTCGTGCCTGGTGGTGGATTTCGAGTGCCGAGCTCCATCGTCGTTGTCATCAGAAGCCGATATTGACTGAAATTCGGGAACGTAAGTGGAATTAGCTCGGACACTCACTTCGAAAGAGCGGAAACGAAATCTGCAAGCAAGCGCTGGACTGGAATCCAGCCGGACATCGCAGCAGAGGTAGACCTAGGGGCTCATGGCGGCGGAGCCTGAAAAAGGAATTTAAGCGAGTCGATCAGAATTTGACCAGGGCCTGGAAGGCAAACAATCGCCCAGGATGGAAATCTTTCCCGTTGACCCTTTGCACCACTGCCGGTGCACAGGACTCATAAGTAAGTAAGTAAAATTGTTTTGTATACGTATAAATAAAACTTTCGGACCACCGTCTGATTCGTGTTCTCGTGTATCCAAAATCACGAAATTAAGCAACGTCCTAGAAAACGCTAATAACCATAATTCCTCCGAGGCAAACTGCGCAAGCAATAATCCTTCATCGTTTCAACTTATTAGTCGACCGTGAGAGTTCACTCGTTTATTCACACCCGGTTATCTAATGAGCGAAATAATGAATATTGCGGTGCAGATCTACAGCTACAGCTCCTGCTCATCCTGTGGGAAACCCCGAAGCAAACGACGCCACCTGCCACGAGTGCATCCCGGCGACGGTAGCAGACCATAAAGCATCCGTGCTGAAATGAAATGTGCAAAAGCTACCGCAAACCGAAGGGGAGTGGGGGATGTCCTCTTTTCTCTTCTCTTCGCTGTATAACGTGTGTCATATATCTATTTGTTGCACCGCAGGAAGAATCTCGGTCATACCGTGCCTGGCTAAGGAACTGGAAGCAGGAGTTAGCCCTAATGCAGCAGACGGGTGCCAGTGCTGCTAATGTCAGTTGTCCATTTTCGGAGCGGGCCCCAAACAGCGAAACGGCACACCGGAGACCGGCGACAGGCCAACCGTAGCTGGCAGGAATCTACTGTAGGACGGAGCTACGGACCTACGGTACTACTAACACATATGTTTACCATTACAGCAGCTAGCTACTTCCGCAGCGGGGCTCCTTGCCGTAATCATTGGCAAGCCACATCCAAATTGATTGCAAGGAGACACATATTTTAATACCAACGGTGTTCATTTGCACATTCCGGCAGGATTGAGCTAGCAGCTAAGTACATTTGCGGATTGTAAGGTTTCACGGCAAATGAATCGGGGTCTTAGCGCCACGGATGGCTGAGGGGAATACCCTTCCGAGGGGCGACGAGTTTTAAATGCTTTTAATTTAATTGCACGCTTAGTTCAGTAATCCTAGGAACAAAATATACCCAAGCTCAATTCTAAGAAGACTTTAAGGCAGAGGAAAAAAACTTACAAAAAATCGTACTGTTAATATGAATTTGTAAGAGAACAAATTTGGGAGTTTTCTAAAAATGTGTAGTTTATTGATTAGGAAATGAGAATCTGGTAAAAATAAACTGGTACTTTACCAGCTCAAAACTACGCTTACCCAATCGAATTGATGGTTGCAACACTTGACAAACTTACCTGAAATAAAAAAAAAAACAAAATAATTTGATAAAAAAAAGTGCATTATTATATTTTGTATGAAATATATCAAAACCATAGAAAAATAGCAGAGTTAAAAAATTTTTTAAACAAACAATGAACTAATTGTCAAAAACAATCATTGCTTTCTGTCTAACGTGTCGTTAGGGTCTTTCTCATTTTATCGATTCCACGGAAACTGATATGATCTTGTTCACATTGCTGTAATTCTCAACCAGGTCCTAAACGTCAATATAGTTATGTCTTTGACATTAACCACCCGCTGTTTTCTTATCTTCCATCCTATCTATTCAAGTATCATTTCATGCGATTTTTTTGAGACTTTTCTATGCAAATTTTCAAAGCTATGCAAATATTCAAAGTTAAGCTTTTTTTCATGAAAGTTCATAAAGTTATATGGTTTATATGGAAATACATGAAACGTTGGGATCTAGTGTTATCTCGATAAAAATTGTTAGGTCCACTCTCGGCGATTTTTTTTTCGAGAAAACACAAGATTTCGATGTTTAATTAAATTTTAAATCATCTGGCACCAACAATTTTTGTTATTTTTACGTTTCGTCTTTGACTCATCAGTGCAGAGCAGTTCAAATTGAACTGCTTAGCGCTAAACTCGGCAGTTCAATTTGTACTGCTCTGCACTGATGTGTCAAAGTTGAAACGTAAAAATAATAAAAACAATTTTTGCCTTTCTCTATAGTCAAAGTCAAAGTTTTGGCATTTCAATCCTTTTGTGGAATTTGGCGTTTCTATTTCAACAGACTTCTCAGCCTATTCTTAGTGTACTGAATCATTGCATGACTATTACTATGGATGCTACTGACACTAAGAATCCTTCCAGGTCGGGGCTCGAACATACGACAACTGGCTTGTAAGACCAACGTCCTATGCATTGAACCGCCAACCCGGGACATGTTTCTCTATAGAAATGTATTACAATTGACCGATAAAAACCGACTTTCGAACGGAGCCTTGGAGACCCATAGTGTTATATACCATTCGACTCAGTTCGGCGAGGTCGGGAAATGTCTGTGTGTGCACTTTTCAAAAATATTTTTGCCGCTCAATTTTCTCAGAGATGGCTGAACCGATTTGAACAAGCTTAAGCTCGTTTGAAAACTACTATTAGGCCATTGATCAAGTTCGAAGATCAAATGACTGCGACTTCCGGTTCCGGAGATATGATGGTATAAGTGACGTAACCCACAAAACACGTTGTTTTTATCGCTCTAATATATATAAGGGTGCCAATGTTTTAGGATCACCTCTCATTTGGTAAAGCGATAGTGCTCAAAAGTTTAAGAAACTCGAAAAAAGTCCCCATGCAAATTTTTGAGCTAAATCGGATACTGCATGATCACCATAGAGAGGAGTACATAAGATTTCCGAAATCGAATATTTTTTTCAATGTCAAAAGTCTTACAATTACATGAAGCGTCGAGATTCAATTTCATCTCAAAAAAAATTGTTTGAAAAAATCGACTTTCTGTGATTTTATATTTAGAGATTTTCTCTAAGTCCCAGAAAGTCTATTTTTCTCAAAAAATGGCACTAAATCTCGACGTTTCATGCAATTCTAAGACTTTTGGCATCCAAAAAAAATTTCGATTTCGGTAATTCCAACTTTCCGACTCGAACATTTGTTCGACCACTTTTGAAACGGCGAAAACATTGTCTTACCATTTTTCCACTCAATAGATTCAGATTTGATTCTCAAACTAGACATAGTTCTCGAATAATTCTCGCAACTGAAGATCAATATTACAGTGCGAATTTCACAGCAGGCAAGAAAAATGATTATTGCAGACCGTGTTTGCTGTTCGCACAGATGTGCAAATGAATTCTGAATCAAAAAAACATCTGAAATAGCTGCACGGGTATGTTCGGTTCCAGACTTAGTTTACAAAATCCAGGTCCACAATTTTATTTTAGTCTTTAGAACTAGAATCTAAGACCAGAATCCAGATCCAGAAACCATTTCCAGAATCCAGGATCAACATTCAGTTCCAGATTTCATTTCCAGAGTCCAGGTCCAGAATTTTGTTCCAAACCCCAGTTCTAGAATTCAAGTCCGGGATTCAGTTCCAGAACTCAGATCAAGAATTCATTTCTAGAATCTAGATTCAGAGTTCTGTTCATTCCCAGAGTCCAGGTCCAGAATTTTTTTCTAATTCCCAGTTCTTGAAACCAGGCACATAATTAAGTTTCAGAACTCATTTCCAGAGTCCATGTTCAAAATTCGGTTTCATACTTAATTTACAGAATTCAGGCCCAAAATTCAGTTCCAAAATTTTGTTACACTTCAGTTGTAAAATCCAAGTTCTGAATTTAGCTCCGATTCACTGTCATAAATCAGTTCCAGAATCCATGTTCAAAACTCGGTTCCAGAATCCAGAATTTCGTTTCGGTCTTCAGTTCTAGAATTCAAGTTCATTATTCAGTTTCAAAATTCCTGTTCAGAATTCAGTTCCAGAATTAAGTTCTAGAATTTATTTCTAGAATCCAAGTTCAAAATGTGGTTTCAGGTCTAATTCACTGAATCAAGGTCCAGATTTCAGCTCTAGAATCTAGTTGCAGAACTCATTTCTAGAATCCATGTTCAAAGTTCGATTCCAGACTTAATTTACAGAACCCAGGTTCTGAACTGAGTTGAACTCAGTTCGAGAATCCAGGTCCAGAGCTCAGTTCCTGAGTTCAGTTACAGAACTCAGTTCTAGATTTCAGTTTCAGAACTAATTCCTAGAAATTTGTATAAAATTCGGTTCCATATTTAATTTACAGAACCCAGGTTCAGAAATCAGTTCCAGAATTCATGTTCAAAACTCGGCTTCAAACATAATTTACAAAAACCAGGTTCAGAGTTCTGTTTTAAATTCCAGGTCCACAACTTTTACTGTCTTCAGTTATAGATTCCGTGTTCAAAGTTCGGTTCCAGAATCCATCTTCAAAATTCGGTTTCAGACTAAAATGACACAATCCTGGTTTAGGATTCATGGCCCAGAATTTCGTTTCAGTCTTCAGTTCTAGAATCCAAGTACATAATTCAGTTTTAAAATTCAAGTCCAGAATTCAGTTCTAGAATTAGGTTCTAGAATTTATTTCTAAAATCCATTTTCAATGTTTGGTTTCAGACATAATTTACAGAATTCAAGTCCAGATTTCAGTTCCAGAATCTAGTTCCCGAACTCATTTCTAGAATCCATGTTCAAAGTTCGATTCCAGAGTTAATGTGCAGAACCCAGGTTCTGAACTGAGTTCCAGAATCCAGGTCCAAATTTAAATGCTAAAACTCAGTTCGAGAATCCAGATCCAGAGCTTAGTTCCTGAATTCAGTTACAGAACTCAGTTCTAGAATTCAGTTCCAGAATTCAGTTCTAGAACTCGTTTCTAGAAATCGGTTCAAAATTCGGTTCCAGACTTAATTTACAGAACCCAGGTTCAGAAATCAGTTCCAGAATTCATGTTCAAAACTCGGCTCCAAACATAATTTACAAAAACCAGGTTCAGAGTTCTGTTTTAGATTCCAGGTCCACAACTTTTACTGTCTTCAGTTATGGATTCCGTGTTCAAAGTTCGGTGCCAGAATCCATCTTTAAAATTCGGTTTCAGACTAAAATGACACAATCCTAGTTTAGGATTCAGGGCCCAGAATTTCGTTTCTGTCTTCAGTTCTAGAATCCAAGTACATAATTCAGTTTTAAAATTCAAGTCCATAATTCAGTTCTAGAATTAAATTCTAAAATTTATTTCTAGAATCCAAGTTCAAAATTGGGTTTCAGACATAATTTACGGAATTCAAGTCCAGATGTCAGCTCCAGAATCAAGTTCCAGAACTCATTTCTAGAATCCATGTTCAAAATTTGGTTCCAGACTTAATTTACAGAACCCAGGTTCAGAATTCAGTTCCAGAATCCAGGTCCAAATTTATATTCTAAAATTCTGTTCCAGAATCTAGGTCCAGAGCTCAGTTCCTGGATTCAGTTACAGAACTCAGTTCCAGAATTCAGTTCCAGAAATTATTTCTAGATATCTGTTCAAAATTTGGTTCCTGACTTAATTTACAGAATCTAGGTTCAGAATTCATTTCCAAAATTCATGTTCAAAACTCGGCTCCAAACATAATTTACAAAAACCAAGTTCAGAGTTCTGTTCCAGATTCCAGGTCCAGAATTTATTCTCAGTTTTCAGTTCTGGATTCCATGTTCAAAATTCGGTTCCAGAATTCATTTACAGAATCTAGGTTCAGAATTCTGTTTCCGAATTCAGATCCCTAATGTTGTTCCAAAACTCATTTCCAGAATCCAGGAACAGACAGTTCTAGTTTTCGAGTTCAGTTTGATAATCCATATCCAAAGTTCAGGTTTAGATTTCAGTTCCAAAATAAAGTTTTTCAGAATTTTAGATCCGTCTATTGGAACTGAATTTGAATATTGGAACTTAAAACAGAACCTAGATAATAAAAATTAATTCAGGACCTGATTGTTTTTCATAAAGTTTTTTTTATTCACCTTTACACTTAAGTTTAACGCGGCCGTTTTGCAGTAATTTTTTTTTTGGCTGGATCTTGTTAGAATTTTTATTTCCTGGAGGAGAGGCACTTTCGCTGTTATCTAGCGGATAGAGGAGGAGCAGGGGTTCGCTATTCACAATCCCGTCCATTGGTTCAGCATCACTGTTATTGGCGGAACAATCGTTATTTTGTCGTGAATACGACTTACTTTATTATGGGGCGCCTTTTCAAAATGTACCCTCTGAGAGAGTGATAAGTTTTTGATCGTGAATATCTCCTGTTGTATCTAACGAATCAACATAATTCTTGCTACATGCCATCGGAAATATGATCACAATTTTATGATAAAATTTTCAGTTGTGTGACATAATCACAAATAGTTCAAAATTAAACTTTTCTGAAATGTTTGGTATAAACGAGTATCAAAGAGGATAATTCATAGGGCGCGTTCGTATTTTGATAACTCATAGCTCAGTGATCTGTGGAAGGATTTATATAATCTAACTACGAATAGAATCGAAAATTTTCAACTTGAACGTGTATAGCTACAACATTGAAATTTTTCAATAGTACACTATCTGTTTGATTTAACCCAAGACAGCACGAGAGAAACATTGAGGACCTGTCGTCTCACTATTTCCCGTTCTGTGAACAGGAAAAGGAATTTTGGCAAAGAGGTCCGTACACCGCTGCCAGTAGCAGGTATAAAACGAAATGTCATGTAAGAAATAGCGTCATTTGAGTTGAAGCAGCTACTCTGAACGCACGAGACACTGTCAGCACGATGGCACCGAAAACTGGTAGAAAGGCAGTCAAAAAGTTCGGCAAGGCCTATTTAAAGCACTTTTCAGTGCTTTTCAGACACTTCAAAGCACTTTTCAGTGCTAAAGATCAAGATAAAGAACTAGTTGAATTTTGTCGCTTTCCTACCATTTTCTGAGCAACTGTTGCCGAAACAAGACACACACGAGAACCATCTCAGATCTAAATGCAAATCTTGTTGATTGTGACAATTCAAGGCACTTTTTAGTGCCACAGATAATCATTAAGAGTTAATCAAACTTTCAATATCTTTTACCAAAAGATTCATAAAGATGGAAATTAGAATAATTTGTACCGTAACTAACGTATTCAATTACGAACGGCAACGCGAAAGAGAAAGTGATGATGTTGAACACATCTTTATACTAGTATGGGGTCGTGTGTTCAGACCAGGCCATTGCAATAGTCTCGTACTGAAATTTCGAGAAGGATCAGATATCTTCGAACTTCATAGCTTCAATAAAAATAAACTACAAACTTGTCGTACCTAGCCTCCTGTATTAGCAAATTGAAAAGGAATTGTTTCAAGTTTGGAATATATAGTTGTAAAACAGTAGCTGTTTAATGTAACTAATCTGTACTTTAATGTAGGTGCATCGCTTCAAACTCTATTAGTGAAAAAGGGGAAAGCTTGCACAATTCATACAATCAATCAACTAATTCATATTCGGAAAAGTGATGGGAGCGTGCCAGTTTTTTCGTATTCACGACACCCAGTTATGTCTCTGACATTGCCCACCCGCCTTTTTTTTCACAGGCGTTGAGTAGCTGCAGCTGGTGTACTTTGTTCTATAAGTTCTGTAAGGGTTTCGTTGAGGAGTATGTTTCATTGTTTTTGGTGGCTGTCACAGGTGTACTGGGGTTGCTTGGGTTGGAGTGAAGGAAGCACCGATGTCCTTTGGTGTAGTTGTCTCCTTGTCCAGTTTATCACATGACGTACAGCTTTTTGGCAATATTGACATGTGGCCATCTGATTGTCATAGGTAACAAGTGATTTGCACGGGATTCTTGTATCCTGACCGAAAGTCACATAAGAAGGTATAGCCCTCTTCAAGTGCACCAAAATTCAGATTTAGGCCAGGAATCAGTACCCGAATCGAGGTTCAGAACTCACTTAAAATTCTAGAATTCATGTTGCAGAATTCTGGAACTTTGGCCTTGGTTCTGGATCTGAATTTCGAAACTGAACTTTGGATCTGAATACTGAAATTAAGATTCAGGTTCAAGTCAGAATCTAGGTATAGTATTCGATTCCAAAATTCCGAACCAGAATTCAATTCTGGAATCCAGGTCCAGAATTCATTTTTGGGAGCCATGCCTAAATTACCATTCCCAAATTCAGTCTCAGTTGAATACATAGAGCATTGGTCTTACAAACCAGTTGTCGTATGTTCGAGCCCCGTCCTGGAAAGATTGCTAATGTTAGTAGGATCGTAGCACCAGCCATGCAATAGTTCTGTATGCTACGAATCGGCTACGAAGTCTGTCTTGAAACAAAAGCTCAAATTGCACAAACGAAATATAATATCAATGTTTCGTATGTGCACTACCCATGCCACTTTTCTGATATTGTTCTAATTCATTTGCCAGTCTGTGCGTACAGTAAACAATGTCGGTGATGATTATTTATCTTACCAGCTTCAACGTTCGCACTGTAGCAAGTAAAAACACATGGGTTCCGGTCCTAACAAAGAGAACACGAAGCATTTGATACAAAATAAACTTTATTCATCAACGTAATCTTCAGCAAGAACAGTCATTTCAGCGCCGCTCGAACATTTCGATAACCCTTTTGTAAAACGATTTATCTTTTGCCTCAAAATAGACCACAGTTTCAGCAATAACCTCTTCATTCGTTCGAATTTTCTTTCCGGCGAGCATTTTTTTTCAGGTTGTGAACTGCCAGTAGTCACTGGGAGCCAAATCTGGCGAATACGGTGGATGTGGGAGTAATTCGAAGTTCATTTCATGTAGTTTTGTCATTGTTTTGATTGATATGTGACACAGTGCGTTGTCCTGATGATTTTCTTCGTCATATGCGGTCGTTCCTTTGCAATTTCATCCTTCAAATAACGCTATATAATATGCACTGTTAATAGTATTTCTTTTCTCAAGATAATCGATAAATATTACACCACGCACATCCCATAATACCGAGGCCATAACCTTTCCAGCCGATTGATTTACTTTCGGGCGCTTTGGATGAGGTTCGCCAGTTGCTGTCCACTCAGATGACGATCGTTTTGATTTGAGTGAAGTGACGAATCCATTTTTCATCCATTGTCACATATCGACACAAAAATTCCAGTTTGTTACGTTTAAACACGGCCAAACACTGCTCAGAACCATCAACACGTTTTTGTTTTTGGTCAACAGTGAGGAAACACGATGTAAGCTAACTCACGCAACTTCCACTGCGTTTTGCTTCATCGATGTCTCAAACAAACCAACGCTTTATTTTTGTTTCTGATAGATGGAAGTCTCCATAACACTTTTCCAGCCATTGTTTCGCTTGAACGGTATTTCTTCCAATCAAGAAACAGTGTAAAATTAAAACACGAAATTGTTTTTGATCCATTGTTCCAGCACAATAACTCACAAACTCGAGAATAGAATATCATGAAATTTCAACAGCTGTATTTTAAAGGTTAGTATTAACTGGAAAAACGGTGACTGCAATGAAACTAGCGCCATCTATGTGTTAGACCCGGGACCTTTCAGGCCATGTGTTACAATGCTCTTATCTATCCTGCTAGAACAAAATTGTACTCAAACTATCAGAGAAGATGAAATAGACAAATCGAACAAATTTTGGCAGAACCCATTCTGTTTTTATTGAAACTTTCCAGACTCTGTTTTATCAAAACTGATCCAGACTGTCTTTCGAAAAGGGCTATTCTATCATTTTTTCAAAAATGGTTATCGAAAAATAACCAGTCATACAACTATAGGTTTTACTAGTGATTTTCAAAATATTAGTCGAAAAATATAAAAATCGAGTCCGACACTGAGAAAAATCGATATTAATAATTCAAGTTTGATTAACACAAATTATGCAATTTGCAATAATGATAAAATTTTGCCTTAAAATAGGTAATTTAAGGAAAAAAAGTTTTACATTTTAGCTTCAAGTTTTAAGTTTTTCTTGTCAGATACTGGGAAAAAATCTTTTTATCTAAAACTAAACTAAACTGCTAGTCATGATCATCTAAGACTCCAATCTCTTCACAAATTTCAGGGTTTCAGGGTTAGAAAAAAAGAGTTATTTGACGGTTAGAACACTTATATGATTTTATCTCCAGAACCGAAAATTTTAGTCATATGATCATTAAACTTGATTAAGAATAAATAAAACTAAACTTTCAAATGAGCCTAAAACTATTGAAGTCGGTTCTTAAAACATTGAGACAACTGAGCGTTAAGAAAATAGAGCGGTTTGTCGGTTACGTCACTTCTACGATCATATCGCAGGAATCGGAAGGGCCAGCCTTGTGATCTCCAAACTTCATCCACAACTCAAGATGAGCAGTTCAACTTAAGCCAGCTTACTTTGCTTCTGCTTAGCGTTTTAAGTTGAATTCCCAGGTATCAATTTTAGCTCAATTTGAACTGCTAAATCACTGATGGGTCGAAGGCAAAAGCTGAACAAAATGGAATCATTTCTCGCTATGATCGGAATAAACACTTTTCTCATCAAACTCATCCAAATTTTCTTAGGCCGTTTAGTCACTCATGAATAAAAACAATGTTTTATGAGATAACTAAAAACATTTCTTTTTCTTATACATCATGACGATCACGTAAGCACAAATCGGTGTCAAAACAAAACAAATTTGCTGCTTTAGGCCGAAGTACGCATGCGGTGCTAAAAACCCCTAAATGGCTACTATCTGTTGACGGCCAGAATGTCGTCACCAAGTTTCTTTCATTCGGCATTTCAATAAAGACCTGACAGCCAAGTGTAAATGTAAATAACTTTAACTTTACGCATGCTCAGCGGTTTATGTTGAACCGTTAACTGGCTAATGCACTGATGAGACGAAGATGAATTGTAAAAAATGTATTTCTTCGGACAAGGAGGTTCCTGCTTAGCCCTTCCTAAATAAAGAACCATAATTTTAGAACAGAACAATATCACCTAAGCACGAATCAATGAGTTAGGTAAGCATCGAAACGCTGAAAAATTTTCAAATAAGCGTGTAATATTTTGTAAAAATCGTTACAAACGTAATAAAATAAATACTATTTGAATTTAAGTTTTGTGTTCCAATCAAGCGCAAAAAATGTTTCGATGAAAAGTAATCACTTAAATGCATCGAAGATTCGTAGTAAATGACTTAGAACAAATCGACGCGTAGTATTTTATTCTGCCACAGCACAACAACCTCAAGTCAAAACAATTTCTCACGCTCCACAAAGCCTCCGTTCGACAGCTTAAATATGCATACATATGAAAGTTAGAAAAGTATTCCAATTCTTCCACTGGCAGGGGCACAGGATTCGGTGTGGTTCGATATCCGCCGACAGTGGGAACAGAAAAGAAAATTTCCTCTCACAATATTTATTCAACCCCCTGGCAGCCTCTTATGTGGGGATTATGCGATTATGGGTTATTTTTTATTCTGCCCCGAGTAACAAAACCTCCGGTCGTAACACAACAACACAGCGAGCTTCGGTCGACCAAGGAGTTCCCAAATCCTCGTCAAGAGCAAATAAGATGTTTTTCCCCGGGGGCAACCATTCAACGGAGCTAGAATCATTTCATCCGTCTAGCAGAGGCTGGGCGAACAGGAATTGGCCAGGGGAGAAAGTAGGCCTCTTCGACGAGCCTGGTGGACGCCGCCGAGTCAGGATGTGTTCTTCGGTACGAGCGCGAAAATAAAACTGTTGAAGCATAACCAGCTACCATCCAACGCGTTGCTGTGATGATGATGTTTCAATGGAGCATGGCAAAAACTCCGGGAAGGCAGAATTCCATTCCGAGGCGCGCTGATCCACGCAACCACTGTCGAGGGAATCCCCGAAAAATAATGTAGATCCCAGTAGAGCTCTATAACTTTATCTCGTTGTCATGTTTAGTCATTGCTTCCATGGCTGTCAACATTTTTTTGTTTGGCTTCCGAATAAGTGAATCAAAATTTGAACAAAGGAAGAAGTTAGAATTTTCGTCTTTGATGTGTATCGCAAATTAGAAAAGTACTAACACTTTTGTGTCACATTACAGAAACCAAACGGGGACTAAAGGTAAATTAGCAGCGTAACTGATTTCGTGGAAGCAGTATAAAAAGCCTTTTCTAATCATCCTAGTGTGTAATAATATTTTTCGTATATTATTCAGCATCTCCTATGCATACTTTCAATCGTACTAAATTTATATTCTATTTCTGTATTTAAGTTAGTGAAAATCGCATCGCATCAATCACATCAAACTGAAACAGTTTTAAGACAAATTTAAAAGAATTTCCAAAAACTTTCTGCACCTTCGATTACATAAATGGCAGTTTGAAATAAATAACGGGTCCAGCCAGGCGCGTATAAGGGGGGAGGTTCGAACGTTAGACCGGATACGTGGTTAAACCGAACAGCTTAAATATCTTAAACAACTTGCAATTAATTCGAGTCATGGATTACCTTTTACATTGGGTGAACATTCAGTTTCAATGGATGATTTTTTTTCAATTGCTAAAAAGTGTCCGATTTAGCCCCGGTCTCCCCTACATTATGAAAGCCACTCTCGAACATTTTTTCTGGGTACTCACCAGGGTCCAGTATAAGAAATAACAGTTCAAATGGCTTACAAATTGGATCGGTTTTGAGCCTAACTTAGAAGATTGTTTACAATTTTTCATGACGGCTTAAAATTTTGAAAACTTATCACTTTGTAATGTTAGAACCGGAAGACGGATTTGGATATTTTGTATAGGAATAGCAGACCTGCTAACTTGAGTTTGTTTTTAATAAAATCTGATGAATTTATTTGTCAAATTTAAAGAGTTCGCTACTCATCACAATATTTCATACTAAAAAAAACTCTTGAAATGGACATTTTTATTTTCTGCACCCAATCTCTAGAACCGGAAGTTATATCTGGACAAAAACCGGGATCTTCTTATGGCATCTGAAGACGTTTAATTTGAATATAAGTTTGTAAAAATCGGTTCAGCAGTCTCCGGAAGAATCGAGTGATATTATTTTCACTTTTATGGTGAATGTCAACCTATAATTCCGAAACCGGAAGTCGGATCCAAAAGAAATTCAGGAACTTTGTTCGGAACCATAAGACCTTTGATTTGAATCTAAGTTTATGAAAATCTATTTGAATCTAAGTTTATGAAAATCTATTTGGCCTTCTCAGAAAAAAGTGAGTGAGTTTCATTTGTTTCCGGTACTTTTGGAACCGGAATATGGGGACCGGTGGATCTTGTGGCTAGTAAAGCACATGATTCATAAACTGATTATGTATTGAACATAATAAAAAGGCTATGCAAACGCTGTGAAAACCGATTTTACATCCGAGATCCGATTTAACCATACAAAGTTCCTGAGTTTCATTTGGGTCCAACTTCTGGTTCCGGAATTACAGGGTGATATGCACCGAAAAAAGAAAGAAAAATAGTCACACACGTTTCTCATAGATGGCTGAACCGATTTCACAAATTTAAAATCAAATTGAAGGTCTTATGGCCTCATACAATTTTCTTGAATTTCATTTGGATCCGACTTCCGGTACCGGAATTACAAGTAAATATGTGCAAAGTTATTAAAAAATAAAATAATCAATTTTCTCGAAAATTTCTGAGCCGATTTTCACAAACTAAGATGAAAATAAAAGGTTTCAGAATTCTTTTAAAAAAACCGAAAAGTTGACCCAGAACCGACTTCCGGTTCCGGCATTACAGTGCGATTAGTGAAAATTTTCAATTTCATGAGTATTTCTTCACAAGCGATAGCGAAACGAGGTTCTCATTTTAATAAAACTTACTGTTAAATTCATCTAGTTGGTAAATCTTGTTAGTTAGTGAATATATAAAAATATTTTGGGGCTACTAGTCCTCGGTTTCCGCTTCCGAAACCACCGATAATAGTGAAGAAAATCTTCAGAAAAGGAACTCACTTCGATTTCTCAGCAACGGTTGAGCCGATTTTCACATCAGGATTGTAAGGCGATGAGTGTCAAAACATTCAAATCGTCGTTCAAAATGACGATGCAAAACTGGTACGCGTCGGTACGTGCGGTTTTGCTCCGTTCGCAGCGTGCTTTGTTCAATTACGTATAGCGTGCAGGGTTGCCACATTTAAATTTATATTTTTTAAAGCGAAAATATGTAAATTTCTAACTCTTTTATTCAATTTGTACCTAATTGTTAGTGTTATTAAAAGATCGATGATTTTCTATAAAAGTACACTTATTGCCTTTCTCATATAGAAAGTTCAGGCAATGACTTGAAAAATTGACTAATGAAAATCGGCCCATAGGGCTAAGTGTTCTATTTCTTTCGACACAGTTCGTCTAGCTGAGTAATGTATGTGTATGTGCGTGTATGTGGGTGAGTATGTGTCAAATAATGTCACTCATAAAATAAAAAATCTCGTAGTCCCACAGGTTGCTATTGAATTTCACACCGTCATTTAGAGGACGATGCAAAAAAGGGTAAAATTTTACTAGATTTGTCTTAAAACTGATTCAATTTGTAGGCTATATTATTTACTTACTAAACGAACCGACTTCGGCTATACTGGTTCCAAGTTCCCGGTTCCTGAAGTATCGGACATAGTAGTCAAAAGTTCAAAAAGAGACTCACTCAATTTTCTCAGAGATGATTGGATTTCCACAAACAAACTCAAATAAAAGTTTCTATAGTTTCATAGGTTGCTGTTAAATTTCATCCAAATCCGACTTCCGGTTCCAGAACTATAGGGGGAAGTGTGTTTAATCATTCACTTTACATAACGTTTTGAAAGTTTAAACACTTATCATAAATCCTACAATTCCAGAACCAGAAATCGGATCAGGATAAAATTCGGCTGTTTTGTGTAAGATCAAAATAATTAAAATAGAATTTAGTACAGATTTTAGTACAGTTTCGAAGAATTTCTACCTTCTTTTCACCGCTGTTTAGAATGACGGTTTGAACATTCATCACCTTATAATTTTGGAAGCCGGATCTGGATACAATTTAGAATATGTTTAAGTACTTCTTCCGCTTGCAAGTTCTACAAAATAGAGAAATTTTAAACAAATATTAAGGAAGTTACTGAGCTTTATATGGTCTCTTCTGCAAAAAAACTAGCATGAGATTGAAATTTCTGAACTACACTCAAGTCCCTATTTTATACTGGTTTTCTATGCGACATTTTTATGTGTTTTTTATTATTATACGGTTTTTCATAGAGCGAATTTTCAAAGTTTTGCGGTTTTCCTTTTCTTGCCACTCAAAAAGTCTCATTAAAACATTTGTAAGATTCTATCCTCGGCCATTAGTATCAGGCCCGTGCGCAGGGGGTTTCAACGCCCCCCATGGAAGATTTTCCAACAGTAAGCTCCATGAACAATGGAGTACTTTTTTATGTAAAAGTGCAAATAACCTAACCTTTCTTTCAAAGTTTTGCATCTTCCTCACATTTTGAACCCTCCTTCCTCCCTTGAATCTCAACCTTGAACCTCCCCCACCCCCTTTTGACCCCTCCCTTGAACCACCACCACTCCCCCTCCCCCTAGAATGATTCCTGCGCACGAGCCTGATTAGTATTGTGAGCTTTGGCCTCAAATTTCGTTATAATGAAGTCTAAATGTCATTGCTTGATCCAGAGTCATTTGATGTAGCTCACAGCAGTCTACGGGACAATTAATAACTTTAAAAATTCTGAAAATCTGAGTTTCGGTGGTAACAGCAAGAAGAAGCCGTTAATGAAAATCGAAAACAGCAGCGGGCCGAGAATGCTCCCTTGCGGAATTTCAGACGGGATTGAGAGATTGTTACACTGACTACTGACACTGACGCTTCATCGATTTGCCATCCAGATTCCATACTATGCACACGTTTGAGGTCGTCCAAATCTCCGAAATCCAAGATGGTGACTTCCAGTATTAATAGCAGTGTTGTGAACCTTGAATAGTAATTGTTTAAAGAATATTCTTCTTTAACCAGTTGCTTAGTATTTTCACACAAAATTTAAGTATACAAGAATTTTGTGTTAAATCTTTTTTCGAAATTGGCAGCGCTCTTTCAGATTTCAATTAAACTTTCTGATCATGTATACTTTGTCACAAAAAAAACACTTTGTTTTACCAAGATTGATCTAGACTGTCTCTCGGCACAGGTCCTACTTTTTTTGACCTTCTTTTTTTTGTTATAGACAAAAATGACCAATCCTTCAAAAAAGTTTTACCAACTAAAAACTTTTGTACAGTCTGATACTTCTGTAAATATATTCTAACTAATTGAGTTTCATTGGATTCTTGGAAAAAAAACACTGGAAAAAAATCGTTTTGGACATGAAAAAGTTTTTGATTGACAAACTTTTCTCTGTTAAAACGCCCATTTTGGAAATGTATGAACGGTTGATAGGGAATATAATTACCAACATTGATTTTATCAAAAACAAAAATGGCGTTCACTGTAAATCACCTTTAAATTTTTTGAGTTTTACCAACTAAAAATGTTGTTTGCACAATCTGATACTTATGCAAATATATCCTCACTAATTGAGTTTCATTGGATTTTGAAGAAAACATCAGCCAAATCACATTGAATACTTGTGGAAGCTTACGGTTAGCTTGCACACTTCGAACAAACTCTGTGATTTTACATCTTACAATTCACGCAAGTTTACGTGCAAGAACGTTTAATATTGTGTCTGAAATTCCATGACATGAAATCTATTGAAATTAAAAAAAAATGTGGTGATCATCGCGACTGGAACAGAGAGTCATTGGATCACAGAGTACGTCCGTTAATCGACTGAACCACAGAAGCACACATCAGCTTGGGTGGTAAAAGGTGAATTTGAATTCATACAATTGCACCAGTGATAATCTAACATTAAGCCATTACAAATGAAATTTTCCGTCATTTGACAAATTATGTCTTTGAGAATTACGTCGTATTCGAGACTAAGTTACCTGTAAAATTCAATGTTTTTATGTGTGCTCATGGTGAAACTCAGTGCAAAGAGTGGTTTCCAGAAAGTTCGAGAGCGCCGAATTGCAAGCATTGTCGGACGAAGTTGATAACAACAACAACAAGAACCCGCAAAAAATTAGATTCGACCTAGTAAATCATTTCGTTACAGTTGAAAGCCATCAGAACGAATGATGAATGTCGGAAGATGGATGGGAGCGATGCTCTGTATTTTCTGGGATCAACGTGGTATCATCTGATAAGGACTTCGTAAAACGGTAAACGGTGAACGCTATTTAAAAAAAATTGTCGAAATGAGCCGTGCTATACACCAAAAACGCCAGCATATAAAACCAGACAGGACAAGATTATTTTCTTTGATGACAACCAGAAATGGAATTTCACTAGAGTGATACACTAGCGTGTAATTTTCATGCCTACACCGAGCATGTAGCCGGCGAGCACCACACAAAAAGAAAGGCTCGCTTCTTCTCAGTGTCGAATAGACAGACTTTAAGTGCGGGCTTGTGTTTCAGTTTGAAATATCGCTTTTTGAGAAAAACGAGTTCGAAAGTTAAGCTTACTAAACACGTTACGTACACTGGAAAGTATTTTTGTAAGTATAACTTTACAACCAGTTCAAATGTGGAAAAATCTTTTCACTCACGCCTTGTATACATATTGTAGACCTTAGTTATGAAAAAAAAATTAACCTCATAGCCTACTAAACGATAATTTCATATTAAAATGTGTACTGTACAGTATAGTTTGTCCATCTTTTCTCCACTTTTACTAAAAGTGCATTAAACTTTTTACATTATCAGCTACAACATATAAAATGAAAAGAAAAAAAACAATCATTAATACCTATCTAGATTTTTCAATTTCTTTTACGAAATGAGATAAAAATACAATAGTTTTTCCGCGTAAAAAAACCACGTAACTTCGGAAATCTGCGTAAAAAAACCTCAAAACTAAAGAAAAAACCCTTCTTAATCCACCTAGTGGTGTGATAATGCCTTTCTCTTCTTTCATAACAGTCTCATGAAAATATGTTTCATACTTTTATAAAATAATTTTGGATACTATTTTTGACACCAATTTATTCAGATTGATTCGAGTAGTTCACAAAAGCATGCTTCAGTGTTTATGTCACACAGTCAGCATCATTTTTCCAAACTAGTGCTTGACATTTGCGTTGCCTATTTCAATGTTGCAAATATTCTTCGTGTAACTAATTCATTCACGCATCCTTGCTGTGATTATACTGCCTTCGAATATGCCAGTCTCGAACAACGATGAACTATTCACTGCTCGAAAGAGAGAAGGGTGCAAAAGGAATAAGCAATAATTGTAGAGAACCCGAATATACTAATCCATTCTTCGCTGCTGGTATACATCGTGCATGTTCGTTTTATACATTCGTTTGTCATTCGTTCATTTATTTTATTCTTCGAATTGGTTCGAATAGCGTCACGGCGAAGATCGTTGGTTTCCATTCTTCGCAAAGCATTTTTCATCTAACAAATTCATCATATCTCGTTCGATAGCAGTAATGGGAGAATGCTGGAATATGGTTCATCACATACACATAAGACTATGGTAATAGTGCGGGGGGAAACATCTTAATTCGCATGTTTCAAAGACAGCACGAACGATCATCGCGATTTAGGTTTGGCAATGATCGCTGTATGAATATTCATTCGATATTCGCGTTAAGTCATTCGGGGGTATGGCCAATGCGAATAACAACTGCAAGGAATAGATATTCGTGCAAGTAACGAAGCAGCGTCGGCTTCGTTCGCGCCCGAATATACGGACAAGTCCGAATACCAGAACGATTATCGAACAAAGGCGGAGGAAAGCGAGCGATGATCCACAGTTCGAAAAAATCTTGTGATTTTACATCTTATAAGATGCACATAAATGGAGCATCGTATTTCATACACATTTATATTCAAGAACATGTAAAATTGTGTGAATTGAAAATTACATGTTTTAAATTCGAATTAAATAAAAAACAAAACATCGATAGCAGCAGTGCGACTTGAACCGAGAAACATCACAAACACATCGATTACTCGACTGAACCGCAGAGCTCATATATGTTCATTGAATAATTGATAAATATAAATCCATACGATGGCACTTGGTAGTTGGGTGCAAATTACATTCGGAGCATGTAAAATTCTGTTTGAGTGGAATATTACGTCATTTGAAAAATTAAATAGTTGTGAATTATATCGTTTGTAGAATTCTGTCACCTGTAAAATTCATATTTTTTTTCTGTGTCATAGACATTCGTTGTATTTTTGATATTCGAGCAACATTGGCCTATTTGTATGAGAACAGTGATGCTAATCTAAAAAAAGCCTTCTTAGTCCACTTAGTGAAATTTTCATATATCTTGAAAAATCACCATAGGGAGTACATGAAATTTTCGAAATCGAAAAAAAATTTTTGATGCCAAAAGGCTTAGAATTGCATGAAACGTCGAGATTTAGTGTCATCTCGAAAAAAAAATTTTTTGAAAAAATCGACTTTTTGGGACTTAGAAAAAAAATGAAAATTTTTCTAAGTCCCAGAAAGTTGATTTTTTCAAAAAAAAATTTTTTTGAGATGACACTAAATTTTGATGTTTTATGCAGTTTTAAGAGTTTTGGCATCAAAAAAAATTTTCGATTTTGGAAATTTCATGTACTCCCCCCTATGGTGCTTTTTCAAGATCGAAAATTGTCAAACCTTTACCACCGGGCAGCACCCCTTAAGCATGTCCGATTTAGGTCAAATTTTGCATGAAGGCTTTTTTCGAGGTGCTTAAACCTTTGAACACAAGAACTTAACGAAAATAGAGGTGATCCCAAAATTTTGGCACCCTTATATATATAAGAGCGGTAAAAATCAACGTGTTTTGTCGGCTACGTCACTTATACAATTATATATCTGGAACCAAAAGTCACAACCATTTGATCTTCGAACTTGATCAATGGCACGACAGTAGCTTTCAAACGAGCCCAAGTTTGTTAAAATCGGATCAGCCATCTCTGAGAAAATTGAGCGCGTTCAAATACAACGCTTTTTGTCGGTTACGTCACTTATACAATCATATCTCCGGAACCAAAAGTCACAGCCATTTGATCTTCGAACTTGATCAATGATCCGATAGTAGCTTTCAAACGAGCCCAAGTTTGTTAAAATCGGTTCAGCCATCTCTGAGAAAATTGAGCGCGTTCAAATACAACGCTTTTTGTCGGTTACGTCACTTACACAGTAGCTTTCAAACGAGCCTAAGTTTGTTCGAATCGGTTCAGCCATCTCTGCGAAAATTGAGCGCGTTCAAATATCTTCGAAAAGTGCACACACATACACACATACACACACACATACACACACACAGACATTTTCCGATCTCGACGAACTGAGTCGAATGGTATATAACACTATGGGTCTCCGAGGCTCCGTTCGAAAGTCGGTTTTTCCAGCAATTCTAATACCTTTCTATAGAGAAAGGCAAGAATTTGATGTAAAATATCCTTTATTTTATATCCAGGGGAACGTGCCATTTGATCCAATTTGTTCTGATTCCAAAACAAAATTGTTTGTGAATATCGACTTTAGGACTTAGAGAAATCCGTGTAGAAAAAAATCGCAAAATGGAAGAAAAAAAAATTTTTTTTCGATGTCAAATATCTTAGAAATGCATGAAACATCCAGATCTGGTGCAATCTCAAAAAAAAAGTTTTTCTTGTGAGAATAGGCTTTAGGACATAGAAAAATTTTGAGATTTCCAAAATCAAAATAAAATGTTGATATCGAATATCTTAGAAACGCATGAAACGTCTAGATCTGGTGTAATCTGAACATTTTTTTAAAGTCGTAAATTTTGTAAGTGTCAAAGAGTTGATTTCAAAAATAATTTCGGGATAACACCAGATCTCGAAGTTTTGTGCATTTCTAAGACAAAACAAGAGAACCGCGTAACTTCGGAAATCCGAGTAGAAAAAAAACGGAGAACTTTGAAAATCCGCGTAAAAAACCGCGTAACATCGGAAATCTGCGTAAAAAAGCCGCGTAAAAAGAAACCGTATAAAAAACCGTGTAAAAAAAGACCCCAGTGTAATTGCCTAAAGCAATGCCTAAAACACCAAATCCATCGAACTAACCGTTTTTTGAGATGAATTTATTTGAAAATTTTACCTATGCCTTTCTAAAAAAAAATGGGGCTAGAGTCAAAGTGCTCTTTTTTATACACGTGATTCTTATGCAAAATTTGAGCCAAATCAAAAAGTTAAAAAAAATATTTATATTCTTGATCCACCTAGTGGTGTGATAATGCCTTTCTCTTTCATCGACACAGTCTGATTACAATATTTTTTGCCGTTTTATTGGGATAATTTCGGATATTAATTTGGGCTCATTATTGACACAAGTTTATTCAAATTAATTCAGTTAGTTCACAAAAGCATGCTGCAGCGTTTGTGTCACATATTCGGCTACATTTATCAGGCCAAGCGTATCAGAAAAAAAAACATTTGAACGAAATCATAGGTCCCTAACTAAAATAATTATACGGATTAAAAAAAATTCGTTTGTTGCTTACGTCACTTATACGATTATATTCCCGAAAATTGAAATGTTAGCCATATGATCTTCGAATTCAACCCTCAGCCCAATTTTAGTTTCGAACGAGCTTAAAATTTTAGATATAGGATTAATGGGCGGTAATGAGTTTTGACATTTACGTCACTTATACCATTATATCACCGGAGCCGTAAGTGACAGCCATTTGAAGTTTTATCCTGTGTAATGAATTAATAGCAGTTTTGCAAACGAGCCTAAGTTAGTTGAAATTGGGTCAGGCATCTCGAGGAAATTGAGTTGGTTGTTTACGTCACTTATACTATTATATCTCCGGAACCCGAAATCACTTCCATTTGATCTTCAAACTAGATCAATGATCTAATACTAGCTTTTAAACAAGCTTAAGTTTCATTTAGGGGTTAACCTAAGTTTGTGCTTAGGGCACATAACCGTTTTTACTTTTCTTTACGTCTCGTCTTAGACTCGTCAGTTCAGAACAGTTCAAATTGAACCGCTAAGCAGTCGTAAAGTTAACGCTATTTGCAAAACACTTTTTAATTGGCACCGAAGTGCCATGTCTTTGCTGACGTGCAGAATGAAAACGTTATTTTCGGCTAACACTAGCCGACTCAGTTATGGTCTCTGAGGGGTTAACCTAATTTTGAGTAAAAACGGTTATGTGTCCTGAGCACAAACTCATAAATGACCATACCTGAATCGGCCAGTATTAACCGAAAATAACGTTTTCGTTCAGCACGTCAGCAAAGACTGTGTTTCGGTTCAAAAGTCAATTTTTACTGTGATTATATAACTTTTCCATACGCGAAAGGCGAAAACGAAAGAAGCCAAACAGAACACCATTGAAACATAAATGACGAACTTCTTCACATCCAGCAAACAGTATCGAAATTAATGAAGGTTCATCCAGGTCGATGAACATTCGAAATGGTTATTCTGGAACCGCCCACCACCAACGAATCCGCAAGGCCGAACATCCCCAGAAGGTGCGGTGTGGTGGTGGTACCTGTGATTAGGAGCAAAAAAAAAAGGAAACACAATGATAATCCCTCAAGTCCCGGCAGAAGCCCTTCGTCTGATTTCATTTATTTACCCTTGTTCTCAGGCTTCGAAACATTTTGGGATCCCTGGTTCGGACCCTTTCTTACCTAATCATCCTCAAGGTTCGTTCATGCGAAATTGACGATAGATTTGAGATCCAGGAACCGGGACAACCAACTATCCATAATTAATTCCTTACACATGTAGTCCGGGGTGCGGTTCGGGCCAGCAAACTAAATCATCCGAATTATACCCTACAAAGACCAGCAGCAGTATCCTAGCATGAGAACAATGAGCCGATGACGATGGATTCACCCCGATTAATTCATCTGTCGGAGGATACAAAAACTGGGCCCGTAACAACGATCCAGCAACCTGCCCCGCCCGAAGTAGACCTTTTTTCTTCGGTGTTCTTAACTATTATGGTCAAATTAAACATTTACCACACTCAAGGCAAGGCAAAATGGCTCCCGGCCGTAGTCGACAGGGCTTGTTGGCAAATCAATTTAGAGCTCCGATACCTTCTCGAAATAAGTGAAATGGGATATCTGTTGGTTTTGCTAATATCCGTATGGTACGAGGTTCGTGTTCGTGTGAGGAATTTGAATTGAAGAAGATGATTCATGATTCAGCTTCGGCTTCGGTGCCCACCGGGAATTATCAATATTGAGTTTTGTGCTCCGAACTAGAAGAACGAACCAACACAGGGCATTGGATCCGACTGCAATTGTTCAACCGCTTCCAGCAAGCAGCAAAGTTGCACCAAATTCGAATGCCGTTTCGATTGTCCCGCTCGATAAATTGCTGTCAGGACAATGCATATTAAATGATTCCTGTTCGGTGAACCACACACATTTCTGTTGCGGTTTTCATCAATTTCTTTCACGCCCCATTTGAAAACTGGTTCCAGCATCACTTTCGCTTCATGATTCTCTGGGTTTGATGCATTCTTGCTTTTTATTTCGAGCCATGATGTCATAGAGCAAAAAAAACGGGCTGACATGGGTTTACTTCTCGGATCAACAGCATCTCGAACAAACTTAGAATATAGGGATGGTGCAGTAACGATGCCATCAGCATTCAGTGTCAGTACTGAATGAGTTAAATCTGTCATCTCTCGAATTGACCATAATATCACAAAATCCATTTTAAACAGTTTCGTACCAACCCCTTTGAGTTTGCTTTTACTTCAGCTCTTAACCGCTAAGTATGAGTTTAGTTTTTTTTTGGAATATTGTAATCTGTTGTTTACGTCCTCTTCTTTATGAGGAGGTTTCATGCCTGCTAGGGAAGAGAAAGATGGTGAGATATCAGGTTCGTTTTGGCGCCAAATAAAAAAAAATAATTTCTATAAAATGTAGAACACATTTGACTACTTATTATCACAGAGAACAGACATCCAAGCTAGTGCAAACTTTTTCAAAAATACTAGTGAAAATCGGTTGCATGCATTAATTACGATTGTATGGTAGCTCGAACGCAAGAACCCATAAGCGACTGCTGGGCTGCTCGGAACGCCTCTACAGGAGAATTGCTACTTGGTGATTGCTTTTTAAAACAACCGGTAAGTTTTGTACACACATTGAAAACTCTATTTGGATGTCTGTTTCACTGTGTTACTTAGCTTTGTGTTTTAGCGAAAATTATTCTTGCATTTTAGCTTTTGGAAAGCAAAAAAACCTCTACCACTGCTCTGCGACCAACGTGACTAAAATCGACAACATATACAAATCAAGCACGTCGAATGATTTCAACTGTATTTCTCGGCAAGTAACGATCAAGAAAAGCTAAAAATAAGAAATTGTATTCGTCTATTCTGGAAAGAATAAATTATAAACTTAAATCCAAAAAAAACCTTTTCAATCCACCTAGTTGTGTGATAATGCCCTTCTCTTCTTTCAAAACAGTCTCATGACAATACGTGAAATTTCCGAAATCGAAAAAAAAATTTTGATGCCGAAAATCTAGGAATTGCATGAAACGTCGAGATTTAGTGTTATTTAAAAAAAAAATATTTTGAAAAAATCAACTTTCTGGGACTTTTTGAAAGTCGATTTTCCAAAAAAAAAATTTTTTTGGAAAATCGACTTTCAAAAAGTCTCAGAAAGTTGTTTTTTTAAAAAAAAAACATTTTTTTTAGATAACACTAAATCTCGACGTTTCGTGCAATTTTAAGATTTTTGGCATCAAAAAAATTTTTCGATTTCGGAAATTTTATGTACTCCCCCCTATGATGCTTCAAGATCGAAAATTTTCAAACTTCAACCGCTGGGCAGCACCCCTTACCCATGTCCGATTTAGCTCAAATTTTGCATGAGGACTTTTTTCGAGGTGCTTAAACTTTTGAGCACTAACTAGCGCTTTACGAAATTAGAGGTGATCCTAAAATATTGGCACCCTTATATGTAAGAGCGATACAAATCAACGTATTTTGTCGGTTACGTCACTTATACCATTATATCTCCGGAATCAGAAGTCACAGACATTTGAACTTCAAAATTAATCAATGGCCTAATAATAGCTTTCAAATGGGCCTAAACTTGTTAGAATCGGTTAAGCCATCTTTGAGAAACATGCGCGGTTAAAAAACAACACATTTCGTCGGTTACGTCACTTATACCATTATATCTCCGGAACCAGAAGTCAAAGCCATTTGATCTTCGAACATGATTAATGGTCCGACAGTAGCTTTCAAACGAGCCTAAGTTTGTTAAAATCGGTTCAGCCATCTCTAAGAAAATTGAGCTGTAAAAATATTTTCGACAAGTGCCCACACACACATACACACACAGACATATTCCGATCTCGTCGAACTGAGACGAATGGTATATAACACTATGGGTCTCCAAGGCTCCGTTTGAAAGTCGTTTTTTCATCAATTCTAATACCTTTCTATAGAGAGGCAAAACAGAACATTATGGCAGACTTGAGTTTTGTTTACGTTTCGTGTTAGATTCATCAGTGCATAGCAGTATGATTCGGAGGCAACATATTCTCAGTTTTCATTATTTTGGTGACATGCGGCTTTCGATTTCCTCCCGATCTAGACTTACTTGCTGTCGTCGAACAATCTTCGATTTCTTTTATTACATTAGTAGCCGGTAATTTGGCCACACTAATCAATTTCGACTTATTTGTGAGCGAGTAGTATGGATTTTCGCGATGCACAAGCAAAATTTAAACGGGTCGCTTTCAAATAAAAACACTGAAAAAAATCCAGTTTGAGTCCTACACTGAGGACAAATCTGATTTTTTAAATTTATTGTCGATTTTCGAAAAAAACACCAAATTTGATTTTGACGGAAAATTCGTTCAAAATAAATTATTATGTTTCCTAGCAACCGTTCAAACATTGAACTATGGTTCGAAACGGAAATTAGCGTGACAAAAATATTTTCACTATTAAATATTACCTTTTTGTTGTTGGTGCCTTCACAAAAGTTGTTTGTAATCGAGTGGCGCTCCTTTTGATGAAAATGTTACTAGGGTGGTCCTCATTTAGATTAAAATCTGAAATCTAACTTTCTTAATTCAACTCAAAAATGATTTTGTTGTACAATGAAGTTGTAGGAAATTTTGTTCTGAAAAACTTTGCTGAAAAAAACACCTCTCTAGCTTTTCATTTGATCGAGTTACATCAATTTTCCCGAACAAAAGTAGGGTGGCTCCTGAAAAATCACTTTTTTTGTTCTAACTTTTTTGTAAAACGTTCTACGGAAAAGTTGTCTTCAGATGAGTTGTTGTACTAATCATTGCGCACAATTTTGCTCAACCAAGCTTTTTCATATGAGCTACCAGTAAAAAGTTATGATTATTTTTTCCTCAAAAACTAGTCAAGCTTCAAATATTAATATTCATTAGACGCCAGATCGATAAAAATGTATCCTATGCGTTTTCTGAAAGGTCATAATATAAGTAAAACTTTTGGAGAAAATTGGAAGGGTGTTATTTTTTTAACTTATTTGAATTAGTTTTAAAAATACCTCCAAAAAACTCAAAAACATTGCATAACTCTTAATCGCCTTAACGTATCAACATACTTCCTTCGGAAAAATGATAGTATCAAATTAGTTCTACAAGTGTTCCATATATTGTCCATTCGAGAAATGAGACACACAAAAACTACAGCTATCTTTCTCAGTGACATTCCGCGTTCTGTGCATCATTTGTACACAATTTTTCGACGTTGTTCTACTGAAAGTCCACGCATTTCGAAACAAACTAATGAAAACGAATAATCGACTGCACAAGTGGTTAGAGAAGAGTGGCAGGACGCAGCCATAAAAATTGACAGATTCTGAACCATTGCGACCATGGCAGCGGTTTTTGGTTGCGTCCATACTTTCTGGGACAGTCTTTAGCGTCAAAAGAGGTCTCTATTTTTCGATCCGGGACCGAAAATTTGCCGTAAGATGGAAAAAGTTGTCGCTAGCGACGGACAATACCTTGAATAATACATCTGTAAGCACTTCTTCGCAATAAAGCTTTTAATTTTGAAAAAAAAACGGCGGAAGCAAAGTTGTACACTTGATTTCATTATGAAGTCAGCTTTATTTTACGAGTATGTTAGACCTTTCATTTGAGTCTTAGTTTGTAAAAATCGGTTAAGCCATCTACAAGAACATGGAGTACTTATGTTTTGAACATAACACCCTGTAACTCTGGAACCGGAAATCGGATAAAATTTAAAAAAAATGGAAGAGTATGGCCTTTCATATGATTTATTGATTGTGTATGGCCTTTAATATCATTAATTAATTGTGAAAATCGTTTCAGCCTTCTCCGAGAAAATTGAGTGCAAATTTTGATGTCATTTTCCGCAAGTATCACCCTGCAACTCCGGAAGTTCGTCCAAGATAATACTCCATCTCCATCTCGGTGCTATCTCGGAGAAAATCAAATGCATATTTTTCGCACAGACATTTTGCGATCTCGACGAGCTGGGTCGAATGGTATATCACATTCGGCCTTCTGGGCCTCGGTTCAAAAGTAGGTTTACACAGTTATTGCATAGCCTTTCTATATGAGAAAGGCAACACGGATATTTTTTTTCAAAATTTAACTCAAAACTGTATTTCAAGTCTGTTGATGGCCAATCGAACCAATTTCAGCTACACCGGTTTCCAGCTCCCGGTTCCGGAAGAACCGAAAATAGTGGTCAAAAACGTAACGTTCAGTTCTTAATTTTCTCAGATATGGATGAGTTTGGCTTTTCACAAACTTAGATTCAAATGAAACTTTTCACGGTCTCAAAAAAACTGCTATTGATTTTTGTTCGGATCCGACTTCCGGTTCCGGAACAATAGGGTGAAGTGCGCTTAAAATTTTGAACCGACATTTAGAGAGGCACAGCGAAAAAAAACCAAAGAATTTTTAGCTAAACGTGGCTAAAAATTTACAAATTGAACAGGTTGTGCAACTTTTTTGTTCTTATTCAAAGAATAGTTGTTTGAGGAGTCCCTCTGAAATATCTGTGAAAATATGAGTAATATGAGCAAGGCTTCACAACACCACTGCTTGTAGTGAACTCTTACAAACACCTGGAAGATTGACATTATTTGGTTTGAGGTAGTAGAGACTTTAAATCTGTGGTCATTCGATTCTTGGGTTAGACATTTATTATGACGTCATATGGATGGGATTCCGAACCCCCTTGAGCTGCACAAAAAGCGCAATGCATAATCGCCTTATCCATCATACTACACGTACCCCCTTCAGCAGAGATTCGATCCATTTCCTCATCTCTCGGCTATTTGATGTACAATAATACGGTAATATTTCTTGTACTCCGTCATCGCTCTTGTAACCAGTCCAACCCGAGTGGATTCAATTATGCAGCAATCGGTTCTACTTGAATAACATCTACGCCTTCCCCCCTCCCCCCGCATTTTCCCTACCGATCAGCATCGGATATTGTCATTCACCGAAAACACGACTTTCCTATCTCGGCAAACATGATTAATTTTTCCTTGCGTGTGGCAGCCAATCAGCAGCAATGCATGAAGTAAACCATGCAGAAGAAATAGTTTTGCCGGATTTCTCAGATCGCTCAGACGAAAATGAACAACCCGGTGGACCGCGCACAGACACTGGTTTCGGGGCCCCGAACCGAACAGCACAAAGTACTCAATTTCAATGAAGTCCGGAGCTAGTTTTTCCTATTTCCTTCAATATGCTGCTCTGGCTGTATGTGCAGGCGACACATCCGCCACAGAAACCAATGCTAATTTATTCGGTAGTTTCGGTTCGTCTGTGCCTTGCTCTTCATTAGGTTTTGCGTTGCCTTGGCACCACCGGGAATGGGACACGATTCCGACATTAGTAGTAGCTGTGTGAGAAGGTTATGGCCGAACAGAAGATGCATCGCCACCACGACCATCACCACCACCATTACGATTATTCTGTATTTTGGCCGATGCTTTCCCGGCTCCATTTCGTGTTCGAACGTGATTTAATTGAATGTTCGACCCAGACGGGAGTGATTTGAAAGAATCATGAGTTGGTTATGTGCGGGTCCCTTGCGGGGGGGTGCCACGGAATTCGCAACGATATGTGGAATATTAATTTCTCGTGTTTGCGCCCAATCGAGTCACAATGCCGCTTCAGCGTTCGTATTGTTTTGCCACTTGAACTCATTCCGGTGAAAATATTGTTCCAACACAAACCACCACTTCTAAGTGCTTCGTAACGGAAAATGAAGCAAACTTTATGACCCCGTCAACGGGCTATTTGCACTTCATTTTCCACCATTTTAATTAATATTTCGGCGCAAAACGTCCTCCTTATCCATTTGCCTCGAAATCGTTTGTGTTTATTTTCAACCCCCGAGTTGAGCTTTGATACCATGAGGAAAGGAGCTTCCCCGGTAGTACATCCGTGGAATTCAACCCATTTCGAGCCGGAAACTTAGAAACAAATACCATTCGGTCATGTGCGGGTTGGTAGCGAGATTAGATCATCACTTGAGGACTTATTTTCGTACGGTTGAAGCACCCACGTTGAACCCACATCACGATGTTACCTTCTTTTGAGTGAGTGAGTGAGTGAGTGAGTGAATGTGTGAACGAATGAGTTTTCCATTATGTTCTCGCTTGACAACCTTTTTAAACCCTTCGACCATTCCCGGTTCCGTTTTCTATACCGGGGCAAAAATAAAATAAAGTTAAGCCTTTCTTCGGAAATGAATGGGGAACGGAAATAGATACGTTGTTAGTTCACAGTGAATGAAGACCATTAACACGGGACACAGGAAGCAACATCCCTTGCTCAAATTTATTCGGTTTCGTAGCAGGGTAAAATGAAAATATGATGAAAATTAGGAAAAAAAATTCATTGAGTTCAGCTATGATACGTTGTTTTTTCGTGTCGTTAGAAAGGATGGTAAAAATGTGCAGGGGTTTAGCGTTCAATCAGTTCAAGTAAGGCTGTCATTGCTGTTTCCGGAGATATAATAGTATAAGTGACGTAAGTGATAAACCACTTTTTTTCGCTCCGTTCAATTAGCTAGGAGATGTTGAACTGATTTTAACCAAATTGGGCTTGTTGGAAAGCTGTTTTTAGAGTATTGTTACAATTCTAAGATCAAATAGCTGTCATTGCCGGTTCCGGAGATATAATGGTATAAGTGACGTAAGTAATAAGGCGCATTTTTTATTTCTCCGCTCAATTTTCTCGGTGCTAGTTGAACTGGTTGAAACAAAATTAGACTTGTTGGAAAGCTGTTTTTGGGTTTTTAATAAAATTCTAATATCAAATAGCTGTCATTACTGGTTCCGCAGATATAATGGTATAAGTGACGTATGTGATGAAACGAATTTTTTGTTCTCTCCGCTCAATTTTCTCGCTTATAGTTGAACTGGTTTAAACAAAATTAGACTTGTTGGAAAGTTACTTTTGGGCTGTGATTAAAACTCTAAGATCAAATAGCTGTCATTGCCGGATCCGGAGATGTAATGGTATAAGGACGTAACTGATAAAACGTATTTTTTATTCTCTCCGTACAATTATCTCGGAGATGGTTAAAGTGGTTTTAACAAAATTAGGCTTGTTGGAAAGCTATTTTTGGGTTGTGAATAAAATTCTAAGATCAAATAGCTGTCATTGCCGGTTCCGGAGATATAACAGTATAAGTGACGTAAGTGATAAGGCGCATTTTTTATTTCTCCGCTCAATTTTCACGCTTATAGTTGAACTGTTTTAAACAAAATTAGACTTGTTGGAAAGCTGTTTTTGGGTTTTTAATAAAATTCTAATATCAAATAGCTGTCATTACTGGTTCCGCAGATATAATGGTATAAGTGGCTTAAGTGATAAAACGATTTTTTTCTTCTCTCCGCTCAATTTTCTCGCTTATAGTTGAACTGGTTTAAACTTTCATTACACCCTCGAGATCATTGAAACCTTGCCCAAAGACCATTACTTCATTGTCACGGACAGTCTAAGCTCAATAGAAGCTCTCCGGGCAATGAAGCCAGGAAAGTATCCCCCATATTTCCTGGGGAAAATACGGGAACACTTGAGAACTTTATCTGGTCGGTCTTATTTAATATCCTTAGTCTGGGTCCCATCACATTGTTCCATTCCGGGAAATGAAAAGGCAGACTCATTGGCTAAAGTGGGCGCATTAGAAGGTGAAATTTATGAAAGACCAATTTGCTTCAACGAATTTTTCAGTGTATCTCGTCAAAGGACGCTCGAAAGTTGGCAAACTTCATGGAGTAATGGGGAACTGGGACGATGGTTACACTCCATTATCCCAAAGGTATCGACGAAACCTTGGTTCAGAGGGATGAATGTGGGTCGGGATTTCATTCGTGTGATGTCCCGGCTCATGTCTAATCATAACACCTTGGATACGCACCTCCGGCGTATCGGGCTTGTGGAGAATGGTCTCTGCACATGCGATAAGGGTTATCACGACATTGAACATGTTGTCTGGGTATGTACCGAGTATTGTGGCGCCAGATCACAGCTAATTGACTCCCTTCGGGCCCGAGGTATATCACCCATGGTCCCAGTACGAGACGTGTTGGCCCATCGAGACCTTCCCTATATGCTGCTCTTATATCAGTTCATAAAGAACATTAACTTACAAGTCTGATCTGCTGAAGGGTTCCACAACATCCTCCTTCAACCTCGTACCTAACATCCGCTCGAACCTCCCCAAATGTCGTCTGTCCACCATCTTCATCGAAAAACTAACAAGATCTTTCTGCTGTCACTAATTTTTTGCTCCCCTGTCCCCGTCTCTTCACCATCTCGATGTCAACTAATTAGATCTTATCGCTGACCTAAGTAGTTTCGCTCCCTTACCACCTTTTTCAACAACATAAACTTCTCTCTGTTTCTTTCCTTCTCTTCCACAAAATTCACCACCACGGAGAGCCGCTCAAGTCGATGATTATGCGGGCCATCAGCCGGCTCCCCGTAGTCGGGGGTGTTTTCCGCGGACCCACACGAACGAAAAGATGCGACCAACAGTGATACGTACCAACGTCGTGCCAGTTTACTCCAGCGTACAAGATCCAGCCAGCCACTGCCGACCACCCGTTGAAGACTAGATCTCCCAAAGCTCATATGATGTGAAAATAAAAAAAAAATCTAGTTTAAGTAGTTAAAACATATGCCCTCGGCATCTTATAGCTTAACGCAATGTGCCTTAAAATATGTTATTAAATAAAAAAAAAACTGGTTTAAACAAAATTAGACTTGTTGGAAAGTTATTTTTGGGCTGTGATTAAAATTCTAAGATCAAATAGCTGTCATTGCCGGAGATGTAATGGTATAAGTGACGTAACTGATAAAACGCTTTTTTTATTCTCTCCGTACAATTATTCCGGAGATGGTTCAAGTGGTTTCAACAAAATTAGGCTTGTTGGAAAGCTATTTTTGGGTTGTGAATAAAATTCTAAGATTAAATAGCTGTCATTGCTGGTTCCGGAAATATGATGGTATAAGTGACGTAATAAGTGATAAAACGCATTTTTTGTTCCCTCCGTTCAATTTTCTCGGTGATCGTTGAAGTGGTTTTAACAAAATTAGACTTGTTGGAAGCTATATTTGGGCTGTGATTAAAACTCTACGATCAAACAGCTGTCATTGCTGGTTTCAGAGATATAATGGCACAAGTGACGTAAGTGATAAAACGATTTTGTTTTTGTTCTCTCCGCTCAATTTTCTCGGTTATGGTTGAACTGGTTTAAACAAACTTGTTGGAAAGCTATCTTTTGGCTGTGATAAAAACTCTTAGATCAAATAGCTGTCATTGCCGATTCCTGAATTATTATGGTATAAGTGACGTAAGTGATAAAACGAAATTTTTATCCTCTTCGCTCGATTTTCTCGGAGATGGTTGAACTGGTGTAATCAAAATTAGGCTTGTTGGAAAGCTATGTTTGAATTGTGAATCAAATCCTATGATCAAATAGCTGTCGTTGCTGGATCCGGAGGTGGAATGATATAAATAAAATAACTGACAAAACGCATCTTTTTTTATCCACACAATTTTTCAAGAATTAACAACTTCAAACGGCACTGTAGCCCGCTCTTGTGAATGAATTTAATTCAAAAGGTCAGCCCAAATTCGTGTCAGAATTTATCATTATGAAAACAATATGATTTAATCAGACTGTTCAAATGACAACATGGAGGCATTAGCACATCACTAAATGGATGAAGAAGATATTTTTCCGAAACTTTTTTGCAACGTTGGAAACTTTTGTTTGCTATTTTTGTGATATCTGAAGTTTTGCTATTTTTTCCTATGTTTGAATTCGGCATTTAATTTTTTTTGTATGTTTCTTTTTATTGCTATTTTTAAGATTTCTGCAATGCTTGCTGATTTTGCAATTTTTGTTATTATAGTTATTTTGAATTTTTTACTTTTCTTATTAGATTGTGCTATTTTTGCATGTAATTTCGTTATTTTTGCTTTTATTGACATTTCTGTTATTTGGGAAATATTTACTTTACTTTTGCTATTTTTGTGTTGTATGGTACTTTTGTTATTCTAACAATTTTCGTTATTTTTGCATTTTTCATTATTTTGAGATTTTTCTGTTATTTTAAATATTTGTGTTTTTTTTTACTTTTTGTTAATTTTACTATTTTTCTATTTTGCTATTTTTGTTAATTCCATTTTAATGCCATTTTTCGCACTTCTGGTATTTTGCAATTATTATTGAGCAATCTTTCATATTTCGTTTTTTAAACGATATCAAACTAACTAGAGATTATAAGAAGAAAAAGAACATGCAAATTATAGAGCAATAGCTCTCAAGAAAAAGCAAGATTGTGAAAAGAAAGTACGAAAAAGTTAGACTTGAGAAGGATCGATTAAGTGAGCAGAAGGCCAGTTCGGATAGTGAACGGTAAACGACCTTCACCTTTACTTTTTGACATATCAGAGACTCGGATGATTAGCATTGTTGAGGTGCCTAAGTTCGACTCCTCTGGTAAATGATAAAAGTTTTGCTGCCTTCTGCTTACCTGAATGATCTGACGTTTCCGAACTTTATCTTCACATCTATCTTGCTTTTTCTTGAGTACTATGCCAGCATAATTTTCATATTCTTTCACCTACTATAATCTCTTGTTAGGATATCGTAAAAAAGCGCAAAATTCAAATCAGTGACAAAAAAGCAGTTTTTCTATATAATAGCTACTTCACAATTTTGAGTACTGATCTTTTTTTTGCAATTTTTGCTGTCATTGTTATAGTTTTTGCTAGTTTTGCTACTTTTGTTACTTAAATTATTTCTCTATTTTTTTTTTTAATTGCTCTTTTTCCTATCTCTGCTATTATAACAATTTTGATTATTTTCACTATTTTATACATTTTTGTAATTTTTGATTTTTTTTTGTTTTATTTCTATTACTTTTGAATGTTACTATTTTGCTACCTATTATTGCAACTTTGCTTCTTTTGCTATCTTGGCTCTTTCTTTTTCCTTTTTGGCGAAGTTTGTCAATTTTGCAATCTTATTCATCATAGCTATTTATCTAATTTTCGTTTTTTCTTCTATTATTGCTATTTTTGCAATTTGAGCAATTTGTGCAATTCATGCAATTTTTGCAATTGTTTTAATATTATTGTAATTTTTGCTAATTTAACTATTTGTGCTTTGTTTATGTTTGTCATTTTCGCATTTTTACTATATATGGCTCATATCTTAATTTTTCTACTGTTTTTGTTATTGACGTGTCACTTTTATTGCAATTCTTTGCTACTTCGTTCATTGTCTGCTTGTTTTGAAATTGTTTTGCGATGGTGTTCATACTGGGTTTGCTTTTTATGCTACTTTTGGTAGATTTGGATTAGATGCTTTGTTTTCTTTTTCCTATCATTGCTAAATTTGCAATTTGCGTAATATTAGCTATTTTGGCAATTTTTAATTTCATTGCAAATTTTTGCTGTTCATGTTTTTTTTTTTTCTATTTTTGATATGAGTATTATGTTTGTTATGTTTGCTATTTTTTTATGTTTGCTATTTTTTTATGTTTGCTAATTCCGCCATTAATGCTAGTTTTTACTATCTTTTGTTATTTGTGCAATTTATCCCATTTTCATACATATTTAGTTTCCACCATTTTACAATCTTTGACATTTTTTCACTTTTGTCATCTTTTCTATTAGCAGTTTTTTTTTCTTTTTTGTTATTTTCGCCATTACTATATTTGATACTTCTGCAATTTTTGCTTTTTCTGCAACTTTCGAAAGATTAGTCAATTTTACACTAGTTATATTAGTTATATCTGTAATTTTCATTGCTAAATTTGCAATTACTGCAGTTTTTGTTTATATTTTGATATTAGTGTAATTTCTGCTATTTATGCTATTTATACTATTATATATTTGTCATTCTTGCAATTCTATTATATATGATTATTTTTTAATGTTTTGCTATTTTTGCAATGTTTGCGGCTTCAAACATTTTAGGTTATTTGCTATTATATTATTTTTAAATGCCATTGCTGTTTAACCTGTTCTTGCTAGTATTGTAATTTATGCAATTTATATTATTATATGCAGTTTTCGCTGTATCGGCAATTTTTGTTATTTGAACAACCGTTGCAATTTTTGAAATCCTAGCAACTGTCACAATTTTTACTACTTTTGTTTTTTTTTTGTATTTCCTAATTATGATATTTTTTATTTTTACAGTTTTAAGAGCTTTTGCAACATTCACCATTTGTACAATTTTTGCTATTTTGCGATTTTTTTGCTTACACTAGCATTTTTTTTTGCAAATTTCACAGTGTTTACAATTTTCGCAATTTCTGTTATTATTGTTATTTTCGCTATTTATTCAAATTTAAGTATTTATACTATTACTATTTGTTTTTGCAATGTGAACATATTTATCGCAATCTTTGCAATTCTAGCGTTTTTGCAATTTTCGATATTTTTATTGTTTAGTTTTTGCTAATTTAGCTTTTTCGGCATTTCTTCTCCATTTTTGCTATTCCCGCAATTTTTGCTATGTTAGTCATTTTTGCAATTATTTCTTATTACTTACTTTCGTTAGTTTTGCTATTTTTGCATATTTTACTAATTTTGTCATTTTTTCCTATTTTAGCCATTTTTGCTTATTTAAATTTTTTTGCAATGTTTGCAGTTTTCATTGTAATAGCAATGTTTGCCCTTTTTTATACTCCCTTTTCCATTTTGGTCAGTTTTGTTGTTTTTACTAATTCCGCTTTTTTCAAAATTTTGCTATTTTTCTTAGTAAAGCTTAGAGATATTTTCGCAATATAGAATATTTTCCCTTTTCCTTTATTTCTGACATTTGTGCTGTCTGTAGAAATTATGCCATATTTGCAAATTTTTAAAACTTTGCAACTGGCACAATTTTTGTAAATTTTGCCATTTTAGGAATATTTTCTATTTTAACTATTTTCATCACTTTTGCTGTTTTCACCATTTTCCCAATTTCTGCATTCAATTTTGTCATTTTTGTGTTTTTTGTTATTATATCTTATTTGTTATTCATACTGTTTCATATTTTTTCAATTATGTGCAATTTTGTTATTCTGTCTAGTGAAATTATTTCAGCAATTTTTATTTTTATAATGAATAATTTTTATAACATTTAAAACTTTTGTTATTTTTATTAACTCTTGCTATTTTAGCAAATTCTTCTATTCTTGATATATTCACTGCTTTTCCTAGTTTCGCTACTACTTCTACTTTCTCTATTGTACAAATTTTGTCATCATTGCAAACTTTGCAATTTTTCTAACAATTATACTTTTTTTTATTTGAATGTTCACTAATTGTGCTCGTATTCGCTGCAATCATTAGCCCTGGAATATTTTACCAAATTGTATATTTTGGTTTTTTATGCGATTTGAGGTTATTTTCCATTTCACATATGATTGATTTTCTTTTGTTTTCCTGAAACTTTTGATGTAAATTATATTTTTGAACTGAAATACTTTTGCTAATTTGATAACTTCGGCTGGTTTGGTCAGTGTAACTACCTTTTCTATCTTTATGATTTTCACGTTACACGTAACAATTGTACAGTTCTAAATGATTACATATTTTTAGATTTGATTTTTTCCCAAATTTTTAAAGCCGTTAGAATATATGCGGCTTTCTTTATAAAGAATTTTCAATTTTTTATGTTTATTATTATTCTAATTATTTACAATTCTCTATTTATACTATTTTTACTTTGTTTGGCATTTTCACAATTCGTTTTATGCTGCTACAGTTCCAACAGATAGCAATTTAGATATTTTATTCTTATCGAAAATATTTTCATTTTTGTTCAAGACAATTTTGAAATATGTAGCTGTTTTTGTAGTTGTACAAATTTTTCTAATTTGCAATTTTGCTTAGTTTTTAATGCTTTTGATGTATTTGGTACTTCTAGTGTTTTGTTACTCCTGAAGCTGTTGGTGATTTTTGTAAATTTCTAATGATGGATCATTTGCTATTTCCACCATTTTTCTATATTTCTTCTTACAATTTTTATACATTTTCTCCTGCTCAGTTTTCAATTTATTACACTTTTTATGACATTTTTGCAATTCCCAATCGTTTTGCTTCTGGTGAAGAGAGCTTCTGTCAACGAAAAATCCCTGATTGAAATGAAAAATGTTAGCATTCTATTTCTGGCGCAGCTATGATTCCTGTAAAAAGCTACGAGCAGCTGCATAAATCCGTCACACAAAATAACACTACCGGCATCCGCAGAGCGAAGCCTTCACTTATTCTAGTTTCCGTGGTAATTGTAAGGATAAAAAAATCCAATCTGACCGATCGGACAAAATATCCCAAAAAATCTTGCCATTCAGGTGAACTGAACCATATTTCAATCGGCCACGAAGTAGACAACCATAAATCCATCGAATAGCCCTCATCAGTTGCCAAATCCATCAAAGCAAGTTGATCCCAGGCGGAAAAGCCATTCGACGAAAGCGCGCTATCCTTTTGGAATCGATAGACCAGAGCACACACAGACTGCTATCGAATAGTGCCGACAGCCTCGACGAAACCCCGAACGGTACTAATTCCGACATCTAGCAGACGGCGCCATTTGGCGCATCCCACTGGAAACGAAGGAACACCGTACGCGATGCAGATGCCCGGCCAAAATATGACAAAGGCCAGGGATTTGCTCGGACGGCATGCCAACAGTCAAACGGTGGAGGTTAGAGAATTTTCTATCATTGGCGCGATGTCAGATGCCTGCGAATGCAATGATGAACGGCCAGCAAATGGCATTTCCACGTTCAGATCACTTACTGTCATCGAAGCATGAAAAATAGAAGAATTTGTTCTACACCTAGAGACGAAGGATGCGGATTACGGCTTTTTTTTGTTTTCGGTTTTTATCGAATATAAACTTCTTATCGTAAGGAAAAATAATGGAGTGATCCTCCGTCCGCAGCAGCTAGGCATACTCGATGATGAAACTGGTTTGCCCATCCATATTCATTATATCCAACATGGCGCATCAACTTAAATTTACCAGCGAAACCACTTCATGGTTACGGAACTTTTCACGGCGTTTTGAGCGAGCAATCGTTGCGAGCTTCTTTGCCACACTTCCTCACACAAGAACACAGCGTACTGAGTAGACCTCATGACGTTCATCAGCGCAATGCAACTTTCGAACGGAAGTTAGCGCGATAACACTTCCACAAACACACACACGATGCGGCATTGGCGAATAGTTTTACTTTGAACTTGCAGCGTTTATTTTTGGTGCACCAACACTTTCCATTGTGTGTGGATATGGTTGCAGATAAAGCTAATTGCACACTTTCCATCGAGGGGGCGTGGGAAAAGATACGAATGATTTACTCAGAAACAAAATTTACGAGTGGTGTGAAACACTTCACAGTTTGTAGTAGGAGAGTATCCAGATTTAAAATTTTATTTCATTTTTATTCATTCTTTGTCTGAAACAATATTCATCCTCATGGACACATCACTGTTAAAAGTGATGTCCCTAGCAAGATAAAATTCGTTTTTTGTCGATAAAGAAAACTTGAGATCTGGCAAGGTATATGCAGCCGCGGCACAGAAAACCAATATTTACATGACTATATTTATAACCAGAGGCACCTGTAAACGCGTATTCTTTTGTGCATTAAATCTCATTATGAACCTGAAGTTTTTGAAGTTATAAAGTTTTTTTTACCATAAACTGCTTGAAAATACATTCTGCAGACTTTGCAAATTTTACAGATTTAGCACTGATACTCCACAGATTTTACACAGATTTTATACAGATTTTACACAGATTTCAAACAGCGAGATAAAACTCGTTTTTTGAGGATAAATTTGCAAGATAACTTAAGATCTGGCAAGGCATTTGCAGCAGCGGCACAGAAAACTAAGGTTTTCATGAGGAAATTTATAAACAGAGCCACCTGTAAAAGTGTATTCTTTCGTGCACTAAATCTCATTATGAACCTGTAAAGTTTTTATTTACCATAAACTGCTTGAAAATACATTCTACAGACTGAGCAGATTTTACACAAATTTAGCAAAGGTTTTACACAGATTTTACACATACTTCACACAGATTTTACACAGATTTTACACATTATGAACCTGTAAAGTTATTTTACCATAAACTGCTTGAAAATACATTCTACAGACTGAGCAGATTTTACACATATTCAGCACAGGTTTTACACAGATTTTACACATACTTCACACAGATTTTACACAAATTTTACATAGATTTTACACAGATGTTACACAGATATTATTCAGATTTTACACAGATCTTAAACAGATTTTATCCAGATTTAACTCAGATTTTACCCAGATTTTACGCAGATTTAACAGAGATTTTACGCAGATTTAACACAGATTTTACGCAGATTTTACACAGATTTTGCACAGTTTTTACACAGATTTTGCAGAGATTTTACACAGATTTTATACAGATTTTTCAAAGTTTTTACAAAGATTTTAAACAGATTTCACACAGATTTTACACAGATTTTACACAGATTTTACACAAAGTTTACATAGATTTTACACAGATTTTACACAGATATTATTAAGATTTTACACAGATCTTAAACAGATTTTATCCAGATTTAACTCAGATTTAACTCAGATTTTACCCAGATTTCACGCAGATTTAACAGAGATTTTACGCAGATTTTACACAGATTTTGCCGAGATTTAACACAAATTTTACACAGATTTTTCAAAGTTTTTACAAAGATTTTAAACAGATTTTACACAGATTTTACACAGATTTTACACAGATTTTACACAGATTTTACACAGATTTTACACAGATTTTACACAGATTATACACAGATTTTACACAGATTTTACAAAGATTTTACACATATTCTACCCAGATTTAACTCAAATTTTACCCAGATTTTACACAGATTTTACAAAGATTTTACACAGATTCTACCCAGATTTAACTCAAATTTTACCCAGATTTTACACAGATTTTACACAGACTTTACACAGATTTTACACAGATTTTACAAAGATTTTACACAGATTTTACACAGATTTTATACAGATTTTACACTGATTTTACAAAGATTTTATACAGATTTTACACAGATTTTACATCGATTTTACACCGATTTTATACCGATTTTACACAGATTATACACAGATTTTACACCGATTTTACACAAACTTTACACAGATTTTACACAGATTTTACACAGATTTTACACAGATTATACACCAATTCTGCATAGATTTTACATAGATTTTACACAGATTTTACACAGATTTAAACCAGATTTTTCACACATTTTACACAGATTTTATACACATTTTACACACATTTTACACACATTTTACTCCGATGACACAGATTTTACACAGATTTTACACCTATTTTACAGAATTTACATTACAGCTTTTACAACTTTTACATTACACAGATTTTACAGATTTTACAGATTTTACAGATTTTACAGATTTTACAGATTTTACAGATTTTACAGATTTTACAGATTTTACAGATTTTACAGATTTTACAGATTTTACAAATTTTACAGGTTTTACAGATTTTACAGATTTTACAGATTTTACAGATTTTACAGATTTTACAGATTTTACAGATTTTACAGATTTTACAGATTTTACAGATTTTACAGATTTTACAGATTTTACAGATTTTACAGATTTTACAGATTTTACAGATTTTACAGATTTTACAGATTTTACAGATTTTACAGATTTTACAGATTTTACAGATTTTACAGATTTTACAGATTTTACAGATTTTACAGATTTTACAGATTTTACAGATTTTACAGATTTTACAGATTTTACAGATTTTACAGATTTTACAGATTTTACAGATTTTACAGATTTTACAGATTTTACAGATTTTACAGATTTTACAGATTTTACAGATTTTACAGATTTTACAGATTTTACAGATTTTACAGATTTTACAGATTTTACAGATTTGGCAGTGCCAACTCTCCAGCATCTAGCGGGTTGGGAATAGCAAGTTTTTGACCGAAATCGCAAGATTTGGCCGAGCGTTGTCGTGATGAAAGGTTACGGACTTACGCGGTTTATATTTCAATCTTTTCTGCCTCTCTCATATAGAAAGGATATGCAATCAATGTGTGAACGGGCTTTTCAACCGAAGTCTGGAGGATCGAATGTCATATACCATTCGATTCAGTACGACGAACTGAGAAAATGTCAATGCGTGTGACAAATATTGTCACTCAATTTTCTCGCCGAATTTTTCAAATTGACTAATAAATTTCTCCAGTTTTCAGATCAAAATAGTTTAGGGCCTAATAAACTCATATCAGATTGTCATAAAATCAATTTTTTTTGTACCGTTTATTTATACTCGACTTTAACCTAGTTATGATCGTTCGCCGGTCAAACCAAACTCAAATTAATAAGAAAATTTGGCGAATTCTTTGAAATTGGGCTTAAAACTGTTTCAATTTGTAGTTTATATTATCTGATGGTTTAATGATACGAATTTCACTGTATCGGTATCCAGTTTTCGGTCTTTCAATATGATCTTATTTTCGGGAATATTTCGTTTTTGCATCCACTTTTTCATGTCACAAAGACACGGATTCGTATCCAAGAAGGTCGGTGGGTAATATCAGAGACAAAACAGGATGAAGATGGATAGAACAGACACGCTTTCTTAACACTCTACAGAAATTATCAAAATCAGTTTATGAGGGTCGCTTTATTGGTCCTAAAAAGAACCAATTTATGAAACTTCGTCAAACCTTCACAATGATGATGCCATATTACTCGAAACAAAAAAAAACAGTATGTCATGAAAAAAATAATCGCCTCTCGAAATGTGTGCAGAAATGTTCAAATGTGGATCATAAAAACTAGTTCAGCTATAAAATTACCATCTTAGAACTGATGACGGAGTCTCATTATCCAATCTAAGTCGGAACGATGAAAATCTTTTTTTTATCTCCACTAAATTCATTCATTAAACAAAGTCTAATTTAAATCTCTCTACATAGTAAACATTCGAACCAAAGTTCCCTTAGGGAAGCAATTTTGGCGACCGAAGCAGCAGCGACGCTAAAGAAAGCTTCAACTGCCCGCGTAAGAACCCTCGTACATGCAAATTACATTGGGAAAACAACCGTCTGTCGCAAAATCCTAGCCTTTTAGCCAAATGGTTCCCATCCTATCCCAACCTACTTCTGTGTCGAGAGCTTTTCTCACGACACAGCATAACCGGCTAAGCAAAACGCACACACACATACACACGTGACGCTCTAATGTTTCACTGCTTTCGATGCGATGCCGCACACGGAGCAAAGTAAATTAAACACAAATAATTAACTTCGCTCTTCATGAATAATTAACTTTACCAGAGATTAACTCGTGACTCCCAGCGCGCCACCGACGAGAGACGCTCGGAGTGTTCCAGTGTCCCGACGCACGGGGCACGACGGTAGCTTTACACTCATCGAATTATCTTTTATTCCACCGAACTCGAGCGTCCCGCTTTTGTCCCGGTTTTGTCCCGGTTACGGCGCGCGTGGCAGCTTCAGGTTTTTTTTCTTACTCCCGCTTTCATGACGGCCACGTCTCGTTTCAAAAAAAAAAAATAAATTGATCAAAAGGGCTATCGCTTTCGCCAAGTGCGTTAACGTGCTATCGCTTTAAAATTAGATCAATCGATACGTTTTTCATTACATTTTGTTCGAATGACCTATCCGTGTGTACACAAGGGGAAAGCAATTCCTGTCCGGTGTCGTGTTCCGAATTTCTGCTCTCGTCCTTCGGTCAAAAATGCCAGCTCCTGGCTCCGACGGTGTCCGGCATCGAACCGACCCGATACGGTCGTTTTTCATTCCAACACTGGCCCCATTTCTCTTCCGATCCGATCCGATCTGCCAACCCAAAACGGGACGGAGTGAAATTTTGCCGGGTCTCCCAAAAGCACCAGTCACTGCCCTGCTGGCTACTTTCTCGTGAAATCTTAATTAACAGAATAAATGACTCTCATCAAGCTCACCTCCGGTTCGGTTCGGTTCGTTTCGTTTCGCTTTTTTTTTGTTGTGTCTTCTGCTTTACTTCCTTTCAACTCGATTGCTAATCTTCACGGCTTTATTTCCCACACTTTCCAGTAGTTAACCAGTACTAAGCAAGAGGGTTGAAGTTTCCAGCGCACCGACGCTCAAGGGTTGGGTGGTTTGCTGCTTGTTTGCTTGTTAAAGGATCTTCAAAACGCAGTTCACGAACGATGGGCCGGGTAGATAAAGATGGCAAGGTGGTAGCACCACCACCACCAACAACAAAAACAACAACAATAGCTAGAAATGTACACACATCGACACGTTTGAAAGCAACAGCAGTTGCTTTATCGAACAGGACTGAGCCAGTGGGTGGTGGAAACGTGCTTAGAACAGACTGCGTACCATCCGCTGACGGGTGGACGAATGGCCGGATTGGATTGGCCATATCACTGAGCTTTCAAATGGTGCCGATGATCGATGCAGTCATTGTAGTGATTGACTTTGGGTGGGGATGCCTAGTCATTTCTGGAAATAGTTGATGGAAACGCATGGTCGATTGTTGTTTACTGCGTACTTCAGCCGTTTGTTTCGAAAAGCTCAATCGCAGATTTGTTCTGTTTTTCATCACTGTCCGAACCAGATCGTATGAACAGCTTCATTAACTAATTGTGAAACAACTAACTAAAGGGTGGATTCGATGATAATGGTACACATATGATTAAGCTAAAGGCGGAGTTGAATAAAAAATATTAATAACTACACATTTCGAAAAAAAATCATGTGATTTTACATCTTATAACATGCACATAAATGGAGCGTCGTACTTCATACAAATTTTCATTCAAGAACATGTAAAATTGTGTGATTTGAAAATTACATGGCTTGAATTCGAACGAAATAAAAAACATAAGATCGTTAGCAGCAGCGCGACTTGAACCGAGAAACATTAGATCACAGGTACATGGGTTACTCGACTAAACCACAGAGCTCATATCTGTTCATTGAATAATTGATACATATAAATCCATACAGCGGCACTTGGTAGCCGATAGCAAATTACATTCGGAGTGTGTAAAATTCTGTGCAAGTGGAATGTTGCACCATTTAAAAAATTAAGTAGTTGTGAATTGTATCGTTTGTAGAATTCTGTCACCTGTAAAATTCATAATTTTTTTCAGTGTAAAGCACACATATATTTACTCAACAAAATTTATCGGATTTTCTTAACATTTTCGACTCCCATCTTGAACATCCGAATCTTCTTTTTCACTCGACCTATTAAAATGCGAAGAATCGATTTTTCCATTGTTTTTACCCAAACTTTGTTCAAATTCAACCTAATAATTCAATATGATCAGTATCTAACGAAGAGCGCAGATTGTAAAATTGACATGTGAACGCAATTATGTAATAAAAACCGCGAAAATGTTGCCGCAGAGGCTCTACGTCTTAACAAAGACTAAATACAAATCAACTTAATAAAGTTTTAAAGGGGTCAGCTATTGTGAAACATAGAAAATGGTTTTTGACGTAGGACTATGTCTTTCTTTACTATGCTCACCTGGGTGCATTTTCAAAATTTCACAACGCAGAGAGCATAACGAAATTACTCCAGATTTGATTCCTTAACAATTTTTTCACCGTTTGAGTATTTTCTATAATTCACTTTCACAAAACGCATGGAAGTAGGTGTACGATTGTGGTTAATTACACGATTATTTCGAAAACATTGCGTAAATAGTGACATAGTTTAAATAGTGGCTACCATCTACGCCAAGCCAGTGGAACTACAGCCGGCGTTATTCAACTGGTGCTTCGGTCAGTGGCGAAAATGATGCTCATTTCCTCAAGCCTAAACGCAGAAAAAAACAACTAGTTCTTTTGGGAGCATACCCGATCAGATGCACATAACACAATTATAACACAAATATATCAACAGTTGATATCGATAACAATTTGTGTTATTTTGAGATATTTAACAAATGAAAACAGTTGAATGTTAAAACTTATGAAGGGGACGGGTATAGCGTGATGGGTAAGTCGATGCCTATCACGCAGCCCACCTAGGTTCGATCCCCAACCCCGAACATAGGGTCAGAAAGCTTTTCTGGCCCGAAGAGGTGAATGACCATAAGGTTAAAACCTCTATAATTGAAACAAAAAAAACATATGATAACAATATAATAACAAAATCAGTTATGATGTTCTATTTTCGTTTGCAAGACTCATGATAACGTTCATTAATTGTAAAAATGAGCTCTTCTATTACTTTATATCGAAATATAATGATCAGAATTTCAAAAAACTAAAACAAGAAACCTGATTACTGAATAAATTATTCCTTAATAAAAAGAAATCATTCAACAATTTTGGATTGAAACGATGCTAAAAGTTGGCTGTTATATAGTTTTTCTGTGTAAAAATGGCTATCTAATTTATTACTAATTTAGTAATTTGTTATAAATTTCTGATTATTGATTTGTTATGAATTTCTGCTTTCGGACTTCTGTAGTTATATCAAACTCAATAATAATTGTGATACAAACGTTCCAAAATCTGTTACGATTTTGTTCCCGCTGGAGTCTTTTTTGTTATGATTTTTGTTATTTTAACAGCTTACCAGGCAAAAATATTTCAAAATTTGTTACAAAATATTTCTGAAATAAGTTATAACTCTGTTATTTCCATCTGATCCGGTATCTGCTATTGGAATTCCGCAGTGTGAGTTTCGTTTCAAATAAGAGCGAATGCGTCATCCAGCTGCTGGTCGTTTGCATTGGAGAAGAAGAAAACGAAAAGTGGGCAATGATGGGGAACATTATACAAAATCAGTCATTCTAATAATTCTTAATGTTATCTAAATAACTATTAAAGTTACTTCTTTGCAAATCGAAGGTAAATATCATAAGTTTAGTGCAAATCTAGAATACTTTGTTTAGCTTTGTGCACTTTTCGCACCAAATGAGCGTAAGTAAAGCTAGTATTTCAATGCTTCGAGTCAGAGAAAAATGATCCGAACAGTGCTTAGTATCATTGAGAATTCTACAATTTCGTCCTTCTGAACGCCAGAAATGAGTTTCGGACAGCATGTATGCTGCTATTTTTGTGATCGGCAGGACCGCCCATTTGTGGAAAAGTTACAAAGAAAATAACGCTCTAAACCAAAATTGGTTTAGTATTAAATCAATCGGCATTGTCAGCAGTTCGAGCGATTGCGTCATCCAGCTTCTGGTCATTTACATTGGAGAAAAAGACAACCATGGGGAAATCGAAGGTAAAATTCATCAGTTTAGTGCAAATCTAGAATAATTTGATTAGCTTTGTGCACTTGTCGCACCAAATGAGCGTAAGTAAAGTTAGTATTTGGATGCTTCGAGTTATAGAAAAATGATCCGAACAGTGTTTAAATATCGTAGAGAATTCCACAATTTGGAATACATGAAATGAATCTCGTACAGCATTTTGATACTTTTCTCCAATGAATTATGTATATCCGAAATGAAATAATCGCTATCAAAATTCTGTATGTTACTATTTTTGTGGCCGTTAGAACCGCCCATATGTGAAAAAGCTACAAAGAAAATAACGTTAAAAGAAAGCTGTTAACCAAAATAGGTTTAGTATTAAATCAATCGGCACTGGGAGCAGTTCGAGCGATTGCGTCATCCAGTTGCAGGTCGTTTGCATTGAAGAAAAAACAACCATGGGAAACATTATACAAAATTAGCCATTTCAATGGTTGTAAATGTTATCTACAAAACACCTACTGTGCAAATCTAGAATAATTTGCGGCGAATGACCTAAAATAGGTTAAAACCGAAATAAATTAATAATAATAATAATAATAATAATAATAATAATAATAATAATAATAATAATAATAATAATAATAATAATAATAATAATAATAATAATAATAATAATAATAATAATAATAATAATAATAATAATAATAATAATAATAATAATAATAATAATAATAATAATAATAATAATAATAATAATAATAATAATAATAGAATAATTTGATTAGTTTTGTAATATTTTCTCAGTGAGAAATTCGCACCAAACAAGCGCAAATATAGCTAGCGCTCATTTTACCACATCCGCAAATCGCTTGCCAGATCAAAAACTTTTTTTTGTGAATTAATTTTTTCCTTCAAACAAAAGTGTTCTGATGAGTCCTTACATATAGTGATTTATATGATCTTTTAAATAATATTAGAAATATACATTACTCCACTAGGTGGTTTAAAACAGTTTTTAAATTTTCGGTGTGATGCTCAATACTCCTTTTGAATTCTGAAAAAAAACCTTCCTTCCAACACAAATAACACGAAATTCAATGATTCGAGTATTATTCCCGACTCTCAGTGCCGGGAGAAAAAATATATTCCAATCACAACACTGCATCATTAGGTGGCAGTATTCAAAACACTTCTCTCCTCGACGAGACCGTGTGAACACCGGGAACCGGTCGAAACTCTGACAGTCCAGCCGGAAAGTGTAATATATTGCTGATCGCCGCACGGATGGTAGATAAAGTTTATGGTTATGGCTATTTGCTTGTTAATGAGATTTTATTCTGGCAATTTCGTTCCAGTTTCCTTCCGAAACTCCCCGAAGCAACTGTCCCGGTTTGCCATCGGAAAGTTCGTTCGACCTCGGGGAGCAGCTATGCCCGGAGCTGAGGGATGAGCGTGTGTGTGTGTGTGTGCTCGAATACACGATCCCCGCAATCAAATAGCATTGAAACTTGAAAGGTTCTGTTGTCACTAGCATGAAACGTGTGAAGAGGGTGCTCAGCATGAGCAACAGCAGTGATAGGAATTGAGATTTTTTTTTTCGTTCGGACTACCCACCCCACACGCATCGAACAAGGGCGGACCGAAGTCCCTTCCCGGACTTTGAAAGGAAAGTTTACGAATAGGAAAAATGTGTTGTGACCTCGGTTGCGAAAACCGTGTCAACTGATTTCGACCCAGCTCTCCCGAAGACGGTCGACGTTTCCGGTTCCGTGCACAAACTGAAACACTGGCCGTCCGCTGGGACAAGACAAGCAGCATAAATATGTCGATGCAATACTCGAGAATCTATTTAACGTACACCATCTACTGGTGGCAAGTAACCCGGAGTGCTTTTGTCGAAACCGGTAAAAGGTCGAACATTAATCTCTTTGAAATACGAACCAACTTTTGCAGCAAACTATCTTATCATCAAAGTAAGCGAAGTAAGAACATCGTCGTCGTCGGAAGAGGCCGTGGTGGGGGGCAAAGAAATAGAGTGCAGAAACGGTGTAAATTGAGAGGGTTCTTGACCTGTGTGATGGAACTGTCTGGGGCAGGAAACTAGAAGGAAACGAAAGGATTTTTCCTAACTTTAGATTAATTGTTATTTAGTTTTTTTTCAAGATGCGATAACTTCTTGACGTAAAATCATTACTCGGGTGATAATTTCACAATTTTGCTCATGAAATCATAAATAATAGGGCGTGATTTCATGAGTAGACATGTTTCGTGATTTTTTAATCATGGTACCAGCAATGGATTTTCATCCTTTGAAAGAAATCATAAGACAAAAATCGTACTAGTGTTCTGCAGGAAGCTCACGGAAACAGTACATAGCATTCTTACTTATTTATTTGAAACCTTCTAGTGTGTGCAGGTTCACCATTTCTGAAAAACCGAAAAACCGAAATCTGTCTCAAATTTTTTTAAAATATTCTGTCCGGCAAGCCGTTTGTGCCTGTGGAAAAATCAATCGATTCTCTCTTTCATCAGGTACCTTGAACGAGGAAGAATATCTCTGGAAACGTTTCCTTTGTAGTAGACTCAAATCATAATAAAACGAGCATTTAAGGGATGCACAGAACTGGATAGGGTCGTTTTCGGAGACACAATGGCGAATGACTATTGCAGTTGCTACGAACTGTTGGTCTACTAATATTTTCACAGATATATTTGTTGCACAGAGAACAGACATCCAGGTAAAGATTTTAATATGTGTAAGAAATTTAACGGTTGTTTTAAAAAGCAATCACCTAGTAGCAATTCTCCTGTAGAGGCGCTTCGAGCAGCCCAGCAGTCGCTTATGGGCTCTTGCGTTCGAGCTTTCAAACAATGGTAATTCATGCGAGCAAAGTCGTACACAACGGTGATTTTGAACGGACTTTTACTTGTATGCATTACACAGCTTTTTTGAAAAAGTTTGTACTACCTTGGATGTCTGTTCTCTGTGTTTGTGGTACGACATTTATATTTAGAATAACATTTCAACGAATTCGTAGAGAAAAAATCGATAAGAAAAAATTCTTGCAGTTTAGCGGTCTGCAATAAGTTCAATTAATATATTTATTCACTTCAATTAATTATATTAAGTCTTTATTCATTTCAAGTTTATTTAAATCTAACCGTTTATTATTTTGATAAAATCTGGCTACAATTTAGGTGCAGGTTGCTCGATTCTTAAAACAATTAGAAGTAAAAAGTTGATCAATTTCACCCTATCTAGCAAGCGATTTGTGCTTGTGGTAAGAAATCAGACAACTCTCGTTCGCATCAGGCATCAATTTTTCATAAAATCAGGTATCATGGACGAGCAATTTTGTCTCTCGAAACATCTTCTGCCAGCCGAAACGTTGTATCAACATCGAAACAAAATTTTACAATAACTGCAGTGTGTTGAAAAATGAGCTAGGAAAAAGTGGTTGGAACTATCGAACGAAATCGATTAATATATCATGCGTCATTATTTGTTAATCAGCTTCTAAACAAGGGTGTCAAGCTTTCCAATATGGAAAAAACCGCTCCTTGAGGAAATGTTCGAGAGTTAGAATAGAATTGATTTTGAAAAGGTTTAAATTGTTGAAGTTAAAGCGTCATAGTTAACTACGGAGTCCTTTTCAAAATTAACCATACGGAGGAAAGATAAAGTCTGTTCACGGTAAATTTTGGGAACGGAAATTACACACAATCTAACAAAACCAGTTGTTTATTCCAGAACGAAATAAAGCAAAAAGTACATAACAGTTCGGCTGAAAAGTTCGTATCGTTTAATAGAAACACAAATTCGTTTTTATTATTCAACATAATGGCCATCAGAGGCGATACAGCGATTATAGCGATCTTCCAACTTTTCGATACCATTTTTGTAGTACGATTTGTCCTTTGCCTCAAAATAGGCCTCAGTTTCAGCGATTACCTCTTCATTGCTTCTAAATTTTTTACCAGCGAGCATTCTCTTGAGGTATGAGAACAGGAAAAAGTCACTGGGGGCCAAATCTGGAGAATACGGTGGATGAGGGAGCAATTCGAAGCCCAATTCGTTCAATTTCAGCATGGTTTTCATCGACTTGTGACACGGTGCATTGTCTTGATGAAACAAAACTTTTTTCTTCTTCAAATGAGGCCGTTTTTTTGAAATTTCGTCCTTCAATCGCTCTAATAACGCTATATAATAGTCACTGTTGATGGTTTTTCCCTTTTCAAGGTAGTCGATGAAAATTATACCATGCGAATCCCAAAATACAGGCGCCATAACCTTACCGGCCGATTGTTGAGTCTTTCCACGCTTTGGGTTCGGTTCATCGCGTGAAGTCCACTCAGCTGACTGTCGATTGAACTCCGGAGTGAAGTGATGGAGCCATGTTTCGTCCATTGTTATATACCGACGAAAAAAATCGGTTTTATTTCGATATAACAGCTCCAAACACTGCTCAGAATCATCAATTCGTTGTTGTTTTTGATCGATTGTGAGCTCACGCGGCACCCATTTTGCACAAAGCTTTCTCATATCCAAATATTCGTGAATAATATGTCCAACACGTTCCTTTGATATCTTTAGGGTGTCAGCTATCTCGATCAACTTCACTTTACGGTCATTGAAAATCATTTTGTGGATTTTTTTCACGTTTTCATCGGTAACAGCCTCTTTTGGACGTCCACTGCGTTCATCGTCTTCGGTGCTCATATGACCAGTACGAAATTTTGCAAACCACTTACGAATTGTTGCTTTGCCCGGTGCAGAGTCTGGATAACACTCATCAAGCCATTTTTTGGTATCGGCGGCACTTTTTTTCATCAAAAAGTAGTGTTTCATCAACACACGAAATTCCTTTTTTTCCATTTTTTTCACAGTAACAAAAATAGCTTCACTCAAAATGCAATATCTCACAAACTAATAATCAGACAGCTGTCAAATTTATTCACGTATCTTTTGAAGGTTGGTACTAACTGAAAATGGTATGGATTTAATTCTAGTGGCGCCCTCTCATAGAAACTATACGAACTTTTCAGCCGATCTGTTAAGAAACAGATGATTAAATTAAAACCACTTGCTTGCTTCTCAGTTTCGAAGAGTATTTGATTAACTAGAGCTCAGCAGTTCTTTATTGGGCGAACTGTTTGGTACCTGATACCATTCCAGGATGGATTTTGAATAGTGACAAGAGGCAAAATCAGACCAAGCACAGAGCTGGAGTGTCGTGGCTTCTGATAAATGGTAGCAACCGCTTTCGCAGACGTTATTTCTCGTTCACAACCTTATTAAGAGAGCCACTAGAAACGAAACACTGACATTTTCAACCACAACTACATATGGCCTGCCAAAGTCAATCCTTCTTTTGGAAATTTGAATACATTCTTTGTCCGGAAATGGTGTTACTTCGTATTGCGGACAGGACAGAACCGGAAGCTGTTTGAAGTCATCGAGCAAATATGTTCAGTCGTCAATTATGTTATAAGCTAGAAAGTTTTGCAAACAATTGGTGTGAAGCTCTTTAGCACGAATTTTTGCACGGTTGAGCTCCTTTTGCACTTTGTACACCTTTAGTTCTTGAGTCTGCTTCACTTTTTGCAACGTATAATTTTAATTCCAACAAAAACGACTTGATTTTTCCTCGAAAATGGTACAATTACTTTCTTGTCAGAAGCATACTACATATGTCCCTCTTCCAACCTTCCGATCAACAGTTGCGCGTTGGTCAAATGGTTTGCCAAAACACGATATTGTTCGGTAGTTTCTTGGCTAGATCGTGTACCGATAAGTTAAGTTTTTGCTGCTGTGCTCATGCCAAATGCATTGACGCATCTTGTACCACAAAATGAAGTGAAGAGTTTCTGGTGACATATAAATAAAACGTTTCTGGGATCCCTGAAATTATTCAAAATCTACACTGCAAGAACAGTATCTGAAAATTAACGTGGACAGTTGAACAAAAAATCGGTCCCAAAAAACCTTTTGATAGTTTTTAGCACTAAACTAAACAGTACCGTGTGCAGTTTTACGGTCGAGATTTTTTTTGTTCTCGTTAGCCCCGCCTTGTTGGCTGTAAATGTGTAATAACACAAGTATTCAAATAGAAACCGTTACAATCAACTAGCTGTAGTATTGATTTGATTGGTACTGGGACATTTTATTGTAATATATTTCCACAGGATACTAGTAAGGGGACCTGCTTGAGGCCGACAAAGCTGCAACTATTTTCAACAATATTCAGCATCAAAAGCTTCGCTTTCAGCATCGATACCAATTTTGCTCACACGAATAATAGATCAGCTTGGAAATTGATGACAGATGTCGGCGGTATCTATCGGAAATCGAATTAAAATCGTTATCCTCCAACATCATCTCTTCTATAAAAGGTTGCTTCCTATTATATTATAATTATACAGACTTTTTACTATTGTTTTCTATTTTGAGTCATACTCAACTATAGCTATTTTGTTTCATATTTTGTAAAGGCAGAAGTGAAAGCTGGCACAATCTACTAATTAGACCGACTTTCGGTACTCGGAAGCGAATCAGTTTTCTTCGAACGCACGTCATCCAGTTAGGCCCCTGACATTACCCGCCCACCATTTTCAATGCGAAATATTTTTCATTGTTTCAGAATGCGATGCGTATCCTCTGCATAAAAATACTTTATAACAATGGCTATTTTTATCCGGTTTTTTTTTTATTTTGAAGGTTTTCCAAAATAGTGCTCTTATTGTGAGGATTTTCGGGGTAATGTGTTTTGTATTATAAAGATTTTCAAAATTATGTTCATTAGTGTTTTCACATGCGGATTTAAAAAGTACATTTTTGAACATGCATTTTTTCATGCAATTCTTTTCACAAGTAACGTATCTTCCACATAAAATCGTTTGCATAAAAGTGTATTTAGTATTGCACAATTGCCCAGGTTGGTGGGTCAATTAATACGGCGCGTGTCTAATAAGCCAGTTGTCGTATGTTTGAGCCAAAACCTGGAAGGATTCTAGTACTAGCCATGCAATGACTCTGTATTTGACGCTAAGAATCGGCTGCGAAGTTTGTTGAAACCGAAAGGCTAAATTCCACAAAAGTAACGTAATGCCAAGATCTTAACAATTGCATAAATCAAAAAGTCTAGTTTTGAGTAGGAAAAATTTAATATTTTACTTACATAAATCCTTGAAGTTGCTGCCTGGAATAGAGAGAGAAAGGGAAATAACATTAGTAATGATTTATTGATTCTGCTCGTAAAATCAGACAAAGTCCTGTTCTGCCTGATTTTATCTATTTTCCTGTGGGACTAGGAGAAAACAGACAGGCATGAGACAAGACGCGATTAAATCCATTATTTCGAACGTTAGATATAAAGACAGTATGACCAACCGAAAAGTACGGGTGTGTAATGTCAGAGACACAACTGGATGTCGTGAATATGAATCAAATTGACACGATTTCGTTACACTTTCGAATTCGAATTGATAGTTGATCGATTGTGTGAATTGTGAAACTTTTCCCCTTTTAACTACTAGAATTTTAAATGATTTTTGACGTCGATTATTCCATTTCGGATTTGCATGTTCAATTGGAAGAAACTATCAAGATGCTGTACAGGATTCATTTCAGCCTTCTAGAAGGACCAAATTGTAGAATTCTCTACGATATTTAGTACAGTTCGGAACATTTTTCTCAAACAATTTTCGCCCAGCAAAAATTGCACGAAGCAAATCAAATTATTTTGGATTTTCACTAAACTGAACTGATTTTTACCTTCGATTTGTAAAGAAATATCTTAATAGTTCTTTAGATATCATTTAGAGCCATTAAAACGGCTGATTTTATATAATGTTGCCCACATTTCGTTTTCTTTCTCTCCAGCAGCTCTGTTTCATGACGCAATCGCTCTTGTTTGAGTTGATACTAACTTTGCGTACAAGCTCGCAGTGCCAAATGATGCGAAACTGGTTTAAGGCGCCTTCTCGTCTTGACGACCGGAAGGCAAATGAGAACTAAAGAATTTTGAAAAATTCTTGACTTTAGAAACCATGTAAAAGAGCATACTTCGGGTCAATAAATGTAGCTATTGGAGACATTTTGTCGAGAGTTTGTCAAGAGAAACGTCAATGAGCACTCTTTCGAATACGGTCAGACGAATGAGGAATCGTAACGTAGGAAATGAGAGTGAGGAATACTCGAACCAATGGATATTTGATTTTGCGAGGAAAGTTTGTCCAGATTCTGTTCCTACGCATAACATTATTAGGTAGTCTTCTCCAAACAATGGTACCATTGATAGCCCCTTTTCAATGATTGAATTTTCCATAGCACTCACGTCTTGTAACAATAACGCTCCTGGGTTAGACAGAATTAAATTCAACTTGGTAAAGAATCTGCCCGACCTTGCAAAGGACATTTGTTGGAATTGTTCATCAAATTTTGTTGAGCAAAATATTGTTCCACCTGACTGGAGGCAAGTGAAAGTTATCGTCATTCAAAAGCCGGGGAAACCAGCTTCCAATCACAACTCATATAGACCCATTGCAATATTGTCCTGCATCAGAAAATTGTTCGAAAAAAATATTCTTCGACCTCTCAACACTTGGGTCGAGACGAGCGATTTGTTGTCAGATACTCAGTTTGGCTTCCGTAGAAAAAAAGGAACGATTGATTGCCTTGCATTACTTTAGTCTCACAACCAAATTGTCTTCGCTCAAAAACAACAAATGGCATCTGTATTTCTAGACATTAAAGGAGCATTTGATTCAGTGTCCGTTGAAATTCTTTCAGACAAGCTCCATCAACATGGACTTCAAGCGATTATAAATAATTATTTGCACAAACTTTTGTCAGGGAAGCGCATTTATTTTTCACATGGCGATTTGGCAACATTAGGAAATAGCTACATGGGTCTCCCACAAGGCTCATGCCTCAGTCCGTAACCCCACGTACACTAAAACTACTGGATGATGGCGTGGTTTCAGTTACTGGACCAAGAGCTATTGATCTGCAAAAACCATTGCAAGATACCTTAGATAACTTGTCCGTTTGGGCTGTTCATCTGGGTATCGAGTTCTCTGCGGAGAAAACAGAGCTGGTCGTCTTTTCAAGAAAGCATGATCCCACGCAATTCCAGCTCCATATGATGGGAAGAATGATCGCGCAGGTTTTGACTTTCAAATACCTCGGGGTGTGGTTTGATTCCAAATAAACGTGGGGAGGACACATTAGGTATCCGATAACAAAATGCCACCAAAGAGTAAATTTCCTTCGAACAATAACAGGATCTTGGTGGGGTGCTCATCCGGAAGATCTTATAAAATTGTATCAGACAACGATGCTTTCAGTGATGGAATGTTTTCGTTTCGCTTCCCATATTATCAAATTAGAGCGAATTCAGTATCGTTGTTTGCGAATTGCTTTAGACTGCATGCATTCGACACATACAATGAATCTTGAAGTTCTGGCGGGAGTTCTTCCATTGAAGGATCGTTTTTGGGAGCTTTCATCGTCACTGCTAATAAGATGTGATGTACTGAATATTATTAATGGTTATCAAAAACTTCGAAAGGCTAGTTGAGCTTCAATCTCAAACAAGATTTATGACAGTATATTTTAACCATATGTCACAGGAAATTGACCCTTTAAGATATCCGTGACAGCCTCCTAAATGTCCCTGACCCAACTTTATTTTTCGATACATCCATGCCTACGCCGGAACGCCTACGCTCGTTGGAAATCCCAAAAATATTTACAAGTAAGTTCAGGCACTTCTGACTCAGAGAAAATATTTTTCACGGACGGATCGAAAATTGAAGAGGCTACTGGGTTTGGTATATTCAACAATAATGTTTCGGCTTCATTTAGACTTCAAGAACCAGCATCTGTTTAAATAGCAGAGTTAGCCAGTTCATTATAGAGTGTAATCGTCATATCATCTCCAAACCATTATTTTCTCTTCACAGATAGCCTTAGTGCAATTGAGTTTTTCTTGGGCAAAATAAAACAGTGCCTGAACGACATATTGAATAATAATTATCAAATCACAATAGTTTGGGTCTCGACTGATTGCTACATTCCAGGCAATGAAAGAGCCGATATTTTAGCCAAACGTGGTGCTATTGAGGGTGAAATTTATGAGAGACCGATTGCTTTCAACGAATTCTATAGTGCGTCTCGCCTTGCCAGTTGGGGATAAAGATGATCTGGGTCGGTGGATGCACTCAATTATTCCTAAAATATCGACAAAGGCATGGTTCAGGGGACTGGATGTGAGTAGGGACTTCGTTCGTGTGATGTCCAGGCTGATGTCCAATCACTACACGTTAGATGCACATCTCCTTCGAATCGGACTTTCCGATACTAATCATTGTGCTTGTGGCGAAGGTTATCGCGATATTGATCATGTCGTTTAGACATGCGTTGAGTATCGTGGTGTCATATCTCAACTAATAAATTCCTTGCGTACCCAAGGTAGACTATCCAATGTCCCAGTTCGCGACATTCTTGCTTGTCGTGACCTTCCTTTCATGAAAATTCTTTATCATTATGTTAGACCCCTTTCTCTTCCATGAGTTCAACCAATAGCTTGCTATATTAAATGAATAATAGTGATGAACTGATACAAACAAACCTAAATAGTTATAAGATCATGTACAAAATAAATGTATTTTATTTAATGTAATTTATAATAGCAAATCGCTTGATAAAAACAGTGTTTGTATTAACTAATGAATACCAACATACTAATATGATATTTGAAATATATTAGGTTTAAAGTACCTATGTATTGTGGATGCCAAGGCGAAGAAAAACTTATGTATATTGCCTATGAAATAAACGTATTTATATAACAAAAAAAATCTCTTATTTACATCTAAAACTCCTATAGTTCCTCTAATCAGCAATCTGAAAGCTATCTGCTCTAAAACGATCATTATAATTCTGAATAATGAATACACACTAGCCATAAATAAGCTATAAGATTAGCTGCATATTGTGTAGTTTTAAGTAGTTTTAAGAGCTACTAAATGCCGATTAGTGATTGTATGCTGCCATAATGTGGCATTAGTCAATGCTTATTGGTTAAGAAGAACTGGCCCTCAGTCCCAGCACAAAGTTTGCTACTTCGATTAGAAGAGCCAAAGCAATTAAGGCCAGAATCCCTCCCAAGTGAAGTACATTCATGATCTCAATTTATCCGCTCACACAAACACACATACATACACACCCATACTTGCACAATTTCAATTGATTATCGCAATGAAACCACGCTCAGCTTGTTGCCTACTCAATCAACAGTTCCCGCAGGGAACTTCGCTCATTTGCCACTCCCCAGTACAGCCGAAGCCTGTTATAATGTCATTATCTCGGGAACAAACGAGTCCTCGCAGCGGAACTTGTTTTAACACGCGCGGAACCAGCCCAAAACATGCCAGCCAAATTGCGAAACCGAACGACAGTCGGACCCATCTGTTCAGTTTGATGCGGTGGCGGTCCGATCAGCCCGCCGAATCAGTAAGTCGAATCCGGGCCGGATCGAGCGCGGAAGGAAAAGTTTTACGTTCCAGTTGGTACCACATCGCTGAAGGATAGTGGTTGGCGAAATCGTAAAAAAAACGAGAAAGAGAAATAAATTTAAAAAAAAAAACGAACATCCAGAAAATACGCTTATAAACAAATCCCGATCCATCTTTTCCGCCTTGAAATATTCAAAACATTGCAAACGGAAACGGTGGGGTTGGAGAGCGGACACCAGCGGATAATTTATGCGGGTGGGTTGGAGATAAAAAAAAATTGGCTACCGGGAGGACAAGATCGTCCCGCAGGCGCCATGCATAATCTTCGCAGGACAAGTTCGGTTACCCACACCCGCCCCCACTCGTAAGTTTTTACAGTTTTTTTTTCTGTCTGTCTCTCTCTCTCCGGGATCACGTCTTTTTCGATGAATGAATGCTTTTTTTTGCAGTATCTCGTTCGAACCTCTCGGGCGCTCATCCTGTGTATCGGTCGCTCGGTCGCTACCTTCGCCTGTTTCGGTGGGATTTAAAGGACGGAAAAAATATTATACCTACTTTCTATTGTGCGCGGGAGGGCGTTTTTTACGGTTCAATGTTTACATCAATTATTTGTAGCATCAATTCGTTTGATGGAAAACCGGTCGATGCCGATGCTATCTCTCCGGGAGGGATGCGGAAGTAATGAACCCATCGGCAAGCGACTTGGCAAAGGATGAGGGTCGTCGATTCAGCATAAATTTCGTGACCTCATGTGGTTCACGTAATCGAAATGAGTCGGGTTGCAGGCTGGTTTGACTGGTTGATTCATTTATGACAGAGTTCGCCGGAGTTCAGAGATGAGAGTAATTGATAGTCGAATTGTCATTTGAGTTTCGTTTTGATCAGCTAATATCTCAGTTTCAAATTCATTGTACATTAGTTTGCTAGTTTCCTATCAGCTAACTAACAGATCGGCTGAAAAGTTCGTATCGTTTCTATGAGAGGGCGCCACTAGAATTAAATCCATACCATTTTCAGTTAGTACCAACCTTCAAAAGATACATGTATAAATTTGACAGCTGTCTGATTATTAGTTTGTGAGATATTGCATTTTGAGTGAAGCTACTTTTGTTATTGTGAAAAAAATTGAAAAAAAAGGAATTTCGTGTGTTGATGAAACACTACTTTTTGATGAAAAAAAGTGCGGCCGATACCAAAAAATGGCTTGATGAGTGTTATCCAGACTCTGCACCGGGCGAAGCAACAATTCGTAAGTGGTTTGCAAAATTTCGTACTGGTCATATGAGCACCGAAGACGATGAACGCAGTGAACGTCCAAAAGAGGCTGTTACCGATGAAAACGTGAAAAAAATCCACAAAATGATTTTCAATGACCGTACAGTGAAGTTGATCGAGATAGCTGACACCCTAAAGATATCAAAGGAACGTGTTGGACATATTATTCACGAATGTTTGGATATGAGAAAACTTTGTGCAAAATGGGTGCCGCGTGAGCTCACAATCGATCAATACCAACAACGAATTGATGATTCTGAGCAGTGTTTGGAGCTGTAATATCGAAATAAAACCGATTTTTTCCGTCGATATATAACAATGGACGAAACATGGCTCCATCACTTCACTCCGGAGTCCAATCGACAGTCAGCTGAGTGGACTTCACGCGATGAACCGAACCCAAAGTGTGGAAAGACTCAACAATCGGCCGGTAAGGTTATGGCGTCTGTATTTTGGGATTCGCATGGTATAATTTTCATCGACTACCTTGAAAAGGGAAAAACCATCAACAGTGACTATTATATAGCGTTATTAGAGCGTTTGAAGGACGAAATTTCAAACAAAACGGCCTCATTTGAAGAAGAAAAAAGTTTTGTTTCATCAAGACAATGCACCGTGTCACAAGTCGATGAAAACCATGCTGAAATTGAACGAATTGGGCTTCGAATTGCTCCCTCATCCACCGTATTCTCCAGATTTGGCCCCCAGTGACTTTTTCCTGTTCTCAGACCTCAAGAGAATGCTCGCTGGTAAAAAATTTAGAAGCAATGAAGAGGTAATCGCTGAAACTGAGGCCATTTTTGAGGCAAAGGACAAATCGTACTACAAAAATAGTATCGAAAAGTTGGAAGAACGCTATAATCGCTGTATCGCCTCTGATGGCAATTATGTTGAATAATAAAAACGAGTTTTGGCAAAAAAATGTGTGTTTCTATTAAACGATACGAACTTTTCAGCCGAACTGTTACGTTGCTTTATAATTACTGTTTTTTTTTTTTCCAGTTACCTATGTTTTGATGTTCCTGTGATGGACGATTACTTTAATAGTGAACTAACAAAAACCAATTTGGTTTTCGTATGTTATCAGTGTTCTTCTAAGGGATTGTCAGAATCTGAACAAATATCGAAATGGGCACAACAAGACAAGAAATGGACCGAAAAAAAAACAGTTTCAATCCACTGTTAATGAAGTCTGCAGGGACAGGTTTTTCGATGCGATTACACAAAACTATTTATGGAAATATCGATTCTTTCACCATATCCAAATAGTTGGGGTTTTGAACAAAGCACGATGAAATGACTCTTGGAATCAAAATTAGACACAATTTTCAGTACAATCATTTCTAAGTGATTGAAAGATTGAATACAGCACTCTTTAGCATAGTATTGTCTGTCGATTTGTTTTTAGCACGGATCCTTTTTGGCAACATAATTGTTCGACTGTTACGTGTTATTTCTTATATTGGAAATTCTGCATTAGCTTCGAAATGATTTTTATTGATTTTTATAATTGGATTGGACCACAGAAAGAACGAAATTTTCATGTCACTTAAATATATTCAACAAGATATGTATGTTTATTTGAATTGTCCTGATTATTTAAACAAATATTTTGTCTTTTTCATTTTAATAAAGTAATAGATGACCAGTCTTTCTAGACACAATTTTAGAGAAGAGAAAGAGTTTTAATAGAGGAAACGTGTGGATCTAAAAAAAAGGTATCTTCTTACTGCTAAGGAGTGTATCGAAAAAGTAGTTGGCAACATTGATTATTGAATAAAAAGCGAAAAAAAAAACATATTTTGACATTCTTCATTAAATTCTGCACAGTTACTTTTGTGACTTTCCTGGTGGCAGCTGTCCAGTTTTTTTAAACTCCTGCATGTTTTGGGAATGTCTGTTGAAACAGAAAGGCCAAATTCCACAAAAAGGATTGTAATGCCAGGACTTTGCTTTGCTTATGTTTTGGGACACTGTACCTTCCTTCCGAAAGTGCCGCTTGACAATTGCCCAATACCTTTCAATTGGCCGAAGATCCGGGCAGTTCGGTGGGTTGATGTCCTTTTCCACGAATTGTACATTATTTTTTGACAACCACTGTAGAACGGAGTTGGCGTAGTGGGCTGAAGCCAAATCCAGCCAGAAGAGAGGAGGAGCCTTATGCTTTCTGTTCAGTGGCAGCATTCTCTTCTTCAAACATTCTTCCTCGTACACCTTGGCGTTAATTGTTCCCTTCGTGAAGAAAATCGACGACCGCAAACCACAAGTACAAATTCCTTGAAAGACCAACACCTTCTGCCCAAACTTTTCCATCGCCACCGTTGTGTCAGCGTCGTCCAGGTCCTGGTACACCGATTTCGTATAATATTGCGGTCCGGGCACCGCTCGAGAGTCTTCCTTGGCGTAGGTTTCGTCGTCGATCAGGATGCATCCGTCTTTATTCTGTAGAATCCGGTTATACAGTTTTCGCGCTCTTGTTTTGGCCTGAACTTGCTGTACCAGGGACTTTTTCGGCACCTTCTGTTTCTTGTACGTTTCCAGGGAGTTCCGAATTTTGATCCGTTGAATCATCCTGTTGTTGGTGTTGAACTGCTTGGCCAAATCCCGCGTCGACGCCGATGGGTTTTTCCTGATGTACGCAACCACTTTTAAGTCCCGGCCGGGCTGACTGGGACCCGTTTTCCTACCGGATCGGGGCAAATCCTTCATGGAAAGGGTCTTACCGAACTTCTCGATAATATTTTTGACACTGGTGTGGTGCACTTTCACCCGTTTTGCAATTTCGTTGTACGTGACACCACTTTCTGAGCACCAAGTGTGCAGAATTTTCTTTCGCGTTTCCGGAATAATTCGACTCATTATTGAAACGATAAACCGTACCGAAACCAATCGATAACGCAGCTGCTATTGACATGTAAACAAACATGTCACCGCAAAACACGCAGCAAAATATTAAGCCATTTCAGAGTAATAACTGTTTGCTAACTACTTATCGATACACTCCTTAGTGGAATTAAGCACGGTTTTTTACTGCAAAAATGTGGAATTTTGAGATGAATAAAAAATTTTTTCCAGGAAGTTCTTATTTATCATTTCAATACGAAGAAAAAAGTCACCGACGGTCATCGTACTTTGGTGTAAGTGTATAGTGAGCATGTTCTAGCTGAGCGAACGTATCGGAAAAGGTTTGCACGGTTAAAAAATGTCAATTTTGATTTGGAAGACTAAGAATGATCTGGAGCGTCTCGTTCTAAAGTTTATAAATGAAGAATAGGAAGGATCTCTCAATCAAGACCCGTCGGAAGAACTTACAAATCATCACTTGGAATTACTCAGCCAGCAATTTACCTTGAAGCTTGAAAGCAATGAGAATGTTACGAAAGTTGGGCAATTGGGTACCATATGAATTGAAGTCAAGGGACGTGAAATACCGTTTCTTCACATGCAAATGACTATTCCAACGGGACAAAAGAAAAATTATTTTTGAGCTGCTGTAACCGAGCGAAGGGATCACGGTGGAAAGTCTAAAGACGACAATCGTTGCGTTTGAGTCGAGCTTTACAAGAAAAATATGCCACAATACACCGATAGACACGACAAAGTAATTTTACAACATGACAATGATCGCTCATACTACCTTGAACAAAAAGTTCCCGGAATTTATTCAGAAAATTAAAATTGTAAAATTATTCATCAAAATACCTTCAAAGTACTCCCTATCGACTGCAACACACTTTTGTCAGCGCTTGATCCAATCCTCGAAACATTTTTGTCTTTCTCATATAGAAAGGTTATGCAATGACTGTGAAAACCGACTTTTCAACCGAGGCCCGGAGGGCCGAATGTCATATACCATTCGTCATATACCATTCGACTGAGCAAATGTCTGTGTGTGTATGTAACAAAAATGTGCACTCGATTTCCTCGGAGAAGGCTGTACCGATTTTCACAAACTTAGATTGAAATGAAAGGTCTCTTGGGCTCATAGGTTACTACTGAATTTTATCCGGATCGGACCTCCGGTCCAGGAGTAACGGGGTAAGGTGTGCAAAAAATCAAGAAAAAGTGCACCCGATTTTCTCAGAGACCGCTCAACCGATTTTCTTCAACTAAGGTTTTAATTAAAGGTCTTATAGTCCCATAAGTGGCTATTGAATTTCATCTGAATCCGACTCCCGGTTCGGGAGTTACGGGGTGAAATGTGCAAAATGAGCTAAAAACGTGCAATCGATTTTCTCAAAGACCGCTCATCCAATTTTCACAAGCGTAAGTTCAAATGATAGGTCTTAAAACTCCATATTAACCTACCAAATTTTATCTGAGTATGACTTCCGGTTCCGCAATGACAGACTAATAAGTATAAAAATTTCATTTCCAGCGACGTGGTTTTATACATGGCACGGAAATTCAATCAAATACATTCAAATAACTGTAAAATTCTTGAATTGAACAGATTTGGTATGTTGATGACTAAATACACCTTGATTTTGGGTATACCGGATCTATTTTCTTGATTCCGGTTCTTGGTTCCGGAGTTATGGGAAAAAATGTGTAAAAAATGAAAATAGGTGTACTATTTTTTCTCGAAGATGACCGATTTTTACAAGGTTAGATCTAAATTAAAAGTCTTGCGAATATATACAAAACATCTGAATTTTATCTGGATCCGACTTCCGGTTTCGGAATTATAAGGTAAAGTGTGGAAAAAATTGTATACCATCACTTAAATGGGCGAAAAAAACACTTGAATAATTTTCTAAACTGGCCTCAAAACTACTCATTTTGGTAGTCATTATAAGAAGACGGCCAAAAAAACCTGAACTGAAAAACGGTTCCACCGGCACCGGAAATACTGGTCATATTTCTCCAAATGAATCTCACTCACTTTTCTCAGCGATGGTTTGAACGATTTGCACAAACTTAGATTCGAATGAATGGTCTTGTGGTCCTATTCGGAATTCCATTGAATTTTATCCGGATCCGACTTCTGGATCCGGAATTATATATAATATCAGGTGTACTACTTTGCCTCCGCCGTTTTTTCCAAAATTAAAAGCTTTATTGCGAAAAAGTGCTTACAGATGTGTTATTCAAAGTCGGGTTATTATTCATCTTTCCGGAAAGTTTTCGGATCCCGGCTCGAAAAAAGGAGTCCTCTTTTGACGCTATCCATGAAGCAATCCATTTTTGCAACTCTTCGAAGGATTGAAAATGTTGATCTGCCAGGCCGTGTGCCATCGAACGGAATAGGTGGAAGTCGGAAGGGGCGACATCTGGGGTATACGGCGTGTGGGACAAGACTTCCCATTTCAGCGTTAACAGGTACTTTTTGACCACTTTTGAGCCGTGAGGCCGAGCATTGTCGTGTTGGAGGATGACTTTGTCATGTCGCTCTTGATATTGTGGCCGCTTTTCCTTTAGCGCGCGACTAAGGCGCATCAGTTGCGTTCGGTAGCGATCTCCTGTGGTGGTTTCACCCGGTTTTAAGAGCTCGTAGTAAATCACACCGAGCTGATCCCACCAAATACAAATCATAACCTTGGCGCCGTGAATATTCGGTTTTGTCTTCGACGAAGTAGCATGCCCGGGTTTTCCCCATGATTTTCTGCGTTTAGGATTATCGTATCGAGCCCACTTTTCATCACCGGTTACGATTCGATGTAAAACCCCCTTACTATTTTGTCTTTGAAAAAGTTGCTCACATTCAAATAGACGGCGCTCAATGTCCCTCGGTTTCAACTCGTCCGGCACCCAGTTTCCTTCTTTCTGAATCATGCCCAGGGCCTTGAGACGTTTTGAAATGGCTTGCTGACTCACTCCCAACGATTCGACAAGCTCTTCTTGGGTTTGGCACGAATCTTCATCAAGCAATGCTTCTAGTTGTTCATCTTTGAAAGTTTTTGCACTTCCACCACCATGTTTGTCTTCGACATCGAAATCACCATTTTTAAAACGTTGAAACCACTGCCGACACTCAGAGCAGCATCATCGTAAGTTTCTGAGAGCATTCGATGCGCTTTAGCTGCATTTGTTTCGAATTGTAACAGAAAAGTAAAACTTCCCGCAAATGGCGAGAATTGGGCACATAAACAGACATTTTCGAGCGTGAATAATACGAAAACAAGAACAACTGTCACTGAAACGGTGATGACAATTCGTTAGGCACTGTACACACTCACCTTAAAGGCATTATCATCTATGTATTTTGACCAGCCTCAGCCGTTACAGCCACCTATCGAAAAACGGCGGATGCAAAGTTGTACACCTGATACCATCACTTAAAAGGAGGACTAAAAAACGTTAAAAAAATTCTAAATTAACATCATAGCTGCTCCAATCGGTAGTCATCAGCAGACGGCCAAACAAAGCAATTCCGGTTGTTCATTCAAGAATCGAAAAAATTATTTTGAAGATTACCACAGTATTATATGTGATATGAGAAAGGCATCATTACACCACTAGATGGATTGAAACAAGTTTTTATATCCAGTTTTCGGTATGGCCATCAGAGCCATCTGTGATTTTTCCATAATCTCATCTCGGCTGCTGAAATGCGTTCCACGAAGCGGTTTCTTGAGTCGACCGAATAAGAAAAAGTCGTAGGGAGCCAAATCAGGTGAATTCGGTGGTTGCTGAATAGTATTCGTTCCGTTTTAAGCCAAATGTTCACAGATAACTATGGCATTGTTCGACGGTGCGTTATCATGGTGCAACATCCACGAGTTGTTTGCCCACAAATCTGGTCTTTTTGGGCGAATTACTTCACGCAAACATCTCATAAGGCCCCAATAATACTTTTTGTATACGGTCTGGCTTTGTGGACGGAATTCGCGATACACAATACCCTTGTAATCAATGAAAACTGTCAGCATCGCCTACCGTTTCTCTCATAATCATTCACAGACTCACGGCCACTTCTGAAACGTTCGTGCCACTGATAAACGACTGTTTTCTTCAGAGTATCGTTGAAACCGTTTGTAACGCAAAATTCAATGCAAACTCGTTGTTGCAAATTAAATTCCATCTTGAAAATTGTGCAAAATCGAAGACACGCACAAACGCAGTGTAACTTTTACAAATGTCCAGGTATCAAACTGATAATTTGATAGAATATGATGTGGCAACCTAAAAAAATCTAGTCGGGTGACTGAGAGGAACTTTTTGTTTACGGTAGTATGTGGCATAGCCGGCCAAAACAAACTGCGAATCGCTCAAATTGGAAGCCTTACCCCACCCGTTGTATTGCTCAGTTATTGCTTTCCGATTACTATTTGACCAGCTTCTCCAATTATGATTAAGTCAGAAAATGGATCGTTTCGTTGATTGCGGACAAACTAGTCGAATTTTTAAAGGTACCGGTATCCGTGAATTGCCAGAAAATTAGGAAAAAGTGGTGGCAAGCGATGGAAAGACAGCACTTTGAATATTGAATATGTAAGCATCTGTTGCAAAAAAATTTTCGAATTAGAAAAAACAACGACACGAACTTATTCACATCCCCAATATAAAAATGAAATTAAACTCACTTCGTCTTGGAATAGACTCCTAGTTTGAAGAAGTCTTGAGAAAGATTGATTTCCAGATGGCTCTGAAAAGGGCTAATATATTGTTGGTGTTGAAAAAGGTTGATAAGCTCGTAATACAATTCTTTGGATAGAAATTATTAAACAGGGCTAATTAGTTATTCGTCTTGAAAGAGATTGTTAACCTTGGAGCAAGAGGAGCTATTCAAACAAAGAATAATGAAGAAGCTCAATTTGATTTAGTTTTGAACCTGATACTTCCGAAACTGCAGCCCTAAAATCACTGGTTACTTACTTAATGAAATGTTAGGTCAAGTGAAGTTCAAAGATATGCTTGTGTATCGTCAGGTAAGAAATATGGCGACTGTAAATAAAGTTCAAACCGACAATAAAGTTCGCATACCGGCGGCTCGAGAGGGCTTCCAGGATGCAACATGACAATGAGCCACTACACGCGCGAATGATGCAATCCTCACCAGCTCTGAATGTCGACAGCAACGCTCACAATATGCTGAATAATTTGTCCTTAAATTTTACTACCATGCACTGAGCAGAAGTTTTGATGAATAAGAGAAAAAAATTATGTCCCACCATTTCCGGTTAAACAACACGTTCTCATTACAAGTGGCACATCTGAATGGAGCAAACTTTTCTGTTTTCATACTTGGCCACAACCCCGCCCGGATGGGAACCGCCGGCATGAATATTCGAGCACTTGGTACTGCACCCGAGTGAATTACTACGACGGAGTTCCTGCTTTCTCTCTCTCTCTGTGTCTCTTTCTCTCTTGAAGAAAAGTTTTCCATACACTACACTGCGGTCGCGCTACACTGCGACGGAAGCAACTCACGTTCTTGTGCATATTGCATTGCAAACGTATCGCACAGGTGCCACTGTACACCACTAGGAAAATGAAGCAGGAAAACTGCAGTTGCACTTGCCAGTTTCTCCAGGCGATGAACAAAATGTTTGATCCCGACCACCGTCCCCGGTGATGGCGCGGTGATGGGGGAATGGAAATGGGAAGCGGGAATTACAGAATATGTACAATGATTCGACAATGATTCGTGCAACAAAATGAAGACGGATTGTGGGTCTGTGAGTATTTTCTCATGGGAGATACCTATCTTAATTTACTGACTTTAGTATTTATGCAAGGATTTAAACGAGTTAGTTTTTGCTACGATAGTTTGAAACAATGCATCCATCTGCTTGTTAAGGCGGTTTCGTATGAGTTCTAGCTTTCCGGTTTTCATTCAGGGATTATGAAAAAACGAATAAACTAAATAACGAAGATTCCCAGAAGAACAATGTTCTCACCGGATTTTGGAAGTAGCCGATTGTTAGTGATTCCATTTGAATTTAGCATTAGTTGTGACCAAAAAGGCCCATTCGCCTAATCAGTTCTCCATTTTGTATTTTAGAATTACTTTTGAGAAGACTGAATTCTTGGGTTACCAGAAGATGTACATTGAATGAAGGTTTGCCAGTCCCAGGTCAGATCATCTACACACTTAAATTGGATTACCGACCTCTGCTGTTCAAATCTCGGTAGGTGATTTTATCGGTAAAATTCACGTTTTATCACTGCGGTACCTTGAGGTACTGCTGTCAACAAATGTTCATTTGTGCTGATATATCAGTAGAATGGAAATATTCTGTAGTTCGGCTGTTGAAAACTCGTCAAAAGAGGCAAGAATTACCGAACGAAATTAAGTGTGTAGAAATTCTCTGTACAATTTGAGCTTATCTCGATCGGTAACGGACTAGCTACCAGGGATGGTCGCTCAAGCTTAAACTTACAAATTGAAATTGAACTGCTAAGTTGGATCTGGTCGTTAAATTTGGACTGTTTGGCATGGAAAAGTCAACGTCGAAACGTGTATCAGCAGGATCGTGGCAGTTGCCCGATCAACATTTTTCACACTCAGAATCGATTGGAAAATCGATGAACTAAACAAAATTTCTTGCTTTGCAGTGAAATGTAGAACCAAGAATTCTTTACACTAAGGTTTCTTCTTACGCGAGGGATACGTATCGCGTTAAAAAGTCCGGGCAAAATAGACCGCGTAACTTCGTAAATCTGCGTAACTCCGGAAATTCGTGTAATTTCAGAAATCCGCGATTTTCTCAAAGATGGCTGAACCGAGTTTCACAAACCCAGATTCAAATGAAAGATCTTATGGTCGCAAAGATTGCTAATGAATGCAAATCTATGAGAAAATGTGTACTCAATGTGCTCGCAAATTTCTCAACCGATTTTTACAAACTAAGAGGCAAATAAAAGGTCTTGAAATTCTTTAAAAAGGTAATACAGATCTGACTTTTGGTTCCGGTATTACAGCGCGATAAGTGAATAATTTTCAATTTCATGAGAACTTTTTCAAAATTGGTGGCGAAATGAGGTGCAAATCTAGTTCGCAGACCTTGTCAGTTAATGGATTTATAAATCTACTTTGTGACTTACTAGTTTCCGGTTTCCGCTTCCGAACGCACCGGTAATATTGAAGAAAAGCTCCAGAAACGGAACTAACTTCGATTTCTCAGCAACGGTCAAACCGATTTTCACAAATCATTATTCAAATTAAAGCCCTACCGTAACTAATTAGCAACAAATTATTTACTGGGCTTCGATTTGTTTTGAAGCATATTTTGGAGTGGGGCTTCGCTAACTTCATATGAACTTAGCGAAGTACTCAAAAAAATAAAAAAAAAACTAAGCAACAAATTCAAATTTACCATAACTGATTAGCAACAAAATAACAACAAAGTATTCTCCTATTTGCGTTAGTGGTGCCTCACTAAATTCTTGTTCATAAATGATGCTAAATCGCACCGGTGCGTACTGGTACGGAAGAAGAAAACACCACCGCCTAGCACACAGTGTGCATTGTTTAATTTTGTATAGCGTGCAAGGTTCCCACATTTAAACTTTTATTAAAGACTGTCCCAGAATGTATGGACGCACTTTGATTTCGCTGTAAATAATTCACAGGTGTTATATATTCTAATTTCATTCGTTATACTGATAATATTAGACTACAACAACAGAAAATTATTCTCAACATTTGCTACTTAGCCATTGTAGACTAGCTGGCGCACCTTCTTGCAAACGTTTCTCATTAAATTCCGTACAGACAGAGCGACAAGTTTTGACACTTTTTTCAAATCTTTTTCGAACTGTTGAATGGTTTCGGCTGCCGAGACATGTTTCCTAAGATGTGCCTTCGTTAATACCCAAAATTCCTCAATTGGTCGTAGTTGTGGGCAATTTGATGGATTCATGTCTTTTGGGACGAAAGTGACATTTTTGGTAGTATACCATTCTACCGTTGATTTGAGTAGTGGCAAGAAGCAAGATCTAGCCAGAAGACAACAGGATTCTCGTCGCTTCGAATCATGGGTAGAAGTCGTTTTTGTAAACATTCCTTGATGTATATTTCGCTGTTCATTGAAGCAGTGGTGATGAAGGGTTTCGAAATCTTGCCGCAGCTACAAATTGCTTGCAGACCATTGTGATATGAACATCTTAAACTTTCATCTATACATACTTTCCCTACAAAACGCTTCAAGAATACATTTCCTATAAACATAAAGGTCAACTCAAATCAGCAACTAAATTCAACGATATTATGACATCGACTACGAAACGAGGTCATGAAACGACCAAAGCTTCATAACACATACGAAGCAGATATTTGATACCAACAACGTATGCTTACAAACACGAGACCTACATTCGAATCGCGACACATGACAAGAACAGCTGAAGCAATCTTTAGAACTCAGGTAACTCACGAGCAGCCCGCGCATTAGACGCGCTCTCGCCCTCTCTTTCCTTACCACACACTCACGCGCACACTTTGACCACTATACACACTATGCGATACTTAAACCTCATTGGTGATTAATTTGGAACCAACCGAAATTGAAACGCAAGGTCTAACTTCCCCTACCAGAATAAATCTAAGAGAGAGTAGTTATATAAGTAGACATATCGAAATAAAGAAAATTCTCGTTACCAAATCAACACAGTGTGTTTGAATGCGTTATGGCGACCGGACTTTCCGAGCTTGCATCGCGGAGATCAGAAAAGCCTATCAGTTTAGAAATGAACTTAGTGAAAAAAAGTGAAGTTAAGAATATGATCATAGTTAGAAAAGTACTGTGCGAAACCTTCCAAGTGATAATAAGTCAAGAGGTGTAAAAGTGAGCTAATCAAACTCCGAAAACTTAAGGAAACAAACTTATGAAGCAATATTAGAACGTGTGTGCCGTGAAGCCGTGCGACATACTCCAGTGGATGGATAATAAATGAACTAAAAGAATTGTTCGAACTTCGGGAAGAAAAATTGTGAGGCAGCCCGACAAAAAAAAGAGAAGAATAAAATGGGCACAAACCAGAGTAAAGACAACACAGTTACCCATGAGCACGTACTTAACGTAGTGAACGCGGTGTCTCAAAACCATGCGAAGACAGCAGAAACATCTGCAACATCCCTAAATCTGATCGCATACCTGTGCGTAGCTGTTGTCATCGCATTGACACTATACTTCGCGTATAAATTAATAATCACTTATGAACGAATGCGCACCCAGCGCGAAATAAAACAAGCTGTTTCATTAGCCACCATCACGGTTCAATGATCAAGTAAAGAAAAACTTTTACTGTACGGTGAGAGAAAAACTATGGAAAAACAATTGCTGTGTAGAAAAAAAAAACTGTGAAAAACTATTACTGTGCAGTAAGAGAAAAAGTGTAAAAATTATGACTGTGTAATGAGAGAAAACACCCAAAAGGGAACAGTGTATGAAGCGAGGAGCAAAATAAAGCACCCGCACGAAAAATATAAACTGATTAAACAAGAATGTGTTCTTCGTTTATGACAACTAGATGAAAACGACGAAACTTTCGTGGAACAATCAACTGGAGGACATCCCGCTGGAACACCAGAAGAAGACGATAAGTACACCAACGCTACTGTCACGAAATATTGAATACCTTTACTATATAATTGCACTATTTAAAATTTTTATAATGGAAGATCCTATACCACCAGAAGTGTGGGTGATAGTAGGCAAATTTTTTGATTTTATAAAAACTCAAAAACCAAAAACAGATATATCTAGTATAAAATAAAATATTATTTACAATTTCCAAAAAATATACACATTGGTATTATAATGAATGAGTTCAATTACAAATTTAAATGGATAGACTCCGTGAAATCGAGTCTTATTTAAAGAAGGAAAATAAAAATTTAGTAAAAAGTCAATATAGACCTAGATCACTAAATAATATAGAAACAAAAAGAATACAACTGCAGGAATCCTTCGCAGAATATAGAAGAACATTAAAGACTCTTGAATCTAGAATAAAGTCTAGTCTATGGAATGAAGAGGTTGAAACATACTCTGCACTCAAACTAGTATATGCCAAAAGCATTTACATACTAGATAACACTTGCGTTATCGAAGAAAAGTACGACAGTGAGGCTGAGGTGAATGATATTACCGTTAGCGGAAAAGATTTGAAGCCGCATGAAGAAGACTCACTATTAAGAACAAACAGTGACATTAATCTAGCAAAAAGAAATTTTAGATTGAAAATTATAGCCAAAATATTAGTGTGGTTAAATTCAATTAAATCAAAAATGGCACTAGATATAAAAACAGCATCAGAATTAGCGTCGTTGATTCCCACTTATGATGGTAATGCAACAGGCGTTAAGTCCTTTAACGATGCTCTATCACTAGTAGAAACCATAGTGCCAGTAGCACAAACAGCTGCTGCAATTCAATTAATCCTCACGAAATTGACTGGAAAAGCTAGAGATTTGTTTACCGAAACTCCAGCTACATATTTACAAATAAAAAGTAAAATTTCCGCAAACTGTACAGACAAAGGTAGTTCGGAATTAGCAATGGCGAATTTGAAAAACTTTAAACCAGAAAGAGGTCAAGAAATGGCAACTTACACGAAAGAAGTTGACCAACTAGCTGATAAGCTCAAACAGGCTTATATCAGAGAGGAAGTACCAGCCGTGGTAGCTTCGAAATTAGCGAAAAAAGCAGCAATCCAATCATTAATTGCCACTTCAAATAATCAGGAAACCAAAATGCTATTGAAGATAGGAAAATTTGACAACCTATCAGAAGCATTAAACATCGTGATAGAAAACGATAATTCTAGTACCGAACAAACTGTGGCAATGCTGCAGTATAACAAAAACAAACCACAAAACGATAGACAAAATCAGGCTAATCGATCAAACTTTAATAACTACAGAGGTAATAGTAGACACCACCAACAATTCAACCAACGGCAAAATAGTGACAGACCACACTATGGTCAGCAAAATCAAACTTACAGGTCGTACAAGTATCAAAACTCAAATAACTTCCCTAGAGGAGGACATCAAATTCCTTTCAATCAATCACGATATAGACATCAAAACCCAAACAACCAAACACGGTATGGTTACCAACAACCGAACTCTTACCAGAATAATAGGCGAGTATATCATATGGCTGAATCGATGACACATGCCCCATCGATGACACATATTCCTCAAGACCTACAACGAACAAACTATGAGTTGTCCACACAGCAACCATTGCAGGGAAACTTGCAGACACCTTGCTCAAATAACGAAAATAGAAACGGTAATTATTTTTTAACCCACCAGTAACAATTGACCGGAAATGTCGACAAGATGGACGATTGTTACATGGATACACCCAAATTATGACAATAGATTTTAAAGCATCTAATTTCATCTGTGTCAGAGTGCACATGACAGGTGATACTGTATGCAACCTAATCATCGATACCGGCGCAGATATTTCATTATTTAAAGCGCAAAATATCCGCCCAGATCAAATTGTGAATACTAATGATAGGATAAAATTTAATGGAATTACCGAAGCTAATATAGAAACATTAGGCACAGTAAATACCATACTATGTTTTAATAACTCATTAACTATTAAACACAATTTCCACCTGGTACCGGCTAATCTACCAATTCAAGCAGATGGTATATTAGGTCGTGATTTCTTAGCAAAATATAAGTGTATAATAGACTATGAATCTTGGTTACTTAACTTCCATATAGGAGCTGTACAAATAGCAATACCAATAGAAGATAATTTAAATGAAGGATTCATTCTACCCGCTCGCAGCGAGGTTATTAGAAGAATATCCTTTTTGAATATACCAGAGGATATGATAGTTCACTCTGAGGAAATTACACCAGGAGTTTTCTGCGGAAACACCATAATTTCCCCAACAAAACCCTATGTAAAATTTGTAAATACCAATAATATCCCCATATATGTATATCATTCTAAGTTTAAACCAACCCTTAGCTACTTAAGAGACTTTTCACTAGTGAATATTAACAAAAATAAAAATAATTTTCAAAGATGTGAAAAAATTTTCAATGATATAAACGTAGATAAAATCCCTACGTTTGCCAAAGATAAATTCAAGAATTTAATCACTCAATACCAAGATATATTTTGCCTTACTGATGAAGAAGTCACAATAAATAATTTTTATACACAGAACATTAATCTAAATGACAATACATCCGTGTATATACCTAATTATAAAACAATTCATTCCCAATATAACGAAATTGACAAGCAAGTTGATAAAATGTTTGAAAGTAATATAATTGAACCGTCCATATCTTCATATAATTCACCAATACTACTGGTGCCCAAAAAGTCAAACGACGTGAAGAAAAAGTGGAGATTAGTTGTCGATTTTAGACAACTAAACAAAAAAATTCTAGCAGACAAATTCCCACTACCGAGAATTGACGATATTTTGGATCAACTCGGAAGGGCTAAATATTTTACAACCTTGGATCTTATGTCAGGTTTTCATCAAATACCTCTTGACGAAGAATCTAGAAAATTTACAGCATTTTCAACTAGGAATGGTCATTATCAATTTACACGATTACCGTTTGGACTAAACATTAGCCCAAATAGTTTCCAAAGAATGATGACTATTGCAATGGCAGGTTTGACACCTGAATTAGCATTTATATATATAGACGATATAGTAGTTATGGGATGTTCAGTAAACCATCATATAACGAATTTAGCTAAAATATTTGAACGATTGAGACATTACAATTTGAAACTCAATCCACAGAAATGCAAATTTTTTTGCACAGAAGTAACCTACCTTGGACACAAAATAACAGACCAAGGAATGTTACCTGATGATTCAAAATTTAATGCTATCCTAAACTATCCAATACCTACAAATACCGACGAAGTTAGAAGATTTGTCGCATTTTGTAATTACTATAGGAAGTTTGTACCAAATTTTGCAACAATAGCATATCCACTTAACCAATTATTGAAGAAAAATTCGAAATTCGTTTGGACAGATAAATGCAAAAATGCATTTGAAACACTGAGAAACAGTTTATTATCTCCTACCATACTACAATATCCAGATTTTTCCAAAGATTTTATTTTAACATTTAACATTTTAACATTTTAACAGACGCTTCAGACATCGGATGTGGAGCAGTTCTGTCACAGCAATCGCAAAACGGACATCTACCAGTTGCTTTTGCAAGTAAAACTTTTACGCCAGGAGAAAAAAATAAACCCATAATCCTAAAGGAGTTAACGGCTATCCATTGGGCCATTAATTATTTTAAACCGTACTTGTATGGAAGAAAATTTACAGTTAGAACAGATCATAGACCATTAGTACATCTGTTCGGAATGAAAAATCCCAGCTCTAAATTAACAAGAATACGTCTTGATTTAGAAGAATATGATTTTAATATAGAATTTATACCAGGAAAATCAAATGTTGGACCTGATGCGTTGTCAAGAATAGTTACAATATCAGACGAATTGAAACAATTAAATATCTTAAGAGTAAACACGAGGTCTATAACCCGAAATTTACAAAATAAAACGAGTCAACAACATATCTGTGCATCAAGAGAACCTGATCAACTCTCAATGTACATGACAAACAATCCTTCGGAAACAAACAAATTATTGAAACTTGAAACAGATATAAATAAAACCGAATTAAGATTCATGATAAAGAAAAATGAGAAAATTGTTGAACAAGTTCATCAATACATGTTAAAAGGAAACCAAACTTTAGAATTGGCATTTCAAAAATTAGAAAATTTATTGCAAAATATGAATCAAAATAAAATAGCGCTCAGTATGAAAGACAATATATTCAAAATGATAAGTATGGAAAATCTCAAAATGATTGCGAACGCACAAGTGCATTCGATTCAAATCATAATCTTTAACCCACCAAAAGAGGTGAAAAATCAAATAGAAATCCAAAAAATATTACATGATTTTCATTATACCCCGACCGGAGGTCATACTGGTCAACATAGACTTTATTTACAGTTACGTGAAATGTATAAATGGAACAATATGTAACAGTCGATTGCAGAGTTCATCCAGGCCTGTGAACTATGTAAACGAAACAAAGTATTGAAACACACAAAAGAAAAACAAGTAGTTACAACAACCCCTTCAGAACCATTCGAAATTATATCCATCGATACTATAGGACCATTACCAAAAAGCAACAATAACAATAGATACGCAGTAACTATTCAATGCGACCTTACCAAATATGTCGTATTGATCCCCGTACCAACAAAAGAAGCAAACGTTATTGCAAAAGCATTAATCTATGATTTCTTACTAATTTACGGAAAATTTTCAATTTTACGTTCTGACCAAGGAACGGAATACAAAAATGAAGTTTTCGAACAAATTTGCAAAATACTACAAATTGAACAAAAATTCAGTACAGCTTATCATCCTCAGACCATAGGCTCGCTAGAAAGAAATCACAGGTGTTTAAACGAATACCTGAGATCGTTCGTAAATCAGTCTGACTGGGATGAATGGTTGAAATTTTATGCATTTAACTACAATTCAACACCACATTCAGAACACGGAATAACACCATACGAACTAATATTTGGAAAGAAAGCGAAATTACCACAAGAAATCTATGAACAAGGAACAGAACCAATCTATAATTTTGAGCAATATAGTAGAGAACTTAAATTTAAATTACGAAAATCAAACGAAATTGCCAAAGAAAAGCTCATTACAAGTAAAGAAAAAAGAGTTATTACATCAGAAAATGATATCAACCCTATTCACTTAGACATTAAGGAAACAGTTTTCCTCAAAATAGAGAATAGACGAAAATTAGATTCATTTTATGATGGACCTTTCATTGTAGAAGAAATTTTAAGCCCAAATTGTAAAATCAAAAACCCGAGAACCAACCAATCCATTATAGTACACAAAAACAGATTAATCAAAACTTAAAAACAACGTCAAATCATATCAAATTCAGTACATTTTTAAAATTCCAATCGAAATTACACTTACATTAGATTGTAAACAGAAGACACACAATACACACCAACACTTATTGTTATTGTAAGATAATTATGTAATATCCATTAAAAATGTTAGGGAGTTAGACCGAGCTCACCGAAACAAAATCTACAACCGAATGATTTCACTTCGTTGCATCATTCTTTCAAAGAGGGATGATGTGATATGAACATCTTAAACTTTCATCTATACATACTTTCCCTACAAAACGCTTCAAGAATACATTTCCTATAAACATAAAGGTCAACTCAAATCAGCAACTAAATTCAACGATATTATGACATCGACTACGAAACGAGGTCATGAAACGACCAAAGCTTCATAACACATACGAAGCAGATATTTGATACCAACAACGTATGCTTACAAACACGAGACCTACATTCGAATCGCGACACATGACAAGAACAGCTGAAGCAATCTTTAGAACTCAGGTAACTCACGAGCAGCCCGCGCATTAGACGCGCTCTCGCCCTCTCTTTCCTTACCACACACTCACGCGCACACTTTGACCACTATACACACTATGCGATACTTAAACCTCATTGGTGATTAATTTGGAACCAACCGAAATTGAAACGCAAAGTCTAACTTCCCCTACCAGAATAAATCTAAGAGAGAGTAGTTATATAAGTAGACATATCGACATAAAGAAAATTCTCGTTACCAAATCAACACAGTGTGTTTGAATGCGTTACCATAACTTTCTTACCAAATTTTTCGACTTCAATCGATGTCTCGGACTGGTTTAACACTTGCCCTTCTCGCACCGTATAATATTGTGGTCCCGGCAAGGATTTGTAACCGAGTTTCACGTAGGTTTTGTCGTCCATGATTATGCAGTTCGAATTTCCAACAAGAATCGTATTGTACAGCTTTCGAACCCTCCGGCCTGATCGATGCTTCTTGTTTCGGACTACGTTTTGGTTGTTTCTGCTTCTTATAGGTTCGAAGATTCAAACGTTCTTTAGCACGAAGAACATTTGACTTCGAAGTGCCCACTTTTTTGACCACATCCCGAACGGAAACCTCCTTCTTTTGATCGAACGCCTTCAGTATACTTTTATCCAACTGAGGGTTAGCAGGACCTTTTTTTCGACCCGTTTTCGTTTTATCCTCAAAGGTGTTATCCTCACCGAACTTCCTGATTGCATTTCGCACGGCTTTTTTACTTACTCCGTTCATTTTTGCTATCTTTCTCAGTGACAGTCCGCGTTCTGTGCACCATTTCTACACAATTTTTCGACGTTGTTCTGCTTTAAGTCCACGCATTTCGAAACAAACTAATGAAAACGAATTAACAACTGCACAAGTGTTTAGAGCAGAGTGTAAACAACAGGACGCAGCCGTGAAAACTGACAGATTCTGAACCATTGCGAAATGGCAGCGGTTTTTGGTTGCGTCCATACTTTCTGGGACAGTCTTTATCTTGACATAACTGTTTACAAATTGAAAAGGTGATGGTAGTTTATACCAAAGAAAATTTTAGATTTTATTCAAATTTGAAAAAAAAAATTAACAGAATCTTCTAGTGATGTTTTTGGAAAAAAGTTTTTTTTAATCGACTTTGGGTCTTACAAAATTCGAGACCACGTAACTTCGGAAATCCACGTAGAAAAAAAACCGCAATGAAAAAAATTTGTTGATCCCAAATGTCTTAGAAATGCATAGAACGTCCAGATCGGTTATAATCTCGAAAACAATATTTCAAAAAATTCGACTCGAATTTTTTTTTGAAATTTTGAGATTTCCGAAATAGAATTTTTTTATACCAAGAGTCTTAGAAATGCATGAAATGTAATCAGAAAAAAAAATTTTTGAATAAAATCGACTTTGGGACTAACGTAACTTCAGAAATCCACGTAGAAAAAAATGCCAAATGTCTTGGAAATGCATAAAATGTCCAGATCTGTTATGGCCTCAAATAAAAAATTCAAAAACTCGACTCGAATATTTTTTGAAATTTTGAGGTTTTCGAAATCGAAAATTTTTTTTGATGCCAAATGTCTTAGAAATGCATGAAACGACCAGATCTGGTGTAACCTCGAAAAAAAATTTTTTTTTGTGGCAATCGACTTTGGCACTTAAGGAATTTGAGACCGCGTAACGTAACGTAACGTCCAAATCTCAAAAAAGATTTTTTTAAATCGACTTTGAGAATTTTTTTCAAAACATTCGACTGGGATTTTGAATTTTTGTTTTTAATTTTGAGATTTTTTTTTTATTTCTATTATAGAGGCTTTAACATTTATGTCATTCACCTCTTCGGGACAGAAAAACTTTCTGACCCTATGTGCGGGGTTGGGAATCGAACCCAGGCAGGCTGCGTGAAAGGCATCGACTTACCCATCACGCTATACCCGTCCCCTAATTTTGAGATTTCCGAAATTGAATATTTTTTTATGCCAAATGTTTTAGAAATGCATGAAACATCCAGATCTGGTGTAAAGCGAATATTTTTTTTTAAATAGACTTTGGGAAAACGTAACTTTGGAAATCAGCGTAGAAAAAACCGCAAAATTGAAATAAAATTTTTTTTTGATGCAAAATGATTGAGAAGTGCATGAAACGTCCAGATCAGTTATAATCTCGAAAAAAAATTAAAAAAATTCGACTTTGGGATTTTGAAATTTTTTTTTTTTGGAATTGTTATTTTGAATTTTTTTTTGAAATTTTGAGATTTCCAAAATCTAATTTTTTTTTGTCAAATGTCTTAGAAATACATGAAACGTCCAAATCTGGTATAACCAAAATAAAAAATTCTTTTTTTTCGGAAAAAAAACGTCCAGATCTATTATACTCTCGAAAATAAAAATTCGAAAAATCTGACTGGGATTTTGAAATTTTGAGATATCAAAAAGGCACTTTTTTTTTATTCCAAATGTCTTAAAAAAGTATGAAATGTCCAGATCCCCAAAAAGAAAGTTTTTGGAAAAAATCGTCTTTGGGAATTTGAGACCGCGTATCTTCGGAAATCCGCTTAGAAAAAAAATGCAGAAGAGAAAAACAATTTTTTTAATGTAAAAGAAATGCATGGAACGTCCAGATCTGCTATAATCTCGAAAAAAAAATTTGCAGAAATTCGACTTTGGGATTCTGAGTTTTGTTTTTTTTTTGAAATTTGAAATTTTGAGATTTCCGAAATCGAATATTTTTTATGCCACATGTCTTAAAAATGCATGAAACTTCCAAATCTGTTATCCTCTTGATAAATAATATTTCATAAAATTGGACTTTGGGATTTTGAAATGTATTTTTGCCTTTCTCTATAGAAAGGTATTAGAATTGCTGGAAAAACCGACTTTCGAACGGAGCCTCGGAGACCCATAGTGTTATATACCATTCGACTCAGTTCGACGAGATCGGAAAATGTCTGTGTGTATGTGTGTGTGTGTGTATGTGTGTGTGTGCACTTTTAGAAGATATTTGAACGCGCTCAATTTTCTCAGAGATGGCTGAACCGATTTTAACAAACTTGGGCTCGTTTGAAAGCTACTGTCGGGCCATTGATCAAGTTCGAAGATCAAATGGCTGTGACTTTTGGTTTCGGAGATATGATTGTATAAGTGACGTAACCGACAAAAGGCGTTGAATTTGAACGCGCTCAACTTTCTCAGAGATGGCTGAACCGATTTTAACAAACTTGGGCTCGTTTGAAAGCTACTGTCGGGCCATTGATCAAGTTCGAAGATCAAATGGCTGTGACTTTTGGTTTCGGAGATATGATTGTATAAGTGACGTAACTGACAAAAGGCGTTGAATTTGAACGCGCTCAACTTTCTCAGAGATGGCTGAACCGATTTTAACAAACTTGGGCTCGTTTGAAAGCTACTGTCGGGCCATTGATCAAGTTCGAAGATCAAATGGCTGTGACTTTTGGTTTCGGAGATATGATTGTATAAGTGACGTAACCGACAAAAGGCGTTGAATTTGAACGCGCTCAATTTTCTCAGAGATGGCTGAACCGATTTTAACAAATTTGGGCTCGTTTGAAAGCTACTGTCGGGCCATTGATCAAGTTCGAAGATCAAATGGTTGTGACTTTTGGTTTCGGAGATATGATTGTATAAGTGACGTAACTGACAAAAGGCGTTGAATTTGAACGCGCTCAACTTTCTCAGAGATGGCTGAACCGATTTTAACAAACTTGGGCTCGTTTGAAAGCTACTGTCGGGCCATTGATCAAGTTCGAAGATCAAATGGCTGTGACTTTTGGTTTCGGAGATATGATTGTATAAGTGACGTAACCGACAAAAGGCGTTGAATTTGAACGCGCTCAATTTTCTCAGAGATGGCTGAACCGATTTTAACAAATTTGGGCTCGTTTGAAAGCTACTGTCGGGCCATTGATCAAGTTCGAAGATCAAATGGCTGTGACTTTTGGTTTCGGAGATATGATTGTATAAGTGACGTAACCGACAAAAGGCGTTGAATTTGAACGCGCTCAATTTTCTCAGAGATGGCTGAACCGATTTTAACAAATTTGGGCTCGTTTGAAAGCTACTGTCGGGCCATTGATCAAGTTCGAAGATCAAATGGCTGTGACTTTTGGTTTCGGAGATATGATTGTATAAGTGACGTAACCGACAAAAGGCGTTGAATTTGAACGCGCTCAATTTTCTCAGAGATAACTGAACCGATTTTAACAAACTTGGGCTCGTTTGAAAGCTACTGTCGGGCCATTGATCAAGTTCGAAGATCAAATGGCTGTGACTTTTGGTTTCGGAGATATGATTGTATAAGTGACGTAACTGACAAAAGGCGTTGAATTTGAACGCGCTCAACTTTCTCAGAGATGGCTGAACCGATTTTAACAAACTTGGGCTCGTTTGAAAGCTACTGTCGGGCCATTGATCAAGTTCGAAGATCAAATGGCTGTGACTTTTGGTTTCGGAGATATGATTGTATAAGTGACGTAACCGACAAAAGGCGTTGAATTTGAACGCGCTCAATTTTCTCAGAGATGGCTGAACCGATTTTAACAAATTTGGGCTCGTTTGAAAGCTACTGTCGGGCCATTGATCAAGTTCGAAGATCAAATGGTTGTGACTTTTGGTTTCGGAGATATGATTGTATAAGTGACGTAACCGACAAAATATATATATATATATATATATATATATATATATATATATATATATATATATATATATATATATATATATATATATATATATATATATATATATATATATATATATATATATATATATATATATATATATATATATATATATATATATATATATTATAAGTTCTAGTGCTCAAAAGTTTAAGCACATCGAAAAAAGCCTTCATGCAAAATTTGACCTAAATCGGACATGCGTAAGGGGTGCTTCCCGGTGATAAAGGTTTGACAATTTTCGATCTTGAAAAAGCACCATAGGGGGAGTACATGAAATTTCCAAAACCGAAAATTTTTTTGATGCCGAAACTCTTAAAACTGCATGAAACATCGAAATTTAGTGTCATCTCAAAAAAAAAATTTTTGAAAAAATCAACTTTCTGGGACTTAGAAAAATTTTCATATTTTTTCTAAGTCCCAAAAAGTCGACATTTTCAAAAAAAATTTTCGAGATGACACTAAATCTCGACGTTTCATGCAATTCTAAGCCTTTTGGCATCAAAAATTTTTTTTCGATTTCGAAAATTTCATGTACTCCCCCCTATGGTGATTTTTCAAGATATATGAAAATTCCACTAAGTGTATCCAAATTTATTTAATAAAAGTATGAAACATATTTTCATGAGACTGTTATGAAAGAAGAGAAAGGCATTATCACACCACTAGGTGGATTAAGAAGGGTTTTTTTTTGAAATTCGGTTTTGAAATGTTGAGATTTTCTAAATCGAATTTTTTTATGCCAAATGTCTTAGAATTGCATGAAACGTCCAGATCTGGTGTAATTTGAAAAAAAAATATTTTTTTTTGATCGACTTTGGGACTAACGTAACTTCGGATATCCACGTAGAAAAAAACCGAAAAATTGAAATAAAAAAAATTTTTTTGCAAAATGACTTAGAAATGATGAATTGTTATAATCTCAAAAAAAAATTTCAAGAAGCTTGACTTTGGGATTTCAAATTTTTTTTTTAATTGTTATTTTGATTTTTTTTTATTTTGAGATTTCCAAAACCGAATATTTTTTCATGCCAAATGTCTTAGAAATACATGAAACGTCCAGATCTGGTATAACCCGAGAAAAAATTTTTTTTTCGGAAAAATCGACTTTGGGATTAACGTAAGTTCAAAAACCCGCGTAGAAAAAACCGCAAAACTGGAAAAAAATATTGTTGATGCAAAATGACTTAGAAATACATGAAACGTCCAGATCTCAAAAACAAGCAAAATTTTGGAAAAAATCGTCTTTGGGACAAGAAATTGAGACCACGTATCTTCGGAAATCCGGGTAGAAAAAAACTGCAAAACAGAAAAACAATTGTTTTAATGCAAAATGACTTAAAAATGCGTTCATATCTGTTATAACCTTGAAAAAAAAATTTCGACAAAATCGACTTTGGGACTTGAGATTTCCAAAATAATTTTTTTTTATTCCAAATGTCTTAGAAATGCACGAAAATTCAAGATCTGGTGTGAACAAAAAAAAATCGGAAATTGTCAGAGTTGACGAAAACATAATTTCAAGATAACACCAGATCTCGACGTTTCATGCATTTCGAAGACAAAACAAGTAAACCGCGTAGTTGTTGGATCATTATAATCTTTTGACACAAACGATGAGGAGGTTTCATGCCTGCTGGAGAGAGAGATTGCTATATTTCATCTCCATCGGGCTTTTCCCTGCTCCTCAAATAAACAAATAACTCGGTAATCCGTGTAAAAAATCTCATTATAAACCGCTTAAGAAAGACCTCAGTGTATGTTGAAAACTCGATTTGTAAATTTTCCTCAAACTAAATTCATTTAAGTCGGGTCTGTAATGATTCTTGAAGATTGTTACACTAACACGGGTATCGTTTTCTAAAGGTAAATAATCTTAATTAAATCCTCGTACCAGTAGAAAACCCATTCCAGCGGCACCGGCACCGGGTAAATCACTTTTCGCATCCAATCCAACGTCGACCGCTTTTCAGAAACTCGCGAAGACTATCGGGAAAGCGTGGGGGGGAGGGCCGGGGAACTTATCAATCGGTAATGGGCTCACATTTGTTCCATTCACGTTGCGAATACGTACGTACCTACGGAATGAAAGCAAACTTTTGCTTTCTCTCTCTCGCACTCACACTCACACTCTTTTTCCTATCCCGGGCTCCGGTGAATAATGATTTACTCGCTTTTAGCTCATTTTCGTTTAGCACTTCAATTCTGGTGGATGCGCGATGGTGGCAAACGTAACTTCCACCTCGAGTAGGTGCTTGTTCTGCCATTCATACCGAAATAAATCGTTTTCCAGGAGTGTGTTCTTATTCAAGTTTCGTCTTTTTTTCTGCTTCTTCTATTTTTGGATGTGAAATAAAACTCTTACCGTCGAGAAAAGCGCGCGCAAAAGAGCACACATCTATGGAAGCCCATTATTTTTACAATGCAAAAGATTACTTCATTTTGAGCAAACTTAATGGCGGTTCTAAAGCAAATGTTGAACAATGGTCCGAAGGAGAAACAACCGATTTTGAGTTGTAACTGTTTGACAGATGACAATTCTATTACCTTAGAAGAATCTTAATTAGGGTGGCTTTGGACTCTACTCTCACAGGTTACAGAAAAAAGTCAAAACTGTTCATTTCTACACTAGAGTAACCGAGGTCACATCCAACTGAGCTTCTTCTTTCATTTGATCGTTTAAGTCCCATTAGCGGGAATGAGTTCTTCTTCGGAACAGACTTCTCCAGTGAATTGAATATAGGTACGGCAGGCTTAATTGTCCCGTGAATACAACCTTCTTGAGAGAATAAACGAGCTTTTATCAATGGAGCACTTCGCCAAGTGGGAAACCCCACTTAGAGAGTTAAAAGAAGAAAGAGTCACTCGTATGAGTGGCGGATGAGAGTATCTGCCTGAGTCTCCGGAAAGAAGGGACAACGGAGTTCAGTGGAAACAGAAAACAACCAAGACAACTGGGCACTCGACCGGAATGAGAAGCAACTGCATCTCTTGGCACTAATACGATGACAGTACGTTCGTTTTCTTTAGAACGTAAACAAAAAAAAAACACTGAAGACCCTTCAAATCCTGGCAACATGAGAAATCTAATTTAGGGTATATCAAAGCGTGGATGTTTGTATTGAGCAAGAAAGCGTTTTAATTTATTGATCTATGTATCGAATTCCAATCCCAAAAACCAACCAGGAAAAAAAATCCCAATAGAACTTGAATTAATGTATTAGTTTCCACCTGTTCACCAAGTAGCAGTAGTAATCCGATACCAAAACAAAGACTTTATTCCGACCGATCACTACCCGGAAGAAAGAATAAGTATTTTCTCATTCCCAGCGGAATAATTCGAACACTAGTAACCCCCTCACCCCCCCTTCACCAAGCAGTGAGACACAGTTTGCACATCCATTGTTCGCTTTCCGGAATCCAATTTCTGTTCGATAATTGCTTTGCTCCACAATTCCGAAATCGATCCCGTTCGTCCGTTTCAGATTTTTTTTTGTTCATGTTCTCTCCTTCAATTGCTTGCATAGTTTTACACAAATTGAATCCGAACAAATTCCTGTCCGGGTCCTCCTGTTCGGACTATCTATTTTCTTCTTCGTCTTCCCGTTATTTTTTTCTTTTTCAAAACAACAGCACCTCCATCGCCACCACGCACCGAGAAGGTACACGTTGTTGTCCGAGCTTTATTCATGTTGACCCTTGTCGGGTTGCAGATTTCCCACAATAAACCCTTGTACTCGGAATATATGCTGAAATCGAGCGGATGCAACAACAACAACAAAAAAAATAACAGTGTTCCGTTGCAGTCCGAACATATGAAAATATCCTCTTTTCATGCATTATTTATTTGCCGACAGCGCAGCTTCACTGAATGGAAAAGTACCCTTTAGTTCGAAACTGAAGCTAGGACGAAAACAATGCAGTCGAACGATTGCTCCTGGAGGTGAGCTAGTACAACCCGTACGGTACCGTGGCCAGTTTTTAGACAACTGCTGACATATTTTGATAAGTAATACAAATTTATAGGGTGTAGCCGGGTTTTCATATAAAAACTGCCCCCAAACAACAGAAAAAAATGATATACGCTGTTTGAAAAGGTTTATATTTGAGATGATTTTCCCAAAATTTTAACCCTTTAACTGCCATATTGCTGGAGTTAGGGTGGTTCTTCTGATTTTCATTTTATTTAAATTTTTCAAAAACCTCTTTAGCAAAAAAATTTAAACAAAAATCAGGAATATTTTAGGAATTATGGGGAACCTATCTGATTTTGTTCAGTATTTTTCAAAATGTATTTCATTTGAAAAAAATGTTCAAAATTTTCATTTTTTTTTTAATCGCACTTACAATTTTGGTACCACTCTAGATTTTACATCAAATATATATCATTTATGAGTAACAGTTCGGCTGAAAAGTTCGTATCGTTCAATAGAAACACATATTTTGTTGCCAAAATTCGCATAATTTTTTTTTTTTTTTTTTTCAATAGTATAATATATATTTTCAGGCACACTGCTTAAGCTCTAAGATGCCAAGGGTATTTCCTAATCTTAATTAACGACTAACTTAAAACTAGAATAGTATTATTAGATTATGTCGTCTAGAATTTTTGAAAAAAGCTTTTAGCTGGTATTCGGCAGGTGTCGGTGAATTGAATATTGCATGAATTCCAAATGGTGCTATATATGGCCGCTTCCTTTCGGTTCGTGTGGGTCCGCGGGAAACACCCCCAGGCTACGAAGGCCCGGCGGGTGGCCCGCATGCTGGTCATCGTCTGGAGCGTAGGACCGTAGGCGGTGATGGTGATGTTACGAAGAGATGAGAAAATAAAAAAAGTAAATATTGTGAAAACCGAGGTAAATAGGGGGTATGGAAACAAAATGTCTGAAAACTACAGAGATCTAATTAGTTGCCATCGAGATGGTGAAGAGACATGGAAGGGGGGAACGAAAAGTTAGTGACAAAAAAAGATCTTGTTAGTTCCAATGAAGATGGTGGACAGGGACGGTGATCGAGAGAATCGAGCGGATGTTAGTGTCGAACCTGTAGGTGGAGATTATACTTTCTGAGCGAGGTATAACAGATTACACTTGGATATTAATGTGTTTGAGGTACTGGTATATAAGAAGCATATAAGAGATATCCCGACTAGCCAACACATCTCGGACCGGAACTTCAGGTGGTCTACCTCGGGCCCTTAGGGAGTCCTTTAATAAAGACCTGGCGTCACGATACTCCGTACACGTCCATACGACATGCTCGATGTCCTGATAACCGTCACCACAAGCGCAGAGACCGCTCTCCACGATTCCAATACGCCGGAGGTGCGCGTTGAAGGTGTAATGGTTTGACATGAGCCGAGACATCACACGAATGAAGTCACGACTCACGTTCATCCCCCTGAACCAAGGTTTCGTCGATACCCTAGGGATAATGGAATGCAGCCATCGTCCCAGTTCGCCATTGCTCCATGAAGTTTGCCAACTTTCGAGAGTTTTCTGACGAGAGATACTGAAAAATTCATTGAAGCAGATTGGTCTTTCATAAATATCACCTTCTAATGCGCCCACCTTAGCCAATGAGTCTGCCTTTTCATTGCCCGGAATGGAACAATGCGAAGGGACCCAGACTAACGATATTAAATAAGACCGTTCAGATAAAGTTCTCAAATGTTCCCGTATTTTTCCCAGGAAATATGGGGGATACTTTCCTGACTTCATTGCCCGGAGAGCTTCTATTGAGCTTAGACTGTCCGTGACAATGAAGTAATGGTCTTTGGGCAAGGTTTCAATGATCTCGAGGGTGTACTGAATAGCAGCTAATTCTGCGACGTAGACTGAAGCCGGATCACTGAGTTTGTACGAAGCGGTGATGTTCTGATTGAAGATTCCGAAGCCTGTGGACCTGTTGATGTTTGATCCGTCAGTGTAAAACATCTTTTCACAGTTGACTGTTCTAAATTTATTATAAAAAATATTTGGGGCCACTTGAGGGCGCACGTGGTCCGGAATTCCACGAATTTCTTCTCTCATGGATGTGTCGAAAAACACAGTAGAATTAGTAGTATCCAAGAAATGAGCACGGTTGGAAACAAACGAAGAAGGATTAATATTCTGAGCCATGTAATCAAAATACAAGGACATAAAACGGGTCTGAGAATTGAGCTCGACAAGCCTTTCGAAGTTTTCAATCACCATCGGATTTAAGATATCGCATCGGATTAGCAATCGATATGAGAGATCCCAGAATCGGTTTTTCAACGGTAAGACGCCCGCGAGCACTTCGAGACTCATCGTATGAGTCGACTGCATGCAACCTAAGGCAATACGCAAACAACGATACTGAATTCTTTCCAGTTTAATGAAATGGGTGTTCGCGGCAGATCGGAAGCAGAAGCATCCATATTCCATTACGGACAATATCGTTGTTTGGTACAGCCTGATCAGGTCTCCTGGGTTTGCACCCCACCAAGTTCCGGTTATTGTGCGAAGAAAATTGATTCTCTGCTGGCATTTTTGTTTCAGATATCTAATGTGACATCCCCAGGTGCCTTTGGAGTCGAACCAGACCCCGAGATATTTAAATGTGAAGACCTGAGCTATGGTTCCACCCCCTAGTTGAAGCTGTAGTTGTGCTGGTTCTCGCTTTCTTGAAAATACGACCAGCTCAGTTTTCTCCGTAGAGAACTCGATACCCATTTGAAGAGCCCATGTCGACAAGTTGTCGAGGGTATCTTGTAATGGTCCTTGGAGATCGGCAGCTTTGGGTCCTATAATGGACACAACGCTGTCGTCGGCAAGTTGTCTTAGCGTGCAAGATGTGTTGATACATTCATCAATGTTGTTTACGTAAAAGTTGTATAAAAGGGGGCTTAAGCATGAGCCCTGAGGAAGACCCATGTAACTGAATCGTATTGTCGACAAATCACCATGTGCAAAATACATGTGTTTCTCGGACAATAGATTATGTAAAAAGGTATTCAAAACCGGCGAAAGACCATGCTGGTGCAGCTTCTTAGATAGGATATTTATAGAAACTGAATCAAAAGCCCCCTTGATATCTAGAAATACTGATGCCGTTTGTTCTTTACGAGCAAATGCCATTTGAATTTCGGTTGAGAGCAACGCAAGACAATCGTTCGTTCCTTTACCCCTGCGGAAGCCGAATTGTGTATCTGAAAGTAAACCATTAGTCTCGACCCAATTGTCTAGACGGAAGAGAATCATTTTTTCGAACAACTTCCGGATACAGGAAAGCATAGCAATCGGCCGATACGAATTGTGATCGGAGGCTGGTTTCCCAGGTTTTTGAATGGCGATAACTCTCACTTGTCTCCAGTCGTGTGGAACAATATTACCCTCGAGGAACTTGTTAAACAAATTCAGCAAGCGCCTTTTGGCAGAGTCAGGAAGCTTTTTCAACAAGTTGAATTTAATTCTGTCTAACCCCGGGGCCTTATTGTTACACGACAAGAGCGCAAGTGAGAACTCTACCATCGAAAACGGTGTTTCGTTTGTATTCGAAGTCGCGGCGCGGGATATCTTCTGTTCCGGAACAGAATCAGGACATACTTTTTTAGCGAAATCGAATATCCAGCGGTTAGAATATTCCTCGCTTTCGTTCGTTGTGTTTTGGTTGCGCATTCGTCGGGCTGTGTTCCAAAGAGTGCTCATCGATGTTTCTTTTGTTAATCCGTCAACAAACCGTCGCCAGTAACCTAGTTTCTTTGCTTTAACTAAGTTCTTCATTTGCTTATCTAGCGCTGCGTAATTTCTATAATTATCAGGTGTTCCATATTTTCTGAACTTTTTGAATGCTAAAGATCTTTCCGCGTTCAGTGATGAGCACTCTTTGTCCCACCACGGGTTGGGAGGACGAATGTTAGTATTCGCGCCGGGTATACGTTTCGTCTGAGCTTGAATCGCAGTGTCGAGAATCAAGCCAGCCATAAACGTATACTCTTCCTCCGGAGGAAGTTCTTGTGTTGTTTCTAGTTTCTCAGATATCGATATTGCGTAGTATTTCCAATCAATATTTCGTGTGAGGTCATACAAAACATTGATTGTTTCCGATGGTCTTAATCCGCTGGCGATTGAAATTACGATAGGCAGATGATCGCTACCGTGGGGATCAGGGATTACCTTCCACGTGCAATCCAACCGTAGCGATGTCGAGCAGAGGGATAAGTCCAGCGCACTTGGTCTTGCTGGTGGTGCGGGAATTCGTGTCATTTCTCCCGTATTCAAGATTGTCATATTGAAGTTGTCGCAAATATCATGGATCATAGCTGATCTGTTATCATCATGAAGACAACCCCATCCCGCACCGTGAGAGTTAAAGTCTCCTAAAACTAACGTCGGTGCGGGAAGAAGTTGCATGATACTGCTGAGCCAGTGGTACCCAACTGAGGCTCTAGGGGGAATATAGATGGAAGCAATACAAAGGTCCTTGCCTTTAATTGTGACATGACATGCGACAACTTCAATACCTGATATCGAGGGGAGGTTAATTCGAAAGAAGGAATAGCACTTTTTGATCCCCAAAAGTACTCCTCCGTAGGGATTATCTCGATCCAGGCGAATAATGTTAAAATCGTGGAAGTTTAGTGATACATCAGAAGTTAACCAAGTTTCGCACAATGCAAATGCGTCACATTTCAGATTATTTACTAAGTATTTAAAAGGATCTATTTTCGGGATGATACTTCTACAGTTCCACTGTAAAACAGTGATCGAATCCTTGACCTCGTTCGAAAAATTAGCCATCGAAGGAAACGATTGCTGAGAGGAGGGGCCATTTTGCAGTCAGCTGCATCAAAAACATTTTAACTTTTGGCAGGAAAGTCATTAAAATACCTTTTAGGGGGTCAGAAATGTTGAAGACGGAAAATATAAAGTCCACAATGTCACTGAATTTTACAAGTCCAGCACTTGATGTGTTTTCTGGTTCCTTGGGGACTTTCGGGGTTTTGGGTGTCCCCGGAAGTGTTGGATATTCTTTCTCCGATTTCAAGTCTCCGGAACTAGGAGCTTCTGGCTTCTTCTTTTCGTTTTTTTTACCAACACTTCCTTCTGCTGTTACTTTTGGAGGGCCTTCAAGAGATATCTTCGAACCCTTTCTAGGGAGTTTAGGAGATGATATATTTTTCCTCTTCCTAAAACTACGAGGGACAGTTGAAGATGTACCTTCTTGAGGATCGTCAGAGTCGCAATCGTCCGCAGACAAACAGGTGTAGGGGTTCTGTTCAGGTGGTGTGGCGATTTTCAGCATTTCTGCGAACGAGCGGTTTGATCGTTGCTTGAGAGATCGTTTCAAATGATCTCCACGCAATTTATACGCAGAACATGCTGTGAGGTCATGCGGGGCCGCCCCACAGTAAAGACACTTTTCAATGTCTCTGTCGCAAACGCCATCCGCATGACTCTCTCCACACTTCGAGCAGCGGGGCCTATTTCCACAATGGGAAGCTGTGTGTCCTAGTTGTTGACAACTAGTGCAATTCATTACCCGTGGTACGAAAAGTCGTACAGGTAGACGAACCCTGGCCAGGAGAACGAATTTCGGCAAAGCCGAGCCGGAGAAGGTCACCCGATACGAGTCCGAGTGGGGATAAGACTTTGTCCCATCCGCGGCGATCGATACTGAATGCAAACGTTTGCAGTCCAGTATCGTGACATTCTTAAGCAAGGGATCTTTAAAACATCCGACCCCATGTTTGAGAATGTCCTCGCATGTCAGACTGGGATCCGTGATCACTCCGTCTATCTCGACTTCGCGAGCTGGTATATAAACGCGGTAGTCCCGCGTAAAGTGATCGTTTCGAGCGATCTCATTAGCATGTTTCAGACTGGTCAACGAGACCCTGAGCTTATCGGGACGAATTTTTGAAATAAATTTCAATGTTGTATATTTCGACTCCAAGTCTTTAGATATTTTCAAAATATTAAGCGGTTTATTCTTCTCTTTGGTCCGAAAATAAACCACATAAAGGCCGGCCGAGGGTGAAGGCTCTTCGGGATACTGTTTAACCCGGTGAGTCTTACTATTTGGGGCAGATTTAAAATCTGTTTCCATTTTATCTTCGGGGGGCAGGGGAGAATTTAATGGACTTGCCATAGCGCGGTTGAGGTTCCGCGCAAATTATAGGGGGAGTCAAAATATAAGACGATAAAGGGACACGAAGGGAAAAAATATTATACTTAGCTAATGATCCGTAGCAACTCGGCCGCTGAGGCCAAGCGTTAGTTACAACGACCTCCGAGAATAAATATGCACACAGCACCGGTTCACGGCACCACACTAAACGTCGGTTCACTGTTCTTATTGTTTTAACACAATAGCACCCGGCACTGTCTAACGGTATTTATTGTTTATACTGTATTGATCTACTGCACAAGCTCACGAACAAAAGATCTGATATTAAATGACCTTGAAACGGATTAGAATGGATTAACGCACAGCTGCTCTAATGCAAACTACCATCCGATCGATACGACGGTCACGAAAGGAATGAAAATTCGCATAATTGCCATCAGCGATTATAGCGATCTTCCAACTTTTCGATACCATTTTTGTAGTACGATTTGTCCTTTGCCTCAAAATAGGCCTCAGTTTCAGCGATTACCTCTTCATTGCTTCTAAATTTTTTACCAGCGAGCATTCTCTTGAGGACTGAGAACAGGAAAAAGTCACTGGGGGCCAAATCTGGAGAATACGGTGGATGAGGGAGCAATTCGAAGCCCAATTCGTTCAATTTCAGCATGGTTTTCATCGACTTGTGACACGGTGCATTGTCTTGATGAAACAAAACTTTTTTCTTCTTTAAATGAGGCCGTTTTTTTTAAATTTCATACTTCAAACGCTCTAATAACGCTATATAATAGTCACTGTTGATGGTTTTTCCCTTTTCAAGGTAGTCGATGAAAATTATACCATGCGAATCCCAAAATACAGACGCCATAACCTTACCGGCCGATTGTTGAGTCTTTCCACGCTTTGGGTTCGGTTCATCGCGTGCAGTCCACTCAGCTGACTGTCGATTGGACTCCGGAGTGAAGTGATGGAGCCATGTTTCGTCCATTGTTATATATCGAAGAAAAAAATCGGTTTTATTTCGATATAACAGCTCAGAATCATCAATTCGTTGTTGTTTTTGATCGATTGTGAGCTCACGCGGCACTTATTTTGCACAAAGCTTTCTCATATCCAAATATTCGTGAATAATATGTCCAACACGTTTCTTTGATATCTTTAGGGTGTCAGCTATCTCGATCAACTTCACTTTACGGTCATTGAAAATCATTTTGTGGATTTTTTTCACGTTTTCATCGGTAACAGCCTCTTTTGAACGTCCACTGCGTTCATCGTCTTCGGTGCTCATATGACCAGTACGAAATTTTGCAAACCACTCACGAATTGTTGCTTCGCCCGGTGCAGAGTCTGGATAACACTCATCAAGCCATTTTTTGGTATCGGCGGCACTTTTTTTCATCAAAAAGTAGTGTTTCATCAACACACGAAATTCCTTTTTTTCCATTTTTTTCACAATAACAAAAATAGCTTCACTCAAAATGCAATATCTCACAAACTAATAATCAGACAGCTGTCAAATTTATACACGTATCTTTTGAAGATTGGTACTAACTGAAAATTAGTAGGTATGGATTTAATTCTAGTGGCGCCCTCTCATAGAAACGATACGAACTTTTCAGCCGATCTGTTACATTACAAAAATAAATTATTCGGAAAACCATGCGTCCCCATCAAATTTTCATCATCCGATGGAGACGCATGGTATTTAGTTCTAAAATCATATATCACATGCCCTTAGAACTAGATACCATGCGTTTCCATCTACAACTTAAGCTCAAGGCTTGAATATTGACGTAATTATTAATGATAAAAGAATTTTATTCCTTATGTTATTTACACACGCCCGCACGCCTAGGTCGATTTACCAAGCAATGATGTAGGGAATGCATTAGTGAACATGTGCGCCAGCGGACGGTTGTAATTCGTTTCCAACGTCAACATCTTGCGGAATAATAATAAGAAGAAATACTATAAACCAGATAGAACTCAAGTCGAAGCGCCTGCAGCAAGTCCCGAAAACCCAAAAAGAACGTAATTATTCGCATCGTAGATTTTCTATACAAACAACATGTTCTTTTAAGCTTAATATTTTCAGTTTTTTGCTATTTCCAGAAGAGGACCCCTTTAATAAACAGTTTCGGAGAACCGTATTGTTTTGTTGCTTAATCATTTTGTTTCGACGGATTTACTGTCAGTCCGATTCCAGTTTGACTAATCCGTCTTTATGAACTTAAGCCGTTTGACTATGACTGTCTTGTTGAGCAATTTCAGTCAACTTGGCTATTCATACCATGCGATACTGAACGTCGGCGAACATTTCACCTTGAAACTGATAGTTTTTTAGATTTCGCATGGTTTCGAATTTTCCTTGATTGAGCGCTTGGTATCTGGGAATACTTTAATTTGATTGTCCTTTAGAATTTTTACTAAATATAGTTATTATTTGATTTGAATACAATAAATGTAAAATAAATATAAAATTACTTATCAGTTCATAAATAAAAACTCTAAACTGTATATTAAAACCTAAATATTTGTCAATTCATTAGTTCTGATTCATGTTTCTCTCACTGGTCATTTCTTATGATAATTCATTCTTAGGCCTGAACTCAAGTTGTAGATGGAAACGCATGGTATTTAGTTCTAAGGGCATGTGATATATGATTTTAGAACTAAATACCATGCGTCTCTATCGGATGACGTCAATTTGATGGGGACGCATGGTTTTCCAAATGATTCATTTTTCTAATGTATGATATTATACCCGTCCACATTTTTTCTAAAAATCTGAAAAAATGCAGCGTAATGTGCTCATAAATGATTTATTTTTAATGTAAAATATAGAGTGGTACCACAATTGTAAGTACGATTAAAAAATTATGAACATTTTTTTTACATGAACACATAAACTTTGAAAAATTCTTTAAAAAAATCAGAAAAGTTTCCCCTAATTCCTAATATTTTCCTGATTTTTTTCAATCGTTTTGCTAAAGAGGTATTGAAAAAATTTAAATAAAATGAAAATCAAAAGAACCACCCTAACTCCACCAATATGGCTGAATTAGTCGATGTCAGTTATTAATATCTAATATTTTATATACCTATCATAGAAGTTCTTAAAACTAATCATAATTCCTAAGAACGGGTCTATTGAATTATAAGGTAGCTATGGTGCACTCATGTAATTAAATATAATGTTAGGGAATAATATGTAACGTTATAGCCAAATCACTTCGCGCTAAAATTGTTATTGAAGTGGATTCCATAACCTCGTTTGCTTAAGCACATTTATCGCTTACGGTAAGAATTGCAAATTTTTCGAATATATGTCTAAAGTCTAACAAAACTCCATCTCAGACGGAGCAATAGCCGCCGGGTCACTAGTGTAGATACTGATGTTCAAGTTGAGGAAGGTTACTGAACGTAAGATTGCAATTGTCTTCAAATCGGATAAAACTAACATGGTATTTTTTAGGATTTGTAATCACTCACACGAATTGAAGAGGATTGACAAAAGCAGTAACCCAATTTATCTATATTGTTCATATAATCAACAATCGCCGTTAAAGGGTTAAATTTTTGGAAAAATCATCTCCAATAGAAACCCTTTCAAACAGCGTATATCAATTTTTTTCTGCTGACTAAAATAAGTTAAATTGGTATTTGATTACGAGCAGTATTCATTCAATCATTCGAGAGAATTAATTCCCCCTTTAGTTCCCTTTCGTTTCTCGTTCGATACAGTCGTAGACTGTATCACTCAACCGGAATGAAAACAACGAAAAACAGTTGCCTCGAAAAAGAGAGCGATAACACATCAGTCAAAAGTCAAATTTTTATGTCATAAAAACGGTTTTATTTATCAATTTAATTTCCTTCAAAGCAATGCAACGCATCTCTACCTTCTCGATGCCGTGCTTGTGGAAGGATTTGTCGTTTTGCCTCAACATAACACATGGGCTGAAAAGTCGCTAGTTTCACTGCAGTCACCTTTTTCAGTTAATGCTAGCCTTTAAAAGACAGTTGTTAAAATTTCATGATATTCATTAGTTTGTGAGTTATTGTGCTAAGAGTGACACTACTGAAGATTGACCAAAACCGAGAACGTGATGATGATTGATATGTGACAATGGATGATACATGGATTCATCACTTCACTCCGGAATCAAAACGATCGTCAGCTGAGTGGACAACAATCGGCTGGAAAGGTTATGGTCTCAGTATTCTGGGATGTGCGGGGTGAAATATTTATCGACTATCTTGAGAAAGGTAATACCATCAACATTGAATATTACTTGGCGTTATTGGAGCGTTTGAAGGATGAAATTGCAAAGAAACGACCGCATACGGCAAAGAAAAATTTTTTGTTTCATCACAACAACGAACCGTGTCACAAGTCAATCAAAACAGTAGCAAAACTACATGAAATGAACTTCGAATTGCTCCCACATCCACCGTATTCGCCAGATTAGGCTCCCAGCGACTACTGGCTGTTCGCAAACCAGAAAAATGCTCACAGGTTAGAAATTTCGCTCGAATGAAGAGTTAATCACTGAAACTGAGGCCTATTTTGAGGTAAAAGATAAATCGTTTTACAAAAGTGGTATTAGAGCAGCGCTGAAATGATTGCGTTGCTCTTGATAAAGATTACATTGATGAATAAAGTTAATTTTAAACCAAAACATCGCGTTCTCTTTGTTAGGCTCGAGACATTTTAGCCCATGTGTTAAGCTTCACATTCAGCAATTGCTTCCTTATTTGATTTGGATTTCTTACCAACGAGCATTTTGTTTTAGAATCAACGAATATCCAGTAGTAATTGAGGTCCAGATCTGAACTATACGGTGGATGAGGAAGCAAATCGAAGTGTAATTTGTTGCCGTCGACCTGTACATCGATACACATATGAGGTCTTTTAGCCTGAATTTTGCATTCAAACGATCTGACGACGCTATGTGGTACTCGCCATTGATTGCTTTTCCGTTCTCGAGATAATCGATTATACCATGAGCATCCCAAAAAACATTAGCCATAACCTACCTAACTAACTATTTTGCTTTCAGACACTTCGTACGTAACTGACCGAATGCACTCTACTTAAATGATGATTCCGAAGTTTTGTTTCCGGAGTGAAGTGATGGAGCCATGTTTCATCCATTGTCACATATCGACGATAAAATCTGATCTATTACTTGTAAACGTGACCAAAGACTGTGCTGAATCATCAACACGTTAATGTTTTTGATCAACTGTGAGTTAATGCAGTACCCACTTTGAAATGAGCTGGTCAAATGTCAATGCATAATTGTAATTTGGAGACTTTTTTCTGGAGCACATTAGAAGGTATCAAACTTGTATCACTCCTTCGAGAGGTGAATTTTTGACAAAAAAAACTTGTTGTAGGTAATGTTAGAGACATAATCGAGAAAATGACGTAGGACTACTGTCGACAAGAGACAGATCACTTCAAAAATGCACATTTATTTTGGTACATTAGTCTTCTAATAAATCATCCATTTCAAGTAAAATAAATTTGAAAATTCATTGGATTCTGAAAAGAACCGAAGGTTACCATTTCTTCAACTTTCAGCACGGTTGACAATTACTTTCAAGAGAAAAATTCCGAACAAATCGGTTGCTTCTCGTTTGCTGAGCGGCGCACAAAGTTAATCTGCCACTTGTTTGTGTACCCTTCCCTACAGTGCTAAAATTCCGCACCGAGTCGTGGCACCCATGAAGATGGACGTCGTATGTATTAGTGACGACACTTATTCGGATTGAAAATCGATTTCATAAAATCAAATTAAAGTATATGAGAAAATTCAATTTAACTCTTTGCTTGATTCTACGTGGAGACACTGAAAATGGTTAGGAACTAAATGAATTGACCGTAATTTCGGACGAAAACACTTTATGGCCCTTAGAACTGTCGATTTGTATTTATGGTATTCTCCCCGTTGTGTTCATTGTTTGAAGAATTTTTTGCACTTGTTTGAAGCAAAAGCCGCACTGCGAACAGAGCGACCGATGAACACAGTAGATCCAACGATCAAAAGAGCGGTTCTAACGGGTACAAAAATAATAACATAAAGAATTTTGAGGTTGATTATCAAATGCTGGCTTCATTTGCACTTGTTTGGTGCGAATTTCGCACAGCGAAAAGTGTACAAAACTAATCAAATTATTCTAGATTTGCACTAAACTGATGATTTTTACCTCCGATTTGCAAAGAAGTAATCTTATTAGTTCTTTAGATAATATTTAGAGCCATGGGAACGGCTGGTTTTGAATAAAGTTCCCCATAGTTGGCCACTTTTCTTTTTCTTTTTCTCCAATGCAAACAACTAGCAGCTGTATGACGCAATCGCTCTTGTTTGAAGCGAAACTGGCTTTACGAACGATTCCAAACTGAACCAATTTTGGTTAAGAGCTCTCTTTTGACTTGATTTCGTTTGTAGCTTTTTCACAAACGTTAGAGTGATCCCGTCCACAAAAATAGCAACATATAGAATTTTATTGTCGATTATTTAATTTCGAAGTTCGGCATTCATTTCTGGCTTTCAGAAGAACCAAATTGTGGAAATCTCTACGATATTGAACACTGTTCGAAACATTTTCCTCTAACGAATTTCGCTAAGCGAAAACGTATAATACTAATCAAATTATTCTAGATTTGCACTAAACTGATGATTTTTACCTTCATCATCGATTTGCAAAGAAAGTAATCTTAATAGTTCTTTTAGATAACATTTAGAGCTATTGTAACGTCTGATTTTGTGTAATGTTCCCCATCGTTGTCCACTTTTCGATTTTCTTTTTCTTCAATCAATCAACTGGATGACCCGCAATCGCTCTTGTTTGCGCTCAAATCTGGAGTAATTTTATTACACTTTCGTGTTGTGAAATTTTGAAAATGCACCCAGGTGAGCATAGTAAAGAAAGACGTAGTCCTACATCAAAAACGGCTGAGGCACGGTTACTTCACGGTTCGCATCTTCATCCATTGATTGATTCAATATGTTTCCGTCGTAAAACTCGAAAGTCTTCATAACACATTTCTTGCAGCTCACGCTCAGAGGTAGCTTTGTGAGATTTGGTGAATTCGTTTCTATTATCAGTGATGCATTTTTATTGTCAGTGATGCCTTTTCAAGTACAAAAAGGCGGATAAAAATTTCTACTCCGTACAACATATCCCCAAAAGTCAACTAGTCGCAATTCCATGCATAATGCGAATAACTATTATTGCGCTACGGAATCTGGTATCATTATTATCTAGTTCAAGTTCTTGAAGTTCTTAAAAACAGTATCTGATCTTGTATCGACAATATTTCCAAACGACTTTTGCTCAGGAAAGTCCGAGAATCAGTTTTATTTTTGTAGGTAGGTTTGCAGATTTTCATATTTCTAGACTAAAACTATTTGAACGCAGAGTAAGAGAAAAATTTTATTCATCGGTGAAATTTTATCGTAACAGTTGACGTTATGTAAAAAAATTCCAAACAAAAACTAATCCACTATTTTCAGGTTATCGTACGTGACTAGCGTTTTTAGTAGGTACGTGGCACCCGATCCAACGACGACATATGAAAGAATTGCCCGTGGCAATGCGCATTCGTAGCGCTTGCATCCCTTTTCGATGCACCAGGAAATAAGATAATCTACACATTTCTTTTTATTATAAGTAATTGCGATCATGTTGGGACCTATGTTCACGAATTAAAGAATTAAAGGACGCCTGTAAAATTTGATCGTCAACATATTGAGCTGACTTGCTCGAAGTCCTTGGAAGTGATGAACACCTTTGATGCGGGTGCGACCAGTTAATGTTGTTTTAAATAAAGAGATGGCTTTTTGGTCAATTGGTTTCTCGTCAAAACATTTATTTTTCATTAAAGGCCAACGTTTCGAAGGTTATACCTTCATCTTCAGGGCAACTGTAATTTTATGTATTATTTAGTCACAAAATTTTTTTTCCATAAAATACAATAATTTTACAAAATGTACTCACAACGACTACAAATATTTTTCGTCAAGTATGGTGTAACATTTATAATAGTTGATTGAAAAAGTTCTTGGCAAAACAAATAATTCGAATCAAAATTTCTAAACAAATTGAATTCGTATGTCTCGTTTTTGTGTTTTAGTGTAGAGTAGCCGTTTTTCAATCAACTATTATAAATGTTACACCATACTTGACGAAAAATATTTGTAGTCGTTGTGAGTACATTTTGTAAAATTATTGTATTTTGTGGAAAAAAAACTTGTGACTAAATAATACATAAAATTACAGTTGCCCTGAAGATGAAGGTATAACCTTCGAAACGTTGGCCTTTAACGAAAAATGAATGTTTTGACGAGAAACCAATTGACCAAAAAGTGATGAACACCTTTTCTTTTTCTTCTTTTATTTGTTTCATCTTGATTACAGTATAACGGTGTATTTGTTGTTTCTACAAATATTTCGCTTTACAACACCGTGCAGAGTGCTCGATGCATAACAAATTTTATTTGTGCATTAGAATCAATCACAAAACGGCACAAAAGCCAGGTGTACAACAACGTCTTGTTTGTCTTGTTTTACTGTTGGGCTAGCTAAATGATTGAAGATTGGATCTGCAGTGAGCAGTGAGGAGCTGATTGTTGAGCTGGTGCAAAGAGCAACAGTGGAAATCATAATATTTATTGAAATAACATTTAATGAGATGCTCGTTTCGCTAAACATCAACAACAGGCATGCTGTTATCATTAACGCTTCCGAGTTTTACGACGGAAACATATTGAATCATTTGTTCCATTCCCGGGCTTTATCTTCGGAAAGTGGTGCAAATTATCAGCGTTGATGATGGCAAACGTTAATCCTGAATTCTTCTTAATTAAAGGGCTAAGTATAAATACAGAAGTTCTTAAATTGTTCCCGGAACAACTATCATTATCCTAGTAGTATTTCCATTTACCGGAAACAGATGGCTTTTAGGCTGATCGTTAAATATCAAATTAATCTAAGACAAGAAATATTTTTACTTACTTTTGCGTAACTGTAGAGAGGATATTGTACCAATAATCAATTCATTTGTCGATGCACCACATCATTTCTACTGAAAACAAACTACAACCAACTCTAAATAATAATTTGCAAAAATTCAAGTAAATTTGAACTGCGTTCTAGTCCGAGACATCAGAAGTATTACTACCACGTTTTCGTTGCAGTTCAAAATTGTTTCACCCGATGCAGAGTTGAACTGTACAACTTCCGGTGAAAATTTCAAATTGTACCACTAGGTTGCCCAAGCCCCCATTCATTTGTACAGCTAGGCACTGATCCATCGAAGACGAATGTTGGAAGATAATTTGAGAAAAAAGACTTACTACTCAAACCAGTTGAAATTTATTTTTACAATTTAAAAGGAAAAAGTTATAATTTGAAGACATCTAACTGCTGCACTATTCAGGAAATAGGCTATTTAAGGGTAGTTTCTCCCGTAAACAAAGTTTTTCGATCTTTCATTCCGATTATTATTAATATTCTTAGTTACAGACTACTACAGTGTGAATTTTATGTGAAAGTTATCGAGTTGTTCCTGAGATATGGTTGCTCAAAGTGGGACATGCTTTTTGCGCAGAGGAACTCGATTTTTTTACATAAAATTTATACTCTAGTAGTCTCAATAAAGAATAATAACTAGGTAAAAGTTATAGATTATGCAACCCATAGTTTTTTTAATCAAAGCTCGAAATAAAAGAATAGAAAAGCCCCGTTTCCAGGAGAAGCTCCCATTAAAAAAAAGCTTTGAAATACAGAATACTGCACTAACTGTATTTTAGTTCGTTGATTGACTGCCTGATTTAAGCAGTTTTACTAGTAGTACTCTAAACTGTTCCTTCATCAATTTTTTTGAACGAATTTTTCTACGAACAACCGCTTAAATTAATTTCTTTCACCTCTCAAGCATGACATGCAGCCATGATCATCTTGGATATGATTTAAGACCGCACTTGAATCAACGATTATTCTCGAATTCATGGAACTGCTCTATCAAGTGAGCTACCTTGGAGATGTCTTTCTCGAAAACCATACACTCAAGTCTCTTTTTATACTGGTTTTTTGTTCAGCTTATGAATTTTCAGTTGATTTTTTCAAAATCATGCATAAATCGCATAAATATTTTTCAAACCTACGCAATTTTCTTGTTTCTTCTTAGAAATAAACGAAGCGTCGAGATTTGGTGTTAAATCGAAAAAAAAATCTTAGTCAAATTTTTAAGATAACACCAGATTTTGACGTTTCAGGCATTTCTAGAACAAAAAAGTTATGGATTTTGGAGATTTCCAAATTTTTCTAAAGTCCTCAAGTCAAAGTATTTTTCAAGAAAAATTTTTTTTTGAGGTTAAATCAGATATTGACGTGGCAGGAAATCTTAAAACATATAGCAAAATTATTTTCCTAGTTTCACGTTTTTTTGAATGTGAATGTTCAAAGGTATGCAGTATTTTTATATGCGAATTTTCAAAGTTACGGGTTTTTGTATGCGAATTTATTTATGTGGGTAAACTTGCATAAAAAAAGTCATGGCAGAATATACTAAGAGAAGAAGGATGAACGAAATAAGTGAAATGAAACCAACATAAAATATGTACCAGAGGCAATGCTTTTCTGAAGTCTTGTTTCTGTTGTTTAAGTAAATTTTTTGTATTGATGAGATTGGAGATCGACTTTTCTCATACCATCATCATACCATTCTCATAAGTATTTGGATTTGGATTTGGGATTTGAACATTTTTTTATTTCCAGAGTCCCCGATTCGATTTGATTTAAAAATTGCATTGTAGAGATAACACCATATCTCGACGGTTCTCGTAATTACTAAGACATCTGGTATCAAAATATTTTCCTCGTTTTCGAACGTTTTCAAGCATACTTTCAATTATACTCATTATTATTTTATGAGAGTTTTGGAACTCATGCGGTTTTTCTTTTTCATGCTAGACGTATCCCCCGCTTAAACAAAAAAAATCGGTATACTCCAACTTTCAAATATTCGGTGGAACTGCTCTGCAAATGATCTACTATGAGAATGTATAAAACTTTGATAACGTAATAAATCAATACATTTAGCGATAATGAAGAAGTGTTCCCAGGCATTTTTTTAAGTTCGTAAGCCCGCTTTAACAGTTGAGTTTCCCTGGAGATGTACACAACAGAATCAATTTGATGGAAGAAAATTGAATTGGAATAGAATAAATACAATTCACCAAGAGGTATTTTTTCGGAAGCCAGACTCAAACCAACGAACCTTCACGATTCTGTGGAACTGTTCTGTCAATATAGCTACCCTAAAAATGTACCCTAGAAAAATTAATTAACAGTATAGCGAAATTGGAACCAGCAGAAAAATATATCCATGGAACCGCTCTGTGAATTGAGCTTCCCTGGAGATATTTTCTACTACAGCCAGTTTGTATCAAATGATAACCGAATGAAAAGTGGCAAAAATGAAGCTTACGAAAAAGTATCGGCGAACTTTCTCCTATCCATGGAATTACTCTGCCAAATGAGCAACCGTGGAAATCCAACTAAAAATAAGTTTGCTATGAGTTTAACGAATGATCCAAAATAAACTTACTGAAAAGCTTTAATAGCAGGATCCAAACAACCTACAAACATTCTCGAATCCCACGAAGCTGATCCACCAATTGAACTGCCGAAGAGATAAATAGCAAAACTAAACTAAGAAAAATGTGTTCCCAATGCAGGACTTCAACCAATAATTCTTTTCTAGATCGTAAAACTGTTCTACCAATTGAGCTACCCTAAAGATATAGTAGCTACCCTGAAATATGAAACCAACTACCTCGGTGATGTTCCATAGAAGAACCTGGTTTTATCGAATAATAATCGAATGAAACGGCGAAAAAATGAAATTTCCAAAAAAAGTATCTGAAAACTTTCTCCAATCCGAGAAATTGCTTCGCCTAAAGAACAACCCAGGAAATGTACCAAAGGAAAAGCATTTTGATAAAACCCAGGGACAGGACTCGAATCTACGAGCTCTGACGAGAGTCCGCGGAATTTCTCTACCAGTTGAGTTACCGGAGAGATGTAGGCGACGAAAAACTGTTCAACGAAAGATACATTAATGATAAATAGCAAAAATGAAACTATCAACAATATGTCCCCAACGCTCTAACACTTAAATTGGTTAGTCTTTTCCCATTCTTGGAACAGCGTTGGTCAATTGAGCTACCCTGGAGATGAGCATTACGAGAAACATTTTAGTAAAAGTATGATCACAAAATATAACAAGAATGAAACCAACGAAATTTTTTCAATTGAGTTACTCAAAAGATGTACCATACGAAAACCGTTTTGTATCAAAAGATAAAAGCAAAGTAGTATTAAATATGGAATTTTCGAAAAATTATCTATACAGCTTCTACAACTACATAGCTATTTGAGCTACTCCATAAATGTACCAAATGAGAATCAGTTTGAATCAGTTACGAAAAAAAACTCAGCGTTCGAGTTCGAACCTACGAGTATTAACGAATCTGCGGAACTGCTCTATCAATTGAGCTACAACAGATATGTATCCATCGAAAAAGAACTGATAATAACATAACTAGGGATGTCGGAAATTTCGAATTACTCGATTATTCAATAATCGAGTATAATTTTGAAACTAATCGATTGTAATTTATTCGATTATCTAGGTTATTAATCGATTACTCGATTATTCATTCGATTATTACTATGGGAATTTTTTAACTATTCGATTAGCTCAACAATCGAATATTAGTTCTATGATAATCGATTAAATATTACTCGATTATCTGGGTTATTAATCGATTACTCGATTAATCGATCGATATTACGACATCCCTAAACATAACCATTTGAGCTACTCCATAAATGTACCAAACGCGAATCAGTTTGATATAGCTTACCAGAAAAAAACTCAGCGTCTGAGCTCAAACCTACGAGTATTAACGAATCCGCGGAACTGCTCTATCAATTGCAGTACCACAGAGGTGTATCCATCGGAAAAACTGATCGATAATAGATAGAAGATTAATAAATAGCAAACAATTACCTAACAGAAATTTGTCCCGACGTAAGACTTGAACCAGTAAGTCTTCACTAACTCGTAAAACTGCCTAGTCCTAATGAGCTACCACAAAGACAAAGATCGGTAAAGCAGCACTGTCAATTTAGCTACTCTGGAAATGTTCTATCCAAAAACTAGCTTGTATCGAATGATACACGAATGAGAGCAGCGAAAATAAAAACTTGCAGAAAATTTATCTACAAACTTCCTCCAATCCATGAAATAACGTTGCCAATTGAGCGACCCTGGAAATGAACACAACTAGAGCCAAGAGTTTGATATAAAATAAATAAATTATGATAGCAAAAGCGAGACTTATGATACTGTTTCAGTGGTAGTTCTTCACGATGCCGCAGAACTATTGTACCTTCCGGAGAAAGGTTCCCAACGAAAGATTTGATAGATTAATGATGAATAGCAAATATGAAACGAACAAAAATTTGTGCCCGGCGCAAGACTTAAACCATTCAATTTTCTCCAACTCGTGAAACTGTCTTGACCAATTGAGCTACCATGGAGATATGCCTTTCAAAAAGACAAGCTCGTGCAATGTTACTCTAAAGTGAGTATAATGAGCTCGAGAGAGTAAATATTACTCAATATCATTCGATTTATCTAATGAATTCTTTACTTTAAACAAAACTGTGTGTAAATTAAAAACAACGCAACTTTTTTTTAATATTTTATCAAAAGTTCTCTGATTTACATTTTGTAATTTGTCCATAGAAAGTTGAAAATGATCTTTAAACTCACGTATCCTGGAACGAAGGTTGCACAAATATGGCAGCGAAAACCTTCAATCATGGAAACAGCTGCGCTTATTTTTCTTAAAAGGAGGTATAACAATATTACCTTTCAATTTTCAATAGACTTCTTCATCTTCCACGGCTCCAACCTGTTCCATTTTCTTCAAATTTCCTTTCAATAGATATACAAAAATCATTGAACGTAAATTTTTACACAACGTTTCCAAAGCTCTGTGAGTAAAACTTGTTGTCCATTTAGAAACTGAATAGAACTTACTCAGTCTTCTATATCAAAAGTGAGTACAAATTACTCAGTTGAGAGTAACATCGAATGAGCGTGCATATTAATGAATGTTAGATTAAATATGAAAAAGGCAAAAATATCGTGAGAACGAAACCAACAGTGGAGCTACCCAGGAAATGAACATTCGAAAAATCAGTTTGTATCAAACGATAAATGAAAACAAACAGCAAAAATGAAACTAGCGAAAAAAGGCATCTGCAATGTTTTTTTGATGCAATATGTACTACTTTTCCAGTTGAACTACTTTGAAAGTGTACCAAACTAAAACCAGTTTGATATAGGACGGATAAATGATAATTGCGAAAAAATGACATTTTCTACTACCTATATGGTTAAGTGGTTAAGTTCGTACGAACACTCATAATTCCGTGGAACTGTTCTACCAATTGAGCTACCGGAGAGATTTTCCCAACAAAAAACTAACAGATGAAAATATCTCGACCGATTGAGCTACCCAGAAGATATGCTCTTCAAGAAACATATTAATAAATGCTAGATTGAAGAATGAAACCAAGCAAATTCTGGCAAACCAAGTTACTATCTGACTACCAAATTCTGGCAAACCAAGTTAATATCAGGTGAGCTACCTTGGAATTGTACCAAACGGTAGCTTAAAAGTTAATATAAGAATGACGAAAGATAATAGCGGAATAGAAACTTATGAAATAGCTTCAATGGAAAGTGTTGATTCTTCACGATTTCGCAGAAGTGATCTACCAATTGAGCTACAGGATAGATGTTCCTTACGAAAAAAAATGATAGATGAATGATGAATAGTAGAAAGCAAAACTAATAAAAATTTGAGACCGGCACAAACTTGAACTAGTAAATCTAGATATAGCATTCAAATGTTGAGTGCAAATGAATATTAGGTAAAAAACTGTGGCGAGAATGAAACCAACCACCGCTGGGCAGCTACCCAGAAGATGACCACACGAAAGCTCCGATCCGTGAAAGTACTTTGCCAGTTAAGCTACCCTGGAAATGTACCAAACAATAGTCTAGAGTTTGACATATGGTTTACGAAGACCACCCAGGTAACCAGTAAGCACTAATAATGGCATTAAAATAGCCTTTTATGAGCACCAAAAATGTTTATAGCTCAATATCTGCATTCTGAAAGCTTATCTGTTGTTAATCAATCAGAAATCAGCTTTCAGAATGCACACCTGCCATAAATAAGCATTATCTATGAATAGCCGTATATTTTTGCCAAACTAGGCCTTAATTCAGTCTCAAGTGCGATTGAAATGCCAATTAGCGATTATATGATGTCATAATATGGCATTAGTATTTGCTTTTTGGTTACCGGGGCAGTGCCCTATGCATTGAACCACCAACCCGAGACTTTAACCAATTATTCAGTCATTTAAGTTTAAGACGCTTTTGACAATAGACATTTTTTACTGCTAATTTCTTCGGGGAGCAGATAATCGTTCACCACTTGAACAACAAAATTTCGCCTAAATGATATAGAAATTCAACAAAAGATTATAATTCCCAAGAGGGAATTCACCAGCAAAATGTTCACATGGCATTAAGAACATTTTACTCCACTTGTAGGATAGCTCACTGGAAGAGCTTTTTTGATACCGTTTTCAAGAATATTGCTGATAAGCCCAATGCTACAGATGCACTATCAAAAATACAAATGCTATCAATTTACTTTAGCAACCATTTATAAGCGTTCCGAATATGCATAACTCGCAGATGAAATTAAAACATTCATACGGTAGAAATATCTATCCAGTACATGGAAAACTTGTTTTACAAACAACTCTTATGTTCATTGGCTTCGTTGAACTACTCCACCAGTTGAGCTACCGGAGAAATGCTCCCAATGAAAAATTGATAAATTAATGGTAAGGAGTGTATCGAAAATAAGCTATCCAGAAAGTTTTCTTTCAAATTATGATAAAAAAACGATATTTTATTCAAACTAAAAATTGATCCTGTATTGTACGAGGTAAAACTTGAGCATAATGAAAACCGGATGAAATTTAAGTTATTCCTTCACGAATTTTCGAACTTTTGATCGAACGTTCTTCATCAAGTACAAGTGTTGCATCGCATTTTTTGGGCGCTTGAGCCCAAATTTTTTTTTAACTCCTGCATGTTCCCAGCTGCCCTACCAGTCTTCTTCAAGACCCTCTTCACGATTGCCCAGTAACGTTCGATGGGTCGAAGCTGAGGGTAATTTGGTAGATTGATATTTTTCTCAACGAAATTTATACCCTTTTCCGCAAGCCAATTGAGAGTGGTTTTGGCATAGTGAGCCGACGCTAAATCCAGCCAAAACAGAGGAGGTGTACTATGCTTCTTATATAAAGGCAGCAATCTCTTCTGGAGACACTCAGTGTAAAAGTAGTGTAAAAATGGTTGACTTCAAACCACAGGAACATATTGCTTGCCATACTAGTACCTTCTGAACGAATCTCTCCACTTGAATCGACCTGTCGGCATCGCTGACATCCCAAGTAACAATTCGAATGCCTTATGGTTTTGATTATAATTTATAGGAGTTTTATAATTGATTTTTCAATCACTACCTGTTTTATGACAACTATAATAAGTGTCTCTTTTGACCAGTAATATCACAGTTTTCAAAGCTTCTATAAAACCCTTTATCTACACTAACAACAGAACTAAAAATAAAACAATTTGTACTAGAATAAAACCATGCAAACACTCTTAATATTGCTTGCAAACATTTTCTTTAAAACATTATTGTCCGTTAAATTATTTCATAAATCTAGTTTTGTGTGTGTGCGTGTTCATTGGATGACAATTTCACTCAGAGCAAATTTGAGGATTTTAAAGTACATTTATGACACATTAGTTGTAGGCTATTTGATTTATTGCTTCTTAGTTTAAGTGTAATTTGCATTAAATGAAATTTCATGGCCGCCATTATGATGTTCTATACCGTAGCATTTATTGACATCAAATAAATTTTGAAATGGAAAAACGAGGGAATATGATGGACTTTCATGATTCGTTTCCAGAATGTATGCACAAGTTTTAACGCCACTAAATAGTTTTATACAAAAATGACGATGAAGCACAAAAAATAATTTTCATAAATCATGAAGACTTTCGCAAAAACCGCATTTATTTCAAGGCGATTAGTTATAATTCTTATTTTTATCCTTACATTCACGATAAAAATAAAAGCGCATGAAGTTTTCACGTTCGGAAAAAGCTTAAAACTCGTAAAAAAAGTCTAATATATTCTTACTGATTGCATTCAAAGTAGACATGACACACACATAGTCAAGAAAAATATTATCAAAACGTCAGTTTATTCATAGCGGAATTCATTCCATCCAAATAAATTTAATGTTGATCGTAAAGCTGGTTTCAAAATTTTCTTGAATTTGGAGTTTTAAAGCAGGTTTATGCTGATTCTTCATTTTGATTTATAAACCTTATGAAGAATGGTCCACTTGGCAGGAACATGCTCTTATTGAGGTTTTCAGTAGGCTTTCGTGGTGTTTAAAGTTTTATTGCAAGATTGTAGCATTGAAGACAGCTACAAGTATTTATTAATATTAAAAATGTTACTTGGGATCCTCCCTAACGACGACAGTAAAGTATTGTGGACCTGGAAGGGTTTTTGAATCCTCCTTTACATAAGTCTCATCGTCCATCAAAACGCATGCATCCGGGCACTGCCACACGCAAAGACCGAAATCAGCATTTTTGCGAAAAAATTAGTTGATTTACTGAATTTAGTTAGTTATTTTTTAGGACAACTAAAAAAATCTTAATATTGCAAATTTGGATTTGTTAACTCTCATGCCCTTAAAAATGCTAAATTATTGGTTGTAATGGCTATTTTTTTAGTTAAATTTGCCAATTAAAGGTGCTGTCATTTCTTAGCTAAGACACACTCCATTATCATTCAACTAATTTTTCAGTTGAATTAGCAAAATAAAATGTTATTTTCAACCAAGTTAAATTGTTAAATTCAACAGAAGGTATTTTCAAATTCAATAATATTTTTGTTTATTTCAATTGATAATAACAGGTGATTTTAGCAACAATATTAGTTGATTTTGTTATTAGTTCTAGTGATTACACCTAATTAAAAATGTTGAAAGTAACTAAACTCGTTATTGATTTCAACCAAAAATATTCTGAATATCTGAATAATATATAATAATATCTGAACAATATTTGAAAAATATTTGTTGATTTAGACAGCGCTCAGGGTACTAATAGTTTTGATGAATGGGTAGTAATAGCTATAGTTATTGATTTGAAACCAACAAAATGATAAGATGATATAAACAAACTATGCAATGCTTTCATTATTTTGAGTAAAATGGAATGCGATGAATTTTATTTTCTTGTTCCAAAACTATGATAGTTTTATGCGTAAATATTGGCAATAATAATTCAAATATGTTGTGAAACAGGTGAGAACTTACATTTTCTTTTTTTCCGATGTAAACTTTTGCAAAAATTAGGACCAACTGCAATATTGATGATTGGTATTCACAATTTTCAATTGATCATTTACATTTTTCAATTGATCATTAGGAACTTTGAACACCATTAGTAATCAGGATTCGATACATAGAATGTAACAAAAATTGTTCACAATCGCTTCAATTGTCCACAAGTTCTGCAAAAAAACGTTTTTCACTGAGTTTACCACCATATCATACCATACCATTATATACCGGTCATTCAGAAATTCAATAAAGTATATACCATAGCACATATACAAATATCCAAACAATTTCAGAGCAATTTCAACAGAACAATCCTGTTGTTTTTTTTTTCTAATTGCTTCTACGTTAACACTTCTTATGAGTTTTTAGCTAATAAACTTGTTAATTAAACCAAATTCATTTCTATTTTATTCGTGCTGTCTTTCAACTGCGATGGTGACAATTACACAGCGTAATTTTTTTTTATTTCAACTACAAAATTAGTTAGGAACGAGAATTTCGTATTCAATTGAAATTGTGCTGGTTTGTGTCTAGGATTTTTGCCAACTAAACAGATTCACTGAAAACAAAATTTTTTTCAGCAAAATAAATTCTGAATTTCAACTAATCTATTGGTTGATTTGTCAATTTTGTTGTTAAAATTAACTAATCCAGAAACAGAAATGCGAATTAGGCGCAGAGCTAATTTCGGGCGTTCCGTGCAAAGACACGAATACAATTTCCGGGCCCCTGTTGCTGCTCGGTTCTTCTGTTCTACACTTACTCGACCAATTGAGCAGCCTTGAAGATGCTACCCTCAAGAAACGTATCATGAAAGATTACATTCAAATCTCTTTTTATGCATTTTTATACGATTTTTACGCGACTTTCATATGAGAATTTTCAAAGTTACGCGGTTTTCCTGTTTCGACTTGGCACGCATCGTGTTGCTCTTGTGTTTTGTTCGAGAAATTGAAACTGCAATCCAAGAAGACGATAACATTTTCCTCTTTCCAGGCGGCTGTCACACTTCGGATCATGGTCCTTTTGAAGGACCAAATTAATGTTATTTGGTCCACCTGGACGTTCTTTCGGCCTCGGTTCAAACGTCTTCGTTTGTAAATCTAGCAAACCTCAAGCATTCTCTTTTTCTGGATGTTTTACAAAGTGCTGAACATGATCGGTACTGTTTCCCAACCAGACACGCTACAGCCGAACCTAAAAAATATCAGTCTAGTATTCATGGTTACGTTTTCTTGCTTGTGTCGAGTCCTGAAGCCTTTTTTAGACAATTATTATACGTCTGTAATTTACTGAGTATTTTTACGATATTTTTCATACACAAACTCTGCTTTTGCATGCATCTTTAGTCAGATGATCAATACAGCATAACCATTATAGCATCAGTCTGTAATCCCTAAATAGCAGTGCACTTTTTAGTCCGATCCGACTTCCCAATTAACATTACCAGTGAGCTTGACTGTTATACTACAAAATCCGATCGGATGAAACAAAACTCACCCATCGGAACCCAACATTTCGACAAACCACGCCAGCCACAACATCAACAGCATCCACTGTGCAACAATGTAGAGTAATAAAACTGGAATTAAACCTGCTTCTTGTCAGGCATTATCGGTTCGTGCTTTAATATTTCACATCCGAAACAAGAGCGGACAAAAGCCAAGCACGGATCCGAGGTAAAAGCAAGTGAATTTCATTTAATTTTTCTATGCATTTATATTGATATTAACTCCGTCTCGTCACGTCGACGTTGCTCGGTGGATCCTTCTATTCCAAACATTTCATACTTGAGGGGAGGTAGCGAAAAAAACATGCACAAATTTAATTTCCAAAGCGTCCTCGACGTTTCACGTTTTCAACACTCCGCAGCCACAGACGGCCCCAACCAACTGCGCAGCGACGACGAACGAAAAAAATAATAATACCAGCAAGAATCTCATGCGTACTAACTCCAACTGAACGGAATACATGCTACATAATATGTATGTCTAGCGGGAGCTGCTGGAGCCTGGCCGGAGAGGTGGGAAATACAATGTAAGCTGCTCTACCATCAGACAAGTACAGAGCCGAATCCTGAGGTTGGCATTTGAAGCCGCTTGTTTTGTTCCCACAACTGCCCGTTGGATCACGGCAAATCTCGTTTGGACCGGGTCCGGGACCGTCTCCCCTTGGCCGGGTCCCCGTTACAACTAACAGAATGAACTGCTCTTGCAAAAAAAAAATCACAGACTACCGGACGGGGCCCTGAATGACCACCAGGGAATGTGAAAAGTTTCCCCGGGTGCGGCATTCCATTTCAAAGCAAGTGTAAATAGAGTTAAATTCCGGTAACTTTTGGTTCGTGAAATATTTCGGCAGCAGTGTGAATGGTGGAAAAACTGCATTCGGAAACATAATTTAAATCCATGGTTTTTCGAAGAGGTCGCCATCGCCATCCTCCTGGAAAATCTATTTGTCTGAGGGGATGATTTTGCACTGCAGCGAAGTAATGCGCCTACGGCTCCTGCTGGCTACTCGCGCCCCATGCTACCGGAATTATTCGGTGAAATCGACCAAAATCATTTGGGCGACTAGGCCACTGCAATCTGGCCGGGAGGTGCAAGTCATGAACAGCCATGAATAAACCAATCTGACGGAAACGGGATATTCACAATGGGATGGTTCGAAATTTTCCAAACTCATTTCATCTATGGAACATTGGACAACGGCAAATGGTTTGGCACCCGATTTGCAGCGAGTAGCTCGACTGGTGAGATAAATCCTCGAACTATGACAAAAAATAAAATTTTCTAACTGACTCAACGCGCTCAATTTTGACGGCTTTTAATGGCACCATGCCTCATTTATTCATGAATACTCAAACATTCACAATATTCATTCTCATACATTCATGGATACTGCTCTATTGTGTTCTATCCGGTGTAACTCAAGTCAATTCTTTTCAACCACATTACTTCATACTGTACGTTAATGATTCAATGATTCTACGATTTTAGGATATTATAAAAAATACCACAGTCAAAAGTTCATCTTAAAGTGAAGTTGCAGAAGATAACGGACATCATGAAGATTTTTCAACGTTTTTCATGAGCACTTGAACAAGAAAAAGTAGGTGCCGCGTTTTTCTTAGCTGATCAAAACCAAACGCATCGCTACGATGACTAACACAGTGAATTGAAATTCGAATTCCTACCGCATCCACCACATTCACCCGATTCAGCCCCCAGGGACTATTTTTCTGTTCTCAATTTTAAAAACCTATCTCATATGACTCACACTCGCATCAATATTACTGTGGTATTTTTCAAAAAACTTTTCATTGAGTCTTGAATAAAAACCAGAATATTTGTTCAGGCTCAAACTTACAAATTTAAACAGTTTTAAGCATATTTTGACGGCTTTTAATTGCACCATGTCTCATTTATTCATGAATGCTGCTCCATTTGTGTATGGCTCGAAGCCTAGAAAGTCATATCCGGTGTAACTCAAGGCAGTTCTTTAGAACCATATTTCTTCATACTGTAGGTTAATGATTTGATGATTCAACGATTTAAGGATATCATGAGTAGGTGCCGCGTTTTCCTTAGCTGATCAAAACCAAACGCATCGCTACGATGACTAAATACTGTGGATTGAAATTCAGATTGCTACCGCATTCCACCACCAAGCCAAGCCAGTTGTCGTATGTTCGAGCCCCGACCTGGAAGGGTTCTCAGTGTCAGTAGGATCCATAGTACTAGTTATGCAATGATTCTGTACACTGCGGCTGAAAAGTCCGTTGAAACAGAAAGGCCAAATTCCACAAAAGGAATGTAATGCCAAGACTTGGCTTTTCACATTTCACCACATTCGACCGATTCAGCTCCCAGCGATTATTTTTCTGTTCTCAGTTTTAAAAACCTATCTCATATTACTAACATTCGCATAAATATTACTGTAGTATTTTTCAAAAAACTTTTAATTGAGTCTTGAATAAAAACCAAAATGTTTATTCAGGCCTAAAATTACAAATTTAAACAGTTTTAAGCATATTCTTGAATACCTTTCTAATTTTTTTCAACTATGCGTTACATTTTATCACACAGAACCATAAAACCTTCCATTTGAACCAAACTTTGTGAAAATCGGTTCTGCCATCACTGAGAAAACGAAAACTTCCGTTTTACAGCCAGCATTAGACCACTTTTTCTGGTACTTCCGGAGACCGGGAACTGATAGATTTTTGGTCATCAACTAGCAAGACGTACACAACAAAATAGTTATTTTCTGTTAGTTCAAGTGATGATATTCGTATTTACTTGGTCATGGTATGGAAACAGGCTCTTGAGAAATAAAATGGTCTTCTCACCACCATGTAACTCCGGAACCGGATGTCATATCCGATTAAAATCAATCAATTTTTTACGAGTATCGAACACCTTTCTTAATAATAATAATAATCTGCCTTAAGCAGGAATAAACTTGATACAAGCTGTTTGAAAGGGTTTTGTTTTGAAGATGATTTTCCCAAAACTTCAGCCCTTTAACTGCCATATTTGTGGAGTTAGGGTGTTTCATCTGATTTTGATTTGATTTGAAATTTTCAGAAATCGTTTAAGCAAATATAATGAAAAAAACAAGAACATTTTAAGAATTATGGGAAACCTGTCTGATGTTTTTCAGAATTTTTCAAAAAGTATTCCATGTCAAAAAAATTCTAAATCTTCCATTTTTTTATTCGCTCTTACACTTTTGGTACCACTCTAGATTTTATATCAAAAATAAATCATTTATGAGTACATTACACTGCATTATTTCTTTAAAATGACATCAATACTCAAGCCCTGAACTCACGTTGTAGATGAAAATGCATAGTACTTCGTTCTGAAGGCGAGTGGTGTTTGATTTCAGAACTAAATACCATGCGTCTCCATCTGATGATAATTTTATTAATTTTATGGAGACGCATGGTTTTTCGATTGATTTATTTTTTTAAAAGTCTGATATTTTACAAGTCTACGATTTCTAACAAAAACTGAAAATAATACAGCGTGATGTACTCAAAAATGATTGATTTTGATGTAAAATCTAGAGTGGTAGCAAAATTGTAAGTGCGAATAAGAAAAATCGAAAATGTTGAGCATTTTTTTCACATCGAATACTTTTTGAAAAATTCTGAAAAACATCAGAAAGGTTTTCCATAATTCTTAAACTATTCCTGAGCTTTTTCAGTTTTTTTTTGCTAAAGAGGTTTAAATAAAATGAAAATCAGAAGAAACACCATATGGCAGCTCAAGAGTTGAAATTTTGGTAAATCATCTCCAATCCAAAATTCTTTCAAACAGCTTAAATCAATTTAATTTCTGTTTGGGGGCAGTTTTTATATGTAAACCCGGCTACACCCTTTGTGAAAATTGGTCCAGCCATCTCCGAGAAAATTGAGTTCATATTTTTTGCAATTTTTCACACAGATCACCCTGAAACTTAGAACCTGGAAGTTTATATCGAATGATGAGGTCATTGCTGAACTGAATCGTTTCTTGAGACTAAGGAAACATCGTGGTATGAAAGGGGCGTCATTGGAACAATTGTATTGTAATTTCCACCTCCTCTTTTCTATATTCTAAATCCCCTGTTCTATGTTCCATGCTTTATGCTCTATGTTCAAAGTTCCAAGCTCCAAGTTCCAAGTTCAAAGTTCAAAGTTCAAAGTTTAAAGTTCAAAGTTCAAAGTTCAAAGTTCAAAGTTCAAAGATCAAAGATCAAAGTTCAAAGTTCAAAGTTCAAAGTTCAAAGTTCAAAGTTCAAAGTTCAAAGTTCAAAGTTCAAAGTTCAAAGTTCAAAGTTCAAAGTTCAAAGTTCAAAGTTCAAAGTTCAAAGTTCAAAGTTCAAAGTTCAAAGTTCAAAGTTCAAAGTTCAAAGTTCAAAGTTCAAAGTTCAAAGTTCAAAGTTCAAAGTTCAAAGTTCAAAGTTCAAAGTTCAAAGTTCAAAGTTCAAAGTTCAAAGTTCAAAGTTCAAAGTTCAAATTTCAAAGTTCAAAGTTCAAAGTTCAAAGTTCAAAGTTCAAAGTTTAAAGTTCAAAGTTTAAAGTTTAAAGTTCAAAGTTTAAAGTTCAAAGTTTAAAGTTCAAAGTTCAAAGTTCAAAGTTCAAAGTTCAAAGTTCAAAGTTCAAAGTTCAAAGTTCAAAGTTCAAAGTTCAAAGTTCAAAGTTCAAAGTTCAAAGTTCAAAGTTCAAAGTTCAAAGTTCAAAGTTCAAAGTTCAAAGTTCAAAGTTCAAAGTTCAAAGTTCAAAGTTCAAAGTTCAAAGTTCAAAGTTCAAAGTTCAAAGTTCAAAGTTCAAAGTTCAAAGTTCAAAGTTTAAAGTTCAAAGTTCAAAGTTCAAAGTTCAAAGTTCAAAGTTCAAAGTTCAAAGTTCAAAGTTCAAAGTTCAAAGTTCAAAGTTCAAAGTTCAAAGTTCAAAGTTCAAATTTCAAAGTTCAAAGTTCAAAGTTCAAAGTTCAAAGTTCAAAGTTCAAAGTTCAAAGTTCAAAGTTCAAAGTTCAAAGTTTAAAGTTCAAAGTTCAAAGTTCAAAGTTCAAAGTTCAAAGTTCAAAGTTCAAAGTTCAAAGTTCAAAGTTCAAAGTTCAAAGTTCAAAGTTCAAAGTTCAAAGTTCAAAGTTCAAAGTTCAAAGTTCAAAGTTCAAAGTTCAAAGTTCAAAGTTCAAAGTTCAAAGTTCAAAGTTCAAAGTTCAAAGTTCAAAGTTCAAAGTTCAAAGTTCAAAGTTCAAAGTTCAAAGTTCAAAGTTCAAAGTTCAAAGTTCAAAGTTCAAAGTTCAAAGTTCAAAGTTCAAAGTTCAAAGTTCAAAGTTCAAAGTTCAAAGTTCAAAGTTCAAAGTTCAAAGTTCAAAGTTCAAAGTTCAAAGTTCAAAGTTCAAAGTTCAAAGTTCAAAGTTCAAAGTTCAAAGTTCAAAGTTCAAAGTTCAAAGTTCAAAGTTCAAAGTTCAAAGTTCAAAGTTCAAAGTTCAAAGTTCAAAGTTCAAAGTTCAAAGTTCAAAGTTCAAAGTTCAAAGTTCAAAGTTCAAAGTTCAAAGTTCAAAGTTCAAAGTTCAAAGTTCAAAGTTCAAAGTTCAAAGTTCAAAGTTCAAAGTTCAAAGTTCTAAGTTCTAAGTTCTCAGTTCTCAGTTCTAAGTCCTAAGTTCTAAGTTCTAAGTTCTAAGCTCTCAGTTCTAAGTCCTAAGTTCTAAGTTCTAAGTTCTAAGTTTTAAGTTCTAAATTCTATGTTTTAAATTCTAAGTTCTAAGTTCTAAGTTCTAAGTTCTAAGTTTTAAGTTCTAAATTCTAAGTTCTAAATTCTAAGTTCTCAGTTCTAAGTCCTAAGTTCTAAGTTCTAAGTTCTCAGTTCTAAGTCCTAAGTTCTAAGTTCTAAGTTTTAAGTTCTAAGTTCTAAATTCTAAGTTCTAAGTTATAAATTCTAAATTCTAAATTCTAAATTCTAAATTCTAAATTCTAAATTCTAAATTCTAAATTCTAAATTCTAAATTCTAAATTCTAAATTCTAAATTCTAAATTCTAAATTCTAAATTCTAAATTCTAAATTCTAAATTCTTAATTCTAAATTCTAAATTCTAAATTCTAAATTCTAAATTCTAAATTCTAAATTCTAAATTCTAAATTCTAAATTCTAAATTCTAAATTCTAAATTCTAAATTCTAAATTCTAAATTCTAAATTCTAAATTCTAAATTCTAAATTCTAAATTCTAAATTCTAAATTCTAAATTCTAAATTCTAAATTCTAAATTCTAAATTCTGAGTTCTAAGCTCTCAGTTCTAAGTCCTAAGTTCTAAGTTCTAAGTTCTAAGTTTTAAGTTCTAAATTCTATGTTTTAAATTCTAAGTTCTAAGTTCTAAGTTCTAAGTTTTAAGTTCTAAATTCTAAGTTCTAAATTCTAAGTTCTCAGTTCTAAGTCCTAAGTTCTAAGTTCTAAGTTCTCAGTTCTAAGTCCTAAGTTCTAAGTTCTAAGTTTTAAGTTCTAAGTTCTAAATTCTAAGTTCTAAGTTATAAATTCTAAATTCTAAATTCTAAATTCTAAATTCTAAATTCTAAATTCTAAATTCTAAATTCTAAATTCTAAATTCTAAATTCTAAATTCTAAATTCTAAATTCTAAATTCCAAATTCTAAATTCTAAATTCTAAATTCTAAATTCTAAATTCTAAATTCTAAATTCTAAATTCTGAGTTCTAAGTTTTAAGTTCTAAGTTCTAAATTCTAAGTTCTAAATTCTAAGTTCTAAGTTCTAAGTTTTAAGTTCTAAGTTTTAAGTTCTAAGTTCTAAGTTCTAAGTTCTAAGTTCTAAGTTCTAAGTTCTAAGTTCTAAGTTCTAAGTTCTAAGTTCTAAGTTCTAAGTTCTAAGTTCTAAGTTCTAAGTTCTAAGTTCTAAGTTCTAAGTTCTAAGTTCTAAGTTCTAAGTTCTAAGTTCTAAGTTCTAAGTTCTAAGTTCTAAGTTCTAAGTTCTAAGTTCTAAGTTCTAAGTTCTAAGTTCTAAGTTCTAAGTTCTAAGTTCTAAGTTCTAAGTTCTAAGTTCTAAGTTATAAGTTCTAAGTTCTAAGTTCTAAGTTCTAGGTTCTAAATTCTAGGTTCAAAGATCAAAGTTCAAAGTATAAAGTTCTAAGTTTTAAGTTCCAAGTTATAAGTTCTATGTCTTATCTATTAGTTCCTATTTACTATCAACTATTTCTACATATGTCCTATTAGACTTTCAGATTTCAAATTATGTTCCCTAAGATATACCAAAGACGATTTGACCACCCGTTTTGTAAATATACAATTGACAATTATTTTAAAGCATTCGATTTTTATCTCATATTGTCCATCTTCGATATCTATATTCTCCCCTTTTACCTTGGGTTTACTGGGTAAAAACAGGGAAAGGGCATAGTGTAGCGGATGAGACGAGGACCTTTCTCATGAAACCCAACTGGGTTCGATTCGCAACCTCACACATAGGATAAACATTTCGTTCTCTTTGAACAGTTTTAAGATTACCGTAAAACCAGAATAAAAACTTTCTTCGCTAGATCTCATAGGAAGTTAATTGTTCCCATTCGGATCCAATGAAGACAAAGGGATGATTGGTTCACTGATCACATCTTGGTCCAATTTTTCATCTTTGTCCAGGAGCCATTAATCCATTTACAGTGTGAAGAACAACTCTACTCTGAAAACAATCTAATTGAACAGAACTTCGGCACATGCTCATCTATGCAAGGCCGTTACCTACTTCCCAGTCCAAAGCAATAACAGGAATCACATTAAATATTAATAAATAAATAAATTATTAACTTCGAAATTTACTATTGAGTAAATAAAAACTACTTTCAATGTTGCCAGCACTCTTATAGAAAGTTTATTTTACTTTAATAAACAGTTGCATTCTGCTAGACTAACGTTCCGGTGCTGTTGGAATGAAGAAGAAAAAAATAGCACCGTTCCCACTATGCCCTAGTTCATTTACTTTTTCAGTAAATTTCGACGCCAGAGGGAAACACCGAAGGGAAAAACAATATTTACCATTCAAATGCAATCTAAATCAGAAAGTGTATGCTTACATGATTTGCTGTCAGTCAGTGAGAGTGGTTTTGCGAACTGCAAAACCAACAAACTGGAAACTCCGACAGATTGTACAAATAGGAAAGCTTCGAAGCTGACCGGATATTTTATTTTTTCCATTCCCGGGCGACCTTCAGGGTCTGTACAGTAAAAGGTTACCATATTTACAATATGAATTCTAATCAACGATGATTGTTTGTGATGGAAGAATATTACACATCATTTTCTGTACGAAACAAAAAAACGGTGCTTTGATATCGATATTTTCAGCTTACATCCTCACTGGGTGCCGACACAAAACCGACCAACAGCAGACTCAGCTCGAAACATAACTCATGTTCGTATGCTTGTTGTGAAGCGTTCCGATAACTTTTTTTGGTTATTTGTCGGAGCGAATATTTTCACACCATTTTTTTTGGAGTATGGTAAAAAAACAACCGAAAGGGGTTTTTTATTTCATAGTAAAGTAATACACGAACATAGCAATAAAGATTGCGCACCAGTATTTACTCACCAAAATTAACCCGATTGTTGGATTTTTTAGAAAAAAAGAATGAAAAACTACTAACGAGTTACGAATTACGATATATCCCACACCTTCCTTCTCACTCTACTTTTTGATTCGGTGAAGTCCGCCGCATTTGGCCTACCAAATCTTTAGATTCAAATCTTTAGCCACAAAATAGACTCCGGTGGCTCGGTACCATTCCAACACGTTTCGAACGTAGTGGCAAGATGCTAGATCAAGCCAAAACAGAGTTAATCATTTGTGTATTCCTATGAACGACAGAAGATACATCTAGATGCAATCTGCTGTGTAAACCACACGGTTAATTGTTCCGGGAGTGACGAAAGTAGCACTTATTTCACCACATCCGCAAATCACCAAACAGATCAGCATTTTTGGTTTACAAATTACGATAATTCGTTATTTTTTCTCCAACGTCGTTTCGAATATCGAAGTTAGATTTGGCAACAAAATGCACTTGTCGGAAGTCGGTCTTGATGTTAGTTTCATCATCCACTACTATTAAGCACGATTTATTGGAAGCATTCGCAATGATATTTTACTTTTCATTCCGGTGTGGGGCTTTTAGCACATTGTAAACATATAAAACCAAACATGCTTCACGATTTTCTATACAAAACCGATCTCGAATTGGCATGTTTGGACGGTTCTTGAGCTCTTGCAGACCTTTTCTAGCCATTTTTCTGTTCATTGGGCCACTTTTACGACCACTTCCTTCCATTCTGAACTGAAGTGAACTGAAAAAAATTACAGACAAAAATAACCACAAACAAGCAACTTAAAGATGCATCGGAACTCTCAGGGTATCAATACACACACATTGGCCTTGTTTTAGCGTAGTTGATTCTCGTCTTTCTTCAGATTCTCGTCGTTTTAGAAGACCTACACTCTTTTCCGGAGCGTGTTCTTCATAATAACTAAAATTTTTTTATTGGAGTTTGACGGATTTGACTCTTTTGACATAAAACCAACTTCGTTGCTCTCGCACCCTCATCGGTTTCGCGTAGTGGTATGATGCCAAATCCTGACACTTTCGTGAAACCAAAAGGTGGGGCCGCATCACTGTGGCTCGGAAACTGTCAACTGCACAGAAATAGAGTCGAATAAGAAATTCTGGAAATTCAATCAAACGCAATATATGCACGAATAAGTCGAGTGTTTTTTAAGAACTAAAAAAATATTTTAAAAATCAAACTAGAAGCAAAAAGTCATTTCTTCAATGATTTTCAAATGATTCCATTTTCAACTCAAATTTAAAACTCACATTTTTTGTTAATTTGATTACTGTCGATAAAAAAGGGAAGGTGTTACACCTGAAATGTGTAACACCATTTTTGAAAATAACTATTGGTTACTCTATTTTCAGTTTTCATGTCGATTTTTTTTCATATCGAGATTTTAACACCGTGGCCAAGCGCCTCTCGGGCCAGAAAAATTTCTTAGCTCGGGGTGCGGGGTTGGGATTCGAACCCAGGTAGGCTGCGTGAAAGACAATTGTCTTACCAATCACGCTACACTCGTCCCCTTTTCAAGTAGAAATTTTTGATTAGAAACTGCTTCAGCATACATTTTATGTAAAAATATCAATTTGTTATCCTGACATGAAGTTGCTCAAAGTGGGACATGGTTTCGATTCCCAACCCAACACTTATAGGGTCATGAAGTTTTTCTGATCCAAAAAGCGAATTACCTGAAGGTTAAAGACCATGTAATAGAAACAAAAAAATGGGTCATGTTATTCTCACAGAGATAAACGGTGTGCATTATAGAGCCTCGAGCGTTTTTTCTGGAACAAAAAATATTATATGTTTATACTTTATGTTTCGTCTCCGACTCGTCAGTGCATAACAGTTTATGTTGTTTTTTTTTGGTTTTGAGTACTCTACGAAACATAGTTCGGCTGAACAAAAAGGTTTTTACAAAATCTAAATTAAAATTTTCATATTTTTATCAAATACTTGTAAATTTAAAATGCTTCAATCCAACATTAAAATTTTTCAAATTGGTCAAGCTGTTCTTTAGTTATCAAGCACACCAGTTTAAAAGTTTGTCCCACTTTGAGCAACCATATATCAGCAACCAACAATAAGCGACGACTGTTTTGCTAAAAGTAGTCGGTATTTTAACATATACACTTGAAAGCGAAATACTCACACGGAACGACCGAAATTAGCTCTGCGCCTAATTCGTATTACTGTTTTTGAATTAGTTGATTTTAACAACAAAATTTTAAAAATAACTATAAAATTAGTTAAAATTGAGAATTCACTTTGCTGAAAAAATCTCTTATTTTTAGAGAATGTGTTTAGTTGGCGAATATTCTGGACACAAACCAGCAAAATTTCAATCCAACACGAAATTCTCATTGACAACTAATTTCGTTATTAAAATCAGAAAATTTGTTTCTATTTATCTATCACCATCATTACTGAAGGACAGGACAAAGAAAACAAAAATGAAATTGGTTTTATTAACAAATTTATTAGCCAAAAACTCATGAGAAGTGTCAAAGCAAAACAATCCATTAAAAAGCTAAAAGGGACAGCCTTGTTGAAACTGCTTGCAAATTGTTTAGATGTTTTTCGCATGTGTTACGATATATCCATATATAAATTTCTAAACCGATATGAAAAAATGACGTAAACTGTTAGTGGAAAGTGTATTTATTCAGAATTTGTGCGCATTTGAAGCGATTGTGGGTAATAATGTTTTTACGCGGAACAGTGAAGTGAGTTTCGAATGTTGCACTCTAATTGTATATGTCAAATAAAGTATTTTGTATCTTTCAATCTTCCGACTATGCCGTCCGGTGTTCTACTTGTATTCGGTTTTTGTTTTCCGAGTGCTCAAAGTTTTCAGTGAGTGAGTCGATTTCGCGAAGTCGAATGAAGAAAACAGTGATATAGAAGTAAAATTTTCAAAAAGAAGTTTATGTTTCGCTTATGTCTTTTTCTCCAATACAACATCGTATTTATACCTGCCAATATAGAAAAGATAACCGCGACAGAAATTTTTTTCGGTAGTAGTGTGCCATCTAGTGGCTAGTAGTCATTACGGTGTTAACGTTTTTTCGGTGACAGAGCGCCATATAGCTGCGAATTGCAGAAACCAATTCAACCATTTATGTTGGTTGAAAACAACGGTTTATTTCTCTAATTTAACTAAGAAATTAGTTGAATGGATATGAAGTGTGCCTTAGCCAAGAAATGACAGCACGTACAATTGGTGAATTCAACTAAAAAAATAGCCATTTCAACAAATATTTTATTATTATTAAGGGAACTAGAATTAGAAAATCTAAATTAGCAAAAGTAAGACTTTTTTAGTTGTCTCAAAAAATAACTAACTAAAATCAGAAAATCAACTAATTTTTTCGCCAAAATGCTGATTTCGGTCTTTCCGTGCAGAACTTTTACGAATTACTTAGAGCCTGTTTTAAAAGCTATGAATAATTTCAGCTCTCTGCAATTGCGAGACACCAATCAAATTAAAACATCAAATGTGGATTTAAGGTAGCGTCTATAGAAAAAAAATTGAAGACAGTGGGTGCAAACTGGAGTATCGATAAGCTCGAAAAATGTTAATTGTAATCATAAAACAAAAACACATAAAATAAATACGCCTGGATTGCTTGCAATTTGCAAGGGATAAAAAGTCATTCTGTAATGTTTGAATCCATTTGATGGAAACATTGCATTGCGACGGGGTTAAACGATGGAACGGTGACATGATTTTCTCTGTATACAAAACGTGTCATCGGAATTCGATTGAGGTACACCTCCATGAGTCCTGGACTAGGACTGTTTGCATACATAAACAAAACGCATGAAAGCATTGATTTTACCTTTCGTCTTTGACTCATCAGTGCGTAGCAATCTGGCTAGCTAGACAAAATATGTTTCGTCTGAGACGTCAGTTTAGACATTACACTTCGTTGTAATAGGCTACTTGCGCAGCTCCGGAAGCGCCACCAAGTGGCGCATAGCGTCTCCAGCGCGGTGCGCTGCATCGAGCTTTTGAAATGTCCAACAAAGTGTGATAGCTTACAAAGTTTACAATGGTCTCTATTTTCTTCATCTACATACACGCAACTGGAATTTTGAACGCTTCTGTTCGTATTATCTGCAGAAACCAGATTTTTTTTTATGAGTTTTCACAATATTTTTGTAAATATAAAAAATTAAGAATAGGATTCGCTTGAATTTTGGGAAAATTATCCGATGCCCGAAGGGCAAACCGGTTCAGCTAGACGAATTGAGCAAATGATCGTGTGTTTGTGGTGAGTTACGTGTTGTTCACAAAGAGGTCAAGATCTCAGAGATGGCGAGACTAGTCGCAAATCTTCTCGTCAGCCAATACGTAACTGATTTGTTTTGCGGTTTGATGTTTACTTTTTTAAGTTATACATAGTTAGATGCCAAAATTTTCAGTTTTTTGTAATTCCAATAATTGGATTGTATAGTTTCAAAACCAAAAATCCATTCACTTTAAACAGAGTACTCAGTGGTCCCAACCACATCAAAATACGTTTTCTGTTTGAGTTTCAGATACGAAATACAAAATACGTTTTCTGTTTGATTTTGGGACTGCATTGCATTCAGAAAAACTTTTGTTTGGAACTGTCTTTTTCTTTGAATAAAATCAAAGTTGTCATTAATCCACTTAGAAGTGAGTTATAAGTTTTAATTTGCATACATTAGTAGTGAATTCGAGCATTTTGAAGAATTATAGAACATGTTACTACAAGAAAATATGTCGAACACATGGGCCCTTTAAAATGCATCGGTGTCGATATAAGGAGCATAATTGATATGAGACTCCCAATATGTAGTTTTTCCATTATAACTTTCTTAAGCACACAGACGAAAAAGAGAATTGAGGGAACCACGTGGTCGATTCACAATTTATACGCGACCCACTGTGCTCAGGCCTTAAATAAATATGAAAATACACTTTTGGAAATGAGATTCGTTACCAAACGTAACACTCTAATATGCGTTAGTTGTTCCCAAAACCTGTTGGGAGGTGTAAAAATGTTCCTTCATAATTTCTATCTAAAACAAATGATAACGCACGAGTCTAAAATAAAACAATCACTGGTAGATAAAAACTGACTCGTCGTTTACGTCACTTATATCATCATATCTCTGGAACTGGTAAGGATAGCCACTTGATCTTCAAACTTCACCTATAGCTCAATAGTAGCTTTCAAACGAATCTAAGTTTGTTTAAATTGGTTCAGCATTCTACACACACAGAGAAACATTTTCCGATCTCGTCGAGCTGGTCGTTTGATCGAGCTCGATCAAGAGTCGTTAATACAGGGATAATACAAATTTTCGCGTTTTAGTGAGCTATTGATGCGCAAAACAGTTCCCTGGAGAAACCCATTGTCATTTCGCTCTTCCTTATTATATTCCCTTCCTCAACGATTTATGACGAAAACTAGAAAATTTTACGGTTTGAAAGAGATTTGCAATAGCCGTGCTCATACTTCATCTGATTATGCAAATAATATTAATTAAAATAGTCGAGTTTAGTTTGTAAAACCATGGCTAAGGATATTAAAGAGTACCGCGCTGACGACGCCAGCCCTCACAAGGTGTCGCTTTAATCGCTATTTCGAGATATGCAGGTAGCCTATAGAAAAAAGTGTTTTGCAAATAGCATTAACTCTACGTCTGCCCAGCGGTTTTTGTGTTGAGCCGTCGGGTCGCTCTAGCAGTTCAACATAAACTGCTACGCATCGATGAGTCAAAGACGAAACGTAAAATGAATTTAGAAACCGGTATGTGCACTTAGCATAAATTTGGGCGTAAAAAGTAAGCCTTTTTCCTCTTCAAATGACATGGAAACATGTTTATTCTGTAATCTGAGTGCCCAATCGATTTCCTATCATATATTTTTGGATTCCATTTTTCTACCAATAACAATTTCCGAGTTTCACAACAATTTGAAGAAACTTTCATGCAAAAATGTCTTCCCCCTTTTCAAAAATCATTCTTGAGTCAATATGGTCTCTCCATTCGTGCAAAACAAATGGTTTGTCACATTGGAGACGTGTGCAAAGTTTAACCAAGTCGACCCTGATACTACTATCTTTTTGGTAGAGATGATCGGGTTTCGGGTTTCGGGTATTTGTAGCCGAAACCCGAACCCGACCCGTAACCGAGTCCGACTCGAACCCGAACCCGATGGATACCGGTCGGGTTTGGGCTAGAGATGGTCAGCCTTAGCTTTCACTATCCGAAGTTCTTCAGATTCATTTTGTGGTGGATGGTCGAATAGTTGTTTTCTGGTGCCTTCAACGGACTTGAACTACTTTTCTTGACGATAGTTGTCTGATCTGAAGTTTCTAAGTGCTATATGAGATACATTGATTCCAGAAATACCTTTATTTAACCTCAACATTTTGATTCCTCAAATCATCCGCTACATCACTGTGTCTTGGAGGATGCTGAGACGAGTGAAGCTGCTAATGGTATTTCTTCTAAATCATATCTCGATGTAGCTTGAGGTATTTTATTCGCTTTGTATTTAAAAACTGTGCTTTTATAGTTGGATGTGGGTAATATTTTATATCATAGGTAAACTTTTATGCCTAAAAGTAGGTATTGTTTCAACATGGCGGTCACTCCCTTGTAAAACTTGTGATTTTTAAAAAACCTGCGATTTTTCTTCGATTTTGTTTTTAAAATATCTCGAACACAGCTGTCGGTATCTTCTTGATGTCAAAGAATAATTAATTTAAAATTTCATGAGGAATACAAAAATAATAAATTTGGCAAAGAAGAACCCAGACTAATTTTAAAAGAGGTCATATTCTCATGAAATATCAATTTTCTCCTACATCTCGAAAATGACTCATATAGTTCCTTGTATATCTCGAAAATGACTGCATTTAGGAAGTAGCTTTCTATGTGCTTTTTCATTGAACGAAACTTGGAGAATAATATTTCATTGGTATAAAAACATAGTTTTTTGAAAATTGTTAAAAAGATTTTCCTCAGAAAACTTTTTTGCTTATCATCTCTCCTACTTTCTAAAACATTCTTTAGTTTCCTTGTAACTTAACGTTTTTGTGATATAAAATTCAAAAAATCGTGCGGTAAAATAACTAAGAATTTTGAAAAATAGATTTTATTTTCGATTTCACGAAAAATCGGAAGATTACTTTTTTTGTGCATATTTTTTAGAAGGTTAAATTGATTACTTACAACTTCTTAGACATATTTTTTGTAGAAGCAATAGATTTCTAGTTTTTATTGTTTGAAAATATACTTAAAACACATACGCCTTTTTCAGAAATTAGTCTAGAGTGGGAAAAAAACTCTAGACTAGTGGAAAATACTTCATTTGCTATAACGAACACACATGCGAAGTTTCATGCAAATCAAAGGGGGTCGTGCCAACAGTCAGCCGATTCCGCATGGAATTGTTCAAATCTATCAGCAAATTACCGAGATACAAGTGCTTCAAGTTAGCTTTTTCGCCGATCATTCTAAATTGACCGGAGAACCAAATAAAATACTACTACACTGAGGTCTCTTTTTACGCAGGGAATACGAACCGCGTACAAAAACCTCGCAAAAAAGCGCGTAACTTCGGAAATTTGCGTAAAAAAACCGCGTAACTTCGGAAATCCGTGTAAAACAACTCCAAACTAAAAAAAAAATTTAATGCCAAATATCTTAGAAATGCATGTAACGTCCAAATCTGGTATAACCTCAAAAAAATTTTTTTTTGTTGATCGACTTTGGAACATAGAAAAATTTGGAGACTTCCAAAATGGAATTTTTTTTTTGATGCCGAAAAAAAACCGCGTAACTTTGAAAATTCGCGTAAAACGAAACCGCATGGAAAACAAATCCGCATAAAAAGAGATCCCAGTGTATACTATACTGAAGCACACATACAAAAGCGACTATCCAGTGAGCGAATGGATGTGACTTTCATTCACTCACTACTCAAACACCTTCGCCGGCCTACGAGACATGCTCGCTCACAGCCAGGGGTTAACTAAAGCAGAAAAGTATTCGGGCATATATTTATAGATTCCCTTGTGTGCGATAGTTCATACTTCGCAAATCGAACCAGAGGATGACATCATTCACGCACTGTGATTGGTTCGTGAAAACATAGGTCAGTTCAAACCAATTTTTCAATGGTATGCAATATTGAAATACTTAAACTACGTTACCCCATAAGTTTGAGTTAAATGTTTCCGAATCGATTTGTTGTTAAATTCTACAAAATCCATCCCCAAATGAATGGGTTATAGGCGGTCAAAATTATGACAGAAGAAGGTTACGCGGTTAGTTTTGCATTTTTTAAATTGACACCCAGCCTCGTATAGCAAAGAGTAAGGCATTTTTTAAGGCAAAAACTGGTCTAATTTCAAGTATTCGAACCCGATACCGAACCAGAGAAATTAATCTAACAGGATCGAGTAAAGAACGAGGACAGAAATTTTTGCCTTTCTCTAAAGAAAGGCTCTGGAAAACCCGACTTTCGAACGGAGCCTCGGAGATCCATAGTGGGGTTTATACCAATCGACTCAGTTCGACAAGATCGGAAAATGTCTGTGTGTGTGCACACTTTTCGAAGAAATTTATACACGCTCAAATTTTCTCAAAACACTTATGCTCGTTTGAAAGCTAATGTCGAGCCATTGATCAAGTTCAAAGAACAAACGGCTGTGACTTTTGGTTCCGGAGATATGATTGTATAAGTGACGTAAACGACAAAACGCGTTGTTTTTTTATCGCGCAAGTTTCTCGGAGATGGCCAAACAGATTTTAACAGGTTTGAGCCCGTTTGAAATCTATTGTTAGGCCATTGATGGAGTTCGAAGATCCAATGGCTGTGACTTTTGGTTCCGGAGATATAATGTTATAAGTGACGTAACCGTCAAAACAGGTTGTTTTTTACCGCTCTAATGTATACAAGAGTGCCAATATTTTAGGATCACCTCTAATTTCGTAAAGCGCTATTGTTCAAAAGTTTAAGCACCTCGAGTCCCATAGAGTCGATTTTTTATGTCCAATCACTACACGTCAGACGCACATCTCCTTCGAATTGGGCTCTCCGAGACTAAGCATTGTGCTTGTGGCGGAAGGTTATTGCGATATTGATCATGTCGTTTGGACATGCGTGGAATATCGTGATGTCAGATCTCAACTAATAAATTCTTTGCGTACCCAAGGTAGACTATCCAATGTCCCAGTTCGAGACATTTTTGCTTGTCGTGACCTTCCATACATGAAACTTCTTTATCATTTCACAAAGAAAATTGGAGTTTCAGTTTAATAAAGAACCCTTTCAAGACTTAGTTTTGATTCCAGCTGCGACCATGAGTTCAACCAATAGCTAAATTAGAATAGAAATTATGTAATGATACAAACAAACTCGAAATAGTTTATGAAATTATCAACAAAATGTCTGAAAATAACAGCTTATTTTATAATTTATAGAAGTTAATCGTTCGGTTCAAATAATATTTCCGAGTAGATTTCATAATTAATGACGAATTACTTAATATGATATTTAAGCAATAAGAGGAATATGTTTTAATAGATTTAAATCGTTGTGACTATTTTAGAATTATATTAGGATAAGAATTTTATGTAAAAGTGATGCTACGGCGAAGAAAAACTTATGTGAACTGCTTTAAGAAATAAACGTATTTATGGAAAAAAAATAAAGTCGATTTGAAAAAACGTTTCAGACTTTCGACATCAACATTTTTTTCGATTTCGGAAATTCCATATGATTTTTCAAGATCTATGAAAATTACACTAAGTGGCCTAAAAAGGGTTTTTTAGATTAGCATCACTCTTCTCATACAAATAGGTAACGCAAATGTCAAGCGCTTGGTTGGAAAAATGATGCCTACTATGTGACATGAACACTGAAGCATGCTTGTGTGAACTACTCGATTCAATCTGAATCAATTGGTGTCAAAAATGAGCCCAAATTAGTGTCATAAATTATTCAATAAAAAGATAAAAAATATTTTTGGGAGACTGTTTTGAAGAAACAGAATTGGCATTATCACACCACTAGGTGGATTAGGAAAGGTTTTTTTGGGTAAACTTTTGATCGAGTCAGGTGCGGGTTTTTTTTTCAAAATTTCCTTAAAACCAATTGCCACAAGCACCAGCGGGTCTATTATGAAACACTAATTGGCTCAGTCTTCCGAGTTCGAGCAACCAACAGCCTGCATTTGTGCTGGTATTCGAGTGTGAGTTTTATTTCTTTCATTTCAGGACACTGAATAATTGTTCATCGGTAAAAGTTCCTCTTCAACTATTTCGTTTCGAATCATAAATTGTTTCGAACCTGCTCCTGTCTGCCGCATGCAACAGTTGCTGATAAAAGTATCTGACAAGCTGAAATTAATTCAATTGAAACAGAATGCAGGTACAGGTTCACCAATCTTTTTCTCTCTTCAACAGACTCCCGTTAAAGCAGTGAGTTAAACCGAAGCCCGATTTGCCGGAACTTTACTCTGCCTTTGGCACTGCTTTTTAATAACCGAGAATGCTATCTTAATTAAGACGAATTGCGTGAAAAGTTCTTCTATTCCATAGCTGCCGGCAGCTCTGCTACACGAATTGGATAGCCGCAGTCCTTGGAATACAGCGCCATTCGTGCAGCCCAGCCCAGCGATGCTGGAAATGCAAACACCCTCGAGTCCTAACTCCACATCAAACGACGCAAGCTGCTGGAATTTCTCAAAGCATTTCAAATTAACTACATCAAAGGATTATATTTTATCGGAATGTGTACTCACGATGGATGCGCTTTTGCAGTATGAAAATGGGTATGTACCTGAAAATAGATGAAAAAAACGGATACTGTTTTAGAGAAAAGTAAACAAAAAAAAGGGCTGTAGAAGATATAATGCAAAACAATTAATGGAAAAATAACATTTTCAGAGAGAACAACCCGCATACGCATGGCTGCCAGATGGCTGACTAAACGCTGCCAGCTGGAAAAATATGGCTGGCAGACATTCTGGTGACCGACTGCCTCACCGCTGCCAGATATACAACTCAAACGATACAACCGTATCCACCAGGATTTTTCCACATTGAAATCTTTGACATTTTCAGCGAAGGTGAGATCATGAAAACGCTCGGCTAACTTGGATACAGGCGACTTTGTTTTGTCAAATTGGATTTGACAACCGTCACTGAATCAATTTTGGTAGCCTTCTGGTGGCCATGGCTGCCCAGGTAGCCAAAACGCTATGCGGGAATGAATGAGAATCACATCAAAAGTCGAAAAATCTAATGGCGTTTTCGTTTTTAATTTGCACTACACCGGTGCAGTGCTACACTGAGGCATGCATAAACGAACAAAACTGACGAAAACATAAACAGTAACCATTGACTACAATAAACGATTCCATTGCACAGAGCTACACCAAACTTTTGATGAGTGCTACACCAGTGGTATCGGTGCAGAAAAAGTGTAGCACTGGTGTAGTGCAATTGGCAAAAACGAACGGTTTCAGTGCAGCTTTCGCTACACCGGTGTAGTGCAATTTAAAAACGAAAACGACATAAGCTAGCCATTGGAAAAATCCAAACACAGACAAAATGATTGAATACCCATCAATGGAACACAGCATTTAAGCCGCGACAACAATTCCAACAACAACACGCAAACGCAAACAAAGCTGCCGACATGAATCGGTTTGCAGCCTCACAACCCTCTCGGACGGAGCGACCGACCGACCCTCGTAGCATTCGCACATGCATAGAATTGGCTTCCCGAAACTGACCATGTTCATGCCTCTGTGAGCAGACACACTCAAAAAAAAAGAGTTGTCCTCGTGATAAATTTTTCGGACACGCCACATTCCATGTAGCACCTTGTTTGTGAGTAATCGGCGGCCGCGCGGTCCGGGCTGGGCCAGACCGGTGACGGGCAAACGGCGACGGTGGTCGTTGGTGTGCAATGAATTTAATTTATTTATTATTTCCGCTGCTGCCACCTCACTTTCAATAGTTATCACACCCGGTACAGACAGGACCAGCTATTTCCTGTGTTGCCGGTAACGAACATTCTGTGTTTCTGTTGTGTGTTTATAAAAACTAATTTCATGCTGTCCGAACAAACTACCGCATATTCGGTTCGGTGTGGCAAAGTAAGGACGACGGAACCGACGGTTCGAAGTGGTTCCAGGAGGTGACAGCCGGTTGAAGCTTGAAAGCTGGTTTAGGTGTCGTTTGCACGGGACTAATGCATTCGGAATCAATTGAAATCAGTCATTTGCAGTCGAAAATGTACAGAGCGACTAGAAAAAATAAAATGAATAACAAACCTTGCCCCCCATTCGACCAACCGACAGGAAGCCAGGATATACGGAACTGGTATGTATTGCATTTGAGAACGGTTAAATAATGGACCGGACAAGTTGCATCGCAACTTGTGCAAATAGACTGAAGAAACAAATATGGACATCCGTATGATGACAGTGCTTTTGTCACAGTCACTGTTCAGAGTTTGTCCGGTTCGAACTAAGTTCAAACAGAGAGAGTTCGTAACACCCTGAGTTAGGAAGTAACTTTCCATCACCACGTGAGCACGTTCCGGCAGCAGAGCTCCAAACTTTTCCTTTAAGTCCTTTTGTGGTGTCATGACAGCTTCGTATATCGATGATTGCTTACGGGAAAAGTTTCTGTTATTGAGAAGGTACTGCAAAACAGTTACCAATTGTCCTAGTAAAGTAATATACCTAACCATCAGGCAAAAACCCTAAAATAAAATACACAGAAGAAGGAATTTGCTGCTTCTGGAAAATGCAAATGTTTCCGACATCAATATTCACTCGCATGAAACGAAAACGACAAGCTGAATTTCCGAGGAAAATTCTTCAAGTGAAAACGGATATTTCTTGCTAGGAAAGCGACGTCCGATTCTCTAGCTTGTAGTCAATCAATCAAATGTTGGACTTTGCCAAACTTTCTAGTAAACTGAAAACACCATTCTGTGAGCAATCAGTGTTGAAAAACTTCCACTAAACCGTCTCGGAAATGAGCAGGGACTTAGAGATGGGTGCTTATCTCTAATAATATCGCAAAATGGTGGATAGTTTGTTGCTAATTAGTTGCTAATTTGTTTACTAAAGTTTCATATTTGTTGCTAATTTTTCCAAATATTTTTATGGGTGCTTCACAGAGTTCATATTAAGCTAACGGAGCATCCCTCTTGAAACAAGCTTCAACCAAATCGTCACGTAATGGATAATTCTTGTTGCTAATTAATTGCTTAGTAATTGCTGTTTTATCTTTGTTACTACATTTTGTCTTTCTCATAAACAAAGTTTATGCTATTACTGTGAATATTGAATTTTGAACCGACGCCCAGAGGAGCGAGTGTCATATATCATTCGACTCAGTTCGTCGAGATCAGAAAATGTCTCTCTGTGTATGTGTGTAACAAATATATGCACTCGATTTTATCTAAAATGGCTGAATTGATTTTCATTAACTACCTGTTATTGAATTTCATTTAGATCGGACTTTCGGTGCCGAAGTAACTGGATAAAATTTACAAGAAAAAAAAAACTGGAAAGAGTGCACTTCATTTTCTCAGAGACCGCGTCACCAATTTTCACAAACTAAGATTCAAATGAAAGAATTTACAATCCCAGAGAACCGAGTCGAATTTTATCCGTATGCGACTTTCGGTTCTGGAATTACATGCTGATAAACATAGATAATTAGATTTCAAGAGCGTGTTTCTATACATGACACTCTTGGTTTGGTTACTCTACTTTTACCTACTTTTGGTTACTCTTCTCTACTATTCTCTAGACTTCTCTTCTCTACTCTTCTCTACTCTTATCTACTCTTCTCTACTATTTTCTACTCTTCTCTACTCTTCTCAACTATTCTCTACTCTTCTCAACTATTCTCTATTCATCTCTACTCTTCTGTGGTCTTCTCTACTCTCTACACTTCTTAACGGGAATTACTGGTCTTGTCTTCTGGTCTCGCCTCTTTTTCTGGTTTGTCTTTTGGTTTTGTCTTCCAGTTTCTGGTTTTTTTCTTCTTACCATTTGATCTTGTCTTCTTCTTCTGGGATTGAATTCTGGTTTTGTCTTCAGATGATGTCTTCAGGTTTTATCTTCTGGTTTTATTTTCTTGTTTTGTCTTCTAGTTTTATGCTCTGGTTTTGTGTTCTGGTTTTGTCTTCTAGTTTTGTATTCTGGATTTGTATTCTAGTTCTGTTTTATCGTTTTGTATTATGATTTTGTCTTTTTGTTTTGTCTTCTGGCTTTGTCTTTTAGTTTTATCTTCTGATTTTGTCTTATAGTTTTGTCTTATAGTTTTGTCTTATAGTTTTGTCATCTAGTTTTGTATCCTGGTTTTGTATTCTAGTTCTGTTTTATCGTTTTGTATTCGGATTTTGTCTTTTTGTTTTGTCTTATGGTTTTGTCTTCTGGTTTTTTCTTCTTACCATTTGAACCTGTCTTCTTCTTCTGGGATTGAATTCTGGCACAAATCTCCAAATATCAAGGAGAACGTGCCATTTGAGCCAATTTGTTCTGATTCCTGATTTATCTTCTTGCTTTGTCTTCTAGTTTTGTGTTCTGGTTTTGTGTTCTGGTTTTGTCTTTTGGGTCTATTTTCTGATTATGTCTTATGGTTTTGTCTTCTGGTTTTGTCTTCTAGTTTTGTATTCTGGTTTTGTATTCTAGTTCTGTTTTATCGTTTTCTATTCTGATTTTGTCTTTTTGTTTTGTCTTTTTGTTTTGTCTTCTGGTTTTGTCTTTTAGTTTTATCTTCTGATTTTGTCATATAATTTTGTCTTCTGGTTTTGTCTTCTAGTTTTGTATTCTGGTTTTGTATTCTAGTTCTGTTTTATCGTTTTGTATTCTTATTTTGTCTTGTAGTTTTGTCTTCTGGTTTTGTATTTTGGTTATGTCTTCTGGTATTGTCTTACGATTTTGTCTTCTAGTTTTGTGTTCTGGTTTTGTTTTTTGGTTTTATCTTCAGATTTTGTCTTATGATTTTGTTTTCTGGTTTTGTCTTCTAGTTTTGTATTCTGGTTTTGTATTCTAGTTCTGTTTTATCGCTTTGTATGATGATTTTGTCTTTTTGTTTTGTCTTCTGGTTTTGTATTCTGATTTTGTCTTCTGGTTTTGTCTTCCGATTTTGTTCTCTGGTTTCGTCTTCCAGTTCTGTCTTTTGGTTTTGTATTCTAATATTTTTTCTGATTTTGTTTTCTGGTTTTGTCGTTTGATTTTGTCTTCTGGTTTTGTCTTCTGATTTTGTATTTTAGTTTATTACAATGAACTGCTTTTCTCAGTCTAAAAAGTAAGGCAGACGATTTGTATTTTATTTTTGTATCTTCTTGTTTTGTCTTTTGGTTTTGTCTTCTGGTTTTGTATTCCGATTTTGTCTTCTGGTTTTGTCTTCCGGTTTTGTTCTCAGGTTTCGTCTTCCAGTTTTGTCTTCTGGTTTTGTCTTCTGATTTTGTACTCTAATTTGTATTCGGGTTTTAATTTATCGTTTTGTCTTCCGGTTTTATTTATTGATTTAGTCGTCTGGTTTTGTCTTCTGGTTTTGTTTTCTGATTTTGTTTTCTGGTTTTGTTTTCTGGTTTTATCTTCTGGTTATGTCTTTTGGTTGTGTATTCTAATTTTGTATTCTAATATTTTTTCTGATTTTGTTTTCTGGTTTTGTCGTTTGATTTTGTCTTCTAGTTTTGTCTTCTGATTTTGTATTTTAGTTTATTACAATGCACGGCTTTTCTCAGTCTAAAAAGTAAGGCAGACGATTTGTTTTTAAATTTACAAATTTAAAAACAAATCATCTGCCTTACTTTTTAGACTGAGAAAAGCCGCTCATTACAATAAAATAACCCATAACCGGTCGTTAAAGCACTTATTTGTATTTTATTTTTGTATCTTCTGGTTTTGTCTTTTGGTTTTGTCTTCTGGTTTTGTATTCTGATTTTGTCTTCTGGTTTTGTCTTCCGGTTTTGTTCTCTGGTTTCGTCTTCCAGTTTTGTCTTCTGGTTTTGTCTTCTGATTTTGACTTCTGGTTTTAGCTTCTGGTTTAGTCTTTTGGTTTTTTATTCTGTTATTGTCTATTGATTTTGTATTCTGGTTTTGTCTTCTGATTTTGTACTCTAATTTGTATTCGGGTTTTAATTTATCGTTTTGTCTTCCGGTTTTATTTATTGATTTAGTCGTCTGGTTTTGTCTTCTGGTTTTGTCTTCTGATTTTGTCTTCTGGTTTTGTTTTCTGGTTATGTCTTCTGGTTTTGTATTCCAATTTTATATTCTAATATTTTTTTCTGATTTTGTTTTCTGATTTTGTCGTCTGATTTTGTCTTCTTGTTTTGTATTTTGATTTTGTATTTTATTTTTGTCTTCTGGTTTGTTTTCTGGTTTTATCTTTTGGTTTTGTCTTCTGGTTTTGTCTTTTGGTTTTATATTTATATATTCTGATTATGTTTTCTGATTTTGTCTTTTGGTTTTTATTTTTTGGTTTTGTCTATTGGTTTTATGTTTAGATTTTGTCCTCTGGTTTTGTCTTCTGAGTTTGACTTCTGATTTTGTCTTCTGGTTTTGTTTTCTGATTTTGTCTTCTGGTTTCGACTTCTGGTTTTGTCTTCTGGTTTTGTGTTCTAGTTTTGTAGTCTGGTTTTGTTTTATAATTTTTTCTTCTGATTTTATCTTCTGGATTTGACTTCTGGTTTTATCTTCTAGTTTTGTCTTCTGGTTTTGTCTTCTGGATTTGTCTTCTGGTTTTATTTTCTAGTTTTGTCTTCTGGTTTTGTTTTCTGGCTTCGTGTTCTGATTTTGTCTTCTGATTTTGTTTTGATTTTGTCTTCTGATCTTGTCTTCTGTTCTTGTGTTCTGCTCTTATCTCCTAGTCTTGTCTTCTGGTCTTGTCTGCTGGTTTTGTCTTCTGGTTCTGTTTTCTGGTTTTGTCTTTCGGATTTGTCTTTTGGTTTTGTATTCTGCTTTTGTTTATTGGTTTTGTTTTCTGGCTTAGTGTTCTAGTTTTGTCTTTTGGTTCCGTCTCCTGGATTTGTCTTTTGTTTTTATATTCTGATTTTGTCTTCCAGTTTTGTATTCTGATTTTGTCTTCTGGTTTTGTCTTCTGGTTTTGTCTACTGGTTCTGTCTTCTGATTTTGTCTTCTGATTCTGTCTTCAGGTTTTGTGTTCTGATTTTGTGTTCCGGTTTATCTTCTGATTTTTTCTTTTGGTTTTGTCTTCCGGTTTTGTCTTCTGATTTTGTGTTCTGGTTTTGTCTTTTTGTTTTGTCTTCTGGTCTTGTCTTCTTTTCTTGTCTTCTGTGCTTGGCTTCTGGTCTTATCTTCTGGTCTTGTCTTCTGGTTTTGTCTGCTGGTTTTGTTCACCACACTTTCTAGAATGTGTTTCCATTAGAAACTAATTAAAAGGAAACGCATGGTGCTTAGTTTGTGGTAGTTGTGCACCACGTGTTTTCTTCTAATATAACTTTAATGGAGACCCAACCGTGCGTCTCCATTAAAGTTATATTAGAAGAAAACACGTGGTGCACAACTACCACAAACTAAGCACCATGCGTTTCCTTTTAATTAGTTTCTAATGGAAACACATTCTAGAAAGTGTGGTGAACAAAACCAGCAGACAAAACCAGAAGACAAGACCAGAAGATAAGACCAGAAGCCAAGCACAGAAGACAAGAAAAGAAGACAAGACCAGAAGACAAAACAAAAAGACAAAACCAAAACACAAAATCAGAAGACAAAACCGGAAGACAAAACCAAAAGAAAAAATCAGAAGATAAACCGGAACACAAAATCAGAACACAAAACCTGAAGACAGAATCAGAAGACAAAATCAGAAGACAGAACCAGAAGACAAAACCAGAAGACAAAATCAGAATACAAAACTGGAAGACAAAATCAGAATATAAAAACAAAAGACAAAGTTTTTTTTTCATAAAACCTAAAATATTGTGGTTTTCCACAATTTCAATGCAATCCAATGCATCCAAACATTATATATTTATTACAGAGCAGGAATTGTGATAACATAAATAAACAAAGTATTTTTTAGTGTAAGAAATACAAGTTCAGAAATCTTGCGAAAAAAAAACGTAAACCTTTCTGACAATGTCTATAACATCGCTGATATTTTATCGTGTTTTTTATAGAGTGTTAGAAGTTACAGGTTTGTATGCAAGACGCCAACGATTCCAGTTTATCAAACAGTTTTGGCAATACAACGTTCGGCTGAAGAGATATACCAATAATAGAGTTTCATCCAGATTCTACATCCGTTTCTGCAGTTATGTATTTTTGAATGCGACTGTGAAATTTGTATCCATACACAAAGAGTTTTATTCGATTGTGTTACTAAATGAGTTCGATGCATTTCTCCTTGTGTTTGGATTTTGAACGATCGAGTAATTCGTATTTGAATATTGGTTTGCAAAAGCTGAAACAGATTCTTATATATCATGCACTCAAATTACTAGGTGTATTTTTGAATGTTAAATTGACTAAAAATATTCATAAAAGTCATGAAAGTAAAAATTTTCTGGATCTTCGTACATACAGATACGATACAGCCTGAGGATTGCAAGTGGCATGTATGAAATTGAATTTATCCATGATTCCGAAATCGGAATTCACAAATAACCTATGCATTCAACATCTTTCTCAACCCGAGCATAGTACCGTAGCACCAGAAAATTTGTTACTTGAAATGGTATAAAAATTTTCATCTAACGAATGTCACCCGTTCATGATGAAAACAATTTCAATCCTTTAGGCTACATCGGTTCAGGTCATAGCTCATTGATTTCTGAGAACATCACAAATGCACTCGGCGTCAGATCGCATTTGTATCAAGTTTAAAATGAAATTTATTTCAACAGTATAGATTTTTATGACCACCGCACATGAAGCAGCAAAACAAAACAACGAATCTAATCCAATTATTTGCCGTACGGGACGACGCACATTGCCAGAATCCGGCATCTAACGGCCAAACATTTATCAGCGCAGTGCTCGAATCGGCAACGAGCCAAAAAATGCAAAAAAAAATAACCTAACAAATTCTATTCAATCACTTGCTAATTTAAGTACGCACCAGTTCCGGTTCCGAGCAATTGAGCTGTACACATTCATTTATTGAATTACGTGCAGCTTGTTGAGCATCGAGAATGCACACCGACCAACCAGCGAGCGGTTCAAATTATTCGCGAACTCGCATCTCCTCGAAAGCTCCGCCTCCCCTTCAGCTCCCGGTGGAGACGGCGAAGGTGTGGAAAAGGAGAAAGAGAAGAAGGAGGACGAGCGCGGGGATGTGGGCATCTGCCCGGCGCCTGTGGGCGCTACAACGGGGCTAAAACTAATGCAGCGTTGCAGGGTGCGGAGTTCGTTATTTGTTGTTGGCCGGGCAATTTGCCACAGGCACAGTTTATTTGGCAATGTGCAATTGCTAAATAAACTTCCGCCCGTTTCACGGGTGGTCTCCGCAAGGAGAAATTGAATTGGTGATGTCAGGAGAAGGGGTTTAAATTCGTTTAGCTTGTCTGATGGCAACCAAATTTTAGCATATAATTTGGCTTGTACAGAAAACGAGATCAGCTTTTGTGACCGTGGATGCGCTCATTAGTGAAACAGTTTCCAATACAGGAACGAAGTGCTTTGATGTCCGGTGGAAGCGATATCGTTGTTTGCTGGTGATTAGGAAATAATCAAATCCTGAAACTACCGTGCATTTGAGATTTTAGACGCTGCAATAGAATTGCTAAGTATGTATGAATATATTCAATAACCAATCGAAACGATCGGTAAACTTAAGCTTGATTGAGACCAGGATTTATTCTATAGAAATCTATAGAATGGAAGTGTACATTAAATAAAAATCGTGTAGTTTCCCAATGGAAAAATACTAATCGAATCCATTACTGGAAAAATTTGATTTTAAATATTTGAAGCCGAAGTACAAAAAACATCGGAAGTCAGCATATTGAATTTTGAAACGAGTTCAAGCATCGTTTTCTGACATCTATTCACCAAATCTGTTCCGGAAATCACCATCTTGGATTTCGGAACATCGATTTCCAGGATCTACTCTTCAAACCCGTTTCAAAAATACCCATACTTTAGTGATTTCCATGAAATATCCAGGCACGTATTCAGAGTGCTTTGAAGTTTGAAAAATATTATGGGGCAGATTACACAGTGAACCAGTGGTTTTAAGGGTTTCATGACGGTCGAAATTTCGCTGTCACTGAGTGTTCAAACTATATAAAATGTAGGTAGGTTTTAACTAACCTTGTTCACCTGATTTGGCTCCCTCGAACTATTATCTGTTTCGAAACCTCAAACCATCTCCGAGAAATCGATGTGAGCTTTGTTTTGGAAATTTAAACCACACTACTTCCGGAACCAGAAACCGAAACCAAATAACCTGATCTCAGGCACAGTCACAAATTTCATTTAAGTACTCAATAATGACACTTTCAGTTGGAAAAGTTCTGTCTGTTAAAAACGTGAACATTATTCTCGATCGCCAGCTATGCCTGCCTTTGCGCAACTTTTTACGATGTTTATTGTCTCGAGAAACATGTCATTACACTAGTACGCAGTAAACCAAAACCTCCATTTACGAACTAAACGGGGACTCGTAAAAAGAGGTAATCCGTAAAAAAAAGTTTATATTATTTGGGATTTGGTTCGTGAAAAAAGTTTACGTTATTTGGAATTTACTTCGTAAAAAAAGTTATTTGTAATGTATGAGGAAACCCCCCATCATACACGGAACCACCCGCGATCCCATTTCAACCAGAATATTAGTTGATTTTCTGAATTCGATTGGTTAAAATTTGGTACAACTAATCGATTGTTGTTTTGACTAAACTGTCATTTTTGTTTTTCGATTAGCAGAAACGATGGTTGAAACAACTAATTTAACTGTTTGAAAAAAAAAATGCTGTCAATTAGTGAAGACATATACCTTTCAAGTTCAACAAATATTTCAGTTGAAATAACTGGTGCTGTTATTGAAACAAAATTCTGTTAGTTGAAAAATAAATCGGTTTTATTTGTTTTAGACATTACAAATAGTTGAATCAACTCGAACAATGTTATTGATTTGCGAAAATAATCAAAATATACTTACTGATACACGTCATGATCTATTTGAAATAAGTTCGGTATGTTGAGATTCATGAAATAAATATCGTTGTTAATATTTTATATTGACATGTAATATAATTAGGGCTGGGAAAACCACCGATCACTGCTGATTTCAAGTGATCTTAACTACGGAATAAATTATCATTACGAAATCAGAACTGATTTGATCTCTAAGTGATTTTGATTTTTGTATGATCATGATCATGTCAAGTCGAGATCAGTAAAGATCTAAATTCTAAAAAAATACTTCTGATTCGATCGGAAATGATTGATGTAGAAAAACGTTTTTAATCAGCAAAAGTGCCTGGAGGGGCGAGTAAATTAGCGAAATTATTAAATTTACCTAAAATGAGTATTGAAAGATGATGCCTTCAAACGGTTGAACTAAAGTTATGCACTGATAATTTTAGTCAATTTATATGAGCTTGGGTGCATCAACCGCTGGCAATTGGAATTTTGCGACGGCAATTCAAACGCTCCATTCAATCGCAGCGCATTCTGTGTGTTTAAAACCCTTCGCTCCTGTTACTTTTATAAAGTAAATTCATGTCAAAAAGCGTTTTATTGCTAATGCATGAACATCATCATCGGTGTCAAACAGCTGGAAGTAAAACAGTCTTCTGGAAGTAAATCAATGATCGAATTTGAAGCATAAAATTTTTGCGCATACCTGAAAGATTACGAGATGATTATTCATAAACATTTTCTAATTTGTCACCAAATCTTTTTCATCTCAAACAAGGTTAACTTTATCACAACACCGCTGCTAGATAGACACTTGTTATCATAAAATTCTCAAATCGAATGAACACAATTTCACCAAACGCTTTAACCATCGATGTTGTTTTCATTGACATTTTGAAGCGACGCGAACAGATTTCAACTAAAAAAGTTGTTGATTTTGCATTGCAATTATTATTTTGCTTTCAACTGTCTCCGGCATTTGACAGCATTCAAAACAACATATTTTTCAACTACTTGAATATATGCAAATCAAAAACCATATTGGTTGAATCAAAAAGAAATTAGTTAAATCAACTATCGCAAAAATCAAAAACTGCGATATCGCAATTTTATGATCGAAGGGTTCTCCGTGTATGGCTATTTTCGGAACGGATTTAAAGAGTAAGTACACTGTAGTCTTTTTTATGCGAGTTTACGAACCGCATAAAAAAACCGCATAACTCTGAAACTTTGCATAAAAAAACCGTATAATTCTGAAAGTTCGCATAAAAAAGTCGCATTGAAAAACCGTATAAAAAAGACCGCATAAAAAAGACCTTAGTGTAAAATAAAATGACGTTTGGAGTTGTTTCAAAATCCAAGATGGCAACTTCCGGTTGATTGACATTCTCTTTTAATATGAATATTTTCGGAACGAGATTGATGAGTAGATGTCGAAAAACGATGTTTCAGGTGATTCTGAAATCCAAGATGGCGACTTCCAGTTTCTTTTTATTCCTTAAAACTCTTACAATATGGGTGTTTTCGAAAATGGGATTGATGAGTAGATGTCGGAAAACGATGTTAGCGGTGATTCAGAAATCCAAGATGGCAACTTCCGGTTTCCTAATATTCCTTGAAACCCTTAGAACATATTCCTTGAAACCCTTAGAACAAGGATATAAAAAATACGTGCCAGAAAACAATGTTTGGGGTTGTTTAGAAATCCAAGATGTGCGACTTTCGGTTAATTAGTATTCCTGGAAAGTTTATACCGTATTCCTTGAAGTTGGTATTCTACCGAAAGTCGCCACGTTGAATTTTGCAACGAGCTCAAACATTGTTCATTGGTATCCAATCTGTTCTGAAAATTGCTGTATTTTGAGGGTTTCAAAACATACCGAAGATTGTTATCTTGGAATTCGAGACGATACCAGTCGGTATCTGTTCATTAAATCCTCTCCAAAAATACCCATATTGTAAGGGTTTTGAAGAAATATCGCTAAACCGGAAGTCGCCACCTTCGATTTTGGAACAACCTCAAACATCGTTATCTTGCATATTATCATTAAATCCGTTCAAAAAGTATCTCAATTATAAGAGTTTTCAAAGAATATCAGTAAACCGGAAGTAGCCATCTTGGGTTACAATAAGCCCAACACAAAGTTTTTCGGTACCTACACACTAAATTTGTTCTGAAAATTGTCATATAATAGGGTATCAATAGACCGCAAGTGGCCATCTTGGATTTAAAACAATCACGAACATCGTTTTTATAGCATCTACACATCAGGTCCTTTCCGAAAATACCCATATTGTAAGGGATTTCAGGTAATATCAATCATACAGAAATCACCATCTTGGATATTGAAACGACCCTGAATATTGTTTCCGGCACCCTTTGATCATTTTTTTCCTAAGATACTTGTATTGTAAGGGTTTTCAAGGAATATGAAGAAACCAGAAGTCGCCATCTTGGATTTTATAACCACCTCAAATATTGTTTTCGCACATCTACATATCAATCCCGTTCCGAAAATACCCACATTGTAAGTGAAAACCCTCGAATATAAAAAAACCGGAAGTCGCCATCTTGGATTTCAATAGAACCACATACAAAGTTTCTTTGGTAAATACACACCAAATTTGTTCTGAAAATAGTCATATAATAGAGTATCAAAAGACCGGAAGTGGCCATCTTGGATTTGGAACGATCACAAACATCGTTTTTATGACATCTACACATCAGATCCTTTCCGAAAATACCCATATTGTAAGGGATTACAAGGAATATCAATCATACGGAAATCGCCATCTTGAATTTTGGAACGACCCTAAGTATTGTTTTCCGGCACCTTTTCATCATTTTGTTTTTTTCCGATAATACCCATATTTTAAGGGATTTCAGGGAATATCAAGAAACCGGAAGTCGCCATCTTGGATTTTACAACCACCTCAAATATTGCTTTCGGACATCTACATATCAATCCCGTTCCGAAAATATCCATATTGTAAGGGTTTCCAATGATTATCAAGAAACCGGAAGTCGCCAGCTAGGATTCCCAAAATACCTTAAGGGGCGGGTAGGTCATTTATTTTTTTCTTTGTATTTTCTTATAGTAAAACCATATATCCGGAACCAAAAGTCACAGTCATTTGATCTTTGAACTTGATGAATGGTCCAACAGTAGCTTTCAAATGAGCCTAAGTTTGTTGAAATCGGTTCAACCATCTCTGAGAAAATTGCGCAGTAAAAAAATTCGTTAAAAGGTGCACGCACATACACACACACATACATTTTCCGATCTGGTCGAACTGAGTCGATTGGTATATAACACTCCGAGTCTCCGAGGCTCCGTTTGATAGTCGGTTTTTCCAGCAATACTAATACCTTTCTATATAGAAAGGCAAAAAGTTTGTATGTTTGAAATGTCATAAGGTCATCAAAAATTTCAAATAATTTGTCAAGGATCGATAAATTTTGAAAACCATAGAAACATTTGGATACCTTAGACATGACTATATGGTGGGGTGGATGTAGCAAGTGCCTTTAAAAAGGGGGTGTAATTATTATAACGGCATTACTCCGGAACCACCGAACGAATTGCCACCAAACTTGGCACAGATACTTCTTGCTCTTCAGAAATGGTCATAGGGGTTTTTTTCATAGGGAAGAGAGCGTAGCAAGTGTGCTTAACAGGGGGGCGGTCACGAATCATATTTTTTATTTAACGAGAATTGTATACTTTTTGAAGATCATAGAAACATTTTGCATACCTTAGATGGTATTATATGGGTTATAAGGGGGGGGGGGGGGGGGGGATAATGTATATGACAACATAACTCCGAAACTACTGAACGAATTGTCACCAAATTTGGCACAAGTACATTCTTTTTGTGCAACTATATAAGGATATTCGTGTGGAGTGAATGTAGCAAGTGCCTCTATAAAAAGGAAGGGGGGGTGTAATGTTTATGGCGGCATTGCTCCGGAACTACTGAACGGATTGCTATCAAACTTGGCACAGGTGCTTCTTGCTCTTCAGAATTGGTCATAAGGCCATTTTTAGGGGGAAAAGGGGAGAGGTTATGAAAAAAAAATTTATCTACTTTGATTAGAATCGATACTTTTTGAGAACCATACGATACTTTTTGCAAAGCTCAAATGTGTTCTTGAGGGTATTTGTGGAGTTGGATATTATGTATGCCTCCAAAAAAGGCAGTTCAATGTGAAGTTGGCAGAATTTTCCAGAAACGATACTTCTTGCAAAGTACAGATATATTTTGCACTTTATTTATTTAATTATTTATTTATTTATTTGAAGCAGGGAAAAGCCCGGTGGAGATGAAATTTATCAATCTCTATCTCCAACAGGCATAAAACCTCCTCATCATTTGTATCAACAGATTACAATGATCCAACAGATACATTTAGGCCTAACACTACAATTAAAACTAACAGTTAAAACTAAATTTCTAACACTATAACTAATTGATGACACCAAGCATAGCAGTATTAGTACTCTTACTTAGAAGGTGAGAGAAAAGTGGTTGGGTAAATTGAAAACAAGGGTTGATGGAGGGGGTGCTAAACGAGCGAAAACGAACGACGGGGTTGAAATCAGCATGTAGATCTAATTAGTAATCAAATGGATGGTGGAAGACAGAAAAAAGAGGAAATAACGACCAGGTTAATTTAGGCGAGCGAATCTAGTTAGTTTCAAATGAAGATGACGGAGAGACGGAATGGGGATTGAATGAAAATAAAATATTAACGATTCCAGCCATATCCTAATCTGACAAGTGACAATCATCTTATCTTATCTTGTCCTATCACTAACCTAATCTAAAACTTCAACGCTAACGTTAGTCATGTATGTTCAAACGGCATTCGAATAGTAAAACTAACAAAGTTAGGAGGAAAAGAACCCAATAAATAGATTTTTGACAGTATTTCGAGGTAAATGAAGATCGAACTCGTTAGAACAACTGGTGAATAAGCGACACATACTGGAGACTGGTTCATTGAAACCGTAGTTAGTTCTAGCGCGAGGAATTCGGAGAAAAGGATTGAATCGCGAATTACGACGATGGATGTTAAAATTCAGCAGTTGTAGATCTCCTACATTGGATCTACATTGGATCCGGGATTGGATTAAGTCCGCAACGAAAACAGCTTTGGTGGTATCCCGGCGAACAGATAGCAAATCGAGATTTATGAGTCTAACACATGGATCAATAAGTCCCGAGACTAACAATGGAAACAACATTTTTTTTGCAAAATTTTTTTTTATTCATCAACATAATCACCTTTTAGACTGATACAATGGTTCCAACGTTTTTCCAATTTTTCAATACCATGTTTATAAAAAATTTATCATTCGCTTCAAAATAAGCTTCAGTTTCAGCGATGACCTCCTCATTTGAGCCAAATATTTTTCCCTGAAGCATTTTTTAAGATCAGCAAAGAGCCAGTAGTCACTGGGGGCTGAATCTGGCGAGTATGGGGGGGGGGGGGGAAGCAGATCAAAGCCCGATTCGTTCAATTTCGCCATTGTTTTCATCGACTTGTGGCAAGGTGCATTGTCATTGTCGAAAGCAATCGCGGCACCCACTTGGAAGAAACCTTTTTCATGCTCAATTTTTCATGAAAGATAGTAAATACACTTCCATATGATATCTGTGTCATCTCAGCAATCTTACGGAGCTTCACTTTACGATCTTTCATTATAATTTTTGTCACTTCACTCACATTTTCCGGTGTAACGGCTTCCACAGGTCTACCCGAGCGTTCCGCGTCATTTGTGTCGGTACGACCACGTTTAAACTCGGCGAACCACCGACAAATCGTTGCTTTTGATGGACAAGAGTCCGGATAACATTTTTCAATCCAATGTTTCGCTTGCACGGTGTTTTTACCCATTCAAAAACAATGTTTTATCAAAACACGAAACTCGGTTTTTTCCATTTTTTAAACAAACTACAAAACGACTTTACTCCAACCTCGATAACTCAGCTGTTTCTGGTCGGATCGACTTAAAATTTTGACCCGTTTCAAGCAAAGGTTAGTACTCTAGAAAGACGTGGTTACTGGTTTACTACGAGCGCCATCTCTGCTTTAGTCTCGGGACTTATTGATCCATGTGTTACATCGATTTTCGTAGCTTGGAAGATTTGATGCATCTCTCCATGGCAGACGGCGCAAAGCGAAACAGCTTCAATTCGCAGCTTATCAGTTTGATAATACGGTGCCCAAACAACGACAGCGAAAAATGAGTCCCAACATTATAGATGCTTTCGAGATTGTATACTCTACATGACCTTTGAAATTAAGTTTAGAATCCAGTAACACTCCTAAATCCTTGATTGTTGACTCCCGTTTTAGGACGGTTTGCAAAATAGTATAATCATAAGTGATCGTTTTGCGAGAGAAAGAAATGACGGAACATTTTGATGCATTTAGCACCATCCTGTTAACGTTGCACCAATTCAGAAATACATTTAATTGAGACTGCAAGAAACCGGTGTCATCAGGATTCTTGATGAGATGAAATAGCTTAAAATCATCGGCAAAAGATAGCTTCATGCACTTTAACGAAAAATTCAAATCGTTGAGATATATAAGAAATATGAACGGCCCCAGATGGTTTCCTTGGGGGACTCCGGGGCTTGCGATGAATGATGAAGTGACACAGTCACCTATGTTCACTGACATACTGCGACCCGGCGGTATGATTCAAGCGGCTGCGAAGTCTGTTGAAACAGAAAGGCCAAATTCCACAAAAGGAATGTAATGCCAGCAACAACAACAGCAGCAGCAACAACAACAACGACAATAATGTGCACTACAACAGCAACTTGAACACTAATAGTAACAATACCTGCCACAACAATAACAATAATATGTCATTACAACATACCTTACCCTTGGACAAGGACTTACTAGCAGCTGCACGGGTTCAATTCTCCGGGCATCCAGGTGCAGATATTACCTCAAAATTCATAAATTTTCGAAAAGGTGAAACAATCAACCCTTACAAAGGAACAAGAAGTATTCAAAACAACACTACTCCGGTCTTAGGAAGTAATGACATCGAAGCTGCACCATCCACTAACTATGTGAACACATCTTCTATATCACAGAACATAAATACATCTACAGTATCACAGGACATGAGTACAGACAGCCAATTCGAAATTGATCCAATGCGTCCTCCAATTGTACGTCTTACTTCACAATCTGCAAATGGCGACGAACGCTTCTTTAAAGCAAGGCTTCGTGACCCGAAAATAATGCACGTCGTCCGTCTGTATTTGTCATACATGAAAAATCAACAACCTACAGTATGCATCGAGGGTATGACACCAACTAGTATAAAAATGCTATTAGCATCAGAAGGCCTTCCAACAACACCTGACCACCTCCTACGAATCTTCATCGAAGTGCATCAGGAATATGGAATGAAACCTAAGGAAGCGCTGGCCGACCAGGACTCTTATGGGAAATTTTTGACAAGTGAACGTACCCGCCGACTCCAACTAATCCGGGAAGCCGAACACAATTTTACAAGGCCGAATTTTCGGAAATAACGACGCCCTTTGACGAAGGAATAGAAACAGGAATTAGTAATGTAAGTATTCCAGAATTCTCAAAAACTTCTTCGCTTCATAGACAAAATGTGACTGAAATTTTGGTCTATTGCCAAAATTTCAACCGCATGAAAAGCCCGGCCAAAATGAAAGAAATTCATCAAAATTTAATAACCTCCTCTTTCGACGTAATCCTTGGAACTGAAAGCAGCTGGGATGAAAGTGTTAGAAGCGAAGAAGTTTTTGGAAATAATTTTAACGTATTCCGGCACGACCGAAATTTATCTCTCTGTCAGAAAAAATCTGGAGGTGGAGTCCTCATAGCCATAAACTCTTGCCTTACTTCTGAAGAAATTATTACTCCTAAATATAAAGAATTTGAGCATGTATGGGCCAAAGTCTCAATATTGGGAACTGCGCTGTCTACTTCCCACCCGAAAATGCGAACAAATTCTCCTTTGAATTGTTCTTTCAATCTTTAGACACAATTATTTCGAATATGGAACCTGAAGTAAAGCTTCATATTTTTGGCGACTTCAATCAACGTAATGCGGACTTCATTTCTGACATTGAAAATGAATCAATCTTACTTCCAGTCGTAGGAGAAAACGAAACATTGCACTACTTTTTCGACAAAATTTCTAATTTTGGCCTACATCAAGTAAACTCCGTAAAAAATCAACAAAACGCATATTTAGACCTTCTTTTCACAAATTGCACAGAAGACTTTTGTGGGAATGCATCAAACCTGCCATTATGGAAAAATGAAGCATTTCACACCGCAATTGAATATTCATTATTTACACACAATGCATCCCTTCCCTACGACTTGGAATATGAGGAAGTGCCGGAATACAATAAAATTGACTTTGAAGTAGTCAAGTGTAGACTAAGTATAATAAATTGGCGGAACATACTGAGTACAGACGGAAATGTCGACGTCGAAGTAAACAAATTTTATCACATTATAAACAAAATATTAGCCGAAACTTTGCCTATGAAAAGAAGAAGAAAAAATCATAACAGCAAATTATCTGTATGGTTCAATTCACAACTAAAACATTTAAAAAATAGGAAACAAAAAGTACACAAAACTTACAAACAAGGAAAAAGTGACGCTCATCTTCAAAATTACTTAAATCTATGCAATCAACTTAAAATAGCCATTAACACAGCACATGAAGAATATAACCGCAAAATTGAAAACGAAATAAAGACTTGCCCTAAGAACTTTTTTAACTACACAAAAACTAAACTAAAAAGCAACAATTTTCCATCTCAAATGCACCTCGACGAACATGTAGGGAAAAATAGTACAGAAATCTGCAATCACTTTGCAAATTTTTTCCAAGAAGTATATACATCTTATTCAGAAACTGACCGTGACCGTGAATACTTCTCTTTCATACCTGCATTTTCCAACTCCATCTCTGTAAACTATCTATCAGAACATGACATTTCGACAGCACTGAAAAACTTAGACGCCTCAAAAGGGCCTGGACCTGACAGTATACCACCAATATTTAAAAAAAATCTTGCTGAAGAACTTACACTACCACTACAACTACTTTTTAACCTATCACTAAATAAATGTACTTTTCCTAAAGCATGGAAATCTTCCTTTCTTGTACCAATATTTAAATCTGGTGCAAAATCTAACATTCGGAACTACCGTGGAATAGCCATTATCTCATGCATTCCAAAATTATTTGAAAAAATTGTAAATGAAAAACTTTTTCATCAACTTCTGAAAGTGCTTATATATGAAATCTGAAAGTGCTTATATATGCAGACGACATGAAACTCTTCATGGAAATTAAAAATATTAACGACGCTGTAATATTCCAGAACGAAATCAATCTATTCCACATTTGGTGCTGCAAAAGTCTACTCCAACTCAATGTAAAAAAATGTAACTCAATAACTTTCAGTAGGAAAAATGAAAATATACCTATAAACATACATCTAGGAAATCAACTTGTAGAAAAATGTAAAATTGTAAGAGATTTAGGCGTAATCTTAGACTCCAAGCTCACTTTTGTGGAACACTACAATACCGTAATCAATAAAGCTAATAGCATGCTGGGCTATATTAAACGCTTCAGTCATAACTTTCAGGACCCATACACAATTAAATTATTATACACTACATATGTCAGACCTATTTTGGAATATTGCAGCCTAGTATGGAGTCCATACAATATTATTCACGAAGAACGCATCGAATCTATTTAAAAACAATTTCTTTTATATGCACTTCGTAAATTAAACTGGACAGCATTTCCTCTACCATCATATGAAGCACGCTGCATGCTTATCAATATACAAACACTTAAAGAACGCCGCGACTTTGCGATGCTTTATTTTATCAGCGACATTATTTCTCAACGCATTCAATCAGCTCCATTATTATCGCAATTAAATTGTTATATACCTAGCCGTCAATTACGTTCCAGGAAATTATTTTTAGAAAAACAAGCTAGAACAAATTATGCAAAATACAGTCCAGTCAATCGAATAATGCGCCATTACAATCAATACTGCGAACATCTTGACCTTACTATGTCTAAAAATCAAATCAAATCTCAGCTTTGTCGTAGAAATAATGCGTAGTATGTAAGTGAACATTGTAAACAATTTATATGTAGTCTACATTTGCTTGACGAAATAAATAAATTAAATAAATTAAATTAAAAATTAAAACGGGTGGGATTTAGACTAGAAGGAGGGGATTTCAATAATTCGACTACTCACAATGGGAAATGAGTCTGTACTGTACTGAATTCCGCTGCACACGAAACAAAAAAAAAACAACACTAGATTTGAAAACGATTACAAAATGATGACGAAACTCTGATTAACATTGTTCCTAAATTGGACAGATATTCGGACATCTTGGTTGGTGTGCCACTCGGAAGCAAGCTTTGACTTTTGCTCGTCGTAATTTACATCAACGACATTCACTTTCTCTTGAAATGAACCTCACACACACGAACGATTGTAACTATCTTTGGAAAAAAAGTGTATCAAAGTCCAGTTGAAACTTCTTCAGTATAGATTAGAGTGAACAATTAAAGGGCGATAGGCTTCATCAGTCGGTTATCCTTTCAACACGACAAGCAAAGTTTAGTATCACACCAACACTCAACCACTCATGCTTCCCGGGAGATAGCACGGCCTCGATGAAACCACGCAACACGACCGCATCGGCATCACACCGGATGGCCAATCTATTAGCATTATCAGATTAGCAAATGGAATTTATTGGGGCTAAGCCCAGCTAAGGGTCATCAATAACAGTTAGCAGTGCACCGTGTAGCCTCAATGACCGTATTATGCAACCGCTTTGTACGATCGAAATCGTGCCGTGCCGTGCCGATGCCCGGTGCTCGTCGATTTAATTAGCGAAGTCAAGTGTCAGCTCATCAGTGAATCACCCCAAAGATGCTGTGGCTTCCCTCTAGTGAGGCCCGTTTAATCCGCTGATCCGGTTGAACAACCGTCGCATCACCGAAGCACATTGATTGCAAATTGGATGCAATCCAATTGGTAGGCGGAGACGAAGAGTCGATACACCGAGTGCGGAATTCGAAATTATAGTCGAAACACCTACCGCTTAGGCAACAAAGACGTACAAGAGTGAAATTACTTGCAGATTTTCACACCTTCAGCCCGGAAAGACAATTAATATCGACATAAGGAACTGGCCTGATCCAATAACAACTCCTCGCCGGACCAAAAGAAATAGGTTTTTCTCTGTTTACTGGGATTTGTTTTCCCACATTCCCGTAGGAGAAACGGTACAACTTAATTGACACCCACTTGTCCAAGGGGCGAGAGCCCGGGTGGGTTGATTTATTGTGACAAGTTCATGCTATCGAATTTCTACACTATCTTTCTACAGCACGAAACAAATACAGAAGCAGCAGCAGCAGCAGGCAAGGCAAAACGACTGTTGAGTGGCATGCAATTAGTTCCGTATGAGGATTGAAAATGTTTGCATGTCGGGGTTGACTGGATGGCTGATCACTGTGCACAGTCCTCCACAGGTTAGGCACCAGTACCAATACACCGGAAACGGATTCCACTTTTCTGTGGTTTGCTACGTACATACTGAGCTTTAGCACGAACACATCACATCAAATCATGAGTTGTTCCAGCTTGGCAATATAGGTCATCAAAACATCAGCATAAATATGATATGATATTGCAAAACCGTTGGAGCGCAAAAAAAAACAAACTACCGCAGGTCAACTTTGAAGGATGGATGATGAAGTGCAGGTACGTTTTTTTCCTTCCCTAAAGTATTTATGCATTTGCGAGAAATTTCGACTTAATTGAGTTAACGAGAAGTTATTCACTTCGTACAACGGTGCTTGCGGTGATTTTGTCAACGTTGTACTACCGTACTGAAATCGGTCATTTCATTTTGAGGTCATGCACTCGGATCACTCACTCACTCAATGTACACACTTCGGACAAACCCTGTGATTTTACGTCTTATTAGATGCACATTAATGGAGCGTCGTAATTCACACAAATTTACGTTCAAGAACATTTAATATTGCGTCAAAAATTCCATGACATGAAATTTATTAAAATAAAACCAAGACATATAATGATGGGCGACCGCCGGGACTTGAACCGAAAATCATTGGATCACGAAGCACCCCCGTTAATCGACTGAACCACAGACGCACACATCTGCTTGGCTGATAAAAGGTGCAGTTAAATTCATACAGTCGCACTCGCTAGCCGGAGTGCATATTACAGTCGAAACTAGTAAAATTCATACTAATCCAATATTAAGTCAACACAAATGAAATTTCTCTTCGTTTGACAAATTACGTCTATATGAATTACATTGTATGGGAATTGAGTGAACTGTAAAACTAAGTGTGTAACCCGATCAACAGAGCATAACAGGATTTTATCAAAGTTATATATGATCTTAATATTTATATCTCATTATGTTATAAATATGATTCCAAATCAGAAGCAAACATTCAGATTTTATTAAGATTATAGCAAGTCTATATATTACATTAAGGGCCGTTTTACTTCAGATAAAACTATACTAGAAAATTGAGAAAAAAAAGTGTTCAAACACTTTTGTCGATCATGTTTTTGACTTTCAACCCGAAAAATGCTATGCTTCAATAAAGAGCAGTAAAAAACATTTTGTCCAATTTCACATACCTGAAGATGCTTTTGAAAGCAGTAATTTAATATTTGATTTTGAAATGACGGGCTAAACTTTAAATTTAAGAACGTTCCTAAGTAATTCCTACTTGAATTGTGCAAAATTTTTGTTCAAATATTAATTTTAAATTGAAAAGAAATATGTTTCATGATGGTTTTGTGCTTTTTCTCTTACTAACAAAGAAAGGTAAGGCGAAAGCTTTAAAACTCGACTAATAAATATTGGAAAAAGTGATATAGCATTCGACTCAGTTCATTGAATTCTGCAATGTTTCCTCAGATATGATTTTCACGAGCTTGGAGTCAAATGAATGCTTCAATTCTTCAATTTTATCTAACGTCTTGAAAAGTGACGCTGCAATAAACGAAAAACAAAATCTAAACTGGGCTCAAAACCAAAATCTAAACTCAGTTCAATACTTTTTCGATTTATAGGTCTAGTTTAGTTCTAAAATAGCCCCTTTGTCATTCATATGCCGGTTGGAAGGAAACGACGAAAGAGGTGGAGAGCGATAGATTATTTTTGTAGCAATATGGACGTACACTAGTTATTATGTGATGCCAATATATCCAACCAACCTCAGTTGGTTCTCATGCCCCGATGCAATCGTAGCGTATGTTGGCAACTCAAAACTTCCCGGTTCGGAACCAGTTGCTTAGCTTAGCTGCATGACTTGTTTTATGACAAATCAAATCGCCTAAAGGTATGCCATTTCATGTTACTTCGCGAAATCTATTTTTAGATTTGCACGGTAGAACGTTTCCCCCCAAAAAAATGGGTAATAATAGCTGAAAAGTTGTACTACATTTGTAACAAATTAAAATATAACATTGATATTCACATATCTTGGTTTGTAACAATTTTGTTATCACCTAGGTTAAATTGAGTTATAATTTTTGTTATGTTAACTATTAACGAGCCCAAGATTATGACCAATTTAGATATAAAAAAACGAAACAACCCCAGATAAAATTTTGTTCTCCCTTGTTGATCGGGTAAAAAATCATTTCTGTTTCAGGATTGTTGCGTTGAAATAAAACAGAGCTGGGCTATCAAAATCAAGATTTTTATTGCACTTTCAGCATAAAGTGTCAACAGTCTTATAACATTTTGAATTCAGATGTAGTAATTGTGATTGTCAGCTTTTTATTCCGCTATTTCTTCATTTCGGAAGCATTTCGAGTCATTTTGCCCCAGTCTCTTTCAGCTTCCACTTTGCATTAGCCCAATATTTCTCAACTTCTGGTGAAATTGATGACAACTGAGTGGATAGAAGTCTCTTTCGATTGAATCACGCAACACTGAGGTGTCTTTTGACAGTAGCAGTAGTAGCTAGCAAAATCCTACCAAAGTTTTACAGTGCCTTCGAGGGCCATGAAGAAAGTTATAATGAGTTCTCCCAGACACTCTTTCTTTTGCAATTTCAATTCCGTAGACTCGTTTCAAACGAAAACGTCAGTATTTTTTCCGCAACTGAAAATTTATTGCCATATCATTTTTTTGTGTAAAAAAAATAGTTAATACATTCAAATGTTTAGTGCATCGAACACTGAGGTCTTTTTTTACGCGGGTTTTTAAACGCGTATTTTCGAAGGAACGTTTTTTTTTTGCGGATTTCCGATGTTACGCGGATTTCCGATGTTACGCGGATTTCCGAAGTAACGCGATTTTTTTCAGGCGAATTTCCGCAGTTACGCTGCAAGTCGCTTGCCACATCAGATTTTTTTGTGAAACTAAAATAAGCAATGCATTCAAATGTTTAGGTCTTTTCATACGAGGTTTGAGTTCTTTTCTCACGAGATTTTTCTATGCGGGTTTTCATACGCGGAGTTCCGAAGCTACGCGGAGTTCCAAAGCTACGCGGTTTTTGTTAGGCGGATTTCTGAAGTTACACGATTTTTTACGCGAATTTCCGAAGGTCTCCGGTTTTTTTGTTTTGTTTTAGAAATACATGAAAGGTCGATTTTGTATGTTTTTTTAAAGATTACACCAGATCTGGACGTTTTATGCATTTTTAAGACATTCAGAAGCATACCAAAATTCTTTAGTTTTGCGGTTTTTTCACGCGGATTTTCGAAGTTACGCGGTTTTTAAGCGGATTTCCGAAATTAGGCGAATTTCTACGCGAATCTTCGAAGTTCTTCGATCTTCTTGTTTTGTCTCAGAAATGCATGAAACGTCGGGATCTGTTGTTATCCCGAATGTTTTTTCAACTCAACTCTCTGACACTGGTAAAATTTTCGATTTTTTAAAAAACATAGTTTTCGGAATTACACCAGATCTCGATGTTTCATGCATTTCTGAGACATTTGGCATAAAAAAAACTCTTTAATTTTGCGATTGTTTTTCTACACGGATTTCCGAAGTAACGCGGTCCAAAAGTCCCGAAGTCGCTTTGAAAATATTTTTTTTTGTTTAGATTACATTAGATCTCGACGTTTCATGCATTTTTAAGACATTTCGATATGTTTTAAAAAACAGTTTTAGATTACACCAGATCTGGACGTTTTATGCATTTTTAAGACATTCGGAATCATACAAAAATTTCTTTAGTTATGCGGTTTATTCACGCGGATTTTCGAAGATACGCGGTTTTTTTAAGAGGATTTCCAAAATTACGCGATTTTTTTAAAAAACATAGTTTTTGAGATTACACCAGATCTCGACATTTCATGCATTTCTCAGATATTCGACATATCAAAATTTTTTGTTTTGCGATTGTTTTCTACACGAATTTCCACAGTAACGCAGTCCAAAAGTCCCAAAATCGCTTTGAAAATATTTTTTTTTAGATTCCACCATATCGCGACGTTTCATGTATTTTTAAGACATTTGGTATCAAAAAAAGAATTTCGATTTCGGAAATCCCATGTCCCAAAGTGTCGATATTTTTCAAACAAAACTTTCTCGATATTACACCAGATCTGGACGTTTTATGCATTCCTAGTACATTTTGCATCAAAAAAATCCTCAGTTTTGCAGTTTTTTTCTACACGGATTTTCGAAGCTAAAGCCCGATTTTTGCCCAAAACAAATTTCGTTTAATATTACACCAGATTTCGACGTTTCATGCATTTCTGAGACATTTGGCATTGAAAAAAAATTTCGATTTCGTGAATCTCAAGAATTTTCCATGTACCAAAGTCGATTTTTTTTCAAAACAAATTTTGTTTTTTGAATCCTAACGTCGATATTTCTCGAAAAGCAGTTTTAGATTTTACCAGGCCTGGACGTTACATGTATTTCTGAAACTTTTAGCATCGGAAAAATAATTTCGATTCCGGAAAGCTCAAGTCCTAAAATCGATACTTCTCAAACAATTCTTTTTTAGATTTATTTATGCATTTCTGAGACATTTGGAATTTAAAAAATCCTTAGTTTTGCAGGCAATCGATTTTGGAAATCTCAAAAATCTTATTTCTTTGAGATTACACCAGATTTTGACGTTTCAGGAATTACTAAGACGTTTGGAATCAAAAAAATCAACTAAATCTGAACGTTTCATGCGGATTTTCGAAGCTACAAGGTCTCAAAGTCCGAAAGTAGCTTAAAAAATAAATTTTTCAAATTAATTTTTAATTCTCTGAGTCACTCAGACGAAGAGTGTAGCCGGGTATGCATATAAAATCTGCCCCCAAACAGAAATAAAATGGATATAAGCTGTTTAGATTTATGTTTGAGATTATTTTTCCAAAAATTTAACCCTTTAACTGCCATATTTGAGGTGTTAGGGTAAAAAAAGTTTCATTTTATTTGAATTTTCAAAAAATTTCTTTAGCAAAAAATTTGAAAAAAATCTGGAATATTTTAGGCATTACAGGAAACCTTTCTGTTTTTTTCAGATTTTTTCAAAATGTATTTCATGTAAAAAAATATATAAAAAATTTTCTATTTTTTTTATTGGCAATCACAATTTTGGTACCAGTCTAGATTTTACATAAAAAATAAATAATATATGAGTACAGTACACTGTATTATTTTCAGATTGTTTAAAATTGTGTGTACCCTATCAGACTTTAAAAGAAAAAAAATCAATCGAAAAACCATGCGTCTCCATCAAATTATCATCTGATGGAGACGCATGGTATTTAGTTCTAAAATAATTTATCACATGCCCTTAGAACGAAATACCATGGGTTTCCATCACCAACTTGAGTTCAGGGCTTGAGTATTACTAATGATAAAAGAATTTCATTGCTAATATTATTTACACACGCCCGTACGCCTGTCTCGGTTTAGCTAGCAATAATGTAGGAAAACAGCTTGTTCGCACGCATTAGTGAACATGTTCGAAATACTTATCAGTTCAGTATATTAATCCTCACTGGTCCTTCCTTATAAATTACAACCGTTCGCTGGCATACATGTTCACTAGTGCATCCCGTACATTATTGCTAGGTAAATCGTGTCAGGCGTGCAGGCACAAGGAATGAAATTATTTTATCATTACTAATTACATCAATACCCAAGACCTGAACTCATTGTGTATGATTTCAAAACTAAATACCATGCATCTCCATTGATTGATAATTTGATGGAGACGCATGGTTTTTCGAATTATTCATCTTTTTAAAAGTCTTATATTATACCCGTCCACAATTTAAAAAAAAAAAATTGAAAATAATACAGTGTAATGTACTCATAAATATTTTTTTTTTGTTAAATCTAGACTGGTAAAAAAATTGTAAATACGAATTAAAAAAATCGGAGATTTTGAACATTTCTTTAACATGAAAAACATTTTGAAAAATTCTGAAAAAAATCGAAAAGGTTTCCCGTTATGCCTAAAATATTCCTGATTTTTTTCAATTTTTTTGCAAAAGAAGTTTTTTAAAAATTTAAATAAAATGAAAATCAGAAGAACCACCCTAACACCACAAATATGGCAATTAAAGGTTTAAAATTTTGGTAAAATCATCTCCAACACAAATCCTTTCAATCAGCTTATATCAATTGGGGGGCAGTTTTTATATGCATATGCATATGGGGGCAGTTTTTATATGCATACCCGACTACACCCTTTATCGTAGTGTAAAATAGAAGATGAAAGATCGAAGATAGCTTAACATGACATGCCAACATTTATTTAACGTCGGTTTTTTGCATTTCCGTCCAATCAAAGTGTGTAGTGGAAACAGAGCACAACTATAGTTAAAGTTCTAGAAAAAGCGAGATAAAAGTCACTAGAAGCGAAAGAACTACGAAGGTGTGAAGTTTTTAACGAGATAAAACTATAACCAAAGCATTAGAGGGATAAATAAGTTCGTGCCGGTTTTTTTTTCGAAATTTGTAACTTCATTGATTAGAAGTTCAATATTTAATACTTTTTACCTTTTTCTGGCAATTCACGGAAATCCGTCTTAAAAAACTTGACCGGATTGGCAGCAATCAATGAATCGATCCATTTTTGAAGTCATCAGAAGTGCTCGGCAATCAAGCCACGCTGCGTCGATAGGAACAAACAGTAATCGGTAGGAGCAATGTCTTGGCTATACGGTGGGTAGGATAGGGCTTCCGATTTGAGCGTTTCTAAGCATGTTTTTACCGGACGTGTAACAAGTGGACGAGCATTGTCATGTTGCGAAATTGCTTTTTCTTGTCTATCGGTGCATTGTGGTCGATTTTCTCGTAATGCTAGGTTCAAACGTATTAATCAGTAGACCTCCTTACACTCCGTTACTGCAGCTCCTAATACATCATACCCAGCTGGTTCCACCATATAAAGGCCATAACCTTCAGGCCAAGAATATTCTGGAAGGCCATCGATGATGGTGCACGGCCAGGGTATTCATAAGTTGCTCAGCGATTTGGATTACTCCCAAATCTCCGTTTACGAACATTTTTTGACGTTACCCTTTTTACGTAACTCTTTTTACAAACCAAATCCCAAATAACGTAATTTTTTTTTCGAGCCTACTTCTTGAAAAGAGGCATCCAATGAAAACGATTTTCGGGAATATCAATGGAAACTATTACAACACAGGTACTTTTGGAACGGGTTTAAAGAGTAGATTCCGGAAAATAATGTTTGAGGGATTTTGAAATTCCAAGATGGCGATTTTTTTACCTTCCGGTTTATTGTTCCCTGTAAAACTTTACAATATGTGTCTTTCCCTGAAGAATTTGATGAAGAGGTGTCAGAAAACAATGCTTACCGTCATTCCAAAATCCAAGATGACGACTTCCGGTTTAATTATATTCATTGAAAACCCTTGAAATATGAGTATTTTCGCAACGGATTTGATGAATAAGTGTTGGAAAATAATGTTTAGGATCGTTCCAAAATCCAAGATGACGACTGCCGGTCTATTGATATTCCTTGAAAACTCTTACAATATGGGTAATTTATGAATAGGTGCCGGAAAATCCAAGATAACGATTCAATAAACCTCAAACCGCCATCTTGGATCTTGGAACGACCGCAAACATTGTTTTCCGGCACCTATTCATCCAATCAGTTCCGAAAATACCCAAATTGCAAGGATTTTCAAAGAATATCAATAAATCGGAAATCGCCATCTTGGATTTCAGAACCACCTCAAACATCATTTTCCGACATCTACTCATCAAATTCGTTCCGAAAATACCCAAATCGTAGCGGTTTCAGGAAACATCAATTAACCGGAAGTCGCTATCTTGGAACATGAAACGACCCCAAACATCATGCAAGAACCTAATCTTCATATCCGTTTCTAAAATTGTCATATAATTGGGGTTTTCCACATTCATCACAAAAAAAAATTGTTTACTTGCCAAATGCCAAATCACGTATTCTTTTTTTTGCGATCTTCCTCGATTCACGAACCCCTGTTTAGTTCGTAAATGGAGGTTTCGGTGTATTGGAATGAACCGACTTTTCATCGCCAGTAACAATTCGATGCAAAATACCTTTTCTATTGTACCGCTGAAGCAGTTGTTCGCACGAGAAGAATCGACGTTCGACGTCCCTCGGCATCAATTCATGTGGCACCCAATTACCTACCTTTCGGATCATTTCAATTGCTATGAAACGTTGGCAGATGACTAGCTGAGTAACTCCGAATGACTTTGCAAGTTCTGTTAGAAAACGGCCCGAACTGATTTATACACTTATGAAAAGCGAAAAGGTTACAAATTTATAGGATACAAAAAATAATTATAGATCAACTAAAATATAAAAAAACCCTTCTTAATCCACCTAGTGGTGTGATAATGCCTTTGTCTACTTTCATAACAGTCTCATGAAAATATGTTTCATACATTTATTAAATAATTTTAGACGCCAATTGATTCAGATTGATTCGAGTAGTTCACAAAAGCATGCTTCAGTGTTTATGTCACACAGTCAGCATCATTTTTCCAAACTAGTGCTTGACATTTGCGTTGCCTATTTGTATGAGAACAGTGATGCTAATCTAAAAAACCCTTCTTAATCCACCTAGTGGTGTGATAATGCCTTTCTCTTCTTTCATAACAGTCTCATGAAAATATGTTTCATACATTTATTAAATAATTTTAGACGCCAATAGATTCAGATTGATTTGAGTAGTTCACAAAAGCATGCTTCAGTGTTTATGTCACACAGTCAGCATCATTTTTCCAAACTAGTGCTTGACATTTGCGCTGCCTATTTATATGAGAACAGTAATGCTAATCTAAAATAAAAAAGCCTTCTTAGTCCACTTAGTGAAATTTTCATATATCTTGAAAAATCACCATAGGGGGGAGTACATGAAATTTTCGAAATCGAAAAAAAATTTTTGATGCCAAAAGGCTTAGAATTGCATGAAACGTCGAGATTTAGTGTCATCTCGAAAAAAAAAATTTTTTGAAAAAATCGACTTTGGGACTTAGAAAAAATATGAAAATTTTTCTAAGTCCCAGAAAGTTGATTTTTTCAAAAAAAAATTTTTTTGAGATGACACTAAATTTCGATGTTTCATGCAGTTTTAAGAGTTTTGGCATCAAAAAAAATTTTCGATTTTGGAAATTTCATGTACTCCCCCCTATGGTGCTTTTTCAAGATCGAAAATTGTCAAACCTTTACCACCGGGCAGCACCCCTTAAGCATGTCCGATTTAGGTCAAATTTTGCATGAAGGCTTTTTTCGAGGTGCTTGAACTTTTGAGCACTAGAACTTAACGAAAATAGAGGTGATCCCAAAATTTTGGCACCCATATATATATATATATATATATATATATATATATATATATATATATATATATATATATATATATATATATATATATATATATATATATATATATATATATATATATATATATATATATATATATATATATATATATATATATATATAAGAGCGGTAAAAATCAACGTGTTTTGTCGGTTACGTCACTTATACAATTATATATCTGGAACCAAAAGTCACAACCATTTGATCTTCGAACTTGATCAACGGCCCGACAGTAGCTTTCAAACGAGCCCAAGTTTGTTAAAATCGGATCAGCCATCTCTGAGAAAATTGAGCGCGTTCAAATACAACGCTTTTTGTCGGTTACGTCACTTATACAATCATATCTCCGGGACCAAAAGTCACAGCCATTTGATCTTCGAACTTGATCAATGGCCCGCCAGTAGCTTTCAAACGAGTCCAAGTTTGTTCAAATCGGTTCAGCCATCTCTGAGAAAATTGAGCGCGTTCAAATACAACGCTTTTTGTCGGTTACGTCACTTATACAATCATATCTCCGGAACCAAAAGTCACAGCCATTTTATCTTCGAACTTGATCAATGCCCCGATAGTAGCTTTCAAACGAGCCCAAGTTTGTTAAAATCGGTTGAGCCATCTCTGAGAAAATTGAGCGCGTTCAAATATCTTCGAAAAGTGCACACACATACACACACACATACACACACACACACATACACACACACACACACACACACACACACACACACACAGACATTTTCCGATCTCGTCGAACTGAGTCGAATGGTATATAACACTATGGGTCTCCGAGGCTCCGTTCGAAAGTCGGTTTTTCCAGCAATTCTAATACCTTTCTATAGAGAAAGGCAAAACCCTTCTTAGTCCACTTAGTGGAATTTTCATATATCTTGAAAAATCACCATAGGGGGGAGTACATGAAATTTTCGAAATCGAAAAAAAAATTTTGATGCCAAAAGGCTTAGAATTGCATGAAACGTCGAGATTTAGTGTCATCTCGAAAAAAAATTTTTTTGAAAAAGTCGACTTTTTGGGACTTAGAAAAAATATGAAGTCCCAGAAAGTTGATTTTTTCAAAAAAAAATTTTTTCGGGATAACACTAAATTTCGATGTTTTATGCAGTTTTAAGAGTTTTGGCATCAAAAAAAATTTTCGATTTTGGAAATTTCATGTACTCCCCCCTATGGTGCTTTTTCAAGATCGAAAATTGTCAAACCTTTACCACCGGGCAGCACCCCTTAAGCATGTCCGATTTAGGTCAAATTTTGCATGAAGGCTTTTTTCGAGGTGCTTGAACTTTTGAGCACTAGAACTTAACGAAAATAGAGGTGATCCCAAAATTTTGGCACCCATATATATATATATATATATATATATATATATATATATATATATATATATATATATATATATATATATATATATATATATATATATATATATATATATATATATATATATATATATATATATATATATATATATATATATATATATATATATATATATATATATATATATATATATATATATATATATATATATATATATATATATATATATATATATATATAAGAGCGGTAAAAATCAACGTGTTTTGTCGGTTACGTCACTTATACAATCATATTTCTGGAACCAAAAGTCACAACCATTTGATCTTCGAACTTGATCAATGGCACGACAGTAGCTTTCAAACGAGCCCAAGTTTGTTGAAATCGGATCAGCCATCTCTGAGAAAATTGAGCGCGTTCAAATACAACGCTTTTTGTCGGTTACGTCACTTATAGAATCATATCTCCGGAACCAAAAATCACAGCCATTTGATCTTCGAACTTGATCAATGGCCCGACAGTAGCTTTCAAACGAGTCCAAGTTTGTTCAAATCGGTTCAGCCATCTCTGAGAAAATTGAGCGCGTTCAAATACAACGCTTTTTGTCGGTTACGTCACTTATAGAATCATATCTCCTGAACCAAAAATCACAGCCATTTGATCTTCGAACTTGATCAATGGCCCGACAGTAGCTTTCAAACGAGCCCAAGTTTGTTCAAATCGGTTCAGCCATCTCTGAGAAAATTGAGCGCGTTCAAATATCTTCGAAAAGTGCACACACATACACACACACACATACACACACACACACATACACACACACACACACACACACAGACATTTTCCGATCTCGACGAACTGAGTCGAATGGTATATAACACTATGGGTCTCCGAGGCTCCGTTCGAAAGTCGGTTTTTCCAGCAATTCTAATACCTTTCTATAGAGAAAGGCAAAAAGCCTTCTTAGTCCACTTAGTGAAATTTTCATATAGCTTGAAAAATCACCATAGGGGGGAGTACATGAAATTTTCGAAATCGAAAAAAAAAAATTTTGATGCCAAAAGGCTTAGAATTGCATGAAACGTCGAGATTTAGTGTCATCTCGAAAAAAAAAATTTTTGAAAAAATCGACTTTTTGGGACTTAGAAAAAATATGAAAAGTTCCAGAAAGTTGATTTTAAAAAAAAAAATTTTTTTTGAGATGACACTAAATTTCGATGTTTTATGCAGTTTTAAGAGTTTTGGCATCAAAAAAAATTTTCGATTTTGGAAATTTCATGTACTCCCCCCTATGGTGCTTTTTCAAGATCGAAAATTGTCAAACTTTTACCACCGGGCAGCATCCCTTAAGCATGTCCGATTTAGGTCAAATTTTGCATGAAGGCTTTTTTCGAGGTGCTTAAACTTTTGAGCACTAGAACTTTACGAAAATAGAGTTGATCCCAAAATTTTGGCACCCTTATATATAAGAGCGGTAAAAATCAACGTGTTTTGTCGGTTACGTCACTTATACCATCATATATCTGGAACCAAAAGTCACAACCATTTGATCTTCGAACTTGATCAACGGCCCGACAGTAGCTTTCAAACGAGCCCAAGTTTGTTAAAATCGGATCAGCCATCTCTGAGAAAATTGAGCGCGTTCAAATACAACGCTTTTTGTCGGTTACGTCACTTATACAGTCATATCTCCGGAACCAAAAGTCACAGCCATTTGATCTTCGAACTTGATCAATGGCCCGCCAGTAGCTTTCAAACGAGCCTAAGTTTGTTAAAATCGGTTCAGCCATCTCTGAGAAAATTGAGCGCGTTCAAATACAACGCTTTTTGTCGTTTACGTCACTTATACAATCATATCTCCGGAACCAAAAGTCACAGCCATTTGATCTTCGAACTTGATCAATGGCCCGACAGTAGCTTTCAAACGAGCCTAAGTTTGTTAAAATCGGTTCAGCCATCTCTGAGAAAATTGAGCGCGTTCAAATACAACGCTTTTTGTCGGTTACGTCACTTATACAATCATATCTCCGGAACCAAAAGTCACAGCCATTTGATCTTCGAACTTGATCAATGGCCCGACAGTAGCTTTCAAACGAGCCCAAGTTTGATCAAATCGGTTCAGCCATCTCTGAGAAAATTGAGCGCGTTCAAATGTCTTCGAAAAGTGCACACACATACACACACACAGACATTTTCCGATCTCGACGAACTGAGTCGAATGGTATATAACACTATAGGTCTCCGAGGCTCCGTTCGAAAGTCGGTTTTTCCAGCAATTCTAATACCTTTCTATAGAGAAAGGCAAAAACTAACTCTTTTTCACGAGCCTATGCGTAAAAACAAATGTACGTCTAATATGAAAACATGTGTTAAGATTAAAGACGTTTTCTTGAAACAGCTTTGACCAAAAGTTTTCCGGAACCGATATTGGAAATCATCTCAAAATTCAAGGTGCCCATAACAAGATGGATATTTTCGGAACTTACTTGATGATTGTATAACAGGAGTTCCCAAACTATTTTGGGTCATGGACCCCTTTACTAAAATAATTTAGGCCACAGACCCCCATCAACGAATTCCTTTGAAAATTCAATTTCTTTCTTTTTTATTATTGATGTAAAATACTTACCAATTTCTGCGGATGGCCAAATAAACACAACTTTTTAAGCGTGAATATTCAAATAAAAACTTATATCAAACAATAGAGAGTGGATTTCCTGACATCGTCGACTTTGGGAATCCCTCTTGTATAGTATAAAATCACGTTTGAATTCGTTTCAAAATCCAGCAAGTCGCTATCCCGGTCCATCTATATTATTTGAAAACTCTTTCGATAAAAGTATTTGTGGAACGAATTTCAGGAAAACGATGATGGGAGTCATCTCGAAATTTAAAATGCCGACTTGCGGTCTATCAATATTATGATATATTTTTAACAGATTGGACAGCTACATACTAAAAACTCTTTCGGGGAATGGATATTTTTTGAAAATCTTCGACTCAGGCCCTTACTTGTAGAAACCAAATATACTCATAACACATGGATCAATAAGTCCCGAGACTAACAATGTAAACAACATTTTCTTTGCAAATTTTTTTTTATTCATCATCATAATCACCTTTTAGACTGATACAATGGTTCCAACGTTTTTCCAATTTTTCAATACCATGTTTATAAAAAATTTATCTTTCGCTTCAAAATAAGCTTCAGTTTCAGCGATGACCTCCTCATTTGAGCCAAATTTTTTTTCCTGAAGCATTTTTTAAGATCAGCAAAGAGCCAGTAGTCACTGGGGGCTAAATCTGACGAGTATGGGGTGTGGGGAAGCAGATCAAAGCCCAATTCGTTCAATTTCGCCATTGTTTTCATCGACTTGTGGCAGGGTGCATTTTGCATCGAAAGCAATCGCGGCACCCACTTGGAAAAAATCTTATTCATGCTAAATTTTTCATGAAGGATAGTAAATACACTTCCATATGATATCTGTGTCATCTCAGCAATCTCACGGAGCTTCACTTTACGATCTTTCATTTTAATTTTTGTCACTTCACTCACATTTTCCGGTGTAATGCCTTTCACAGGTCTACCCGAGCGTTCCGCGTCATTTGTGTCGGTACGACCACGTTTAAACTCGGCGAACCACCGACAAATCGTTGCTTTTGATGGACAAGAGTTCGGATAACATTTTTCAATCCATTGTTTCGCTTGCACGGTGTTTTTACCCATTAAAAAAAACAATGTTTTATCAAAACACGAAACTCGGTTTTTTCCATTTTTTAAACAAACTACAAAATGACTTTACTCCAACCTCGATAACTCAGCTGTTTCTGGTCGGATCGACTTAAAATTTTGACCCATTTCAAGTAAAGGTTAGTACTCTAGAAAGACGTGGTTACTGGTTTACTACGAGCGCACAGTGGTTTGAATCGACAAAAACGTGAACTTAATTCTCTAGCCGTTAAACCGTTTATCCGATACACATAGTTCCTTTGGAGAACTCATTCACAAAAATATACCTCGTAATTTGATCACAATAAAAAATGTGCAAAGCCTACTACGATAAAAGTTCATTTCAACAACTTTTTTCCCTTAAGAGATAGAAAAACGATGTCTTCTACAAAGTTTTAGAACTTCTAACGAGAAAAAACTTTGCCGAAGGAGTTATAGGTCTAACGCAAAAAGTTTCGGATATATGAAGCATTTTCGTTTGAAACCATTTAAAATCAATTTTTTGTACATAACTTCTTTCGCAATTATTTTCAGTGTCTACTATGTTCGAGACAATTACTAAAAACGTAAAATTACACATTTTCGTTGAAGATTGTGTACGGTTTGGCCTTTTCCTTAAAAAGTTATTTAACATTTAAACTTTTATATGCACTAACTTTAACTACTAATAGGAAGCAGGGTCGCAGACCAAAAGGCACATACAAATACTTTTTGGAAAGCTTAAATCAAGTAATATAAAGTTACGAAGTGTGTAGGGTGGCCTTTTTAAATTGTGTGAATGAGACAACAAAATATAGAGAGCTTTTTTGACCATTTTCTTAGGAAAACTTACATTAATAAAATTGTTTATCTTCATATCATGCGGTTTTTGGTGATATCAACCGATAAGTTACCTTTAGGCAACAACTTTTGCAAGAAATTGCAGTCGAGGTATAAAAATAGAGCATTAGTTTTAACACCAGACGAAAGAGAAGACTTTTCACTATAGCTTACTATTATGACTTACTCTCAGCGAGTACCGAGCCTTTCGGAATTCCTCTTCAAAGTGAATGTTGATTTATCACAAAAAAATCTCGATATTACCGACTTCAGTAGAAAACGTAATAGAATTGCAGTAAGACAACAGATTAGTTACAAATTCTCTAAAACCAAACAAACTTGTTTTTGTTGGTTATTATTCTTTATTCTTAGTCTGCGCATGTTTTTATACTCAAGTTCGGGCATTTCTCTATTAAAAAAATGTCTAGACTCATAGTTTACATAATTTGATCTGATACTTTACCGTGGACGCCTGTATGTAACGTTGAACCACTCACGCATTTTATTGAAATATTATCATCGACCAAATGCTCCAGCATTTGTATTATCAACCAACTCTTTAGTGTTCTTAAAAACAATATGCCGCGCTGCTCTCACCAACACCAACAGTGCATATTTGAAGCAAGAAATTTAATATAAAGTTACTTCTTTGTGCTTCATTTGTCAATACTGTAAAAGTAAAACTAAGCGTCAATTAAATAAACGGTCATATTCATTGAAATTAATGTATTCCAATTTAGTTTTACATCGAGAATGGTTTTGAATCGAATTTTTTATTCAACTGATGTCCATTTCACAGTACTATTTATTTAGAAATCGTGTGAACTTCATTATTTTTTTCAGTGTATGGCTTAATTCATTAGGACGTATTTCGTAGAACGACATGATTTTACAAAAAAGATTCAGCCTTTCAAGCAGGCTACACTTACACATTTCAATACATAGAAATTAATCGCAGAAGACTTGAATTTAATCGATGTTTTTGGGCGTACTGGTAATGGTGTAAGATATCACCCTTGAAATGAATTGGATTGGAATTAAGAGAACGGATAAAGAATATTCTATTAAAAGAATAAGTACAACTTTTCGAAATTTAATGAGAACGTTAACATGCTTCTTTAGTTTGATCAATTGCATACAAGAATGCATCATGAAATTATATTCAATCATAACACCATTGCACCAAAGCTACACTAACGACTGATTCCAATTTTTGAACATTTCCTACAAAGCACCTTTTAATAAACCAAAAATAATCGTTTTAGTAAATGTTTTTTTCTAAGAAAATGGTCAAAAAAGCTCTATATATTTTGTTGTCTCATTCACACAATTTAAAAAGGCCACCCTACACACTTCGTAACTTTATATTACTTGATTTAAGCTTTCCAAAAAGTATGTGTATGTGCCTTTTGGTCTGCGACCCTGCTTCCTATTAGTAGTTAAAGTTAGTGCATATAAAAGTTTAAATGTTAAATAACTTTTTAAGGAAAAGGCTAAACCGTACACAATCTTCAACGAAAATGTGTAATTTTATGTTTTTAGTAATTGTCTCGAACATAGTAGACACTGAAAATAATTGCGAAAGAAGTTATGTACAAAAAATTGATTTTAAATGGTTTCAAACGAAAATGCTTCATATATCCGAAACTTTTTGCGTTAGACCTGTAGCTCCTTCGGCAAAGTTTTTTCTCGTTAGAAGTACTAAAACTTTGTAGAAGACATCGTTTTTCTATCTCTTAAGGGAAAAAAGTTGTTGAAATGAACTTTTATCGTAGTAGGCTTTGCACATTTTTTATTGTGATCAAATTACGAGGTATATTTTTGTGAATGAGTTCTCCAAAGGAACTATGTGTATCGGATCAACGGTTCAACGGCTAGAGAATTAAGTTCACGTTTTTGTCGATTCAAACCACTGTGGAGCGCCATCTCTGCTTTAGTCTCGGGACTTATTGATCCATGTGTTATTGCAACGATTTTTCTAATAATATCGATGAATCGGAAATTTTCATATTGGAATTTAAAAAGACTTCGAATATTATTTTCTGCCACCTATTTGTCACATCCGTTCCTTTAAATTGTTAAATGCTTAACAATAGTTCCACTTTACTATGGATTAATTCGATTTACGAGATCGAACTTAACCTAAATCAACCCATAACTCTGGAACCGAAGCCTACATCCGGATGAAGCTTTCTATTTAAAAATGTAAATCTCTTTTCGTAGTGACTTATCTTAGCATTTTCAACCTAATCGAACTAGACAACCCGCAAATACGCATACAAACTTACCCACACACCTGAGTCGAGTGATATATAATCAAATCTTTTATTGTCCGGCAATCAACACCTGGATAAAAGGTTCAGAAAGTCATGCACTGGGCATGCAAGACAGTTTTCATGTGTTCGAATCACGAGTTGTAGGGATTTCAAGAGTCATTAACTGTTATGTGTTATAAGAATCGGCTGTGAAGTCTATCGGAACAGAAGATGCGGGAGCGGCCCATTAGGAATAAGGTCATTTGGCATAATACCGTTTGGCATAACGCCGTTTGGCATATCGGCGTTTGGCATGATGGTTTTTTATTGTTTATTTGGAGCAGGGAAAAGCCCGGTGGAGTTAGTTTCTGTCAAACTTGCTCTCCAACAGGCATAAAACCTCCTCATCTTTAGCATCAACAGATTACAACCATCCAAATGATATATTTCACTTAAACATAGCATTTCTAAACTAACTGAAACTAAAACTAATTAGATAGTAACCCTAGGAACAATTTCTTGATAACGTTTCGTGATAGATTACAGTCGGATGAATTGGAACAGTGGTTGAATATTCGGCATATGCTGGCAAAAGGCTCGTTATAACCATAATTAGTTCTAGCATAGGGGGTCCTAAGAAAATAATAGTTTCTAAGATTACGGCGATGGATATCTATTTGTAAAAGCTGTAAGAAAAGCTGTTATTTCGCATAGTAGTTATTTGGCATAATAGTTATTTGGCATAATGGTCATTGACATAATGAACATTTGGCGTAGGGCCATTTGTCATAATAATAATAATTGGACTCGCAATATGTTAATGTAATGAGAAATTTCGTTTGTGTTTCGATGGAAACATCAGAACCGGAATTCAGATCAGTGTGAAAACGAAAGATAATAATTTTAGATGGCGTCCGATTTTGTAAGACCGATCGAGAATAATTCTGAGAAAACATTTAGTAAACAGTATAGTCATCACTGCCACTACCATTGAGAATGGCCTGAAATCTTCGAGAAATACTTTCGATGAAGTTAGTGTGAACAGAGTCAAACATCATCTCGACCGACCTTAAAAGGCTTTGTTTTGTGAGCTTATAGTGCTTTCACTACATTAAATTTTGCGCGCAAAGCTTCTAGCAATCGAATTAATGCTCTGAGCAGCGTTGCCAGGTTGCCAGATTTATCTGGCAAATGCAAATGGATATTTCTCGTTTCGACAGACACTCAAACTAACCAGATCTTTTGCCAGATTTTCCAAATTTTCCTAGATTTTGTCAGATCTCGCTAGATCTTTACGGTTTTGCCTTCAATAGGTGGGGAGACCTTTTTTTTGCTCACTGAAAATTAAGCCCGGCAAAAATGTCCTTGTATATAGTAGACCCAGACAAATCCATATACATTTTTGAGTGTTGACAGATTTTTGAAACTGGCTCCACTTTTACTGGATGTTTGACAGTTCACTTAAATAAATTACAGTTACGTGCGATGACAAGTGCGTATATTACGATACACCAAAACGTTGGGTAACACATGAATATCCTGGCCATGCATCGTCATCAACGGCCCTCCGGAATATTCATGCGGCACAATTACAATGATCTCGGCTCAAATTTGACGGAAATATAAACATTTAAAAGCGTTCATCTGAGTCAGATCGTTTCCACTGTTTGCTGGAATGCATACACGAAGCATTTCACGTTGTCTAGTCGTACCAATTTTATCGTAGCAGCAAAAATTGAAGTTAAATAACTTTTTGGCGCGAAATTGAGAGGAAAATATTCTCGATTCTACTTACAGCCTAGTAGCTGGTTTGATTAGCATGGTTTTATTTTCCCTACTTCAAACTCTTTTAAAATTGCTTACTCATTTAATCAGCTTAGGATGTTCGGAAAATAAAATATATAATTTTTATTCGTAAACAGGACAGGTTGTTTCTGACCGACCAAACGCTTGCAAATAAAAGGTCAGCGCTAATCGGAAAAGTGGATTTCTGCTCTGAATCGGTCAATCGATGCAGCTTGCGGTCGTTGTTGTTTTTTCTGATGTTTACCACTTTACCAACAAGGCGAAAAGCTCTTACCAATTCCGATGGACCTGCGAGGCTGACTTACGAGCCCCATGCGAACTCCTCACCAGGCAGCGTCGGACGATAGTCGTCCGCTAGCAAACCTTGTCAAGTGGGGCTGAAATGAGATCCTGATGCCAGGTCATCATCAGGGAAATTGTCACCACCCATCACCGCACGTCACAGACGCTGGTTCTGCGGCTGGTACTAGTCATTTGGTAAACTCCGACCGATTTAAGTGGACTTGGTTCGGTGGTTGTTATGCTGCGAGAAAAACATTCGATACGGCAGGGAAAATTATGCGGCAGATTGAAGAGGCAGACTCTTCAACTCTTTTCAACCTCCCCACTGGATACAGTCGGTTGAGACTCTCGACAAATTTCGTTCTTGTTTTGCTAATGTTGTTTTACCCGTCGTCGTCGTCGGTTGACAGTAGGGCAACCGGCAGAACATCGTGCAAGGGTTCAACTTGTCACCCAAACGCAGGAGAATTTTTGCGGAACAAAAGTTTTGCTGCTGTTTCGAGTGGGTTCTCGGTTGCCGATGGAATAAATCTACGGGCTGGAGGAGTGCTGCAGGCAGCTTTTCTAGTGGTCAACGACTGTTTGGACAACTTGTTTATACGTGTTCGGTTCAAGGGTCGGGACATTCGGCAATATTCCTCCTGGGGAAGATAGGCCGGAAGGGTAGGGCTTTTTTTTTTTTGGATGTCCTGTTATTTCATGCTACAGGAGGAAGTCGACCATCGAAAGGCCTCCGGTTGGGCAAAGTACAATCTGATCGGATTTAGGACCACACTAAAAATAAACGAAAACGAAAAAAAAACAGTGCACTGCTAAAGTTTCGTGTTCCATTTCACTTGTGTTGATAGGATGACTGCAACTGATGTCTGAAGGCAAAAAGTTCAAATTGGTTTTTCGCCAGCTCCAAGCGTATGCCAGTTTCTGCTAAAGGGTGGGCGGATTCGATGTTTCTGGTTTTTTTTTCGTCTCTCAGCATACGGTTAAATGAAATTTAACTTCCGGGGGTTGTCGTAACGGCGTTTCAACAGAACAGAAGTGAAGATCGGAAACATAATAGCTGCTGCTGGTAATGGGAATATCAAGCGGACTTTCCAAACATACTTAAAAGCTCGATAACAACCCAATTAAAACCCACGTCCTCCCAAACTAGAACGCACTCATGTACGGGTGCTGTTCGGTGCAGCTGCCACGGTGTGGCAACAACCTCATATGAGTATCGCCCCATCATCGCATAATAATCGTTGGAAAACGATGTTTCGTGCTCAACACGAACAATATTTCATCTGACCACTTAGTAGCAACTCAACGACTCTGCACCCGACCAGGTGTGCCAACAGCGGAGCAACAAATCTTCCCGTCAGGACATTATGGCTTCCATGCACTCACCGCCGCCTTTACAGCGTTCAGTGCAATCGGAAGCCCTCCAACACGCGCCCGGAAACCGTACGTACGCTTGTGTGTTTGTGTGTGTTCGTTTGTGTAATGGAGACAGGTAGCAAAAAAAAAGATCCTTCATGTTCATATAAATATTTATGACCCCGAGCAGGCTGCCTTACAGCGTAAAGCCGCCCATTGAGCGACTTCCTGTTCCGCAGCCTTGTGCAAATATGTACATTGTACGGTCTCCTTTTTTTTGTCCCCGCACCGCACAAAAGCGTTTCCGTTAGCCTTTTTCCGAAAGGAGCAAAAATGTAAACACGGTCTTTATGCAAAATCGCTGCCGCCAGTTACGCGACCACTGGCATGCCAGCTGTCGCCACCGGAGCGAGCACGGGTAGGCCATCAAACTACCAGGAACTACCCGGAAACTGTCAGATGGGACTAGTCCGTCCCCACATCCCTACTCCCTTTCTCCTGTTTGCAATTGGGGAAGTGAAGAAATAGTTGACCCTGGAGTGAGACGATTCAATCACGTACCGTTTATTATCGCCATTAACACGAAGTGTTGCCATATTTATTGGGGGAAAAAGGTACGGTGCGTTGGTTTATGGGCTTCGTACAGTCGTGGTGTTTCATGAGCTTTGCTTTACATTGCTGCTTAGTTCGTGGGCAATTTAACGGAACGGTCGCGAGATAATGTGTAGAAGGCACCGACGATTAAGTCGGTTTTGCACTATTGTGGTCACTTTTAATGTTTTACAATGTTGCTCTGATCGCCCGGCAGTGCAGTTCACACCGCCCCTTAGAGACAGTTCGGTATGTTAACCGAGCGCAAAAAAAAATGTGCTAAATCACTGAGAACTGAAGTGTTCAGAATTTAGAAAGGGAAAAATTCCCAGCGCAAATATACAATACCAACTTAAACTCAATTCAATTACTGTACAACTTCCGCCGTTTTTTTTTCAAAATTAGAAGCTTTATTACGAAAAAGTGCTTACAGATGTATTATTCAAAGTATTGTCCGTCAACACATAGCGACAACTTTCTCCCATCTTTCCGGTAATTTTCGGATCCCGGCTCGAAGAAAGCAGTCCTCTTTTGACGCTATCGATGAAGCAATTCATTTTTCCATCTCTTCGAAGGATTGAAAATGTTGATCTGCCAGGCCGTGTGCCATCGAACGGAATAGGTGGAAGTCAGAAGGGGCGACATCGGGGGAATACGGCGGTTGGGACAAGACTTCCCATTTCAGCGTTTCCAGGTTCTTTTTGACTACTTTAGCGACGTGAGGCCGAGCATTGTCGTGTTGGAGGATGACTTCGTCATGTCGCTCTTGATATTGTGACCGCTTTTCTTTTAGCGCGCGACTAAGGCGCATCAGTTGCGTTCGATAGCGATCTCCTGTGATGGTTTCACCCAGTTTTAAGAGCTCATAGAAAATCATACCGAGCTGATCCCACCAAATACAAATCATAACCTTGGCACCGTGAATATTCGGTTTTGCCTTCGACGAAGTAGCATGCCCGGGCTTTCCCCATGATTTTCTGCGTTTAGGATTATCGTATCGAACCCACTTTTCATCACCGGTTACGATTCGATGTAAAAACCCTTTACAATTTTGTCGTTGAAGCAGTTACTCACATACAAATAGACGGCACTCGATGTCCCTCGGATTCAACTCGTACGGCAACCAGTTTCCTTCCTTCTGAAACATGCCCAGGGCCTTGAGACGTTTTGAAATGGCTTGCTGACTCACTCGCAACGATTCGGCAAGCTCTTCTTGGGTTTGGCACGAATCTTCATCAAGCAATGTCTAGTTGTTCATCTTCGAAGGTTTTTTCTCTTCCACCACCATGTTTGTCTTCGACATCGAAATCACCATTTTTAAAACGTTGAAACCACTCCCGACACGTTCTTTTACTTAGAGCAGCATCACCGTAAGTTTCTGAGAGCATTCGATGCGCTTCAGTTGCATTTTTTTTCGAATTGTAACAGAAAAGTAAAACTTCCCGCAAATGACGAGAATTGGGCACATAAACAGACATTTTCGAGCGTGAATAATACGAAAACAAGAACAACTGTCACTGGAACGGCGATGAAAATTCGTTAGGCACTGTACACACTCACTTTAAAGGCATTATCATCTATGTATTTTGACCAGCCTCAGCCGGTACAGCCACCTATCGGAAACAAAGTTGTACACCTGATAATTTCGTATTTGGCAAGCAGTTTTCGGCTGAGAAGAAAAATTCAAGTTGTCGTTGAAATAAGTCTACGAGATCGAGGCAAAAAAAACTACAGGTAAAAAATTTCCTTTTTAGTTTTTGCCATTCTCATATAAAAAGGATAAGCAATCACTGTGACACCGTGTCGTACATAGGCTCGAACCCAGAAAAAACTTTTGAAGGGTTTTCAGGACATGATGCATGGAAAAATATATATAATAACTTGAAATTTTATTTATTGAAAATTATTTATTTTATAATTAAATTTTTTGTTGAAAATTATTCATTTTATAAATGACTTAAACATGACGACATTCGCACTAAATCATATTCGAAGACGACAGAATTTTCTCAGATTTGAATGAAATTTTCTGGGCGTATTGACTTTGTACTGAAATATCACATTGCATACTTTGATCTAGACTGTCTTTTTTGACAATTTTTGACAAAAGTATTATACTAGTGAATTTTACAAAATCAGTTAAATTTTCCAATAAAAATACTGAAAAACTTCCTTAACGAATTGACTTTAAAAATTTTAAAATAATTCACAAACAAAACTTTATATGATAAACACAATTTACAGTGTTTTATTATCAAAAACTAAACTAAACCGAAAGTCAGCCAACTCAGCTGGCGTCGCCCCTGCAGCTTTGTGCCGCCAACCCATCTTGGCTGCGCCACATCAATTATCCAGAATATATAAAAACAAATAATTTTGATGAAAAACCAGAATTTGCAGTGTTCCAATTCATTATGTGATGTAAACGAAATTACTCTTTCGGTGAAATGACCCACTCCCATCCTCAATAATTTTTTTTCCTTTTGCACTCAGTTTCCGGAAAATGCCGCAAATATTCACCTGGTAGACATTCAAAAGTAAATACTTCGATATTAAGTAGCTAATAAAGATAACGAGTTTTTTGGAAATTATTTTGAATGTGAGTTGAAAGATGGCTTTATTGGTCATTTGTTTTTCGAAAATCTTCATCTCCTCCAACGATCGCTTCGAGTAGAAGGCCGACGACAAATCCAGCCAGAACACCGCGTCTTCGCCCTTATGGTATTTCTTGACGAACGACGCAACTTCCAGCAGGTATTTCGTACTATAAATTTCCCCCTTCACTGCCAGTACGGAGCGAAAGAAGAGCGATACAGATATTATAGCGATCTTCCAAGCGAACTTTTCGATACCATTTTTGTAGTACGATTTGTCCTTTGCTTCAAAATAGGCCTCAGTTTCAGCGATTACCTCTTCATTGCTTCTAAATTTTTTACCAGCGAGCATTCTCTTGAGGTCTGAGAACAGGAAAAAGTCACTGGGGGCCAAATCTGGAGAATACGGTGGATGAGGGAGCAATTTGAAGCCCAATTCGTTCAATTTCGGCATGGTTTTCATCGACTTGTGACACGGTGCATTGTCTTGATGAAACAAAACTTTTTTCTTCTTCAAATGAGGCCGTTTTTTTTAAATTTCGTCTTTCAAACACTCTAATAACGCTATATAATAGTCACTGTTGATGGTTTTTCCCTTTTCAAGGTAGTCGATGAAAATTATACCATGCGAATCCCAAAATAAAGACGCCATAACCTTACCGGCCGATTGTTGAGTCTTTCCACGCTTTGGGTTCGGTTCATCGCGTGCAGTCCACTCAGCTGACTGTCGATTGGACTCCGGAGTGAAGTGATGGAGCCATGTTTCGTCCATTGTTGTGAATAATTGTGAATAATATGTCCAACACGTTCCTTTGATATCTTTAGGGTGTCAGCTATCTCGATCAACTTCACTTTACGGTCATTGAAAATCATTTTGTGGATTTTTTTCACGTTTTCATCGGTAACAGCCTCTTTCGGACGTCCACTGCGTTCATCGTCTTCGGTGCTCATATGACCAGTACGAAATTTTGCAAACCACTTACGAATTGTTGCTTCGCCCGGTGCAGAGTCTGGATAACACTCATCAAGCCATTTTTTGGTATCGGCGGCACTTTTTTCCATCAAAAAGTAGTGTTTCATCAACACACGAAATTCCTTTTTTTCCATTTTTTTCACAATAACAAAAGTAGCTTCACTCAAAATGCAATATCTCACAAACTAATAATCAGACAGCTGTCAAATTTATACACGTATCTTTTGAAGGTTGGTACTAACTGAAAATGGTATGGATTTAATTCTAGTGGCACCCTCTCATAGAAACGATATGAACTTTTCAGCCGATCTGTTATTATTTATCATCGGTACCAATACTTATTACAGTTTTCATGTTTTGAATATCTAAATAATCGTTGTTTTAGAAACTTTATAATTTGGAAACGAAAACTTGAACAGCAAATGTGCCATGCTCTGATATTGAAACGAAACTCAAATTTCTAATCGTGTCTGATTCTCTATAATATATTACAAATGGATGAATTGGTGCTATTTTGAAAGCCTTGACAAATCTTTTTTTTTTTCAAAGGACATCAAAATGTTGGAGGACCGATAGGTCAAGCGAATCGCTCTGGATGAAGATTATACTGAAGAATAACAATGTTTCCACGGCAAAATATCGATTTTTCTGTAAGGCGTGCGACTTCTCATTCCATGTAATATGGTGGGACCTGATAGGTGTCGTGTATTATTAACTTGGTGTCTACTCATAACAATTGATGCGTCTGAGCCGAGCATTGCAAGGAAAATTGCCACAGTACACCGATAGACACGACACAGTAATTTTGCAACATGATATAGCTCGTCCGCTGATTGCACAGCCGGTCAAAACATACTTAGAAGCGCTCAATTGGGAAGTCCTGTACCACCCACCGTATAACTCAGACATTGCTCCTTACGATTACTATTTTTTTTAATAACTATTCATTGGATTATGAGTTAAAATTAAATTATTAAGATTTGAATTGGGTGTTCAACCACGAGTGGTGACTTTTCAGCCCTATTATATATATATATATGATTTGGTTATTACCATGAGGACATTATTTGCTTCCGCAATTCTGAGATTTTTGTGTAGGGAAAATTCTAAACCTACTTGTATTGTGTAATGGGGAAAAGGAACTTATATACTAACTTACTAACTAATACAGAGAGCGAATCGATTCAATTGAAGATTGCATCGATTTTTGTCGGAATTTGCTTATAATATTATGTGACATTACATCTAATGGTTCTATATTTGTGAGTCTGTGTAACTCATTTGTACTAAACCAGGGAGGACGCTTCAAAATCATTTTCAGAATTTTATTCTGAATCCTTTGACGCGTTTTCTTCCTGGTGGAACAACAACTTGACCAAATTGGTACTGCATAAAGCATGGCTGGTCTGAAAATTTGTTTATAAATTAACAATTTGTTTTTTAGACAGAGTTTAGAATTTCTGTTTATAAGAGGATATAAACATTTAATAAATTTATTACACTTTTTCTCGATTCCTTCATTGTGATCCTTGAAAGTGAGTTTTTTACGATTACTATTTGTTTCGGTCGATGCCTGGCTGACCAACATGAATTTTTGAAATGGTGATCATGCTGGGAAAAAGTATTGGCTAGCGATGGACAATACTATGAATATTGAATTTGTAACCATTTTTTTCTGAATAAAGTTTCAAATTTCGGACAACGGAACGCACTTCTGTATGCTCCTAATCATATTTATGGAAATTTACGCAACATGAGAAAGACATCACCGCACCACTAGGTGGATTAAAACAAGCTTTTTTTTTTATTTAAAAGATGTTTTTTATTCAGGCCTATTTGCGTACAAGCTTTACGTGGCCGAATTAGCCGATTTTTTAAATATATAATTTTTCGAAGTGGATCTCGTTGTGACTCTTTTTCTAGGAGGAGAAGAGCTTCCATTTCCCTCCTGCGAGGATTGTGGGGCACTTTGTTCGTGGCTCGTCTCGTCGTCCATTGACGCATCGGTGGCATTGTTGATTTCCGTCTTCTTTTCGTTTTCCTTGTTATTCGCAGTCTTGATCTCGTTGTTAGTTACTGTAGAAGCGCCTTGTTGTACATTGGTTGCAGTTGCTGTTTGGTTAGATGGTGAAGGTGATTTTGAAACAGGAGCACTGCACTCACTTGTTTTCGCAGTTTCAGTGCAAGGTTTGCCGTAGTGTGCAGGTTGTTCACAAAACTGACATCTAACCAGTTGATTTTCATACGTAATCAACGTTTTACACGGATGTTTCCCGTCTTGATTAAAAATGATGTAAGATGGAATTGCTTTACGTAGTTGCATACGTACCACTCGCACGCCATTCCGGATACCCGGAAAAAAATTCCGCCATACTTCCCTTTCGATGGAAAGAACTTCACCGTACTGCGACATAGTTTCCCGAACATACTCATCGCTGGACTGCGGGGGAAGGTCATGCACGCGTACTTGTATGGCATTGTCCACCATGTGCACAGGAATTTTGTATTTAATGTTGTCACACTCAACGCTGTGCACCTCGTTGTTAACCGAAGCGAATGCTATTGCATCTCTTTCACGTTTGAACATAATGTACACACAGTTAGACGCCTTGTTGAATTGAATCTCAGTTACATTATTAGCGTCTAGATGCATTCGTTCTTTAAGTAAGATTTCAATTTTATTTGCTGCTGGTCTAACTTTGCAACGCTTGAAATCTATACAAATTGAATTTGGCCTTGTTGGCCAAGTTTCAGGCTTTGTTAAATCGTATTTGACCATTCCGTACACTCTATTGTTCACTGCACTGTATTGTCTTTGTTTCTTTTGCTTCGACCGCAAACGATTTTCGACTGCGTTGGCTGAGATGCGAGCACGAACTGAAAAACAAGTTTTCATTTCAAATAAAGAGATGACTTTTTGGTCAATTGGTTTCTCGTCAAAACATTTTTTTTGTTAAAGGCCAACGTTTCGAAGGTTATATCTTCAGGGCAAAACGACAACAAATATTTTTTTCCCCGCCAACGGCCAACGTTTCGAAGGACGAGAAACCAATTGACCAAAAAGTCATCTCTTTATTTGAAACAACATTAATTGGTCGCACCCGCATCAAAAAAGTTTTTTTTTACGTTTCGTCTTCGACTAGTCAGTGCATAGCAGTTCATATTGAACTGGTAAGCCATTCAGCGGTTCAAAGTGACACAATACTTTACTGATGAAAAGGCGTGGCAGTTTAACATGGACTGTTTTTTTTACAAGGTGAAATGCATTTACGCACGGAGTGTGGGACTCTCCACAAGACTACCCAACTGTTGATTGGAACTACCCACTAAAACACCTTGGATCTCCAACCCTACCTCCCCGGCACCACCGCTAGGTATTACTTCGGGGTGGAAGGCTATTGGTGCTCACAGCACCCTCCCCAAATTTATGCAGAATGGGGATCAGCATCCTGCTCTCGAGGGATCGACCAGTTGGAGGACGAGGTCGGTCCAGTGATGCCGGCTGGAGGGTAACTTCCGGTTCACTGGCGCCTCGGCGACCCAAAACTGATGCTACGTCGCGGAACTACTCGACTAGTCTCCGCCAAAAGATCTAGTCTACACCGAAGAAGGGTTCCCGACGAGGGAAGTCCTCCCGAACCGACGCTTACGGTACGCGTCTACGACCCGACCGAAAGGATGCCTAAGTCGATCCAATGATTCCGGTTGGAGCGTGACTTCCGGTTCACTGGCGCTCAGACGATCCTATCGGTACCACGCGACGATCTACTCATCTAGTCCCCGACAAAGGATCTAGACTACTCCGACGGAGAGTTCCCCGGCGAAGGAGAATCTCCCGACACCGAGTCTCTTACACCAAACGGGACACCCGATGGAGTGCCGAGGTCGGTCCCGCGATTCCGGTTGGAGCACGGCTTCCGGTTCGCTGGCGCCTCGACGACTCGAATCGGTGTTGTGGCGGCTACTCGACTAGCCCCCGCCGAAGGATCTAGCCTATCATCGACAGAGAGTTCCCCGACGAAGGAGGCCCTCCCGAAACCGACGCTTTCGATTCCCTTCAACGCCCGACCGAGAGGATGCCTGTGTCGGTCCAGTGATTCCGGTTGGAGAATAGCTTCTGGTTCACTGGCGCCCCGACGATCCTAGCAGTTTTACGTACTATTCGTCTAGTCCCCAACGATGGATCTAGACTACTCCGACGAAGAGCTTCCCGACGAAGAAGGTTCTCCCGGACCGACGTTTATTCGCTGATCCCTCTTGAGCCTGCTACGGTACGCGGCCGACCTGTTGTTGATCCGCACTCCATTTCCGCTGCAATATGCCCGCAATTTGGGATGCCGCGGTCGACACTGCGTTCCAGTTCTCTACGCAGTAGCACATTCTCTGGATCAGGTTTTCCGGTGTGGTGTCCCTGCCGCATGCCTCCAGTAGCTCACTCCTTTGAGCCGCGAAACGGGAACATGTGAACAAGACGTGTTCAGCCGTCTCGATCTCGTCTGGGCAGCCAGGACATACAGGGGATGTCGGATGGACTGATGTGTCGAAGACGAAACGTAAAACACGCTTAATACAAACCGACTCTTTGCAGTCAACCTCCTGGATAACAATTGATATTTTTTCCTGTTTTCGCATCAGAAAGACAAATGGAAAATTTCAGGTACAACTGAAAAAAAGTCAATCGAAAATCATTCCAACCATTAATTCCACAACATCATCAAGCTTTCATCCTCAACAATAGAAGAAGGGAAAACCCGGTCCGGAACAAGGACGTTGAGCGGCAGCATTAAAAACTTCCACCTTACTCGTACAACCGTACGCCCTGTGACCGATCGAAACATTTCGAAAATCAACTTCCTCGAAACTGAAACTCCGGTTGGAAATAAATTCCCGTTCGACTCGCAACGAAAAGTAACTGTTGACCTACTCAGCTGTAAAAAGGTTGCGAAAAGTCAGATTTGGCCAAACGAATGGAAGCATTCAACGGTGCCTAAGCCTAAGACTTCCTGGGGCGGGGGGGAATTTTTGTGGAAGCCGGTACAGCATTGTTTTCGGCCGGAGAGGTTGTCCGTGAGTCTGTGAAATTGAATTTTTGATCCAATTATGAAGCAGAACAACTCAAGACTCAAGAACTGGCGGGAACCAAACAACCGGAACGGCAATATTGAAGCGAAATTCCGGTACTCGATTACGGGCAACTGACCGGGGTCGCGGTTGGGAACTGCGGTGTGTTTGAAACCGAAGTAAATTACACTCATTTGCCAGCAGGATTTCGGAAGTAATCCGAAAAATTATTCTTCGAGTGGCACGATTCGGGTGACTTTTTAATTTAGAGTAGCTTTTATTTAGTATATTTTTTTTTTTCGTTTCTTTCTTTCAACTTCAAGCAGAAGGTTTCATAAAAGATCAAACGATGAAGCACGGGTAAGTGGTTTCCGCGAAGAAAAAAGTAATTTTCTTCGATTTGATTTCATTATTTATTCTTTTATGGAAATGAGTAATTTGAATAAACTCAGTCGTACGGTATCCAATTATCGACGAAAAAAAAAATCTAATCAAAATGCTTCTCACCGAGTCCGCGATTGTTCGTTGTTTTTTTTTTCAGCGGAATAACGAATAAAGAGCTGTTGCTGAAGTGCTAATGTGCGCTATCAAAATACCCATAAATTTCAATCCACTCATTCCGCTGGAACCCAACCCATTAACGAAATTGACTTAACACCACAAAACGTTTTCACCACACTAAAGAGATTATCTCAATCCCGGGAGGCAGCACCGAGTGCGCAAAGATTGTAACAACCATCATTGCCCTCACAGCATTCGTTTTTTTTTTCAGTCAGCCGGTGCGAACATTTGGCGCCAGCCAAAAAATATACCACCGAAAAAAAAGAAGATAGAATCTAAACGGGATTGGAAAATATATTGACGCAAATAAATCACTTCAATCACCTTAGCACAACAAACCAATAAACAACAGAAACAACAACGCAAAAAACAGAGGCAAACCAACTGCTGCGGTGTCGCCACAAACAAAAAAAGATCCAGATAAAAGCTTCCTTTCATTTCCGTTTCTGGTAGCTCTTTCTCTCACTCACTCAACAGAGTCCTACAGTGATCAATGTTTACTTTTTGCTCCCTCTCTCTCTGTCTCTCTCTGTCTCGGTTGAAGGGTGAAGAGTCCGATTGTAGTCCTTTCGATAGGTATGGAGATACTTTTCACTTCACATCGCTAGGCAGGTTTGTCCATTTTGTTTTTAGCTTCTCCGACCGTCACGTCCCCCGCAGCATTATCCGATGTTTGTATAGAAGCCTTCGTTGAGAATAGAGAGAGAGAGGAGGAAAAAACAGATGCCGTCAAACGTGACAAAATCAGATCCCTAGCGTAAAACTCGAAACTCAACATAAAAAAACTGCTTCAAACTCTTCGACAGCCTTTGATTTCGGTTGGAAACGTTGCTAGAAAAAGGGATGACGGAGATGGCAAGCGAAAAATTGTTTCAGGAGAAAAAAACAAACCGAGCAAGCCGATTTGTCATTCATTTTTCTGTTCAGAGTACTGAGCCTTCTTACTATCACTGGGAAACTCCGAACTCCGAACATTTCGTCATTCTCAACTTTAGATTTTTAGCTATCCGAAAACCAAGTAAACAACGAGCTGGCCCAAAACCTAATTCTTTATTGTTCACGTTTTGCATTCGGTTCATCAGTGGAATAGCAGTTCAAATTCGACTGTCATTGCCACCCACCTGTGCATCTTGACCCACCAAATTTGCTCAACATAATGAATTGTTATGTGCTAACGGCAACTCAATTTGAACTGCTGTTGCACTGATGAGTCAAAGACGTGAAGCATGTGAAAATGAATTTCAAATAAAGAGATGGCTTTTTGGTCAATTGGATTCTCGTCAAAATATTTATTTATACCTTCATCTTCAGGGCAAAACGACTACCCTGAAGATGAAGGTATAACGTTGGCCTTTAACGAAAAATAAATGTTTTGACGAGAATCCAATTGACCAAAAAGCCATCTCTTTATTTGAAACAACATTAACTGGTCGCATCCGCATCAAATAAATATGAAAATGAATATTTGCTTTCTGTACAGAACGGTTATTCTATAACCAAAGAAGTAACCTAAAAGGTGGGTGGGTAATGTCAGAGACATAACCGGATTGACGTGAATACGAATAACATTGGCTCGTTGAAAACTAAATGTCCTTATAAAGCACCATATCAACTCCGGCGAACGACAAATACTGGTTATAATTGGGGCTAAATAAAAGACATACAGCGATAATAAGTCCAATATCAAATATGATATCACACAAATAAAATTTAGAAAATAATAAAAAAAAATCTCACGAAACTAGAACTTCGAGATGCAGATTATTTTCAGCAATTTACTCAAGAAATCGAAGGTTAGTATTCAATATCAACCAATATTTGGATAAAACCTAAAGATTTAAAAAAAAACGTTGACATATCAGAAATCACTAGAATGCTCTAAAATTACAATTTAATTTCCTGAGTCTACTTGACAATTCTGATAGACGCCATCTTGGATTTGATATTTACGTGAAACATCACTGTTTGACATCTATTCGTCATATCCGTTCTAAAAATATTTATATTGTAAGAATTTTCAACCACCTCGATAAAGTGGAAGCCATCTTGGTTTTAAAAGTGACTTGAAACATCAATTTTTGAGACCTTCTCATCACATCCATTCCAAAATGCCCATCTGTAGAGATTTGAAACAATATTGACAAACCGTAGCCAAATATATCGGCATCTTGGGATTTGAAATAACATACACGATCACTTTTCGGAACGTACTTGTTAAATCGTTAAATCGACAAAACGAAATTATTTTGGACATTCACTTATCAAGCTAATTGACATTCAAACTTCATTCAATTCAATTTATTGAAAGTAATTATTATGAATAACACATTCAAGTTGAAGATCAAGGTTTTCCCAGTAGGTGAGTTAAATAGTATAAATTCATCTACAAATTACCTAGTGTACATTTAAAAATATTCTGTAATTCTGAGTCTATTCCGTTAGTACCGCATCACCTGCAACCCCATCGTTCACCGGTAAACCAAAATGAATAGTGAACTGCAAACCGAGCAGATAACTATTCATCGAGCGGATGACAAAGCAAGTATTTCAATTCAGGCGGTTAGAATTTTGCGCGCTTTATTTTAGCGCTTGATTTCACCTTAATGCTAATTCATACCAAACATTTTAGAAATTTGAATTTTGAGCTATTTGTGGTTATCTCATACTACTGATAATTGTATCAGAAATTGCTAAACATATTTTCCATGGAATGGATGAAAAAATATGCTGCTGCCTTAAATACAACGAGTAATATTTACGATTAAGTTCTGCCCATTCTTGTACTAAGTGAATTTTAAAAAAGTGTCCCATCGTAAAGTTGGACGTTTTCACGCCAAAAAAAAAACATATCTCCTTTTTCTTTCAGTAAGAGAAAAAAATAATATATTTATTATAATGTTCAAAACAAAAATTTTGTTGGTCATATTTTAAAGAATACCCCTGGGCTCCGAGCAGCTTGAAATTGAGGTTGAGTTAGTCAACAGTTTCTAATTCTATTGTGCGATCCTAATTAGTTGGGCCCAAAAAAAAATGCAATTTGGGGCTATTTTAATTATATTTTTTTCACCAATTACCATTCATTTTTACCGTCCAGCTTTCTTCTCACATGGAAACAGTCTGAAATCTCAGAAAAATAGAAATATAAATTAATTGTCTTATATCGATAGGTGAGCCGTTGTTTTTTCGAAAATTAGAACTATTTTTACAGAAAAATATTCACACTTGTTATTCAGAACAATTGTCGTTGCTAGCTATTAAACAATAAAAATATTTGGAAATTAAATGTACCGGATTTACAATGCTGACCTAAACAGTGAAGACAAAAATCTGTATCAGACAAAATTTTCCATTCAATATAACAAAAATTTTCAAAAAATATTAAGTTTGATTTGAATCTATTTTCTATGCAGTGTAAACTTTAAAACCAGACAAAACTTTTTTTTTGTCGATCAATTATATTTTACGTCATGAATGATTGAGATTTACGTGTTAAGCACGTAACTTTCACTGTGAAATTGCTTTCCTATATTCTTATACTGACTGTGCAATTTAACAAGTTAGTTTATATTACTATACTGATAACTGTTGTGTTTTGAATAGAGAGCAATTTTTCTGTATTGTACAACCAGAGATGGCATTTCACCAGAGTTATACACGCTAGAGTCAGATTTTTGCCACACCGAGGATGCAAAAAACGAATCACCGCACAAAGAGGAAAGCGCACTTCTTCTCAGTGTCGAATAGACAGCATTTGAGTGTGTGCTTGTGGTTAAAGCAGCTGGCGCGAGTGAAACACATTCTCTTCGCATGAATCGCTCACACGCGCTCTCGTTTAAATACACCCAAGTGACCACTGGCGCGTGATGGTGAGCGAACACTTCTGTGAACTTCAATTAATAGAGAGTAGATCTGGCCTTGCTATGAAAAATTTGCAAGAAAAACCGAAAATTTTACGATAAATTGTTTTATTTTGCTGATTTTGCGTGTCCAGGTTTCATCTACGCAAACCATACAGCAGAGTGCTCACCGGCGTGTACACCTCTGTGAAAGTATCTGCATCCACCTCAGAGAATTTATTAGCTAATGGTCTAGCACTTTGGTGCGATTCAGTGGAAGAGGTAAAAGGAAATAAACAAACGCACTCATGATATGTGCACACTTTAAACAACAGTGGTGTATAAATGTGAAAGAGAAGAGCTCTCGTTGAAGTTGTCAGTGCGAGGGGAGAAGTTTTGCTTGCTCTTCGTCACACAGAGGAGATAGACATCTCTGTGTACAACATATCTTTAAGTTCTTCCGGTGTTACGAATACCAAACAATTGAAATTTTACAGGTGACATGATCCCTGATACGATGTAATTCATAAAGACCTAATTTGTCAAATGATGGAAAATTTCATTTGTAATGACTTAGTGTGAGATTAGCCTGAATTTTACTGGTTTCGACTGTAACTTGCATTCTGCTAGCACTGTATGCAATTGTATGATTTTAAATGCACTTTTTACCAGCCAAGCAGATGTGTGCTTCGGTGGCTCAGTCGATTAACAGACGTACTTTGCGATCCAATGATTCTCGGTTCAAGTCGCAGCGGTCGCTATCAGTATTCTTTTTTTTTTATTTCAATGAATTTCATGTTATGGAGTTTTAGGTACAGTATTAAATATTCTTCCCCGTAAATTGGCGTAAACTGTGACGCTCCATATATGTGTATCTAATAAGATGTAAAATCACATGGTTCTTTCGAAGTGTGTTCATATATTATGACAAATTTCTTATGAACGACAATTATTTGCTAGAGAGAAAATTAATATGCAACTATATGCGTTACCTTTAAGCGTATATGGTTTACGAACGTTCACATGAACTTGGATAATCAATTGTGAAACTAACTAAAATAATAATCAAAAACAAAGTTACGTTTATGGATATATGATTGTATAAAGACTCGATTGTAAAAACTTATTTAAAAGAATTCTCACGTAGTTTCATCTGCTTTATTGAAAGCGATTTTGCAACTTATGCACCGATCCCATTACAAAAGCAGCAATAAAATCAGCGAAAAAACAATTGTAAAAACTCGTGGAAGCTACTACGTAATGTAAACAAGAATTGAATTAATGCTTACAAAAAAAACATAACTAACATGATTACTAATGAAAAAATGTCAATATATCTGCTCGTAACACAAACAGGAATCTTTAAAAATATTCTGCACATGAAAAATGATAATGCTAGATATTGCAGAATTAATAGTTTGTGCAATTGTAAAAAGAAATTTGTCAACGAATTGGATTTTTATGGTAAAACATGTATTCGTACGATAGTTTGAAAGGGAAAATAGCATAATTTTTTTGCTCCCAAATTTATGCTAGGTGCACATACCCGTTTTCAAAATAAAAAAAAAACGCGGCTCAATATGACCCGCTAGTCAGGCGGTGAATTAATGTCTTTTGCAAAAAGCACTTTCTTCTATTACACCGCAGTCTAAGTGTCTAAACTGATGTCTCGGACGAAGCAGAATTCGGCAAGCTAACCGTGCAGATTTTAGTAATTTGAAAGGGGTTTATGTTGAGCCGCCAGGTCGCGATAGCAGTTCAACATAAACTGCTACGCACTGATGATTCAAAGACGAAACATGAAAGCACCTTTAAGGTAGCGCTTCGCCGTGGTCAGGTCGAAGCGAGACAACTCACTGCTTCCTCTTGCTTTGTCGCCGAAATTTCACGCAAAATTGCAAATTTCTACAATACTAGCCCGGTTCACGAAAAATCAAAAACATACGATTGAAGGTAAATGATCTTACTATGCATTTGGCGAAAAATACCAGCTAGAAAGCTTTTCTTTCGCGAGATTTCGTGCGAGTTTTGTTAAACATTTTGTTTTCTTTTTTCCTTTTCTCGCTATAAACAACTCGCATATGTAGGGATGTGCTACGTTTTCAACAAAGCGTCAAAGCTAGTAGCGATGAAAATCATTACTGATTTCTGGTTCTACTGAAACATGAAAAGAAATTATTTTACAAAATAGTAACACTTAGTTACATTTTCTACTCATCTATATTCAACGTTTACGCAGAGAGTACGGACAACGAAAACAAAAGAAATGTTCTTAGCGTCTACCGCAAGGTGCATTTTACACACCCCAATGCATGCGTTGACATTGTGTGCGTGCGAAAGAATAAGGAAAACTCATTTAATTTTTAAAACTCGCACGAAATCTTTCGATAAAAACGTTTATCAGGCACAATTTATATACGAATCGATAGAAAAAGTAATTATCTAGAATCGTATGTTCTTGGAATTTCTGTTTTCTTCCCCGTTTTCTCACTATTTTGGGTAAAGTGCGTAAAACCCCGGGATAGGCAGCGAACTCCCGTGACCACGGCGAAGCGCTACCTTAAATTAAAGCGCTTTGAAAAGAATTTTTCTACAATATTTTCCAATACGGCATAGGGGAAAGTCTTATAAAGCGCCCCTGCTAGCCAAAATGCCCCCTTTCCTTTCTTAAGCATTGAAGACTTTTCTGAACCAAAGTTTTATCACTAACACTATCTTTTCGTAGGATCTTTCTGCTATGCAAGTTTGGTGGTTGTCGTTTGCAGGAAAGTATGAGAAAACTAAAAATTTCATTTTGCAGTTTTTCGATGTAAGGTTTTGCGTCGACTAAATAGATGTTTTCTTTGACATACTGATTATCTCAAAACAGTAACTTTATGGACATTTCAAGAAGCATAATGCATCATTGTTGTGGGATAAAATGTCTTTTGTTGTGTGTCATGCCACTGATTTGTTGTGAGACATATTTTACGGCTGCTGGGGCATTATGTCTGAGGCGAGCGAAAAAAATAAGAATGTGGCCGTTTTGGAGAATGTGTTTATATCAATCAATTCTCATCTTTTCTATTGGAGTCATTGAAAATTATGTTCCTCATCCATATTGCAATGAAATACTTACATTCTCGAGGAAAATATATCAATACACTTGGAAATATCTCAATGTTTTCTTAAGGGGGGCATATTATAACACTTTACCCTATATGGTAACAGTGGCATTAATTTTTATTTTGCAGAGAGCATGTAATCATTTCGACATATATTGTGTCCGATACAATTATGACAGTCATTTGGAAAATTATTGATAAGTTGCATAATTGTTATAGCTACTTCCTTTTTACATGACGATGTGAACATTTTTGCAGAACTTCTATAACTGCTAGTGCAACATGAATAAGTTGGTGATATGCTTCACAGTGATAACCGGTTTCAATATGTTTAAAAATCTTACTGAACATATATAACGTGAATAATAATTCTGAAAGAACATCTTGAAATTTCTATAAGTTACATCTGCTACTTGGGGTATATATTGGTTGAGTCTATGTATGGAGAGCTAAAATTAAAGGATATTCTATCATTTCTCACCACTAAATGTGGTATGGAGGTATAGTCAGAGGGGATCATCGTTCTTCCTGGAGTGAATGAATCCTTTTCTTAAAAGGTTCTAGGAGTTCGTTTGGTATCCATTATGGGGTGCCAAAATTACTTCAGCTCATACAAACTGCGGATCTTTCTACATTCTTACGGGAATGCTACGGGGGCTGGAGGATTTATTAACTGTGCATTTTGGCACCTGCAGATCGTTCGGCACCTTTCGGGGATGCAGAACGATTTGTTTCTTTTTGTTTTGTACTGTTCTCATTTCATGATGCCCTTCTATATTCCTTTTATCCTTCCCTCCTCATCAGGAAAATGATGAGAAGCCACGGCAATGCACAAATCTCCTAATAACAAGGGAAACGTGCCACTTGAGCCAATTAGTTCCGATTCCTGATAATATGCACTTGTGTCCGACTTGCAAAAGAGCTTAGCATTTTTTTTCCAAATGAGTACCGCGCACGCTTCGCGCTTCGAAGCAATTTTTATGTGCTCGCACCCGAAGGGTACATAATGACCCAAGCTGCCGCGGCAAAATAAAAGCAAAAGTCGAAACAGTTTGTGAGTAAGTGGGTGAATCGTTTTAAAGAGGTGAACAATATCGACGACGGCAGCTTGAGTCATTTTGGGACCTTTCGGATTTCTACAGCACAAAAATGGGTTTTTAACAAAAACCCCTAAATTTTCAAAAAAACTGTGATCGGCGTAATGTCGCCAATTGCGTTTTCCGTCAAGACATCAGATTAGACATTGTGCTTCAGCGCAATTAAGAAAAGTTTTTCGCCAATAGCGTTAACATTACGTCTGCTTAGCGGTTCAAATTGAACTGCCGAGTTTTGCATAAGGCAGTTTAATTTGAACTGCTCTGCACTGGCGAGTCTAAGACGAAACGTCTTCCTAGCTGTGTAGTTTCATTCAACTTGCAGACAGGATATGTGTTGCGGGACTGGGAAAATTGCTCATATTCCGAGTAAATCCAAGTATTAACCTATTTTTATTTCTTTATAAGAACACCAGTGCTCTTTCCAACATTCCTGTTGTCTGTTACGACACAGATAAAAATAGTTTGTGGTTTTACATTTATTTTCATGCACATATTTGGAGCAGGCAATTGAATGGAAAATTGCATTACAAAACGAAGCAGTTTGTGAATATACAGTCTTGTTCAATGAAAAACTAAATGAATTTTAATGTAATTTTACATCAATCATGGTTTTTAATCAGATTTTCGTTTCAACTGATGTCTATTTCATAGTACAATCCGTTTACATGCCGTGTAAGTTTCATCTTTTCTTTCTGTGGATGCGATGTTAAAAATGCCTTTCAAATTTAACATTTGGGGTAACTGTTCACCAGCAAAGAAACGCCGGTCGATATCCGAGACTGCGAAGTAGTTCAGGATAAACGTCCTACATAGACCAATAAAAGATAAATCAAAACCTATAATCTTCTCCTTATCGTGAAGGTGCGCTACCAACTACTGTACTCTGGTACATGTGGGACCAGGTTCCAGAAGGCAACCTGATTAAGAAGTGCGAAACACGCACGTGACACTTTGTACGCACCGGTTGAAGCTCATACTGCTGCTGACTAGGTTAGGTAAAATATCTCCACCGTAAGGAGTAGGTTGTACGTTAAATAAGCAACCTAGTTCCGCATCGAAACATTAGATACCAAGTGTTTTGATTTTCGATTCACGATCCATGCAATCAACACAGTATTAAATTAACCTTCACCAATTACTGTTTATTTTCCTGTCGCAACAATGACGGTAAATTGTTCGCACAAACAGACGACTTCTCGGTTTCTGTTGTTGCTCAACACGGTCGCGCTCTGCGGAAGGAAGACAACAAAAAAACCCGGTGGCGGCAGAAACGTTTTTAACGCCACAACAATCAGTGATTAAATGGATTCAGCGAGAACATCCGGATGTTCCTTTTTTTGCTCCTGTCCACTCCCCGCGCCGGTTTCTCTGATTGTTTGATAAACCGATACTTTTCCCGGTCTTCATTTTGTTTCCATTCGACTCAGGCTAATTTTTTTTTTGCTCCCTCTCACAATTCCGTGACACTGCGAAGAGCAAATCACGACAAGGACAAATTTTGACTTTTGTCGAGTTGTAATTGATGATCGGTTCGTTTTCCCTCGGTGCCAATGGCTGCAAACCTCTGCCAACGGCAGCAACAGCAACTCACTGAGCGGCGGAAACTGTGAATAGTATTACGTTTCATTTTCCTGCCCGTTCCGTTCCGACTCTCGACAACCGACGGCGTGAGCCAGCTTCTCGCCCTTCCCACCGCCCCGGGGGGTGCCAATGATGAACGGCGGCCCATTTGCCCGTCCTTCCGGGCTGAAGAATTTTGCCTCATCCTGACGAAAAGTTTTATTGCCTCAATCGCACTCAACTTTTGATTCTCTTGCGATTTTCCGTGACGCCAAACGGACCAGTTGGAAACTTCCCGCAGCAGCAGCAGACGCTTTTCTTTTTATTCGGAATCGTTCGATGATAAATCACAGCAGATATTTTATCGGTACAGTGCGCGAGCCCCCCTTGATCCCACCGCTTGGGTTTCATTAATTTCGCCATCACGGTCCGCCGGGCTGTTGGCTTTCGGTTCCGGCCAGACCATCCGGGATGGCAAAGTTTGATCTTATTCAATCGGGAAAATGGCAATTTTCTTTTCGGTTCCCGAATGCTGCCCACTCCACCGACATCCGGTGCCGGTTACGATCCGATCCCCGGTGCTAGTGGGGTGGTGGTGGCGCGGTGTTTCGGGCCAAGTGAAGGGTATGACAAATTGTGTAAATCGCCGGGAAAAGTTTCCGAACAAAAAGCAATACATCAAAATGTTAACAAAATGAATTATCCAGCTGTTTGACGTCTGATGACTGATCTTGTTTCTCGTCGTGATTGAATTGCACTGACGAATGGTTTTGTCGGTGGAGGGAGTAAGGGGAGGAAAGCTCCCAAAATTATTGGCTTGCGACGGAAGCTGGATTAGTGGACCGAATCCGGTAACGTCGATTGGCGCCGATTGTCGTTCTAAGCGTTTAATGGTAAAAATTCGGACGGACAAAGGAAACTTTTTTTCCTCCCAGATGACGACAATCCTAGCAATGGCAGAAAATTTCTAATCAATCAAATAAATAAGCGGAAACGTACTTTCTCTTGTCAGCAAATCGTTTCAAATTTGGAAATTATTCGGCAAAATTGTTACCTTTTATTTTTGAAAAAAAACTTTATTGAAATCGGACTATAACCGTAGAATGGATTCTTTTGACAAATAAAAAAAATAAGTTGAAAATTACTGTTTCCAAGAGACATAGACTTTCAAACCCGTATTGGTGTCAACTGCTATAACCGGTTATTGGAGGTTCAGTCATGTGACATGAAGTCATATTTGATAATTTACCGAACGACCGAGTAACTTTTTGCTATCCGTACAAGCTGAATGATATAATTGAATTTACCGAATAAAATGAATAAACCTAGACAGAAGTGCTTGCTGTGAAGGTCTGTCCTTCATTTAATATTTAGCACTTTTTCGAACCATTTTGTTTTCAATTTTTTTAATTTTCAATTATAGCATTCCTAACCGTTTGATTTTTTTTAACGATTTGAAAAATTTCTTTTTGATTTTGAAGAAAAATACTTCAATTACTACATACAGTTTCTGGTCATATAATGTAAAGGAAAAAAGACCACCAACTGCGTATGACACGAAAAATGAGGAAATAAAAAATAGAAGAACGACCCCGCTTTACATGAGAGAACTTATTGAAACAAAATATAGAAAATAACGACGAAGTGACGGAACGAGATAGGATTGAGCTAATAAAGAATAAGAAAAGATTGAGAAGAAAAACTGAACCAATATACGCCAAGAAAAGTATCGAAATTTCAGACTATGAATCAACCGAGGAAAATCAAGAAGATAAGAGGTACAAACAGATTGATGAGATAAGAAAAGCAACAGTTGATGAGATAAGAAAAGCAACTGAAGAGAAACATCAATGAATAAAAGAAAAACATCACCTATTAAACAAGTTAAGGCCATCGTCCAAGTACCATGCGTGCGGGTGGTTTTAGGAAATTTTGAAAAATTTGACAAAACCAAAAACATACAGACCTTTGAAATACTTTTATCTATCTACAGGGTGAAAATGGATGGAAAATTCGGAGGATTTTCCGAGTCTTATCGAAAATAGCACTGAAAAAATGAACTTTTTTTGTAATTTTTCACAATTTTTTGAAAAAATAATTCGATTGAATGATTTTTTTTTTTCAAAAAAACCGTATGCTGGCAACAAGGATCACATTTGGAAACATTTTTGAAAAACCTTTTCACGCTTTTCATGGAAAATCAACGAATTTCATATAACCGATTTCGTGGAAATTTTTGAAATTCGTGGATTTTCTATGAAAAGCGTGAAAAGGTTTTCCAAAAATGTGTCCGAATGTAATCTTTGTATCCATCATAAGGTATATTCAAAAAAAAAAATTATGTCATCGCATTATTTTCCCAGAAAATTGTGAAAGATCACAAAAACACTCATTTTTCAGAGCTATTTTTGATAAGACTCGGAAAATCCTCCGAATTTTCCAGCCATTTTCATTCTGTAGATCTATAAAAGTATTTCAAAAGGTCTGTATGTTTTTGGATTTGCAAATTTTTCAAAATTTCCATCGAAAATTTCCTAACATCACCCGCGCGCATGGTACCTGGACGATGGTCTTAAATATGGTTAACAGTTTGAATAAGAGAGAAACCAATATATCGGAGTAGGATAAGAAATGAAACATGAATAACACTCGTATCCGTACTGTATTCTACAGTATTGTGCTGTATTTTCGACATAAATACAGCGTACTTTTATACCTTCAAATGTACTTTACATTAATTTATACAGTACTTTTCCATTGGAATCTACCGTATTTTTCACATAACAAAAAATAAATACACAATTTTAAGTCTCTAGCGCTATCTTTCCACCACCAGTAAGATATGAGTGAAGCCAATTCAGAAATGATCCGTTAAATCCTAGTCTATTTAACTTTGAGATTGTTATGTTATAAGATTAATCATCACATAACAATCTCAAAGTTAAATAGACTAGGATTTAACGGGTCATTTCTGAATTGGCTTCACTCATATCTTACTGGTCGCGAAATGATAGTGAAAATAAGAGACTGTGCAACTTTACCATTCCCTGTTACCTCGGGAGTTCCTTTAGGAAGTCACCTTGGACCGTTTATATTTTTACTTTATCTCAACGATCTAAATTTTTCGATCAAGTGCATGAAACTATCGTTCGACGATGAATTCAAATTATTTCATGTCATCAAATCCCCAGCTGACGCAAAGTTCCTACAAGAGCAGTTGAACAATTTGACTAGCTGGTGTAATATCAACAGAATGGTCTTGAACGCCTCCAAATGCTCCGTCATCTCTTTTAGTCGCAAACAGTCTGTAGTCAGTATCGACTATAATATTTCACAAATTGTTCTGGAACGGAAGGACCTTGGTGTCCTCCTGGACTCTAAGTTATATTACAAGGAGCACATTGAGTTTACCATCTCCAAAGCCTCCAAGCTGCTAGGATTCATTTTCCGCGTTACTAAAGAATTCGATGATGTACATTGCTTGAAATTATATGTATATTGTGCCTTAGTTCGCTCTACGCTCGAATACGCCTCGGTTGTCTGGTCACAGTACTACCAAAACCATATCCAACGCATTGAAGCAATTCAACGAAATTGCTCTGCGTCAGCTTCCTTGGAGAAACCCTTGGAACCTTCCAAGTTACCATGCCAGATGCAAACTGATTGACCTTGATTTGTAATCTGTCCGTCGCGATGTCAGCAAGGCTACTTTTGTGGCTGATCTCCTCCAATCAAGAATAGACTGCTTCGAGCTCTTACAGCATTCACAAGTTGATATCCATCGCCGTAATCTTCGAAACTATTCTTTTCCCCTATGCTAGAACTAATTATGGGTACAACCAGCCTTTTGCCAGCATATGCCGAACATTCAACCACTGTTCCAATTCATTCGACTTTAATCTATCACGAAACGTTGTCAAGAAATTATTCCTAGGGTTACTATCTAATTAGTTTTAGTTAGTTTAGAAATACTATTTGCAAAAAAAGGGAGGTTTTATGCCTGTTGGAGAGTAAGTTTAACTGAAACTAACTCCACCGGGCTTTTCTCTGATCCAAATAAACAAATAAACGCGTCGAATTTCGATTTGACACAATGCAAAACGTTAGGATGAACAGTGACAACACGTAGCGAACATAAATACACGCAAACAACTAATAGATTTGTCTATTTCATCAAGGTTTTCGCATTATTTATTCCTGTTCAGAGCGAGACGCAGCAATTTTGCTAAATACAGAAAAATACACTACATAATAATTATCATCATCAAAAATATCCGTTTCTCAAAAAAACAATGTGAAGTTTGGTGCAACAATGTTTGATAATTAATTCGTGCATTTTTTTAGTATACATTGACCTAAAAAATCCCTTAAAAAATAAAAATAAAAAGACGGGTGGAGAATATCACAGACATAACTGAAGGTCAAAGCAAAGTCTTGGCATTACATTCCTTTTGTGGAATTTGGCCTTTCCGTTTCAACAGACTTCGCAGCCGATTCTTAGTGTACAGAATCATTGCATGGCTAAATAATAATAATAAATAATTTTCGTATTCACGTCCTCCAGTTAGGTCTGTGACCATTTTTAAACAAATTTGGATTTTTAGCGGTGTTGAGAAATTCTTTCCTTTCGTCTCATTTGAATCTGTATATTCAGAAGAAATAAAATACAAATTAACCTGTATATGTGGCAACCCTGTTTCGCACGGCATATTTAAAAACGACACCCATGCTAGTATAAAAATGTTTTCTATACCAATACTTTCATTTTCGCATTACGTGAGAGCGTTGACCGTCGTAACTGGCTGTGTTAGTGACAGCGCAAACTTTTTCAACTTCCCTTTTTGTTGAATCTTTTAGTTTGTTTTGCTTTTGATAGGAAATAGAGAAAATTCAATTATTTTTAATTATGATCTGTGAGACTGAAAAGTGCCTTAAATTGTTACGACCAACAGAATCTACATTTAGATCTGAGATGGCTCTTGGCGTGTACACTTGGTAAACTCATCCGAAATGTGACTCAGAATTCATTGTGATTTCCAATTGGATTCCAAAAAAGATAAAACAATCAATTTCGGTAGAAATTAGTCGGTGCATTTGAAATTCACTATGAATTCCGACTCAAATTCCGGACAACTTAACTAAGAAGCGCTCCCATAACGACTGATTGCTTCCATTGGTAGGCTTTTGGTGTGGTTTTGCAGTGTGCTTCGGCACAATTTTGTTGTTCGGCGCTCGCTCCATTCCAAACGGTTGTAAGATTTTTTATGTTTCTCTCCCGTATTTCTTGCTTCGACAACCGTTGCTCAGAAAATGATGGGAAAAAGTGGAACGTTAATCTTTCATACCGATGCAGTTGTACAGTAGCATATTTTTTTTTCTCTTCCTCAGAACGCGTTCTTATTGGCTGGTTTTTCAATAGTGTACTATTGGAACACTTCAATGTTATTGCAATACACGTTCCAGTTGAAAAATTTCAAATCTATTGGTAGTTATATTATTTAAATCCTTCTACAGATCACTGAGTTAAAAATATGAGAAAGTTCACGTCACGTCATGAGTTTTCCTCTTTGATACTCGTTTATACCAAACAATTATTTACGGTTATGTCATACACCTGAAAATTTTACCATAAATTGTTGATCATATTTCCAATGGCATGTAGCAAAAATTATGTTAATACGTTAGATACAACAAGAGATATTCACGATCAAAAACTTATCACTCTGTCAGAAGGTAAATTTTGAAAAGGCGCCCCATGGTACAGTAAGTCTTATTTACAACTAAAAAAATGAGATTGTGAAAATAAATCATCTGATAAATATTCTCTTTTGTTTTTTATTCACTACTGTTATTTAAAATGCGTACTGTGAAAAATAATGTATTTTTCAAAGTCGATGTATTGTATTTCATTGATTTTGATCAAAAATGTACAGTTTTTCGTAGAATAAATTTAGAGCGTTAAACATGAATAAAGAAAATCAATGAAGTATGAAAATTTTCATATAAAAACAAAAGATATAAGATAAAATATAAATAGAACATAATAATAAGAAAGGGAAAGATTAAAAATAAATAAAAAAAACTTCAGCTAGTGGAGTGATAATGTCTTTCTCTAGTCCTTTCAACAGTATCATTATACGGACCTGAATGACAAAGTTTAAAAGGTCCTTAAACAAATAAAAAAAAAAAAAAAAGTATCATTATACATACTTTTTGCACATTTTAAATCATTTTTATGACAGAAATTAGGGCTGATAGTTTCTAAAAACAAACAAAAATTCAAATTGATTCGGTTAGTTCACAAGAGCGAGCTTTAGCGCTTGCGTCTCATATCCGACAACATTATTTAAACCAAAAGTATTAGTAATGATACATTTGAACTTGATCATTGGTAACATTCTGAAACAAATTTGCCGACAGAAAAAAAAACGCGATTTGTCGGTTACGTCATTTATACGATTATCTCACTAGGAGTGACAGCAAATTCATCTTCAAACTTGACCACAACTCATAAGTACCTTTCAAACGAGTCTGAACATGTAGAAACCGGTTGAACCCTCTTTGAGCGGAGAGAAAAAAGTTTGTTTTGACGGTCACGTCATTTATACCATTATATCTTCGGAACTGGATGTTATAGCAAGTTTATCTTCGATCTCGATCAAAAACCCAGTAGTACTTTTCGAAAGAGCCTACGCTTGTGGAAATTTGTTCAGCCATCTCCGAAAAAATTGTGCAGAAAATAAAATGTGCGCTTCGTCGGTTACGTCACTTATACCGTCATAATGATAGCTAGTTCATCTTCAAACTTGATCAATGACCCAATAGTAGCTTTTGAACGAGCCTAAGCTCGATGAAATTATCTTAGTCATTCCCGAGAAAATTGAGCGGAGAAAAAATAGCTCGTTTTGTCAGTTACGTCATTTATACGATGATATCTCCGAAACCGGGAGTGACAGCCATCGCGGGGTACGTACTTTATATAATCTCGTGATAATGCCGTTTACCTTAACAAACATGAAAATTTATAAAACCAATATTTCGTCAACAATTGATCGTTAGAAAATTGTTCATTTTATTTTACGGAAATGTTAAAGAATTACAACGAATGGAATGAATTGTTTTTGTAATAATAAAATAAATAATTTTCAAACAATATTTGTTGACGGACTATTTGCTTTATAAACATTCATGAATGTTTGTAGATGTAAACAACATTATCATGAGATTTTATAATGTAGCCGATTTGGCCCCGATGCATAAGGGTGGAAAAAACATATTTTGTATATTCGTTCAAAGAAGTTTTATCCAGTGTATTTTTATAGAAAACTAATCTAAACTGAAAGACATAACCATCCAAGAATCCAATTAAACTCAATTTGTGAGTTCCTATCGCTATTTTTTTTATCACCCAATATTTGCAAAAAGTATGAGTACAGTACAATTGCTCTCAGGACTTTAATTTTTATTTCTTTTGAAATATGACAAAATACTATTTCATGATTCCGTATCTATTCAGATGAGCTATTTTCCAAATAGCTGAAGAAATGTTTCAAGTTCAAATTGTTATTATAACTATTTCATGTACCATTAGGGTATTGCTAATATTGCTCGTATAAAAGAAGAGGAGGTTTTATGCCTACCGGAGAAAAAGATTAGATAATTTCAGCTCCAGTAGGCTTTTCCCGGCTTCTAGTAAGAATTGACAAATAAACAAATAAAAGCATCGACGCACTGCTAAAAGCGTCAATTGCGGTGACGAATATCACCGATAAACCAATTATTCGCAAATTTTCAAATCTTGTTCCTAATTGCGTTCAGTAGTGCAGTGGCGCCGATAGTGCTTGTTTGCGGGTAATTTTAAACAAACATTAGACATATGATAAACCGATTAAATGTTCGCAATTATATTTTAGATAAATTGTGGCCAGTATGCGTTCAACGCCAAATAAACGCCATGATTGTCGATTCCTTGAAAACGGTCCAATGAAGACCGACACGCCGGATTTGATTAGGTTTCTGATTTTTTCACAAGGCAAATAAACTTTCGGTTACATAAACTGAAAATACTCATAACAGTCGAAAACAATACTAAAGCTGGTTCATGAACGCAGGATATTAAAAATAAAATACCAGATTGGCATTGCTCCATTGGCCCGAACAAAATCAACATTCGAATATTATTGACTTAAGCGTTTTTGTCCAAAGGCCTAATAATGTTCATCTTATCACAACAGAAAAATTTTCACAAACGTTCAAAAACACAAGTACTGTTCGATACTTTTTAATTTATTGAACTTATTCTCACGAACCCGAAGGTACATAATTCAGTTTAAAAACGACACACCTCTCATTTTACAGATGTGAGTGTAGCATCATATCCCTTATTGGATTTGAATATTTTTACTTCAGTTGTAAAAAATAGGGCGTTGAAGCAAGTGTATCAACGCATCAAAATTAGGCTCTCGTGTCGTGAAAATCCGACCTACTCGCACGCCTAGAATCTGGTTTGATCTGCTGTATAACTAATGCAATAAAAAATTATCGGAGAACAGGTTGAGTATCCTTTCTCAAGATAGTCGATGAAGGTTTCAGCCCATGCACAGCGATGTCAGATCTACGGAAATCTCCGTAGATCTACGGATTCGTACATTTTCTACGGATCTACGGATCCGTAGACAAAATCTGCGTAAATTGGGTTTTTTCTACGGAAATCTACGGAAATTAAAATTTATCGACGGAGAACTACGGAAACAAGTTTTGTCTGGCGAGCAAAAAAAAACTTTTCCCCGCGAGAGCTTCCGAGAAAAATGCCAATCTACGAAAATGACACTATCTGGCATCGCTGCCCATGCATCCGAACCGAAGCCATAACCTTACCAGCTGACTGTTATGCCTTTGAACGCTATGGACGTCAGTCGCAGGCCACTTTCGACTCAGATGACGATCGTTGTGAATCCGAAGTAAAATGATAGATCCATGGTTCATCCATTGTCACATATCAATGCAAAAAATATGATTTATTACTTAAAAACATGGCCAAACACTGCTTTCAATCATCATCACGAAAGTGTTTTTGATTGACTTTTTGAGTAAACGCGATACCCACTTTGAAACGAGTGTTCTCATTGCCATTGTCTTCCGATATCTTTACGGCCTCAGCTATCTCATGCATTTTTTTTATTTTTCTTGAGTATCTACCTCAATTGAATGACCCGAACGTTCACCATCATCGGTGTATGGAAAACCAGGTTTGAATACATCAAACCAAAAATAAAATTCGATGTAGAAGAGTCCGAATAATACTTTGGGAGCCATTGCTGAGTTTATACCGTTTTTACAGGTTTTTTTAATACAGTTTTGATTTTTTTAAAGTAACTTCACTGAAATGGCTGTCACTTTTTTCACGAATCGAAAAGTTATTTCACGCATAGTCTTTTGAAAGTTGGTACTTCATAAACTTCATATAGATTTAACAATGATAGCGTCATCTATGTGTCAGTCACACGATTTATTGAATTAGGTGTTATGTGTGTTGGCCCTTGATTACGAATTTCCCACATGATTTATATGAGAATAATACGTACCTCCTCGTAAACTTGAAAATCATTCGGAACGCACGCTGATTTCTGTCCAACACGTCATCACAATTGGATTATTTGCTTCAATTTACAACGGCAATTCAAAACTTTTAATCGATAAAAACATCAACTTTGTCAATCGTCTGTGATAATTTGCAATTAAAACAGTGCAACGTTATTATGTTAACCTCCCTCCCGGGTGTATTTGCAACAGTAAAAAAAAATATGCAGATAGCCTTATCAAGCGGAATGCAACAAAAACGAAAATAAACGGCAAAAATAGCATCGGATACTGTTATTGTAAAACCATTTCAACTGGAATTATTCTGTGCTTTTGATAAAGCTGACTCCGTCGAGCATGGCCTCGCCTCCCGAGCCCCTCCGCGCAAGAAATACCAGGTGGTTTATTTTTTAATTCAATCATTCGAAACATCGCGCTTTTCAATCATTATTTATCAATTAATTACAAATCAAATCAATTTTTGTTTTTTTGCAGAAAAATCACCGATCGACAAACCGGTCGGCATCGGTCAGTGTATTTCACTGGGACCATTTGAATCGGACCAAAGCGAACACAAATGGCCAGATAACCAACCACGACCACGTGCGTTCCCGTCCGTAATCGTTCGCAGGGGAGTGCGTTAAAATTTTCCAACAAACTGTCATCGTAATAATTAATTACAACCCCCCGAGGAATGGAAATTTAATAGGCGAAAAGTGAAACCCGTTGCATCAATCAAACTTCACACCCCGGCACACGGCGCTGACGGCGAGATGAGTAACCGGGTAGACACGACACGAATAATATCATGTTTCGGCAATCGAATGGAATGATATTAGGCCAGCATCATAAATAAATAGCACGATGATTCGGGGACGTTTACGAGTTGTAATTGATTTCGGTTGAAATTTGCGTAAACAGCTTAATAGAAGCTTTACCGTGTCACTATTTTGATAACTACGGTTCGTGATGGAATCAAACATCCCGGAATCCTGGCAGCTGATTTGGGTTCACTTGGAGATTTAATTATTGCTATTTAGGGAACCGTAACTATACTTGAAACCGATCAGAAAATTTTGAGTTTGAGTCTTAATTTACAGTAATAATCTATTTTGAAACGACACACCTCGCATTTTACAGATGTGTGTGTAGCACCATGCCTTTTAGTCGATTTCGACATTTTCAGCGGTAACAATGGAGCATGGAAGTAAGTGTATCAACGCATCAAAATTTGGCTTTCGTAGTGCCAAAGTCCGATCTACTCGCACGTCTAGATGGCGACTTCCGGTTGAATCTGGTCGGATCCGCTCTGTAACTAATGCAATAAAAATGATCGGAGAACTGAATTGAGTATCCACTATCAAGATAACAGCCTATGCATCCCAAAATACTGAAGCCATCCCAGCTGACTGTTATGCATTTTATACGCCAACGACGTGATACGCCGGCTGATGTCCACTCAGATCGTTTTGAACCCGAAGTGAAATGATGGATCCATGGTTCATCTATTGTCACATATCAATGCAAAAAATTTGTTTTATTGCTTGAAAACATGACCAAACACTGCTTTCAATCAGTAAGCAAAGCGTTCTCATGGTCTAATGTTCATGCACAACGATAAACATACTGCCTTGCTCAGCTATCTCACGCATTTTTTTATTAGAATTTACAGTAACAATTCGATCGAAATCGATTGTATTTTTCGTGGACAGAATTAAATTTTTTTTTTTATAATCAGATTACAAACACTTTGGATGATGCAAAGTAATAGCCAAATGCCTAACCATATTACAAGTCCAGTTCTTAGTGCAACTCACGTGGAAAAAAACGTGAGCTGAGCAAATAACCATAAGAATTGCGTTCGGTCGTAAACGATTTCCTCGGACGAAGCAACTTTTTTAGGGTTGGGTATTGGACGCAACGAAGCGTGTCTGGTTGGGAAACAGTACCGGGGAATTTTTTTTGACAAAAGTGTATGTAAAAATCAAATAAATAAAAGTAAATATGCGGTTTTTTAAGTGTCTATTTTATGCGAAATTTCAAAGCTTTGCGAATTTGTTTAATGTTAATTTTTTAAAGTTATGCGATTTTTTCGTTTTGTCTTAAAAAAGCACGAAACGTCAAGATCTGGTTGTATCTGGTTGTAACGAAAAAAAAATAGGCCGACTCTGGAATCTATGCCTCATCACTAACGCTCGTACATATATTTTTACAAAAAAACAGTACATCTGGCGTAAAAATCGAGAAAATACAATACATTTTACAGTACGCATTTTTCTTAAAATAGTGAATAAAAATCACCAGCGAATAAATTTGATCAGCATCTTACGAGAAAAACAGATTGAAAAAATGACATGCGAATACAACTATGTGACAAAAACCACGTATGTTAAAAGCCACCGCAGAGACGGGACTCGAACACGTAGCTGGCTCCTATCCGGGTAAACCGTTTTGCCAATTAAACTATCCTGCATGTGAAACACAAGAAAAAATAGTCTAATTGAACAAAGAAACCGAGCATGTTCAGCTGTGCTCGGGCGCCACGGCGTTCATTTGTAGTCATTTCACTATAGCAACCCCTCCGCCAGTTGTTTTAGCCCTCAATTATTCTGTTTTTTTTTGTGATGCGCTCTGAACAAGAATGATTAATGGAAAAATTGTTATTTGCATGTACTTACATTCACATTCGCTACGTGTTGTTATTGTACTTCCTGATGTTTTGTTCTACCACAAATCGAAATTCAATGCGTTAAAGACTTAAAATTTTGTATTAATTTTCCGTGTGGAAATTACAGTACATTTCAGTGTAAAAATACAGTAGCTACAAATTAAAAATACAGTACATTTGAGGGTAAAAAACAGTACACAGTATTTGGGTCGAAGATACAGTAAATACTGTAAAATAAAGTACGGATACAAGCGTTACTCATGACGAATTTCGCGAAAACTCGAACAAATGTTGGCAGTACCTTCACTGATTTGAATAAAACTTTCTGGACTTGTTCACTTTGTCACAAATTGAGCTACGCATCCCTTACCCATATACGAATTAGTTCAAATTTTGCATGGGGACTTTTTTCGAGCTGCTTAAAATTTTGAGCACTAGCGCTTTACGAAATTAGAGGTGATCCCAGAATATTGGCACCCTTATATATGAGAGCGGAAAAAAACAACGTGTTATGTCGGTTACGTCACTTATACCATTATATCTCAGGAACCAGAAGTCGCAGTCATTTAATCTTCGAACTTGATCAATGGCCCAATAGTAGCTTACAAACGAGCCTAAGCTTGTTAAAATCGGTTCAGTCATCTTCGAGAAACTTGCGCGGTACAAAAAACAACGCGTTTTGTCGGTTACGTCATTTATATTTACGTCATATCTCCGAAACCAAAAATTCTAACAAATACTGTTTTCGTATCTAGTACTGATATTTTTTGCTAATATCAAACAACTTAGCAATAAGGTATTCAATGAAATTTTCTCACAAATTGAGTTTCGTTGGAATCTTGGATGCTGAAGACTTTCAGTTTAGTTTAGTTTTCGATGAAAAAATTCAGTTTTAACAAGAAAAATTTTTTTTGTTAGAAAACGTTTTATTTACAAGTGCTAATCTTGTAATGTACAAACGGTTGGTAGGGAACATAACCATCTACCTTGTGACAAAATTGTATGAAAGTCGAAAGTAGGTTTTATTATTAATCGATTTTGAGTTTATAAAGTCAATTTTTATCAGTGTTTGATTCGATAAGGATTTTTTAAGTATTTTATCATGCACCACTCGAATCAGTTTGTTGAGATCAGCAAATGTCTGTATGTGTGTGTATGTGTGTGTGTGTGTATTTGTGTATATTAATGCACTCCCTTCACTTGGCTGAACCAACATTCACAAACTTGAATTTAAATGAAAGGTCTCGTAGTCCCATACGAGTTTCCTGAAATTTCTTCAAATCCGACTTCCGGTTCCGGAGCTACAGGGTGATATGCCTAATAAATGGAATTTTATGCACTTACTTTTTTCAGAGATAGCTGAGCCGATTTTCACAAACTTAGATTCAAATGAAAGGTATTACAATAGCATATTAAATACATGAATTTAATCTTGATACGACTTTTGTTCCGAAATAGGCGATTAATACAAAAATTTTGATTCCAGGAGTTTGTTTTTTCATAAATGAACATGTATCTAACTTTTCTCTAGTTTGTAGATTTTGTCGAATAGGGCTCAAATAATCTAACTTCAGTTATACTGGTGCACACTTTCCGGTTCTGGACGTACCTGAAATAGTGGTTCGATATTCCGATTTCTCAAAGAGTCTGAGCTAGGGATGTAATATCGATCAATTAATCAAGTAATCGATTTGGACTATTGATTGAGTAATCTTTAATCGATTAGTTTGAAACTAATATTTGATTATTGAGCTAATCGAAAAATTCAAAAAATCCCGTAACAATAATCGAATAATTATTCGAGTAATCGATTAATAATTCAGATAACCGATTAAATTTATTCGATTAGTTTGAAAATTATACTCGATTATTAAATAATCGAGTAATTCTAAAAATCCGACTTGCCTAGTCTAAGCCGTTTTTCATAATCTTAGATTCAAATGAAAGCAAGTTCGTCAAAGCATCGTTTAGAGAGACTTCAGTAAGAAGTATAAGAACGTTTGAAAGCTACTATTTCATTGTGGACCCATTTCAAAGGTAAAATAGCTGTGATTTCCGGAGATATAATGGTATAAGTGACATAATCGACAGAACGCGTTGTTTTTTAACTGTTCAATTCTCTCGGATATGGCAGTGCATACTAGCTACTATTGAATTTTGAAGGAACTTCGAAAACCGAATGGTTGCTCCGGTTATGAAGATAAAATAGCATAAGTGACGTAACCGACTGACCGTACATTTTCCATCGGCCGAATTTTCTAGAAGATGACTCAACGAATTTCGATAAACTTAGGCTTATTTGAAAGCAAATTTGGAAGAGTTATGGTGAACATTTCCGGTTCGAGATATGTAATGCTATATGTGTCCTAACCGACAAATCCCAGTGTTTTTCAATACAACTAAATTTCTCGGAAATGAAATAATCGATTTCAAAAGATTCAGATTCATTCGAAAGCTTCTGTTAGGTTGTTAATTTAGCTTCCAATACTAATTATCGAGGATATAATCTAATGTTTTTTGTCTTGTGCACCGAAATTGTGTTCAATTATGCACATCTCACTTAATATTGGAAATACCTCTTATCGCTGTGTTTGTGTTTTTTCCATGTACATGAGTTAATGCACAGATTCAAGAAAACAAGAAATTACTCAGTGCAGCTCAAAGATTTGTTGTTCTCTGTCCAGTTTGGCCTTGTAAGAACTTGTATGCATACCTTCAGGAGAGGCTTCAGTGGCTCATGTTTATGGCTGTTGAAAACAAATGGCTGTCTCAATTGCAACTTTGAAGCGGTTTTATTGACGAATTTGCTCGGCGTGCAGAGGGCCGAATTCGTTTTTTTTGTTGTATTGATGAACACAAGCTTACAACAAATTGTTACATTTGATATATCACATAAGCAGTGCAACCCGTGAATTTTTTCACGAGACGCCACTGTTTTATAGGACGAAGCTATTTTTTAGACATAGGCTCGAGTGAAGCGTGTCTGGTTGGGAAACAGAACCGGTTTCGTTCTGCGCACTATCAAACATTCGAACAACTCTATAGGCAGATAAATTCGGACACTTTTAAACTGACAGATCTAATAGCCAAAAATGAACGAGTTTACCAAATGTAGGATTCTCGGATTCCGATAAAAAAAGTTCTAGTTTTTTGTGGTTTTAATCACAAATTAAAAGTTTGTTAAGCTGGCCTCGAGTTTTGAGAGGCCGAAACCGTTCAATTCTGAAAATCATTATTGTGTTGTAGGTTATAATTTTCGGCTTAGCAGTCTGCTTTTTTTTTAATTAAAACATATTATGTTCGATTACTCCGACGTTTCTACGCTGGGTTTCCATCATCTTCAGGGGATAAATCTAACATAATTTGTTTTAATTTAAAAAAATATACTGCTAAGCCGAAATTTATAACCTACAACATATAATATTCCGTCGAAATCTTCAATATAAAATTATTATTACATTTTATTTGCATTACAATTGTGAGGGAACCAATTATCTTTTGTCAGTCAAGTAGTCTTTCGACGAATGAAAGTTAAAGATGAGAATTTCTCCGGCTTATCCGGAATCTCTTCCTGAGCAATTAACTTATGAACTTACGAATCTAAAAGCAAGATTCGAAACAACCAGCAAGTTTCTTTAAACAATTAAACTCCACTTCTACACGACGATGATTTCCACATCCGTGATACCACGTTTTGCACTCACCAAACAATAACCCAGACGGGATCCCGCAATTCGTTTTTTGCTTATCTGATTTCAGTTAAGACGAGAATGTTTGCCCCGCAACTTCCGAAATGAAATACGCTACCGAAATGCACTCGCAAATTCAAACAAAAAAGAATAAAACGAAAATTTCCGAGTGCCCCGAAAACCAATTCATCCGGCAACTATCATCTTCCAGGCGGTATTCAAATTGTCCCCGATGCCACTCGGGAAAATGACAAGCAGTCCAGCAGACAGAGAGAAAGAGAAACAGGAAGACCCGATGCGAGGTCACAAATAACGAACTACGAAATCACGGATGCCTTCCCATCCCAGATGTTAGCCCGGTATTTGCGCTGCGCTCGAGTGCAAAATTAAATCACCTTTTGAACTTTCAGCCTTCACAGCCCGCACACGGCTGCTAGTAGTCTCTCGTGCACTCGGCGCTGGAAATATCCCTCCGAACGTTCCGCTACTGGTGCACTCGTGGACACTTCCGTGGGAAGACAACCGCGATGATGAAAACTGCTTCTGCATTCATATTCGCCGTTCCGCTTGATTTACAGTTGCATATCTTTCATCACAATTTTTCCCATCGTTGCTGCCGCTACAACGAAGGACGAATCTACTGAATAAATCATTCACTCTTCTTTCCTTTTTTTTGCTTTATTACTATTTTCCTTCAGAATTTCACAGCTCCTTCGGACAAGAAACGAGCGATAGTAGCTAGCTTTGCTAAATTTGTTCTTCTGACTTCTTGCCAACTTCTCGGCGGCAGAACACTTTTCAATTATACATTTTTTACTCCACTCTCCAACGATGATGATAATAATAATAATAATGATTTGCTTTTCTTTCTGTGCAAACCTTCTTCTTCACCGGGGTGCACGAGGATGATAATTTTATTCACCTTTTCCTGAGACACGGCGACCTCACAGGCCGACCGAGCTAGACTGGGACACAAAAACAAACCTGCATATAAAATATTCATTGCTCATCTTCCGACAGACAGACACACTGCCACGAGGAATCGTCTTTTTCTCACCCACCGCTTGCTGGTGTCTCGCGACCGACCGCCGGTGGATTACCAAAGACTTCCAGAAGCAGGTGATTCCAGGCGGCTTCAACTTTCGCACGGAATGAAAGAACAACACGAACTTTAGTTGAAGAATTAATACCGAAACTTCTTCCTATTGTTAGCGTGGAACAGCGCACCTCAGCTACCGACGTGAGAATAAGGACCAAATCTCAGAAGGTGCTCGATAGAACCACGCCACGAATCAACTAAGTTTCAACTTAAACCGTGTTTCCTCGCGGCTTTTATTGTCGCACCAAAGCCTCGGATCCGAAAACCTCAGACAACACAATCACCACAGCAAACACACACGGTTCGTGTGAAAAATTTACGCACTTCACCAACCAATCGCCGGAAAATTGTACCCCGTCAAATTTAACGCTTCGATAGATCATCCAATTGTTATTTTTTTCCTCCTACCACTTGGGCCTCGTGACAGGGAAAAACACTTCTTCCGAACGGAATTTGCCCATTTTCACCAGATAGACGATACTGCCACGACCAGGATCTGGCTATCCGAGCGTGCTTTTTCACCGTGAGAATTTTCCGATCCAACTCGAACGAAATCGCGTCGTCGACTGAACGAACTCCGCTATCGACGAAAGGTGCCCGGCGCTAATGTGGGATGTAGATTTGTAGAAGAACTCGAGTGTCATATCAAAACACACTGCTCTCGACGTTACCACCACCCACCGCCATCGCAACCGTCGTCCTCATCAGCAGTAACAGCAGCATAGCCAACAGGATACCGGAACGAGAAAGGTCCCGCAAACTCTCTTTCTCATCTCAAGACGATTGGACAACGTGGGGCTTCAGCCTAACTTTTGGATCGGAGTGGAACGAATCGCTCCCATTCATAAAACAGTTCGCTCGAACGATGCTCACTCAATTTACCATCGAGATCGGTGGGCATAGTTGCTACCAACGGTTGAGCTACTCTTGCGCATGTGTTGCATGAGAAGGACTCTGTTGCAGACCGAGAGGGGAAGATTTGTTTACGAAAATTTCGACCGTTGTCATTTTTCAAAGAACTAATTCTAGCACAATATAATGTTAAGAAAATCAAACATATAAATTTCCAATCGTTTAATTTAACTTAAAAAATTCGACATATTTAAAATTATTAACGTGGAGGAAATCATTCGCTGTAATGACAAAACAAGCCGCCGAGAGAAACACTTTCAACAAAGCCGCTCTCTCACTGACGGCGTTATTTGCGCATCAAGCCGCCCTTAGACAGGTGAACCTCCCCTTCGAAGTGGCGGCCGTAATAAACATCGCATGAACACCCGTATTCGTCTTACAGGAAAAAACGTACGTTACAGTTGAAGCTCAACTGCCTCGTTTGAGCCTTATATTTCAAAAGCTATAAGAACTGAGCACGTTGTTTAAGATAAGACTTTGTGCATTGACTTAGAGTAAAACATTTATTTAATCTTTAAATTTAAACTTGAATCTTAAAATTATAAACTATAAACTATAAACTATAAACTATAAACTATAAACTATAAACTATAAACTATAAACTATAAACTATAAACTATAAACTATAAACTATAAACTATAAACTATAAACTATAAACTATAAACTATAAACTATAAACTATAAACTATAAACTATAAACTATAAACTATAAACTATAAACTATAAACTATAAACTATAAACTATAAACTATAAACTATAAACTATAAACTATAAACTATAAACTATAAACTATAAACTATAAACTATAAACTATAAACTATAAACTATAAACTATAAACTATAAACTATAAACTATAAACTATAAACTATAAACTATAAACTATAAACTATAAACTATAAACTATAAACTATAAACTATAAACTATAAACTATAAACTATAAACTATAAACTATAAACTATAAACTATAAACTATAAACTATAAACTATAAACTATAAACTATAAACTATAAACTATAAACTATAAACTATAAACTATAAACTATAAACTATAAACTATAAACTATAAACTATAAACTATAAACTATAAACTATAAACTATAAACTATAAACTATAAACTATAAACTATAAACTATAAACTATAAACTATAAACTATAAACTATAAACTATAAACTATAAACTATAAACTATAAACTATAAACTATAAACTATAAACTATAAACTATAAACTATAAACTATAAACTATAAACTATAAACTATAAACTATAAACTATAAACTATAAACTATAAACTATAAACTATAAACTATAAACTATAAACTATAAACTATAAACTATAAACTATAAACTATAAACTATAAACTATAAACTATAAACTATAAACTATAAACTATAAACTATAAACTATAAACTATAAACTATAAACTATAAACTATAAACTATAAACTATAAACTATAAACTATAAACTATAAACTATAAACTATAAACTATAAACTATAAACTATAAACTATAAACTATAAACTATAAACTATAAACTATAAACTATAAACTATAAACTATAAACTATAAACTATAAACTATAAACTATAAACTATAAACTATAAACTATAAACTATAAACTATAAACTATAAACTATAAACTATAAACTATAAACTATAAACTATAAACTATAAACTATAAACTATAAACTATAAACTATAAACTATAAACTATAAACTATAAACTATAAACTATAAACTATAAACTATAAACTATAAACTATAAACTATAAACTATAAACTATAAACTATAAACTATAAACTATAAACTATAAACTATAAACTATAAACTATAAACTATAAACTATAAACTATAAACTATAAACTATAAACTATAAACTATAAACTATAAACTATAAACTATAAACTATAAACTATAAACTATAAACTATAAACTATAAACTATAAACTATAAACTATAAACTATAAACTATAAACTATAAACTATAAACTATAAACTATAAACTATAAACTATAAACTATAAACTATAAACTATAAACTATAAACTATAAACTATAAACTATAAACTATAAACTATAAACTATAAACTATAAACTATAAACTATAAACTATAAACTATAAACTATAAACTATAAACTATAAACTATAAACTATAAACTATAAACTATAAACTATAAACTATAAACTATAAACTATAAACTATAAACTATAAACTATAAACTATAAACTATAAACTATAAACTATAAACTATAAACTATAAACTATAAACTATAAACTATAAACTATAAACTATAAACTATAAACTATAAACTATAAACTATAAACTATAAACTATAAACTAAAAACTTAAAACTGAAAACTATAAACTATAAACTAAAAACTAAAAACTGAAAACTATAAACTATAAACTAAAAACTATAAACTATGAACTATAAACTATAACTTAAAAGCTAAAAACTAAAAACTAAAAACTAAAAACTAAAAACTATAAACTATAAACTATAAACTATAAACTATAAACTATAAACTATAAACTATAAACTATAAACTATAAACTATAAACTATAAACTATAAACTAAAAACTGAAAACTGAAAACTATAAACTATAAACTATAAACTAAAAACTAAAAACTGAAAACTATAAACTAAAAACTAAAAACTATAAACTAAAAACTAAAAACTAAAAACTAAAAACTAAAAACTAAAAACTAAAAACTAAAAACTAATAACTAAAAACTAAAAACTAAAAACTAAAAACTAAAAACTAAAAACTAAAAACTAAAAACTAAAAACTAAAAACTAAAAACTAAAAACTAAAAACTAAAAACTAAAAACTAAAAACTAAAAACTAAAAACTAAAAACTAAAAACTAAAAACTAAAAACTAAAAACTAAAAACTAAAAACTAAAAACTAAAAACTAAAAACTAAAAACTAAAAACTAAAAACTAAAAACTAAAAACTAAAAACTAAAAACTAAAAACTAAAAACTAAAAACTAAGAACTAAAAACTAAAAACTAAAAACTAAAAACACTAAAAACTAAAAACTAAAAACTAAAAACTAAAAACTAAAAACTAAAAACTAAAAACTAAAAACTAAAAACTAAAAACTAAAAACTAAAAACTAAAAACTAAAAACTAAAAACTAAAAACTAAAAACTAAAAACTAAAAACTAAAAACTAAAAACTAAAAACTAAAAACTAAAAACTAAAAACTAAAAACTAAAAACTAAAAACTAAAAACTAAAAACTAAAAACTAAAAACTAAAAACTAAAAACTAAAAACTAAAAACTAAAAACTAAAAACTAAAAACTAAAAACTAAAAACTAAAAACTAAAAACTAAAAACTAAAAACTAAAAACTAAAAACTAAAAACTAAAAACTAAAAACTAAAAACTAAAAACTAAAAACTAAAAACTAAAAACTAAAAACTAAAAACTAAAAACTAAAAACTAAAAACTAAAAACTAAAAACTAAAAACTAAAAACTAAAAACTAAAAACTAAAAACTAAAAACTAAAAACTAAAAACTAAAAACTAAAAACTAAAAACTAAAAACTAAAAACTAAAAACTAAAAACTAAAAACTAAAAACTAAAAACTAAAAACTAAAAACTAAAAACTAAAAACTAAAAACTAAAAACTAAAAACTAAAAACTAAAAACTAAAAACTAAAAACTAAAAACTAAAAACTAAAAACTAAAAACTAAAAACTAAAAACTAAAAACTAAAAACTAAAAACTAAAAATTAAAAACTAAAAACTAAAAACAAAAAACTAAAATCAAAAAACTAAAATCTAAAAACTAAAAACTAAAAACTAAAAATTAAGAACTGAAGACTTAAAACCAAAAACCAAAAATTTGAAATTAAAAACTAACGACTGAGAACTAATATTTATGAACTAAAAAAAAGAAAACTAAAAATAACAAACAGACAACCAAAAATATTAATGAAAAACTACGAATTAAGAACTAAAAATTAAATTTAAAAACTAATAACTAAAAACAAGAAACTAAAACATACAAATTTAGCACCACAATCTACAAATTGAAAATAAAAATTTCAAAACACAAAACTAAGAACTAAATACTTAGAATTCAAACCTTCAACTGAAAACTACAAATTAAAAACTAACAACTAAGATATAAAAACAAAAAATTAAAACGTAAAAAATTAACACTAAATACTACACATTGAAAGCTAAAACTTAACAATATGAACTAAATACTATAAACTAACAACTATAAACTGAGCACTAAAAACAAAAAATTAAGAACTAAACACTAAAAACTATAAGTTAGGCACTAAAAATTATACATTAACAACTAAATACTACAAATTAAAAACTTTTTTAATTAAAACTGTGGACTAAAAACTAAAAACAAAAAACTGAAATCTGAAAACTGAAAACAAGAAACTCAACTTGAAAATTGAGGCATGAATATAGAAATTGTTTCAAATTGCAATTTGAAAACTGAAAATTGAAAAATGCAAATCGAATATTTCTAATTGAATATGGACAATTGAAAACATTAGATTGAGGCTAGAAAATAGAAAATTGGAAATTATTATCCTAAAATTGATATGCAATTTAAAATAGAAAACAGAAAAAAGATAGTAAAAAACCTAAAACACAAAATATAGAACAGAAAACAAAAAAAGGTAACAGAAAATATATAATAAAAAGCGCCCCTCGGCAGAAGACCTAATGGTTAAAACCGAAGCGAAACAAATTTATATATGCAAGACAGAAAATAAAAAAAGGAAAACAATAATTGGAAACAGAGAACAGATCATATAAAATAGATAATGAAAAATGAAATATAGAAAGCAGAAAAGAAAAAAAAGAAAATAGAAAAACACATAACAGCAATAAGAATACAGAAAACTTAAAAGGAGAAAATAAAAATTGCGAACAAAAAATATAAAGGAGAATAGAAAGAAGAAAAAATAGAAAAAAAATAAATAGAACAAAAAGACTAGAAAAATACAAATACAGAATATAATACGGAAAATAACAATTCGAAAATATATATAAAAAAAACAAAAAAATAGCAGATCGACAACAGCACAAAAAAAACAGGAAGAAAATAAAATATATTAAAAAATAATAACAGAAAATAGAAATAAAAAGTATAAAATCTAAAATAAAAACCAGAGAAAGAGATAATAGAAAAGAGAAAACAGAAAAATCGAAATAAGAATAAAAGAAATAGCAAAAAGGATATGGAAAACTCAATTTAAAATTCAAAACCCAACCCCGCACTAAGGGCCAAGAAATTGTTCTGGGTCGAGAGACGAATGACCACGATGTTAAAGTCGAAATAAAGAAAAACTGAATATAGAACATGGAAAATTTAATTCAAAACTCAAATCAGAAAATAAAATATGAAAAATTGATAATATGAAATAGAAAGAAGACAATAAGAAATTGAAAATAGAAAATGGTAATCTCAAAATTGAAATCTAAAAACGGACATCTTAAAATTCAAAATGCAGAATGCAAAATGCAAAATGTAAAATGTACTGGAAGAAAAATTGGAAATTGAAAACTGAAAATTGAAAACTTAATACTCAAAACTAACAACTACAAAGTTTGAAGTAAATTCTAAAAACTAAAATGGAAAAACTTGAAAATATCAAATAGAAAAGACAACAGAAAACAGAAAATAAGTTTGTGAAAATCGGTTCCTCCGTCTATGAGAAAAGTTAGAACACATATTTTCTTTTTTTTGCTCATTGTACCCCATAATTCCCGAACCGAAAGTCGGATCCAAATAATATTCAGGAATTTTGTATGGGACCTCAAGACCTTTCATTTGAATCTAAGTTTGTGAAAATCGGTTCAGCCATCTCTGAGAAAAGTTAGTGCACTTATTTTCACAATTTTTTGCACATTTTACCCCATAATTCCGGAACCGGAAGCCGGATCCAAATAATATTCAGGAATTTTGTATGGGACCACAAGACCTTTCATTTGAATCTAAGTTTGTGAAAATCGATTCAGCCATCTCCGAAAAAATTTAGTGCAAAAAAACGTTACATACACACATACGCACATACACACACACATACATACACACACAGACATTTTGCTCGACGAACTGAGTCGAATGGTATATGACACTCGGCCCTCCGGGCCTCGGTTCAAAAGTCGGTTTTCACAATGATTGCATAACCTTTCTATATGAGAAAGGCAAAAAATTGAAGAAAAAAGTAGAATATAGAAAAAAGAATACAAAAAGTAGAACATATGAATAGGAACTAAAAAATAAAGGGTATGAAAAATAGTAAATAGAGAATGGAAAACAGAAAATAGAATATTGAAAAACGGAAAATAGAAAGTTGAAAATTGAGAATTGGGAATAAAAATAGAGAATGAAAAATAGAAAAAGAAAATAGAAAATGGAAAATAGAACAGCAAATAGAAAATAGAAAATTGAAAATAGAAAGTGGTATGCTCAAAATAGAAAACTGAAAGTTGAAAATAGAACATAGTAATTAAAAATAGAAAATAGAAGATTTAAAGTTCAAAATTCAAATAAACTTGTATTACTACGAGATTCGACAACATGTAAATATCATATCGATGTTCATAGTTGTGCTGTTCTTTGTTGAAATGGAAATGATTCCCTGATCAACTAGACCACTGCAATTTCAGGCGTTGCAGAATTCAACTAACAGCAAATGAAATTGATGTTATGGTTAATAAACAGATGGATCTCAAATACTTATGATCTTAGTATTATGTATAATAGGAATTGGGATTCGAACCCTTATAAATCCTATAAGTATCAGCAGCAAGAAACGCATGAGTCCAGAATACGAATGATAAATATTGGGAATAAATGAACTATGAAATATTTTGTTTAGAAGTAAAAACCCTTCAAAACAAAATATTTCATTACTAATCAAGGAAGTGGTTGGAATGTAATTGAACAAAGTTGTTGGTTCGCTGTTTAGACGATTCTGACGGCAAGCTTTATCGTAGAAATAATGCGTAGTAAAAGTAGGCATTGTAAATTTGTTCAAATTTAATCTACATTTACGGAATAGATAAATAAACAAATTTGAAAATTTGATCCATTTGTGCGAATAATTACAGCGTTGGAGAATAATTACAACAGAACAAGATACTATTCGTCAAAAGAAAAAGGTTTACCGAAGACAGAAAGTCTTTTTGTAAATCCAACAGAAAATATTTTATATCAATTCAATTAGCTGCTCAAGACGGAAAATATTGAACTGTCAAAAATAAATCTGGAATCTAACACCGACAACAAGTAGGCACCTATCAATCTGCAACCGGTAATAATAATGCAATTTCAAAAAGTAAGAATTCTTCCACTCAAACATCAACTTCAACAATAACATCCATTAAAATTTGTTCTCGGTTACTAACACAAGTTCTTTGTCGGATAAAAAAAACGCATAGCTTTATCCTTTACGAAAATTCCCGTTCACCCCAAGGTTCTTTTATTTAGATAACATTAAAACGTCATTTACTCCGACAGGTAGATCGTGCCCGACAATGAATATTCTCTACCATCACGAAAAACCACTTCCAATCCACGGGTCCGTGGGTCAGATGTGTGATTGGAAAAGTGAATAAATATTTCAATTCACTGTTTTGGCACGAACGGCCGTTGAATCGGTAATAAATGGCACAGGAATCTCGCGATAGGCGAAACCCACAAAAAAAAACTAACGTACATTCCAGCAAACGATGTTTTAAACCAACAATCGCGTCGAATAAAGTGTAGCGAACAGGACAAAAAATAGAAGAAAAAAAGAATAGCCTGCGCACCGTCACTGGGAATCGGGGAATCACACTAACGGTACCCGTGCACCCGTGACGGAATGGGGACACATTTACGCGGGCAACTCGGTCCCGCTACCATCGTTTTTCCCCTCCCACCTCAGCGGCCGCACTTTCGGAGTCAATCTACCCGATGGTCTGTTAATTGAACTAAATTAAAGAGAAGGTCGTCACAATTGATGACCCTGTCAGTGAGCGTCTGTGTCGACGATTGCTCACGGTATTAATTAGTGATTCCGGAGGCGTGGGTCGATACCGGGCATCACACGCTCAACCGAATCAATCGTGCACCCAGGTTTTGCTGTGTGAGTGTGTTTCAGCGGGAAGGTACCTTCGCTTCACACCCGTTTGCTTATTGTTAGAGTTTGGGACTTTGGGATACCAAAAAAAAACTTTGCTCACACACATTAGTCAACCATTTTTCGACATTTTTTCTTTTGTTGAACGGCAGCAAACTGACTTCCTGAAAGCCTAAATTTATATGTTGGAAAATTTGTTTCACCAATGTTGTGAACTGAACAATTAATCCAAATCAACCACTAACACATAGCTTCGATACTGAACGAAAACCGACTGATTTACCTGCTATCTCACGAACTGTAAACTGTTTGAAATTGACTCATTTGTTTGGTGCTCTTACTGGTGCAATCCGAAAACGATTGTCAGTAGGTCAATCGTATTTACTCTCAATATTCGATCATCAACATTCGAATATTTAATTTAATTGAAGTAGATGGTCATGCAAAATTAAAAATTGAAAACAGAAAAGTGCAAATTAAATATGACAAACTGACAGGTGAAAATTGAAGAACAAAAATTGAAAATTGAATACTCAAAACTAAAAACGACTAAGTTTGAAGTAAGAACTAAAAACATGAAAAAAGCAAATAGAAAAAAAAGAATTAGAAAATGAAACATGAAAGAGGAAATAAAAAACAGATATTAGAAAATAGAATATGTAGAAAAGAGGAAGTATAAATAAGAAATAGAAAATAAAGAGTATAAAATAGGAAAAAGTTAATAGATATTAGAGAATAGAAAATTGAAAACGAAAAATAAAAAGATGAGAATTGAGAAATGGAAATTAAAATATATAATAATAAATAAATGGAACATAGAACATGAAATAGAAAATAGAACATTAAAAATAGAAAACTGAAAACTGTTCTGATGCGACATTGAAAATAGAACATAGTAAATGAAAAATAGACAATACAAGATTAAAATTCAAATGAACTTGCATTACTGCCTGATTCAACAACATGTAAAACATTCGTGCCGTGACTATCGGATCGATCGGACGTAAATTCTGCTTTCTCCAATCGCGTGGTGAATTGTTTTATTCCGTTATCAAGGTCATTCCGTATTCTATTGTGTGCATCAGTGCGGTCGAGTGATAGTTCTAATTAATCCGTTCTCAAGGCCGACTGTGAGCTTGTGTAAAGCAGCACTGCGTGTGGTACCGTTAGCCAGCGCCAGCGCTGGGCGCTGCGTATATATCGTTGTACATTAGAAACAGTGATAAATATATATAGTGATAAAAGGATTGGTTTCATTGGACAGTGTAGTGAGAGACTAAAAACAAAGTGCTTTTTCCTCAAAGAGGTTTTTTGCACTTTATTGAACTGGAATATTCACCGGTTGCCTAGGACCGGGCCTTGTCGGCCGATCACCCTTCGAGAGCTAAAGCTAAGTATTTTTTTTTCTTTTCCCTGTTGTTCAGTACCATTAGATTTTTATTGCCCCCTAATATTTACCCGCACGGACACATTTCCGTGCCATGACAAAAGGCACAGAATTGCCTGACCTTCCCCTAGATGATCAAATGGATGCTTCTGATGGCAATAAATCTCGCATTAGAAGCTATCCCGATGGGCTTGCACTCCCGGCCGGACCGTATGCGGTTTACATCCGGACCAAAGCCAACGGTAAAAAATTGAACCTTCTAAGACTTTCTAATGACCTGTCCTCGCAATACAATACTGTACAAAAAATTGAGAAAGTACGCCCGGACAAGCTTAGGGTCTTGTTAGCCAGTGCAAAACAGGCTAATGAGATCGTTCGAAGTTAGCATTTCACGCGGGAGTATCGCGTATACGTACCAGCTCGCGAAGTCGAGATAGACGGCGTGATCACCGATCCGAGTCTGACTTGCGAGGACGTTCTTAAGCATGGGGCAGGCGGTTTTAAAAACCCCCTACTCAAGAACGTTAAGATACTGGACTGCAAGCAATTGCGTTCAGTATCGACCGCTGAGGATGGGATTAAGTCTTATACCCCATCAGACTCGTATCGGGTGACTTTCGCTGGCTCGGCTTTGCCTAATTACGTCCTCCTGGACCGAGTCCGTTTACCTGTTCGTCTTTTTGTGCCGCGGGTCATGAACTGCACCAATTGCAAACAATTGGGACATACAGCATCCCATTGTTGCAATAAATCCCGGTGTATAAAGTGTGGAGGGAGTCATGCGGATAACTCCTGCAGTGGAGACAATGAAAAGTGTCTCTACTGTAAGGAGGGGCCGCATGACCTCTCTGATTGTCCCGTGTACAAATTGCGTAAGGATAAAATGAAGCGTTCACTCAAGCAACATTCCAAACGCTCTTTTGCAGAAATGTTGAAATGTGCTACGCCACCTACCGAAAATCCTTACGCTTACTTGTCAACTGACGAGAGCGAATATGATGACCCCCTCGAAGGTACATCTTCGGCTGTCCCTCATAGCTCATCAATTAGAAAGAGAAGAAATAAATCTTCTCAAAAGCTCCCTAGTAAGGGTTCGAAGATGTCCTCTGATGGGTTCCGAAAAATTACAACAACTGGTAGTGATGGCAAAAAACCAGAGAAAAAAGCTCCAGGCCTTGGAAAATTAAATTCCGAGCAAGAATTTCCATCACTTCCTGGGACTTCAAAACCCCCGAAAGTCCCTAAAGATCAGTCAGAAAATTTACCAAATACTGGGTTTGTTAAATTCTCTGATATTGTGGACTGGATCATGTCTACTTTCAATATTTCTGAACCTCTTAAAAGCCTGATAATGGCTTTTATTCCTACAGTTAAAACATTCTTGAAGCAGTTGACTGCAAAATGGCCCCTTCTTTCAGCGATCGTATCCTTCGATGGCTAAGACACCCACCGAGGTCACGGATACAATCACTGTTATACAGTGGAATTGTAGAAGTATCATCCCAAAAATAGATCCTTTCAAATTTCTAGTAAATAATCTGAAATGTGACGCATTTGCATTGTGCGAAACTTGGCTAACTTCTGAAATACCCTTAAACTTCCACGATTTTAACATTATTCGTCTGGATCGAGATGATTCCTATGGAGGAGTTCTTTTGGGGATCAAAAAGTGCTATTCTTTCTATCGCATTAACCTCCCCTCGATACCAGGTATTGAAGTTGTCGCATGTCATGTTACAATCAAAGGCAAGGACCTTTGCATTGCTTCCATCTACATTCCTCCAAGAGCCTCGGTTGGGCATCGGCGGCTCAATGATATCATAGAGCTTCTTCCCGCACCGACGTTGGTTTTAGGAGACTTTAACTCACACGGTACGGGATGGGGCTGTCTTCACGACGATAACAGATCAACTATGATCCATGATATCTGCGACAACTTCAATATGACAATCTTGAATACGGGAGAAATGACACGAATTCCTGCACCACCAGCAAGACCAAGTGCGCTAGACTTATCCCTTTGCTCGACATCGCTACGGTTGGATTGCACGTGGAAGGTAATCCCTGATCCCCACGGTAGCGATCATCTGCCTATCGTAATTTCAATCGCCACCGGAATAAGACCATCGGAAACAATCAATGTTTCGTATGACCTCACACGAAACATTGATTGGAAATGCTACGCAAATTTGATATCTGAGAATCTAGAAACAACACAAGAACTTCCTCCGGAGGAAGAGTACACGTTTTTGGCTGGCTTGATTCTCGACACCGCGACTCAAGCTCAGACGAAACGTGTACCCGGAGCGAAAACTAACATCCGTCCCCCCAACCCGTGGTGGGACAAAGAGTGCTCAGAATTAAACGCGGAGAGAACTTCATCATTTGTCGAGTTTAGGAAAAACGGAACACCTGATAATTTCAGAAACTATGCGGCATTAGACGCTAAAATGAAAAGCTTGATTAAAGCGAAGAAAAGCGGTTATTGGCGTCGATTCGTAGACGGATTATCGAGAGAAACATCAATGAGCACTCTTTGGAACACAGCCCGACGAATGCGCAACAAAAACACCACAAACGAAAGCGAGGAATATTCTAACCGCTGGATATTCGATTTCGCTAAAAAAGTATGTCCTGACTCTGTTCCGGAACAGACAATCATGCGCGTCGCTTCATCAAACAGAAACGAAACACCTTTTTCGATGGTCGAGTTCTCACTTGCGCTTTTATCGTGTAACAATAAATCTCCGGGGTTAGACAAAATCAAATTCAACTTGTTGAAAAATTTGCCTGACTCTGCCAAAAGGCGCTTATTGAATTTATTCAATAGGCTTCTTGAGGATAATATTGTCCCACATGACTGGAGACAAGTAAGAGTTATCGCCATTCAAAAACCAGGGAAACCAGCCTCCGATCACAATTCGTATCGGCCGATTGCTATGCTTTCCTGTATCCGGAAATTGTTCGAAAAAATGATTCTGTTTCGTCTAGACAATTGGGTCGAGACTAATGGCTTACTTTCAGATACACAGTTCGGCTTCCGCAGGGGCAAAGGAACGAACGATTGTCTTGCGTTGCTCTCAACCGAAATTCAAATGGCATTTGCTCGTAAAGAACAAATGGCGTCAGTTTTCCTAGACATCAAGGGGGCTTTTGATTCAGTTTCCATAAACATCCTATCTGAGAAGTTGCATCAGCATGGTCTTTCACCAATTTTGAATAACTTTTTGTATAATCTGTTGTCCGAGAAATACATGTATTTCGCGCATGGTGATTTGTCGACAATACGATTCAGTTACATGGGTCTTCCTCAGGGCTCATGCTTAAGCCCCCTTTTATACAACTTTTACGTGAACAACATTGATGAATGTATCAACACATCTTGCACGCTAAGACAACTTGCCGACGACAGCGTTGTGTCCATTATAGGACCCAAAGCTGCCGATCTCCAAGGACCATTGCAAGATACCCTCGACAACTTGTCGACATGGGCTCTTCAAATGGGTATCGAGTTCTCTACGGAGAAAACTGAGCTGGTTGTATTTTCAAGGAAGCGAGAACCAGCACAATTACAGCTTCAACTAGGGGGTGAAACCATAGCTCAGGTCTTCACATTTAAATATCTCGGGGTCTGGTTCGACTCCAAAGGCACCTGGGGATGTCACATTAGGTATCTGAAACAAAAATGCCAACAGAGAGTCAATTTTCTTCGTACAATAACCGGATCATGGTGGGGTGCCCACCCAGGAGACCTGATCAGGTTATACCAAACAACGATATTGTCCGTGATGGAATACGGATGCTTTTGCTTCCGATCCGCGGCGAACACTCATTTCATCAAGCTGGAAAGAATTCAGTATCGTTGTTTGCGTATTGCCTTAGGTTGCATGCAGTCGACTCATACGATGAGTCTCGAAGTGCTCGCGGGCGTCTTACCGTTGAAAAACCGATTCTGGGATCTCTCATATCGATTGCTAATCCGATGCGACATCTTGAATCCGATGGTGATTGAAAACTTCGAAAGGCTTGTCGAGCTCAATTCTCAGACCCGTTTTATGTCCTTGTATTTTGATTACATGGCTCAGAATATTAATCCTTCTTCGTTTGTTTCCAATCGTGCTCATTTCTTGGATACTTCTGATTCTACTGTGTTTTTCGACACATCCATGAGAGAAGAAATTCGTGGAATCCCGGATCACGTGCGCCCTCAAGTGGCCCCAAATATTTTTTATAATAAATTTAGAACAGTCAACTGTGAAAAGGTGTTTTACACTGACGGTTCAAACATCAACAGGTCCACAGGCTTCGGCATCTTCAATCAAAACATCACCGCTTCTCACAAACTCAATGATCCGGCTTCAGTTTACGTCGCAGAATTAGCTGCTATTCAGTACACCCTTGAGATCATTGAAACCTTGCCCAAAGACCATTACTTCATTGTCACGGACAGTCTAAGCTCAATAGAAGCTCTCCGGGCAATGAAGCCAGGAAAGTATCCCCCATATTTCCTGGGGAAAATACGGGAACACTTGCGAACTTTATCTGAACGGTCTTATTTAATATCGTTAGTCTGGGTCCCTTCGCATTGTTCCATTCCAGGCAATGAAAAGGCAGACTCATTGGCTAAGGTGGGCGCATTAGAAGGTGATATTTATGAAAGACCAATCTGCTTCAATGAATTTTTCAGTATCTCTCGTCAGAAAACTCTCGAAAGTTGGCAAACTTCATGGAGCAATGGCGAACTGGGACGATGGCTACATTCCATTATCCCTAGGGTATCGACGAAACCTTGGTTCAGGGGGATGAACGTGAGTCGCGATTTCATTCGTGTTATGTCGCGGCTCATGTCAAATCACTACACCTTCAACGCACATCTCCGGCGTGTTGGGCTTGCGGAGAGCGGTCTCTGCACCTGTGGCGACGGTTATCAGGACATCGAGCATGTCGTGTGGTCGTGCGTAGAGTATCGCGACGCCAGGTCGAAGCTACTGGAATCCCTTAGGGCCCGAGGTAGACCGCCTGAGGTTCCGGTTCGGGATGTGTTGGCGAGTCGGGATAGTTTATATATGCTTCTCATATACCAGTACCTTAAACACATTGATATACAAGTGTAATGTGTTATCCCTCGCTCAGAAAGTATAAACTCCACCTACAGGTTCGACACTAACATCCGCCCGATTCTCTCGATCCCCGTCCCTGTCCACCATCTTCATTGGAACTAACAAGATCTTTTTTTGTCACTAACTTTTTCGTTACCCCTTCCCTGTCTCTTCACCATCTCGATGGCAACTAATTAGATCTTTATCGTTTTCAAACATTTTGTTCCCACATCCCCTTTTTACCCCGTTTCCACAATATTTACTTTTTTTTTCATTCTCTTCCGTAACATCACCATCATCGTCCACGGAAGGCCGCCCCAGTCGAAAACCAGCATGCGGGCCACCCGCCGGGCCTTCGTAGCCTGGGGGTGTTTCCCGCGGACCCACACGGACCGAAGGATGCGGCCAACATGGATCTTCGTCAACGGCATATGGAAGACCCTCATGCGATATTCAATTCACCGGCCACTACCGATAGCTTCTCGAGAATCCGCTACCGCTACATTACATAATGATACTTTTCTAGTTTTAAGTTAGTCGTAATTAAGATTAGTAAATACCCTTGGCATCTTAGAGCTTAAGCAGTGTGCCTTAAAATTATACTATAATATTGAATAAAAAAAAAAAAAAAACATGTAAAACTCATATAAACATCGTCGTGGTTCGAAGGGTTAGTTGAGCTATTCTTTGTGAAATGGAAATGAATGAATAAAATATCAGGCCGCTACAAGAGTTGCCCGAGTTTTAATTTCTATTTCACAATATTACAGCATAAGAAAACTATACTTTAAGTCTTGAATAAGCACAAGAAGATTTATATGGGCATAAACTAGCATAGCCTTTCGAATTTATAAACAGTTATTAGACAACGGTTTGTGTTCTAGTTTTTGTTAAGACGTAGAGTCGACTTGAGCTAGTTTTAAATATGATCAGTATCTAACGGGGATTGTAAAATTGACATGTGAATGAAAACACATGAAGCATATGATATGCAGGGTAGTTTAATTGGTAAAACAATTTCCCCGGTTAGGAGTTAGCTACGAGTTCGAGTCCTGTCTCTGCGGTAACATTTTTGCGGCTTTCATTACATATTTGCGTTCACATGTCAATTCTCCAATCTCTTTTCCCCGTTAGATAATCATCATGTCTGAAGTTTTTAGACAATTTTCTAAGAATAAAAGAAGAGTAAAAGAACGTATCGGGAGTGGTTTCAACGTTTTAAAAATGGTGATTTCGATGTCGAAGACAAACATGGTGGTGGCAGAGAAAAAACCTTCAAAGCTGAACAACTAGAAGCATTGCTTGATGAAGATTCGTGCCAAACCCAAGAAGAGCTTGCCGAACCGTTGGGAGTGAGTCAGCAAGCCAAAACGTCTCAAGGTCCTGAGCATGATTCAGAAAGAAGGAAACTGGGTGCCCCAGTTGAAACCAAGGGACATCGAGCGCCGTCTATTTGTATGTGAGCAACTGCTTCAAAGACAAAATCGTGAGGGGTTTTCACATCGAATCGTAACCGGTGATGAAAAGTGGGTTCGATACGATAATCCTAAACGCAGAAAATCATCGAAGGCAAAACCGAATATTCACGGCGCCAAGGTTATGATTTGTATTTGGTGAGATCAGCTCGGTGTGATTTACTACGAGCTCTTAAAACTGGGTGAAACCATCACAGGAGATCGCTACCGAACGCCTTAGTCGCGCGCTATAAGAAAAGCGCTCACAATATCAAGATCGACAATGACAAAGTCATCCTCCAACACGACAATGCTCGGCCTCACGTCGCAAAAGTGGTTAAAAAGTACCTGGAAACGCAGAAATGGGAAGTCTTGCCCCACACGCCATATTCCCCATATGTCGCCCCTTCTGACTTCCACCTATTCCGTTCGATGGCACACGACCTGGCTGATCAACATTTTCAATCCTTCGAAGATTTGAAACCGTTATAGCCGAAGTCGGTTCGTTTGAGTAACAACTGACATAACCTACAAATTGAAACAGTTTTGAGTCAAATTTAGTAGAGTTTATTTTCGCTTTTTTGCATTGTCACTCGAAATGGTGGGTAACAATTTCATACACCTTCGCAAACCGAAAGTCGTGTCCGGACCAAATTATACATCAACTTATGAGAACATAACACATTTGAATCTAAGTTTGTGAATATGGGTCCAGCCTCTTCTAAGGAAATGGTATGATTTTCGATTTAAAGCAGAGGTAGAAATAAGCCCATTTTGAGCACGAATGTGAATCAAGATTTCCGATTGTGAATCATAAAACCGAACACTGTGAATTAAAAAAAATTAATAACAAAACTAACATTGCTATTTTTTTTAAATTGTAGGAACTGTATATAACAGTGTAGCAGCAGACCTTATGCATACGGACTCTTTTTATTGCGCTGAGACAAACTTGTTCCCATTCTCAGTAGACAACCATGCACAGGCGAAGAGTTTTAGTTGCCCTAAAAAAACTCGTTCGCGCAAAATCCTGCACTCCTGTTACTTTGGTGTATGATAGTCCAGCTAAATAGGGTAATATTAATCAGCTGCATAGCACGCACAGCAATAGTGATTGGGCATGTTTTTCTTATCATTATAACTATCATTCATCGCAGCATGTATGCTAATATTAATAACTGTTTTTATTGAATTTTATTAAATTTCAGATACATCACGAAACATGGAATTTCGATGCGACCGACGAAACAAACTCACCTAACGAGCTTAAAATTATTGATATCGGATAATCCATATCCGAGGAAAATTGAAATCCATGTCCATTGCCTTTCGCGTGTTAAAATAACGGAATTGCTAGACGAAGGTAAGTAAATCTTTGTTTCGCAATAATATCTGCAAGAGAGAATCCATATAGGAATGTGTGCGTTGCTAACCAAATGGGTTAGCGGAAACAAGCTGAAACTGAAATAATTTTTCTCGAGCAGTTTTTAGAAAAACGGAAGAGTTTAAGACTAAGATTTTCGCTTCTCTTGAATTGCAATTCTAAGCAAAATGAACTGATTTGTTTATTTTTCAACCATATGGAAGATTTATTAGATTAAAATCAAGAGGAGAAACGCAGGAATTTGTTTTTTCGCGTCTTGCTCCTTGCACAGAGTAACATTAAAACGATCCTAACTTTGTTGAAATGTTGATTCCGAATCAGACAGAGATACTATTAACGATGAAGACATTTTTAAACTCTATGTAAAACCAAAATTTATCTTATCAAAAGTCATTCATTTCAAAATTCATTATAATATCTACAATAAATATGTGATATGAAAGGATAACGCTGATTATTTTTACTTACTGTGAATCAAAAAATTATCTTATTTCCACCCCTGATTTAAAGTAAGGAATCACTTTTCCCGGTACTTCCGGAACCGGAACCGAAAATCCAGTATACCCAAAAGCAAGTTGTTTGGTCATCAATCAACCAGAACACATCAAATGAAAAATTGTACGGCTAGTTTAAAGTTTTTTGCTCGGATTGTCAATGACGTAGTTTTTGTATAGAAACACGCTCTTGATATTGAAATTTATATACACCGAAACATCCATTTACGAACTAAATGGGGGTTCGTAAAAAAAGTTTACGCTATTTGGGATTTGGTTCGTAAAAAAGTTTTGTGTATTGAATGTGGAAACCGCCAATCATATGGCTATTTTCGAAACGGATGTGAAGAGTAAGTGCAAGAAAATGAAATTTGCGCTCGTTTCAAAATCCAAGATGGCGGCTTATGGTTTATTGATATTGCTTAAAACTCCTAACAATATGGGTATTTTCGGAACGGGATTGATGAGTAAATGTCGGAAAACGATGTTTGAGGTGGTTCTGAAATTCAAGATGGCGACTTCCAGTTTCTTGATATTCCTACTTCCATGGAATATAAATGAGCCGGAAATCGTTTTCGATGTATGCCAAAACCTCTTTTTACGAAATAGGTTCGTAAAAAAAGTTTACGTTATTTGGGATTTGGTTCGTAAAAAAAGATCATTATTTAGGATTTGGTTCGTAAAAATATGTAACGTATAAAAAGTGTTCGTAAACGGAAGTTTAGGTGCACCTATCAGTATATAATTACGGGACCTGAAAAAACATTCGATAGCGATATATGGGCCTATAAATCCTTTTATTTGGACCTAAGCTCGTAAAAATTGGTTAGGCGACCTCCAAGAAAATCGATTATACTTTTTATAGTTTTTTACACATTTTACCAAATTACTCTGGAACCAGTTTATAAACAATAATTTTGCTGTCTCTGAGAAAACGAAGTGAGCTTTGTTGAAGCGTTTTTCCTTCACTCTTTCCGGTACTTTCGGAACCGAAGACAGGTATATCTAAGATCGGTTAAAATTTTACATTTATCTATTGGATTGTAAGACTTTTGAATTATTTTTATGTTTATGGAACTCTATGCAGCCATCTTTGAGAAATCGAATTGTGTTCAAATGTAGAGTTTATGATCACTATTTCCAGTACTTCTGGCACTAAAAACCAGGTAACAGTAAAACTCAAATGAGTTAATTTGGTCATCAACTATTAAAATCGACAAACTAGAGTAAATTATCAGCCAATTTCGCTACTAATCATATGGTCACGAATTGACATTTATACACTTATCACCGTGAATCTCCGTATCTGGAAATTGTTTCTGAATCAAAAGAGAAAATTCTGGGATCTTAAAACCTTTCATTTAATTCATTTAAATCTAAGAAGGGAGAAGAACAAATGACAATATTTTCATTTTTCAACACATATCACCCTGTAACTCCTGAACAGGAAGTCAGATCTAAATGAAATTTAGGAACTTTGTATACGACCATAATACCTTTCACTCAGTGGCGTATCTATGAAGAGGCGAAGGAGGCACTCGCTCCGGGCGCAGCGTTTTAGGAGGCAGCAAATCAATCCTTGGGACCTTTTTTTTTTTTGCTCGCCCAAGCCATCTTTCCGGAGATGGAGTTCAGTTGTCACAAAACCAACAATGGGGGCGGCAAAATCTCTTATTTTGCTATTTTGCCCCGTGCGCCAAATTTCCTCGGTACGCCACTGCTTTCACTTGAGTCATATGGTATGTGAAAATCGATCGAGTATTTTGTGTGACATTATTTGTCACACATGCACCGAAATTTTGCTATCTCGACGAATAAAATCGAATGGTATATGGCACTAGGCTATTCCGGAGCCTCTGATCAAATGTCAGTTTTTTGTATAGTCTTTCTTTTTGAGAAAAGCACAATTGAGATTTTGAGAAAGAATAAATGAATGAAGTGACAAAACTACTGACAGTCGGCTGTATAGAGGCTGTATTATTAATTCTGTAAATCTTTAGGAAAGTGCATCTATTTTCAAACTGTATTTCATTTATTCTTCAGTTATTAGGAATTTTCTAACATGACTTAAACTTTGATGAATACTATCGAAAAGTAAAACATTATCGAAATTTTTAAGAATCTTCCAAGGAGCCCCTCATATAGTCCCACAATTTTCTAAATCAAATAAGCTCATCCAATTTTTGTCCTTCTCCAAAGAAAGGATGTAGAATCGTTGGAAAACCCGACTTTCAAACGAAGACTCGGAGATACATACTGTAGCCATACCTTCGACTCAGCACTAGACTAGATCGAAAAACTTCTGTGTGCAACCGGCTAAAATTTTTCACTCCGCTGAATTTTCTCGCATATGGTTGAACCGATTTTAACAAACTTAGGCTCGTTCAAAAGCTACTATTGAACCATTGATCGGGTCAATCTTTTCTGCTTCCGGAGATAAAACGGTAGAACTGACGTAACCGACGAAACGCCCGTATTTTTACCGCTCGATTTTCTTGGAGATGGTTTTACCGATCTCAACGAACTAAGGCTCGTTTGAAAGCTACTAATGTACCATTGAAAAAAGTTCAAAGATCAAACTACTGTTTTTTGCTGATTCCAGAGATATAATGTTATAAATGACGTAACCGACAAAACTTTCTTCATTTATTACAGCTCAATTTTCTGATAATGTATAAACCGATATTAGCAATCACTTGATCAAGTTCGACATTCAAATGGCTGTCACTTCCGGTTTCGAAGATATAATGGTATAAGTGACGTAACCGACAAAACGAACTTTTTTCTCCTTCGCTCCAATTTCACGGAGCAGACTAAACCGATTTCTACACGCATAGACTTGCTTGAGAGATATTAATGAGTTAGTAAACAAGTTCTAAGATCAAATGGTCATCTCTTTCGGTTCCGGAGATATAATAGCATAAGTGACGTAACCTACTAAAAGGACTTCTTTTCATCAACTCAGTTTTCACGAAGATGACTTAACGAATTTCGATTAACTTTGGGTTACTGAAAAGCTGCAATGTGATCATTGATCAAATCGAGAAAGGTTATGGCGAACATTTCCAGTTCGGAAGATGTATTGTTATATTGTTGGCGCATTCACGCCAAATTTCTTGGAGAAGTCGGAATCGATTGCGAAAGACTTAGACTCGTTTGAAAGCTACTATTAGGTGATTTGGTAAACTCACAATACTAATGGCCGAGGATATAATCTAATAAATGTTTTAATGAGACCATTTAAATTGTCACACCACTAGGAGGATTAGGAAGGGTTTTTAAACTTGATTACGCTTCAAACATATTTCAGTAGACACTTGACATCGTCTTAAATCAACATAAAACTTTCAAAAAATCGATTTCTTCCGTTATTGAGCGATATTTTATATTGTAAAACTTTGCAAAATTGCGTGAGTTCTTTGGATTTCTATTGTCGTTTTGATTTAATTTTATATAATTCTTAAAATCTTGTCAATCTTAAAATAATGTTTAAGATTCGCAGACTATTGTTTTTTTCGTAATTTTTTTACGTAGGGAAAAGTCGGCAGCCTTGAGTCACTCTTGTTTTATCAAAAAGTATTGAAGGAAATTAGTTGATTTTTTTTATCGTAAGTAAAGTGATTAATTTCTGTATATTTCACCCGATTTCATTAAAAATTATTGATCACATCAAGAGAAAAAACGATGTTATTTTATTGAATTAATAGAATGAGAGAGCGAAATGACCTTGAGAATGGATTAAAACGATTCAATTTTCGACTGGGCAAAAGTTTAGTGAAACGTAAACATGCATCCGATCACCTCGACTGTTAATTTTGAACTGGATTATGATGGTTGATGATAATTGTGATTCAAGGCACACGCCATGAAGGATGCACTGAGCCAAATGTCAACAACACAAAAGAAATTCGCAAAAAATTGAGGAGGTATACTACTTCACATACCTTTCATTAACAGTTATAAAAACTATGACAAGCGACAAATGGTCCAAGGCTACCGACTCTAAACTATTCTCAATTTTCACAGCACAAATATTTTAAATTTTTTTAGTCTTCTAAAATTATTTTTAATTTATTGGCATAAACAGAAATTTTCTTGAATTTCCTTTATTTTATTCGATCGTAAAGATTTTATCCGCAAGCTCATTCTCTTCACGAGCCAGAAAAGATTTCTGAGCCTATGTGCAGGGTTGAGAATCAAACCGAGGTGGGCTGCGTGAAAGGCAGCACCGACTTACCCCCCAAGTAACAATTTTTGTTACGCTAGCTTGTTTGTGACTAGTTTGCAACCAGATATTTGAGTGATTGTTACTAACATCTAACCACTTGCATGACTCAAAAAGCGCAGTTTCTACTAGTTGTAAAGTCGGCTAAATATAAGTTGTCGTTACGTTGTAATGCCATACTGAAATAACTTATCTTTTCATAACTCAAAAATAACTTGTTTTCAAGTAAACTAGTTGAAAAATAGTCACCATCGACATTATAAACATTGAATGAATACAGAACACTTTTCTATCATCAATAAAAAAGCAGAAGAGTACTTTAAATCACAAACTTGATACAAGGTACAAATTTCACAACGATTTTGAAACTGTCGTGCGGAATTAAATTTTACTTAACTGTTTTTTCATGCGCCTCCAATCAAAATCTGTTTATAAAGATATAAAAAATAAACAGCAAAATAACCCTAAGTTCGGAATGTTCAAAATTATTTCAAGTAGCGCGATTTCTCATCATTTTAAATTCTTATATTATGAGAATTATAATATTATCACAATCGATGTTCAATCCCTATATTATTTTCTTCGTGTTTATGACTATTCTGCCTTTCACTATTTTCGGCAAAAAGTAGTTTTGAAACAAGTAATATCCTGGTTTTATTTATGTTTCATACACTTATTGAGACTCCATATTGTGTTCGCCATATTCAAGCCAACAAAGGTTGTTTTGTTTGCATTTTCGTTATCGTAACGTTGGGAAAACCTACCAATAACTATCTGAATCAATGAAGAAATTATATGTTATAATCTTATAATATCTAAGTTATTATTACATCAATTCACAGTAACGATTTACATATATGCTTACGTATTTATAATGGTTTCGCAACGGAAAATAAACCTTTTTTCAACTAGTAGCTAAAAGCATAGCTGTGATTAAAGATATGTTAGAATCAAGTAACGATAACTTACAAATGATAGTTAGTTCAATGTTTACGTTATTATGTCACCTTGTTTTAACCAGTATAACATAAAAAAACATGTTCGTGCTCTTGTTGCACCACAGTTGGGTTAAGTGGTATCAAAACTAGTTACGGGTTGCTACTATTGAAGTCAAATAAACTTATTTTCAACTAGTAGCTAGAAGCATTGTTGTGATTAAAGATATGTTTGGATTAAGTAACGATAGCTTATGAATTGTATTGAATTCAATACGACACACAGATGTTATTATTGGAAACCTAAATAACTATTTCGTAACTAGTTATGTTATGATGAAACATTGCTGTCACCATGTTTTAATCAGTATAACATAAAAAACAAATTCGTGCTCTTGTTGCAACATAGTTTGGACTTTGTCGTGTCAGAACTAGTTGCGGATTGCTACTTGGGCCATCACGCTATTCTCGCCTCCTTAAATTTTGTGATATCATGAAATCAACTTAAATTTTATGCAATCTCCTGTATCCGGGTAAACCAATTAACAAAGAACGTGTTTAATCCACCTTGCAGTGAGATGATACCTATTTTTATCAATCCGCATGTGTTTTTTGCATGAATATTCTTCGGTGTTTCCGTTTTCATGACATTATTTTAATGACCGTCGTTTTAAGCGACAATTTGAGATTTTAATCATTCTTTACTCTGTAATGTCGAAACTGCAAATCGGATCGAATTTGAATCTAGAAGTGTGATAATCGATTAAACATGCCATGATATGTAAGTTCCACTTTAGAGTTTACGGTAATTTAAGGTACTTCCAGAGCCGGTATTCAGGAACCAGCATAACCCAAACCGATACGTATGGCCATATGACGAATAAATTACAACAGTTTTGAGTCCAACTTTGAAGCTTTTCGGGATTGTCATCTTCTATATCGGTTTGAATTTTAAAAATTCATCATCATGTAATTCGAGAACCGGAAGTCATAATTGGATAAAATTAATTATTTTTGTATATAAGTTTGTTTTAATTTGAATTTTTGTTTCTTAAATTTGATTAGGCTGTTTTTGAGAAAACGATTGAGCTTTGAGAAACGATTTTATACTGGAACCGGAATTCTAAAAGCGGTATGGCCGAAGTCAGATAAATTCACCTGAGTAGCTGTACAGTTTACATTTGTTTCAAAATATTTGAAAATCAGTTGAGACATCTTTGAGAGATCATAGCACGAATTAAATTTTTAGGTGCCTTCTGATCGACAACTGAATACCACTAAAACTGAAAAAAGTTAATTTTTTTATCGACTATCCAAATCTGCTAACCCGATAAACCTGATTAATTTATGTGGAATAGACATTTTTATACTATCCCCGAAACCGGAAGTTGGATCTGACTGAGAAGCAAGATGTTTTATAGAACCTTGAAACTTTTCATTTGAATCTTAGATGAGTCTTAGATTTCATTTGAATCTTAGATCGGTTCAGCCATCTACGAGAAAAATGAGTTACACAATTTTGATTTCGTTCCACATATCATCCTGTAGTTCCAGAACCAGAGGTCGGAACCAAACATAATGCAGGAACTTTGTTTGGGAGCATACGACTTTTCGTATGAATCTGAATTTGTAGAAAAGAAATTTTCCGAGAAAATTAAGTGAAATTATTTGTCACACACGCATTTGCTGATCTCGACGAACTGATTCGAATGGTATATGGATGTTATGTTGTTCCAGCATTTATTGCTGTAAGTAGTTTAAAACAAAATAATTTAAAAAAAATTCTGCCATCTTCTGGTTTATATGTGTCATATTCGAACGATTATGTTGCCAAAAACGATCCGTGCCAAAATCGGTCCGAGGCTAAATGTCATGAAAAAGGATGCTGTACACAATCCTTTTGGTACTTAGAAACAATTGTATGTAACAGAATAAAAAATCGTGTTTTCCGTTGCTCCCAAGCATTGCTTTGTCATACAGCGCTCAAAACTCCTACTGCTGGAATAGGGGGAAAAGTCGTTTACACAAAAATTTCGATATCTCCGTTAAAAATGGACGGATTTTAACAATCTATGGCTTGTTGGATAGGTATAACCGTGCGGAATCTGTTTTCAAGGTCAATTGTGACAGATACTGTCAAAAAACAAACAAAATTTTGACATAAAACTTTGTATAATTCAAAAAGTAAAATAAATATATATATAAAAATAGGTAAAACTATTGATTTATATAAGAAAATATCAAAATATATATCGAGCACAACAAAATTTTCTAAAATAAATAACAATAATTTTTCTCAGTAATAAAAAAGCATAAAAATCGCATTGCTTTGAAAATTCGTATAAAAAACCCACCATTTTTTTCTGTCGGACGTCTTGAAAATTTGAATTTGTAAGACGTAACAAGAAAACCGCATAACTTTGAATATTCGAAAAAATTAAGAACCGCACAATTTTTTTAGATTTACTTAAAAAAAGTCGAATAAATTAAAAGAGTATTTAACTAAATCAGAAAAATTTTCGAGCTTTCTTGAATGTATCATAAAATATTGAATTGTCCTCTTTCTCCAGATGGATCATCTGTGGTATCCTGAAATTTTCACAACTTATTCAATGCAATTTTCTAAATATTATCAAATATTCAAAAACATCAGATATGATGCCTAATTCGAATCGGAATATTTCACGGTCAGATGCAACGCAAGTCAAAATCAAATCGGAATCACAAACAATCAATCTGATCAATCGGGTCATTCATACCGCTTTGGAAACGATGGTAAACGATGGTACGTAAATTGAAGCTTGTGTCCAACCACCATCCCATTTTACGCTCCCGTTAGCTCATCATTCGAATCCCCGTGAATTCCAGTAACATTATTTAAATAAACATTTGAAACCGCTTAAGGAAATCTACCTATGCAAGTGAAAAAAATCAAATTTTTAAACCAAAAGAGGACTTTATGAACAGCAAAATTAAACATGCGTTCCTCGTAGCCCGTTGCTAAATATTTTTACAGATTAAAACTTTATCGAAATATGATTCCGATAATCCCGAAACATAAACATCCAAACCCGCCGGGGGGAGGGAGGTAGCGGGTAGACTGGATGATGAATGTTTGCAAGCGGTAACCTGCTTGTTCGATTACCACATGCCACTACCACTACATTTAACACCTGAAGTTCCCTTTTGTCATCCCCCACCTCCCTCCACTGTGGTACACTTCATGAATTTTGTTCCACATGGGGGTTCATGTCCGGATGCGTGTCACTGGGAGAGATTGGCAAAATGCACCGGTATGACGTCATTCGTGTGTTTCGCGCGAATATAATCGAAATTTATTTAATTCTTCGATTGAAATCAGCACTGCGGGCACGCTGGTTTAACGTTGCGGTGTGCGTCGACGGTAAGCCAGTGGGTTTAACCGGCTCGGAATTATTGAGGATTGGCCTTTTTTCTGTTAGCTAGTCATTCTAGCTAAGTGAATAAGCTTTTTCGGGGGTGGTTTCGGTTTGTTTATTTAACTGAGGGCTGTCGTATGAACCTGCTGTAAAATGATGATGAATCATCAAGAACCTAATTTTGAAACGATTCATACGAACAAGTTATAACATTTATGAGAATTGATTATAGTCGTTGGATTATGATGTGGCAAATCCGTGAACTTGCTGATGATCATTTTGACAGGTCCTCTTGATGATAACTGGTGTACAATTTTTAAAAAGATCCTAAAATTAAGAATAAAATAACTGGTGACTGATCACCTCTTTTCATTAATAGTGTTATTCGATGGATAATCCAAGGATAGCAGAGGAAGCAAATCCAATCTCTAATTAACAGTGGAATGGCAGAGACTACAACCCAAGAATCGAGTTTAATACATGATACTTTTACTATTGCAAATTTATTTTAGTTTCTTCACTTTCACCCAGTCCTAGTGATCTTCTAATACGACCAACTGCATAAACGTACATGTGCAATGGGCCCGATGGAGCAGCAGAACATTGACACTGAAATTGAAGCGAACAACACAAATCCCTACAGCTTCCGAATGCGTAGTTGAACTCTACTTTGCTTTTTATTTCAATTTTAATTTTAAGTGCATTGGAACAATAGGAGCTACTACTTTTAAAAGCAATCCATGGGATAGAGATTCAGAGCATAGGACATTCTTCCATCTTTCGATCGGTAAGAATTCTAGGTGTCAATAGAATCGTGGCACATGTCGTACAATTTCCTTCCCTGCATGGCAAGCCTCGGTTACGAAGTAAGTTGAAACCGTAGTTCAAGGAAGTCCGCAACGGAATCTAATGAGCAGAGTTTTCTATTTTAGTCGCGCTCGCCTTCAGAGTCACACCAGCTAGGAAGGAGCGAATCTAAAAATAAATTGGACCATAGAGATACAGACATCAACGGACATTCACATTGTGCGAAAGTTTGCAAGCAAAAATGGTTGAATGTCATTGAATATGATTTCAATACATTTTTAAATACATTATAAAATTTAGCGTCGTTGTTTAAATAACAAGCAATTGATAGTCGAAACCAAATTTTATTATTTATTCGCCTCATGTGATACTCAACATCACGCAATAAGTCTAGCTGAGAAAAACACATTTTAGCCAAACAATCTTTCTGACAAAAATCGATTTTATTCAACAGTGTAATTTCCTTCAAGAGCAACACAATTATTCCATTCTCAAACTTCTCGGTTCGTGTTTGTGTTTTGCCTCAGTACAGGCTTTACTTCCAGTAATTGCTTCTTCATTTGAGTTGTTTTTTTTTTTAGATAAGCGAATAGTCAGTAATCACTGGAGGCCAGATCTGGGCCATACGGTAAATGAGGAAGCAATTCGAAATGTAATTTGTTCAATTTAACCATCGTTGCCATCGAATTGTGTGGGCAGTTCAATGCATAGGGCACAGGTCTTATAAGCCAGTTGTCGTATGTTCGAGCCCCGACCTGGACCGTTTTCGTTTATTGAACATAGCAGCCCGAGAGCTGACCCAGAGTCGCCCAAACAACTTTTGAGGTGTTTGTTTTAGCAACCTGGGATCGCTCTAGATCGGACTCGATTCGCGTAGTTTCGCTCTGAAAATTTTCTCGGGTCGCATCACGACATCCATGCGAGCTTGTTTATTTTTTCTTTTTTATGAGTTGTTGTGGAGGGCGCGCACCACGTGTTCGTTTTACTCCGAGTTAGAGTCGCCCGGGTGTTCATTGGTGAAAAAACAACGGTGGAAAGCATCACACAAAATCAGCCGTTCTAATGGCTCTAAAAGTTTTTTAAAGAACTATTAGGAATTGTTTTTCTCAAGTCTAAGGTAAATATCCTCAGTTTAGTGCAAATCTAAAATAGTTTGGTTAGATTTGTGCACTTTTCGCTGTGTGAAATTCACAGTAATCGAGATCAAGTGAAGCTTACTTTGTTTTTGCTAAAAATGTGAAAAAAGGGAATGCTTGCATAATTCATACAATTGATATTCGGAGGTGTTAAGGAACATGTCAGTTGTTTTCGTATTCACGACATCCAGTTATGTCTCTGACATTACCCACCCGCCTTTTTGTCAGAGTCGCCCGGGTGTAGGTTCAAAAACGAAAACGGTATTAATTTCGCATTAATTATGGTTTCGGCTTTAGCGGTCTGTTAAATAAGAACGGCTGTTATATACTGCCCGACGTTTCGACCACTGGTTATGGTCTTTTTCAAGGGAAATATCTTATCGTTCCTCGTCTAAAAATCGTATGCCCACGAACGGTTGTTTACATAATAACAAAGCTTCTTTCGTCACTTTTGTTGCACTAATAACGTTTGTTTTAAACATTAGCCTGTTTTACCACTATGCAATGGTTTTAATTTCAGCAGAATCGTAACACCCACCATGCAATGGTTCTGTATGCTATGAATCGACTGCGAAGTCTACTGAAACAGAAGGTCAAATTCCACAAAATGAATGTAATTCTAAGGCTTTGCTTTTTTGCCAACGAATTGTGAATCGGTACATTGTCATCAATGAATTTATGTTGGATGGCTTCTATACGCTGAATATCATTTTGATAATAAGGTGACCAAACAACAGCTGCTTATTCGAATGTAGAACGAACCAGAGCATAATATAGCGCTTTTATGCAAAGTATATTCTCGAAACATCTCGTAACAAGAAAAATAAATCCGAGTAACTTAGAAGCTTTGTTGATTGTGTAATCCACATGCTACTTGAAGTTCATTTTTGAATCCATGATAACTCAAAAGTCTTCAACGAACGATTCTCTTTTAAGAACGGTTTGTGAAATAGAGTAGTCGAATTTAACTACTGAGTGTTTTCATGTGAACGACATAATTGAACATTTCGAGGCGTTTATAGTCTATTCTATTTACTCTGCACCAATTTGTAAAGATGTCTAATGGTGACTGCAGAAATATAGTATCATTGGTAGTTTTGATTAGATGGAAGAATTTGAAATCGTCAGCGAAGGATAATTTTCTGTATTTCAGCAAAGTATTTAAATCATTTAAGTAGAGCAAAAATATGAATGGTCCTAGATGACTACCCTGTGGAACTCCGGAGCTGACAGCAAACGGTGATATAAAGCAGTCACCAATTTTCACTGACATTCTGCGTCCTATTAGGTATGAGCTAAGCCAGCTCAGAAAAGAGCCATTGAAACCAAGTCTACTTAGTTTGGAAATGGTAATCTGATGATTTATCTTGTCAAAAGCCACAGAGAAATCGGTATATATGGCATCTACTTGTAGTCGTGCTTGTAAGGATTGAATGATAAACGAAGTATATGATACACGATTTGTAGATGTAGATCGTTTCGGCATAAAACCGTGTTGGCTCTTGGATATATAATTTGAGCAGTTATGCGTAATGAAGTCCCAGACAATCCGTTCGAATAATTTAGATACTGCACATAACGCCGCTATTCCTCGGTAATTGGAAATTTTGTTTCTGCGTCCTTTTTTAAAAACTGAGAAGATGTATGATTCTTTCCATAAGTCGGGGAAAATTCCTTCTCTTAAGGAAGTCTACTGAAACAGAAGGTCAAATTCCACAAAATGAATGTAATTCTAAGGCTTTGCTTTTTTGCCACCGAATTGTGAATCGGTACATTGTCTTGGTGAAACAATAGTTATGTCTTCGACATGTGAAGTCTTTTCGCCTTGATTTTTGCATTCGGATGATAATCGTTTCGATTGCGGAGTGAAGTGATAAATCCATGTTTCATCCCATGTCACATATCGACGCAAAAAATCTTATTTATTACTTGTGAACATGGCCAAATACTGCTTAGAATCATCAACACGTTGTTGTTTTTGGTCGACTGTGGGTAAACGCGGCACCCACTTTGAAAAAAGCTTTCTCATGGTCAAAAGTTCATGCATACTATAATAATAAACACACTACTATCTGATATCTCTATCTTACGCGATTTAATTTTACGGTTAGATATAACTAATTCAAGATTATTTTTTATGTTTTCAGAAATAACCACCTCAATTGGACGACCAGACGACATGCACCACCATTGGTGTTGCACAGTACTTTTTCCAATAAATAAATTAACAATAAATTAACACATGAAATTGGTTTGAATTCATTGTTTTGAAAAAAAAAACAAAAGAGTAGTTCCACTTTTTTCGGCTGTCACTTTTTTCAGACTAATCGAAATGTCATTAAATTTCATACATAGTCTTTTGAAAGTTGATAGCTTCCTTTTTCTTCAACGGCATTCACAAGTTGCTTAACTTAATTCTCATTCCGGTTCCGGTTGTTAACTTAATTCTCATTCCAACGGTTTAGTTCTTGCTGGAAAAAAACTTGGATGGGTAATATCAATGACATAACCGAATATATGAGGAATGCAATATGAGAAAGAGCATTTTGAGCAGCAGAACTCAAGACCAGGTCGATATCCCGGTTCAGGTTCCGATTTTGGAGCTAAATCTGAGTTCTGGATTCTGAACTTTCAACCTGAACCTAAAAACTCGATCTGGATACTGGACCTGGAATCTGGAACTGAAATTTGAACCAGAATTCCGGAACAGGATTCTGGATCTGAACTCTGAACTTGCATTATGAACCTGAATTCTTGTGGAAAAATTTGGTCTTAAATACTGGACCTGGATGATGCACCGAGATTCTGGGCCTGGGATCTTAACCTGGATTCTCGAATTTAACTTGGACCTGAACTCCACATCTGGATTCTTGATCTGAATTTTGAACCTGGGGTATGGACCCAAACCTGGACCTGAATTTGAAATCCGAACCTGAATTTTAACTTGGATTCCACAACTGAACTTAGGGTCGACATTTCTGACCTGAATTCCACACTAAGAATCTATATCTGGATTCTGGGTCTAAATTCTCGACTTAGATACAAGGCATAGATTCTGGACCTGGATTTTGAACATGTGTTCTGGACCTAGACCTGAATCTGAACTTAGATTCTGAAAATAAACTAAGGATCAAAATTCCACACCTGGATTCCTGACTGAGAATTTAGACCTGGATTCTGGATCTGAATTTTTGTTTTGAATTCTAACCTGGATTCTGGGCGTGAATCTGATTTCTGGAATTAATTTCTGGACTGAGATTCTGAACCATCAATCTTGACTGGATTCTGGAATTTTGGACCTGAATTCCGATCACCTTACTTCAGAAACCATTCGTTTTGTGCGGATGGAAGGACCAATTCGACTCAAGGCTATTCTTTGAAAAGAACGGATTCGTTCCTGTACTCTATTCCAATCGTTGTAATTTAGAATCTGTTGCAGAACTTGTATCTAAGAAAAAGTAGTAGAAAATCAATTGAGCTTTGTAAAAGTATATAGCTGAATCGTGAAAAATGAAAATAGTTACGTGTACTTAGCACAAATCCGGTACCCACGCGATACCAAACCCCTAAATAACTACTATCTGTTTACGGCCAGAACGTCGTTACTTAGTTTCGTTTCTTTCAGTAAAGACATAGCACTTCGGTGTGATAAGTGTATATGTAAATAGCATAAACTTTACGTCTGTTCATTTTCAGAGTAAGTTCTTTATTTTAAATAGGCAGTAATCACATTAACGGCTAGTGTTGATCTCAAAAACAAGTTTAAAATAACATTATTGTAAAAAGTTTTGTGAATCTTGAAATAATATTCAACTATACATTTTTAAAGTACACACCAGCTATACTGCCCATACTTGCATATCAGTCCCATATGGAAAATCGGAATGTTGAGAAAAAGACGATCAAAATTTTATTTCCGAATTTTTTGATTTATTGTGCTATCTGATGCTAAATCATGGTATTATTACATGAAATATCGGTAATACACCTTTGCTATTCCAATATTGCAACAAATAAAATTATTGGAATTTGCACTGGATGGGACTGATATGCGGGTACTTTGCATATGGGACAGACATGAGTTGATATTTTTTTCACATTTTACTATACAAACCCTCAACTTTTATTGCAATTTCTGAGAGTATATTGAGGATGGATTTCATTCCTCAAGCTAACTAAAAATGGGCGAAAATCGATATGGGACTGATATGCGAGTATGGGCAGTATACAAAAAAAAACTTCCGAGTTACAACGATTAGAACAAAGTGCTAGCAAGAATACATCAGTGCTTTTCAAAAATCATCCCTGAATCAAATTGGTCCTTTCATCCGTGCATAACGAATGTTTTGTCATACTGAAGAATTGTACAAAGTTTCATCCGAAATCGGAGTATAAGAAGTCTTGATGATTGATATTCCATAACCATAGGTCGGATCTTGGAAGCAATCGATGAATACATAATATCTTTCATTGGAATCTAATTTTGTCAAAACTGATTCCTGCAGTCTTGAGACAATTAAGAGCATTTTGAATATCATCCCGATCCGACTTCCGGCTCCGGAGATATAGGATGATGTGTACCAAAACATGGAAAAAATATGCGCTCACTTTTATCAGAGATGGCTGAACCGATTTTCACAAACTAAGATTCAAATAAAAGGTCTTATGGTCTTATAGCCCGCTATTGAATTTCATTAGGATCCGACTTTCGGATCCGGAGTTACATGGTAAAATGTGAAAATTAGAGAAAAAATGGGCCCTCAAATTTCTCTGAAACGGTTCAATCGATTTTTAAAATCTAAGATTTAAATGAAAGGTCTTATAGCTTCCAAAAGTTTTCATTTTATCCAGATCCGACTTCCGGTGCCGAAATTAAATCGTGATAAGTGGAAAATTACCAATTTCATGACTGTTTTTTTACAAACGATGGTCAAAAACAGGTACAAATCCCATAAAACTGTCTGATAAATTCTTCTAGTTTCCAGAGCTTATTAGTTTGTGGGCATTAAAACTTAATCCGGCACTACTGGTCCCCCCTTTACCTAATCCGGAAGCACCGAAAGTGGTAAAGAAAAACTTCAACATTAGAATTCACTTCGATTTCTCTGCGATGCTTGAACCGATTTTCACAAATCTTGATTTGAACTATAACGCTCATATTATCTTTAAAGCTACTGTGAAATTTCATCCGACCTTCGATTCCGCAGTTACAGGACGATCGTCAAAGTTTTCAAATCGTCATATAAAAGCAAAGTCTTGGCATTACATTCCTTTTGTGGAATTTGGCCTTTCTGTTTCAACAGACTTCGCAGCCGATTCTTAGTGTACAGAATCATTGCATGGCTAGTACTATGGATCCTACTGACACTAAGAACCCTTCCAGATCGGGGCTCGAACAAACGACAACTGGTTTGTAAGATTAGCGTACTATGCATTGCACGGCTAAACCGGGACAAATCGTCATATAGAATGACAATATGTACAACATCAGTACGGTGGAAAAAGAAAACACAAAACGAACGATGCATGCTTCGTTCTATTTTGTACATGCTATTGAGAAAATGAAACGGTTACGGATGTCCGCTACTGGTGTGTGATATTGGTAAAAGACGATGCTTCGGTTAATAAAAATTTCAGTTATTTTATGATAAGTGCGACCGAAAGAATAAAAGAATGTAAAGCCGGGGTAAAATGAATGATATAAAAAAATAATAAAAGAATGTCAATGAATTGAAGTTTATTCGAGAAATTTGCAATTTACACAGCTGGTAGCACAGTAATACCGTGACGGTGATGTAGTGATGTCAATATTTGTTTATTTGGAGCAGGGAAAAGCCCACTGGAGCTGAGCATCACCAAATTTTAGCTCTCTCTCCAGCAGGCATAAAACCTCTCATCTCTTGTACCAACAGATTATAATTATCCAAATGATACATTTTCTTAAATTACATTGGTTACTACTACACACAGCACCATTCTTATCTTTAATACAATACTAATAGCTAGTGAGACAAAAAATCTTAGAAACAAATTCTTTATGGTGTTATGAGTTAAGTGAAAATCGAAAACATTTGAGCAACGATTCAATAGACGGCACGTACTAACAAAAGGCTCGTTGTGACCGTAATTGGTTTTAGCGGAAGGAAGACGGAGAAAAGTATGAGTTCGAAGAACACGACGGCGAATATTGTCTAGTCTAGTGAGCGTAAGAGTTCAGAACAATCGATTCGAGATTGAAGCAGATCTGCGACACAAGTTTCCTTAAACACGTCTCTACGAACAGACAATAGATCGAGACCTATGAGCTTGCAACGGTCTGAGTAAGTCGAAGATTCAGAGGATCTCTTCAAGGAAGTTTACGGAGCGCGAAACGAATGAATTTATGTTGGATGGCTTCTATACGCTGAATATCATTTTGATAATAAGGTGACCAAACAACAGCTGCTTATTCGAGTGTAGCACGAACCAGAGCATAATATAGCGCTTTTATGCAAAGTATATTCTCGAAACATCTCGTAACACATGCTGCTTGAAGTTCATTTTTGAATCCAGGATAACTCCAAAGTCTTTAACGAACGATTCTCTTTTAAGAACGGTTTGTGAAATAGAGTAGTCCAATTTAACTACTGAGTGTTTTCATGTGAACGACATAATTGAACATTTCGAGGCGTTTATAGTCATTCTATTTACTCTGCACCAATTTGTAAAGATGTCTAATTGTGACTGCAAAAATATAGCATCATTGGTAGTTTTGATTAGATGGAAGAGTTTGAAATCGTCAGCGAAGGATAATTTTCTGTATTTCAGCAAAGTATTTAAATCATTTAAGTAGAGCAAAAATATGAATGGTCCAAGATAACTACCCTGTGGAACTCCGGAGCTGACAGCAAACGGTGATGTAAAGCAGTCACCAATTTTCACTGACATTTTGCGCCCTATTAGGTATGAGCTAAGCCAGCTCAGAAAAGAGCCATTGAAACCAAGTCTACTTAGTTTGGAAATGGTAATATGGCATATATGGCATCTACTTGTAATCGTGCTTGTAAGGATTGAATGATAAACGAAGTATATGATACAAGATTTGTAGATGTAGATCATTTCGGCATAAAACCGTGTTGGCTCTTGGATATATAATTTGAGCAGTTATGCGTAATAAAGTCCAAGACAATCCGTTCGAATAATTTAGATACTGCACATAACGCCGCTATTCCTCGGTAATTGGAAATTTCGTTTCTGCGTCTTTTTTCAAAATCTGAGAAGATGTATGATTCTTTCCATAAGTCGGGGAGAATTCCTTCTCTTAAGGAGTTGTTAAATAATATCGATAATGGAACTAGCAGACTGCTAGAACATTTTTTCAGTAAAACAGATGGAATGCAGTCTGGACCCACACTGAAAGATGATTTCAGCTTAGAACAAGCTTTGCTCACTACAACCGTCGTAATATTGGGATGATGATAATAATAATAATAATAATAATAATAATAATAATAATAATAATAATAATAATAATAATAATAATAATAATAATAATAATAATAAGTATAATAATAATAATAATAATAATAATAATAATAATAATAATAATAATAATAATAATAATAATAATAATAATAATAATAATAATAATAATAATAATAGTAATAATAATAATAATACTACATGTATTATGCTGCTGGTTCATACTGTTCAACTTGACTTACATATGCAAAAGTAACAAAAACGCGGGTTCGTTTCGTTTGTTAAATTTCGTTTAATTGGTTTAATCGAAATAGAGCATTAGATATTAAGTCCAGGCTCAACTAGGCTCAACTAGGCTCAACTAGGCTCAACTAGACTCAACTAGTTTCAAAACGGTTCCAATTTGTAGGTCATATTTGTTGCTGGCAAACGAATCAACTTTGGCTATTCTGAATCGGGTTTCGAGAGAATTGGAAATGATGATTAAAAACTGCAAAAAGGATCTCACTCACTTTCCTTCAAGATGACCAAATTGATTTTCACAAGCTTACAGTTTCATACGGAATTCCTAAATTTGTTGTTGATACTACTTCTGGTTCCGGAATTACAGGGTGAACCGAATTTGTAGAGTTTGTTAGACTAAGTTCGAACAAACTTTCCTATTTTTATTCAACCAGTTGTTTTTGCGAATTCCACAGTACTATTTATGATGTTATGAGTAATATGAGAAAGGCATCATTACACCACTAGGTGGATTAACACAGGTTTTTTAATCAATTCCAATCACGATATTAAGACTAGTGAAGAATTCAGCGAAATGGCTTTCGGCGAAATGACCCTTTCGATTAAATGACTCTTTCGGCGAAATGGTATTCAGCGAAACGGCCTTCGGCGAAATGCCTTTCGGCGAAATGCCTTTTGGCGAAATGCCTTTCGGCGAAATGCCTTTCGGCGAAATGCCTTTCGGCGAAATGCCTTTCGGCGAAATGCCTTTCGGCGAAATGCCTTTCGGCGAAATGCCTTCCGGCGAAATGCCTTTCGGCGAAATGCCTTCCGGCGAAATGTCTTTCGGCGAAATGCTTTTCGGCGAAATGCCTTTCGGCGAAATGCCTTTCGGCGAAATGCGTTTCGGCGAAATGCGTTTCGGCGAAATACCTTTCGGCGAAATGACTTTCAGCGAAATAGCATTCGGCGAAACGGCCTTCGGCGAAATGGCTTTCTGCGAAATGATCCTGATCCCTTTGAAAGATTATAAAAAAACGAATGATTATTGGTAAAAATACATGCGAAATGTATTCACTATTATATAATCTGTTTAAAATAAAATATATTATTTTAGAAAAAAAAAATACAAACTTCAGAAGAACGAAAGAACGGTTCAACAGGATTAGTTCTTTGCTAGAGCTATCAAGTTCCGAGCGGTTCTTTGAAAAGCACGGTTTTGCCCAAACTCATAGCAAAAAAATAAATTACGCATGCCGTAACTTCTTCGTTGATGACATAATATTACATATATTAACGTTGAAAATATTTTTTGTATCTGTATCGATCTAAACTTCTGCTAAATTAACTGTGAAGTTAATGGTATGATTTATCTTTATATACTTTGAACTGTACATTTAAGTGAATTACGACGCTCCATTTATGTGCATCTATAAAAACGTAAATTTGCACGATTTTTTCTAAGTGTGCATCTCTACACCCGGAACCTAGAAAGTTAAATTTTGACAACGGATTTTCAGCCGAACTTTCTGACTCGATAATTTCAGGAATCTTTGCACGGAACGACCGAAATTAGCTCTGCGCCTAATTCGTATTACAAAATTTCCAAAATAACTATGAAATTAGTTAAAATTGAGAATTTACTTTGCTGAAAAAAACTCTTGTTTTTAGAGAATGTGTTTTGTTGGCGAATATCCTGGACACAAACTAGCAATATTTCAATCCAACACGGAATTCTCATTGACAACTAGTTTTGTTATTAAAATCAGCATTTTTTTTTATTTATCTATCACCATCATTCCTGAAGGGCAGCACAAAGAAAACCAAAATAAAATTGGTTATATGAACAAGTTTATTACCCAAAAACTCATTAAAAAGCTAAAAAGGACAGTCTTTTTAAATCTGCTTGCAAATTGTTTTGATGTTTTTCGCATGTGTTACGATATATCCATATAAAAGTTTCTAAACCGATATACTACAACTCTTAGTGGAAAGTATATTTATTCAGAATTTGCGCGCATTTGAAGCGATTGTGTGTAATAATGTTTTTACGCGGAACAGTGAAGTGAGTTTCGAATGTTGCACTCTAATTGTATATGTCAAATAATGTTTTTTGTATCTTGCAACCTTTTTGTTTTCCGGTTTTTGTTTTCCGATTGCTCAAAGTTTTCAGTGAGAGAGTCGATTTCGCGAAATCGAATGAAGAAAACAGTGATTTAGAAGAAAAATTTTCAAAAAGAAGTTTATGTTTCGTTTCTGTCTTTTTCGTATTCGTACCTGCCAATATAGAAAAGTAACCGCGACTGAAATGTTTTTCGGTAGTAGTGTGCCATCTAGTGGCTAGTAGTCATAACGGTGTTAGCGTTTTTTCGGTGACAGTGCGCCATATAGCTGCAAATGGCAGAAACCAATTCAACCATTTATGTTGGTTGAAAACAACGTTTTATTTCTCTAATTCAACTAAAAAATTAGTTGAATGGAAATGAAGTGTGCCTTAGCTAAGAATTGACAGCACGTTTAATTGGTGAAGTTCAACTAAAAAAATAGCCGTTTCAACAAATATTTTATTATTATCAAAGCAATGAGAATTAAAAAATCTAAATTAGCAAAAGTAAGATTTTATTAGTTGTCTCAAAAAATAACTAACTGAAATCAGAAAATCAACAAATTTTTTCGCCAAAATGCTGATTTCGTTCTTTTTGTGTGTAAACAATTATCGAACTATAATTAATAAGCGCAATTCTTTCAGCACTTCAATACATGAGCTAATACAAGTGTAATTCCAGTTTACTCAAATTATACTGAATAGCGGATATAATTGAACTGCGAAACGAGGAGATAACTTTCAGTTAGGTACTTTTCAACCTTGTTTAATAAATCTAAATTACCGAAAAACAGAAATAGAATTGATCAAGATCAAAGATCACAATCTTATGGCAACACTGAACACAGATCAAACGCACAGTGTGAAAACGTCGAAGGGACGCTAGCGTTGTTATCAGCAGCGTCCGAAATCACTCGTCAGGTTTTGTGTACCGATGTGAGTGTGTGTGTGCCCAGGCAAGCACCATCTCTCGGCATGCATTCCATTCGATTTGAGATTAACGGCATAGGCTGCGTGATTGGCTCAAGCGCACGGTGCGAATAACATGCAGTCTAGTGTTGTCATTTGGCCACACCACACACACGTCTTGTTCGTTGTTGTCATCGCGCGCGCGGAGTGAGGCATCGCAATGCAGGCCGATATCAATCAGATGTTTACCGAACACGACATCGTTCCGGTGCTGATCGATCGTGCCCCGCTGGTGTTCGCGAAGGTCAGTATCAAAGGCGACGGTTTTTTATTAAATAATTCAATTTATTAATTCAGTTTGGGTTTTCTTTTCCGACAAGGTCGCCTACCGATCGAAGCGCCTGGTGGACGCTAGCAAGGAACTGACTCCGGCTGAGGCTCGCACCGAACCGAAAGTTGAATGGTGTGCCGATCCAACGACCTTCTACACACTGATAATGATCGATCCGGATTCGCCTACTCGAACGGAACCGCTCAACAGGGAGTTCGTTCACTGGCTGGTCGGAAACATACCCGGGAAACACGTGGAGCAGGGTGAAGTGATGTTCGAGTACATGCCGGTGTTTCCGCAATCGGCATCCGGCTACCATCGGTACATATTCTTGCTCTATAAACAGCACTGTCACAATGATTATTCCGAGGCGCCAAGAGCCTCCCGAAAGTAAGTTACTTCGTACTGTAAACTCCACTGCCCCATCGTAACCGCCGTACTTTCCTATTGCAGAAATCGTACACCACGAATACGTTTTTCGACACGGGATTTTGCCCACCGGTACAGTCTGGGTCAGCCGATCGCCGGGAACTTTTTTGTGGCGAAATTCGACGACTATGTTCCCACCATTTTGCGCCAATTTCCGGCCTCGAGCGACTTCTAGCGGAACTCGGACGAATAACTTGCTCTCTCTCTCTCTTGAATGACTTGCTGGAAATCCATCGCGCACCGACGATGCGTCACTGTTGATAGTGTAATAACTGAGAGTAAGAAAACGGTGTAAACTGCATCTAACGATTAGGAACTGATAATAATGTTTGGCTTTATTTCAGTGAGTGATGACTCGCCGACGACCATCTCGTAGTGTTTTTTTTTCAAATCCTAGGACAACGAAGATTTCCATCGAATTAAAGCGAAGATCACTGAGAGGGTTGGATCATTTATTATTGAGTAAATTGTTTTGTTTTATATCAATCTCACTTCTTATCTCGTTATCAAAAGTCAGAAAGACCAAAGTTCATCTAAGTTATCTAAAATTAGTTCATAATTCGTGTCATTTTCAGAACAAATAAAGATTTTTTTTTATTAAATCCGGTATCACTTTCAGTTTACCGATTTTCCTGTGTTGAACTTACATTCCAGTTTTTGAATTCCCACTCTATCTAGCCAATTGCAGTTATCCAATTACTTCGCATGAGAGCAACATCATTTTCATTCAAATGTTGATTTTATTTTTTGCATTTTCTTGATTTGGTTAAAATATACAATTTGCATCACTAGCTAATAAATTAGATTCTAGTTTTATTTTTAAGAAGGACCTAGGAAAACAATATTCCACAGAAGAAACTATGAATAGCTTAAAAATTGGCGGGAAAATATTCGAAATAAAAACACATTTAAAAATCTTTACATTTGAACTTCGACTCGGTAGTAGTAGAAAATACTCCATCTGTTTCTGTTTGTTTCTCGAACAAAAGTTGACAGTATCCTCTCAAGTTTTAATGAAATTTTCGGACTAGGTAGAATTTTTCACAAAAAGCTACTTTGCATACTTTTTGTTTTCTAAAACTGGTCTAGACTGTCTTTTGAAAAGGAAAAACAATTTCTTTTCACATGGTTTTAGTCGATACATGACAAATCATACACAAAAGTGTTGTACTAGTGATTTTTCAAAATCAATCAAATTTTCGAATGAAAATATTATTTATTTTCGACTCTCCCAGTGAATTATCCGTTAGACGTTTCACTTTGGTGGTTAAAATTATTAACTTTACGTCTGCTTAGAGGTTTATGTTGAGCCACCGCAAGGTGGCATTAGCAGTGCACCATAAACTGCTAATGCACTGATTAGTTGGAGACGAAATGCAAATAAAGTTTCGTCAATGTCTTGGTTACCTGCGGGGCAACAAGAATTTTAAAATGATTGTTCAACCACACTAAGGGCTTTTTTATGCGGTTCTTTTACGCGAAGCTTTCGATTGTGATTGCAGTGGTTTGATTTAGCTTGTTCAGCCTGTATGTTTGGTTAGTAATTAGCTGACAAAGTAGCAGTCATAGTTCTGATTATCGTAGGTTACCAATGTCTCTTGCAGGTGGGAGCCAATGTTGACAAAACTCTGTAATATCCACTGACAGAACACGAAAAACACTACAAACATCAGCAACTAAAATTCAGCTAACACTTCTTTAGGCAGAGCTATTGTGACTTGTTTCGCGAATCGAAGTTGATTGGTGCTGCGTTATTTTCCACACAAACACCTAAAGACTGTCCCAGCAAGTATGGACGCAACCAAAAACCGCTGCTATTTCGCAATGGTTCAGAATCTGTCAATGATTATGGCTGCGTGCTGCTGTTTACAATCTTCTCTAACCAGTTGTGCAGTTGTTTATTCGTTTTCATTAGTTTATTTCGAAATGCGTGGACTATCAGCAGAACAAAGTCGAAAAATTGTGTACAAATGGTGCACAGAACGCGGACTGTCACTGAGAAAGATAGCAAAAATGGAAGGAGTAAGTAAGAGAAAAAGCCGTGCGAAATGCAATCAGGAAGTTCGGTGAGGATAACACCTTTGAGGATAAACCGAAAACGGGTCGAAAAAAAGGTCCTGCTAACCCTCAGTTGGATAAACGTGTACTGAAGGCGTTCGAGCAAAAGAAGGAGGTTTCAGTTCGAAATGTGGTCAAAAAAGTCACTTCGAAGTCAAATGTTCTTCGTGCTAAAGAACGTTTGAATCTTCGAACCTATAAGAAGCAGAAACAACCAAAACGTAGTCCGAAACAAGAAGCATCGATCAGGCGATCAGGTCCGAAAGCTGTACGCTATGATTCTTGCTGGAAATTTGAACTGCATAATCATGGACGACGAAACCTACGTGAAACTTGATTACAAATCCTTGCCGGGACCACAATATTATACGGTGCGAGAATGGCAAGTGTTAAACCAGTCCGAGACATCGATTGAAGTCGAAAAATTTGGTAAGAAAGCTATGGTCAGGCAAGCAATTTGTAGTTGCGGTAAGATTTCGAAACCCTTCATCACCACTGCTTCAATGAACAGCGAAATATACATCAAGGAATGTTTACAAAAACGACTTCTACCCATGATTCGAAGCCACAAGGATCCTGTTGTCTTCTGGCCAGATCATGCTTCTTGCCACTACTCGAAATCAACGGTAGAATGGTATACTACCAAAAATGTCACTTTCGTCCCAAAAGACATGAATCCACAAAATTGCCCACAACTTCGACCAATTGAGGAATTTTGGGCATTAACGAAGGCACACCTTAGGAAACATGTCTCGGCAGGCGAAACCATCCAACAGTTCGAAAAAGATTGGAAAAAAGTGTCAAAACTTGTTGCCACGAAGTCTGTACGGAATTAAATGAGGAACGTTCGCAAGAAGGTGCGCCAGCTAGTCTACAATGGCTAAACAGCAAATGTTGAGAATAATATTCTGTTGTTGTAGTCTAATATTATCAGTATATCTAAAAAAAATTTGAATATCCAACACTTGTGAATTATTTACAGCGAAAACAAAGTGCGTCCATACTTTCTGGGACAGTCTTTACTATTTTTCATTGATCGTTGAGGCAAACTGAGCCGGTTTTCCCTACCCTGTAATTTAATGTATAAATAAAATTGCTTTTCGATACCCTTTTCTCAGGCGGTCTCTTGATCATCCAGCAAAGTTTAAAAGGCTTCTGGTTCACTAATCACACTTTCGTCCATTGGTTTTTGTTGCTGCTGAAAATATTTCCTTCTTTATTATTTTTGGGATTGTTGCAGTCATCAACAATCGTAGCAGACGAACCTAGTTGTAGCATATAAAATTGTAGTTTATATTTTTATCTCAGGTTCGGTTTTCCATTTCAACAAATGTAGGTGTTATTTTGTCGGAATTCTCGAGAAGTTGACCGAAATGGAGAAGTTTTTGACAGTTTATGGAATTTGGCACCCGTTGACTCTCGTATGCAATTAGTGGATTGAACTGGATTCTTTCGTTTTCGAAAACCACGTAAGAAACGTAATGAACGAATAAGAAAACTAGAATAAATCAAACTTTAGCTATAGAAATTTAAACTCCTTAATTCCATTATTGTTAGTAGAAGCTTCAAAAATATCCAATAATTTGAACACAACTCGATACACAAATCGCAAAAAAAGAAAAAAAAATGGTACGGTTTATGTTCGGTTATGACACTTAGGCGATTACATCTCCAAAATTGGAAATATGTGCTAAAATCTATTCAAACCTGATCACTAATTCAAAAGTAATTATCTCACGAGCCTAAGATGGTCTAAATCGGCTAATGCATGTACTAGAAAATTGAGCCATTAGGTGAAGTGCCGTATGTCGGTTACGTCAGATATTCCATTATATCTTCGATACCAAAAGTGTTCACCGTTTGATCTAAAAACTTGATCAATCCTAGCTTTCAAACGAATCTGTAATTATCGAAATCATCACCAAGAATGGATAGAAAAAAGTTCGGTTTGTCGGTTATGTCACTCATACGACTATATATCTTCTGAATAAGAAATTTAAGCATTTCGATCTAGATCAATTACGCCATAGTGGATTTCGAATGAAGACACTTAAGATTGTTGGAATCGGTTAAGCTAGATCCGATAGAATCAAGCGGATAGTAAAAGTGTAGCCAGGACACACACACACACAATTTTTGCAAGTGACTCCAGCAATCCATGTCAAAAAACTCAGTAGCAAGGAAATTTGGTTTCAACCCAGCTCTGAAACGAAAAGATGTAGAATGCCGTTTATTTGCTTTGCTCACATCGCCGATGGAAGAAAAGCCCATCCCAGGTAACCAACAAGCACTAATAATGGTAGTAAAATAGCCTTTTATGAGTACCAAAATTGTTTATAGCTCTATATCTGCAATATGAATGCTCATCTGCTGTAAAACAATCCAAATTAAGCTTTCAGAACGCACACTAGTCATAAATATGCATTATCTTTGAAGAGCCCTATATTTTACCAAAGTCGACCCTAATTCAGTCTCCAGAGCGATTGAAATGCAATCTAACGATTATTTGTTCATTTAGGGGTTAGCCAAATTTTATGCTAGGGCACATAACTGTTTTTGCTGTAATAATGCGGTATTGGTATGTGCTCATTGATTACCTGGGATTAAGATAATTCGAAGTGCAAAACGTCACGGAAAAAATCTCGACATGTCATCATGAGACCAAAATCATGATCTGGATTAATTGCAAACAGCTATTAGGATTATGTTACGTGCTGACAAACCAAATTAAACAACACGGAACACAATTGATGCGTATTTGCCGAATGAAAAGTTACCATGCAAGGGAAGACACGATAAAATCACTTTTCAACATGACGATGATAGACCTCCCGTCAAAAATACTAGAAAATGCTTAAGTGAATGTACGTACGCCAGCCGCCCATACTCTACGAATGTTGCTCCACCTGACAATCGACCACTGTCAACTAGTTTTATTAAGCACAAGATTCGTCCTTGGGTTGCATCCAAACATGCCAGCTACTAACGAAGCTTGAGAACTTGAGCTCTAACAGAAGCATTTTCATCAGATTCGTATCTGAAAATTTCAAAATGTCGAAAGCATTTTTCCAAGCATCGTTGCAGTATTCTGGTCAGAACTCTGACTGGACATTGCAAACTCAACTAACACATGGCTACCATTCAGCGTGCTGAATATTATTCGTGTGATTTATGGCAACGCGATTACGGTACTTCATATCATCAGGTATATAACTGTCTCGCATTGCCGCAACTACGTTTCCGGGTTTTGGTTTTCTATACTTCGTTGAATCTGTGTATGGAAAGCTAAAATTAAAAGATATTCCATCGTTTTTCATCTAATGTGGTAAGTAGACACAGTCAGAGGGGTTCAACGTTCTTCCTGGAATGAATGAATTATTTCTGTATTGACCTAAAATGGGTTTTGGCATTTGGCATTAACTTGTACTCAAACATGTTGCGAATCGTTATGTATTCTTCTTGTCCCGGGTTGGCGGATCAATGCATAGGGCGCTGGCCTTACAAACCAGTTGCCTGTAGAATCGTAGCACTAGCCATGCAATGGTTCTGTACACTCTGAATCGGCTGCGAAGTCTGTTGAAACAGATGGTCAAATTCCACTACAGGAATGTAATACCAAGGCATTGCTTTATGTATTCTTCTGGGAAGGCAAAATGGTTTCGCTTCTATAAAATCTCTTAACTTCTTTCGGGGGTTTAAGGATTTATTATACGTGCATTTTGGCAACTGCAGTTCGTTCAGGATCTTTCCTGAGGTGCAGAACGATTTGTTTCTTTATGTTTCGTACTGTTTTCCCACCTCACCTACAACACAATTTCTTTCCGAATTCTTGTAATTCTTCGTTTCCTAACAGCAAAATGATGATAAGACATGGCTAGGCACAAATCTCCAGATCATGCGGGGAACGTGCCATTTGAGCCAATTTGTTTCGATTCCTGATTTCTTATTAATTAGGAAGTTTAAAAATTAATTAATACTTGAATCGATTTGAAAGATGTGTTTTCCCGTTACGGAAATCCAGAATTTTGCCACAAAGATTCACAAATGAAATTACCCCGATTTGAGTAGAACACTGAACAAAATATATGAATTTTACAACGAACAAAATTTCACTTATGATGTAATTAAAAAAACATAACTTGTCGAATGACTGGATTTTACAAGAACTATTTCAGTCTGTTTTTCGAATTATATGTCTAAACGTCTTGAAAACGGATATTTCTAGAAAAAAATGGTTACTATGAAGAAATTGATTTCTCTTGATCTGTAAAATGATATTCTGCTATCTAAAGGACTATCATCAAAAAAATTTGAATTTTTGCAAACACTTTCAAACTATATTAGCTGTAACTTTTGCATTTTTTTAAATGACATTAAAAAAATTACATGACATATTAGTTTCTATAAGTAATTTGAAAATGAGAAGAAATCAAAACAAATTCAACATCCAAATCCGGTGAATGAGTCAAAAAGTCACAACAGAGAAAAAAAACCGTCACATAAATAATATGAAATTCAAAATGCTTTCAATTTTGAATTTTATTTTTTCAGATCCTTGAAAAAGCATTTAACTTTTTCTCTCAGTGTCTATCTTTTTGCCTTTCTTTATTAGGAAGGTAATAGAATTTCTGGGAAACTCGACTTTTAATCGTGGCTCCGGAGACCGCCTTAGTGTTATGGATCATTCGACTCAGCTCGACGAGATCAGAAAATGTCCTTACCTTTCAAATAATTCTCTCTCCGTTCAATTTTCTTGGAGATGGCTGAACAGATTTTAACAAACTTCCCGGGTAGAAGTGATTTGCAAACCAATAACAAATTCTATTACTAAAACCAAACATCTCGATGGTAGAAATTAACATTATTCAGGTGGAAATAAGAGTGGAAATATCAAAAATCATAACAAAGTCCGCTTGAGAAAATGACAACAAAATATAAAAATCTGTCATTGTAATATCTAACCAAGAACAAAATATTTGTAGAAGATGAGTTTCTCAATTATTTTATTTTTTAGCATTCAGAATAGTGTAATATCATTAGTATTTCTCTTATCCGATTCTGATGCAGTTTATTCAATAGTGTTTTATTTGAAAATAGAACTACTGGATAAATTAACTAAATGAAATTGGAATAACTGATCAATAACGAAATAAGATATAATAACTATTTTTGACACTAAACAGATATTGTAAAATTTCTTGATTCCTTGGATGAAATATAAAGAAAATATCAAGTTACGCTATGACAGCACAGAAACATCAAGCCAAGTTGTTATCATTTTGATCATTGCTTGCTATTTACACCTACCCGGGTTAGGTTCGCTTGCAAGTAGCTTTTTTGGATTATAAGAAATGGACGATGAGTCAAGTTCGAAGATCAATCGGATGCCACTTCCGGTTCCTGATATATAATGGTCTCATAGACAAAACACTTTTTTTTCCTCTTTGTTCAGCCATCTCTAAGATGGCTGAACCGATTGTAACAAATTTAGGCTTGTCTGAAAGCTACTCTTAGGTTGTAAATCAAGTTCGAAGATCAATTGGCTATCCAATTCCGATTCTACTAGTTTAGGCTCGTTTGAAGGCTAACCTTGAGATGAGAATTGAGTCACAAAAAACCGATGTCACCCTGTGATTTCAGTACCAGAAGTCGGTTCCGAATAAAATTGAATAGCAGTCGATGTAATTACAGAGCCCTCTCGTTTAGATATGAGTTTGAAAAAATCGTTTTATCCATTTCTCCAAGACCTTTCATTTGGAATAGGACGGTGAAAATCAATTCTGTTATCTCGAAGAGAAGCGAATACACGATTTTTTCTTATTCTTGGTACATATCATCAAATCAACATGGAACCCAAAATCGGATCCAAATAAAATTCAATGACAGATTGTATATTCAAGGGAATCTAAGTTAATGAAATGCCGTTCAGTCATCCGCGAAAAAAATGAGTACACGTTTTCATTTGTTTACACGAATCACCCTGAAATTCAGAAATTCAAACACGGATTCGGATAAATTCAACAACAGGTTTTGGGGTCATGAAACCTTCCATTAGAACCTACGCTTGTCAAAATGCTATCTTAGTAAATTACACAAATTACACCGAAGGATGAATGGAACAGCGAAAATATGCTTTGCGAGCAAAATATATCTCCAAAGCTAGTCTCGAGCCCGAAAAGCTTCTTCTATCCGTAGAACTGCTCCGCCATTGAACTACTCAAGTAAACATCAAATTGTATATCCGCTTTGCATGCGTGTATAAGACAGATTTGAGTAATCATTCCAGCGCAGCTCTATCATTTCAGTACCACTTTCATAAAGCGATATATATTTTCCCTCAAAATAGGCCTCAGTTTCAGCGATAACCTCTTCATTCGTGCGAAATTTCTTACCGGCGAGCATTTTTTTCAGGTCTGCGGACAACCAATAGTCGCTGGGAACCAAATCTGGCGATTACGGTGGATGTGGGAGCAATTCGAAGTTCAATTCATGTAGTTTAGCCATTGTTTTGATTGACTTGTGACACGGGTCAACGCGCCTTGATGAAACAAAATTGTCTTCTTCGCCATATACGGTCGTTTCTTTGTAGTTTGAGCCTTCAAACGCTCCAATAACGCTATATAATATTCACTATTAATGGTCAGACTTTCAGATGATGATAGTTTTGATTCCGGAGGGAAGTGATGAATCCATGTTTCATCCATTGTCATATATCGACGCAAAAATTCCGATTTGTTACATTTAAACAGATCAAACACTGCTCAGAACCATCAACACGTTCTCGTTTTTGGTCAACAGTGAGCAAACGTGGCACCCACTTTAAACAGAGCTTTCTCATAGTCAAATGCTCGTGCAATATAAAGCCAACACGTTCTTTTGATGTCAGCTAACTCACGAAACTTTACTTTTCGATCGCTCAAAACGATTTTGTAGATTTTTATCTATGTTTCCTGGTGTTACCACCTGATTTAAACGTCCACTGCGTTCTGCATTATCGGTGTCTGTACGATCACGTTTGAAGTCAGCAAACCAACGCTTTATTGCTGTTTCTGATGGAGTGGAGTCTCCATAACACTTTTCAAGCCATTGCCTCGCTTGAATGATCTTTTTCCATCAAGAACCAGTGAAAAATCAAAACACGAAATTGCTGTTGATCCATTGTTCTGAAAATAACGAAATTAGCGTCACTCTTAGCACTCACAAACTTATGCATAGAATATCATGAAATTTTAACAGCTGTATTTTAAAAGTTAGTATTAACTGAGAAAAGGTGACTGCATTAAAACCAGCGCCATCTATGTGTTAGATCCGGGACTTTTCTGCCCATGTGTTACATGAGACTTGCTAGCTACTTGGGTAGCTGTAAGCATTTATCGATCTGTATTTCTCGCTCCAGCATTACCCGGGTAGAGACATTTGAGATTTATTTTGTCCCGTTATCACTCAATACTGGTGCATGAAATTTTTGCAGTAAGCAAGTTTTGAAATAAATAACAGAATATGTGGAAAAATCCGAATTGACATGCTCTGCACACGTTCTTAGATTGACAAACAATGTTTTTTTTTGCACGGATAGAGAGATTAACTGGACTCAGGACAGATTCCAATCGTTGTAAATCGTACCAAAAGGAAGTTGTCGGAAACTGATTAGGCACACCGAATTTACATTTGAGAGAAATGAAGAGTGGGTATTAACGATGCAATTCGGTACTCGTCACCATCTTGGTGAAACAAAATAATCATTAGCGATAAAACACTAAATGTTTGATAATTTGATCTTTTTCCCAAATTACGCAAGCTACGTCATCGTCATCGAGCTTCGATAGCACAAAACAGTACCAAGCAATTCCGGTCAATTTCAGAGCTGGTAGCATTCTACCGGAAAACGGGCACAAATAAGAAACAATCTGTTTGACAACGAGGCACATTAATATCGACAATGGGAACAGATTGATCCTGCACTGATGTCGTGATGGATGTGTGTATTGAGTACGGCTGATGTCGGGTCGATAATGCGCTAGACCAAACCGGGTCGTTCTGAATGGCCATTATCGAGTGGCAGCAACTCCTGCCCGGGAAAACCGGAAACCGCAGCTCAACGTGAATGGGAAGAAAATTCCCAGCGAACAATTTGATTTATGGTGCCATGAGCACAGATCATTTAGCCTTGACGGCGGACACGGCCAGTGCCGAACGCAGGTAACACCACCGCAACAATGCCGACAATCAGCCAAAATATCGAGCAAACGATTCATCATAGCTGGAAACAAATTACCGGGGAGTATCGCCGGCGAGCGGCCAAAGTAGCCCACTTACGTCGAAGCAGTAGGTTTTCTAATGGCAATCATTGCTAGGCGATCACCATCCTTGTTACCACCACCGCCCCCACCCCCAGGAGTATCGTTCCGGTGGCAGGTACTCCGCTCTACAGTATCTGGATATCTGGTGGGACCAGTTTCGAGCAAACGGCGCCAACATTTTCACACATTCATTCATCACTGATGATGTGCGAGAAGCAATTTTCGCCTCCCCGTCCGATGGATGATGGCATATTCCATTCGCTCCGTTCCGTTCGGTAATTCCGTCGGGTGTTTTTGCTGGCCATTTGTCGGCGTTTCTTCCATTATTTTTTTTTCGTTTTTGGTTGTTGTTGTTGTTATTTTGGATGCGATGCAAGGCACCAAAGTCGATGAGGGCACGATGAGAGAACCACCGCAGCCGCTGTACAGTAAGCGCAGGATGAACCGAGCTCCGACATGGAAGTTGATTATGTCCCAATCCGAAGGAAGGACGCAGGAGAAATTTACCCGTTCACGCATTCGGTATCGGTCTCCCATACAGGAATCCGGTAACAAGTTTGCGTAAATTGCGTTTCGAAGCGAGCTTTACTGTCCGGGAATAATCAAATTTCAATTTAAGTTTGTAATATGCTCGTTTGCCAATTTGCACACGTGTGACGCCAGAGCGGAATGTAAATCGGGTTTTTGCGGACGGTACAATTTGATTGGATGGCTGCCGTTCGTTGTGGAGAACACCGGTCCGAACAGATGGATTCAGTGAGTGCCAGGAATCATTTAATTTGTAGACTTAGACCAAGTGGCGAAGTGTGAACAGTGAAAATATTTCTGATTTCATTCAACTCCCCGAAGAACGATTAACCATTACCGTTCAAAAAAAAAATTTCAATATTTTTTCCAAATTTCGATCTTGTTCCGCCGTTCTAATTTTTGTACACCACTTTTCTACCACGATTTCTTGTTAGTCTGTAAAAAATGCTCCAGTCTCAAAGATGACCTCATCATTCGATGCAAATCTCTTTAAAACAAGTTTCATTTCTAAATCTAAGAACAAAAAAAAGTCGCTGGGAGCTAAATCTGGAAAATAGAGTGGATGCGATAGCAATGCGAATTTAAATTCATGGAATTTAGCAACTTCAATAGAAAAATTGATCAGTAGTGAGAAAACGCGGTTCCCACTTTTTAAACATTTTTTTTATATTGTTCAAGCACTAATTCAAAAATGATGTGAATACACTTCCTTTTAATATATTCATGATGATTTCCGAGGAAAACAGTTTAACATGAACTTAGCGATGAATCTTTCTCCAATAGCGCAAATGTGCTAATAATTTTTGAACTAATTAGTTACGGTGGTTTTGGACTTTTGTGCATAATCTCTTTTTTCCTAGTGCTTCGTTAAGTTCATATAAAGTATAGAAAAGAGAAAACAAACGAAACCCAATGAATAATTTGTTTCTCATTATGGGGGTTTTGAATTTGTTGCACATTTAATTTTTATGTTTTCGAGGGCGTCATAAAGTTCGTGGCAAGTTTAGCAAACATCCCTTCTAAATAAGTTTTAAAACTAATCGAAATTTAGTCAATAACTTGTTTCAAATAAGTAGCCAAAGTTTTTAGTTTGCTGCCCTTTTTTACGAATGCTTCGCTAGGTTTATGTGAAGTTGAGAAGACACACCTCCTCTATCAGCTTGAACACGAATCGAAACCCAGTGAATAATTTGTTTCATATAAGTTGCGAAAGTTTGCTGATTACTTCATTATTATTTTTACAAGTCCTACACTAAGTTCATGTGAAGTTGAGAAAACACCTACAGTTCATGTGAAGTTGAGAAACAGTTGAAAACAAATCAGAACCCAGTGAATAATTTGTTTAACTAGTTTTGAAGGTTTTGAATTATTTGCTTAGTTCAATAAGTTCATATGAAGTTACCGAAACAAGCTTTAAAACAAATGGAGTCCATAATTTGCTTCAAATAAGTTGCGAAAGTTTTGAGTTTACTCCTCATTTTTTCGCGAGTTCTTCGCTACGTTCATATGTAGTTAAGAAAATACCTCTCTTAAATCAGCTTAAAAACAAATCGGTATCCAGTAAATAATTTGTTTCAAATAAGTTGCGAAAGTTTTGAATATACTGCTCATTTTATTTAATTTTTACGAGTCCTTCGCTAAGTTCATATGAAGTTAAGAAAACATCCCTCCTAAATAAGCTTGAAAACTAATCGAAATTTAGTCAATAACTTGTTTCAAATAAGTTTCGAACGTTTTGAATTTGCTGCTCACTTTATTTATAGTTTTACAAGTGCTTCGCTAAGTTTATGTAAAGTTAAGGACGACACCCCTACTCAATAAGCTTGAACACATATCGAAATCCAGTGAATAATTTGTTTCATATAAGTTGCAAATGTTTTGAATATGCAGCTCGCTTTATTTTTAGTTTTACGAGTTCTTCACTAAGTTCATGTGAAGTTTAGAAAACACCCCTCTTCAATAAGCTTGAAAACAAATCAAAACCCAGTGAATAAATGGTTTCAAAGTAGTTGCGAAGGTTGTGCATTTTTACAAGCGCTCCGCTAAGTTCATATGAAGTCAACTTTCCTAAATAAGCTTTAAAACAAATTGAGTCCACAATTTGTTTCGAAAAAGGTGCAAAAGTTTTGAATTTTCTGATCTTTTTTTATTTTTACGAGTTCTTCGCTAAGTTCATATGAAGTTAAGAAAACACCTCTCTTAAATAAGCTTCAAAACAAATCGAAATCCAACACAAAAAACTTGTTTCAAAAAAGTTGCAAAGCTTTTGAATTTGTATCTCAATTTTGTTTTTATTTTTACGAATGCTTCGCTAATTTTTATATTAAGTTATCCCGAAGCACCTCTCCTAAATAAGCTTGAATTTGTTTATGTCAAGTTAAAGAAGCATCCCTCCCCAAAGGGCTTGAAAACAAATTGAAATCCTGATAATAATTTTTTGCTAATTAGTTACGGTAGTTTTGAATTTGTTGCTCATTTTGCACGAGTGCTTCACTAAGTTTATATGAAGTTAACGAAGCACCCCTCCTAGATAAGAAGTCGAATATATCGAATTATTCCATTTTTCAATGATCGAATATTATGTTTCAAGCTAATCGATTGAATTATACTGTATCTAGTATATTACTCGTTTAATTGATTTTTAAACTAAACGATTAAATTTTAGTCGATTATCGGACAAAGATCCGATACCTCTACTTGCACTCAATTCAGTTCGATGAGTTTAGAAGTGGTAGAGAATCAGTAACTGAACCGTTTGTAAATTTGTTTTGAGTGGCGTTCACTTCGCGCGAGAATTGTTTTCGAAAAAAAAACGAATAACGAGTTTCTATGAGGCACGAAAAAGTGCTGCCTAAAAAATCAAAACAAATGTTGTTAAGTCCTACGTCAACAGCTCGAGCAACCTAGTTAAAGTTTTTTCACTTAAAAAAACGGCGATTTATCAAAACTTAAAATTCTTATTTTTCTATTGTTTCTAATTTTCCAAAAGTAACGTCATTAAAGGGCACAATAATGCAATGTCTTGGAATTAAATTCCTTTGGTAGAATTTGGCCTTTCGGTTTCAACAGACTTCGCAGCCGATTCATAGCGTACAGAATTATTGCACACTGTGGCACTACGATCTTACTGACACTATGAATTCTTCCAGGTCGGGGCTTGAACATACGACCACATAAAGACTGTTCCAGAAAGTATGGACGCACTTTGATTTCGCTGTAAATAATTCACAAGTGTTAGATATTCAAATTTTATTTGATATACTGATAATATTAGACTACAACAACAGAATACTATTCTCAACATTTGCTACTTAGCCATTGTAGATTAGCAGGCGCACCTTCTTGCGAACGTTCCTCATTAAATTCCATACAGACTTCTTGGTGACAAGTTTTGACACTTTTTTCCGATCTTTTTCGAACTGTTGAATAGTTTCGGCTGCCGGGACATCAATCAGATATGCCTTCGTTAATGCCCAAAATTTCTCAATTGGTCGAAGTTGTGGGTAATTTGGTGGATTTATGTCTTTTGGGACGTAAGTGACATTCTTGGTAGTATACCATTATACCGTTGATTTCGAGTAGTGGCAAGAAGCAAGATCTGGCCAGAAGACAACAGGATCCTTGTGGTCTTGAATCATGGGTAGAAGTCGTTTTTGTTAACATTCCTTGATGTATATTTCGCTGTTCATTGAAGCAATGGTGATGAAGGGTTTCGAAATCTTACTGCACCTAAAAATTGCTTGCCAGACCATAGCTTTCTTACCAAATTTTTCGACTTCAATCGACGTCTCGGACTGGTTTAACACTTGCCCTTCTCGCACCGTATAATATTGTGCTCCCGGCAAGGATTTGTAATCGAGTTTCACATAGGTTTCGTCGTCCATTATTATGCAGTTCAAATTTCCAGAAAGAATCGTATTGTACAGCTTTCGAACTCTGAGGGTTAGCAGGACCTTTTTTTTCGACCCGTTTTCGGTTTATCCTCAAAGCTGTTATCCTCAACGTACTTCCTGATTGCATTTCGCATGGCTTTTTCACTTACTCTTTCCATTTTTGCTACCTTTCTCAGTGACAGTCCGCGTTCTGTGCACCATTTGTACACAATTTTTCGACGTTGTTCTGCTGAAAATCCACGCATTTTGAAACAAACTAATGAAAACGAATAAACAACTGCACAAGTGGTTAGAGAAGAGTGTAAACAACAGGACGCAGCCATAAAAATTTACAGATTCTGAACCATTGCGAAATGGTAGCGGTTTTTAGTTGCGTCCATACTTTCTGAGACCGTCTTTACGGCTTGTAAGACCAGCGACCTATGAATTGAACCTCACACCCGGCATAAGCGCGCAATAACCAGCGCCAAATGACAAAGAAATTTGACTGAATGATGCTTCTTCTGTGCACTAGAGATTTTCAATAAGTCTCATAAAGCCTTTCATTTGAAGCTCAAGGTCTCATATGGTCATATTCAAATTCCTGAATTTCAATAGGATCCGACTTCCGGTTCCAGAGTTACAGACAAATGTACTAAAAAATAAAAATAATGTCACTCAATTTGCTTGAAAAAGGTAGAATCGATTTCCACAAGCATAGATTCAAACGAAATTCTCTGATCTCATACACTGAATTTCATCCGGATCCGATTTCCGGTTCCAGAATGTGAAAAATATAACTCAATTATCTCGCAGATGGCTTAACCGATTTCCACAAACTTAGACATAAATGAAAGGTCCCATACAATGTACCAGAATTCATGAAACGATTTACGATTCCGGAATCACAGAGTGATATGAACCAAAAAAATTAAAATAATGACACTCAATTTTCTTGAAAACGAAAAAATGTCACATTAAATATAATAGTCTATAACCAAATAAACTCACATCACATTGTCATAAACTCAGATTCAAATAAAAAGACTAATAGTCCTTTAAAAATATGCTGAATTCCATCCAAGTTTGACTTTCGGTTCTAGTGCGTGACAATTTTAAGCTCTGCTTGTAATTAGTGAAAATAATTAGTAAACTTATTTAATTGGTGATATTTTAATGAAATCTTCTGTAATACACAGGAGGTAATGAATAAGGCCGTTCAAGTTGAGCTGCTATTCACTGAAAGTTGAAGACGAAAAGTAAAAGATGACGACCATAGAAACCCTAATGTGAAATAGATAGTACCTTCCTGGTTAAGATTTTGTGTCATCAGTAAAATAAAGCCTTTTCAGACTCCTGGAATATTGATTCATTAGACATAACCCAATGAACAAAGCAATAGATTCGGCTGCAGATCTGTTGAAACAGAAGGTCTAATTCCACAAAAGGAATGTAATACCAAGGATTTGGTTTGCTTCACTTGGCAATGAACAAAGCAAAGCCTCCGTACTACATTTCGTACCTACTGTTTCCACAGACTTTGCAACCAATTCCCAATGCACATAACTTCAACTGATAGCCAATGCGTAAATGTTTCTTCCAGCAATATACGCTCATTAAATCCTTGTCAGTTAATAAACATAATAAACATTTTCGACAGTTATTTCAGCCTTAAAGCCACCGGCACGGCGGTAACGAAATTGAGATCCGCGATTCAATCACGATGCTCAAAATTCGAGACAGAGAAAATAGCATGGAAAAAAAACTCATTGCATATGAATTCAAACCCGTGCATCGCGTATAAATATCGCGTAAATATGTGCACTACAGCATAATACAGCTGTAGCGAAATGTAAATTTACCGAGGAAAAAATATGAGTTTTTTGCAACTGTCGTACTCGGCGCAGCACGACGAGTTCCTGCGTGGGTCTTTTTTTTCTCTACCCGCACACAGCAAAACGAATCACGTTTTCAACAGAATCATGCTAATTTCCTCCACGGATGTTATTTACCGCGCAGTGTTCCGAGTGATATCATTACCCATCGGGTTGGATGGCAACACATTTCACAAAATGGAGATGATTTTTCGCAATTTACGGGGAACCGTATCATCGGTCATGTTTCAAAGCATCGCTTGCCATAATCTAAAAGCATCTGTAAAATAAACAAAATTTACGATCTTTGGCTAACCTACCGTGGCAACTTGACACCGGGAGGAACACGAGAAACCTCCGGCTGCTATCTTCAAACAAATCCTACAGTCAACAGCCAGCCAGCCAGCCAGCCAAACTGTGTCGGATGCTCGCCACTCGTCGCACAATGGAAACCACTCTGCTTGCTTGCTGGGAAAACAAATCACCGCTAACCCAGAGTAGAAACAAACAGCACACTATTATTTGAATTTTCCTCCGAGCCCCGAACCCTTTGCGCCAAGATGGTGGTTTGCTTCCACCGGTTCGTGTCGCTGATATTCGGTATTACCTAGTGCTCTTCTTCACCAAGTGCTCGGTAAACTGCACACTTTCTTCGTCATATTTCATGCACTTTTCATATTTGCCATCAGCACCACCAACACCACCACCGGATTGCTACGGCATCACACAACACTGTTGACCCACAAACAATGACAACCGAAATGAAGTATGGACCGGAAATTGTACTTCATTTCCACACTAATATATTAACTTGGCCTTTTTCGATCTTGTCGAGCACTTGTTGTCTGGTCTTATTGCTTCCACAGAGCGATGAGTTTGATCCTGGAATTGAGAAACAGTGATTGGATTAAAAGTTGGAGTATTTTGATTTTTTTTCTATTTCAAGCTTAGATTAAAACCATCGAAAAATTAAATCGATTCTATATAGAATGTTCATTTCGACCTAAGTGGCAATGAGATATTCTCTTTGTTTACTTTCTCTTTCAATTATTGCGAAATATTCCTGTATTTTTCGGGAATTTCTTTAATGCAGATAGAAAGATGATAGTTTTAGTTATTATTATTGGCAAATCATTGAAGAGAAGGAACCGTACCGTAATAGTCGAAAGACAAAGTAAACAAAGAGAATCTCTCATTTATTTTATTTATTTTCGTCAAGCAAATGTAGACTACAAATAAATTGTTTACAATGTTTACTTAGATACTACGCATTATTTCTACGACTAAGCTGGAATTTCATTTCATTTTTGGATATACCAAGGTCAAGATGTTCGCAATTATTACTTAGGTCGAAATGAGCATTGAATTATTCATGCCATTATTTTTTGCTAATAATTCTCTAAATTGTATCTCTACGGCTTTGTTAACTCACTACCGCGAAGAAAACTGGAAACGAGGGTAGTTATAAAAATCATTGATTGACAGTTATACATCCTCGCTTACGAGCAACCAGCCGAGAAGAAAAATGTCTATATGCAATTGTGAAAATATGAAAATTTGCAGAAAATAATTGCCAAGGGTAGGCCTCGTATCTGCAACTATTTCATTTTGCATGGAAATCAGGTATACAATGTTTACATGAGAAATAATCCACCTAGTGTTGTAATGGTGCCTTTCTCAATTTCCATTTTCTCCTGTATATTCCCCGAAATACTACGATTTAAAAAAGTTCAGAAAATAGTTTTGAAGATTTCTGTTACATTGATACACTACATTTGAACTTAAGTTAGTGAAAATCTATTTAATCATACGTGGGAAAGTGAAGTGGGCTCCATTTTATCATATTTGATTATTATTGCCGGTACTTCCGGAACCGAAAGCTGGATATCGGCATAGTGACATTCGGTTCATTCAACCATACACTAACACGAACTACAACTTTATTTACGGTTCTCAATGACGATTTGAGTTCCGGAAAAAACTGCACCGGTAGTCGGACTTACATAAAATTCAGCAAATAATTTACGGGTCTCCTAACTCTTCTTTCTCTGCAAACTAGAGAAAATCACTAGCCAATATAAAGAGGTAACTTATGAAAAAAAGTATTCCTGAAATTGACGTTTTCATACTGAGTAACACATCGGCTGAAAAGTTCGTATCGATTCTATGAGAGGGCGCCACTAGAATTAAATCCATACCATTTTCAGTTAGTACCAACCTTCAAAAGATAAAGTATAAATTTGACAGCTGTCTGATTATTAGTTTGTGAGATATTGCATTTTGAGTGAAGCTACTTTTGTTATTGTGAAAAAAATGGTAAAAAAAGGAATTTCGTGTGTTGATGAAACACTACTTTTTGATGAAAAAAAGTGCCGCCGATACCAAAAAATGGCTTGATGAGTGTTATCCAGACTCTGCACCGGGCGAAGCAACAATTCGTAAGTGGTTTGCAAAATTTCGTACTGGTCATATGAGCACCGAAGACGATGAACGCAGTTGACGTCCAAAAGAGGCTGTTACAGATGGAAACGTGAAAAAAATCCACAAAATGATTTTCAATGACCGTAAAGTGAAGTTGATCGAGAAAGCTGACACCCTAAAGATATCAAAGGAACGTGTTGGACATATTATTCACGAATATTTGGATATGAGAAAGCTTTGTGCAAAATGGGTGCCGCGTGAGCTCACAATCGTTAAAAAACAACAACGAATTGATGATTCTGAGCAGTGTTTGGAGCTGTTATATCGAAATAAAACCGATTTTTTTCGTCGATATATAACAATGGACGAAACATGGCTCCATCACTTCACTCCGGATTCCAATCGACAGTCAGCTGAGTGGACTGCACGCGATGAACCGAACCCAAAGCGTGGAAAGACTCAACAATCGGCCTGTAAGGTTATGGCGTCTGTATTTTGGGATTCGCATGGTATAATTTTCATCGACTACCTTGAAAAGGGAAAAACCATCAACAGTGACTATTATATAGCGTTATTAGAGCGTTTGAAGGGCGAAATTAAAAAAAAGCCTCATTTGAAGAAGAAAAAAGTTTTGTTTCATCAAGACAATGCACCGTGTCACAAGTCGATGATAACCATGCTGAAATTGAACGAATTGGGCTTCGAATTGCTCCCTCATCCACCGTATTCTCCAGATTTGGCCCCCAGTGACTTTTTCCTGTTCTCAGACCTCAAGAGAATGCTCGCTGGTTAAAAAATTTAGAAGCAATGAAGAGGTAATCGCTGAAACTGAGGCCTATTTTGAGGCAAAGGACAAATCGTACTACAAAAATGGTATCGAAAAGTTGGAAGATCGCTATAATCGCTGTATCGCCTCTGATGGCAATTATGTTGAATAATAAAAACGAATTTTGGCAAAAAAACGTGTGTTTCTATTCTTTTCAGCCGAACTGTTATCCTATCTCCGGAACCAGGGGTTTGATTCGAATGAAAATTGGGATATTCTTATGGCATCTTAAGAACTTCCATCTCCGAGATAAGTGAGTGACATTATTTTCACATTTTTGGTGCATTATTTTCACATTTTTTATGCATATCACCCTGTAATTCCAGAACCGGAAGTTGGATCCAAATGAAATTCCGGAACTTTATATGGGACCATAAGACTTTTCATTTGAATATATACGGTTACGGAGTTTATACGGTTTATCGGTTTGACATAATATTCACCTATTTAATGCACTATTTCCATACTTTTTGGTGTATCAAGTTGGATACATATGAAATTACGGAACTTTGTTTAGAACCATGAGACCTGTAATTTGAATCTATGTTTGTGAAACTCGGTCCAACCCTCTTCGAGAAAATTAAATGATATTGATTTAACATTATTGGTGAAAATTCCTGTAATTCTGGAACCAGAATTCGGATCTTAATGATATACTGGAACTTTGTATGGGACCATAAGACTTTTCATTTGAACATTAGTTTGAGAAAATCGGTTTAGCCATCTCTTAGAAAGGAGAGTGACATTATTTTCACATTTTTAATGCATAATTTTCACATTTTTGGTGAATACAGGGTGATAACTCCGGAATTTTGGAACTTTAAATTTAAATTAAATTCTTTAACTAAATTCTGGTTCGGTGTTCAGATCTAACATTTTGTTTCAGAATCCAGGGTTTCAGGATCCAGAAGATTTATATCTTGAACATTGTTCCGGAATTCTGAAGAAGAAATCCTGAACCAGATGTCTGAATACGAATTTCGAACACTAAATTCAGTTCCAAAATCTAGTTAAGAAACTAGTCCTCGAATACTACTTCCAGAATGTTGAATTACACAATTCGAAAAAATCTTGTGATCTTACATCTTTTAAGATGCACATAAGTGGAGCGTCGTATTTCACACAAATTTATATTCAAGAACATGTAAAATTTTGTGATTTGAAAATTACTCATGGCTTGAAATCGAATGAAATAGAAAACAAAAGATCACTACCAACCGTGCGGTTTGAGCCGACAAACATTAGATCACAAAGCACGCCAGTTAGTCGACTGAGCCACGGACACACATATCAGCTTGATGAAAAATTGATACATATAAATCCATACAGTGGCACTTGGCAATTTTCACTCGGAGACTGGAATATTGCGTCATTTGACAAGTTAAGTTTTATTATTAGGTGTACAACTTTGATTCCGCCGTTTTTTTTCCAAAATTTAAAGCTTTATTGCGAAAAAGTGCTTACAGATGTATTATTCAAAGTATTGTCCGTCGCTAGCGACAACTTCCTCCCATCTTTCCGGAAATTTTCGGATCCCGGCTCGAAAAAAGGAGTCCTTTTTTGACGCTATCCATGAAGCAATCCATTTTTCCAACTCTTCGAAGGATTGAAAATGTTGATCTGCCTGGCCGTGTGCCATCGAACGGAATAGGTGGAAGTCAGAAGGGGCGACATCTGGGGAATACGGCGTGTGGGGCAAGATTCCCCATTTCAGCGTTTCCAGGTACTTTTTGACCACTTTTGCGACGTGAGGCCGAGCATTGTTGTGTTGGAGGATGACTTTGCCATGTCGCTCTTGATACTGTGGCCGCTTTTCTTTTAGTGCGCGACTAAGGCGCATCAGTTACGTTCGGTAGCGATCTCCTGTGATGGTTTCACCCGGTTTTAAGAGCTCGTAGTAAATTGTTATTCATCTTTGAAGGTTTTTTCTCTTCCACCATCATGTTTGTCTTCGACATCGAAATCACCATTTTTAAAACGTTGAAACCACTCCCGACACGTTCTTTTACTCAGAGCAGCATCACCGTAACTTTCTGAAAGCATTCGATGCGCTTCAGTTGCATTTTTTTTTCGAATTGTAACAGAAAAATAAAACTTCCCGCAAATGGCGAAAATTGGGCACATAAAGAGACATTTTCGAGCGTGAATAATACGAAAACAAGAACAACTGTCACTGAAACGGCGATGACAATTCGTTTGGCACTGTACACACTCACTTTAAAGGCATTATCATCTATGTATTTTAACCAGCCTCAGCCGGTACAGCCACCTATCGGAAAACGGCGGAAGCAAAGTTGTACACCTGATAATTACATCTTTAGTAAAATTATGTCATCTGTAAAATTTATTACTTTTTTCTGTGTAGGATTCAGTTTCCCGTATTCGCACGCGATTTGTTTTAAAAGCGGATTTTTCATGTGAATTGCAACTTTTTTATGCGAATCCCCAGAGTTATTCGGTTTTCATGTGAATTTCCGAATTTATGCAGTATTTTATTTTTTAAGTTATGTGTTTTTTTTTAATCATGCACGTTTAACACACGTTTAATGTCAAGATGCATTTGCTCCTTGAGCAAACCTTCAAGTTCTCGTATCGAAGGTCGAATTTTGCACTGCCTGAAGTCAACAACAATTGTATTCTTTCGTGTCGGCGGTAGCTTTTGTTCGTTTGGTTCACTCATTTCGAGGTCGTTCTATTGTTCACTGCACAATACTGTACATGGATTCTTCCGTCCCGAACGTAAGCGGTTTTGTTATATCAACTGACTTGGATGAGATGCGAAAGCGAGCTGAAGAACTAATCATGCTCAAAATCCAGTTGCAGTCTTGTTCTAGAACTAAGTTACAACGTAACTGAATTTAGCTCCGAAACTAGTTCCTAAATCCAATCCCAGGATTCCAGATATTCTGGAGCTAAATTCGGAAACAGAATTTTGAAGCTGAATTCTAATCCTGAAATTTCAGAATTACGGTTCACCAGAAGAGATTTGGAATTCATTTACAGAAATCAATCCAAATGATGAAATGGAGCTCATTTCACTTTTTCACAAATGAATGAATAGTTTTTCACTACCTTAAATTCAAATGTAATATATCAATGTAGTAGTATTATGCACCAAAAATTTTCGGAACTCGTTTCTAAACATTTTAAATTGTAGAAAACGAATAATATAAAAAAGCATCATTACACTACTAGGTGGATTAAAACAGGCTTTTATATAACAATGTTAGGTACTCAAAACGAAGGTTATTTAGAGGAAAAAGAGGACAAATTTATTCCGATTTGGTTTTGATGAAATCGCAAACTTTTATTCGAATACCTAACTCTGTTGGCTAACGTAAGCCATTTTGTTTCACACCCCTTTTTCTTCTGTGTCGTAAAATTTTCACTCCTTTTTAAATTCGGTGTAACCGTCGACCAATATTCCTGAATCGGGTGGAATTGAGGGCAGTTGACTGCAGATTAAAGACCTTTTCGATGATGTTCAGCCCGTTGTCTCGATACTACTGTAACACTTTGCCATTGTAGTGACAACTTGCAAAATCCGACCACAACTTTACAGTGTGAACCTAAATAACTATACGGAAAAATACACTTTTTCCAAACTCTCCAGCTTGCACATTTGGGAATCCATGGACTTATTTGTCACGAAATCCTGGATTTTTTATCCGCAACTGCAAATGTCTTGTCAGATCATAAGTATTCTTGCGAATCATAAGTATTCTTGCGAATTGGTCAATGGTTTAATGGAACTTTTGTCCAGTAAGCTGTTTGTAATCCATCTTTACGTACGTTTCGTCGTCCATGAGTATTTCAAAAGAACCTCATTGTAAAGCTACCGAAAGCTTTTTTAGGCCCATAAATTTTGTTTCAGTGTTATGTTTGGTTGCTTACTGGTGGCGGTGGTTTGGCGTTCTTCAAATCCCAGCTGGTTTTTGGAAACTAACAATTGCATTTCGTCTTTGTACACGTAATAGAACTACATTGGAAATCGGCTTCAAATTCGACCCGAAATGTAAAATCAAAACCGACTTGTGGAATAATTCCCCTGTTCTATGAATTTTCACTCAATCACAAAGTGCATCCTAGATTCATCTCAAGGATGCAAACCGTAAGGAAGAGAACACAGTAAGCAATAATCAGATCAACTAGATGGCTTAAACAATTTCGCTATGAATTACTAAATGGGAATGTATTTCACTTTGAAGCAAAATCTACATATTTTTTGTTCCAGCTCAATCTCCTCGTCTCAACAGTGACACCGTTCCGTGAAGAAACACGCACAGCACGAAGTTCACACCATATAATGAAAAACTACAGCGGAAACAATTCCAGCAAACTATGAGCTCAAGTAATCTGTCTCTTGGAATGTGCGCAACCCCGGGCCTTCGAACACTGCGAATCCCAAGACGAGTTATCCAATAGCAAAGTTGAGGAAAAGTTGTAGGAAAACAACAAAAAAAAGTCTCCGTAATATATGCAAAAAGCTTCGTCTCCACTGCTTCCCGACGATAAGTTTGCCAACTGAAAGAATGGAAAAGTGATGGAAAAGTATAATCTAGGTGGGATGCATCCGACATAATCAAGGAAAGTGCGGCAGCTGCTTCCCTGTGCGTGCCGGTTAACGGTCAATTATTCGTACGTGTTGATGATGTCTGTTCCGGATCCGGGATACGAACAAAAAAAAATACCGGAACATGACACCCCCGCTTAGATGCCAAACGTAGCAAAACTGAGAAATTTCAAAGTATGAAATAATGCTCTCATCCGAACAGCCACAACCTCGACAGACAGTATATTGTCAACATTTTAGTACTGTCACAAGAGCACAAAACATTGGTTGGCAGCATTTGCGAAGAGAAATTTAGAATTTTATTTTAAAGTAGAAGTTTGCTTCAATCGACCAAGACGGGTAAACGACAGACGAAACACAAGTTCGCCACAAGAACGGAGCGAGAAATTGTCGGTTCCCATTTTACGGAAAGTTAATTCAAACTCGCCGGGTTGTGATTGTTGAAGCTATTATATTATCCGATTCGAACTTTTTTTCTCTCACGCTAATCCGCAAGCCTCTTCGTTTAATCCGCAGGAAAACTGAATTGTCAGGAGCGTAGCTCGGTAGCTTGGTTTCAGGGGTAGGTTGGGGTTGAAAACGGTTCAAGAAAAATATAAAAATGTTTTTCAAATTATGATGGTTTTTGCTTCATATGGTATCTCTAATTTCGAAAATCCCTAGTGCTCTAATGTTCAAGCAGTCCCCATGTGAAAATTGCTTGTTGATGATATCTGATATTAAGTACGGGTGGCTAATTTAGCCGCACACTCAGATGGCAGGTCAAATCAAATAATTTATGAAGAGTTCATTTTATTTTATTCTACGTGTCGTCTTCCGCACATCAGTGCGTAAGCAGTTTGTATTGAATTGCTAACTATACTCAAATTACCACAATCTGTACGGCCAGCGGTCCGATACTTGTTTCGTTTAAGACATCAGTTTAAAAATTGCACTTCGGTGTAATAGTAAAAAGTTGTTTTCCAAATAGCATCAGCTTTAAGTCTACTTAGTGGTTTATATTGAACCCCTGAGTCTGATTCGCAGTTCAATATAAACTGCCAGTGCACTGATGAGCCGAAGACGAAACGTAAAAACAAAATAAAAATTGTTATGTGCACTTGGCATAAATTTAGGGTTTATTTTCAATCTTTGTTTGAACTAAATTTCACATAATTAAGTGGCGCCCCGATCAAGATCTGGTGTTATCACGGAAACAATATTTCTTTTTGAAAAATTCGATATCAGAAATCTTGGTCTAAAAGCCGATATTTTACCATTTTTTCATGTTTCATGCATTTCAAAATATTTGAAATAAAAAGAAATCCATTTCGGAGATCTCAAAATTTTTGCACGTCCCAGAGTCGATTTTTTTTCAAATTGACTTTTTGATTGCCAGGGATATTTTTCATCTGGTTAAAAATTTGCATAAGTATTCTTCACGACCAAAAACGACAATTAGCATCATCAGTTTGCCATTTTAACTCTAACCTTGCCTGAAGGGCCTAAGCAAAAAGTTCTAAACATTTTTCAAAAAGCATTATCTCATAAACGGTTTGTTAGATTGATTTGGTGTTTTCGGTGATGTTTTCGGTAACTATTGGGACTGTATAGAGACTGTAAACACTGTGAAAAAAATGCTCTGAAAATAAAACCTAAAAATCAAATTTTAGGTATATTTGATTTTTTGTTAATTTTTTGATATTTTGTAGCTGACTACCCGAGTAGAAGTGATTTGCAAACCAATACCAAATTCTGTCATTAAAATCAAACATCTCAATGGTAGAAATTAACATTATTTCAGAACAAATTGGCTCAAATGGCACGTTCCCCTTGATATTTGGAGATTTGTGCCTTCAAAGTCGTATCATAACAAAGTCTGCATGAGAAAATAGCAACAAAATAAAAAATTCTGTCATTGTAATATCAAACCAAGAACAAAATATTTATAGAAGATGAATTTGTTCATTATTTTATATTCTAGCATTTAGAATAGAGTAATATCTTAAGTATTTCTCTTATCTGATTCTGATGCAGTTTATTAAATGGTATTTTATTTGAAGATAAAACTACTGGGTCAATTTACTTAATGAAATTGAAATAGCTCATCAATAACGAAATAAGATATTATAACTAATTTTGATGTTGAACAGATATTGTACAATGTCTTGATCCCTTGATGAAATATCACGAAAATATCAAGTATCACTCTGACAACAAAGAGACATCAAACCAAGATATGATGGTAAAATTTGTTATTATTTTGACTTTTGTTTGCTATTTACACCTACCCGGGTACTGATGAAGTTTATGACAGCATAACTCAAGATGGAGAAATTGTGTACTAATAAGTTATAGTCCTTTGAATTTGAAATTGAAAATGGGCCAAAATTACTATTACAATTGCTATTATTATTAATATTACTATTACTATTACTATTACTATTACTATTACTATTACTATTACTATTACTATTACTATTACACTTACTATTACTATTACTATTACTATTACTATTACTATTACTATTACTATTACTATTACTATTACTATTACTATTACTATTACTATTACTATTACTATTACTATTACTATTACTATTACTATTACTATTACTATTACTATTACTATTACTATTACTATTACTATTACTATTACTATTACTATTACTATTACTATTACTATTACTATTACTATTACTATTACTATTACTATTACTATTACTATTACTATTACTATTACTATTACTATTACTATTACTATTACTATTACTATTACTATTACTATTACTATTACTACTCCGTCTATCGATTTTTCCCCGATCCAGTCTTGGTAGCAGGTTTGGTTGTTTTTCTTGTTTGGTCAATGATAGACCCTGCGTCTACACTTTGTATTCCTACGATGGAGACACATGGTTGTTTTTTTTCAGAAAGCTTGAATCCTGATAGCCAAATAATGAAACATGAGCTCAAAACTTTTTCGATAATCATCAACAATTTCAGCAAACAGCACTTAAAGTCTGATTTTTTTCAGTGAACTTGGTGCCAGCTCTAAGAGATTGTTCATAAAGATCACGACAAGCGAGACGTTTTATTTATCTAATTTGAGTATTCAAGTACAGATGATACATAGATAAATGAAATGTAGTCGTAATCTTGCACCGGGTTTTCTATGTTTTTATTGAAAGCATCGTCTTGAAGAATAAAAAATATCAGTAAGATGATTTGACGATCAATGAATAGGAAATACATTGGGAAATAAGAACTGTAAAAAGCTACACACTCTATCGATGCGCATAAAAGGAGCGTCGTGATTCACTTACATTCACAATTGAAAGCATGGAAAGATAAGTTATATCTTCATCTTCACAGTTAATCTAGCTAAAACTTACATCGATACAGACGCAAAATTTATTTTTACATGGTAGTAGATGTAATATTATGGCACCACCGAAGAAATTACGGCATACTTCTAAGAGTGTACACACTTAAAAATTTTTACATTTTATTAGATGCACATAAATGGAGCGTCGCAATTCACGCAAATTTACGTGGAAGAACATTTAATATTGTGTCTAAAACTCCATGACATGAAATTCATTGAAACAAAAAAACAAAGAATTTTGTAGAAACCCATCGCGACTTGAACCGAAAATCATTGGATCGCAAGTTCGTCTGATAATCGACTGAGCCACAGAAACATGCATGAAATCTGTTTTGACTTATTAGATAATTTTATTTCAAACTTAAATTTAAAATTCACTTTTAGATGCTTATTTAAAAAGAGAAGACATTTTTCCAGTTTTAAGTTCCTGATCAAAAATGCATTCATTTCAATACTACATTATGACTGTACAGCTAAGAAGCAATAAATGTACACAAAGTGACCTTCCTCGAAGAAGTTTTCGAGATATTTAGTCACGAAATTCGAAGAACTCAGATTTGTATATCATAGATTACATTAGTTATTTTTTAAAAAATTAAGAAGCGTCTTTTATTCTGGCCTTTCTAAGTAAAACACATATAAAATTGCTAGAAAAATAAACTTTAATTCCGCCTCGGACACCCCTAGTGCTACATATCATTCGTCTCAGCTCGACGGGATAGAAAAATATCTGAAAAATAAAAGTTAAAAATATAGAATATATCTGAAAACTAAAAGTTTTTCTTATCGCTAAATCGATTTCAACCGACAAAGCATTGTTTTTAACGCTCATATTTTTCCGAGATGGCGAGATCATTATCAACAAACATAAGCTCTTTTTAGAGCTGCTTTTAAGTCATTGATCCAGTTCAAAGTTCAAATGGCTTTCACTGCCGGTTTCGGATATAAAATGGCTTAAGTGACATAACCGACAAAACGCACTTTTTGCTTTCCGTTCAATTTTAAATCGGTCTAATGGCTTCAAATGGCTGTCCATTTTGGTTCCGTGAATATAATTGTATAAGTGACCTAACCGACAAAACGCTCTTTTTTACCGCTCAGTTTTCTCGGAGAGGACTACAGCAATTTTAACGAGCTTAGGCTCGTCTAAAGGCAAAATTATTGGGTCATTTATCAAGTTCGAAGTTCAGAAGGGCCCCACTGGGTTGGTCCCGGAAACATAATGGTATACGTGACGTAACCGACAAAACGCACTTTTTACCACCCAATTTTCTCCGAGATGGCTAAACTGGTTATAACAAGCTTAGGCATGTCTGGAGGCTACTATTATGGCATTAATCAAGTTTGAATTTTAAATGGCTGCCACTTTTGGTTTCGAACATATGATAGTATAAGTGACGTAACCGACAAAACGTACTTTTTTCAAACAGTTCAAATTTCTCAGAAATGGCTGAAACTATTGTAACAAGCTTAGACTTGTCTGAAGGCTATTTTTTAATCATTAATCAAGTTTGAAGCTTCAATGCCTGTTGCTTCTGGTTCCGGTAATATAATAGCATAAGTGATGTAACCCACAAAACGCTCCTGCTCAATTTTCTCGGAGATGACAAGATCAGTTTTAACAAGTTTAAACTCGTTTAAGAACTACCATTGAAGCATGGATCGAGTTCCAATTTTCAATGGCTGCCATGTCTGGTTCCAAAGATATGGTAGTATAAATGACAAAACCGACAAAACTTACTTTTTCCTATACATTCTGTTTTCACCGAGATGGCTGGACCGTTCGCAACAAACTCAGACTCTTTTGAAAGTTACTTTTAGGCCGTTGATCAAGTTTGAAATTCAAATGAGTGTCACTTCTGGTTCCGAAGATATAATAGCATAAGTGACATAACCGACTAGATTTGCTCAGAGATTAACGAATTCCGATAAACTTTAGCTTATTTATGTTTTTTTTTTATTTTCGATCGGATTCGAGCTTAAAAAATTGCTGACCCGACGATTTCAGAAGCGGAACCTCCTTAGACTGCCACCCTCAGCTACGCTCGAGCACTCAAATGCTGCTTACCTCACCAAAAAAATTCCCCATTTATGCTAATACCACTGGTGGTGTAGTACCGGAGAAGCGCGCGACCATCGACCGAGTATCCCCGTGGAATTTTTGTACCGCGTCGAAATCCGCTAAGTGGCTGAAGCAGTATGATTGTTATTTTAAAATTTGCCTCTTAAAAAATTCCAAATCCCTTGCTTGCTCGGATGGTTCGGTGCTCACAGGAAATGGAATCCAACGTAGAATTGGTGGAGAAAGATACTGCGGTTGATGACGGTTGGGTGACGGTTTGGGGACGAAAATCCTCTTTTCGTCGGTCGGTTTAAGCGAAAACGGGGACCATACCGCAAAGGATTGACGGACGACGGAGCGAGACGGAACAAAGTAGAAAGTCATCCAGTCCGCGCTAGCTCGGCATAGTAGTGCGTGATGAAAGTAACTCCCATTACCTCCTGCCAGCAAAAAAAATAATAATAAACGTCCGGTGGAATTATACCGAATCAGTATTATCCAACTACGGTAAGCCGACTGCGGACCATTTTCATTTTCTTTTGTTGTTGTTGTTTTCATTGATGCTGGTCAAATAAAAAAAAGGAATCTATTCGGACTCATTAAAAGTAAGCACACAAGTTCAAAGGAAACATTTAGCATCTTCAATTTTGCAGCAATGGTGACTCAGACAAAAATGAAAACAAAAAAACGCCAGATTACGGCTCCAAGCCAGGTACGTCAAAAGTGGAAAACGGAAACAGACAAAATTGTTTAGAAATTACCTCGGTCCTTCCCCGGAGGATGACGTGAAAGCTGGCCATAATCCCTTTTTAAACCGAGAGCGATCCTTTCAGTTCCTAATTTTATCTTTGTAGATAGAAAACCCACCTCGATCCCGAAGCCGATGCCAGTCGTCGTCCCGCCCACCTCAATTCGATGGGTCCTTTTTGAAGCTTGTTGTTGCCGCTGATATTATCCCTCCCGAAGGGTAAACAAGTGATTAGTGCAAACAAATGGATCTCTCATATCACTAGGTAACAAAGGGTCGGATTGTCTCGAGAGAAAGAAAGCGTTTAAAGCTAAACGCTTCCGTTTTTCCGTGACAAACTGTCACATGAAGTGAAGTAGATTGGAAATGAACAGGATACTAGCTAAGATGCTGTCTTTCAGCAAGGCTATAAAATTTCATTATTTTCGGAAATAACTCCAAGTGTGTTCAGTTACAATGATTACAAACCCGCCAGCTCCAGTCAGACGCGTTTACTACTATAAATAAATACATTCTTGGAATTTTAGGCATGGAAAACACGTTTTCAATTGTTTCCATGATCAAGAGATTTGGCTGCGAATTTGTTAATTTGGCACCAGTATCGATAATGACACCAGAAACATTTGGAATACAAATTCAAAGAGCATTCTTTTGTCGTTTTTAAAGGCGCTTTTAATTTATCTCCTTCATTGTAACGACGTTGTCAGATTGATAGAGACTGAAAACGAACCAGAATAGCAAATATTTACTAACTGCTTAGCCGTTCAATATGATGAAATCTAATTCACTCGTTCAACGATTACGATCCAATCAAGAACCGTTGGATTTTATGCAATATAAAATCCGTTATTCATTTTGCTGATTCGACATTTTGCCTTTCTCATGGATAAAGGATATGCGTATACAGTGAAAGCCGACTTTTGAACCGAGGTTCGAAAAGTCAAATACCATATACCATTTGAAACCATTTTTACAAACTCAAAGGTTCAGATGAAAGGCACTATTGCCCCATGAATTTCATATAACTCCAAATTCAATAGTTTGCTTGAATAGAAAAAGATGTAAAGATGAGCTAATTTTCCAAAAGTAGTAAATAAATTCCTCCGGATCATAGCTCTTATAAGTCGATGACTACACAAACCGATATTTGACATACCGGGCCCCGGATCCCGGAGCCGGAAATATTGATTAAAACCTGCAAATAGGAAAACACTTCATTTTCTCAATGACAACTCATTCATTTTTCCAAAAAAATGATTCAACTGAAAAGATCTAGCGTCCAATATCACCTTCCAGATCTTCATTCGAATCCCCTTCCGGCTCCGAAATCACAGGGTGATATAAATAAAATAAATAAAAAGAAAATAGGTGTACTTACTTTTCTCAGCAAAAAACGTAGCCTATTTTTACTAACTTAGAGTTAAATTAAAGGTCTTAGGATGCCATATACAATTGCTGATGTTTCTTGATACCATCGAAAACATGTTCAGCAATTTATAATAAAGTTTTGAGTAGTATGAGATAACCACAAATAACTCACAATTAAAGTTTTCTAAAATGTTTGGTATGAACAAGCATTAAGGTGAAATTCAACGCCAAAATAAGGTGCGCAAAAGTCCAAAAACATGAATTACTTAAATGAATCATCGCACAAACCGTATCGTGCAAAACCGACACATAGAAATACGGAATATTTTCAGTGATTGTTCGCTAATAAAACAGACTAATATGAGGCAGACTTCATATATGTGCATGTTGTTTAAGACGGTCAATTTAGTCATCCAATTTATTTCTCAAATGCTCTTATAGTTAAATTTCTCGCTTATAGTGAAATGAATTCAATTTTTGTTGCAAAATAAAATCTTTGGCATGAGCTATGTACTACTTATTCGGTTTATAAGCGAGAGATGTGAATGTTGAATGTAATACTTGTTGTGGTCAACTGATAACCTATACATCCATGTAATTCCTTAAAAACTGTTTAATATTCAGATACACGGTAGTTGCCAAAAAATATAAAATAAAAAATATGAATATTTCGCATTTAAAACTGAAAATATTTAGTATCATTTTATGTTTTTACATGCTATATGTCGGCCGTCGCTTCCATTTTACTTGTATCATGAAAAATATAATAATTTCAAATTTTTGGAAAGATTCGACATAAATATATTTGTATTACGTTTTTTTAGCTTTTTTTATACCAAATAGGTGTGTGATTCACTCAAACTTAGGAACAATTTTTCTAAGTGTGGAAAAGCATGTCAGTCTTATTCGTATTCAAGTCATCCAGTTATGTCTCTGACCTTAAATGTTAAATATTTCGCCTTTTGTGGTTTTATATCAGCTTTACAGTTGCATTTAGCACTGATAGGTCCATTATTTGGAATTTACTTCGTAAAAAAAATTTTGTGTTATGAAAGGGGAAATACCCAATCATATGACGATTTTCGAAATGGATTTTATTAGTAGAAGTCGGAAAATAATGTTTGAAGTGGTTCTGAATTCCAAGATGGCGACTTCCGGTTTATTGATATTCCTTTAAAACTCTTATAATAGTGGTATTCCTGGAATGGATTTGATTAGAAAATGTCAGAAAACAATGTTTGAAGTGGTTCTGAATTACAAGATGGCCTAATGCCAACTATGACACAACACACGATATTTAAAAAAAAAACAGCTTGGAATCATTTCGACGTTTAAAATTTTTTGGATCGTTTTATTACATTTCGTTTCAAATTTAAACTTTTACTCTGCAGTTAATTTGGAGAACTTAAAAAAAAACAAAAAAGAATTGTTACTATTTAGGCATTAGCCCTTCTAAAACACAAAATTTAGAACCAGAGATGCCATTCATACAGAATTATCTGTATTGTATAGATTTTTGCGTTCGCGTTCGTTAAATCAGATTACAGATTTTCTAAATTTAAAACAGATTTGTAAAGGTTCATAAAAAGTGAGAAGTAAAACGTTAGACTGTTCTCTCTGAGTATCTATTAGTATTTGATTACAGTGTTACTTCTTTAAAAGTTTAATAATCAACGGACAAATCACATGTTAAAATGGAAATCTTTTGTGCAAATGTTCGATGATGAACACTGATAAACATTTATATTAAAATTTAAAACCATTTTGAATTTGATTTGAATTTGAATTTGATTCATTTTATTAGTGAGAACAGATAGAGCAGATACATATTTTCTACGAAAATTACTGGCATCTCTGTGCACAGCCAATGAAACACACACACATTTAACAGTGTTAAGGTGACGTATAGCGGAAAGAAACCAGTGCTACTAGATTTGCCATAATGGTTATTTGATTAGTATTTAACACGCTCTATTTGGTAATATTAGATTACGAAACAGTTTTATTTGTATATAAATATCAATGATATAATTAAACTAATGTCACGGATACCAAAAAATACTTCTTGATGATAATTTAAAGAAGAAAAAATAATTATTTTTATTTAACATTATGAGAAAACTTGGCAACCTTGCGATACGAAATAAGATGAAAACAAAGCGCAATCAAGCGAATTAAGTGCAAATTTTTATCTCATATATTACATTGCTTTTATTACTAATCAGGTAATTTCAGAAGTCTTTAATCGTTGAATAAACAAGTGGATAGTGAACATTACTAACTATAAAGTCATCCAACATTGAATAGTGGTGTAATTATGTGAAATAGTGATCATGTTTTGAGACGAGCCGATTAGTAAATATACAGAAACATGATGCATTGTAAAACTCCAGACGAAAGTGGTTCCTAAATCAGAAAGTGAGTTTATTTTAAATGAAAAAAGCGACCGCTGAAGGTTTTCCAACTATTTTTTTCAATTGGAAAGTGTGTCAAAACCTAGAATAAATGTTTAACAAAACGTTCCACAGTTTTGTTCAGGTACGTTTGAAGATACGATTAATGTTCAAAGTTATGAGGTGAAGGAATGAGATGGAAATTGGAGCTGAGATGAAATAGGGAGCCCTTACCCTATCTATAAACTGGAAGTCGTTATCTTGGATTTCGAAACGACCCCAAACATAATTTTCCCGCTCTTACGAATCACCTTCGTACCAAAATTGTAAGGGTTTTCAATATCGATAAACCGGAAGAAATCAAATATCGTTTTCTGAAATTTTCATCAAATTCGTTCCAAGAATACCCATATTGTAGTGGTTTTCATGGAATATCAGTAACATGGAAACCATTTTCATTTTATGTAAAAACCTCTTTTTACGAATTAGGATCGTAGGTAAAAAAGTATACGTTATTTTGGATTTTATTCGTAGAAAAGATTACATTATTTGGAATTTGGTTCATAAAAACAGTTACGTAAAAAGAGGTTACGAAAAAAATTTTACGTAAACGAAGGTTTGTGTGTATATAAGGGAAATATACAACATCGTTTTGATGCATATTGATTACTAAAGTATGGTACCCAGTGTCTCACCTTTCGAATCATTACTGCAGACTAATTTTCAAAATAATAACTTCAATAGTTACTGACATCAGTTACTAAAATTACAATACATATTATGACTGACTACTTCATTGTGCAATGCAAAATTAACTAAATTTCATATTCACATGCATAACCAGGATTCCTCCAGTTTGTTTTGAGTAAAATATCAAGTTTCGCTGTGAAAAAACAAATTCGACTTTATCAAGTCAAGTACGTATTTTCATTGAATCTAAAATTATCTGCAATTTGAGAACGATGGACCTGAGCATCTAAAAAAAATACCTGCACAGTTGTCTTACTGTCTCCAGCGTGAAGTGAGTTTTCCACGAACAAAAGTACTTTTTCATCGCTTTTTTAACCTTTACAATTTCCCCAAGTCCTGGAACTCTTCCTCACATCCCGAAGGTGCAAGCGTTTCCAGTTGATTAGTTCACTTCACATAACACATTTGATTTCTCCATACATCTCCGTTTGTTGTGATCCAATACACCTGATCCAATGCATGGAGCAGCAGAAAACCCAAATTACGGATTGCTAAAATGGCTTCAGGATTGCCGAGCGGTGCCCGGCCGGTGCGTAAACGGCAAATGCCGACACAAACGGCGGCATCACTGCTTTTATGTCGATGGCGACGGTGGTACGGTAACGATTGCGTGTGTAAGCTAGTAAGTTAACGAAAAAAAACTGTGGGGCAAAAAAATCGACTACGGAGCAAGCAGGAGTAGAAGAAGTAGAAAAAAAAGTTTCGATGTAACCCTGTGATAGATGGTGTTTGGTGAGCACTAAGAGAAAAAAAAAGCCTTCGGATTTGAACGTTAAAAATCGATTTAGATAGTTGGTAGAATTAGTTTTGTAGGATAAATTGGAGTAATTTTCAGAATTCACATTGACACATAGATTCATATCGCTATTTGGTACAATAAAATTTGATCGATCCATATCGCCCTGTGGTATCAAAATTTAACACAATATTTCTAACAGTGCCGCTTTGAGAGCGAGAAAGAGATGCATCTACGGATCGTTACGAGTAAAAGGCAGGCAACTATTAACTAGCCGAACATGGTTAGAGTGGAAAGCGAGCAAAATACCTTACTGCAGTATGATGAACGCCGAAGTATGCAGTGCGGTCGGTTGGTTTTATGCTCCGTTTAACAATGTTTTGCAATGTCGTTGCAACCGAAGATGCTTTTTATGTTGTGATTTTGTTCGGTTGAGCTTCAATCGCTTTGCATCGAATGTTTTCTTGGGGGAGGGGAGAAGATAACAAGGTAAGCTGGAAAATGTTTTTCTTCGAGCCAAAATGGCAATAACATTCAATTCCAAATTCTTCCATCGAAAATGGCAATAACATTCAATTCCAAATTTATAGCCACAAACCGTCACTGATCTACTATATACTTTCATTGACAAGAACTCGTTTACGCAAAAATCTCTGCCTGAAAATATTCGAAACCTTTCGAATTTAAGTCTAAATCTATGTATTTTCACAAGCCCTATCCCACAAACAAAAATCGTTATAAACATTAAAAAGTAACTAATGGTAAAATCAAGCACTGTTGGATCGTAAAGAGTGATTTTTTTGTCAATACCAATCTTTTTGGCAACACTGTTTTTGACAGATCACTCGTGAATTGTCAACCTTTTTCAGTTTGGTCCATAATTTAATCATGAAAATTTTAGCAACATAAACAATAGAAATTGGTACTATCTTACCAAATTTTTACCGAGTGAGTCAGAAGAAAATATCGTACTGTACGTTCTTTCCAAAACAAAATGTGATCGTAGCCAAATTTTGTGCTACAAGCTCGTCAGTCAGTACCAAGATAGACCACTATCATTCATCTCGTTTAAATTAAGTGTTCCGCAAGCTTACGAGCAACAGATTACGTCACCAAATTTTTGGCCGAACGGAGTAACAATCACTTCTTTTTTAGAGCGCAAACCCGAACAGAGAGCAGAACAAACTTATCTTTCCCTACCCCTACGCAGATCAATCCCCTCTCGGCCCCCGTACAAACAACAAAATTTGCACAGAACCAGTACACAAAACCAATCACCTCGATTGTTTCTACCCGCTTCACGTCTCTTTCGTCAAACTGCCCCCCGTACTCCAATAATGAATTTATCACCAATTCCGCACCGCACATCCACAGAGACACTGGTTTGAATATTTACTACCAGAATATTGGGGGAATGAACCGTTCTATCAATGACTACCATCTTGCATGTACTGACGCAGAATACGATGTATATGCCTTTACGGAAACCTGGCTGAATGAGAATACGTTAAACATGCAGATCTTCGATCGTTCTTACTCCGTATACCGGCAGGACCGAAACTGTCGAAATAGTTGCAAAAAGAGCGGCGGTGGAATCTTGATTGCCTGTCGCTCAAAATTCAATTCTCGTTTGGTGCCTACCTTGAACTGCGACAATGTCGAGCAAATTTGGATCGCTATCACGTTCCCTCATTTTACGCTATACTTGTGTGTGCTTTACCTCCCTCCTGATCGAGTGAATGATCTAGACCTGATTGAACAGCACTTGAGTTCACTTTCATTGATAAGCGATACTATGCGTTTAAACGATAAAATCGTTATCTTGGGGGATTTCAATCAACCCGGTATTAAATGGATTCGAGGTTCTTGCGATTATCTCTATCCGGATGCTACGTGCACTACAAAATCACATACTTCAGTACGACTGCTCGATGATTATAACACTGCTGGTCTAGTTCAGTTGAACGATAATTACAACAGTAACAATCGCCTCCTAGATCTATGCTTTGCCAGTCATGAATTGTCTAGTACTTGTTCCATAACCATCGCACCTTTGCCACTAGTTAAATTGTGTCGTCATCACCCCCCTCTTCTGTTCAATATACCGGAACATTCACCAACTGTATTCAGTAAAACCTCTGAAACCACTTACTACGACTTTAAAAATGGAAACTTCGATTCTATGAATCAGTTCTTACTATCATTGAATTGGATGAGCCTATTTTCTAATAGCGATTGCAATTCCGCTGCTACGTTATGGACTCATATAATGTCGTACTCCATCGAACAATTCATACCCAAAAAAATTCGACGAGAATCGGTCCATCCTCCATGGTCTAATATGACATTGAAACGTTATAAGCGCGCTAAGCGGTCTGCGCTGAGAAAATTAACTAAGCGTCCCTCGATCCAATTACGATCTCATTATATGCACCTTAACAACCGCTATAAACGATTGAACAAAATATTACATCAAAACCATCTTCTGCGTATACAAAATAATCTAAGAATAAACCCGAAACGCTTCTGGAATCATGTGAACGAACAGAGGAAAGAAGCAGGACTACCAAACCAGATGTTTCTTGGCGATACTGAATCATCGGCTTTAATTGATATTTGTAACCTATTTCAACGACATTTTAGCAGTGTATTTTCGCACGAAATCTTATCCGATGATCAAATATCCAAAGCAATTATCAACGTTCCTCGTCGTTCTCCAATTGGCCCGCACCCTTTAATTACTGATACTATGATTGCAAAAGCGTGCTCTAAATTGAAAAAATCCTCGAATGCTGGTCCGGATGGAATTCCCTCTTTAGTATTAAGAAAATGCTCGAGCAGCCTATTAATTCCACTATCGATACTGTTCAACTTATCACTTAATTCAGGAACGTTTCCCGACATCTGGAAGAAATCATTCATTTTCCCTGTGTTTAAAAAGGGAAACAAATCTGATGTTTCTAATTATCGTGGGATAGCCGCACTATGCGCCGTATCCAAATTACTTGAAATTATTGTTCTCGAATTCGTAACGCATAACTGCAACAACTACATCTCTGAAAGTCAACACGGTTTTATGCCAAATCGATCAACCTCAACGAACTTACTATCTTACACATCCTTCATTATTCGATGTCTACAAGCACGTCGACAAGTTGACGCTATATATACTGATTTCTCCGCTGCTTTCGACAAAATAAACCATCAAATAACAGTTGCAAAACTCAATAGGCTTGGATTCGGCGGATCACTACTTAAATGGCTGCAGTCTTATCAAATTGGTCGTGAAATGTCAGTAAAAATTGGAGACTGCATTACAACACCTTTCGCAGTCTGCTCTGGAGTCCCTCAAGGCAGTCACTTGGGCCCATTTTTATTCTTGCTCTACCTCAACGATCTCAATTTTATATTGAAATGCCACAAACTATCTTTCGCAGATGATTTTAAACTATATTATCCAATAAAATCACCTGACGACACCATATTTTTGCAGTCACAGCTTGATATATTCGTGAACTGGTGTATTAGCAATAAAATGGTTTTAAATGCCTCGAAATGTTCCGTTATGTCGTTTACTCGCAAACACTCGTTAATTAGGTACGACTATAACATTTCGCAGAATGTACTCAAACGTGAGTCTATCGTTAAAGATCTAGGTATCATTCTTGATATCAAACTAGATTTCAAAAGTCATATCGACTATGTGATTTCTAAGGCATCCAAGCTTTTAGGTTTCGTTTTCCGCATCACCAAGAGCTTTGTCAATGTACATTGTCTAAAAGCATTATATTGTTCTTTAGTCCGCTCGACACTTGAATATTCAGCTGTTGTCTGGTCCCCTCATTATCAAATCGACATAGAGCGGATTGAAACCATTCAGCATAAATTTGTTAGATTTGCCCTGCGTAACCTACCTTGGAGAGATCCTGCTAATCTTCCTAGTTACATCGATCGCTGTAAGCTTATTGACTTGGATCGGTTATTTGTTCGTCGAAATATCTCCAAGGCAACTTTCGTTGCTGATTTACTTCAATCACATATCGACTGTCCCGAGCTTTTGCAGTTGATTAATCTCGACATTCATCGACGTAATCTACGTTCCCACCCCTTTCTCAGGTTACCTATTGCAAGAACAAATTATGGGTACAATGAACCATTCTCCAGTATGTGCCGAACTTTCAACAACTGTTCCAATGTTTTCGATTTTCATTTATCTCGAAATATGATTAAACGATTGTTTCGTAATCACTTGTCAGATTAGCCTTACGATCAGTATTTGTTTTGTAACCGACAATATTGTTTTTTCGTTCAACCAACTCTTCGTCTCTCCACCATCTTCATTGGACACTAACTAGATTTGCTCGCAGAAATTAACCCGGTAGTACCTTCCTCTTTTTCTTTGTCTATCACCATGCTTTCTTCGATCACTAATTAGATCTACATGCCGATTCTAACATTGTCGTTTTCTTTTCCTTCCACCACCTTTTTAGTCACTAATTAGATCTACATGCCGATTCTAACATCGTCGTTAGTCCACGCTCCTTTATCACCTCCTCCACCAACCCTGGTTCACCATTCGCCTACCCACTTTTTTCTTCTCTCTCACATTTTAAGAAAGAGCACTATTACTGCCATGCAATGCTTGGTGTCATCAACTAGCTATAGGATTATAGATTTAGTTTTCATTGTTAGTTTTAATTGTTAGTTTTGATTGTTAGTTCTAATTGTTAGTGTTAAGTCCAAATGTATCTGTTGGATCATTGTAATCTGTTGATACTGATGAGGAGGTTTTATGCCTGCTGGAGAGAGAGATTGCTAAATTTCATCTCCATCGGGCTTTTCCCTGCTCCCAAATAAATAAATAAATAAATAAATAAATAAAATCATGAAAATAAATCATGAAATCATGAAATCATGAATTAACGGCAAAGTTGAAGGTTGATCCACTTTTTATTGAAAAAATGTGTTCAGCGACGTCGTGTGTGTGTCGCCAACAAAGAGGTCGAGATCTCAGAGATGGCTGGACCGACCGAGTCGCAAATAAAAGGTCTCCCCGGCGTCCTGAACGCTATTGAATGGTTTTGAGATGGGATGTTTACTTTTGGAGTTATACGAAGTTTCATGTCAAAATTTTCAGTTTTTTGACAATATCTGTCGCAATTGACCTTGAAATCAGAATTTATTTTTATACTTGGATTTCCCACGGTAATATCTATCCATCAAGCCATAGATCAATAATATCCGTCAATTTTTACCGTGCTTGGAAGCAACATGGATAACGATTTTTTTACAATTGTTTCTAAGTACCAAAAAGATTGAGTACAGCATACTTTTTCATGATATTTTGCCTCGTACCGATTTAAGCACTGTTCGTTTTTGGCAACATAATCGTTCGAATATAACATGTGTAAACCAGATGATGACAAAGATGGCAGCATTTTCGAGTTGAAAACAATTCAATAATTATATTGATTTAAACTACTGACAGTAATGAATGCTGAAAGAACATAACACCCATATACCATTCGAATCAGTTCGTCCAGATCAGCAGATGCGTGTGTGGAAAATAATTTCACTTAATTTTCTCGGAGATGACTCAACCGTGTTCTACAAACTCAGATTTATATGAAAAGCCCTCCTAAACAAGGTTCCTGAAATTCATTTGGATCCTATTTCTGTTTCGGAAACTACAGGAGGATATGTGAAACGAAATTAATATAATGTAACTTATTTTTCTCATAGATGGCTGAACCGATCTAAGATTTAAAAAAAATCTAAGATCGTTTTTCAAAGTACAATCGTTTCCTCGAAAAAGACCAAATCGAATTTCAAAAACAAAAATTTAACATTAAGGATTTTTGGTCCCATGCAAAATTAATGAATTTTATCCGATTCTGGAATTACCGTAAATAACTGTGAACTCTAAGCTGAAACATACTTCGACATCTCATGGAATGTTCAATCTATTGTCACACGTTTAGATTCAAATTCGATTCGATTTGCAGTTTCGACATTACAGAGTAATGAGTGATTTAAATCTCAAATTGCCGCCAAAAACGACGGTCATTAAAATAATGTCATGCGAACTAAGAATATTCATGAAAAAAAGGTATCATCTCACTGCTATGTGGATTAAGCACTTTTTACCTTTTTTTATATATATAATAAATAGGTATAGAATTCGCTCAAACTTTAGAAAATTTTTCCGAGGCCCGGAGGGCCGAATGACATATACCAATCGATTCATCTCGACGAACTGAGCAAATGTCCGTGTGTGTGTGTGTGTGTCTGTATGTGTGTTGTCAACTAAGAGGTCGTGATCTCAGAGATGGCTGGACCGATTTTGATCAAACTAGTCGCAAATGAAAGTTCTCCCCGTCACCCAAAACGCTATTGAATGGTTTTGAGATCGGATGTTTACTTTTTGAGTTATACGAAGTTTTATGTCAAAATTTTCAGTTTTTTGACAGTATCTGTCACAATTGACCTTGAAAACAGAATATGTTTTCAGACTTAGATTCCGCACGGTAATACCTATCCAACAAGCCATAGATTGTTAAAATCCGTTCATTTTTAACGGAGATATCGAAATTTTTGTGTAAACGACTTTTCCCCCTATTCCAGAAGTAGGAGTTTTGAGCGCTGTATGACAAAGAAATGCTTGGGAGCAACATAAAACACGATTTTTTATACTGTTACATACAATTGTTTCTAAGTACCAAAAAGACTGTGTACAGCATCCTTTTTCATGACATTTAACCTCGGACCGATTTTAGCACGGCTCGTTTTTGGCAACATAATCTTTCGAATATGACATATATAAATCAGATGATGGCAGATTTTGTTTTAATTATATTGTTTTAAACTACTTACAGCAATAAATGCTGGAAGAACATAACATCCATATACCTTTCGAATCAGTTCGTCGAGATCAGCAAATGCGTGTGTGACAAATAATTTCACTCAATTTTCTCGGAAAATTTCTTTTCTACAAATTCAGATTCATACGAAAAGTCGTATGCTTCCAAACAAAGTTCCTGAATTATGTTTGGTTCCGACCTCTGGTTCCGGAACTACAGGATGATATTCGAAACGAAATCAAAATTGTATCTTCTCGTAGATGGCTGAACCGATCTAAGATTCAAACGAAATCTAAGAATCATCTAAGATTCAAATGAAAAGTTTCAAGATTCTATAAAACATCTTGCTCTGCAATCAGATTCAACTTCCGGTTTCGGGGATACAGGGTAATTGGTATAAAAATGTCTATTCCACATAAATTAATCAGGTTTATCGTGTTAGCAGATTTGGATAGTCGATAAAAAATTAACTTTTTTCGGATTTAGTGGTATTCAGTTTTCGATTCAGAAGGCAGCTAAAAATTTAATTCGTGCAATGATTTCTCAAAGATGTCTTCACTGATTTTCAAATATTTTGAAACAAATGTAAACTATACAGCTACTCAGGTGAATTTATCTGACTTCGGCCATACCGATTTTAGAATTCCGGTTCCAGTATAAAATCGTATCTAAAAGCTCAATCGTTTCTCAAAAAAGCCTAATCAAATTTCAGAAACAAAAATTCAAATTAAAACAAACTTATACACAAAATTAATAAATTTTATACATACATACAAAAATAAATTAATTTTATCCAATTATGACTTCCGATTCTCGAATTACATGATGATGAATTTTTAAAATTCAAACCGATATAGAAGATGACAATACCGAAAAGCTTTAAAGTTGGACTCAAAAATATAGCAATTTATTCGTCATATGGGCATACGAATCGGTTTGGGTTATGCTAAACTCTAAAGAGGAACTTACATATCATGACATGTTTAATCGATTATCACACTTTTAGATTCAAATTCGATCCGATTTGCAGTTCCGACATTAGAGAGTAATGAGTGATTAAAATCTCAAACTGTCGCTTAAAACGACGGTCATTAAAATAATGTCATGAAAACTTAAACACCGAAGAATATTCATGCAAAAAGCACATGTGGATTGATAAAATAAGGTATCATCTCACTGCTAGGTGGATTAAGCACTTTTTTTTCTAAAGAATCCAATCGATTTTCTACAACCTTTTCATCGACGTGATTTATATACAATTAACAGTTTCCCAGCTACTAAGATATGAAAAAAGTGCTCACAAGAAATAATTCTTGACTGTTAAAAGTCAGTCTGGAGACGAACTAATCTTTTCTTCCGTAAGAAAATAAATGGTTACTCATATCGCAGACGTGTGCAAAGTTTCATTTAAATCGAAGTATACGAAGTATGATGACTTGCTGCACGTTTTACTCTTTGATAAAGGACTACTACTGTGGGTAAAAAGTAGTAAGACTTTTGAATTATATTTCGCGCGGAAACCTTATTCGTCGACATTTTTTTTTCTAGTTTGCTATGACTGTCAGTGACATCTGTGCCAAGTTAAATATTCATTAGTGTTTAGTATAAGTCTGACTTTCTGAAATATTAAAAGTGCAATCGGTGATTTTTACCATGAGTGAAATCATTCAATGAAGAAGTTCTTTTAAAATTTCTGTGCGGAATCAAATTTCTGGTACCGCAACGTTCAGAATGTTGCAAAAGGCCTTTGGTGGTAACTATTTTTTAATTGAATTTCTCGCATAATCAAGAAGAAAAAATCTTGTTATATTCATTCGTTCAATTACTTTTCCCTTCTGCTACTTCTTACCTTTCCTACGTCGCACAGTGGTTCGAACGTGGACATAAATCAGTAGCTGCCAAACCGTTCTTTTAGTGCATATAGTTGCTTTGAAGAAATTATTTACAAATATATACCGCGTAATTTGATCCTATCATTAATTGTTCATGGCCTACTTTGACAAAAAATGTAACCATAACTTTTTTTTCTGAAGAGATAGAATTTTTTTTCTTCTACAAAGTTTTAGAACTGTTAAAAATAATTTACTTTGTCAAATATACCAAAAGTCTAGGTAGCACCGTTTCGGATATATAAGGCGTTTTTATGGCAACCCCCTTAAAATCAGTTTTTTATTCATAAATTGTTTCGAGTTATTTTGTTATGCATACTTTGTTTGGAATAATTGTAGAATTTATAAAATCGCATATTTTTGTTGAAGATAGTGCATAGGTTTGTTCTTTCCTGACAAAGTTATGCAACATTTTACCTTTTTTTTACCTAGGATAAAACCTTGCACCGAAGCGAAATATGCAACTTTATGCAGCTGATTTTTACAAAATTTGTAGGAAAAGATGTGCCCAATATCATAAAAAAAATCTAAGTGGAACTCGGTGGAACTATTTTTTTAGGTCTTTTCAAAGTTAGTTTTAATTACTGAATTATGGCAACCCCCTTAAAACTAGTTTTCTAGTCATAACTTGTTTCGTGTTATTTTTATGCATACTTCGTTTGGAATAATTGTAGAAAATATAGAATTTCATAATTTTGTAGAAGCTAATGCATAAGTTTATTCTTTTCTGGAAAATTTATGCATAATTTTACCTTTTTTTACCTAGGAAACCTTGTGCCGAAGCGAAATATGCAACTTAATGCAGCAAACTTTATTAATACTTATAGGAGAACATGTACCTTATCCAATTTATTTTCCAATGAGAATATCTTGAGTAATATTCGTGTGACTCATTTTCACTATGGCCATGCTGAAACCATGAATGGTTACGAAACAGAGGGCGCACAGTGGTCCAAAACTGGAAAAAGACGGTCACAAGTCTGTACTGACTTTCACTGATTTTTAAGAGCTAACGAGTCTTCGAAGAAGTTTTACAAAATTATATAACGCTTCTTTTGAAAGTAGCACCTTAATTTTTGTTAAGCTTTCGATTTCGAAAAAAAATAATTTTGTTTTTGACGAAAAAAATTTTTTTCTATCTCATTTCAAAGGAAAAAAAACATTTCAAGTATTTTTGCTGAAGATATGAATAATGTAAAAAAAAAATTTTTTTTGAGATATTCGCTTTATTTTAAAAACAGTTTTTTTTATTTACCTACGTAGAATTTATCTCTATTACCTAAGTACCTACTACAAAATTAGCATTCAAATGAGTAACTTTTCCCAATACTTTTCACAACCTAATCAATCAACTAGGTAGTTAATGTTACCTAATAAATCATTACAATGGCCCTTATTACCGTTCTCACTCCACTTCCACGTTCACTTCACTTACATGTCACTTCACTTGATTTTACCTATTACCGGTATTACGCATAGTGAAGTGATCACTGTGGTGGAAAAAACTTTTTTTTTTTCAACAAAATGTTGGTGGCGTGACATCATGTTCATTCAAGTAATTACTTTTGTCTCAGAAGCGACTTTCGTAATAAGGACCTACATTCACTTCACTTGATTTCCACCGTGAAGTGATACCCATAATAAGGGTCACAGTCACTTCACTTGGTTTTCACCGTGTAGTGACACCGGTAATAAGGGCCAATATGTCACTTAGTCGCATTGCATTCGATCAATCAGTATCAGTCACGCTATCGTCCGAGTTTTCCGTATCGCTAATTTCTTGTTCTGTTGTAAGTTCTAGCATATCAATTGCTTCCAGTGACAATTTCTTTCCAGTTTTGGTAGGTTTGTAATAAATATTCGAAATCATTGGGTCAGAGGCTACTAGGAGTCTACAAAAAACATCTGTCACCGTTTTTTCACGGCTGTTTTTCCTCGTTCCCAAGCTTGGATTTTTTTTATTTGTTTATTAATTTTTAACTTTTTTTCATTCAATAAACTATAAAGGTTGTTTTATGGAATCGCTTATTTGAAACCTAAGAAAAAACCGTACATTCATGCCTTGGACGAATTTTTGTATCTTTGTTATATTTTACAGGCTGTTGAAAAAAGGCTTTGTGTGAAATACCCCATGGATTATTACTATACAGGCTATGCACGTATGCAAATATATGAAAGATATTTCTATCCTATTTCCGACTACCAGTCTGGACGCGCGTAAACACGCATAAACAAGTTCATGCTTGCACGCGCAACTTAAGCAAATTGTTGCGATTTTTATTTTGTTACTTTTTACAATTGACAATATTAGAATAAATCTAAGTGGAACTAGATGCAATTTTAGGCCTTTTCAAATTTAGTTTTAATTATTGAAAATCCGAAAAATTATCAAAACTTCAACACATATTTAAAAAATGGAAAAATGTTTTCTAGACAAAATATGATAAAGTATTGTTAAAGTACAAACCTTTACGAAGAGATTTCATGTTTGAACGTGTAAATAAATTGAGTTATCGCGAAGCAACACGATTTTTAAGACGAGATGTTGATCGGGCGACGCTCACTGCAAAAGTGAGTTACAGAAATAGCAGACGCGTGACGCCCTCTGTTTCTTAACCATTCATGGTTTCAGCATGACCATAGTGAAAATGAGTCACACGAATATTACTCAAAATATTCTCATTGGAAAATAAATTTGATAAGGTACATGTTCTCCTATAAGGATTATAAAAGTTAGCTGCATTAAGTTGCATATTTCGCTTCGGCACAAGGTTTCCTAGGTAAAACAAGGTAAAATTATGCATAAATTTTCCAGAAAAGAATAAACTTATGCATTAGCTTCTACAAAACTATGAAACTCTATATTTTCTACAATTATTCCAAACGAAGTATGCATAAAAATAACACGAAACAAGTTATGACTAAAGTTTTAAGGGGGTTGCCATAATTCAGTAATTAAAACTAACTTTGAAAAGACCTAAAAAAAAAGTTCCACCGAGTTCCACTTAGATTTTTTTTATGATATTGGGCACATCTTTTCCTACAAATTTTGTAAAAATCAGCTGCATAAAGTTGCATATTTCGCTTCGGCACAAGGTTTCCTAGGTAAAAAAAAGGTAAAATGTTGCATAACTTTGTCAGGAAAGAACAAACCTATGCACTATCTTCAACAAAAATATGCGATTTTATAAATTCTACAATTATTCCAAACAAAGTATGCATAACAAAATAACTCGAAACAATTTATGAATAAAAAACTGATTTTAAGGGGGTTGCCATAAAAACGCCTTATATATCCGAAACGGTGCTACCTAGACTTTTGGTATATTTGACAAAGTAAATTATTTTTAACAGTTCTAAAACTTTGTAGAAGAAAAAAATTCTATCTCTTCAGAAAAAAAAGTTATGGTTACATTTTTTGTCAAAGTAGGCCATGAACAATTAATGATAGGATCAAATTACGCGGTATATATTTGTAAATAATTTCTTCAAAGCAACTATATGCATTAAAAGAACGGTTTGGCAGCTACTGATTTATGTCCACGTTTTTATTGATTCGAACCACTGTGCGTCGTAAACCGCGAACGATTTTTGCCGGAAGGAATTTTCGTCCCATCTTTCGGTAAATGGAATTTACCGCAGCAACTTTTCCAAGCCGATCTATGACCTTAAAAATGCCGTAGTAAATGTTCCCAGCATTTTCTGGAATGTTTCTACGTTTGCCTCCCCGCTAAAAACGCACCCTAATTCGCCAAAGCCAGACAATTGCCGTGTCCCCGCCGCCATTCCAGCGCGCGCGCCGCTCGTCTTCGGAATGACGACCGAAACCGTGGAATCCGCGCTACTCCGGGTGGCCGAAAGAGAATCATCGGTGCAGAAAATTGTATTTGTTCATCTTAATGGTACATTTGTTGTTGCCTTGGTTTGAACTACCGGCTGCATTGCGATGCTGGCGGTTTTACATGGTGCGGAAAGTATTCACGTCGTTCTGCTACCGACGGAGTCTGACGACAGCAACAACAACAACAACAACAACAACAACAACAACAACAACAACAGCGAAAAAAAAAAGAGTAAGAGTAGAGTTTTGGGGTACCGAACAACCCAGATCCCGGTCGTCCAGGATGAAATATTTTAAAACAATTAAATCCGAACGATGGTTGAATGCGGATTGGGTGGTTCGCTTTGTTGAATCAACAGCACCGTTTTATATGGACTAGTGAATGATTTTCGTTGGCGGAGGTGGAAGAAAAGAACTGGGGTGGTGGTGGTGGTGGTGGTGGTGGTAATGATTCTGCAAACCACGCTAGAAACAAATTTCAATTGCCGGCAAGTCGGTGGACCAAAAAACAACATCCGTGGAGATTTCACGCCGAAGTAAACATCAACGAAAAATATGTCGTATTGTAATTCCCCGCCAACCGTTCCTGTCTGGGCTGGGCGGATGAGCTGGCACACGCTCGCAACACTAACGAGTTTCGCAATTAATGTCGAAATGAGTTATGAGATGCAGAAACATAATCGAAAAGTTGCACCGTGGTGGGAGATGCGCCATTTGCCGGTTTTGTTGTTGAAATTGGGAACTGCGGTTTTTGTTACGCTTCTGATGCTAGGACCAACTCACCGTCCTGTTGATTGCAATAGGAGGAATTTGTTTCGAATTTCACATTGTGTAGAAGAATTCGCCCATTGTGTTTTGACAAATTGCTACGAAATAACCACAACACAATCGCGTACGGTTTCGGACCCTCATTAGCACCCGAAGTATTCGAATGAAACATATGATGCTGCTAGTTCGGAAGGTTCTAGGTTCTATGGTTTGGGACTATATTTGAGCTCAGTAAAAAATCTAAAAAGTGGAAACTTCTTTTTTTCTTTGAATTCATTGAGCTTGAATTGAGACTTGGCTTTGGCTTGAACATTCAGACTTGCAGCCATTAATTTGAACTTGTGCACAAGAGTATGTGTGCTTGAACTTGTTAACATGAACTTAGGGCCTTTGATTTTAACTTATGCACTTAGACTTATGGACCAGGATTTGTGGTATTTGACATGATTACTTGGACTTATGAACTTGAATTTGTACAGTTGAATTTGTGGACTTGGTTCTGTGAAAATGGACTTACATGGCCTCATACATGTTTCCATGGACTTGAACTTGTGGGCTTGATCTTGTGTACTTCGACCTTGTGTACTTCGAACTTGGGAACATGGACTTGTGCATTTTGATTCGAGCTGAGTTAGCAGTTAGACTGGTGAACCAGAATTTGTGGTCTTGGAATTGCTAACTTGGTCTTGTGGACTTGAAATTGGGGATTAGGAATTGTGATCTTGAACTTGTGAACATAGACTTTTAGAAGTACACTGGTGGACTTCCAAAAGTCTATGTGGAGACTTGAGAGCCAAATACTATTTACCTTAATTGATGAATTTGATTTGGTGTGTTTGGATTTCACGACTTGGACTTGAGGCCTCAGACACATGGGTCTGATCTTGTGGACTAGCAGTTTTTGACTTGAACTCATGAACTTGGACTTGTAAAGTTGAACTTGTGCACGTCTACAGGTAAAAGTCCATAATTCCTAGTCCCCAAATCCCTTATGGACTTTGACTTGAGGACTTCGATTTGTGGGCTTGAAAATATGAACTTGTACCTGTAGGCTTGGTCTCGGGGTTTTAAACTTGCGGTCTTGGGCTTGTAATCTTGGATTTGGCATGGTATTGAGCGACATTGATTTGTGGACACGAGCACGTGAACATAGGTCTGTAGATAGATACTCGTAAATTTAGCATGTTGACTTTGACCTGTGCACTTAGTTATGTAACCATGGAATTGACCTAGTTGTCTTGAACTTGTAGAAATTGAAATAAGTTAAGATCTAGATCTAGTGAACTTGTGCTTTCAGACATAGATTAGCGGATTTAGTCTCATAACCTTGTACTTGTTGACAAAGACTTGGACTTGTGCTCGTGAACTGGTGAACTCGGACTTGACAATTTAGACGTGGTTTTAAACTTGAGCATTTTGACGTGGTCTTGGACTTGCGGACATGGTCTTAATCTTGTGGACTTAAGAACATGGATTTGAGGACTTCAACTTAAAGACTTGGATTTGTACTTGTGGACCTAAACTTATATAACCTCAGACTTGTGGACTTCTAGCCATGGACTTGGACTTGTGAACAAGAATTGGACTCGAACTTGTGTACTTCGAACTTGGGAACATGGACTTGTGAACTTTGATTTGAACTTGTGGACTAGGATTTCAGGTCTTAGACATGCTAACTTAACTTGTACTTACGGATTTGAGCTTGAGGACTTAAACTTGTAAAGTTGAACTTGTGGACTACGTCTGGTGAAATTGGGACTTGTGGACTTAAACCTTAGACTTGTGGACTGCTAGCCATGCACTTGGATTTGTGAACAAGAATTGTAATCGAACTTGTGTACTTCGAACTTGGGAACGTGGACTTATGGACTTTGATTTGAACTTGTGCACTTATGGACTTTGATTTGAACTTGTGGACTAGGACTTAAGGTCTTAGACAAGCTAACTTGGACTTATGGACTTGAAATTGTGAAGTTGAACTTGTGGACTTCGTCTGGTGAAAATGGAACTTGTGGATTTCCACTTGTGGACTTAAACCTTAGACTTGCAGTCTTCTAGCCATGGACTTGAACTTGTGAACAAGAAATTGACTTGAGCTTGTGTACTTCGAACTTGGGAACATGGACTTGTGGACTTTGATTTGAACTTGTGCACTTAGACTTGTGGACCTAGACAAGTTCATTTGGACTTATGGACTTGAACTTGTGAAGTTGAGCTTGTGAACTTGGTCTGGTGAAAATGGACTTGTGGACTTCAACTTAAGAATTTGGGCTCGAACTTGTGGACTTAAACTTATATGGCCTTAGACTTGTGGACATTGACGTGGAATTTTAGTCATACACTTGGACTTATGAATAAGGATTTGTGGACTTGAACTTGTGTACTTTTAACTTGAGTGGACTTAGAACTTGAGGACCGGAACTAATTTAGTTAACTTTGTGGGTTTGGATTTCATGCCTTAAACGCGAGAACATGACCTTGTGGGCTAGAAGTTGTAGACTTGAACTTACGAACTTGGACTTGTAAACCGGAACTTGTGTATATAGGCTTGTGGACAGGGATTTGTGAACTAGAAAATATGGGCTTGGATTTCGATTTGTGGACTTTTTGAACTAGGTCTTGTGCACTCTAGGTCTTGTGGTTTTGATCTAGTAGTCTTGGATTTGTGAACTTTCATTTGAACTTGAGCACTTAGACTTTTGGACTTAGTCCGTTGAAAATAGACTTGGTCTGGTGAAAATGGACTTGTGGTCTTCAAGTTAAAGACTTGGGGTCGAACTTGTGGACTTCAACTTGTATGGCCTTAGAGTTGTTGGACATTGACTTGGAGTTGTAGTCGTACACTTGAACTTATGAATAAGGAATTGTGGACTTGAACTTGTGTACATCAACTTGAGTGGAGTTAGATTCGAGCTTGTGTACTAGTATTTGTGAACTTGTGGACCGGAACTAATTTACTTAAATTTGTGGGTTTGAATTTTACGCCTTAAGAGCGTGGACATTATTTCGTGGACCAGAAGTCTTAGACTTGAACTTATGAACTTGGACTTGTAAGATTGAACTTGTGAACTTGGACTCATGGTTTTGATCTTGTAGTCTTGGACTTGTCGACATGGTCTTGAGACATGAACAGGACATTAACTCGTAAACTTTGGCTTGTTGACTTGTGACTTGTGAATTTGGTGTTATAAGTTTGGACTATGACTTGTGTACTTGGATTTCAGGACGTGGACTTGTGAGCTTGGACCGTTTGATTCGGACTTGAATTTGTGGACATGAATTTGAGCTTAAGAACGTCTGAACCTTATCTTGAGGACAAGAATTTGTATACTAGGACTTCTGAACTCGGAATTGTGGACTAGTGGTCTTGAGCTTGTAGACTTGGCACTTTGAATTAAAGACCCGAACTTATGCACGTGAACTGGTGGACTCGAACTTAAGAACTTAGACTAGTGGACTAGGACCTATGCACTTGAACTTGGTGACCGACTTGTGTATTCAAGTATTTATTCTTGTGGGTTTGAAATTGTAGAATTAAAATTTTTGGTCTTGGACTTGTAGACTTCGACTTGTAGACTGTGATCTGCAGATCTAAACTTGTGCGCTTGTAAATAAGAATTTGAACTTATAAACTATGGCCTAACGGCATGAACTTGTGGATTCGGCCTCGAGCACTTGGAATTGTGGACATTGGGCTTAGACTAGTGAATTTCGATTTGTGGACCTGGTCGTATGGATATGAAAGCGTGGATATGGAAATGTGGACTTGAACACAGCGACTTGATCTTCTGGATTTTGATTTTTGAACTGAGACTTCTGGAATAAAACTTGGGCTTGTGAACTTAGATTTCAGGATTTGTACTTGAACTTTTGAACGGTTCCTCGTGGGCTTCAACTTGTGGATATGGATTTGAGGTTGTGGATTTGGATTTATGAACTTTGACTAGTGAACATGGCTTTCAGCTTGTGGACTTGGACTTGTGAACTTGGACCTGTTGACTAGGACTTAAACACAAAGACCTGGACTTCTGGACTTGGATTTGCGGGATGATTTAAACTTGTGCACTGTAATTTATAGATTTGGTCTTGCGGATATGAGTTTGTGGACTTGAATTTGAGGGCATGAACTGGTGGACTTGGACTTACTGTGGACTTCGACTTGGGGATTCTGACTTGCGGACATGGACTTTCAAACTTGAGCTTGTTAACTAGAGCTAGTGAGTATGAGCTTGTGGGCTAGGACTTTTGTGCTTGGTTTTCTGGTCGGGGACTTAGACTTTAGGATTTTAACTTGAACTTGTTGATTTGAATTTATGAATGAACTTGTGGAAATGGACTTGAGCTTGTGGATTTGGATGTATGTACTTTGACTTGTGGACATGGACCTGAGATTTCGAACTTGCTAATTTGGACTTGGGCACAAGCATTTGTGGACTTTGGCTCATGAACATGCAGTTTTTGACTAGGACTTCTGGTCTCGGATTTGTGGGCTGCTTAAAACTTGTGGACTTTAATTTATGGTAGGGTCTTATGGATATGAGACTGTGGACTACAACTTGTGGACTTGGGGTTATGGGCATAGGATTGTTAACTAGGGGCTATTGGGTATGAACTTAAGCACTAGGACTGTACTTGGACTACTGAACGAGGATTTGTGAACTTGGACCTCTTGATTTGGACTTGAACTTATGAACTGTGCCTCGTGGACTTCAACTTGAAGATATGAGTTTAAAAATGTCGATGCCCGATGTCATGCCCACTAAATCTTCAACTTGTGAACTTGAGGACTTGGACTAGGCAACCACCGTTTGTGAACTTGAGCTTGTGAATTTGGACTTGAAGACTTGAACTTGCATTTGTGGTCTGAGAATTCAGTAATTGCTAACTAGAACTGGTTGATAGAAAATACTTGTGGACTTGTGTTCTTGTATTTCTGGACGTGGACTTGTCAACTTGGAACTCTTAATTTGAACTTGAACTTGTGAACCTCGTAGACTTCAACTAGTGGCTATACATTTGAGCTTGTGAATTTGAATTTATGAATTTGAGCATGGATTTGAGAACTTGGACTTGGGGACAAGCATTTGCGGACTCTGGACTCGTGAATTTGCACTTGTTGACTTGTATTTTTCGTCTGAGAATTCAGGAATTAAACTCGTGGACTGGAATTCATGGATTTGGTCTCTTTGGACATGGGTTTGTGGTCTTGAGTTTGAGGACATGGACTTGGACTTGTTGAATTGGGACTGTGGACTTCGACTTGGGGAAATGGACTTTTTGACTTGAATTTGGACACACTTGAGCTTGGACTACAGTACTTAGATTTGTGAGCTGAGAATTTGGAGATTAAACTTGTGGATGAGAATGTATGGATTTGAATTTGCTTTTGTGAACTTCAACTTGTGGAGTCAATATGAACTAGTGAGATTGGTTTTGTTGACTTCAATTTGGACTTGTGCACTTCGATTTGTTTACTAGTTTCGCTAGTGAATTTGAACTTGTGGACTAGGACTTGTGGATGTGGGTTTCTAGATTAACACCTGAACACGTGAATTTGGCCTGGTGGCCTACAATTTGTGGACATGAGCTTACACTTATGGACTTAGAATTATAGGCTTGAAGTCGTGAACTTGAACTTGAGAACTTGAACTTACTGACTTGCACTCTGGCTTCTGAGCTTGGATGAGCAAGGTGTGAATTTTTGAAAGATGGAATTTATGGACTCGAATTTATGCACTTGGATTTGGGGACTTGAACTTGAGGATATGGACTTGGGCTTGTACACATGTTAACATGAACACAATCGAGCATGGATTTGTGGATTCAGACTTGTGAATTTGAACTTGTGTCGGTTTGGTCTCAGAGACCTGGACTTATTGACTCTGACTGAGGGATTTCAATTCAAAGGCTTGGGTTTGAAATTGTTTTCTTGGATTTCTCTACTTCGACTCACTGATTTAGACTTGTAAATTTGGATTTGTGAGCTGAAATTTGCGGATTGAGACTTGTAAGCTTGAAATAATGGCCTTGGATTTGTATATTTGGTATTGAAGACATGAACGAGTTGACTTGGACTTGTGGGATGGATTCATAGATTTGAACTTGTGGATTTGGATTTGTGAACATAGATTTGTGGATTTGTTTCTGAAAATTTGGAGTTGAATACTGGGACTTATTGACTTGAACTTGTGGACTAGAATTGGCGGCCTTGAGCTAGTGAGGTATGTGAGCTTCGACTCCCGGACATGGATATGAACTTGTGGACATAAACTTATGGACGTGAATGAGCTTATGAATTTGGAAACCCATAGGTATCAACTCAGTACTACTCTAAGACTTTGTTTAAAGGACTTGATCTTGTGGGATTGTAGACAGAAATCGAATATGAACTTGTATACTTGGAATGTAGAAATTGAATTTGCGGATTTGGGCATGGAGATTTATAAACGCAAACTAAGGTCTTTGGATCAAAACTTTTGGAGCTTCGACTCGTGAACATCGACAAAGAGATTTGAACTTCAGTAATTGTTTTAGAAGTCAAAGACTTGTGAATTTTAACTTTTGGACAAGGGTTTAATGATTTGGGATCAGAAACTTGCATTCTTGGTTCCAGTTTTGAGATGTGATCAGGACTAGCACTTGCAGGACTTCATCGCCGCTGTCCCATTCCTATTAAAGTTCTGTCCAGCTAGAATCCGGAATCACTTATGGCAGCGGCACGGAAAGGATTCGAAGCTGTACAAGGTAGGATTCCTCAGAAGCCAAGTACTACCTTTCGCTAAAATCCATAAAGGTCCCGTGAAATTTTGGCAACATTTGGCTAGTTCCCACTACAGCCGGGAAGTGATCCAGTGGTACCGCGAGAATAACGTATATTTTATCGATAAGAACAAAAATCCACTCAACTGCCCGCAGTTCCAGCCCATCGATAGATTTTGGGCAATAATGAAGCGGAGGTTTAAGAAAAGTGTAAAACGACTGAACTGGTCAAACGTGTTCAGTTACCGAGAGGCTATAATTTAGCCATTTTCCAAACTCCAAATTCAATGAAAACTTCGTGCCGCAATTTCGAAAACATAGAATTCGAACCGGAAGCCATTCAATACTAGTCGAACAAAGTAATAACAAAATGTACATGCGAATACGAGAGACATTCCAAGTTCATGCCCAACAAATTATCGTAAAAAAACATAACCAAAAAAAAACGTGTAACCAGTAATTAGACAACCGTGGCAGCACAATGTCATGTTATTTACATAGCTTCCGTCGGAATGTGATAAGTGCTCTTGTCGCCCGCGTAATTATCACGTTTTCATAATTATGCACCGTGCGATTTCACAGCACGGAAAAACGCTGCGACTTCATTAGTCAGGAACTTTTACCGTCAACTTTCGAAGTTGAACGTGGAGTGATGCTGAACGGCTGCGGTGACGTTGGCGGTAGCGGCGGCGGTGGCAACGGCGATGTCAGCCAGAGCCGACAAAAACAACTTCAAAAAGAATCTCCACCCGGGCCAGGTGTGCCTCTGCATTCTGCACTGTTTGTGTTAGAGTGTGTGTGTGGGTGGGTGGGTGCTGCATGCAGCGAATCCAAGTGTGTCCTTGTCGGTGCATTTCATCACACTGTATCATCGCGTCGGTCTTCTGAATTGACAATTTATTCGAGAGCTCTTTCAATTAGACTGTGCTTTTTCATTGCGGGACGAGTTTATTTTTTTGTGTCTTGCTTTAAGTTATTTCAACAAGCATATCACCAAACAAAGCTCATTTGTTTTTCGAACCGGAAACAGAACAGCCTTGCAGTGTTTCTTTTCACTATAAAGAGCCCAAGCGACAAGTCCTAGTTACCATAGACTTGCCGAATTGCAATTCACTATTTGTGCAAGTAAGCGAAAAGTTTGATGAAAAAATATTCCTGGATTCATCTCAGGCCTATTTAATTTCCGGTTTCTTTCGATAAATGGCACTCTAAGATTTGTGTTGCTATTAATAAAACGCATTTCATTCTCTTGATTGTCGAAACTGCGTCGAAGTTTTATAGCAACTTTTTGCAATCAGTATTTATCGCACGTCAAATATTCCTTAAGATAGTCCACCGGCTGTAATCCGCTCAAATGATGATCGTACTGATCATCCGAAGTGAAGGGATAGATCCATTTTTCATCCATTGTCAGATATCGATCCAAAAATCGTAAACATGGCAATGCTCTGAATCATCAACACGTTGTTGTTTCTGGTCGACTATGAGTAAACGCGGCACTTACTTTGAAAAGAGCTTTCTCATGGTCAAATGTTCTTGCATAATTGTAAACACACTGTCTTCTGATATCTTTATGGTCTCAGCTATCTCGCACAATTTTAATTTACGATTAGATAACACCAATTTATGGACTTTTTTATGTTTTTGGTGTCCGTTCGACCAATAACAAATGGTTATTTTCGATGGAGGACAGTCCGGATGACACCTTTGAAGCCTTTGCTGAGCATGTACAGTATTTTATTTTCCATCAAGAAGCAATGATATATTAACACACGAAATTGTAGCGAGTCCTTCGTTTTGACAATAGTAGCTTCACCTAAATGACTGTCACTTTTTTCTGACTAATCGAATTGTCATTACAATTCATACATAGTCTTATGAAAATTGGCAGTTCATGAATGTCATATGGATTTGACAATGATGGCGCCGTCTGTTTGTCAACCACACGACTTACTAAAGGGCAAATTTCTGATTCTACCAATTAAGCAAAATGAGTCATGAGTTAAGAAAAAGAGTGAATTGTCATGCTATGATAATACACCATGATTAAAAGTACTCTGTTTATGAACCATTCGGACTAATTTCATGAAATAGCGACGACAGCCAGCCAACGACTGATACAATAGAGAAGGCAGCGAGTGATTATAAATATACTCTCCTACCCATTGCTTGAGCGGAAGCTTAGGTATAGAGCGAGAAGACTAGTGTTTGTTGTCTGATGAACAGAGAAGATGTTTGGATATATGATACTGGTCGTGAGGCGGTTGTTGTACGCTTTACTAGACCCGGTCGTGTGGTAGAGCCGTGCCTAGCACATGCTTAGGGTGGCGAAATGGTAACGCGTATGCACGAATTGCATCAGAGCGCAGGTTCGAGTCCTGTCTCTGAGTGTATCTCTTTCCTAAAAATAATCTTTTATGTGAGTTTTTCATCCATTTGCTTTCATTTCCTTTATTTTTGGATTTTTCCACTTCAACTAATGATTCGAATGCTATTTCTTAGAATAGAGCAATTCCAGAAATGATTAGCAAGTCATCAGAATTCACATGCTTCGATTTGGATGAAATTTTGCACACGTTTACAGTATGTCAAAAGATTCTTTGTACAATTCACAGTTTCCGAGTTATCATGATCTGAAGGGATTGCTAGGAAAAATATATACGTCCTTTTCAAAAATCAGAATTGAATCGGTCCATGGAATTTTAATTTTTGTTACATTTAAGAAAATTTCATTCTTGTTCCGTTTATGAGGTTTTTACCTTAAGATCATTCGCCTCTTCGGGCCAGAAAAACTGTTTGACCCGTTGTGCGGGGTTGGGAATCGAACACATGCGGGTTACGTGAAAGGTATTGACGACCACGAGTTACGATGCGTTACTTTTAAGGAAGTTATAGGCGTTACGTTACTTATTTGTATGTTAAAGGCGTTACTAAGCATTGTATGCGTTACTTTTTTTTAGTTATATGCATTACGTTATATGCGTTACTTTTTAGTAAGTTATAGGCTTTACGAAGCGTTAAATGCGTCACTATTTTGTAAGTTAATAGACGTTATGTGACGTTACATGCATTACTTTTTTGTAAGTTATAGGCGTAACGAAGCGTTACATGTGTTTTTTTGGAGGTTATAAGCATTACGAAGCGTTATATTCGTTACTTTTTAGTAAGTTGCAGGCATTACAAACGTTATTGTTTTGTGAGTCATAAACGTTACGAAGCGTTGTATGCGTTCCCTTTTTTATGTTATAGACGTTACGAAGCGTTACATGCGTTACTTTCTTGTGAATCATAGGCGTAGCGTTACATGCGTTGGTTTTTAGTAAGTTGAAGAGGTTTCGGAGCGTTACGAAGCGTTACTTTTTTGTATGTTAAAGGCGTTACGAAGCGTTATATAGGTTACTTTTTGTATATTATAGGCCCTACAAAGTGTTATATGTGTTACTGTTTTGTGAGTCATAGGCGTTACGGAGCGTGATATGCGTTACTTTTTTGTAAGCTATACGCGCTACGAAGCGTTATTTTTTAGTAAGTTAAAGGGGTTTCGGACCGTTATGAAGTGTTACTTATTTGTAAGTATATGCGTTACGAAGCGTTACATACGTTACTTTTTTGAGTTATGACGTTACGAAGCGTTACAAGCGTTACTCATTTGTAAGTTATAAGCGTTGTATGCATTACTTTATATAAATTTTGGGCGGTACGAAGCGTTTTATGCGTTACTATTTATGAGTTATAAACGTTATGAAGCATAACAAGCATTATTTGTTTGTAAATTACAAACGTTACGAAGCGTTACTTCTTAGTAAGTTTAATGCGTTACGAAGCGTTACCTTTTGCAAGTTACAGGCGTTACGAAGCGATAAGTTTTGTAAGTTACAGGCGTTACGAAACGTGACAGGTGTTTCGCTGTATAAGGTTTAAGCGTTACGAAACGTTACATGCGATACATTTTTATTAGATGTATGCGTTACGTATGTTACTCTTTTGTGAGTTGCAGGCGTTACGAATTGTTACATGCGTTAAATTTTTGTAAGTTAAAGGTTTTACGAGGCGTTACATTCGTAGCTTTAAATAAGTTTTAGGTGCTACGAAGTATTACATGCGTAACTTTTTTTTCGTAAGTTTTAAGTGTTACAAAACGTGACGTGTGTTACATTTTCAAAAGCTACAAGTGTTACGAGACGTTACTCTTTGCCATGAATAATGAATTACGAAGCGTTATATGTGTTACTTTTTGCAAGTTATAGGTGTTTCGGCCTCCCAATTTTAACATATTGAAGAGTCACTTTTGAAAATCTACTGGAAACCAAGGATGGCTTTTATCGTATCAAAGAACGCTCTTTAGCAACTCTTCACACGATTCAATCAGTGCCATCAAAAGAGACGGATATCATCGCAGCAACAAAAAACCGGCAGCGAGAGCGATTTTCTCTCGATGACCTGTCTGAGAATCAAAGGTTAGCACGCTACTGTGGGGATTCTCTCTGAAGCAACAAACGGTCGCTTACTCTCGTTTTGTGATCCGATTCTATACGGGCAGTTGATAATTGCAATAGAATCATTTTACTATAACTGCTTATTCTATGTGCATATAACCTTTGTGTATGTTCTGTCAATGAAAATGTATGTGAATACTCCACACAAGGATTTTTAAATATTGCAAACTAGTATGAGAATCATTAAGTCGAATCATCGATTCGATTCTCTGCGATAATTGTCAACTTGCGATTCTCTCTTGGTAAATCATACACAACACCGATCATTATCAAACTATAAATTTTTAAGGGCCGTGAAATACTCATAGTATGAAAAGGATCGAAGATATGTAGAAAAATTCTCTCAAATAAATATCGAGCAGCTTCTGTCAGATTATCGGCAATTACCAACATTGCTGGAAACGTCAAAATTATGAAACCCACTATCGATATGTGTCAACGTCATCGATATAAGCTCTAACGCACCAAACATTGCTGATTACCACCTGGAGGCAGTATTCCCCAGAGTAGATCATCGTTACCCCAATGTGACATCACCACAATAGTTGAAATTATACTAGTCTTAATTAAATAGTTTTTTAAAATTAGAAAATGCCCTCGGAATATTATTAAATTGCCCTTATATTTTTAGATAAATCAAAATGAAATGATTAGAAATGATCCTGAAACGATATGGTATACACTGATTTGAAGGAAAGTGAGCATAAATATTATTGCAAGAAGATACATAACTTTTATTCCCGTAACTAATACCGTTTTCGTTTATTAATCAGAGCAGCCCGAGAGCTGACCCTGAGCCACCCAAACAACTTTTGATGTGTTTGTTTTAGCAACCTGGGGTCGCTCTAGATCGGACTCCAATCGCGTAGTTTTGCTCTGAAAATTTTCTCGGGTCGCACCACGCATCCATGCGAGTTTGTTTATTTTTTCTTTTTTTCATGGGTTGTTGTTTAGGCGGCGTACCACGTGTTCGTTTTACTCGGAGTCAGAGTCGCCCGCGTATAGGTTCAAAAACGAAAACGGTATAAAACTTCTTACTGTACCTTCTGCTCAGTAAAACATGGAGGTGAACTAATTGTTCTATTATGTCCACGAAGGAATCATTAGTTCTTTTCTTGATATGAGAGTATTCAGTGAATTTAAATGTTATTTGAAAAAATTCAACAGCTTCAATATTTTAAATTTTACCGACTGCCACGTACCCAACCCTAGCCCCTCCCGAAATCAGAAACAGAAACGAAAAAAACTGACTGACTGTGCATTTTCATTTTGGGACGAGTTTATTTTTTTATTTCAATAAGCATATCACCAAACAAAGCTCATTTGTTTTTCGAACCGGAAAAAAAAGATTGGAGAAGACTTATTGTTCTTAATTTTGAATTTTTGGATTATAACTATGCATTTAATGGAAGTTGAATCGATTGGTTTTATGATGTTTAAATCATGACAACAGTAACGGTTTTCTGTCCGTATAATAGTGATAGTGATACTAATACTTTAGTAGAGCATACTTTGTGTTTTCTCAGCGTCATAAGTTGAACTGCTCAGGGGCAACGGTACTTTCATTTGAACTACTTGTGTACAGATGAGCCGAAAACGAAACTTATCAAAAATTATCAAAAACGCTCATAACATCGAATCATGTAAACCTCACTTCGCATTAAAAACAGCAATAGGCAATTGACTTTCATTAAATATTAAAACATAAAACACTTTCTCCCAGAAGCATGATTGATCGGCTTATTCAGACCTCGCTAGATTATGAAGGTCTAACCGCTGGTAACCGACACACACACTTCACTGGCGAAGGCTTCACCCAAATTGAAAGTTTCTCAAGCATGCTGAAAAAACAGACACGCTCATGCACACCCAGCTCTTAACCTCGTATCGCCGTAAGTAGTTCTGTTTATCTACCTCTAATGAACATTCACCTAATAAACCACCCAACAACCTGCTTCACCGCCGACATTCGCTCTCGCTGATTGAGAAGAGTGCTTTAAGGTGCGACTCCTGTCACCTGGGGGCACAATGCTGCTACTGCTGCTGCTGCTTCTGTTCGTCCTAGTCCTGCCAGCAGCAGTCAGCTACAATCGCCATCACCCAGCATCCGGTTAGCCTAGCAGTAGTACCAGCTCCTATCTCCCGAACTAGACAGCTAGTGCCATATTTGTGGCAGCACCCCGCAGCAAAGATGACAAGTACGTCATCTCATGCTGTTTTTTTGGCTTTGGTTTTGGCTTGTAGTTCGTAATTCTGTTCAAAGAAGGTACTGCAAAAGGAGAGATGTCCTCTTCTTCGTTCTATTCGTACCACCCACCCAGCAGCAGCCGCAGCAGCATCCTCAATGATGTGTAGCCGGTTGGTTTGATGGCACATTGGCGAAACTGTGTCCTGACAAGAAGAGCAGTACCGCGAAATGATAAGTGCGCTCCCTTCTTACTGACTGACTGACTGACTGACTGACTGTAGGTCGGTAGGTCGCTTGATGGAGCTTTCTGACAGTGGTGAGATGTGAGATGCTCCCACGTGGAAGTAGCTGAAAAAATAAGCGAAAATAGCGGAAAACGGAATGTTGAGCACGTTTCCGGATGAAATTTTCCGCTTTTGGTTACACGTTTGCTTCAGGATACGGAGGAAACGGGGACGCCTGCCTTTCTTCGTCGAACAACAACAACAATGGAAGGCGGGAAGGCTCGTTTCGCTTGTTTCGCGCAATACACCCAGTCTGATTGTGTTACACCCGGCAGGCATCAAGGTATTCCTAATTAAATTCTTTGCAGTAATGGTATTATCTTTTTTTTGCCTCACACTCTGGTCCTTGGTGAAAGAAATGTTTGGCTGAAAATAGCTCGCCTTTGTTCTACAATGTGACATTGTTGTCTGGAACTCGAGTATCGAGACGGTGTAAAGACTCTAAAGTGTGTAAACTGCGGATCAGATCTGGTTTCGTAATCTAACCTAACCAGTTCTGAAAAAATTCAAGGTTGGTAGTTATCATATTCCTAATCAGATTTTATTAAACCAACCGACATACAAACCAAATAAATTTCACTGTAGTCGGAAAATTGTTTGCTGACTAACAACTAAACTTCCAGAAATCAGTTCGAAAAAAGCTTGATTGACTTAATAGTCGATGTAGCAGTAATGAAACTCAATTTGTCACGATTTGCCGACTTGTTTTAGATTTTAGAGGTTTTGCACTTGACATCATTCGCCTCTCGGGTCAGAAAAATTTACTGTCTCTATGTGCGGGATTGGGAATCGAACCCAGGTAGACTGTGTGAAAGGCAATGATCTTATCCATCACGCTATACCCGTCCTGTTTATTTTAATAAAACAATCGAAGAAGAGTCTCGCTAGGCACAATTTTTGTGCTTGAGCTTGATATCGTCGCCACGCGCCATTATTCGCGTAGGAAGGTGTTATATTTTAAAGCCTTTTCCTCTCACATATTTTGTTTCGACGCATTTACTGTCAGTCACAGTTTCATTTATCCGTCTTTTTGAGCTTAAGCCGTATGACTTTAGCTGGCTTGTTGGGCGATTTCAGACAACTTAGCTATTCATACCATGTGATACAGGATGTCGACGAACAGTTTACCCTGAAACTGATAGTTTGTTGAATTTCGCTTGGTTTCATTTTTTTTGCCTTTCTCATATAGAAAGGCTATACAATCACTGTGAAAACCGACATTTGAACCGAGGCCCGGAGGGCCGAATATCATATACCATTCGACTCAGCTCAAGGAACTGAGCAAATGTCTGTGTGCGTAGGTGTTTATGTATGTATGTGTGTATGTAACGAATCATGTCACTCGGTGTTTTTAGAGATGGCTGAACCGATTTTCACAAACTTAGATTCAAATGAAAGGTCTTATGGTCTCATAGATTGCTATTAATTTTTATCCCGATCCGAATTCCGGTTCCGGAATTATAGGGTGATATGTACAAAAAAAATGATAAAAATTGTCACTCACTTTTCTCAGAGATGGCGTGACCGATTTTCACAAACTTAGATTTAATCGAAAGGTCTTATGGTCCCACAGATCGCTCTTGAATTTTATTCCGATCCGACTTCCGGTTCCGGAATTACAAGGTAATATATACAAATCTATGAGAAAATGCACATTCAATTTTCTTGGAAATTTCCTCACCGATTTCTACAAACTAAGATGCAAATAAAAGGTCTTGAAATTGTTTAAAAAGACCCCAAGAAGATGATCCAGATCCGATTTCCGGTTCTGGAATTACAGTGCGATTAGTAAAAATTTTCAATTTCATGTGTATTTTTTCACAAGCGATAGCGAAACGGGGTGCACCTTTTTTAATTTCACTGGTAAATTCATCTAATTGGCCGACCCTGTTAGTTGGTGGATATATAAATCTACTTTGGGACTACTAGTGCCCGGTTTTTGCTTCCAAACGCACCGGTAATAGTGAAGAAAAGCTCCAAAATCGGAACTCACTTCGATTTCTCAGCAACGGTTAAACCGATTTTCACAAGTCATGATTCAAAATAAAGCTCTCAGTGTCTTAAGAGATCCGATCCGATTTCCGGTTCCGAAATTATAGGGCATTAAGTATCAAAACTTTCAAACTGTCATACAAAATTATACAAAATCGGTACGTGCTGGTACGGAAGAAGAAGAAAACGCACCCGCCTAGTGGGCTTTGTTCAATTTGATATAGCGTCCAGGGTTCTATATTAACTTGACATAGCTGTTTACAAATCGAAAAGGTGATTTTAGTTTTTACCAAAGAAAGTTTTTGATTTTATTCAAGTTTGAAAAAAAATCTTGTCAGAACATAAGTAATATGAAAAAGGCATCATTACACAACTAGGTGGAATAAAAAAAGGTTTTTATTTTGCGCTTGGTGTCTAAGAATTCTTTTTTTCTGCAAAAAAAAACTATAATTTTGATGTTCTTTAGAACTTTTACTAAATATAGCAAAAATATTAAATTAAAATTGACTACATAGTATTTGTTGATTTATTTAATTTGAAAACCATAAATTTAAAACAAATGCAAAATAAATGTAAAATGGCTTATCAGTTCTTAAATAAAAACGTTAAACCTTATATTGAAACCTAAATATTTGTCAATTTATTAGTTCTCTCACTGGTCCTTTCTTATGATATACAACCATCCACTGGAAAGCTGCTCACTGATGCGTTCAAACGAACTGTTTCCGTACATAATTACTAGCTAAATCGAGACAGATGTGCGGGCATGTGTAAATAATTTTAGGAATCAAATTCTTTCTTAAACCCTGAACTCAAGTTGTAGATGGAAACGCATGATATTTAGTTCTAAGGGCATGTGATATATGATTTTAGAACTAAATACAATGCGTATCCAGCGCATGCTAATTTGAAGGAGACGCATGGTTTTTCGAATATTTTTTTTAAGTCTAATATTATAACCCGCACACATTTTTAAAAACATGATTCCTAAAAAATACAGAGTAATCCACTCATAAATGATTTATTTTTAATGTACCAATTATGTACAATAAGTGCGAATAAAAAAAATCCGAAAGCTTTGAACATTTTTTTCTCACATGAAATAAATTATGAAAAATTCTTCAAAAAATCAGGAAGATTTCCCATAATTCCTAAAATATTATTTTTAATATATTTCTCGCTACAGAGGATTATGAAAAATTTAAACAAAATGAAAATCAGAAGAACCACCTTAACTTTATAAATATGACAGTTAAGGTAGCGCTTCGCCGTGGTCACGGGAGTTCGCTGCCTATCCCGGTGTTTCACGCACTTTACCCAAAATTGTGAGAAAACGGGGAAGAAAACGGTAATTCCAAGAACATAATTAATTTTTCTGTCGATTCGTTTATAAATTGTGCCTGATAAACGTTTTTTATTGAAAGATTTCGTGCGAGTTATAAAAATAAATGAGTTTTTCCTTATTCTTGCGCACGCACACAATGTCAACGCATGCATTGGGGTGTGCAAAATGCCGCATGCGGTAGACGCTAACAACATTTCTTTTGTTTTCGTTGTCCGTTCTCTATAGTTGAATATAGACGAGTAGAAAATGTAAGTAAGTGTTACTACTTTGTAAAATAATTTCTATTCATGTTTCAGTAGAAATCACTAATGATTTTCATCGCTACTTTTTCGTAAACAAATAATGTTTGGATACAATATGTGTCATGAGAAAATAAAGTATCATTTTATTGGCCAATGCGTAAGTTCAATTCGAATCTATCAAACTGTCATGATGTTGTTATTGCCATGTGTGCTGTGTTTGAATTTTGATATAAACAGAAAATACTGCTCTAAGAGAGGCGAAGTTTTTTATAGTTATCTGAACATATACAGGTTTCTTATGAGATTTCCGGCAGATATTCTCCCCAACCAGTTGTTGCATCTTGATAAAAAGTTTTCTTCGTGTCAATAAGATTGTAGCACCAGCCATGGTATAAATTTGTATGCTAAAAATCACCTTGGAAATCTGTTGAAATTGTCAATGGTTGGTAAAGATTCCAAAAGGAACGTAAAATCAAGACTTTGTTTGGCTTGAGTTCGATCAATTATAAAATCTACATTTCAGTCATAATTTATACGATCCATTTTGCATTGCAGCTCACAACAGTTGATGCAGTAAAAAAAAGGAATGTGAAGCAAGTTTGAATTATTTCTAATAATTTATTAAACAATAATGAGATATGTTAGAAAGACAGCATCACACAATGAAACAGCTCTGTTTTTTTTTCAAACATTGAATAGATTGTAATTCTCAATTATTCTCAAATGACCATTAGATATTAAATATTTTATATTTGATTTACACTTTTCACTACAGGTTGAATGCATCCAAGGTTCGGAAAAAATTCAGCAAAAACATCGATTTGTTTAAGTTGTTTCAGTGAATCGAAAATTATTTCAAAATATATCTGGTATAAGATCCAACTAATTAGTATATTAAAATATAGCTATTATCCAATGTAGTTTCTTGGTACTTAGAAATATATATGTTATCGCTTTGAACATTAAAAACATGCAAAAAATAATTAAGAGGTTCCAATCATGCTTGAATTTCTGAAAGAGAGTTTGATCAGAAATATACTTGATGATTCCAACCGTTGAGATATCGCCAGTCAAAAAGAGTTAGGATAACTTTGGGATAACAACTCTATTTTGCATTATCCTTAAAAGATTTCATTATAAAGGATAGTACCTTTCTAAAGATAATAAAACTTTCGATATCGGACAAAAATGAGCCCTTTGTTTTGCAGTGTAACATTTCTCGGTATACGCATTGTTGAAAACGTAGCACATCCCTACATATGCGAGTTGTTTATAGCGAGAAAAGGAAAAAAGAAAACAAAATGTTTAACAAAACTCGCACGAAATCTCGCGAAAGTAAAGCTTTCTAACTGATATTTTTCGCCAAATGCATAGTAAAATCATTTACCTACAAACGTATTTTTTTCATTTTTCGCGAATCGGCTTAGTATTGGAGAAATTTGCAATTTAGGGTAAATTTCGGCGACAAAGCAAGAGGAAGCAGTGAGTTGTCTCGCTTAATATTTTGGGAAAATAATCTTCAATACAAACCCTTCCAAACAGCTTATATCAATTATATTCTGTTTGGGGCAGTTTTTATATGCAAAGCGGACTACACCATTTCATAATTTTTGCTGTGCACCTAAATTTATGCCTCAATATTGGTAAACTACTTTACAAAGGCGTTATAATTTTTATCATATAATATTACGTCATCTGCAGCAATATTCCATGCTTTGAACGGTTACACACCTGAAATGAGAAGAAAAAATATATGTTAGTAATGCCTATTTCTTTTTCAAGAGACAAATATCGTATATTCCTTGGAAATGCTTGTTGCTAGGAAATCATGACAATCTACAAAAAAAAAACATTCTTTTCTTTTTTCTATATTTCGTCTTCGACTTTTTATTGCATAGTAGTTTAAATTGAATTGCCAGTGCAACTTAGTAAGCAAAACAAACATTCTTTTCTTTTTTCTATATTTCGTCTTCGGATTTTTATTGCATAGTACTTTACATTGAATTACCAGTGCAACTTAGTAAGCAAAACAAATATTCTTTGATAATTTCAAGAGGAAAAAGCTCACTTTTTTACCCCCAAATTTATGCTAGGTGCACATATCCATTTTCAAACTTTGTTTTACGTTTCGTCTTTGACTCATCAGTGCGAAGCCGATAGGCAGACGTAAAGTTAATGCTATTTGCAAAACACTTTTGTTATTACACAGATGTGTAATGTCTAATATGACATAAACTGCTACGCACTGATGAGTCAAAGACGAAACGTAAAAGAAAGTTGGAAACATACTTTTCTATTTTCTATATTTCGTCTTCGACTTTTTTGCATAGTACTTTAAATTGAGTTGCTAGTGCAACTTAGTATGTTCAAGAAAAAAAACATCGTAAGTCGTTCGATATGACAATATAACAGAAGACTTATGAACAAATGAGTATATTTATATTGAGCTGTGAATGTCTAGACAAATTCATTTTTCGCCGGAAGCCAATTAATCTTTAGTTCATAATGAACACGAAATTTGTATAATAACGAAATTGACAATCTTAGGAATCCATCGGACAGCATCTCCGATCCAGCCCAATGCCAGAGCTGTTCCAGAAATTAACCATTTTTACACTTTCCCTCATTTGAACCGATTGTATTCCCCATTTTGAAAGCTTAAATCAACCATTCCGGGGCTGAAATTAACCTAATTTCGGAATCATCCAGTAAAGTCAACAGAAAAAAAAGTGATACCACCACAAAAACGAACAGGTCTCCCGTTCCAGACAGGCGGCTTCCTACCAGCCACCCACCCACTAACCAACCAACCAAGCGCCATGATACCGGTTTCTTTTTGTTATATTTGGACAATCTTTCTTTTCTCGTGACCGAGGTTCAAACTTTGGTTCTGGGAATGAAACGACACTGATTTCCCCTCACTCGTCCCCCCCCCCCCCCCCCCCCTAGTAGCATAGAACGCAAAACCTAACCACCGAAATGAGAACAGAGATAAATCATGCAACCCAACAATCATCCCGCGTCAGCCATGGCCAACTGTGGCCGCGATGCTACTTGATGTCAGTGGCTTTTTTTTCCCGTAGCTGTTGTTATTTTCTTTCTTCTCTCGATGGGCAACTTCGGAGTTTCAGTTTTTCTCATAACCACCCCGTAGACTTTCCACGTTTAATGAAGGTTTTATTTATTTTATTTGTTTTTTTTTCTTCGTCGGTTTCCCATCTTTAGGCACTTGTTGTTCGGAAGTTCAGTTGACTGCTACCCGCAAAATCATCGACAAAGCCGCAACCCCCGGCTTGCCCAAAACGAAGAAAGCGAAAGCAGTCAAATTCTCCAAAAATTTAATTCCCCGACAATGGAGCTACTTTTGGCTCTAATTGACCCGCATTCGGACGGTCAGCTTATTATCATGATTATTGAGGGTCTGCCACAGTGGAACGATAAACGGAGCAATGGGGGAAAGCAATCGATAGCAGTCCTTTTGTCATGCAAAAAGGTGGACAGGAATGCATAATTCAGAACACAATGGACCGAACGTTTGCGAAGTTCGCTTATCAGTTGGACGAGACGGTGGTTGGAAAAGCAACATTTTCGAAATAGTCAATCGGACTTTATTGAGGTCAGTCCGGTTGGTCATCTTCCGTTCCGTTTGATTCCAATCTCACCAGGCTGAGCTTAGCCTCGGACTTTGATGGTAGCCAATGAAACATGTATTTGTGCAAGTTTTGAGGCCGAGTTGAGGGGAAAAGCGCCTACTTATTCGTTTCATTCATCTGATAAGTGCGAAGGAGACGGAACCCAACGGAGAGGAAATATTGCCTCAAATAATCTTGGAATATTGTTTACTGTCAGTAAAATACAAGAAGATCAAATTTATTTCAACATTCGTACTGATTCGTATGATCACTCCTAATTATAGGAGTTTATTTAACTTCTTCACATTTTGATGTTGATTCTTGAACATGTTGTAAAATATAACAAAACAATTACAACAACAGATAGTAGATGTCGTTTTCTTGTCACGCATAGCACACTGACTCGCTTTCGAAAGTGCTCATATTCTTATACTATCAGGCAAAAAACTAAGATCATCAAATCGACTACAAGCCACCCACCTAGTTCGCTTTCGTGTCTTATTCGTTACAGTCATACACCGTCATTCAGGTAAGGACGAGTGAAGCAAATAATATAGTTTAGTGAAGCAAATAGATATAGTTTAGTGAAGAGTAAGTCAATTTAGGGATGAGAGAATGACCTTTGCGCCAAAAAATGCACCCGGACCGGAGCTATATAAAGTTACGGGGAAAAGTGGACTAAGATAGAGATTTTCTTAATTTTATTTGAAAAATCGAAACACAGTTCGTTTGTAGTACTATCGAAGAAAAAACAGTGACCCGACGAATGATCACAATAGAACCGAAGTTAAATAAACCACTTGATAATAATAATAATAATAATAGTTAATATTATTATTATTATTGATATTATTATTATTATTATTATTATTATTATTATTATTATTATTATTATTGTTTTTATTATTATTATTATTAATATTATTATAATAATAATAATAAACACACAAATACTTGCTGGAACAAAAGAGCGAATTTCGAAGTGAATTCTGCAATCAAAGAAAATAGACTTGGAACGAATATATGAGAAGCATTTCCGGACAATTACGAAAAATCAGAACTAGTGATAGAATTTCTAAAAGCAATTAACTATTATCATAGAATTTAAGTAACTGACATGTACATATAGTTATACCGAACGCTCGAAGGACCCGAGTGACTAATAATAATAAGAGTTAAAATCTGAACCAGTTAAAAACTGTCATAGTTATGGCCATATCTAAGAAGCGTCTTCTTCTAGCAGACTTGTGGAGAATACTCTTCTTTCATGCGGTTTTCAAAATATTTTTTATACAAATTTTTAAAGTTATGCCTCTTTTTTATGCAAATTTTCAAGTAATGCGAATTTTCAAAATTGTACGTTTTTATTGTAATTTTTAAAGTCATACTAATGTTTTACGCAAAATTCCCAAGTTATTCGTTTTTCTCGTTTCGTCTTAGTTATGTACGGAGCGTCGAGATCTAGTCGAAGAAACATTAGCTCGACTATCAGAGATTTCGAAAAAAAAATGTTTTTAGGGACAACACCAGACCTCGCCGATTCATGCATTTCTAAACATGTGTCATCAGAATCTCAAAATCTAATAGGATCTCATAGGAATTTTTAAGACAGTTGGCAACAATATGCTTTTTTTTTTGTTTCAATTATAGAGGTTTTAACTACAAGGTCATTCGACTCTTCGGACCAGAAACGCTTTGTGACCCTAAGTGCGGGATTGGGGATCGAACCCAGGTGGGCTGCGTGAAAGGCATCGACTAACCCATCTCGCTACACCCGTTCTCTAACAAAAAACTGTTTTCCTTTATTTTGCGTATTTTTTATGCGAATGTTCAATACTACGTTTTTTGTTTGAATGTTCGAAGTTACGCGGTTTTTCAGAAGTTATGCTTCGTTTTAAGTTAATTATGCAATTAAAAAAAATGAATTTAGGAATTAAATTCTAAAACTGAACTCGAGAATAAACTTATGGTTAGGAAGTCAATTCTAAAATTCAGGTTTGAAGTTCAGAGCGAAAATTCATATCCTGAATTTTATTCATGAATTCTAAAGATGAAATCCTAAATCCGAATTCCGGATTCGGATCCCAAACATGAATTAAGGAACTGAATTAATTTCCAAAATCTGGTCAAGAGACAAGTTTCAAAATCAGGAATTGGGCATCTGTTCCAGAATCATGGTTTTTAATTCTGAACCTGTTAATAAGGATTAACTAAATTCGGAAACTTTAATCTGAAACTAAATTTTAAGCCTGGAATTAAGGTAAAAATTGAAGTGACTGTCTTCGCTGTCCGAAATACGAATGAAATGCTCCGAAATGCAAAAGAACATTGGAGCTGTTATGCATCTGACTACCTCAAAACCGTCGGGAATGGTGCGAGAAAAGTAAGTCACCGTGATGAGTTTGCCTTATAATTTCCACCAAGTTTAAAAAAACTTAGTTTTTGAATTATTTATAGCTATCACACACTACTGATAATTTAATCACAAATAACTGATCACATTTCTTCCTTGCGTACCCAAGGTAGACTATCCAATGTCCCAGTTCGAAACATTCTTGCTTGTCGTGACCTTTCTTACATGAAACTTCTTTATCATTTCATAAAGACAATTGAAGTTTCAATTTAATAATTGACCCTTTTGAGGGTTAGTTCTGACTCCTACTGCGTCCATTAGTTCATCCAATAGCAAAATTTTAATAAAAATGATGTACTGATAAAAACAAACTCAAAATAGGTTTCGAAATCAACATCAAAATGTTTACAATTGTCAGCTTATCTTATAATTTATAGCAGTTAATCAGTTGGTTCAAATAATGTTCTTAAGTAGATTTAATAATAAATAACGAAATACCTAATATGATATTTAAAAAATAAGAAGAATATGTTTTATTAAACTCAAATCGTTGTGACTATATTAGTACTATTTTAGGATAAGAATTCTATGTAAAAGTGATGCTACGGCGAAGAAAAACTTATGTAAATTGCCTTAAGAAATAAACGTATTTATGGAGAAAAAAACTGATCACATTTCTGATGGCATGCAAAGCGAATTATGCTGTTGACGATCAGGCCTTGTGGCAGGAACTCATGATACGCTACACCCTTGTAATCAATGAAAACTGTGAGCATCGCCTACCGCTTCTCTCATCATCATTCACAGACTCACGGCCACTTCGGAAACGTTCGTGCGTGTTTTCTTCAGAGTATCGTTGCCGAAACACATTTGCAATGTCGTCGCAGCATCGAAACCGGTTTTAACGCAAAATTTAATGCAAACTCGTTGTTAAAAATACAATTCCATTTTGAAAACTGTGCAAAATCGAGGACACGCACAATCGCAGATGTACTAAATACAGCGTAACTTTTACAAATGTCCAAGTATCAAGCTGAAAATTTGATAGAATATCAAAGGCAACTGCGGCCACCTAAAAAAACAGGCGGGTAATGTCACAAACATAACTGGAGGACGTGAATACGAATTAATGCACGGAAAGACCGAAATCAGCATTTTGGTGGAAAAATTAGTTGATTTTCTGATTTTAGTTAGTTATTTCTTGAGACAACTAAAAAATTTTACTTTTTCTATTCAATTAGATTTTTTTAGTTCTAATTCTCTTAATAATAATAAAATATTTGTTGAAATGGTTACTTTATTAGTCAAATTCACCGCACACTTCATCTCTATTCAACTAATTTAGAAAATAAAAACTGAAACGTTGTTTTCAACCAACATAAATGATTGAATTGGCTTCTGCAATTTGCAGCTATATGACGCACTGTCACCGCAAAAACGTTAACACCGTATTGACTACTAGCCACTAGATGGCACACTACTACCGAAAAGAATTTTTCAGTCGCGGTTACTTCTCTATATTGGTAGGTATGAATACGATGTTGTATTGGAGAAAAAGACATAAACGAAACATAAACTTCTTTTTGAAAATTTTTCTTCTAAATCGCTGTTTTCTTCATACGACTTCGCGAAATCGACGCTCTCACTGAAAACTTTGAGCACTCGGAAAGCAAAAACCGAATACAAGTAGTACACCGGACGGCGTATCCCGGAAGTTTGGAAGATACAAAAAACATCATTTGACATATACAATTAGAGTGCAACATTCGAAACTCACTTCACTGTTCCGCGTAAAAATATTATTACGCACAATCGCTTCAAATTATCACAAATTCTGAATAAATACACTTTCCACTAAGAGTTTACGTCATTTTTACATATCGGTTTAGAAATTTATATATGGATATATCGTAACACATGCGAAAAACATCTGAACAATCTGCAAGCAGTTTCAATAAGACTGTCCTTTTTAGCTTTTTAATGGATTGTTTTGCTTTGACAATTCTCATGAGTTTTTGGTTAGCAAACTTGTTAATAAAACCCATTTCATTTTTGTTTTCTTTGTGTCGTCCTTTAGTAATGATGGTGATGGATAAATAGAAACAAATTTTCTGATTTTATTAACAAAATGAGTTGTCAATAAGAATTTCGTGTTGGATTGAAATATTGCTGGTTTGTGTCCATTCTCTAAAAATAAGAGTTTTTTTCAGCAAATTATATTCTCAATTTGAACTAATTTTATAGATATTTTGGAAATTTTGTTGTTAAAATCAACTAATTCACAATTCACTTTCTCATCTCATCCAAGTCAGTCGATAAAACAAACCAAGAAACCAAGCACAGTATTGAGTAGTGAACAATAGAACGACCTCGAAATGAGTGAACCAAACGAACTAAAGCTACCGCCGACACGAAAAAATACAATTGTTGTTGACTTTAGAAAGTACAAAATTCGACTTTCGATACGAGATCTTGAAGGTTTGCTTAAGGAGCAAATGCATCTTGACATTAAACGTGTGCATTTCATTCAATGCAATAAGACCAGTAATGTTGTTTATATCCAGTTCTAAAAAGAGTTGGATGCAATACAATTCGCTAAAGACAATAATAATGTGCACTATGTGGAGCATGGAAGCATCCAGTACAACATTCCAGTATATATGGAAGATAGTACTATAGAAGTGCGTGTGCATGATATTCCCTCAAGTGTCAACGATCATTATATTCGCTAAACTATGCCCCAATACGGAAAGATTCTCTCCATCGAAAAAGAAAAATGAAAGAACTTTTTCCCTGGTATTGTAAATTGCGTACGTTTGTTACGCATGCGCTTGAGGAGGCCTATACCTTCTTATGTGACATTCGGTCAGGATACAAGAATCCCGTGCAAATCACTTGTTACCTGTGACAATCAGATGGCCACATGTCAATATTGCCAAAAAGCTGTTCACTACGGTAAGCCATGTGATAAACTGGACAAGGAGACAACTACACCAAAGAACAACGGTGCTTCCTTCACACCAACCCCAAGCAACCCCAGTACACCTGTGACAGTCACCAACAACAGTGAAGCATCCTTCAACGAAACCATCCAACGTATCCCCTTTAGAACAAAGTACACCAGCTGCAGTTAACAACTTACTATCCAACCAACCAGCAAATGCAAACAATTTACAACAAGACGCATCTACAGCAACTAGCAACGAAATCAACAACAATACCACCGATACGGCAATGAATGACGAGACGAACCGCGAACAAACTGCCCCTCAATCCTCGCAGGAGGAAAATGGAAGCTCCTCTCCCCCTAGAAAAAGGGTGACAACGAGTACCTATACAAAAAAAAATCTAAAAACTCAGCTAAATCGGCCACGTAGCTTGTACGCAAATAGGCCTGAATAAAATATCTTTTAAATAAAGCTGTGAACACTAAAACAACTAATTCGAAAACAGTAACACGAATTAGGCGCAGAGCTAATTTCGGTCGTTCCATGTGATAATTCTTCGTATTAGTTGATTTGTGAATTTCTACACTACACTGATGGTTTTAATCTCTGATTTGTAAAGAAACAATCTTTATAGTTCTTTAGATACCATTTGGAGCCATTGGAACGTTCCCCATTGTTGTCCACTTTTCGTTGTGTTTTGCTCCAATGCAAATGACAAGCAGGAGGATGACGCAATCGATATTCTTTGAACCTGGGCTCTTGTACAGGTTAAATTGCAAAAGGCGCCCCATAGTAAAGAAAGTCGTATTCACAACAAAATACAAAATCTAATCGGGTGATTGAGAGCGCCACACGGTGGTGAATCCGGGAGCTTTTTGATTAAGACAGTATACGCTGTACGGCTCGGTTCAAACGGGTTACTTTCCGATTTTGTGTTTCATCACATACTCAAAGTAGTTCAATTAAGTAAACGAAAGAATTGGAGAAGGTTTGCAGCGGCATCTTTGGTCGGGACACCATCGGTGCAATATCCATAGAAGGTAATATCCACAGAGTGTAAATTTTGCGTCTGCTCAGCGGTTTAAATTGAACTACTTTAGACACTCATGAGCCGAAATGAGGCGAATCGTGAAGAAATTGAAATTAAATAGTTATCAACACAACGACATCCAATAAGATAGTAAAACGTCACCAATTCATCTGAACTTCGTCACACCAACACAGAAAGATACTATCAAACATTATCGTCACGTATCATTTGCAACTTTGACAAAAAAGAACATTATCCTTTCGGTTCACCGATAAAAAGCGAAAAGTTTGACTATTCGGGAAGCCAGAAATGAAGCACACACATCCGCTAGTTCCTCCTTTTTATCGGTAGAAAGGCTTTTCGACAGGTGAAGCGTGCTTTCTGTTTCACACACCCGAACCCATCTACTCTACTCTCATCTCAACTGCCGTCTACATCGGAATAGGAAGCACGATGAACGAGGCACCTGTTTACCGTTACCGTTAAAACGCCTGCTGCCTCCGCCGCCGCCACCGCCATCAGCACGTCGTAAATGAAAATGTCGTGGCGCGGCGGTCTATCTTCACAGCAGAGACCCACTCATTCCGTCATCTTCCTTCATTAACGAATGGCAAAACTACGTCGCCGTGCGATGGTTCAGCATAGACAGGTACACCTGCACTAGAAGGTGAAAGCAGCATTCGCCCTATCCGTCGATAACGGTTTAAACTAGAGGCCTTCGAATTAATGCCCCTTTCTCCTTGGATGGGTTGTTTGGGGGAACAAAACAGTATAGTTATGAGAATGAACACATGTTTTAACTACCCTCCGAGGACATTAATATGACGGTGGCCTGCTACGATTTGGATCATCGGGATCGACTGGGTCAAAGGGATTTAATGACGCATCACGTCATCGCATCACATACACTACGGTTGTGTTCGGGACACGACAGACAACAACGACAGGATAGTTCAAATTGAAACCACAAACAAAACTACACTCCAGGGCCCCCCGTCTACCGGTGAACCACCGCCTGCTAATATTTTGATTCACCAGCGAAGGTAAACCAACCAGTCACCAAAACTATTATTATTCATGTTTTGCACGCAAAGCAACATCCCCCGAATGAATGTTTGTCTTGAGTAGGAACATTCCAGCAGCCACAAACAGTGTCCTAGTTGTGAACTATTCCTCACATTCCACATGTTGGCCAACCAAGGCGAAGTAATGGGATGCAGAACACCAACCTGGAATGCATGGAAGAAAACCGAGAAACAAGTTCTCCTAGGTGCAGTGCGATCTTTTGAAATCCCTAAACAAAAGTAAACTATCAGGTGTAATCTCGTAAGCAACGAGGCGTTTACCTCAAAAGTAGAAAAGCTTCTGCCGGTGTGAGTAGTCTGAAAATATGTAGCAAAATTTTGCTCCTTACACACACACTCCTTTTGAAGATTATTACAAAATATACATTCTTTTTTGCTGTTCCTGTTGCTTAGTAGGTTGTTGTTGCCAATAAAGCTTGATTGGGTCGAAGTGCAAAGTTTGGAAAGGGAACCCACTGAAATACTGGGAACCCACTGAAATCTTACCCATCAAACTAATTGGGAAATGGGAATCATGTAGCTTGTACAAGATTATGTAGAGTGTAACGAGGGCAGAAGTGATTTGGTAATTATTCATTTTAACAACTAAACTACTGATAGTTTTCTTTTCTAATTTATTAGATAAAGACTGTACCAGAAAGTATGGACGCAACCAAAAACCGCTGCCATTTCTGTCAATTTTTATGGCTGCGTCCTGTTGTTTACACTCTTCTCTACCCACTTGTGCAGTTGTTTATTCGTTTTCATTAGTTTATTTCGAAATGCGTGAACTTTCAGCAGAACAACGTCGAAAAATTGTGTACAAATGATGCACAGAACGCGGACTGTCACTGAGAAAGATAGCAAAAATGAAAGGAGTAAGTGAAAAGGCCGTGCAAAACGCAATCAGGAAGTTCGGTAAGAATAAACCGAAAACGGGTTGAAAAAAGGTCCTGCGAAACCTCAGCTGGATAAACGTATACTGAAGGTGTTCGAGAAAAAGAAGGAGGTTTCAGTTCGGGATGTGGCCAAAAAAGTGGGCACTTCGAAGTCAAATGTTCTTCGTTCTAAAGAATTATGGACGACGAAACCTACGTGAAACTCGATTACAAATCCTTGCCGGGTCCACAATATTATACGATGCGAGGAGAGCAAGTGTTAAACCAGTCCGAGACATTGATTGAAGTCGAAAAATTTGGTAATAAAACTATGGTCTGGCAAGCAATTTGTAGCTGCGGTAAGATTTCGAAACCCTTCATCACAACTGCTTCAATGAACAGCTAAATATACATCAAGGAATGTTTACAAAAACGACTTCTACCCATGATTCGAAGCCACAAGGATCCTGTTGTCTTCTGGCCAGATCTTGCTTCTAGCCAATACTCGAAATCAACGGTAGAATACTACCAAAAATGTCTCTTTCGTCCCAAAAGACATGAATTCACCAAATTGCCCACAACTTCGACCAATTGAGGAATTTTAGGCATTAACGAAGACACATCTTAGGAAACATGTCTCGGCAGCCGAAACCATTCAACAGTTCGAAAAAGATTGGAAAAAAGTGTCAAAGCTCGTCGCCAAGAAGGCTGTACGGAATTTAATGAGGAACGTTCGCAAGAAGGTGCGCCAGCTAGTCTACAATGGCTAAGTAGCAAATGTTGAGAATAATATTCTGCTGTTGTAGTCTAATATTATCAGTATATCGAATAAAATTTGAATATCTAACGCTTGTGAATTATTTACAGCGAAATCAAAGTGCGTCCATACTTTCTGGGACAGTCTTCAGTGTCCACAGGTTGTGTTCACATGAACTGTGAGTAACCAGGCTTATTCAGTGAGTTTAACTTACTAGTAATCGTTTTCAGTAGCATCACAGAGCTTGAGGGTTGAGGAATTATGCGAACTATCCGAAAAGATAGTGAAAATATTTTTTTCCTCCTAACTCCGGAGTTCCATTCGGTAATCTAATTTTAGATAAAGTTAGCAGCAGTTTTCATGAGGCATTTGCAAAAATATGCTGAAAAGTAAGTTAAATCTCACACTCAAGTTATAATTACTCAAAGTTGGGTCGTATTAACTCAATTTTAGGTTGAATGCGGTTTACTTAATTTTATTTTATTGAACGAAATCCTCACTGCTGGGTGGTTTTGCTCTTTATATTATGACAACAATAGAGAATGAAAGAAACGACTAAAAACAAATAAATAGAAGTCAAGCAATAGGTAGCTTGTATTTTTGCCGATGACCTGCTAGATCTTGCTGCATCCGTCAGAACAATCAGTAATCAGAAGGAGCAATGTCAGGAGAAAACGACGGGTGCAGCAAAATGTCTCATTTAAGCGTTTTCAAATATTTGTTCATGCCTTTTCGACATGAGGCCGAGCGTTGTCATGCAGGAGAATAACTTTATCAAGTCTTTGTTTGTATTCCGGCCATTCTTCTTGTAATACACGGCAATGACCTTCGAACCATGAATGAATATATGCAATATGAACTGAATATTAATGAGCATGAACTTTGCGAGGCACCTCTCACCGATGGCAACACAAATAGGTGATTAATTAGTTGCTAATTTGTTGCTAACTAGTTATGGTAATTTCAAATTTGTTGCTCAATTTATTTTTTATTTTGTTGAGTACTTCGCTAAGTTCAAATGAAGTAAGCAAAGTTCCTCTCCCAGATATGCTTCAAAACAAATCGAAACACAGTGAATAATTTGTAACTAATTGGATGCCAAATAGTTACGGAAATTTTGAATTTGTTGCTCAATCTTTTATTTATTTTTTTGAGTACTTCGCTAAGTTTATATAAAGTTAGCAAAGTACTCAAAAAAATTTAAAAAAAATTGAGCAAAAAATTCAAAATTACCGTAACTAATTAGCAACAAATCAGCAACAAATTACTTACCCGGCTTCGATTTGTTTGAGACACATTTGATAGAGGCTCCACTAATTTCATATAAAATTAATGAAGTACTCAAAACAATTTTAAAAATATTGAGCAACCGATTCAAAATTACTGTAACTAATTAGCAATAAATCAGCAACAAATTATTCGCTGGGCTTCGATTTGTTTTGAAGCATATTCACATGAACTTAACGAAGTACTTTAAAAAAATTTAAAAAATTGAGCAAAAAATTCAAAATTACCGTTACTAATTAGCAACAAATTATTTACCTATTTGCGTTATCATAGTCAGACAAGCAAAGTCATGAGCTCCTGTTACTTTTGTGTATAAATTCAAGGAACAAAATTGACAAATAAATTTATTTCCACCATCGCTCTCTCGTGATACATATTGATATATAATATATTTGCCCATATCAAAATAGCAATTCCTATCATGCAGTAGTTATTATTTCTGTGATAATTTTTACTATACATTGATATTGAGTTTACCTGAAATTATTGCCTATTTTTAATATTCTTGAATTTTATATTTTCGCAATCATCGGTTGTTAAAAATCTTTTTTGCCCTTCTCATATAGAAAGGTTATGAAATCACTGTGAAAACAGAGTTTTGAACCGAAGCCCGGAGGGCCGAGTTCCAAATACCATTCGACTCAGTTCGTGGAGTATACAAAATATCTGTATGTGTGTATGTATGTAACATTTATTTGCACTCAATTTTCTCGGAGATGGCTGAACCGATTTCCATGAACTTAGACTCAAATGGAAGGCCTTGTTGTTCCATATAAAGTTTCTGAATTATGGGGTGATATGTGCATCAAAAATTAAAATAAGTGGACCAACTTTTCTCAGATATGTCTAAAAAGATTTTCACAAAATCAAGTTAAAAAGGAAGGTATAGTTGTCTCATACAAAGTTCCTAAATTTTATTTGGATCTGACAATTACAATCCAGAATTATAGGGTGATTAGTGTAAAAACTTTGATTTCAAATCACTTGCTCACTTTTCTCAGAGATGGCGGGATCGATTTTATCAAACTTTGATTCAAATAAAAGGAGAGTCTCATTCAAAACTCCCGAATTTCATCCGGATCCGACTTCCAGTTCCGGAATTACAGGATAAAGAAGGTAGGAAATATGCATCAGTTACACAGATCACACGGAAAGACCGACATCAATATTTTGTCCAAAAAATTAGTTGATTTTTTGGTTTTAGTTAGTTATTTTTTGAGACAACTAAAAAACATCTTACTATTGCTAATTCCCTTAATAATGGTAAAATATTAGTTAAAACGGCTATTTTTTTAGTTGAATTCGCCAATTAAAAGTGCTGTTATTTCTTAGCAGGGGCACACTCCATTTTCATTCAACTGATTTTTTTGCTGAATTAAAAAAAATTAAAATGTTGTTTTCAACCTACATAAATGGTTGAATTGGCTTCTGCAATCTACAGCTATATGGCGCTATGTCACCGAAAAAACACTAACACTGTAATGACTACTAGCCACTAGATGGCACACTACTATCAAAAAGAATTTTGCAATCGCGGTTGTCTTTTCTATATTGGCATATGTAAATGCGTTAGTGACTTTCCGTGTTGTATTGGAGGAAAAGGCATAAACGAAACACGACGAAAATTTTGTTTCGATATCGCCTTCAGCTAGAAAAAACAACAACCAGTTGCAATATAGGTTGGAAAACACAACGAACTTCGTTTGACATATTCAATTAGAGTGCAACATTCGAAACTCACTTCACCGTGCCACGTAAAAAACATGATTACGCACAACCGCATCAAATGCACGCAAATTCTGAATAAACACACTTTCCACCAAGAGTTTTTCGACATTTTTACATATCGGTTTAGAAATTTAAATATGGATATATCGTAACACATGCGAAAAACACACACAAAAATTGCAAGCAGTTTCTACAAGACTATCCTTCTTAGCTTTTTAATGGATGATTTTGTTTTGACATTTCTCTTTGAGTTTTTGGCCAATCAATTTGTTAATAAAGACAATTTAATTTTTATTTTTTTTGTGCTGTCTTTCAGCAGTGATGGTGACAGATAGATAGAGTCAAATTTTCTGATTTTAATCACAAAATTCGTTGCCAATGAGAATTTCGTGTTGAATTGAATTTTTTTCTGGTTTGTGTCCAGGATATTCGCCAACTCTAGAAACAAGAGTTTTTTTCAGCAAAGTAAACTATGAATTTCAACTAATTTAATGGTTATATTGGACATTTTGTTGTCAAAATCAACTAATTCAAAAACAGTAATACGAATTAGGCGCAGAGCTAATTTTGGTCGCTACGTGCAGTTTTGCAAAACACGATAGTATATTTCAAAACTGTGCTCAAATCAAGTCCAATCGGATGTGCCCTGTCAGTTGACGGCCATGCAAATCGACTTCGGCTATACAAGTCTCCGGCTTACGATTCCCAAGCACCGAGAATATTGTTCACAAACTTTAAAATCGAGCTTCTCTGCTTTGGCTTGACCTGTTTTCGCAAAACTAGTTTCAAATGAATGGTCTTATCATCGCTAGATTCAAATGAAAGGTCTTATTACCTAAAATCGAACTTCTCTGCTTTGGCTTGACCTGTTTTAGCAAAACTAGATTCAAATGAAACGTCTTCTCATTCCATACGGACTTCCTGAATTTCATGCCGATCCGACTTTCGGTCCCGAAATTACAGAGTTATGAGTGTCAAAACTTTTAAACTTTCATATAAAGCGCACCGTTACGTATATGCGCTGGTGCGGAAGACGAAAACACAACACCGCCTCTACAAACAAAGCACACAGCATGCTGCGTTCGATTTCATACACGCGGTAAAGTAAACGAAACCCGACACCAGCTCATTGTCTCTATGATCAATATTAAGAATGAAATATTATTGCCTTTTTCGTATAAAAAGGTTATGCAATCACTTGAAGAATCGATTAGTGGAAATTAGTGTTTGATACCATTCGACAAAGCTCGTCTAACTGAATAATGTATGTGTGATTTTGAAGCGACAATTTTGTCTGCAATTATTAGCCCAAAGCTCGTGTCAGAAATTATTTGAATGAAAAAAAATTCTAATGACACTATTTAAATGATGTTGATGTTTTACTAGAGGAACGTGCCACTTGAGCCAACTAGTTTTGAATGTGTGCACGTTCTACTAGTAAGCTAAATGTTAGAAATAAAACGGACGCTTCAGCGTAGTCTGACATTGGGCACCAGATTTTCCGTACCCAAAAACTATGATTTGTTTTTCTCTCTGTTAATTGGAAAGTGCACCAATTCATTTGCTATTGAATGTGTCATTCCGAGTTTACTTTTTTCTAAACGTTTTATGTTTCGATAAAAACTACCACCAACATGAAAATCAGTCTTTCGATGAGTGGGTATTCATTTTCGTGATCTAGCGATATTCCCGTAGGTGCCACTTAGCGGTTGAATGATTCCATTTATACGGGGCTCAGACCTATCTCGAAAGAGTGTTCCTGAATCGTTAGTCAGTTAGATACCGACAATATATGGCTTTTCAGCCCACTTTCGCCGTTGTAATTTTCTACGCTCTTATGCTCACATTTGGCACCGGTTTGGGCCGGTGAACCTTGATAGTATTCTGCATTTCGATGACGGTAGAACGGGTTCGTTGTGCTACTTCAGATTTACCTACCGAAAACGGTACTCTAGAATGCCTGAATGAGGATGTGAAACATTTTGGCCCATTGGTTCTCCGCAGGTTGCAAAAACTGGTGCACAAGTGGATTGCAGCCATTCATATATAGTTAGTTGCATTTTTGGCAGAGCTGCGGGCGTTGGCTTCGCAGCCCTCTTTGGTTTTGAGACATAATTTTATGGGACAATTTTTCTCGACTTTTGGCATTAAAAATGTCATTGAGAATAGCCGCGAAACCTTTTTTTGACGTACATTTGAGCGCATATAACTTCTTCATTTGTTGATGGATTACTATGTTTCAATCACCAATCTATTCAAAAATTGTTAACTTTAATTTTACAAACCAGTTGTCGTATGTTCGAGCCCCCACCTGGAAGGATTCGTAGTGTCAGTAGAATCGTAGCACCAGCCATGCAATGGTTCTGTACATTCTGAATCGGCAGCGAAGTCTGTTGAAACAGAAGGTCAAATTCCGCTACCGGAATGTAATACCAAAGCTTTGCTTTTTAACTTTAATGGGCATAGAAAAAGTGGAAATATTTTTCAATAGTACACGATTGAAAACCCAGTTTGGATAAACCTATGTTTTCACGAGCCAATCAGAATCAGGACGTTGGCAGGATAACCAGAAAACTGCGCAGATATAAAAAAAGCTAGAGGTTGAAATTTTTCCATCATACTTCTGGAGCGGTTCTCGCAGCACGACAGGCAGTGGGAAACAATCTACGCACTTCAGCATTATTCTGTCTGGAGCGGTCATAGCAGCAAGACGGTAGCACGAGAAATTATATTTCTCCCACGTTTTGACGTCTTTCTTCACTATAGGGCCCCTTTTCAAAATTCACTCTGTACAAGAATTGGTGAAACATTATCGTGAATATTTCTTGTTTCCACAATTAGCACGAAATTGAAGTTTTCTACAATGTTTGGTATGAGCTAGCATTAAGGTGAAATTCAGTAGCAAAAAAAGCGCGCAAAAATTCAATCTCATGAATTGAACGAATCATCGCATGAAGCGTATAGAAATACGTAATATTTTCAGTGATTGAGTTCGTTTCGCTAGTAAAACAGACACTAACTATAGATGGTTATAAACCATGAGTATTTCTAATTGACTAATACGAGGAAGACACGTTTGTGCATGTTGTTTAAGACGGTCAAATTAGACATTCAATTTATAGCCACAAGGATCTTAGAATTGATTTGCTCGACTATTGCAAAATTGTCGATTCTTTGTTACAGATCAAAATCTTTGGCATGAACTGTGCACTGCTCATTCGGTTCATAAGCGAGAAATGTGAGTGTTGAGTGTGATACTTGTTGTGGTCGACTAATCACCTATACACCTATGGAATTCTTTGAAAGAAATACGAGTAGTAAAAATTTGGCTATTCATAACAATACGCAACAAATTCATGAGTTGACGAATCCGATCAGTTATTTAAAATCCATAAAATGCTTCTTTTTTAAATATTCTTATGAAATTCGAGTTTCCAAATTAATACAGCCAAACCCGAGAAGATTTTGATAGAACTTTTGTTTTACTTTATTCTCTTATTTTTAGCTTATGGCTTATACATTGCTTCGTATTTCAGATACAACAATTTATCAAATATTCTTTGACACTTCACAAGAGATACCCCTGAAATTCCAAAAACGCGAATATTTTGCGTTATAAGTTGAAAATATTTGGTGTCATTTGTTTTTTATCATGTTATACGTCGATCATCGCCTTTATTTTACTTTTAAATTTAACTTGAAAAATGCAATTATTCCAAATTTTTGACAAGATTAGACATGAATGCATTTCTATTATGTTTGTTTTCTTTTTAGAATGCACTCGATCTAAAGAACCGTTTTCCTAAGTGTGGAAAAGCATATCAGCTTTATTCATTTTCACATCCTCCAATTAGATCTGTGACATTATCCACCCGCCGTTTTTTTCTGGAGTAGAGAGCAGCAGTACAGCAGCGCAAGAAGTTTTACTTTTCAATCATTTTCCCTGGAGCGATTATTGCACCACGAAATACAGTGCGAAATATTTTACGCACATTATTCTGCCCAGTACGGTAAAACTTCATTTTCGAATGAAATTATTTAGATGAAAATGAAGTTTCTGACCTTTCACTGTCAGTGTGTTCCAATTCATTCAATTGACTTTTGTGGTCATAATCAAATGAGATCCACTGGATTCATCGTCAATTGAATAACCATGCCTAGTCATTTGAAGTTTCGCTTTGCTTCGTTTCAAGCGCCAATGAATCCATCTGTTTGCTCTGTCTCAGCCGCCAACAGTGAACAAGTCGAATGAATAGCCATGAACATCAGTCGGATGACAGAAAATTATTCCGACCGGTACAATAAACATAAGGTGTCGGTTTCCATTCGAGTTTACAACTATAGCCAGGAAATGTGAATGTATCATTTTCGAATTTTTGGTTTGCATTGAGACGTATTCCAAATTATTATAAATGAAGATTGGAGTATAAAGCAATAAATTTCAGTACATTCTGTGTTTGACCGTGTTTACCATTCAATTATTATCTTGAACCAGTGAATATTCACACTAGCAGTTCATTTGATGGGCAGTCTCTCAGTTAAGTGAAAGAGATGTTTGTTGTTTCAAGGGAAACACTGACGTCGGTTCAACTCAGTTTCAATTGACGTTGCAACGGTCCATTCAGTGTATAAGTGAGCGGTGTATGTATTGAATATTAAGTATAGCACAGTCAACCGATCGGCTGTGTATAGTCGATTTCAATTGAATGAAATGAAATGAAATTTTAAGGTACTGATTCTGGCACAGTATCAATTTCAAGCTTGTGATATGCAAATATTGACTTCGGCGACAAGCAGCGTTTTTCTTTCCCGGAGTTCTTTTACGGCTTTGGAATGCCGATATGAATGTTATAATTCACAATTATAGTAAAAGGCAGATAGTATCAGCCCTTTTCAGGGCTACCATAACAAATCAAGCAAAGAATTAGCTCTCTCTATCTCTCTCTATACGGGTTCGGGTGTGAATTAAAATCTCAAAACGACTCACATAGTTTCAAACCATGATTACTCAGACATTTACTAATCGATTTAATGCAACAGAGCGCGAATCGAATCAGAGTCTGTAGATTGTAGACATGAATATCAACAAAATTTACTGTTTGCAATAGTTTGCAATTTCACGAGCCAATTAGAGCCCAATCATGGCAACCAGCAAACTAAGTGAGTATTAAAGCTAAAGGTTGAAATTTTTCCATCATTCTTTATGGAGCGGTTCTCGCAGCACCACGGACAGTGGGAAATAATTTACGCACTCCAACTTTATTCTGTCTGGAGCGATCACAGCAGTAGGACGGTAGCATGAGAAACTTTATTTCTACATCATTATTTCTGGAGGGGTCACAGCAGCAGGAGGGCAGTGTGAGAAATTTTACTTCTCAATCTATTCTGCTGGAGCGATTATTACATCACGAAGGACAGGGCGAAACATTTTACGCACTTCAACTTCATTCTTTCTGGAGTTACTATTACAGCACGAAAGGTGCCAGGAAAATTGCACGGCACTAATTTTGAGCTGGTGATATGTGAAAATTGACTCCGGAAAGATGCACAACGCGAAGTAGAAATCGTTTTGCACATCTGTAGCGGTTTCAGTTCTTCCGAAGTTCGTCTACGGATGCCGTTTACCGAGATGGTATGGAGTACCGATATGAACGCTATAACTCACAATGATTGTCACAAATGAAAAAAAGAAACCGTTCAAGCGAAGCAATAGCTTGAAAAGTGATAGGGAGACTCCGCTCCATCAGAAACCACAACAAAATGTTGGTTTGCTGGCTTCAAACGTAGTCGTAAAGACACCGATGATATTTAAACGTAACCAACCGGAATATTCACGTCAATATGTGACAATGGATGAAACATGGATTCATCACTTCAATCGGCTGTAAAGGTTATGGCCTTGATATTTTGGGATGTGTGTGGTGTAATATTTATCGACTAGCTTAGGAAAGGAAATACCATTAACAGAGAATATTATATAGCGTTATTGGAGCGTTTGACGGCTGAAATTGCAAAAAAAGATCCCATATGGAACAATGGCAAAACTACATGAATTGAACTTCGAATTGCTCTCACATCCAGAGTATTCGCCAGATTTAGCTCCCAGCGACTGCTGGCTGTTCGCATACCTGAAAAAATGCTCACCGGTAGAAAATTTCGCACAAATGAAGAGGTTATCTCTAAAACTGAGGCCTATTTTGAGGCAAAAGACAAATCGTTCTACAAAAGTTGTAATGATTGCGTTGCTCTAGATAGAGATTACGTTGAAGAATAAAGTTTATTTTGAACCAAAACATTCGTATTCTCTTTGTTAAGCCCGGGACTGTTATCAACGAGAAAAGTATATGGATTGCATATTCGGAAATCCGAAAGTGCCTGTGAAGAATTTTGTCGTGAATACGACTTACTTTACTATGGGGAGCCTTTCCAAAATTTACCCTGTTAAAGAATGGGCAGAACTTTATCGCGAATATCTCTTGATGTACTTAACCCAATAACATAATTGTTTCTACAAGCTATCGGAAATATGATCAGGAATTTTGTGATTAAATTTTCAAAAGCGTGAGAAAACCATACATGATTGAAAATCTAAGTTTTCTAAAACTTTTGGAAATAACGAGGAAAATTCATCCCGCTTGCTTACCTTTTTCGCACCCGGACGACGGTTTTGAGGTAGTCAAGCACATATCCGTTCCGATTATCTACTGGACGAGTATAAAAGGTGAACTTTGATTGAAAATCGTTCATTTCTTCTAATGCTTTAGACGGAACTGGATGTCGAGGTGAGGTTTTCCAACCAACATCAGTAAGAACAAACCAAGAATAAAGCTTGAAACGCTCAGGTCTTGCTTTCATTTGGACTTCGATCGTCGGGAGCAGCAGTCGCCAGTAATGAGACCAGCAGACCTTTTGCGTGGTACAAAACTTCAAACGCTCATGTCGTGTTCTCATTTGGATTTTGGTCATCAGGTGGAGCAATTGAATTCAGAACCTGTTCTGAATTTACTTCTTGAACTCAGGTTTAGTCCCAAATTCCTAAATTTTTCGAGTTGGTTCTTTTTAGAATCATTAACATATTCCCGAAGATCTATGCGAAATTTTACTTCACTGTACTATATACGGTCCTTTTTTAACCAGTTCGAGTTCGTATTTGTTGTATAAACTTTCATAAATAATTAAAATTAAAATAATAATAATTAAAACAAGTGATCAACTAAATGATATTTGAAAGTAAGAAGAAAGCGTTTCAGTTATATTCGTTTTCACGACATCCAGTTATGTCTGTGCCATTACACACCCGTACTTTTTTGTCTCATTATTGAACGTTTGCGAGTTGATGATTCGAAATTCAATTCAAGAAAATTATCTGCCAATCCATTCGGAATTTTTTTTTTTAATTTGAATATCAACGCAGTTTATACTTTTCTAAGTCAGTTTGAGCTAATCAAGAAGCACAGAAGACTTTTAATAACAAATAATTTCTCATAAGATATGATAGAGAGAAAGCCATTTCTCTTCACAGGAAGCATATGTTTCTATCTTTAACTGTTTGAAGGTGCTTTGTTTTGCATTTTTTAATTTTGTTTGGTATATCTAAGTTCTAATTCTTAACGATTGCTATTGAAAATCATTATAACGATTAAAATTTGTTGTCATAAGCTTCCCTCACAAAGGTTTCTCTAGCTACTTCGATTCCGTTAAGTAAAATAAACTTTTTCCTCTAATTATTATAGCTTTTGGTTGCTGTGGTGAAAAGTGAATTGTATAAAAGGTGGGTGGGTGATTTCGAAGACATAACCGGATTGACGTTAATACGAATACCATTAGCTAGCTGAAACTGAAGCTATGCCCTAATAAAGCACAATATAAACTTCTGAACGACAAATACAGGTTAAAATTTGGACTTAATAAAAGACCTATAATAATAAAAATAATAATAATACATGGACTTAAAAGTCCCGAGCTTAACACAAAGATAGCGCTAAATTTATTGCAGTCAGTTTAGTAAATACTAACCTTTAAAAGAAAGTTGTTGAAATTTCACGATATTCTCCTCATTAGTTTGTGAGTTATTGTGCAAAGAGTGGCGTTACTTTTGTTATTTTGTTCCAAATCCAAAGTGGGTGCCGCGTTTACTCACTGTTGACCAAAAACAAGAACGTGTTGATGATTCTGAGTGCTGTTTAGCAATGTTTAAACGTAACAAACCGGAATTTTTGAATCGATATGTGACAATGGATGAAACATGGATTCATCACTTCACTCCGGAATCAAAACGATTGAAAGGTTATGGCCTTGGTAATTTGGGATGCGCGTGGTGTAATATTTATTGATTATCTTTAGAAAGAAATGCCATTAACAGAGAATATTATATAGCATTATTGGAGCGTTTGAAGGCTGAAATTGCAAAAAAGACCCCATATGGCAAGGAATAAAATTTTGTTCTATCAAGACAACGCACCGTGTCACAAGTCAATCAAAACAATGACAAAACTACATGAATTGAGCTTCGACTTGCTCCCACATCCACCGTATTTGCCAGATTTGGCTCCCAGCGACTACTGGCTGTTCGCAGACCTGAAAGAAATTTCGCACGAATGTAGAGGTTATCACTGAAACTGAGTCCTATTTTGAGACAAAAGATAAATCGTTCTACAAAAATGGTATTGAAATATTTGAGCGGCGCTAGAATGATTGCGTTGATGAAGATTATGTTGATGAATAAAGTTAATTTTGAACCAAAAAAATCGTGTTCTCTTTGTTAGGCCCGGCACTTTTCAGACCCTTGTGTTAATAAGACCAATGTCACACAATAAAAGTTTCGAATCAGTCTGAAAAATCATCATTTCTTGTATATGGAACCTAGAATCGTGTCCTCTATAATTAATATTGTTTCAATAATGTTTGAGTTACTGCATATTCAATATCATCGCAATCGGTCGTGTCTTGAACAACCCTGTTATATTTTATGCTACGATCTTTGGTTTGTGATTGCAATCTTCGGGATTGTCTACCGTTACAATTTGGAAATCACCGGAAAAAATGTAACGGAAATAATTTATTCATACTTCAGACAGTTTCCTTTTGTTTCTCTTCGCTCTTATCGTCCATGTGCAATCAAACCCTTAACCGTACATCCGTACAGCAAGTTCACCGCAGCTAATATGAAGCCTTTACTTTGAGCATGAAAAACCCCCACCGATTTTTTTACGTTCCAAAATATTTCACATAAATGCCTTCCGTACAAAGAGAAGTCAATTTGTCCCACCCTCGATCCGGTGGTGGCGCAACGCAACCTCGAAGCTGTGTACAGCGGACAGACGTTCAACAATTCGAACATCACCGTAATCTGCCCCTTCCCCTCTCTTTCCATCATCCTCTCAGACTAGTCAGACCGACAAGCGTCAAACCAACGAGTCCCGCGTTTGTGGTGTGAATTATTTTCTGTCCCATTTTCACGGGGTATTCCCCCCCCCCCCCCCCTCCCGACGATGGCCAAAAGCTGGTTCCGAGCGAACAGTTGAAGTCAAATCCGGAACGTAAACAGAACGGAAAGAAACGAGGGAAAAAATCTCCAGTGGCTTCCATGGAGACAGCCCCAACGACAGACGAAACGAACTCAATTCTCACAATGATAATCAATTGTGTTATTATTGGATATTTTCAGATCCTTAATAATATTTATGATTCCTGGTGGCGGCTCGACTTGGGCATCCGTTCGTTATCCTCTTTCGGCTGCGGAAAGCTTTCACTTAAGCTGTACTACACTGATTCGTTACTATACCCGAGCTGTCTTGTGGTTGTTGCTGCTTTCAGCTTGCTGGCAACTCCTTCCCTTCCGTTTGACGGCGTCGAACACCGATCGGCTCGAGGTTCGAGCAGAGGGAGTGAAACCGGATTATGTTATGTTGATTCTAGATTTTCCTGGAACATTCCAAACGAACCGGAAATGTTTGTTGTACAATTTGCACTTGCTGCATTGCTCGTTTCACCAACCACCATCCACAGAGAACATTTGTGCTGAGCACGCGTCATTAGCAATCATTTCCAGATCGCCCGTAAAACATGATAAACGCTTGAAAGCATGCCATCCATTTCTTCGCTGTTTCTCTCTCTCTCTCTCTGCTAGTGTAATAAATTGTGGGATATCCGGCGTCGAGCATATTCTTGGATCAAAGTACCGTCTGTTTACATTCGCCACTGGGAATCCCAACGATGGTTTTCGATTTCCGTTTTTCATTTCAATATTTCCTAGAACCATCGCCGGGTAAGTAATTTTTATTTTATTGACATTAAGTTGTCTTTCATTTGCGAGCGAAAATCTGGGTCCTGAATTCGGAAGCGGGATTTATCCGCTTCAAACTTTTATTGTCGACTATTAGAGAACCTGATGTAATTGCATCGATAGTACTTTAGAAATCGATTCTATTTTTTAGTCTTCGACCACTATTTCCGGTACTTCTGGAGCCGGAGACCAGAGTTCGAAGATGATTTTTTTTAAATTAGTATTACAGTTAGCAAAAAAACACATGAAAACATAACAAGAATAAAAAAAATAGGGGGAAAGGGTATAGCGTGATGGGTAAGTCGATGCCTTTCACGCAGCCCGCCTGGGTTCGATTCCCAACCCCCACACATAGGGCAAAGTCTTTCTGACTCGAAGAGTCGGACGACCTTAAGGTTAACACCTCTATAATTGAAACAAAAAAACAACAAAAATAGGAGAGACTTTGAAATAGCACGGAAAGAATGAAGAAACTACGAACTTTTGATTTTACTCCTTAGCCTTAGGGTCTGTGGACACTTCTCTGCAACCAATTCAACTACTTTTGTCTAAGATTTTCGAAATTCTGGTTTACTTGTAGCTTGAGAGTTCTTTCTTCACAGAGAGCCCAATACCGCTAGATTGGTCGCAACCACGGGCAGTTAGGTGGGTTCGCCTCTTTGGATACAGCATGGACTCCATTCGATTATACCATTCCAAAACATCTTTGGAGTAGTGATAAGATGCCTAATTAGGCCAGAACAGTGAGGGAGCGTAATGGCTGTGTAGGAATGCTAACAAACGCTTCTTTAGACCCTCTTTACTGTATATTTTCTCGTTTACCGCTCTGATAGTGACGGTAGCTTGCTGGACCACAGCTGCATATTGCTAGCCACACCAATATTTTTGGGAAACTTGACCTTTTTCTTCGTCCTGAAATGATAACATAACATAATAGCATAATAGCATAATAACATAATAACATAATAACATAATAACATAATAACATAATAACATAATAACATAATAACATAATAACATAATAACATAATAACATAATAACATAATAACATAATAACATAATAACATAATAACATAATAACATAATAACATAATAACATAATAACATAATAACATAATAACATAATAACATAATAACATAATAACATAATAACATAATAACATAATAACATAATAACATAATAACATAATAACATAATAACATAATAACATAATAACATAATAACATAATAACATAATAACATAATAACATAATAACATAATAACATAATAACATAATAACATAATAACATAATAACATAATAACATAATAACATAATAACATAATAACATAATAACATAATAACATAATAACATAATAACATAATAACATAATAACATAATAACATAATAACATAATAACATAATAACATAATAACATAATAACATAATAACATAATAACATAATAACATAATAACATAATAACATAATAACATAATAACATAATAACATAATAACATAATAACATAATAACATAATAACATAATAACATAATAACATAATAACATAATAACATAATAACATAATAACATAATAACATAATAACATAATAACATAATAACATAATAACATAATAACATAATAACATAATAACATAATAACATAATAACATAATAACATAATAACATAATAACATAATAACATAATAACATAATAACATAATAACATTATAACATAATAACATAATAACATAATAACATAATAACATAATAACATAATAACATAATAACATAATAACATAATAACATAATAACATAATAACATAAAAACACAATAACATAATAACATAATAACATAATAACATAATAACATAATAACATAATAACATAATAACATAATAACATAATAACATAATAACATAATAACATAATAACATAATAACATAATAACATAATAACATAATAACATAATAACATAATAACATAATAACATAATAACATAATAACATAATAACATTATAACATAATAACATAATAACATAATAACATTATAACATAATAACATAATAACATAATAACATAATAACATAATAACATAATAACATAATAACATAATAACATAATAACATAATAACATAATAACATAATAACATAATAACATAATAACATAATAACATAATAACATAATAACATAATAACATAATAACATAATAACATAATAACATAATAACATAATAACATAATAACATAATAACATAATAACATAATAACATATTAACATAATAACATAATAACATAATAACATAATAACATAATAACATAATAACATCATAACATCATAACATAATAACATAATAACATAATAACATAATAACATAATAACATCATAACATCATAACATAATAAAATAATAAAATAATAACTTATCTTCGGATAAAATTTAATCAACATCAAAAATGGATTTTTTGTGAATCGATTTGCACATTGTGCAAATTCTGACAAAAGCGAACATTAATTTGCCTTCCTGGGTGACTGGGAGAAGCCACAGGACTCCGGACGAACACACAAAACGATGTGATAGCTGATTTTCATGACAGGAAAAAAAAACTGATACAATTTTTAGAATGAGAAAAAATAATGCAATTTTTGCACAAGAGCAATTCCAGGAATGAGTAGACGAAAAATTGACAAAATCAGAATCGCCATTCTCCGATTTGGATGAAACTTTGCACATGGCTTCAGTATGGCAAACCATAAGTTTTGAACCGATTGAGACGTCAATCCGACTCACGACTGATTTTTAAAAAGGGCGTGTGTATTTTTGCATTTCACAAAAATTATTGTAACTCGGAAACCGTTAATTGTACAAAAATGGTGTTCGGAAAGAAGTTGTAGGGAATCGATTGAGCACTCTTAAAAAAATATACACTGAAAAAAATTTTTGATTTTTTTTTCTCAATAATTACAAAATAATCCGAAAAAGTTAAATAAAAATAAAGGATGGTTTTAATTTTTTGTTGATAATTTTTATTTTAAAGCTGTTAATAAAAACCTACAGATTGATGGCTATCCAATCCGTGCCTTTAGAAAGATGATGAAATTACAGCTAAAACAGTTTACGGGACTCGTTGTAATTCGGAAACCGTCCATCATACAAAAATGGCGTCCAGGAAGAAGTTGTAGGGAATCAATTTATTTATTTTTTTTTTTTTCTTTTATGTCTTGCGTTTTTATTTGTTTTTTTTTTAGTAATTTATTTTGTATTGTTTTATTTTTATAATGTGGTTGTGTTTATTTTCTCTTTTTTAAGTTGATTTTATTTTAATATTGTTATTTTTTTTAATTCAATATATGCTTTTAGTTGTTTTTATGCTTGCTATTTCTTATTTTTGTTTTTATTCTTGTACTTATCTGTTGTTGAGAGAGATCATATCAGAGTGCGTGATTAATATTCTACTGTTTAAATGATTATCTTTCAACGAGAACTTGAAATTGGTTGTTTCATTTTGAAATTATTTGAGAAAAAAAAATCAATTTTTTTTTCAGTGTATTTTTTTAGAGTGCCCTATTGATTCTCTACAACTTCTTCCTGGACGCCATTTTTGAACGATGAACGGTTTCCGAATTACAACGAGACTCGTAAACTGTTTTAGCTGTAACTTCTTCATTTTTCAAAAGGCACGGATAAGATAGTCATCAATCTGTAGGTTTTAATAAGAGCTTTAAAATAAAATTATCGAAAAAAATCGAAACCCTGATTTTTTTTTAATTTAATTTTTTTGATTCATTTTGAAATTATTGAAAAAAAAAATTTTTTTATGTATATTTTTTTTAGAGTGCCCTATTGATTCCCTACAACTTCTTCCTGAACGCCAATTATCGGTTTCCGAGTTACAACGATTTGAAAAAGGCAATTTTCGTGATATGCAAAAATACATACGCCGTTTTTAAAAATCAGTCGTGAGTCGGATTGACCTCTCCATCGGTTCAAAATTTATGGTTTGCCATACTGAAGCCATGTGCAAAGTTTCATCCAAATCGGAGAAGGTCGAGTCTGATGATCTGCTAAGCATTTCTGGAACTGCTCACAAGTAACAGTTTTTGCGTTACATTGATTTGAAGTGTATCAGTTTAACAAAACTATAAGTTTTTTTTTAAATTTCATGTCCAATGATAGATCCACAGCCTGCTAATTAATCCTATCTGGATCCGACTTCCGGTGCCAGAGTAAATATATCATATAAATAAAGGTATAATGTGCAAAATAAAAACGAACATATAGCATACTTGAGTCTTTCAATCTTCTAGACTGTCAGACTAATTTCCATTAACTCAGATGCAAATGAAATATCTAATAGAGCCACAGTCTTCAATTGTATTCAATCCGGATTTTCGGTTCTGGAGTAAGTGGGTAGAATGTGCAGGAACATGAAAAAAATGCATTCGAATTTGGCAGAGCTCGATTTTCACAAATTCAGGGAGGCTTCTATCTTGTGAGGTGAAAAAATGTCATTTCTAATAGAATTTTTTTTTGTTTTTGACAGTTGCGTGAAAGATACGCAATTGAAATTTGGCACAGTTATTTGAAAGGGTACATTGATAATATATTCTTTTTTGAGTAGAGTACAACAAAGGGGCGAGCAGGGATCTATAAAAAGAGGCCCTTCAGCGGCGACTGGTCTTGCTGAAGAAAATTTTACGAAATGCAATAATTGAGCAATCGTCATGTAGTTTTGAATATATGTTTATTAAAAAAAGTGCGAAAGAAGTAGAAATGACTTTGAAGGTTTCTCCAACTCCTTCTCTCGCTTACGCACCAACTCTCTAGTCTCAGTTTCTCGGTGTCATTAAAATGACACTGGAAGTCTATTTATATTGAGTAAAAATTGTAGATTTAGTAAAAACCCACTCAAAATATTAATATTTGCATACCTCACGGAATTTATGAACAACTCCTACTCATCAAATGTTCCTTTCAGTAGTATTCGGAAAAATTTGCTATGGATCCAATCAAAATCGAAGGATTTTTTAGTTAAAATTAAATAAAGTTGCTAATAACTGAAATATTTGTGTGTTTTATAAGGAAAATCATCAATGAACTTTTTTCCTAATTCAAATTAAAACTCTCTGAAAATTACGGGTTTTAACAGGTTGAATAGAACTCCTAGACTATCTAGGTCTACTTCTAGGAATCGATCTCGTACTTCAAATTTAGGGCAACTGAACAAAACTGAACATCAATCATCGCTTCTCTTCCGATAATCCCAAATCACGAAACACGCTACATCTTCGTACTGCTGGGAGACCCTCTCTCGGGGGACCTGACCGGTTTGTTACAGCCGATCCGATCCGAGCCTCCACGTGTTTGGATTCCATCGACCACGATGAGCCACACATCATTGTCAAAATAACGGGCTTTCTATTGCCGGTAGTTAAAATACCATAAAAGTGATTTAGAACACATTCTTCCCAAAACAAATACGACTCGTGTTTAGCGCATTTCGACCAGAGGTTTTTCTGTTCAGTATTCTAGCCTACCATGGGCTGAAAAACTTCGGTATCCATTGGCGAACCCCGAAACGAACCGCACGTAGTCAATCAATCGCATTTCAAAACCGGGACCAACTGTGGCAAGCTATCTCGCATACCGCTAAACCCACGGCTTCCCCCAAAAAAACGCCTAATAACGATAAACAGAATACAGATCGCCGTTTTATGCTAATTGGAAATGGCCACAAATTGATCGCTGCGAATCAAGACCCAAAATATACCGGTTGGATTGGAAACACAGGCAACCCGAAAATAGCATGTCCAGTTTTAGCCACGTTGTCACTGCGAATTGTGGGACAATTATTCTGCTCTAGTTAGAGAAATGCCGGAAATTTACGACTAATGGATTACGTTTCGGGATTAGATATAGTTTTAATTTTATCTATTTCCTAGATAAAGAGCGTAAAGGTTCTTATTATTTTAGAGATAAAAGATCTCATAAAAAAACACTTTTGAAACACATTTTCTATTTTTGGATACATTTCGTCTTCGACTTGTCAGTGCATAACAATTTAAATCGTACTACTAATGCCTGTTTACAATTCAGCTTGAACCGTCAATCAAACGTAAAATTAAACTCTGCTCGATTGGCATGGTTTTAATTTGTGCTGAAAACAGTGCGGTGTGTATTTTGATGTCTCAGACGAAAGCCGGTATGCAGTCCGTCTTCAGATTTCCAGAAAAATTTAGATAAATATGAAAAAAATCATAAATCGTAAGATAATGGTAAAATTTGAATCAAACTGTTGCATTTTGATTCAAAAAGCGCCTAGTAATCAAGCATTCTTCGCTCTGAAAAACATTCCCAAGCATTCACTTTTACCGAATGAGACGCTGCACGAAATGGGTATAGTTTCCTAACCAGGCACGGTTCACTCGAAGCCAAAAACGTAAATCGTATTCGAACAGTCGTGATCCTGTAACTGTTAGTTTGTGAGTTATTAAGCTAAGAGTGTTACTTTTGTTATTTTCAGAACAATGGATCAGAAACAATTTCGTGTTTTAATTTTACACTGCTTCTTGATAAGCAAAACGTGCCTCATTCACCTAGCAGTAAGACGATACCTTTTTCTTATTAATCACCATGTGTTTTTCGCGTGAATATTCTTCGTTATGTTTAGTTTTGATGAAATTATTGTAATGATTAAATAATAAAAATTTCGGAAGTGCAAGACAAATCGAAGATAGAAATTGTGTGAAACCGAATCTATCGGAAATCTAGTGAAATTGAAATAGTTTTGAGACCAACTTCGAAGATTTTTTGGTATCGTCATCTTCTATGACGGTTTGAATTTTTAAAAAAATCATCACCCTGTAATTTCAAAATTGGAAGACGGAAACTATAAGTTTTAATTTGAATTTTAGTTAATTAAATTCGTTTTAGCCTTCTTTTAGCTTCTCTATTCCCGATACTTTCGGAAACGGAATTCAAAAATCGGTGTAGTCAAAGTCAGTTAAACTCGCATAATGGATTGCTAATCATTCCAATACCGTTGAATCTGAAATAATTTTATTTGGTCATCGACTCTCAAAATCTGTGAACCCGATAAACCCGATAAATTTATGTGAAATTTGTAAACTAATAAGCCTGTATCTCCTGAACCGGAAGTCGGATCTGATTAAAAAAACAAGCAGTTTATATAGGACCTTAAGACCTTTCATTCGAATGTTAGAAAAACGAAATCGGTTCATCCATCTACTAGCAAAATGAGTGACATTATTTTAATTTCATTACATATATCATCCTGTAGTTCTGGAACCAGAAGTCGGATTCAAATGAAATTCAGAAACCTTATATTGAAGTATTCATACGATTCTAAGTTTGTAGAAATCAGTTAAACCATCTCCGAGAAAAATTAAAGAAATTATTTTTCTTACACAAATTTGCTTATCTCGACGAACTTCTTCGAATGGTATAAGGGTGTAAGAAGTTGTGTTCTTCCAGCAATTATTGTTGCAAGTAGTATAAATCAACATAAATATTGAATATTGTTTTGAATTTGAAAATACTGCCATCTTTCTAATAAATATGTCATGTTCGAACGATTATGTTGCCAAAAACGAACCATGCTAAAATCGAAATGTCACGAAAATGGGTGCTATGCATAGTCTTTTAGGTGCTAAGAAACAATAGCATAAAACAGTATTGAGAATCGTGTTTCACTTTGCTCCGAAAAATCACTTCATTATCAAACGCGTAAAACTCCTACTACTGGAATTAGGCGAAAAAATCGCTTTCACAAAAACATCGATATCTCCGTTAAAAATGGACGGATTTTTACAATCTATGGCTTGTTGGATAGAATTACCGTGGGGAATCTTAGTCTAAAACATATTTTGTTTTAAAAGTTTTAAGGGGCAGATATTGAAAAGCAAACATCCAAAACCATTCAATAGCGTTCAGAGTGACGGAAAGACCTTTCATTTGCGACTAGTTTGATCAAAATCGGTGCAGCCATCTCTGAGATCTCGACCTATTTGTTGACAACACACACACACACACACACACACACGCACACACATACACACACACACCCACACCCACACACACACACACACACACACACACACACACACACACACACACACACACACACACACACACACACACACACACACACACACACACACACACACACACACACACACACACACACACACACACACACACACACACACACACACACACACACACACACACACACACACACACACACACACACACACACACACACACACACACACACACACACACACACACACACACACACACACACACACACACACACACACACACACACACACGGATATTTACTCAGTTCGTCGAGCTGAATCGATTGCTCTATGACACTCACCAACACCAGGAAATATAAAAAAAATACACAAAATCCTTTTGAATGATCGAAAAGTAAAGTTGCGTGAGTTAGCAGACATCGTAAAGATATCAAAAAACGCGTTGACTTTATATTATAAGCATTTGACAATGAGAAAGCTCTGTTCAAAGTGGGTGCCGCGTTTGCTCACTGTTGACCAAAAACGAGAACGTGTTGATGATTCTGAGTAGTGTTTGGCCATGTTCAAACGTAACGAATCGGAATTTTTGCGTCGATATGTGACAATGGATGAAACATGGATTCAGCGAGCAAGCGTCTTGAATGCTCTTAGAATCCTGGCCCTGATGGCATCTCGTCAATTGTGTTAAAAAAATTTGCTCCCAGTATCGCTACTCCATTGACCATCGTTTTCAATAGCTCGCTGTCATCAGGCATATTTCCAGACATCTGGAAAACTTCGCTATTATTCCCCGTTCACAAGAAATGCGATAAACATAGATTTTCCAACTATCGTGGTATTGCGTCATTAATTGCACCTTCTAAGTTGTTTGAGCTGATTATCATGGATTTCCTGCACCGTTATAGCTCACAGTACATTTCTATCGACCAACATGGATTCGTTCCCAAGCGTTCTTTAAACACAAATCTCTTTTGTTACACATCGCACATTATTTCTGAGATGGAGAAGGGTCATCAAACTGACTCTATCTATACCGATTTAACAACTGCTTTCGACAAGATCAATCATGATATCACTATTGCGAAACTCAACCGCATTGGATTCCATGGTAGATTTTTAGACTGGATAAAGTCCTATCTCGTTGACCGCAAAATGTCGGTAAAAATTGGTGACACTATTTCTAATTCGTTTACCATTACCTCTGGTGTGCCACAAAGTAGTCACCTAGGACCTCTCCTGTTCCTGCTTTACATCAACGACGTTAATCTCTTCCTGAAGTGCTTGAAGCTCTCGTACGCAGACGACTTCAAACTGTTTTTAAAACATTGATAGCCAATGCGATGCTAAATTTCTTCAACAACAACTTGATATTTTCGGAAATTGGTGTCAGATCAACAGGATGGTACTAAATCATTCCTTTCGTGACCGTCGTATCGATCGGATGGTAGTTTGCATTAGAGCAGCTGTGCGTTAATCCATTCTAATCCGTTTCAAGGTCATTTAATATCAGATCTTTTGTTCGTGAGCTTGTGCAGTAGATCAATACAGTATAAACAATAAATACCGTTAGACAGTGCCGGGTGCTATTGTGTTAAAACAATAAGATCAGTGAACCGACGTTCAGTGTGGTGCCGTGAACCGGTGCTGTGTGCATATTAATTCTCAGAGGCCGTTGTAACTAACGCTTGGCCTCAGCGGCCGAGTTGCTACGGATCATTAGCTAAGTATTATATTTTTTTCCTTCGTGTCCCTTTATCGTCTTATATTTTGACTCCCCCTATAATTTGCGCGGAACCTCAACCGCGCTATGGCAAGTCCATTAAATCCTCCCCTGCCCCCCGAAGATAAAATGGAAACAGATTTTAAATCTGCTCCAAATAGTAAGACTCACCGGGTTAAACAGTATCCCGAAGAGCCTTCACCCTCGGCCGGCCTTTATGTGGTTTATTTTCGGACCAAAGAGAAGAATAAACCGCTTAATATTTTGAAAATATCTAAAGACTTGGAGTCGAAATATGCAACATTGAAATTTATTTCAAAAATTCGTCCCGATAAGCTTAGGGTCTCGTTGACCAGTCTGAAACATGCTAATGAGATCGCTCGAAACGACCACTTTACGCGGGACTACCGCGTTTACATACCAGCTCGCGAAGTCGAGATAGACGGAGTGATCACGGATCCAAGTCTGACATGCGAGGACATTCTCAAACATGGGGTCGGATGTTTTAAAGATCCCTTGCTTAAGAATGTCAAGATACTGGACTGCAAACGTTTGCATTCAGTATCGATCGCCGCGGATGGGACAAAGTCTTATCCCCACTCGGACTCGTATCGGGTGACCTTCTCCGGCTCGGCTTTGCCGAAATTCGTTCTCCTGGCCAGGGTTCGTCTACCTGTACGACTTTTCGTACCACGGGTAATGAATTGCACTAGTTGTCAACAACTAGGACACACAGCTTCCCATTGTGGAAATCGGCCCCGCTGCTCGAAGTGTGGAGAGAGTCATGCGGATGGCGTTTGCGACAGAGACATTGAAAAGTGTCTTTACTGTGGGGCGGCCCCGCATGACCTCACAGCATGTTCTGCGTATAAATTGCGTGGAGATCATTTGAAACGATCTCTCAAGCAACGATCAAACCGCTCGTTCGCAGAAATGCTGAAAATCGCCACACCACCTGAACAGAACCCCTACACCTGTTTGTCTGCGGACGATTGCGACTCTGACGATCCTCAAGAAGGTACATCTTCAACTGTCCCTCGTAGTTTTAGGAAGAGGAAAAATATATCATCTCCTAAACTCCCTAGAAAGGGTTCGAAGATATCTCTTGAAGGCCCTCCAAAAGTAACAGCAGAAGGAAGTGTTGGTAAAAAAAACGAAAAGAAGAAGCCAAAAGCTCCTAGTTCCGGAGACTTGAAATCGGAGAAAGAATATCCAACACTTCCGGGGACACCCAAAACCCCGAAAGTCCCCAAGGAACCAGAAAACACATCAAGTGCTGGACTTGTAAAATTCAGTGACATTGTGGACTTTATATTTTCCGTCTTCAACATTTCTGACCCCCTAAAAGGTATTTTAATGACTTTCCTGCCAAAAGTTAAAATGTTTTTGATGCAGCTGACTGCAAAATGGCCCCTCCTCTCAGCAATCGTTTCCTTCGATGGCTAATTTTTCGAACGAGGTCAAGGATTCGATCACTGTTTTACAGTGGAACTGTAGAAGTATCATCCCGAAAATAGATCCTTTTAAATACTTAGTAAATAATCTGAAATGTGACGCATTTGCATTGTGCGAAACTTGGTTAACTTTTGATGTATCACTAAACTTCCACGATTTTAACATTATTCGCCTGGATCGAGATAATCCCTACGGAAGAGTACTTTTGGGGATCAAAAAGTGCTATTCCTTCTTTCGAATTAACCTCCCCTCGATATCAGGTATTGAAGTTGTCGCATGTCATGTCACAATTAAAGGCAAGGACCTTTGTATTGCTTCCATCTATATTCCCCCTAGAGCCTCAGTTGGGTACCACTGGCTCAGCAGTATCATGCAACTTCTTCCCGGACCGACGTTAGTTCTAGGAGACTTTAACTCTCACGGTACGGGATGGGGTTGTCTTCATGATGATAACAGATCAGCTATGATCCATGATATTTGCGACAACTTCAATATGACAATCTTGAATACGGGAGAAATGACACGAATTCCCGCACCACCAGCAAGACCAAGTGCGCTGGACTTATCCCTCTGCTCGACATCGCTACGGTTGGATTGCACGTGGAAAGTAATCCCTGATCCCCACGGTAGCGATCATCTGCCTATCGTAATTTCAATCGCCAGCGGATTAAGACCATCGGAAACAATCAATGTTTTGTATGACCTCACACGAAATATTGATTGGAAATGCTACGCAATATCGATATCTGAGAAACTAGAAACAACACAAGAACTTCCTCCGGAGGAAGAGTATACGTTTATGGCTGGCTTGATTCTCGACACTGCGATTCAAGCTCAGACGAAACGTATACCCGGCGCGAATACTAACATTCGTCCTCCCAACCCGTGGTGGGACAAAGAGTGCTCATCACTGAACGCGGAAAGATCTTTAGCATTCAAAAAGTTCAGAAAATATGGAACACCTGATAATTATAGAAATTACGCAGCGCTAGATAAGCAAATGAAGAACTTAGTTAAAGCAAAGAAACTAGGTTACTGGCGACGGTTTGTTGACGGATTAACAAAAGAAACATCGATGAGCACTCTTTGGAACACAGCCCGACGAATGCGCAACCAAAAACAACGAACGAAAGCGAGGAATATTCTAACCGCTGGATATTCGATTTCGCTAAAAAAGTATGTCCTGATTCTGTTCCGGAACAGAAGATATCCCGCGCCGCGACTTCGAATACAAACGAAACACCGTTTTCGATGGTAGAGTTCTCACTTGCGCTCTTGTCGTGTAACAATAAGGCCCCGGGGTTAGACAGAATTAAATTCAACTTGTTGAAAAATCTTCCTGACTCTGCCAAAAGGCGCTTGCTGAATTTGTTTAACAAGTTCCTCGAGGGTAATATTGTTCCACACGACTGGAGACAAGTGAGAGTTATCGCCATTCAAAAACCTGGGAAACCAGCCTCCGATCACAATTCGTATCGGCCGATTGCTATGCTTTCCTGTATCCGGAAGTTGTTCGAAAAAATGATTCTCTTCCGTCTAGACAATTGGGTCGAGACTAATGGTTTACTTTCAGATACACAATTCGGCTTCCGCAGGGGTAAAGGAACGAACGATTGTCTTGCGTTGCTCTCAACCAAAATTCAAATGGCATTTGCTCGTAAAGAACAAATGGCATCAGTATTTCTAGATATCAAGGGGGCTTTTGATTCAGTTTCTATAAATATCCTATCTAAGAAGCTGCACCAGCATGGTCTTTCGCCGGTTTTGAACACCTTTTTACATAATCTATTGTCCGAGAAACACATGTATTTTGCACATGGTGATTTGTCGACAATACGATTCAGTTACATGGGTCTTCCTCAGGGCTCATGCTTAAGCCCCCTTTTATACAACTTTTACGTAAACAACATTGATGAATGTATCAACACATCTTGCACGCTAAGACAACTTGCCGACGACAGCGTTGTGTCCATTATAGGACCCAAAGCTGCCGATCTCCAAGGACCATTACAAGATACCCTCGACAACTTGTCGACATGGGCTCTTCAAATGGGTATCGAGTTCTCTACGGAGAAAACTGAGCTGGTCGTATTTTCAAGAAAGCGAGAACCAGCACAATTACAGCTTCAACTAGGGGGTGAAACCATAGCTCAGGCCTTCACATTTAAATATCTCGGGGTCTGGTTCGACTCCAAAGGCACCTGGGGATGTCACATTAGATATCTGAAACAAAAATGCCAGCAGAGAATCAATTTTCTTCGCACAATAACCGGAACTTGGTGGGGTGCAAACCCAGGAGACCTGATCAGGCAGTACCAAACAACGATATTGTCCGTAATGGAATATGGATGCTTCTGCTTCCGATCCGCCGCGAACACCCATTTCATTAAACTGGAAAGAATTCAGTATCGTTGTTTGCGTATTGCCTTAGGTTGCATGCAGTCGACTCATACGATGAGTCTCGAAGTGCTCGCGGGCGTCTTACCGTTGAAAAACCGATTCTGGGATCTCTCATATCGATTGCTAATCCGATGCGATATCTTGAATCCGATGGTGATTGAAAACTTCGAAAGGCTTGTCGAACTCAATTCTCAGACCCGTTTTATGTCCTTGTATTTTGATTACATGGCTCAGAATATTAATCCTTCTTCGTTTGTTTCCAACCGTGCTCATTTCTTGGATACTACTAATTCTACTGTGTTTTTCGACACATCCATGAGAGAAGAAATTCGTGGAATTCCGGATCACGTGCGCCCTCAAGTGGCCCCGAATATTTTTTATAATAAATTTAGAACAGTCAACTGTGAAAATATGTTTTACACTGACGGATCAAACATCAAGAAGTCCACAGGCTTCGGAATCTTCAATCAGAACATCACCGCTTCGTACAAACTCAGTGATCCGGCTTCAGTCTACGTCGCAGAATTAGCTGCTATTCAGTACACCCTCGAGATCATTGAAACCTTGCCCAAAGACCATTACTTCATTGTCACGGACAGTCTAAGTTCAATAGAAGCTCTCCGCGCAGTGAAGCCAGGAAAGTATCCCCCATATTTCCTGGGGAAAATACGGGAACATTTGAGAACTTTATCTGAACGGTCTTATTTAATATCGTTAGTCTGGGTCCCTTCGCATTGTTCCATTCCGGGCAATGAAAAGGCAGACTCATTGGCTAAGGTGGGCGCATTAGAAGGTGATATTTATGAAAGACCAATCTGCTTCAATGAATTTTTCAGTATCTCTCGTCAGAAAACTCTCGAAAGTTGGCAAACTTCATGGAGCAATGGCGAACTGGGACGATGGCTGCATTCCATTATCCCTAGGGTATCGACGAAACCTTGGTTCAGGGGGATGAACGTGAGTCGTGACTTCATTCGTGTGATGTCTCGGCTCATGTCAAACCATTACACCTTTAACGCGCATCTCCGGCGTATTGGAATCGTGGAGAGCGGTCTCTGCGCTTGTGGTGACGGTTATCAGGACATCGAGCATGTCGTATGGACGTGTACGGAGTATCGTGACGCCAGGTCTTTATTAAAGGACTCCCTAAGGGCCCGAGGTAGACCACCTGAAGTTCCGGTCCGAGATGTGTTGGCTAGTCGGGATATCTCTTATATGCTTCTTATATACCAGTACCTCAAACACATTAATATCCAAGTGTAATCTGTTATACCTCGCTCAGAAAGTATAATCTCCACCTACAGGTTCGACACTAACATCCGCTCGATTCTCTCGATCACCGTCCCTGTCCACCATCTTCATTGTAACTAACAAGATCTTTTTTTGTCACTAACTTTTCGTTCCCCCCTTCCATGTCTCTTCACCATCTCGATGGCAACTAATTAGATCTCTGTAGTTTTCAGACATTTTGTTTCCATACCCCCTATTTACCTCGGTTTTCACAATATTTACTTTTTTTATTTTCTCATCTCTTCGTAACATCACCATCACCGCCTACGGTCCTACGCTCCAGACGATGACCAGCATGCGGGCCACCCGCCGGGCCTTCGTAGCCTGGGGGTGTTTCCCGCGGACCCACACGGACCGAAGGATGCGGCCAACATGGACATTTGCAAACGCCATATGGGAGACCCTCATGCAATATCCAATTCACCGGCATTACATAATGATACTATTCTAGTTTTAATATAGTCGTAATTAAGATTAGTAAATACCCTTGGCATCTTAGAGCTTAAGCAGTGTGCCTTAAAATTGTATTATAATATTGAATAAAAAAAAAAAAAAGGATGGTACTAAATGCTTCAATGTGTTCTACAATAACGTTCAGTCGCAAAAGAAAACCAATAATTTTCAACTATTCGCTTCATGGGACCGAATTAAATAGAGTAAGCTGCATTAAAGATCAAGGAGTCCTACTTGATAGCAAATTAACTTTTTGCGATCATGTATCATATATCGTTTCTAAGGCATCCAAACAACTCGGATTCATTTTCCGAATGACGAAATCATTCAGTAACATACACTGCTTGAAAGCATTTTATATTGCCCTGGTTCGCTGTGTTCTTGAGTTTTCTGCAGTTGTGTGGTCACCTTATTACCATAACGGGGTACAACGCATTGAAGCTGTGCAGTCGTCCGTTTTGTCCTACGTTGGCTACCTTGGAGAGACCCCCATAACCTTCCCAGATACGAACTTAGATGTAATTTAATTGAACTTGAGATTCTTAGTGATCGACGCAATGTTTCGAAAGCAATGTTTGTTTACGATTTAATTCTGGGAAACATCGACTGCTCCAGCCTTCTCGGACAACTCGATATAAATATCAGACGCAGAACTCTTCGGAATAACTATTTTCTTGTCCCCCCAGTTCGCTAGAACGAATTATGCGAAGAACGGACCTGTATCGAGCATGATTCGTATATTTAATCGTTGTTGTACTATATTTGATTTTAATCTGTCTCGTACTACTCTCAGACGCTCATTTATAGTTTTTTTTAAGGACTTGACCTAAGAATGACATTTCTTATAATTCGTATGTTTGTATTTAAGTTTGTGAGTGCTAAGTAAGGAGTGTACCGATAAGCAGTTAGCAACATTCAAACAGTTATTACTCTGAAATGGCCTAATTTTTTGCAGCGTGTTTTGCGGTGACATGTTTGTTTACATGTCAATAACAGCTGCGCAATCGATTGGTTTCGGTACGGTTTATCGTTTCAATGATGAGTCGAATTGATCCGGAAACGCGAAAGAAAATTCTGCACACTTGGTGCTCAGAAAGTGGTGTCACGTACAACGAAATTGCAAAACGGGTGAAGTACATCAGGAAAAACCCATCGGCGTCGACGCGGGATTTGACCAAGCAGTTCAACACCAGCATCGGGATGATTCAACGGATCAAAGTTCAGAACTCCCTGAAAACGTACAAGAAACAGAAGGTGCCGAAAAAGTCCCTGGTACAGCAAGTTCAGGCCAAAACAAGAGCGCGAAAACTGTATAACCGGATTCTACAGAATAAAGACGGATGCATCCTGATCGACGACGAAACCTACGCCAAGGAAGACTCTCGAGCGCTGCCTGGACCGCAATATTATACGAAATCGGTGTACCAGATCCTGGACGACGCTGACACCACGTTGGCGATGGAAAAGTTTGGGCAGAAGGTGTTGGTCTGGCAAGCAACTTGTATCTGTGGTTTACGGTCGTCGATTTTCTTCACGAAGGGCACAATTAACGCCAAGGTGTACGAGGAAAAATGTCCGTTCTACAGTGGTTGTCAAAAAATAATGTACAATTCGTGGAAAAGGACTAAAAAAGAACCCACCGAACTGCCCGGATCTTCAGCCAATTGAAAGGTATTGGGCAATTGTTAAGTAGCACTTTCGGAAGGAAGGTACAGTGTCCCAAAACATGCAGGAGTTAAAAAAACTGAACAGCTGCCACCAGGAAAGTCACAAAAGTAACTGTGCAGAATTCAATGAAGAATGACAAGTCCAAAGTGCGAGCGTTTCACAGAAACTAGGATTTTCTTCACTATAATCAGTGAAATGCAGAGAAATGTAATTTTTCTACAATATATCTAAAACTGATTTTAAAATATGTTTTTTTACACTTTTTTATTCAATAATCAATGTTGCTAACTACTTTTCGATACACTTCTTATATTATGTTAGTTTGTAAGTGTACCTTGTATCATAAATTAAATAAACATAGATTTCCCAGTGCAATACTAATGTAGTTGAGAAACCCGTGACAGCAAAAGCACCGTCTGGTGGAGAATGGGTGCGTAAATGCTCCTAAAATGCATGCATAAAGTTGCCTGCGCATTTAACAAAACCACAGTAGCTAATGGAAAAAAGTACACCCGTTTCTCACTAGAGGTGCTGTTAGTGTCACCGTACAGTCGGAAATCTATGTTTATTTGATTTATGCTTGTATTTAATTATAATTAATTAATGTATCATTTGGATGTGATTATCTGTTGGTACAAAAGATGAGGAGGTTTTATGCCTACTGGAGAGAGACAGACTTAATAAGTATCAACTGAACTTTTCCCTGCTCCAAATAAATAAATAAAAAAAAATTAGTTCAATTGGCTGCAAAGGTTATGGCCTCGGAATTTTGGGATGTGCATGGTGAGTCCCGACCTGGAAGGATTCGTAGTGTCAGTAGAATCGTAGCACCAGCCATGCAATGGTTCTGTACACTCTGAATCGGCTGCGAAATCTGTTGAAACAGGAGGTCGAATTCCACTACAGGAATGTAATACCAAGGCTTTACTTATGGTGTAATATTTATCGACTATCTTGAGAAAGGAAATACCATTAACAGTGAATATTGTATAGCGTTACTGGAGCGTTTGGAGAGGAAGCGTATGGCAAAGGAAAATTTTTCATTTCATCAAAACAACGCACCGTGTCACAAGTCAATCAAAATAAAGACAAAACTAAATGAAGCATTCACAAACACTGAGTACCGCCATCGATCCAAATCTATTCAGAAAATTCCACTAGACAAACAAATCCCTCGTTATCTTCCATTCCTGGTATGAAGCTTATCGCGTATCACTGTTCCGTTGCCACGTCGTCCATCAATTGCTTGTTTCGATTGCTTCCAGCTGAACAAGTTCGACTAATTAGTTTTCATGGTAACTCATCCTGTTCCTAATAGGCTACCGCTGAACGCGCGCTGCTATGAAAACTATATCCTCGAAACAGTGGCAGTGTTTCGATTGTTTGGAATAACTAGGGAAATTTTTTTCCACCAATCCACGCACTTCCTCACCCGTCGACCGAGCCCTTGTCCTGGTAGGAAGAAGTATTTCACTGACAGCCCGTGGTGCTGCTATAATTAGTGGGGACCAGCTGGTGCAGTTATGTACCGTTAGCCGGACACATAATTTCACGCAGTGTCATGTTTAGCACATTTTCAAAACATTGGTGTTATGGTTTGTTTAGGGGTTTTGTTGCGGTTTCCTGGACACGCGTGACTAGGACGAGATGGAGCTCATTTGGGTCGCAGAGTCACAAATTTCAGAGTTTTATTAGTTTGACTAGTACAAAGCAAAGATTACGCTTCCCATATAGGGAAATTTGAACGGAAAATGCCGTCGATTGATTCAGCGCTTTTATTTCCCAAATAGGTCCTAACACTCTACGCACTAGGGAAATTAGCTTGCATCCAATGAAATGATGCATACGGGGGAAAACTGAAAGGAGAACGTTGCCCGGCGCTACTATAGTGCCAATTAGCATCTGAAATACAACATCATCTCTCGTACTCATAATCATAGTCAAGTGCGGTGCCAATGATCCTACAACTACTTCAACGCCACTTTGAACATGGTGTTACGTTGCGTTGTTGATGACAAGTCCCATGGTTGTGTTGACAAATACACGAAATTGAACCACCTTCCGACCTCCACAACCCCAAAACGATGTGACGAGTTACGAGTAGTTTAGCGACGGCTCAAAATAATTCGGTTCAATCGACCGTGGCCGGTAACACCGCTTCTATAAGCGGTTCGTTTAGTGAACATGCATGCTTCCATCGCACGATCTCGGCATTCAACCAAGGAGAATTTACTAATTGCGAAGTATAATACATCTTCTCATGCCTGCGTCCCAAAAGTGCAAGCCAAAAATGGGAATAAACTTCTCAATTTAATAGCATTACCTATGTATTACAGTATTTCTAACATTCGATTCTTCTTAAGAAGTCGGCTGAACAATTTGGCAATGACTTGCGTCAGGTAAATTTCAATTTTTCAAAAGGCTATCCAATCGATTTCGAATCAACCAAATCCCGAACCACATCTCGGAACGCGATATCAAGGACAATTATTGTATAATAATAATCTACAATAAAATGAAAATTTATTCGTTATAACATCTGGTTTATAATAGCCGAAATTCCTAACGAAATGTTAGTTTTTAAAGTTAAAGTTGTTTTCTTCAATCCTAGGCAGCCGGCTACCGAGAGAAAAAGAAAGAGTCATTTTAATTGAAGTCCAATTAGTCCTACACTGAGGTGCTACAATAATGATAAAATAAAACGATAGTTGGCTTATTTCAATTTACAGTTGATCATTTTCGAATGAACCAATTCTTACGAACTACTATCACTAGGTTCAGTGATCTTCGATTTGGCTCAAAGTGGTCGATAACGCAACTAGATAAAAAATTGCTATATAGTTACGGTGGTTTTGAATTTGTTGCTCAATTTCCTTTTTACCTTTTTCATATAGAAAGATTATGCATTGTGAAAACTGAAACGCAATTAAAGGTCTTATGATCCCATAGCCTGCTATTAAATTTCATCCTGATCCGACTTCTGGTTCCGAAGTTACATGGTGATATGTACTAAAAATGAACAAAATATGCACTCACTTTCTTCAAAGATGGCAGAACCGATTTTCCCAAACTTTCAAATGAAAGGTCCTATGATTCCATAGCTTGCTATTGAATTTCATTGGGATCCGACTTCCGGTTCCGGAGTTACAGGGGAATATGTGAACATTGGATTAAACAAAATGTGGTCAATTTTCTCGGAAACGGCTTAATCGATTTTCACAAACTAAGATTCAAATGAAAGGCCCTATATTTTTTTCGAAAATTTCTAGAACATTTTATCTGGATCTGACTTACAATTCCAAAACTAAAGCGTGATAAGTATTTTTTCATACATGAAGGTCAAAAAAAGGTGCAAACCGCAAAAAACTGACTGATAATTCTCCCAGTTTGCAGAACTTGTTAGTTTGTGGGCAAATAAACTTAATTTGGCACTACTGGTCTACACTTTTCCTGTTCCGGAAACAACGGAAGTAGTGCAGAAAACCTCCAAAAGTAAAACTCACTTCGGTTTCTCAGCGACGATTAAACCAATTTTCGCAAATCACAAATTTAAATTAAAGCTCAGCTTGCCTCAAAAGCTACTGTGAAATTTCATCCGAATCCAACTTCCGGTTCCACGTTTACAGGGCGATGAGCATTAAAGCTTTCAAACCGCCATATAGAATGACTATACAATACCGGTACGTGCAAAGTGGAAGAAGAAAACACAACACGAACGATGCGGGCTTTGTTCTGTCTCGCACATGCTATAAAGAAAATTAAACGGCTACGAAAGTCTGCTACTGGTGTGTGATTTTGGTAAACAAAAAACGATACTGCGGTTGATAAAAAGCTTAGCTATTTTATGATAAGTGCGACCGAAAGAATAAAAGAATATCAATTAATTGAAATTTATTTCAAAAAAACATGCTTCGGAACTTCATGCTTCGCTATGCATATGCAATTTTCACAGCCGGTAGTGCAGTAAAACCGTGCCGGTGGTGTAGTGGTGTCAATGAAACAGCAAATAATATGTTATAAAAACTATTTTGTATAATAATAATAATAATAATAATAATAATAATAATAATAATAATAATAATAATAATAATAATAATAATAATAATAATAATAATAGTAATAATAATAATAATAATAATAATAATAATAATAATAATAATAATGTTAAATATGAAATATAGTTCATATGAAGATAATGAAGTCCCTCTCCTAAATAAGCTCGAAAAAAAATCACAACCCAGCTGATAGTTTGTTGCTAATTAATAACGGTGGTTTAGAATCTGTTGCTCAATTTTTTACTGAGTAATTCGCTAAGTACTTGAAAAAATTAAAAATAATCTAAACAACAAACTCAAAACCCCCGTAACTAATTAGCAACAAATTATTCTCCTTTTCAAGTTATCTCTAAGGTGCTTCGCTTCGGCCGACGTTTCGAAGGAATATTCCTTCATCTTCAGGGCAAAACGACAACAAATATTTTTCGTCAAGTCGATTGAAACATCGTAATTAATCGAATGATTAAAAGAAGAGAGGATAAATGCAAACGTCACTCGATTCCCTACGACAAACCGAAACCAAAATATCTTTTGCATGGCCATTTAGTCGAATTTCAATTCTAATTGTTTCTTCTATATGTTGAAAATCTATAAAGTTTAACTACAAAGGGAGTCTAAAATATGATGAATTAAAATGGAGTATGGAAACCAAAAGGTATCACAATCGATTCTCAAAGCTTCCGACAGAATATGAATACTGCACAGCATACGACTTTCACTGAAAACCGAAAATAACTGAAAGGGTAAACGAAAGGAAGAACATAATTTCAAAAATAGTATTCCGTTATAACCGGCTATAACCTTTTTACGATTTTTCATCGCCTTATAGTACCGGAACCAGAGCCTGAATCCAGATAAAATTTAGCAAGTACTTGAAACACTTTAAGACCATTTTTTGGATTCTAAGTTTGGGAAAATCAACCTAAGTTCGATTTTAGAGTGTTTGACTACTGTTTCAATAATTCCGGAACCGGGGACCGGTAATATCTGTGTGTGTATGAAACATTTTTGTTCACTAACTTTGCTCAGAGATGACTGAACTGATTTCCAAAAACTTAGATTCATATGAAAGGTCTTCCAATGCTTCAAGTACTTCCTAGATTTTTCCTGGATCCAACTTCAGATTAAAAAATTACAGGGTGATAGGTGTTAAACATTTCAATTTCATGATTTTTTCAGCAAGTCCTAAGTAAACAGTAGCAATTTTGGTTTGAATATTTTGAATCTTGCTATCAGGTGACTAAATAATGTCGATTTAGTTACGCCGGTTCCGGAAGTACCGGGAACAGTGGTAAAAAAATTCAGGACTTCAATAAAAGGGTTTACATTATAATAAACTTATTCCAAATTTTACCTACTCCCGGTTCCGGAATTATAGGGTGAAGAGTGCTTAAACTTTTAAACCGTAGCTTAAAGCAACGATGCAAAACAAAGGTCAGGGTCATTTCACCGAAAGGGTTACCTCGCCGAAAAGATCATCTCGCCGAATGACATTTCGTCGAATGACATTTCGTCGAAGGCCATTTTGCCGAAGGTCATTTCGCCGAAGGCTGTTCGCTGAAATGATTTAAAATAAAGACAAATTGAAGATGAAAGTGTTTACGTTCGTTTTGTCAACCTACAATCGTACTTCTGAAATATCTCATATTTAAAATATCGGAAAAATTCATTTCCCCGCGTTTAATCCAGAAAGACTAGTTTCTTGATTTTTTTCAATTGATCCATGATCCTAAGAACGGAATTCCCAAGAATCAAAATATTTGCTATGGTATATTTAACAGGCAAATGATTGGTTCCATTCTCCGTTAACTGAGTGCAGATGAAAAAATATCTAATGCGGCTTCGCCACGTCGTTTTTGTTCGTGCGATGTCCGACCTCGCTACCACTCGTTCGGACCTAACTTAAGAAAAGAATTCGAGCTAACCTAAGAAGAATTATCAATTATTCAGGAGACATAAAAACAAATAAATATTTTCGATTAATAGCTAGCTTTCGGCGAAATGGCATTCGGTGAATCGACTTTCGTAAGACCTTTTTTAAATTCAAGCTCGCGAAAATCTTTTCAACCCTGTTCGAGAAAAAAAGTGCATCAAATTTTGAGCACAAACGAATTGATTCTGATGGTATATACAAAAATCGATTATGCACAGTGACTGTTCTTCTTTTCTATGCGAGAATGGCATGCCGTTCTATAGATCCTATTCGGACTCCCATGGAAATCATAGGACATATGCGTTGCTCATGCTATATTTGGAGAAATTGGCCTTCGGCCTCAATTTACAGGTACGACCGCCTTGTGAAGACGATCGTCACTGTTTTCGAGCATTTTTGCGGTTTATTTGATAAAAATGAATTCAGCAAAGTACACAAAATGCGAATGCAGAGAAATGGACATGTAACACGAATGCCTAAGAAGAGTGACTAAAAGTCATCCTTTGAGAGTCTAAAAGGGCAGTTTACGTGCGCACGAAACACTATTCTCTTTGAACGACCACTATCGAGAAATATACCACAGTAAATTGCAATTGGCACTTTTTACTAACCCCCCTAAAAGACCTAAAAGATACGAATAATCGATTTCGTTTGCCACTCTGAACGCAGAATTCAATTCAGGCATTTCCAATGAAATTCTTGGCTCCAACTGGAATCGGCTAAATTGGAACCCAGGTGATCCGGGTCACTTCCACGTATTGACCATTTTATCGAATTTCTAATTGGTGCAAATTTGCCACCATGTTCGGAGGTGCGATCAGGGCAAACCGAACCGTTCGAAGCGAGCATTGTTGCACAGGAAACTAAATATCACCAACCCCGCAAAGCTGGGTGGTTCCAATTTTGCGGTATTGCATCGCCGTTGCCACCAACTGTAGCACCCCATTTGACATTTAATACTTTTTCGCGTGAATCGCCACGTTGAAGCTGCGAGTCAACTGTTATCATGTGGTCCTGCGGTCGGTACATTATTGGTTGTAATTTATTTGCTGACGCATCCACTTCCCCCAATCATCGGTTGCCGTTTGCTATTTGCAGATTCCAGAGAATATTGTACGGATGGTTTTCAGTGAATTGGATTTGTCGGACTGATTTTTTTTTTCTCATCTGCCTGTGCTCGATTCGGTTCCAATGAACGAAATATTTGATATTTTCATTTCTAAGCACGGGACTGGTTTACCGGAATGAATTGGCGTGGGCAGTACTGTGAAACAAATCAAACAAAAAAAAAAGAGATGATGGAAATCCCTCAACTAGTTTTATGACAGGATTTATGGCACCATTTACAATGAAACTGTTCCACTTTCCAAACACTTTCATCGATATCGATCCTACGGTAGGGTGATTAGAAGTGTAACTACTCTATTTGTGGATATGAATTTCAACTCTCTGGGGTTTAATGAAAACCATCAGCCGCTTTTTCCCTAAATGAGAACAAAAAGTTGCTGGCTGAATCTAAACCGGAATAACACAAAGATTATCAAGACCATCTGTTATTGAATTACAATTTAAAAATGCAAATATATTGTTTGGAGAGATTGTCATTACTTCAGAAATAAATTGGAAGCAAAATTTACCAAAAAAATAAATGATTTCAATTAATCATGTTTTCTCCCAGAAACATTTCACCTATAACATGACCAAAGACAATCGATATCAACGAGTCGTAATCGTACTTGGATACAAGAAATAGAAATTTTGATTCAGAAGCGAAAATATTTCGATCTAAAGAAAGTACGTGACATTCAATTGAACAAAAGCTATAGTGCTGTGATAGTTTTAGTGTACTTTCAGTTCACCTCGGAGAGTGAGGAAATTTAACTCGTAGCTAGCAACAACAACACGTACTAAAGAAGGGTGTACGCCATCACATCACAAGAAAATATTCGGCCAAATTCATTCATTAAACCGATCATCTCCAAACTATGAGGGAACTAAATCAAAAATATTATTAAACTTAATTCATGTTCGCTTTATTTAATTTCAAAACAATATTCAAATCCATAAACCATGAACCTCTTCACACCACTCATAAGGTCTTGCACAACGTTTGGACTAAAATTTTTTGGCATGTAAATCAAAAACATTCACATCTTCCTCCAATTTTACTTTTTTAGCCTGCTGTCAGATCGTTTTCGCTGTTATTCGGTACAAAATTGACCTCATTAGCCTTGTACTACTCCAAAACATCTTTCGAGTAATGGCACGAAGCTAAATCCGACCAAAAATTAGGAGGAGTTTCTTTATGTGTTGGTTGGTAAATTATGTATTTTCTGGCAAACTTTGACATATTCTACTTTCTACCGTCTTTTGGGCCATCAAATTTATGAGCAGTAAAAAGAAGGATTCACAGAAGCTACCGGAAATCAGTTTCCACGTACGTCTCGGCATCCAGAGTACGGTTTTATCTGTGTACATGATTTTCCTACCGTATTCTGCCATTCGTTGTGATTCGGTGCTTTTTGAACTTTGTTCGAGTTCTTCTAGTTTTTTCGCGTCTTAATCGAAAGTTTCACTTAACTGTATATCGCTCAACGCATCTCTTACAGAACAATTTGGATTTCCCTTGAAAACTTGAGCTACCTGTTTGTAATCCTTTTCCACTATACGAAGACCCATTTTGGACACTACTTTCATGCATATCACCAGTTTATCGTTCGTTGCTCTGATTTAAAACACGAGATACCGTAGACTGTTCAATTTCCTGCTTCCAGCCGACGGCACGATGAGAGAGATCCGGATTTTCAAGGTATGGCAGCAAAATTACTTTATGCCGCTACTGTTCTTCCGACTCAAGCATCACTACGATTGTACAAGTCTCACCTCAAAATTTAATATCCCACTGGAAAAAAGTTACAACCATTTAAAAGTGATGCAATTTGATTCCATATACCCTTTACGTCGATTTTATAGATCGACCTACGGAAAAACATTGAAATGTCTCCAATGGAAAGGTTATTACGTTAATGAATTGAAGTCAATAATGACAAAGGTGAAAACTGCTTTAACATTGTACAACCAATTCCCTTTTATGTGACTTTCGATTGCACTGGAAGGTGCTAATGTAAATCGCTGATCACCTACAAAAACCAACAAATCATGTGTCAATACTGCCTACAGGCGATTCACTGTGGAAATCCTTGTGAAGATTGTAGACAAAAAGCCACACACCTACGGCCATGAAATTATTATCAAAAACCTTGAAATCTATCAAAAAATCACTTATTTCGAATACAAAAAGAGCATTCATATCATTGTACTACATGTGAAGAAGCTTAAAAAGCCTTCAATTGCCATATTTACGCAGTTAGGGTGGTTCAATTTATTTTCATTTTATTTGATGTTCAAAGCAACCGTCCCACCGAAAATATTTTTAAAAAAATCGGGGATATTCTAGGCACTATCACGAAGCTCTTCAATTTTTTATCACATATTTTGAACTTGTATTTCTTACATTAAAAATACTTTTAAATTTCGAAACTCATGTTTCTACAATTCGAATTTTTGTATTACTCTGGATATTTTTAGGTAAAAAACAAATAATTTCTAGACACACCAAGTGAAGTACTTCGGTTTCATAATATTTAAGAACATGGAACACTAAATTTTTAGAAATTTCCTTAAAAAAATTAACATTCAACCATGCGTCTCCATCAAAGTTATATTAGAAGAAAACGCATGGTGCATAACTTCTAGAAATAAGCACCATGCGTTTCCTTCTGATAGAGCTTCAATAGAAAAGGCAGTTGTTTGTTCATTTATTTTAGAAAATTCAAATATTATGTTCAACCTTTTTTCTAAATCTTATGAAACGGAAGCTTTTTAACGCGTACAAGAAATATTTATTAAACATTGAAAACTCCAGAGACGTGTGAAATAATGTAAAAAAAATTTTGGAAATTTTTGAAATGCAAGAAATACATCTCCAAAACAATTGTAAACCTTTCCGATAGTATCTAAAATCTGTGGCTTCAAAAATCAAATAAAATAAAAATTGATAGAACCATCCCAGTTTCATCAATGTGACAGTTGAAAGGTTTAAATTTTTGGGAAAATTGTCTCCAGCCCAAGTGTCTCTTTCAAATGTGGTATAACAATATCAATTTTCTTTGAGGCAGATTTGACATCATTCTCCGACTAGAGCCTTTGAATTTAGGACCAACATTTAAGCATTTCTTTTTCTAAAGTTCCAGAGTACCATTTTAGTTTGGTTTCTGTTCAATATGACTAGTAATACCAAGGGTATTTTAATTTGTGTTTTTTTCAATAGAATTAATAGAGAATTTATTTTTAACAGTTTTGGCTTGTTTTCTTTCAAGCAATGCATCAAGGTGACAGTGGGGGGCAAAATCTGTAGAGTATGGTGGGTGCGATAATGTTTCTCAATTCATTTCTAATATGTGCTCCAGCTTTTAGGCTCTGGTGAGCCATCTAGCAGTCCAACCGGCATACGTCAACCAACATCCCTGGTATGAAAAAGGACCAACATAATCCGTTCAACGGAAAAGTATCACTTGGGTTATATCCTATTTAACACGATAAAGTAATTGTATATTTCATTTATAGTCTCATATATCTGGAATTACTCATTTATGAGCATTGCTGAATCGAGCAGTGTCCTAAAAATGGATTCTGCGAGAAGGAATTGGTGTTGTTCGGATAGATCAAAAGAAGCGTCGTAGTATAACTTGCGATCAACAATTCAGAAGATGTCCAAAACAATTCTCACTAGGCTTTCGGGCAATTCTCACTATGCGCAAGTTACCTATGCGAGTTTCAGCCAGCTTTCCTCAAAATGATGATGCGATCACACCATGGTAAAATGCTCTCTTAGCGGAAAGAAATATCCTTTGATTTGGCAAACGATTAAAAGCTACGGACAAAAAACTGAAGTTATCGTTCTAAATTTTAACTCTAACTGTACAAGATTGAGTGTCTGAAATATACATTCATGAAAGTACACAAGAAGTAAGCCCCAAAAAACTGTGGCAAGATTTAGCTTGCTGCCACCACAGTCGAGAGATACTTCAGTGGTAATGTGAAAACTGGGTTTATTCTCTTCGAAAACATACTATTTTTCGAAAGAAAACGATAAGAAAGCTGGGTTTTGTTGCGAATGAACCATGTTGATAGTTTTCACTTTAGCTAGTTGTGCAAGACTGTTTTCGCTCATATATCTTAGTAACTCAATAAAGAAGCACATTAAATTTTTGGATTCCTGGCCGAAATCTCCTGATGATGCCATCTTTTGTAATACACTGGAATCTTTCTTTTTGATTGCAAACTATTGCGCTTTATTAAATTAAATTTTCAAAAATTCTGAATTCGTTGGCGATAAAATAATAGTAATAATTTTCATCAAGCTAACATTTCATTTCAGTAAGAAAAACAGACTACTGACGCGTATAAAGTTGTAGCCACTTCATGTAGAACAAATTACCTATAAAAAAAGGAAGAAAAATATGATCAGCGATAGTTTTGAAGCACACTTGCAATAAAGTTTTTTCGAACAATCAAAACGCAATCACCGGAATGTTATACGATTTCCGTTGGTATCTCCCGCGGATGCAGCAACGTGCAGTAGACTTTGTCATTGTCCCAAGCATGTAGCAAATAATTCAATGAAAACTTTCCACAGTATTTTAACCCCATCAAAAACATACGATTCTGTCCAACCCAGCTGCGGCACATCCACCTCCTCCGATTTTTCCGAACACGTAGACGAAGATTCGGATTCGAGGAACCAGAAAACCAGTTGCAAAAATGAGCTGACTCAACTAACGCGAAATCGACGAAACGACTCGATAATTCAGGCTTTTGAATTGGTCTAAGAGTTAATTTTTGAGGTGACAAACAGGAAACATTTCTGCAGAATTTTGTTTTGCTGCACTGGCATGTGTTCTAAAGGGTGACGGGCACAGAATTGCTCCGAGTGACTTGGCCGTAAATTGCTTTTCTAACATAGATAATGAAACATCCGTTCTGTAGCAAAAATGAGTCAGATTGCGGATCCATTTGGATCTGTAGCAACCGGAGCAAGCTACATTTTCACTCAAACTCAAAACTCAAAAGTTTCTATCACAGTAAGTCTAACGTTTTATCACTCTCTGAGTTAGTAGAAAAATGAGAGGATGCAAATGAACTTGCGTTCCGTGGGTCAACAGTGGTCGCGAAATCGATAAGAAATAGGTTATAATTATATCGTTACACTAATAACCTACAACACTTTGGCTGGGCTGCCTTCATCGGTAACACTAGAAGCAAGTGACAGAGTGATCACAGGATCGATATCCATTAAAAAAATAATGTTTATATGAATACGCAATTAACCAAGAACGTAAGAACGTAATGCTTTCACACATGTGTTCCCGAAGAATATAGCGAACAAACGGATCCGTTCGAACAGGTCTGCTGGAAAATGTTTAGATCGAGAAACGAATATGTTTTTATACTGGTTCTCTAGCTTCGAAAAACGAACAAAACAATCAACCGAAAAACTGCCAACGTGCGGTGTTTTCCATTTTCATCTTCAGGATTTTTCACCGTATCGCTATCGTCATCTTAATTTCGAACTGGTGAAAGGACTGCGAAGTATGCTCACTTTCCAGCAACTGACCATAATCTGACGGGAGTGCTCACACCCCATTTTCATGGTGGGAGGGACGACTCAAAGTGAAAGCAACAACACACACACACACACACACACACACACACACACACACACACACACACACACACACACACACACACACACACACAAAAGCAAAGTCGCTTTATCATTTGCTCGAATGTACATTCTTCGCCGGGGACTGCACAAGAGACGTTTCGTGAAAAGAGTTTTTGTCTTTCAGTGCGGTTATGCAAGTGGATTTTTTTTCTATAAATCCAATGCTAGATTGATGAGGTAATATAGGTTAGTCAAGGTGTAATAAATTGAAAAAGGGTATTTGAGCAGAGCCACATAAAATAGCAGACCGAAATTTGTTCCATTAGAGACGAAACCATGAAAAAAAACCATAACTTTACGTCTGCTTAGCGTTTTATATTGAATCGCTGTGTCTCGCTAGCAGTTCAATATAAACTGGTAATGCACTGATGAGTCGAAGATGAAACGTACAAACAAATCAAACTGACTTGCGAAGACGTAGATCCGCCTTGAGCTAATTTTAAATTTGATAAGTATGAGCTGAACATGCTCGGTTCTTCTGTTCAATTTGGCTGTTTCTTCGTGTGTTTCGCATGCTGGGTAGTTTAATTGGCAGAACGATTTTCCCTGATAGGTGCATGCTACGAGTTCGAGTCCCATCTCTGCGGTAGCTTTTTCATTACATAGTTGTATTCGCATTTCATTTTTGCAATCTGTTTTACTCGTTACATACTGATTTAATTTGAGATCGAAATAGGCATGTGCGCTTAGCATAAATTTAGGAGTTGTTTTAAATCTCTTAAATTACCATAAATGTTTCTTGTTCTTGAACAAAGGTTTATCATAAATTCACATCATCATTTCGAAAACCATATTTCAAATTGAAAATACTTGAAAAACAGTAGTTTCTTCGACTCTTCAAGCTATAACTAAATGTTTATTAGTATTTGGCCGACAAAAATAGTTTCGCAGAAGTTTGAGATGATTGACCGTTTAAGTTATTGCTGCAGAATGTAGAACTCATATTTCTCTTCCGTTTTGTCATTAGTGATTGTTAAGTTGATCCAAAAAAATTGATTTTTAAACTTCATTTAAAAAAACTCATATCCTTGAATCCACTAATACTACATTCTGTTTCGCTTGAATGGATGCGTGAATAAGCAGAATTCCCAAATTCGAAGTAAAGTACAACCGAAAGCAGCTATCAATGAGTGTCGAAAAAATCAACGTTTGGTACGGTTAATAGACCAGTGGCGGTATCCGATCTTTCCAACAGGATGGTACCACATGCAACACTGCACGCCAAACCATACCACGAGTGAGACGTGAGTTTGGTGAGCAATTAATCTCACTGATTTTAAACGCAGCCGACAGGTTTGTGTGATTTGAATCTGTTAGACAGTTGTTGTGGGTTTTTTAAAATTATTTACAATTTGTGTAACACTAAAATCAAAGAATCAATTTTTTATTTTGTGTTTTTCACCGGATCTTGTTGTTAACCGTTTGCTCGGAGGTGAAAAGTTCCCATTATTACTTTGTAGGGATCGGGGGTCAGCTAGCTCGCTACTCACTCCTTCGTTCATTTCATCGTCGTCATTGTTGTTGTGTTTTTGGAGAAGTGAAAATGATTTTATTTAAATGAATTACAAAGCAACGCGGCGAACGACCGTAACTACAAAAAAATATACCAAAATATAAAAATACAAAATATAATACCGGATACAAAAAAAATGATTTAAATGAAATAAAAATTAAAAAGGATCGAATGGTTAATGTTTTGTTATATTTGATTATATTTTTGGTTAAGTAGTGATTGTTCGGCCCCTGCTCCAAAACTGTATCACGAACAAAACTGTTTTTAATGCACCTTGATGTGGGATGATGCCTTTCTCATATTACTCATGCTTTCAAAAACATTTATTTTTATTTATAGTTTATTTAGACCCGGTTTTAACCATACTATGGTCTTTCGCCGGGTTTTTAAAAACATTACTAAGGGATTCTTCAAAAAAACTTTTCATCGAATCTAGAATAAACACAAGATGGTTTTTTCTGCGCATTAGCTAGAAAAACTTTTAGAAACTGTTTAAGCTTAATTTAGACTAACTTTTCCGTTTTCTACATAGTCGCTTCAAATAACGGTTCGGATTTATGAACACACTTTACCCTATAACACCGGAACCGAAAGTCGAATTTGAACAAAATTCAATAGCAGCTTTTGGGACCTTGAAAGTATTAGTTTGAGCTTAAATTTGTGAAAAGCAATTCAGTTGCCTATGGAAAAATGAAGCTGATTTTCATTTTGTTTTTAGAATTTTTAACCACTATTTCCGGTACTTCGAGAAGGTCGTCAAATGGTGAGATAACAAAGTCCTCACAAGTTCCTATCTCATGCCTCCCCGAGCGTCTATGATGACATTTGACATTTCAATAGAACGGTGTCGACTGGGTGCTATCGCCTTCTGCGTTAGTAGCAGAATGAGAGGGTGCGAAATGGCTTGTAGTTTGAAGCCCATCCTAAAGTGCAATACAATTGTTTGTTGCATTATTTGATATATATTGAATTGAATTATATTACATTGTTTTATATATTGCTATTATTATTATTATTATTATTATTATTATTATTATTATTATTATTATTATTATTATTATTATTATTATTATTATTATTAAAAAAGAAATATTATATTATCTGCAGTACTGCGACGAAAGAAGAGCATAAGCTACACTGCGACATCAACTGTTCTACATTGTATCATAGCATATCATTTCATATATAATATCTTATTATATTATATTTTGTAATGTTACATTATGGTGTATGGTATTGTACTGCATTGCATTATATCATATTATATCGAATTATATAATATTATATTATATTACATCATGTTATATTATATTATATTATTTTATATTATGTTATATCACAGATAACAGATATCCAACAGATATTCATACATGCAAAGTCGCGTGCAATGGTGATTTTAAACAGATTTTAACTTGTATGCTTTACACAGCGTTTTAAAAAAGTTTGTACTAGCTTGGATGTCTGTTCTCTGTAGTTATATTATATTATATCATGTTATATTGAATTATATTGTATTGTACCATATTATATTGTTTTATATACATTTTTTTATATTATATTATATTCTATTATATTATATTATTAGGTGTACAACTTTGCTTCCTCCGTTTTCCGATAGGTGGCTGTACCGGCTGGTCAAAATACATAGATGATAATGCTTTTAAAGTGAGTGTGTACAGTGCCTAACGAATTGTCATCGCCGTTTCAGTGACAGTTGTTCTTGTTTTTGTATTATACACGCTCGAAAATGTCTGTGTCGGGAGTGGTTTCAACGTTTTAAAAATGGTGATTTCGATGTCGAAGACAAAAATGGTGGTGGAAGAGAAAAAACCTTCAAAGATGAACAACTAGAAGCATTGCTGATTAAGATTCGAGCCAAACCCAAGAAGAGCTTGCCGAATCGTTGGGAGTGAGTCAGCAAGCCATTTCAAAACGTCTCAAGGCCCTGAGCATGTTTCAGAAAAAAGGAAACTGGGTACCGTACGAGTTGAAACCGAGGGACATCGAGCGCCGTCTATTTGTATGCGAGCAACTGCTTCAAAGACAAAATCGTAAGGGGTTTTTACATTGAATCATAACCGGTGATGAAAAGTGCGTTTACAATAATCCTAAACGCAGAAAATCATGGGGAAAGCCCGGGCATGCTACTTTGTCGAAGGCAAAACCGAATATTCACGGCGCCAAGGTTATGATTTGTATTTGGTGGGATCATCTCGGTGTGATTTACTACGAGCTCTTAAAACCGGGTGAACCCATCACAGGAGATCGCTACCGAACGCAACTGATGCGCCTCAGTCTAAAAGTCGCGCTAAAAGAAGAGCGACCACAATATCAAGAGCGACATGACAAAGTCATCCTCCAACACGACAATGCTCGGCCTCACGTCGCAAAAAGTACCTGGAAACGCTGAAATGGGAAGTCTTACCCCACCCACCGTATTTCCCAGATGTCGCCCCTTCTGACTTCCACCTATTCCGTTCGATGGCACACGACCTGGCAGATCAACATTTTCAATCCTTCGAAGAGCTGGAAACGACGAACAATACTTTGAATAATACATCTGTAAGCACTTTTTCGCAATAAAGATTTTAATTTTGGAAAGCAAAATTGTACACCTGATATATTGTATTATGCTAAAGTATATCGACAACGGGGAGGGGTATCTTACAAGTGAATGACTGAATGATGGAGTGGATTGCCAACCTGAGTCACGCGAGGGAAGCTTTGTGTTTCTCCCTGAAGGTCTGAAATGAGTAAGACGCACCAAAGACGCACAAACCATCAGGCGGGTTTAAGCTGGTATAGCGAAATTCTTTATTATATGGCCGGATGTTCTTGCTGGAAGGCACCGGGTCCTCAAAACCCATTTTGACCTTCTTAATAGCAATTTTATGAAAGCTATCTGATAATCAAATTTGGATCTACTGTAAGTCTACCCGCATACACTGGCAATGCCTTGAACTGATGGTGGATTCACACATACATACGAGGTCTGTTCAAAAAGTTCCCGGAATTTTTTGATTGCGCGCGTCTGGAGAGTCCGGTGGTCAAATTTTTTTTTATTGTGTTGGTACATATGTCCCTAATGTATGGTGAAATTTTCAGCTGTATTCATTGTTTACATTTTGTCTTGTATCGGCTGGTGTAGACGTGTTTTTTTGAGCACGGCGATTTTTGTTAGTTTAAATAATGGAAGAATTGAAGAGTCAAAGAATTTGTATTAAATTTTGTGTGAAAAATGAAATAAAGTGTAACCAAGTGTGCGAAATGTTACAGAGAGCCTACGGTGAGTCTGCTATGAAAAAAAAGTGTTTACGAGTGGTATGAGCGTTTCCAAGATGGCCGCGAAGACGTTGAAGACGACGAACGCTCCGGTCGACCCAGCACGTCAATAATCGATGAAAATGTGGGAAAAGCGGAAAAAATGATTATGGATGATCGCCGAATCACTATTAGAGAAGTTGCTGATGAAGTTGGCATATCAGTTGGCTCATGCCATCATGATTTATGGAAAAACAATTCAATGCTCATTCATCGTTGCTTATTCGTGATTTTTTGGCTAAAAACAAGACTTTAATCATGCCCCAACCTCCTTATTCACCAGATATCGCTCCATGTGATTTTTTCCTGTTCCCAAAGTTGAAGAGACCCATGAAAGGACAGCGTTTTTTATCGATTGAAGAGATAAAGGCAGAATCGCTGAGAGTGCTACAGAGCATTACAAAAAGTGACTATCAGGGGTTGTTTCGAAGACTGGAAAAAACGCTGGTATAAGTGTATTATATCTAGGGGGGATTACTTTGAAGGGGACCATATAGATGTAGACGAATAAATAAATATTTTTTTAGAAAAATAAGAATTCCGGGTACTTTTTGAACAGACCTCGTACATACATACTATTTCCGGTACTTCGGAAACCGGGAGCTGAGAACAGAAATAGCAGAAATCGGTTCATATGAAACAGTTTTGAGCCGAATTTAAAAAAAAATCATTTTTTTGCATTATCGCTTTAAATGACGGGTTGTAATTTCATACACACTTTACTTTGTATTACCGGAACCGGAAGCCGGATCCGAACAAATTTGCACACTTTACCCCGTTACTCCGGAACGGGAAGTCGAATACGCATGAAACTCACAAGTAGGCTCTGAGACTATAGAGCCTTTCAATTGAATCTAAATTGAAAAAAATTGGTCGAGTGGTCTCTGAGAACAATGAGAGCACTTTTTTTCATTTCTTTTATTGCAGATTTCACTCTGCTCCTCCCGAACCAGAAGCTATCTATTCAACTGCTGCTCCAACGAACAACGAAGCTCAGTTTCACACCTTAACTTAAACTTCAACTCCAATTTTCCGGAAAAAAAAACACTCAACACCGCCTCAGACAACGACAACAGCATTCGAAACGGTCCTACGGCTTAAAAAATTCATCAATCAGATTATGAGACAAGGATCAGGAATCAGGAATCAGAACAAATTGGCTCAAATGGCACGTTCCCCTTGATATTTGGAGATTTGTGCCTTGCCATCAATTTGTTTTTAGCATCATTTTCCGGATATATAAGAGGGAAGGATTGAAAGGAAATGGTAAGGGTTGGACTAGGAGGATGGGAAAAATTGACGACACAAAAACACATAAAAGCAGAAGTAAATTCTGCACCCCTAAGGGATGCTGAACAATCTGCTGAGGATCACATTTAGTGGAAGCAGAAGGAAATTCTGAACCTCTACGAGGTCCCGAACAGTCTGCTGTTAATAAAACCTCCAACCCCCGAGAGGATTTAGAAATCTTACAAAAGCGACACCATTCTGCACTCCCGGAAGAATGCAGAACGACTCGCAGTATGTACGAGCAGAAGTAAATTCGGTACCCCCCAAAGGATGCCAAACAATCTGCTAAACCCTATTTAAGGTGAATACAGAAGGGATTCATTCACTCCAGGAAGAACGATGAACCCTTCTGACAATAGCTCCTTACCAGAGAAACGAGAGAATATCCTTCAATTTTAGCTCCGCATACACAGACTCAACCATGTAAGGAGAACCAAAAACCCGGATACGTAGCTGCGTCAATGCGGGACAGTTACATATCAGATGATATGAAGTACCATAATCGCATTCACACAAATCACACGAATAATACTCAGCACGTTGAATAGTAGCCATGTGATAATTGAGTTTGCAATGTCCAGTCAGAGCTCTGACCAGAATACTGCAATGTTGCTTGGAGAAATGCAGTAGACACTTTGACATTTTCAGATTTAAATCTGGTAGAAATGCTTTTGTCTGAGCGCAAGTTTGCAAGCTGCGTCAGTAGCTGGCATGTTTGGATGCAGCCCAAGAACGAATCTTGTGCTTTATCCAACTAGTTGAAAGTGGTAAAGCTGGTTCAGGACCAACGAAATCATTCGTTGCACCAGCTCTAGCCAACTCATCAGCCCATTCATTTCCAGTAATACCAGAATGGCCGGGTACCCATAAGAAGTAAACAGCATTTGAAATGCTGAGGTCTTCAATTTGAGTTCGACATGCGATCACTAGATTCGACCGTGAGTCATTCGAACTGAGTGCTTTTAAGGCTGCCTGACTGTCGGAACAAAAATAAATTCGTTTACCACAGATCCTCTGCTGAAGTGCCGATTGTACTCCACACAGAATTGCGTAGATTTCTGCTTGGAACACAGTACAGTATCTACCAAGTGAATGAGACTGCTCCAGCCTCATTTCACGACAGTAGACACCAGCACCAGCACGACCATTCAACAGAGAACCGTCCGTAAAACAAACTATGTGTTCATCAAGTTGTCGTTCCAGACAACCAGACAACCATTCCTAACGAAGAGGATAGCTCACATTGAATATTTTAAAAGGAAAACTGCATGTGAGAGTTAGGTCACTAGGAGCGAGTAAATACTCATCCCACGTAACCATTTGAGACCACAAGCGAGTGTGGCTGGTAGCATAATCTAATGGGTTACTGTTCCAAAGCCCTGTAACCCTAAGACGGTATGCACAAGATAATGCTTCTTGTTTTAGGAACACATGTAGTGGTTTAATACACAGTAGCGCCTCTAGAGCAGCATTAGGAGTTGTCGTGAATGCTCCTGTCATCGCCATTAGGACCATCCTTTGGAGATGATTTAGCTTTGACTGAACTGTCGCGACTTCTCCTTTCTGCCACCATACAAGACATCCATATGCTAAAATTGGTCTAACAATAGTTGTGTAGATCCAATGAATATATCTGGGTTTGAGTCCCCATGATTTTCCAGAAGCTCGTCTGCATTGGCCGAAAGCCATGCAAGCTCTTTCAATCCTGAAGTCAATGTGAGCAGACCAATTCAGTTTTGAGTCAAGAATAACCCCGACGTATTTAACTTGATCGACCACAGTGACCTCTGAACCAAAGAACTGCAACGGACGAGCTCCTGTAATTATCCTACGATGAGTGAAAAGCACCATTGATGTTTTGCCCGGATTTACAGATAATCCAACCTGACAACACCATTGTTCAACAGATCGCAGGGCTTGCTAAGTGTTAATGCTTATACCGGTCATCAATATATGATAATCGTCGGCAAAACCATAAGTCGGAAATCCAAGGTTATTAAGTTTCCTTAAAAAACCATCAGCGACTAGGTTCCATAAAAGTGGGGATAATACACCACCTTGAGGAAAAACCCAAGATATTCCGTTCACGACTGCAATGTTTAACCTCCTGCAGCCATTCAGCCATCGGCACGGAAATACACCTTGACTTAAGAGTTCTTATTTTTGTGGCCTTTTACGACATGGAACAGGAAACCAGTGGATCAATTCTTGGTAAAAAATAATTCCGCCGGATACCACACGGCTTACCTGTTTGGTGGACTTATACCACCGGTACAGGTGGACCGTAGCGTTATTGTTAGCCAGTTGGGAAACCGCTACCGACACTACACGGCTATCTAGGCTGCTCAGAGAGGATAATTAACATTGATGGTCAACTTCCATGGATGGCCGAGCAGCCGAGTAATTCTCCGGAAAAAAAACACTCAACACCGCCTCAGGCAACGACAACAGCATTCGAAACGGTCCTACGGCTTAAAAAATTCATCAATCAGATTATGAGACAAGGATACTATCATTGTCATATGCAATTGACATTTGAAAAACCATATTCTATTTCCCGATGTGTTTTCCATCCAACCAGACGCCTGTTCGTTCCACAATACCTCAACTACAGTATCTAATCCTGAAATCAGGAATTAGCTCCTTTATCGTTCAAGCGAATGAAAACAGATGGAAATGTCACTTCGTGAGCCCGCCCGGTAAACCAAGGAAGATCGCATGTCATAACGCAAAACTGTGGCATCCGACCATTGCTGGTTGGGTCACAGACGTGGAATTCCCGCTGCAGACAAATGTATGCAACCAACCATGCATGCAGTAGTGAAACCTTACCATCTGGCACATTTCTCCGCCGGTCCCCGTGGTTTCTTCCGAGTGCCAGTGCCAGTGCCCAGCTGGAGGAACAGGTTTTGTGTTGTACGTACGATTCGATGAATGGTGCCGGACGTCTTGTGCCCGGTAAGGTTGTCATATTTTACGCGAATATGGTTGCGGAAACCTGTTGGCAGAGCACATCGAATGGCACCGACGGGGACGGTATGATTCCGTGTGCTACTTTTTGTCCACATCTTAGATACTCGACTGTGAATGGCGAGAAAGGTGAACCCGGGATGGGAAGGAACAAAAAACCAGTCGGACAAATTGAACGAGACGCATCATCTCGGTATCTGAAGCTTCGGAAAGTCGACCAACATTCCTCGGTGTCGATCCGTGCTTGGACCGTTTGTTGGCTCGGCTCGGCTTGACTGCTGCAGATGTGAGTGTTTTTTTTTTTTGACGGAAATATCAGGATTAGAGCTTGCCACATGTGGGAACGTCATTTTCTAGCCTTGCAACGTACACTTGGAGTTATCTCTAACCTAGCGGGGAGCACGACGATTGATGCTGTAGTGTCTGCTTGATATCGAGTACAATTGTATGTGTGTGTGTGTGTTGCCTGGTTGCTTTTTTGCCAGCGGTCGGTGTGCTCTGTTGCTTCTTCAGCCGATGTCAACCGACAACAGCAGATAAGTCCGTCCACCGGTGGATCAACAATAAACCACTTTTTGCGGGCAATGTTCTAGAATTTCACCAGAAGCTAAATCAACCAGACACAGAAGGATGGCAAAAACAAAAACTTAATCTTCGGGTCTTTGTGAACAGCTCGAAAACAGTAACCGAAAAACAATTTGAAACTTTTGATTTGACTACGACCGGTTTTCGTATGAGATACTGTTTTCTGGATGTGTCCTGCGGAAAGGTGACTGATTTCGTTTGCATAGCTTTTTCTTATTGCGTCAAACGACAAAACACAATTATGTTTGGAATCCACGAGCATCAACAAGAAGAAGACCGCATGAAATGTTTGACTTTTTTTGTTCACGGTCCGTTCAGTACGGCTTGGGCGATTGTTGGAGCACATAAGAAACTAGTAGCCAAAACGATGTTCTGAAAGTGTTTTATTCATTTAAAAATATTTATTGAAGTTAGTTACGGTTTTCTTTTTCCAATCTATATGAATTATCTATTCTTTTTGCCCATATCATCACAGACAGACTTTACTTTAATGTTGATTGATTGTGTGAATTTTGCAAACTTTCAATGCGTCACTTGCTTAGTTGTAACGGCGAAATTATAAAGCGGAACACATTTCATAATAAATTAGTCTAAATCCTAGCCGCCTCACGACCGGTATCATATATCCAAACATCCTTTCTGTTCGTCAGACAACATACACTAGTCTTCTCACTCTATACCTATTCTTCCGCTCAAGTACTGGGTAGGAGAGTACAATAACCAACCAGCGGATGGCACAATAGAGAAAGCAGCAAGTGATTAGAAATATACTCTCCTACCCAGTTCTTGAGAGGAAGAATAAGTATAGAGTGAGAAGACTGTGTTTGTTGTCTGACGAACAGAAAGGATGTTTGGATACATTGGATTCGCAAATGGATGTATTTCGTGAAAAAGGTTCACATTATTTGAGATTTGATTCGTAAAAAAAAGTTTACGTTATTTGGAATTTACTTCGTAAAAAAAGCTGTGGAAACCCTCAATCATATGACCAGTTTCGGAACAGATGTGATAAGTGGGTGCAAGAAAATGAAGATTTATGTTTGAGGTCGCACCTAAATATTAGATTAGGATTTTCAGGTGTTCAATAAAATATTGGAATCATACAATACGAATATAACAATATAAAATTAAAATGCAAGGTATTCGAACAAGCTTTATAGACGTCTACTTGTTATGGTTGTTTAGACATTATTCATATAGTACCACATTCAAACAATATCGATGAACTGGTGGTCTCCAGTAAAAATCGATTGCAATAATCGGTTTCTAGAACACATCTACTTTTCAAATGGCATATAGTCATACTACAATGATCTTCATGGTATATCGATACAACTAAACTGACCATATTGATTTTTGAAACGCGCATAAACATCATTTTTCGGTATCTAATCACCAAACCCGTTCCGAAAATATACATATTGTAAGATTTTTTAAGGAGTATCAACAAACAGGAAGTCGCCAGCTTGGAATTCAAAACACCTCAATCGTTTTCCAACATCTACTCATCGAGTTTTTTTTTTCAAAAATACCCATATTGTAAGGGTTCTTAAAAAATACCAATAAACCGGACCATATTGGATTTCCAAAACACATTGTCCGGAAATGTACTCTTTAAACCCGTTCCGAAAATACACATATTGTAGTAATTTCCATGGAATAAAAATGAGCTGGAAATCTTTTTCATTGTATGCAAAAACCTTTTTTTACGAAGTAGGTTCGTAAAAAAGGTTTACGTTGTTTGGGATTTAGTTCGTGAAAAAAGAGTACGTTATTTGTGATTTAGTTCGTGAAAAGAGTTGAGTAAAAAGAGGTAACGCAAAAAAAGTATTCGTAAACGGAGGTTTGAGTGTATATGATACCGGTCGTGAGGCGGCTAGGATTTAGACCATGTTCGATGTACGCTTTACCAAACCCGGTCGTTTGGTAGAGCCGTGTCTATCACAAGGCTTAGGGTGGCGAAATGGTAGCGCGTATGCACGGATTGAATAAGAACGTAGGTTCGAGTCCTGTCTCTTAACGTATTTTTTCCGAAAAATCATCTTTTCTGTGAGTTTCTCATTCATTTGGCTTCTCCAATATGTTTCCACTCAGTCATTGCAAAAATTCAATTGTAAGAGCATTTTGATTATAAATTAAACAACTAAATTGACCATCTTAAACAACATACACAAATATGTCTCTTTTATAATAGTCAATTAAAAATACTCATGGTTTATAACAATCCATAGTTAGTGTCTGGTTTACTAGTGAAAAAACACGTATCCTAGGATGGCTTTCTTCGTATCAAAGAACACTTACTAGCAACTCTTCACACGATTCAATCAGTGCCTTCAAAGAGAGACGGATATCACCGCAGCAACAAAAAAACCCGGCATGGCTCATTTAACATAGAATCGACACCAGTGCGAGAACGAATTTCTCTCGATGACATTTCTGAGAATCAAAGGTTAGCACGCTGCTGTGGGGATCCTCTCTGAAGCAACAAACGATCGCTTATTCTCGTTTCGCGATCCGATTCTATACAGGCAGTTGATAATTGCGATAGAATCCTTGTACTATTGCCGCGTATTCTAACTATGTGCATATAACCTTTGTATAAGTTGTTTCTATGAAAATGTCTGTGAATGCTCCACACAAGGGTTTTGAAATATTGCAACCAAGTATGAGAATCACCAAGTCGAATCATCGATTCGATTTTCTGCGATAATTGTCAACTTGCGATTCTCTCTTGGTAAATTCAACACAGCACCAATCATTATCATTTTTAAGGGCCGTGAAATACTCAGAGTATGAAGAGGTGCGAAGAAATGTACAAATATTCTCTTCTTCTCGGTTTATGCATTGAGAGACTCGAGTTCTTGTAGCATCTTCTATCGGATTGAAAATGTTGTATACAATATTGATAAATATCGAACAGCTTCTGTCAAATTTCCGGCAATCACCTCCACTGGACATATCGCACTCAACCACTGAAAATATTACGCCTTTATACGGGTCGGTTTTAAACGATACTCTTTGTGCGTTGACTCATTCAATTCATGCGATTGGACCTTTGCGCACCTTAATTTGGCACTGAATTTCACCATAATGCTCGTCCATACCAAACATTTTAGAAAACTTCAATTTTGAGATAGTTGTGGTTATCTCATACTACTGAAAATTTTATCATAAATTGTTGACCATATTTCCGGTGATATAGAGAAAAAATGTGTTGCTACGTTAAATACAACAAGAGATATTCGCGATTAAGTTGTACCCATTCGTGTACAGAGTAAATTTTGAAATGGCGCCCCAAAAAGAAGCAAGTCGTATTCACGTAAAAAATCGTCAAATCAAGATCACTGCCCGGGTTGGCGATTCAATGCCTAGGACGCTGGTCTCACAAGCCAGTAGTCGTATGTTCGAGCACCGACCTGGAAGGATTCTTAGTGTCAGTAAGATCGTAGTACTGACCATGCAATGATTATGTGTGCTAAGAATCGGCTGCAAAGTCTGTTGAAACAGAAAGACCAAATTCCACATAAGGAATGTAATGCCAAGACTCTGACTTTTGCCAAAAAAGATCATTACTGATCTGATCTTTTCAAGATCAATTGATCAGTGATATTTAAATCACGTCGATCGATCGGTAGTGATTTTGAGCTAAATGGATTCTTGATTCATATAATATCAATTATTGGATGATTCGAACAGCTTTGATCATTGAGGAAGAAAATCACATATGATCAAGATCAGACATGAGTGCCGATTGATTCACGTCTACAGGAATTAATAACTAACGATAACGTATGTAAATGAAACTTTTAAAGTCATGGAAAATTGTGAATTTTGTATCTTTGGGGCATGCTCCTTTAACACTCCTTATCACCAAAGTTGGGAAAAATACCGGCTTTGTTATAAAATTTCCACTAGACAATGATAAGTTTGGATCGTAATCACACTAATATTGTTCATTTGACAGCACTACGCAATGTAAAATTAGTAAAAAAAATATTTCACACCATTTCATAGTGATTAGAGCGACAACAGATTTTGTTTTACTTCCAACTGGTTAATGCTGATGATAATGTTCATGCACTATTTTGATTTACCCCAATAAAATGCTATTTGACATGAATTTAATTTATTGAAGTAAAAGGAGCGCAGGGTTTGGCAGTTTTAAACACACAGCAGGCCCAACGTTTGAATAGTGCGTTTGAGTCGGCGTAGCAAAATCCTGCACTCCTGTTACTTCTGGGTACGGAAGTCAAGCTAAATAGGGTAAATTAATTAGCAAGCTGCATAACATGCTTTGTGATTGAACATGTTTTTGCTTATTATTAAAAATATGATTTCTTTCTTACTTTCTTAATCTTCACCGACACATGTACGTACCGATGAGGTTTATAACCCACCTCTACTTATCACCCATCATTGCATACTCGAAGGTTGGAAAATTGATAATTCCCAGCGATTTGTGCATCCAAGTTCATATAATTTGATCAAAACTAACCATGCATAACTTTAGTTCGAACTTTTGCATCATCTTTCAGTACTCTTACTAGGTAAATTGATCAATTTCGCTCATTTACTCGCCTCTCAGTGCACTTTTGCTGATCACATCAAAAACTATTCTCTAGATCAACCATTTCCGATCGAATCAGTAGTGATTTTTTTAAATTTAGATCTTTAATGATTTCGACTTGACATGATCATACAGTTGTGATCTCGCAACGATGATTTTTTCCTGGGCTAAGATCACTTGTGATGAAATCAGTAGTGATTTTTTCATACACAAGATCAGCGATCTTAAGATCACCAATGATTTTTGGTTTTCGGTGATTTTCCCAGCCCTGGCTGTTAGTTCTGTTAGCTACCACAAGGAAGTATTTTGGGACTTTTCATATTTTTATTCTACGCTAATGATCTCAACTATTCCATGAAATTTTTCAAACTATCATTTGCTGATAATTTCAGACTTTTTTATCTTTTATCTGCAAGAAGATGCATGTTTCAAGCTCAATAGGCATCATACTACACGCCTTTAAAAATTCCGTTATACCCTTCTCCCCCAGGCGCTCAATAATGGCTATAATCTTTTGATAAATGTTATTAGGTTCGAATCCTCTGTGAAGGATTAGACAAACTTGATTTAGAGAACCTTTTTTCCAGTATGTATCGTATATTTAGAGAGTGTTAGGAATCGAAATGCTTCACAACAAAATATTTTGTAAAATTCCATTATTCAACCGGTTATCTTCAAACTTTCAGAGATCAAATCAGAAATATTCTTTAACTTTTTCTTGTTCATTTTATTAAATTTAAATGCCCCATTTACTTTCCAAGGTTTTCGAAGAGCCTGCTTCATGATGGCCCAGAATTTTTCAATTGGTCGTAGTTCCGGGTTATCGGGAATCTGTTGGTTTAAAAGGTGAGGAGGTTTTATGCCTTTTGGAGAAAGAGATTACAAAATTTTAGCACCAGAAGGCTTTTCCTGGCACCAAATGAATAAATAAATGAATTCATAGCTAAAGCTGGACCGCATACTCCTTGTGGCCACTCCGTTACTGATCGGGATCAGTACCGGTGATAGCGAGAAGAGCCACCTAGAGGGAAGGGGAATCCCTTGGGCCCGAACTTTTCCGGGTGCCGGAAATTCAAAGATTTGAAATTGTTGTTGCCTTTCTCATACAAAAAGAATATACAATCTCTGAGAAAACCGACTTGCTAATCGAGATCCAGATGGCCGTATGTCATATACCATTCGATTCAGCTCGACGAACCGAGCAAATATGTGTGTATGTAACAAAAATGTGTACTCGATTTTCTCGGAGATGGCTTGACCGATTTCCACAAGCTTAGATTCTAATGAAAGGTCTCTTGGTGCCATAGGTTGCTATTGAATTTTACCTGGATTTGACATCCGGTTCGGGAGTAACGTGGTCAATTGTGTAAAAAAAATGACGAAAAAGTGCAGTCGATTTTCTAAGAGATCGCTTAACCGATTTTCTTCAACTTAGATTCTTAGGCCTTGTAGTTTCTTAGCGTGCTATTGAATTTCATCTGGATCCGACTTCTGGTTCGGCAGCTACGGGATAAAATGTGAAGAAATGAACCAAAAAAGTGTATTCGATTTTCTCAGAGACCGCTCATCCAATTTTCACAAGCTAAAGTTCAAATGTAAGGTCTTGCAACCACATATAACACTACCAAATTTCATCCAGGTACGACTTCCGGTTCCAGAATTACAGGCTGATAAGTATAAAAAATTCATTTTCAGGAACGTGTTTTTATTCATGACACGGAAAAATCAATCCAAATACTTTACACTAGCCGTTTCATTCTTCAATTAGTTAGTTGGGTATGGTTAAATTATGACCGAACACGTTCCGTCAGCGAAAATGCAAAAACGAAAAATTCCTTTTAACTTAGGTTAAAACTTTTTAAAATTGACTTTTTTTGTTCCTGTTGTATTTCAATATTCGATATGAGTTTGTTTAGTTAAATTATTTTTAAAAAATACTTCATTCGATTATATTTTTTTGCCTACAAATAAAAAAAGTGGATTTTTTTGGCCTTTCCTAATATGGAGGCCATACTGAGAGAAAAACTACATGGAGGCCATACTGAGAGACTCACTACATGTAATATTGCAGTCGGCGCGAACCTGAATTTTCTCACGGCGGCCCTACCAACCAAATCCGGATGTATGTCGAGTAGGGAATAGGAAGGGTTGTTAGTCCAACTCAGGTACTAAACGTACGTCAAAAGGTGATTGTGAAATGCTATCGTAGAATGAGTAAGGGCTATCGAAAACTTTCCTAATTGAAAATGGCTTCTACAGAAAAAAAAAAACGAGTGAACAAGATTTACGCAAAATAAAATCTTGAAAGATGAGAAATAACAGAGATAAAAACGAATTCTTTCGAAAAAATAGGAATTAATAATGAAACAAAAATTGTTGGTTGAACAAAGTGATAGTTTAGTGAAAAGAATCTCCAGATTCGAAACATCAGAACTAATTTTTCACTAGATTGCATTAGACATTAAATGAGTAAATGAACTCAAAACAAGAGAAACAGTATTAATTCAGAGCGACAGGATTTTTATTATAATTGCACACAACATATTAGTGCTCTTGTGTAAGAGTACCTAAACTACGATGATATGCCTTTGATTATTTGATACTTCCATTCTAGTCACTAATGGCACGACTTATGGCATGACTTCGCTCTTAACTGGCATGATAATTTTTAAGAGAACGTCGTCATGCATTGCTTAGATACCCAACTAATTAACATCACTCTCCTTTACTGCTCAACTTTTACCCATTGGCAAAAGCATAACGAAACTCCGACATCAACTTAATTAATTTGTGACCATACACGTGTGTAGGGTAGCGCAAAATCCAGGACGGCTAGTCACTCTTCGGTAGCAATTACTTTCGTATTCGTCTCTCTCTTTCGTTACAGTGATGCTATTTACCCTCGTAACGCATGGCTGGAAAAATTATTCAAGCTGAGTAATTTTTTTTCTCGCCTTGATTCGCTCGACTTGCCTAAAACCTGCTCGTAATAATCGTGTAGCTTCTGATTCCGCCACCATTTTGAGCCAGCATGCATGCAATCGTGGTGACCTTCCGGAACGTTGATACCGGTCTGCGCTCTGGACCAAGCGCGCGCCAACCGGCAGGACATCGTTTCCACTCCTTGTGAAGCATTAATTCCATCTGTTCGTCCGCTATCCTGTCCTTCCCTCCAAACGAATCATCATCATGCCGGAATCCAAATGTTCCCGTTAAGCGCGGAATTTGAACGTTCTGTTTTTCCCCCCACTTTAGACATCCCGCATCGGAGTGCAAATGCAACGAACCAAACCAGCATAAGTGCGAAACTAAAACAAAATGTTAACAGGATCCTGCCTTGCTTACTGTGTGAGCAGAAACGGGAAAAATGTGGAAATTTTGATCCCTATACATCTTGTTGAGAAACGAACTAGCAGGAGAAATAGGTTTTCCTGGAAGTGCTCCGTTCCGAGGCAGTTTGCCGTAATGATTTCACTCTCGAGGACGGAGTCCAACGAGTGGTGGGCGGTGAAGGGGGGAATTTGAGTTGTATCCAAGTGCAAAATCGGGGAAAAGATAGCATTTGCGGGGTTATAGTGGAGACTTTATCATTGCCATTCATTATCCGGAGTAGTTCAAACCGGAGTTGTTTCGTTCAAGTATAACGGAGGATCTGTTTGGTTAGGAAATTATGTTTCATTGCAGAACGGGATTGTTTGGATAAACCGAACATGTATTCCGGCAAACAGTTCATCAAGTGGCAATAATCTCTTTCAGGGAAAGTAGTGAACATGTTGCTACGGAGATGAACATTCTACTAGGATAGACTGCGGGAAACGGTTGCGATGTAGGTATTAGTATTTTTTTAAACTTGGACATGACTTTATTTAAATTTCAAATCATTTAACACAAGACCCCTATCCACAGGACCAATTCTGAAACTCGGCGTATAACTCTTTTCACGCGTACAACAAATGCTCTGCACTCCACTCGTAACATCAAACAGCAGCAGACTTTGGCTTTGTTCAAATATTCAACTTTCCGAGCCGACAAAGAGCGCAGGAAGATGGAAGAAAATGTCGTACGCCATCACAACGTCTTCGGTTCGGTTGCTAACGCGGGATAAATCTCCAAGGTGCGCAGCAAGTTCTCGCCGCCAGGCAAAACAAAAAAAAAACAAAGTTCTAGACAACGAGTGTCCCTCAGCATGTGACAATAGAGATGTGCGTAGATACATATTTAATTAAGATCTTCAGCATTTCAACGCGGTCACGTCGGTGGGGCACATTTTCTTTTTCGCACAGCACCGGTTCCAAGCGGGAGACTGCAAAGCTGCGACACACGGTTCGTCGATGGTGGGCATCACTAATGTTCACGCAAGATGACCTGCGAACACAGAGAGAGACGAACGACCTTCCAGAATACGGCAGCGAGCGCTGAGCTAGGAAACCTTGAAGGATCACTAGAAGGGACGAAGATGAAAGAAAATCACCCCGCCAAGTAAATAAATATTTGAGCTAGTTACAGAGCGGTTCCACGAGTAACTACTTACTCGGTGAAAGCACCCAATGAACTATTCTGTTTGGTGCTCCTTCGCGTTGGTTGCCAATTGTCGTAAATCGTTGACTAAAGCTATTGTCATTTGATTTTTTTTCAATTATTGTTTATACAAAATGAATGTGCAGTCAGGGTTACCGCTAAGGTATGTCAATTCGATTCGATTTGTTCGAAAAAAAACCTATTCTAAAGGCTATAGCAGGATAAGCATGTGAAATCTGCCCCCAAAGGGAATTCATATTGTTATACCACGTTCGAAAGGTCATAGACTGGAAACAATTTTCTCAAAGTTTCAACCCTTTAACTGCCATATTGACGGAGCTAGGGTGGTTCTATTGATTTTTATTTTATTTGATTTTTGAAGAAACTGCTTCTCCGAAAAATTTGAAAAAAATCAGGCATGTTTAAGGCATTATGGGGATGCTTCACAATTTTTTTCAAAATTTTTGAAGATGTATTTCTTTTATTAAAAAATACTAGAAAATTTTGAAACATATTTTTTTCCTCTTCCAATTTTTGCACCACCCTGGATTTTTTAGTGATAAATAAAGAATTTTTGGACATGTTAAAATGGTATGTTTTCATATTTTTTAAAAATGTGGACGACCAAAATATTTAATTTTTTCTGAAAAATCAATAACAATCGACCATGCGTTCCCATCAAATTCTGAGAGAAGGAAACGCATGGTGCTTTATCTTAGCAGTTTCTAGTAGCAGTCGACCATGCGTTCCCATAAAGTTCTCTTAAAAGGGAAACGCATGGTGCTTTGTTCTAGTAGTTCATGATGCAACTCAAGCGCAGGGCTTAGAAATCAAAGTAACTAAAAGGAGGAAATGAGTTTCAACCTTTGCATAATACATACACGATCATACTTCGGTTACAACCTAGAAAGCTACAAAGCAAGAACTTACTGGTATGTGGTTTATATATGAATGGTAGTAGTATATGAACGTTGCGAGTATCACACATATGCAGTTCGGTTACGGCAGTCAAGAACTAGAGCGGGTGTCAGTTTTTTATGTGTTGCTGATGGATGTAATGAAAGAATGAAGATTTCATTATAGCGTCAAAAGTTATCATAAAGATATGTTATCGAGGGATGTCTATAGTTTTCTGGAAAAATGTATGATAAAGATAAAGTTGGAATTTTGTGTTTGAAAACGTCAATCGAATATCTTCATGATGGTTTTCATGGTTTGTAGACTGATAGCGCTATATATTTTTATATTTATTCTAAAATTTGAAACAACAACAGATATAAAAAAAATATTGCCATTATTCACTACCTTTCCTTATGCTCGGTTTTTATCCAGAATTGTGAGACCGGCGAAAATATTGTCAGAAATTCTTAAATCAGAACAGCTACCAAGTGACGATGATAATTCTATAGAATAAACGAAAAGAATCAGAGAGAAAATGTGTGCATTGAAACAGCAATGTATTTTTATAACATTTTTATCCCATTTCCTATTTAAATGAATAATACAGTCAATAATTTACAGAAATTTTTTCGTGACCTTTCTTACATGAAACTTCTTAATCATTTCATAAAGACAATTGAAGTTTCAATTTAATAATTGACCCTTTTGAGTCTTAGTTCTGACTCCTACTGCGTCCATTAGTTCATCCAATAGCAAAATTTTATTAAAAATGATGTGCTGATAAAAAAAACCTCCAAGTGGATTATGAAATCAACCACACACACTTAAAACCATTTCTTGAGCTCGGCATAATAAAATGCCGAAACTGATCAGCAACACGTAAATTTGCTGATTGCTCAGTAATCAATACGCATGTTTCTGAACTTCGTTAAATGCATTCACTGATATTTCGGTAAAATGCTTCACTTTGCCGAAATTTGGCATAATTGCTTGCTGAATTTATCAGTAAACAACAGATATGCCGACATCAGCAGAGACGTTTGCCGAGATTTCGGAATATGCGCTAGCTGTTTCCGAAATTCAGCACGACAGCTGTCATTTATTGCCGCATTACATTTTCGCTTCGCATTGTGCGATTATTTTCTAATGAAATTCTCGAGTGAAAAAGTGGATAATCTTCGAAGAAGCGTGGAACCGTGTGGAGAGCGTCCTCGAGACAAAACTTTGGGGGATATGCGAAAAAATAACCCAATGCATGGAATAATTCAATAGATCAAAGTAAGTTTATTTTTTGAACAATACCGTATATGCATCATTAAATATTGTATTTTTGTAAGCCAAAAATCAATGCATATTTTTATTTTCATATTTCCAGCTCGACTCAAGGTGGCCGCATCTGGAAACGCCGCTTTTTATTTATGCTACATGTTTTCAGGTAGGCTTTAAGCACTACTGGCAACAAATTTGTAAGCCTCCTTTAAGTGTTAATAAAATGAATTTTTTATCCTGAATGGCGTGTTTATAATGTTGAGAAAATACAAACAAAATTAATTGACTAGATTTTTAATTACTGATGATTCGGTAATTTTTTTTCTTCATTTTTTCGTTTTATTGGATTGCCGAATATTCAGTGAACGTTTCACTGAGCAAACAGTAAATCTTATGCTGACGATTTCGGCAATATCTGACGTTTGTCAAATTTTAGGGTGCCGAGACGCTCAGTAATTTTATTTTTGCCGAGATGATTGCTGATTACTCGGCTGTGCGAATCTCGTCATTTTTTTACCGAGACTCAGCTAAAAAAATTAAGTGTGCAAAATGTATAAAAATTTCAGCTTATTTTAAAATTTATAGCAGTTCATCGTTTGCATATGTGTGATACTCGCAACGTTCATATACTACTACCATTCATATATAAACCACATACCAGTAAGTTCTTGCTTTGTAGCTTTCTAGGTTGTAACCGAAGTATGATCGTGTATGTATTATGCAAAGGTTGAAACTCATTTCCTCCTTTTAGTTACTTTGATTTCTAAGCCCTGCGCTTGAGTTGCATCATGAACTACTAGAACAAAGCACCATGCGTTTCCCTTTTAAGAGAACTTTATGGGAACGCATGGTCGACTGCTACTAGAAACTGCTAAGATAAAGCACCATGCGTTTCCTTCTCTCAGAATTTGATGGGAACGCATGGTCGACTGTTATTGATTTTTTAGAAAAAATTAAATATTTCGGTCGTCCACATTTTTAAAAAATATGAAAACATACCATTTTAACATGTCCAAAAATTCTTTATTTATCACTAAAAAATCCAGGGTGGTGCAAAAATTGGAAGAGGAAAAAAATATGTTTCAAAATTTTCTAGTATTTTTTAATAAAAGAAATACATCTTCAAAAATTTTGAAAAAAATTGTGAAGCATCCCCATAATGCCTTAAACATGCCTGATTTTTTTCAAATTTTTCGGAGAAGCAGTTTCTTCAAAAATCAAATAAAATAAAAATCAATAGAACCACCCTAGCTCCGTCAATATGGCAGTTAAAGGGTTGAAACTTTGAGAAAATTGTTTCCAGTCTATGACCTTTCGAATGTGGTATAACAATATGAATTCCCTTTGGGGGCAGATTTCACATGCTTATCCTGCTATAGCCTTTGAAATGTCAACCATATGATCTCCGAAATCGACCCAACGCCCAGTTTTAGTCTCGAACGAGCCTCAAATTATTGATATCGGAAAATTCATATACAAGAAAATTGAGCGGTAAGGAGTTTTGACGTTTACGTCACTTATGCTATTATACCACCGGAACCGTAAGTGATGGCAATTTGAACTTCAAACCTGCTTAACGAACCAATAGCAGTTTCCAAACGAGCCTAACTTTGCTGAACCCATCTTCGAGAAAATTAAAAAGAGTGAAAAAACGCGTTTAATTGGATACGTCACTCATACCATTCTATCTTCGGAACCAGCAATCATTTGATCTTTGAACTTGATCAAGTACCTTTAAAACGTGCCTAAGTTTGTAAGGGCCCGGTTCTACAATCTCCGAGAAAATTGAGCGCAAAAAAACATTGATTGAACGGTGCAAACACACACTTTCACCAACAGACATTTTCCGATCTCGTCGAGCTGAGCCGAACGTTTTGTTTTTCTATAGAGAAAGGCGAAAAGGCGCAGCCTACACGGAATCAGTTTCCAAGCTGTTATTTAAATTCCAAATTTTCAACAATTGTAGTTCAAAGTTCGAAATTCTTTTAACTCTTAAACATTCAGAAATCATAAAATTTCAAATTTAAAGATGTTAAGATCTTAATGTTTTCAAAATATTATTGCAAAATCAAATATTCTTAGAATAAGACTACTCATAATTTAAAACTCTCAAAATTTTTAATTCTAGAATTTAGGATTCGAAAACTAAAAAATATGTTAATGAACGTTAAAATTTCTCGAAAACTCTAAAAGTTCACTATCTTTACGTTTCGTCTTAGACTCGTCAGCGCAGAGCAGTTCAAATTGAACTGCTTACTGCAAACTTAAACTCAATTTTAACTTAAACTCAATTTAAACTCAATTTTAACCGCTAAGCAGACGTAAAGTTATTGCTATTTGCAACACACTTTCATTAAGCACCGAAGTGCTAAATCTTTCCTGACGTGCCGAACGAAAAAAAGCTTCGGCTTAGTACAAGTGTGTTGCAAATAGCAATAACTTTACGTCAGCTTAGCGGTTCCAATTGAACTGTTTAAGTTTGCAGTAAGCAGTTCATTTTGAACTGCTCTGCACTGACGAGTCTAAGACGAAACGTAAAGATAGTGAAATTGGTTAGGTGCCCTAGCACAAAAAAGGTTAATCTCTAAAAGTTCGAAATCTGCTCTTCTAACCATGATTAGAACACTCGAAGTTCTCTGAATTCCAATTAAAAAAAAAATCAAATTGCAAAAAGTCGAAGCTCTAAGTTCAAAACTCCTTATTAAAAGTTCACATTTGTCAATATTCAAAATTCAAAATCCAGACATCAAAACAAAAGATTTTTGGTTCGATAAATTCTCCGAATTTTAAATGTTCAAAACTCTTTAAAATTCAAAATATGAAATTCAGAATTCAATACTCCGAAGCTTCAAATTTTCAAACTCAAAATTCCGAATTCAAGTCAAAATCCAACGTAGAAATATTCCAAATTTTTCAAATTATAAATGTATAATTCTCTAAATTAGAAATTTTAAATTCTCTAAATAAGATATTTAAAATTCGAAACTTGAACTACTTAGAGTTCTCCAAACTGGACGAATCAAAAATTGTCCAAAGTCTAAGTGCCAAATTCCACCCTCTCTAAATTCTTGAAATTCTAGACATTCGATATTCACAAAATTTTTACACTCCTTAATATCAAAACACAAAACTTTTATAACTTCAAAATAATTTAAAATTCAAAATTGACAAAGATCTGAGTTCGAAATTTCAATCAAATATTCATTCGCAAAATCAACATTTTCAAAATTTTCACATTTTGGAATTCTAAAAAAAAATTGTAGCTTCCAATTCAAAGTTTGAAAACTAAAAATTTAAGTTTAAGTTCAAAACTATTTAATACTTTAAAAATGCGAAATTGTTCAGAGAATTAATAATGTGTGTACAAAAAACTTAAAATTTATTTTTCAAAGTTCTTCAAAACTTTAACATCAGTTCGTGCTCGCATCTCATCCGACACAGTCGCAAATCGTTTACGGTCGAGACAACAGAAACAAAGACTATACAGTGTAGTGAACAATAGAGTGTACGAAATGGGCAAATACGATTTAACAAAGCCTGAAACTTGGCCTACAAGACCAAATTCAATTTGTATTGATTTCAAGCGCTGCAAAGTTAGACCAGCAGCAAATGAAATTGAAATCTTACTTAAAGAACGAATGCATCTAGACGCTAATAATGTAAGTGAGATTCAATTCAACAAGGCGTCTAACTGTGTGTGCATTATGTTCAAACGTGAAAGAGATGCAATTGTATTCGCTTCGGTTAACAACGAGGTGCATAGTGTTGATCATGACAATGTTAAATATAAAATCCCTGTGTACATGGTGGACAATGCAATAGAAGTACGCGTGCATGACCTTCCCCCGCAGACCAGCGATGGGTTCGTTCGGGAAAACAACGTAAAGCAATTCCATCTTACATCGTTTGTGGTCAAGATGGAATACATCCGTGTAAAACGCTGATTACGTATAAAAATCAACTGGTTACATGTCAGTTTTGTGAACAACCTGCACACTACGGCAAACCTTGCACTGAAATTGCGAAAACAAACAAAACAAACAAAAACAAGGACAACCGCTCAACAACGGAAACTAGTGAATGCAGTGCTCCTGTTTCAAAAACACCTTCACCATCTAACCAACCAGCAACTGCAACCAATGTACAAAAAGGTGCTTCTACAGTAATTAGCAACGAGATCAAGACTGCGAATAACAAGGAAAACGGAAAGAAGACGGAAACCAACAATACCACCGATGTGTCAATGGACGACGAAACGAGCCACGAACAAAGTGTCCCTCAATCCTCGCAGGAGGGAAATGGAAGCTCCTCTCCCCTTAGAAAAAGGGTGACAACGAGATCGAATACAAAAAAAAATTTATTTAAAAAATCGGCTCAATCGGCCACGTAAAGTTTGTACGCAAATAGGCCTGATAAAAATGTCTTTTAAATAAAAAAACTTTAACATGCGAAAAGTTCAGATTTTCGTGATTATAATAAATAAAGTTTAATTTGAAATTTGTTTGGATTTTCTATATGGCTGAAATTTAACAACATTCACAGTTTTTTTTAATTCTTAGAGGAATTTTGGATACTCCTAATTTTAAAACATTCTCTGAATTCTAAATTCAAAATTCTCGAAATTCACAATTCGCATAACTTCAAATTCAATTTCTAAATTTAAATTTTTGAAACTGAATTTTTGAAATTCTCCTAAGTTCAATTTCAAAAATTGTTCTTTAAATGCTACAATCAATATTCGAAATAAAAAATATTAATCACATTTTTCTAATTCGCCAAACTTGAAGTTCTCGTATTATAAAATTCAAACATAAAAACATAAACGTACAATTTTTACGCTCGGAACTCCCGAAATTTTCGATGTTCAACTTTTGAAATTGGAATTTTCGAGATTCTAAATAATCTCAAACTCCTTATAACTACATTTTTCATATCTTTCCAAATTTCTGTCATATTTTAATCTTCTAATTTAAAATTTGCGAGAATTCCAAATCCATATGTTCGTAAAACTATGTCCCAATACGCAGAGATTATCTTAATTGAAAAAGAAAAGTGGAAGAACTTTTTCCCCGGTATTTTAAATGGCGTACGTTTGTTACGCATGCGCTTGAAGAGGGCTATACCTTCTTATGTGACTTTCGATCAGGATATAAGAATTCCGTGCAAATCACTTGTTACCTATGACAATCAGATAGCCACATGTCAATATTGCCCAAAAACTGTTCACTACGGTAAGCCATGTGATAAACTGGACAAGGAGACAACTACATCAAAGGACAACGGTGCTTCCTTCACGCCAACCCCAAGCAACCCCAGTACACCTGTGACAGTCACCAACAACAATGAAGCACCCCTCTCAACGAAACCATCAGTATCTCCTATAGAACAAAGTACACCAGCTGCAGTTAGCAACATACCCGAAGCCTGTGAAATAAGTAAAGATTGTTCCGCCAATAACAGTGATGCCGAACCAATGGACGGGAGCGTGAATAGCGAACCACTGCTCCCCCTTCATTCGCTAGATGCGAAAGCGCCTCGAAAGCCAAGATCCAGCAAAAAAAATAAATATTTTTTTATTGTTAAACGGTCGCGTTAAGCAGAGTGCGAAAAAACCAAATGAAAAAACTGATAACGGCTGTGACGACTTAAACCGAGGCTCATTCGATTGCAACGTACGTTCGTTATTAAACTGAGCCATAGAAGCCACACATTTGCTTGGCTGATAAATTATTCATATAAATTCATACAGTCTACACTTGTTAGCTGAATAAAACTCACAACCGGAACCAGTAAAATTCAATTTGATCCAACATTATGCCATTACAAAGGGAATTATCCGTCATTTGACAAACTAGGTATTTGTGAATTGTTTATGGGTATGTGGGTAATGTCATCTGACAAATTCAATTTTTTTGTGAGCATTTCCTTATGGACGGACAAAATCACACCATACTGCGGCCTGTATTTCCGAAAATAAAGCACATTATGAGTACATGTTTTTTTTGGAATTTTTCATAAAAACCTAATTTCAAACATTTCATTTGTAATGACTTAACGTTTGAATTATAATGAATTTTACTGGTTCCGACTATAATTTTCATTCAGCTAGCAAGTGCGACTGTAAGAATTTATATTTACCAGCCAAGAAAATGTGTTGCTTTTCAATGATGCTTGCTTCAAGTCGCCGTAGTCGTCCCCTTTTCCTACAAACACTTGGAACATGTGCCTAGTTTCTATATTTCGAATGTTTCCAGCAGAAATTTTATCATAATTTTACCAACGATATTTTCCCAGAGCATCGATTTCCACAAAACTTTAAGCTTAAACTCAAAAACACTAATACAAAAATGCATCAAAATCGAAAAACCACTGCAACACCGTCGGTTGTTTGTTCGATACGAAAGAAAATTACTTCAAAATACCCAAAGTAATGAAGCAATCTATCATCATAGCATCGAACCAAACAAACAAAAAAAAATGATTTCGAAATTAATTCTCAGAAATGCGTTCCCCTTTCGCCTCCTCGAGTGCAATCAAAAGACCCAACGACGATGAAAACTGAAGCTTCTGTCATTTGAAAAAGGAACGTACATACCTACCTACCAACCTACCTACGTACAGAACCGAGCAGCAAAGCTAACTACACAAATGAAATTTAATTTGAGAACCAGCGCCCACAGATATGATATTTATTTCCTTTTTTTGCCATCACCACCAGCGGCAGCAGCAGCAGCGAGAATAGAAGAAAAATTTCTCAAAAGAAGTCTGCTAGCTCTGCTGCCGTTTGCAGTTGCATTCATGGCAGCCCCAGCAGCGAACGAGGAATTCAGTACTCTGTCGCTTGTCTGTTTTCCAGCAGCTCATCTCGACCAACTGCGACCAAAGAAAAATGAGAAAAGAATTATCCTTTCAGTTCCGGTTTCTTACGTTGCTGCTGCTGCTTGAATTCAGGCATCAGTCGGTACATATGTATGTCGTTGCAACCGAATCTGACTCTCTATATATGTCTGTCTGTCTGTGTCGCCGGTGCCGGAGATGATACGACAGTTTCTGTGGAGACGATCAGCTTCCGCTGGAAAAACATTTCACTCACCGACGAAATAGTTTTCCGATTTGGGGAAAGGGGTAGGAATTTCAGCAGCGCTACCTCAGGGATGGAAACCGAAACTTTTTCCCCCGGTACTTGAATAGGACACAAGCTTTTCATTTTCGAATTTAATAATTACTGCATTCACCGAATTGTTCAGGATGGAAATATTTTCAATGCCATAGAGATAGAAGCCACAGCGCAATGTTCGTTTCAACGATATTTAATTATGAGATCGTTCACCGGAAGGAAACATTCCTTGTTCAATGCAAATTTTCCGAAATTTGGATAACACTCCATCTGAGCAACTCACAGCCATGTCACAGTCTGAATAACACTACTGTATTCGAGAATGATATACACACACAGGCAACCAACAAAAAAAAGATATCTTAAGAGACAACAGAGGACAGGCACTAAACTCTTGACGACAGACACTGCAACCACGCGTGGAAACAGTGGCAGCAACAACCGGCGGAAAATGCATTGAATAATAAATACAGAATAGAACAGAACGACAGCCACAGTATCCATCCTGTTTGCCTGAGAATCCATATAAATATATTTCTGGAGGCTCGGAGATTTGGAGACAGCATCCCAACGGGACCCATCGGGCCGCATTCGTTCTCACTTGTAGAGCTGCTGTCGTATCACACCGCAACAGGCAGTTTTAGGGGTTTGGAGTCGGTGGTCGGTGATGGAACCAGTAGCAGCTTAGTGTTTGCGTTTCGGTAAGACTGCACCAAATGGAACACGCCTCAACGAGTTGCAAACTATGATTTAAGTGTTTTGTCATTTATTTATTTGTTTGCACAGCCACAGATGAGAGCCGTCTTTTCCTTTGTTGGGTTGGGTTGGATTCTGTGGCTCGATAAAAGCTACCAACAGTGCGGTGTAAGACTGCTTCTTAATTTAGTGTCGGAGATCTGTTTGCATTATTTAAATCAAGTGCGAATTAAGTATGATAAAGATAACATCAAATAATTTGCTCGGTCTTCAAAAGGATTGTACTGTTTATGTACTAAACATACACCGATGCAACCGATGCCGAGCAGCTTAGCAGGAATACACTTTCCGTTTTCACTCGTTGTAACCATGGAAACCGAAAGGATCTCATTCAAGGCAAAACAGTTCAAACCATCAACCATGTTTGATAGATAGACGGTAGAACAGCACTCAAGTCTCGGTAGCATTGAATAAAATGGGAGGCAATCGCTGTGAACCAAGTGTAAATTGATCTTCAATTTCAATGCAACTAACATACGCTTCAGTTTTCAAGTTTATTGCAATAAACCAGCAAAGTGAAAACTAGATATATCATCCTGGAAACGATTATTTCATACTTGAAAAGAAAAAAAATATTGCGAAGCTCTAGTAAAAAATCAAAATCTCTTTGAGAACTTTGAAATAGTCCACAGTGGAAGTAGTTGGGTGCTCACAAGTCCCTATCTCATGCCGTTCCGGTGTATTCGATAAAAATAGCTCTATGAAAATTTTCTGGAACTTCTGAAAAGTAAGAATAAAGACCTATTCCTAATCCACCTAGTGATGTGATAATACCTTTCTCTTTCGTGGACACAGTCTTATTAAAATATGTTTTACCTTTTTATTGAGATAATTTCTAACACTAATTTGAGCTCATTTTCGACACCAATTTATTCAGATTGATTCGGATAGTTCACAAAAGCATGCTTCAGCGTTTATGTCACATACTCGGCAACATTTATCAGATCAAGCGTATCAGCAACAATGATGTAAAATAATAAAATTAAATTCAATTGAAATCGAATCTGTGCACATATTGACGAGTACTCTACTGCAGTAAATTTCACATTCTAACACACACCCTTCGCAGTCGTACCGACGGAGTATCATCCCGTCCTTCATTCGTTTCTCTTTCTACCGACGCTTAGTTTAACCACCGTCAGTTTATCTCGTTAAATAACAAAATATCTCTTATAATTGAATGAGAGAGCGCCCTAAAGTGAGGTTCATGTAAACATTCGGATTGGTTCAAGATAATGGAGGAAAGGTAAACCAGTCATGATAAATGAAATATCAATTACAAAATAACCATAAATCAATTGTTCCTTCTTTCAATTTTCATTTTTAATATTTTGAAAGTAAGTTATCGAGTTGATTTTTATGCCTATTCATTCGCACATTCTCACTACCCACAGTGAAGACAAGGAAGACAATGAAACAGGTAGACTACTTGGCACTACAAACCGAGCAAGCAAAACTTCAAGTGACTAGGTACGGTTATTTAGTAGACGATGAATTCTGTGAGCTTTGGCCACAATAGTAAAACGAATGAGAAGGGATATGCTGACAGTCAATGGCCATAAATTTCATTTTCGTCAAAAAATAATCGATTGAATTATTATTACGTCACTTGTACGTGTATATCTCCGAAACAGCGCTGCTTTTACATATTAATGGACCTGGGGGCAAGATTTTTTTTGTGCCACTAGCTAACTGAAGGTTTTTTTTTTTGCTCAGTTGGTCCCGTCCGGCGCCCTCTAAAACCGTGGGCCCGAGGCACTTGCCCCACTGCCCCTATGTAAAAACGAAACGTGAAATATCTGCCTGATGATATTCGAAATCGGCCCACAGTCCAATTTTTTTTTGAGTCTAAAATTATTGATATCGGTTAATCCTTATTCAAAAACCTGTTTTAATCCACCTAGTGGTGTAATGATGCCTTTCTCATATCAATTATACTATCATATATAATACTGTGGTATTCTTCAAAATAATTTTCTTCGATTCTTAAAAGAATAACCGAAATCGGTTTGTTTGACCGTTTACTGATAAAAACTATCAATTGCAGAAGATTTGAGGTCGATTTAGAAAACTTTTTACGGGTTTTTCGCCCTTTTCAATGATGGTATAAAATTTTTAACACACTCTACCCTATATTTCCGGATCCGGAAGTCGGATCCGGATGAAATTCAGGAATTTCGTATGGGACCACAGGACCTTTCATTTGAACCTAAGTTTGTGAAAATCGGACGCGCCATCTATGAGAAAAGTTAGAACACATATTTTCATTTTTTTGCTCATTTTACCCCATAACTCCGGAACCTGGAGTCGGATCCAAATAATATTCAGGAATTTTGTATAGGACCACAAGACCGTTCATTTGAATCTAAGTTTGTGAAAATCGGTTCAGCCATATCCGAGAAAAGTTAGTGCAAAAAAACATTACACACATACAGACATTTTGCGTACTCGACAAACTGAGTCGAATGGTATATGACACTTCCATACAAAATTCCTGAATACTATTTGGATCCGACTTCCGGTTCCAGAGTTATGAGGTAAAATGTGCAAAAATATGAAAATATGTGTTCGAACTTTTCTCATAGATGGCGCGTCCGATTTTCACAAACTTAGGTTCAAATGAAAGGTCCTGTGGTCCCATACGAAATTCCTGAATTTCATCCGGATCCGACTTCCGGATCCGGAAATATAGGGTAAAGTGGGTTAAAACTTGTATACCATTATTGAATATGGGGAAAACATTAACAAAAATTCTAAATCGACCTCAAATCTTTTCCAATTGATAGTTTTTATCAGTAGACGGTCAAACAAACCGATTTCGGTTATTCTTTTAAGAATCGAAGAAAATTATTTTGAAGAAAGCCACAGTATTATATATGATAGTATGATTGATATAAGAAAGGCATCATTACACCACTAGGAGGATTAAGACAGGTTTTTCAAATAAATTTCAATTCATTGACATTCTTTTATTTTTTCGGTCGCACTTATCATAAAATAGCTAGAATTTTTAACAACCGCAGCACCGTTTTTTACCAATATCACACAGCAGTAGCAGACATCCGTATTAGTAATTTTCCACTTATCACGCTTTAGTTCCGGAACCGAAAGTCGGATCAGAATAAAATATTCTAGCCGTTTCCGAGAAAAATAAGTGCTCATATTTTCTCTAATTGATGTAACTCCGGAAGCAGAAGTCGGATTCAAATGAAATTCAATAGCAGGCTATGGGACTATAAGACCTTTCATTTGAATATAAGTTTGTGAAAATCGGTTCGACTATATCTGAAAATAGTGTGTGCATATTTTTTCCATTTTTTATGCATATCACTCTGTATCTCCAGAACTGGAAGTCGGATCGGGATAAAACACAATAGCAGGCTATGGGACCTTGAGATCTTTCATTTGAATCTGAGTTTGTGAAAATCGATTTAGCCATCTCCGAGAAAAGTGAATACATATTTTTGTTACATACATACATACATACGCACACACAGACATTTGCTCAGTTCGTCGAGCAGACCCGAATGGGATATGACATTCAGCCCTCAAGGCTTCGATTAAAAAGTCGGTTTTCACAGTGATTGCATAGCCTTTCTATATGAGAAAGGCAAAAACAATAAAATTTTCCAATCAAAATACTGAAAAAAATCCTAATCGTATATTACACTGAAAAAAATCGATTTAAAAATTTAAAAATCAATTATTTTTTATTTTTATGGGAACTTCTACTAAAAACAAATTTTTCTAACAAGAACTTTGTCCTATCCAAACCGGTTTTTCTCCAGTGTATATTTATCGAAAACTAAACTAAACTGAAAGTCATAATCATCCAAAAATCCAATGAAACTCAATTTGTGAAAAGCTTTCACAGGATAAAAGACAGTCAAGAAAAGTTACTGTTAAGAAAATTTGTTATCTTTAAAAGTGGTATTTTTTGACAATTGATTTTGAATTTTAAAATAGATTTTTTCAGTGTAAGATTCTTTTAAAAAAGTATTTCAATATTTTTTTCGAAAATTTGACCGACATTGTGAAAATGGATACATGTTTTTCGTAGAATCTATCATTTTTGAACTAACACTATTTGAAAAAAATTGGACTAGAAAGTTCAGTCCTTCCCAAAAGACAAACTAGATCAATTTTTAAAACAGCAAGGAACCTATGTAAAAGTCGTTTCGCCGAATGATATTTTTAGTGAAATGACCCTGATCTACTTAAAGTCTACTTGTCGAAAAGGTTTCATTCCGAGGGGGCTACCAACTCCGAGTACGTTTTGGCGCGAAATTCGTCTAATCGAATTCTACACTGAAAAAAATCGATTTTGAAAATTTATAGTCGACTTACAAAAAGTCACCTTTTCGATTTGAATGGAATATCGTCCCAAGATAGGTAATTATGTTCTAATCGCCCATATATTGTATGATGGGCACTGTTAGTTTTCTTACTAAAACCTTTTTCTTCTCAAGTACCGACAATTTTTGGGAATATCGAGCAACTAGCGATAGAGTATACTACAAAATCTCCTCACAAATTGAGTTGCATTGGATTCTTTAACGATTATGACGTACATTTTAGTTTAGTTTTCGATAAAAAGGCAGTAAACTTTTTTTTCCAATTTGAACTGCTCTGCACTGACGAGTCTAAGACGAAACGTAGAGATAGTAAAATTGGTTATGTGCCCTAGCACAAAATAAGGTTAACCCCTAAATGACTAAACTATAAATAAAACAATTTGGGTAAGAAAAAGTTTTTTCCTGAAAGTGTCCATCTTGCAATTAGTTTTTTTTTCAGTGTTTTACCTTTTTTTATATATATAAAAACGTGATTAATCCACCTAGCAGTGAGATGATACCTTTTTTTTATCAATATGCATGTATTTTTGCATGGATATTCTTAGGTGTTTTAGTTCTCATGACATTATTTTAATTATCGTCGTTTTAAACGGCAAATTGAGATTTTAATCACTCATTACCCTGTAATGCCGAAACTGCAAAACATATCGAATTTCAATCTTAGCGTGCGACAATCGATTGAACATTCCATGAGATGTCGAAGTAAGTTCCACTTTAGAGTTTTTCGTCATTATTTATGGTACTTCCAGAGCCGGTATTCAGGAATTAGCATAGCCCAAAATGATTCGAATGGCCATAAATTATTACGCCAAACAATTTACATGAAATTTATAAACTCATCATCTGTAATTCCAGAATCGGATAAAAATTCACCAATTTTGTATGGGACCTTAAGTCCTGTAATATTTGTTTTTAAAGTTCGATTTGGTCTTTTTTGAGAAAATTATTGAGCTTTGAGAAACGATTTGATACTGGAACCGGAATTCTAAAATCGGTGTAGCCGAAATCAGTTAAATTCACCTGAGCAGTGTATAGACATCTTTGAGAAATTGTAGTGCGAATTAAAATTTGGGGGTACATTCCGAATCCAAAAACGAATCCGAAACTGAAATGAATTTATTTGGTAATCGACTATCCAAATCTGCAAACCCGATAAACCTGATTAATTTATGTGAAATGAACATTTTTATACTAATCACCCTGCATTTTCTAAACCAGAAGTCGGATTTGACTAAAAAGTAAGAGGTTTTATAGGATTTTAAGACCTCTCATTTGAATCATAGATGATTCTTAGATTTCATTTGAATCTTAGATCGGTTCAGCCATCTACGAGAAAAATTAATTGCATTATTTTAATTTCGTTTTACATATCATCCTGTGGTTCCGCAATTAGAAGTCGGATCCAAACGTAATTCAGGAACCTTGTTTGGGAGTATACGACTTTTCATATGAATCTGAGTTTGTAGGAAACGGTTTAACCATCTCCGAGAAAATTGAGTGAAATTATTTGTCACACACGCATTTGCTGATCTCGACGAACTGAGTCGTATGGTATATGGAAGTCATGTTCTTCCAGCATTTATTGCTGTAAATAGTTTAAATCAATATAATTATGGAATTACTTCCAACTCGATAATGCTGGTGTCATCTGGTTTACATATGCCATATTCGAAAGATTATGTTGCCAAAAATGAACCGTGCTAAAATTAGTCCGAGGCAAATTGTCATAAAAAAGGATGCTGTACACAGTCTTTTTGGTACTTAGAAACAATTATATGTAACAGTATAAAAAATCGTGTTTCATGTTGCTCCCAAGCTTTTTCATACAGCGCTCAAAATTCCTTCTACTGGAATAAGGCTTACTCAAAAATATCGATATCTCCGTTAAAAATGGACGGATTTTAACAATTTATGGCTTGTTGGATAGGTATTACCGAGCGAAATCTAAGTCTGGAAATATATTCTGTTTTCAAGGTCAAATGTGACAGATACTGTCAAAAAACTGAAAATTTTGACATAAAACTTCGTATAACTCAAAAAGTAAACATTCGATCTCAAAACCATTCAATAGCGTTCTGGGTGACGGGGAGACCTTTCATTTGCGACTAGTTTGATCAAAATCGGTCCAGCCATCTCTGAGATCTCGACCTCTTAGTTGACAACACACATACAGACACACACATACACACACACATACAGACATTTGCTCAGTTCGTCGAGCTGAATCGATTGGTATATGACATTCGGCCCACCGTGCCTCGGAAAATTTTTCGAAAGTTTGAGCGAATTCTATACCTATTTTTTATATATATAAAAAAAGGTAAAAATAGGTATAGAATTCGCTCAAACTTTCGAAAATTTTTCCGAGGCACGGAGGGCCGAATGTCATATACCAATCGATTCAGCTCGACGAACTGAGCAAATGTCTGTGAGTGTGTGTGTATGTGTGTGTGTCTGTATGTGTGTTGTCAACTAAGAGGTCGAGATCTCAGAGATGGCTGGACCGATTTTGATCAAACTAGTCGCAAATGAAAGGTCTCCCCGTCACCCAAAACGCTATTGAATGGTTTTAAGATCGGATGTTTACTTTTTGAGTTATTCTAAGTTTTATGTCAAAATTTTCAGTTTTTTGACAGTATCTGTCACAATTGACCTTGAAAACAGAATATGTTTTCAGACTTAGATTCCGCACGATAATACCTATTCAACAAGCCATAGATTGTTAAAATCCGTCCATTTTTAACGGAGATATCGAATTTTTTGTGTAAACGACTTTTCCCCCTATTCCAGCAGTAGGAGTTTTGAGCGCTGTATGACAAAGCAATTCTTGGGAGCAACGGAAAACACGATTTTCTATTCTGTTGCATACAATTGTTTCTAAGTACCAAAAAGACTGTGTACAGCATCCTTTTTCATGACAATTTGCCTCGGACCGATTTTAGCAAGGCTCGTTTTTGGCAACATAATCGTTCGAATATGACATATGTAAACCAGATGATGACAGATTTTTTTTAATTATATTGTTTTAAACTACTTACAGCAATAAATGCTGGAAGAACATAACATTCATATACCATTCGAATCAGTTCGTCGAGATCAGCAAATGCGTGTGTGACAAATAATTTCACTCAATTTTCTCTGAAAATTTCTTTTCTACAAATTCAGATTCATACGAAAATTCGTATGCTCTCAAACAAAGTTCCTGAATTATGTTTGGTTCCGACCTCTGGTTCCGGAACTACAGGATGATATATGAAACGAAATCAAAATTGTGTAACTCATTCTTCTCGTAGATGGCTGAACCGATCTAAGATTCAAATGAAATCTAAGAATCATCTAAGATGCAAATGAAAAGTTTCAAGATTCTTTAAAACATCTTGCTCTTTAGTCAGATCCAACTTCCGGTTTCGGGGATACAGGGTGTTTAGTATAAAAATGTCTATTCCACATAAATTAATCAGGTTTATCGGGTTAGCAGATTTGGATAGCCGATAAAAAAATTAACTTTTTTCAGTTTTAGTGGTATTCAGTTGTCGATTCAGAAGGCACCTAAAAATTTAATTCGTGCTATGATTTCTCAAAGATGTCTTCACTGATTTTCAAATATTTTGAAACAAATGTAAACTATACAGCTATTCAGGTGAATTTATCTGACTTCGGCCATACCGATTTTAGAATTCCGGTTCCAGTATAAAATCGTTTCTCAAAGCTCAATCGTTTTCTCAAAAAAGCCTAATCAAATTTCAGAAACAAAAATTCAAATTGAATTAAACTTATATACAAAATTAATTAGTTTTATACATACATACAAAAATTAATGAATTTTATCCAATTAAGCTTCAAAGTTGTTCTCAAAACTGTAATTTATTCGTCATATAGCCATACGAATCGGTTTGGGTTATGCTGTTTCCTGAATACCGGCTCTGGAAGTACCTTAAATTACCGTAAACTCTAAAGTGGAACTTACATATCATGGCATGTTTAATCGATTATCACACTTCTAGATTTAAATTCGATTGTATTTGCAGTTTCGACATTACAGAGTAATGAGTGATTACAATCTCAAATTGTCGCTTAAAACGACGGTCATTAAAATAATGTAATGAAAACTTAAACACCGAAGAATATTCATGCAAAAAACACATGCGAATTGATAAAAAAAAGGTATCATCTCACTGCTAGGTGGATTAATCACGTTTTTTATTGAAAAATTTGACTGATTTTGTAAAAATCAGTAGTACGACACTTTTTCGAAGAACTTGTTTTTTTTTACGACAACTATTTGAAAACTATGACAAATAAAAAGTTTACATGTTGCAAAAGTTTCATTCAAATGTGAGATGGTGCTAGAAACTCCGAATATTTCGATTTTTTCAAGTTTCACCTTCGGATCATCAGTGCTTAAAGCAGTTCGAATTGAATTGCCATCTCCGCCTAGCAGTTCAGTTCGAACTGCTTCATGCGCTGATAAGCTGAAGGCGAAACGTGGAGAAAATATTTAACACCTTTACCAGTGCCCAACGAAAAACTGACTGATGAATGGAATAGCCGAAATAAAAATTTGCGAAAAAAAACTTTTTCTTATCATGGGAAATCGTTCTGCCAATTGAACTAATCTGATTGTGATGAAACACAACAACAAAACGTCTGACTCAATCCACATTGTAGTGCAACGATGCCCTCGTAGCGTATAATACTATCGGAGTCTTTTCTCTCTCTATCTCTCTCTGAGAAATTGATGGGAGTTCAAAATCGCTACTACCAGTGTTAGTGAAAGAAAATGGAATAGTTTTAAACTCAGATTAGAAGCTATTTTGGTTTTAGTATCACCTTTTAACACAATTTACAACGAGAAAAAAAACCAAAAACGCAACTTTACTCAACTTAAAAAAAACCAAGCAAATGTTTTCAAATGAATGTTTCTCACGAAAATTTTCCAAAAACTTTTCGAATGCATTGAACTGTGAAAATATACTTTCAAAATACCTAGAATTCGACCTGCGGAAAAAGATCCAAGCAATCAAATCCCTGCTCTGAGATAAACTACCGTAAATTCTCTTTAATTGTATATCGGACATTGCGATGAGCGAAATCGGTACTGTTTCTCAATCAGGCACGCTTCATTCGAACCTGCGCCTAAAAAGTTAATTCATCCACGAAAATCATTCTCGACCCGTCGCGATCCTTGTGCTTCTCCACTCAAGAGCTTTTGTCATGTGAGTTGCGCTTAGCAGAAATAAATATTTTGTATTTCCTACCCCTTGTTAAGATTTTGTATTTCCTACCCCTTCGTAGACGGAAGTAGACTTCAAAAAAATCCCTCTTCCAACGTATTTTATTCATGTAAAACTAACCAAATATACGGTCAGTATCGTCCGAAAGTCATTTCTTTGAAGGTCATTTCACCGAATGGACTATTTCCGTGGAGGCGTCGTTTCATCGAATAAAACGAAAATCAAGTTCCCGATGCAATCGAACCAAATCATTTTCGTGAAAAGGTTGTTTCGTCGAAAGAGTCATTACGCCGATAAGGTTATAAGTAATTTTGAGTTTTTAGTAATAGAAAGATGTAGAATTACCGCTTTCGGTGGAACGGTCGTAACATGAATATGGAATAGTTTTTTTTTTTGAATAAATACTTTCTTACTGCATGGGGTAGTTTTTAATTTGTTTTTTTTTTGCTTCATTTCCAAAATACCAGTTAAAAATAATTTCAAAAAATCTGGTTCTTAAACTGAATTCTGGAATTCTATACCTGGACTTGGATTCTGAGCCATAATGAATTACACTCATATATAACTTGAAGATTAGTTCGCTTTAAAATTTCTTATTTAGCAAGCTATTCACAGCAGTGGTCGAAAAACTCAAGTCTTCGTTACACATGAGTCTATGAAAATTCAGTTCCGGAGCTCAAGTCCAGAATAGAGCTCCAGAATTCAGTTCCAGTTAGTTATATGCACATAGCGCAAATATGGTCCATTTTTAATCAAACGCCTAAATGTCTATGATATCAGTACCCAACGATATGATATCTTGAAATTGGAGCAGTCTGCACATCAGCTGATCTTATCAATTAGGGTAAGCAAGCCGGTAACGGTAATCTATGCAAATGAAATTTACAACTGGCCTTTCCGATGATAATGAAGACGAAATCAATCTTTAATTAACTTTAAACAGCTAGTAAACTAAATCTAGAACCTTACCGAGCGCGCAAATTACGGTAACATAAGACACGTTGTTACATTTGATTACTTTCCAGATCGAATTTACCGGGTGGTTCAACGATAGAGCAGTTCTACGATTTCGAAGAAAATTTAAAATAACGAGCTCATCAGCTTTTACATGAAGAAACAAGAAAAATTACCCATCGCCGAAATATTTTTTTGATACCCTACTCTTTGTTAATATCGTTGGTGACCGGTTTTCAAAATTTCTTTATTAGCTGTTCAAAGTTTTATCACGTCTCTCAAGACCGACTGACGACATAACTTAGCTTATAAATTGAAATGCACGCGAAAGAGGAAGATTCGATTCCAATCAAATCGAGATAAGTAAAACGAGAAATCTTAAGCAAATATTACATTTTCTGAATTCATCATCATCATCATCAGTCCACGGATTGATTGAAATCTATTTCATCACACACTCACAAACATATGCACATTACACGCACTGATTTCGTGAGCCGATCAATCAACATTACATCTATTTGCCTTATACTATTTGTGTTTGAACAAACCAAAACAGATGAGGAAAATTGCTCTGCCAGCGAAATAAGCGAAGAAATCGTTAGTCAAACTAGGCCGCCACTCGGGGCGAGACGAAATGCCAGCTAGATACAGTGATCCAAACTGCAGCAGGCTCAACGCCGGGCGGAGCTTTCAACATCGAAGGAGCAGCTCGAGCAGAAAAAATAAATGTTCCAAACACCCCCGACGCCGACGCTATCGGATCAAATTTGAAGCTTGAAGCGTCTTCTCGGTCACTACGCTTCTCCGCTGCCTGCGATGAAACAAAGTTTCAAACTGCATTAAACATACCGTAAATTGCCAGTAATTAAATTTGGAAGTAAAAGTGAAAAAGTTAAATAACATAATGGTTGTGTCATCGCAGCTAAATTATAACGCCCGTTCGGACCGGGCTCAAGCAACCAACGGTTCGACCGATAGATGCAGCAGTGTGCTGGAAAAGAGCAGGGAGAGAAGCGGCGGCTAGGGGGGAGGCGTCCGTGCTCAAGAAAATTGAAAAGTGCGAGAAAAGGCGTATTCGGATATGGTGTCTTATAGTTTCCAATTGAAAACTTTTGGCCGACCACATCCCTTTCCACCGGCCGAACGTCAGTGTTTCGAGTTTGATAATGAAATTAGACGGAATTCAATCGTTGCATTTCAACCGACGTGATCATCTGGTAATGTGGAATAGAGAATTGAACTTCGTTACCGTTATCTTTGATGCACTTGGTGCTATTTTATTTTCCTTCAATATGATTTTGATTGGAAAATTAAATTTGAATAAAGTACCATAACGATTTGTTTTGTTAAAACGCTGAGTCGTCTTGAGCTTATATATTTATATATTTATCTATTTATTAGGAGTTACCGTCAACAAGGCGGGGCTAACGAGATAGGATTGCTTTTTATCATGTCCGCGAATCTATTCGAATGAACGTTGGATTGAATAGAAACTTTATCCGTCAAATTGTGATTTATAAGCAACATGATCGTCCGTGATAGTTTTGTCTTTTTGTGCAAATACTGTGGTTTAATAGTAGGGGAGAGTGTTCGGTTACCGGCTCCCGGTGATAAATTTTGGCCATTTCAAAAAAGGTGTTCGGTTACCGGCACCCCAAGAAATTTCACTAGAAATGTATAAATATTAGTAAAAACTGCAAGTTGTTACAATAATTTGAAGAAAGTGCATGTAAAAAAATCTCCGCCCATTGACAAAATCAGCTTTAAATCGAATTTGTCTCTCCATTAGTGCACAACAAATGGTTTGCAATACTGAAGACGTGTGCAAAGTTCCATCCAAATCCGAGTATGTGCAATCTATTAACTTGTTACTAATTGAAATTAATTTTTCGAGTTTTGGCACGACAAACAACTTTTGTCTTAATTTTTCGAAAACGTCTTATCGAGAACAGTAAAATAATGACATAATTGGATGTTAATTAATAATCTTTTCCTTTAGTAGCATTTCACGTGGTCGTTCTAACTACACAAAAATCGTTTGTCTTACTGGGTTTCTGGTTCTTCAGATATAATATTAGTGAGAAAAAAGACATCTAATGGTTTGGCTACTGATTTTATTTATATTTTTTATTTTTACATTTCGTCTTCTTTCGTGTACATATCGAAATACTTTTCGTGGACTACCTCGAAAAAGGAAATATATGTTTCACAAATATTTTCACAAAGTAATGTGTCGTTATGAAAAGTTTTTTTTTTCATTTCTAAGGAGGGGGCTGCTCTTCATCTAACCTTGTAAGTTAGTTTGATTTATTGACTCGTCTATGCACAGCAATTCAAACTGAACTGCTATGAACTGCTATTGAAACTTTACAGTGAACGTAAAACTTAAGACTTTTTACTATTTTTTTAAAAATTTTTACGTTTCGTCTTCGACTCATCAGTGCATTACAGTACATATCGAACTGCCACGCTACTCCGCAGCTCAATATAAATCTTCTTGAAATTCTTTAGTCGTATCGAAGAACAGTTTATTTACTGATGAAGTCTGGAAAAAAATCATTCAGTAAAAACCATTCAAGCGAAGAGGTTGTGTTTCGATTGTACTGGCTCGTGAGTTAACGGCTGCTACCGAGACAATTCTAAGCTTCAGGTAGTTAAACTGCCCATAGCAAACGCAATATTCGGGGCGTTTCCCGACTGGAAAGCTAGCAACGAAGGCCATCCCGTTCATACGCACAGAGGTGTAGAGACACAGAGGTGCGAGAGCATAGAAGTGACGAGTCACAGAGGTGCCATCGCATAAAGGTGCGAAGACGAAGGGGTGCAAAGGCACAGAGGTGCTAAAGCAACCCAGTGCTGATCTACCAGGTACCAGAATTTGTACGCTGCGTAGGATCAAAAGAGACGGCATATATCGCGAGGTGCTACACTGCAAGCATCGCATTTGATCGCCACCAAGAGCAAAAGCACTGTACCTGGGGTCAGGTACAGCAAGTGCAGTGGTGTTCACAACGACGGCAGAGCAACTGAGATAGCAGTAAACGACAGAAGACTGCCAATTGGAAACAGCAAAAGACTGCCAATTGGAAATCGTTGGAAGAGCTTCACGTCGTTCTTCACGATAAAGGAACAGAGACATCAGCTACAAGGTAGATTTAATTTAATTTATTTTTATTTCTTATATCTGAAATTTTACTAAACATAAGTTTTTATTTTGGTATTATTAATTTACAAAAAAAATTTAATGTAATGGATGATCTCATGGAAGATCATCCGAATCCGATTCCGGATACTAGTAAAAGTTTAAATACTCCGAGGGCTAAACATTATCCACAGGGTACCACTGGGCCATGGATAGTCTATCTTCGAAAAAAAGAAAAGATTTTAAACTTGATGCAAATTACAAAGGATTTGACATCACATTTCTCTGAAGTTAAAGAAATCTGTAAGGTTAATAGAGATAAAATTCGAGTTGTAGTTAACGACTTGAAACAGGCAAACGATATTGTAACCTGTAAATTATTTGCTATTGAATATCGAGTTTACATTCCATCGAAGGAGGTAGAAATTGACGGTGTTGTGACTGAAGCAAGTCTGACAGCAGATGATTTACTTAAAAATGGAGTTGGCCGTTTTAAAAACTCCATGCTTGAGGGAGTTAAGATACTCGAGTGCAAACAATTGTACTCAGCATCTATTGTCGATGGAAAAAAGTCTTATCGTCCCTCAGATTCGTTTCGCGTAACATTTGCCGGATCTGCATTGCCTAGCCATGTCTATATCGATAAAATTCGTCTTCCTGTTCGGCTTTTCGTACCGCATGTTATGAATTGCACGAACTGTAAAAAATTCGGACATACAGCTACTTACTGTAGTAATAAGTCCAAATGTATCAAATGTCAAGGGCCTCATAAGGATAATCTTTGCGATAAAGATGTTGAAAAATGTGTTTATTGTGGGGAAAGCCCTCATGATGATCTTTCAGTGTGCGCTGCATTTAAGCTGCGTAAAGACAAAATGAAGCTTTCTTTAAAAGCACGGTCTAAGCGCACATATGCAGAAATGCTCAAAACGGTCATACATGTCTCCCCTTTGGAAACCGAAAACGGTTTTTCAAATCTTGCGGAGCCAGAGGAATCTGACTCTGACGGAAATAGTGAAGATACCTCGTTTGTCACTCCTCAAGGGTCTGTTAAGAGGAGATTAACAAACCACAAAATACCAAAAAAGACACCTAAAATTATACCTTCAAAAAAAGATCCCCGTGTTAAAGCTAAAAAGCCAAATTTAAAACCAAAAACTGTGCCTCCTGGTTTGTCAAATTCACAAACCAATCCAGGAACTAGCTCAAGAAAAGACAATAATCCAGTGGGCTCCATTTCACATTCACCAACAGGATTACTGAAATTTTCGGAAATTGTAGAATGGATTTTCGCTGCATTCAATATTTCTGAACCTCTAAAGACCATCATAACAGCATTCCTTCCAATAGCTAGAACTTTTTTGAAACAGTTATCAGCTCAATGGCCAGCTCTTACAGGTTTTGTATCATTTGATGGATAATTTATCATCCGCCGCAAATGATTCAATCACTGTCCTGCAGTGGAATTGTCGAAGCATCATGCCAAAACTTGATTCATTTAAAGTTTTGTTGCATAGTCAAAAATGTGATGTATTTGCTTTGTGCGAAACATGGCTTACATCAAACATAGCCTTAAATTTTAATGACTTTAACATTATACGTCTCGACAGAGACTCCCCGTATGGTGGAGTGCTTTTAGGAATTAAGAAATGTTATTCCTTTTATAGATTAAACATTCCTTCGACTTCTAGTATAGAAGTTGTTGCTTGTCAAATAAACATTAAAGGAAAGGACATTTGCATTGCTTCGGTATATATTCCTCCAAGAGCTCAAGTTGGACAACGACAGCTTAATGAAATTGTCGAAGCCCTTCCTGCTCCACGTTTGATTTTAGGAGATTTCAATTCGCACGGAATGATGTGGGGTTCCGTTTACAATGATAGCAGATCATCTCTAATATATAATATTTGCGACAATTTTAGCATGACGGTACTAAATATGGGTAGCATGACACGGATCCCAAGACCTCCTGCACGTCCAAGTGCATTAGATTTATCTCTTTGTTCGACTTCAATTCGACTAGATTGCACCTGGAAAGTATTTCCTGATTTACATGGTAGCGATCATTTACCAATCATCATCTCAATTAGCAGTAACAAAGGCATTGCTAATTCAGTTAATATTCCATATGATTTGACAAAAAATATTGACTGGATTAAATACCAAAGTAATATTTCAAGTGTCTTAACTTCAATGGAAGAGCTTCCCCCACTTGAAGAATATGACTTCCTCGTTTGTTCGATTCTGGAGGCCGCAGAACAAGCCCAAACCAAACGATTTCTTGGTCCATCGTCTAACAGAAGACCTCCAAATCCTTGGTGGGACAAAGAGTGCTCAGATGCTAAACACGCGAAACAAAATGCTTTCAAGACGTTTTTAAAACGAGGAGGAGGAACTCCTCAGAATTTTGAAAAATTCTTGGTTTTAGAAACCAAGTACAAGAACATACTTCGGGTTAAGAAATGCAGCTATTGGAGACATTTTGTGGAAGGTTTGTCAAGAGAAACCTCAATGAGCACTCTTTGGTATACGGCCAGACGAATGAGGAATCGTAACGTAGGAAATGAGAGTGAGGAGTACTCGAATCGATGGATATTTGATTTTGCGAGGAAAGTTTGTCCAGATTCCGTTCCTACGCATAGCATTGTTAGGGAGTCTTCTTCAAATGATGATTCCATTGATAGCCCCTTTTCAATGATGGAATTTTCCATAGCACTCATGTCTTGTAACAATAACGCTCCTGGATTGGACAGAATTAAATTCAACTTGGTGAAGAATCTGCCCGACCTCGCAAAAAGACGTTTGTTGGAATTGTTCAACAAGTTTCTTGAGCAAAATATTGTTCCACCTGACTGGAGACAAGTGAAAGTTATCGCCATTCAAAAGCCGGGGAAACCAGCTTCCAATCACAACTCATATAGACCCATTGCGATGTTGTCCTGCATCAGAAAATTGTTCGAAAAAATTATTCTACGACGTCTCGACACTTGGGTCGAGACGAACGGTTTGTTGTCAGATACTCAGTTTGGCTTCCGTAGAAATAAAGGGACGAATGATTGCCTTGCATTACTTTCGTCTGACATCCAAATTGCCTTCGCTCAAAAGCAACAAATGGCATCTGTATTTTTAGACATTAAAGGAGCATTTGATTCAGTTTCCATTGATGTTCTTTCAGACAAGCTCCACCAACATGGACTCCCAGCGGTTATAAATAATTATTTGCACAACCTTTTGTCAGAGAAACGCATGCATTTTTCACATGGCGATTTGGCAACAATCAGAATTAGCTACATGGGTCTCCCGCAAGGCTCATGCCTCAGTCCGCTCCTCTATAATTTTTACGTGAATGACATTGACAGCTGTCTAGTAACCCCATGTACACTAAGACAATTGGCAGATGATGGCGTGGTTTCAGTTACTGGATCCAAAGCTATTGATCTGCAAAAACCATTGCAAGATACCTTAGATAAATTGTCCGTTTGGGCTGTTCATCTTGGTATCGAATTCTCTGCGGAGAAAACAGAGCTGGTCGTCTTTTCAAAAAAGCATGATCCCGCGCAACTTCAGCTTCATATGATGGGAAGAATAATCGAACAGGTTTTGACTTTCAAATACCTCGGGGTGTGGTTTGATTCCAAATGCACGTGGGGAGGACACATTAGGTATCTGATAACGAAATGCCAACAAAGAGTAAATTTTCTTCGAACAATAACAGGGTCTTGGTGGGGTGCTCATCCGCAAGATCTAATAAAATTGTATCAGACAACGATACTTTCAGTGATGGAATATGGATGCGTTTGTTTTCGTTCCGCTGCAAATTCTCATATTATCAAACTTGAGCGAATTCAGTACCGTTGTTTGCGAATTGCTTTAGGCTGCATGCATTCGACACATACAATGAGTCTTGAAGTTCTGGCGGGAGTTCTTCCATTAAAAGATCGATTTTGGGAGCTTTCATCACGCCTGCTAATAAGATGTGATGTGCTGAATCCCATGGTAATTAATAATTTCGAACGACTAGTCGAGCTTCGATCTCAAACAAAATTCATGACAGTATATTTTAACCATATGTCACAGGAAATCAACCCTTCAAGATATATTCCTATCCGTGTCAGCCTCCTAAATGTACCTGACTCAACTTTATTTTTCGACACATCCATGCAGCGCGAAGTGCGTGGAATCCCGGACCACCTACGCTCTATGGAAATCCCAAAAATATTTTCAAGTAAGTTCAGGCATATTAACTCTGAGAAAATGTTTTACACGGACGGATCGCGAATGGAAGAAGCGACAGGGTTTGGTATGTTCAACAATAATGTTTCGGCCTCATTCAAGCTTCAAGAACCTGCATCTGTTTATATAGCAGAGTTAGCAGCAGTTCATTATAGCTTGAATGTAATCGTCACATTATCTCCAAACCATTATTTCCTCTTCACAGATAGTCTGAGTGCAATTGAAGCCATTCGCTCAAACGCTGCTGGCAAAAATGAACCGTTTTTCTTGGGTAAAATAAAACAGTGTCTGAACGACATATTGAATAATAATTATCTAATCACAATAGTTTGGGTTCCGGCTCATTGCTCCATTCCAGGCAATGAAAGAGCCGATATTTTAGCCAAACGTGGTGCTATTGAGGGTGAAATTTATGAGAGACCGATTGCTTTCAACGAATTCTATAGCGCGTCTCGCCAAAGAACACTTGCCAGCTGGCAAGCTTCTTGGGATAGAGATGATCTGGGTCGGTGGATGCACTCAATTATTCCGAATATATCGACAAAGGCATGGTTCAGGGGACTGGATGTGAGTAGGGATTTCATTCGTGTGATGTCCAGACTCATGTCCAATCACTACACGTTAGATGCACATCTCCTTCGAATTGGACTTTCCGAGACTAATCATTGTGCTTGCGGCGAAGGTTACCGCGATATTGACCATGTTGTTTGGACATGCGTGGAGTTTCGTGATGTCAGATCTCAACTAATAAATTCCTTGCGTACCCAAGGTAGACTATCCAATGTCCCAGTTCGCGACATTCTTGCTTGTCGTGACCTCCCATACATGAAACTTCTTTATCATTTCATTAAATCCATTGGAGTTCCAATTTAAATTTTATTTTATGTTAAACTGTTTTCTCTTCCATGAGTTCAACCAATAGCCAACTATAGGATATTGAATATAAGTGGTGAACTGATACAAACAATCCTGAAATAGTTATAAGATCATGTACAAAATAAATGTATTTTATTTAATGTAATTTAAAATAGCAACTCGCTTGATAAAAACAGTGTTTAGATTAACTAATGAGTACCAACATACTAATATGATATTCGAAATGTATTAGGTTTAAACTACTATGTATTGTGGATGCCACGGCGAAGAAAAACTTATGTATATTGCCTATGAAATAAACGTATTTATGAAAAAAAAAGTCTGGAAAACGACCAGTATGCCGTACACCTCTTTACGTTACGGAACTTCTTCAGTTCCTCGGTACACTTTAAGTGTCTCAAATAAATTTATGTTGAGCTGCTGAGTGGCGTTGTAACTCAACATGAACTGCTATGCACTGATAAGTCGAAGACGAAACGTAAAAATTTAAAAAAATTGTAAAAAGTCTTAAGCTTTACGTTCACTGCAAAGTTTCAATAGCAGTTCATAGCAGTTCAGTTTGAATTGCTGTGCATAGACGAGTCGATAAATCGAACTAACTTACAAGGTTAGATGAAGAGCAGCCCCCTCCTTAGCAATGAAAAAAAAAACTTTTTATAACGACACATTACTTTGTGAAAATATTTGTGAAACATATATTTCCTTTTTCGAGGTAGTCCACGAAAAGTATGCCTTTTAATTTCAGAAAATCGATGCCATTGTCTTTCCGACCCACACATATAAAAATGTTTTGTGAACTTACACCTTTTCTAGTGCATATATTTTGAGTGGGAAAAATAATATAAAGTTACCTTACATGTATTTTCAATATGCTCTAAAATTAAAACTAAGTGGCAATTTAAAATATAGTATTATTTATGGTTATTTTGGGGAATGGCTAAAAGTAATTTTTGTACTATGGCTATATAACCGTTTTCACTTTTCTTAACGTTTCGTCTTCGACTTAGACTGACAAGTTGAAGACAAAATATAGTGACAGTACCATTTATTGAAAAATCGATGCATTTCAATATATTTTTACATTTTACATGATCTCAATAAAAATTTCGTTTCAACTTATGTCTATTTAAAATGACTAATAAATTTAAATACATGTCGTGTAAATATGATTATTTTTTTCTGTTCATTGAGTCTCCTTAAGGGGCGGGTAGGGTCTAACACTTCTGAAAAATCATTTATTTTTTTCTTTGAATTTTCTTATAGTGAAACATTTCAAGAATATTCTGTGAAATTTTCAAGCCTAACGGAACAAAACTCAGCAAGTTATGGGCCTTTATCTTTGCTTATCTCGTAATGCGAAGAAGTAGTTCCTTTTCGTTGTTTGTTAATTTGGGAAGGTTCTACAGCTACAAAATGGCAGATTTTTTCGTAAAAAATCGTGGTTTAGACAAAACTAGAAAAATTAATGAAAAACGTTGGGGTCTAGAAAAACATCGACTCTATCTATGCTTATTTGATTTGTTGACTTCTGATTGGTCTGCGCTGAGATACAATAAACACCGCAAATCATGACATTTAAGAAGCGTTCTCAAAAATACCTCTTCGTCGACTCATTTCTCAATATTTTTCCACGAAAAATTTACAAAATGTTGTTCGAATGATGCTTTGTATTATGCAAAATGTTTAAGTTTATTTTGTGGAACGATAGCTCGAAAATCGCAAAAATGAGGTTTTTTATCATTCAGATTCTAACTCTTCTGTTCATTGCCGGGTAGTCATTCTGCTATCTGGTGTGTAACAGAGGATCTAAGTTTCATCACCAGATACCAGTCGACCCCTCCCCCTCCTAGAGAGTTTGGACGATTTCCTATCAGCGTGGCCAAACACGCTTCCGAAGTGCACATACGTTCGAGTCACAGTCAGTATTTTAATAATACTGTCGCAAGATACTTCAGTGACACCGAATAAGACTGGACAAGTAATTCGGGAAGCTTCGGAGGTGGATGACTAAGATGGCCGCTGAAATTGGCGAAAAAAGCGACCAAAATGACAAAATAACCAGAAAAGTTCGTCGAAACATCCAAACCACAATGCAAAAAAAATGGTATTCTTCTCTTTCTAGTTCAATGAAACGATTTTTTTTTAGCTGTATATATTTTTTGCCTTTCTCATATAGAATGCACAAACTTAGGTTCAAATGAAAGGTACAATTGTCCTATACAAAGTTCATGAATTTTATTTTGATCCGACTTCCGGTTCCGGAGATACAGGGTGATTAGTGAAAAACTTATTATCAGGTTTACAACTTTGCTTCCGCTGTTTTCCGATAGGTGGTTGTGCCGGCTGAGGCTGGTCAAACTACATAGATGATAATGCCTTTAAAGTGAGTGTGTACAGTGCCTAACGAATTGTCATCGCCGTTTCAGTGACAGTTGTTCTTGTTTTCGTATTATTCTAGCTCGAAAATGTCTGTTTATGTGCCCAATTCTCGCCATTTGCGGGAAGTTTTGCGTCTACAATATCAAGAGCGACATGACAAAGTCATCCTCCAACACGACAATGCTCGGCCTCACGTCGCAAAAGTGATCAAAAAGTACCTGGAAACGCTGAAATGGGAAGTCTTGCCCCACCCGCCGTGTTCCCCAGATGTCACCCCTTCTGACTTTCACCTATTCCGTTCGATGGCACACGGCCTGGCAGATCAACATTTTCAATGCATCGAAGAGTTGAAAAAATGGATTGCTTCATGGATAGCGTTAAAAGAGGACTCTTTTTTTCGAGGCGGAATCCGAAAATTTCCGGAGAGATGGGAGAAAGTTGTCGCTAGCGACGGACAATACTTTGAATAATACATCTGTAAGCACTTTTTCGAAATAAAGCTTTTAATTTTGGAAAAAAAACGGCGGAAGCTAAGTTGTACACCTGATATTTCAAATTACTTTTTCACTTTTCTCAAAAATGGCGTAACCGACGAAGATTCGAATGAAAGGTATCATAGTCCCATACAAAACATCCAAATTTCATCCGGAAAAGACTTCCGGTTCCGGAATTATATGGTGAAGTGTGTTAAAAATTGGATACCGTCACTTGAAACGGCGAAACAAAACATGTAACAATTTTTTTTTTAATTTGCCTCGAAACTATTCCAATCGGTAACCAAACAACTCGATTCCGACTCGTTGTTCTGATTCCGGAAGCAAAATAAAATAATAACAAGTAAAATAATTTCTAAATTTATCTTAAAACTATTAAAATCGGGAGTCATTGTCAGTCGACGGCCAATGATTAATTTGGCAAAATCCCAGTCACTTTTCTCGAAGCAACTTTGATTATACCGGTTCCCAGATTCCGATTTCGGAAGTAGCTCTTTTCGTTTCCTCAGAGATGGCTTAACCGACCTGAGTACTGTTTCACTCTGTAGGTTATACTAGTTTATGGACAAACCTTTTTGTTTTTTAAAAATCAAAGAAAATTATTTTGAAGAACACCACATATTTATACATGAGATATGAGAAAGGCATCATTACACCACTAGGTGGATTAAAACGGGTTTTATTATTTCATCAAAATAATTCGACATAAAATTGATATCTGACATCCAAGCATAAAGTGATTCAAGTCCTTAATGGGGAGCTGAGATAGTGTGACTACAATAGTGTTTTTGATCTTTTATTCCGACACGTATAATATCAAAAGAAAATGTTAAGAGGTAAGCTAAGAACTTACTGAAACTCCTTCCAGGCTGGACGCCGAATTGAAAGTGCCTACAAACAAAAACCGTTATTTTGGTACGATTTGACTTCATGCCATTACTCCAAAACTAGTGCAAGAGTCTAATGTGGTTTTTCATTGATTCCACTCGCTCGGTGTCAGTGTTTTGCCCTTACAGTTGATCAATGAAACGGTTTTGTAAAGTTTAGTTTGCACGCTTGCTGCTCTGAAAAGAAAACGGGTGCAAAATAGTTGCCCGAGAATTGCTCCGAAAGTGCATTTTTTTTCGTGCGGTGAAAATCAATGAAACACAGTGCACCTGTTTTGATTGCCCGACTGCACGAAAAGTGTACGAATCGAGCAAAACACTCCACGAGTGTTCTCAATGAAAAACGACATAATTATGAGGATTTTGTGAATCCACTAAGTTGTCCAGAAGTCTGTTCGATCGAAACCTATTCAGACCATAATAAAGCGCGACCAACGAAAGACCGAAGGAGTGAGTAAGAGAAAGAGAGAATGAAAAAATATTCATTTGATTATCTGTGTATCAAAATATCAATCCGTTTCTGCTAGAATGTAATAATATTACAAAGTATTGTTTGCCGCAAGTATGGAAAAAGTGGTTCCCAGCAAAAGATAAAGTATTCTAATTTATACAGCTTTCGAAATACTTTTTCATCGACAGCGCCAAAAGGGTCAAGAATGTAGATCTACTAAAAATTAGCTAACGCCCGACAAGCACGAATGTGACAACGGTGTCAAACAATTTCCATATATGTTAATCTTACTATTCCTTCGTTCCCTTCCCCGATCTTGTTACTAACACTAATAACCCACTGAAGAACCGTGCCTGCCCGCCCGAACAATTCCGCAAAGTTTTGCGCATGAATATGGATGAGCACTTTTTGCCGGTAGGCGAAATCCGGCAGCACCACACAATGCTCTACTAAATTGTGTTACTTCTGCTGCTGAAGTGAACGAAATTCAATTACCGAACAATAATCGCAAGTTAAATAAATCTTCCAAATGGAACTCAAGATATTGTTTACTGAGTCTGTGTGTGTGAGTGAGTCGTACGGCAGGTGAACTGAATAATTGGAACACGAACCAGTTCGGAGCTCTGCTGATAGGGCCCGAGAGTCACCAGCTTACAATAGAACGTAATCAACGAGCAGCAACCGGCCGGGGTGTGAGAGTGAGATTTTAATATTTTTGCGAACAAAGTTTTACAAATAATGAGCTGCCAAAAGCAGACAAACCATTTTGACGGTTTCGGTAGGTAGGATCGGCGTGGGTGCCACCGATCAGGTGTCGTTTCCCATTGAATTCCAACAGGCGAATTTTGTCTTCAGCTAGAAAAAAAAAACCAGCCTTTTCATTCTGTTGAAACGCCATTCACGACTCCCCACACCAACACTAAAAAATCATGCATTGCATCAGCAGTAGCAGCACCACTCGTTAGTTAGGAAAATGACTTATTTCTTGGTGGTCATTAGTACGATGACTGTTGTTTATTTAATCGAGGTTCTCCGCATTCACAGAGTTAAGCGAGACTTGCAGCAACGGTTCGGTTCTAGTTAGATGCTGCTGCTGCTGTCGTCACGTCATCGTCTAGCGAGCTGTGCAGTTCCTCCTGTGCAGTACACGTATGACCGTGAGCGAGGGGTGTTCGGGCTGCATGACCACGACGAAGCCATCCAAACAAAAAGCATCAGCAGCAACAGCAACAGCTCGAGACAATTGACGGCTTATGGTTTGCCTCCGAAATGCGAAATTTCAAAGTCAAAACAGAGTGAAGGTTTCATTACACGCGGATTGCGTGCAATGAGGAGAGAGAGAGAGAGAGAGAGAGAGAGAGAGAGAGAGAGAGAGAGAGAGAGAGAGAGAGAGGGCGGGGGGGAGGCACTCACCGGGGCTTGAAGCTAGATGTTGTTAAGAAATGTTGTGAGTTATGGTACGAGTGGAGGTTTGTTTTCATCATCGACCTTAAGATACGCTAATAATTTTTCAAAACTCTTAGGCCCTGGTTATAAACGAAAAAAAGATGCATAAAAACAGTAGTGCCTTCAGGTTAAGCTAAACGAAAAAGATGTGATCAACACAGCCTTGCAGAACACAAAAACTTATTTTGAAGCAAACATTTTTTCTGTGCTTCGACAGCGTCTTTTCATATGACTATTTAGAGACTCACCTCAATTAGGAATTCAATTTACACCTTTTTACTGGGGAACCGGATCGAACTCGTGACTTATTTCTTTGCTGACCGATACAGTCTTAATGTATTGCGTCAAGTGAATCACGTCCCAAATAAGCACAACAGAATTGTTGACCTCTGCCTTTAAGACTAGATTCGAAAAAAAACAGTTTGTTTTAATTCCATTTATTGTTTAAAAAATATTTCAAAATTAAACTTTCTGCGAATAAAAGCTAGGGGAGACCGGGACTAAGCCGGACACTTTTTGTAATTTGAAAAAAAGCTTCCATTGCAGCAAATATATTATATATCAATATGGATCACTTTAATGCACCCAATACAAATCGAAAAAGACATCACAGTAACACACTCTCATGACGAAAGAGGCTATTAGTTCAGTAAAGTTTAACAGCAAACCGTAGAACTACGACGACTGAAAAGTTTAAAAAGGACAGCACTAAAGAAATATTCTAAGAACGGAGGTTTGTTGCTCCGGCGAAACTACGTAGAAATCAACAAAGTTTACAAAAAGACAGCTGAACGTTGCTATGCCAACTATTTACGCTGTGTACAGAGGAGATTAAAGTCTAATCCAAAATCATTCTGGAAGCACGTTAACGAGCAAAGGAAGGAGTCAGATCTTCCTTCATCTATGTTTTACAATGAACAGACAAGTTCTAGCATGCAGGAAATTTGCGAAATGTTCATGAAAAAATTCTCTGAGATATTTTCTAGAGAAATCTTAGCACCTTCCCAAATCACCCAGGCGGCACTTAACGTTCCCGTTTTGGGACAGTCAATGAATTCAATGAACATAAGCGCAAGTTCCGTAAAAACAGCAATCGCAAAAATGAAGTCTTCATACTCTGCTGGACCCGACGGTATCCCGGCAGTTATTTTGAAGCGATGCTCTAGTGGTATTATAGTACCTCTATGTCTTCTGTTCCGACTGTCACTCATGACTGGAGTATTTCCTGATATCTGGAAATCTGCTTATATGTTTCCTGTGCACAAAAAAGGAGACAAGAAGAACGTCGACAATTACCGTGGTATCACCGCTCTTAGCGCCATTCCTAAATTGTTTGAGCTTATCGTTTTGGAACCTATTTTTAATCACTGCAAGCAGTACATCGTTGAAACTCAACACGGGTTCATGCCGAAACGCTCAACGGCCACTAACTTACTAACTTTCACGACGTTTATAACGGATGCTATGTCTAAAGGTCATCAAACGGACGTTGTCTACACGGATCTCTCTGCTGCTTTTGATAAAATTAATCACGCTATCACTATTGCCAAATTGGACAGACTGGGCTTCGGTTCCAACATTCTTCGGTGGATTCAATCGTATCTTTGCAATCGACGGCTGGCGGTTAAGATCAATGAAAATGTTTCCAAGGAGTTTTTTGCTTTTTCTGGCATTCCACAAGGCTGTCATCTCGGACCACTGATATTTCTACTGTATTTCAACGACGTGAACTTTTCATTGAAAGGTGCACGATTATCTTTCGCGGACGACCTAAAGTTATTCCAAATTATCAAGACTCTTGAAGATGCCTGTCTCCTTCAAAGTGAGCTTGAAATTTTCTCCGAGTGGTGTGAAATTAATAAAATGTCGCTAAATATCAGCAAATGCTCGATTATCACCTTCACACGAAAAAAAACACCAATTCGTTTCAATTATTGTCTTCGAGGATCAGTGATTGATAGAGTCAATTGTGTCAAAGATCTTGGCGTTCTTCTCGACGATCGTGGCAAAAGCTTCTCGTTGTCTAGGATTTGTCATGAGAACCGCCAAGCAATTCACAGATATATATTGTTTGAAATCTCTCTACTGCTCGCTTGTACGGTCAACACTCGAATATTGTTCGTCAGTATGGAACCCTCACTTTCATAATGGAGCTTTAAGACTTGAATCAATACAGCGCAGATTCGTTCGTTTCGCTCTTCGTCGTTTGCCCTGGAATAACCCTCACCAGCTGCCTAGTTATGAAAGCCGTGCGATGCTCATCGGACTCGATACTCTACAAGTACGCCGAGATCTGTTCCGTGCAATGCTGATTGCCGATATTTTGACGAACAATATTGATTGCCCTGCACTACTTAGTGAAATCAACATCAACGTTCGTTCTAGAGCTCTTCGCAACAACAACCTCCTCAGAATGCCTCTACGTCGTACTAACTACGGAATCAACGGTGCCGTTATTGGATTGCAGCGAACCTTCAATGGCGTATCGATGGGATTCGATTTCCATTTTCCTCGTAGCAGAATAAAAGCGAATTTTTTGAATATTCTTAGAAATAATCATTAGGACTTTAGTTTGTCTGTTGATTAAAATATATAAATAAATAAATAAATAAATAAACAGTTTGCGTTTTGTGTGCAGTGCGTTTTTTTGCAGAAGTGTAATGTCAAAAATAATTGAGCATGATGCCCACATGGAGGTGTGAACTTTTTTATATTTCAGTGTGTTTTTTTCTGACGAAAGTTAACATCACCTATAATAAATCTATATATATATATATATATATATATATATATATATATATATATATATATATATATATATATATATATATATATATATATATATATATATATATATATATATATATATATATATATATATATATATATATATATATATATATATATATATATATATATATATCTATATATATATATATATATATATATATATATATAAATGCAGAGATCATTCTTTGTAATCGCATCACGTAAGAACGGATGGACGGATTGAGATGATTTTTTTTTGTTTGATCAGTTTTTACCCCCACCGGGTTCGTACATCAAAAAAATTAGGAAAACTTACCGGAAAAGTGGGAAAAATCAATAAAGTTATTTTATATGGACAATGGAATTTTCCACTGAAAAAGTCGCCCATGCTTGCTAGATCATCGATAGGTGTTTGGCGCACAACGAGTTCCAACGAGTGTTTAGCCGTCGAAGAAAAGAATACTAGATCGTTGAAAAAATCGTTTGGCGCGCTACGAGTTGGTTTGTGTGAAGATTTCACATGCATACTTGATGTGATGTGATTCGTCATTACGTCGAACCACGTGCTTAATTGGGTATCAAAATTGTTGCTTGCCAAATGACTTAATGACGGAATGCTATGTCCTATGCTCTAGAAAACCGCTGTAGGCAGGAGAAAAAGTTCTGATATCATTTACCAGTTGATGAATTGGTGTTCAATGAAGTCAGATGAATAGTATTGGTCATCGCCGGGGCAAGGTTAACAAATCAATGAAAAGTTTGTACTGTAGAAGCGCTAAGGTCAAACTTGGTTTTTTTCTTTCTAATGATTTCGATTAGACTATGCGCACACAGTAAGTGACTATTAGATATCAATGTTCAAGATTATTACCATAAAGAATATTGAGACTGTCATTTCATATTGTATATTCTGTGGAGAATGATCGAACTGGTAAGATCAATATGAAATTAAAATTTAAGCGTCGTTCCCAGGCAATCAAGAGTTCCGCAGTACCTGAAAATATTCACTAAATATTTAAGCTCTATAGTACGCATGGTATGCTTTCTGATAACTTGAACGTACAGAACAGATTCTGAGAAAACTTTCTCGCTGCTTAAAAACTGTACACACCGAATTATTTTTTTACGGATGTCGGTACAGTTTTACTGACTATCAAACAGCTGAACACATTCGGTAATCCGTTCAGTAAAAGTTTTATTTGCTGAATGAGAGAGTAGAGCTCCACTGAACTTCGATCTTTCATAATTCTACTGACTTCTTCATCATTCAATACCGACGTTCGGCAAAATTTACAAAACAATCCTAACTTTTATGTAAACGTCTTGACCCGTAAAGTATTACTGGTTATTGGTAAATTTAGTTTTGTAGATCTGTGAAAGGAGCAATTTTGTTTTGAAAACATATTTCCATCCGAATTTATCTACGTGTGATGAATGAATTGAATTACATTTGCTCTTCAGAAATAATTTATACAAATAAAACGAATCAAATATTTTTCGGATGCTCAATGCATGTAGAAGTAGGATCACCCATAATATTTTTAGAATCCGGAAATAAAACAGTTGAAGAAGGCTTTTTGAATATATTCACTCAATGAAAACTTACCGCCAGGAATCAGTATTATCTATTTTGTGCACAGCAATCAATTTGCACCATGTTTTTTGCTCTACAAATCTAGAAATGTTCACATATTTACGTCCGAAAATGATGTTATTTGACAGATCTGTATTTCTGCTGAATATTTTAGTGATGATTACTGAATTTCTTCATTATTTTTTATTAATTTTCCGAATATTGGTAAAACGTCGTCAACTGAGTTTGCCAAGAGAAATGACATTTTACACAGCTCACCGTGTCAGTAAATGTATCGTAACTTTTACATAGGATTTTCCGAAATTCAGTAGTTCCGTAGATAGATGACCGTAAGTTGGATAAATTTTACGTATCTTTCAGTAAAAATAATATTTTGCAGATCGTTGCCGCAAAAATTATTACCGAACACACAATCCTCAAAAAAACGGACTGTTCCGAATAGAAATCTGAGAATTTGTTCAATTTTTGCTTAACAGAAGAATCTCACACAAATTTTTTGTGATATTACCTGTTTTGGGCTAGAGCGAATGTGTGCCGAATTTCGTTGATAGTAGGTTAAGTAATTAGAAAAACAATGGAGAAAAACGTTAACCACATAGTCATAGGTTGACAATTCTGCTATCCACAACCATAAATTCGAACAATTATTTTTTGGACGAGACGAAGTTCGACGGGTCAACTAGTAGTGTATAATTATTTAATTGTCTTCACTTTCAAGAGCTATAAAGTAGTATTTAACTTTGCTCATGAATGTTATGAATGGTGCTGAAAAGACGAAACCTTTAGCGCGATTTGGTAAATCACTGCTCATATATAGAATATATCAACAAAATTAAAATGAAATGAACGGTGTATTACAAGTTAATTTGATTGCGATGTTTTTTCCATTGCGTTCATGACATTGAATTTAAATTAACTGCACATTATTTTTTCTCTCAGGGAATGTAATAATGTAAAAGAAAATTGTCATTTTTATAAATTGTCTATGGATTAAAAGTGCATATACAGTTTAAACTTTTAGTCAAAATTTGAAATTTCGATATTTATTTTCTAAAAAGTAGTTGAATTTCGCTCAACAGACGAACTGTTTCGAAATTCGACGAATAGAAAGTTTTTTAGCACTGAAAAAATGTTCATAAATAGTGTGATTAGTGCAATATGGTAAGTATAACATAACATAACAACTTATTACTTTTACTTCAATTGATAGCTCCGTTGAGGCGAATTACAAGTTACGGTTTATTTATATATTAAATTATTATGATATTGTTTAGTCATATCACTGGAACCGTAATCATTATCACAGTAAACATGAATATAAATGGATTAATTTTCCAAATCAAGAAAGTAATACTTAATTCGGAAATATTGGTGAAATTCTGAAGTTAGCATTAAAATGAATTTGTTTAGTTCTGCGTGCATATTTCACAAACATTTATATAAATAGGGATTTTTATAAAACAATGTGCTTGGGTTTCTTGGTTCAGTGTACTGATTTTTAAAGTTGTCATATGTGCAATAAAAAATTTGTAGTGTAGTAGTAACCTTTTTTGCCACCGCACTTTACTGTGATGTCCCTCGTGAATCGCAAGAGTGATCCATATTGATATATAGTATATTTGATTACAGCTACACTCTTAGAAAAAATGAAATTTACGCTTGACGTAAATTCAGACATGCCGTAATTTTTACGGTGATAACACAATATTACATCTACTGACATGTAGAAATAAATTTTGCGTCTCTATCAATACAAGCTTCAGCTAAATTAATTGTGAATTTAACGATATGACTTATTTTCATATGTTTTGAATTGTGAATGTAAATGAATCGCGACACTCCTTTTATGTGCATCTATAAAGATGTAAACTTTTCTAAGTGTAGGTTTTACCTTTTTTATACATATAAAAAATAGGTACAGAATTCGCTCAAACTTTAAAAAAATTTCCGAGGCCCGGAGAGCCGAGTGTCATATACCAATCGATTAAGTTCAACGAGTTGAGCAATTGTCCGTGTGTGTGAGTGTGTATGTGTGTTGTCATCAAAGAGGTCTCAGAGATGGCTGAACCGATGAAAGGTCTTCCCGTCACCAAGAACGCTATGGAACTTTTTGAGTTATACGAAGTTTTATGTCAAAATTTTCAGTTTTTTGACAGTATCTGTCACAATTGACCTTGAAAACATTGTGTAATGGGTTGGTTTGGAAAAATATGCATTAGTTTCCGTAAAAAGTCACGATGAAGTGACCAGCCAAAACACCAAAATTTCAGAGACTGCAGGGCTAAACCGGGCACTGTTTGGAAATTGGAAAAAAAACCCTCATTACAACTAGGTTTTTACTCAATTTCTCTATACGCAACTATAGCTTCAATTCTCAGCTACAATTCCCAATTTAGAAAAAAAATGCATTAGTTTTTGTACCAAGTGCCACGATGAAGTGATCAACCCAAAATCCAATATATTTCAAGAAACTTGTAAGAATTTCAAGTCGAAAGTTATATGTCCGGTTAAGCCTCGGTTCTGTTGTCGGGTTTGACCCCGCACATACAATTTGTTTTCGAGACGCAACAATAATTTTATTTTCCACGTTGTCACAAGCACTAAATAATCACTGGATACAGCACTAAATGAACAATTAAAAACACTAACCAGACCGTCATTACAGTGCACAGCAATAAAATATACCCAAAAAATTTCCAAAAAATATTTTTTTATTGAATTGTGACACGATTGACACCATACTGAAGTGACTCAGCGTCATCCAGCTAACAGACGTCTGTCTGTCACATGACAAGCGCGTTTACAAAGTCAATCCATAGATCGAAATAATTGCTAAGTTAGAAGATATGCAAGCTGTCCGGTTTATCCCCGTGTCCGGTCTAACCCGTGATTTATGCGTCTATTGCGTGATTTATGCGGTCATAGAAAATTTCAATCAACCGCAATCAGCCTCTTCTCGGAATGCGAAAAAAACAAAGTTTAAACAAAGATACGACTTATGAAACAAATTTGGGTAAAACGGAATAGTATAATTCATGCGGTCTTCGAATCTTTTTGTGATCTACTTTTAAGGCTTTTCTACGTTATTTCAATCGATTTTCATCGACCGCAATCAGCCTCTTTTCGGAATGCAAAAGAAAGTTTAACCAAAGATACGACTTAAGAAAAATTGAGGTTAAACGATTTAACATGATTCGCGATAATTTTTAGGGCTTTCTACCTAATATCAGTTGATTTTGATCAACCGCTTACAGCCTTCTTTCGGAATGCGATAGAAAGTTTAATGATACGATTTAGGAGATAAATTGGGGTAAAACGGGTTCTAAAGGCTAGTACTACCATTCTCATTGTATGTACTTGGGTTGCTGAAGTTTTCTACGTAATATGGACCAATATTAATAGATCGTGTTGGATCTGCTTCTGGATTATAGATTGAATTTCAACTGAACATTACAGCAACAAAAATGGGGTAAAACGGTACAACGAGTTTCCTGCTGTCATTGAAACTATATGCAAATGATTTGTTCGAATTTTTTACATCAGAAACGTTCTATTCGGTCTTCTGCAACTTCTTCGGTTTTATGATATATAACTAAGCTTGAATACAATCCAGTACAAAAAGGGAACTTGGGGTAACATGAAAATGATAGCGTTTCGTGCGGTCCTTCTGAATACGCGGAATCGATTTCACTGACCATTTTACACCAAAAAAAGCTATGTGCTCAGCTGTATTATGCTTCCAAAAATGTCGTCACGTTTGTGATCCATTTTTCCCCACTGTGCAATGGTTCGTCGTCACTGTCGTTGGCGATGGACGTACATTGGTTGAAGATGACTGTTTCAAAAGTACTGAGGTTGGCTGGAAGTACTGCTGGCCTTGAGTTGTCCAGTTTTTCGCGAAGCTTTCTAAAAATATTGACATGCAGTCAGCTGATGGTTGTAGGTGACAAGTGATTAACATGGAATTCTTTAAGTGCATAACCAACGTACGCCATTGATGATACCGAGGTAAACATTTTATCACTTGTATTGCAGCGCTAATGATATTTTCAGTAACGTGTTATTTACTCGTATTCGATTTGCGTTTCATCAACTTCCTGTTTATGTGTGCTTCTATTGATGGAAGATGAATGAAATGCCTGGTCATTTTAAATGTACTGTCTACTGTGCTTAAGTGTCATTTACAAAAAAGAAGATTAGTAATTATTCTAAAAAATAGCAGCGCTTTTACAAAAGTTTATTAAATCAGCAAGGTTTTGAAGATATTTTGTTCAATTGATGTGTTGCTTCTTTCGGTAGTGCTCTAACGCTAGGCATAAACCAAAGAAATACTTACATCTTGCACTGAACCAGAAAGATGGATTGCTCAAAGCACTACTCATTAGAGACCATGATATCAAATAAAACAATAATGGCTAATTGTTTAAAATTCCTGCTAAAAAGGTATGCATTGCACTGACAAAACAATGATCGTCTGATGATTTAGATAGTAAAATTTTTATGTATCGGAAAAATATGACTAATCGCTCAGAAAGTATGACTATTTTTATTTTTTGTTCAAGTATACAAAATTCGGTTCAATTTCATCATTAAATTAACTTTCCAAAAGAAACAATGAAAAAAAAATTCTGGAAGTTATTGTAAAATATTTCGTCACTTTTTAACAAAATCATGCCATTCCTTAACAAATAAACATATTCAAATGAAACTTTCACAGATATAATACAATAAACTTAAAATCATAAATTTATAAGCCACGAAAAAAAATATTTTTTTTTCACTTTTTTCGAATAGAAAGGCTGAACCGTACCATTCAACTGTCATATACAATTCATTTCAGTTCGTCGAGTACTCAAAATGTCAGTGTGTGTGAGAAACATATGAACTCACTTTTCTCAGAGATGCCTGAACCGATTTTCACAAGTTTAGACTCAAATGAAAGGTACTAAAAATGCCAGATTTTTTTTTTAGTTCGGAATGCATCTTACTTCAGGTTCTGGAATTCATCAAGAGTGAAAAACCTGCATATTCAAAAGTTTGCCTTTATAGAAAAAGATGAAAAGATGTACAGAGATGTTTCAAAAATAGTAATTTTTTCCTTTACTTTACAGGTCTTGCAAGTTGAAAACCACACAAACTCACATCGAGTATACCGGTTCCGGAAGTACCGGAAATAATAGCTAAAAATGCCAAAATGGAACTAACTTTTCTTCGCGGCTCAACCGATATTCCCGAACTTGGAATCAAATGAAATGGTTTATAGTCCTTTATAGAATTTCTGAATTTGGTCTGGATCTGACCTCCGGTTTCGGAATTACAGGGTAATGAATGTTTGAAATTTCAAGCCGTATAGTGCGACGATGTAAAAGAGGAAAAAATCTTCTAAATTGGACTCAAAACGATTACAATTTGTAGGGAATATAAGTGTCTAACCATACGAATCAACGGGAGTCCGGTTCCGGAAGTACCGGAAATAATGGTCAAAAACTCCAAAATTGAACTAGCTCACCCTTCTCCGCTGCAGCTTAACCGATTTTCTAAAAAACATACACAATTAGAAAAATTCTTGTGATTTTACATCATATTAGATGCACATAAATGGAGCGTCGTGTTTCACGCAAATTTATATTCAAGAACATGTAAAATTGTGTTATTTGACAAAAATACATGGCTTGAAATTAAACAAAAGATCGATAGCATCTGTGCGATTTGAGCCGAGAAACATTAGATCACAAAACAAGTAAGTTAATAGACTGAACCACAGAAGCATATATCTGCTTGGCTGGTAAACGGTGCATATAAATTCATTCAGTCGCACTTGCTAGCCGAATGCAACTTATACTCGGAGCCTGTAAAATTCCGTGCGAGTGAAAAATTGCAACATTTGAAAAGTTAAGTAGTTATACATTGTATCGTTTGTAGAATTATGTCACCTGTAAAACTCATAATTTTTTTCTGTGTAGATTTAAATGGATTGCTGAAGTTAAAGGGTAAAGGGTGTTTGAAATTTCAAGTTATCATATTATGCGACGATGCAAAAATCTTCTAACTGGGATCCAAAATTTCCAATTAGTAGGTAGGTAGTATTAGGAACCACCTTCGGATATACTTGGTCCCTTGTAATTGTTTCCAAAAACTCTAAAACAGAACACTCTCACTTTTCACCATTCAACAAACGGGACTATTTCGTAGACATTTTATTTCCATATGAATTACAGATCTTTAAATATGTGGCTCTTGTATCTTGTGACGATGAGCGATCATTTTCCGCTTATAGACGGGTATTGGCGATCAAGATCTACTTTCTAAAATCTTCGAGCTCAAATTATTATTCAGTGTAATATTGTTGTTAGCAGAGATTTCACATATTCCCAATGGTTTAAAATGAAAATAAAACCCTAAATGTTCACACTCTGCGGCGACCAGTAGTCAGTCGTCAATCGTTTTCGTTCTAGCCATCAGAAAGGATATAGCATCTCGGTGCAATATCCGAAAAGTCGTTACATAAATAGTGTAAACTTTGCGTCTGCTTAGCGGTTCAAATTGAACTGATGGGCGGAGATGGCAGTTCAATTTGAACTGCTTTAAGCACTGATGAACCGAAGGCGAAACGTGAAGAAAGCTGAGATTAAAAATTATTTCAAAACTATAATGCCGCTGTACGCATAAATGTCCCACATTCCCATACATGGGACAATCATGCGTAGGACAGCAGTATATGAATTAGCAGATCTATTTAGTTTATGGTCAATCGCACGCAACTCTGTCTTGTCGGGCCTCCGTTTCCGGTTTCGGTATAGTCGGAAAAAGTTGCCTTAAAAAATTCCGAGTGCGACATTTTATTGATTCCTCATACAAACGTTAATAAGAAGGACAACATATCAAGTTGATGGATTGGAACAAGTTTCCTCAATGCAGTGCATATATATATAAAATGCTTTAACATATAAGTTTTGTATGTGAGTTTGTTTAAATTTCATACGGTTTTCCAAAATTGTGACTTTTCATGAAGATAAACTACTTTTTAGAGGTGGATTTCCAAAATTACTCATTTCTATGCGAATCTCTTGAGTTATACTGATTTTCATGCGAGTTCTATTTATGTTTCTATTTTATTTACGACTTTAGTGAACTGAAATTTTAAATCTGAATTCTTTTCCCAGTTATTCTGGAATTATATTGGAATCACAGATACTTGATAGATGGTTCACTTCTTATGAATAAACTAATCATTCAACCTTTCATTTTCATTCCCATAATTGAAGGATAAAAATAAAGAAAAGAAAATAAAATCGGAACCGTTACATTTCCTTTGGATCCCGGGAAATATGTGTTTACCCGAAACTTTTCGAGAAGTTAATTTCTTGCGGAATAATGCGAAACAGTGTTCCATTTTCTTGTGATTCCCTGAGGACAGCGATTCATAACACTGCAAAACCCAATCAAGCTTCCTTAGAACCGATTAGTTCGCCGAAAATGAAATACGGATATGAAAAATATGCGTGTTGCTCTGTCAAACTTTGTTTGCAAGAAAATACCGTACAGAATGTGGGAGCAAATAATGGTCAGATTCGAAAACACAAGTTTCATTTCCTTTGAATCACAATAAACTTTGAATAGTACCAAAACAGTACTGCTATTAAAAGGGAGTTGGTTCTCTTATCATTCACAACATGAGCTTATAGTCGTTATTCGAACATGTATGAATATATTGAATTTCTTTGTGTGTCCGGGCTGCAATCTTTTATTTACTAAGAGAATCAGTTTATTATTACTAACCAAACAATCAAGATATTAATATCAGTTCAAATAGAAATGTACCTGCATGAACTGTTGAAGGGTCGTGTACTGCTATACTGAACCAATTAAGAACATAATCCTATTATCCATGCCATCAATATCCAATCACTAACCACATGCGGACGTATTCCAACTGGAAAGATTAATCACGGAATTGATTTGTCTGCTCTGTTGCACGGAATTCTCCGCGAGCAGAAAAACCGTGCTCTGGAGGGATTTATTCTACTCCTATTAGCACTCTTACGGTGTTCCGTAAACAGTAAATAAAACCTGTTGTAGCTGATTCCATCTGCTATCCACGTCGAAATACGTAACAGGTAACACAAAATCCACTAGAAAAACATAAAAAAAACGAATCGAGATAAAGCGGACACTAAAACATATTTCGAAAGTAACAGAACGACATTCTTCCCTTGCCCGTTTCTTTTCGCACCGTGCTTCATTACACAGCTCATCAGCGCACCGGATCACGACACCAACACCATGCCAAAAATCAGCAACTTGCTCACTTTTCTCACGCTGGTGGAAACCTCTTAGCAAGCCTCCCTCTATTTCGGTTGGGCTAAGAGTTAAACTCATCCCGTGTTGTGCTAATAAAAAACACCAAACACCGGCACCGATCTCCCCTTTGCACAATACAGAAACTTTCTCACAAATTACGAAAAATAGAGCACCATAAATAACCCAGCATAGAAAACAAACCCCGAACCGAACCGGGATGTGCTCCCTTCGTTGTGCATTTTTTGCATTATTCTCACCACTTGAAGAGACCCGCAAACCACCACCGATGACACGAATAACTGTAAATTCACACTAAATTAAACTACCACATCTTCTTCTGTATTCACCCTGCCGGACGTGTTTAGATCCCACCCGGATCGTTGATCTATTCCCTAGAAGCTGGAAGCGGTCTCACAGATTCACACCAACACCAGCAGCGCCATTGAACTTTAATCGATTTAGGGGCAACCGCGGCGGCTCCGTGAAACTAACGAACACCAACGCGAGGAGCATAAATAAAGCGGGACAAAATACCTATGATTTCGATCCACAAAACAAAACCCGCAACATAAGATCAGCAAACGCAACGCAAACGGCCGACGAAACGCGCAGACGCCAACCGACGAGTTCACGGGCCTACACGAAACTGAATCAATGAGGATCATTCAACGCCACTTCGTGCCTGCAGCTCAGCTCAGTTCAGCTGAGCCGAAGCGAGAAGACATCGGATGGGGCCAAACACAGGCAGATCTCGCTTTTGTAATTGTGTGTGGGCATTTGTGTACATGTACTGTACCTACTCTTCGGCTACCAGTGGGTTCAGTGTCTGGAGCTTGAAAGTCTGTTGTGGAAAACTGGCTAAACAACTCGTGTTTTCTTTTTCTTGAGAGTACCGCTGAGTTTTGTTTTGTTTTATGAGCTACTATGGCCAAGCCAAGCGAGAGTTCGCGCTTTGATCACGGTTTGTTTTATATGATCTACTTACTGGGTTTCCATAGCTACGAGTTAGGAATTGGTTACTATTTTCGATGCCAATATTTTGACACACTGTTCGATTTTGCTAAGTGCGAGAAATAAATTAGAACTAACACCATGATAAGATGATAGCTTTGAGTAAATGATTGACAAACAAATTACCAAATTAGATTAACAAAAATTTTCAAGGTCGTTTGTTCGAGTCTCAACCTTTTGTACTAGTCATGCAATTATCTTGTATGTGCACTGGAAAACCTCATCGCTTCATCGTTTGAGAAGAGAAGGTCCACATCGCAATAAAGAACCCTGATAACTTGATTGCATCGCTGTTTCGTAAAAAGTAAAAACTTTAAATATGGATACTCGTCTTGTTTACCAAAACTGTGATCCATTTAGCGAATTTGTCGTAGCTAAAATCTAACAATTCAGTAGTAATTGCTACTTGGAAGAACATTTTTCGATAGTTATTCTTAAATCCAGAAAATTTGACAGCAGGAGAGCAAAAACCTGTGCCCAATAATAAATTACATTTTTTGAATACTTTTCATTGGGTGATAGGAAAAATGTAGTAAAAATCGAAAATTATTGGTTAGCTAATTTTCTGTATTAAAGAAACTTTCAGCCGAAGTCTGATTCGTCTCTAGAAGAAAAACGTGCTTAATTCACCTACACACTTAAATTTTATTTCTGAATCTCGGCAAAAAATGTCGAGATTTGCACAGTCGAGTGCTCGGTAATCGTCTCGGCTAAATGTATAATTACTGAGAAACTCGGCAATCCAAAATGTGTTAACTATCAAAAAAAGAGTTTTCTTTATTATTGTATGAAATTTATATCACAAAAGCTAATGTTGGTGAAAGGGGTGTTTTATTGATGTTAATTTCAATTCGGCAAACAAAAAAAAACACAAACACCAAAAGATCACGGCTACAGACAATTGTTTCTAATGCTCCTTAACGCATCTACCTGGAAATGAGCGGTTATTTATAAATATCTATGCGAAGTAGATAGTTTTTGATCTCACTTATCTTTTCATAAAATACACAAATCTTCATCCTTCATTCAATTCACATGTTTTCCAGTTCCACGAGCAATGGCGAGGTGATGCGATGTGAATCGAAAAGAGACATTAGATGATAAGTGTCTCACCGAGTTTCAGTAAAAGCTAACACACTGTTCGAAATCTCGGCAAACGGATTTGCTGATCTCGGTAAATTTGTTGTTTGCTGACAAATTCATCATAATATTATGCCAATCTACGGTAAAAAAAGTTGCTTTACCGAGATATCAGAATATTACGTCGACGAATTTCGGAAAAGAGCATGTTAGCTACTGAAATGTCAGTAATCAGATGTCGTTCGGCATTTCAATATGCCGAGCTTGAGAATCTGTTGTGTAGCAGTGAGATGATACCATTTTTATCAATCCGTATGTGTTTTTTTGCGTGAATATTCTTGGATGTTTTTCGTTTTCTTGAAATTATTTTAATGACCGTCGTTTTAAATGACAGTTTGAAATTTCAATCACTCATTATCATGTAATTTTGGAACTGCAAGACGAATCGAAGATAAAAATTGTATGAAACCTTAAAATTATTCCGTTTAATCTAAGCGTGTGATAATCGATTAAGCATTCCATGAGATGTAAAAGTGAATTGCTCTTTAAAGTTTTTGTCATTATTTATGGTACTTCTAGAACCGGTATTCAGAGATCAGCATAGCATTCGTATGTTCATGAATTAGTATGACGAATAAATTTGAAATAGTTTTAAACCGAACTTTAAAGATCTTTTGATATCGTCATATTCTATGACGGTTTAAATTTGATAAAAACTCATCACCCTGTAATTTCAATATTGGAAGTGGAAATCGGATAAAATTCACCAATTTTGTATGGGACCATAAGTTTCTTTAAATTTTTAGTTATTAAATTCGTTTTGGCCTTCATTAGCTTTTCTATTCCCGATACTTTTGGAAACGGAATTCAAAAATCGGAGTGTCCGAAGTCAGTTAAATTGCCCTAATGGGTTGTAAACCGTTTCATTAAATTCGAAATTTTTGAAAATCAGTGAAGCCAACAAAAAGAAATCGTAGTGCTTTTCAAATATAATTTTTGGCTACCTTCCGGGATCGAAAACCGAGCACCGGTAAAACTGAAATAAATTTTTTTGATCATCGACTCTCAAAATCTGTGAACCCAATAAATCCGATAAGTTTATGTGAAATTTTTACACTAATCACCCTGTATCTTCTGAACCCGAAGCCGAATCTGATTAAAAAACAAGCAGTTTCTATCGGACCTTAATACCTTTTTATTTTAAAGTTTGAGCGAATTCTATACCTATTTTTTATATTTATATAAAAAGGTAAAAATATCATCGACCCTAATGATAATGATATTTTCCATCGGCTCGATCAAATAAATCCCGCGGCGCGATGAAAATAAGAGGAGCGGGTCATTTTGCGAAAGGGAAATAAAAGCAACCTAAATAAACATATATTCTTATTTATCTGTTTCGAGTAGTAGCGTTTTAAAAATTTAAATATTTTTCAACGTTCACACAATTCAGACAAGTTTTTCATGTTTTATCGTAGTTCACACTAGAAAAGTAGTAGTTATTACTTTCAAATCGATTTTCATTCCTTCCGAGTTTACTTTTAATGCTGATATCTATTGGTATTATGGAATAAACGAAACAATGACAACTGCAAAATTTTCGAAATTAGCAGGAGTCGCTACCGGTAATTGAGTTTGGCGGCAATGAACCAATAACAAATTCACTAATCTACAAAAAAAATCTGTTTCAGCATCACTGCTGAAGACCCATCACACAACAGTAGCTTCTCCTTAGACATCCAATTGTTACCGGTTCTAAAAAGAACGACCGGTATAATTTCCATCAATATCAGGGATGCTGTTTGCTGATTAGTTTGTTTACAGATACGAACTGCAATTTTGCTTTGACTGGAGCATACTAAACGCTTATAAAAAATACTCAGAGTTTGAGTATTCGTTAGTCATTTTGAAATGATACATGGAAACGTCAAAAATCTAGTAGTCACCATCAATGATAATGAGTAACTCTTACTCTACATTCGAGTTTAACGTAAGAATTCGTTTTTAGGTTACTATTGGAGAGAACAATCGAAAAGTCGTAATAAATCTTTATTTCAACAGGCGCCATTTTTTGTTTTTGGGATCGCATATTTTTATTTAGCTGCTCATCTGTATTTGTTACAAGGGTGAGTCGCTTAACAAAAACGGGGTTGTGCCTGCAAAAACCTGGATGATAAACTGTGTTCTTGGTTGTACCATCGACGCAGATATTGTGTCCAACAGGGAGCACTATTGTGCTTCAGAATCGAAACAAATATGCTCAAATGTGTCATTTATGAGGCATAAGTGTCTGATTGGTGATTGAGCATTACTGACATATGTGTATTTTAGACATCCATATTTCTATAAAGCCAGAATCGGATGTCGGATCCTGACAAAATCATGAATTTTTTTTATAACTAGATTTTTCATTTAAATCGAAGTGCTTGAAAATCATTCAACGATCTATTCAGAGATAGACAGAGAGTGAGACAGAGAGAGACAGAGAGAGAGAGAGAGAAAAATATGAAAATCCGCAAATGAAGCTAAATTCGAAGGCCTATAATTGAAGTTTTTATACTTTTTCTCAATATCAAGTATAATTTCAATGAACAATTACTTTCCTGATAACATTTTTACATTGTAACTGATCGTGAATCAATTTAGCGAACGTGTTTACAAACTCATAAAATAGTTCTTCAATCTTTCGGTTGTAATTTCAGTTATTGTTAATGAATCATTCCCCACTATGCCTTCCCAGCTTGCAATTTATACTGTAAAAGTTACCAAAGACACAAATTCGTAAGAAATTAAACCAACAGCGATATAGTTTACATTCCATCATTCCGAATGAAAAGAAGCTCAAATATTTATCCCGAGTTTATTGACACCGCTGTTCTACCAAACCAACATTCGTCGTTGGTGGAAATCTCAAAACGTGACATTACTGCAAATTGTTTTGAATAAAAAAAAGTTGGCCAGTGGCCGTTACTGTTCGCTGGATTTTCGCCGGTGTAGTTTCCGCTATCGTTATCCACGTCTAAATTTTGGATATAGAAGCTAGCGTTTGCTTACAAATTCCAAACAAAGTTTGGTCGTACTGTTTACAGAATTAGCACACCCCGTTTCCGTTTTTTCATTCATACAACAGTGCCTTAGTTTAATCATGATTACGTGATTCTTACTGCACTTTTACTTTTCACAGACGAACGAGATATATTTTAGACGATAAAATGTACTGCAATAGTTGTTCTTAATTGATGGTTGATAGTGAACAGAATTTTAAATGAATAGGGCTTTAAAATTGTTTACTTTAACGAAATTATCATTGGTCTTGTTATATTGATTTTAATTTTTCATTTGAGCTGGCTTTAAAATTAAAAATTTCGTTATATTGAATAAAACCGTTAGTTTGACTTTCTCTCGAAAAAGAAATGAAATCCTGTTTATTTTAGTTTGTTTCTATTCTTACGAAACAGTTGACCACTGCGTGAAGAAAGATATGAACACTGCTTAACATAACAAAATAGAACCAAATAACCAAACAATTCGGCTTCAATCGTAATTAGTAATTTTACAAGCAGAGATTAGCGGAGAGAAAAATCGTAGATTTGGCAACGCGACGAACATTACAAAATTTCTGACACCGCTCGCTTCTGTGTGCGGGTGACTTTTTGAACGTTCAAGTTTGTTTGCTTGTAAAGTGTCACAATTTTAGCAACAAATGAAGTATATCCATCATCTTTGCTGAAATTCAATGAGAAACAGCTTAAAGTACTTGTAAATTAATTCACGTTTCTTTTATATATCAAATACTCACTATTTGGTATTTGCATACTGATACTGAATACAATGATGATGAGCAACGAGAAACAACAGCTGGAACCGCTTTTGACAGTTCAATTGGGATCATAACAATATCTCCGGTGATCTCTGGTTTTAGGATCACTAATACAAACCTGATTCAAAGAGAGTTATGATTTTTGGTTTGAAGTACAGTCGCCACTTTAGGAATTTATCAATACCCAAAGAAAAATCACTCTGTCAACTGAACTATTTTAAATATTATGAAACACAACTCTGAAGGTAATCCGATTGGATAAAACTCCAGTATAACTTTTGTGATATCATTTAGCACGGAAATTTCAAAATTTCTTCCTTGTCATCAATCTGACCACATATTTTAGAAAAGTTATTACAGATTGCTTCTAAAGCTGGGCTTTTGACACAGATTCTTAACCACATTTTTTTTGCACAAACATGGTTTACGAAAAAATGTTGAAAAAATCAACGAAAAATTAGTTTTTCTATAGAATTTCTTGAGTATCTGCATAAATGATAACCCTGCTTACAACTGCTTTGATAACGAGCAGAAAAGAAGCAAATAAAAAAACAGAATCATATGATTGTGTTGTCGTTTTTAGACGTCAGAATTCTGTCACTTTTATACTATGCAGTTCGATTTAGTGTGAACTGTGCATTATATTATCAACAATTGAAAATAAATGGTACACACTTAAATTTTATTGCTGAATCTCGACAAAAAAATGCCTAGACTTGCACAGCTAAGTGCTCGGTAACCTTCTCCAAAAGATTGGTAGATGTCAATTATTGTCGAGCTTGACAGCAACAATTGTTTTATTAGCTCGGCAAAAGCGTTTAGGATTATGATGAAGAGTCTAAGACGAAACGTAAAATCATAGTATAGTTCAGGACTAAATTATGATTGGCCAAGTCATCAGTATTCGAGTGTACGGAAAATTCCATTTGTAATCATTTAGAGTTTGATGAGACTGAATTTTACTTATTCCAACTTCAATTTCCATCCGGCTAGCAAGTGCGACTGTATGAATTCATATGCAACACTTACTAGCTAAGCAGAGGTGTGCTTATGTGACTCAGTTAATTTGCGGACGTACCTTGTGTTCCAATGAATCTCGGTTCAAGTCGTGTTGGTCCCTATAAGTTTTTTGAATTTAAATGAATTTCATTCTGTTTACGGACGTAAGCGGTGAACGATCCTTCATTCCCAAGACGAAGATTGGCTCACCCCCTGACAAAGAGCAGGAATGAGCGAAGAGAAAAATTGTTGCCAACAGAAAATGTCATTTGTAATTTCCGCCAACTTCCTTTCATTAGTCTTAAATTAAACATATATAGACTAACACGCGTTTTAATTTCTCTTGAAAAGGCACATGTCCGAGTTAGAAAATCCTCAAAGCTCTCATCGTGATTTATTCGCCGTTCCGTCGGAATCGACTTAGTTTCGTAACGTAAACGTGCTCGTCGTCGGGCAACACATTCCATGGATTTTTCAAAATCACATAATATTACATGTTCTTGCATGTAAATTTGCGGTAACAGCGACGCTCCATTTATGAGCATCTTATAAGATGTAAAATCACAGGGTTTTTTTTTTTGTAAAAGTGTGTGGTTATGTGAATTAGACTATTTTATTCCATTATTGTAATACGCTGGTAGTGACAGTTTCATTGATTCTGCCATATTGCAAACACTACACGGAGAACCAACTGATCGCAAAATTACAATAGTGCAATTGTTATTTCACGCCCTGGTTGTTTCAACTAAAATGTTGTTGATTTAACTAACATATTGATTTTGTCATGCACGTACCCTGAGGGGGGTCCGAAAATCAGAAACAGAGACGAAAATAAAGGTTGACAAATATTATGGGACTCTTGATCTTGCAGATTACACTGTGAAATAGAGGTTTTAGAGTTTCGTGATGGTCAAAACTCCACTGCCGATAGAGCACTCAGTGTCATAACTACATAAATGAACGACAAAAATAATAATTCATAAAATTGCACTGGATGACCGGAAAAAGAAAGTGCGCGAGCATTCCAGCAAGCAAGAGCAAGAGTCTGCAAATGAGAAAGATAGCCTGCCGCTAGATTCCGTTCATTTATTTAGGACTAAAATGATGAACGCAAGCGCACTGCCAGCACATGTTTGGCTGGATCCATTATTATACGCCAGAAAAAAAACAGAATAATTACCCGACAGTTGGCTGAAGATCGACTGGAAAAATTGTCTGTTAAAAACAACAAAAAAGTGTCTGTCAAAAACAAGGCGCACCGAGAATTAGATACATAAGCATTCTTCACTAACTTTTTTTATCTGAGAACCCCTCCCGAAACGAAATCCTGGGTTCATTCAGGCAATTATGGCTTTTATCGTATCAAAGAACGCTCACTAGCAACTCTTCACACGATTCAATCAGTGCCATCAAAGAGAGACGGATATCATCGCAGCAACAAAAACCCGGCATGGCTCATTTAACATAGAATAGATACCAGTGCGAGAGCGAATTTCCCTCGATGACATTTCTGAGAATCAAAGGTTAGCACGCTGTTGTGGGGATTCTCTCTAAAGCAACAAACGGTCGCTTATTCTCGTTTCGCGATCAGATTCTGTATGGGCAGTGGGTAATTACGATAGAATCATTTTATTATATAAGTTTATGAAAATGTCTGTGAATGCTCCACACAAGGGTTTTGAGATATTGCAACCTAGTATGAGAATCATCAAGTTGAATCATCGATTCGATTTTCTGCGATAATTGTCAACTTGCGATTCTCTCTTGGGAAATTCCACACAGCAACGATCATAATCAGACTGTGAATTTGTTTTAAGGGCGTGAAATACTCATATGTATGAAGTGGAGCGAAGAAATATAGAAAACTTCTCTCACGGTTCATGCATTGAGAGACACGATTTCTTCTACCGGATTGAAAATGTTGTATACAATATAGATAACAATATAGCAGCTGCTGGCGAATTTTAGGCAATCACCAACACTGCATTCAGGTAAACGAAATTGCTGTATTCAAATGCTGTCACTTGATGGAGAGTGAAGACAGCAAAACGCAGAACAAAAATTCGATTCATTTCACCAAAAACGATTCATATTGAAAATTTTCAATGGCAAATGAACGTCATTTATGGCAGTTACGTAGTGGCCATTTCATAAATAGTTATTACTACAGTATGAATGTTTTAATTTCATCTGTGAGTTATGTATTTTCGTATTTTCGGAGAGTTAATGTAAATGTAACTAATAACGCTTAACGCTTAAAAATTATCAGCAACATTCTTGAAAACGGAAAGCTCTTCCAGTGAGCCATTCTGCAAGTGCAGGAATTATTTATTATACCCTGTGAACATTTTGCTGGTGAATTCCCTCTTGGAAATTTTAATCTTTTGTTGCATTTCGATATCATCTGTGAGTTTAGTGATAAAGCTACAAGCAGCTACTTAGGCAAAATTTTGTTGCTCAAGGCATAAACTTCAAGCCCCCCGATTAGGTGCCCCCGAAGAGACTAACAGTAAAAAATATATGTTGCAAATATAGATTCTCATGCATACAGGTAACTTCGCTTGGATTGTGTCATTGCTCAGTTGCACGAGTGACACCTCATTGAAACGTTTCATTTTCCGCTTAGGGTGTATGTCATTGCTCAACTTTAACGTTTCATTGCTCGTTTGGGGTGCGTGTCTTTGCTGGGTGTCATTGCTAAACTGCCAGCACGATCAATAAAGAATGACAATTTAGTTAAAACAACAATCGATTAGTTGTATCAAATTCTAACCGATCAAATTCAGAACATTTATTATTATTTTAATTGTTTCACGATCATTGGTTTGTCCGTGTATTAAACTTGAGACGGACATAGCTTGAAGGGTAATATTCTAATATTCTATTCGAACCCCGCTCATAGGGTCAAAATACTATTAAACTATTAACTGAACTTTCTTCCGGAACTCACAATAACGATGTTTCAAATATCAGTTAGGAATCAATAAAAAAAATTATTCATTTAAAATTCATTCAATTTTAAAACGAAGAATATTCACACGTAACCTATTGAAACGTAGTTTTCCTTAAGTTTATGATTTATCTTTACATAGTCATTCAAATTGTAAATCTTGGTAATTCAACTAAAACCGCTAGGCATCTGACTAAACCGCTAGATGTCTGATCTAGAAAATTAAGTTTTTCTGCACTAGTAGCTCAAATTGATTGAATGGCACTGTGCTTTCATAACCAAACCGCTGAAAAACCTATTGAAATTGGACTAGTTTTCATTGCAGACCAGCTATAACGAACATCGGAAGTCTCATCAATTGTGCACAATGAAAAACGTTTCCTCCTTTCAGAAGCTGATATCATAAAGCAGGATATTACTCCTTACTGCTGTAACGAATGAAGGGTTCACCACCCATAAACGACTCGACTCATCCTATTCTGTCACATCCATCGTGGCATTTACAACATCCTATGGAGTCCTTTTTCTGCTAGGAGAAAAAAAAATGTTTGCTACAATATGACCTAGCCGAGAGCTGAGAATAGGTCGTGCGCCGAATGACAGCATTTTTCACCTCCCACCAAACGCCGAATCCTCATTAATCATACCAAATGAAGTGGAAATCTATTAGTAAAGAAAATGTGCAACGTTTTTCTTCCCTCGATGGCAGATGGGAGGGGATTTACAACGTAAAACTGGGCTGTAAGAAATAAAGCATTGCCGTGCTTCACCGGACAGCCATGCTTATCGGAAAATGCACGGTACTGGCCCTTACCAAAGGATTGATGACCGTAGAGTTAATGAATTAGCAAACCTCATTTCGTTTCCAATGAAGTGGGCTAATTTTAACCCACAACTGCTGCAGTCGCTGTTGGATTCCTGCTGCGGTGGCAGCTACTATTGCTTTCCAACATTCCGACCGGGGATCGCCTCAAATCAGTGGAGAAAGTTTTGTTCTTTCATTTACGCCACGGAGAATGTTTTGAGCCCTGCAGTGGAGGAAGTTATTTTCCCGCATTGACAAATGGAAGTTTTTCTTCCAACCGGATGTGTTTCGAAAGTGTTTTGTAAAAATTCTCACTACCAGGATAAATTATCGCCATTATAGCTGGTTCTACTAATGTTCATTTTTTTGTCTCAAACGTAAAATGAAAGGTAAAAAACACCTGAATAAAATTCTTAAATTATATGATATTCCCATAATTCTAGTTGCTGTCGGCATCACATCGAACAACCAACGGATTTCAAAAAGGTCATCTTCGCGACCAACCAATGCACCAACGAGAGTTGCAGAAAATTAATCAATCTCAAATAAACGAAGTTATCCTTTTCATCGTCAAACATCCAATGTTAGTCGCTCACCACTACCATTGGTATGCTGTCAGGATTTTCTCATTCTCGGGAAGATCAAATGTAATCAGTAAGTATCCGTCCAATTTGTCCCGGTAATTTGTTTCACTCTGTTCCAATCCAACACGCCATCCCTTTCACGAAACTTCTACATCACAGGGAATGATCAAAACACCCGTTGCAGGAATAAGGGTGTCCATTTTTTTGTGGAATCGTATAAACAAAACAGTTTGGTTCGTTTAAATAAAACAAAAATATAAATGATTTCAGATGACTGCCTTGTGACACGCTAGAGTTCGAAATTATAACTAATGAAGCAATAAAGTGATTTTTTAGGAACTGTGGAAGTTGGTTGTAGCGATGGTTCATATCATCAAAAAACCCCAGAAAAAAAAATTGTAAAAATAACGTCGACCAACACCATAAAAGTGAAAGTTTTACACCATAGAGCATTGTGTACTCCTAATATTTAATTCATATTGGTTTATCTAAGCATGCAGCAACAATAAGAGCCAATCAAATAGAGTATTGGTTTGCTTCCTATCAAATGCGTGACCGAAAATATTCCCGTTCGATATAGAGTCGTCCAAATAGAAAAAAAATTGGCAATATTCCTCTGGTCTACTTGTTGTAGCCTAGCAGCGTTATACTGCGAGAACAACGTTCATTCAATCCGTCGGACCTAGTTCCGTATTCGAAGGATGTGACTCTCCATTCACCATAGAAATGTTTGACAAGCTGTACATCTGCTCGGGTTTGCTACAGCTATGTTCTTTTGTTACTTAATCGAATCACTTTTTTTTAGATTTTACGTGAGCCAGATTCAACTACAATGCAGTATCATCTTTCGCCATAGTTTCGGTCGTTTCAATGATCCGTAAACCGACTAGAAATGATGAATATGCATGTCAAAAGATTTAGTGATGAGATTTACCATGCTATACAAAATGCACATAAGATAGAGGTATAATTATTTCGTTTTTCATAGATAACAGATAAAGACTGTCACAGAAAGTATGGACGCAACCAAAAACCGCTGCCATTTCGCAATGGTTCAGAATCTGTCAATTTTTGTGGCTGCGTCCTGTTGTTTACACTCTTCCCTAACCACTTGTGCAGTTGTTTATTCGTTTTCATTAGTTTGTTTCGAAATGCGTAGACTTTCAGCAGACCAACGTCAACAAATTGTGTACAAATGGTGCACAGAACGCTGACTGTCACTGAGAAAGATAGCAAAAATGGAAGGAGTAAGTGAAAAAGCCGTGCAAAACTCAATCAGGAAGTTCGGTGAGGATAGTACCTCTGAGGATAAACAGAAAACGGGTCGAAAAAAAGGTCCTGCTAACCCTCAGTTGGACAAACGTATACTGAAGGCGTTCGAGCAAAAGAAGGAGGTTTCAGTTCGGGATGTGGCAAAAAAGTGGGCACTCCGAAGTCAAATGTTCTTCGTGCTAAAGAACGTTTGAATCTTCGTACCTATAAGAAGCAGAAACAACCAAAACGTAGTCCGAAACAAGAAGCATCGATCAGGCTGAGGGTTCGAAAGCTGTACAATACGATTCTTGCTGGAAATTTGAACTGCATAATCATGGACGACGAAACCTACGTGAAACTTGATTACAAATCCTTGCCGGGACCACAATATTATACGGTGCGAGAAAGGCAAGTGTTAAACCAGTCCGACATCGATTGAAGTCGAAAAATTTGGTAAGAAAGCTATGGCCTGGCAAGCGATTTGTAGCTGCGGTAAGATTTCGAAACCGTTCATCACCACTGCTTCAATGAACAGCGTAATATACATCAAGGAATGTTTACAAAAACGACTTCTACCCATGATTCGAAGCCACAAGGATCCTGTTGTCTTCTGGCCAGATCTTGCTTCTTACCACTACTCGAAATCAACGGTAGAATGGTATACTACCAAAAATGTCACTTTCGTCCCAAAAGACATGAATCCACCAAATTGCCCACAACTTCGACCAATTGAGGAATTTTGGGCATTAACGAAGGCACATCTTAGGAAACATGTCTCGGCAGCCGAAACCATTCAATAGTTGGAAAAAGATTCGAAAAGAGTGACAAAACTTGAATCACGTGAAAACCCTGTATCAAAATAGCTTCAGTATTGAATCAATTCTCACAGGAAGCAGTTCTGCTGCGGGATGTTCGCAGAGCCAATTTCTCTTCAAGTAAGAGCGATTGCGTTATCCTGCTGGTGGTCGTTTACATTGGTGAAAAATAATCAAAAAATCAGCTATCTATAGGTTATCTAAAGAACTATTAGAATTACGTATCTGTTGAAATATGCAATTCAGAAGTGAAAATAATCAGTTTAGTGAAGGTTTAGTCTAATTACTTCTTTAATTACTGATTCTAATTAGAAAAATTTTTAATGGGATTTTGTGAGTATTGGTTTGAATGTATTTTGTTGACTTCAGAACGTGCAAGTGGTGTCAAATATGTTATTGTTCATTACATTTGCATTAAATTAGCGGAAATTTTTCGTATGATATTGAACAAAGAAGTTTTTTAACGTAAATGTTTTCCGTTTTTATTATAAAGACATTACAAATACAAATTATTTCGTAATATTGTATGTCAGAATGTTGCTTATCCGTACTTTAGGGTAGGTGCATCGGTTCAAATTCTAGTATTTATTTATTTATTTATTTATTTATTTATTTATTTATTATTTCATTCAACGAAGTTTCGAGTAATTTTGCTACATTTGGATCCCGTCCAAAAAGTAATTTTCCGAATGGTCTGCCATAATACTCCTCCGCGTCGTCAGTGATCTTCTCGCGAAAGTGTAATTTTTTATTGGTGACTCTTCTTTTGAGGTAGTAACCCGAGGGAATCAAATCGAGCGAATAACGTGGATGCGGAAGCAACTGGAGCTTTAAATGATTGATTTTAGCTATGGTTACCATACTCTTGTGTGCCGGCGCATTGTTTGACAAAAACCAATTAATTTGGCCTTTAATAGCTTCAATAATGCGAAAACTTAGACCAAATGATCTTCGAAAGTCATAAGAATAAATTATGAGTTTCAGACATAAGGATAATAAATGTATTCCAAAGTATATAACACATGGATCAATAAGTCCCGAGACTAACAATGGAAACAACTTTTTTTTTGCAAAATTTTTTTATTCATCAACATAATCATCTTTTAGGGTGATACAATGGTTCCAACGTTTTCCCAATTTTTCAATACCATGTTTATAACAAAATTTAACTTTCGCTTCAAAATAAGCTTCAGTTTCAGCGATGACCTCCTCATTTGAGTCAAATCTTTTTCCCTGGAGCATTTTTTAAGATCAGCAAAGAGCCAGTAGTCACTGGGGGCTAAATCTGGCGAGTATGGGGGTGGGGAAGCAGATCAAAGCCTAATTCGTTCAATTTCGCCATTGTTTTCATCGACTTGTGGCAGGGTGCATTTTGTTCCACCGAAAGCAATCGCGGCACCCACTTGGAAAATATCTTTTTCATGCTCAACTTTTCATGAAGGATAGTAAATACACTTCCATATGATATCTGTATCATCTCAGCAATCTCACGGAGCTTAACTTTACGATCTTTCATTATAATTTTTGTCACTTCGCTCACATTTTCCGGTGTAATGGCTTCTACAGGTCTACCCGAGCGTTCCGCGTCATTTGTGTCGGTACGACCACGTTTAAACTCGGCAAACCACCGACAAATCGTTGCTTTTGATAGACAAGAGTCCGGATAACATTTTTCAATCCATTGTTTCGCTTGCACGGTGTTTTTATCCATTAAAAAACAATATTTTATCAAAAAACAAAACTCGGTTTTTTCCATTTTTTAAACAAACTACAAAACGACTTTACTCCAACCTCGATAACTCAGCTGTGTCTGGTCGGATCGACTTAAAATTTTGACCCGTTTCAAGCAAAGGTTAGTACTCTAGAAAAACGTGGTTACTGGTTCACTACGAGCGCCATCTCTGCTTTAGTCTCGGGACTTATTGATCCATGTGTTAATTCAATGAATAATTTTTTATTATGATACAGAGAAGAGATTCTTCAAGATTTTACTACAAATATTCATAGAATAGTCTTATGAAATTCACAAAAATTTTTGAATGAACTTCATAGGTTACGTTTTTTAATAATTTCATATTCATTTAATATATCTTCTGTAATTTAATTCAAAGCTTGTTTTTTAACATGTACGAACTATTGAAAAATATTTTGAAGAATTTTTCAGTATAAACCAATCCATACTGAAACTAGTCACATCACATATAGTTATGATTTTAACGACTCGTAATTCCAGTGATTGGCCAAAAAGGTTAAATTCTGGCATCAATAAAAAAAAATTGATTTCCCGTTTCGTTATGATACATTCTTGATGCATGACGAATCTCCGAAAAAATTCTCTCCAACGAACAGTTGAATTTTTGGTTTTATTGCAGGATAATATAATTTGTGAGATTAGTTTATTTATTCATGTTTTCGAATACAAACTTATTACTCGTTCACTTTTCTTTTCATGACAAAATCATAAGACAAAATTATGACATTTTTACATTTCACACTATTGATGAAAAAGATAAAGCGAATAAAAAAAAGTTGAAAAAGTCATATGATTGTATACCACTTAATGGAATTTATTTCTGCTTGGTTCATAAGCCGTAGTCTTATGAGATTCTTGGTTACTTTGTTCACATTGTTGTTATACTACCGGTTGATGACGTTTTAAGTCAATCACAGAAAACCAACGCGGTAATGTTTCCGAACCAATGAGCCGAATTCGGTTTTGGGGCGTATAACAGAAGTATCAGTATTTTAACAATTACAAATCGTCCCAAAAATACACCAGATTCCGCATCAGCATGACCATACTCGCTCCCGAATAGCGCTCGCGTTCGTGTTTTAGGACCAGAGTCATCAAGTGCGCCTGTTTACTTTGCTGGGCACTCGATAATATTTTTGACAGCCTTTCTTTGGTGTCCTTCACCTCAACCGGGCTGAAATTGGACTTGACATGGACTCTAAAGCACCATAATCTTTTTTGCGATTGCAATGGATTTTCGCGGTCAAAAAGGAAACTCTTCAATTAATCTAGTATTGGTTTGAAATCCCTAAACGGTGATGACAGAGACATAATCAGACCGATTTAAAACTTGGTTTATGCCTAATTGGTACTAGTTGTTCCGATATTAACATTTGATAATAAATTGTTGAAAATGTTATCGAGCTGATAGATGACCCAGTCTCTGACTTCACTTAAATATCCGAAAAGTATACCAGTTAATCTTTTGTATACATTCATAGCCCCACAAAAAAACGATATAAGTTAAAATTTTATTCCAATCAGGTTGCATTTGCTTTTTCTCCTCAGATTATTTGTGCTTAACAGATCGGCTGAAAAGTTCGTATCGTTTCTATGAGAGGGCGCCACTAGAATTAAATCCATACCATTTTCAGTTAGTACCAACCTTCAAAAGATACGTGTATAAATTTGACAGCTGTCTGATTATTAGTTTGTGAGATATTGCATTTTGAGTGAAGCTACTTTTGTTATTGTGAAAAAAATGAAAAAAAAGGAATTTCGTGTTTTGATGAAACACTACTTTTTGATGGAAAAAAGTGCCGCCGATACCAAAAAATGGCTTGATGAGTGTTATCCAGACTCTGCACCGGGCGAAGCAACAATTCGTAAGTGGTTTGCAAAATTTCGTACTGGTCATATGAGCACCGAAGACGATGAACGCAGTGGACGTTCAAAAGAGGCTGTTACCGATGAAAACGTGAAAAAAATCCACAAAATGATTTTCAATGACCGTAAAGTGAAGTTGATCGAGATAGCTGACACCCTAAAGATATCAAAGGAGCGTGTTGGACATATTATTCACGAATATTTGGATATGAGAAAGCTTTGTGCAAAATGGGTGCCGCGTGAGCTCACAATCGATCAAAAACAATAACGAATTGATGATTCTGAGCAGTGTTTGGAGCTGTTATATCGAAATAAAACCGATTTTTTTCGTCGATATATAACAATGGATGAAACATGGCTCCATCACTTCACTCCGGAGTCCAATCGACAGTCAGCTGAGTGGACTGCACGCGATGAACAAAACCTAAAGCGTGGAAAGACTCAACAATCGGCCGGTAAGGTTATGGCGTCTGTATTTTGGGATTCGCATGGTATAATTTTCATCGACTACCTTGAAAAGGGAAAAACCATCAACAGTGACTATTATATAGCGTTATTTGAGCGATGGAAGGACGATATTTCAAAAAAACGGCCTCATTTGAAGAAGAAAAAAGCTTTGTTTCATCAAGACAATGCACTGTGTCACAAGTCGATGAAAACCATGCTGAAATTGAACGAATTGGGCTTCGAATTGCTCCCAGTGACTTTTTCCTGTTCTCAGATCTCAAGAGAACGCTCGCTGGTAAAAAATTTAGAAGCAATGAAGAGGTAATCGCTGAAACTGAGGCCTATTTTGAGGCAAAGGACAAATCGTACTACAAAAATGGTATCGAATAGTTGGAAGATCGCTATAATCGCTGTATCGCCTCTGATGGCAATTATGTTGAATAATAAAAACGAATTTTAGCAAAAAAATGTGTGTTTCTATTAAACGATACGAACTTTTCAGCCGAACTGTTATCTCATACTATTCACGTTCAAATTCCTTCTCTTCAATACACGGAAAATTTTAACATGGCACCTCAAACTAATGAAAAAATCGTATTCAAGGCAAAAGTTTTGCAAAATCTTTAAATTTTAAGAATGAATTCTTTTGCTAGCCAAATAAAACCAGTAGCATAAGAGACACCCACCCATTAGACGTCCATCATTCGCGTAAACGTGGCTGATAGTTTCCCTTTGTGTCATCATTGTCGCTCCGGAAAGATAATGTGTCCGCTCATCAGTGATGCCGTTTTTCTCCTCGGGATAGCAAATGCACCGACGATGACGTAATGTCGAAGAGGAAAGAAATCCTGTGGAAACAAAAAATATCGACTAAAACGTGCAGCACATCGTACATCAGCCCGGGAACGGAAAAAAATGTGAGAAAAGATATTTTTTTCTGTTTGTAGATCATCCAGGATCAACTACACCTTCCGCTGATGCCGAGCTCGGTCACCACCACCACCGGTTGCAGATGATGGAGCTGGAAGAAAAAAAAACGCAAGAGGAAATTATCTAAACGTGAGCGGAAATATAAGTCCCCCTTAACAAGAAGGATCAGAACGGCAACGATAGTCCCGACACTCGTTCTGGCTCTATATGGGATGTAAAACAGAGTTTCCGTAATAGGAGTCAAGTGCCACAGGGAAATTTGATAATCTGCTTGATTGGAAGGTGATAAGAATGGAACGAAAATGGTTGTATGGCTGCTTTGTAGGCTGTGCTGTTTGTCTCCAAGGCGATCCTTGATTACTAATGATTATGCCGCGTAAATGACCGTCAATTCATTTCTCATTTATCTTCGAATTATACCGGTTGGTTAGTGTCGGGAATGGTATAAGATAATACGATATAATTGGAAAATATTCTCGAAGGGATATCATATAATGTTGAAAGAAGATATCGAAGTCGAATTTCAGTTTAGAAAATGATCAGCAGCTCCTTTAAAACATACTGATCTATTTAAAAGATACTGATAGTGACAACAATTTAGGTTGGATTCAACAAATGCCTTTTTTTGAAACCAAACATTTGTTTGAAACACTCAAGCTGCAGTTTATATCAACCGCGTTCTCGTTAGAATCTACGATTAATTCAATTCAATTGAAATCGAATGTGTTCACACACTGACGTTCACTTGACTGCAGTAAACTTCACATTCTAACACACACCCTTCGCTGTCGCACCGAATGGGCATCATCCCGTCTTCCATTCGTTTCTCTTTCTACCGAAGCTTAGTTTAACCACCGTTAGTTTATCTCTTGAGGAAACAAAATATCTCTTAAAATTGAATGAGAGAGCGGCCTTCAAGTAAGGTTCATGTAAACATTCGAATTGGTTCAAGATAATGGATGAAAGGTAAACCAGTCATGATAACAGAGTCAATTACAAAATAAACATGAATTAATTGTTTCCTCTTTCAGCTTGCGAATTGAAGATTTGAGGGAGGGGAGTATACGTATATAATTATTTGAAAATTTTTTGGTAAAGGAAAGTTTTCATAATATAAGGGAGACCGAGGCTAAACTAAACACTTTTTGTAAATTAAAAAAAAAACATTCATTATAACTAGGTTTTCTCTACCGTTGTGTAGATTATACTTTCAGCTACAATTTTTAATTTGTAATTTGGAACAATATGCATTCGTTTTCGTACCAAGTCGCGCAGAAGAGACCAACACAAAATCTAATATTTCTGGAACCGCGTTGAGGCAAATTAGACTATAAAGTTTTACACAAAAATTAGGAACGAACACAATGGGGTACCAAATCTTAAGATACCTTAATTTTAACCTTTCGTGCGACTGACGTCTGTCTGTCACATGAAAGCCCGTTTACAACGTCAATCCATGGATCGAAATAATTGCAGGTTGGTAAGATAATTAAGCTGTCCGGCTTAACCACATTCCTGGTATTCCCTAATAACTCGGAGGAGGGGGGCAGTTCGAAACCCTAAAAAAAACCAGTATACATGCCTGTTTTAAACAATCAACATTATTCTGTGTCTAGGATTATGAAAGAAAACTTTAAATAATTTTTACTGTCTGATTATGACAGTATACAGAAAAAATGAATTTTACAGGTGACATAATTCTACAAACAATACAATTCATAACTACTTAACTCTTTAAATGACGCAAAATTCCACTCGCCCATAATTTTACTCCGGCTCCGAATGTAATTTGCACTCGGCTACCAAGTGCTGCTGTATGGATTTTTATGGTTCAATTATTCATCAAGCGGATATGGGCTTCTGTGGTTCAGTCGATTCACTGACGTGCTTTGTGGTCTATTGTTTCTCGGTTCAAGTCGCGCTGGTATTATTGATCTTCTAATTTTTATTTAATTCAATTTCAAACTCCTGCAATTTTCAAATCACACAATTTTACATGTACTTGAATAAAAATCTGTGTGAAATGCGATGCTTCATTTATGTGCATCTTAAAAGATGTAAAATCACAAGAACTTTTCCAACTGTATAAACTTCAAACATCACATAGTATTAAAAAAATGACTCTAAGATTTTATGTCACAACAAATTTTAATAAATATTGTTTTCTGCTCCGTTTCTCATTTGATTGATGATCTTAACAAAATGCAAACAATTCTGTTACTACACTTTCATACATGGAGGGATACTATAAATATTCCGAGTGCCAGTACCGTTTGTAAGTTTTTTATCTAGATTATTTAATTATACGTAATCTGACGTTACAAACGATTGGGATGTTTCATGTCTGGAAGAGATGGCAGATTATTTTTCAATAAAACACAGTACTCGATCGAGTTTCGTTTTACTCCAGTGTTCCAAAAGTGGCACAATAACTAACACACTAACGAATCGTATGTTGAGAAATTTTGACAGATGACTCGATTGAACGCTAGAAGAAATTTAAATTACTAACGGTATCTGTAAACGTAAATAACACTAAAACTTCCCTAAGTTAGTCAACTATAAACAGAAACTCTCGCGATATCAAAACAACAAAAATATTGACTACATTTTCGAATTGAATTGATACATTTTTGGAGCAACTAAACGATTGATGATTTACTAAATTTATGTTTTACCTCATTTAATTGACACGAAAATGTATAATGAGATGAGAAATAAGTAATGTAAATAAATTAAAATTTTTGACAAATAAAAATAAGAGAATAGAATCGTTAAAAGTTAGAAATTGTCGATAGAAAAGAAGATTCCAATATTTTAGCATTTAGAGTTCCTGACAGGATTTGTCGCAGATTGACCCAACCGCGAATAAAACTCATCCATCAGTATAGAATCTGCTGCAGATGTAAGCCATCCTGAAAATGTCAGACCTCTCCCCAAGACGAGTATGTGAGCTGATTCAGAGGAGCGTCAGGGCCGGAAATCGTGCATTGATCCTAATTTTGACCAATTCTCCAGGAATTGAAGGAGTAGAAAAATGAAACCAAGCATAAACGCGAACGCTTGTGAAGGAAAAGGTAGAAGTGAAGATGAAAAAGTTCACTAATGTGTCCGAAACTAAGTCCAAGATAGTTAAAAAGACTAAAAAACCAAGAAGGGGAGTTTTTCATGCACCTACGTTATAAAAAATAATGCAAACTTTTTTACTAATGAGAACGTTTATTGATACTTCTCAGTGATGGCATTTCACTAGAGTGATACACGCTGGTGTAAGATTTATGTCTATACTGGGGATGCAGCAAGCGAACACCACACAAAAAGGAAAACGCACTTCTTCTCAGTGTCGAATAGACAGACTTTAAGTGTGTGATTGTATCTAAAGAAGTTGGTGCTAGTGAATCACATTCTCTTCGCATGAATCGCTCTCACGCGCTCTAGCTTAACTACACCAAAGTGTTCACTTTTGCGTGCTAGTGAGGAAACACTTCTGTGATTTACTTTTTTTTAATTTACAGAAGATAGCGCTGGCCTTGCTATGAAAATCTTTTTCGCAGCAAGAAAAAGCGAAATTTTAACGATAAATTTCTGAATATGCGTAACCCACGCTTCTCTTATGCGAACCGTACACCAGTGTGCTTACCGGCATGTACACTTCGGTGAAAATGTCTGCGTCCACCTCAGAGAATTTGAAAGCTCTACACTAGCACTTTGGTGTGATCCAGTGCTAGAGGTGAAAGAGAATAAACACGCGCTCTCATGATGCGTGCATACTCCGTATAACAGTGGTGTATATGTGTGAAAGAGAAAAGCTCTCATTGTTGTTGTCAGTGCGAGGAGAGAAATTACACTTGATCTTCGTCGCACAGAAGAGATGGACATCTCTGATACATCTGATGTGTTTCTCATATTTTTTTCAAACTTGACCAACCTACCCCGGCTCTGGGGTTGGTTGGCCGACTTTTTCCACCGCATTTGATTGTTAATAACTATTTTCCTGATTTTTATACAGGGATGAAAAAAAATCACACATGTGCTCGAAAGGTGTATCTTTATGACATGACCGTTTATCAAAAAGTCTAACCAGAAAAAGTACAGAAATTCCGAAAGCGAAACTCGGCCAACCAGCCCCGGTCTCCGCTACATTTTTATAAGCATTAATTTACCGCAGACTTTTATTATCCTAGTGCTAAACCAATTGATTACATAAAAATGTTACGAGGGACGGGAATTTTCTAGCAAAATTCAGATTCCGCACTTACCACACGACTAATTGTTAACTAATAATTTTATTTACAATTTGTTGCAGCTGAAATGTGTTAAATCACTTCAACTTCAAACCCAAGTAGCAATTCAAACTTGTTAAAAGTTGCTACATGACTGTTATTTATGTTGGATATATAAGACAAATGATTTCACGCGATTTTGTAACAAATGTTAAAATCATATTACTGCTAGTGACTAGAAACTAGAAAACCGGAAGAATTATGTTAAACATCGGTCTGTACAACAAGTTCATTGGAATAGTTTCATATCTGGTTTCCACTTAACGAATATAACTGCTATGAACCATATTAAATCAAAGTGCGCTTTTTCAACCGCTCAATGTTTGCGAGAAGAGTTAAGAAATACAATACAAGAACAATGTTTACGAGGGTTGTTACTCTTGTATTAAGTATGAAAACAATATCATATTTGATCGGAAATGGTTTTATTGTTATTCAAAATATTCCCCTAGATGATCAATACAATTTCGCATACGCTTGAACCAATTTTCATAACATTTTGTCCACTCTTTTTGAGGTACCCCCAAAACATGGTTTTTGAACATTTCAACAGCTTCTTCAAGATGATTGAATCGCTCTCCATGCAGTTTATTTAGTTTTGGGTGCTCAAATATTCGATTATTAAACAACAACTGATTTTGGATGACCTTCGTAGAATTCTTCGGCCAGCAAACTACGACCACGATTGAATTCGATATACCAGTTTTTTTACAGTCGCTTAGGATGGTGCTATACTGCCAAAAGTCGAACTAAGTTGATTGAAGCACTCTTGTCTTGATAATCCCCGACGAAAATCGTAATAAATCATTGCACAAAAATGTTCACGATTCAATTCCATTTATTTGGGTGAGGAAAAATTTTCAACGCACTGTTAACAAAACAAATAGAGTTCAAATGACAGAATGTTTTGAAGATGGTAATGGTTAAAAATGTCAAACTTTATTATGGAAACGTCAAATCCACTGGGCTACACTTAATGTTGCCAAGGCTAAATACGAAAGGTTCTTTTCACATAGTATTAGCCTGTCCGAAAATATTGTATCGGCAATTTAACTTTGTTTGATAACAGTTATTCTACAGAAACGTCTGAAAACACTAAACCTAATTTCACGGCTAACTCATAGTTTTTTTTTGTATCCCGACAAAAAGGAATGACGTATAATCGTTATTTAAGATTTTTAACTTAAAAAGTTTTGAAGATTTTTGCATTTTACTGTACTCCACTGACAGCATTCATGTTTCTGAATGCTGTCAGTTGAGTACAGTAAAAAACCCATTTACTCGAACAGATGATTTTGAGAATGGAGTAAGTTAACTAAAAAATTTCTTGTTGAAACTGCCAGAGTAAAAATTAACATATTAAAAGTTGTGATTCCGTATCACAACGAACTAAATAATCTAACTGATTGATAGAACCTCTTTTTCTACACAATTCAAAACATTATGCCTAATAATTACTTCTACTTTATGGAAGGATTAAGTGTGATTTGCATTAAGATCAAACTGCCCTAGTTACAAGAGAGAACATGAACAACATATTGCATATTGAATAAACCTACTTGGTCAACTTTCAAACCGATCAAGGCCTTTAAACAAATCCGAACGTTTTGATATTAGCACCAATTTTCCAAACCACAACAAGTTGCATCATTAAAATTCCATGTGAAATCAACTAATCGGATTATTTCAGGAAGGGGTATAGCCAGGACTCGCAGCAGGGAAGCGCGTAATTTAGAGCGTCCGTGTTCATCCTAATTGAGTGATACCTATTATTACCAGACCGGGATGAGCTCCCGTCATCGATACCGTGGGACCGACCGACGATGCAGGAACGTTACGAACCCGCTCACTCACCGTGAACCCCTTCCGACGTAGGAGACAAGTGACTGCTGCCAACCAGATTATGAAACTCGCGTTCGCCGAGCCAGGGGAAAAAGTACCCAGATATAATTCCGCTACTTCACAGCTCGTCGACCGGGAATAATGGTTAAATCCGATAACGATAAGGGCCGTTCACTCCAAAATCCGGACACTCGATTTACAAAGAGAGAAGACAACACGAAATAGAAAAAAATCATATTTCACTGCAGAAATATGTTTCAGATACACATTCAAGTTTGTATACTGTCATGAACGGTTTTTTAGATACAGCAAGTTAAACATAAAGTTGTTGTCATATAATGTTAAAATTTATACGGACCGGAATACGATATAACAAAAAGCTGAATGAATATACCTACGTTTCTAAGGAATGTGATCCACAAGGCTTTCCATATCTTCATCTGATTAAGTCTTAAGTCTTACTATTGTGAACTCTAAGAAACTAGTTGAGTATCGACGATCTCCAAATTTTATTTTATTCAATGCTAGTCATCTGCTAATGAAACTGAATCTTTACAATTTATTTTGTCAATGGGTTGAGTATTATAATTAAATTTTATGTAAAATAAAAACATTGAACTATTTTGTTTGATATGTGTTTTGAGAATCCGGATTTTGGTGTGAACGGTTTTTATTTAATAAATAAATGGTCCAACGACGGTGCGCTTCGGTGTTAACCTCGTTTTAGTCTGCCCTCGTCTCCTGGCCCATTAAAACACGAACAACGGGTCGACTTTTAGGCTAAAGATGTTACCCTCATCCGGCAAACGGGGGATGTCAAGTAAACAGTGTTGTTTGTACAGAAAATCCCTCCTAGGTCAAGTTTCCCAGTTTCCCGGTGGGTGGAGGAATGGGAAGTTAATAGGAGGGCCGCACTGTGAAAATGTATATAAATGGCTCCTCATTTCGAAATCTATCTGAAGCAAAAGTCTCAACAGATCCGAGACAATCACGGCAATAATTGTGGCTCATTAAAAGCACCATTCCGACCTAGATTTCTATATACAATTTTTAATGTGCCTACGGATCAAATTAGTCGCACCAACTGTGGTAAAGCCGGAAAAGTAATGGATAATCTTGGAATGGGATGGTGGAAAATTTAAAGTTGGACAAAGTTAGGGAGAATGTTATTTATTTAGTCTTTCCGCATCGGGCTGTTGCTTGTTCAATAGGAATTTGAAGCGGGAAGCGGGTAACTTCTCATCCACACCCTTACCAGCCGCTACCTAATTTTGGGTAAAAACCTACCCAAAATCAACTAAAGTGCATCTTCCCAATTTTAGGTAACGAGCGATGACCTCAAATTTTAGGTAAATGTAAGTTTACCCAAAATGTTATGCAATGATAAAGCACGCTACCCATTTTTTACGATCAAGTCAAAGTTTGAGTAGATAACGACCTAATTTTGGGTAGCTTAGAGCAAATTCAGCAACTGCAAGATTCATATGGGGTGTTCTATAATATAATTGAAACTGAGACAAACGTATCCCCAGCAAGCCGTTTCAGTTTTATTCATTCGAACAGTTCTACTGTCAAATTTCAAACTGGTATACGCTGCCGTTCGATTTTTTCTATATTTGAAACACAGATAAAACGCTGGTGGGGCTGGCAGTTTATTTTGTTATAAATTCTGTTATGAATTTTAAAACTGACATAAATTATTCATCTAGAACTAGAACACTCCTGAACATGCCCTTATAGGTAAAACGGATTTTCAGTGTAATGTGTGAATGAGCCCGCTTGTGAGGAATTCTGGTAACCGTCAGAAGGCTGGCTGCATTCCGGCTGCTGTCAAAATTGTCCAGGCGAAATTGAGTCGTTATCTCGCCGTACGTGTCTTGTTTATTTCCCTCCTCTTTCTTTTTTCTTTTATTTATTCGACTTCATTTGATATTCGTCAATCCCGCATGTACGTACAAAAAACGAATCTTGAGACGAGGTAAATGAGATTGAAATATGGGTATGTTTGGCAGTGAGAATGTAATGTTATTAGCAATAACATATTCCATGATTAGTATATATGAAGGGCAATAACTTTTTACCTTTCATACGTATCTTTTATTGAAAGAATAAAACCAAGACGCTTAAAATGTAGAACCAATGCAAAACGATTCTGCCAATCTTGTATGGCAAGAATCCGACAGAAAAGAACTGTTAATAACCGCCTGGCGAAATTCTCTGCCGGAAACGGTTGTTGCATTGTTGCCAGACTTTTGCCGGAATTCTGGCAGAATTCCGGCAAAAATGGCTGGCAAACAAAGCCAGACGTCTGGGGGAAAATCTGCCCGCCGCGTACAAGTGGCTGGTTGAGCAAGCAAAGCAAAGCAAAGTCCTGGCATTACATTCCTTTGTGGAATTTGGCCTTTCTGTTTCAACAGACTTCATGGCTAGTACATTGCATGGCTAGTACTATGGATGTCCTACTGACACCAAGAATCCTTCCAGGTCGGGGCTCGAACATACGACAACTGGCTTGTAAGACCAGCGCCCTATGCATTGAACCGCCAACCCGAATACGTGGGAGGTTGAAGAACACTGAAATAAAAAACTTTTTCATATTCATTAGTTTTGTCATATGAATCGTATGCACCACATAACTCATAGAAGTCATATGGAAACATACAATCTTTATAAAAAATGCACGTGAAGCATAATAATTCAGCATGACCACAATTAAACCGATCGATTTTTTGTTTATTTCGTTGAATTTCAAACCCTATAGTTTTTAAAATGTACAATATTCTAGAATGTAAATTCACGTGAAATGTGACGCTTCAATCACAAGATTGATACAGTTCATTTTGTAAGCAAGTGTGCTGTGTTCGTGTAAAACCTAATTGAATATGTAAACAAACCACTAATAGCAGTCAAACAATGCTCATCCCACCCATTTTGTGAGGTTATGTCATGTTCGTTTGAAATCCAATCGCACGAATGAATAGATACAATAGAATTTATTTGAAATTCTCCCTTGAATGTATGTGTGAAAATTTCATCGCGTTATTCAGGGTGAGAATTCATTCTTCCAGCAAGAGAAAGAAGGTTCAAATTTCTTTTCGCGAAAAGGAAAAATTCATTCTGATTCCCAAACGATATGCTTTCAATCATTGAGCTAATAATTGCCCTATTGCAGACTAGTATAGGGACCTGCGATTCTCACCCAAAAATGCTTATTCCAATTGCCCTACTTATTTCGGTTCGGGACAACCAAATTACACTGTTTCGCCCATTAGGTATCGTTTAACATTCATCATTTTCTTACATTCCCAGAAAGAAATCACAATTCCGTCTTGCCCAACAGGTAAATCAAATAGCACTATGAACCAGCCGGAGCGACCGGTTGGAAAACAAGCAATGACAATTTGCAAAGCAATAAATTCACTTTACCACGTTCCCAGGACACGATTTTGTTTTCTTTAATGTGCCCCTTGCGCCAAGGTGGGAGGTGCTGAAGCCTTGAGCCTATAAATTTTATTACGCGTTACAAACCCAGGTTTTTGCTGTATTCGTATTTTTTTCTTCTTCACTCCAGCTCCCCATCATCTCTCGTGGCTTTTATTAAACCAAAAGGAGACGACATCCGAAATTGTTTTCATCCCCGACTCTTGACCCCACCATCCTTGACTTCGGTGGCAGGTGAAAAACGATGGGCGGTAACAGTTGTGTAGGCAAATGCCAGCCCGGAAGAAAATCGCGTGCAAATGAGCAGGCATAACTTTTCTGGACTGTCACCGGCATGCGTGTTATCGTTTTTTATTCGACTCTGACGTGACTTTCCCTGGTACCGGCTGGATGATAAGAACTTTCAACAGCCTCGTCAGTGGGATTTTGTGGCAACATGTTGTTCTGCAATTTTATGTCTATACTTGTTATTTCCGGATTAAGATTTGCGATATTAAAATGATCGTCAGCTGACATTGATTATTGAAAGAATTGAGCTGTTAGAAGTGCTAGAGAATGATTCCAACTTGGAAAATTTATTTCGAAGAAGTGATTCGTGTCTATTTTTATGTTTCATTCAATACTCAATACTTGAAAAAATAATCGAAGTACAGAGTATAACCTAGGAGGAAAGGAGGAAAACAATTACCTTTCAGGCATATCTAAAACGACCATACAAAAAAATGAACTGCTTAGTCGTTACGAATTTCCGAATTTGAGAATCATATTATTCACCACATTATTCTATCAGATAGTCTAAAAGGATGAGCCAAAGACGGTTGTCGACATGGAAGCTACCATTTGTGTCATGATTGGTAAGATGCAATTTTTAAATGTGTGAAAAAAAGAGCCTCGCAAGAAAATAGAAATGATATTTAGACGACATGCAAATCAACAGTAATATGAAATAAAACATGAAGACACTACTTCGTGATTTAGACCTGGTAGAAAATCTACTAAACATATTTATGGTAGGTAAATTGATTTTCCAATTCAATTGTTGTTTTTGATCAGCTGTGAGAAAACGCGTCACCCACTTTGCAAACTAATTTCTCATATTCAAAGGCTCATGAAAATTTTGAATTCACTTCCTTTTAATATATTTACGATGACAACTTTATCTTGCAACTTTACATTAAAAAAACAGTATTTTACCAACACTCAAACTTCGCTTTTCTTCATTTTTTCTAACCTCCCAAAAGAAGCGTCACTGAAAGCACAACACACTAATGAACTGAATATTATAAAATGTTGACAGATGACATCTGAAGGATGTCTCCCACATTACCAATTTGGAATGAATTCCAAATCAAATCTGAGTGAGCGAAAACCTTTTATTCAGAATTCCATGAGGAATTCCACAGCGATTTCAAATCCAGTGCAACAACCGATTCCGAATGAATTTCGCCTTCAACCGAATGGTTCGGCAATCTGTCGGAGTTGAGCGAGGAAAGATGAACTGAACTGTCAATTCATTTTCTTCTTCTTCTTCTTATTCGATTTTGTACATGTTCGTGCTAATTTTTAGTTAAATTCAAATAAATATATTGGGGGTATAAAGTTGTATAAAGCTAATAGTACTGTTGTTGTACCGTTTAATTCTACTATGTCACGTCATTACACTCTCACAAAGTCACTATTTTCACAAAAGTGTATCAAACGTTATAATACAGATACACTGAAGAAGGATGTAAATAACATTCCGAAATACGTATCTGTATTATAACGTTTGATATATTTTTGTGAAAATAGTGACTTTGTGAGAGTGTAATGCCGTGACATAGTAGAAATGAATGGTACAACAACAGTACTATTAGTGAAAATATTCTACTAACAGCTCAAACAGAAATTTAGTTGTATAAAGCGCCCCTGCTGACTAAAACCCCTTCTTCTGTTTTTAGGCATACAAGATTTTTCTAAACCAAAGTATTATAACTAACATTCTCTTTTCGTAGAATCTTTCCTAAGACAAGACGAGACATCTGGCTTCTTACTCTTATTATGTTTGTTTTCCATGGGCCCTGCTGAATTATTAATGATAGTTGACTATAAAGCGGACCTAACACGATCATTAAAAGTGTCATTATTTCATAAGCGTATAAGCAAGTGACAGTTTCTCTTTAATCACTCTCTCTTTCGATTATTGTGATGTGATTAAAATGATTTTCTTTAATATCACTATTCTGTTTGAAAGTCGAAAGTTTCGGGTATCATTTCATGCAAAGAGTTGAATGATAAACGTGGAAACCGCTTGGTAATTAATAGAAGAGAAAGTAAACAAAGATAAACTGTCATTTTGCCCTTTTGAAAAATTAACCGAGAAGGAAAGTATTCTACTGAATCTTGAAGAGCAATACTAGTAATTTGCAAATCAAGATTAAATCTATGGTTCTCTTATCTTTATCCGAGTAGTTAGAAGATCATCCAATGATACCAAATACTCCTCCTTCCTTGCGTTTTCATTTATACGACTAAATACGTTAGGTACTCTTCACATTAAAAAAACACTTCATTTCTAACTCTATCTATAGTTATCTTTTTAGACCAAAGAGGGCAGAGTCAATTAAAAGATAGAAAGATTACAAAATACGCATCCCTCTCAGCAGGCCGTTCAATTTTGTTGATTTTTTAGCGCTTGTTGAACGACATATTGCACGAAATATTCGTTCAATTTGCTGGAACGGTTTGTTGTTTTTTCTCTTGCAAAAATAGTGTGAAAATTAAGTGTTACCTTTACATAGAAAGATAATTTGTTGTTATTCTACGTGAAGTAGAAGTATTGTGCAGGTATGTATTGTTAGTTTAAACAAATAAGAGGAGAAAACTTCAGAAACTCTGCAGTAAAACTAGTCCAACGTGGTTCCAACTCCTCATGTTAAAAATGGCTCAACAATGGACCTCTGTCTGCCGGGTTTGTTGAACGAAAAAAATGGCATTCGGTTCAACGGTCTGTTTCAAAATCGGCAAACGAAGGTCCCGTGTTGGCCTCCCGTTGAACGATTGATTGGACTTTCATTGGACCAATGATCCAACGTATTGGACCAATGAAGGACAACCGTTGAACGTTTTATTCCAAGTGGGATGTTTGGAGATTTATGACGTGTGTTATAGCTAAGTTTGTTGCTATGCAGCGCTGTTAGAAAAATTCGCAATATATTGATTTCATTCAGGAGTTCTTGCGTGAGTCACAATATGAAAATTACGCTTCTTTTAAATATATTGCTGGACGCATACACAGTGCCCGTAAATAACGTAATGAAGTACTGGTTTCTCTTGTAATCTTTTTGTTTCGTGATTCATTGCACCCGTATTGTTTAGGTACACAAGCGCCGTCCTGAATTCAGTGGAACACATATGAAACAGGCTCATTTCTGTCAGGTTGTGTATGGGTTACTTGGGCCGTACCTAATTTCTGAAAGTTCGAAACGCTTAAAAAATCGAGTCGTATATACGAGTGTCACCCCCATTTATTTATAATGAATTCTGGCATTGCATCTTGAACTAAAAATTTTCATTGTATATATAAAAACTGTATTTTCGTACAATAGAAATACCAGCTTAGCAAACCCACTAAGAACAGAAATCTTATAATCTCAATAACATCATAGCCGTGTTGGTTTCAAGAGAACAATCGTTTTAATTGAACTGTACCGGAGATAACAACGAATCCGAAATATCCAACGATCGAAAAGCGTTCGGTGTGGCCCTAAGGGCAGCCAAATTATCGAAACCAAAACAAAGTATAGAATGACCCCGTGGAATGCTGTTTTATTCCAATTAGTAGAGCATTGCGGCTCATATTATGCATGTACTTGATTAGATGATATTGGGGGTGAAAATAATTCCCTCGGGTGGTGAAATAATTTCAACGTGTGCACGGGTATAATTCCGCTTGTAATTCTAATTCCAATAGTATTGTACTACTCATTCCATTAAAACTCTAATCGAGACTAAAACAAAAACACGCACTCTAGTAGCTGCGTTGAATGCCGATTTTTACAATTCGTTTGTTTGTCATTCGGGTTGGCGGTTCAATAGGGCTCTGGTTTCACAAGCCAGTTGTATGTTCGAGCCCCGAGCTGGAAGGATTCTTAGTGCCAGTAGGATTGTACGTAAAGCCATGCAATGATTCTGAACGCTTCGAATCGGATGCGAAGTCTGTTGAAACAGAAAGATCACATTCCACAAATGGAATGTAACACCAAGACTATGCTTTGCATGTTTGTCGTGACGTACACGTCACCGTGGTATTGAAGACAGAATTGTGTTTTTACTAGTTTTATATATCCGAAAATCTTTATGTTTTAGAATAAAATATTTTCTATCTCTCGATCAAATATTTTAGACCGCTCCGCCAAACATCTTTTCAAATGTCCGCCGGCCTGACGTTATCGTGAAGGAATATGGTTTGAATTTGTCAATTAGATCTTTTCAGTTCAAGTCTCATCAAAAGCAAATCATGACGTTCTCCTGATGAAGGATTAAGCTTAACTCCCGACCTTGATGTACACGGAGAACCCTTCGATCATAAAATTGCGATATCGCAGTTTTTGATTTTTGCGATAGTTGATTTAACTAATTTCTTTTTGATTCAACCAAAATGGTTTTTGATTTGCATATATTCAAGTAGTTTAAAAATATGTTGTTTTGAATGCTGTCAAATGCCGGAGACAGTCGAAAGCAAAACAATAATTGCAATGCAAAATCAACAACTTTTTTAGTTGAAATCTGATCGCGTCGCTTCAAAATGTCAATGAAAACAACATCGATGGTTAAAACGTTTGGTGAAATTGTGTTCATTCGATTTGAGAATTTTATGATAACAAGTGTTTATCTAACAGCGGTGCTGTGATAAAGTTAACCTTGTTCGAGATGAAAAAGATTTGGTGACAAATTAGAAAATGTTAATGAATGATCATCTCGTAATCTTTCAGGTATGCGCAAAAATTTTATGCTTCATTATCAGTGCATAACTTTAGTTCAACCGTTTGAAGGCATCATTTTAGGTAAATTTAATAATTTCGCTAATTTACTCGCCCCTCCGGACACTTTTGCTGATTAAAAACGTTTTTCTACATCAGTCATTTCCGATCGAATCAGAAGTATTTTTTTTAGAATTTAGATCTTTACTGATCTCAAAACAAACAAACAAATAAAACCGATTTATTTTTCAACTAACAGAATTTTGTTTCAATAACAACACCAGTTATTTCAACTAAAATATTTGTTGAAATTGAAAGGTATGTTGTCCTCACTAATTGACAGCATTTTTTTTTCAAACAGTTAAATTAGTTGTTTCAACCATCGTTTCTGCTAATCGAAAAACAAAAATGACAGTTTAGTTAAAACAACAATCGATTGGTTGTACCAAATTTTAACCAATCGAATTCAGAAAATCAACTAATATTCTGGTTGAAATGGGATCGCGGGTGGTTCCGTGTATCTCATGGTACCACACTACCACCAAAGTCTTTCTTGGTGTCATATGTTATTGATTGTTAATTTTTTTTCGCTTCTGAATTCCTCGAAAGCATTGAAGAATGTGAACATTTAGGGGTTTCCCTAATTCCCTAATTTAATATTACTTAATATTGATAATATTACATAATACACACTTTGGGAAGAGAACAATGACAGACGATCAACACAGAACGAGTAAAGTTATTCTTTTTTTTTCGTTCTTTGTTCAACCAATAACACTGTCTATACCAAACTGCGATCAACGGCTCCAAATCACTGAACCGTGTTCACCATTCAACCGGCACTGCAGCATACAATAGTCGTAAATTTACCCAGAATTCTATGCTCGTGCCGTCATCATGATATTAACACTGTAGCTTATAACTCAAATCCATAAATCCCAACCCATATCGTTGAATACAGTCGCATCATCGCCGCAATAATGGAAGCCCCGCCAGTTCCGTCGGGAAATACGGTTATCCAGTGTGTGTACACCACAATAAAAAAAAGTCAGCACAAAGCTGGCGAAATCACCCCCCTTTGGTTATAAAAAAATAACCTTCGAATATTATACACGCTTTCTCCAGGCGCCAACGTTATTGATGTCTTTATATGAGGACAGGATCAAGCTTAATAAATTACCTTCACGCGCTTCATTCACAGATTTTACCCAGCATATTTTTATATGAACGAAAACAACAAGGCAGTGAATAAAAAGAAGTTAGAGTTCTTTGCAACAATGTTCGAGGTATTGATAGTATATTGTTGATGAACTCGAATGTACTAAGTTTTTTTTTCCTTCTATTTTGTCTAAACTCAACTGTCAGCCTGTCAGGGTCTTCATAATTAAACTCTCCAGACCCGGCTGTACTACCCACATTATCAGATCCGAATGAATTCCGAATCGGCGACTGTTGCTGTGACCGCTTCAGACAGAACAATGTGCGTAAAATATTTCGCACTGTCCTTCGTGGTGCAATAATCGTTCCAGGAGAAATGATTGAAAAGTAATACTTCTCACGCTACCGTCCTGCTGCTCTCTACTCCAGAAAAAAAGGCGGGGGGGGTATAACATGTAAAAAAAACATCAAATGACACCAAATATTTTCATTTAATAACGCAAAATATTCGTATTGTTGGAATTTCAGGGGTTGCTCTTGTGAAGTGTCAAAACATATTATTGGGAAATTGATGTACCTGAAATATTTGCTTATACCCTGCTTTAACCTATTTACGGTCGTTCGCCGGTATAAGTCATAAGTTAAAAATAAGAGGATACAATTACCAGCCGAATTTTCGGAACAAATGACGCCCTTTGACGAAGAAATAGACCCAGAAATTAGTAATGTCAGTATAACAAAATTCTCATAAAAATCTTCGCCTCTTAAACAAAATGTGACTAAAATTCTAGTATATTGCCAGGATTTCAATCGCCTGAAAAGCCCAGACAAAACGAAAGAAATTCATCAACATTTAATAGCCTCCTCTTTCGTAGTAATTCTAGGAACTGAAACTAGCTGGGATGAAAGTGTCAGAAGCGAAGAAGTATTTGGAAATAACTTTAATGTATTTCGGCACGACCGAAATTTATCTCTTTGTCAGAAAAAATCTGGAGGTGGAGTCCTCATAGCCATTAAATCTTGCTATACTTTTGCAGAAATTATTACTCCTAAATATAAAGAATTTGAACATGTATGGGCCAAAGCCTCGATATCGGGTGAAGTTCATATTTTCTGCTCCGTCTACTTCCCCCCGAAAATTCAAACCAATCATCTTTTGAATTATTCTTTCAATCTTTAAACACAATCATTTCGAATATGGAACTTGAAGTAAAGCTTCATATTTTTGGCGACTTCAATCAACGTAATGCGGACTTTATTTCTGACATTGAAAATGAATCAATCTTACTTCCAGTCGTAGGAGAAAATGCAACAGTGCAGCAACTTACTTTGGAAAATCCGTTTAAGTATTTTTGAATGCAAAAATCGGATAAAAACATCGAGCGCAAAAACCGGACATGGATTTTGCAATGCAAGAATCGTTTAAAAATATCTTTTCTGCATGAGCCGGACAAAAAAAACCGGCTAAGTTTTGTTTGGTTTTTGAATCCAAAGTTATTTTGCCCGGTTCTTGCAGAAAAGATATTTTTAAACGATTCTCGCATTACCAAATCCTGTCCGGTTTTTACTCTCAATGTTTTTATCCGATTTTTGCATTCAAAAATACTTAAATGGGTTTTCCCAACTAAGTTTCACTTATCCGACTTTTGCATTCAGTCGTTCATATACACTTCGTAAATTAAACTGGACAGCACTTCCTCTACCACCTTATGAAGCACGCTGCATGCTCATCAATATACAAACACTTAAAGAACGCCGCGACTTTGCAATGCTTCATTTTATCAGCGACATTATTTCTCAACGCATTCAATCAGCTCCATTATTATCGTAGTTAAATTTTTATATACCTAGCCGTCAACTATGTTCCAGGAAATTCTTTTTAGAAAAACATACTTGAACAAATTATGTAAAATACAGTCCAGTCAATCGAATAATGCGACATTACAATCAATACTGCGAACATCTTGACATTACTATGTCAAAAAATTAAATAAAATCTCAGCTTTGTCGTAGAAATAATGCGTAGTATGTAAGTGAGCATTATAAACAATTAATATGTGGTCTACATTTGCTTAATGAAATAAATAAAATTTCTCAAAATCTTCTCGATTTTGGCTGTTCAAGTTTATAAACTCGAAATTCATAAGAATATTTAAGAATTTTTTTTCGTGTTCAGTTATCTCGAAATAAAATTATTTTAATGAATTGCAGCAATTATTAGGATAGAAGTGAAATCTGTGATCAAAATTATGTAGTGAAAATGACAAAAACTGAATTAGTCAAGACAAGATAAACTTTAAACGTGCGAGATCCCGGACGAATGGAAAGATCTAGTATGAAGTGCAATGCTTTTTGTGTCAAACAGAAAAGAAATATTTGGTTTGAAATTCAAAATACTTGGTATGGTACAAGTTTTGCACTGTTCGTGATGAACAATTTTATCCGGAACCAAACAGTCAGCTTTACTTGACATTTTCGTCGATGTGGATATCAAAGCCATTTGTGATGTACAAAATGCCTGAGACTCTTCAATACGAGGAAACCGGTGAGATTGTTTCATGCTTTCTATGTTCTGTGTTTTAATTTGAATACAGGTCAACACAACCAATTATCCCTTTTGATCGTGGTAATAGAAGTATTATGAACATAGTAGAAAATCGAGACGCACGTGAATTCCGTTTACAGGATCATATAAATCATATTCACCCGTTTCTAGTGTAGAACTTTTCAATTAGGAAATGTTTTGAAAACTCCTACGTTTAGCACCAATGAAAAAATTTAATTAAACTGGATTGTAGCGAGTTCAACCTAATTTCCTAAACCTCCAGCAATTCTATTACCTTCCCATATATAAAGATAAAAAATCTGTTTTAGTCCTCCTAGTGGTGTAATGATGCCTTTCTCATATTACTCATATTTTTATAAATATCGCTACAGGATTCTTCGAAAAAAATTTGAAACTCAAATAGAAACTAGACAGCTTATTTGGGGGTAAATTAACATAATTTTTTCAATTTGTAAAAGAGTTATTAGTCAAATTTGAATGAATTCAACGCACTTTACCCTATGGTTCCGAAACCGGAGGTCGGATTCGGATGAAGTCCAATAGCAACGTATGGGATCGTAAGACCTTTAATTTTAGTCTGAGTTTGTGAAAATATTTTTAGACATCTCTGAAGAAGTCAAGCGCATATTTTAGTCACATACATACAGTATATAACATTCGGCCTTCCGGGTCTTGTTTCAAGGGTCGGTTTCCACTGTGACTGCACATCCTTTCTATATAAGATATTTTTATATTTCCTTTACTTCAAAGAAATACATAGTAGTAGCAGGGAGTGGTTTGTTGATTCTTTGCTTGCGATGTAGTTTTAATTTCTTTTATTACCGAATCAAAAGACACAAAATGACCAATGACAATGACAATGACAAATGTGGGAGAATTTCCGTGTTTCTAGTTGATTACGGTTCGCTATAATCTGCAAATGAAGTGAATATAAAGTGCGAATTATCGATTTTCTACCGAAACGATTTGAAAAATCCAAAACTGAAGTTCTATAGATTATAACTTTTATATGAATTGTATTTGAAATTTCATTGAATATTTATCATCGTTCCTTCTGCGCTGGCTGCATTGGCCGAGAGTCTTATATATTGAATACATAGTAAAAAATACTTGATATTAAAATTTTAAACAATAAATTAATATTTTCTCGGTAGCCGGCTGCCCAGATCAAACAATATAACCAATTAATAATTTTAATAAATAATTAGAATACAAATAATACAGAATCAAGACGCGCGAGAAATCTGTTGATCTTTATTTGGTGATTTAAAATGATTTTATAACAACTGTTTAGAATATGTCAATGCAATGAATTATCTATTTTGTCTAAATCCTATTCACTCGTTTATTTTGTATCACGTAATTTCATTTACAAAAAATAGGGAAGTTTTTATTCTTTACGCTATAGTATTGCAAATTTTTCTTCGGTTTCCTCGAAAAAGAGCTGTGAATCAAGACTTCCCGGGACTTTCAGGATTATATATTGTTGAAACGTTCACTCGGGAAGCCAGTGAGTTTAGTGGTGCATCCGAGCATCTTGAAACCGGCATATACTGAGTCGCGCGCGAATACTACCAATACTGAAATTTTTACTAACAAATATCCTTCTCCCGTGACACTTGTGGAGTGCGCAGTAGTATATACGGCCTTTAGTAACAACAAGTGTTGGACTAACATCCCTTCCCATTCCTTAGACGATCTACGTTCGGGCCTGGCCGGCGCCGGTACTGATCAATGAATTCTGGGATTACCAGAAGATGTACATTGAAGGATGATTTACCAGTCCCAGGTCGGATCATCTAGAAATTCCCTGTACAATTTCAGCTAATCCCGATCAGTAACGGAGTAGCAACCAGGGGTAGTCGCTCAAGCTCAAGCTCGAAATTCATAAGAATATTTAAATAAAAGCATTTTATGAGATTTAAAATAACTGATCGGATTCGTCAACTGATGAATTTGTTGCGTATTGTTATGAATAGCCATATTTTTACTACTCGTATTGTCAATACCATGTATCTGAGTAATTAAGAGCTTTTAAGGAATTGCATGGTGTATAGATGATCAGTCGACCACAACAAGTATCACACCCAACATTCACATGTCTCGCTTATAGAACAAACGAGCAGTAAACAGCTCATACCTGAGATTTTGATCGTTAACAAAGAATCAACAATTTTGCAACAGACGAAAAAATCAATTATAAGAGCATTTTGGTTATAAATTGAATGCCCAATTTGACCGTCTTAAACAACATACACAAACGTGTCTCCTTCATATTAGTCAATTAGAAATACTCATGGTTTATAACTATTTATAAGTGTATATCATTCACTGAAAATATTCCGTATTTCCATTTGTCGGTTTTGCAGGATAGACTTTTTGCGTAGATTCGTTCAATTCGTGTGTTTGGAATTTTGTGCGCCTTATTCTGGTACTGAATTTCACCCTAATGCAAGCTCATATCAAACATTTTAGAAAACTTCAATTTCGAGTTATTTGTGGACGTCAAAATGTAATAGAAATATAACTTCTCGTGCTGCCGTCCTGCTACTGTGACCGCTTTATTTTAATTCATTAGTAAAAATCTGTCAAATTAATATTTCTGGCTAAATAATCTTGTTTGCAAAATTATAATGTGTGATATAGAATAATCTGAAAAACCAAATGACAGCTCCGCATGGGATACGATTGAATAATGAGGCTAGGATTTTCGATATGGACCTTCATTGTTTTTGCGCATCTGTTGTTCTGTACAACGATACCACCGCAACCTTTCACCTGAAAATGGGCAGGCTTCAACATTTCAGTTTCGTTTTCGATTCGTGCAGCGCATAGCATTATTAGTCGAGTAAGCTGTAAAATTACAAACAGAAAATATGATTAACGATTAACGACCTGTATTTGACAAATAAGAACAATGTAGTTAGAATTGTGGGGTCGAGGGACGGTTGGTTCACATATCACCCCTTCGTACATTATTTCGTCGTTGCGGTTGTAGTATTCGAATAGATGAAAAAATGTTCGGATTGTTGTAAATTTCGAAGAACAATAACAACCATTAATAGATTTTAACAGTTACATTTTTGGGAAACTTTTTTTTTATTTTGAGAAGTGGAACCTAGGTCGCAAAAGAGTACTCTATTGAACGTAAACTGAATGAACAGCACTATAAAATTATTTACAATTTGGTGCACCTACACAACTAATGAACTATAAAAAATGGAACTTTTTCCAAGGCGAAAAACAACACAATGCTCAAACAACCTCTCGGATTGTTTTTGCAACAGAATGCGCGGAATAGTAAAACTAGAAAATAAATAAGTATAGCTTCATTTCAATAAAGCCTAACAACGTGGATCGTAAAGTAGTTCGTAAATAGTACTGCCATACAATGATGGATGTAAAAGGTTGTTAATCAATCGTCATCTAATAATGACTTCTAGTCTCACTGTACTTTCCAGACTGCACCACAGCATTGCAATCCTTTAACGGCTACTGATCATGGCACGTGTGCCTCCTATGTACGTTCTGAATCAATCCTAATTCAATGTCATTTCTTAAACGATCATCTCAAACCACTCTACCTCCGAAAGCCAGTTTTGAAACCTTTGATCGAAGTCATCAGTTTAGCCATTAGCGGTGCTTTTTTCGGTTTCATCGGTTGAAATACTGCAATAAGAATATGTTCGATTGCGCCAAATAGTAAAACATCATTTGAACTTGAGTAAAACTTACCTTGAACTTGAGCAGTATCCCTTGTCCCGGCGGCAACCTTCAACCGCGAATCGCCCGCTTTGGCTACATTGGATGCGCCATGTTTTAACGCCGCAACCCGAGCTGCCGGCGAAACAACGGGTGTCCGATCCGTGCCATATTTTGCCTGTTTGCTTAGTACGTTACGTGGTGGTTTCACCGCTGAGTCCACATAGGCCAGCTGCGTTTTGCGCACCGGGGCCGCTTTTTCCTCGATTGACTGTTTAATGTTTTGCGTTAGACTTTTTAGCTTTGCATCTCTTTCTTCCGAGCAGCGCTGAAATGGGAAGTAATCGATCGGTTAGTTTTGAAATCAGAATAAAATGTCCTAATACTTACTATATACATTTCCCGCCATGATTCACATTCTTCTTCCTTCCGCTTCTGGCTTCGGAACTTTCGCTTGCACTGCTGTTCCCACAGCACATCGGTATCTTCCATTAGGTAGGGATTGTAGAGTTCTAGATTGAACAATTGCTCCGGTGTTGCCCGTTCGATGACCGGCTTCAGCAGATCGAAAGGAATTCCACCGAAGCTATCAATCAGATCGATGTTTTCTTGCAACAAACGGATGCACAAATCGAACAGTTTCGGTACCCCTTCTTTACAGCTCTTCACTCCCGAATAGACCTTCGTTCGAAGATTTTTCGATTGCATACTGTGCCCGAATGCTTCTTCTTCGCTCATCTGTCGCTTCTGAGGACGTCCGTTGTTGGAAAATACACACTCCATGACAGTTTGGTTTAAAGGCATTGGTTTGTAGTGCGGCGAGATAATGGGCATAGATTCAACTATCTCGGAAACTTCCGGCAACGGTTCCAGTTTTATTTTCTGAGTTAGTAGAGGAGGTGCTGAGGAAGCGCTACTGTAGCCACTGCCACTAGCGTTGCTGTTCGCTGAGTAAGAATCTCGACTCTTCCCAGATGATGAAGATTTTTCTTTCTTAATCACAGCCGCTGGGGGTGGCATGCTAGTGGGTGATTTCTGAGCTTTATCTCCGTTTCCTTTGCTAGACGCTTTCTTCTTCGACGACGATGGCATACCGATCATCGCTAGTGCATCTGCAAAACTAGCTCCTCCGGCATTATCCACCCCTTCGACATCTTCATCCGATTCATCGATTCGCTCCTTTTTTATTCTAACTGAGTCTTTTTTGTTTTTAGACGATGCCTTTTTATGTTTTCCTTTACTATTCATCATTGCCAGTGCATCTGCGAAACTAGTTCCGTCGGTGTGATCCAAACCTTCGACATCTTCGTCTGAATGGTCGACTTTCTCTTTCTTGATATTGATTGTTTTTTTCCTATCTTTAGACGAGCCTTTTTTGTTTTTATCTCTATTGCCCAGAACCAGTGCATCTGCGAAACTTGCTCCTCCAACAACATCTTCGTCAGAATGGTCAATCACCTCTTTCTTGATGTTAATCAATTTTTTTATGTCATCAGACAATTCTTTCTTGATTTGATCTTCGCTTAATCTTTCGTGTGAACTATTCTTTCTACTGTTTGATTTATCTTTTCTACTATTACTGCTACTACTATCGGTTTGTTCACTGGATTTCTCTTTTTTAATTTTTTTACTATCACTAAATTTCTCTTCTTCATGCGATCGTCCACGCTTAGAGCTTGACTTTTCTTTTGAATAATCTTGCAATGGATTTGAGTGATGTGTTTCATTATATATGTTTTTTTCCTTACTACTACAGTGTATGCTTTCCCTTTCCTTTGTATGACTAGAATCTTTTCTGTTGTTACTAACGCTGTCTTTTTTACTTTGCTTGTCCCTACGATACTTTTCATCGCGGCTAGAGGTTTTCCTCGAAGAATGGTTTCCACTGCTGTGATGATTATCTTTCTCCTGCTCACTGGCCTCAGATCTTTCCTTGTCGCGATCTGTTCGTACTTTGTGATCTTTTGAAGATGATTTTCTATGGCTACTACTACTACTACTGCTGCTCATGCTTTTACCAGTTCTATGCTCCTTAGTACGTCGATCATTTGTTGATGTTTGGTGTGACTCATGTTCCTGCTTGATCCGATGGCTGACGCTAGTGCGCTGATCATCATCATCATCATCATAGCAACTATTTTGCTGGATCTCATGTTCATCAGATTCTTCCTTTTGTGATTCATCGTCGTCACTTTCCTGTGGTGGCTCCTGCTGCTCGACCACCTGTAGGCGTGATTCGTCATTATAATCTGCAAGGAAATGTAACGGATGGAGGTTTTAGTATTTATCCAGCTTGACTAATCCACGTGAAATGCCTCGAGCATGCATACTTGCAAATATTGCTATGTATCTCTCATATCTGAGCTCAAAATTTGAGATATTTGGTCTATCACAGTTAGACTGACTACTGATGGCATAGACAGGAAATATGTCGACAGGTCAGCATATTTGCCGCATAACCAACCTTCGCAAATGCTGCTGAAATCGTCTAACTTCGGCAAGATCTAGGAAGGAGGAGGTTTTGGACATAATTCTCAGCTTCCGCAGGTCGCATGAGTTGGTAAATTGGCTCGGCATCAATAAGCTCTAAATTATCTGCTCATAAGAATATCTTTTTCGATCATTTGAACGTTTCATAATCAAAATAGTATCACATACCGTAAGCCCACTAGATTTTGCGAGTACCATCCAACAATTGAAACGCAAATTGACTTGGAAAATATTGTCTATAAACTCACTCATAGTTGCAGCATATGTAGAGGCTTGTCCACTTCGGATTGTGCGAGCTGCAAGTGGAACTCCTTGCTGAACTTATTAGACTTAGGAAATTATACGAAAGAACTAGGAACCACCGACACAGAGATAGATTGGAGACGTTCGTGTCAGCACGAAGGACTTACAACAGTACTCTTTGATCATCTGAGCGAAGTGTAGGAAAACCTTTTGCATAAAAGATTCTCGTCTCGACGAGGCTAGATTAATTAAGATTAATTAAGTTCAGAGCTTGATATTCGCCCCGATTCTGAATTTTGTTCGAATCGAAATATACCGATCGAATGTGAAATTTTGCATTTTGTATCTCGATCGAATTCGTATTTTCCATACAAAAACATCATTCGATCGAAATACAGAATGCAAATTTCAACTTCAATTCTCATTATTTCTTCGATATAATGAAAATCTGTGAAGTTTGGCTATAAAGATTGTCATTTTCTGTCATTATCGATTCTCGAAGCTCCGGTTGAATATCGCACAGTATACGATTTTCACTGAAAACCGAAAATGACTGAAAGGGTAAACGAAAGAAAGAATACAATAATGAAACTAGTTTTTCGCTTTTTGCGTTGACTAGGTATGGACCTCATTCTCAAAATTTGCAAGCGGAGCTAAAAGTGACATTTTTTGTCATTTTCGTCTATTTTAAGTCAATGGAAATGAATGACTTAAGTTACTTTCGACCCTTACCGACAACTGTTTCTGAAACCTTTTCATGTAGTTCTGATCCTTAAGCATCTGCTCCAGGAATAGTGACGGCTCAATCGATAAGTCTCTTGGATATTATGGCCTTTTTCCAGTGAAGAAGGCTATGAACCTTTTCGAACACGTTTTGAAGAAAAGTTCTAAAACTTCGGGAAAAAATTGTGAATACAAAGGCGGTCCCGACACTGATGAGGAAGAAAGGAACCTCACATCTATCTGTATTTGCTCATCTCATCAGGGACGAGCGTGGAAAGCCAACTTTTTCATGATGTTCTTTGGATCATTAAAAGAAATCTTGTATGGGAGTTTTCTTAGATATTGAAGGTGCCGTGCCTTTTAATTCAATTCTGGATGCTGCCCGTGATCATGACTTACCTTCGAGTCTCACAAATTGTTTACATGTAATACTGACATCACGGTCAAAAGCATGAGAAGAATGGGTGCAACCGCACCAGTTATGATCAACGACCGAAACGGAAATCTGTTGACCGATCACACATCAGTGGTGCCAGGTGGAAGGAGCACTTCAAGCAATTATTGATTTGATAAAAGAGAGCACGAACAGAATGAGGATTGGGGATGATAGACAAGCTGCGGAACCACCTACCCCGACGAAATACGAAAAGCGGTTAGACAGCTTAAAACGGAAAGGCCGCGGAAAAGGACGCGATTCGCCGAATTTCTTAAAGTTGAAAGCGAGCAGCTGTACTACGCACTCCTCCAAGTGATCGGAATAATCTGGGAAGGGGAATCACCGACTTGATTGTAAAAACTATCGAGGCATAATACCCCTCAATACAAGGTACATTCAAGAGTTCTGTTCTGTTCATTACGTCCATTGGCAGAATCATTTGTCGGCGAATACCAATGCGGTTTTCGAGAAAAACGTTCAACGACGGACCTAATGTTCCTCTTGCGACAAATTCTCGATAAATTTCGGGAGTACAACTTGCGGACTCGTCATCTGTTTATAGATTTCAAAGCAGCGTACGACTCAGTGAAATGAGACGAATTGTAGCAGATCATGTTAGAATACGGTTTTCCGACAAAGCTAGTTAAGACTAATTCGTGCGACGCCCGATGGATCAAAATAGTTTGTACGACACCCGATACTTTCGTGATGTTAGATGGATTGAAGCAGGGCGACGCGCTCTCGAATCTGTTGTTTAATATAGCGCTCGAAAGTCGGGCGCGCAGAGAAACGAAACCACCATCAATAAGTCTCACAAGTTCCTTGGTTTTGCAGACGACATTGATATTATTGGTGTGGATCGTAGAGCTGTGGAAGAGGCATTTATGCCCTTCACGAAAGAAGCTGCAATAATAAAGATAAGCCTCACCAAGACACAGTACATGGTGGTTGGTAAAGCTTGCTTCAGATAGAATTGTAACAAAGACAATTGCCTGTATTTCAGTTATTCATTATTGAATTCAAGATCTTTTTTTTATACAAATGTAGCGTTTTCTTCATACTTTTAAGAAAAAATACGGATAAAATTATTCGTCACGGTTTCGAAGGAATTCTCGATTTTTTCCTGTAACACGGCTCATTAGGCGTCGCACACCTTCTTCGTCCATCGTTTTAGCTATCTTATCCCACCAGGTCGTCATCTGATTGATGTCTTTAACAACCTTTCCCTTTGCCTTAAGTCTCCTCTTCATGATTGCCCAGTATTTCTCAATAGGGCGGAACTGAGGGCAGTTGGGTGGGTTAAGGTTTTTCGGAACAAACTGGACCTCTTTCTCTGCATACCATTCTTGAACGACTTTGCTGTAATGACAGCTTGCCAAATCTGACCAAAACATTACGGGATGGTCGTGGGATCGAATGAACGGCAAAATTCGTTTTTGAAGACACTCTTTTTGGTATAGTTCCGATGTTATTGTCTTATTTGTAACGAAAACTTTCTTTTTTTTTGTCACAGCTGCAAATGCCCTGCTAAAACATATATTTTCTTGCAAATTCGTCGGCAAAAATAAATTTAAATTCGGCTGGAACATCCCCCCGAGCCGTTGCCAAGTAAAATTTTTGACCTGGAATTTGCCCGAAGTCAGCCTTGACATAGGTCATCGTCCATCAGAAGACACCCGTCGAACTTGGTCAGCACCTGGTCATATAGTTTCCTAGCACGAATTTTGACCACACTATTCTGTTTTATGGTCCGATTTGGCTGTTTGCTAGCTCGATACAACTTGATTCCTTCCCGGAGTCGAATTCTCCTCACGGTACTATCCGACAGATTAGGATTCTTCTTAATCGTCTTCAAAATCTTACCACGCAGTTTCCGGTCGACAGTTCCACTCCGACGATTGGCTTGAGGCTTCCGAAACGTCGTCAATGTTTCCTTATACCGTTTGATGACTCGCCATACGGTATTTCTGGGCAATTTCAGCTGTTTAGCTAGCCTAGATGCAGACCACAATAGGCACATTTTTTTCCCTTCTTTCGGCTTCCATGTTGATTGTTTACAAAGTACAGTCGATTTGCGGAATGTCAAAAATCATAAGTGAAGCTGACAAAATTCCCGACACGTAGGCGCCAAGAACTTCCAAATCCGTCCACCAGGAACGCCACAATATGAGCAAAAGTTTGTTCCAATTCTAAATGAAGCAAGCTTTAGTTAACGAGGTAGCCCAAACGGTGTAGGATCCGAGGTGGAGATCGATGGGTGGAGATCGATGGGTGGAGATGAGGAGGTTGTTGAGTATACAAACATGCGGACATTAGGAGGCTTACAGAACACGGCAGACTACAGTAGGCTGGACATGTAGCAAGAATACCGGAAGAGAGAATGAAGAGAGCAAAGAACCTAGGAGAGGTCGTCGACTGCGGGGTAAACCTCGCAGTCGCTGAAAAATTTGTGCACCAAGTTGGTGTACTATACCTTGAATCATTCAATATCTGGACGCAAAAACACTGATCTTTCTCGAGCCCATGGTCCAAAAAAGGTAATTAAAAGCACTTGAAAGCAAAAACTAGGTAGGAAGATATTCCGATTTAGTTTTGATGAAATTTTGAACTTCTCTTCGTATATAACATATTTTAGTTTAGATATTCTGTAAACTAGCCCAAATAACCAATAAGCATTAAAACGATGTCGTATATTCACTGTTTATACATATTAAGAATTGTCATTGAAAGCTTATCAGTCCTACATGCTACTGTAAAGCTGATATAAAACCACAAAAGGTGAAATATTTAGCTCAAATAATCCAGAGATTTGTTGCTTAATTTCTGCATTAGTAATTTTATAATAAAATACAGTGTTCAAATGTTAAAATAGAAAGCCCGATAATAGCTTTCTTAATGCTATTAAACACATGAGGTTTGGTCATTTGGGGGTTAGCCAAATTTTGTGCAAGAGTACATAACCGTTTTTATTATTATTATTATTATTGTTATTATTACGTTTCGCCTTTGACTCATCAGTGCAGAGCAGTTCAAATTAAACTGCTTAGTGTTAAACTAAAGTCGAAAACACGTTTACGTTCGGCACGTCAGAAAAGACATTGACTCCGTTGCGAAACAAAAAGAGTTCTGTAAGTATCAGATACTTAATGTCTGCTTAGCGGTTCAAATTGAACTTCCGAGTTCAAAACTAAGCAGTTCAATTTGAACTGCTCTGCACTGATGAGTCAAAGACGAAACATGAGGTTTGTAAATTGAAAATGTCAAAAAAAACATTCACTCAATTTTTTCTCCCAAAAAATGTAGAGAAAATGAAAATAAAGATTTTTTGTCCTGCATTTAGCTTCCATGATTGCGTAGGTTTATTTTTCTGAAAAGTTGATGTACAATTTCGATCTCATTATGATTTTGTTCAGAAAATTCGCATAAGCAGTATTGACTAGTCGAAAAGTTGTACTATTCTCCAATCCATTGCATTCTAAGGTGCAATTCTTTCGTTGCTGCTTGAAGCTATCAAAGAAATTATTCCCATTTTGAAATGTATTTTTCACGTTCAAGTGATTATTTCGTCAGGTAAGCTGAACTATCAATTGTCAATTTGGAAGTCGAGTGCAGTTGGGAGGATTGATGACCTATTCCCGTTAGCCAAATCAAATCAAAACATTTTGGATCCATTGTGTGCTTGTATGTACAGAAGAATGCGCATTTTCCGGCACTCTATAGTCTTGTTTGTTGCGGAAAATCTTATCCGCAGCTTCAAGTACCTTGCCAGATAAAAAGTTTTCTTACAAATTACTCGACAAAATCATCACCATGGGACATCACCTCGACCATCGACTTTATATAACTAATACATCTTCACGTACGTTTCATCGTCCATGTACCCATCATATATCGTAAGAACCTTATTGTATAACTTCTGGTATTACAGAAAAAGTATTGGAAAGTATTGGCGACTTACTAATCTCAAAATAACTAGAGGAACGTGCCACTTGAGGCAATGTGTTCAGATTCCAGATAATCTTACAACTCAATTTCGTACGAAGTTAGTTTTAAGAATCCCGTCCCCACGAAGAAGCAAATTCGAGAATAAAAGCAACCAATCGGATGCCATCGAATCAACACGTGGCAATAATGTTGTTGGGTTTCGATCAAATGTATAATCCAGTATAATTTCCACAGGGAACAGGTATGGATCAACACGATGGAATGATGATTGTTCATAAAAAAGCTGTAATAATCGGCTTTATTCTGCATAACAATTTTCTTAGTTTTATTTCTACCGCCGCTTACCTTCATCATCGTCACCATTATCGGAACCGTTTCGAGGCTCGGGGACTTCTTCTTGCTCCCCACCATCGTCGGACTCTTCGGCGGCAACCATCGTCTTCCACTTGGTTACCAGAGCCTTCGCCGCCACACCAACCTCACCGTCATACTTGCGCAATCCGTTCACCGTTCTTCCAATCCCCGTATCCTGTAAGTGCTGCACAGAAACGGGCAGTCGATACAATTTGCCAATACAATGCAGTAGCTAAAACGATGGAATATATCTTTAAGATAGTACAGGCTTGAAATAATTAGTAGTTTCAATTTAAATTGGGTGGTTTAATTTAAGTTGGATTTTTTCAGTTTTTTTTAAATACCCTTTTATTATGCAAATGTAAAATTGTTGCAGTTGAAGAAAACAGTAATTATTATAATTGTACTATTTCAGTAATCCAATTCTAGGAATAAATAAACCAAGATTAAATTGAGGCCTGCACCCTAAAAATGTTGCGCGACATTTTAGTAATGTTGCATTACCAAAATTATTCCATGTTTAATAAATTCATACTTCAGTTCTAAAGGTATTTAAATTTGTTGAAACCTCAGCTACGAAACTAACAGAACATATTTGCTATCCCAAAACCGTCAATATTGCACCAATTAATTACCAAATTAATAATTACTCAATAGTTCCGTTTCACCAACACTACTGAGTTCCAATTGTCAGCTGCTTCCAGCCAAAACCCAACCACCCCGTCGTATATTACTTCATATCTGAGCGATCAGCTGAAAACTTACCCTTGCCTTATCATTCAGCGACTTATCAATGCTTTTCTGGTAGTGATTTATAATTTCTACTACAGACATTCTGCCTGCTTCGGTAGCCATTCTGAGGCTCCCGTACGGTGAAGCATGCACCGAGCGATGCCCACAATATGCAATCACTGTCGACGTAGACCAAACTGTATGCGAATTGTTCGATTTTTCAGCAGCACAAGGTGCATTGAAATATTTTCAACCTTTCCACGAACGATCGGGAAAAACGGCATACGGAACTCAAGGACGTGTGGCCATCGAACACGCTGAACTCAAGCAACAATTGAAACTAACTGCTAGCAGGAACACTTCTGAACTATAATACCATCCGATAACGTAATAAATCCACTAATTAAAGTACAATTTGTTTCATTTTAACACACGTCGCAATACGCCATTATGCTTACGTACGATCGAGAAAGTCCGATGGGACACTTTTGCACAGCTACTTTGGTTGAAAACTGTCGTCACACACACCTGCAGATAAAAAATAACAGAAACTTTGCGACTTTGTTGCTGAATCGAGATATGTGACATTAAATGTCATGATGCAGTGCAGACGGGGGTAATCACATTTCGGCTATATTGACTTTTCTGACAGCTCACTTACAACCGCAAATGCAAATGAGATTGGAAATCTGCATGAAACACGATTCAGACGATCAATCAATTTCGGTCCACGTCAAGATTAGTTTAATAATTTTTCAGCCGAATATTACTCACGTACCCGACGTCAAAATGTTCCATGAGCTTGACGTTATGTCCCTTCATATGAATTACTTTCAATTATTGTTGTTGTTTCGAAATACCAGTGATTTAGGCTTTGGTAACGACTTTTAACCAACCTGCTTTGAATGGCTATTTCTGACCTCAACGCTTTGTTGTCAACAATATGTTAAACTAACTTCATACCATTTTGATTCGCACAGTATCTGGCTGTGAAAATGAGTTTTTTTCTAGTGTATAAAATCCTAGAAATTTCCCAATTCGAAGCAGAGGATTCAAAAATAAAATCCAAACCTGTTGAAATTTCGTTACATTTAATATAAATATTACTCTAGCATTGTGTCCTCTGTACAACCGCTAGTTTGACTATCCTTCGAATAAGGAATGGAATCCTGTTTATTATAGTTTGTTTATATTCTTGTGAAACAGTACACTTCTCTGGTGCTACCGTATGTAGAAAGATATGGAAACAAACACGAGAAAAGGTCCTAAGTGCAAATGAGAGTTTCTCTCTGTTTAATTTTTCTTTCGAGTATTACGGCTCAATCAGCAAACCTTTCATCTAACACTTCACATAGGATAATAGCAAAAACCATCAACTTTCGATAGAAACTGTAGAATTGCTTGGAAATTACTGGAATTTACCGTAATAATTGAAAGAGAAAGTTAACCAAGAGAAACTGTCATTTGCACTTGGGACCTTTTCTAATGTTCATCGAGATATGAACACTACTTAACACAGAGAAATAGAACGAAAGATAGTTGTATGCAGATGACAATCGCGCCACCGGGGTGCTCTTAACCCAGTTCAATCGTCTGGAATTTAAATCGGAGTTCAGTATGTATTCCAAATGAATACCAAATCAGATGCAAATACCGATGCCAACTTGAATCGATTCAAAATCGGTTTTCGCTTCTGCGATCACAAAAATAATCTGGATGTCAGAGTAAATAACAAGAGTATCGTTCAGTGACCTATCTAAATATCGACAATAACATTGTCTCGTGAAAGAACCGATAATGACGATTTGACTGCACATATTTAATCAGTCCGGTGAAGTTTTTACTACCCGATCATAAATATTTCTCATATTGGTAATCCCAGGTAACCAATCAGCATCGAAAGGATGTCGTATATTTACTGTATATAGAAATATAGAATTAACATTAAAGACTCATCAGTGCTACATACTACTTTAAAGCTGATATAAAACCACAAGAGACATATTGTTTCGCTGTAATAGCAAATACAAATAATAATACCCCTAAGTCCCATACAAACGAACCGCCAATGCTTGGTTCGCAGCCTGAACAAGTAAGCCTAGCAAATTACACCCTTTCATGTGGAATGAGTGGAATGTGGAAGGAGATAGTTTCTGGCAACACTTTATGCTAGTTGCTACGGTGCAAAACAAACTTGTTTGTTTATGTTTATCGTTGCTGTATTAAACCGCATCAATCAGTCTAAATATCATAGCACAAAAGATGAAAAATGAACACAAACACCCACGAATCTACAAATATCAATACAGCTAATAGTATATTCAGGGTGGCTTAACCATTCTAGATTATTGTTTAACTTACATTTCGCTTGTGATCTTGATTATCAGATAAAAACGGTTTGTTTATTTATTTTTCACTATAATAAACAGTAACTATGGTGAACTTGTTCTTACCCTTCAGTGTTGCTAGTTTTATAGAAAACTCGTTAAAGTACATTGTCACTCTGACAGTGTATCATGACAGTGTACCGCACGATCCAAAATGTGTCCTTGAAAATTTGTCGAAGTATTCCGTATTATAATTTGTATTTGGTAATAGTGCAGATGATTGCTTGATGTTTATACTAGTAAAGTTATTGTATAACACATTGTACAAACGTCAAAACAGAAAGACCGAAAATAGCTTTGCTAATGCTATTAAAAATATGAAGTTTGTGGAGACTGAAATTGATAGACAAGAAATTTAAAAAAGTCGGGAGGGTAATGCCAGAGACAAAATTTTATTACGTGAAAACATACTTAGATTTTTTCCCCGAATCTCGGCAAAACTTTTCCGAGATTTGAACAGTCGAATGCTCGGCAATCATCTCTGGTAACATTAAAACAACTGAGATTCTCGATATTTTTCATTTGACAGACAATTTGCTTTTACCGAGATTTTCGGTTTGGAGAAAACTATAAATTACCGAAATCGTCGCTTTTGGAAACAAATTACCGAAATTATCGGTGTTCAAGCATGTGAGCTAATGCCGAGATTTTTAACAATTAATCAAAAAAAAATTTTAAATATAAAATAAGCATTATAATTGATTTATTTATTTCAACATTATGTTGGCTCAGTTCGCTTTCACATCTCATCCAAGTCAGTCGATAAAACAAAACCGCTTACGTTCGAGACGAAAGAAACCAAGTACAGTATTGTGTTGTGAACAATAGGACGACCTCGAAAATGAGTGAACCGAACGAACGAAAGCTACCGCCGGTACGAAAGAATACAATTATTGTTGACTTCAGGCAGTGCAAAATTCGACCTTCGATACGAGAACTTGAAGGTTTGCTTAAGGAACAAATGCATCTTGACATTAAACGTGTGCATTTCCTTCAATGCAATAAGACAAATAATGTTGTTTACATTTATAAAGAGTTGGATGCAATTTAATTCGCAAAAGACTATAATAATGTGCATTATGTAGAGCACGAGAACATTAAGTACAACATTCCAGTATATACGGAAGATAGTGCTATAGAAGTGTGTGTGCATGATCTTCCCTCAAGCGTCATCGATCCTTATATTCGTGAAACTATGTCCCAATACGGAGAGATTCTCTCTATCGAAAAAGAAAAGTGGAAGTACTTTTTCCCCGGTATCCTAAATGGCGTACGTTTGTTACGCATGCGCTTGAATAGGCCTATACCTTCTTATGTAACTTTCGGTCAGGATACAAGAATCCCGTGCAAATCAATTGTTACCTGTGACAATCAGATGGCCACATGTCAATATTGCCAAAAAGCTGTTCACTACGGTAAGCCATGTGATAACCAACAACAATACCACGGCAACAACAATAACACGGCAATGGATGACGAGACGAACCACGAACAATCTGCCCCTCAATCCTCGCAAATGGAAGCTCCTCTTCCCCTAGAAAAAGGGTGACAACGAGATACAATACAAAAAAAATTAGCTAAAAACTCAGCTCAATTGGCCACGTAAAGCTTGTACGAAAATAGGCCTGAATAAAAATATCTTTTATAAAAAAAAACATTATGTTGGCTGTTTAGCTAATAAGTAGGAAATGTAAAATAAGAAAAAATTATTGCCAAACATATACGCCGTAGAATATATGCACTTCCATGTTATTTACAGTAGAGAACACAATTCGATATTCCGCAGAAAATCAGATTCCGACTACATATAAAGAAAGTAATGGCACAGACTAACAGACAGGACACTCAAATAAGGTTCTTCTATAAATTTAACGGTCATTTCGAATATTCCTTTAGTTGGGACAGTACTCGCATATGGCATGATGGCGCCATGTTACCCTAGCAAAAACATCCTGTCTGTCATCTAGACTGTGTTTATTTTTTTCATTTACCAACAGAGTTGCCTTTCATCAGACCCTGTCAGCTTGGAGCGATCTCAATCTTCAGTTCAGCAACGCCATCGCACGGCGTCTCATTCAACATGTCATGTCAATTGTATGGGTGCGCAGCCCTGCTATTTTGGCGCGTACGAATTTGACATTTATCTCCCCTACTTCTATGTATGAAATTCGATGCGGACTCACCTGAGGGCGACATGCTCGCAAAAAAGGATGTTGCCAATTATTTGTTCGGGAAATGTGAGAGCTGGATATCTTGTTAATATGATGTATTTGCTTTCATACAGAATTACCTGTAGTGTATTGATTTGTATACGTCCATGCGAATTTCATGCAGGATACAGATTTAATACATATTGCCAAAACTATATACAGAATTGTGCCTACTTTTTTTTTGTTTCGATTATAGAGGTTTTAACCTTAAGGTCATTCGCCTCTTCGGGCCAGAAAATTTTTCTGACCCTATGTGCGGGGTTGGGAATCGAACCCAGGCAGGCTGCGTGAAAGGCATCGATTTACCCATCACGCTGTACCCGTCCCCCTATTGTGCCTACTTCTCATCCTTCAACGCAATACAAAATCGAACCCGTTTTGATACAACATCTACTTACTTTTGGTCTGCCGCCACTTAATTTCGGGTGAAAATTACCAACACAATCAAAACTAGTCTAGATGAACAACGTCGAGAAAAATAAATGGTTACCTTCCAACATCGCTAAAAATGTTGAATATATTATCAACGTAATCCAATAATTTATTGTGACGATTCATTTTCAAATATTAGGATGAAATCAGGCAACTTTTACATAACACAAGGGGTGTACCGATAGTAAATAGTTCGCGCAGTACAATATAGGTGGAACTAGTGCATCACGAAAAATTATTTTAATAAGAATTTACTCATACTCTCATGTCTGTTAGTCTGTGGTAATGGCTCAATAAAACATTGAATATTTAAATTAATATGTCATACCAATCAATTTAATATCACGAAACATATCGCTATATTCGGATTCAATTTTTATTTGCTACTAATTCCACATATGAACAAATGCACTTATTTACATCACTCAGTTTTGCACAGAAGAAAAATAACTACTTTGATGAATCACCGAATTTCCGTTGTTTAAAAATTGTTTACCGAGATTCCGGTAAGTTTATATCATTAATTTGCTGATTTCAGTAATACGACCAATGGCTGGTAAACACGGTAATTCACAAAACCGAACATCAGTATAACGTTTTTAATTGCCGAGAAATCGTTTCAGCATATTTTTTCGCCGAGATCAAAATTAAGTTTTAAATGTGTACGAATTAAATGGACATGGTTCATTCATAAATTGAAATGTCCACAACAAATCGTTTTTAGCCATCTAGGATTTCTAACCAAAAGATGGAAAATAATATGACAATAATAACTTCCGTGTCAAACCCGTCTCGCAAATACAAACTGTCTAATGATTTTAAAGAATATCCGCGAACCGAATTTAAGAAGTTTAATATATAAATTATTGAAATGCAAATGGAAAAAAGTATCCATAAATCCTTGAAAGATTCATGAGAAATGGTGAAATTTTATTCACTTATATACTGACATGATATACACACAGCCTAACATACATGACACATGTTCTAAAAATAAATTTTCTTGCGACACTAGTTCCACCTGTATTAAACTGTGCGAACTATTTACTATCGGTACAGCCCTTGTATTATGTGAAAGTATATTTACTAGTTGGTTCCACCCATTTGTCAACACAGATCAGCTGCTTGCAGGGATGCCTGATTTCATCAGGCTTTGTATAATATTTGAAAATGAATCGTCGCTATAACTTATGGGATTACGGAGATAACATATCTAACTTTTTAGCGATGTTTGAAGACAACAAGTTATTTTTCTCAATGTTATTCTGAAAATGAACTCTCAGGTATGTGAAACCGATTATTGGTTTGTTATACATACATAGCTATAATATTTTTGTTAGTTTTCGGCATGGAATGTTTTAAAAGTACATTATCGGGCCCAATGTTAAATGAACTTGTAGCCATCTAGGCTGCTTTTGATTGTGTTGGTAATTTTCACCCAAAGTTAAGTCGACGACACGACTCCGAAGAAAAATTGGAATAAAATGTGTCTGTGAGTGATTTTCCATCAGTTACCACAAATATAGCGACCCCTTGATAATGATAAAATTAATATTAGTAGGCAACACTTTTCTGGTTGCTATGCGTTATTTGTCAAGAAACCGCAATTATAGAAATAAACAAACAAATAGGAAAAGTATCCCGATCCATTGTCAGTATCCACGAAAATGCAGTCATGTATTTCCAAATCTGGTGCAACACAAAACGAAACTGAATTTTCAATCATGTATATTTGCTAATAATCAAGTAAAATTACTGTTTCTAGAACTCGAAAAAAAGGTGGAGCAGGATGTTTATTTCATCTATTATGCATTAAATTAAGACCAAAAATATTATTTCGTAACACTAGAAGAACCCTCACAGAAGTTTAAATCAATGGAAAAAGAACGATAATGAAATTCCTGCGTTCTGTGATGTCGATTTGAAACACCATTATTAAATTTAAGCTATTTTCAAAGATCCTTTATACATTGAGTCAGTAACGAAAAAATGCATTTATTTATGTTATTTCTCTGCTAAATCATGCTAAAAAACTTGATTGTTATTCATGAAGATTTTTATTGAAGAGGCGTTTCAAGTCTTCTCAAGAGAATTTTTCAAGAATTATCCAGATGTCATACTAAAACTATTCTAGGGTTAGCAAAAGTCATAAAACAAAAGTTTGTCTCAATGGCGTGAAAAAATAGTAATACTGACGATACGATCTACTTATAGGAAAGTCTTAGTCGCATAATTTGAATATATTATGAAAACTATGTAATAGTTACAATACATTATTGAATGTTTCTAATGAAGATGGTGTGAGATGCCGATGTAGTTGATTGGTAACTGCTATGCTATCAAATTTCCGGTGCATACAATTACTGGTAGTGCAAATAAAATTATATATATCGGTATCGCAAAAACATAGCGCTTCACTTAACTTTTAAGGGCCGACTCTTGTTCTTAGGTACAGTGGTAAAATGCGCGACTGGTATATCGATTCGGAGTTAGTTTTGTTTATCTACATAAACATGCCTTTGAACAACAGTATCCAAGGTATCTGTTATTCGAAATCAATAATTTATCAAATCGAGTTGCCAGTTTTAACAAATTTTCGAGCAATTTCGTTTTGACATTTCGAGTTACTGGAGGTAGTCAGATTTGCGATACAGTTTTAATAGACGAGTGGCAGGTCGTGTCGTCGGTTAAGTGACAGCAGCCAAGAACCAAATAAATATCATTACGAAACATTATGTATTAAATCTGTATCCTGCATGAAATCCGCATGGACGTATACAAATCAGTACATCGCAAATAATTATATATGAATGGCAACTCTGTTGGTAATTAAAGAGTAAACATATGACTTACGTAAATACTGTCTCAACTAAAGCAATATTCGAAATGACCGTTAAAATGATTAAATAATTCAATTTGAGTGTCCTGTCTTTTAGTCTGTGGTTGACCCTTTTATTTGAGTCTAGATTTGTGAAAATCGAGGAACAGTTGCCGGAGAAAGATGTTTCGTGTAATCGAAACGAGTCGTAAAGGATTCTTTGAAAAAGTTATAGTTTCAGTTCTGTCCTCATTCATTACAATGCAGTTCATATTAAGCTACGAGTGTCAAACCGTTTGTTTAAATGTTGTTTCGAAACTAGTTTCAAACACCAACCCAACCCAGTATTGTGAAAACTGTTTTATTGATAAACTACCTTCAGTTTCACAGCTACCAAGTTCTATTACGAAAACGAACAAAAGTAATAGCCATCAATAGAGCAAAATAAAGGAGCTCAATATATTTTCAGGAAGAAAATACCGTAAAAACCGCATAGGCAAACCAAAATTACCCCGGAATTTTACTTCAAAGTGAGATTTGCAACGAAGTGTTAATTCTCCCGTTTTCTTGATAACTGCCAATAAGCAATCTATCAACATTCAATTTGAAAAGGAATTCAAAAAGACTTGGTATTCGCTGAGAGTACGTTATAATAGTAAACGACAGAGGAATGTTTTCTCTTTCGTCTGGTATTAAAATTAATACTCCATTATTCATAACTGCGACTTCTTTTACAAGTGGGTGTTGAAAGGTGGCCTATTAGCCGTTATTACAAGAAACGCGTGAATTAATCTCACATTGAGAAAAAAGTTATAGTAATCGTAACCTGTTTTTCATGGTCAATTCAACTATACGCTTAAATAGTAGCAACGACCATGATATTAGAATGTTCACCATCTATATTGTATAAAGTAATAGATAACAAAGTCAACAACTTGACTAGACAATTTGTATTTATGACTTTTATGGCGTGGTAAATATGACAATGGTTGTCATCTTTAAAAAATGAACAAATAGTTAAAATGACAATCAGAAGCGAGGCTAAATTGTTCTTGAACACAATAATTTCGAGAAGCAAAATAGTTATTGCTACCATATAAGCACAGACTAACAGACATGACAGTATGAGCAAATTCTTTTAAAAATAATTTTTCGTGATGCACTAGTTCCACCTATATTGTACTGCGCGAACTATTTACTATCGGTACACCCCTTGTGTTATGTGAAAGTTTTTTTACTAGTTGGTTTCCCCTCGTTTGTCAACACCGATCAGCTGCTTGCAGGGATGCCTGATTTCATCAACATATTTGAGAATGAATCGACACAATAATTATTGGATTACGTTGATAATACATTTAACTTTTTCGCGAAGATAACCATTTATTTGACTCAACGTTGTTCATTAAGACTATTTTTTATTGTGTTGGTAGTTTTCACCCGAAATTAAGTGGCGGCAGACCAGAAGCAAGTAAATATTGTAACAAAACGGGTTCGATTTTGTATTCCGTTGGAGGATGAGAAGTAGGCACAATTATGCATATAGTTTTGGCAATATGTATTAAATCTGTATCCTGCATGAAATTCGCATGGACGTAAACAAATCAATACATTACAGGTAATTCTGTATGAATGGCAACTCTGTTGGTAAATGAAAAAATAAACACAGTCTAGATAACAGACAGGATGTTTTTGATAGGGTAACGTGGTGCCATCATGACACATGTGAATACTGTCCCAAATAAAGGAATATTCGAAATGACCGGTAAAATGATTGAAGAATCTAATTTGAGTGTCCTGTCTGTTAGTCTGTGATATAAGTATGTTCTTTGGAACAATATAAGAATGTTAATGAGATTTAATATAAAGTTGGCTAGACGAGTGTGAAGTATGAAAGCACTTTTCATGTTGTTTGCATCAACAGAATATATGTAGGAAACTCATTATCGTATAGTTTTTTTTCAATCGACTACGTATTCCATTTTTGTTGACAACAGTAATAAGCGCATTTACTTCATAATCGGTATATGAAGATTCATTGTAGCGTTGACGTTGACAACAAAATAGTGATAGTGCTTTATTAACATTGGCTTTGGTATTGTAGGTAAGTAAAGTAAGTCTTGTAGCTTATCTCACTTCTGTAGTTGAAATTGAATTTTTCAACAATTCGCCGACAATGGCTTTGTTTTTCAGGGAAGTCGCATAATTATGCAAATGCGCGTCTCGTAATCAAATCATTAGTATATTTCGGTCGTAGACAAACGGAATCAAGCGCATCATAAATGAAATAGCAAATCAGGTTGCCTTCCTGTATCCTAATGGCTCGAAGCCGACGTAAATTATAGCAAAATAACGATGGCGGGTGCTGAAAGGGCTGTATGCTGGTTTGCATGTTGACTCGGCTGTTGATTATGTTCGAGCTGCTCCAGGGAAAACCCTACCGAAGAATCATCTAGCTCGCTGGAACAGCTGCTAGTAAATAATGCTTCTCCGCTTCAACGTTGCTTATGAAAATTTTACGAGAGAACGCTGGAATGAGTGGAACAGTTTTGATCCGATGTCACCACTCAGAAGGATTATGTCGATCTGCGGACGTGAAACTCCTATCAAATGGTTAGTGAAATACGCTGAGCCATCACGGCTAGACTAAATATAACTTTAGTTTTTTTTTAAATTTGACATTTCTCCCACCTACTTGTTTGTACAAGATTCGATGTGGGGTAGGGTGAGGGTGAGGGTGCTTGCAAAAAAGGCGATCTGAATTGAGCAAACATCAGCAGTGGAAACAACAGCGGTGCGGTAGCAGTACTACGGATAGTAGCGATTTACACCTCAACATGACTCCACGATGATTTATGTTACTCCGAGGTGTCAATGTAAGCAGCGACGTTATATCAATACTATTGTAAAAAACTATTTGAAAATAAAATAAAAATTACGAAATTTTGGGTTTTGTACAGAAAATTAAATTCATATACCCTTTGAACATTTGTGCATGGTTTGCTGAGCATCACCATTGTCGTTTCATCCACTATTTTGAGTTTCGAAATAACTAGAAGTGAAATGTTAAAAATACCATGGCTCTGGTTTCAACAAAAAGTACAATGTAAAAATAGATGCCATGGTTACGGTAATCATTCCCATCGTAATAGTTATTCATACAATACGCTGTTCAATATTACTGTTCTAGGGCCGAAACCGAGTATAGTAAAAATGAACTTGACTATTGTTGTAATCATTCGATTTGATAGTCAGTTGAAAACCACTATACTCTCATGATCAAATTGACCCTCCCATATAGTAACTGTTACCATAATATTTTTCTGAGTGCAATGTCCGTTTTTGCGTGTAAGAAACAATTTCAAGCCCCCCGGAATTCAGCACTTTTATCGATACTTTTTCGCCCAACCCTGCCAAAACCGGTTCATTTCGTTTCAGCACTGCGAAATGTCACCGGACAGAACCGCTTCAATAAATAGCAAAAAAAGACGAGACATCAAGAAGTGCTAGGTTTTGTGTGTGGTTCTGTAGACCAGATCGTCGTTAATCTGAATTTTTTTCTCTTCCGGAGACGAAAAACCTGGTTGGTTCAATTTTGAGTTTGGTGTGCGCGTACACGAGTCTTTGGGCATTGCAAGTAGAGTGAAAATTACACCGAAAAGATGCCTTCCAGCGATCCGTTGCCACCGAAAGAGAGTGCTCTGTTCCGTAAGATTTTGGTAAGTATCTTCACCCCATGACGGTGTGGACCCGACATCGTTTCTTCTTTTTTTCGATTGGATTTTCTTACTAAACGTGAACAGTGGTCCCAGTTTCGACATTTTTTTTTTCTTATCAGAATTGTATCACGGCTGATTGTTTAATTTTATACGAGATAAAATTGTTCTATTTATCGAAAGTTTTTAATTTTCAAATCATCATTTACGGGCTAGGTTTAATTAAAATGTGACGGGTAAATTATTATGTTGTTTACAAGTGAAAAAATATTCAGGCTTTAGTTGTAATTGTAATTCGAAGCTCAACAATTAAAAAATTAAGACAAAATAGTCATTTAGAACAATTATCTAGATAAACAGATAATTTATATGACATAAAGCACGTGTACCACTTAAGTAAAATAATCGAATGTTGTCATTTATTTTTTGATAATGCTTTTTGGTTAGCAAATGATGCGCTGATCACCTAACAATTTTTATGAGGATTAGTCATTGATTCGTTTTTTTCGGTTTATCATTAGTATGTATTCATAAAATTTTATATCTACTATTTCCGGGTTTTTAATTCAGACTGTTATTTATTAAATTTGAGATACATTTCACCAAAGACGTTTACTCCACAAATAAATCCTTGTAATGCCTTGTAATGTAATTTTGTTTTATTGTTGTTTTTCAGAAATGTTACGAAATGAAACAATACAAGAATGGTCTAAAGCTAGCAAAGCAGATCCTGACCAATCCGAAGTTCACCGAGCATGGCGAGACGCTCGCAATGAAGGGCCTGACGCTGAACTGCCTGGGCCGGAAAGAGGAAGCATATGACTACGTTCGTCGTGGTCTACGCAACGATCTCAAATCGCATGTCTGCTGGCACGTGTTCGGGTTGCTGCAGCGTTCGGATAAAAAGTACGAGGAGGCCATCAAATGCTACCGGAATGCGCTTAAATGGGAGAAGGACAACATCCAAATCTTGCGCGATCTGTCTCTGCTACAGATTCAAATGCGCGATTTGGAAGGATACCGAGAAACTCGTCATCAGCTGTTCAAGCTGCGACCGTCGCAGCATGCCTCGTGGATCGGATTTGCGATGAGCTACCATTTACTTGGGGACTACGATACGGCTAACAATATTCTGGAAACGTTCCGAGCATCGCAATCGGTGGTAAGTGTCTGGTTACTTTCCAAGCGTAACATTCTCGTTCAGGGTGTTTCTTGTGTAAATTTTGATCTAGGAAACGTACGATTACAAGCACAGCGAGTTCCTCCTTTACCAGAACCAGGTTATTCGGGAATCCGGAAACTACGAAAGGGCCTTGCAACATCTGAAAAAGTATCAAAATCAAATCCTTGACACGCTTGCCGTAAAAGAAGCAGTAGGTGAATTGTGCCTTAAGCTCGACCGTTACGAGGAAGCGGCCTCGACCTATCACGATCTGATAAAACGGAACCCGGAAAACATTGCGTACTATCAGCAGTATTTGAAAGCACTGCAGGTGAGCAAACAGGCAGATATTATTGAGGCCTATCAGCACATTCAGAAGGAACATCCACAATCATTTTGCGCCAAACGATTACCACTGGATGTGGCTCAGGGGGATACGTTCCGCACGCTGGTAGATGAGCACCTTCGCCGTAACCTTCGGAAAGGTGTTCCGCCTCTGTTCGTAAATCTTAGTTCACTTTATCGGGATGAGAATAAGATACGTGTCATAACCGAACTCGTCGAAGATTACCATCAAAATCTGACGAGTAGTGGCTATTTCTCAGCCGCGGATAAAGAACAGAATCTTCCGAAAGAACCAGCTTCGGCACTGCTTTGGACTCTCTACTATTTAGCGCAGCACTATGACCATTTACGGGAATCGGAAAAGGCGCTCGATTTCATCAATGCAGCAATCGAACACACACCGACCCTGATCGAGCTGTTCGTTACCAAGGCTCGCATTTACAAACACGCTGGCGATGTGCTGGAAGCGGTCAAGTGGATGGACGAAGCGCAAAGTTTGGACACGGCCGACCGTTACATCAATTCGAAATGTGCTAAGTATATGTTACGTGCCAATCAGATCAAGGAAGCGGAGGATATCTGCGCCAAGTTCACGCGGGAGGGTGTTTCGGCGACGGAAAACCTCAACGAAATGCAGTGCATGTGGTTCCAGACCGAGTGTGCGCTTTCGTACCAGCGTCTGGAGAAATGGGGCGAAGCACTGAAAAAGTGCCATGAAGTGGATCGTCATTTTTCCGAGATTATCGAAGATCAGTTCGATTTCCATACGTACTGCATGCGGAAAATGACGCTACGTTCGTATGTTGGACTGCTCCGGTTAGAGGACGTACTGCGAAGACATCCATTTTACTTCAAAGCCGCTAAATGTGCTATAGAGGTAAGCGTTGAATCATTTTTTTTGTCTAGTTGGTGTAAGATTTTAATTACGCGATTGCGCGTTTCAGGTTTACGTTCGTCTTTCCGATAAACCATTACCGGCCGAGTCTGCTGAGGAGGAGCTGGATACTGGTAAGATTCGATCGAAAAGTTTATATTGGACCCCATTGAACTAGACCGATCTGTGCCCTTTTTTTCAGAGAATCTCCCACCCGCGGAACTGAAGAAACTACGTAACAAACAACGGAAGGCTGCCAAAAAGAAGGCAGAGCAGGAAAATGCTGCGGCTGCCCAGGCGAACCAGAAAAAGGAACAACACAACAAGCAACGTAACGCCAATCAGGATGGTGACCCAGAAGCACCGCAGCTGGATGAGTTGATACCGGACAAATTGGCACGCCCGGACGACCCCCTCGAGAAGGCAATCGAATTTCTGCGGCCATTGCAAATGCTTGCCAAAGAAAACATCGAAACACATCTGATGGCGTTCGAAATTTACTCGCGCCGGGGCAAGCTACTGCTGATGTTACAGTCACTGAAGCGTGCCCGTGCCATCGATGCCACCAATTCGACGCTGCATAATTGTACTATAAGGTTTTTCAAGATTCTCGAAAAACGAATCGCCACCGGCGAAATCGACGAAAGTGTGAAGCTAGTGATCGAACGGGAACGTGCGCAACTGTTCCGAGGAACGAAGACGGCTGCCGAACTGAACGACAACTACCTGACGATGACACGGTGCAACGCGGATGCCCTGTACGAAGGAGCCAAAATCATGTACCAACTGGATGTGAAGAGACGGGACGAAGCCGTCAGCTTGCTCACCTCGGTGAATTTGAAATCGATTTCGTTAGAGGTGTGTAGCGTAATTTTGTAAATTTTCATGCATTCAAACAATTGATTTTTGTCAATTTTTCGTCGTTTGCACAGAATGCGACCAAACTGTTCCTGTTGTTGAAGTCCGGCTTCTTCAGCGGTGCTCCCGAAGAGCAGCTGGAAGCATTCAAGAAGAGCTGCCAGAAGCGGTTCCCGTTGGCCATCGTGTTTGCGGATGTGGCAGCGACCGTTACCACCCTCACCACAACCCAGTCCTCATTGGCTGAAGCCTCGGTCACGATCACCACCACGGCCACCGGCATAACGATGTGCACCATGGAGCAGAAGAACAACGGTAGCGAAATCAAAGCAAATTAACTGAACCAACTGCAAAGCGGCACCTTCCCGCAACAACCAGCAGTAGTCGTCGCAGTCGAGTTCATCTTGTTTCTTATTTTAGTTGAAATGGCATCGGAACAAATGTAAAATGCAATTTTTAACACTTACTTGAATGCTATTTTAGTCCCACTCACTTGTAGAGTTTGGGAACGATCACACAAGTCAAAATGAAGCGAATCCAAAAATAAATTGTACCATAGACAGACACCGACATCAACGAGGTCGCTTCGGTATGCCCACGAAAACCATGGTTCACAAGTATAGAATGTTGGAAAGTCATAACAGATATTGTAATATATGGGAAACCCAAGGCAAATCATGCTTTAAACCTTCTTAGACTATTGTCCCATCCGTACATACTCACTACAACTTAGTGCCGCTATGTAAGATAGGATAGGTAAACTTTTCCTTGTGAATCAATCGTTTGTACTCACGCGGCGTCGGGTACACACATTGATTGCGTAAATTTAGATCATGCACCAATCAAGCTTGTCACTTTTAACGAAACTGGGTTCATAGCTAAATATAATCTGGCTATCATGAAGTGACTGTGGGTGGTAAAAGAAAAAAAAATTATAATCGTTATGGTGAAACAACAAACATTAGCCGATATCTTTAGAAATGCATCAGTTTTGCATTCAACTGGCTTTACTATTAAATTGGACAGATTTTGCAAAGAATAAAAAATGTCGAATTTCTTAAAATAAAATCAGGCGTGTGTGAGAAAGAAGTTAAATATAGAGAGGAGCTTGAAGAAAAGAAATATTCTACCCTCTAATAATTAAACAATTTCGAAAATTCCATTAATCCAAACTTCCAGCTGACAGTAATATCACATCACCAAAATCGCCTCTTCCGGGAATATAAGTCCTATCAAATGTTTGTAGATTCTAAAGCAGCGTACGGTTCAGTGAAACGAAACGAATTATGACAGATCTTCCTAGAACATGGCCTTACGTCGAAGCTGATTAGACTGATTCGGGCAACGTTCGATGAATCGAAATCAAGCGTAAAAATAGCTGGACGGAACGGATTGCAGTAGGGCGATGCGATCTGTGCGATACAAAGAACAGGCGTGGAACCAGTATCAATAAGACCTGTCACTCCGGTCCTGTATTCAGTTCCAGTCGGATTATTTCGATCGAAGACGAAATTTTGCATTCTGTATCCATACAAAATTGAAATATAGAATAGGGGTGTGATTGTGGCTGACATTGATATTATTGGGTGATAATCGTAGAGCTTTGAAAGACTATGTGGCGCCTGTGCACAATTTTATCGCTGGGAGAGTGATAAGTTTTTTATTGTGAATTTCTCTTATTATTTCTAACCCCTAGGATTTGGATGATAAGCTACAGGGCGCGTACCCCCCTTTGGCGGATGGGGGTGGGAGTCAATTTATACTTCGTATTGACAAAGTCGGACCATACCGAGATCGATCGATCGATCGTTCGCTTATAAAAGTAAAAAGATGAAAATTGTTATGTTATCTGGATCGATCTCGGAGTGGACAGGACTAATACTGCTTGAAATTGACAATAGGTCATTAGGTGGTTTCGAGCATTCTTATACCTGGAATTGGTCACCAATTTGAATTGAATATTAATATTAATATTAATATTTATGTTAATATATAACAATCGTCCTGGACTGATGAATTTAAGTCAAAAAGAAGGACTATTGTTATCAGGAATAGGAGAAAATTGATATCTTATGAACCGTTTAGGAACTTTCAACCCTTTCCGATCCGGTTCGGTGTCGGTAATGTATACAAGCTGCAATGACAGCGAGGTTGATTGATCGGGTGTAAATACACTCTCAAATGGAGAAAGGTTTGAATGTTCTTAGATTTCTCCTACTTGGACACAGATGTCACCTTCTAACTAAGAGTGTGAGATGTGTGTTTCTGGAAGAGACCGGTTCACGTGGACCATTTCATCCAATCACACCTAGTATTTCTTCACGAAATACATGTAGTTCTTGTTGCCTGGATGCGTGCTCAACACTAAAAGGCCCAAAACTTAGTTTAGACCTAAATTGCTCTAAAGCAGTCAAAATGATTGGAAGAGAGAAAGTCAATAATAAAAACTGTGACAGAATAAATAAAAGCTAGTGCAGTGTGCCTTAGTGTATATATCGTTAAATAAAGAATTAAAAAAGTTCATAGAATTTTAAGCAATCCTTCCATTGTTTACATATTGTGACTTTCCTGGGCATTCTAGTGTTAAATGCGCATCCCTTACGTTATATAATTTAACAAGCTTACTAACACCTGATTTTATTTTATTTTATTTTATGTTCTTAACGAAAACCGAGCCTGCTGAAACAAAGGGTTATCATCGAAGATTTAAGACCAAGAAACAGACCCTAGAATGTTCTCAAGAAAATGAAGAATAATAGGTATTTTACTCAATGGTTGACTGGTTACAGGGTGAAGCACACACTTCCTGCCCAAGTGACAAACTCTCTGGTGAACTTGCAATAGAAGATATTCGTATCTTTAGTTGCAAATAGACAACCGTAAAGGAATATGTCGCTTGGGTTACATGCTGGAGGGTTTCCTCCTTCGTTACTAGTGTTCATTTGGGCACCATAGCCTAGTTCGTCTGGTATGGAAAGTGCGGATCGTTGTGACCACCCCCCTTGGCCAGAGCAGCCCATAAAGGGAAAAAAAGAATATCTCTTATTATTTCTAACGCATTGACATAACTTTTGCTACAGGCCATCGGAAATATGATGAACAATTTATGGTATAATTTGCATCATCATTAAGAATTAATTCAATTTTCTCCATTACATTAATTTTCTCAAGTATTGATGTAGAACACATCTTTATCAGTGTGGGTGTCTGATGTGACGAAAGGAAAAAAATCTTAACACCGCTAAAATCCACATTTGTTCAAAAAGTGTTTCTCAAAATAAATTTAATGTTTCTGTGCAGATTAAGAAATCAATTACGCTTCATTTGCTCATGAATACGACTTACTTTACTATGGGGCGCCTTTTAAAAATTAGCCACCGGAGAGAATGATAAGCTTTTTATCGTGAATCATATTTGTATGATAAAGTTTTCAGTTGTACATAATCTGAAATAATTCAAAACTAAACTTTTCTGAAATGTTTGGTATAAATGAGTACCAAATATGAAAACTCATGACGCGTGCCTTTCTCGCATTTTGGAAACTTATAGATCAGTGATCTATAATCTAACTACCAATAGATTCGAAATTTGACAACTTGAACGCGTATTGCAACAACATTGAAGTGTTCCAATAGTACACTATTGAAAAACCAGTCTGATTTGACCCGTATCAGCACCAGCCAACAGAACGCGTTCTGAGGAAGAGAACATAATATCTGCTGCTGTACAACTGCACCGATATAAAAGATGAATATTCCACTTTTTGTATAATTTTCTGAGCAACACTTGTCCAAGCGAGACAAACGGCCTGCGGGAAAACAATATTGAAGGAGCGCTTTTGGAATGAACCGAGCGCCGTACAGTAGAACTCTACCGAAGAACAGTCGCAGCAAAACCACCCCAAAAGCCTGCCGGTGGAAATTGTCAGTCGTCATGGGAACCCTACTCAGCTGAGTTGTTCGGAGTTTGAGTCGGAATTTATTGTGAGTTCCAAATGCATCTACTGATTGCGTCCCAAAAGGATGGTTTCAATTTCTTTGCAATCCAATTAGAAATCACAATGAATTACGAGTCGAATTTCGAACGAGTTTACCGAGTATACACGCCAAAAACCATTTCAGTTCTGTCTAAATGCAGATCATGTTGGCCGTGACAATTCAGGGTACTTTTCGGTCCTACAGATCGTCATTAAGAATTAATTAAATTTTCTCCATTTTCTACCAAAAGCCATCAGTTTCATAAAAATGGAAGTTGAACAATTTTGTGCTTTCACTAACACATTCAATTACGACGGGCAACGCTCTCACGCAATGCGAAAATGAAAGTATTGATGAAGAACACATCTTAATAAACTAGTATAGGTGTCGTTTCGAAGTACGCTGTGCGAAACATGGTTGCCACATATACAGGTTAATCTGTATTTTATTTCTCCTGAAAAATATAGACACCGCTAAAAATTCACATTTGTTTAACCCGCATCCTTTTTTCAAAAAATTGTGACACAAAGGTTCTAATGTTTGATACATTAGAACCTTTGTGTCTCAATGCCATCGATACATGTCATCAAAACGTATCACACTAAAAACAACAGGCTAACATTTAGAAACAGGTGGATAAATTCTATTTGCTTCTGTAAAAGACAGGGGGCGATAAATTTACCAAATACATTGAATACTGAAACGTGTTACATAATTTCAAATATAGCTACTGGCTTCGTGAGAATACTGATAATAGCACACTCTCACGTTGAAAATCTCGACAACAATTGTTTTTTGGCATTTGGAAAAGCCTTAGTCTTCTCTATACGTGGCCGGGTGTCAATTGAAAGTTACAAAACTAGCCGCGTTAGATTTTTTGCCATAATTTTGAACGCTAATAACTCAGTGATCTGTGGATAGATTTATATAATTTAACTACCAATCGATTCCGAAACCTTAAACATAAACTTGTATGGCGACGTGATTTCAGTATTTCAATAGTACACCATTGAAAAGTTGGTTTGAATTGACCTATGTTTTCATTAGCCAATCACAGCGGACTAAATTTATGTCATTCCTTGATTTTTCGTGCACGGCCGACGGTTTCGAATTTCATATAGTAGCTACTGCTTCGTTTGTTATGAAATTCGGCACAAAGAGGAGCATATACAACAGATAGGGTTCGAACAAAATTTTTCAAAATGTAAATTTCAAATTTTCTATACGTTGGAAACACTATTCGATCATTCGCCACGATCTTTCAAAACATTCCACTACGTTCCGGAACGATAACAAAATCCCCCTGCCTGTTATAGAAATATTCCAACTACAACAATCCACACGATTCTTCTAAGTATTAAAGACAACTTTTTTACATGTTGCATAAATCACACCAGAATTAGATCGGAATAAAACAAAAACAAATTTATCATTTTAACCAACAGCAAAACAAAAATCTGACGTGTAGTGAATGTTGCACCCGAAACTGTGTCTCATATAAGAGCGGCTCCCAAATCGTGGTAGCACCACAAACGAATTTCCAGACATGACAGTCACGATCTTTTTTTGGCACACATCTACGGTCCTCCGTGAAACTGGCACCAATTGTGATAAATTGGTTGCACTGCTGAGTTCCCATCATCGCATTCATAATGCAAATGTCAAACCGTGAGAACCCTTTCGATACGTTAGCTCATTTGTACACGCAGAGAAATGGAGCATGTTTAAAATAACAAAACAGTTAGTAGAATTTTTAATATGATTTATGTTCATTTCAAGCTAGAATATGATTGTTTTGAACCAATTTCTTCCTTAAATATAAAAAATGTTCACTGCTTGATTTGAATCTAAACTTTGGTTTAACCAAACGAAAAATTTATTTGCTCCCAATGAATTTTGTTGTTGAAATAAATTAACTATTTATTACATGTCAACCAAAGTTGAATTGACGTTATCGAAATATCCGGGTTGACTCTCCTGCTGTATCTTCATTTCAAGAAAAAATAGGTTTAATTTATCTATGATCTTATTTGTGTACTGATATAACTAAGTTTACTGTTCAAATGAACCGTAATAGTTTTATTTCCAATAGACAAGAGCATTTTTCCCGCGATAATAATCCAGGGCATTTTTGTATCTCCCGCGGATAAAGTTTTTTACAAGTTTTATAGAAAAAGTTTATCTGCTTCTTCAATTAACTAAGGGATTTTCAATAATTCAAGCGTATGTATCGATAATTGGAAAAATTTTGAAAATTACATAACATTACATAACACATTTTCTTTGCAAAAAATATTTCATGCAGGATCTCTATTTTGACTGATGGAGCACCGAAGTCTTGAAAAAATGCAAAATTTAAAAAAATTGTATATTAGGAAACTGAAAACAAATAAAAGTAGTATCAAAAATTACTTCGTTAAATTAGTATGAAAGAAATTATTTTATTCCTGAAATCAAACAAAAATGTATGGTTTCAACAATCAAAAGCGTTAGTTGAAATAACTAATTTCAAGGAAATTTATTTCAACTAAAAGGTTTCGTGAATTTAAAGCGTTACAATTATTGACTTCACCTAGAGTTCGTTTCATTTAAAACTATATTTTAAGTTGAATTTACTGTGAAATTGTTTGTCAAGAGATTGACAGGAACGCGCAAGTAAAATATTTGTTATTTTTATCAAACTGTTCATTGAAACAAACTAATCCACCGAGAAATATAAACGATCATGTTTTGTAGTTTCAATTAGCAATATTTACAATATCAAACCAGATTTCTTTTTGTCACTATTTCAACAAAAATATTCGTTGGGTGAAACCCAAATTTGGTTATTTTTACGATTTTTTTCTCTGCGTGTATATATTAAGATTTCATGGCACACTTTGGTCGAAATGATAACAATGTAAGTAATCTCGCGCTCCACCAAGCGGTGAGTGCGGTCATTTTAGAAGGTACCGGGAACGGACCAGATTTTTTAAAATACTTGTAAGCACATACATGTCTTTATTATTTATCTTTGGTAGCACTTCGTGCCGATCGTGGTGACATCTGCAAGTGTTCGCCACGCTGAATTAGCAAATTTCACACACAGTTCATCTGTAAGCCTGTATATCTGTTTTCTGAGATCATGCTTTCATAGGATAAAGTGTGTTTAAACATTGTACCGGAATATTAGTTTTGAACATCTTTTAACAACTTGAAAAGTCCTGAGATGAAATGCCATGTCAAATTTCAAGCACAATTCTATGGGACCACAATCCGGATTTACCGGAATTGGACATTGCATTTTATGAGCTCTAGTAAGTCCTTCACATTTTATACAATTTTCGTATTAATCCCATACTGCGGTTCCGTATGAGTCAGCATGGACTAGAAGAAAATCTGTTTTTTTTTTACACTCGACGCATGAAAATTGGTCAACGGTTATGATTTTTCGAAAAAATAAATTCGATGAAAATCCCTACCCGAGCGTTTGAGTGTTAATCATTTAGTGCGACAATGCAAAATGAAGAAAAATCCTTTTTATCTTGACATAACTGTTTGCAAATTGAAAAGGTTATGTTAGTTCATACCCAAAGAAAGTTTATTGTATTCAAGATCGAAAAAAAATTTTTTGACAGAATTTTCTAGTGATATTTTTGAAAGTATAAGTTAAAAAAGGTTTATCTAAATATATGTCATGATTCTATACGGATTAAGAAATCAAGTACGGCCCATTTATAAATTCTCGTGGAAATACGCCGACGATAATTGTATTTGAATATAAATGCTTTAAAACAAAATAATATTAAATTCATTGATTTCATGAGCAAGTATATGAAGTTATACATGAAATATGCTTTTTCAGAAGCTACTGCACTTGAAGGCACATTTATTTGCTAAAAATATCAATGTATTTCATACTTCTCAAAGCATAGGCCTATTGTATCATTGATCTACCCAATGAAAGTGAATGTTTTCATCATTGAAACATTGAAATCGGTTGGGAATGCTGTACCTACGCCAACCACATCAGTAACTCTTCCACGGACAACAGGTTAGCTTAGAAATACATGACGGAAGTCAGCGGCATACATCGGAATTCGAATTCAACTCGTCAGTCTCTAACATGAACGCCTTCATAAAAGGTTATTTTCGGAACCACAACTATTTTATTCAATTATTAAATAATTAAAAAAATTTAACGAACTATAAAAATTACTTCGTAATATTTAAGCTTGCACAATTCACACAATCGATCAGCTAATTGATATTTGAAATTATGAAGGAAGCGTACCAATTTTATTCGTATTCACGACATCCAGTAATGTCTCTGACATTACATATCCGCCTTTTTTCGTAGTTGAACTCTGCAGAAATCGTTGTTTCGGCATTCTTTTAATTACTAGTAATGGTGGGTTTTTAAACTAAAAAAATTTAAGTCCATTACAATGTGTTTACCTTTTTGCATTAAGGTCGTGATTATTATCTGGTTGATGGAATAGTTGACGTTTAAAACATCATCAAATATGTTTTTAAATCATTAATTTTGAATGTGATATAATCACGACGAATTATTTTCTCGGTAATTTTTTTCCTATACTAAACCCCATTTTCAACGAGTTTGGTTGCATTGTTCCACATCATCAGTTCGACAACCCCAAAAGACTGTTTCCTGTGGATTTTCTAAGATTAGTTGTAGGCTAAATATCTGCTCCGGTGTGGATCGTAGTGCTTGAAGTTCAGTTTGATACTCACCGACAAAAGACTGTGCTCAAGTAATAGTGTGAAGGCAGAGCCAAAATAAATTCGTCCAAATAAAACTACACATTCATAAACCAGTTGTTTATTCGCTATCAATTCTGTGCGGTAACTAGTTTTGGAGCTACATAGTATAGAGCGCGCGCGTTTTATGATTCATTCAATGCCCATTGTGCTTCATGCATTGTTTATTGTTGATATTTTTATTGTTTCAGTTAAGCTTTCATTTAACAGTGAACTGTAGAGATTTTTTTACAGAACTAAGTGGCGACTAGTTGATGGATTTATTTCCAATTGACACTGCCTTAGTATGCCTAATACTTAAAATATCTAGAATATAATCAGAACCTTATCGAACAACAGCGCAGTAACTCTCCAAAGTAATCGCAGTCAGTTCGATGGCTGTTAGCTTTCTTGAAACAAAACAGGGATGAGCATCTACGGATGAATAGCTTCATAAATGGCGAATTTTTCTTTAACTTGCAGTAAATTGTTTTGTACACGGTAAAAATATAGTTTTGTTGTTATTCAAGTAGTACCAGTAATTTATGTCTTTCGTGAACAAATCATCTTTGGATGCGTCAACTCATTGATATATACTGCTGTGAAGTACGATGGCGATTTGAAGAACATCTATCTTCATCTCAGTACACATTCCTTCTCAAACCTGTATCCGTTTCTTTAGTCACTTTCTTCTTCTTATACAATGATGTTTAATTGTTGGTTGCGCAAAAGTCTCTACTAAAATAGGTCTACCTTCATATCGAATGGAATTGTTCGAGCATGTATTTATTCTTATCTTACATTTCCAAATATTCAATTGATTTCTATTAGGCACAGCATTTTACGTGGTTAGTTTTTATTGCTTTAAAATAAATATTGAATATTATCTTTATAGGCCGCATTCACTGAACACGAGCAAAATAATCAGCCGATAAGAGAAAACATAATTAACAACATTAAGAATATTTTACAGTCGGATAACGGGCTGGGACAAGGTTACTCGAAAGAAAATATGTATATTTTTTTCTCTTCAAGTAACTTTTTGGTATGGATGCTAGAACAACTGCTCAAAACTTTAGTTGGTGAAACTATATGTCCGGTTTTGCACTTGGAATAAAGCATAATGATTACTTTTAGTTGAACTTTTAAAGAAATTAAGCAATGGAACACCAAAAATACTTGAAACAGTAATTCAGATTTGTCCCACCCTAAAAGGTAGTTTTGGATATGTAATAAAATCATCTACCGTTTAAAAGCCATAGCATATTGTGCATTTTTTCAGTACTTTCAAAGATTAGCTATTTAAGCTTTGATTTTCAAATCTAAAAATATCAGGAACCTGGTGTATTTGATAGGGAAAGACGAACAAAGAAACATAAAAGTACAAACGCGAGTTCATCTGTATCGGTACGTAAGTATTCGCTAAAAATATTCAACAACTCATGTAAACAATGTACCACGCCGATCCGCGATATTATAGGGAAATTTCGCGAAACGGTAGTGGCGGCTGCGGCAATAGCGGCGGGATCCTTAGCTCGGACTTCGGTTATTCACTTCCGATAGAATCTAGCATTTTTTGAAAATTTTCTAATAATCCCACCAGTGTGAGACAAAATCCTCGGCTGGCCGGAATCAACGGAAACTCCGGCAGTGTTATATCCGGCAACGATGGAACGATAACAGGAATTACCGGTGCCGAGGATGATTTTCCGGGCGTTTCAATGGCAATCGCTGAAGCAGGGGTAGCTGAAATGGAAAAGAACATTAATTAGTATATTCATGAGGAAGCTCATATCGAGTCGTGGCTACTCGAAACGATTTTCTTTGCTCATTCTTAAAAAAAACTGCATCCATGTAAGGAAGAACATATAAAAAGAGACCCAGATCTTAAGTACCACTTCAATTGAGTCTAGTGAGTTCAGGTATCAGATGATGAACATCCATAGACGTAAATGTGAAAAATTGATATCATTGACGTACAATGAGAATGTCAAAAACTCGAGGCTACTTCCATGCGAAATTCCGGATGATATGAGAAACCTTACCTTGTCTCACGTCTGTATATTTTTTTCGAAATTTATGAACAGCAATAAAAAATGACTTCATGGTAAAATTTATGAACAGCAATGAGTCTCGAAAACACTAAGGATCAATGCTCCTCTGGCAACGTAGTCCAGTTCTCGTGTCTATAGAGAACAACTGATCTTCTGAGCATTCCGAAGATGGTCACCACTCACCAGTGAACCTAAATACTCAAATTTGTCATTTTTTAAATATTGTAGCAATCTATAAATAGGACTGATAGAAGGAGTAGTGTTCCTTCTGTAGAACCTCTTTCTCTCATGTATTTTGTCTTTGACGCTTTTATAGCTAGTTCGAACCGTCTAGCTTCGACTTTCAGTCCGATGTATTTTCTCTACTTAACCTTCAAGTTACGTGTCCATATATCAAATATAATCGGCAATGTCAAAATGCGGAACGGACATTCGGAAGATCGTGTCTCACTTGTGTCACTCTTCGCTCTTCTAATCACGCCTTTCAGACACTTGAGCGTTCATGACCTTTTGTAGCACTCTTCGATATCCGAAGGAACTCGAAAGAGTTCGTCGGATATAGCACTTCACTTTATTCATCATTAATTTATTTATTTATTTAATCCTAATATTCAGAAAATTTGTACGAATTCTACTTCGACAAGATAGAACGATGTCCGCAAATGAATAACATCATTGTTTACGCCATAGTTGATACGCTGTACAGGAAGTCGGAGAAAACACTGCTACCGAAAGCTGTGGGTCTCACATTAATATTAACTATACAGCAAAACGGGACTGGCGATCCCATCGTTGAAGATAACTTCTATGGTTGAAGCGCGTGATAATTAAAGTCCCACTCGTAGTGTGACCAGACCGATTAGTAACCCGCGACTTTCATAACTCGATAGTTGATGAAGATCGTTCCATGGCAGTTAGCGAAAAGCAAAACGAACAAATCTGAGTTGAATCGACTCGATTCTTTGAGAGTTTCAAGATTTGAATGAACAAGCGAAGAGTAAAGCTATTTTAAACAATGGACATCTTAAAAGTGCTTAGTCATCCTCAATGAGAATTCAGGGCTACGGGAAACTTTAGTTACATCCGTGATGTCGTTGTTGATAAACAGAAAGCGAAGGAAAGATCTGTGCAAATACGTCCGCCTGTAAACCATCAGGTATTCACCGCGACATCCGACGGATTTGTGATACGAACGAATCTACACTTTCGTTCGAGTTCGAATTTCACATTCTTTATTTCGTTCGGTTTGTATGATTCGATCGACTCTTGTTCGGGAACACTTGAAATTTCGAACACTAATCATCAAAGCTGTCAACACTACTTACACGTTCTATATTATTTATATTATTCATTTCTTAGTAAACGAAACCGTCACACTTGTATAAACAAATTAGAACAATTCTAAACCGAACAGAAGTAATACGTACGCAAGTCGATCGAGTAATGTTCGAAAATTTAACAACTTGAACGAATGATATTCGAGTTCATACCCAACTCGAATGGAATGCAGAATTCAAATTGCACATTCGATCGGAATATTTCGAATGGATCGATGTACAGAATAGGGGTGAATATTACCGCAGTAGTTCTTTTAACGCCTTTCCTGTGGATTGGGAACATAGAGGAAATTCTTTTTAATTGGGGAATGCGAGTGACATCCGAAACAATTTACACCACGCGAACATTTTTTGGAAGATTACCGCCGGTATCCCGTCAGGGCCTGAAGTAGTTAAAACACTTAATCCTACAATCATGGTTCGTATTGTGTTTACATCAATCTTGATGAAGTTTATTCACAGAGAACAGACATCCAAGTAGAGATTTCAATGTGTGTAAGAAATTTAACGGTTGTTTGGAAAAGTGATCATTAAGTAGCAATTCGCCTATAGAGACGCTTCCAGCACCACAGGAGTCGCTTATGGATTCTTGCGTTCGAGCTTTCATACAATGATAAATCATGCGTACAAAGTCGTAAGCAACGGTGATTTTTAACGGATTTTCACTTGTATGCTTTACACAGCTGTTTTGAAAAAGATTGTACTAGATTGGATGTCTGTTCTCTGTGATTTGAGGTAGGTTCGGGAACGTTCGGTCCTGTGACTGAATTTTTCCGCAAACAAGTGACAGGTTTCAGGTCGCCATCGTTGCTATGACCAATCGTATCAGTTTTCCCGGAAACCCGTGTTCGTGCATAATCTACCACAACTGATCTAGATCGATTGGGTTGTATGCCGCTTCAAAACCACTTATTGAGCACTAATCGAATCGCGAATATGTGATCCATAGTGGCTCGTTTAAAATCTAAGAATCTATGACAGTGATTTAACCAATGTTACTCCTTCATATTTGAGTCACCTGACAGGTAGCCGCCGTTGCCGGCCGCTTTGTTCTTTCTCACCAATCTCCTCTCCTGTCTCGGATGGATTTTAAGTGTTGTCAATTAAACATGCCCCCAGATTGATCCCCGTGTTGCTCGCCGTATCTAATGTTTCACCATTCACTGGCTCGCGGTAGTCAACAGTCACAATATAGTCCTAACCCATGACTTTCGTAGCTTGATAGTTGGTGAGGATCGTTCCACGATAAATGCAGAAGCACCGTTTAGGTAGTGAGGATTCCGAACGACTGAGCAGTACTCAAGGGTTGAATGAACATGTGAACAGTAAAGAGATTTTAAACAGTATATGTCTATTTAGCCATATTCGTTGCAAATCCTAAGTTGTGAGAAGCTTTAGCTGCAATGTAACTGATTGAAGTTACTTGAATATCAGTTGCTCATCTAAAGAAACACCAAGATTTTTTAAGCACGTCACTTTGGCTATCGGGGACCCTTTCAGAAAGTATTCGAAATTAAATGATTATTTTTTCTTCGTAAGTGTACCGATTGAACGTTTGTCAGAATTCACTTTCATACGGTTCCCTTCACCCAACCCGGCGAAGCTCAGCAACTGTCGTAGCAAATCACAACGTCATCAGCAAACGATAGACGAGAGCCCTCCGGGGTAAAGTTGACGTCGTTGAAGTACAGTAAGAATATTAAAGGCCCGAGATGGCTACCCTGCAAAATTCCGGACGATGCGACAAATTCATTGGAAACGTAATCACCGATTTTCACTGCTAAACGAAGGGAAGATCAGTGTAGTTAGCTTCTGTTTGTAAACCTTTTGACATACCAAATGCCAAATGTCGTAGGACATATATGACAATAGGGTGTTCAAACATGATGCCACGGTGAGTACCGTCAATTCAAAACGTAACGATTTCAGAATAACCTGCAGTTAAGATGTGATGCCCAGGGCCGCCGAGAAAAAATACGGGCCCGAGGAGATTGCACTAATACGGGCCCCTATACATGAGAATAAACCCTCCGTGTATTTCCAACACCGAAACGCGACTCTCGCATGAATTACACCTTCAGGCCTATCCGCAATCTGCAGTGAGGATCGTCAGGCACGATTTTTTCTCTTCGGCTTTGACTGAGCGTGCTGTTTTTGCATGTATTGGAATGACGAGTTCGGAAAAAGTTGTAGATCGGTCGCAACGATATACAAATTTGGTTATTGAATACTAAATTAAAATTACTATGAAGAATAAGAAACACTTTTAAATTTTCGAATTTCCGGGCCCTATGAAAAAGTTCGGGCCCGGGGGAATTCCCATTTTTCCTCCCCCCTCTCGACGAGTCTGGTGAAGATATACTTTACATCGTTTCGGTCTTCTTTCTGCTGGACTAGAAACGTAAAAGAAGCTTTCCATAAGTTGAGAAAAACTTCTTTTGAGAGTGATATCCGAAATACTCGACAAAGGCGAACGATTACACCAGAAGCCTTCATGTCAGCGATCTCCGTACGTCAAACGTTAAACGCAGCGAGTATTATTTGTTGCGGGCTAAAGGATTTGTTTGCAAAGGCACGAGAATTTTTTTTCCAAAAAAAATCTGGCATATTTCTTGCGTACAGGAACCGGTAAGCTTTCCAAATTTCATTATAGAAGGTAACTCGAATTCTTTCCTCTGCTCATTCATATGTTTCCAGAAAACGTTCGGATTGGATTCCGTGGTATATTTTTCAAGTAGTTAACATAGTAACACTTGCCGGTTTTCCTGCATAATTGATTAATCTGCACGTAATGATTACGCAATGGCAGGAATTGTCTCACTACGGCGGTTTGCCATGGCGGATGCCGGGACTAAAGGCTGGATCGTTTTTTGCACAAAAAGCAAGTCAATCGCGTAGCTCATTACGTTAGAGAACGTCTGTACAGCAGGGTTAACATCATCACTGTCGAGAATTTCATCCCAGTAAATTGCGTTAGGAAATCGGTCAATTTGAGGTCGTCTCCAGCCCGATCACAGGTCTGTACCGTGCCTCCTGGCCTACCTGAGTGTTCATGTGGCCGATGACACGTTTCAGACATCGCCGTGAGTCGTAGATCGTTTCTAACTGTACGTAGAATACCCTTTATTTATTGAGTTTAGTCTCGTATGAGCAGTATACGTTGATAATGCTATAATTGAACAAACGATCTATGATCTTCAATACACACATCCAGTCACTGATTCGTTTTTCTCAGATCACGCGCTGACGCATCTTGCAGTTACTGCGGACACTGAGTTAGGTTTAGCATCAAGCGGAAACGACAAAATTGTACCATTCCTTTGAGAGAAGGTAGCCGCTAGATGCACGCTTTTCCACACCTACTGCCCCGTTCAATGAAATTCCTGCAGCGCTACGATATTGAATTTGTGAATTTGAAACTCATTGTGCAGTATTCGATTGCTCCCTGGGAAACCAAGCGATCTGTAGTTCCATGTGTCTAACCGTCACCCCACATAACTGACACTTGCAACAGGTATTTAGATCTGTCTACGGCTGGGTTATCGCGTTCTTGTTCGCGCTCAACCTCTCATTCTGCTACTTTTTAGTCCTAAATTCTTCAATTATCTGAGAGTAGAAAAGGTTTTTGCCTTCCTGAAATCTCAGATTCGCTTTAAAATATATCGAATCAAAAACGAAACGTAAAACCCACAAATTAACCAAAACCCCTGAAGTGGAACATCAAAATTTACTCGAAAAAGACCTACCCAAGCTAGCAGTTTTATTTGCTTCGTTGGATGTATCCATCCAACTTTTGATTCTCAGGAACATGTTTCTGCCACGCTCCCTAAAGTGGGCTAAAATTTGCTCACTGAAAATTTCCGGCGGGTTGACGATCAGTTTCGACATCGATTGCACTAGTTTCAGTAGCACCATTTCGTTGTACATTCGAGAATTCTCCCGTCCTTGTTGGGAACCTACGAATGGAAAGTGTTTAAAATTCCGATTCCGATTGCAACAGAACCGTTCGGTTTACCTCTTTGTTTTTCATAACCAGCCTCATTGAAATACGGTTCATCTACTAAAATTAAACCCTGAATAGAAACAATGACTTGTAGTAGAGTGCTGTTCGGACCCCACATTTCGGATCCCTTGCCGGACCAGGTTCCCAGTAAGGACACACAAACTTTTCCATCTTCGTACAGATTTGGATTCAGTCGGTCCGAACAATAGCTAATATAGTGACACAAAGGCGGTGCTGTTGGATATTCCTGACCCAGTTGAATATCAAACAGAAACAAACCGTCCTCGTAGGGAGTTTTCTTCGGGCCTTCAATCATCACGCTCAGCAAATCGAGCCGATCTTCAAACGTGCGCACCCACACTCCGGGTGGCAAGGCAGTTCTCAGCAGTTTATGTTCCCGTTGGACTGCTTTGTAGAAACTTTGAGCATTGTTGGTTTGGAATACCGTCAAGTGGTACTTGTGACTGCTCGGTGCCGTTTCTAGCACTTGAAAGCTCTCGACAAAGTTGAATTCCATGCTGTTGTTCGGCATCAAGCTAGACGGTTCCTCTGACGGGCAGCTATGGTCTTGTTCCACTGTTGGTGTATTCACGACCGACGGCTGTTGGGACGGAGTGGATGAAGGCGGCCGGGAACAGTAGGGCGGTGGTGTTAGGTGTATTTCTTCGATAATTATTTCTTTGAAAGGATCAACCTGTCCGTAGCGTTGATTGATCTGAGAAAAAAAAGGAGATAAAGTTTATTGGTCGGCTGTAATCGAAGTAAATTTTGGTTCACCTCTTGTAGAGCTTTCACCAGCTGTGCCTTGATTAGTGAACAAAGCTTTGCCGAAACGTTGTTCGCTTGCGAAGGGAAACTAAACACTGAGCTGGTGTTATTCATATCATCACATATGTTCATGTACACGTTGTTGACGTTATCCAGTTCGGCATTAAGCAACGAATCATTGCCACTCTCACTTGCATTATGTTTGCAGCTTGTATTTTCGCCATCGCTTTTGGCAGAGAAATTACCGGAATCTTCTGCAGCTGCACCACCGGATCGAACCGAACTGGAACCACCGGCCATTACAGTTGTGTGATTCTCGTCAATACTGGAAATGTCCGACGAGGTGGACAGATTGTTTCCCGTTGGAAATTTTAACGATGGCGATGTATTCATAGTACTCGGATAGTGTGGGGAAAATGATTTTCTCGAAATAGTACCCCCATTGATACCCCCGTTCGAGGAAATACTATGACTGCTGGTTGATGGCAACTTCTGATCTTCGCTCGGACTTTCTGCCGTGGGAGTAGTCGTCTTCGAACTACCTTGATTGAATAGTCTATTTTTCTGATCTAGCACACGCTCAGCCGTTGTTTGATTGTTGGACTTCCGTACCCTTTCGACCAATCCCATGAAATGGTCTTCGTGGAAAAATGAAGTACTCATTAATCGGTCCAAATACCGGCACTTTTTGTATACCATCAGAAGCTTTTTCATGATTTCCTGATTTTGCAGATGGGGATTTATAATGAACAGCTCTTCCAAACGAGCCATCGCAACACGTGCTCTTTCGAGATTTGCCGCAAGTTTTGGTTTTGAAACGCGTTGCGGCGATAAGCCACCCAATTCGGACGTTTCATCCTCCGTTTCCCACGAATTGTTATCGGAATCGTTTCCCCAGAAATTATTCTCCGAATCATACTGACCAACTTCAAATATATCCTGTGGCCAGCACATGCTAACGTGGTTGTCAACCCACCAAACCTTTACCATACCGTTCGGATAGTTATCGATTACCTAGGAAGTAGTAAATTAGTACCCCATCGAACTGAATTTTCGAACCTTACCTGTCCAGCACTACAGTTGGAATCTTCACCAATGAAATTCGCTACCCTAATCACAATTGTCCCCGGTCGATATTGGAAATCGGGATGATCCTTCAAATCGTACACACTAACTTCCGACTCGCCGTTGTATGTCGGCTGTGGTTCGCTCAAACAGGTATATGTACTAAACCATTTAACTTTCGCTGTTCGGCCATGATGGTCTACATTCTGAATCACACCATAATCACGGAACGAAGGATTATGCGACATATCGGTGTTTCCTGCCAGTACAAAATCGCCGGGGAAAAACTCATGATCGTCAAGATGGTGTATGGGACACAACTCCGTTGACGGAATGTTTGTCTCGATGGTTCCATCCTGCCAGACGACTGTCGCCGAACTGTACACCACCAGTGTTTCCGTTATTACTTCATCTCCAGGCAAGGGCAGCCGATCAGAGCCACCGCTTGTCGACGAGGTTCTTTTTCTTAATTTGCGTATTTTCTTCGCTAGCAAAGGCGATTTTTTGGGGCTACTTTTCGGAGTGGCTGTACTGGAACAAGATGAGGATATGTTGCTGCAAGCTCCGTCGGAGTGGGTTGAATCGCAACCATCAACGTCCTCATCATCTTCGTCTTCCAAATCGGTTTGCCATTCGTCACTCTCGGCTAATTTGCAAGTTGCTGCTGCTGTTGTTGTTGTTGTTGTGGCGCCGCCAGTGTTAGATCGCCTCGGTGAATTGCGTCGTACTTTGTTGGATTTAGCAATCTCTTTCAAAGTTGTTGGACATAGCTTGGCTCGATCCGGGTCTATCTTATCCCGCGATCCGCTCTCACCAGTACTCGTAACGGTTATCTTATGGGTTTCATTATCACAGATCACATTTCCACTCGCTCCGTCGTTCTTGCCGACGAAACTCGCACTACCAACAACTTTCCTATACTTCGAACTCAGTTCCTTTCTCCACTGACTCTTTTTGACAAACATGTCACCTGGCTCTATTTTGAGATAATTTTTGTCGTTTATCTGTAGCATACAGGATTCAAATAAATTCAACTTTTTAAGTCGTTTCAAGTTATCGCCAGTCACATAATCCGGAGGCTGCTGGATGCCACCTTTCTTCAACTCCGCTTCCACATCTTCGCAAGACGCTTTGCACTGCCAATGTACCCAAACGCCTTCGATATCAACCGTTTGGACCGTAAACTTTCGATCAACCATTTTATGTTTTCGGTTGAGTTTCATTTCGGCCGACGTATTGAGCCATTTCGCATTCTCCAAATCACTGATCGGTCCAACCAAAGTTTGACCTGGGTAGAAAAAGGTGCCAGCAAAGTAACCACAGTGAGATCGGGTATCACTGTCTTTCAATGTACAGAAGTCAATGTCTGGACGGATTTCTACCAATGAACCGCATTGAGATCTAGAATTGGATAAATTTTAACTACTAATCAATTTCCAACAACCATTCTTTTCAGTAAGTCTGAAAATCATTATAGAATCCAGGAACAAATTTACCATGATAAACAATTTGAATTCAAGTAAAACAAGTATTCCGGAATGATTCACAGTTTCTGAAAACGACGGTTTGCAGCAGGTTCGCTATGCTTACTTGAGTACCAGCTTTTCATTGACGTTTTTGGTGCTGCCAACCCAGGAATCGAGACAAACTGCATTATCTTTCGGCATGGTCATTAGGGGACGCAGCCGATCTGAAGCCACATTTTGTATTACATACTTAGTTCCGGCAATCTGCAGAGCAAAACATTTCAAGAAAACATAAAAAAAAACAAATAGTATTTACAATTTACCTTCACATCTGCTTTTACAAAAATCTCATGGCAATATCCTCGCTGCGTATCCTTTCCCGGGACCATCTTTCGAACGACATCACCCGGCATAAGCGTCCGATCCGCCAAACCAACCTTAGTTATGTGAAAAATTGAACAAATATAGAAGTCCGTTCAAAACGCGCTTTGAATATTTGGAAACTGATTGCGTATAATAATTAAAGTTACGAATTGTACCACATTAGCCAAATCATGTGACTTGAGTATCAAAATAAAATGAACTCCAATGACTAAAATCAGCAAAGCTGCTTCTAATTGATTTATATAACAAACGAACCAAAATTTATTCAATTCTCCCACCTAAACCCGAAAAGTACCTTAACTTACCTTTCTTTGGTTCACGATCTCCTCGTGACCATCCGGGTGCCAACAGGCTCTGATTTCCCCCTTCTTCAGGGCATCCTCTTCGAATCCTTCTTCTTCGCTAACCTCGAAATTTTCCAGCACCAGACCGAACTTGACTCGGCCACGGCTGTCAATGCAAAAAATTTCGTCCTCGTAAAAGTATTGATTTTCATTACCACCTTCGTCCTGATTCTGTTGATTGAAGGACGATCCTTTTGATATTTTGTGAGACTTGTCGGAACTGTTTGTATCCATTACAAGAGATAAACATGCATTGTTTCTAAAGAATAAAATTGTTGCCTAATTGAATATTTGGTTCGAACAGAGTAACTAAAGGGATCACCGCTTACTACAATCAAAATTTCAATCTACTGTCGAACTTGCCGTAACTTGCTTTCTTGTGATTTCTGCTGACTGATTTCGGAAATTCGTTCCGTTTCATTCTGGAATGACACATTTCATTTTGTAATCTTTCTACACGACACCAGAAAAGTGTCCAATAATTACCAAATTTTAATTTAAATTTCAAATTTTTAATTTTTTCGTGTTTCGCCTTCGGTTCATCAGTGCTTAAAGCAGTTTATATTGAACCGTCATCTCCGCCTAACAGTTAAATTTGAACTGCTAAGCAGACGCAAAGTACACACAGTTTATGTGACACTTTAAGAATATTTCACTAGCTACTGTATCCTATCTTATGTAGCGTATGAAATAGTATCACATAAATTGTGTGAACTTTGCTGCTTAGCGGTTTAAATCGAACTGATAGGCGGAGATGGCGGTTCAAATTGAACTGCTTTAAGCACTGTTGAGCCGAAGGCGAAACGTGAAGAAATCGAAATGAAATACGTACTTGTTGTAAAAACTAAAAACCCAGGGGAGAGTTGCTTAACACAAACTATATTGTGCCTCTAAAAAACACGTGATATACTGTGAGCCTTAACGGCTATCCGCATTAGGCCGATCCGAACCCTCCGGCGTTTACTTTTTCTCTGCTTCGGCTATGGCTGAGCTGCACATGCACACAGCTGCATGTGCAGCTCAGCCATAGCCGAAGCAGAGAAAAAGTAAACGCCGGAGAGCTCGGATCGGTCGGATCGGCCTAATGCGGACAGGGCTTTGGTGTGCCACTCTGTGCCCCATGAAACAGCTACTAGTCAAAACTGAGCCCTTTGTGAGCCGAAACCGACGACACGACCTGCACCAGCGTTGCCATTTTAAAATCTGTGTTTCAACTTGAAAAATCTGTATTGCATATTTTTTATTATAATCTGTGAAAATCTGTGCAAAACATTTTGAAAATCTGTCTTTTTTTAAAAAAAATTCATAAAAATCAGTAGAAATCTGTGCATTTTGATAAAATCTGTGTTCTGTTTTCAGAATCTGTGTGGCAAAATAGGCGAAAAAATCTGTGGTTTTACAGAAATATCTGTGAATATGGTAACTCTGCCTGCCACTCGCTCATGAAAACTGTACCGCAAATTTAACTACCTCTCAGTAACTTGTAATGTCAGAAAAAAATCTCTTAGAAATTGTTGCAAACTGGCAACCATGACTAAACAAGTTTTGTTTATGATGTAGCGTTTACACTATTGCTGGTTGCCAGCATGCTGGTGCCAGTGTACTGCCCTCTAAGGAAAAAAACGTTCAACGGTGATCCTTCGTTGGTCTAATACGTTGGATCATTGGACCACAGTTGACCGTTTTTCCTAAGAGGGCAGTACACAGGCACCAGCATGCTGGCAACCAGCAGAAGTCTAAACGGGGCATGAATAACAGTAACCAGTTTCGTGGTTACCAGCTTCGATCAATAATTTTGATTGAATTTGAATAAATCCATCACTAACCTAAATGAGTTTCTCCAGGGAGTGTTTGTTAACTTGGCATTGATTTCCTAATGTTTAGTACGGGTTCTTTTTTATCATTACGCAGCGCGAACGTTATGGTTATCTTACAGGATGAGAGAATTTAATAAACATCGCGGCACTTTGGCGTAATTAACATTGATCTCTTCGTACTATTTGACAGCTTTATCAGAATCACCAAAGATCTGGACGAATATGACTGCTTTATCGAAAAGTGGAACATGGCAAAACAGGAACTGAAATATTTACATGTTTGTCTTACCTTGACGGTCGGTTATATACATTGAGTGCAAGAAAATTCTACGAGGCACATCATTTATTAATTGTATGTTCAATGGCTTAAAATTATGACAGCTCTGTTCAAGCTATTTTTTTAACAGAAAAATTTTGTTTCGCAATATTCTCGAATATATATGATAATAGTTGGAAAGTTTCTTCAATACATTTCAGTTGAGCTATTTGATTGTCTACCTTTGCTCTGCCTATATTCTACTTGGAATAAATGTGCATCAATTTTCTCAACAAAAGCAAAGCAAATACGCTAATGATTGTATTTTGTTTTTAATCCGGCCAAGGATGCATAAGGATTTTTGAACACCATGTTGTAAGGTAGTTGTCGAAGGTTGGTTTTCGGGTGGAGGAGGAAAATGGAAATTGGAGCATAAGTTTAAGAGGACTGAATTAAAGTTTCCGGTTGTTAGTTTTGTGTAAATATCCGCAACTGAAATACATTTTATTATGATCAATAAAGTAAGACTGAATTGAACAGAAAAACATATCAACTAACCTTCTTCAAACAGTTTGAAGCAACGGATTTTAACTTTCGAAAAAAGGATACTACAAGACTCCCACTGTTTGCTGAATTGAGTTGTTTATTTATTTCAATATGATTCCTTAGCAACAAATTCATAGCAACAAGAACAGTGTTGCTCAAGAGTATTATTTTTATCATTAGAAAAGGGTCGCTCAATTTCTGATAACTAGCGGTGAGTCGTTAACGGACACTTTTTAATGCAATGTTTCTTCGGAGTGCCAGATCGTGTCGTCGCCGCAACTGTGCAAATGTATGAAAACAAAAGTGCCAATATTGATAAATGCACCAACGCATTGTGTTAATGTGTGATTGGCACATTGTTCTAAGTGTCCTCCCCTTTCAAAAACCCCTAAATATTTAATCTTTTCCTTAGGCTGGGAACCATTTCACGCATTTTCTCCGACAGCGGCAATTAAGCCATTTGCACAATAAAGAAGGATTCTTGATGACTAAGAGCTTGCAGAGGATCAGTCAAAAAAGTAATCGAAAAATAAATGCTGTCTGTTCATTAGAGATACCAATTCAAAAATGATATTTATTCTGTTTAACCCCTTTCAAAAGTATTATTTTAGTGCGACTCTCTATTAATGTCATTAAACTTTAAGAACTTTTAGAATGTAAATAAAGGTTGATTTTTTGCTGGTATCTCTTTGGCAAAACTGTTTTCGAGAGATTACGCATGAATCGTGTCTTGTGTCATTGTCAAACTTGTTCAGTTTGATCTATAATTTAATCATGAATCGTCGTTCATGATTAAATCGACGACACGACCTGCCACTCGTTTATCGAAACTGTATCGAAAATTTAACTACACCTCAGTAACTGGTAATGTCAAAACGAAATCGTCTGAAAAATTATTGAAACTGGCAACACATGTTGATGAATTATTGATTTTGAATAATAGTTACCATAACCTTGGTTACAACATGTAGAAGACTTGAGGAATATAAACAAAACAAACAGCCTCGATTGGAATATCCTTATTCCACGGAAAAATGTAAGTTCTCCAGCATCATCACGTGTCAGAGTAGTGGATCGATTGGTTCTATCAGATAGAGGATATCGTTAATGCTGGCTGGGAGTCAAACATACGAAAAATAGCATATAAGGCCAGCCGCATGTAACCAAAATCTTTTGTATTGGGTAAATAAGTTTTAAAAAAGTAGCGAAGTTTGTAGTCATTAAATTCGTCTGTGCGAAACATTTTATCAGTTAAATCATCAAAATTCTGTATTGTAATATAAATGGTAAAGCTGAGTCAAACCGGTATATCAGTACTATTCTACAAGGAGCAAGAAATTCGTTTACAGCCGTTCAACGATATTTAAATATTTGAACTTTATTTTCAATCCATTTCAAAGTCGTACTTGACATGCAGCAGACCCTGTCAGCTTGAAGCGATCTCAATCTTCAGTTCAGCAACGCCATCGCACGGCGTCTCATTCAACATGTCATGTCAATTGTATGGGTGCGCAGCCCTGCTATTTTGGCGCGTACGAATTTGACATTTCTCTCCCCTACTTCTATGTATGAGATTCGATGCGGACTCACCTGAGGGCGACATGCTCGCAAAAAAGGATGTTGCCAATTATTTGTTCGGGAAATGTGAGAGCTGGATATCTTGTTAATATGATGTCTTTGCATGCAGGTACGAATCCACTTATATACAGAATTCATATTTGTTCTTTTTTAATGACTCTCAAGTAAAATTATTTCAATTGTTTGTCAAATCTTTGTATATTCAAATCTAAATTTGTTCCAATTCGTTCAACCTTTGTTGTTAATCAACGTACATATTGTGAAACAATATGCCATCACATTTTGGACATTCGAGTTACTCCTTCACTTCTACTCTCAGTGATTTGAAGGCCTTCGCAAATCGTAAAATTTGATGAACATGAAAATAGATAGTAACTACGGTCTCCCATAAATCGGCTGGAACCTGTTGAAGTAGTCACATGTCAAGAATGTCCGATACAAACCAACAATGACGTCCCATTTTCATTTACTTGATAGATGAATGTATCTTACAAATTTAAAATATGTTCCAGTCCATGATCAACTGTTGAACCTGGTTCTGGTGCAGGATAATTCTGTAATTCGGAGTAAATAAAACTGTTTAATACAATCTAAAAGGTTACTTTCAAACTGCTTACAGTGTTTTAAAACTCTAAACTTTTCTGGAGCACGTTCTGGAGACGATCACTGATTGGAATGTTTCGTACAAAAGTAGTCAAATTGTGTTCCTCGAACCAAGCATATTTTGAAAACATCTTACTTCGTCGTATTTAATAATATCATTTCCGCCTAGCGTTGCAAACATGGGCATCTATTTGTGGTTTAAAACTAGTCGTTGAACGAGGGCCGGCGGTTATACTCATAGGTTGAAAAAATTTTAAAATCAATATCTTTAGACGGTCAGTATCACCAAACATCTTCACCGTTTTATAAAATGTGCAATAATAAAACTCACCTGTCACGTTGAACGTCCCCAGGAGGACCAGCCCTCGACAGATGGTTTGCGGTGCCTTGTACGACTTCCGCAATCAAGCGATCTTGATTATCAATCCATCTTCTCATTTCGTTTCGTTTTTTTTTGGTAGCAATATTTTTTCTCTGCTCACCAAAAGTATTTGTCCTCAAATTTTGCATTTATCTCTAGATTTCTTTAGAATATTTTTTTAAGAATAATTTTATAGAACTGTTTGAAAATTTTCTCGAATGGTTTGTTTATTTATAAATGGTTCCTTAGTAACTAGTTCGTAGCAACTTAAACAGAGTTGCTTCAGAAAATTATTTTTATCATTATCAAGGGGTCACTGTATTTGTGGTAACTGACGGTGAATCGCTCATGAACACTATTTATTCCGATTTTTCTTCAGAGTGCCTGGTCGTGTCGTCGATTAAATGTTATCATTTTTTACGCTAGCAAAGTTGGGTGAAAATCCACTTTTTTTATCGAATGTTTGTGTTCAGCGACGAAGCTCATTTCTAGTTGAATGGATATATCAACAAAGCAAAATTGCCACATTTGGAGTGAAGACCAGCCAGAAGCAGTGCAAGAACTACCAATGCATCCACAAAAAGTCACTGTTTGGTGTGGATTATGAGCTTTGGATTTATTCTTCAGTATTGTGTCGAGATCACAATCATAACAGACACAATCTCACATCGTCCATTATGATAATACAGATGTATCCCAAAAAACGGCTAAAGAGATAACAAAATCTCAAATCAATGTCCAGTGGAAACAGAGGGTGATTAAAACTACCCAACTACCTGTCAGCTTCAGTGCATCTACGCCATCGCACAGCAACACATTGAAAGCGGTCCTTATACGTGACAATATTATTGTCAATCCATAGTATTGTCAATACCATTCATGAACTTGAGTCCGAGTTTTTCGAAAAATTCAAGCATTTGGTGCTTTAATTATTGTAAATGAATATTAAAATATTGAGAGAAGAAGTCATTGCACATATTTAACAGTTTCTCTCTGAAGAGAAAGTATTGTCGAATTGATGAGCATCATCGTGAAAATTCATGACTTTCTCGGAATGCTAGGAGCTAAAAAGCTATGAAGCGTAAATCAAAGGAAGTACGAACAAAATATTATTTCTAATGAGATATCGAAACTAAATAATGTTTCTCAATATTATGTCCTTCATGAGTTGCAAACAATTTCGTGACAGTTTCTAAATCTAAACAAAATTTCAGTAGGTTTCCATTAGATATGTCCAAATCTAAATGTTTTGGTTTATTTCGATTAGATATTTGGAACATTCCATAGTTTGACAGCTGGATAGTTATTTGATAATGACATGTATAGTGTGACGATTGTATCGGCTTCTGCTGTGACAGAATCCTTTGGAGCAGGTGTTAGTACTAGAGTCAAATACAAATTATTTGTATTTGCTAGAGTGTCTATAACATTGTCATTCCAAACGAACAGCTGTCGAAACTCTGGTTATAGGAACTCTAGCTAGAATATTCCTTGTTTATAATTTACTAATGCCAGCTCCCGAGCACCTTGCACTCATTCTGACATAGTTTTAAATAGACATTTTATTCATACTAGTTTTGTTTCTGTGTGTACTGCAAAATTTTATGACATTTTTCCGAACTACCAACCTTTACGGTTTAAACCGATGTTGAACGCTGTTGTCGCGGAACGAAAGTTGAAAGAATCCGATCTGTACGAAAAGTAAGAGCAGTAGATTAAACGTACCGAGATTTCTGCAGCATCAGAAGATTGTGGAAAAAAGCAGAGAGAAACTCAAGTTCATTTGTTTAACAGTTGCGACAAAATTGCGCTTGCCGCGTCGGTGCGTCATAACGTGCTGTCGCAAACAGGACTTCAAACCGGCGCTCTTGAATTTGCAAACTAGGTAGGAAAGCAATTCTTTTTCTCGAACCCTGAACGTCGGATTTTCCGCCAGGTATCGACGGACAAGCGCGAGTGTTCAAAGTGGCGTATGAGTGAGAATTGTCGAGAAGAAAATCGGAATACGCAGTGAGTGTTGAAGTGTGTGTGTGTTTGTTGAATGGAAGGAATACTTTCCCTCTGAAGAGAAAGAAAACTGCCTGTATTTCTGCCAGTGTTGCCAGATGGTTGTTTTTTAGTAAAAGGAGCCAAAGAATTAAAAGGGCCAATGTAGACCAGGAACATGATTCTCGGGAAAAATAACTTCTATGTGATACGCGTTTAATTTTTTCCTGATAACAGCTGACATTCTTGCTTTTCGCTGAGTCAGTCGTAACAGTAATCGAAATAGAAATGTTTTTCTTTTGTTTAGTATAAAAAAATACTTGGTATAAAATTAATACTCGATTGGTTTTCACTCGCCGGAAATTCTTCTTCAAAGTGCATATTGACATTTGCTGGGCGTAATAAAAATCAAAGGTAGCTTGGATTCGATAAAAAAATCGATGCATCGTTATTCAGAATAAAGATTATTCATATCATATTGTATTATGATAATTCAACGCTCTCTGATTCGCAAACCGTTAAACTGGGATGCAACAGTACCAATTGTGTACCTTAAACATTACGTTTTTGTATTTATTTAGTTTAAATAATGATTGCCTTTCCGAATTTGAAATATTTTATACTTTTTTCAATGGCCTTTTTCATTAGGATTTGATTAGTCGACTGATCAAGTACTAAACATTTTGCGAATTGCTGTAACTTTTTGTTAAAATTTAATTGTTCGCTAGTTTTTTTCTTCGTTGTCAAAATTAACCCTCAGATTATTTTTGACAGTTCAATATTTTTTTAGGATCTCACATAGCACAGAGAATAAAATAACAAATCTTCTGCAACTTACCGTTACAATCTTCGCATTAAAAATGAGAGTGAATCATAATTCGTATGAAGTAAATCTGTTTTATTGATTCTTTTAGGTGAGAAAAAAAGTATGTCGGTTTTTCGTACTTCATGACGTTTCGGTTTAATGATCTTCAGTCATCGTCGTCTACAACATGTATAACAAACGACAAACTTCTTGTTTTATTCTTAAGGAAAAGATTTAATAAAACAGCCAATTTTTATTAAATTGCGAGTTTTACATAAAATATAGAAGAAAACAATTGTTATATTTCTCCACAATTTTAGTTACTGTGCAGAACAATTTCAAAAAATCTTCGACCGTCCCACGACAAAAGGGCCTAACTGCAAATGACAGTTTCTCTTTGTTTACATTTTCTTTTACGATTTACCGAACAGATTTTATATTTGACGCTTTACTTCTCGCAAAACTTTCAAGCTAAAACTACAAGCTTTCGATTTATATTGGAAACCTTAGAGAATTTGCAATAATGGCTTCGTAATAATCAAAAGAGAAAGTAAACAAAGAGAGGCTCTCATCTGCAGTTAGGCCATTTTGTCGTGGGACTATCGTATTCATGTCGAAGTCAACTTTAACTATTTTAATGTAAAATTTGTTCAGTCTTTTAAACAATTCAAAATTTTTACAGTTTGATAAAGATATCAATCGTGTTTTAACATGATTATAAGCTAACAATTTTGCTGCTTACTAGATAGTAGCATAAATCAAATAAACATAGATTTCCCAGTGTAATAGTAATGTAGTTGAGCAACCCGTGACAGCAAAAGCACCGTCTGGTGGAGAATGGGTGCGTAAATGCTCCTAAAATGCATGCAAAAAGTTGCCTGCGCATTTAACACAACCACAGTAGCTAATGGAAAAAAGTACACCCGTTTGTCACTAGAGGTGCTGTTAGCGTCACCGTACAGTGAGAAATCTATGTTTATTTGATTTATGATGGTAGTTATTTTTTCTATTGATATTTTTTCCTATCAAGCGAAAAAAACTAGTCGGTTTTAATTGAAAATACTTCTGGGATGTTTTGCTCGATTTGGCCACTTTTCGTGCAGTTGAGCATTCATTGATTTTCACCGCACAAAACATGCACTTTCGGGCAATTCGCGGTCAAATATTTTGCACCCGTTTTCTTTTCCGAGCAACAAGCGTGCAAATCAATACCAACAGGAATAAACATATCTTAAAGAGTGAGATAAATTGATTAGAAGCATTGAAATTTCTAAGCGATCACATTTTTGAAATTGAAAAATTAGTTGATATCTTAAAAATAATCATGTTTTAAGGTTAAGAGAAAATCTAAATAGTTTTTATTTCGTTTAAACTAAAAGGATTAGTTCTAAATGATACCTTTTAATTTCGCCCTTTACGAAGCATCCGTAATTATAATCTCCATTCATCCCATTCTCGGCAGCACTGGTTTCTTAACATTTGGCAGCAGAAGGAATAGCTCATGATAGATAGAGTTTAATGAAAGTTTTTTTTTCACATATAAATTTACAATTTCAATTATTTCTTCATTAGCTCATGAAACCAGTCGCCAGTGTTTGACGATCCGAAAGGAGTGTGTACGCGAAAACGTTGCGTCTCTATGGATTAATAAAACGACTGTATTTTGTTTGTATGCGACTAGTGCCAGAAAAAGCGAAGGGGAGCGAATTTCGAGAGAAACAAGTTTTCATTCATCCTATTTCCGAGTGGCTGCTGCGTTTTGCAAAGCACACACACGAAAAGTGATCGAGACACGTTCAGCGGGACGAAATCGAAGGAGCCATCGGAAAATTTTTTTGCTTGTCTGTGCTACTCTGTTGAACGATACAACGTACATTAGGGAAGTGGTGAAAAACGGTACTCAGCATCCGAGAGAAGAAAAAAAAAATACAAAAAGCCGAAAAACAAGCTATAATTTTTCTTGGCACCTATCGTTGTCAGCACTTACTAGCAAGATGACCGATGAAGTTTATCCGAAAACCCTATACGTGGGCAATTTGGACCAATCAGTAACGGAAGATTTACTATGTGCACTGTTCGGCCAAATGGGTGCGGTGAAAAGTTGTAAAATTATACGCGAAGCCAGCAGTGACCCGTACGCGTTCATAGAATACACCAACCATCAGTCGGCCCAGACTGCGCTGGCCGCTATGAATAAGCGGTTGTTTCTCAAAAAGGAAATCAAAGTGAACTGGGCTACCAGCCCCGGGAACCAGCCAAAGACTGACACTAGTCAGCACTATCACATCTTCGTCGGTGATCTGAGCCCGGAAATCGAAACCGAAACGTTGCGGGAAGCGTTCGCTCCGTTTGGAGAAATATCGAACTGTCGGATTGTGCGTGACCCCCAGACGCTGAAGTCGAAAGGCTACGCGTTTGTGTCGTTTGTGAAGAAAGCCGAGGCGGAGAACGCCATACAGATGATGAACGGACAATGGTTGGGCTCGCGAAGCATCCGAACCAATTGGTCTACGCGCAAACCGCCGGCACCCCGTGAGGCTACTAAAGGTGAGTCCGTTGGTATGAATTAGTTGCATTTTGTAATACAATTAAGAAATTGGATGTAAACACAAATGTTTATGGAAATTGGTTTAATGGGTTTCGATTTATTAGCAACTGCTTACAAATTAAATGGGATTAAAGAGGTGGAGTAACATTTCTGTTGTTTGTTTTCGTCATTCTGTTTGAACAGATTTCGCCAATTCTTATCAAAGAGAATCATTGCATGGTTAGTTCTACGATCCTGTCGTTACCAAAAATATGTCCAGTTCGTGGCTTTAATATGCAAATGACTTGTAAAAGTAACGCCCCATAAATCTAACCACCAAATCAGCACTCATATACCGTTTCCAAAGTTTACCAGCTCTTTCAAGTCTTCATCGCAAATTACAACAAATCTCTTAAAACTACGAAATCAGCTTGATTGCAAGACCACCAATCGAAATTTAACATTTTTTGTATATAATTATAGCCGTTAGGCTTGGACTGTTGTCCAAATGTTTAAGTAAAATATACCACTTCTCAAATAATTCACAGAACAGCCCTTTGCGTATTATTGTTCAAGAATAAATGACAGTCTGAGGACCGTAACGAACACTATTCTTGATCGATTACCTTACATATACTAGATATACCTATATGAAGTGAGCGTATTTTTTGTTGAAAATCAACACTAATTTGAAATATAGAAAAAAATATTCAAAGTATTGATCATGTCTTTCTACACCTCCTGACCATCTTTCTGGCAATTCATGGTTAGCACACCAATAGAAACGTTCATCTTTTGAAGTCGCTCAATTTTTGTTAGTTTTGGTAGTCGAAAGGGGCCATGTCTGGTGATTACAGTGGATGCAGTTGCAGCTCCCCGCCAAGTGTTTTGATTGTATCCTGAACCGGTTTTGATTTATGTGCAGGTATATTGCCGTGTAACAAAATTATTTTAAGGTGTCTTCTGGCTCATTTTGATCGTTTTTCAATCAAAGTATGGTTTAAACTGATCATTTGCTGTCTGTAGCGTTTCGTATTAACAATTTCGCCAGTTTGATTTATTTGATTGTCTAGACTTTTTCTATATGCTTTCAGTCGTAGGTCGAACGTAACGTAGACTTGACGTAGCATATCCTTTTTACCCTACCTTAATAGCGTTACGGTGTCCCGGGCTCCTCCATTCATCCAAAACTGACTCCAATTTTCAACCATTGAGAGCAGTATATCGATGATTTTTTGCAACATCCGGAATTCCGCAGGGGAGCCATCTTGGCCCTTTGATCTTCTTGCTGTACTTTACCGACGGTAATTTTTCTCTGGAAGGACCGGGCATATCTTTTGCAGATGACCTCAAGATCTATCATGTTATTCGCAGCTCAGAGGATGCGACTTTTTTGATGTAGAACACATCTTTATTTTCTATATAGGGGCGCGTCGCATGCCAGAGGTAGGTTGTTGCTAGACAGCAAGACAAAAAGTGCCATAAAACGATTTTAAGCTTTAATTGGTATGCTCTGATCCTGTGTCATGCAAGCTCGGATGAAATTCCATGTTATGTCGTTTCGCTTGAGAACTACCCCAGGGTAAATTTTGAGTGCGTAAGAATAATTTCTAATTTATATAAGATGAACTCGATTGATAATGAGAAATAGTTTATCGCTTCAACCGAAATCGCAGAATGGTAGAGAACGCTATAAAAATCACTGCTTGCATACATAATTTGAACACAAGCTGACGAAGAGAAGCTTTAATATCAAAATTCGTATCGCAAGTATGTACAAACATATAATTGAATACATTTGTGATATTGGTGTAATTTCATCGGCTATGAAACAAACAATGTTCGGTGTTGGTTCCTAATCGAAATAAATCTAGGCAGACTTTCGTGCAATAGCAGATTCAACAGTCACTACCTTAATGGTTTACAACGATCTTTCAATTGAGTGTCATCTGAGTTCGACTTCTGTCTTTCACGGCATGAAACAAGTGCCAAATTCTTACTAGTATTAGAATTAATCATAGGACCACATTGTGTCTGTTGATTTTACAATGAACAAATAGAGCCTCTTTTTGACGTATTTATGGTCAGTCCGATACGCCTAGCTTCAGCTTTCAGTTCAATGTATATTTCCATCATCTTGTCAAGCTTACGTGTTGCTATATAAACATCGTCAGCGAAACCAAAAAGTTGTACGGACTTTCGGAAGATCTTACGATTCGTGTCGATCCTCGTTCTTCGAATTACATCTTCCAAAGCAATATTAAACAAGAGACAAGAGAGACCATCATCTTGCCATAGTCCTCTTCGAGATTCGAAGGTCCTCGAGATTGTCCCAGATACTCGGACGTAGCACATCATTCTATCCATCGTTGTGTTGACCAATCGCGTCAGATCATCCGGAAAACCGTATTAGTGCATTATCTGCCATAGCTGTTCTCGATCGATTGTGTCGTATGCCGCTTTGAAGTTGATGAATAGGGTACGTTGTATTCACGACACTTCTGGAGTACTTGTCTTATCGCGAATATGTGATCCGTAGTGTCAACAGTCAAGCTTATCACCCTCTTTGCCCATGAGACATACCATCTCGTCCTCCCAAATCTTAGAAATCATCTAGTGCAGCGCTCTAGCCAGTGCTTCTCCTCCATATTTGAGCAGCTCACTTGACAATTGGTCATTTCCCGCGGCTTTGTTGATCCTCGGCATATTTCGGTCTGTGGTGTGTGGCATCTACTAAAATCAAGTTCGTTCTGTTCCGCGCATGCATTGTTCATCGTTCGCTATTGCAGCATCCTCGCTTTTGGTGCATTCTTTTCTTCGACCAACTGCTGGCAACTACTTATGTTACCGGATCTTATATTCCTCCAGCCATCTTCAAAGGTCGAGGCGTCAACAATTTATGTATTATTGTAAAACCAACAGATACATTGTAGTCCTAATGACAATTTCAAATACTAAGTAAAAATTTAGCTTGAATTGTTTTGCGTGGAAGGTTGAAGTCAAAACCATGTGATACACGATTGAACGATCTTTGCAAGCCTATAACGGCACCGTTTATTCCATAATTGGTGCGACGTAGAGGTAGTCGAAGGAAGGCGTTGTTACGGAGAGTACGAGGATGAACATTAATCTCAAGGAGCCAAGCGGGGCAGTCATTCAAAATATCAGCTATCATCAAAGCACGCGACAATTCTCGTCGTACTTGTAGTGTGTCAAGACCAATCAGCAATCCGCGACTTTCATAGCTCGGCAGTTGATGTGGATTACTCCAAGGTAATCGTCGAAGAACAAAACGTACGAATCTACGTTGTATAGATTCTATTCTATGAGCTCCATTGAGGTACCCATTGAGGTACCCTCTTTACCAGACTACTGAGCAATATTCCAAAATAGAATGAACGAGTGTACAGTGTAGAGACTTTAGACAATAAATATCAGTGAAGTGCTCAGCCATTCTAAATATGAATTCCAAACACTGAGAAGCTTTCGCAACAATGTAGTTAATATGCTGTTCAAACGATAACTGTTCATCGAGAAAGACTCCAAGATCTTTGACGCATGTCGATATACTAATCATGAATTCTTCAAGATAATATTCGAATTTGAACGGTAACTTTTTCCTTGTGAACGTAATGATTGAGCCCTTTTCGGGATTCACTATCATATGATTGGTTTTGCACCGAAGGTTTCCAATTGCCGTTGAAGAAATGCCGCATCTTCTGAGCTGCGGATGGTATGATAGATTTTGAGATAATCAGCGAAAGAAACTCGTGGTCAATCGAGACAAAAATTTACACCATTGAAGTACAGTAAGAAAATCAAAGAGCCAAGATGACTTCCCTGTGGAATTTCAGACGTTGCGACAAATTCTTCAAAAACACAATCATCAATTTTGATAGTAAGACGTCGATTGCTGAGATATGATTGCATACATTGAATTACGTTTGCACCAAAGCCGAGTAGATTTAGTTTTACAATTGTGATGTCATAATTGAATTTATCGAAAGCGGAAGAGCAGCAGCACTAACTCCTACTGATGCGAGTATTCCTCGGCAGTACGAACGCCACCAAATTGCTTGACATTCATTCGTATTGTGCCCCGTCGATACTTTTGAGCGCATACAACCGCGACTAGATAGTAGGCCAAATCAACATTTGTCCGAGAAAAATCAGTTGTCGGTGAGAACGTGGTCGATTTGGTTTTCCATATGTTGATCAGGTGGTGGTCACCAGGTGGCTCTGTGGATATCTTTGCGAGGGAAGCAGGTCCCTCGGAAGGCTGCGAAGTTCACGCATCGTTGGCCGTTGTCGTTTATTGCCGCGTGCAGGCTCCCTAGATCGATACTTGGGTGTTCATGTTTCCGATGACGAGTTTTACATCCCGCCGTTGGCAGCTGTCGTAGGTTCGCTCCAACTGCGCGTAGAAAACTTCCTTCTCTTCATTGGGGCTCGTTTCATGTGGGTTAAGAACGTTGATGATGCTGTAATTGAAGAAGCGTCCCTTGATCTTCAATACGCACATCATGTCACTGATTTGCTGCCATCCAATCACGTGCTGGTGCATCTTTCCCTTCACTAACACTGTCTGTTCCTAACACGCTGTTTGTGCCACCACTGCTCTGATAGAAGGTAGCCGCTCGATGCTCGCTTTTCCACACCTTCTACCCCGTCCATTCAAGCCGCGAATTTGAAGCTCATCATGCAGCATTCGGTCGTATCCTGGCAAACCAAGCGATTTGCACTTCCATGTGCCGAGCTTCCAATCGCAGTTCTTTGTTGTCGCCTGGGTCGTTGTCGTTTATTCCGTCACCCCCATTCCTGACAGCATACGACTAAGGTTCCACCTATGTTTGCTATCCGAACTTTTCTATGTTTACTCGTACCCCAGCCGGCACCGCGGGAGATAGGGATAGGAGTTACTGGACAGGAGACTAAGGAACTCTAAGGTCTATATTGCCCATTATCCAGTCGTTTACCAATCAAGGTTTGACCTCAAGTAAAAGTGATATAAAATGGCTAAGTTTGCTTTAACAAGATAACACTCGTTAATGATTGAAGATGTAATTGTCGTTATTCGATTGCAGGTATCCGAAGCGGCAAGACTCCCGGATTTGAGGAAATTTACAATAACACTGGACCGACCAATACCACCGTCTACTGTGGAGGCTTCTCACCCAACACCATTTCGGACAACCTCATTCACAAGCACTTTAGTCAGTTTGGACAGATACAAGATATCAGAGTATTTAAGGACAAGGGATATGCCTTCATCAAGTTCCTCTCGAAGGAAGCGGCCGCACGGGCGATCGAAGGTACACATCACAGCGAGGTTCAAGGTCACGCTGTCAAGTGCCACTGGGGTAAAGAGAATGGCGGCGAAATGGGAAGCAATGGTATACATGCGGCGGCAGTTGCTGCCGGAATGGTTGGGATTGGAATCAACAGCATAGGCGGTAATCCGCTACAGTCTTCGAATACTGCAGCGGCCGCTGCCGCAGCAGCTGCAGCAGCAGCTCAACAACATGGTGCTAACCAACAGTTGTCGCAAGCAGCCGCTGCAGGAGCTCAGTACCCCTATTCGGCGTACGGGCAAATGGGCTACTGGTACCCGGTAAATCACCTTACCTATGATAGGAAATACATTAGATAATATGTTCCGTTTCCGCTATTTCAGGGCTACCCACAAATGCAGACACAGTACATGCAGCAAGGATACGCGTATCCATACGCATACGCTGCAGCATCTCCACAGCAGGCGGGGACTGCTGGTAAGTTTCGCAATCGCAATCCGTTGGATTATGGATTTGAATTGGCGATCATTGGTTTTCTTTTTTTTCACTTTTCTCTGCAGGATATCGCATGATGCAGCCAAACATGGCTGCTGCCGGATGGAGCATGCAACCAGTACCTGGCGTTGCCACGAACGGGGCCGCCGCAGCAGCAGCTGCTGCCGCTGCTGCTGCTTCCTCCCAACAACCAATGATGTATGCGACAATGCCACAGTTCCAGACGCAATGAGAAATAATGAAAAACTGTCCCAATAACAGCATTGTGAGTAAAGTAGTAGGAGCCACAGCAGGAACAACTGCTCAAGTCAACCACCAACAAGCCGCCCATTTTAATCTGATTACGAATCCAGCAGCAGTGGCTGCGGCGGCTAATCCGTTATCTGCTACTGCCGCTGCCAACATAAACAATAGTCTCATCACCCCGCCATCGATTATGACAAACGCAAATAATGCTATTATCCTAGCAGCTCATCACCAGCAACATCCGGCAACAATACACCAACATCACCCGTTTGCTCCGAATCACCATCCGCATCACCATCATCATCTGATAGCAGCAGCAGCAGCAGCAGCATCGGCCAATCCGACAGCAACGATGGCACCAATAGCAACCGCTGCCAAATTCTACCATCATCAACCAACGGCAACGATCGTGAACTCAATGCTAGCACCGGTATCATCTAGTTCAGCATCTTCCCACAGCATTCACAGCGGTCGGCAGCTGCCGGTGCGAACAATCACTGCAGTCGTTGGTGCAATGACAACCGTTGCAACCCTAGCATCGACTGCAGCAACGACGGTGCTATCTCCTTCATCTTCCGTGAGCGCCAATGGAATTGTTCCTCAAAGCAATGGTAGTAATAATAGTAGTAGTTGTAACAACAGTAGCAGTAACAGTATTGCAGCCGCCGTCGCTGCTATCATCAATAGTAATCTTAACTTTAGACAGAGCAACCATCGTAGCAACAGCATTTCTACTAATAAAACAGGTGTAAAAGTTCCCAGTAACAACAACAACAACAACAACAACAGTGTGCTCGGTGGTAATGACAGCAGTAGTATCGAGCATAATCATCTCAAACACAAACTTAACAGCGACAATGACATTAGTACAGCATCCGCAGAACATAGAAACGGAGAGGACGACAATTCTGTTCGAAAGAAAATGAAACTGGAAAATGGTGGCAGCGAGTATATTGGTGACACTTGCAGCAGTAATTTCGTTAAAGTGGAAGGGGCAGCCACAGCAACGACGACCATAATGACAACAACAACATCAACAGCAACAACGATGACGACCACACAAATAACAAACAACGTCGGTAATGTGGATATTGGCAAAATCAAGCAAGAAAGATGAACGCTCGCGGTTGAAAAAGTGGACGCTAGAGTATACTGTACCTCGGTTCAGTAATTTGTTTGTTATGTTACGCCTAGCCTGTTTGCGGTGAGTTTAGAGTAACTGTTCTTTTTTTAAAAATTATTTGAGCTTTTTGTTAGTCCGCTCCCATCAACCGGGAAGTGGAACTCCTCCTCTGGGTTAGTTTTGAATAGCATGGACTACGCGAGGCCCCGATTATCTTGTCTATTTTAAAGCAAAGGTTTCCTTCAACGAGGATTCTTCACAACATTAATAAATGAACTACTATAGTGTGACGACAAAATATGAACTTCGTGTTGGTGTGCTTATTTTGTTGACTGTTCGTTCATTTTATCATTTGCTGGAGAACATGGAATGAAGTTATTTGTAGGGTAATATATAAGAAAACCAACAAACAAAAGGGTAAATCATTATTACCTGTATCAAACTTTACCGAAAAATCGTCAAATAGAAAACAGAATGATGTGTATAACATATATTTTCGATCTCTTCTTGCAAACATTTGAGTTGAAAAAAAAACAAAAAAAAAGAATACTACTACCAAGCACTACTGCAGTAATCGAATCAACGAATAATTGTTCGCATGCAAAATATTTTTGTCCTGGAAGTGTTTCTCCGGTTTTGTTTTCACCAGGTTGGGGTTCCGTCCTCTATAAATTTCTTTTTTTTTTGCTGTGACTGGTTGGCGTGATAACCATAGAAAAGTACAATTTGAACTATCGCAATAACAGACGATGGGTGCATGTTGGTCGTATTTAGAAAACAAACAATAACTGGACCGCCGTGTCGGTTTCCAGTTCCACTTCATGGAGGCTGAACAATTTTTAGTGCTGCGTATATTCCATTCCATCATTCCCATTACTACTCCTTCCGTCGTAAACTAAGCTATAAAAAAAAAGTATTCCGAGATTATTGGTATCTTTTGCAATTAGAAAATTCAGTTGTTTGTACGATGCCGATTATTTGATTTTGGTCTTCATTTCGGGTTTCCTATTCTTGCCTTTTGCCCATTTCACTCAAGAATTACTGTTGAAAATTGTTACCATAGTGGTTCTCATATCGTTTTTTTTTCTTTGAAATTATTTAACCGTCATCTAAGCTGGCAATAAGTCGCTAGCAAATCCCACCTACATAGGAAGTCTCACGAAACATTGGACAACTAAGTACTGGACTATCCCAATTTTCTTCCGCTGCCAAGTGATGTGACTGGAAGTTGGGGTCATCAAAGGTTGTTGCTTAGCTGCGGTTTTTTTTTTATTTTGAATTATTGCATCTCTGTTTCGTAGGTTGTTTTTGTTTTGTACAAAATAAGTATTTCCGCTTCTATTTATGAACTGGGACCTTCCCTCCAAAGTCAAATAGTCAGATGCAAATTGAAGTGTTATTGCACAAATGTTTTCGTTTTGTTACAATTGGTTATTTATGATACCTTCATTTCGTTTTGTTTATATCCTGTTGCACTAATTGGCAAGCAAAAAAAAAAAACGTTCGCTGAGACGCATTTTCCGCCCTGATATTGAAACTGCAACTAAAAGGTAGACTAAAATAAAAACAATGGATATTCGTGTGATTCTGTAAACGCAACAAGTTGGTTCTGTTATTTTTTATTTGTAGCACACAGAGAAGAAAACTGAGTAGACAAATTTTGTGACTTCAGTATCAGGTGGTTATCGAGTCGAACCGAAAGGAACATGAACTGTAATCACCGCAGTTGCGCGGAAGTTTCGCACACAGATTTAAGCGTTAAAACAAAGTCAAATGTAAAGTGAAAAATCAGCCAACTCTGGTAATAGCAATTAGTTCGATTTGATCGTTTCTTGTACTGGTGTGATTGAGGATGCATGAGTGTTGTTTAAGCGTTCAACTGATCACCGACGTTTAAAACATTTATTACAGAAAAATAAAAATACTGGACAGATTTTTCTTTCCCGTGAGTGAGAATGTGAGTAACTTAAAAGTAATAAGTAAAACATGTAGGATTTTTAATTGTAAACAAAACCTGGTTCCGATTAAATGACTAAGCAATCGAAACCACTATTTAAGCTAATATATAAAAAACAAAACTGAGAAAATTAAGCTACACCACTAGCGAGTTGAAGAAAGAGGGGTGGTGAACGCTGTTTTGTTACCCGTCTCCGCAGGCGAGATGGGACAAATCTATTGGTTAAGTTTCGTTGATTTACATCGACCGGATATATTGCATAGTTTGGAAATGCAAAACGGTTGGTAAGCGAAACAAAAACTCCGGTCATATACCATTTTATGACAGAAAAATGATTTATACACTGAGAAAAGATGCAAGAAAAAAAAGCGAAAAGTTAGACGAAGGATTGAGAAAATATTAATCGTAATGGTAAGAATTAATTAAAATAGTTATTGATAATTACAATTTAATGATAAAATTAAATATATAATAAGAAAAGAAATGCGAATTAAAAGAATTAAGGGCGCCAGCAAATTGAATCGAAAGTGCGAAAATTGCTAGATGCTAGTATAAAATTCTTTTATTTTAAAAAGAAACCGAACATTTTTCAAACTAGGAGGAAAGAGTGAATGACAAAAGACAAACCCTGAAATGATAAACTGAGAACATCCTACGACGCTACTGTAATATTATCGGTAGTGAAAAGTTGCAGAAAAAAAGGAAGGAAACACATGTTGATGAAAGAAAAGTGGATGTAGCGAACACACTGACAAAAGAGAACAGAAAATAAACAAGTAAAGGTCAAATCAAGTGAGTGTTCGCTAGAGATGACAAAACTGTGGGGGTTGAAAATGAAGAAGAGAACTGTGTGATATAAACAAAACAAAAACAAGAAAATCAATTATAGTTATTTTAAAAATCTTAAAAAATCAATAAAAATAAGGAAAACTATAGTTGAAATCACTCACTTAATAGAACAAAAAGAACGAGGTTTAACAATTCGGTCTAATAGTCCTTGGTCTGAAAAAGAGAACTACACTTTGTTTTCCAAATTTCGGTTTTGTTCATCAATATGATTCCTTTGAAGAGCAAACCAATTCCAACATCCTTAGCCTCAAGAAAACACTGAAGTCTTAGCGATGACCCACGCGAATCTCTTTCCAGCCTATCAAGCCATTTTTTTGCATGCACAGTATTTTTTTAAATCAAAAACAGGGTTTTCATTCTTGCCATATCTGACCCAGGGTAGTTTTATTAAACAAACAATTTTCACGAAACTATGTTGGTTTCGCACAGCAACGAGGATTTGAGTTAACCTGATAAAAAAAAACCAGGTTCGAAATTGAATCGATTTTCAGTTTAGCAACGTTGAAACTGAAAGGTTCGAAACTAGCATCAACCAAACGGTTCGACAGCAGTAAGGGTGGAAACAAGGTTAGGGTTTGGCATCAAGCGAAAACGACATAAATGTTTTACAATAGTGTCACTGAAAGCAAAGACATCATATTAACAAGATATCCAGCTCTTACATTTTACGAACAAATCATTGGCAACATCCTTTTTTGTGAACATGGCGCCCTCAGGCGAGTCCGCATCGAATCTCATACATAGAAGTAGGGAAGAGAAATGTCAAATTCATGCGCGCCAAAATAGCAGCACTGCGCATCCATACTATTGACATGATATGTTGAATGTGATGCCGTGCGATGGCGTTGCTGAACTGAAGATTGATTTCGCTTCAAGCTGACAGGGTCTGCTAAAAGTACAATAACTAACACACTGATGAAAAAACGTTATGAAATTTAGACAGATGGTATCTGAAGCATGTATTTTCTTTGAAGAACAATACAATTTCTTCAATTGGCGAAGCGCAAGATACAGAGGACGGTACATGAATCAATCTGGGTGCACGCTCAGCCAACGACAGATTCCCAGCCCCTGATCTGTCGGAGATAAGGGAGGAGATCGGCAAGCTGAGGAACAACAAAGCCTCGGGCAATGACCAGTTGCCAGGCGAGCTGCTCAAACATGGAAGAGAGGCTAGCTAAGGAATTCGTAGGGCCGTACCAAGCGGGATTTACTGGAGCCCGCGCCACAACGGATCGCATATTCGCGATAAGACAAGTACTCCAGAAGTGTCGTGAATACAACGTACCCACGCATCACCTATTCATTGACTTCAAAGCGGCATACGACACAATCGATCGAGAACAGCTATGGCAGATAATGCACTAATACGGTTTCCCGGATAAACTGACGCGATTGGTCAAAACAACGATGGATAGAGTGATGTGCTACGTCCGAGTATCTGGGACGCTCTCGAGTCCCTTCGAACCTCGGAGAGGGCTACGTCAAGGTGATGGACTTTCTTGTATCTTTTCAATATTGCCCTGGAAGGTGTGATTCGAAGAGCGAGGATCGACACGAGTGGCACGATCTTCCGAAAGTCCGTACAACTTTTTGGCTTCGCTAACGATATTGATATTGTGACACGTAACATTGAGAAGATGACGGAAACCTACATCGGACTGAAAGCTGAAGCTAGACGTATCGGACTGGCCATAGTCAAAAATAGAATACATGAGAAGAAGTGGCTCTAGAGAAGAAACACTACGCCTCCCACCACGAATATTGATAGACGGTGACGATATCGAGGTGGTTGACGAGTTCGTGTATTTGGGCTCACTGGTGACCGCCGATAATGACACCAGAAGAGAAACTCATAGACGTATTTTGGCAGGGAATCGTGCGTACTCAGAAAAACCCTCCGATCAAGAAAAGTACGCCACCGCACGAAATTGACCATCTACAAAACGCTCATTAGACCGGTTGATCTCTATGGCCACGAGACCTGGACTATGTTGGCAGAGGACCAACGCGCCCTCAGTGTTTTCGAAAGAAAGGTACTGAGGACCATTTATGGCGGAGTGCTAAAATCGGACGTCTACGATGGGCTGGGCATGTCATAAGGATGTCGGACGATAGCCCAGTGAAAATGGTTCTTGAATCTAATCCGACTGGTAAGAGAAGAAGAGGAGCGCAGCGAGCACGGTGGATTGATCAAGTGGAGGGTGAACTCAGAAGCATCCGTACCTTGAGTGGCTGGCGACGAGCAGCCATGGACCGAGTTATATGGAGACGTATGCTTGATACAGCAAAGGACACCCCAGGCCTATAGCTGTTAGGTAAGGTAAGGTAAGTCAATTGCGTTCTAATATTTCTACACCACGATTTCTCCCTAGTCTCCAGAAAAAGATACAGTCTCTGCGAAAACCTCATAATGCTGCGAATCTCTCTCCAACATTTTTTTTACCTGATAATAGAAAATAGTCGCTGGGGGCTATACCTGGTGAATATGGTAGATACGGTAGCAATGGTATTCACCCTTATTCTGAATAACGACGTATTGTTTTTTCGATTGAATATGGTTCGATCGAATTCTAGCTACCTTTGATTTTGCTAGCGTTATTGGGAATACAAATGAAATACAGTCGTAAAATCGATACGACGGTATTCAGAATAAGGGCGATTGGCTTTTAAGCAAAGATGCTTGCACAGTATTTTTTCTCGTAAAAAGTGTTTTATCAACACACGAAATTTATTTTACCCCATTGTTTTTAATTGTTCAAAAGTAGTGTCATTGAAAGCACAGTAACTATTACACTAATGAAATAAATGTCATGAAATTTTGACAGATAACCACTCCCATTGTGAAAATTTGAATTCTGTAATTCGATTGAGTGATGCTTTTATATGTAAAATTCCAACTAGTTCGAAATAGAGAATGAAAAATTTCGCACTGGATCGAAATAAATCGATTCAAATGAATATCGGGGTGAATATCTGAAGGATGTCTCCATTGAACGCTAGAGAGAATTTTTCATTAGTGACGCCATCTGTCTGCCCGACCTGACGTGTTATCGTCGCGTCTGAAATAGCCATTTTCACTTAAAAATGTTTGTTCTTATTCGCTATACCCGATATATAAGTAGTGGCCCTCGTATCCGACTAAAAAAAAATTTTTTAATCAATCTTGACGTCGACCAAAGTTGATTAATCGTCTGAATCGTGTTTGATGTTGGTGTTTCCCGAAGAAAAAAAAAAGTCATTTGCATTTGATGTTATAAGTGAGCTGTTAGCAATTAGTAATCACAACCTACGCCGAATGGGGCAGGTAATTGTAACCTTCAAAATATTCGCGTGGTTCTTACTAAAAAAATAAAACCCTTTAACCCGATGTCCCAACCTAGCTTACATATGAAGGATTTCTTTCATTCGTTTGAAAATCACGTTTTGCAAGTTGTTACTTGAATTCAGTTTTTATTAATACTCATTACGTATAAATTATTTTCAAACACCTCAGAGCTGAACTGAGTTTTGGGTTCGATTTGAATACCTAACTTTGTCTTCCTCTCTATATGTGGCAATTTCAAAAGAATAAAATTCGCATGCGCTTGTACCCAAACTAAAGACGACGCACCACGGCCACTAATCAATCACACTCAAGAAGTGCACTGGGAAATATTTCGAGAAAATCTTCATCCAAATAACTCATGTAGTATTAAATCGCGTAATAACAGTGTGATGAGCGGCATTGGTTTTTTGTTACTTCGAGCAGGTTGCTCTTCTAGTAAACGACGACACCAGTAACCTACAGAGTCGATCGATCGACTTCTCCACATCTAACTGATTGTGACAGTCGCTAATTTATTTTTTCTATCTTTCAAACAAGGACCACCGCAGGGTTAGGGTACGCTCACCAACATATTACCTGCTAGGATGACGAATTCGAGTGCAATATTAAAAGTAACCTATCGATGTCGCATTACTGTAGCACTACAATACAGGAACTCAGAAATGACTAAGATAAATTGTAACGGATTAACGGTATACGTTGTATAATTTATTTAATTGGTTAAAATGCGGTCTGTTTTGTTTTTATTGGCATTAAGCTGAATTTCAGACGATCTTTTAAAATTTACTTAAAATGCCACTAAGAAGAGTATTTCTATTATACGTAAACTAAATCGCAGAAAAAAACCTGTTGCTTTTAAAATACGTTAGTTGATGACAGGATTATTATTATTATAGGATTTGCTGTTTGATTAGCTAAGCAATGTTCGTTCCTCGAGTACGTGTATTTCTTTTAGGCATAATATTTACAGTATAAATGTGAGTTTTGTTTTTGAACGTATTTGCATGCGACGTTTTAAGATGAAATTTTATTAGCTATATGGTAAGTTGTTGTTAGAACACAAACTTAATGAAATTGAAACATAACTAGACGTCCTAGTAATTAGTGATTGCCTCCGGTGATTCAACAAAATTAAGGAATGAAAATAAATCGACTAAGCTTGTCACCGACAGTTAGCTATCTAGCTCCCTTGCAATTCTGTTGAACTAATTGACAAACGAATTTAATAATCACAAACTAACCAACTAAATTTGAACAGTATCTACAGTGACTAACAATATATTCTATTTCAATTTTCAGTGGCAAAACAAGAGACACTTCTGCTTGTCGCTATTCTCCCTACAACATACAACTGCTAATTTTAAGTAGTGTTTAAACCTAAAAAGATAAACACAGAAGAGGTCCTAGATGGCACTGCACTGATCCTGCCAGTTCGCTTATAACGTTACATCGCCAAAATCCATCAACCACTTCTCGTACGCCGCCAGACTGTTGGGAGCCACCGAGCGGCGAATTCGTTTCAGTGAATTGTGAAAATCACTCTCTCGTATGCAGCGTAGTTTTGTTGGGTCCATATTTTTCACTTCCTCTACATTAAGCTCTGAAAATAAAGAGTTGTATCAGTGATTTTCAGTTGCAATCGAAGATGGTAAAACCAACCTCTGATGGGTTCCAACGCGGCATCCTTCGCTAACGCTGTCAAATCGGAACCGGAGTAACCATCAGTTAGTACTGCCAGTCGCTTCAAGTCTGCACTTCCCAAAGGACTTCCCTGTTTTTCGAGTAGTTTCTCCAGCAGTACCACACGAGTGTCCAAATCGGGCAGCATGACGTAGACCCGCTTCGGAAAGCGACGAAGAGCGGCTTCATCCAATTCCTGTGGTCGGTTGGTTGCTGCCATCACAATAATTTTATCTGTTTCGGAATTCGCGGGTAAACCATCAAATTGAACAAGAAATTCGGTTTTCAATCGGCGAGTGGCTTCATGTTCCCCAGTACTACGCTCGGATAAGAGTGAATCTACTTCATCGATGAAAATGATAGACGGTTGCATCTCTCTGGCAACTGCAAATAATGCTCGCACTAGCTTTTCGCCGTCACCTACGTATTTACTGGTTAGCGTAGAAGCTGATATGCTGAAAAACGTTGCCGAACACTCGGTCGCCACTGCTCTTGCCAACAGAGTTTTCCCATTTCCTGGAGGACCGAAAAGCAGCAAACCCTTGGCAGGTGTTCGCAGTCCGGTGAAGAGCTCCGGGCGGACGGAAGGTAATATAACCATCTCCTGAAGGGCCTGTTTTGCCACTTCCTGACCAGCAATATCCTGCCATTGCACCTTGGCACCACCTTCGACTATCTCATCCATGATGATTTGAACCAACTTCGGTTCGACCCCTTTCACATTAATCTGCTGTTGCTGCTGTTGGGCAGATTGATTGCCCGAAGGTGTCCCCAGAGGAGTTCTGGAACGCGGAGGGGTATTTTTGCCACCGCTATGACCGTAACCGTTGCTTGTTTTTCGTATCGGTGAACTGCCCGGGATCTGCGAAGAGAAATTTAATTACTTAACTGTTGACAACCCCCTGCATGGAAAGGAAGTTATGCTGTTCAACTTACCGAAAACTGGCGCCGTATGGCTGGTGGAGTGGCTGCTGGTTTCGGTACAATTTTCGGCATACCACCTGCGGTAGTACCCACGGTGCTGCCTCCATTGCCGGTCGGAGTCGTTCTCGTTCCTCCCATGCTACGGGGCAGCGTTTGCGATTTGTTCATTACGCCAAGATTGCCAGGTCGTTTGTAGCCCACCGTCAATTTTCGACCGGAAGCTGCAAATAAAAAGAAGACAACCATTAGCTCGTAGAGGCGTGTGGCGTTTAACGAAGACTAGAAAATGCAATCATTTTGTCTATAATGAGGATTCAAATTTACCATAGTTTGAAATGAAATAGATACGTTATAGGACTTTTGAATGTGGCTATTCCATTGCTGTTTAAAAGAGATGTTTCGGGATTGGTTCATGCAAGGCAAGTGTACGTGTACGCATAATCAATAGTTTTGCTTTGGATATGCAAAAAGATAAGTGTTAAAATGTGCAATACCTAGGGATGCTATCATAGACACATCGCTCGCCCGGAAAGCCTAAAATTATTCGGTAGAAAATCAACCACCAATAGAGCACCTGCCCTTTAATAGGTAAACAAAAGGCGTTTTCGTTTGAACCCAAACCAGTTTCAACTCATGTCCAATGTATGAATTTAACTAGGGTTGAGCCCGGAGCTGGATTAGTTTTACAATCCTGAGCAATGTTGGATTTTTTTTCGATATTTAACATTTTCAAGTGCATTTTCCTTATAGTCGACGATGGATGAAACTTAGCTCCTCCTAAGATACCAAGCACCAGTTGAATAATGTAAGAATTGGTTTAACATAACTTAAACATAATGGTTTACTACACAGATCGGTTATAAATCCCATTGTTTTGCATTGCCTATATAGAAAGTCTATGCAATCACTGAAACCAAACTTAGATTCAAATCAACGACACGACCTTTTTTTTCGAGCAAAAATCAGAATTAAAAGTTTTCGTTAAGGTTCTAGTTAAAATCTCAGGAAATCAGCCATTGTTGAAAAACGCTAAAACAGTATCATCCGCTTGAAAATAATCTAATCGATTAAATTCCATTCGATTATTTGGGTTATAATTCGATTACTTACGGAATGTCAGTTGACATATCGACATCCCTTTGAACGATAGGGTTGCAGGTGGTACTGTACTAACAAAGTAGGCTCAGAATTACCATAATTTTAAACGCTTGTTTCTAAGTGGATTCATACAATCAGAAAAATCCTCACTTCAATGATACGTGGAAGCGTATGTGATTTTACCCATATAACTTTTCTTGTTGCACAGAATAAACTCATGAACTACTAGTCCACGTTTCTATCACATAATCCAAACGTGACTTTTTTTCGTATATTCTATAGAAAAATTTTGTGAAATTTACAGTTCATTTAAATTATACTGTAAAATTACTTTCATCTTAAGTTTTACCAGAATTTCATTATTTTCATGTAATTGTTACTAAGTTCTCTATTAATTTTTAATAATGCATATAGGTACTAAAAACTAATTACATAATCTTTATTGTACATAACATTGCGATAAAATTTCGTTCGCACAAAGATATTCTGAAAATTTTATTTTGAAATGACATACAATTTCGTTTTTATTGAATCAAAATATCAGAAATACAGAACGCATTGTTATAAATGCATGATCTGATCATTTCCCAAAAGCTGAACTGAGCTGAGTTGAAGTAGATCGCCCGTAGTTGCACTTCGTGATTGACCGATTGAGTGGAAATGTACAAAGGAAATGAAGCTAATCATTTTCTCTGTACATACCCACTTACTCCTAACTTTTTATTAAATGATCAATAACGATGCTGGCTACGACCAAAGGCTGTGCTACTGAGGGAAAGGAAGGAATGGTAGTCCGATACACGTTGTTTCTAGAGACCGCGGGTACCACTGTATCTCCACGAGTATTAAGGGATAGGTGATTTGTTAGTAGGGAGGGTAAGAGATCCGGATATGTTTTGGTAAACAATGTGATCTCAACAAAATCTGATTTTCGATACTCATGAAAAATATAATAAGTAAGAAAAATATAAAATATCTCCAAGGAACGATCTCACCAGTATCTCTTTTCTCATGCCCGCTCTGTTGTCAGTAACGTGAGATGAAAGAATAAAACAAAAACACTCGCGAATGATATATATATATATATATATATATATATATATATATATATATATATATATATATATATATATATATATATATATATATATATATATATATATATATATATATATATATATATATATATATATATATATATATATATATATATATATATATATACAGTACAGAAAATGAAAAATGAAAAAAAAAACAATGAAAAACAAAATGGCGGCTTGGCGTGCTTTATACAAAATTCGGATTACTCCATTTTCTGGATCCCAAAATAATTCCCCGAAAAAGTCCTCTTTTTTGCCTTTCTCATATAGAAAGGTTATGCAATCACTGTGAAAACCGACTTTTGAACCGAGGCCCGGACGGCCGAGTGTCATATTCCATTCGACTCAGTTCGTCGAGTACGCAAAATATCTGTGTGGGTATGTGCGTATGTGTGTATGTAACGTTTTTTTGCACTAACTTTTCTCGGAGATGGCTGAACCGATTTTCACAAACTTAGATTCAAATGAAAGGTCTTGAGGTACCATAAAAAAATTCCTGAATATTATTTGGATCCGACTTCCGGTTCGGGAATTATGGGGAAAAATGTGCAAAAAAAAAAGAAAATATGTGTTCTAACTTTTCTCATAGATGGCGCGACCGATTTTTACAAACTTAGGTTCAAATGATAGGTCCTGTGGTCCCATGCTTAATTCCTGAATTTCATGCGGATCCGACTCCGGAAATATACGGTAAAGTGGGTTAAAAATTGTATACCATCACTGAAAATGGGGAAAAACCTTAAAAAAAAATTTAAATCGACCTCAAATCTTTTCCAATTGATAGTTTTTATCAGTAGACGGTCAAACGAACCGATTTCGGTTATTCTTTTAAGAATCGAAGAAAATTATTTTGAAGAATACCACAATATTATATATGATAGTATGATTGATATGAGAAAGGCATCATTACACCACTAGGGGGATTAAAACAGGTTTTTCTACAGTGGTGTAACTCCTTAAGGAATGCATTCAGCTAGAACTAGTAGTTCAAGAATGTTATACAAGTGCTTCCGTTAATCTACTGTTAGAATTATTTCTGATTGGTATCATTCTACGGGTTGGGATGCATGTATTGCGATTGACGACAATTTTCGATGTTCAGTTGCCTTAGAAGATTGAAGTACTGGAACACAATCTAAGGAATTTGCTTTTTGAACTGTAGAAAAGAAAAATTGAATTGTGTTTCAGTTTGAATTGTGTTTTGGTACACAGAATTCGCGGTATTACGCGGTCATGTAAATAAGTTTTTGATGGTTGATTTCGTAGAGCCATTTAGTAAACTCAATAACATTTGCTACATTTGCTTATAAACTATACTTCTGCTAGGTACTAATATTAGATCTGATGAAACTAATGAGCAATTATTTACCTTAAAATCACTGTGATAAATATCGTAGAAAAGACAGAGCATATAGATTACAAAACAGAACCTATACAGTTCATACTGTGTAGAGCGATGCGATTATTTTCTTTATGCATGATGCTAAACCATTCTATACCGATCGAAGCAGAAGAATGAAATGCGAGGTGAGAAGCAACGATCAAAACCGTTGACCGTGTTAGAGGAATCAAGAGGATGGCACGCGAAAACATAGGTCGATTCAAACCGATTTTTCAAATGCATACTTTTGAAATTCTAAAATGACGTTGCAATATATGTTTAAGTTAAATGTTTCCGAATCGATTGACAGATCCATCAACAAATGACTGAGTTAAAAGCGTTCGAAATTTTGACAGAAATTGAATAACCCGGCTTGTTTTGAATTCTACCGATTCTCTCATTTCAAAATAATGAACCATCGTGTTTAGTTTTTTGGGATCGATTTTTTAGTCCTTAGAAGAACCGGTTAGTTATATTTTTTTAAAGTTTAATATTGTTAACGGTGTGTTCTTCGAATGCGAAGAATCCACACAATATCGGTGAAATGAGACGAACGATGGACGAAATGACTTTCTTCACATCCGAACGTCAAATGATACTAGCAAACGTGCAACAGGGTGTGTTTAAAGATTGATAAACATAGTTACAGTTAAGTTAGTAACTTAAGGTGCATGAGGGGTTTGTGTTAAGCGTGCACGAAACACTGCATTAAAACAGGTACATCAGTAAAAAACTCGCTTGAAGAGCGAAACGGTACTAATTATTATTTTGAGTACGCCGGTTGGACGGAGGTAGAGAACGCATATATCAGTTTTTGGGTGAACACGCGCGTGGTGGACGTGTCGTTCAGGCAGAGACCCATCGGTGAGAAAATATAAGGAGAGACCGCGTGGGACCCTTCTTGGGCCCCGGAGTCATTGAAACCGCTTGGACCGGAGAGAGGCCGCTGTTCTGTCAACAACCTTCTCCCGGAGAAGTCCGTGTTGGTGTGTCACACGCTGGCGAAACGGAACGGAGTGCTCGAGATTGACATTTCGGGAGGCGAATCGATTTCGTGGAAGCACGACTGCACGACGGAAGAATCACAAGTGGGGTGGTCCATCGCCCTTAACCTATGCGATACTTCGGGCGGAACTTCGCGAATCACCAAGAGGAGTCCTTCCTTCATTGGGGGAGACGACGGTAGTTGAAGGAGAGAGCAGACGGTCAGGCTGGAGCAAAACCACATCGCCAGACAGTGGGATTGAACCCTCGCAGAAAGGAACAAGAAGGAAAGGTGGATTGGGGATCCCCAAGAGGTCCTCCGGCCTGCTGCGCGGCGATCTCGGAACAACTTTGGCAATGTGACGACGAAACACCGTTGATGGACTGCTTACGTTCCGCATTTGCTGAAGCGGAGATCATCGATGCAACCGAAAAGCAACCCGGATTGGTGAATCGCAAGAACGACGATCTGCTGGAAAAGGTGAGTGCACGGCTTGTTTTACTTTTACCTCTCTTTTAAATGAACCGTTATTATTAATCACCAACTTTCGATTTGGGCTGAGAGACCAATGTCCTCTCAACACAGAACAATGTGTATCCAATAACATTTTATAAATACCGAATGAGAAACAGTTTGACAGATAAATAAAAGTTGAATAAAGCAACGAAAGGAAATTTGCGACGATGTTTTCTAGTCAGTTTCCAAATCCACGGGGCTATCTACTACTAAGGTTCTCTGTGATGTGGAGTAACCACATATGAGAAAGCAACCCCTTAAAACAGTACAAACTGTACGCGTACACTATGGACGGCCGACTTAGCTCTGACTATTTCGTTCCCGGAATGCTGAATTCAACTGAATAATGCATCATTATTTAATAAAAGAGCAACGTTCTAGCATCATTTTAAAACAAAAAAATTGCATAAAAATTGGCGTAAAACAAAATAGTTCATGTTTTGCAAGCAAACATATCCACAATCAAACACTGAACAAGTCAAATATGAAAAAACCATCGTCACCTTCGTTTATTATTTGTTTCCATGAGACTACTTCAACATCGCTTGGTACTGTGCTAGTGCAAACAAAAAAAACGTAATACACAACTGCTTACCTCCCGAAACTGCAGCAGTAGCACTTCTAGTGTCGGTTGTGTTGGAACTGTCATGGAATGTAAACATGCGGTTTTCTTGCTGCTGATTTGATTTCCCCGCTGGCTGTCTGTAAGGTTTACTACCGGTTGTCGTGGGAATTTTAAACTGTGCTCGCTTGTGTGTTTCGGTAGCTCTGGAACTGTCCGGTTGACCGGTGCTCAGGGTGAATGTGTTCGATCGCTGCAGTTTGTGCGCATCGGAAATTTCTAACTTGTGTGCCTCTAGCATGCATTCTATGGGCAGGGGATGTAATAGGAGGGAAAAAAAGGGAAAACAAACAAAAAATGTAACATAAATCTAACAACGTAACATATACAGAGATAATATGACTATCGATGTGGTACTAAACTCCTAACATAATGTTGTGAACTTTTCATAAATATTGCTTCCAGGTTTGCTTGGCGTTTCAAGTTGAACTGTTAAGTTGCTATGAAGGTTCAATTCGACCAGTTATGCCTCAGAAGAGTCGAAGACGAAACAAAAATAAAAAATATTGTGTCTTCAAGGTTCTACATTCATCATTGCTTTCTGTCAAATTTCATGAAATCATCTACCAACAATCAAGACAAAAACTGTTTTCCAAGGAGTTTCTCATTTCATCTGAGATTACGCAGGGTAGACATGGTAGACTCCCGATTTTCCTTCTCAATGATGCGAAGCCATCCTTATATTTAGTTGTTTCCACGTTATACGAAATACGAAGCAAAAATAGTTGCTTTGGATAGCTATCGCGAAATAACCATCAAGAGAACGTAAGAAAGGTTCAAGTTGAACTGCTCAGTTGCACTAACGATTAAATTTGAAACAGAATTTTAGAAAAAAAAATTAGAAAAAATGTCTTAATTGTATAGCAAAACGCACGATATGATAAATATGATATGTTTTTGTCAAGTTATAGTCGAAATATAGCACTTGAATCGATTTGTATTGAAAGGTAATTTCATGTGAACGACATCTAATTATATTAACATCGACATGCTCTATTAGTTCTCTGGAAACTCGATTCTTCGAATGCAACAAAAAAGCAAAATCTTCGAATTACACGACACATTCAACACATTTCGAGACATACAACCATAGCATAGATTAAAATGAAAAACATAAACGGTGTGTAAACTGCACATAATCACTTATTGTCCTCTTTTGAATTGAAGTTCCCCACAGGTGTTGGAAGCAGTCAACCGTATTGTAGCAACCGTTCAACGGAGTCAACATTGCATGAACCAGGTATCATTCAACAAGCTACTAGTTAGCGCTAAACCGCATGAATGATAAGATAAAATAATCCTATTTTTCTCCGTACAATGTTTCGAAAGCTCTAGTGAAACTTAGAAATCGTTCATGCCATACTAATACACTCTATTCCGATAGCTGCATACGAACCTAGGAAATGAAGTCGGTCCCGAGCCATGGACAGATTCGTCTGCATTTTGTCGTGCAACCGTTGAGCTCGCTCCCAAACTTCCCCTCGGCCACCCCAGCATTCCACAGCGATTCCACGTTCCAACTCAAGGATTCCTTTCCGGTACAGCTCGATTGCGAGTTCTTTTTGACCTGAAAAATAAAAGAAAATTAACAGTTATTTTGGTTATTGTAGAGCAACAGTTGTTGATATGTAATAGTTTGAGAGTATTATATTCTGAAATTGTTATATAAATTTGTATTTTTCTCATTTACTCATACAAATATGTGGAATCCGGCAAGAAAAAAAACTTAATCAGGAATAAATCCCCTGGGTTCCCGTTTCCATGTCGTAAAAGGCGACAATTGCAGATTTTTTTTCATTCAATTATCAGATTTGTTCAACGTTTTACATCTGGTCGCTCTATCTTACCTAATTATATCTTCATCTGCTTCCATCTAGCTTCTGAGAAAACGAAACATAAAGTATAGAGGTCGGTTATGTGCCCTATGCACAAAATAGCATAACCCCTAAATGACCATCACCTGAATCGGCCAGTTTAAGTCGAAACTCGTTTACGTTCGGCACGTTGCACTTCTGTGCAAATAAAAAAAGTGATCTGTAAGCAGCAGAAACTGCCAGGTTTTAAAACAGTTCAACATAAACTGTTATGTATTGACGAGTCGAAGACGAAACATAAAGTATAGTAGTTTTATTTGTTATTTTTTTCTTCCGTGTTTTTGCTTGTCTTTCAGGATTTTATATTGAATGATAGGAATCAACTATTGCGAAAGTCCGGTTATATTACAATGTTTATAACAGAGATAACAAATCGTGTTGTGTTTATAACATCTTTGATCGGTATACAGAAGAAATAGTAGGAAAATATTTGCTGTTTGATCACCTATGAAAGTTTGATCACCTTAATCTTGATAACCGATAGGAGAGGTTACGTACAGATATAAAGTAAAGAGGCTACATTACAGATTTAAAGTAAATAAATTAAAATTTTTTTCTCGGTAGCCGGCTGCCCAGCCTGGTTTGATATGATTTGACGTACTTTATATGTTAAATAGGGCTTTTGGATGATTTCAATATATCACTATAATGAATCAACTATTTTGTCTATATCTAAGTCATGTTTTCATTTGTCCCGCAATAGCGTATTAAGTTTTTGCCCCAGTTTCCACGAATGAGAACTGTGAATCAAGACTTTCCGGAACTTCACTATCGGATATTGTTGAAAGGTTCATTCGGGAAGTCCATGAGTTTTGTGATGCAGCCGAGCATCTTGAAACCGGATTTCATGCAAAATAGACCAATTAACATCCCGCCAGCATGCTTGAAATGCAGCGGAATCAATTTTTCCGTAATTCAATGACTTTGATTCGTCAATAGACTCGATATTACATGAAACGATTTCACAATCAGCGGACAACGAAACAGCCAAAGGCGGATGGTGCAGGTCTACGCGTAGTATGTAATGGGGCAACACAACGGTCAACTACCAAGCCACTAAACAGTATCAGCACTTTTCAAGTTTGATTTTCGTTGGATACTGATAAATATTTAATCCAAGGTTCGGATAACTACTCTGTAATTAACGACAACAATGACGTAAAATTCACACGGAGAATTCGAAGATCACAAAATTTCAATATCGCAATTGTTGTTTCACGTCCTGGTTGTTTCAACTAAAATGTTGTTGATTTGACTAACATATCTATTGTTTTTTTCATTTAAAAGATAGTTTTATTCCGGCCTATATGTGTACAAGCTTTACGTGGCCGATTGAGCCGATTTTTTAAATAAAAGATTTTTTTTTGTATTGGATTTCGTTGTCACCCTTTTTCTAGGGGGAGAGAAGCTTCCATTGCCTCATCGGTGGTATTGTTCGCAATCTTGAGTTCGTTGCTATTACGCCTTGTTGTACATTGGTTGCAGTTGGTGTACTTTGTTCTATAGTGGATACTGATGATTTCGTTGAAGGGGATGCTTCATTGTTGTTGGTGGCTGTCACAGGTGTACTGGGGTTGCTTGGGGTTGGTGTGAAGGAAGCACTGTTGTCCTTTGGTGTAGTTGTCTCCTTGTTCAGTTTATCACATGGCTTTCCGTAGTGAACAGCTTTTTGACAATATTGGCATGTGGTCATCTGATTGTCTTAGGTAACAAGTGATTTGCACGGGATTCTCGTATCCTGACCGAAAGTTACATAAGAAGGTATAGGCTTCTTCAAGCGCGAAATTAAGCGAATATAAGGATCGATGACGCTTGAGGGAAGATCATCACGCACTTCTATAGCACTATCTTCCATATATACTGGAATGTTGTACTTAATGTTTTCGTGCTCCACATAATGCACATTGTTATTGTCTTTTGCGAATTGAATTGCATCCAACTTTTTTATAAAACTGGATGTAAACAACATTATTTGTCTCATTGCATTGAAGTAAATGCACACGTTTAATGTCAAGATGCATTTGCTCCTTAAGCAAACCTTCAAGTTCTCGTATCGAAGGTCGAATTTTACACTGCCTGAAGTCAACAATAATTGTATTCTTTCGTACCTTGCGGTAGCTTTTATTCGTTTGGTTCACTCATTTCGAGATCGTTCTAGTGTTCACTACACAATACTGTACTTGGTTTCTTCCGTCCCGAACGTAAGCGGATTTGTTTTATCGACTGACTTGGATGAGATGAGAAAGCGAACTGATCTGTTGATTTTGTCATAACCGATATCGATGAATTCGAATGCTATCACTTGACTGAGAACAAAGACAGCAAAACGCAAAACAAAAATCCTCTTCATTTCATCAGAAAAATTTCATGTTGAAAATTTCCAATGGCATTTGAATGTCATTTATGTCAGTTACGTAGTGGCCATTTCATGTAAGTGAAAGCATGCAGAAGAATATAAGAGCTAATTGTAGAACAAGATCCCGCGATCCCATTTCAACCAGAATATTAGCTGATTTTCTGAATTCGATTGGTTAAAATATGGTACAACTAATCGATTGTTGTTTAACTAAACTGTCATTTTTGTTTTTAAATTAGCAGAAACGATGGTTGAAACAACTAATTTAACTGTTTGAAAAAAAAATGCTGTCAATTAGTGAGGACACATACCTTTCAATTCCAACAAATATTTTAGTTGAAATAACTGGTGTTGTTATTGAAACAAAATTCTGTTAGTTGAAAAAAAATCGGTTTTATTTGTTTTAGACATTGCAAATAGTTGAATCAATTCGAACAATGTTATTGATTTGCGAAAATAATCAAAATATACTGATACACGTCATGATCTATTTGAAATAAGTTCGGTATGTTGAGATTCATGAAATAAATATCGTTGTTAAAATATAAACAGTATTTTATATTTACATGTAATATCATTACGGCTGGGAAAACTACCGATCACTGCTGATTTCAAGTGATCTTAACCAAGGAATAAATTATCATCACGAAATCAGAACTGATTTGATCTCTAAGTGATTTTGATTTTTGTATGATCATGATCATGTCGAGTCGAGATCAGTAAAGATCTAAATTCTAAAAAAATACTTCTGAATCGATCGGATATGATTGATGTAGAAAAACGTTTTTAATCAGAAAACGTGCCCGGAGGGGCGAGTAAATAAGGGAAATTATTAAATTTACCTAAAATGAGTATTGAAAGATGATGCCTTCAAACGGCTGAACTAAAGTTATGCACTGATAATTTTAGTCAATTTATATGAGCTTGGGAGCATCAACCGCTGGGAATTGGAATTTAGAGACGGCAATTCAAACGCGCCATTCAATCGCAGCGTGTTCTGTGTGTTTGAAACCCTTCGATCCTGTTACTTTTATAAATTAAATTCATGTCAAAAATGCTGGAAGTAAAACAGTCTGCTGGAAGTAAATCAATGATCGAATTTGAAGCATAAAATTTTTGCGCATACCTGAAAGATTACGAGATGATCATTCATTAACATTTTCTAATTTGTCACCAAATCTTTTTCATCTTAAACAAGGTTAACTTCATCACAACACCGCTGTTAGATGAACACTTGTTATCATAAATTTCTCAAATCGAATGAACACAATTTCACCAAACACTTTAACCATCGATGTTGTTTTCATTGACATTTTGAAGCGACGCGAACAGATTTCAACTAAAAAAGTTGTTGATTTGGAATTGCGATTATTGTTTTGCTTTCAACTGTCTCCGGCATTTGACAGCTTTCAAGACAACATATTTTTCAACTACTTGAATATATGCAAATCAAAAACCATATTGGTTGAATAAAAAAGAAATTAGTTAAATCAACTATCGCAAAAATCAAAAACTGCGATATCGCAATTTTATGATCGAAGGGTTCTCCGTGCAGCAAGCCATTCTGTAAGTGGAGGAGAAATGCCTAATGCCCTGTGAACATTTTGCTGGTGAATTCCCTCATGGGAATTTAAACTTTTTGTTGCATTTCTATACTATCTGTGAGTTTAGTGATAAAGCTATAAGCAGCTACTTGGGAAAAATTTCCTTGTTCAAGCGGTGAACAATTAGCTGCTCCCCGAAGAGACTAACAGTAAGAAAACTATTTATTGCAATAGGCATCTTAAGCTCAAATAACCAGGGTGGCAAGTGAATTAGCGATTTCAATTTCCCGGATTTTTCCCGGTTTTCCCGGTGCGCAAGACTAAAAATTCCCGGTTTTTTACATGTCCAAAAAAACATCGAGAGTTGAGAAATGAGTATTGTTCGGGTATCTCCTTGGAACTACGAATAAAACTCTCATCCACAGTTTGTCCAAATGTTTATCTTCTGAACTAACAGTACCATCCAGCCCAATCTATTCCATCTTCATTTTGTATTTTACTTCGCCAGTAACTTCGATGTAACAATAGAATTAAAACAAGAAACATATCTGGCCAACGATGATGAAAGTGATCAGTCTTGCATTTCACGAAGGAGTGAAGCATCAAAATTATTGCAATTTTCTTGAAAAATCAACACAATTTATTTAAACTTCTTCCTTTTTCCAATAATTCTCTTAAGCGCAGCCTTCACATCATATTCGACGATTATTGGTGGTGTTTTGTAGTTTTCTATAAATATCATCAGTTATTTGAAAGCCTAATGATGAAAAATTAAATTTAAAGTCTTATAATTAAAATAAAATAATTATTTTTCGAGCTATTCAATCTTTTCCAAGACTACCACTGAGTCAGTCTGTTAAAGCTATCTGGAAAATCAGTCCTTCTTAAAACTTAGGCAAGTTAGGAGTGTATTCTAGAAATGGGCAAAACCGTTTATTTCTCTAACAAACATTTTCAAAGTTCGCGAACTTCTACCAGATTCTTCAAACAAGCAAACGTATGTAAAGACTATTCACTTGAGAAGAATAGAGAGCTATCGTTCTTCAATAAAGAACTCCAGTACACTCAATCTTCGAGGAAAACTAGTTCTTTTGGACCGTACACGGACTGTCCATCTCTTCTATATGTCAATACTTTTTTAGCCTGGTATAGTATAAGGTTAAAAATTTAAAATGAATGAACTAAAGCAACAACACTCCTCCCTCAAACCCGATTACTTCTAACAACCAGTGGCGTCTCGTGACAAAATTTACGGGTTGTGCACTGCTTATATGGTATGATATCAGAACCGTTTCGACGTTGCAACTGAGACAGCAATTAGTTTTCAACTACCATAAGCATAAGCCACTGAAGCCTCTCCTGAATGTGTGCATACAAGTTCTCACAGAGCTTATTTGGCCAGTTGTGCAAACACTAGAAAAGGTCCTAAGTGCAAAGGACAGTTCCTCTTTCTTTACTCTTTTTTCGATTACTACGGTCCTATAGGCAATCCTTCTATCTTACACTTTGTATAGAATAACGACTGAAACTATCAACTTTCGATCTGCTATTGAACATTATAATTCAAAGAAAAAATAAACAAAGAGAAACTGTCATTTGCACTTGGAATCTTTTTTAATATTTGTCGAGATTTAATAGAAATCGAGCAGAAGCATCCAAATTATCCTTATTTTTCATTATAAGCATTGATTATGCTGTTATTGATGACAACTAAGAAAGCTCTTATTGATTTAAAATTGCTGAGGTGTTGGCTCCTTTTTCAATGGATTGTGCACCATTGAATCTGTGAGGAACAATAAGAAGTTTCAAAACTTGTACTGAACTTCTAGTTCAAATACAAAATGGCCTTCATCTTTTCATTTATTGTATCAGGAAAATCATGATGTTGAAAATCGTTACTATGATTAGAACTAGTAAATTTTTTCCCGGATTTGCACTAAAATTCCCGACTTTTTCCCGGTTTTTCCCGGTAAAACCAAATTCCCGACTTTTTCCCGGTTTTCCCGATTTTCCCGGTCACTTGCCACTCTGTAATAACTGAATAACTGGTTAAAACAACTGAGACATTTTTTGCTTTCATGTAAACAGGTAACTTTGATGGGATTGTGTCATTGCTCAGTTGCATAAGTGACACCTCATTGAAACGTTTCATGTATTTAGCGTTTCATTACTCGTTTTTGATGCGTGTCTTTGCTTTACTGCCAGCACGATAAATCAAAAATGACAGTTTAGCTAAAACAACAATCGTTTAGTTGTACCAAATACCAATTGAATTCAGAAAAACAGCTAACGTTTTAGTTGTTTTGCGATCGCTGGTTTTTCCGTGCACGAACATATCCGAAAGTGGTGCTTTTCTTAACCTCATATTTTACAAATGAGTTACAACTGACTTCAACTACCTTCAATGCTTCTTTTCAACTGCTAATGCAAATTAATTAGTCAGTTCAATATTGTCTAGACCTACTCATGCGTTTCGATTTATTCGATATAAAAATTTTACAATAGATTATATTTTTTTCTTCATTTTCTACTAAAACCATTACCGAGATGAAAAGGTATCACGTATATTCCTCAAACAGAGGACTATAAAAAGCATATCACACACACACACCCAAGTAGAAGAAAGCCTGAATGCTTCTTGCCCGTGAGACTTTTATGTCATTGTCCTACTTTGTCCCACTTAAATCTGATTAGTAAATCTCCCCGGTGCTCACTTTCTCTGCTGTTCATTTTTCAAGGAAAGTCCCACAAACCTGGTTTGACGCCAGTGAGTCTCGTCTTTTCGCTTGTCATACTCCACGGGAATGCATATTTCACGCACAATTTCATCTGACGTTCTGGTGTTAGTTGGCCGGCTCCATCATCGTTTTGTCGGCGGACTACTAATGCACTCTATAGCACAACAAAGCCACCATGTAATACTCGAGGGAGTTTTATTTTATGCGAATGGTACATCACATGGCGCTCTCTTGTTGCTGGTGCTAATTGGAATCTTCAACTGTTGCCTTCACATTTCAGTAGGATGGAGTGAAATTGGGACAAAGATTCAAGTTCTAAATACTTGAAACAGCATCAAATATCCTGAATATCGCAAAAAATTAGTAGCCATAATAATTTACTTCACGCCACAATGTTCGTATTTACCTTCACACTCATCCCATGGTCAAACCGTGGATGACAGAGTTACGATTATTGGATACGCTGTAATAATAACTTTTATCCTAAAAAATCCTGCTGAACATTTTAATCTAAGTAAAACATGTTGACATCAGTAAACCAGCGAAAATCAATAAGTTACTCAAACGGCGGGATATGGTGGTAAAAAGGTGAAAAACCCCCATCGTCATCGCGTCTTTTAAGCGCTTGCAGCTCTGACTGCTCTTGACCTGAAACACGAAATGCCAGTAAACATCAACGTTGTTTTTGCCTCAAGTAAAAAGGCTGTTCTTTCTTACGAACACTTTTTCTCTGTCTCTATCTCTCTCTCAGACATGTCCAATTTTTCGGATTTCCGCAGTGTGCCGCGCAGTAGTGGGTTCATATTTTTATCAGTTTGTGTACAACATTCAGCACGTACCGTTTCTGAGGTTTGCACAAAGCTCGATAATGTTAAATCGAATATTGATTGATGGCAATGCTTTCACAGGTCCTGGTCGGAGAAACCTGCACTATTCGGTGAAAGCAAATATACGTTCGAAAAAAATTCATCCGATGGTCCAAAATCACAAGGACTAACTGAGGACTTCTTGTGGTTTTTATTTCGATTTGAAACGTTTTTAATATCGTTATTAATAATAAGATATGGAATAACACTGTGGTAAAAAAACCTCTTCCTAATCACCCTAGTGGTGATAATTTGGGCCAATTTTTAACACAAATTTATTCAGATTATTCCGGTTAGCTCAGACTCAACGCGTCGGTTAATTGACATATACTAGAAGTCGGTTCAGCCATTTACGAGAAACTTGTGCGGACAGAAAAATCTTTAAAAATGTGCACACACATTTTTCAATCTCGTCGAGCTGTGTCGAATGATATCTAACACAAGGGGTTTCCGGAACTCCGATCAAAAGTCGATTTTTTCCTACAATTTCGTTACCTTTTTGTAGAGAAAGGCAATATTTCAAAATCTGCGAGAAATTTTGGCACTTTAAAAAAAACTGACATTTGTCGGTTACGTCACATATAGCTTTCAAAAAAGCCTAAGTGTATCGAAATTCGTTGTGTCTGGGATCAGAAATGACAGTCATTCGATTTTCGAACTTGAATAATGGCTCTAAGTAAATTTCAAATGAGAGTTGAAATTAGTCCAGTCATCTATGAGAAAATTGAGCGGTAAAAAAACAACGCATTCTGTCGGTTATGTCACTTATACCATTATAAAAGGTGATTTTTTAAAAGGTTTAGGATTTTGATTTTCAAAAAAAAAAAAAAAAACAAAACAGATTTGAGAAAATTTACGAAATCTATATTGGAATCGATAGAACGATCAATATAATTCAATGTTTGAATATGATTTCATGCGAATGGTGGCCGCGGATCTGCTTTAGATGGCCCATGCGCGAGGTCCAATTTTGGTACACTCTCTCCAAAATATCGGCCGGTATTTCACGAATAATGCCCATAATCCACATCAAACAGTGTCTTTTTTTTTAGATGTACATGCAATGTTTCTGATTGGTCTTCACTCCAGATGCGGCAATTTTGTTTGTTGACGTATCCTTTCAACCTGAAATAAGCTTCGTCACTGAAAACAATTTTTCTATAAAAAAAGTGGATCTTCCTTCTTTTTTGCAAGCGCCCATTCATGAATAAATTATAGACCAAACGACGATTCATGAATAAATTATAGACCAAAAAAAGTGACAGCCTATTGATTTTCAAACTTGGTCAATGGTTTAATAGTAGCAAAATTTCAAGCGATCCTTATTTTGTTAAAATCGGTTAAGCCATCTTCGAGAAAATCGAGTGGTAAAAAAATTCGTTGAAAAATGTATACACATCCATACACACATACACACAGGTATTTCCCGATCTAGGCGAGCTGAGTCAAATTATATATAAAACTTTGGGTCTCAAAGGCTCCGTTCGAAGACCGGTTTTCAGCATTTTTTTCCTTTCCAAAAAAAAAAAAATAAACAGATCTCTTGTAAACGATTTAATCGAGAAATTTTTATTCTACATCATAACTAAACAAAGTACAACATAATATGATATTTAATTGCGATACCTTATGATCAAAAAAGAATTTAATAATTTTTTTCATAAGGTATATGCATTATAAATTTACCACTAAATTGCAATTTTCTAAAGTTAATCTGAAGAATTTTACTGAAATCTCCTTTTAATACCAATTACGCTTTGAAGAAACGCTTCCGCTTGATTTTACTTGTTGCTTGGTCGAATACTTAATTGAATGTTCGTTGTAGACCGGCAATAGCACCGTTGTATTCGTAATTAGTACGGCTTAATACAAATCAACTCCATCATCTATGCAGTGTTGGTGATTGCCGATAATTTGGCACAGAGCGGCTCGATATTTTTATACATTGTATACAACATTTTCAATCTGGTAAGCTATTGCAAGATACCTTAGATAACTTGTCCGTTTGGGCTGTTCATCTTGGTATCGAATTCTCTGCGGAGAAAACAGAGTTAGTCGTCTTTTCAAGAAAGCATGATCCCGCGCAGCTTCAGCTCCATATGATGGGAAGAATGATCCAACAGGTTTTAACTTTTAAATACCTCGGGGTGTGGTTCGATTCCAAATGCACGTGGGGAGGACACATTAGGTATCTGATAACGAAATACCAACAAAGAGTAAATTTTTTTCGAACAATAACAGGATCTTGGTGGGGTGCTCATCCGCAAGATCTAATAAAATTGTATCAAACAACGATACTTTCAGTGATGGAATATGGATGCGTTTGTTTTCGTTCCGTTGTTTGCGAATTGCCTTAGGCTGCATGCATTCGACACATACAATGAGTCTTGAAGTTCTGGTGGGAGTTCTTCCATTAAAAGATCGATTTTGGGAGCTTTCATTACGCCTGCTAATAAGATGTGAGGTGCTGAATCCCATGGTAATTAATAATTTCGAACGACTAGTCGAGCTTCGATCTCAAACAAAATTCATGACAGTATATTTTAATCACATGTCACAGAAAATCAACCCTTCAAGATATATTCCTATCCGTGTCAGCATCCTAAGTGCCCCTGACTCAACTTTATTTTTCGATACATCCATGCAGCGCGAAGTGCGTGGAATCCCGGATCATCTACGCTCGACGGAAATCCCAAAAATATTTTCAAGTAAGTTCAGGCATATTGACTCTGAGAAAATGTTTTACACGGACGGATCGCGAATTGAAGAAGCGACAGGGTTTGGTATGTTCAACAATAATGTTTCGGCCTCATTTAGGCTTCAAGAACCTGCATCTGTTTGTATAGCAGAGCTAGCAGCAGTTCATTATAGTTTGAGTGAAATAGTATCGTAACATTATCTCCAAACCATTATTTCCTCTTCACAGATAGTCTGAGTGCAATTGAAGCCATTCGCTCAAACATGACTGGCAAGACTGAACCGTTTTTCCTGGGCAAAATAAAACAGTGCCTGAACGACATATTGAACAATAATTATCTAATCACTATAGTCTGGGTCCCGGCTCATTACTCCATTCCTGGCAATGAAAGAGCCGATATTTTAGCCTAACGTGGTGCTATTGAGGGTAAAATTTATGAGAGACCGATTGCTTTCAACGAATTCTATAGCTCGTCTCGCCAAAGAACACTTGCCAGCTGGCAAGCTTCTTGGGATAAAGATGATCTGGGTCGGTGGATGCACTCAATTATTCCGAAAATATCGACAAAGGCATGGTTCAGGGGACTGGATGTGAGTAGGGATTTCATTCGTGTGATGTCCAGACTCATGTCCAATCACTACACGTTAGATGCACATCTCCTTCGAATTGGGCTCTCCGAGACTAATCATTGTGCTTGCGGAGAAGGTTATCGGGATATTGATCATGTCGTTTGGACATGCGTGGAGTATGATGTCAGATCTCAACTAATAAATTCTTTGCGTACCCAAGGTAGACTATCCAATATCCCAGTTCGAGACATTCTTGCTTGTCGTGACCTTTCATACATGAAACTTATTTATCATTTCATAAAGAAAATTGGAGTTTCAATTTAATAAAGACCCCTTTTAAGACTTAGTTCTGATCCCAGCTGCGTCCATGAGTTCAACCAATAGCTAAATTAGAATAAAAATTATGTAATGATACAAACAAACTCGAAACAGTTTATGAAATTATCAACAAAATGTCTGAAAATAACAGCTTATTTTATAATTTATAGAAGTTAATCGTTTGGTTCAAATAATATCTCCAAGTAGATTTTATAATTAATGACGAGTTACCTAAAATGATATTTAAGTAATAAGAGAATATGTTTTAATAAATTCAAAACGTTGTGACTATGTTAGAATTAAATTAGGATAAGAATATTATGTAAAAGTGATTACCGATTAGGACCATAATAATAAAAAGAGAAAGTAAACAAAGAGAAACTCGTGTTTGTCTTCAATTGCTTCGGTATCCAATGAGCGTTCTGATTAGTGAAATATCGAGAGAATTTCAGGTTTGACACACCGGCTGGCTCTCAGACACTCAATACACGGTGGTTGGCAGCTGTCCAGTAACAAAAGCTATTCAATCTTTATCGCACAACGTTGCTAGTTGATAGTGACAGATATAAAAAAAATACAAAACTAAATCGACCTTCGGTTTCATATGGAATCGTTCGGATGATTCTTGGTCAAATAAACTCATTTCGGCCATACCGGTCCCCAGTTTTCGGTTTCGGTAATAATGTTCGTAAGTAATATTTATCAAAAAAGACGCCAAAAACAATGTTTTAAGTAGTTACCGTGAATTTAGAACAGTTCTAACATAAATGTTAACAGTTCGACATAATATTTCTTCTGTTGAAAACTTGAACCTTATCTAGCATCCTAAAAATGCTTATAAATTTACTCTAAATAAAAACAAATCAAACAAGTGATAAGCTCGACAACGCAACGGCTCTTCTTTCCATTATGACACGAATTTGTGTTTGTAACGATTTAACTCCCTCCATAAAAAGATGACTTTCGGAAAAAGTTGTTTCAGTTAGATAAAGGCAACAGAAATGGAAACTACTCTGCACAAGCAGATGCAATATCAAGCCTGGGAGAGTAACCTCGATATTCAGGTGTTTCGAGAATACTTGAGAATACCATCAGTGCATCCTGATGTTTGCTATGGTAAGACAATTATAAAAAAAACTGTCATTCCCTACATCGGCACTAACCTAACGCTTGTTTGCAAAAAAAAAACAACAACAACCATAAAGATGAATGCGTGGAATTCCTTCGCCGGCAGGCCGTTTCACTAGATCTAAAAGCGGAGGTGGTGGAGGTAAATCCAGGCAAACCGGTCGTTATCATTTCCTGGCAGGGTTCCGATTCGGCCGCCCCGTCAATTATGCTGAACTCTCACATGGACGTTGTACCGGTGTATCCGGAAAAGTGGACGCATCCTCCCTTCTCGGCCCATATGGATCAGGAAGGGCGAATTTACGGTCGTGGTTCGCAGGATATGAAATGTGTTGGTGTGCAATTTTTGGCCGTGGTTCGGGCTTTGAAACGCGAAGGGGTTAGGCTGAAGAGGACACTTCACTTAACTTTCGTGCCGGATGAAGAAATCGGAGGTGAACTTGGGATGCGGGATTTCGTACGAACGGATCGGTTCAAGGAACTCAACTGGGGATTCGCTATTGACGAAGGGTATGCCATCGAGGAAGACGTTTACCGACTGTTCTACGGCGAACGCTACATCAGACGTTAGTGGAAGGATGAATATGGTTGTGTTGAGAATATTGTACGAGGATGAATGCTTTTTTTTGTTTTCAGGGGCTAACTTTTACATATCTGGCACCCCGGGTCATGGCTCTTTGCTATTGGAAGATACAGCCGGTGAGAAGGCACGCAAACTATTGGACAGAATGATGGATTACCGTGAAATGGAAGAGAATAAATTGAAGAACGATCGAAAGCTAACGATAGGCGATATCACAACGGTGAATCTAACGATGATTTCGGTAGGTGAAGGCTACAATGATGGATGGAATCAAATTCCAATTTTCTTCGTCCTTTACAGGGTGGAATTCAAGGCAATGTGGTTCCACCGGAGATGATGTTGTGTTTTGATATTCGAGTTTCTAATGATATCAGTTTAGAAGCATTCGACGCTCAATTGGAAAAGTGGTGCAAAGAATCTGGCGGAGGCATTCGTATTGAACATGATGTAAAGAATCCCGTAACTGCGGTAACCAAGCTGGATGCTTCGAATCCTTTCTGGGTAGCATTCAAAGGTGCTGTAGATAAAATGAATCTGCGGGTACGTCCCCAAATCAATCCGGGAGCGACAGACGTGAGATATCTGCGTGACTTAGGAATTCCAGCAATTGGATTTTCCCCGATGAATAAAACTCCGGTGTTGCTGCATGATCATGACGAATATTTGCACGCAGAAACATTCCTTAAGGGTATCGACATTTACAAGGAAATCGTTTCAGCTGTTGCAAATGTTTGAACGGTACGAGGCTGTTTTAAACAACACAGCAATCAACATAAAAGTACTTCTATTGTTCTATTTGGCCGGCGGTAGGAAACGAGTCACTTTTCCATTTATTTCGTATCACTTTTCATGTACAATGAAATATACAGTAGTTATATATTGTCTAGTTTATGCTTTCCCGTACTGCCGACATTTTCCATCAGAAGAAATTATTTTCTTTCTGGCATCAAAAGAACCGCTGAAAGTTGCAACTTTAATGTCAGCTCAACCCGATCAACAGAGCATAACAGGATGCGCTCAAAATTATATCTGAGCTGGATATTTATGTCTCATCAAGTTATAAATATAATTCCAAATCAGAAGCGAACATTCAGATATTTTGAGGATTATGGTAAGCAGTGTTGGGAAAATCATGATCAGAAAAAAATCATTTCTTTAGCACTCGTGAAAAAATCACTTCCGAAATTTTCATTCATGAAACAAGCATTTACAAAACTCTGAACCTCTAAGTTCACATGAGATTTTTTGTGTCAGCGAAACTTGATGACGAATTTTCGCCCATAGAAATATCGCTAAAGCGGTAATCGAAAGAAAGAAGAGTCTTCGATGATATTTCGATGCAGAATTTCCTTTACACTTCAGTTCGACACCGAAGTGATTTGTGCAAGATTAAATTATTATATTTTTATCAATAAAAAAAATCTCTTCGGAATAAATTCGCCACTGAAATGCAACTGAGAAATAACGACTGCGATATTTTTGATGCACGTAAGGTGGTCAATATAATTCCAAATAGTGATTAAAGAGACGAAAGGCTGTTTTAATTCCAGCTGGTTGATTACACTGTACTACTTAACACATAGATCAATAAGTCCCGAGACTAACAATGGAAACATTTTTTTTGCAAATTTTTTTTTATTCATCAACATAATCACCTTTTAGGGTTATACAATGGTTCCAACGTTTTTCCAATTTTTCAATACCATGTTTATAAAAAAATTTATCTTTCGCTTCAAAATAAGCTTCAGTTCCAGCGATGACCTTCTCATTTGAGCCAAATCTTTTTCCCTGGAGCATTTTTTTAAGATCAGCAAAGAGCCAGTAGTTACTGGGGGCTAAATCTGGCGAGTATGGGGGGTGGGGAAGCAGATCAAAGCCCAATTCGTTCAATTTCGCCATTGTTTTCATTGTTTGGTTCATTGCTGTTTTTGTTCCATCGAAAGCAATCGCGGCACCCACTTGGAAAAAACCATTTTCATGCTCAATTTTTCATGAAGGATAGTAAATACACTTCCATATGATATCTGTGTCATCTCAGCAATCTCACGGAGCTTCACTTTACGATCTTTCATTATAATTTTTGTCACTTCACTCACATTTTCCGGTGTAACGGCTTCCACAGGTCTACCCGAGCGTTCCGCGTCATTTGTGTCGTGGTACGACCACGTTTAAACTCGACGAACCACCGACAAATCGTTGCTTTTGATGGACAAGAGTCCGGATAACATTTTTCAATCTATTGTTTCGCGTGAACGGTGTTTTTACCCATTGAAAAACAATGTTTTATCAAAACACGAAACTCGGTTTTTTCCATTTTTTAAACAAACTACAAAACGACTTTACTCCAACCTCGATAACTCAGCTGTTTCTTGTCGGATCGACTTAAAATTTTGATCCGTTTCAAGCAAAGGTTAGTACTCTAGAAAGACGTGGTTACTGGTTTACTACGAGCGCCATCTCTGCTTTAGTCTAGGGACTTATTGATCCATGTGTTATTTAGATAAAACCCTAGTAAAACGCTGTTTAGCATGAAGTAACAGGAGCGCAGCATTGTGCTTGTCTCAAACACACAGCAGGCGCAGTGTTTGAATTGGCGTAGCGATATTCTGCACTCCTGTTACTTCTACGTATGATGTTCAAGCTAAATCGGCTAATTACTAAAAATGAGTACTGAAGTTTTCTGATCGATATTTTTTTTGCCTGAAAATCACTTGGGAAAAATTGTCGCGATTTTCGAAACGTTATTTCTCAAAACTGGTAATAAGTCTAGTAGGCAGCAATTATAACAAGGGCCGTTATGTTTCACGTAAAAATGTACTACAGAATTGAAGAACTACACGGAAAGAAATCCTTTAGTGTTATTATGACTTTCTCATATAACTCATGTTTTCATAATTATTCTTAGGGATCCATCAAAAAAAATTTTTTTAATATTGTACAAGAACAAAAAAGTTGTTTCATACATTAGCATAACCTTTTCAATTTTTAACAGCTTTGACCCAAGTGAATAGAAATTCTTCGTTTTTGCCTTTCTCATATAGAAAGGATATGCAATCACTGTGAAAGCCGATTTTTAAAACGGGGCTCAAAGGGCGCATTCGACTCAGTTCATCGAGTACACAAAGTTGCTGTGTGGGTGCGTGTCTGTGTGTATGTAACAAAAATTCGGGAATAACGGGGTAAAACGTGCAAAAAAAATGCACTTGACCGCTTCACCGATTTTCTTCAACTAACCATAGCCTAACCATAGCCTGCTATTGAATTTCATATGGATTCGACTGTCGGTTCCGGAGTTATGGGGTGAAATGTTCAAAATGAGCTAGAAAAGTGCACTCGATTTTCTCAGAGACCGCTCATCCGATTTTCACAAGCTTAGGTTCAAATAAAAGGTGTTACAATTCCATATAATTCTACCAAATTTCATCCGGATGCGAATTCCGGTTCCGAAATTACAGACTGATAAGTATAAAAATTTCATTTTCAGGAGTGTGTTTTTATACATGACACGAAAAAATCGAGTAAAATATATTCAAATAGCCGTATAAATTTGTAATAAGACAGGTATGGTTAGAACATGACCAAATACGTTGACTTTGGGTCCTCGTTCCTGGTACTGAAAGTACCGAAAAAGTGCTCATGTGTTCCAAACCGAAAATCAGTGGCGTCTCGTCCTCATGTGCACCTCGTGCACTGCACAATCAAATTGTATTATATAATTTGTTAATCAATTATTTTGTAGATTTTTAGATTTTAGATACCGAATGTTAAATAATGAGAGACTTCACAGCATAATATGCACAAATTCACCCTAAGCTACTTGCGTTTGCTGGTCAATGACAGCAAAACAATCTGTTTATATCGCTTTGCTGTAGGCGTTCTGAACTCGAGCATTTTGTCTTGTGCACCGAAATTGCGTGTATTTACACTCATCTCATATACAACTAACTTAAAATTTCAATTAGTTCAAGAGTTACTGCACAGATTCAAGCAAAGAAGTAATTACTCAACTCAGCTCTAAGATTTGTTGTTTTCTCTGTCACGTTTGGCTCTGTGAGAACTTGTATGCACACCTTCAAGAGAGGCTTCAGTGACTTTTGCTTATGGCAGTTGGAAACAAATTGATGTCTCAGTTGCAACGTCCAAGCGGTTTTATTGATGAAAGTTTCTCGATTTTATTAATGAAGTTCACTCGCCATATAGAGCATCGAATTCTTCTATTGCATCGATGATACGAAATAACTTCAATAAAAACTTCGCCTCCAAAAGTACATTACTTCATTGTATTGAAAAACACAAGCGAGTATCCATTCCTGAATCTTTAATTTTCACTTACAACGAACTGTTACATATGATTTCATACCACATAAGCAGTGCACAACCCGTAAATTTTGTCACGAGACGCCACTGCCGAAAATCACTCCAATTTCTCAGAAACGGCTAAAACAATCTTCGCAAACTCAAATTCAAATGAAAAGTTTTATGTTTCCTTATGTTTAATGTAGAATTTTATCCAGATGCGGCTTCCGGTTCCGGAAATACAGGGTAGTGAGTATGAACTTGCTACCTGTCATAGAGACTCATATATAGAAAATGCAACAAAAACGAAAAAAATATCTGAATTTAGTTCAAATTAGGCTAGCTGCTGATCAAACAAACCGATATCGGCTATACCGGTTTCCAGCTCTCGGAAGTACCAGAAATATTGGACGAAAACTTAAAAAACGGAACTCTCTTCATTTTTGCTCACAAACAGCCGAGTCGATTTTCACGAACTTGGACTCAAATAAAAGGTTCGACGTCTATAAAAATAGATTGCTTTCGGCTTTTGTTCGGATCTCACTTTCGGTGCCGGAATAACAGGGTGAGATGTGTTCAAAATTTTTAATCGAAAACACAAAACCTGTTGGCTTAGGCATATGTGGCCAAAACTGTATGTTTTTCCTAGGTGTGGGATAGCTTTTCTAAGAAATTATGAAGGACTGAGATCAAAATAGCTAGCAGTTTCATACGACTCATTAACTTCTAACAAATAATAATAGCTAACAGTTTCATACTACAATACTTGAAATCTGGAATTTTAAATGAACCTTACTCGTAAATTTATTGGTGCAAACGTTGAATAATTTTGAATTCGCAAATGAACTGATTTATAGGATGAATTATCTCCACATTTTAACGAACATTTGTATTTAAGATATAGTCAAATCTTCAAATAAAGTCCGTCTGAGAAAAGTATTTCTGCAGATCTCCATATTAAAGCCTGATATTGGACAAGATACGGAAATTGTGTAAACTTCCGACATCTTATATAGTGTTTAAACTTCAAAAAATTTCATGCGAAACACAACAGTTTTTGTTTTAATAAATTTTACTTATTTGTTATTTGATATTTGCTTCTCTGTTGTTAGAATGGCATCGAAGCAAAAGTCCAAACTACTCGCATTCCAAGCAGTCAAAACTAATCAATGTGGCAACACTAATTGTTACTAATGTTATACAATAATTCGAAGAACGTTTGTCTTATAGATTTTTTTGTATTGGAAAACCCCACTTTTTGAGACATATTGCCCACCTGTTGACCATTTAAAGTTTACTGCCCACTAAAAATAAGCTAGCGCTCACAGTTGGGTAGCAGGGACCAGCTTGGGAATCACTGACTTAGAATGTAACACGCACAGAAAGGAAGTACTTCCATTGATAAAACATTCCCCGGACAATCGACGAAGTTCAGCCTATCTCGATTGTTAATAAAGAAATTTATTGTAAGCAGGAATATAATAAGCTGGAAAAATGAGAAATCCACAAACAATAAAACCGAAATGAAAGTTCCATTTCGATGATTTTTCAACACTACTTGCGTGGCTTCTGGAAGTAGATATCGGAAACTAATATGACTAATTGGTTGACCATCAACCATCAAGACTTGCTAATCAAATCTATATATTTTGCTCTGTTGTTACTAGATTGGAGCCAATCGTACTTCGTTTATTTGTTTATTTGGAGCAGGGAAAAGCCCGGTGGAGTTAGTTTCTGTCAAAGTTGTTCTTCAACAGGCATAAAACCTCCTCTTTTTTGCATCAACAGATTACAATCATCCAAATGATACATTTCACTTAAACATAGTATTTCTAAACTAACTAAAACTAATTAGATAGTAACTCTAGAAACAATTGCTCAACAACGTTTTGTGATAGATTAAAGCTAAATGAATTGGAACAGTGGTTGAATGTTCCGCACATGCTGGCAAAACGCTCGTTATACCCAAAATTAGTTCTAGCATAGGGGGTCCTAAGAAAAGAATAGTTTCTAAGATTACGGCGATGAATATCAATTTGTAAATGCTGTAAGAGCTCGGAGCAGTCTATTCTTGATTGGAGGAGATTAGCCTCAAAAGTAGCCTTGCTGACATCGCGACGGACAGATAACAAATCGAAGTAAATCAGTTTGCATCTGGCATGGTAACTTGAAAAGTTCCAAGGGTTTCTCCCAGGAAGCCGACGCAGAGCAAATCGAACAAAATTTCGTTGAATTGCTTCAATGCGTTGGATATCGTTTTGGCAGTACGGTGATCAGACAACCGAGGCGTATTCGAGGGTAGAGCGAACTAAGGCACAATATAATGCTTTCAAGCAATGTACATAATCGAATTCTTTAGTAACGCGGAAAATGAATCCTAGCAGCTTGGAGGCTTTGGAGATAGACAACTCAATGTGTTCCTTGAAATTTAACTTAGAGTCCAGGAGAACACCAAGGTCCTTCACAGACGATGTACGTTCCAGAACAAATTGTGAAATATTATAGTCGAAACTGACTATAGACTGTTTGCGACTAAAAGAGATGACGTAGCATTTGGATGTGTTCAAATTCATTCTGTTGATATTATACCAGTTAGTAAGATTATTTAACTGCCTTTGTAGGAACTCTGCGTCAGCTGTGGATTTGATGACATGTAATAATTTAAAGTCATCGGCGAACGATAGTTTCATGCGCTTGATCGAAAAATTTAGATCGTTGAGATGAAGTAAAAATATAAACGGTCCAAGGTGGCTTTCTTGAGGAACTCCAGAGATAACGGCGAATGGTAAGGTTGTACAGTCCCCTATTTTCACTATCATTTCGCGACCAGTAAGATATAAGTGAAGCCAATTCAGAAACGACCCGTTCAATCTTAGTCTATTTAACTTTGAGATTGTTATTTTATGATTAATCTTGTATTCAGAATCTACTTGTAGTCGTGATTGTAACGAACGTATGTGTTATAAAATCCAGAGCAATAATTTCAAACAGCTTAAAACCGGGCACAAAGCTGCTATTCCCCGTACTCAGCCATCTGTAGCATCTGAGGAAGTCAGATCATAACAAAAATCCAACGATAGTGTAAGCAAATATAACTTTTTCTTCGATTTTGCGAAAATCGAAATTTGCGAAATTCGGTTTAGTCATCTCCTAGTAAATTAAGTGCACATTTTTATCAAATACGCCGGTCTATCGACACAAATTCACGTACAGGCAATTTACTCATTTAACGAACTGGTTCGAATGTTATATGAAAATACAAGGAAGAAAAATACTGAAACACTTTCATTCATTACTATACTTTACTATATACTCTGCTTTGCGCTTCAAATTGAACTGCTCTGCACTGATGAGTCGAAGACGAAACGTACAGAATAGTGAAAACGGTTTTGTTCCCCTTCAAAATGGCTTTTAGCCAAATCCAAAGAAAAACCTAGCATTCATTCGTTTTTTTTCTCCAGATCCAGTAAGTAGGGTAACAGAGGTATTTTGGCCACTTCATATATTTTGGCCCACCTAACAAACTTTATGGATTTAATCGATGCTAAATAACCCATATTGGATCAATTTGAAGCCAATCACATTAAATTACCTATTGCGGAAGGAGTTTTCAAAGATATTACAACATTTGGTAGATATTTTTACAAAGTGGGTCAAAATAAAATCAATCCTAAAGTGGGCCAAAATACCTCTGTTACCCTACCTGTAAGAAATATGTATCACTCAATTTAGTCATTTCCGTCAATTCACAATATTTCTTCATCACCCAAAACAAAGAGCTTGCTCATAGTTCTAAAATAACACCATTGTTATTCATGTACAGGTAGAAATGATAGTGGCATACACTAGTTGTTATATGATGCAAAAAATGCACCCACTATCAGTGGGCTCTCATACCCTGATTCTCATGAATTCCAGGTTCGAAACCAGTTGTCTTTTTTTGGTAAGCCCAAATTACCTAAAAGTATGCAATTTCATCTTTGAATCACGAAATATCTTTCAAGATTTGCACGGTAAAACCTTTCCCCCCAATAAAATAGGTAACAACAATTGAAAAGTTGTATAAAATTTGTAACAAACTTAGATATAATATTGATATTTACATATGAGAGATTGTAGCTGAGGCTAAATTGAGTTATAATTTTAACTATTAACGAGGCCAAAGTTATGACTAATTCAGCTAGACAAAAAAAATTTCAACAGTGAAACAACCTCAGATAAAATTTTGTTCTCTTTTGTTGATCGGGTATCTATGAAGAACAGGCACCGTATGACGTGCAATGTGCTAATTTTTCAGGCAATGTCTTCTTTTTCTGGCGAGTGAAAAGCTTACCGGTACGAAATGTGCTTCACTTGAACAATAGGCATTCACGTAAATGGCTATTCAATGGGGTTGTTTTGGGGAAAAAATAACAAAGCAAACGAATTCAGTGATGTTGCCAAAAATGCGTTTTCGCTTGTGATTGGATTCTGTCAAACAAAGGCGCCGTATTTTTCGAATAATTGAAGTTCAATGAAAATAGAGTGAAATATATAAATACAACAGATTTTTATATAGTATAAAATTGCAAAATAGGTTAAGGTTCCCTTCCCCGACCCGACATTGAGTTCAATGAAAACAGTATAAAAAGGGGATAGCGTGCACAGCTTCAAAGTCACTGCCATCAATGTCCAGACGGGCGTAATTGCCGTTCCCCAGTCGGGTGCCTGTAATATTCACTCTACATATATGGTTCAATGTTGACCAGGATACTCGAAGAACCACTTTTTCCAGACGGATACGAATCAATAATACAACATTGCGTGACTGACCTAGGCAATTTTTGTCCCACAGAATAGATGCACTTGATGGCTTTTGTCTTACCGGGCTCAAGCTAAAACTCTGTTGGTGCTGTTATGTGAATAATTTTTTCCGCTAACTAATCATTATCTGAACAGAAAGACTTAAGTATTCATGAGAACAATGTATACTAGGTCCGCAATAAAGTAGTGATTTTATTATTTTTTCTTTGTCGATCAGTTGCGGAATTTTACGAACGAATTGGCATTCGGGTGAACTAAAGCATTCGTTTTCCTTTGCAATTTTGAAATAAATGTTTTCCGGCTTCATTACCGTCTATATCATTTTTACAGACGTTGAGGTCTTTGTTAGTTCAAGCAGAAGTACTTTGTAATACAATGGATACCGATGATGGTTTCATTGTTCTAGAGAAAATGACGCTGTTCTTCGACGTAGATAACGTAGGGAACAGTTTTCTAAAAATATTAACATATAGCCAGCTGATGGTCGAAGGTGACAAGTGATTTGCATGAAATTCTAGTGTTCTGACAGAAAGTCACATAAGGTGGTGCAGCATTATCTTTCATATAAACAGGTTTGTGGTATTTAATTTTCTCATGCTCCACCGGCAGCTTTACTTTAATTTGTTTTGCTCATTTCGAAATCGTCCTATCCTATATGTCTGTGTATGTGTGTGTGAAACTTTCAAAGATTTCACTCTCCGCTCAATTTTCTCGGAGATGGCTGAACCCATTTTAACAAACTTAGATTTGTTTGAAAACTACTGTTGGGTTGTGAATCAAGTGCAAATATTAATTGGTTGTAATTTCCGGTTCCGGAGATATAATACCATAAGTGACGTAACCGACAACATGCATTTTTTCTTCCGCTTAACTTTTCGGAAATGGCTGAACTGATTTTAAAGAACTTTTTTGAAAACTATTATCAGGTTGTAGACCATGTTCAAATGGCTGTCATTCCTGGTTCCGAAGACATAATGATTTTAATGAAATAACCATTGAAAACGTAAAATTTTTCTTCCGCTAAATTTTCTCGGAATGGCTAAAGCGATTTTCACAAGTTTAGGCCCGTTTAAAAGCTACTCTTGGGTTGTGAATCAAGTTCGTAAATCAATTGGCTTCTGTTTCCGGAGGTATAACGGTATAAGTAACGTAGCATTAGCATTAGCATTAGAGACCGCCCGTGTGTTGCTACTCCGTTATTGATCTGAACCAATTGAGATTGCAAAATGATTTTTTGAAGTAACATGTTTGGGAATAACACATTGTTTCACACTGTGCAAACTGTATTGAACCATGCATGCTGATCAATACCGACGCCGGCCACGTCCGAATGCAGATCTACTTGGGAGGGAAAGGATTGTTAGTTCGATGCATGTTGCTACTAAGAACCGAGGAATCCTCTGCATTCCCACATGCATCACAGGAGAGGATACTTTGTTAGTAAATGTTTTAATAATGTTATCATGTGTTTATTGCTCTGGGTAGCCGGCTACCAAGAATGTTTTAAAGTATTATCGTTTTATGTGTTACTTTGTGCTGGCAATATAATGCACGAAACAGTCAATCTCCGAAATTGACAAAACTCCGGACAGCCGGCTGTCGAGGATGCAGTCACTCGTTTATGCATCTACTTTTCGCGTTTTTTTAGTCATGCAAAAAAAAACAGACAAAAAAGTTGATTCATTGCATTGAAATATTCTAAACAGTTATTATAAAATCATTTTAAATCACCAAACAAAGGTCAACAGATTTCACACGCGTCTTGATTCTTTATTATTTCCGCTTTATTATTTTAATTATTTATTAAAATTATTAATTGGTTATATTAGTTGATCTGGGCAGCCGGCTACCGAGAAAAATATTAATTTACTGTTTGAAATATTAATATCAAGTGTTTTTTACTATGTATTCAATATACCGATATATGTTATCTCTGTTATTAACTTTGTAATATAAACGGATTTGCGCAATGGTTGATTTTTATCATTCATTTTATAATCCTGAAAGACAATCAATAACATGGAAGAAGAAATCATTCCTAATAAAACTTTTCTCCGAAGCTAGACGGAAATTGATAGGTTGAATAGAGAGATGATTTAGTAAAATAGAGAAATCAGAAATAAAACATTGAATATATCTGATAACTGAAAGGAAAAAGAAACTCCTGCAATTGTCGCCTTTTACGACATGGAAGCAGGAACCCAGTGGATCTATTCTTGGTTCATTTTTTTTCGCCGGATTCCACACGGCATCTAGGCTGGTACAGTCCGGAGAGAGCTAATAGGTACTATCAATCTCCTAGTGGACCCCAGCCCCTGTATAACGGTATAAGTAACGTAACCGACGAAACGGATATTTTGCCTACGCTCAATTTAATCAGAGCTGAACAGATTTTAGCAATCCTAGGCTCGTTTTAAGCTACTATTGGATCATAGATTAATTTCGAAAATCAAATTGCAGATACTTCCGGCTCCGAAGATATACGCCCTTATCTTGAATAACGTATTGCTTTTCCGATCGAGTCCTAGTTACCTTTGATTTTCCTAGCGTTATTAGGAATACGAATGAAATACGATCGAAAAAAAACGATACGTCGTTATTCAGAATAAGAGTGATAATCGTTAAAAGGACGTAACCGACAAATCGCGTTTTTGCTATCAGCGCTAAATTTTTCAGAAAGTTACCAATGACCAAGTTCAAATTGATATCTTTGGTTTCGATAATGTTATCGGATATACGACGTAAGTGCTTTTGCTAACTAACCGAATTAGACTGAATAAATTTGTTTAAAAAAAGCCCAAATTCGTGTCATAAGTTATCGTAATGAACACATGTTTTAATGATACTGTTTGAACGACTAGAAAAAAACATTATCACACAACTAGTTAGAAGAGGGGTTTTCTTATCATATTTTTCGGTCAATTTCTGAGTTTTTGAAAAAGCGTCTTAGTTATTTTTTAGGACGTCCAATCTATTTTTTACTTTTTTTCGAAATCATTTTTCCTCCTGTAACCATTCCCGCGTTACAACGGGTTGTAGCTCATTTCTACAATCAAAATGCAATCCTTCTTTTTCAAAACATCCGTCCTTAGTCAAATTGGTCTCTCCATTCGTGTAAAAAAATAGTTTGTCATATTGAAGATCTGTGCAAAGTTTCATCCAATTCGGAGCAGGTAGATCCCAATTTCGCCACCTTTTCTGCAACTGAAATTCTAGTGCAAACTTTAAACTGGGCCCATTTATGGATCCAGGATATGCCTTTTCAATTCCCCACCAGACGAACTAGTCTATGTTGAATAACTGCACATTGGTGTAGGCCAGGAATTGTGTATTGATCCTTTCACCATGTGCAAATGCGTTGCTGAAATATTTAAAGATAGTAAGTAGAACTTATACATACTTACTAAATATGGCTGATGGCTTTTTCTTGATTTCAGTATAAGTTACCAACATTGTTGAAGTTATCATAAAAAAGTAAAAGCAACGAATTTCTGGAAAAGTTACAAGCAGTCTACAATGCTACATTTAACATGCAACTAAACTACTAGGTGTTTCGGACGATGTTGTCCATGCCAGAAGCTGCGGCTCCAGAAGTTATAAAAAAGGACATGATTTGGTCATCATATGTTCAAAACTGCATAAGAGATCAAATTTGATTAGTAGATTGCTTCTCCTTCATAGATTATCCATTGGGGTGTATCCTTCTCCATTGAGTAAGGATAAAGACAGGCCCTGGAACCGCGACAGCATCATTCAATCTGTCTTAAGTTTCTGCTAATGCCCAGGGAATTAGAATAATCTAAGATTTCATAAGTGAAACGAAATGAAACAGATCAATGTAACTCGTCTCTCTATGGTCGGAGCTACAACAAAAAATATTCAGTTAATAACAATTAAAAGTTAAAAATGGGTCGAAAATCAAGAAATAGCCGCCATTTTGTTTTTTCTTGGTGAAAATGTTTCATTCCAGCTCCGAACATAGCCAATTCGATACATATTATTAAACTTTTCGCTTTCCGAAGATTGGTTTCTAAGAAATGATGACACCCGACAACAAATCGAACGAGTTTGAGCAGCTGTTTTCAAAGCCGCCATATTGAAAAATTAAAATGAAAAATTTTTCTTATGTTTTATATATGTTTTTATCTGTAAAAAGTATAACTTTGAGAAATATTGTTTTTGGAGAGCGTTCAATTGTTTTGCTAGGAATTTTTCTTCAACATTACTGTTGTAACAGATCGGCTGAAAAGTTCGTATCGTTTCTATGAGAGGGCGCCACTAGAATTAAATCCATACCATTTTCAGTTAGTACCAACCTTAAAAAAATACGTGTATAAATTCGACAGCTGTCTGATTATTAATTTGTGAGATATTGCATTTTGAGTGAAGCTACTTTTGTTATTGTGAAAAAAATGGAAAAAAAGGAATTTCGTGTGTTGATGAAACACTACTTTTTGATGAAAAAAAAGAGCTGCCGATACCAAAAAATGGCTTGATGAGTGTTATCCAGACTCTGCACCGGGCGAAGCAACAATTCGTAAGTGGTTTGCAAAATTTCGTACTGGTCATATGAGCACCGAAGACGATGAACGCAGTGGACGTCCAAAAGAGGCTTTTCCCGTAGAAAACGTGATAAAAATCTACAAAATGATTTTCAATGACCGTAAAGTGAAGTTGATCGAGATAGCTGACACCCTAAAGATATCAAAGGAACGTGTTGGACATATTATTCACGAATATTTGGATATGAGAAAGCTTTGTGCAAAATGGGTGCCGCGTGAGCTCACAATCGATCAAAAACAACAACGAATTGATGATTCTGAGCAGTGTTTGGAGCTGTTATATCGAAATAAAACCGATTTTTTTCGTCGATATATAACAATGGACGAAACATGGCTCCATCACTTCACTCCGGAGTCCAATCGACAGTCAGCTGAGTGAACTGCACGCGAAGAACCGAACCCAAAGCGTGGAAAGACTCAACAATCGGCCGGTAAGGTTATGGCGTCTGTATTTAGGGATTCGCATGGTATAATTTTCATCGACTACCTTGAAAAGGGAAAAACCATCAACAGTGACTATTATATAGCGTTATTAGAGCGTTTGAGAGACGAAATTTAAAAAAAACGGCCTCGTTTGAAGAAGAAAAAAGTTTTGTTTCATCAAACAATGCACCGTGTCACAGGTCGATGAAAACCATGCTGAAATTGAACGAATTGGGCTTCGAATTGCTCCCTCATCCACCGTATTCTCCAGATTTGGCCCCCAGTGACTTTTTCCTGTTCTCAGACCTCAAGAGAATGCTCGCTGGTAAAAAATTTAGAAGCAATGAAGAGGTAATCGCTGAAACTGAGGCCTATTTTGAGGCAAAGGACAAATCGTACTACAAAAATGATATCGAAAAGTTGGAAGATCGCTATAATCGCTGTATCGCCTCTGATGGCAATTATGTTGAATAATAAAAACGAATTTTGGCAAAAAAATGTGTGTTTCTATTAAACGATACGATACTTTTCAGACGAACTGTTACACTCAAATAAATGAAAACGGTGGAATGGTTTCAAACGTCAAAGTGAATATTTTACGTGAGGAATATGAATGAATAGAATCATCACATACAATTTACGTGAATTGACCTAACGTCAAACAATCTACGTGAATTTCCAGTGCGAAAAAATCGATTATGATAATGATAATTTTTTAGTGTAGAAAAATGGTTATTTTCTTCAAGTGCTCTACACTAAAAAGGTTTACAAAAAAATCATGTTTTAAAAGTTAGTCTTACGTCGGATTGGTCTCTTAATCCATGAATAAAATAAATGGTTTGTCAAATTGAAGCCTTGTGCAAAGTTTTATTTGAATCGAAGTATGTGAAGTCTGATGAACTGCTACACATTTCTGCAATTGCTCAGGACCATCTAATGGCCAGGAAGATTCTGCCAAGCATTTGGTAGGTATGAAACAAAATGCAGCCAGCATATAGTCCGAATCAGGTATCAAGCGATTATTATTTTTCTTAGTATTAAGAAATAGAAATCAAGATCAATTAGTAATTATAAATAGAGACCCTTTACTAGATAAACCTATGAGAGAACTATAATGAAACGGACCATAGAATGGCAACAAACTATAAAACAAAACGGTGCATTTTTGCTACAAATTGTACCATTCGAAACAGGCTAAATGAAATCTTGAAGTTCACGTAAAAATAAATTTTTTTTTCTCAACCAGTTAAATTGACGGTTGATGTCAAAACAATTAGTTTAACTAAATTCAGGTTCAAGTTAGCAATGTCACCTACGTAAGTCTATTTTATTTTTACTCGTGTACTCAACAAGATTTCTTTCGATTCAACAGAGAAGCTTCTATGAAAAAAAAAAAACAATTGAAGCACAAGTGCCAGTGGCCGAGTCGAGAATAACTGCTATAAAATTAGAACAACGCCGGAAAAAGCAAAACCAAATTACTATTATAGAACGTATGACATTCAGAACCAATTTCTTCGGAAAGTGACGCGTTGAAAAAAGAAACGGATTCTTTATATAATCGTGAACTCGGTTTATTTCAATTTTAGCGCCACTGACAGAAACAGCGCGATGATTTGTTTTCGGTTACGAACACCGTGTCAATAAATAGCCAAATGATAGTATTAGCTTTACGTTTGCTTAGTGATTTATGCTGAACTGCTAAGTTGAACTGATTCTAAAACCAGAACGAAAGATTGATAATTTATAAAATTCGTTAGTTGTGGGGTCATATCGTGCCGGTCAGCCGACTTGTGTTCTCGTTTCCAACATCAAACTTCACCACTTCGTACGGCAGCAACTACCAATCTTGCTACCGGTTGCGTTCCAGATTGCCTTGATTGCTTTTCCCGGTAGGTGTAGATAAAGAGGTGCGCTTTATCATCGTACAACGTAAAACATGCTCGGATGCACTTCATTAACGGTGGCTTGCATGATGTAGCGATGTAGCTATTGGGGATGTGATTGATACTGACGATAATGGACGGTTAGTTAACGCTACGGGAAGTCGGAAGTGCACACCTCTTAGAGACGCGCCACTTGCTTCTCCCTTGAGTTTTACCGGTGCCGGTAGGCTGCGGTTTTGTTTTGATGCGCTTTGTGCTTCAATTCAGACGACACGGGAAAAACCTTTTTGCCGTATCTTTCAGGGCGACAAATGGTTTTTTTTCTACTGTGTTGGAGTTCATCGATTTCTTCAGTTCTGATTAACTTGTCAGGGGTAAGCAACAACAGATATGTTGAGAAAAATTTCCTAGATCATACATTTGTATATTAATGAATTAATAAAAATATAAACATTCAGCTTCTTGATTTATTCCAACCAAAAACCGAATCGTTTTTAAAAGTGAGAGATTCCACGAATAAAACCGGTTCGCACATGCGACCTTATCGAATTCTGCCATTTTGGGCACGGACGTGATGATTTCATCCGGGCAGCATTCACCAACTGTGGGCTCGTCAAAAATTACGTCATACTATTGTTAGCAATAATTATCGCACGCACTCGGACTCGGTATTTTCTACACAACTAATTTTACAACGGTGCCCTCAGCCGAACGCAATTGTTGAATGACATATGCTAACAAGTTTCCATATAAGTAGCTCAACGAGCCGTCGTGAATTAATTAAATTCCTTTAAGCTTTCTCGTGTCAAAACTTGTTCAAGCATGTTTAGTGAAGGCTAAAGAACATTATGAGTGTTGACGGCATTCAACTAGGTTACTCAGAATATCGTTTACCAACAGACAGACAAACTGGACAAACTTACCTTCATTCTCCTCATCAATCTTCAACGCTTTCGAAATATACTCGAAAGCTCTCCTGTGGTGATGTTTTTGTTTTGCCAGGAGGGGATCGCCCGGACCAACCTGACTTCCACTGGCCGATCTGTGCACGGACATTTCTCGTCCTTCACCGTTCAGTAGGACACCACTGCTCGAGTACTGCAGTGGATGCGATTGTACTTGTTGTTGCTGTTGTTGCGGATGGTACTGCTGCAATTGCAACTGATGCTGCAGATCGTGCGGCGACTGACTAGAAGGATGGTGTTGGTTCTGGTCGTTGATTACGATTTCGAGACCACAATCCTTCTTCACTGGTTTGTAAACAATTTTGGTGGTGAAATTATAAATGTATCGAAAAACAATGAACAATTGGTAAAGCAGGGACCGCAAAATATTGAACACAAAAATAACTGGGAAAGAAATTATGTAAAGGTTTTGTTTGTGCACGGTATCACATCGTTGGGTGCCAGCTGAACCGTCGTCTATAAGGGGTGCTCCGGAACTTCCTTCGCCACCCTCGTTGTCGCTGGCTTCGTGTTGTTTACTAATGGTGCGTGATTTTTTACTCGGCGATTTGCCAGCATTGCTCAGGGAGTATTTATTGCGAACCATCTAGTTAGCAGCTGTTCCGCAGACACAGTGCGATTCCCACAGCTGCGCCGCAACTATCCGCGAATCCTGGACAATTTATCTCCTTTGTTTGACTGACAACGGCATAGGAATTCTGATGCACAAAATTTTCGTTTTGAGATACACACCAACACAGCTAGATAGCACTCGAAACAAGGAACACCAGTAAAGAGCTGTGGAGAAACTCAGGGACAATTTTTATCCTGAAGAGTGCCACCCTACCCTTCCAGCTATGCTAATCAGAACATAATTTTTCTTTCACTACAGAAAGCACAAAAAAATTCTTTAGCTATGCACTACACTACTTTTTTTTCCAACGAGGAAAATAAACTTATCACTAAGAGACCACTACACTATTGCCTTTATTTGATATTGTGGCCACATTTCACAGGCTTACATTAAGGAAACAACCCAAAAAACGCAGATTACCTAGACAACGAAAAGTGGTCTCGACTAATCTACTAGAATGAACAAATCTGACGAACCGACGTAACACGAACGGACGACTGTCGGATTACTAATGTCGAGCTTCAATCCGAAACGAAATCCTCACAGCAAACAACTATTTGTGCGAATGAGAAAGCATTACTGAGTTTTCGTTGCGTAAGGGCTATTCGCTGACAGTTGAAGCTATTTAAAAATGTTAATGCCACAGTTGATCAATACAAAAATTACACTGCCTATCATTATAATCACAAATAAAGTAATCCGCAAAATAAAATCACATTATCAGATCCGAATGAATTCCGAATCGGCGAGAAATTTTCATTCGGAATGCCAAATTAATTTTACCTACTACCGGGAATCTGTCGGAATTGAGAGTGACTGAATTGTCAATTCGTTTCGTTCTTATTCTTTGCCGATTTTGCACGTTTTCGTGCTGATTTTCAGTTTATTTTTAATTAGAAACATTATATAACTGCATATATAAATTTAAATCTTCAAGTTTTTTGGATACACAGTACTAGTGAATAACAGACCCTGTCAGTTTAGAGCGAAATCAATCTTCAGATCAGCAACGCCATCGCACAGCATCACATTCAACATATCATGTCAATTGTATGGGTGCGCAGTGCTGCTTTTGGCGCTCTCGAATTTGACATTTCTCTCCCCTACTTCTATGTACGAGATTCGATGCGGACTCACCTGAGCGCGTCATGCTCGCAAAAAAGGATGTTGCCAATGATTTGTTCGGGAATTGTGAGAGCTGGATATTTTGTTAATTTGATGTCTTTGTAAATAACCAGTTCTTCTTAGAATTCCAGCATTAACTAATGAAATTCGTTGGAAAGTAACAAAAAGGCCTACCTTAGTCAGCATCATCTATTCCTCTAGCTGGAGTGTAGTGAAAGGGCGTAAGTCGCCTAACTTTTCCACTAACACATTCATAAAATGAGCGAATATTCAATGACATTTCTAATGTTACTGCCAATCGGGTTTGACATTGTAGTGGAAGTTCTGGAGAACGATGGCCGCTCGAGAATTATTTTAACATCAGATGAAATAGAGAACATTTATTTTTCTGTTACTGTTATGACAGACCCTCCGCGACGGTCTACACACACAAAAATTATTAAATAATGAGTTATTAAGTTATCTTTGATTATTATTAGTTCAGTTTATCTTTGAAAGAAACTATGTCTTTTTCTGTAAAAATAATAAACTCCCTGCAAAGCAGAACCGATAGGTTTTAATATCACATGAACAAATGCATAATTTCCTATCAAAATCATTTACGAAGTACGAAGTTCATAACAAACGAATACAAATAATGCCAACACTCAGCTGCTTTCGTTTGAGAAAAATGAACCGATCAGTATTCACTATGGGAGAAAGTTTCACAATTCTGCATTTCCAAGGGCCTTGGAAATATTATTTTCCTTCGTTGAAATATCGAAATCTTTAATAATATAATATTGGTTCAATCATAGACTCGCATACGAACTGTGTGTAAAATTTAGCCACCAGAAAAACTTGCAGATGTCGTCGCGGTCGATTTTATTTTAGTTACTGCATTCACATGCATGTCCCGGGTCGGCGGTTCAATGCATTGCTCACTGGTCTTACGAGCCAGTTGCGGTATGGTCGAGCCCTGACCTGGAAGGATTCGTAATGTCGGTAGGATCGTAGCACTAGCCATGCAAGGGTTCTGTACACTATGAATCGGCTGCGAAGTTTGTTGAAACAGAGAATCATATTCCTCTACACGAATGTAATACCACGGCTTTGATTTGCATTCACATCACAATAAAATGTTTGCTGTAGGTTGAATCCCAAGTTTATTTTTGTTTTACCTTGATTGAATTTCTATGTGATTAAAAGGGCATGGGAAAACATGCGTGTTTCACATTTGTCGAGATTGTGTGATGTGTTTCGATCGGTGTTACTTGAAAATTTCTGTATGTGCAACAGATATTTGTTATCGTTCCGGAACGAAGTGGAATGCTTTGAAAAATCACGACGATTCGTCTAGAAAGTAGCAGCAGTGAGCTCCATTTTCCTAATAAATAGCAAATTTTAAATTCGTCCAAGTTTTTTTAGCCTGTGTATCTGTTACCTGATCTTTAATACTTTTTGAGGTCGTCAGGACCGAATGAAAATAGAGCCTCATTTCAAGACAGTTATTCCGAAAATCGCTTCACTGTTGAATCAATCCGAATTGTGAGCGGTTCTGAAGCGCAGTAATTTTTATTCCGACTTTCAGCTCTGATTCTTTTCATTTGAGGAACAGTGATAAACATCGGCGAAATAATATTAATAGTAGAGTGAGAAGCGGCCCTTACACGAGAATTATTAATGTCATTTTTAAATATTATCAAGTAATGACATTCAAAATTTGTATGGAAAATTTATCATTACTGCCCTTCAACATTCATTGAAAATGACATTTCTTTTTAGTAATGACACTTTTAATGACCGTGTAAGTGCCGCTAGACATGTTTCACACGGTACCAGATATGTAATGAATATTTGTATAATAACGCAGATATAGTCGAAAGAGAAAGTAAACAAAGAGAATCTGTCAACTCTTTTAGTACCTTTTGATATGTTTACGTCGATAATTAAGTTTCAAGTGTATTGAATAACCTCAAAATTGGGATGAAACTGATTAAGGATGGGTATTTCGTGATGAAAACATACCAATCTCTTTGATGATGCTATGCAATTGTGGTTGTAAATAAGATGTCAGAAAGCTTAATAGAAAAACTTCGATATTTTCATCTAAAAATTAATTTCCTGAACGCAATTCATCCCCTCTCAGCAGGCAGCTCTATTTTGTTGATCGTTGAGCGCATGTTGAACGACATACTGCACGAAATATTCGTTCAGTTTACTGGAACGGTTTGTTGTTGTTTTTTCTCTTGCAAAAATATTGTTAAAATTAGGTTTTACCTTCATATAGAAAGAAGATTTGTTCTTATTCTACGTGAAGTAGAAGTATTGTACAGGTACGTAGTGTTAGTTTAAAAAAAATGGCATTCGGTTCAACAGTCTGCTTCAAAATCGGAAAACAAAGGTCCCGTGTTGGCTCCCGTTGAACGATTGATTGGACGTTCCTTGGACCAATGAAGGACCACCGTTGAACGTTTTTTCCTAAGTGGGATTTCCACTGAATCAACAGCACTTTATTTTGAATAGTTTTCTAGCAACGTGTACAGTCTTAATATACTGTGATGATTTTGTTACCAACATGGTCGTTACTCGTTAGATTTGTTTTGCTGTCTTCATCTCCGAAATACTAGGTAATACCGCACGTTAGAATCATTGATAATATTCCCAAAATAACATTAAACAACTCGTTTTGACAGTTCTACTTAGTATAATAATTTTTATTGTAATTGTTATAATTGTATATAAGTCGACCTAAGAAGTCTACCAAGTGACTGCGATTCAGGTTGAGCAATAAAATCCAATACTTCGTATCATGTCGGGAAATTTATCTTCCTCAAATTCAAGCGACGATAGTGATTCTAATTCTAATGACGATGAGAAGGTAAGCAGTACTTGAATATCTGTAATGCGTTATCGTTTTTATGAATTTGTTTTCAAGCCCAAACTCGTAGATGACGATTTCAAGCAGATGTCGTTCGAGGAGCTTCTGCAGTTGAAACGTCGTTTAGGATCCAAAGTTTACAATGAAGCTGTTTTCGGTAAAACTAGTACTGAACATAGGCCAACCCGAAAACAATCCAAACAGAAGAATATGGATCTCAAGAATGACAGTGATTCTGATGGTCCTCCGGAAGAAATGAGTGCGAAAAGGAAAGTTCCTATACTGGGGTTGGTAAAACGGCATGAAAAAAAGTCTACTCAATCTAGCTTTAGAGATCCGCGATTTGCTGCTGATCAAGGTTACTTCAGTGGGCGAAAGTTTCGTGAACAGTACGGATTTATAAATGATCTTAGAACCGAAGAATTATCCAGTTTGCGGAAACAATTAGAGGAAGCATCTGGCCCCGTAGAAGTCGAACGGATAAAATTTGCTATTAGAAGAACGGAGAACCAAATTCGGGAGTTCAAAAAATTGAAAGAACAAGATAACAAACGCAAAAATGAGCGACTAGAGGCTCGGAAGGCAATAGAGCAAGGTAAACGACCGTTTTACGAGAAGAAAAGTACCAAGAAGGCTCGAGAGCTTGTTGAGAAGTTCGACCAACTTAAGGAAACTGGAAAACTTGCCAAACATATAGATAAACGAAGAAGAAAAATCACTGCTAAAGACCGGAAGAAGCTGGATTTTGAAACATAGTTGTTTTGTTGAATAAAAAGTATAAAACATACATGAATTTCTGCTAAAAGTTTCTATTTAAACGGTTTCTTTTATCTATATTACTTGAATAAGCAATCAACCCATTCGAAGCATTTTTGCTTCCCTTTTTTCTTGCAATTCTCTTCGCTGCTCCTCCACAATTTGCTTTCGCTCTTCAAGAAACTGCTGATATTCGGCGGAGTCGAGTTCGTTCACAATTTCAATTCCACATGTACGTGCCACTCCGATAAGGGCATTGCACATTTGTTGCAATGTAAGCAGGGCATTCGGTGGGTCTCTTAATTTGATTTGGGCAATTTCGTAAAGATGTTTTCGTGTGATTTTACCAGCAACCTCCCTACCCGGACACATTGCTGCTCGCTGGATGCCAGCCGCTTGTTTGAGTAGAAAAGTTGCAGGAGGAGCATGAATAGTTAATTCATAGGAACGGTCCGAAGTGACTGCCACTCGACAAGGCAATGGAATTCCTTCCTTATAATCTTTTGTACGCTCATTGAAATCTTTGCAAAATGCTGCTATGTTGATTCCTCGTTGACCCAGCATAGGTCCCAAAGGTGGACCAGCTACAGCCATGCCGGCCGGGATGTTGGTTCGCAGTTTACTACTATGATCGACTTTATCTACCACTTTTTTAAGTGTTTTTAATCTTCCTGCTGCCTTCGACATGATTGCTGTAGCAAGCAACCTAAACCCAATGTGATAAAACTGATTTGACTACTAATTTTGAAGCAACAGCTTACTATTTAGAATATTCGAAAAGTTTAATTGTGTAATGTAAATTATGTTATGCACTTTGACTATTAAGTTTTTTTACTGTCACTGTAAGTGCTAACTTCAAATTAATTTGACAACCGCAGTACTGTTTACAGTGTTTACATGTTCGCCAGGCAGAGATGCCAGATATTTTCATAGAAATATGTATTCTTTGTATAAAAAATCTGTATTAATCTGTATTCACTAATAAAATGAAATTCTTACAACAAAATGATGCTAAGATATGTTATTCCAATAGATTGTGGTTGTAAGATAGTAGATTCAATCAGTCATTACCGCGCTCACAAGAATATTCAACGACGAAGTTTCATTTTTTTTATCCACAACAATTGAATTGTAAACCCATATATTTATCTAGTTAGAAATTGGTTGCTGTCTCTGAGCGTATCTTTTTCCAATAATCTGTTCCATCTTTTCTGTTCGTTTTTCATTCATTTGGCTTCTCCATTATATGTTTCCACTAAGTCATTGCAAAAAAATGAATATCAGTTCAAATTGGTTTCAAATTATAATATAAATGGATTTCCCAGATTTCCATATCAATTTTGATTTGTCCGTTAATTGATAGACTTTTATATCGTCACTGGAATCAAATACTAAAAGATAGCTCAGACAGGAAAGTTAATTTTTTTCTTTCTTACTTTTTGTGAGATCTGTATGAATCTGTATTTAATTTAGGAAATCTGTATAAAATCTGTACTCTGTATCAAATCTGTATGAGCATGTAAAAATCTGTATAATACAGATAAATCTGTATAAATGGCATCTCTGTCGCCAGGAAACTTGGATTACACCAGGGATGCCAGATACTTTCATAGAAAATCTGAGTTACCCTGTGAGCAAATCAACAGTTAAAAGTTCTATATGCAAGATCTATAATAGAACAGAAACTGGAACAAACGTGTCCCCAGCAAGCCGTTCTAGTTTTATTTATTCGACCAGTTCTTCTGTCAAATTTAAAACTGGTCTACGATGCCGTTCTATTTTTTGTATATTTGAAACACGAGTAAAACACTGCTGGGGCTGCCAGTTTTTCTTGTTATGAAATCTAGATTTAAATTTTGTAACTGACATAAATTATGCATCTAGAACTAGAACACTCCTGAACATGCCCTGAAAACAAAATATAATTAGGTCGAAATTTTTATGATGAAATGTTATTTAGAGAATGTTATTCCAACATTTTATGGTTTTTAAATAAGAAATTCAACGAGCGTTCAATATTTATTCTACTACGAAACAATCAAATGTTCGTAATTTTGCATAAACAGTCGGAATCACTAAAATACCGTTTACGATCGAATCAATCACACTTAGGGATGTCGGAAATTTCGGATTACTCGATTATTTAGTAATCGAGTATAATTTTGAAACTAATTGATTGAAATTTATTCGATTATCTGGGTTATTATTCGATTACTCGATTATTCATTCGTTTATTACTATGGGATTTTCTTAATTATTCGATTAGCTCAATAATCGAATATTAGTTTTAAGTTAATCGATTAAATATTACTCGATTATCTGGGTTATTAATCGATTACTCGATTAATCAATCGATAATACGACATCCCTAATCACACTTTCGAACATCTTACATGCATAAGAACAACACTAATCCAACTTTAAGCCATCCGTTCTGGTACAGACTTAAGTTGTAATGAGAAATATTTGATATCATTTGTTATTTGACTTATTTTTTCGCTGATTTTGCATGATCATTCTTATTATTATTATATCATTTATTTAAACCCGGCTATAACTTATACCATGTTCACATTAGTGCTGATATCACTTGATATACCGAGATAATATGCGTATCACGTCGAAGTGTTCACATATGAACGATATGATATCGTTTGACAATCAAGTTGTCATCTTGAATGTTCTCATTGGAAATAAGACCAATAATATCACCTTTTGAAGTTAAATTAATAATCAAAATTTCGCATTTATTGATCTTCGCCTGTAATAATAATGATATGCGTTGATATCGAATTGTATTAGCATTGATTTGAAGAAGTTCACTGATATTTAAATATTTTGTGGCAAACGAGTCTTCGAGTCTTTTTTCGTAGTCGTATTTATATAACAAAAAAAGTTCACGCGTCAACCTTTTCTTTTCTAAGCTAAAAACCGAAATCGGTATTTATCTGTATGATCCGTGAATTATCGGTATTTTAGGAGAACATATTGAGGTCAAAAATTGGTATAAATACCGAGAAATCGGATGATGCGGATGATTAGTAGTTAATATCATTCTGAGATTTTTATGGGGTCATATCTCTGAAAAACAGAGCTGCCATTTATTTGTGGTGTACTGGGTTTGTTTACATATTTTGCTTGAATGTAAAGGAAAGTGATTCAGAATCAATGTTTTGTTAATGCTATTTAGAAAATAAAATGACATTTTCCAAAGGATAATTGTCACCAGTGCAGTAAAACTTCATTCAAATCAATTAAAACCGAATGTGAAACACGCTGACGATCGACGATCTACTGCAGTAAACTTCACACTCTGACACACACAACGTTCGCTGACGTGCCGCACGGTCAGCATTCAGTTCTTCAATCGATTCTCTTCAAATCAAAGCTCAGTTTAAACACCGTCAGTTGGTTTTCTTGAAATATCAAAATATCTCTTTCAATTGTGTGAGAGCGGCCTTCAAATCAGGTTCATGTAAACATTCGAATTTGTTCAAGATAATAGATGAAAGACAAACCAGATAGCTGAATACAACATACATACATACATACATAAATAGTTTCCTCCATCAGCTTTCATTTTTAATACTTTACTCCATTTATAATTCTATCATTCGAACTTGCTCAAGTCAAGATTAATTCGCGTGTTTTTTATAACGACCAATAAGCCATCTATCAACATTCACTTTGAAGAGTAATTTCGAATGACTCGGCACTCGTTGAGAGTAAGTCATAATAGTAAACGGCAGAGAAATGTTTTCTCTTTTGTCTGGTGTTAAATTTAATACTCTATCTTTCAAAGCTCGCTTGAAATTTCTTTCGAAAGTGGAAGTTGACAGGTGGCTTATTGGCCGTTCTCGAAAAAACGCGTGAATTTAATAATATTTTTAGCCGGATATTACGCACGTACTGGACGTCTAAATTTTCCGTGAAGTTGACGTTGTGTGCCTTCAAAAGAATCTTACAATTAATATTGTTGTTCCGTAATCGTTCCATGCCGGTGATAGTCGCCTGATGCCACGTGTGAATCATTCTTACATATTGTTTTGTTTTCATCAGGAAACGTATTGGTTACCCATTTTGCACTAGGGTCGCCGTTCATTTTTCACCGGGCATGGAAACCTCAATGATGTCCACTTAGAGGTGGGTACTTTTCTATATTTTAAGTGTTATTTTTTTTCTAATTTTCACATTCAAAAGCAATGGTGGTGTTCAACTTTTCTGAACATAAAACGACCTGATATTGTGTATTTATACCACTGGAATCTGAAGTCATCATCGTCATAAACCTGAATACAAGTGGATTGATTTCTAAAATGTAATGTAATATTTTCTTCGAAAAAGTTGGCGAAAATTTGGAATTAGCAATACGATGAATTCGATTCGTTCTGCGTAAACGTTTAGAGTTTTACATAGATTAAAAATAAATTTCATATAAACTTATATCAAAAGAGATATTGGATTTGAAAATGTGTTCTCTCTCGAATTAGTAAAAGATTGTACTTTCAGCAGTATTTACAGCTTTTGTTCTGTAAAGTGTGCATGGAAAAATGTTTAATATATTTGGGGTTGTTTGAATTAGTGTACTAATTGGAAAAGCTATCATATGTGTATAAAAAAATTGTAGTGTATTAGCACAGCTAACAGATATACAAGCTCGAACAAAATTTTTCAAAAACAATGTAAATTTTAAATTTGCTGTACTTTGGAAACACATCTGCCACCTACTCGACTATTCGTCGCGATCTTTCAAAACGTTCCACTACATTCCGGAGCGATAACAAAATCCTCCTGCCTGTTATATAAATATTCAAACTACAACCATTTTAACACTTATCACACGATTTCCCTAAATGTTAAGGGCAACTTTTTTCCACGTCGCATAAATTACACTAGAATTCGATCGGAATAAAAAAAGAAGAAACTTGTCATTTTAACCAACAGCAAAACAAAAATCTAGCGAGAAGTGAATCTGTCGAGATACCTTGAACTAATATCTGTTCTAGACATCGAGACTCACCGTTTAGCCATGTGCTTAATCTTGAGCACAAAATCGTTTTATACAAAATTTCAGTACACGTTGGCGATTGATACTTGGCTTCGTAGAGGTAAGTCGCAATTATTTTCAATTTTTTTAACGATTTGATCAATTGTTATTACGATAAAATTTGTAAAAACTGTAGGTTGCAAACAGGCACCATTGCACTGTGGCGCCTTTCAGTCGGCATGATTAGTTCGATGTACCGATTCTACCGAGTAATCAATCTGTCAACTATTATTCTCATGTTTGATTTTGTTTAGCAAAGGAGGCCCTTACACGCTAGTAATGTCATTACTAGCAAATAGTTCCAGTTTCAATGATGGTTTGCGCAACATAATAATGAAAGTTTCACACCAAGTAGTAATGATACTTCCTAGTAATACCATTTCTAGATTCTCATTCCCATTGAGAATAGCTAGTAAACTGAAAAGGGATATATGCTAAGCTCCCTGGCGACAGCAGTGATTATGGATAGACAAGCAGCGAAACGAAAGCGGAATCAAAACAAATAGCATACAGCACGTGGAAAAGCAAATTTTCTAGCACGCACAGAAATTCTTCGCGACACGAACCGTACCGAGCATGAGTTCTTCATGTGACTTGTTGAAGCTAATTGGGAAAGTAACGAGTATCCGAGCAGGCTGGTATTATGTTGGGTTGATCTTCGAACTAGAGCTTTTTCATTCTTTAACGTAGTTCTAAACTGACATTTTTTACAAATAACATACACCGTTCATTCTTTTTACAGGAAAAAGATCACAGTTAGTACGTTTTGATCGTTTTTTTTTCCTGATTTCCGCTTGTTCAACATGATATTTGTAAGGGAACGGGGGGCAAAGCGGGGTATGGTACCAGCTACTAAAAAAAATGGAATTTCGTATTGAAACACTCTCGAACTTTACATTTTGTTTTGTCACAAATGAAAAATTATAATGAATAATGTGGTGTTGGGACAGAACAATATATATATTGTGTATTCGCCGAATCAATATTGAATTAATGAATCGTACGTTTATTTCTTATTCAAAACTCTGAATTGTTGCGGACTATTTGCGCATTCAATAAACGTAGAAGCAATGAGTATAGAATTTGTATTAAAAGCCATTGGTTCCAGTATATTTCTGCTATATTGGGCATAAAAATACGATTTTGTGTGCCATAGAAGATTAAAAAGGAACTTTAAATGTGGATGAAATAATCTAATTGGCGTTATACTGTTGAATTCGTTCATGTATTACAATGGAGGGCTTAAACATACATTATTATAGATGCACAAAACAGGAGCCTTGCGATTCACTTACATTCACAATTCAAAGCATGTAAAAATAAGTCATATCATTAACTTCACAGTTAATTTAGCTGAAGCTTACGTCGATACAGACGTAAAATTTATTTTTACATGGTAGTAGATGTAATATTGTGTCATCACGGAAGAAATTACGGCATGCTTGAATTTACGTCAAGCGTAAATTTCATTTTTTCTAACAGTGCAAAATAACATGAAACCATATAAAACTTCATTTTATATTGCTTAGGACCTGCAAGTGCTGCGGTATATTAATCTCTTCGTTTTCTAACAGAGAAACATAAAACAATAAAAAGGAATATTCATACATGTATGCTTAAAAATTTACGCAGAACTCGCTTTGTACATTCGAGTTCCTGACTCGCAGTTTCTACCGTATTTTCAGCTTTGAAATTTTCTAAAATTGCAGCTTTGAAATTTCTAAAAGATCCTCGTGCACTTTTGGTTACTTAGATTGTAATGTGAGATATTATTTTTATCAACAATATCGTAGGATATGTTCACAAATATAATTTTTTCTACTGCTTTGCTTTTCCACGTCAATTTTGATAGTTTTACTGTTTCTTCGAATAACAGTTTAGTTGTATAATTGTACAGGCTTCTTACATTCCAGTGACGTTTGTTGTGACATTTACTTGTACTGGAATGTTTGATAATCTTGACAATTCTTTTTTTGGTTTGAGCAATAAGTACATATTTTATTTAGTTTTTTCCACGTGTCGTCTGCGGCTGAACAGTGCTCAAAGCAGTTCAATTTAAACAGCCAAGCAGTTCAAATTCTGCTGTCGTCAATCGTTTACGCCCGAGACGTCAGAAAGTATATTGAAGTGTTACAAATAAAGTGTAAACTTTGCATCTGCTCAGCGATTTTAACTGAATTGCTAGGTGAAGATGGTATTTGAATTGCTTCAAGTACTGTTGAGCCGAAGGTGGAACGTGAAGAAAACAAAACTATAATACAGTCCGAAACTCCATCAACGAGACAGCTGTCCAGTCTGCTCCCACTACTCAAGTGATTCATCCAAAAAAAAGGTAAAAACACGAAGAACTCAATTAGCCATTCAGAAGTGTCGTATTACAAGCGCTACAAAGAGCACAGCAACGTGTTTCCACACGCGATATCAAGCATCATTGTCGTGCTCCAATAAAATTATCCCGTATGTTGTTTAGCTCGTGCCAACCCTCCCAGCACCCATCATCGGCTCATCAAGCCCATTCGACATCGTTATGTTTTTAAGCATAGTATATTCGGCTCAGAACGGGGTCCTTTGACGGATCATGTCCACGGCGGGTTGCCGCATTTGTCTGTTGCCATTGCCGCTCTGTTTGTTGTCTTATCATTTAACCGAATTACCGAGCATCCTTTCGACTAAGAAGGCACAGGGTGCCACTTTGTTGCGTGTACCGACTTTCCGCTCCGGAAATGAAACTACCCACCACCATACCAGGGAACTCGCTGCAGGGGTGGCAAACAGCTGAGTGCTATAAAAAAGGAGCCATCCAATGGGAGCTTGCTCCAGTCGGCTGTGAGCGGCTGTCGTGTTCGGTCGTAGGAACTCTCTGAGTGTTGCAAACTGGAATTTAGTGCTACGGTGATTCGTGATTCCTAGTATGTACGATGGATATTCTACGAAAATAGTTATTGGTAGCATGAATGGGTAGGTGATGGTGGTTGAAGGCTACAGGTGGATTATGATTCGCCTCAGTTGTTTTTGTCAGAGATTCTGTTTGCGATTCCGAAAGATGCTTGGATACTTTAGTGCAATACATTCATAGTACAGTTCAATGGAAAATCAGTGAAAAGCTACAGGATATACAATTGTGATGGATCTATTTATGCATCGAGTGAATATTGAGGTGGTATCCAACGAATGTGTTCAAAAGTGATTATCTGCTGGGAGTTTGGAGAACGGATTAACGAAAATCTGTTTTGGATCGCAAATCGCTAGGGTCAGGCCACGTGGGATGTTAGATGTTGGCCTGTCAGCATTAGATTGTTGTTGGGGTCGTGCTGACAGCCGGTGATTATTGCATACTGGGCATTTGGCTGTGAAGCTAAGATGAAAAGGGTTGTTTCTGAATGTGATTTGTCAAAATCGAAACAATTATTAAGGACGATTGCTGGTCAGTTTAATACCTAACAAAAACTTCTCCAAAGGGTTTGGAAATGTATCAATCATTCAACATTCAATTATTCGGTCTAGGGTAAGGACCGCAATCTAGATTTTATAACTGAAACGCGGAATGGTCTCTTTGTGGCGGTTTTCGGTGACTGAAAGCAATTTCACCTTCATCATAAAAAAAAACCGGGAACAGCGCTCGTGGAAATTAATTCAACGAAGGATTATTTTTTTTCAAAGGATACTGTTGAAGATGGATTACTTTGGAGTGCTTGGAAGTCTTGTAACTTTGGTGTATAAGCGAAATATATTCGTTTTGGTTGAACTATTTCTTTTGGTATTTCAAATGCAATAGAATTGAAACAGCAAAATATGCACTGAAAGCTTTTCTATGCACATATCCCAAGTTGTTTTTTCCAAAATTATGCGGAAAGCGAAAATTGTGTTCTTTTTGCGTCATCGCTTAATCGTCGCTTTTTACAATATCAGCACTTATCACTCTGTGATTCCAAAACCGCAAAGGAATAATTGTATTTTCGTTTTAAAATATAAGTGAAACTGTACGATCACGCAGAGAAAAACATTGTAAAATTAACCAAATTTGGGTTCCACGCAACGATTTTTTTTGTTGAAATAGTGACAAAAGAAAATGATATAGAAAATATTGTTCCTTGAATCTGCAAAACATGCTAATCAATTTTACTCAGTGGGTTAGTTTGTTTCAAGCGACATTTTGATAAAAACAACAAATATTTTACTTTCGTTATTATCAATTTCTTGACAAACAATTTCACATTACATTCAATTTGAAAAATTTGTTATAAATGAACAAAGTTTAAATTGTTGCGCTTCAAATTCGCAAACTTTTTTGTTGAAATAAATTACCTTAAATTTAGCTATTTCAACTAATAGTTTTGTTTGTTGAAATCATCAATATTAGTTTGTTTTAAGGAATAAACCGTTTTGATTCAAACTAATTTAGAAATTAATATTTTATACCACTTTTATTTCGATTTATATTCGTTTTAAAATTCCTATAGAACAATTATTTTGAATTTTGGAATTTTTTTAGACATTTAGCCGTTTTGTCATTTCCGTTGCTAGACGATCGAGTTATTCACATATCACAATCAAGCTTTGGTTTTTTTTTAAATTTTTATAGTATCCAACGATCCGGTGCTCCACCAGTCCGGTCAACATAAAAATCCAGCATTAAATATTTTTTGCAAGAAAAAGTTTTGTGTAATGTTATGGAATTTTCTAAAACTTAATTATCAATACATACACTTGACTTGTAGTAGCAGACTAAATTTTACTTATGAAACGCGTACAAACATTTATCCGCGGGAGAAGAAAACGCCCCGGTTTTTTCGCGCGGGAAAAATTGCTCTTATGCATAAGAGATAAACCTGTTGCGAATTATTTAAACAGTAAACTTAGTTGCATCATTTCACGAATAAAATCTTAGATAAATTGAACCATTTTTTTCTTGATATAAAAATATAGCAGGATGTTGAATCAACAAGGACATTGCCGATTATATCAACTCAACTTTTGTTAGCATGTAATAAATAGTTAGTTTATTTTAACTCAGGCAAAACAAACACATTTTTTGTTTTGTTAGACCAAAATTTTGATTCAATTCAAACAGAGATCATTGGTTTTGTTTAAGGAAGAAATTGATTTGTAATAATAATATTCTAACTTGAAATGGTGATAAATCAAATTCAAAAATTTTCTAAATGTTGTTGCAGTAATTCTCACTAATATTTTCACTTGAAGCATCTATACTTCATCTATTACTTGTTTTATTTATGACTACTACTTTACATTTCGAATAATACTAAATCAACTAAAGATTATTGAGATGAGAATGAATATGAAAACTATTGAGCCATAGTACTCAAAGAAGAGCAAGTATGTGATGATAAAGAGCGGGAATGTGAGACGAGGGGAGAGTCATGTGAGTTTCGTGAATAAACTGAGTGATGCATAACTCGAAAAAATGGGGTTTCTGGGGGCCCATATCAGTTCTAATCGATAGGTCTCGTCTGTTGACGGCCAAACGTATCCATTCCGGTGATAACAATTACCGGCTTTCGGTTCCGGAAACACCGGAAATAATGGTAACAAATGCTAAAATGAAACGAATTCACGTTGGCTTGGCCGATTTTAACAAAGGATCAAATGAAAGGTTTTATGACTCCATACATAAATTCTAAATTTCATCCGGATTTGACTTCCGGCTCCGAAATTATAAGGTGCTGAGTGTCCAAAGTTTCAACCCGTCTTATAATGTGCACCGGTGCGTACATCAGAGTTGCCATTTTAAAATCTGTGTTTCAACTTGAAAAATCTGTGTACCATCTGTGTTGTATATTTTCGATCATAATCTGTAAAAATCTGTGAAAAACATTTTGAAAAACTGTCATTGTTATAAAATATTAATAAAAATCTGTGAATTTTGAAAAAATCTTTGTTCTGTGATACAGAATCTGTGTGGCAAAATAGGCAGAAATATCTGTGATTTTACAGAAAAATCTGTGAATATGGTAACTCTGGCGTACATGCGCTGGTACGGAAGAAGAAAGCACAACACCGTCTCTACGAACGAAGCACGCTGTATGTGGTGTTCGCTTTTATACACGAGGTAAAGAAAACGAAAACCAACACCGAAGCTCGATATTGAAAACACAAGGGAGTCCATCGACACCGAGCACACATGAGCTCGTGATTTTAATCGTTTTGAAGAAAACAGAATCACAGCACAGGTACGAATGTGTGTTACCGGTGTGTGATTTTCGTTGAATACCGGTGTGTGAAAATTAGAGATGGGCAATTCGTTCGCGAACGATTCAAAAGAACTAGTTCTTTTGAAAGAATGAATGACCCATAGTTCTTTGTTTAAGAACGGTAGTTCTGAAGAAGTTCAAACTAGTTGTGCGTTCTCCGAAGAGAACGGTGTCTCGGTTAGTTATTCAACAAGCAAACTTACTATGAAAAGAACAAACGAACGAACGGCTCTCGAGATCTAGTTCTTTTAAGAGAACTCTGCACCACTAAACGGTTCTTTGAAATGAACTGTTTTGCCCATCTTTAGTGAAAATGTTGAATAGAGGCAGAGACAAATCATAGCTATCTTTTGAAATGTGCGCCCGATAGAAAGAAACAATTTCAATAGATTCAAGTTTATTTGAAAAGATATTTGCGTCGGATATAGGATATATATAGGAATAGTACTATCTACAAATTTGTTTAAAATGACTTTCTGCATAACTTTATCGAAGTTACTTAGCCTCTATGTTGGCCCTGAGTTAAAATAATATTTTTATTTTACCTTTAGGGAGATTAATCACATAAATGAAATTTATTTAATGAAATAAACGCTTTTGAACCACTGTGCGGCGGTTTAGTGATATCAATGAAAATAGTAAATAATATTCACATACATGCTGTGATCAAAATTGAATAAAAAAACCAATAACAAAGTAGGTTTTATGTAGCTGATTCAGCTTGAATTTCATATACAAAAGCAACAGGAGTGCAGAAACAACTGGAATTAAAATCAATACTCAGAATGAAATAATCTTTTTTCATTCTTTTAGAATGCAAGTCTCATTAGCTTATAATCAAACTAATTAACCGTGACTGAACTGGTCGAACTTTTGTTCAAATAATTGTCTTATTCTCCCATTGAATGAGATTGGATTTTATGCGGATCCGAGTTCCAGGATGATGAAAGATAAAAATGCATAACCTTCATATATTGTTCGACCGAAAAAAGGTTTGGCTATTTAATAGTCCTAAAAACATACTGCAACTATGACAGTCTCTCGATTCCGGTTTCGGAAATAGTTATTCAAAATGTCCAAAGTGAAATTTGCATCGATTTCTCGTGAAATGTGAATGAGAAAGGCATAATTACAGCACTAGGTGGATAAAAACACGCTTTTCTGACTTTACTTCGAACATAGACTGTAAAACTCTGAAAAAATTAATTCGACTAATCAAAAGATACTCCTCACCGCTAATTACTGTATTTTGTTTCACCCCAAATCTTCTTCTTCTATAAATTGCATGAAAAAATGTTCCACTGATCGGTGTTTGAGCCAGTTATGATTAACCAAGACAGTTCTATAACCCCACAAATTTGTCAACAGATATTTTCAATGATCTCATGAATATCGTTTTATCGAATCGTTAGTTAAACTTACTTTCACATTCCGGAGGAATACTGATTGTGGTTAAATGAAATCGATTGATATTACGTAGAAAACCCTGAAAAGTAGATTACAAATAGATCGCAATGATACTAATTCATTTAAAAAATATGACTCGAATTATGAGTCATATTTTTTAAATGAACTCTGAACATTTTGAGTATTGGCTTGAAAAACATTACGTTTGTCACGTTTCTTCAAATAAATTTTAGCGACCTTCCGTTTGAATCTAAATTTGTGAAAATCGGTTTCGAGAAAAGTTAGTTCTAAAAAACGTTACATACACACATGCACACACAGTCATTTTGCATATTCGACGAACTGAGATGAGTGGTATATGAAACTCGACCCTCTGGGCCTCGGTTCAAAATTCGGTTTTCACAGTGAATGCATAACTTTTCTACTTTGGTCATAATTTCAAATTTCTTTATTTATTCTTCCAAATCTATTTCGTCCTCCTCAAAGTTATCGCCTTCTCCGGCCGAATACACTTGTGCCAACGTTTTTCCAATCCTCGAAACAGTTCTTAAATTTAATTTCCGTAATAGCCTCCAATGCGCGTAGCGTATCACGTTTGATGTCTTCAATTAACTCAAAACGTTTTCCCCGGAGCGGTCGTTTGAGTTTGCTGAATGGTCAGAACTCACACGGAGCTAAATCAGGCGAATACGGTGGTAGCGGAACGATATTGGTTAGTCGGAAGGAACTCGGAGTGCACCACACCTCGATGATCAAAGAAAACTGTCAACATTACCTTGGTTTTTGACTTGCTTCGATGTGACGCGCTCTCGACCCTCTTTGAACAACTATCAAAAACACTTGCTCGCGACATACAATTGTCACCGACGGCCTTTTGCAACATTCTGAACGTTTCGGCATCAGAAAATTAATTCCGCACACAAAATTTAATGGAACTTCTTTGTTGAATACTTTCACTCATTGCAAAAATTGCCGATTGAACTTTTTATACTTCAGAAAGAACACTAATGAATATTTGACGTGACACTTGGCACAGATATCACAGACAGTCATATCAACCTAGAAATAAAATATTTCGACGAATAAAGTTTCCGCATGAAATATAATTCAAAAGTCTTACTACTAAAAAACGTCGCGTTGTTGGTCCAGTGTTCCCCACTATGCGCTGTTTGTATATATGTATTTACGGATTGAACTTTGTTATTAAATTTAGCAATTAAAGTGAAGCATAAACTACGAAATTTTATGCAATGATACAATTACAATTCGTTCTTTGTTCAAAGAATCCGTATTTGTCGAGGCACCATAAATTTTTTTTTCGCGGAAAATATTCTCTCCAAGCGTTCGCCACTTTGATTTGATCACCCGCAAATTGTTAGCGACGATTGAAGTTGTTGTGGCACACGATAACTTAATTCACAATGCAAAAAAAAAAACACGAGAGCATGTTGCTGTGTCCTTTGTGGGATCCGTCTTAGGTTTGGGGCACAGTCTACAGTAAGTGTCGGTGTTTCATCGGCGATGTAGTGAATTGAAATCGCATGGGGGTAGAGGATCTAAAGAATAAGTTATTCAGTTTGTTCATCCAGCTAGCATGACGGACGGACGGACGGACGTGAGCACGTGAGGAAAAACATGTTGACGATTTCAACTAGAAAGAAGATGACTCCGAAGAGAATGTAGCTCTCGGATTCATCGGACCATCGGATGAGGTCTTCGACATGTTTTTCTTTATTAACATAATAATAAATCCCGCAGCACCAGGGGTAAAGATGGATTACTGTTATTGTGGCTAAACAATCTAAAAGTTTTTTTACCCCAAAAGCTGCTGTCTGCGGTTCGTGACCATTATACTAATGGCAGGTTATTGCAGTCTGAATAGTATAAGTTTGAGCTGGTTCGGATGCTGACCTGTGCTATTTCGAAAGGTAAAATAACGGTACAAATTCTACACTCCACCCGCGACTAACCTTCCAAATATTCACCCTTGAGACTGCCAAATTTGAAGTTGAACTTTTTTCAAACTGTTGTTCCTAGTTCATCATCTTCATCCAACGAAAAGTCTTTAATATGAGCAGAATTTAATCACAATTGTCATAGTTATTGAAAGCTTTGATTAAAAATAACGATTTGGTGCCACAGAACCCTATGCATTTTGAATTTATTACTTTTTTATTAAGTTTTGTCTTTGACTTTTCGGCCATTGCAATGTTGAAAATTATTTACAATTTTCGAATCTTTGTTCTATGATATTGATGCTCAGGACCGAAGCAAATGTACAGATCCGGTATTTTCAATGAACTGATCGAATTCGAAAGACTCACCATCATTCTTTTATTGTCTCATTGATGAATGGTTACCCTCAAAACAAATTAATTACTATCGTCTTTCTTATAAGACGAAACTCAAATATTTTCTTTAGTAAAATTTCGATATTTAACGGAATTCTACATTTTTTCATTATTGTTAGGTTGTTGAAAATCGGATTTTTTGATAGTTTTGAACATAAGAAAATGACTTTACTTATGCAAACAATTCGTGATCGTCAAATGGTCAGTGGTTACTCCCAAGTTTTGAACAAAAAAATTCTGCATCCGAATATGGTAACTTTTTCGGTGCAAAAGACGTATGAAGCAGATCGGCTACTTAGTTTATCTGACAACCACAGTCGCCATTCTGAAATGTATTTGTTTTTATCACGAAACACCTACTTTCAAACAGTTTAAAGTACGACTAAACCTATTAATCAACTTCCATCAACGTCCATACTTATTGAATCGTACACAAGTTGCGAACGTGTACCCTTGGCATCTTAGAGCTTTAGCAGTGTGCCTTTAAATATATTATTATTGAATAAAAAAAAAGTTGCGAACGTGAAAACATTCCATGAGATTGACATAACTAATCAGAATTAGAAGGACCAGTTGAATAATGCTGAGTATAGCTTTCAGGCACTTGTCATGAGTTCAGTTCGATATAGCGGTTTTAAGTCGAAAAGTGTTATAAGAAAGTTATGGTCTGGCAAGATATTTGCGGCTGCGGTAAGATTTCGCACCCATTTCGACTGCCTCGATGAACAGCAAATTATACATTAAAGAATGCTTAGAAAAAGCGACTTCTGGCCAAATCTTTGTCTTTCCATAATGCAAATTAACGATGAAATGCTATGCGGCTAAAAATGTGTTGCTTTAGTTTCAAAAACTAAGTACCCACCAAAATACCCGCAAGTTCGTCCTATTTTGGATATTGACAAAGGCACATCATAAGAAACATTTCAGAAAACCAGTAAAAATGAAATATCAATTTTTCCATCGGCACGTTAGTATAGACATTGCACTTCTATGCAAAACAAAAAAGTGTTCTGCAAGTAGCAGAAACTTTTCGTCTGCTCAGCGGTTCAATTTGAGCTGCAGAGTTTTGCATTAAGCAATTCGATTTAAAATGTTTTCTATTAGTATTATATCGAAATCTTCACCTGGAGAGTGTGTGTTCGATGCACAAAACGCTTTTCGACATGCTTCTGTTTGTCTGAAAAGCTTTTCCGTAAAGTATGCATTCATGTTATGATGAAAAGTTATAAACAATCTATTTTCGAAACAGGTGTAAACGGATTCTTTCGTTTGTTATCTTAATAACACAAAATGTTTTCTTTAGTGCAAAGGAAAGGACTACATTCAGTTGCTTCGAAAGATGCTCAGAACAACAAACCCGACCAAAATTTCGCTTGAGTATTTCAATATTAAGAGCGTTGTTTTCGACTGAAAAAGATTGCTTTGCATCATCTTCACAGTGACCCTGCTCGAATCATGCACGGCAAGGATCATGTGTCCGATGTAAGTCTGCGGAAAGATTTGACCGAATGATGCCCCAGCGCAGTGTAACTTTAATGTACCGCATGTTGCAGGATTTTTAATTTTCCGCATCATCAAGTAACATTATGTTGCGAACGAAGACTGCGTGGAATGTGTGTCGGATGGGGTAAACTGGGTGGTACATCGCCAAAAAAAAAAATAGAGGAAACGCTTGGTTATCTGACTGTGCGAACATGCAGGCAAATCTTGAAGGTTTCTATGTCAAGCTCGGCTTATATCATTTAGAAGCAATTCTGTCAACCAGTCCGTTTCCAGTCAACCACTAGCAACGACACCGTACTCAACATTTGCGGCTTTGGCTTAGCTTGTTTAGTATCACTAAAACTGTGACATGAAACGGCACTCGTTGAACTTTAACCCGAGGCGAAATGTGTTTCCTTCCCGAGCTTCATGCCGACAATATTTGGTTACGGTTGGTCTCTATGTGCCCCATGTCATATTAGTAGACACTCGGTTTCATATTTTGTATGACATTGGAATCGTCTATAAATCACCTGGTGGAGAGGACAGTGCGTTCTTCGCGATCTTTATTATCAACCACTGGAAAATCCAATATGTCCTTTTAATTAAGCTGCTCAATGTTACGAGGAAGATTAAAATAGCTATATTTATTTACGGACTGTTTTCAGTTGATACAGGCTTTTCTAGTATCCTAAGCCAATTTGAGATGTTCATGTTTCATGTCGTCTATTTTCTTGTTTTCTTCCACCTCATAAAAGTAGATAATGACGTTTTTCGTGAGTACTCGAACAAATGTTGGCGTCATTTTTGATTTCATTGAAACTCTCTGGTCATGTAGGTTAGGTTTTGTAACGAAAAGCCTTTTTTGTATTCTTTGTTTTCTGAAATTGATCTACACTTTTTTTTGGAAAGGGACAAAATTTTTTTTAGCGATGTTTTGAAAATAGATATAATCCAAAAATGTCAAATTATACATAAAAATGTGTTGTATGAATGATAATCACAAAATTAGTTTTTTTCTTTTTTGTTTTGATTATTAAGATTTCAACCTTAAGATTATTCGCCTCTTTGAATCAGAAAAATTGTCTGACCTTATGTTTGGGGTTGGGAATCGAACCCAGGCGGGCTGCATGAAAGGCATCGACTTACTTATCACGCTATACCCGTCCCTCCTAAATTAGTTTAATTTTCGAATAGAAATATTGAGAAATTGAATCCACAATGATTTGGATGAAATTTTGTATTAAGATAGGTAATTGAAGAGTTTGCGGAATCGATTGCAAATGATTGATAACTTTGAAATAACTCTTTTCCCATTGGGTACCTTGAATTAAAATTTTGAATTACACTAGTTCAATGTGTAATGTTTACATTGTGTAAGTGACAGTAGTAGTTTTGCAATCGTTGCAAAATAGAAAGTCGGAAGAACAGTAGTGGCGTGACAAAATTTTACCAAAATACCTTGGAAACCTCTCTCATTTTGCTCTCGGCAGTGAGCGGGGAATTGTACAATCTACGGTATCTCGTGTTTTGAATCAATAGAGCATCAAAATGAATCTCCGTATAGTGAAAAGAGTTACAAGCGGGTAGTTCAAGGTTTCGAGAGGAATTTAAACAGTTCTGCAACAGAGCACCCAGAGCATTACATCCAGATGTTGACAAAACCCCATTGTTTCATAAAAATGCATCTATTATGTTTGGTCAGAACTTCCTCGTACAGTTTCTTGGGCTTTTGGCATCAAGGTTTTATTTCAGCGACCTGTTGGGACATTTATAGGCACGAGATGACTGAAATCCTTCTCGCAAACGAGCTAACCGAACTGTAACTATATATCGAGCTGAACATTTTCGCCAGATCATGTCTGGAAATTCCAGGAATCTGTTATATGTATTATTCTAACAACCTTCACTCTTAGTTTCCAATCATATGTTCTACTTCTAAGATTGCGATGTTTTACCCGATCCAACGTTAATGTTTCTCGGTAACGTGTTAGGACTGTGTTTACGGTCGAGTTAGGAAATTGGAGAGTCTTTGCAATCTTTCTTCCTAACCATGTTAGATTTTCAACGGTAGTGTGCATGATTTTTTCGCGTTCAACAACGCACACAACTAGTGAATTAAAATCTTCAATCTTTGTTCCACTACCACTGTGAAAGATTTAACCAAATCATGAACCCTGCTGCCTTAATGCGAAAACATTCTTTCACATCACGATGTCGAAGGAAGAAGGAAGGTATTCAAAATCTCTTCAATGAACCAAACTTTTCCTAAATGGCAGAATAAATTAATAGCGCAACATGCCGACGGGAATCTTCCTGCCTAACCTAACTGTTTTCGATTACACCACAAAACACGCGTCTTTCGTTTTCTTTGACAGAGAGCGGATTAGCCGTCGGGTAAATCTTTCCAAGTAACTATTTTAGCGCAGTCCTTCGCTCAATCAATGCACTATTGTTTGAAACGGGAAATTAGCGTGACAAAAATATTTTCACTATTAAATATTAGTTTTTTGTAGTTGGTGTCTTCACAAAAGTTGTTTGTTATCAAATGGCGCTCCTTTTGATATAAAATATTACTAGGGTGGTCCTTATTTAGATTGAAATAAGAAATCTAACCTTCTTAATTGAGCTCAAAAATGATTTTATTGTACAATAAAGTTGTAGGAAATTTTATTTTGAGCAACTTTGCTGAAAAAAGCACCTCTCTAGCTTTTCATTTGACCGAGTTACATCAATTGTCCCGGGTAAGAGTAGGGTGGCTCCCGAAAAAACGATTTTTTTGTAAACATTGTATAACTCTTAAACACCTTAACGTATCAACATACTTCCTTCAGCAAAATAATAGTATCAAGTTAACGCTCATGCAATGAGTTAAAAGAAAAACACCCTCCCAATTTTCTCTTGAATGTTAACTTATATTATGAACTTTCAGTAGCTGCATAGGATACATTTTTATCGATCTGGCATCTAATGAATTTTGATATTTGAAGGTTGACTAGTTTTTGATGAAAAAACAATCATAACTTTTTACTGGTAGCTCATATGAAAAAGCTTTGCTTAGCAGAATTATGCGCAATATTTATTTCAACAACTCTTCTGAAGACAACTTTTCCATAGAACGTTTTACAAAAAAGTTAGAACAAAAAAATCGATTTTTCGGGAGCCACCCTACTCTTACCCGGGACAATTGATGTAACTCGGTCAAATGAAAAGCTAGAGAGGTGCTTTTTTCAGTAAAGTTGCTCAAAATAAAATTTCCTACAACTTTATTGTACAATACAATCGTTTTTGAGCTCAATCAAGAAAGTTAGATTTCAGATTTCAATCTAAATAAGGACCACCCTAGTAATATTTCATATCAAAAGGAGCGCCATTTGATAACAAACAACTTTTGTGAAGACACCAACTACAAAAAACTAATATTTAATAGTGAAAATATTTTTGTCACGCTAATTTCCCGTTTCAAACCATAGTGCAATGTGAGTGTATAATTTCTACACCTCCGGTATTGTTTTAATACGAATATCACAATTTTCATTACACACATCTTCTGTGAGACTCATTTCAAATCTTTGAAGATTATTCATTTCTTTTCACTGAAGTAAATATATTACGTTTAATCAGATTATGTTTTTTTGCATTATTTCTTTCACGAGTAATTAAGAATGATAAATGTGAATACCCGTATTTCCTTGATTCAAACAATTCGAATTGATCGACGAAGTAAATCTAGGTGCAGAAACAAGTTTTAAAAGATTTATCCTAGATACTAGCACAATTTTCCCCGATCAAATAAAATAATTAATAACGATTAAAGAAAAGAATACCAATGAATATCGCGCACCTGTATAATTGATCACCTACAGTCATTTTCCAATACGACATAAACTTGCTGATAGACACGGTTTATGTTACTTGTGCGTTCCTGTCAATTTTTCGACAAACAATTTCACAGTAAATTCAATTTGAAAAATTAGTTTTAAACTAACGAACTTTAGTTAAAGTTAATAATCGTAACGTCTTAAATTTATTAACTTTTTAGTTCAAATAAATAAATTCAATTTTAGTTATTTAAACTAACACATTTTTAATGTAGAACACATCTTTGCTTTCTATACAGGATTTGAACACTTACAGCTCAGTCAATTCTGTATCAATTAATAATATTATTTCACCACATTGGAAATATTTCTAAGTTTCGATTTGAATGTTTCAAGCCACGTATTTTCAATTATGTATGATCGAAATTTTGATTAATAACGAGCAGTGTCCTATTTTGTCAGCTGAAAATCTAAGACGCAATTCTGGCTTACTGGATTCTGGACGATGGTTTTGAAGGAGTAGCGATCTAACAGCTGGGAAGCATCGCTCTGATTGGTCAATTGATGCAAAAGTGAAGCACGCGAATCTATCAATATAAGCGAAATTATAGCAAACGTTTCAGTATCATGTGTAACACGTCAGAGGTAGGTTGTTGTTAGACAACAAATTACAAAGCGCTATAAAACGGTTTGAAGCTTTAGTTGATTTGCTTTGATCTTGTGTCATGCGAGATTGGATTAAAGGCTATGTTATGTAAATTAAGTTTACGTTTCGTCTTCGACTCATCAGTGCGTCAGCAGATTATGCTAACGCAAACCCCCGGATCAACATAATCCGCTGAGCAGACGTAAAGTTAATGCTACTTGCAAGACACTTTTTTTGTACACAAGAAGTGTAACGTCGAAACTGACGTCTCGAACGAAACAAGTTTCGGCTTACTGGCCGTACAGATTGTGATAATTTGAAGGGGAAAAAGCTTGCTTTTACCCCCAAATTTATGGTTATGTGCACCTAGCATAAATTTGGGGGTAAAAGCAAGCTTTTTCCCCTTCAAATTATCACAATCTGTACGGCCAGTAAGCCGAAACTTGTTTCGTTCGAGACGTCAGTTTAGACGTTACACTTCTTGTGTACAAAAAAAGTGTCTTGCAAGTAGCATTAACTTTACGTCTGCTCAGCGGATTATGTTGATCCGGGGGTTTGCGTTAGCATAATCTGCTGACGCACTGATGAGTCGAAGACGAAACGTAAACTTAATTTAAAATGGTTATGTGCACCTAGCATAAATTTGGGGGTAAAAGCAAGCTTTTTCCCCTTCAAATTATCTATGTTATGTAGTTTTCACCTGAGAAATTTGTAAGTATCCCAAGGTACATTTTAAGTGCTTTAATTGAACTTCTAATTGAAATAAGATGAACCTGATGATTTATCGAAATCGCGGAATGGTAGTAATGGTAGAACTTAGCGCTATAAAATAACGTGGGTATAATTGCATATATTTGGGCTATCGATGTAATTTCGTCAGATTCAAAGCAAACACGAATCAAGGCAAACAGAGTGTTCGATGTTGGTTCTTAATACACTGAGGTCTTTTTTCACGCGGGGGATACGTACCGCGTAAAAAACCGCAAAATAACGGCGTAACTTCGGGAATCCGCATAAAAAACCGCGTAGCTTCGAAAACCCTCGTAGAAAAAGCCGCGTAACAAATGCATATAAAAAAACCGCACGCAAACGTGCATTCAAAACCATGGCGAATCATCGAACTCTTTGATTGAAAATATCGATTATTAGAAATTTTGGTTGCCAATAGCTCGAACAACCCCAGGGGGCTGATTCTTGTAGCGTTTTTGTTATTATTATACATTTTTGTTTGTTTTTAAGAATGAAACAATTTCGTTTAAACTAATTTGTATGGTAATTTGTTACACTACTTATATTTCGATTTATATTCTTTCTCAAATTCGTAAAAGTCAAGGTTTTGATTGATGTTTCCAAATTTTAAGGCACTTAGCCCTTTTGTCGCGAGACAATTGAATTATTCACATACCATAATCAAGCCCTGGTATTTTAAATAGTATTCAATGATTCGGTGCTTCATAATACGCTTGAATTTTTGAAAAACCCCTAGGCAAAGTAAGAAGCAGAAAAAATTTTGTTTAAAAAACGCGCACAAATTTTATTCGCGGGAAAAAAGTTGCTCTGTTTTGTTCACGCGGGAAAAATTGTTTTGGTTCATAAGAACGTGACTAATATGATTCATTCAAACAGTAAATTTAGTTGTATCATTGTACAAATAAGATCGAACAAATAATTTTTTTAGTTCGGGTTAAAAAATTTCATCGGGTTTCGGATTTTTTTTAATCTCGAGTTCGGGTCGGGTACGGGTAGAAGTTTTTTATTTTCGATCGGGTACGAGCCGGGTTCGGGTTTATTCGGCAATATGCACATCGTTAAGGGACTAAACATAATGTGTCACCTGGATCAACTAACAATATTCTAGATAGTAATGGTCTGTATAATAAAGCTTCCGAATAAATGAGAATTCAGACATTTGGAATTTGGAACATTTGGAACCATAAGTCTAGGAACAACCTGCATTTTACCCGTTCCCGATAATATCTCAGCATTTCGACAAAGCAAGGCACATCTTATAAGCATAGGATAATCAAGTCTCATATTACAAAACAAAAAAAATTACACTGCTAGAATTTGTACAATTTGAAGCTTTATAAGTGCTTAGTGGTTTATGTGAACTGCTGAGAGGAGCGGCAGTTCAACGTGAATTGCTATGCTCTGTTGTGTCGAAAACGAAGCGTAGGAAGAAACCATCCCAAAACAGTAATGTGCTTTCAGTAGAAACCGGTTAGAATCTGGATCGTTCTTCGAGCATTGAAAGCGTGTCTTTTCCAATGAAAAGTAATCATCCTCCAAAGTTGGTATATTTACTCGAAACCATTTGAAATACTATTTTAATTAAGTTGTAAATCAATTCGAAATTATAAGTTAGAGTGATAATCTGTGGCTTAGACCATATTAATCCTGAAATACGTAACGTACGTAATTGACTTCTCAACTTTCGTTTTACTTCAGATGCTGTGATATTTCGTTTGGCTTCGTGATGTCTGAAGCTGTGATCAATTGAACAGCACTTGTACAAAATCAATATTTTAATTGAATTAAATTTTCATCCTACTCTTGAAAGCTCAGGAAATGACGTGAAATTGATGCTTGTATTATTGTGTTTGTGTGTAGAGCCCCAAAGCAGTCTGCCAAACGAAGAGCTAACGTTTGGTAAAACTGCACAGCGAATATACAACGAACAATACGTGCTTTTTACGTCGACCGTTCTACTGTCCAGAGATGCCTGACTAAATCCTTGGTGAAATGGATATATTATTTTTATATTGTCAAAGTTTCGATTTTGTTTCATGTCAACTAAAGTTTGAAAATTTAAAAGTTTATTTATGATCAATACGATTTCAACTGAATTTCTGAATTCAATTCATTACCTACAAAGCTGAATATTGAAACTGGAAGCGGGTGTAACGTGATGGAGAAAAAGAACGACTTTCATACATTATATATCGGCTCCAGCGCCGTAGCGAGGGTCTTGAGTGCCCTCGTGCAAATTTTGGTTAAGAGAAAATGAATTTCTAGAAAAAAGGTGATTATGGAAACACTTTCTATTAGATACTAATATCTAGCGTTCTAGAAATTAGTTTATCAGTAAAAAAATGTTATACAATGTTAAAAAACTGTTATCGAATACCTTCAGGACCCCTCAGAGTCTTTGTGCGACGCACCGCCAGTACATGTCTAGATACGATGCTGCTGTGCGAGGGACAATTTAGTGCAAGCGAAATGCTGCTGAAAACACCTGTCAGATTCAGCAATTGTACTGCAAACATTGTCGGAATTTAAATTCCTTTTTTCCGGTAACGGAATTGAAGCAAGCGGTTGAAAGCTACTCACAAATCGATAAACCATTTTCTTCCCCTTCCAGGAATTTTTCACTGTTCATCATCAAACAGATCCGAATTGATCGGCCTAGCTTCGCCCAATACAGCAGAGCAAAGTATCAGAAAATCGAAATGAAAAACATGGATATTTATCAAGTTTTTTCTCATGTTTGCAATTTACCGGCAAACTGGCCAACAAAATAAGTTTGGCTTCAGTGAATTTCTACGATGGAAACAGAGAGTAACGAAATTTAATTAAATCAACGGACTAACTTCGGCATAAACACCGAAGGTTGGAGAATATGGAAAATGCCTTTCGCAACGAAGGGACCACTGCAAGAAAGGTAAAAATATGTTTTGTTACTGTAATCCTGCCAAGCTTCCAAGCTGGGATTCTTCTGTTGGTTTGTTCGTTTCATTACACATGCGGTTGATTAGGTTGGCTATACTGACTGGGAGTGGAATATTGATGGGACGTGACAATACCAGTGTCAACCGGACTTGTTTTTCCGATAAAGTTTTCGCAGACCTTTCATGGTAGTCGAAAGCAGAAAGTGGAATATGATTGTATAAATAATCAACATAATTTGCTGGTGATAATACTTTGTTTGTCATATGCAGGAAACATTACAACAGGATATGTCATTTTCCTTTGTTACTCTGCTTTTTGATTGTTTTCTTACTAACTAATTTCGGCCATAATGCGTGACGTGACATGACAAGTAAGAACGGGAGTAATAAACTTACAGAATGGGTAGCATCTGCAATGTAATTTTCTAGAGCTCTGCCACGAGTTAGTTCACGATTAATTTTGGTTCACCAGCGGACGGCAGGTCAATCTAACATAAAAAATGACTTGTATTATTTGTTTTGATATAATTTTGAGCATAGTATGTCACTTGACGATTTGTCAATGGATTGATCACATTTAACTTATAGGTGTATTTAGCAACTGCATTCATGATACTTCATTTATACTGATACTTGAAGTTTGAAGCACCATACGTTGCTATCATGGTGGCAGAAATATTTTTTTAACCAAAAGTTTTTAGATTCAGTACATTCTTTAATATCGCCCTATTCACATTATGTTCTTAAAGCGTGTACTAATGCTATCTTGATCAGGCCCATACCCAGGATTTCGTTTCGGGAGGGGCCCTCAGATTAAAAAAAATGTTACTGAAGATTACTTATGTATCTAATTCTCGGTGTGTCTTTTACCGATGTTTTTAACAGACACTTTAAACTTTTCCACTGGAACTGTCATTATGGAGTATTCATATAAAATTTGTGACTGTGCTCGAGAGAAGGTTATTGTATCACATTTCTTTACGTTTACGTCATTTTTAAATGATTTTACTGCATAGAGTAGCACAGCCGATTCGTGGAGAATGGAAAACATCTTCTGAATTTTATAGGTCATATTAGTAGATAGTCATACAAATTTATTTTGGCTATACTGGTTTCTTATTCAGGTTTCGGAAGTAGTTCTCTGAAATTCCAAAACGAAACTCACATAATTTTTTTTATATAATATTCAATGTTAATGATATTTCCTTTCTCAAGATAGTCGATAAATATTACATCCCTTCCCCAAATACCGAGGTCATAACCACGACGTCAGTTAACTCACGCAACTTCACATTTCGATCATTCAAAACTATTTTTGGATTTTTTCTTTATATTTTCTGATGTTACCACATCATTTGCACGTCCACTGCGTTCTGTATCATCGGTGTCTCTAAGACCACGTTTGAAGTCAACGTTTATTGTTTCTGATGGAGCGCTTCGTAACGCTTATGCTTATAAGTTACAAAGAAAGTAATGTATGTAACGCTTCGTAACGCCTGTAACTGATGGAAACGTAACGTATGTAACGCTTCGTAATGCCTATAGCTTACTAAAAAATAACACATGTTACGCTTCGTAATGTCTATAACTTACAAAAAAGTAACGCATGTAACGCTCCGTAATGCCTATAACTTGCTAAAAAATAACGCATGTAACGCTTCGTAACGCCTATAAGTTACAAAAAGATAACGCATGTAACGCTTCGTAACGCCTATAGCTTACAAAAAATAACTCATGTAAAGCTTCGTAACGCTCATAACTTACTAAAAGTTCATAGCTTACTAAAAAGTAACGCATGTAACACTTCTTAACGCCTATCACTTACGAAAAAGTAACGCATGTAACGCTTCGCAACGCTTATAACTCACGAAAAAGTAACATGTAACGCGTCGTAATGCTTATAACTTACAAAAAGTAACGCATGGAACGCTTCGTAACGCCTGTAACTTACAAAATAGTAATACATGTAACGCTTTGTAACGCCTATAGCTCACAAAAAAGTAACGCTTCATCACACCTATAACTTACAAAAAAGTAACGCATAAGAGCTACGTATATAACACTTCGTAACACCTATAATTTCTTTAATAGTAACGCATCGTAACTCGTTTACCGTAAGAATCGAACTCTTATAATATCCACAAAATAACTCAGAGTTTTTACTTTCTAGCTTCTTTAACTTCTTTTAGGGGTTAGCCAAATTTTGTGGTAGGGCACATAATTGTTTTTAATATTTTTACGTTTCGTCTTTAACTTAACGTAACGCTTCCCATCTTACGATAACATCGAGCAAAACGCTTCGTCATATGGAACATCTGGGGACGGATACAGCATAAAATGTTTAAGCTCTATTTTGTTAACACAGTAAATTTAATGAACTAGAAACTTGCTTTATTTTGGTGACTCTCTACGATTTGTAATAAAAACATAGAGTTCTTTATTAAATAATGATAGTTCTCTGTTCTGTTCAATATAATTAAAGGCAATCGAATTCTTTGAGAAAGTGTATAAATTAATTACTTATTTTAGAGCGGTAGCAGATTTGCGAAATCTGGTTGAAGTTGATTCACGATCGTTCAAACAGTGCACAAAAGAAAATGATTTTAGGTAGAAATACATGCAAAAGGTACTCTCTATCAGAGCTATTAAAAGTAATTTTCATTGACTCGAAACATACGAAATTCACGTAAAATAAATGTCATTCTCAGTTTCTCTTGCAAATTATGAGAACGAGAGCCATGTTCAGTCAACGTTAAAAGTGAAATAGTAGTTTCAAAATTGTATTCCCGTTCCAGGCATTTTCAATAAAAATCGCACACTGTTCAGTATCAATATTCAACCGAAGCTTCGAGAATCGATAATCACAAGAAACGGCACACAGTGATGTTTACCTTTTCCAAAAAGATTCGGAAGTGTAATTACTTTGATTTATCATATTTTTGACACTTTTCAGAGCCAAACGTCATAGATTTTCATTATATCGAAGAAAAAATGAGAATTGAAATTCAACATATTCTCCCTGCCGATGTTGTTTTGGTTTTATCTTGCCGTAGGGGAACCAGTGACGATGGCATTGATACTTTCTTTTGTTGCAGTGTCCGACAAAAATGCTTCCTCTCTCTTCGATTGTTTTGAGTGCTATTATTTTCGAATGAAAAAAACGATGATGAGTCTTTATGATTGTACACTTTCATTAAAAATACTTTCAATTTGATTTTCAATTGAAATGGCGTTAAACAAAATTTTGGTAAATGCTATCTTTCTCAAAATACAGTCTATAACGAGAAAAAGTTGGTCTTACTACTAATTTCAACCTAACGGAACTTTATCGAATAGCTCAACATAATTCACAAGAAAGGACTTCTTTCAGAGAAGGGTAGTATTTAACAGTATGATAGGTTATCTATCATACTGTTAAATGCGCTATATATACGTGTATCACAAACCCGTTATTATACCGATGCTATAAAGGTTGACCCTGAACCAAAATTCCAACATTGAAGTAGAACGCTCGGGAAACAAGAGTTATTTGTCATATGTGGTACAGGCAAAAGCGAAGAATTTACCTTTTTGTTGCGAACTTTTCCCATTTTCGGCTAACTGCGGAGCTGGCTTTCTTCTGCAGCAAACGTACCGATTGCCAAATAAATCAACACAGCACCATACTCATTCATTTTGTAAAGTGGCAATTCCATACGGACAGCGATGGAGTTGAACATTACTCACAAGCTTACTGCTGACGTCGTGTTGTCCGATGAAGAAATTGTTCAACCGTGATACGGTAGTAAAATTTGGTAGAATTGGCGGAGATTTGATGGATTGGTGGAACGTGATAGCAGTTATGTCTTTGTTTTAAAGCTCTATTACTATCTTTACAGAATGACCATGGCTGAGCAGGGCTTATATTTTTCCGTTCATATCTGCGAGAAGCAGTTTATTGGATATTTATTTCCTCCACAGGATATTCCATCCCAATAAATTAGAAAAAAAGAATGGTGGGAACATTTAAATCAATACAATTCATACCGTTTATCTAACCAGTCGAGACCAAACTTTGTTTTATTATTGGGAGAAAAAATGCATTTATTTTAAAATAAAAATAATGTTTAAACCAAGTATCGTCCATCACTAGTTACTACTTTTTCCCATCTCTCAGGCAATTTTTTGAATTCCACCTCGAACATATGTTTCGTCACCAGTAATCAGAAGGAGCAATGTCAGTAAAATATGGTGAGTTCGACAAAAAGTCCAACTTGAGCGTTTCCAATTATTTTGTCCCGACTTTTGCGACATGAGGCCGAGCGTTGTCATGCAGGAGAATAACTTTATCATGTCTTTGCTTGAATTCCGACTGTTCTTCTCGTAATGTACGGCTCAAGCGCATCAATTGCAGTCTATACCGATCGCCCGTTATAGTATCGCCTGGATGTAGCAGCTCATAATACACAACGGATCAGGGTCATCTCGCCGAAAGCCATTTCGCCGAATGGGTCACTTCGCCGAATGCCATTTCACCGAATGCCATTTTGCCGAAAGCCATTTCGTCGAATCCTGAAATCGTCTTGAAATCGTATTAGAATTGATTAAAATTAAAGACAAACGAAAGATGACGCCCGTTTGTTAATTTACCATTGTACTTCTTGAATAATGATTGATTGTTGTACTCTTGAATAAAGATTGATTCATGAACCTCAGAAAGTAGTTTCCAAGAAAACTTGTTGACTATTAGCTAGTAAGCATCAAAGCAATTGCATAGGTGTATCTACCAGGCAAATGTAGGTGGTATTTTCGGTTTATTAAGTGAAAATGAAAAAATACTAATGCGGCTAAGCCACATCGTTTTAGTTCATGTGCTGTCCGACCTCGCTACCGCTCGTTCGGACCTAAATAAAGCAAAGAAACCTAGCTTCGAGTAGACCGGGCAAACGAGGCGGTTACAGGTTTGTATGCAAGAGGCCGCCGCTCCCGACGGCGGGTTGGCGGCCGACTCAGCTGGCGTCGGCTCGGCGGCTTTGTGCCGCCGAGCCATCTTGGCTTCGGTTATGTGGCTGCGCCACATCAGTTATACAGGAGACATAACATGCAGGAGATATGACCCTTACGACAAAATTACCTTTTCGGCAAAATGACCCTTTCGGCGAGATGACCCTTTCGGCAAAATGACCCTTTCGGCGAAACGACTTTCGGCGAAATGACCTATTCGGCGAAACGACTTTCGGCGAAATGGCATTTGGCGAAACGATTTTCGGCGAAATGGCTCTGGTGATATGACCCGCTCCCATACACAACACCCTTTTGGTTCCACTAGTTGCACAGCATGTCCATCGAAGCGTAAATATTCGGCTTTGGTGTTGGTGTTTAGGTCGAGGGAAACAATCAACATTATTCAAATGCTCTTATAAAATTGAAATGGATATTTGAAAATTTTAATTTTGTATTTCGAAAATCGATATTTCAAATAGTTTGGAAAACCCAAGAATCCGATTTCCGGCTTGTCTACAATCTACAAAAATGTCTTTATTGGAGTAGTTTAAAGTAATTTTAAAATCCTGGGTGAAATTTAATTTGTGTGCATTTTTCTTAAACTTGAGTGCATACATGTGTGAACTTGATGAATGTCCAAGTTTTGAAATTGTTTTCTTCGTTTTTGTTTTCTTCATATGAAAGTATATTCACAATACGGAACATGAAACCGACAGGTTAAAAACATCTACAGCTGTACCATTTTTGAACAGATTTTTGATATCATTACATACACTCTTAGAAAAAATGAAATTTACGCTTGACGTAAATTCAAGTATGCCGTAATTTCTTCGGTGATGACACAATATTACATCTACTAACATGTAAACATAAATTTTGCGTCTGTATCGATGTGAGTTTCAGCTAAAACAACTGTGAAGTTAATTATATGACTTATCTTTAAATGCTTTGTATTGTGAATGTAAGAAAATCGCGACGCTCCTTTTATATGCATCTATAAATCTTGGAAATATTACTACGCATTCTATATAGTTTATATAATTAGTCGTCGATATTTAAATTAAAAACAAAGTGTTTAATTTTAAATTTCATATATAATCACCGCAACTTTGTTAGATTTTATTGATTTGTTGATTCTTTTCGGTGAGAATTGAGAAAACTTTCATTTTTTATTTTTTGTACAGCATAACGTGTTTAATTGTTTCCTGTTTTTCAAGCCTTTATTATAGCTTTCCCTAGCAGAGACGACAATTTCTTATACAAAGGATCGCTCTGAAATTCACATAGCATAAACGCTACTATTTGAACAAAACATCTTTGCGCAACCAGCGCACATCAGACCTTCTGTGGATTTCTTTTATGCGCCGTTCGCATCACATCGGAATTTCGAATCTGCATCCGAAGAAAATGCTATCAATTTGGTTGAACATTGGAGAAATTTAGTGAATCGTTTCTTTCAAGGATCATTAAAAAAACGAATTTGGGTTGTTTCTTCTTAATATAAATAATTTAGCAGCAAAACAATCAACCATGAAACAGTCCGTAAAATGTTTAATTGTGTTAGTTTCTCTTTTACTTTTCAATGTGTGCGTTAATATTCACGCGGAGACTTTTCACACACACACCCAGAATTCGTATTAAGCCAATTCGCAATCTGTTGGTTTCGTTAACGCCTTGGAGATGGTTGTACGAGGCACTTCCACAAAGTAAATGTACTCAATTGATGTACGGTTAAACAAATGTATTGAAACAAAAATATACGCAACGAGGTAGCGAATGACGGCGTGAATGTCGCACTTGACGGGAGTGGCGATCGTTTTTTTTTCACACTAACCTCGGACACAGAGAACTAACATCCAAATAGAGATTTCACTTTGTATAAGAAATTTAACAGTCCTCTTAAAAAGCAATCACCAAGTAGCAATGCACCTGTAGAGGCGCTTCGAGCAGCCCAGTAATCCCTCTTGCGTTCGAGTTGTCATACAATGGTAATGGTCAGAGATGCCAGGTAAAAATTTCAAATATCTGCAGACAGGGTCTGTAAATCTGAAAAAAATCTGCAGTCAGTAAGTATGTCTTGCTGGCAGCAATTTCTCTATAAAGTATGACACGCAAAACTGACTTGGCGAGAAAAAAATAAAAAAAGGCGCGGAAATTTCAAAAGTCTGTAAATATAGACGAAAGTCTGCGAGAATTTCAAAAGTCTGCACAACAAAAAATGTCTGCAGCACTATATCCCAATTCTGCAGATTTACAGACAAATCTGCAGACCTGGCATCTCTGGTAATGGTAAGTTTTTCGTCTCGTTTTGTAGAGGAGAGTCAGGCTTCGTGGCAGTGTAGCTAACCTGTTGAGAAAGTGTTCACTACAGCTTTTTGGAAGTATCGGTACACTAACTTTAAGGACATGCTTCGTAAAGAGTGATTTTGTAAGAGGTACAGGATATGATTTTCAAAAATACTTAATTTGGTAAAATTGATGAAATCTTTGTTGGAATCGATAGAACGATCAATATAATTTAATATTTGATGATGATTTCATGCAGATGTTATCCGCGGCTCCGCTTCAGATGCCCATGCGTAAGGTTCAATTTTGTCACACTCTCTTTAATATATTGGCCGGTATTTAACAAATAATGCCACCAGCCCATAATTCACACCAAACAGTGACTTTTTTGGGATGGATCTTCCTTCAACTTGGCCAGTATTCATGAAAAAATCATAGACCAAACAACGATTCATGTTTAATTTTTAGACCAAACTGAATAAGTTTGAAAACGACACAAGACACGATTCACGCGTGATCTGTCAAAAACAGTGTGGCCCAAAGATACCAGCAAAAATCACCCTTTAGTACACGTCGGCAATTCAGCCTACTGGGAACTTATTTACGCGTCGTACGAGAGGCTATTATTTTAATCGGAATTCGACTTATTCTTCGCATTCGAGCAAAATGCCAGGAGACCTTTATCATCGAGTATTGGATGATCTTCCTTTATCATCGAGTACTTCCTTCAACTTGGCCAGCATTAATAAAAGAAAATCATAGACCAAACAACGATTCATGTTTAAATTTTAGACCAAACTGAATAAGTTTGAAAACGACACAAGACACGATTCACGCGTGATCTGTCAAAATTGTCGGCAATTGAACCTACTGGGAACTTATTTTACGCGCCGTATGCATCATACGAGAGCCTATTATTTTCATCGGAATTCGGCTAGTTCTTCCCATTCGAGAAAAATGTCGGGTGATCTTTATCATCGAGTACTGGATGATCTTGATCAGCATCACTCATCATCAACAAACTAAACGGTCCTTTTTATAGATCTAAAAAACTCAAAGAATATTTTTTGTAATTATAATTAGTAAACGTGAAACACAAAAAATGCTGCCAAAATGATCGAATCAAAAATTCATAGTGATTTTAGCATTAGTTGTGTAGTCCTACGTCAACAGTTCGAACAACCTCATGTGATTGTACCTTGTTGTGGAGAATTGCGGAGTTTAAGCATGACCACGATTTGTTTGTTTTGATACTTTGAAGTATTGATTTAAAATCAGTTTCAGACTATCTACCATGGCCAGCGGCCAAGAAGAGAATTGTAGCAATCAAGTCAAGGACTAATAAAAAAAATACTAAGGGTTTCTTTCCTTATTGGGAAAAGAAATCACGAGAAGAAAACTTAGCATAAATTCAAGTGTTATTGTTATGATGGTCACATAAAAACGATAATAATTTTCCGTTTTCAGATCTGACTGCAGCGTCGTGCTAAAAATAATTCTCAATGGTAACAAAACAGTGAAGTAATAGAACCGATCAATTAAAAGTATTTACATGAACTATGGATGGACAGTCGGTTGGAGTAAGCGGGTCAACGAAGAACAAAGCTGTGAACTGAGCGATGACAAAGTGACAGAGTTGGTCGTCTTCCATTTCTTTTTCACATCAAGAGTGGATCTCTGCTTCCTTACACCGGGGAGAGAGAGATAGGAAGCAAGCTACAACTACAGCAACAAATCAATTAGGCTCAATAGAATAGCGTTGTCGCAATCAGTTCGAAAATCGGTTTGATTGGCCATTTAAGCTAACAATATGTACGGTATGTTGCTGGAGAGTGTTCAGCACTTCGTGCAGGTAAGCTTAGTTATCAAAATCTCTTCCTAGTATTCTATTCTCTCAACTGAGGATGTAACTTATTTGTTAGATCAAATTTGACTCTGTTAAGTAAATAAGAATTGGTTTCTGACAAGAAGGCACTCTACAACAAAAGACCGTGAAAAGCAGTTGTATACAAACAAGTTCATCCTCATTTCCGACACCTCACTGGGAGGGTTGGTTTCCGGATGTTTGATTTCGGTTTCAAGTGGCTGCCAGCATTTCGGATTCGGAGCTACACAAGTCGCTAGGTCGTTTCCGCAATGAGTGGAGTTACAATTGTACGCCACGGTAGCTGGGAAATCGAATATCATTCATTCGGTTTATTCCAAATCAAGTTGGTTTGTGAATTATAAGCGTGTAATATATGTATGTATGTATATGTATTTGTATATGTTCGGAAATTGGCTTTCAGAGACATATATCAATGATGACATCGCGCTAACCTACAGCAAACGACGGTTTCCGAGACTGGAGGCGATAGTGAGCACGACGACCGCGTGGAAGTTCTTATTCTTGAGATAAGTTTTCCTACAGAACAAAAAAATATTAACCAAATCGGTGGTTCAGTGGTGGAGGTGATTTTTGTTTTATGGGAGAGACACACAGGGCACACTCCAGGTTTGATACAGTCGGTGGTAGATGATGTTAGCAGTCTGGGGAGAGCCCCCTTGCTTTCGAACGCTGGATCTTGTTTTCAGGCTAGCGCGAAAGTGTAAAAGGAAAATGTAGGAGGATACTCTTCTTGGAATAAAACTGCTTTAAAAATTTGTATTGCAGTTCGTTGCCAACTAAAACATTGCAGTGAATCCGTTTTTACCTTTTTTCCAGCAAAAGGTAAAATTTTCCATAAAAAACTTCTTGGTTTGAATTATCCTTAAAAGCATGAAAAAAGTGAGTTAATAGTCAAGTTGGCGATTCTAGCTAGTGGGCGCGGTTGATAATAGAGGTGGGGTGCTTCGGTCTAATATGGTTTTTTACATAATTCTACCCTACTCAAATTTGGTAGTAGGGTTACTACCGGATAGGTCAATGCTGTTACTCTATTTCATGTATCTCTTAAGTAAACTTTTTTCGTCATCTATTCGGTATTATAGAACTTATCAGTAAGGAGAAAGTTACTCGATTTCGACCAAAACTTGTAACTGCTAGTTCGAATGTGAGTCAACAATCTCGCTACCCGTTTAATGATGGAGATTTATCGGTTGATGAGAGTATATATTAGTGAATAATTTTCGTTTCATTCGATTACATTCTGAGCAGTATTTCAGTATCTGTAGTGTAGTTAAATGGCATAGTCATTCCAGGATTAAAAGAAGGTTATTGGTTTGCGAAGCTTTTTCAACTTAGGAACCACTGGAGGTAGTGGCCAAAAGACTATATAAAAAACCCGCATCGATTTCTAAGAGATGATTACCGATTACTGATTACCAAGCAGGCATTTGTTCATGTAGAAGAAATATTCTTGTACTTTATTCATTGATTTATTACGGATTATAAAATATCATTAGAATATTATACACGCATCAGAGCTAATAAAAGTCATTTTTGTTGACCAAAGATAGACGATAATGACGAGAATCAATATCACTCTCAGCTTCGCTTGCAAACTATGAGAACGAAATCCATGTCCAGTAAGGGCATGTTCAGGAGTGTTTTAGTTCTAGATGCATAATTTATGTCAGTTACAAAATTTAAATCTGAATTTTATAACAAGAAAAACTGGCAGCCCCAGCAGTGTTTTACTCGTGTTTCAAATATACAAAAAATAGAACGGCATCGTGAGACCAGTTTTAAACTTGGCAGAAGAACTGGTCGAATAAATAAAACTAGAACGGCTTGCTGGGGATACATTTGTTCCAGTTTCTGCTCTATTATAGATCTTTCATATAGAACTTCTAGTTGCTGAATTTGCTCTAAATGACATAAGCGGAATAGTTGTTTCAAAATTGTGTTCTTTCTTTCATTAGACCTTTCAGTCATTTGCGGTTTTCAGTGAAAATTCTACAGTATGCAGTGTCGATATTCAACCGAAGCTTTGAGAATCGATAATGACAGAAAAAGGTTCCACAATGACTTTTACCTGTTGAAGTTCGAATTTGTAGTAGTTTTGGTTTCCAAAGAGGTTCTGGGATGTAATTACTTCGATTTTTTATTTTATTCAATAGTATAATATATTTTTAGGCACACTGCTTAAGCTCTAAGATGGCAAGGGTATTTTCTAATCTTAATCAACGACTAACTTAAAACTAGAATAGTATCATTAGATTATGTCGTCTCGAATTTTCGAAAACCCAGCTTCCAGCTGGCGTTCGGCAGTGGTCGGTGATTTACTTCGATTTGTCATATCTTAGTCACTCTTTATGACGTAGCGTCACAGATTTTCAATACATCGATGAAAACATGAGAATTGAAATTCTGCTGATGCTCCCTGCAGACGTTAGTTTGGTTTCGTATTGTCATAGAGATAAGAGTGACGTTGGTAATTATCCTCTCTCTTTGTTTCAATGAGAAACGAGAATGCTTCGTCTCTCTTCGTTTGTTCTGGTGTCGGTCATTTACGAATGAGACAGTAAAATATTGAAAATGAGGATGTTGGAATGGTTTCTTTCATTGAGAATGCGTGACAATTTTAAGCTCTGGAACGAATACAAAACAAAAACTTTAAATAATCTTATCTCAATTGCAAATACAGTTTAATGTTCACATTTTACGTGGTGAATTTGAATACTTCTTTATTATTCTAAGCGGGTATTCTATTCAAAGGGAATTTCCGAGTGGGTTCAATTACCCATCATACCCACATTATCTGCCGGGTCTGATCACAAACCTAGAATCAAACGTCCACTCCATCGCCTGTTGGTGCTCCAAATTTTGGTTCTGAAATTACAATGTGTTGAGTGTTAAAATTTCAAATCGCCATATAAGTGCCAATGTAAAACACGGACGAACTCATTCAAATTTTTTAGAACAATATTCCAAGCGTGGGTTTGTTGATAATCTGACAAACTCAGCTTGACTATTCCAAACCTCGGTTTTCGGTTCCGGAAACCCCATCAAAGGACTTTGGAATTAAGCATACCTCGATTTCTCCGAGATGGTTACACCGATTTTATTAAACTTTAATTCAAATAAAAATATCTCATCGACTGCTATTGAATTTTATCTGGAATTGACTTTCAGTTGTTGTATTTTGAAATTTTTAACCATAATTTGAGCCAGGAAACATTAACATTGCGTGTATCACATTAACTTTAAACAAAGACATCATATTAACAAGATATCCAGCTCTCACCAGTGCGAGAGCGAATTTCTCTCGATGACATTTCTGAGATTCAAAGGTTAGCACGATGCTGCTCCTCTCTGAAGCAACAAACGGTCGCTTATTCTCGTTTCGCTATCCGATTCTATACAGCCAGTTGATAATTGCGATAGAATCATTTTACTATTGCCGCTTATTCCAACTATGTGCATATAATCTTTGTATAAGTTGTGTCTATGAAAATTTCTGTGAATGCTCCACACAAGGGTTTTGGAATATTGCAACCTAGTACGAGAATCGTCAAGTTGAATCATCGATTCGATTTTCTGCGATAATTGTCAACTTGCGATTCTCTCTTGGGAAATTCCACACAGCAACGATCACTATCAGACTATAAATTTTTTTAAGGGCGTAGAATACTCAGAATGTGAATGTTGTATACAATATAGATAACAATGTAGCAGCTTCTGTTAAATTTTCGGCAATCACCAACACTACATAGAAGTATGGGGGAGAAATGTCAAATTCGTGCGCGCCAAAATAGCAGCACTGTGCACCCATACAATTGACATGATATGTTGAATGCGATGGCGTTGCTGAACTGAAGATTGATTTCGTTCCAAGCTGACAGGGTCTGCTTTAAATTAAGCTTACGTTAGGGCATCTTCAGAAGTGTTCCAGTTCAAGATGCATAATTTATGTCAGTGTTAAAATTTTAAGCTGGTATTATAACAAAAAAATCTGGCAACCCCAGCCGCGTTTACTCATTTTTCAAATGTAGAAAAAAAATGGAACGGCTGCGTATACCATTTTTTAATTTGATGTTGTTTTTTTTAAAGGAAGAAACAAGAAGAATTCTTTGAATACACACAGAACAGTTTAGTGTATAAATTTAGAATTTGGTAGAATGTTAACCTTAGTAATAAGAAAATTTATTAAGGAAGAAACTACACAGAAAAAAATATGAATGTTACATGTGACATAAACTTTCAATCAATATAATTCATAACTACTTGATTTTTCAAACGACGCAATACTCCACACGCACAAAATTTTATTCGCTCCGACTGTATTTTGCACTCTGCTACCAATGACCACAGTATGGATTTATATGTATCAATTATTCAACCAGCACATATGTGCTTCTGTGGTTCAGTCGATTAAACGATGGGCTTTGTGATCTAATGTTTCTCGGTTCAAGTTCCGCTGTTGCTATTGATCTTTTGTTTTTTATTTCATTCGTGTTCAAGCCATGTAGTTTCAAATCACACAATTTTCATGTTCTCGAATATAAATTTGGGTGAAATACGTCGTTCCAGTTATGTGCATCTTTTAAGATGTTAAATCACAAGATTTTTTTGAACTGTGTAACATTTCATTTGTTCGTAAGCTTGGTCCAACGTTTTTCATGCCCACCGTCTTGTTAGAAAATTTAATTGCAACGGAAAAGGATTAAAAAACAATTTTGTTCGTAAACTCGGATGTTCCTCGAATTTTTCAGCATGGAAAATAGTTAATGCCATATAATAATATATAATGTTTTCATATTTTGTTAATTTATTCAGTTGAAAGAAAAAAGGAAAAATGGGCATGCGTTATAAAGTTTAACCAACAATTCAACGACTCATCACATACTAATCTAGAAATGTACGACTTTTGTATAACAATTGAAACCATATCAAAATCATTCATCAGGAAAGAACTATTTACTATCAACGTGAGCTTCGCCTTTTTTCAAAAACCGCTGAATAGGTAGTTTTTTTTATCGAAAATTCAACAACTGCTCAAAAACGATTGTACATATAGTTCCACGGCAAAAGGGCCTAACTGGAAATGACAGTTTCTCTTTGTTTACTTTTTCTTTCACGATTTAACGAATTGATTTTAGATTTGACGCTTTACTCTTCGCATGACTTTCAAGTTAAAACCACAAGCTTTCGATTTGTATTGGAAACATTCAAGAAATTTGGTTAATGGCTCCGTAATAATCAAAAGAGAAAGTAAACAAAGTCAAGGTCTCATTTGCATCTAGGCCCTTTGAACGTGGAACGTGGTTTTATATGTATCAATTATTCAATGAACAGATATGCACCCTCATTCTTGTTTACGCACGGAACGACCGAAATCAGCATTTTCGCGAAAAATTTAGTTGATTTGCTGATTTTAGTTAGTTATTTTTTGAGACAACTAAAAAAATCTTACTTTTGCTGATTTAGATTTTTTATTCACATTCCCTTAATAATAATAAAATATTTGTTGAAATGACTATTTTTTTTAGTTGAATTCACAAATTAAACGTGCTGTCATTTCTTAGCTAAGGCACATTTCATTTCCATTCAACTAATTTTTTAGTTGAATTAAAGAAATATAATGTTGTTTTCAACCAATATGAATGGTTGAATTGGCTTCTGCAATCTGCAGCTATATGGCGCCCTGTCACCGAAACGGTCACACCGTAATGACTACTAGATGGCACACTACTGCCGAAAAAATTTCAGACGCGGTTGTCTTTTCTATATTGGCAGGTATAAATACGATGTTGTATTGGAGAAAAAGACATAAACGAAACGTAAACATCGTTTTGAATTTTTTTCTTCTTAATCACTGTTTTCTTCATTCTCACTGAAAACTTTGAGCACTCGGAAAACAAAAACCGAATTCAAATAGTACACCGGACGGCGCAGCTCGGAAGGTTTGAAGATACAAAAAAAAAAATCATCACAATTAGAGTGAAACATTCGAAATTCACAATACGCGGAACAAAAAACATTATTACGCACAATCGCTTCAAGTGCGCACAAATTCTGAATAAATACGATTTCCACTAACAGTTTACGACATTTTTACATATCGGTTTAGAAATTTAAATAAAGATATATCGAACACATGCGAAAAACATCAAAACAATTTTCAAGCAGTTTCAATAAGACTGTCCTTTTTAGCTTTTTAATGGATCGTTTTGCTTTGACACTTCTCATGAGTTTCTGGCTAATAAACTTGTTAATAATACCCATTTCAGTTTGGTTTCTTTGTGCTGTCCTTCAGTAATGATGGTGATAGATAAATAGAAACAAATTTTCTGATTTTAATAACAAAATTAGTTGTCAATGAGAATTTCGTGTTGGATTGAAATATCGCTGGTTTGTGTCCAGAATATTCGCCAACTAAACACATTCTCTAAAAATAAGAGTTTTTTTCAGCAAAGTAAATTCTCAATTTTAACTAATTTTATAGTTATTTTGGAAATTTTGTTGTTAAAATCAACTAATTCAAAAGCAGTAATACGAATTAGGCGCAGAGCTAATTTCGGTCGTTCCGTGCGGCCGTATGCGATACGTTCGAAAGTATAGCAAATTAGTATTCCCGTTTACGTTCGAATCAATCACAATTTTAAACATCGTACATGCATAAAAACAACGCCCATCCAACTTTAAACTATCAGTTCTGGTACAGATTTGAGTTGTAAATAAAAATCTTTGATATCATTTGTTATTTGACTTGTTTTTTTCACTGATTTTGTATGATCATGTTTGCTTACGTCCGTATCGACCATACGACGAACACATGCTTTCGAACGAATGCGAACAAGCCATTCTTGTTTTCACTCGAACGTGTTCGTACGCGATTCCTGTGCAAAAGAAGGATCGGTAGCGCAGGTAGTTTTTTAAGGAAGATTCCAAGCATCAAGGAAGTGACGAATGCTACATAATAAATAAATATCGTACTCAGGACCAATTTTATTCAAGTCGGTAAATGAAATTTTCAAATTAAACTTCGTGCAAAGTAAAAAAAAAGCATTTGAAATAGCAGTCCGATCAGCAGTATCTGCGAAAAATATGTTGCATTTTTCTTGCAATTTTGTCATGTTTTCGATAGCCTACGTATTTATTTCATTGGTAAAATCATGCATTTAATATAAAATAAAGCATGTTTACCAATGGCGTATTTTCCATAAAATACTTAATAGATGCAAAATTAATGCGTAAAAACTTTGAACCTCGCACGGAACGACCGAAATTAGCTCTGCGCCTAATTCGTATTACTGCTTTTGAATTAGTTGATTTTAACAACAAAATTTCCAAAATAACTATAAAATTAGTTAAAATTGAGAATTTACTTTGCTGAAAAAACTCTTAGTTTTAGAGAATGTGTTTAGTTGGTGAATATCCTGGACTCAAACCAGCAATATTTCAATCCAACACGAAATTCTCATTGACAACTAATTTTGTTATTAAAATCAGAAAATTTGTTTCTATTTATCTATCACCATCATTACTGAAGGACAGCACAAAAAACCAAAACTGAAATGGGTATTATTAACAAGTTTATTAGCCAAAAACTCATGAGAAGTGTCAAAGCAAAACAATCCATTAAAAAGCTAAAAAGGATAGTCTTATTGAAACTGCTTGAACATTGTTTTGATGTTTTTCGCATGTGTTCGATATATCTTTATTTAAATTTCTAAACCGATATGTAAAAATGTCGTAAACTGTTAGTGGAAATCGTATTTATTCAGAATTTGTGCGCACTTGAAGCGATTGTGCGTAATAATGTTTTTACGCGGAACAGTGAAGTGAATTTCGAATGTTTCACTCTAATTGAGATGAAGTTTTTTTGTATCTTCAAACCTTCCGAGCTGCGCCGTCCGGTGTACTATTTGTATTCGGTTTTTGTTTTCCGAGTGCTCAAAGTTTTCAGTGAGAATGAAGAAACAGTGATTTAGAAGAAAAAAAAATTCAAAAAGATGTTTACGTTTCGTTTATGTCTTTTTCTCCAACACAACATCGTATTTATACCTGCCAATATAGAAAAGACAACCGCGTCTGAATTTTTTTCGGCAGTAGTGTGCCATCTAGTGGCTAGTAGTCATTAAGGTGTTACCGTTTCGGTGACAGGGCGCCATATAGCTGCAGATTGCAGAAGCCAATTCAACCATTCATATTGGTTGAAAACAACATTATATTTCTTTAATTCAACTAAAAAATTAGTTGACTGGATATGAAGTGTGCCTTAGCTAAGAAATGACAGTACGTTTAATTTGTGAATTCAACTAAAAAAAATAGTCATTTCAACAAATATTTTATTATTATTAAGGGAATGAGAATAAAAAATCTAAATCAGCAAAAGTAAGATTTTTTTAGTTGTCTCAAAAAATAACTAACTAAAATCAGCAAATCAACTAAATTTTTCGCGAAAATGCTGATTTCGGTCGTTCCGTGCGCATATATTCAAAGGCTCCCCACAAAAAAAAACAGCATTTTACTATACTGCTATGCTTTCTAAATGATTTATGCAAAACACAAATTTATGATTTGATTACAAATCACCTTTAGATTAGAAAAAAATTTTGTTGGAGATCGGTTAAACTTTTTTCAATGTGTTCGAATCGTTGATTCGCAACATGAAACTGACGAACGAAACCACGGCATTTCGTCTATTCGTCCGTAAACGGGAATGGGACATTTCGTTCGTACGAATGATGTTCGAACACACGTTTCGTTTGAAACTAAAATGGCATACATTCTAGCGTTTCGCATATGGTTAATCACATGAATTGGACTGATTACATCAAGGCTTAGCATTTATTTTAAGAAGTTTACTGATATTTGAATATTTTGTGGCAAACGAGTCCCGTTCGAATTCATTCGAGTGAAAACAAGAATGGCTTATTCGTATTCGTTCGAAAGTACCCGTTCGTCGTATTGCGGATACGGACGTAAACAAGAATGAGGGTGATGAGCTCTGTAACGATTCGATCGAGTAACCAATGTGCTTGTGATCTAATGTTTCTCGGTTCAAGTCGCGGTACTGCTTATGGTCTTTTGTTTTTTATTTCGTTCGAAATCAAGCCATGTAATTTTCAAATCACACAATTTTACATGTTCTTGAATAAAAATTTGTGTGAAATTTGACGCTCCGTTTATGTACATCTTATAAGATGTAAAATTACAAGATTTTTTCGAACTGTGTACTATTGATTCGGTATTTTAATCGTATTTCGCAATTCGTTCATCATCCTATGAATTGTAATAATCATTACGCGTTGTACTGTTTTTTCGGTAAAGGTACAGGAAATTTCCGAAATTGAAATTTTTCTGAGAAATACATAAAACGTCGAGATCTGGCGTCATTCGGGAGAAAGATTGAAGAAAACCCTCGATGGGACTTAGAAATTGAGATCAGACTGAAGTTTAAAATAGAAAATCACTTACCGAAGGTAAAAAATGGGTTGATATTATCTAAGAGCTGTTTTAATACGATTGGGAATAATTTTTTTATTAATTGCATTAAAAGTTGCCATTGTAAACTACAGTTGCATCTCAATTCAAAAATTTCCAGAGAGGCGATTTTTTGCAAGAACTTTTCTTGAAATAAAACTAGATCTTGACGTTTCATTCATTTCTAACACATCTGGAATTGAAAAATTGTTCCATTTCAAAAATTTCGATTACCGAGCACTCGACTGTTTTGCTGAGGTTCAGCAATAAAATTTAAGAGTGTAGGCTATTATTGTTTTTTTTTTTAATTTTTCATGCTTATCGGAAATGCAATATTCGTCCCAAACGAAACAACTGAACTGAACAAATGAATAGGCTGTCAAAAAATTAAGTACGTATGAGCCTCGAGCCAGCTCTTGGATAAAAGCTATTTGGTTCGTTGAGAAAATATTCTATCTCTTTTTGTAGCTAAAAACAAGTAATTATGAAAATTGTATTGACTATTCACCTCATTAGTTGAGTCGAGACAATATGCTATTTTATCAATATAAAATCATCAGTTGGCGTGGGTATCGGTTACGGTATATTTGCTCGAGGCTTGGCGTTAGGAAACAATAGCACAATCAAATTTGTGTGAAATATGTGTAATATAACGAAGTAATCATTCGAATCGAGCGTGCTTTGATGAATATTGGCACATATTCACCCAAACCTTTATTTAATCGAGTTAGTTAGTGAAAACAGTTTTCGTTATATGGAATCGAAAAATTTATTTAGAGTTTACTTCGTTTGTTTGTGTAGTTTTGTGTAATGAATGTGGAAAACCCAAAAACTCTGTGGTCTATTCATCAATACTCTTTCAAGAATACCCATATTTTATTTTAATAATAACAAGGGTTTTTTAAGGAATTTCAAGGTCCAAAAATATCCATATTGCAAGTGGTTTCAAGTAATATCAATTAGTCGAAAGTCGCCATCTTGGAATTCGTAACGACCTTAAACATCGTTTCTCAGAATCTACTCATCAAACCCGTTTCGAACATATCTACATTGGTAGTGGTAGTGGGTTTAAAGAAATGTCCGAAGCCGCTAAACACTTTTTCGACGTCTACTCATCAAACCCATTCTAAAAATACTCATATTGAAATTCAAGGAATATCAATAAACCATTTTGGATTCTGAATCGACGAAAAACTTTTTTTTTTGGTAATCATTCATCAGTTTCAGAAATGTAGTAATATTGTCGTAGCACGTAAATATGTGCTACGACAATATTCAAAAATTTTCAAAAACTTCTTTTTAAGAAGTAGGTTCGTAAATAAAGTTTACTGTGTAAATTTGAGTGTCTAAAGGGTGATCTCCAGTCGAGTTTTTTTTTTAAAAAGTCTGTTTCCCCATACTTAATACCATGCAAACTTTAAACCTCGGGTGCGAAAATATGGTTTAACCGATCGAGCTAAACTTTTGCATAGTTCTTTTGGGGCTTAAAAATAACACGAAATTTGTAGTGGCAGTGTACAAATGATATAGCACCTATGTAAAATCAAGGTTAAATCGGATGTGGGTAAGAGGTTTCCTTCAAATTTTGAGTATATTTTCCGTGCATTGCTATTTATTTTCAATTAAGAAAAATAGTGTCCGAGATCCACCGTTCAATTGTGAAACGTCACCACACGTTCCGGCAAGTAAAAATCGTGTGTGGTGGAACCACACTCTTTGAACCAAAAACAAAATATTAAGCAAAACCAAAATGGGTTATTTTGCTCCACGACAAAACACCATCGCACAAATCGAAAACCGTTTGCGACGCGCAGGAAAGTTTACAATGGAAAATGCTTGACATTACGGCTTACTCACCAGACTGGGACCCATCCGACTACCATCTCTTCACCTTATTGGGCTTATAAATTGCGAAAATTTCTCACCCAGTGGTTCAACATCCGAGCTACTCAATCTATTGTCAATTCTACTGACAAGCTAATCACAAATTACCAATAGGATGGTAAAATTAACAACTATAACGGTTCTCTTGCAATTAATGTACACCTGGTACTGTAGCACCTTCGTGCATTTTTCGGAGTTCCGGATGCGCTTCAACCGATATTTTCTTCGAATGAAGGAAATCAACATTTATCGCAAATGGAAATTTCTTAACTCAAAATCAGACATTTACATGCAAACAAAAGTATATAATTCAAAAACAAAATATGTTATCCATTCGATCAGTTTTTAAACCTCGAGCCATCTATTGGCTAATAGCGCAAACATAATTGCTTACCTAATTTCTATGTTTTGGTTATTCGAAACAGTGCATCGTTATCGCCTCGAGACTCAAGATTTATGCGACTTTCTAGTTTTATTTGCTTTTGCTGTCTAGAATTTCACCACCGAACTTGTTTTCTGCCTCCCCACCTGCTAAGCTCTACCACTTAACTGTACCACGGACTCTAAATTTAAAGCTCACTGTGTCATACCAGCCATAATAAAGTAAAAACAATACAATAAAAATATTCATCATTTGTGCAAACACATAAGCTAGTGCAAAATAGAACCACACAAGTGGCCATTTAGGCATCCACACCACAAAACATTTACGCATCTGGCACAATAGTTGGTGCCACAAATACAGCAGAATGTACGGTCTTATTTTGCAAGGCATGCAGAATGCAGTCCTGGTAAGTACGGGCCTTCCGGAGATTGTGAACCGTTCTGGTGCCATTTGTTCGTTTGCCCTCGTCCATTTTGTGTCTGTGTGAAGTCTGTCCAGTGAAATATGTATTCACCACAACCACAAATACTATCAGATTTTAACACCAGTAGCACTTGTTTGTGTGGTTGAACTTTGCATAAAAAAAACGAGTGGAGTCTAACTTAGGTCACGTGGTTAAAATTTCTTCTCTTTTCGTTTTCAATGCTCGCTCTGATGTGACGTATGAGTTAAGGGACAAGTTACAATCTTAGAAAATTGGTCATTGTTGCAACAGCAGTTTTCTTCGCTGTCGTTGAGCGGAAATTTAAAAGAGAAATATTATTTTTGTTTAGTACATTTTTCTAAAAAAACATTTTTCAAAAAAATTTTTTTTTTCGATATTGACAGTTATTCTAAGATTGTAAGTAAAACCTTAAGCTGACTTCAAGCATAAATGGTTAAATGGATCGTGCCACGACAAAATGGTCCAACTGTGTATGACAATTTCTCTTCGTTTACTTTTGGTTTAGCGATTTATAGAATTGATTTTATTTTTTTTTATTTAATAACATATTTTAAGGCACATTGCGTTAAGCTATAAGATGCCGAGGGCATATGTTTTAACTACTTAAACTAGATTTTTTTTTTATTTTCACATCATATGAGCTTTGGGAGATCTAGTCTTCAACGGGTGGTCGGCAGTGGCTGGCTGGATCTTGTACGCTGGAGTAAACTGGCACGACGTTGGTACGTATCACTGTTGGTCGCATCTTTTCGTTCGTGTGGGTCCGCGGAGAATTGATTTTATATTTGACGTTTATCGTTTCATATACCTCTTAAGTCAAAACCACAAGCTTACGATTAATTGTGGAAATTTTGAAGCAATGAAGACGAGCATTAGAAAAGGTCCTAAGTGCAACTGGCTCGTTTCTCTATGTTTACTTTCTCTTTAGATTATTGCGGACGTATCGGTCGTGATCCTCCCTTCAAACACTTTACGTAGAATAATGACTAAAAACCATCAACTCTCAATTTTCACTTAATATTTTTATGGATATAATTGGAATGTGCCGTAATAATTGAAAGAGAAAGTAAACAAAACGACACTGTCAGTTTAATTTGGAACCTTTACTAATATTATTCGAGACATTTCTTGATAAACATTAGAAAAGGTGCAAATGCCAGTTTCTCTTTGTTTACTTTCCCTTCAAATTATTTCGGTATATTCCTATATCTCCAACAATTTCTCAACTGCAGATCGAAAGTTGGAGAAGGATTTCTGATACGACCGTAATAATCTAAAGGGAAAGTATACAAAGAGAAACTGTCATTTGCACTTAGGGCCTCTTCTAGTGTTTGTCTTCATTTCTTTGTAACAACTGATTTAGAAAGTAAACAAAGAGAGGCCCTATTTTGCAATTCGACAGTTCCACGACAAAAGGGTCTAACTGCAAATGACAGCATCTCTTTGTTTACTTTTTCTTTTGATTATTACGGAGCTAATACTGTCACTTCTTGAAAGTTTCGAGTATAAATCGAAAGATTGTAGTTTTAACTTGAATGTTTTGCGAAGAGTAAGGCGTCAAATATGAAATCAATCCGGTAAATCGTGAAAGAAAAAGTAAACAAAGAAAAACTGTCATTTGCAGTTAGGCCCTTTCGTCGAGGGACTGTCGAATTGGGTCTTCTGCTCATTGTACGCAGGAAATAGTGGCGTATGATTAACGGCCCTTGCACGATCATTAAAAGTGTCATTACTAAAATGTAATGTAATTTTTAATGAACGTGTTAGGGTAAGTAATGATGAATTCTCCATACAAATTTGGTATGTCATTACTTTAGTTGTCATAAAAAATGACGATAATAGTTCTCGTGTAAGGGCCGCTATTAGGACGTTTAAGACAACTGTCAAAATTCACTTGAGAAAAAATGTTCCGGATTGCGTTGTAACTTGCAAAGAGTAAATCACAAGATCAGACGAAGTATAGTTTTTCACTTCGTCTATAATCCAGATAAGATGCATTTATGAGTGGATATTGATAGTTAACTAATACGTCAAAATCGAACGTTACTCGACAGATCCCGTTACTTGATGAATGCCTGAAAAATATACCACAACAGACTCTGAATGTTGACAGTGAGAAGAGAGAGAAATTATGGAATTTGTTGGTAATTCGTCCTATACTTCATGTTTGAATTCTTTGTTCAGTTTGTGGTGTGTCTTGTGTGTCTAGCGTTCCGATACTGTTTCGTAACTATACTTCTTCCGATACAGTTCTACAGTTCTTAAATAGCAAGAGAATTCAGAATGGTGCTGAAGAACAAAAACCGTTTTGACAGTTTCTTCTGTTGCCAATGAATTTTCAAAACGCTTTCATATTCCTTTTTCACGCCGCACTGTCCACACGCGAAATGCACGAAATTGTGGCGCACAGGATATTGGCTTTCAGAATGAACGGTAGTTCATTTATCTCAATATAATGATTCAAAATTGATTAAAATTAGGGTCATTTGTACATCCAAATTACTTCCACTACTGTCATTGTTTAATTGAATACGTCATAATAATGATTCATAGTTTTTCTCGTAATTTCAAGTGTCTGTAAATAATTGAATTCAGTTGATTAGGCCCCGATCGTAATCTATTTTCGTGACACAAGTAAGGAATAATCGCTAATAGCAAAGGTACCAGTCTGGGAGGGCCGCCTGAAAAAAATACCTGTCAAGAACATTTCTCATTTAGGAAACGTTAGGTGCGTGATGTGCCCTCGCTGTCATTGTTCCATACTCTCGGATGAGAGTAAGCATTTTAATCGATTCAGTACACTACGTGATATGCCATTCCAAAAGTAATTTAGTTTTATGACTTACCCTATTTGCTCAATCACCACCAGGAGTGAGCCCGGATGAGGCGGCGGGTGGGGCGAATCGAACGAGTTTAGGATGGTGTTATGCCGATATCGGATATGACAGTCATTCGAATCAACTTTTTGATGATTGCTGTTTGATGAGGTTTTAATCACTGGTGGTGGATCTAAAAAGGAACTCTTGTTAACTTCTACGCCATTTGGAAGTCATGCAATGCCAGTCGTTTGTGGTTGAAGAGCGAGAATTTTTTACTCTTGTTTCGAAAATTTTTGGTTATATAAGATATCGGTTTATTGACAGTACAAATAATTGGTAATTTGATTCTAGTAATTGCACTAGATCCACGACAACAGTTTATCTACTTGAAACTAGCATTTTCTAATTGATTCTTCGACTGTTGCTGGGGCATTAATTTGACATTGTCTTTTTCAACAGTCTTGACAAAACAATCGTAGGATAATAGCTTAAAAAAAGGATATTTCCACAAGCTGAGTATGCGAGACCAGTGCCTTATACACTGTGCTGTTAACCCGAGTACATCAATGTAACGAAGTAACCTCATTTTCGAAGAAATAATATTAATAAATATAGAAATATTATTGTGTTTTTTTCAAGACAAACATTTTATAACATCTTGCCTTACACAGAAAATAAAAAGTTACCTTCTAAGGACTGTACTCGACAAAAATGCAACAGATAAAGATGAATACCAAAAATTTATTTAGCTCGAGAAGTAGTGAAACTCTCAAATCTGTGATAATCACATATTCGCTATGTTTTTGCAAAGTTGGTTCATACATCCTCCTCTCCAAGGTTAAATACCCGCACTATAGACTTAGCGTTACCAATCAAAACGTATACAACACCTGCGCCATCTTTATCACACACTTTAATCGACTATTTTTACAATCTTTGTGATTTGGGTAAACCTTCCCTCAAGGATGGCTTTTATCGTATCAAAGAACGCTCGCTCGCAACTCTTCCACGATTGAATCAGTGCCATCAAAGAGAAACGGAAATCATCGCAACAATAAAAAACCGGCATGGTACATTTAACATAGAATAGACACCAGTGCGAGAGCGAAGAAAAGTGCAAATAACTTGACAATTTATACTCCGTCCTCAGAATTAAATTTTTGCGCCTTTCTCACCTTTTGAGCGTCCCCCTCCAACTGCTTTCTCTTTTGAAAGCCCTTTTAACCCCCCCCCCCCCCCCCCCCCCCAACGATTCCTGCGCACCTGACCTGACCAATTCTATTCTGTTTCTCGTTGAGTATTGATTGATAGTTAGGTTAATGATAACTACGTCTTAACGAATGAAATTATTATTTTGAAATTCCGACTACTACTTGCAGGTCCGACACTGCCAAGCCAATCCGGTGCAGGTGACAACTCTAAAGAAGCATAATTTTTCACTGGCTACTAATGGTTGCTGAAGTTTCACAAATCATGTATACAGACATGCCATACTTTCTTCATTAAAATTAATACTGAAGCTTTTAAAGCTAATTTTATCCTTCCTTTATTAAATGATTTCGGTTCTTTTTGCGAGTAATCACGGATTCTTTTTTGCTGCAGTCACAAAATGTTAACCCAAACATTCCTTATCCTTATCTTATTATATCATCGATCGGTAGAGAAACGATCGAAAATCGCAGTAAATTCAATTGAAATTGCGAAGGATGACCGAACACCCACTGGGTTTTAGTGTGCCGTTCAACTTTTGGCTTTTCTGCTATCCAAATCCAAAGAAAATTAGTAGGTTCTCAATGAATTTGAAATGAGAACCGTTTTAGGATAATTTATCGTACAGAAGTGAGTCTGTGGAAAGAAAGGTCAGAAAATCAGGGTGTCAGGTTGGAATTTTCGCATAATCAACTACACAACCATTATACGAGTGAGCCATGATTAGTCGTTACTGAGTCGAACTTCTACATTTTTAGGTTAGATTTAGAAAATATTCTTCTTGCATAAAAGCTTTGGCTCTTTGTCGACAGCCGATAAGTGATTATAATTTTGACCTAGACTGTGCTTACATCCTTTCAAGAAGAATTGACATTATCCGGAAAAGTTTGAACATACGTAGAATTTGACTACTATTCCAATAATTCAAGAAAACCGCTAGTATTAGGTGGGCATTACGGGAGAATTTCATAATGTAATACCAGAATTACCAGTTTAGATTACAAGGATGGATTGTTTTCATTTTCATAACGTCAATCCTAATTCGAAGCATTTGTTTGCTTTGTGAAATGATGTTCGTGTTAAAAACTTTTGTTCGTACGTCACAAGATAATCTGAAGCCAATTAAATGGTTCCTAAAATGGATAAAAAAAATGATTGATGTAACACAAATACGTAAGAAGTAGAAGTGTTGTCAAAGGGGGGGAAATTAACAACATTCTATGCGACTGAAGGGATACCGTGTTTCTGTCGAGATGCCGTTTGACACCGGTTAGTCAACTTCCCTGTCAGCCAGAGGGTGGGGAAAATTGTGTTCTTTCCGGATTGTTTCTTGAAGCAGCAGAAGTGGAAACTCTCGGAAGTTTTCTCTGACGGGCAGCTTGTGAACGATTATATATTTCATTTCCGGAAATAAGGCCACTCGATCAAGGTGAAAGTGGCTATTAATTAAAGTGAAACCATTAATAGAAACGTTATTTATCGAGGTCAGAGGCGTGTTTATGTGATTATCGTTGCGTGTCTTATCTGAAGCTTCGTTAGCAAATAATATGTATTGATGGTATTGATGGATAATAATTGTACTGTTAGTGTAAACTGATAAACGACATCTAAATTGTGGTGTCTATTGTTATTAGTTGCTAGGTTGAAACATGGAATAAGGAGTGATGGACAGTGTTTGGGAAACGTCCGAAATAGTTTAATGTTTCATAACTGTTAGCAAATAGTATTTTATAAAGGGTCGGACATGGCGTGATGGGTAAGATTATTGCTTTTCATCCAGTTAACCTGTTCTCGATTCCCACAGCATAGGGTCAGGCAGTTTTAGACGTGCATATGCCCTGGTTTCCTATATCGCGGTTGAATTTCAAATGTTGGTACTCGAAAGTATACTGATATCACTATAATCAGGTGCGTATACATGGAGCTACCTGCTATTATTTCGATTCATGGATCGACATTGTAAACGAGTTTAAAGATGACGCGGTAGAGATGACTTGGGTGAAAACCTAGTTTTAACGGATGTTTTTTCAATTTCTAAAAAGTGTCCGATTTAGTCCCGGTCTCCCCTATATTATGAAAACAACTCCCGAATTTTTTTTCTGGGTACGCGCCTGACTATAATATAAGTATGATGTGTCTTTGATCAATTTTTTACAGTTCTTCAATCATAAGAAAAATATTCAAAGATTGTTGTGAATACCACATTTACATTGTTATCGTGGTTTTAGTTTTAGTTGAATAACTAAATCTTTTAGTTTAGTCAACCCTAGCCTTCATGTGGAACAGATGGGAAAAACATTTCTATTTCGCTTTGTAATGTACCCGAACTACACTCAACTGCTCGGTGTACAGTGCGGTACTGTATTAGGGATGTCGGGTTATCGAATGATTAATCAAGTAGTCGAACAAAAATTCTGAAAATCGAGTAAATTTTAATCGATCGAATATTTCGAAAACTGCGACAAACCTTTGCGGCATGACACATACCGCTATGGGCAAAAAATAGTAAGACTTTGTGAATAATTTTGAAAATTCTTTATTTATTCTTCCAAAACTATTTCGTCAATTGACTCAAAACGATTTTCCCGGAGCGGTCGTTTGAGTTTGCTGAATAGCCAGAAGTCGTACGGAGCTAAATCAGGTGAAAACGGTGGTTGCAGAACGATATTGAACGAGGATTTAATTTTGCAGGCAAACACGTCCAGCAAATCTGTAATTTTTTTTATATATTTACCGGCATTAGAAAATAAACACCGCTAACAATTTAAAGGACTAGCGGTGACTCCTTACCACAGGAAACAATGGTGCAAGGGGATGGACATACAAAAATTTCCGCTTCGACATAAATGTGCGATGTTGGAACGTTATAAACCGGGATTGAGAATCCGTAACCATCTAATTAATGGAACTGCTAACTCAGCTTCTATGCCAATATTTGACTCCATATTGTTCTTAGGTTTCATCAGGTTGCTGGTTAATTTTATCATTATCAGGAATCAGAGCTAATTGGCTCAAGTGGCACGTTCCCACAATAATCAATGTTTTAAATAAGGTTTGATTCATTCTTTATTTTCAATTATATCTGCGAAACTTCTTTAAAAGCATCCTGAATGTTCATAAGACCTTTTGCGAATACTTTCTCAAGTCAACTTTCTGATTGAAGCTGTGTTGAAGCTCATCCATTTTTTCAAACGTAACCTTTGCTATTCAACTATTAACTTAAAATTCGCACAAAGCTTTTAAAGAATTTCAAGTTGCTAGAAACTTTACAATCATTAATGAGTTGAATTTTAGGTATTTTATTTGCGAAATAGCAATACTGAGATAAAGATTTTAACCATTTCCTCAGTTGAAAAAGTACTCATTTTGTGACAGCTAGAACTGATTCAAAATCTGGGTATTTTTGGTACTCATTAACGAGTAGTTTCATTTAACCGTGTATGCCGTGTTAAACCAAGTTGCCTTGCAAGCATGTGAACAATTGTCGAATAAGTTGAGGTTGGCAATGACGGTAAAAAAACTAACACTATCAGAGAAGTCTCAGATTTATTCGTTTTTGTAAAATGACGTCACGTTATTCGTTTTTATAAAATGACGTCACGAATGAATTCATTATGAAAAAAGTTCAAGGTTTACTGATATCAGTGGTTTACCGCATGTAAAACTACCATTTGGTCAGTGTAATAATAGAGTAAGCGCTCCAGTAGTCATCTCATATACGATCAAGTTTCGAACTGCTTTTTTTGCGGTATTGCTTCTTATAGTCGAAGCAAAGATATTGTATCCGATTATATCACAATTCCTTGATTGAAAGTCGAGTAATCGATAAAATAATATAGCTAATCTACTTATGAGATGACTATTGGTAAAATTGCCCTATTCCATGTACAATCCAAAACATATTTTTGAACGTTTGATATCTAGTATAGTTAGTTTATGGTATTCGTTTATTGAAATACCAGCTTTAGAATGGAAATAAGCAGGTTAACAAATTACTGGTAACTGACAAACGTCGTTTATCCTGCCTCGATGGACTTTTCTTTATGTCTGTCTTATGTTTAACCAAGTTGCCTTGCAACAGACCCTGTCAGCTTGGAGCGATCTCAATCTTCAATTCAGCAACGCCATCACACGGCATCACATTCAACATATCATGTAAATTATATGGGTGCGCAGTGCTGCTGTTTTGGCGCGCCCGAATTTAACATTTCTCTTCCCTACTTCTATGTACGAGATTCGATGCGGACTCGCCTGAGGGCACCATGCTCGCAAAAAAAGGATATTGCCAATGATTTGTTCGGGAAATGTGAGAGCTGGATATCTTGTTAATATGATGTCTTTGCTTGCAAGCATGTAAACAGTACTGCTACACTCAAAATAATAATCATGTTATAGTTACGTGAAAAGTTATGTGAATATTTTCCACCCTACTTTTCATGTAGGTTTTAATAGACTGGCATTTAAAAGCTGTTTAATGCATAATCCAGTAAAAGTTACGTGTTTCAGAGGTAAAATGTAATGTATTGCTCGTATGACATTTATCTATCAGTTCATATCAAATTTAGATACCAAAGAATCACTATTTTATATATTGGTTGAAGTCAAAGAGAGATTTCAGATTTTTATATCTAAAAAATGAAAAATGCCATGAAAATTAAAACATTTATTCTAGAAAATCAGCATAGAATTTTAAATAAAAATAAAAAGCAAAATGAAAATAAAAAGCAACTAATAACGTCGTGGGATCTCGAATCGGCAAACCTCCAGAAATCGTTATGTTATCACTGCCATCCAACCGAAGCCGAAGTCGAGATCCGAGTCCCATTACATGGGTCCAGTGTCTCTAGCTTCATACCGATTTTGAACTCGTTTTGCGGTGGACCAACGGCCTGTTTGAAGCATTCGGCAGGAGCGGGCACACTCCCGGACTCACGCAGGCACTCGGTTCAGTCGAACACATGGAAACTTTCATACTGGAATGAACCGATCGATGTAGTAAAAAATTGCAATTAAATAACATTTCTCGCAAATATTTACAATACTCACACTTTGAGGGCCATTGTTCGCCATTTTCAAAATCGAGTTTTTCACACTGGAAATTCACGTAGATTGTTTGGCGTTTGGTCAATTCACGTAAACCTTATGTGATGACTCTATTCATTTTAGGGGATGTTCGAATAACATTCATTTTCGTCACGTAAAAAATTCAATTTGACATTTGAAACCATTTTACATGATTTTTCAAGTGAATCGAACGTGAATTTTTATTTGAGTGTATTAGTAGTATTGTCAAACAAATTCAGGTTAGCAGTGACGGTAAAAAAACCTAACTCTGATTAGGTTATTTATCATGACGTCACAAGTGAACTTAGGTTCATCTTTTAAAGTTCAGTAGAACTGTTTACATATATTTTGCTTCATTTTGAATCAAGCTGCCTTTCTAGGGTGTAAACAGCCCCACTGAAATGTAAAAGAAAAAAAAATTGCTGTGACATCAAAAACCTTAATTTTAAATGCTTGTAACTCGGTTATTTGTTGATAGATTTGTATTATTAAACTACCTAGCTTTGAAAACGTTCAACTCAATAGAAAACATTTAACACGAAACAATATCATTGCAAATACAAGAAGTGTCCACTGTACTTTTCATCGCCAGATGGACAAAAATATTGTCAATAAATTCAAATTTCTCAATAACAATATTAAAAGCTCCGAATGCTTGATTTTTTTTCTGACAAATGTAGAATGACATTACCTTGGTTTGACAATAAGATCGTGTTGTTCTAAATCATTGAATTCCGATAAGATATATGGTATGATGTTAAAAAGTATTGTCACATAAAACTAATCGTTTTGTTTTTTAACAACCGAGATTTTTCTGCGTGTACGATGTAATATGGTTTACACACTTAAAATATTTTGCGGAATTGCTGTTTTTATGTTTCACGCAAAAGGAGCAAATTGATCTTGATCGATTTTCCCACGTTTTCTGTCGTTAACTTCTAGAATTGATCAATTGTGCTCGTTTTATCACTCGAATTGTATTAAGGCCCAACTTTCGGCTTTCCGTACAGTTTTTCGACTCAGATTGTTGAAAAACTATTCGGAAAAATGAATGTTTATAAGGGCCATTGCAAGATATTACATCTTATTCAAAAATTATTTTATCTTATATTAAAATGGTTTCTCTAAAACTTTCTAATGTTCTTCTTTGTTAACAATTCATATACAATCTTGGAGCCTAGAGATCTCACACCAAATAGGGACGATTAAGCTGAAACCGATGATATGCGTGTTGAAATATCATGAGTGTACAAATGCTTACCGCTCTCGAGTAGCGGAACCAATTGAACAAATAATAATGTTTTTCCTCCCATCGGACCCACCCCACTCGAGAGAAAACGGCTCGCAAGTATCAAGTTTAGCACTGAAAGCCAATTATCTCGAAATTCATCGTCGCACGCCTTTCATCCGCAAAACAACCGCTTATTTTGTTTGTACCGTCCAGTACTTCACCCTCAACTTCACGTTTGTGCGTGCTGCGGAGATTTAAAAAAACATGAGAAACGCAATCAAAAATCGCTTTTATACATCTTTTTTCCCTTTCTTGTCCTTTTTGATTTCCTAACGATATTATTTCGGTTCGACCAGCTCGAATATGGCGAGCATATCTGGAGACAAGCATTACTAACGACCGGTTGCAAGCTAACCGTGTTCAACACGTACCAGGTGAGTTATAATGCAATGGAGCTTTTTTAGTGTGCAATTTTTGCATATTCGCTAGGCGTATCCGAATACTGTGTTGTTCACTCACCTCATTCTTCACTGACAGCAATACCCGGACAGTCTTATCCCGGACCTGGCGGCGGCGTTGTCGGCAATTACCGGAAAGAGTATCGACGAGTTCATGGTCTTTTTCGGACGGTGCTTCGTGAGGTTCTTCAGTAATTTTGGATATGACGAACTGATAAAGGCTACGGGTCGTTATTTTTGTGACTTTTTACACTCGGTGGACAACATTCACCTGCAGATGCGTTTCACCTACCGAAAGATGAAGAGTCCCTCGATGCAGCTGACCGAGATGGACGAGAACGGTGCGGTACTGGTATACCGTAGCACACGTTCTGGTTTCTCCAAGTATCTACGCGGTCAGCTGATGGAGATTGCGAAGCAGCTGTACAACATGGATCTTATCATCAAGGTGCTGGAGAGCCAAAATGATGTCCCGGGTGGGACGACGGGCCCGATTTCCATCCAGGGTGGCTTGAAAACCGTCATCGTGAAGTACCGGCTAGATTTCGATAACCGGGAGTATGTAAGTATTGTAGCACGTAACAACTTTAATTACTGGAAAGGCATTGAGTAAGTTTACTTCATATAGTAAATTAGCAGTAAATTAAAGCAATCAAGTCAAGTAGGGAATAAGCAAACTGTTCTTATTAGTTAATCTTCAACACTATCAGAATTGTCTTGAGTTGTTGTAAAATGTTAGGTCATAGTAATATTAATGTCCACTACCGATCTTAGCTTAGCCACCATTCTACAATTTGCTAGATTAGAGTTACCGATGTCAGTTCCAGTTTCTGCTGAATGGCTCTGATCGGAACAAAAAAAATAGTATCCCATAACATTACACTAATTTCTTATCATATTTTTCAATTACCGGACATCAACGACATACAGATGCAGAAACGTATCCACATTGAGGCGCACCCGTCGCAGTTGCAGCTGGCACCGGTGAACAGCAGCTTGCTGTTGGATTTGTTTCCATTTGCCTTGATTTTGAACGAACAGATGCAGATCACGGCTGCTGGGGAGAAACTCATCGAGTCTTGGATGTTGAACAACGTGAGCTGTTCCCCAACGGAATTGATGGGTTCCAAGGTTACGGATTACTTCAAACTACGGCGTCCGACGGGAATTACTTTTACCTGGGAGAATGTAAACGGGGGTTTTTGGGTTTACGAAAATTTCTGAGTGTGATCGTTGATTTTCTGTTCTAGATGAAGCGGCTGCAAACGGTCAATTTCGAGATTCAACTGCTGAAAGGTCCCTCCATGAATGGGACGGAGGAAGCTGCGGCTCTAGCGGATTCGACTCCGCAAGAATTCGAGGATCCTACGAAGCTGATGTCCGTTGCGCGACGTGGATCTCAGGGTTTGAAAAGTATTCTATTGAAAGGTGAAATGCGGTATATCAAGGACATAAATTCGCTGGTTTTTCTGTGTAGTCCGTTGTATGTCACCTAATCAGTTTTGTACACAGTGAAATGTGTTTTCGCTAATCAACGAATTTATATTTACAGGATTAACAATCTGGAGGAGCTACGCGAAGTGGGACTCTACCTGAATGATCTCAACACCCATGGCCTTAGTAGAGAGATGGTTTTCACTGGATTTTCGCACAACTCCCGGCTAGATCTAATGTGTGAACGTGAGGAAAAGCGAGCTGAAGAGCTGGAAACATCGTTGGCCTTGGCCGATTCGTGGAAACGACAAGGCGACGAACTGTTGTACTCGATGATCCCTCGCTCGATAGCCGAACGGCTGCGAGATGGTCTGAATCCTCTAGAGACCTGTCAAAGCTTTGAGGAAGTGACTGTTTTGTTTGCAGAAGTTTCGGAATCGCTTACGTCCGATGACTCTATCAAGTATGCCATGACGACGGTGAACACGCTGAACGCGGCATTCAGTGCGTTCGACGAGTTAATACAGTCGCCGATGGCGTACAAGGTGGAGACAGTGGGCAAGGTGTACATGGCGGTTAGTGGAGCGCCAGATGTGAATCCTTGCCACGTACAACACACGGCCGATCTAGCGTTGGGAATGCTGCAAAGCATTCACGACCTAAACCTGCCGGGAGTTGGTGTGAAAATCGGGTTTCATTCGGGTCCAATTGTAGCGGGAATAGTTGGGCTGAAAGTGCCACGATACTGTTTATTCGGTGATACGGTTAACACTGCTTCTAGGATGGAAAGCAGCAGTGATATCAACACGATTCAGGTTTCTGGATACACAGCAAAGAAGCTGCAAAAGTATGGATACAAACTAACGTTCCGCGGAAAGGTTACGGTGAAGGTGAGGGCCAATCCGGTTATGTTTTAACATTCATAACGAATTGAAATCATTTTAGGGTAAAGGAGAAATGGAAACGTTCTGGTTGAACTCTGCTCCCAGGGATTCCGCGGTCAGCAAAAGGATGACGAAAAAATCATGAAAAATCAGCCAGTTCCTAAAGCCCAATTAGACAACTTTCAACGTGCCTTCACATATGCAATTACACATTATAGGTCTCAATTTGCAAACTCACAAAGACTAACACTAATGTTCTCATAGTGGTGCGATAAATCTGTATTGATCAGAAGAATATATGTTTATAACTGTTCTATAGAATATAGCACGATTCAACTTTATTTTCAACACCAAACTTCCTCTAGCAACCGCATCCAATTCCGTAGTGAATAATGAAATCTATAAAGTTCTGAACGTTTGTGAAAACGGCTGGTTGGTTTGTTTCCCCACAGCCTTTGCCGGGAACCTGTACGGTAATACCGATTAGTGTCATCTGGATTTGATTGATTCTGGAGGGAGCCATAAGACCGGCGCCATCGTCACCCTGTTCATAGAAAATAGAAATAATAAATAATTGGTTGGCGATATTTGCCCTATGGTAATAAATTCTTACCTCGCAAGTAGACACTAGAGTTTCCTTCGAGGCTGGCTTCACGATTCCGCCGCAAAGATTATTATTCGAAAGGTTACCGTTGGCCATCTTGCATTCATAATTCGTATAGAGTGGAATCGTAACTTCCTGTGGCACTGGAGATTGATGACCGCCTAAAGTGTTGGAGCCCCAACCAACGACTATAGCTTTCGTTCCCCCATAGGAATCGAACGAAGTAGGTAAGCATATTGGAACAAATGTTTTGGACAAAGGAACCAGACCGTCAACCAACACTATTCCGATATTGTTGTCGTATGGATTGTTTGAATCGAACTGAGGATGGGGAATGACTTTAGCAATTTTTTTCTCCAGCCGTTCTTCCGTAGTCGACAGCAGATCGTAAACATTGAACAACGCTGAAGCTTGCGAGAAAAGTGGCATGTTATTGACGGTCGTAGCCGTCGTGAGAATGGCTCGGTCATTGATTAGTGTTCCTTGACCGGCATCGGAGTTGAAGTATATGAAACGAGCGTTCCATGGGTATTTATTGGGTGGTTGAACGCTATTTCCACCGACTACTCGAAATCGACGCGAGGCAGCGGTGTTCACTACTCCACAAACTTCTTCACAAGACGGACAGCTCAATGTTGGTCTTGCATTGATGTCTTGCGACTGAAGATTGCTGTTTGATCCAATCCAACTCCCTATCACAGGTATATTGTTGAGCGAATTCCAATTCAGAGCTCCGCTAGTTGGGAATAATTGAGCACCGAAATTCTGTACCTGACTCGTGAAGCTCCCTACATCATTGGATATGTTAGGGTTTTTGGAATTTATTTCATCATTTTGGTCTGTTTCATGTTTTTTGTTAAGATTATTTATTAATTGACTTGCTGATTGAGGTGCTGTGTATGTGCCAAGTTGTTGGAATAAGCCGTGAATACCTTCGTCATCCTGCTTGGGGCTATTAAAATTGCTAGGTATTTCTGCTCTTAATTGCGATGTTGGATCAGCTTCGTTGTTGTTATCAGCTTCTTCATTTAGTCTAACGAAATTTGAGGCGTTCGATAATGTAATTAAGTTTAAAAGTTGGGAAGCAATAGCGGGGCCGTTATTAGAGTTATTGCCTCTATTAGCAAGTAGTGAACCGACCTGCTGGAATGCTCCCAAAAACGTGGTATTCTGGGATGTCTGCGATGTTGTTCCGTTGGTAATTGGTGTGTCTCCCAGTGTGGGAATTGTTAAGCCAGATGTGCTTGGGAATTGACTAGCTAATCCTTGAAGATTACCTGAAGCGTTGGTAAATCCACCTGATATTTGAGTTCCTAGATTTTGTAGCTGGGTGGAAACACCACTTAATCCAGCAGATGCAGAGCTACTGTTCGTATTATTGTTGGCAAACGGGTTGGTAAACAGAGATCCCAGTTGTTGAATACCACCAATGACGCTCGTATCCTGCAAAGCTTGCGACGATGTCTCGTTGGTTATCGCAAAGGAGTTCGAAAAATTTGAAATATTGATTGGGTTCAAAATGTCAGGAGAAATAGTTGAACCGATATTTGTGTTGTTATTTTCATCCCCAGGCGATGAAACCAATTGCACCAAAGTATTGAAGAAACTGGTATTTTGAGGTGACTGTGACGTTACCTCGTTTGCAACTGCGGTATCCCCCAGTGTAGGAATAGATATACTAGATAAATTAGTGAATTGACCTGCCAAACCTTGGAAGCCGCTTGACACGTTTGAGAATCCACTTGTTATTTGAGTACCTATATTTTGAACCTGCGTAGGAAACGCACCAATTCCTGTAGATACCGAGCTGCTGTTTGTGTTGTTACTGCCAAGAGGGTTGGTAATCAATGATCCCAGTTGCTGTAAGCTTCCTATAATGCTTGTATCCTGCGAGACTCCCGATGCTAGATTGTTGTCAACAGGAACATCACCAAAAGTGGGGATAGCTATCCCAGTAGCGTTCGTTATTTGAGTGCTAACATTTTGAAATCCACCAACAAATTGGGATCCTAGATTCTGTATCTGAGAACTGATTCCATCTGTTGTGCCAGTATTATTACTGTCAGCGCTGTTACTTGATCCGATGAAGGCGCTTGAAACATTCGTTACCCCTCCAGCTATCTGGGATCCCACAGTCTGAAATTGGGAAACTATTCCACCCGGGCTTGTTGATCCAGAGCTTCCGTTGGAGTTATTACTTCCGAAAGGGTTGGTAATTAATGATCCGATTTGCTGAAATGCTCCGACAAAACCAGTGTCCTGTGACGAACCGATGGGAATATCACCTTGTGTAGTAGCATTAATGAGTTGATTGTCTGTACCTTCACCATCAGTAGTAGTGGTGAGACTATTGTTGACAGAAATGAGGTTTAATAAACCTCCTAAAGTACTCGCAGAAGTGTCATTGGAAGAATTGGTGGGAAGCAAACTCAATAGAAGTGATGCTGGGCTGACGGTAATGGAATTAATAGCGGCATTCGTTGGACTTGTCCCATCCGTGGAACTTGAAGCATCCGTGGTAGAAGGTACACTAGTCGTACTTGTGGCTGGTTGTATAAATGATAAAATTTCCTGTAGAGCTGGAGGTGGTACTGGCAGAACAATCTCTCCACCTCTGCCAATTAAGTTGCCAGGCGAATACAGAGTATCGGTATTAGCTTTTGAATCATCATCGGCTAATCTAGTTTCACCTATTTTCTTTTCGGACGAGGTATGATGAGGTTGAAAATCTGATGAATGTTCATCGGGTTTGTCATGATCGTTAGATATTTCATCTGTCGAAACATTCCCCGGTAGTTTGATATCTGTATTTTCAGATTGCTGATGTATGGGCATATTAGTCGAATTAGGAATCGATTGATCTAATTCTGGAGGAGACGATTTAATGGTCGCAGATTTTCGTAGTTGTGATTTGAGATTGGCTAGCTTGACCCTTGTTCGTATGCGTCCGTTTTCTAGTCGATCCTGTAGAGAACATCAAACTATACAATCGTTTCACGCATCTAAATCCATCAGACTTACAACGGAATTAACTGCACTGCTTTCAACAACTAACGTCCCCAGTAAAACCATCACGAACACTAAGAACTGCACTCGGAGACTCATTTTTCCGGAGATGACAGCGGAACAACTCCGTTCTGTATCGCGGCCACTTTACAAGTGATCATCGCGCTCAGAAAAGTTCTTAAAAAGCTTCACTGCTTCTTCCTTTTTCGAGGTTCTAAAAATATCCGGTATGGTTAATGACGCGAGTGGGATGCAGGATGGTTGACATGAAAGTGGCGTGTGCAGGCGCTCTCAGCCGAATCTGCAACTGCAGTCGGAAAATTGGTAATCGAAAATTAACGATACCGGTTTTGCAAGCCTTTTCGAATCTGCTCTTTGCGATCATTCTTCCCTTTTGTTTAACGGTTTATTTAATGTTTGTGTCCTGTGGTCCGTTTTGATCGAATTTTTGATTCGTTTGAAAGCAGGGTTCATCGGCCTTTGACAGCGAAGATGGCACGTGTGGGTAATAATGGATGGTAAGTTTCCATAGAAACTATGTGGTTGTGGTTTTTCGGCTGCAGGCTTGAAATGGAATGCAATGAACATGCAGCATATTTGATGTTTTAAAGCTTTTAACACTTTCATTAAGATAGACTCGAGTGGAAAGTGTTGAGTATATGTGTTTATTATATAAACATCATTGTTAAGACGGATTTTGAATACGCACATAATATCTCAAAAGATGGTTCAGTTGTGAAGTTTTAAACAATTCTATGAATTAGAAATAAAATTATTACAAGTAGTATAATAGTTACGATACAGAGAAGGTAAGAAAAACATCTCTCTTGTGGAAATCTACTCAACCGTCTCTGAGAAAATGAAGAGAGTTCCGTTTTTTGAGTTTTTGACAATTATTTCCGGGACTTCCGGGGAACTGGGAACTAGAATCTGGTATAGCTGAAATCGGCATGTTGGACCAGTAACTAACACAATCTAAAAATTGGAACAATTTTTAGCCAAATTTAGAATAATTTTTCTTTGTTTTGCATTATCGCTCTAAATTTGGGGTGCAATTTCATACGCACTTAACTCTGAATATCCGGAACCGGAAGTCGGATACGGACAAAATTCTACACTTACTTCTAGGAACAGAATACCTTTCATTTGAATCTAAGTGTGTGAAACTTGGTTCAGCCGTTTATGAGAAAGTTTAGTAATTTCCGGTTTAGAGTACACGATCACTTTTTTCGGTACTTCCGGAACCTGGTGCAAATATCAAGTATACATAAAATTAATGTATTTTGTTATCAACTAACCAAACCTGCTCAGTACGGCAAGGTGAAAGTATTTTGCTCGATTTTTCAGTATCATGTATAAAAACATGCTTTTGAAAATAATTTTTTTTCCTTATTAGTCTGCAATTCCGGAACTGGAAGTCGTATCCGGATGAAATTTGATAGAGTTCTATGGGTGTGAAAATGGATTGAGCATTCTATTGAGGAAATCGAGTGTTTTTTCATAGTTTTTTTACACATTTTACCACGTTACTCCGGTTCGGACGTTGGATCAGGATGAAATTCAATAGCTGGCTATGGGACTATAGGGCCTTTCATTTCAATCTGAGTACAAGAAAAAAGTACGGTTTCTAAGGTTTTTTGCCTTTGGCCTTTTGGCCTTTGAATGGCCTTTGGGTGATTCCATTTATTTTCTATATGAGAAAAGCAAAAATGGATTGAAAGATGAAACGATAACATTTAAAAGCATCAGAGTCATTTTGCCGACAGTCATTTCGCACAGTAATTTTGTTGAATGCCATTTCATCGAATTGGTTTCAATTAAAGAAATATTAAAACTGTTTGTGTTCCAATCCGTTTCGTTGATTCAGAATTATATATCTGGAATTTAGCTTATTTGAAATAATGGATAAAAATCATTCCTCCAAATTTTTTTTTCAGAAAAAGTACTCCCTTGATTGAACTTCCGAGATTGATCCTCAGAAAGATTCTGAGAGTGATCCTCAGAATAAAATTTCATGTTCAGTAATTCTTTGGTAATTTATAGCTCAGAAGTTCAACACGATTTGCGACATAACGGATAAAAACATTCTCTAGAGTTCTCATTCGAACCAAAAATTTAATTGCCAAAATGAATTCTTGAAAAAGTTTAAAAATTCGTCGCTTCAAGAATATAAAATATAGAGTATAAAGAATACAATGAATTTTACCAGGCATTCCTTGAAATCCATTCGATATTTTGAATTGGAAACATGAAATGAATATGCAACCCAAAAATAAACACTCTTCCTTGAATCCCTGATGCGAAACATTTCTAGGATCAATGTCAATATTTTGTTATGTGAATGCGAATGTTATCTAATGTTGAATGATTTAATCTCTCTGTTAGGTGAACTACGCACATTCTTGTGAAAATAATTACTAACGGAGACATACAAAAACACATAGAGAAAACTTCGCTTGAAACATTAATGAGAATCATGCAATTCAATCATAAAGTTATGACTCAAAATGCATATCGCGACATTATTTCGGATAAACAAACTATTTCCGGCTTTACTATTACTCAAATTCCTTCATTATAAATTAAGATTTTAATTAAAATAACCAGCACAATCGCTATGTCTAAGTTCAGTATATTGGCATGATTTTCATCTACTTACAGGTTGGGCCATTTAAAGTGGAAGCATTGGGCAACCCAATAACTTTTGACAGAATTGTCAGATCGACCAATGACGAACCGCGTCGGAAGCGTTGTTCCAAGCCAATTTTACCATGAAACAGTACACACCAAAAGAACGCGCCGAAATTGTTCAGCGTTACATTCAAAATAACTTCTCAATTGTGAAAACCAAACGTGCGTTTCGTTTGAAAAATTAAGCAAAAAGTGCTCCGTCCGTATCCGTGTCACTCTTTAAGACCAAAAAGATAGAGTTTGGTGTGGTGTTTGGAGCAACGAAAACTGTTAATGACAATCGTTATCGAACCATGATAAATGATTTTGTGATGCCCATTGTTCGTGAAAATGGTTTGAATGGCTACTGGTTTCAACAGGACGGTGCAACATGCCATACAGTTTGACTAACAATCGATTTGTTACGACGGCCCCCGAGATCACCCGATTAGACGCCACCAGCCTTTTTTTTGTATGGCTATTCGAAATCCAAGGTGACGACGTGAAATTGCCGCCATATTGACCAATGTATCGGGCCAAAACGATGGAAAACGCCGAAAAAAAGGTACATTTTGTACTTTAGGCCATTCACGCGATGTCATTTTCAAAAAGTAACTGTAACAAATCTCCTTGAATCAAAATCAATTATAATCGAAATGAAAATAAATAATATGTTTTTTGTCATATATTTAGTTAAGAAACAAACGCTTCCACATCAAATGACCCACCCTGTAGTTTTAAATCTGGGGAACGATTTTCATTTTCGACCTCACGAACAGTTGAGAAAATTTCTTAGACGCAGAAATGCGCAGGGTGGCACATAGATTATCGAAAAGTAGAGAGAAAATGCTACAAAATCATTTACTAATGAAAAGTTTCCTACCCATTCGAAACTCTAGACACAAAAAAATCGTTTTTGCGCCATACATTTTAAATGGATGAAATAAAATATATCTCACAGAACTCCAACTTCGAACAATTCTGGAGAGATTTTTACTCATTCATCAAATTCCAAATTAATGTTTCAATAATTAATCAGGTCGATTTGGGATTTCGATCTCCTGGTGTAACGATGAAGGGGGATGTGTTGGAAATGGATGAGTCGAAGGCCGTTTTTGTTAGTCAGTTGATGGGTACTGAACGTAGAAGGCGTCTTTGTCGTCATCAGTAGTTACGGAGTCAGCGATGTGTATGTTGATTATGCTAAAGTTGAAGAAACTGCCGTAGAGTTCTTCACTGCCACTCGAGCTATGATCAGTTGCTCCTAACATAAGGAATAGATGGTGTTGAGAGCCACTCACAGCCTGGGAAATTAAAGCTTAGATTAGAAAAGGTAAGCCCTGTTAGTTAACGACCAAATTTTGCACCCTAAGATTACTCGTACCCGTGCCGGTGGATGTAGGAATAAAAGTTTCTGGGTAAGAGGCTAAGGACCTCAATTGATTTCCGCAATTTCCATTCCTTCGAATATGCTGTACCCAGCCTTTGCCAATTACAAGAATAGTATAGTTTTTTTTGTTAAATATTTCATATATTTGTGATGACAAAAATAAATATTTTTACAATTAGATAACAAACATAATATTGCACATTGTAATGATTAGATTTCGTTTAACAGGCAGGTGTAGGTTGTTGAGAAACATACAACTGGAATTTCCTATTATCGTACTGAGTTGAACCAAATGACTTCATGGTTCTTGTCGAACGTAGCCCATTTATTGAACAAGCTGCTGGGTTTTACTGTGTACAGTAGCACCCATCAATCGTGTTATTCCGAATCCAGGCCTCGTACCGATTGACCCGACTGTAAACACCCGGATGGTCTGGCTTAGCACAGCCTTCGCCCCAGGAAACTACACCCGCCAGTTGATGTATGTTCTCCGATTCCATCTCTTTACTGATGATATGCAGCGGTCCACCGCTGTCACCTTGGCAGGAATCTTTTTCTCCCTCGGGATATCCGGCGCACAGCATATTATCGGTGATGCGCGTTTCACCGTAAGCCGATTTTCTGCATTCTTCGTTGGACATGACCGGTACGGTAACTTCCTGCAGAGTGGATGAAACATCACCACCTTGTGTGGTAGTTCCCCAGCCAGTTACGATACCCTAGAAAAAGATGCGGTTAAATGGCACTAAAAGGTTGTAAACTGTAGTAAATTTACATCATATCCGGCGAATGATTCCCCGGAAGTCGGTTGACACACCGGTCGCAGTTTGTCGTTGAACTCCATAACCTTTTCCAACCGAAGTATGGCAATGTCATTGTCATAGTTAAAAGGACTATAGCCACTGTGTTTGTAGATCTTGTCTACCTTCGATGTAATGACTTCCGTCTCGGAACTTGAGGATCGATCATGATCCAACAAAGTGACACTGATTCGTTGTTTGTTGAATCCATGAACGCAGTGCGCTGCAGTCATAACATGTCGGTCCGAAATCAGCGTGCCTCCACAGTAGAAGGAATCGCCATATTTAAGGATCGCCATCCAGGGATACTGGTTTACACGAGTTTCCATGCCACCAACGATTCGATTGACCTGGTTTGTACGACCACATTCTGTGAAATGAAGAATTATTAGATTTTTGAGATCATCATTCAAAATATTGCTTAGTGGCTCTCACTACACTCAGTGCAATTTTCCGCTGGTTTGAGAGGAGGCCCTGGTCGCTGAATTCCGGTAAGAACTTCCAACCACTCCAGGAAGGGGTTTCCTTTTTGAACTGGGACTGTTTCCTCCGACGTTTGGATTACCTACAAGTAGAAGAACAGATTCGTGCGGAAGCTAAGCATATGAATGAGATGATTTATCCTTTCAGGTTTTGATGAGTTGTGATGAGTAGAGCATAATTAACCGGCCACCAAGCGAAATTAGTTCTAAGTATGAATTTCGGATTGTGTATTGAGGGTAGGGTCAACTGTACTATATTCTGTTTATTCGCTATCAATCAGTCCTCGGAACAGTAGCACCCGTCGGCTGTGTTCGTCGTAATCCAGGTCCGGAAACGATTTACCCTGGTGTACACACCGGGATAGTTTGGTTTGGCACAGCCTTCACCCCAGGAGACAATTCCAGCGTTTTGGTGCACACTCTCCGTTGCCTTTTCTTTATTGATCACATGTAGCGGTCCGCCACTATCTCCTTGACAGGAATCTTTTTTCCCATCCGGGTATCCTGCACAAAGCATGTTATCGGTTATCCGTTTCTCACCGTAACCACTCTTTCGACAGTCCGCATTGGACATGATCGGTACAGATACCTCTTGCAGGTTTATCGATATCTGGCCGTTTTCTGAGAGTGCTCCCCAACCTGTTACAATACCCTGTAAATTAGAAAAAAATTATCATCAGTTAATTTTCTTAGTTAGTTCCATTGATCTCTAGAGCTACGTACATCATACCCAGTAAATGACTTCTTCGCCGAAGGTAAACACACGGGCCGTAACCGTTCATCGAACTTCAACACTTGATCCAGCTTCAAGATGGCAATGTCACTGTTGTAGTTGCTCGGATTGTACCCGTTGTGTTTGATCACTCGTTCAACCTTGGTGGTGATAGTTTTAGCTTCTTCCTTATTCGAACGATCGTGATCCAACAGTACAACACTGATTTTGGCCGGATTGAATCCGTGTACGCAATGCGCCGCCGTTAGCACGTGGCGATCCGAAATCAACGTACCTCCGCAATAGAACGTTCCACCGTACTGTAGCATGGCCATCCACGGATACTGGTTGACTCGGGTTTCCGTTCCACCTACGATTCGGGTTGCCTGGTTTGTTCGACCGCACTCTGGAATGTATTGTCGGATTGGGTATGTGTGTGTTTGTGTATGTTGTGTTGTGTTTGTGATAAGGTAGGATCAACTCGACAGTCAACCCTAAGTATACTTACTGCATTCTGCACAGTTCGTCGGTGGTTTTAAGGGTGGGGCTGGAGTTGTTGTGGTGGTTCCAATTAAGCTGGTTAACCATTGGAGAAATGGATTGCGTTGGGAAGGTTCCTGTCTAGGTGCGGGTTGGGCAAAGGTGTCAGGGGTTATCTGGAATGGGTGACATGCTTTGAGTGATTTAGAGGCATTTTGCCGAATTTTTTGGCGTTAAACTGAAGGTTTTGGTGTAACGTTGCTTTTCAAATTAACTGGTTTGAAAAATAAAGATTGTTCTCGATCAAAATGCAACCTCTTTTCTCGGGAATAACTTTTTATTGCATGGGTAAAAGTTGATAAGATTTCAAGAAAAACTAGCTTAGAGTATAATGTTTACATGTTCTATATTTCGTCACAAAATATTAGGTGATTAGCGTGATGACTTCCAAACAAGGACTGCTTCGACAAAATATTACGAGCGCGGTCATGAGAAACTCAGACTAACCACACAGTTAGATCATGAAACAGTTGGTAATCGACAATTCGACCATGTCCCGAGCGGTAAAATGACTTAACTAAACCGATTAACAGAATACGATATTCAAATCTCTAAGCTGTACCGCGACTGCATCAAAATGCATCGTAATGGACGACGAGACGTACATTAAAACGGATACCAAACAGATCTGGCCTAACGGGTGGCAACTATAATTTTGGAATTTTTTCGAGGCCTGTATGCTCAACAACAAACGAGCTCAGAAAGAACTAAGAGTGTGTATGTGTTAGCACTCTTTCTCCTCTTTCTGCTAGTATTTTCTGTTTTGTTCATGCTTGCTCAGTTTTGCTCAAAATGCCGTCGAAACAAGAAGTATTTCACGTGCGCATTGTACAGTTCTACGAACTGCACAGACATCTCGGCAAATAGTATACGGTACAACATTTTAAAAGCAAAAATGTTGCGGCTTCGACAGTTTACAATATCCTAAGATGCCCAACAACTGCTCGTAAGGAAGGTAGTGGAAGACCAGCCAAAATTATGCACGCAAAAGGACTTCGTTTTCTTTCTCGTGCCTTCAACAACAAGGATTCACTGTGTCAAAGGGATGCCGCAAAAAAGTTCAACTGTTCTCACCAGTACATCTGCAAAACATTGAAAAGACTCGGAATAAAGTACCGCAAGAAGACACGAGCCCCGGGATATACTGACGCCCAGATTTCAACGCTGAAATCCCAATGCCGCTGGTTGATTAAAACATTTTCCGGAAAAAGTTTTGCTTTGGACGACGAAAGTTACTTCCCGTTCTCCACGATTAAGAGGAAAGAAGGAAGACCTAGTTTGACATGGAAAGAATCATTGAATCAAGATAAAGAAAAATATGTAGACATGACAGAGCAAGGGTGGAGAGAACTGTTGAAAAATAAAAACAAATTGAAAAGAAAAGCCGAAGAAATATACGACAAAAGCAGTAGTGAAATTTCAGAAGGAGAATCATCCGAAGAAGATAAAAAAGAGAAAAGGTGTAAACATTGGAAAATGAAGAAATAGGAAATTGATAGCGCAAGGAAATGGAAAATCCGAATTAATAGGATATAACGAAATTTTTTTTTTAGATGAGTCATAACAGGTTATATAGGATAGATAGGTTAGGGGAATCGGGAAAAAGGGGAAATAGGTCTATGAATAAAGAGATAGGAATGAGGAATATGAAGAAGCAAGAGATGAGGTGGAAATGATAGTCAAGGATGCGGAAAGATACGTTGGATTAAAAATTTTACAGCGATTATCACACTAAAGAAGATAAAAAAGAAAAAGCTTCTTTGGAACTAGAAAGCAAATGAATTGTAAAATGAAAAACAGTGGGTAATGGTAGAGATAAAAAGATATGATGAAGATTTTTGAACCAAAATGGCGGCAAATCAATTGATTACGTTTGCACAATTTTGAAAATCTTGAAAACTCGATTATTTGCAAGCCATTACATCACTGCATTAATTGCTCAAAAATTAAAACAACAATTATTAAAGACATATTAAAAAAGAGAAAAAAAGCAAGAGGAGAGAAAAAAGAAAAACAAACAAAGAAAAAAAAAGAATAAAAAATAGAAAACTATAGAAATACATTTAAAACATGCTCTCGCTCTTGCTTTTGCTCGTGACGATTATCTCATGAGAGAAACAAAAAAATATAAACAAAAATATTTAAAAAATAAGAAGAGTTAAATAGATGATTAAATATATTCAATGTGTATTGTCAATGTCGACTGTCAACTGTCAATGTCAACTGTTGATATCAATGAGAGTAGAGTCGCTAACTCCTGGTTGTTAACATTTCGTGAAATTTAGGCGGGCTCTTCTTCACACCTATCCCCACTACAATGGTTTGTACAGCGATTGACTTTTAGGAGCATACCATTGAAAGGGAATCCTCAATTTCCTAGTTGTACGTGTAAGCGAAATCGATTGCTTGCTGGCCACCTCCCGTTTTGGCCCTTTATACAGTGGTATGAAGATCAGGGTCAGTGAGCGGTGCAAGAACAAATTGTGGTGAAAGGACGACCCAGTGCGAACGACAGCAGTCTTGCTACAATAGGTGGTAGATACACATCATACATACGAAAGTTACTTCCCGTTTTCGAAGACGCAGATTCCCGCAAACGATCGATACTATTCAACGGATAGTTCAACTGTACATCCGAACATGAAATATTAGTTTTTTTCAACAATGAACTAATTTTTTTTCTACAATGAACAATGTATCCTTAATTTCAATATATTAGATCTTCTCCAAGTATGTTTGTCTTTTTTTGACAGTTCCACTTAGGTGACCCATGGTGATAGAGCGGTACGAAGCAAACGATGTCGTTTTTGTGCCGAAGAAGCCCGTTCCGTTAAACTCAACAGAACTTCATCCAATAGGAAAAGTTTGAGCGAATATGAAAGGTAATCTTCGGATAATAGGCAAAGTCTTCGAAATCTCTGCGTAAAAAGCCTAGTGATGTTATGTTGGCTTTCTTATATAACTTATGTTTTCATGTTGATTCATGTTAATATTAGTTAGCGATTCTTCAAAAACAAACTTTGTTTGGGCATAAACTAGCGTAACCTTTTCTACTTTCAACAATTTTGGCCTATATTAGTAGGAATTCTTTGTTTTTTGCATTTTCGTAATCGACACTGTTGTTCCGGAGTCAGATCTGTAAGTAAATCAGATCCGAACAAAAGAAAAAAAACCCTTCTTAATCCACCTAGTGGTGTGATAATGCCTTTCTCTTCTTTCATAACAGTCTCATGAAAATATGTTTCATACATTTATTAAATAATTTTAGACGCCAATAGATTCAGATTGATTTGAGTAGTTCACAAAAGCATGCTTCAGTGTTTATGTCACACAGTCAGCATCATTTTTCCAAACTAGTGCTTGACATTTGCGCTGCCTATTTATATGAGAACAGTGATGCTAATCTAAAAAAAAAGCCTTCTTAGCCCACTTAGTGGAATTTTCATATATCTTGAAAAATCACCATAGGGGGGAGTACATGAAATTTTCGAAATCGAAAAAAAATTTTTGATGCCAAAAGGCTTAGAATTGCATGAAACGTCGAGATTTAGTGTCATCTCGAAAAAAAAAATTTTTTGAAAAAATCGACTTTGGGACTTAGAAAAAATATGAAAATTTTTCTAAGTCCCAGAAAGTTGATTTTTTCAAAAAAAAATTTTTTTGAGATGACACTAAATTTCGATGTTTCATGCAGTTTTAAGAGTTTTGGCATCAAAAAAAATTTTCGATTTTGGAAATTTCATGTACTCCCCCCTATGGTGCTTTTTCAAGATCGAAAATTGTCAAACCTTTACCACCGGGCAGCACCCCTTAAGCATGTCCGATTTAGGTCAAATTTTGCATGAAGGCTTTTTTCGAGGTGCTTGAACTTTTGAGCACTAGAACTTAACGAAAATAGAGGTGATCCCAAAATTTTGGCACCCATATATATATATATATATATATATATATAAGAGCGGTAAAAATCAACGTGTTTTGTCGGTTACGTCACTTATACAATTATATATCTGGAACCAAAAGTCACAACCATTTGATCTTCGAACTTGATCAACGGCCCGACAGTAGCTTTCAAACGAGCCCAAGTTTGTTAAAATCGGATCAGCCATCTCTGAGAAAATTGAGCGCGTTCAAATACAACGCTTTTTGTCGGTTACGTCACTTATACAATCATATCTCCGGAACCAAAAGTCACAGCCATTTTATCTTCGAACTTGATCAATGCCCCGATAGTAGCTTTCAAACGAGCCCAAGTTTGTTAAAATCGGTTGAGCCATCTCTGAGAAAATTGAGCGCGTTCAAATATCTTCGAAAAGTGCACACACATACACACACACATACACACACACATACACACACACACACACACACACACACACAGACATTTTCCGATCTCGTCAAACTGAGTCGAATGGTATATAACACTATGGGTCTCCGAGGCTCCGTTCGAAAGTCGGTTTTTCCAGCAATTCTAATACCTTTCTATAGAGAAAGGCAAAACCCTTCTTAGTCCACTTAGTGGAATTTTCATATATCTTGAAAAATCACCATAGGGGGGAGTACATGAAATTTTCGAAATCGAAAAAAAAATTTTGATGCCAAAAGGCATAGAATTGCATGAAACTTCGAGATTTAGTGGCATCTCGAAAAAAAATTTTTTTGAAAAAGTCGACTTTTTGGGACTTAGAAAAAATATGAAGTCCCAGAAAGTTGATTTTTTCAAAAAAAAATTTTTTCGGGATAACACTAAATTTCGATGTTTTATGCAGTTTTAAGAGTTTTGGCATCAAAAAAAATTTTTTATTTTGGAAATTTCATGTACTCCCCCCTATGGTGCTTTTTCAAGATCGATAATTGTCAAACCTTTACCACCGGGCAGCACCCCTTAAGCATGTCCAATTTAGGTCAAATTTTGCATGAAGGCTTTTTTCGAGGTGCTTAAACTTTTGAGCACTAGAACTTTACGAAAATAGAGTTGATCCCAAAATTTTGGCACCCTTATATATACAAGAGCGGTAAAAATCAACGTGTTTTGTCGGTTACGTCACTTATACAATCATATTTCTGGGACCAAAAGTCACAACCATTTGATCTTCGAACTTGATCAATGGCACGACAGTAGCTTTCAAACGAGCCCAAGTTTGTTGAAATCGGATCAGCCATCTCTGAGAAAATTGAGCGCGTTCAAATACAACGCTTTTTGTCGGTTACGTCACTTATAGAATCATATCTCCGGAACCAAAAATCACAGCCATTTGATCTTCGAACTTGATCAATGGCCCGACAGTAGCTTTCAAACGAGCCCAAGTTTGTTAAAATCGGTTGAGCCATCTCTGAGAAAATCGAGCGCGTTCAAATACAACGCTTTTTGTCGGTTACGTCACTTATAGAATCATATCTCCTGAACCAAAAATCACAGCCATTTGATCTTCGAACTTGATCAATGGCCCGACAGTAGCTTTCAAACGAGCCCAAGTTTGTTCAAATCGGTTCAGCCATCTCTGAGAAAATTGAGCGCGTTCAAATATCTTCGAAAAGTGCACACACATACACACACACACACATACACACACATACACACACACACACACACACACACACAGACATTTTCCGATCTCGACGAACTGAGTCGAATGGTATATAACACTATGGGTCTCCGAGGCTCCGTTCGAAAGTCGGTTTTTCCAGCAATTCTAATACCTTTCTATAGAGAAAGGCAAAAAGCCTTCTTAGTCCACTTAGTGAAATTTTCATATATCTTGAAAAATCACCATAGGGGGGAGTACATGAAATTTTCGAAATCGAAAAAAAAATTTTGATGCCAAAAGGCTTAGAATTGCATGAAACGTCGAGATTTAGTGTCATCTCGAAAAAAAAATTTTTTTGAAAAAATCGACTTTGGGACTTAGAAAAAATATGAAAATTTTTCTAAGTCCCAGAAAGTTGATTTTTTCAAAAAAAAATTTTTTTGAGATGACACTAAATTTCGATGTTTCATGCAGTTTTAAGAGTTTTGGCATCAAAAAAAATTTTCGATTTTGGAAATTTCATGTACTCCCCCCTATGGTGCTTTTTCAAGATCGAAAATTGTCAAACCTTTACCACCGGGCAGCACCCCTTAAGCATGTCCGATTTAGGTCAAATTTTGCATGAAGGCTTTTTTCGAGGTGCTTGAACTTTTGAGCACTAGAACTTAACGAAAATAGAGGTGATCCCAAAATTTTGGCACCCATATATATATAAGAGCGGTAAAAATCAACGTGTTTTGTCGGTTACGTCACTTATACAATTATATATCTGGAACCAAAAGTCACAACCATTTGATCTTCGAACTTGATCAACGGCCCGACAGTAGCTTTCAAACGAGCCCAAGTTTGTTAAAATCGGATCAGCCATCTCTGAGAAAATTGAGCGCGTTCAAATACAACGCTTTTTGTCGGTTACGTCACTTATACAATCATATCTCCGGAACCAAAAGTCACAGCCATTTTATCTTCGAACTTGATCAATGCCCCGATAGTAGCTTTCAAACGAGCCCAAGTTTGTTAAAATCGGTTGAGCCATCTCTGAGAAAATTGAGCGCGTTCAAATATCTTCGAAAAGTGCACACACATACACACACACACATACACACACACACACACACACAGACATTTTCCGATCTCGACGAACTGAGTCGAATGGTATATAACACTATGGGTCTCCGAGGCTCCGTTCGAAAGTCGGTTTTTCCAGCAATTCTAATACCTTTCTATAGAGAAAGGCAAAAAGCCTTCTTAGTCCACTTAGTGAAATTTTCATATATCTTGAAAAATCACCATAGGGGGGAGTACATGAAATTTTCGAAATCGAAAAAAAATTTTTGATGCCAAAAGGCTTAGAATTGCATGAAACGTCGAGATTTAGTGTCATCTCGAAAAAAAATTTTTTTGAAAAAGTCGACTCTTTGGGACTTAGAAAAAATATGAAAATTTTTCTAAGTCCCAGAAAGTTGATTTTTTCAAAAAAAAATTTTTTCGGGATAACACTAAATTTCGATGTTTTATGCAGTTTTAAGAGTTTTGGCATCAAAAAAAATTTTTTATTTTGGAAATTTCATGTACTCCCCCCTATGGTGCTTTTTCAAGATCGATAATTGTCAAACCTTTACCACCGGGCAGCACCCCTTAAGCATGTCCAATTTAGGTCAAATTTTGCATGAAGGCTTTTTTCGAGGTGCTTGAACTTTTGAGCACTAGAACTTTACGAAAATAGAGTTGATCCCAAAATTTTGGCACCCTTATATATACAAGAGCGGTAAAAATCAACGTGTTTTGTCGGTTACGTCACTTATACAATCATATTTCTGGAACCAAAAGTCACAGCCATTTGATCTTCGAACTTGATCAATGGCTCGCCAGTAGCTTTCAAACGAGTCCAAGTTTGTTAAAATCGGATCAGCCATCTCTGAGAAAATTGAGCGCGTTCAAATACAACGCTTTTTGTCGGTTACGTCACTTATACAATCATATCTCCGGAACCAAAAGTCACAGCCATTTGATCTTCGAACTTGATCAATGGTCCGACAGTAGCTTTCAAACGAGCCCAAGTTTGTTAAAATCGGTTCAGCCATCTCTGAGAAAATTGAGCGCGTTCAAATAGCACGATTTTTGTCGGTTACGTCACTTATACAATCATATCTCCGGAACCAAAAGTCACAGCCATTTGATCTTCGAACTTGATCAATGGCCCGCCAGTAGCTTTCAAACGAGTCCAAGTTTGTTCAAATCGGTTCAGCCATCTCTGAGAAAATTGAGCGCGTTCAAATACAACGCTTTTTGTCGGTTACGTCACTTATAGAATCATATCTCCTGAACCAAAAATCACAGCCATTTGATCTTCGAACTTGATCAATGGCCCGACAGTAGCTTTCAAACGAGCCCAAGTTTGTTCAAATCGGTTCAGCCATATCTGAGAAAATTGAGCGCGTTCAAATATCTTCGAAAAGTGCACACACATACACACACACACACATACACACACACACACATACACACACACACACACAGACATTTTCCGATCTCGACGAACTGAGTCGAATGGTATATAACACTATGGGTCTCCGAGGCTCCGTTCGAAAGTCGGTTTTTCCAGCAATTCTAATACCTTTCTATAGAGAAAGGCAAAAAGCCTTCTTATGGCGTTTTCGTTTTTAATTTGCACTACACTGGTGCAGTGCTACACCATGGCATGAATAAACGAACAAAAATGATGAAAACATAAACAGTAACCATTGACTACCATAAACGATTCCATTGCACAGAGCTACACCAAACATTTGATGAGTGCTACACCAGTGGTATCGGTGCAGAAAAAGTGTAGCACTGGTGTAGTGCAATTGGCAAAAACGAACGGTTTCAGTGCAACCTTACCTACACCGGTGTAGTGCAATTTAAAAACGAAAACGACATTAGTCCACTTAGTGAAATTTTCATATATCTTGAAAAATCACCATAGGGGGGAGTACATGAAATTTTCGAAATCGAAAAAAAATTTTTGATGCCAAAAGGCTTAGAATTGCATGAAACGTCGCGATTTAGTGTCATCTCGAAAAAATTTTTTTTGAAAAAATCGACTTTTTGGGACTTAGAAAAAATATGAAAATTTTTCTAAGTCCCAGAAAGTTGATTTTTTCAAAAAAATTTTTTTTTGAGATGACACTAAATTTCGATGTTTTATGCAGTTTTAAGAGTTTTGGCATCAAAAAAAATTTTCGATTTTGGAAATTTCATGTACTCCCCCCTATGGTGCTTTTTCAAGATCGAAAATTGCCAAACCTTTACCACCGGGCAGCACCCCTTAAGCATGTCCGATTTAGGTCAAATTTTGCATGAAGGCTTTTTTGAGCACTAGAACTTTACGAAAATAGAGTTGATCCCAAAATTTTGGCACCCTTATATATACAAGAGCGGTAAAAATCAACGTATTTTGTCGGTTACGTCACTTATACCATCATATATCTTGAACCAAAAGTCACAACCATTTGATCTTCGAACTTGATCAACGGCTCGACAGTAGCTTTCAAACGAGCCCAAGTTTGTTAAAATCGGATCAGCCATCTCTGAGAAAATTGAGCGCGTTCAAATACAACGCTTTTTGTCGGTTACGTCACTTATACAATCATATCTCCAGAACCAAAAGTCACAGCCATTTTATCTTCGAACTTGATCAATGCCCCGATAGTAGCTTTCAAACGAGCCCAAGTTTGTTAAAATCGGTTGAGCCATCTCTGAGAAAATTGAGCGCGTTCAAATACAACACTTTTTGTCGGTTACGTCACTTATACAATCATATCTCCGGAACCAAAAGTCACAGCCATTTTATCTTCGAACTTGATCAATGCCCCGATAGTAGCTTTCAAACGAGCCCAAGTTTGTTAAAATCGGTTGAGCCATCTCTGAGAAAATTGAGCGCGTTCAAATATCTTCGAAAAGTGCACACACATACACACACACACATGCACACACACACATACACACACACACACACACACACACACACAGACATTTTCCGATCTCGTCGAGCTGAGTCGAATGGTATATAACACTATGGGTCTCCGAGGCTCCGTTCGAAAGTCGGTTTTTCCAGCAATTCTAATACCTTTCTATAGAGAAAGGCAAAACCCTTCTTAGTCCACTTAGTGGAATTTTCATATATCTTGAAAAATCACCATAGGAGGGAGTACATGAAATTTTCGAAATCGAAAAAAAATTTTTGATGCCAAAAGGCTTAGAATTGCATGAAACGTCGAGATTTAGTGTCATCTCGAAAAAAAATTTTTTTGAAAAAGTCGACTTTTTGGGACTTAGAAAAAATATGAAAATTTTTCTAAGTCCCAGAAAGTTGATTTTTTCAAAAAAAAATTTTTTCGGGATAACACTAAATTTCGATGTTTTATGCAGTTTTAAGAGTTTTGGCATCAAAAAAAATTTTTTATTTTGGAAATTTCATGTACTCCCCCCTATGGTGCTTTTTCAAGATCGATAATTGTCAAACCTTTACCACCGGGCAGCACCCCTTAAGCATGTCCGATTTAGGTCAAATTTTGCATGAAGGCTTTTTTCGAGGTGCTTGAACTTTTGAGCACTAGAACTTTACGAAAATAGAGTTGATCCCAAAATTTTGGCACCCTTATATATACAAGAGCGGTAAAAATCAACGTGTTTTGTCGGTTACGTCACTTATACAATCATATTTCTGGAACCAAAAGTCACAACCATTTGATCTTCGAACTTGATCAATGGCACGACAGTAGCTTTCAAACGAGCCCAAGTTTGTTGAAATCGGATCAGCCATCTCTGAGAAAATTGAGCGCGTTCAAATACAACGCTTTTTGTCGGTTACGTCACTTATAGAATCATATCTCCGGAACCAAAAATCACAGCCATTTGATCTTCGAACTTGATCAATGGCCCGACAGTAGCTTTCAAACGAGCCCAAGTTTGTTCAAATCGGTTCAGCCATCTCTGAGAAAATTGAGCGCGTTCAAATACAACGCTTTTTGTCGGTTACGTCACTTATAGAATCATATCTCCTGAACCAAAAATCACAGCCATTTGATCTTCGAACTTGATCAATGGCCCGACAGTAGCTTTCAAACGAGCCCAAGTTTGTTCAAATCGGTTCAGCCATCTCTGAGAAAATTGAGCGCGTTCAAATATCTTCGAAAAGTGCACACACATACACACACACACACATACACACACACACACATACACACACACACACACACACAGACATTTTCCGATCTCGACGAACTGAGTCGAATGGTATATAACACTATGGGTCTCCGAGGCTCCGTTCGAAAGTCGGTTTTTCCAGCAATTCTAATACCTTTCTATAGAGAAAGGCAAAACCCTTCTTAGTCCACTTAGTGGAATTTTCATATATCTTGAAAAATCACCATAGGAGGGAGTACATGAAATTTTCGAAATCGAAAAAAAATTTTTGATGCCAAAAGGCTTAGAATTGCATGAAACGTCGAGATTTAGTGTCATCTCGAAAAAAAATTTTTTTGAAAAAGTCGACTTTTTGGGACTTAGAAAAAATATGAAAATTTTTCTAAGTCCCAGAAAGTTGATTTTTTCAAAAAAAAATTTTTTCGGGATAACACTAAATTTCGATGTTTTATGCAGTTTTAAGAGTTTTGGCATCAAAAAAAATTTTTTATTTTGGAAATTTCATGTACTCCCCCCTATGGTGCTTTTTCAAGATCGATAATTGTCAAACCTTTACCACCGGGCAGCACCCCTTAAGCATGTCCGATTTAGGTCAAATTTTGCATGAAGGCTTTTTTCGAGGTGCTTAAACTTTTGAGCACTAGAACTTTACGAAAATAGAGTTGATCCCAAAATTTTGGCACCCTTATATATACAAGAGCGGTAAAAATCAACGTGTTTTGTCGGTTACGTCACTTATACAATCATATTTCTGGAACCAAAAGTCACAACCATTTGATCTTCGAACTTGATCAATGGCACGACAGTAGCTTTCAAACGAGCCCAAGTTTGTTGAAATCGGATCAGCCATCTCTGAGAAAATTGAGCGCGTTCAAATACAACGCTTTTTGTCGGTTACGTCACTTATAGAATCATATCTCCGGAACCAAAAATCACAGCCATTTGATCTTCGAACTTGATCAATGGCCCGACAGTAGCTTTCAAACGAGCCCAAGTTTGTTCAAATCGGTTCAGCCATCTCTGAGAAAATTGAGCGCGTTCAAATACAACGCTTTTTGTCGGTTACGTCACTTATAGAATCATATCTCCTGAACCAAAAATCACAGCCATTTGATCTTCGAACTTGATCAATGGCCCGACAGTAGCTTTCAAACGAGCCCAAGTTTGTTCAAATCGGTTCAGCCATCTCTGAGAAAATTGAGCGCGTTCAAATATCTTCGAAAAGTGCACACACATACACACACACACACATACACACACACACATACACACACACACACACACACACAGACATTTTCCGATCTCGACGAACTGAGTCGAATGGTATATAACACTATGGGTCTCCGAGGCTCCGTTCGAAAGTCGGTTTTTCCAGCAATTCTAATACCTTTCTATAGAGAAAGGCAAAAACAGTTTGTTTTCATAGACGTAGGCCCTTTTTTGAGTCTAAGTTGGAGAAAATCGACTCAGCTGCTTCATAGAAAATGAAGGTAGTTCCGTTTTGCCTTTCTCTATAGAAAGGTATTAGAATTGCTGGAAAAACCGACTTTCGAACGGAGCCTCGGAGACCCATAGTGTTATATACCATTCGACTCAGCTCGACGAGATCGGAAAATGTCTGTGTGTGTGTGTGTGTGTGTGTATGTGTGTGTGTGTATGTGTGTGTGTGTGTGTATGTGTGTGCACTTTTCGAAGATATTTGAACGCGCTCAATTTTCTCAGAGATGGCTCAACCGATTTTAACAAACTTAGGCTCGTTTGAAAGCTACTATCGGGGCATTGATCGAATTCGAAGATAAAATGGCTGTGACTTTTGGTTCCGGAGATATGATTGTATAAGTGACGTAACCGACAAAAAGCGTTGTATTTGAACGCGCTCAATTTTCTCAGAGATGGCTGAACCGATTTGAACAAACTTGGACTCGTTTGAAAGCTACTGGCGGGCCATTGATCAAGTTCGAAGATCAAATGGCTGTGACTTTTGGTTCCGGAGATATGATTGTATAAGTGACGTAATCGACAAAAAGCGTTGTATTTGAACGCGCTCAATTTTCTCAGAGATGGCTGATCCGATTTTAACAAACTTGGGCTCGTTTGAAAGCTACTGTCGGGCCGTTGATCAAGTTCGAAGATCAAATGGTTGTGACTTTTGGTTCCAGATATATGATGGTATAAGTGACGTAACCGACAAAACACGTTGATTTTTACCGCTCTTGTATATATAAGGGTGCCAAAATTTTGGGATCAACTCTATTTTCGTAAAGTTCTAGTGCTCAAAAGTTTAAGCACCTCGAAAAAAGCCTTCATGCAAAATTTGACCTAAATCGGACATGCTTAAGGGGTGCTGCCCGGTGGTAAAGGTTTGACAATTATCGATCTTGAAAAAGCACCATAGGGGGGAGTACATGAAATTTCCAAAATCGAAAATTTTTTTTGATGCCAAAACTCTTAAAACTGCATAAAACATCGAAATTTAGTGTCATCTCAAAAAAAAATTTTTTTGAAAAAATCAACTTTCTGGGACTTAGAAAAATTTTCATATTTTTTCTAAGTCCCAAAAAGTCGATTTTTTCCAAAAAATTTTTTTTCGAGATGACACTAAATCTCGACGTTTCATGCAATTCTAAGCCTTTTGGCATCAAAATTTTTTTTTCGATTTTGAAAATTTCATGTACTCCCCCCTATGGTGATTTTTCAAGATATATGAAAATTTCACTAAGTGGACTAAGAAGGCTTTTTTTAGATTAGCATCATTGTTCTCATACAAATAGGCAACGCAAATGTCAAGCACTAGTTTGGAAAAATGATGCTGACTGTGTGACATAAACACTGAAGCATGCTTTTGTGAACTACTCGAGTCAATCTGAATCAATTGGCGTCTAAAATTATTTAATAAATGTATGAAACATATTTTCATGAGACTGTTATGAAAGAAGAGAAAGGCATTATCACACCACTAGGTGGATTAAGAAGGGTTTTTAAGTTTTCGATCACTATTTTCGGTACTTCCGGAACCGAGAGCAGAGAACTGGGTATAGCCAAAATCGGTTCGTTTGGCCCGTCTAGAGCTTGAAACGATGTTGGGCCAAATTTAGAAGAAATTTTACCGTTCTACATATATGACAGGTTGCAATTTCAAACTCACTACGCTGTATTTCCGGAACCGGAAGACGGATCTGAATAAAATTCTTCATAAACGTATGGAAACATAATACTTTTTACTTAAATCCAAGTTTGCGATGTTTGGTCTAGCTTTTTATAGTAAATTGGAGTGATTTCCAGTTTGGAGCACACGAGCACATTTCCGGTACTTAAAGGAAATTAGAACAATGAACCGGTATACGTATTTGGTCGTCAACTAATTGTATCTGCCCAATTGAAGAATTATACGACTATTTGAATATATTTTGCTCGATTTATTCGTGTCATGTATAAAGCCAGGCATCTGAAGCTTGTTAAAATTTAATGTGCAGTCTGAAAAAATCGAGTTACTCCAAAACCGGAAGTTTGATGCGATTAAAATTCAATAGTAGGTTATGAGACCAAGGTCCATTTGAATCTAAGTTTGTGAAAACCGGTCCAGCCATCTCCGAGAAAAGTGCACACTTTTGTTACACACTCATACATTTTGCGTAATAGACGAACTGAGTAGAATGGCATATGAAACTCGACAATCCAGCCTTCGTTCAAAAGTCGGTTTTCACAGTGATTTAGCCTTACTATATGAGAAAGGTAAAACACACATAAGGGGATAAGTTTTAACTAGCAGTAAGGTTACAATACCCCCCTTCACCGGTTGAACCAGTTGTCTGTTTCCGGTTCCGGAAGAACCGGAAATACTGGCCAAAAACTCCAGAAAGGACTTCATTTTCTTAGAGAAATCCCAACCGATTTTCACAAACTCATGTTTAAATGAAAGGTTTTACGGCCCTCTAGAATGTTATTGAATTTTATCCAAATTCGACTTCGGGGTAGACTTGGATCTTTCAGAAAAATAGTCATAAAACTATTAAAAACTTTTTGCAGTAAGAAAATGATTATACAGTTTTTTTACGCCGATTACAACATTTACCGCAAAATTATAAATTTAACCAATTTGTTTACGGTGAAAATACTTTCGGTAAAATGGACCTTTTTGTGAAACGGCTTTCGGTGAAATGATCAAAAGGATGCCAAAATAGAAGCGATTGTATTCGAAGAGAAAATCTTTCCGCCGAAAAAATTGAAATCAAACATAGAATGAAAAATAAAGTATCGGAGTGGTGGTAATATTTTTTTTCTAAGAATTAATCTCTGGTATTTTTAAAGCCGATCTAGAAAGTCAGAGATAATCGGAGAATTTGATTTTCAGGTTTCAGTCGACGCTCAGAAATTTAATCCTAATTGTTTACTGACACAAGTTTACGTTATTCGGATTTATGGAAGATTTTTCTGACGGATGCCAATATGGTTTGAAGAAATTGTGATAATCAAATTTAATCGATTCAGTATTTTAAGATTTATTTTCTTGATAGTGGATAAAAATTCGAATTTTAGAATCTGTTTCAGAATAAACCAGAATGGGAGCCTAAATTAGCTCCACATGTAAGGTAGCTTAGGAAAGTTAACTGAACATCAGAAGTTTATCCTAAGCAAAGTACAACAATGAACAGGGAACATAGATTTCTGGTTCTCTTCTTTGGAAAAATTGAATTTATATTACATAAAAATTATAGGATTTACGATCGAGTTAGTAGAGAATTATTAAAATTAAAAAAATGTTTCGCTTGAACACCAAGTAAATGAAAACAGGTTTTGTGAATCGCGTTCCACAGCTACAAACTACAAGGAATGATACTAAAATACAAATTGTTCCGAGCTGTGCAGTCGATCAATTGGAGGATTACATTAACTTTGAATGAAAGTTAACTTATTTACAAAGACAACGAAAAGCGCATCTATCGAGTTTGACTCAAAGCTAAAATAGCAATGTTGTTACGCAGCTTATCATCAATGAATCAGTTCAAATATATCCAATAGTTAATTTAATTTAATTTATATCGTTTATTTATACCTGATTTTTACATAGTTCGGTCGTTCACCGGATGGAATCCAAGAATTCAAAACCATTAGTTAAGGTATTCACAATCTCTGTTTGGCACTTGCATTTAAAGTGTTCAATTAAAGTCGGCCCGTTCGATTTTAAACTTCAAGTCAAATGTACCGGATGATAAACACAAGTATTAACAGATATTTTCATAAGGCATCTCCAATGAGAGCGAAAAATGAACACATTCAGAAGAAAACAATAATGAACTCTCGTGTTGTTTAACCAACTGTCTAATTTTTATATTATTATTTCCTAAAATTGATTGAAACGATTAAAGACACACCATCAGTTCAATTGAAGAAGAACTAATCCGCAACGAGATTTTACAATATATATATATACAAAAGTAAGTATGAAGTACCGGGAGACCACTCATGATTTCAAGGATAATTCAGTAGTGCCAAATTTAAAACAAAACCAGTTTTAAAAAGAAAGAAACAATAATGCAAGCAAAATGAAAATGACCCTCAAATATTCCTTGTGTTAGGCTGGTTGTCCAAGATTCCAAGTTTATTGAACTCGATTCGTTGCCTTTCGTATAACACCCGAGCTTTTAAATATCCAACAACTTCGAACACAACTTACATTTGCATTGATGATCTCGGTCAGGACACAAATCACTAGCAGATGTATCAAATGTAGGGTCTTCATTTTCTGGTTTTGCATTTTCTGTTCGGTTGACTATTGACTTAATTCACACAGGCTGGCTGATCTGTATTGGTCTCACTTTCACCAGGTTGGTCACTGCTGGAGTAGCTCTAAACACACGGCTGACAACACCCTGCAAAAAGAAATTGTCTAGCGTTCACTCTGCTAGATCATTCTGCCGCTTGGCTTGGCGATCACTCAAATATGTCACTGAACGTAGGTGGGCTACCGTTAGTGTACCTCTTCGTGCCTACCGTTAGGCATACTAAGCCTGCGGATCTTCTTCAAGTTCGATCTAATCTCGGCGCGTGGCTCGCGGCTACTAAACCACGTTCGCTGATTCTGAGTGCGGTGAACCGTGCGATTGCGGATCAAGTGGCAGCCCAACGGACGCTCGGGCGCGAAAAGAAAGCGAGCTCATCTTCACTTCGCTCTGCCGTCCTCCTGTCCGGCTCGAAATGACAGGTTAATTAGGGTGGCTCATAATTACGTGGTGGCACGCGCTTAGATTCGCTGCAAATTCTTTCGACTGCTTTCGACTTACCGAAAAACGAGTGTCATTTGTGTCAGAAACTTGAGATGGAACAAGAACATCAGAAGTAAAATTTATAAAAATGTATAAAAAAACGATTGATTGGATTTTGATTGTGTATGAACTTGGGTTTTTGCTTTGAATTATCCTTCATATCGTTTTTCTCAATGTTGGTTTATTTTATTTCGGTATGATGCCTTACCAGGACTGCTATAGGCGGCATCCTTTATATAACTCCACCATTATCCTACACTAAGGAAAGTTTATCTTCCAAAGACATAAGAACGAGTTATAAGGTAATTTTATAATATTGAAACTTTTGTTCTGTAATTTAATTCAGAACACGTTCTTTTTCTTCATTTCGTGAATGAACCGTTAAAAAGCATTCTGAAGATATTTTCAGTATGAATCAATCCACATTGAAAACATATCGCATCACATATATTTGCTGTTTTTACGATATGTGGTTCCTAAGACTTTGGTATACAGGTTAAATTTACGAAAAATTGATTTCATTTTCGTTATGATACAATTTTGATGCATGATGGTTCTTCAAAAAAAGCCTTCTTGACCGGAATAATAAAATTTGCGTGAATAATTATTAATATATTGACTGCCTTTATTAATATATTGACTGCCTTGAAATAATCGAAAAGTTCGGATCCAAAAATCGCATTTCGGTCAATTATGAAATCGTAAGACAAGCTAATGACATTCTAACATTACGGACTATTGATGAAATACATGAAGTGAATAATTATACAATGCATAGATAACAATTAAGAAAATCATAAGACTGTTTATAATTTTTCCTCCCTGTAGGTACACCACTGCATCCTAGTGACCTTAAAGCCAGAGATCAACGGAAAGAAAAATGGTAGATCTGGCAACGGCATGAATATAATAAAAATTCTGGCATCGCTTCCATTTGTATTTGTGCACGAGTAACTTTTTGAATGTTCAAGTTTGTTTTCTAGCAAAGTATCTCAATTGCAGCAAAAATTGAAATGTACCCATCAGTATAAAGTATGTAAATTATTTCACGTTTCTTCTGAATATAACATAATACTCACTATTCGTAGGGTTAATACGGCGCTACTGTTGAAATTGTATTTCATGGCAATTTAAACCAGACCACTTTGAGTTTCTACGTTATTACCAATGGTTGTTGTCCGTCAATTCAATCTTGAACAGCTTCAATACGTGGAAGCAAATTCTTCGGGGTTGGGAATCGAACCCAGGCAGGTAAGCGTACAAGTCGTTGATCTTGCCCATAGCGCTGTGCTCGTCCTTTTGACGCTATTTGAATAAAAAGGCTCTCATTTAATATTGCGTCATGACCAGAGATGTCTATCTCCTCTGTGTGACGACGAGCAAGCAAAATTTCTCCCCTCGCACTGACAACTTCAACGAGAGCTCTTCTCTTTCACATTTATACACCACTGTTGTATAAAGTGTGCACGCATCATGAGTGCGTTTGTTTATTTCCTTTTACCTCTTCCACTGAATCGCACCAAAGTGCTAGAGCATTAGCTAATAAATTCTCTGAGGTGGATGCAGATACTTCCACAGAGGTGTACACGCCGGTGAGCACTCTGCTGTATGGTTTGCGTAGAAGAAGCGTAGACACGCAAAATCAGCAAAAGAAAACAATTTATCGTAAAATTTTACGTTTTCCTTGCAAATTTTTCATAGCAAGGCCAGATCTACTCTCTATTAATTGAAGTTCACAGAAGTGTTCGCTCACCATCACGCGCCAGTGGTCACTTGGGTGTATTTAGAGGAGAGCGCGTGTGAGCGATTCATGCGAAGAGAATGTGTTTCACTCGCGCCAGCTGCTTTAACCACAAGCACACACTCAAATGCTGTCTATTCGACACTGAGAATAAGTTCGCTTTCCTCTTTGTGCGGTGCTTCGTTTTTTGCATCCTCGGTGTGGACAAGAATCTGACTCCAGCGTGTATCACTCTGGTGAAATGCCATCTCTGGTCATGACAAGGTCGCAGATAATGAGAGCAAGATCGGAAAACTGTCCGGACGCAGACCGAGCGAGCCTCAATAATATTAACACTAGAATTTCAATGGAAGAAAGTATCAAACAGTTTTTAACGATTTACTTTGGGTTGTGTTAAGGTACTAGCAGCTGCTTTTAACTAGTTTAAACTATTTTAACTGGTGCCAACGAGAATCGCACCGAAAAAAATATATAAATTTGCGAAAATGAATCGTCAGTGGTGACTTTTTGCCATGGAAATGGCAAGTGGCGCGAAACAACATGCACTATACACTCTTACTAGCTACACAATTTTGGTCCGAAACCTACCCAAAATCAACTAAAGTACATCTCCGCATTTTTAGGTAACGAGTGATGACCTCAGTATTTTTAGGTAAATGTAAGATTGCTCTATGTGTCATGGCAACTTTGGCAATGTTCGCTACCTATTTTTTACCATCAAGTCAAAGTTTGAGTAGATAACGACATAATTTTGGGTACCTCATAGAAGAACTCGACAATGAGCGATCTCTTCTAAAAAATAAGGTAAACTCGATTTTCAGTGTACTGTGCATGTGACCACTGCCAGAGGTATTTAAAATGAAAGAAACTTCGAGATCTTATGGCCATCTCTGAAAAATCGAGTGACTCAAAAAATCTTTGAAAAGTGCACGCACATACACAAACATACATTTTCCAATCTCGTCGAACTGAGTCGAATGGAGTAGAGAAAGGCAATACGAGGTATTCCCATAAACGTGGCTCAAAACTGTTCATAAATTGAAAAGTTTATGCAAGTTTGCACCCAAACAAACTTTTTTGTTCTTATTCAAGATTCAAAGATATGCTTTTTGAAGAATCTCTTCGTAATATTTATGAACAAATGAGTTATATGAGAAATGCATTGGTACACCACTAAGTAGATGGAAACAGGTTTTTCTGACTTATGCCAAGTATTATAATACCGTCTAAAAGAACAATACATCAATAGAACAAAATATCTTTCAGGCTTTGCCGTTTTAAATGAAGTCCCTAACAAAATGAAGTAGCAAGAAAATAACATGTTTTGTTACTTTGTTTCAGTAATACAGTTTGCTATGATTTGCTGCTGGAACAACAAAATTGGCATCAAAAATTGTATAAGTCTCATCAAGAAAATATTAAAAGTTTTTAATTTAGAGATTAACCTTATTTTGTGCTAGGGTACATAACCAATTTCACTATCTTTACGTTTCGTCTTAGACTCGTCAGTTTATTATTCTGGAACAAAATAAGAACAGTTTCAGTTTTGTTTTTGATATTTTTGCAAGCAACTTAAGTTAAGCCATCTCCAGAAAAAGAAAATGTTGTAAACATTGTAAACTATGTATGAATTTTTGTTATCAAATTTACTCGTTAAAGGAATATATCAAAGCATATTATTTGCAATAATTCAAAAGTAAAAATGATACATTTTTGTGTAGTATATAATCTATTTTGTGATACACATTATCTGGCGGATTCTTGCGCAACAGTCGTTGGATCTATTCCACTCAGAAGCCTTCGACCTGGAAAATTATTAAATGCTCTGTCCGTCACAGATCGACCGTGAACTTCCTGGGGCCAGAGTTTTATAAATTTATTAAGCAACTACAAGGTATATCATAGAAAAAGCTGTTACTTACCAGCCTGATTATTGATAGAAGGTGGTTATCAAAATTTGTTTTTGGCAACACTGTTTTGACAGATCACGCGTGAATCGTGTATTGCGTCATTGTCAACCTTGTTCAGTTTGGTCTATTATTCAATCATGAATCGTCGTTTGGTCTATAATTTAATCATGAATGGACGCTGGTAAAGTTGAATGAATGTCCACTTTTTTCTCGAAAAATTAAGTTTAGCGACAAAGCTCATTTCTGGTTGAATTGCCGCATCTCGAAGACAAGCCAGAAGAATTACGAGAGCTACCAATGCATCCCAAGAAAGTCACTGTTTGGTGTGGATTATGGGCCGGTGGTATTATTCGTAAAACCGGTAGATATATTGGAGAGAGTGTGCCAAAATTGGACCTTGCGCATGGGCCATCTAAAGCAGAGCCGCGACCAACATTTTCATGAAATCATCTTTAAATATTAAATTATATTGCTTGTTTTATAGAGTCCAATAAAAATTACATCAATTTTTTAAAATTTTTGATAAACCTCAAATACCTCTAAAAAAATCACCTTTTATATTGTGCTTGGGACACTCTCGGTAAGCGTCTTCTTTCTAGAGCTCAGCTAATCTATTTTGTCAACGACACATATCTCGCCAGCTCGATCCACACAGTTTTGGACATACAGTCCGATGTATGTTTCCATCATTACCCCAAAGTTACGTGTAATAATTTAAACGTCATCAGCTTTCTGTTTTGTAAAGACTACTCGATTAGCAAAGAGTAGCATGTTAGTAACGAAAAGCCATTTTCGTAACAAATGCTGATATAAGTCAGATTTCGTTATAAGTTAAAATAATAAAAATTTCTAACTAGTATCACAAACAAAAACATTTCAGATATGACTCTGTTTCGATCGGGTACACGGCCCGAACTGTATATCTTTCTGTTATTATATTTTTCTGTTTTTTTAATAACAGCTTTCTAGAAAACGAGAAGCTCCTAGTATTTTCTTAATTTCATTATATAGATAGTCTCCATGCACGACAAAATTTTCCGTTGTTTCAAACAAGCATTTTTTCTAGTGTAGTCCAATCTCTACTTGCTCTGTAAAAATGTACGAGACTCAATAGCTGCGTCATGATTCAAGCATTTCCGGAGCCACAATATTTCAGTCGTATATAGATTTAGTTTCAAGTTCTTCTCGAGGTGATGGTAATTTATTTGTCCCAAATATTCGGGTAAAAGTGGTAGCTCCTTGAACCGTCTGAACGTTGAAACTACCGACAGTAATCTTGAACTTGCTACAGGCACCAAGAGACCAAGCACTAAAACCACTTTGCGGCAAGAAATGGTATATTGAAGCCCTGCTTAACCAAATTATTTTGCCGCAACTTCCTTGTCTTTCTGCGACATGACCGGTCCGGTTTCGGTAGCCACGGACACTGTTGTATCACTTTCGGTAGGTAGATTGTACCGCTATGAAAACGTAACGATGTGTGAATAAATTAGCGAAAGGTTCGTTTTGCTGGATTATTCGCTGGAACACCATGGCGATCATGTCGATAATCATTGCGACCGCCGGAATGCATTACACCAGTAATCCAATCAAACAGTAGGCGGACAGTTGGCTCGGTAAATAATCGCATAATTTGGTGCAATCATCTTCGCTATAGCGTTTTGTTCTCATTTTTGTCATGCCGATCACGAAACTGTTTGGGACTGGCCATAGTTGATGACTCATCCGAACACTACCGGGTGACTTGCCATCGGAAGCTTGTATGGCCAAACACGCTTTTTGAATGTTAGCCTTATTTTCTATTTCTAAGTAATTTGTTATATAAGCTATATCTAATGCTCTACGCTATCCATATTTTATGGACAATTTGCAAAACTATTTTCATAAAAAATTATAGTTTTCCTGAGATAGATCCAATGTACGGTCGGTTAGCCGAAATGCTATAAAGATGAACGCTATCGAACCAGACACCTCGTAAAACAAATGGAACGTTAACAAACATAACCGGTACCTACCTATCAGCTGTTCTTTGATGGAAGTGGTTGTGCAACATTTGTTCCTCCCCACCCGGCTAGTATCGGTGCATGCAATCTCTATCCAAATAACATTTTAGTATGTATGATTTTGGATCGCACTGCGTTTCCCCCTGCTTTCGAAAGCATTTATCTGTGTTGCATTGCGACATCGAAAAACCGGTAAGTGTGAAGCACAGTGAAAATAATTGACTTTTCCGGTGAAAGATCAAATCGAAAATTCTGATGGGCAATTCAACTTTTAAAAGTGGCTCAATTTTTGCAGAATTGAAGAAGGAAACATTTTCATCATTATTTATTGTTGCTACAATCGGACTTTCCAGACATAAGAGTTATTTAAAATTATTTCCATCGTTTTCTACAGTGGCACAAAAATGACGAAGTCAGCCAAGAAACGCAACGAGCTCTGTGAATCAGAGAATAAATCTCATAAATCGTCTGTCAAACTCACCAGCATGTAAATATTGATATACACTTTTTTCATTTAATCGGTTCGTAATTTAGTAGGCCAACAGGAAATGTTTGTTATTTCGCCATGTTTAGTGTACCAGTAATGCGATGGATACGCTTCATCAGTCATAGATATGAAGAAGAGTAGGTGAGAAGAGATGGATCGAGAATACTTAAAAAAACAAAGGAGTAAAACGAATCGCAACAGAAACGAAACGCTACCAATATAGAGGAGCGTAGTGCATTGAATAAAAAATTTACGAAGAGTTCCCAATAGCAAAAAGTAATATAATTTCCATGATATGTAAGCCAGTGGGAATGTAAATGAACATTGCCTAAAAAATAAAAAAAATTTATTGAAAGTGCTTAATACTCCTACCAGTGGGATGCTACCTTTTTATCATTTCGTATTTGAATATTCTTGCATCATACATTCGTTTTCAATTTCAAAAATTATCAATAATGAAGTGTTTTTGCACGGGGGATGCATGCTGTGACTAATTAAAACTAGATGAATTAAATCCGTGTAAATTGAAATAAGCATTGCAAAAGAATCCGAGTAATTTCGAGAAACGCTGGAAAAATCGTGTGGTTTCGGAAAACATTCAACGATTAAAAAAAAGCGATTTATTTTATACGTTTTTTGTTTATCATTTTAGTACAAATCAACAATTACTGAATATAGTTTTGTGAAATTTGGTGTATGGTATTCTGTTTTTCAGGCGAATCGATTTAATTACAAACTAATTACGAATTCCACATATTTTCACATTGATTAGATATTGATACTTGAATATGCAATTATTTATGTTGATTCGCTAATAAACTCTTCAGCTTTGGAGAAGTATATGTATTTTAACAATTGAAATAAAATAAGAAAAACCTTGTTGAATCCACCTAGAGGTGTAGCGTTCAATATGTCTTTCTCTTATTACTTAATTATTTTCAAAAATTTCACTAGAAGATTCTGTCAAGAAATTCTTTTTTCAATCTTGAATAAAATAAGAAACTAACAAACCTTTTCAATTTGTAAACAGTTATGTCAAGTTAATAAGAATTTTTCTGTATTTCGCATCGTCGCACTCTCACTATTAAACACCTTTCACTCTACAGTTCTGGAATCGGAGGTAGGACCCAGATGGAATTAAACAGCAACTTATGGACTATAGAAACTATCATTTGAGTCTAAGTTTGTGGAAATCGATCAAATCATCTCTGAGAAAATTGAACGAGTCTCGTTTTAGAGTTTTTGGCCACTATTTTCGGTACTTCTGGAACCGGGTACTGCGATCCGGTATAGCAGAAGTCGGCTCGCATATTTTGCATAGTTGCTCTAAATGACAGTTTGCAATTTTGAACCCCCTTTTACCCTATGAAAGTATGATGAAATTCAATAGCAACATATGGTACTATGAGATTTTTTGTTTTATGAGTGACATTATTCGACACATACTCACACACAGACATTGCTCAGTTCGATGAGCTGTGTCGAATGGTATAGAACACTGAGCCCTATGGGCCAAGTTTCACTAATCAATTATTCAAGTGATTGCATAAACTTTCTAAATGAGAAAAGCAATAAGTGAATTTTTATAGAAAAGCATCGTTATCATGATTTTGTGTTAATATTAATAAGTAGGCACAAAATGAATAAAAGATTTACAGATTTGCGTATTTTTCACCTGAAAATATAGATTTAAATGTTGCAACCATGCATGCTATACGGATATGAACAAAGCACAGTGCGAACGGATTAACGGTGGTGTTTTCTTCTTCCGTACCGCACGTACCGACGTGTATCAGTTTTGTATCGTCGCACAGTGGTTCGAATCAATAAAAACGTGGACATAAATCAGTAGCTGCCAAACCGTTCTTTTAATGCATATAGTTGCTTTTAAGAAATTATTTACAAATGTATACCGCGTAATTTGATTCTATCCCTAATTGTTCATGGCCTACTTTGACAAAAAATATAACCATAACTTTTTTTCTGAAGAGATAGAAATTTTTTTCTTCTACAAAGTTTTAGAACTATTGACAATAATTTACTTTGTAAAATATACTAAAAGTCTAGGTCGCACCGTTTCGGATATACAAAGCGTTTTTATGGCAACCCCCTTAAAATCAGTTTTTTATTTATAACTTGTTTCAAGTTATTTTTTTATGCATATTTTCTTTGGAATAATTGAAGAAAATGAAAAATCCCATATTTTTGTAGTATGGTAGGTAGGTAGTGCATAGGTTTGTTGTTTCCTGGCAAAGTTATACAACATTTTACCTTTTTTACCTATCATAAAACCTTAAACCGAAGCGAAATATGCAACTTTATGCAGCTGATTTTTACAAAATTTATAGGAAAAGATATGCCCAATATCTTAAAAAAAAAATCTAAGTGGAACTCGATGGAACTTTTTTTAGGCCTTTTCAAAGTTAGTTTTAGTTATTGAATTATGACAACCTTCTTAAAACTAGTTTTCTAATCATATCTTGTTTCAAGTTTTTTTAATCCTTACTTTGTTTGGAATAGTTGTAGAAAATATAAAATCCAATAATTTTGTAGAAGGCAATGCATAGGTTTATTCTTTTCTGGAAAAGTTATACATCATTTTACCTATCTTTACCTAGGAAACCTTGTATTAAAGCGAAATATGCAACTTATTTCAATAATTCATAATCCAATTTATTTTCCAATGAGAATATCCTGAGTAGTATTCGTGTGACTCATTTTCACTATGGCCATGCTGAAACCATGAATGGTTAAGAAACGGAGGGCGTCACGCGTCTGCTATTTCTGTAACACACTTTTGCAGTGAGCGTAGAGATGGGTAATTCTCTCCTGGGCTATTCCAGTGAATAGAATCTTTAAAGTGAGTTGATAGCTCACAGCTCTTTTTAAAAGAACCGCAGCTCATCAGTTCACCGCACTGGTAAGCAGGGATGCCAGGTTCAGGGATTAATCTGTGTTTCACAGATTTTCAACCTTTTGCACAGATTTTCACAGATTTCTGAAAATGGTCACAGATTTACTCAAATTCTGAAATCGATCACAGGTTTTTAAAATTGATCACAGTTTAGCATCAAAAATTACAGAGCGGTAGAAAATAGTGAGACCTTTTTTTTGCTTACCAAAATGATTCCGATCAGCTATTATGGAAACGGGGAAACGTGCACAGACAGATTTTGCACAGACAGTTTTTTGGCTTGATCACAGATTTTTGAAAAAAATGATCTGGCATCCCTGCCGGTAAGGTGGAAACAAGCTACGAGCTGAACGGATCTTCGGCTCTTGAAGAGCGAGTTATAAATGAGAAGAAATGTGTGGATGAGCTTTTGTTCGTTCTTCCAAATGTGTATTTACCCTTCTTTAACAGATTGAATGAGCCATTGTCAATAAGAAATCTTACCTCTCACTCAGTAGGCTAAGGTACATTCAGGGATGCCACGTTTGCAGATATTCTCAAATGTGACATAATAATAATTCGCAGACAAGTTAGTTCGCATAGCATTGCTCTTTGTGCATCAATGATTTCGATCATGCATATGAAAGAAAAATGGCGCAAAAAACGGCGCTCAAAACAAACCTGCAGTTCAATCTTAATGAGCTGATGAGCTGATACATTGAATTGATTCCCTTTAGTGAGCTGATCGGTTCGGAGCTGCTCACCGGTATGAGCTGTTTCGCACATCTCTAAGTGAGCGTCGCACGATCAACATATCGTCTTAAAAAACGTGTTGCTTTGCAATAACTCAATTTATTTACACGTTTAAAAATGAAATCTCTTCGTAAAGATTTGTACTTTTACAATACTTTTTCATATTTTGTTTGGAAAACATTTTTCCATTTTTTAATATGTATTGAACTTTTGAAAATTTTTCGGTTTTTCAATATTTAAAACTAACTTTGAAAAGGCCTGAAAAATTGCATCGAGTTCCACTTATACTTTTTCTAATATTGTTAATTGTCAAAAAGTAAACAAAACAAAAATTACATGTTGCTTAAGTTGCGCGTGGAGGCATGAGCTTGCTTGTTTTTGCGTGTTTACGCAACGTTGTTTTGTAGTAGATACTTAGGTAATAGAGGGAGATTCTACATAGATAAATAAAAAAAAATGTTTTTAAAATATATCTAAAAAAATATTTTTTTTACATTATTTATATCTTCAGCAAAAATACTTCAAATGTTTTTTTATTCAAAATGAGATAGAAAACAAAAATTTTTTTGTGAAAAAAAAATACTTTTATTCAAAATTGGTGTCACTTTCAAAAGAAGCGTAATATTATCTTGTAAAACTTCTTCGAAGACACGTTAGCTCTTAAAAATCAGAGAAAGTCAGTACAGACTTTGGCCGACTTTTTCCAGTTTTGGAACACTGTGCGTCGTTTTGAATGACGATTTGAATGTTTCGACAATCATCGTCCTATAGTTTCTGAACCGGAAGTTGGATATGTATGAAATACACGCATTTTTTATGAACTATAAAGGTATAAACGAATCGAATCTCATCATCACATTTTCTTCATTTAGCTAATTCTGCCAGATCCACTAATTTCCATTTTGATCTGGTTAATTCACCGTAGTATGCGGAACCGAGAGTATCACCAAAAATCTATTTACACGAGATTGTTGATGCGTTAACAGTTTTTGAATCATAATATGAGAAAATTGAAAAAAATTGAAGATGCCATGCATAATCTTTGAATTTGACCTAATCGTAGTTTTGAACGACATAATGTCGTTGAAATCGGTTTTGTCGTTTATGTCACTTATACAATTATATCTCCGGAATCAGCAGTGTCAGCCATATGTTCATCGACCAAGATCAATAGTTCAATTGTAACATTCAAGCTAGTCTAAAATGCTTGAAATCGGTTTAAATCGTTGAGATTGTTTCTACTATTTCCGATAAAATTGGGCGGATACAACAAATTGTGATGTTCAATGCACAACGTTCAATTTTACGCTTTACGTCAGGTAACGAACGTTCTCCGATCATTTTTATTGCTTTGGTGACAAGTCGACACTCGGTCAAATCCAACAATTTTTTTAGCTCGCACACCAATTTTCGTAATGAGCAAGCAAAACTTTGACGTGTTTCTCTTCTTGCTTCGAAACTGTTTTCTCAACTGATTAGCAAATGTAAAAATCAAACAGTAGACACGATGCTACACAAACACAAATGGGTGGTTTCTCAATGAATGCTTTCTAGTCTATGTTATGTAAATCTATTGCGAATTTAAAGAACTAAATTTTTCAACTAAACTTTACGTTGCAGTCGAGTTCAACGTCGGATTCTGATATAGTGTGATAGGCTAAATGCACTCCCAGTATCTGATGGCAAAAAGCAAGTCATAGATCCCTAAAAGAATGATTTCAATAGAAATACTTAAATAAAGTGATGCAATATTTTGAACAGATTTTTACAATTGTAATTTGACCAATAATTTTACAGTCTTGCCATTTCATGTTGTGTAATTTGTGTTCTAATAACAAAACAACAACAAAAGCTGGGAATTTCGAGTCAACTTCGTATATTGTTGTACCACTCAACGAAAGAAATCACACACACAAGGATGTCAAACCGTACTCTACAACACTTTCCCCTATGAATATCGGGGACAGAGATTATCTCGAACGGAACCGCTTCAGACAGCGATCGGGGGGGGCGTGGGGGTGGGGGGGGGGGGGGGTGCTCCCCGTCTGACAGTGCAGTATTTGCAGTGTGGGTGTTGAAAATTGAAAGTTGGAAGAATTGTCCCGCTACCGAAGTTTCTTCCATAGTTGAACTGGAAGGAAGAAGGATCGGGTGAGTCGGCGGGCGTCGGTTCATTGGATGGGAGGGATGAACAATCGCATAATAAGAGGGTCGCGTTTTGAGCATTCAATTTTACCGACTAGCGATAGATAGTTTGTGGTGTGATGGACCACCCGACCCACCGATCGCGCCAACGTAATCTCTATCACAATACAAACCTCAGTAAGTGTCGGTGGTGCGTAGGTGGATCACCACTGTCATGTGCCAGGAGGCTGCTTGATTCTGCCTGGTGGAGACTGTCGCCTGGTGACGTCGCTGTTATAGAAGAGAGGAGAAGAGCCTGGCGGTGTATCGTAAAACAGTATACATTTTCAATTATTTTTTCATTTGTTGACTTTGTTATTTGAAAAGATAAAGAGAAATGATATGCCGTAGTGGGTCCGTATAAGTGTACGATGAATCAGTGAGCAAGAGTAAGTCCACGCGAGGAAGTCGTCGCTTTGTTCCGTGCCGAGTTCCGAAGTTTCTGCAGTGCTGCTGCAGTGCACCTCGAAACGCGTGGTAGTGGCATCGAATTTCTTGGCGTCTGATCGGATTTATGTCCGATCGGGGGCTCTAACAAAACACTATAAAATGAGGATATTCGTGATTGTGCTGTGTGTGCTGTTAGTTCCATTGTGCCGTGCCGGAGCTGTGAGTGAATTCACATACCGAGATGGTTCGGAAGAGATTGGAAGATTTGAAATAGAATTTCTCGGTTCCAGAGCGAGCGAGACAGCTACGACAAGATCAACTATGAGGTTTACGTAACGCCAGTGATGTCGCAGCATGCAAAGCTGCGTGCAAGAAATCCACTCTTGTCCTGGTTGGCCAACGTGTTGACCTTCGGTGGTGGACAAACTGAGGACCAGCAGCAAAACAAACCGGATATCAGCTGTCCAAAGTGCAGTAAATATGCGAAGCTTGTGGAAGATTGTGTGAAAATTTAAGAAGTTATGCCGCAAGGGTGTTATGTGTGAATAATAAAGGTTTATGTTGTAACTGCCAATTGTTGGAAATAACTACTCAAATTTAAAGTAGCTTCGTAATGTGATTAACAACCGCTAAGCTTGTACTAATACGTCCTAATTAGAGATCAATGTGTTGCTCGATTGGTGATGGATTTCATGTAGACAGAAAACCATGTGGTACTGAAATACTTCACGTCTTTTTTCTATTATGGAATTGGCGAGAGCTGTGACTAATGTTAAACCGGTTAAATTTGACAAGTTAAATTTCAGGCCTAGCAACTATAACCCAATTTAATTCTCCTAACAGTGAATTGTGACATAGGCAAAGTCTTGATATTACATTCCTTTTGTAGAATTTGACCACGCCGTTACCACAGATTTCGAGAAATTCGAAAAAAATTCGCATCTAAAATTTATTGTAAAGTGAAATTTTAAATTACTGTTTCAATAAAACCATACCACTCTTTAACAAATTAAGATATTCAAAGATTCAACGATTGAAATTTACAAAATGTGAAAAATGACACTGTGCCTGGACCTGGAAGGATTCTTAGTGTAAATAGGACTCATGGAATGGACTGCTAAGCCGTTGGAAACGGGATAGTCAAATTTCACAAAAGAAACGTGAATAATGTTAGACTTTGCTTAGCTCGTTTCGACGAATATTACAAAATTCTGCACTATTTCCATGTTTCTGTTTTAAAAAGTTCGTTCGTCGATCTCGGAAGATAAGCCCCAGTAACCAATAAGCACATACTAGTGCCGCATTATGATAGCAAATAACCTCTAATTGGCATTTGAATCGCCTTTTAGACTGAATTAAGGCCGACTTTGGCAAAATATACGGCTATTCATAGGAAATGCTTACTTATGGCTGGTATGCATTCTGAAAGCTGATTTCTGATTGATTTACAACAGATTAGCTTTCAGATTGCAGATATAGAGCTATAAACATTTTTGGTGCTCATAAAAGGCTATTTTAATGCCATCATTAGTGCTTACTGGTTACCTGGGAAGAGTGTACTTTTAATAGCTTGCTGATTTGACATTTAAATAAAACATATGCTGAATTATGAAATGATCATATTTTTTTTGTTGGATAATTTCTTGGCATATCATATCATCACCATATCATTGCACAAGCTAACCGGAATCTTGGATTTATCTTTAAAATAGCAAAAGAATTCAGTGACCCTTACTGTCTCAGATCATTGTATTTCACCCTTGTCCGATCTGTTCTTGAAGCTTCATCGGTAATATGGTGTCCTTACGCGGACGTTTGGATTAACCGAATTGAATCAATACAAGCTAAATTCCTCCGCTACGCCCTGAGATCTTTACCTTGGCGCAACCCGACAGAATTACCACCTTATACTGATCGTTGTCGATTACTGGGTATAGACACACTTTCAAAAAGGAGAAATATTTCCAGAGCTGTATTTATAGGAAAACTATTGATGGGACAAACTGACGCTCCTAATATCCTTTCTCAAGTAAATATCAATGTACCACCTAGAACTTTAAGATCGCGGAACTTTTTAAGACTTGACTATCAACGTACTGACTATGGACAAAACGAACCCATTAGGGGAATGTGTAATAGTTTTAATAGTGCTTATGAATGTTTTGATTTTTCCATTTCATGTGATGTTTTTAAAAATAGACTAACAAGATTATTGTAATGTATAAGTGTAAGCCCACAATATAATATGAAAATGTATGTAGAACTGTATTATTGTCAACCGTCAGAAAAGATGAAGGGGTTTTTACGCCCAATTGGACGATTGAATTATTTTCAATTGGGCTTTTCCCCTTCCAATGCTTCATGGAGACTTTAACAGGTCAGATGAAGGTATAAGAAATAAATAAAATAAATAAAATAAAATAAATATAACATTTAAATATGATTTCGGGCATATGGCTACGACGACCATTTATCACAAAGGTCATTTTGGAGGCCCAATTTTCGAGCTTATAGACCGCTCCAAACAGTACATTTATCGGGATGCATCGTTAATTCTTAAACGGCGTGTGGATTATTGTTGCTCCAAATACGACAATTTTGCTTGTTGAAGTATCCATTTAACCAAAACTGCGCCTCATCACTGAAGAGAATTTCGCACTATAAACAGTCTTAAGTGAACATTGATTTTGAATACAATTTTCCACGATTGGAATGATTTCATATGATATGATTTTGAAGCGTTGTTCTGGAGTTAACCTATTCACTTTACAGTGTTAAAACAACTTTCAGGCAATAAAGTAACCCCTATTGAAAAACTTTTTTTAATCCACTTAGTGGTGTAATGATGCCTTTCTAATATTAGTTATGTTTTCAAAAACATTACTAGAAGATTCTGTCAAGACTTTTTCTCAAACTTGAATAAAATCAAACATTTTCTATGGTATACACTACCATCACCTTTTCAATTTGTAAACAGTTATGTCTAGTTAAAATAAATTTAAATGTGGCAACCCTGCACACTATACAAAATTGAACAAAGCAAGCTGTGTGCTAGGCGGGTGCGTTTTGTTCTTCTTCCGTACCAGCGCGTACCGATGCGTACCGATTTTGCATCATTTTGTATGACAGTTTGAAAGTTTTGATACTCATGGCCCAATAATTCGAGTGACATTATTTGTCACATACACACATACATACATACATACATACACACACATATACATTCAGACATTTGAACTGAGATTGTTGGTCCGATAACTTATATTCAAACATTTTTTCATGTCCAAAATGTAAGACAAATATGCACTCAATGTACTCACAGATGGTTATACCAAAGTTATGCCTCTCTCATAGAAAAAGAATATGCAATCACTGTGAAAACCGACTTTTGAACCTAGGCCCGGTCTCATATCATTAGAATCAGTTCATTTAGATCGCAAAATGTCTGTGTGCAGAATATATGCACTTGATTCCACTAGAGCAGGCTGAATAGATTTTTACCGCTTTATATTCATACTTGCCAATAGAATTTTATCCGGGTCCGACTTCCGGTTCCGGAATTACTGAGTGATATGCGAAAAACATGATAAATTTGCGCCTAATTTCACTAGAGATGGCTTAACTGATTTTAACAAACATAAATCCAAATACAAGGTCTAACAATCCCGTTATTCAACATTACATTATTATTCAATTTTTTTTAATGCAATTTTCGGTTCCGGAATTACCGGGTGATAAGTAAAACTTTTCCAATTTCAAGAACATTTTTATATACATGTAACCGAATAAAATCTGTTGAACTACACACCAGACAAATTTGAATTTTACATGTGACTTAATTCCTCACACGATGTAAATCGTAAAGACCTAATTTGTCAAACGTCCTTTGTGATCCAATGATTCGCGGTTCAAGTCACGGAGGATTTTTTTTTAATTTTATCAGGATTTCATTTCAGTGATTTTCATGTCGTGGAATTCAAGACACAATATTGAATGTTTTCCACGTAAATTTGCATGAATTGCGACGCTCCATTAATGTGCATCTAATAAGATGTAAAATACAGGGGTTTTTCGAAGTAAACACTTAGAAAAATTTATCTTCTCAGATGCACATAAAAGGAGCGTAGTGATTCACTTACATTCACAATTGAAAGCATGTAAAAATAAGTCATATCATTAACTTCACAGTTAATTTAGCTGAAGCTTACATCGAAACAGACGCAAAATTTATTTTTACATGTTAGAAGATGTAATATTGTGCCGGAAATAGAGGTTAAAAACTCTGTGACGGAACTCACTTCATTTTTCCCGAGCTTAGGCTAAAAGGAAAGGTTTTATCTTCTCACATTCTGTTATTGGATTTAATTCGGTTCTAAATTAGCCTCGAAACAGGTTATAAATTGAAAAAGCTATGTTAGTTTATGCCCAAACGAACTGTTTTGTTTTTATTCACAACTCATTGAAAAGTTTTTTTAATAATACCTCAATTATACAGGGTCCGGCACTCGAAGTGTAACCAATTAAAAAGGCCATAAATTCAGTTTGGAAAATTACTTTTACTTAGTTCAAAGTACAAAATGTGTAAAAATAATACAAAATTCAGAATCAATTCACTTTTGCTCGATATGACCACCTTTTGCCTTGACTATGGCCTTAAGACGGTCAAAAAACGAATCGCAAGTTGCCGAATGTGACTTGCAGGTATTTAGGCCCACTCGCGGACAATAACTTTTTTCAGCGCCTCGAGACTGGTGTATCTTTTAGTTCGGACTTTGCTCTCCAAAATGGCCCAAAGAGAATAATCCATTGGATTCGCATCTGGTGAATTCGAGAGCCATTGTGTGGACGTGATGAAGTTCGGAACGTTGTTTTTCAGCCATTATTGGTTCACTCGAGCTTTGTGAGACGGTGCCGAGTCCTGCTGAAACGTCCATGGTCTGCCACCGAAATGTTTGTCTGCTCATGGCTTCAAAGCAACCTCCAGAATACTTTCCCGATAATATGTCGCATTTGAGAGCGCCCATCTGCGGTTACAGCGGCCCAAACCATTATCTGTTACGGGTGCTGCCTCCTGGTGGCCAATCGATGACTCAAATTCTCGTATGAACGGTCGGTCAAGTAAACCCTATCGTTTTGAGAGTTTACGAATTGCTCAATTGGAAAAATTTTCTCGTCAGAAAATACAATGTTCGGAATTGACCGCTTTCGGCAACTCCTTCGCTCTCTCAAGTCAAGATTTTTTTTTTCGCGTTCACTTTTGGCAAAATGCTTTCTTGCGCTTGTAAACAATACAAATCCGAACTGTCATTTAGTAAATTTCTAGAGAGCTGATGCCCGTGCGTCAGCTGCGCGAGCGGTCTGAAGTTGGTTACACTTCGAATGCCGGACCCTGTATTTATAAAAATATAAGTAATATGAGAAACACAACCTGGTGGTTGGAAAACATGGTTTAACTTAACATTCAATTGAAAGGTCCTTCAGAAAATTTCTGAAATATATTTGGATACAAGTTTCGGTTCCGGAATTACAGAGTGATTACCTGATCATCAAGGCCTAACAAGTTTATAACAAAAACTTGTTTTCGTAGCGAGTACTGATATAAGACTGGTCTGGTTAGTAGTTAAAATATCAAAATTTTCTAACAAGTATCAAAAAAAGAAAGAGTTTAGATACGATATGTTGATTGGGTGGTGTAGGCTAAGCCTTGGTAATACATTCCTTTTGTGGAATTGTCTTCTGTTTCAACGGACTTCGCAGCCAATTCATAGCACACAGAATTATTGCATAGTTGATGCTACTATCCTACTGAGACTAAGAATCCTTCCAGATCGAGGCTTGAGCATACAACAACTGGCTATTAAGACCAGTGCCCTATGTATTGAATCACTAACTCGAGAGCGATTAGTGCACCAATTGCAAGAATGTTTTGCCAAAAGCGACAATTTAAAGAAAAACGAATTTTGTAAGTTGGCTAACAAATTTCTTTAGTTTGTAGAACGGGTCTGTTGATGTCCATATTCAATTCCGGAAGTCCGGAAATAGGAATGATTCAGTCACTTAATTGTTGTAATCGCTTGCAATCTGGCAATCTTACTTCTGAGCATCATCGGCTAATCAAATACATAACGAGCTCCGTTTTATGTTGGCAGGCGACGACTGTTGCTATAATCTTCAATCGCACTTTTAAGAACATAGATACGATATGATGTGATATCATATGAAAATTGTGTATCTATCATTTCCGTTATGTCATTTTCAATAGGATAATCAATAAGAGCTCAAATGTTTGAATCCATAAATATTTAATTATTAACTCATTATTTTTCTTCCGTCCTGTCCAATGCACAATTTTCGTCAGATAATGATTTAGAAAATATATTGATCTTTCTTAACCTCAGTTCTCAACTTTCCATTCCATTTGTTCATTTCAGCGTGTGGTGTTTCGTTGGTCACGTCCCGTATCGTGGGTGGACTCAAGGCGGACATCAACGAATTTCCCTGGATGGCTATGCTTCTGTACCGGGGGACGTTTTACTGCGGAGGGTCACTCATCAGCGACCGGTACGTGCTGACCGCAGCACACTGTGTGCTCAATTTCAAACCAAACCAAATTATGGTCAAACTGTACGATCCGAAGGCCTCAGCGATGGTGTCAAAAGCAGTGGAAAAATTGTATGGCAATGATCGATTTAGTCTGGATACTTTCAATAACGACATTGCTTTGGTGAAACTTCAGACTGCGCTAAATGTGAAGGATCAGTTTGTGACGGTTTGTTTGCCAACACCGGGTAAAAATTTTGCTGGTTTGAAAGGCACAGTGACCGGATGGGGAAAACTATCCAACGGAAGCTTATCGCAGAACCTGCAGCAGGTTAGCGTCCCCATAATGACAAACCAGCAGTGCAAGAAAAGTGCCTATCGACCGTCCAGAATCACCGACAACATGATGTGTGCTGGATACTCTGAAGGTGGCCGTGACGCTTGTCAGGTGCGGTTCAGTGTACATTGCTTTACCCATAATATCCTTTGTAATTACTGAGATACTCTGTGATATCATTACTATATGATTTGCAGGGTGACAGCGGTGGACCGTTGCAGGTGGGGGACGAGAGCCAGCGGGAGATTGTTGGAATCGTTTCTTGGGGCGAGGGCTGTGCAAAGCCGAACTACCCAGGAGTCTACACTAGGGTGAACCGATATCTGCAGTGGATCAAAAACAACGCGAAAGATGGCTGCATGTGTGACCCACCAGCATAGTACAAAGCGCAATCGGCTCGTCCATCAATCTATCTATTCGGAAAATTACAGTCGTAATAAGTGCTATTGTTGTGCAGAATAGTTGTACGGAGTGAAAAAGAAAAAAAAAAGAAATAAAATCTGTTGATGAGTGGAATGTCAACAAATTAGTTTTTGATGAACCTCTATGTTCTGGAATGCACGGTTATTTGCTGGACTTGAAGTGAGGTTTTTAGTGCTCGAGTTCGTGCTGGTGATTACTAGACTAAGCGGAAATTGTTGCCTGTATGAACTGGAAAATGATGCAATTTATATTAAATTGATGAGAAACATCTGTAATCACTTTTGTTATAATGTGCAAAACGTGACATTTGAAAGAAATCTTCTCTTCTAAATGTCACATTGTTAACATTATAATTAAGTAAGTTAGAACATTGCAATAATTTTCCGAATTACTAGCTTTCTACTCTGCGCGAAGCGAGCATTAAACTGTACTAGAAACATATTAGCCTGATAGCAAACTTTTACTTAGACTGTACTAGAAACATATTAGCCTGATAGCAAACTTTTACTGGGATTCCAAATCTCAAAACGAAACACCTATGCTGTTAAATAATATCGGATTACTTTGTCGGAGAATGCGCTGAAAGTGTCGGTATAAAATTCTTCACACTCTTCACCCTGTAATTCCGGAACCGGAAGTTGGATCCGGATGAAATTCAGGTGTTTTGTATGACCAAGGACCTTCTATTTTATCTCAAGTTTGTGAAAATCGGTTATGTCATCAGAATGAACGATAATAATAACGATAAATAATAAGTATGATTACGTCATCTCTGGGAGAAGTCAGTAGGTTTTTTGAAATTGAAATATTTGTACCAATCACTAAATTTAAGAACTTTTATGGGATCATTTAGGTGTGGCTATCGGAATAAATATTTATACCAGGAATTAATCCACAGCTATTCTTTATTGTAGAAGGCTACCTAAACAAGATCCTCTTTAGTTAAGTTGTAGGTTCTTACCGAACAATAAATAAAACTGAGCTTAACTAAGTTGCTTGAATATGGCTGTTGTTTACGGAATATATTCTGCTGTCCCTTTGAGCAAAGCTCTGATTTAATCAAGGTTTTCCTTTCACAACATTCAAATGATTGAACCCCAGAGAGTGCTAGAGAGATTAGAGTAGAGATCTATATCCAACGAGAAAACACTGCAACTATCAACCTTTCCCGCTTCATGCAGAAAGTTTTGTTTCAGGAATCATATTTCTAGAATATTAAACTAATGCTTATAAATACTTCCAACACCACGTGAAATACCACGTGTGTACCTGATCATATTCGGGCTCACCAAGATAATTTTTTACTGATATGGCCCGTAAACATGGCATTATATGCATAACTTCATGAATGTGTAAAAGTCAGGCGACTTACGCCAGTCTATTACACTTTAGCCAGAAGAATAGGCGATGAAGATTAAAGTAGGCCTTTATGTTGATTTGCTGCAAATTTCAACAGTTTATGCTGGAATTATAGAAAGAACTGGTCATTTACTAGTTCTAAATATCCGAAGAACTTGAAGGTTTAATTTTAATTATATACAACCTTTTCTTCGAATTCATCTAAAAATAAACACGAAAACGAAATCGGAGAAGAAGAAGAAGAAAACGAATTGATTACTCAGTTCGCTTTTTCTTTGCTTCTAAAGCACATGATGACATGATTGACATAATAACACATATAATATCTCCCTAGCATTTTATATATTAAGCGTATTAATCCTCTGTAACTTGGAATCAGGTGTAGGTGTTTTCAGAATCGATGTGACAGTTAAATGTCGGAATCAGACCTGCGAGTTTGTTTAATGCACCGTTAGCTTCGCATAAAATGCAACTGTTTTCATCGGAACTTCACTATTTAATGCAGTTTGCATTTTGGGAACAATTAATTCATCATTTCGAACAACCTCATAGGCTCTCCTTTTTATTTTTCAAACTTTAATATAAGTTATTAATATATCCCATACTATTTTGCGAATGATGTGAAGCGCTAAAAAAGAACAGGAACTTTTTGATCGCAGACTAATTTTAAAAAGTTTGTGATAGCAAATTGCTTCAAAGGCAGTAGAAAAAATCGCGTTTAGGTAGCAAAAAATAGAAGTCAAGTGCTGGATTGATTTTCATAAACTTAGATTCCAAAGAGAGGTGTTAAATCCATGATTGTAAATTTTTATCCGAAATTTCAAGTGGCGATAGCAATAACGTAAGAACTATTCGAAACTGTGCTGAAAATATTACAAATTGTATCTTTTGATAGCAAACGGTCGAAAGAACCGGTAAAACCAGTACATAACACATCGGCCTAACACAGTTAATACTATTTTTTAAAAGACTGCTGTTAAAATTTCATGATATTCTATTCATTAGTTTGTGAGTTATTGTGCTAAGAGTGACGCTAATTATGTTATTTTCAGAACAATTTATCAAAAACTATTTCGAGGCTTTAATTTTACTTTGCTTCTTGATGGAAAAATACCGTTCAAGCGAAGCAATGGGTTAAAAAGTGCTAAGGAGACTCTGCTCCATCAGAACAACAATAAAACGTTGGTTTGCTGACTTCAAACTCGGTTCAAAGTAGGTGCCGCGTTTGCTCACAGTTGATCAAAAACGAGAACATGTTGATGATTCTGAGCAGTGTTTGGCCATGTTTAAAAGTAACAAACCGGAATTTTTGCGTCGATATGTGACAATGGATGAAACATGGATTCATCACTTCACTCCGGAATCAAAACGATCGTAATCTGAGTAGACAGAAATTGATGAACCTCGTCCAAAGAGCCCGAAAGTTGATGAATAAAGTTAATTTTGAACCAAAAATATTGTGTTCTCTTTGTTGGACCCGAGACTTTTCAGCTTATGTGTTAATTTGCAGTTCCAGAGGTTTCGGACATAAAGACAAAAACTTCAAAGCGGAGGTTGATTTCTAAGAGAACGAATTTTCATATACTTGAATTTAAATTATAGTTTTTATGGTCACATAGGTAACTATTGAATTTCATTCCTTAAGTTCTGATTTCCGATGTTATAAGTGTAGAAATATTCTAATTGTCGTTAAAAGGTTATGATACAAATAACGTGTAAACTTTGCCCATATCGGTCCCCAGTTTCTGGTTCTGGAAGTACTGAACCGACTTTCATTATCTTCAAACCATGTAAAGGGCCTCATAGTCCACTAGAATACCTAGAATAGAAAATGTTCTTAATACGATTTGAGGTTCCGGCTTTCCAGGGTTTTAAATAGTTTATACTTTTATTTACAAATACATGCTTTACGTGGCCGATAGAGCCGTATTTATAATTTTTTTTTGTATTGGATCTCGTTGTCACCCTTTTTCTAGAGGGAGAGGAGCTTCCATTCCCCTCCTGCAAGGATTGAGGGGCACTTTGTTCGTGGTTCGTCTCGTCATACATTGCCACATCGATGGTATTGTTGTTGATTTTCGTCTTCTTTTCGTTTTCCATATTGTTCGCAGTGTTGAGTTCATTGCTAGTTGCTGTAGATGCGCTTTGTTGTACATTGGCTGCAGTTGGCCATCTGGTTGTCATAGCTAACAAGTGATTTGCACGGGATTCTTGTATTCTTCAAAAGTTCTTCGACTTTTCTTTTTCGATAGAGAGAATCTCTCCTGTATTGGAACATAATTTTTGGAATATAAGGATCGACGACGCATGAGGGAAGATCATGCACACGCACTTCTATAGCACTATCTTCCATTTATACTGGAATGTTGTACTTAATGTTTTCGTGCTCCTCATAGTGCACATTGTTATTGTCTTTTGCGAAATGAATTGCATCAAACTCTTCATAAAACTGGATGTAAACAACATTATTTGTCTTATTGCATTGAAGTAAATTCACACGTTTAATGTCAAGATGCATTTGCTCTTTAAGTAAACCTTAAAGTTCTCGTATCGAAGGTCGAATTTTGCACTGCCTGAAGTCAACAATAATTGTATTCTTTCGTATCGGCGGTAGCTTTTGTTCGTTTGGTTCACTCATTTCGAAATCGTTCTATTGTTCACTACACAATACTGTACTTGGTTTCTTCCGTTTTGAACGTAAGCGGTTTTGTTTTATCGTCTGACTTGGATGATATGTGAAAGCGAACTGGTCTTTAATAGTTGATAACAATAGAAAGTAACTTCAACTATACTCATATCCGAAAAAAACAAAAATTGTGGTAAAAAATTTCAAAATAAAACCTATTTTCTAATGGGAATGGAGGGTTACTTTAAACATAGTCATCTCATTAGTAAAGTTGCCATGGTATTTTGTGGATTACTTGACTTTCAGGCAATGAATTATGAATCTTCGTTTCGAATCTAAGAAGCAGTACCGTAAAAATGGGTTGACAATTGTGCAATACTGTTGTTCTCACAACGCGAAAACTCGAAACGGATGCATTTATTTTCGTCTTATCCTCAGAGGAAATGGATCGAATAGAGGTAGCAGATCTCATAAAAACTCATGGTTTGAGTGTATAAGATGGTTAGTGGAGCTGAGATGAATGTAGGTACCGTTACTCTAGGTGGATCAGAACGAGTTTCTAACCATCTATTTTCAAATACAAAATAAATCTTCAGCACGAAACTCATCCATTTGGTGGAGAGTACCTTATATTGAGTTATTTTCCAACAGCGTGTGCCTAGCCCTTATCAATGTGACATCTGAAAACGTTTGCCGTATGTGTTTCTATTTATCGCTTAATAGTAAAAGGTCATGCAGGCGTTTGCGCACAATTTTCGTTGGAGCTTAAACATCTATTGTCTGTGGATTGACTAGAGTTGTATTCGAAATTCTAAGCAATGTTATTAGATGACATAGTGACACTAAAAACTAAAGAAGATTTAACAAAAAGTCTGTTAACCTAGATACACGAATTCGTCCGTTCCCATTTCAGATCTACGAATATGAGGACGATCTCAGTACAGCATCCACGAAGACCTGAACCCGCTTGAGGTACTTATTCAAGGCGACTTTCCTTTCGTATACTGTTGTCTGGCGCTATGTTGAACCAGTTTTTGCCATAAGAGAGATCGAGACACCAGAAAAGACTTAAATAGAAAACCTAGCTGTGACGTTGTTTCTCGGTTCCACGAAGGCGGGAATACCTTGTCCGATCAACAAACGCTAATTGAGCTGATAAACAAATTTCTTCTCTGAACACAAGGTGACATTGATCGAACCAGTCAAGTTTATGAAGCGTCACGCTTGTTGGCTTCGGGCATTCCTAAGGCACAGAGGTAGGATGCGAAAGGGAAAGTGATTAAAACTTGATGAGAACAAACACACACACAGAGCGTGAGTGTATGACCCACTATTTGTGATCAGGGTAGCACACTGGGATGATCCAATGGTCAATATGTTAAGTAGACCGCAGATCTTGCCAAACAGGCACTGACTGGTACGACTGGAGTGATGCAGACTCTATGCAACAAAAGCAAAATGAAACTGCAACCATAGCGGAGCTCGTGTGTTTCGTTTCTATATTCGCTTTCGGGTCAGTTTGGGCATGATGGACAGACCGGTCGTAGGTGTCATTTTCGGGAGCGATCACCGGCGGCCAGGAATTGTGAGTAAACAGATTGGGAAACGAATGATTGGTTGGTTGGTAGGTTAGTCCAGTCAGTTCAAGTTCAATAGTGGTGTGCAACGTATGGCGTCGATTGTTGCTGGCAGTGAGATAGGATTTTCGCTGCTTTCGCATTTGCTGGCAGCTACGGTTTGCTGGAAGGCGTTGCTTCCGGTTACAGCGAATCAATTTTCACCATCGAAGACAAGTGAAAATGTAACTTTGCCGGCTTATTCGAAAGGCTCAGTTGACTAATGATGTATTTTTTATATTACTCAAGAATGCTTCGTTTTGGGATGAAAACGATTCACTTGAAGTACGATCTGGAAAGGAATTAACTGTTCCGAAGGCTCCATCGACCAATCGCGGATTTCTGACCTGGATATCAGCTATCTTTGGACTACCGATTGCAAGTGTATTTGCGTACCGTGCAGAAGCTCGCAACTGTTACGATTGTAGTAGGTTTATTTTTAACTTTTAGTTTTCAATTTGAACAATTCTAATTCTCTATTTATGATTCTTGCAGCTTGTGGAATCAATACTAATTCATCTAGAATTTTCGGAGGCGAGAATGCACCTGAATACAAATACCCATGGATGGTCGCCCTATACTACAACAACAAATTCATCTGTGGTGGATCACTAATCAATGAATTGTACGTTTTGACGGCAGCGCATTGTGTATTCAATACCGACCGGAGTTTGTTTTCGGTAAAATTTCTTCTACACGATCGACGGAGTCCTGGACTGGATTCTTTTGAACGTCGAGTGTCATATATTATGACAAATTGGTTCGTCAACGCCCTAGTGTTCATTACGAATGATGTGGCGCTACTGAAACTGAATGAGACTGTGCAACTGGGTGATCTAGTTTATCCCGTTTGTTTGCCTCCTGAGGGTCCTACCTATGCTGGCTATGATGTGAGTATGAATAAAGATTCTCGTCACACATTCAAATCGATTCCGTTTTCGTTGTAGTCCATCGTGACCGGTTGGGGTAAACTATCCGATGGATCGTTTCCGAGAGTACTGCAAGAGCTCGTCGTTCCGATTTTGTCCTACGAAGATTGCAAGAACCAGAGCAAATACTACGGATTTCAAATCAACGATCATATGTTGTGTGCGGGAGTTCCCTCGGGTGGAAAGGATTCCTGCCAGGGTGACAGTGGAGGACCCTTGCATATCGTGGATTCTGCTTCGGGAAAATACATCGTTGCCGGTGTCGTTTCCTATGGGTTTGGTTGTGCACAGCCAAAATATCCAGGAATTTATGCACGGGTCAATAGGTTTCTTTCGTGGATCAAATTTAACACGCGTGACGCCTGTCAGTGCAGCTGATGATGTGATACGGTATAGTTGAAAGATTTTGTGTTTGGTTAGCATTTGAATAAATAAACAATTGTTTAACAATGACCATGAATCATGCGAGAGAATCATACGCGTTTTGATGTCCTTCATACTTTGAACAACTCAACTCTATGGTGCCAATGAAAAAAATAATGCTAAATGAAAGTTTCTTTCGAGTTCAATAACTTTTCGAGGATATTGTTCGTAATTTCGAGGATATTGTTCGTAATGTACAGAAAAATCTGTGTTTAGTCACGACTAAAGAGAATGTGATCATTTATTCAGAGATTCACGGCAGACAATGTGAAAGACATCAGAAGATACAGAATAGATTTTATGTGCGTACCTAATTTATATCGTATGTGTTAGTAATATTTCATCAAAAAATAATATTATTTGATTTATGAATAAATCTATGATCGCATTGTAAAGCAAAAGTAGCCCTTCGTTTAAGACTCTTCGATGCATTAACAGTTTATGTTGAAACACTGCTAATGCCACCTTGTGTCCTAATAGAAACCGCTAAGCAGATTAAAAACACAGATTTATTTGTAACAATATCCCCTAAACGAAAAATAACGTGCTAAAATATAATCTTAAAAAAATATTAAGTCGCTTCAAATATAGACGGAAGACACTTACCAACAGTTGAATTCAAACGATTTATTTAAGCTGCCCAAGTAGCAAATGTAACTTATTGAAATTTCAAGATGTTCTTCAATTGTTTTAGAGTTGTTATTTATGTTAGATATGTTCAGAAAGATTTTTTAATAGTAGTAGTTTTCACGATTTTCACAATTGTTTTATTACTGTCTTTGTGATGGGATCGACGGATGAGTTTTGTATCAGTTGCACAATCGTTGTGAATATATATTCAAAATAACAGAAGAACTTGAAGATATGTTGCACAACACAGAAAAATGGCGCTGTTTCCATAACACAACAGTTACTAGAATAATAATATAAACTAGCTTGATAAATTGCACAATCAGTAGAAAAATACAGGACAGAAACTGAACATGCTACTTGGGTAAATATTAAACACCATTAAATTAAACAAATAAAATAACAATACAAATTGGAAAAATCATGATCAGAAAAAGTTTATTTCACTATTACTCGGGAAAAAATCACTTCCGATATTTTCTTTCATGAAACAAGCATCCATAAAACTCTGAACAAACGAATTCTCACCGAAAGAAATATCGCCAACGATCTCCGATGATACTTCGATGCTAAATTGCCTCTACGCTTCAGTTCCCTACCGAAGTGATTCGTGCAAGATTTAATTATTATATTTTCTTCAATTAAAAAAACTACTGAATAAATTCGCAACTGAGAAATAATGACTGCCAAATATTTGGTGCACGTAGGGTGGTTAACATGAACAAAAATATTTTTGAGACATTCCAAATAGTGATTATAGCGATGAAAGGCTGTTTTAATTCCAGCTGACTGATTACACTGCACAATTCAGATTCAACCAAATAAAATATTTAGCATGAATTTGATTCATAGAAGTAACAGGAGCGCAGCATCTTCAGCAAGTCTCGAATACACAGTATGCGCAGTGTTTGAATTGGCATAGCGGTGGTCTGCGCTCCTGTTACTTCTGCGTACGTTATTTAAGCTAAATAGCATGACAAGGCTAATATAGTTTAATTAGCTGCATAATATGCTTTGTGATTGCCATAACTTGCTGAGTTTTATTTCGATAGAAAATAGAAAAAAAAAATAAATGTTTTTTCAAAAGTGTTAGACCATACCCGCACAGAAAGAAATAATGAAATTTACACGAGATGTAAATCAATAGTAACATGGAATAGACATGGGTTGAATCGAAATTTTGATTGAAAACCTTCATAGATGCAAAACTAAATTGAATTGCATTGAATTTTCAATTAATATAACTGTATCTTTCAATTACCGCTTATTTTGCAATTAAATTGTATTGAAACGTACAGAATTGTAAAGTAATTTTATGTTTAATTATGTTGCGGAGGTCCCTCGTTCGTCATCGGTTCGGTGTAACTAGCAACCAGGCTCGCGGATAGCCAACCTTCTGGATCAAGAGATGTGACACACAAAGGAAACGTGCACGAGAATAACCTCGATCGATCAGCGTGAATATTGCATTTGAGCGAAATTTAGTTAATCTGAACACTGAAATTGTAAGAACACTTTATAATGAATTCCTAATATTAATAAAATATTATTTCAGCTTTGAAGCTTACCGTGAAGGTCTACTGTGAAGAACGTGTTTAATTTACGACAAAAGAGAAATTTCGTTACAATTTCTTCAAAGAATTTCACTATTAGTGAATAATGGAAGAGTCATTTGGATTTGACTGCATTTTTTGCGATCGCGAAAATGCCTCGGAAAATATGGTACAATGTGACAGGTGCCAGTTATGGTGCCACTATAGCTGTGCCGATGTGAATGAATCTATTTCTGAAACAAACCGAAGTTTCGTTTGCATGAAATGTAAGTCAACCGTAGACCGACATACTGAGACAAAATTACAGCGCAGTGGTAAAAGCAAAATCTCGGCAGCACCGACAGCATTGCAAATTCAAATGCTAGAAGAGCTGAAAACATTGCGTTTGAAACGGCTAGAGGAGGAGGAAGAATACTCGCGAAAGATGTTGGAACAAAAAGAAGAGTATCGGAAGAAACGCCAAGAGGAGGAAGAAAAGTTCCTACAAGAAAAATTCGATTTGATGGCCTCAAACTTAGAGGACGACGAGCAAAATATTCGTAGTAGCGTAAGTGGAGCAAAGAACCGAAGTGCAGTTGAAAAGTGGTTGATGAGTCAGCAGGGTTTATCGCAAGGTGAGCCATCTATAAGATCCACACACAGAAACACACATTCGATGAGTAGCGCTCGTGCAACGCAGTACACGTGTCATTCGCAGTCTCCGACAACCTCGCCACAGCTATCGAACGATCTTTCGGCGTCATCGAAACTATTAGATTGTACCTCGAGACCGGCCACAACTGCTAATGCAGTCACGGGTCCGTCTCGTCAACAAATCGCTGCCAGGCAGGTAATGAAGTGTGAGCTGCCATCATTTACGGGCAATCCTGATGATTGGCCCCTGTTTGTGAGCAATTTCACTGTGACGACGGCGGCGTGCGGTTACACAGATGTGGAGAACATGGTGCGACTCCAACGATCGTTACATGGTCCCGCCCTGGAGGCAGTAAAAAGCCGCTTGCTCTTACCAGAATCGGTTCCAAGCGTCATTGAAACGTTGAAGAAACTTTACGGAAAACCAGAAATGATCATTAATTCTCTACTAAAAAAAGTGCGCGGCGTCCCACCGCCAAAAACCGATAAACTTGAGACGGTGATTACCTTTGGAATGGCAGTGACGAATCTTTGTGACCATTTAATAGCAGCTAAACAAGAGGCACACTTGTCAAACCCGTGCCTACTAGCAGAACTGGTAGATAAATTACCCGCTAATCTTAAGCTTGAATGGGCCTGTGTAAAACGTCGAACGGACTATGTAAATCTCGAATCATTTTCGAAGTTTATGTCTGGTATTGTAGACGCAGCTGTCGATGTGACGCCATTACCATTCGACTGCCCCAGAAACAAAGAGAAGTTGAGATTAGAGAAATTGTATGTTCACTCGCAGGATGATTCGGAAATCGAAAAAGAACCTTACGATACAATGTCATTGACAATGGAACAGAATCGTATGCCCACGAAGCAGTGTTGCTGTTGCGCGAACATAGATCATCGTATAGCAGATTGTACAAAATTCCTCAGTCTCACGATAGATGAACGTTGGAAGTTTATTCAGCAGAAAGGGTTGTGTAGAACATGCTTGTGTATGCATGGACGTTGGCCTTGCAGAAATTGGAAGGGATGCAAAGTAGACGGGTGCAATCATCGCCATCATACATTGCTTCACCCTAATATAATCGAAGTAAACAAATCATTGGTTGCAGTGCACGCATTGACATCATCTAATTTGTTTCGCATTGTCCCCGTACGGTTGTATGGGAACAAGAGACATGTGGATACGTTCGCTTTCCTTGACGATGGTTCGTCTCTCACCATGATCGAGGATACACTAGCCTTTGATCTGGGCGCAGAAGGCCCTCGCACATCGTTATGTTTACGCTGGACGGGGCAGATAGAGCGGACAGAGCCCGATTCGCAGTTAATTCGTATTCAGATTTCAGGTGTGTCAAGCAAGAAAAGGCACTGTTTGGAAAATGTTCGAACTATTAGCCTAGCAGACTTTCCTTCCCAAACGCTCTGTTACAAAAAATTGTCTCAAGTATATCCTCACTTGAGAGGTATCCCTGTAGAAAGTTATGAATCCGTTCGACCTCGTATCCTGATAGGTATTGATAATCTGCGAGTGCAAGTACCGTTGAAAATTCGTGAAGGTAGGAAAAATGAACCGATCGCTGCAAAAACACGTTTGGGGTGGTGCATCTATGGACGTGCTACGACTAAACGTTCTCCCGATGGTAGTGCATTTAACAACTTGCACGATAGCCCGCAACCCGGAGATGAAGATCTCCATCAGTTAGTAAAGGAATACTTCGCCATCGAAGGTGCTACAATCACAAAAAAAATGGAATCGGACGCCGACAAGCGCGCATTAGACATCCTCAAAAAAACGACAAGAAGAGTTGGTCGTGGGTTTGAATCAGGGCTTCTATGGAAACAAGACAGTGTGCATTTTCCTGACAGTTATTCAATGGCCCTTAACCGCTTGCAAGGACTAGAAAAACGACTACAACGGGATCCGTACTTACGCAGTAGGTTAGAAGAACAAATTCGCGATTACGAGACGAAAGGGTATGCTCACCATGCTACGAGTGATGAATTGTGTTCTATTGACGCCAATAGCGTCTGGTACCTACCTCTCGGCGTTGTGAAGCACCCCCGTAAACCAGAAAAAATCCGTCTGATTTGGGACGCTGCGGCTAAAACTAATGGAGTGTCGTTCAACGATGAACTCTTAAAAGGACCGGATTTATTGACGTCATTGACGGCCGTCCTGATACGATTCCGACAACGAAACGTCGCAGTTTGTGGAGACATACGCGAGATGTTCCACCAGATTAGGATCCGACATCCGGATAAACAATCGCAACGTTTCTTGTGGCGGAATAGTCCATCTCCGAAACCTACTGTATACATTATGGACGTGGCTACCTTTGGGTCTGCCTGCTCGCCGTGTACAGCACAATATATTAAAAATTTGAATGCTCTTGAGTTTTCTGAACAGTATCCCCGTGCCGTCGAAGCGATTTTGAAAAGCCATTATGTGGACGACCTGTTAGACAGCGTAGATACACCTGAAGAGGCGGTGAAGTTGATTAAGGAGGTGAAACTCATACACGAAGCAGGCGGATTCGAAATTCGCAATTTTCTTTCTAACTCTGAAGAGGTTATACGAAGGATCGGCGAATCTTCAAACGTGAAAAACAAAAGTTTGAAACCCAACGAAGCTGCCACAAGTGAAGCAGTGTTGGGTCTTCTTTGGTGCGCACGACGCGATGCCCTTACATTCTCTACGACTTTTAGATCGGACATCGAATCTTTGGTGAACAGTGACACAACACCTACAAAACGTCAAGTGCTTCGAGCGGTTATGACCGTTTTTGACCCCTTAGGGTTAATATCTTGTTACACCGTGCATGGCAAAATATTAATACAAGATATTTGGAGAGCGGGAACTGCCTGGGACGAAGAAATCAGCGATAACTTGAAAAGTAAATGGCAAAGATGGGTAAAAGTTATGCAGTCTCTTGATCAAATATTCATTCCACGATGCTTTCTACCAAAAGCTGATATAACATCCTTGGAGTACTGTGAACTTCATACGTTCGTCGACGCCAGTGAAGCAGCCTATGCTTGTGTGATGTACTTGCGATGTGTCTTCAAAGGTCATCCAAACTGCAGTCTAGTAGCATCGAAGACAAAGGTTGCTCCACTGAAACCTTTAAGCATTCCCAAACTTGAATTACAGGCAGCACTGATTGGTGTACGCCTGACAAGCAGTGTACGAGATGCTCTCACGTTGCCCATTAAACGGAAGTTCTTCTGGACAGACTCGACGACTGTGCTATCCTGGTTGCACTCTGATAGCCGACGTTATCATCAGTTCGTGGGATTCAGAGTAGGTGAGATCCTTTCCTTGTCGGAAGTAACGGAGTGGCGCTATGTCCCATCTAATTTAAATCCCGCTGATTGTGCCACTAGGTGGAAAAGCGGAGCCGATATAAGTCCGATGAGCAGTTGGTTCGTGGGACCGACGTTTTTATATAACTGCGAACACAGTTGGCCAAAATGCCCGATCTTGGCGGAAGAGAAAATTGAGCTGAGAAAGATTTTTCTGCACGAAGAAATTGTACCGATTATCGATCTCTCTCGGTTCTCGTCGTGGGAGCGATTGTTGCGAACGGTTTGTTTCGTATATCGCTTCACGGGAATTCTACGGCGAGGTAAACGTCATCGAACCAATCCAACTGGACTAATTACACAAGAGGAGTTTCAGAAGGCCGAAATATTTTTATGGCGTTTGGCGCAGACGGATTCATTTCCCGACGAGTATCGAACTTTGCAGAAACTCGAGAAACCAGGAGTCTACCGTGGGAAGCTTTCGAAGTGCAGCCCTCTATACAAGCTCACGGTATTTTTGGATGGCGATGGAGTGATAAGGTTGGGAGGTCGTATAGGGGCTGCACCTCACATCCCCTACGAAGCTAAGTACCCTATCATCCTACCCAAAACCCATACAGTGACCAGTCTTATCATTTCTAGATATCATAAACAGTTTCTTCATGCAAACCACGAGACAATTGTGAATGAAATAAGGCAACGTTTTTGGATCCCTAGCCTTCGATCGATCGTTCGACGTGTAACAAAAGATTGTCAATACTGTAGAGTCTATAAAGCGGTACCCCAGCAACCTCAAATGGGACCGTTGCCGAAAGTAAGACTAACACCGTTTATAAGGCCGTTTACTTTCACGGGTGTCGACTACTTCGGACCAGTTCAAGTTAAAGTAGGACGCAGTTTGGCCAAACGATGGATTGCACTTTTCACATGCCTTACGGTGCGGGCTGTGCATCTGGAAGTTGTTCACTCCCTCTCGACTTCGTCGTGCATTAAAGCAATTCGCAGGTTCGTGATCCGACGAGGAGCACCACAGGAGATATACTCTGACAACGGAACAAATTTTATAGGTGCCAGTCGCCTACTAATGGATCAAATGCGTGTTATAAATGCAGGATGCGCACAATCCTTCACAAGTGCTCGGACCAAATGGTTCTTCAATCCGCCGGCTACGCCGCACATGGGTGGAGCGTGGGAACGCATGGTGCGCTCGGTTAAAACGGCCATGGCAGCAATTGCGAACAGTCAACGCCATCCGGACGATGAGACACTCGAAACAATCATTCTAGAGGCAGAAGGAGTGGTTAACTCTAGGCCACTCACATATGTTCCTCTAGAATCAGCAGAAGCCGAATCTCTTACCCCAAGTCATTTTTTGTTGTATGGTAGTTCAGGAATAACTCAACCACCAACGGATTTCTCGCAAAGTGGTCCTGTCCTTCGTGATAGCTGGAAGTTAGCCCAACACTTAGTTGATGAATTCTGGCGCAGATGGATCAAAGAATATGTTCCGATGCTCACGCGGCGCACGAAGTGGTTCGATCCGGTGCGACCCATCCAAGAAGGAGATCTAGTCCTCGTTATAGACGATTCGAAAAGAAACCTTTGGGAACGGGGCATAGTTCGCGACGTGATTACTGGCAAGGATGGACAGGTGCGATCTGCAGTGGTGCAAACGACCAGCGGTATAAAAAGACGTTCAGCAGTTAGACTTGCCCTTCTTGAAGTCGCCAAGAAGTGTAATGAACCTGAAGATGGCGTGGCAAGTTTCCAGTTACACGGGGAGGGGGATGTTGCGGAGGTCCCTCGTTCGTCATCGGTTCGGTGTAACTAGCAACCAGGCTCGCGGATAGCCAACCTTCTGGATCAAGAGATGTGACACACAAAGGAAACGTGCACGAGAATAACCTCGATCGATCAGCGTGAATATTGCATTTGAGCGAAATTTAGTTAATCTGAACACTGAAATTGTAAGAACACTTTATAATGAATTCCTAATATTAATAAAATATTATTTCAGCTTTGAAGCTTACCGTGAAGGTCTACTGTGAAGAACGTGTTTAATTTACGACAAAAGAGAAATTTCGTTACAAATTACCTGCTCCAAATATGTGCATGAAAATAGATGTAAATTCACAAAATATTTTTATCTGTGCGCTCCTTAATGCAAATGGAAGTTTTTTATTCAAAACTTTTTTTTCAACATTCCACTTAATGAATCTGGAAGAACACGATGAAGTGATTTGAAAAAACCCTTCTTAATCCACCTAGTGGTGTGATAATGCCTTTCTCTTCTTTCATAATAGTCTCATGAAAATATATTTCATACTTTTATTAAATAATTTCGGATACTAATTTTGACACCAATTGATTCAGATTGATTCGAGTAGTTCACAAAAGCATGCTTCATTGTATATGTCACACAGCATCATTTTTGTATGAGAACAGTGATGCTAATCTAAAAAAAACCCTTCTCAGTCCACTTAGTGGAATTTTCATATATCTTGAAAAATCACCATAGGGGGGAGTACATGAAATTTTCGAAATCGAAAAAAAAATTTTGATGCCAAAAGGCTTAGAATTGCATGAAACGTCGAGATTTAGTGTCATCTCGAAAAAAAAATATTTTTGAAAAAATCGACTTTTTGGGACTTAGAAAAAATATCAAAAATCCCAGAAAGTTGATTTTTTCAAAAAAAATTTTTTTTTTGAGATGACACTAAATTTAGATGTTTCATGCAGTTTTAAGAGTTTCGGCTTCAAAAAAATTTTCGATTTTGGAAATTTCATGTACTTTTCAAGATCGAAAATTGTCAAACCTTTACCACCGGGCAGCACCCCTTACGCATGTCCGATTTAGCTCAAATTTTGCATGAAGGCTTTTTTCGAGGAGCTTAAACTTTTGAGCACTAGAGCTTAACGAAAATAGAGGTGATCCCAAAATTTTGGCACCCTTATATATAAGCGCGGTAAAAATCAACGTGTTTTGTCGGTTACGTCACATATACCAGCATATATCTAAACCAAAAGTCACAACCATTTGATTTTCGAACTTGATCAATGGCAGGACAGTAGCTTTCAAACGAGCCCAAGTTTGTTAAAATCGGTTTAGCCATCTCTGAGAAAATTGAGCGCGATCAAATATCTTCGAAAAGTGCACACACATACACACACATACATACACACACACACACACACACACACACACACACACACACACACATTTTCCGATCTCGTCGAACTGAGTCGAATGGTATATAACACTATGGGTCTCCGAGGCTCCGTTCGAAAGTCAGTTTTCCAGCAATTCTAATACCTTTCTATAGAGAAAGGCAAAAACCTTGTGCCGTGACAATGCCTTCCTCTTGTCGTTCAAACAGTCTCATTATAACTACTTTTTTCATAAAAATAATTTCTGACACGAATTTGGGTTGATAATTTCTAACAAAAGAACCTTCAGATTGATTCGGTTAGCCCACGAAAGTAGGTTAGCGCTTACGTTGTATATCTCACAATATTACCGAAACTAAAAGAAGGCACAAATATCCATACAACAAGTGGAACGTGCCATTCGAGCCAATCTGTTCTGATTCTGATCAGAAGTAATACATTTGAACTTGGTTATTGATCACTTTCGGAAAAATGTGCGGATTGAAAAAATACGCTGTTTAGAGTCGCCCCTAACATGAGGACCAGATGCTCGGATAGGCTCGCTCCCTGAAAAGAGGAAACAATTTAAACAGAGCTTAAGTTTTTTTTTTTTTGGTTTTGATTATAGAGGTTTTAACCTTAAGGTCATTCGCCTCTTCGGGCCAGAAAAACTTTCCGACCCTATGTGCGGGGTTGGGAATCGAACCCAGGAGGGCTGCGTGAAAGGCATCGACTTACTCATCACACTATACCCGTCCCCAGCTTAAGTTTATTAAATCCGATTCAGCCATCAACGAGAAAATTAAGCGGAGAGGAAAAAATGCTCATAGTCTCTATTTAATTTTATCTCTTTCGACTTCCGGTTCCGGAGCTATGTGGTAAAACGGGCAAAGTGAACCAAAAAATTGCACTTGATTTTTTCAAAGACGTCTCATTCAATTTTTACAAGCTTAAGTTCAAATAAAAAGTTTTATAACCTCATATAACCCTATTAAATTTCATCCATGATAAATATTATGTTTCCATTAAAACATAAAAAATATTCTAAATTTGGTTCAAAACTGTTTATGTTTATATACAATTTATAGTTTATGATAGTTACAGGCCAAACGAAATGATTTCAACTATACCGGTTACCAGAGAGAGTTCCGTTTTTGAGTTTTGACTTCTATTTTCGGTTCCCAATTTCGGAAGTACCGAAAATAGAAGTCAAAAACTCAAAAACGGAACTCTCTCTTTATTTTCTCAGAAACAATTGAGTCGTTTTTCACCAACTTAGACTCCAATAAAAGGGTTGTCTATAAAAATCTTTGATCTTTATTCGGATCTCTTTACCGGTTCCGGAACAACAGGGTGAGATGTGCTTAAAATTTTTAACCGTTATTTATATATGTATATATATATATATATATATATATATATATATATATATATATATATATATATATATATATATATATATATATATATATATATATATATATATATATATATATATATATATATATATATATATATATATATATATATATATATATATTATATATTTATAAGTTTGTAAAGATCGGCTCAGACATTTGCTCAGTTCGTTGAGCTGATTCGAATGGTATATGACATGTATGTTATATGTTAAAAAGTCGGTTTTTTCAGTGATTGTATAGCCTTTCTATATGAGAAAGGTAAAACGAAGAATTTCTAAAAAAACGAACGCAAGCGCATTTCGAATACATGTTCGGCTAGATTCATTATCATATGTTAGAGAACAGAATGATTACTCGACAATGGACCAAAGTCGACATGAGTGCCTCGAAGGGAGGTCAATGGGTCGGATAGATCGGTTTACTGGGATTGTCATAGTATACTTTTGAAGGACTATCTCGAAATAGAAAAAAATACAAGTGTTAGTGTGCGTTAATGGAGCGATTGGGGACCGAAATCGCTGTGAAATGAGTTTAAATGAAGCACATGAACATCGCTATGATGGTCCATCCACTTTGTTCACTTGATGTGGCTTCCTCGAATTATTATCTGTTCCCAAACCTCAAATCATATAGGAGAAATCGATATGAGTTTTGTTTTGGAATTTTATACAGCTTCTTTCGAAACCTGAAACCGAAAGCAGTATAGGCAAAGTAAGGTTGCATGGCAATCAACTAAAATGACCTACAAAGTTAGAAGATGTTTTCCGTTCTCCACGAACTCTCTAAGTAATAAGTCACCAATAGTGGCAGTTCCAGTGGATAAGCCTAAAGTGTCTTCTTAAAACGCCGGTAGAATTGTATTTTACATTGTATTTTGTCTGAGGGCCCCTCCCGAAACGATCTCCTGGGTACGAGCATGTCTCCGGTGGTTTCTGGTTGTAGTATTACTAACCAACGATAATGTACATTATAAATTAATCAAGAACGCTATTCGGTCATCATTCAAAGAGCAGCATAAAATCTGAAATACCTATTTAAAAATTGAACGTGAGTTTAAAATTTTACAATGGATCTCAGACTGTCAATGCTTTTTAATTCATGAAAAGAAATTCATTTTCGTATTTGATTCGTATTGTTTGGGCTTCTTCTCGCATATAATGATATATAAGGGGGACGGGTATAGCGTGATGGGTTAGTCGATGCCTTTCACGCCGCCCGCCTGGGTTCGATTCCCAACCCCGCACATAGGGTCAGAAAGTTTTTCTGGCCCGAAGAGGCGAATGACATTAATGTTAAAGCCTCTATAAAAAAAAAATAATGATATATAACCCCTTAATAGGTCCATTATGAATCCATGACCTGCATCTACAATTCAATAACAAATCACCTTTTTCATTCACATTTCTTTTCCAACGTTGTTTTTTATCTATTAAATGTTACGATCAATTGTACAACGATGCGTTTGTGAGAAAAAGTCTGTCGTATTCTATGAATTCGTTTATTATCGATGTTTCGGGGAGAATTCAGCTTGATTACCAGATCCAAGCTTCGTTTTTAGATAAGGTGATCGGCAGCTTTTTGTGGTATGATGATTCCGCTAATTCTGATTTTACGCGTGCTTTCACTTTTACATGATTTGACATGTTCAATGACAGTTTTTACCATCTAATGACCGACTTTTCTAGCGAGTATTTAATAGGATAACGCATTGGTTCAGCTGTACATTTGGAGGAAGTTCAGTGTTGAGCACATATCCAAGATCAATGGCGATGCGTCTTCGAGCAGTCCTTCTGGTGGTTTTCGGTTTCTATTCGATTACCCCTTCAACTGCCATAGAATTTGGAAGGAGCATTCGAAGCGCAGGGAGTTTTCGGTATGGAGCGCTGGATAGAGTAAGTATTTTTATTTTGAAAAATATCTAACATCTAATCAAACATCTACCTGTGTAATCAAAATAGTCAGTTTCGGTTAATGAAACGCCCGGATTGGGCGGAAGCATAGAGAAATCCCCGGTTGGCGGACCATTCACTTGGTTTTCAACCATCACAGGCCTGCCTATAATCAGCTTTTTCGCTTACCGTCAAGTGCCCACGAGATGTCCATCCTGCAGTAAGTAGAAATGGGGCTCTGTTGGTGATAGTCAAATAAAATTCAATCAAAACTTTAAACCGTAGCGTGTGGTACCAATAGTTCAAAAGTGGAATCAGACGATCTAAGCGATTTCGGAGATTTTCGGATCATCGGCGGACAGGATGCAATTGACGGAATGTACCCTTGGACGGTTGCTCTTTACTATGACGGCAAGTTCGTCTGTGCAGGCTCACTGATCAACGACCGATATATCCTGACAGCGGCTAGTTGTGTGTTCAATACCGATTGGTCACTATTCGCAGTAAAATTCCTGATGTATGATCGTAGCAATCCCGATTCGGACTACTTCGAACGACGTGTTACGTACGTTATGATTAACTGGTACGTAGATACGGGGATAACCGTGATGAACGATTTGGCTCTGTTGAAACTGAATGAGACAGTTCCGTTGGGAGATAATTTGTCACCGGTTTGTTTACCACCGGAAGGGCCAACGTATGCAGGGTACAATGTAAGTTTAATTTTTTTTTGTGGAATGATAACATCAATCCATAATGAATCACGATTTTCAGGCCACTGTAACTGGTTGGGGAGAAACCGATAACGGTACCTACTCCAAAGTATTACAGGAAGCAACTGTACCGATTTTCACCTACGACCAATGCTTGAAACAGAGCAACTACCACTTCTTTCAAATGGACGACAGCAAGTTGTGTGCCGGAGCGGTTGACGGTGGACGAGATGCGTGTCAGGGGGATAGTGGAGCCCCGTTGCACATAGTGGACCAGCAAACTGGCCGATATGTCGTTGCCGGAGTAGTTCCTATCAGAACGGAATGTGCACAACCTAAGTATCCGGGAATATACACCCGGGTAAACAAGTTCATTTCATGGATCAAATTCAACACACGGGATGCCTGCTATTGCACAAATTAAAATCAAGGAAAGAACATCGATGTAAATATATGAAAGTACAAACACAAAAATATCAGTTTGCTAAGAAAGACATGGACCTAGAAGTCGTTTTAGCGATGGAAACATGAATTGGGTTAAATTGTTGTATTATTGAATATGTCGATAAGTTATTTTTATTTTTATATCTTTTAAAAAATCGAATAAATCTTCTTTACATTATATGTTGTTTATATTCTCCGTAACAATATGTTGCTTTCGATACTAATCTGTTTTAAATCATTTCGTAGTGTAATCATACTTTTTCCATAAATACAAATAATCTATTTTCTAGAAACTTAGATACTCGAGCACAGTTAAACTGGAATTATTTATTAAACAAAAACCCTGGTAAACTGTAAGACTTATTATAGTTTAAATTAGTTAAACGGATCGTCAATTCTTAAAAATCAGATTTGAAATTTTCGACTACTACTTCTGGAAATTTTATTATCCTTGATACCATGAGGGGCAATAGTACTTAAATTAGTCATCAATCGTGAATACCTGCGATTTAAACCATGATAACTACGTTTTTTGAAATCCATTTCCTACATTTTGCGCCATGACTGATAAGAGCATTCAAAGACAATTTAACTCACCAATACGTAACACTGGAACTGTGCATCGTATCAAGATATGATTGAATATGCAGCCTATGAAGCTAAATAGTATTTCATTGGTATTTTTAAAGTTCTATTTTGAAGCTTTTGATAATTATTTCTGATACTTTCGTTAAGGAAACTCAGTCGCAAGTATAATCGAACAAAATTGGGATTGTTACGAGATCATGTTTTCATATTGCATTTTGTGTCATTACACGGAACCACCCGCGATCCCATTTCAACCAGAATATTAGTTGATTTTCTGAATTCGATTGGTTAAAATTTGGTACAACTAATCGATTGTTGTTTTAACTAAACTGTCATTTTTGTTTTTCGATTAGCAGAAACGATGGTTGAAACAACTAATTTAACTGCTTGAAAAAAAAATGCTGTCAATTAGTGAGGACAACATACCTTTCGATTTCAACAAATATTTTAGTTGAAATAACTGGTGTTGTTATTGAAACAAAATTCTGTTAGTTGAAAAATAAATCGGTTTTATTTGTTTGTTTGTTTTGAGATCAGTAAAGATCTAAATTCTAAAAAAAAATACTTCTGATTCGATCGGAAATGATTGATGTAGATAAACGTTTTTAATCAGCAAAAGTGCCAGGAGGGGCGAGTAAATTAGCGAAATTATTAAATTTACCTAAAATGATGCCTTCAAACGGTTGAACTGAAGTTATGCACTGATAATTTTAGTCAATTTATATGAGCTTGTGTGTATCAACCGCTGGGAATTGGAATTTTGCGACGGCAATTCAAACGCGCCATTCAATCGCAGCGCGTTCTGTGCGTTTGAAACCCTTCGCTCCTGTTACTTTTATAAATTAAATTCATGTCAAAAAGCGTTTTATTGCTAATGCATGAACATCATCATCGGTAACAAACAGCTGGAAGTAAAACAGTCTGCTGGAAGTAAATCAATGATCGAATTTGAAGCATACAATTTTTGCGCATACCTGAAAGATTACGAGATGATCATTCATTACCATTTTCTAATTTGTCACCAAATCTTTTTCATCTCAAACGAGGTTAACTTTATCACAACATCGCTGTTAGATAAACACTTGTTATCATAAAATTCTCAAATCGAATGAACACAATTTCACCAAACGCTTTAACCATCGATGTTGTTTTCATTGACATTTTGAAGCGACGCGAACAGACATTTGACAGCATTCAAAACAACATATTTTTCAACTACTTGAATATACGCAAATCAAAAACCATTTTGGTTGAATCAAAAAGAAATTAGTTAAATCAACTATCGCAAAAATCAAAAACTGCGATATCGCAATTTTATGATCGAAGGGTTCTCCGTGTATTTATAAAAGCAACTGGAGTCCAAAAAGAAGATTGATAGTATCTATTATCTCTCTCCGGACAGGATCAGCCTAGTGTCCAGACTCATGTCCAATCACTACACGTTAGACGCACATCTCCTTAGAATTGAACTCTCCGAGACTAATCATTGTGCTTGTGGAGAAGGTTATCAGGATATTGATCATGTCGTTTGGACATGCGTGGAGTATCGTGATGTCAGATCTCAGCTAATAAATACTTTGCGTATTCAAGGTAGACTATCCAATGACCTTCCATACATGAAACTTCTTTATCATTTCATATAGAAAATTGGAGTTTCAATTTAATAAAGGCCCCTTTTAAGACTTAATTCTGATTCCTGCTGCGTCCATGAGTTCAACCAATAGCTAAATTAGAATAGAAATGATACAAACAAACTTGAAATAGTTTATGAAATTATCAACAAAATGTCTGAAAATAACAGCTTATTTTATAATTTACAGAAGTTAATCGTTTGGTTCAAATAATATTTCCGAGTAGATTTCATAATTAATGACGAATTACCTAAAATGCTATTTAAGTAATAAGAGGAATATGTTTTAATAAATTCAAATCGTTGTGACTATTTTAGAATTATATTAGGATAAAAATTTTATGTCAAAGTGATGCTACGGCAAAGAAAAAATTATGTAAACTGCCTTAAGAAATAAACGTATTTATGGAGAAAAAAGGATCAGCCTAGGGACCGTGTGGAATTCGGCTTCAAAAAAGAATAGCAAAGAATAGAGTAGAGATAGGCAATTCGCTCCTGAGCTGTTCCAGTATAGAATCATGAAAGTGAGCTGACAGCTGACAGCTCTTTTTAAAAGCACCGCAACTGACTTATTTGCTACCCAATTCACCACATTATGAAGAAGGGAACATGCTACGAACTTAACGGATCTTCGGCTCTTGAATAGCGAGTTCTAAACGAAATGAAATGTGAGCACGAGTTTACGTTCGTTCTTCCAGACTCTGTCAGCTGCTTTTGACAGGAACGTTATCCACATGTACCATTTACTAACGAAATTCAAGCTTGCTACATTTTATTCATACGACCCAATGTCAGTAAGAAATCTTTCAACAAATGTGGCATAAAAATGTTTTGCAGATTCTTGTTCGTATGACTATTCTAATAAATTTATTAAAATTTGGTCGATTATTATCACATCAAGTAGGGTACAAATCAATGATTCAATATCGATCTTGCATGTGAAAGAAAAAATGGCACATAAGAAAAACGGCGCATCGAAGTATCGGCTCCTCCTTCCATGTCGCAAAAGTCAAAAGTAGTGTCACAGTCGTAACAGGATGACATGAATGCGAATAAAACTTATAGGTTAATTCCGATTCATTTCACTGCGCGTGAGCAAGGTAGGTAAGCGAGATTAATTAGTTTTCTTCATCGAAGCTCATTGATTCTAAAAGTTTCCAAAAAATTGGTTTTTATGTTTTAAATGGTTATCTTGTAATGAAGAAAACTTTATTAAAAAATTGCTGATCATATTTCCGATGGCATGAATAAAGAGTGATGCTAGCTACGTTTAGTACAACTCAACAATATTTGCGATCAATAACTTATTTCTCTCCCTCGCAGTAAGTTTTTAAAAGGCGTCCCCTAGTAAAGTAAAACGTATTTACGTCAAACATTATTCAAAGAAATTGACACTGGTACTTAGGAACATTTTGTATTCATGAGATTGCACTTGCAGTTTTAGATTGAAAACAAGATCGAAAAATTGGAAGGTGCGTGAGAAGTCGGGTAAAGATAAACGGGAAAGCAATTTCTTGCACCCGAACCCGACCCGTTCCCGATCGAAAATGACAAAAAATAACCCGTACACGACCCGAAACCGAGATTAAATTTTCTTCCAAACCCGAACCAGATCACAACCCGCTAAAAAAATCTTTATCCGTACCGGAAAACCGAAACCCGAAAAAACTTTGGTAATCGAATTCAAATACCCGAAACCCGACCAAGGTTTTGCACCCGAACCCGACCTGTATCCATTTAAAATGAGAAAATGGTTACTCCTACCTGTTCCGAATCCGACCAACAATTTTTTTCGGTATCCGAACCTGACCCGTACACGTCGGGTTCGGGTACGAGTCGGGTTTCGGGTAAAACTTTGAAGAGGATCGGTTTTGGAACATAAACAACAAATCGCAGGTTCTTTGAGTAAATTTTTTTGAAGAGTTTTTTTTAAGATTGTAAAGAAATGATATACAAACACTATGGAAATCTATACTATAAATTCTTCCAGTCACAGGTCTTGGTTATTTCTGGTCATACAAACTCTCGTTGATTATACCGGTCTCCAGATTCTTGTTCCGGAAGTGTTGGAAACAGCGGTCAAAAACTCGTCACGTCGTTTTTTCCGAGATTTTGTCCGGATCCGACTTCTGGTACCGGAAAAACCGGTTGATTATTGTTCTAAATTTTAAACCGTTGCTAAAAGCTGACATGCAAAAAAAACGTAAAAAATCATCTAAATTCAAAGCAACTCTAATTAGATGGCCGAACGCCGATTGACTTCGATTACATACAAAAAATAATGCTGATAATTTCAAGCAAATCGTTGGCAAATATAAAAATTTCACGATTATTGTGAACTCGCTCGTCAAGATGAGTCCACACCAAGAGACATTATGCGTCAGCAAGCCAGTAACCCCCGAAATGGTTCACAGTGAGGTCGTACAACGATCTCCACCGAGGTAGGGTTTGTCTTCCTGGAGATCGAAATGCACCACCTTTCTAGCAAATAACAGTTACGATCGTATTTTAATGATTCAATCGAGCAACAAGGGCACTGGTTGTGAACCCGGCAAGCGCGCACATCCAGCGCGGTGCGGGCGACAAAGAAATGTAAACAAACATGGCCGGGTACGGCAAAGTTCTGTTCCAAGGTGACGCTGACTGACATTATACACGACCGATAGAGGCATGAATGGTGCGATTTCAAGTACAATCGACATCTGCATCTCCCAATGCGAAACAATGGAGTGAAACAGACCCGGTGTGTCGATCGTTTGAACTATTTCAAGTTCAGTGGTACCGTACTACGGGGAAGCCATCTTGAACTTGGCATTCAATTTGATTACAGGTATAGATGAGACATAGTCTCAAATTCCTCGAACGAAATTATTATGGAGTAAATGACTTGTTTTTATCGGACAGTTAGACTGGGTAAGGCCACATCGTTAGGAATGTAAAAATAGATATTCGGTGTATGACGGTGATGATTATTGGTGATGAGGGTTAATGACTCAATTCTGATGCAGAAAAAATCGGTTCAGGAAGTAAAACTAATTGAATTCGCAAATTTAACTAACCTTGGGAAAAGACTGATTATAATAAATGAAAATTTCTTGTGGATAGCCCAAAGGTTCAAATAAATTGATTTCACGTTTGCAACGAAATCACAATCAACTGATCTACTATTGATTCTTCGCTAAAATGTAATTCTGTTTTAATTTTCGCTTGGGTTTCTACTATTTCGAAATATACATGCCAATGAGTCTGAATGACATAACTGAGGATAGAATCGTAGGAAATTAACTATTATCTCATTATCTTTGTGCGTTAACCTAAAAACCTACATACATCTTTGAACTCTGCTGCTGATGATGTCGCTCAGACGCATTGTGACAAGCAATGTACAATGTAAACAGTACAATGTAAACAAACTAGCATCTTATCTGTTTGAGCAAAGGTTGTTGCAATCATACGGATGCATAAACAACCATGATAGGGTTACGTACCTAATGAGGTGTTGTTTAATTTTGCTGACAGAACTCCAACCGAAGGTACGGCCCTACCCGCATGGATTTCGTCACAACAAATGTTAAATTACTTGTTGTTGTTAATGATGTTGTTGTTGCTTTTGGGCGATTTTTCAGCTTTCAGGGTCTAGGGTATGTAAACAAACCTGAACCAGCTTCTGTTGACGTGAAGCTACGATAATGTTCAATGTAATCCATGTTCGTAACCTTTCCTATGTCATCTTCAATGCAAGGTCCAATATATTATAGTGATCATTTATCTGTCACGTAGAACGGCATATTTAACCCTTCCTTTCATTTTCGCTCATGATAGCCAAAAAAACTCGAAAAAATTATTTGCGAATATTCCTGTTTGATCCAACTTTAGCATACAATAGAGAAAAAATGCAATAAGACAACATGGCCAAAACATATATACAAATCAATTGAAAGATGTATGAAACTGTAAATTTCCAAACTTAGGGTTCAGAAATGTGACGTAATACCATTAGCTATTTGGATTTGAAGATTATTCATGAGTGATTTTGGTTTTTGGCTCAATACTTGATTTAAACGCATCAAATACCGGAGGTAGTTCTTCGTGAATTTCGAAGGGTCTTAGCAACTTATAGTAGAAGACGGCTTTCTGGTTCCCTTCGAATACACAGCCACATCTTGGAACCGGCTTCGATGTTTATGGGGCTGTGTAACCCATGATTTTTAGTGTTTGGGACTGTCGTATGAGACCAATTTTTTATCCCCTAGTTACAAAGCGATATATCAAATAAGAGTTAACTAGATCGCACCAAACAAGTGAAGTTGTGCTTTCATAGAACAATCACAAATAGTTTATTTTTTATTGTTTCAACATATTTCAACAATGTTCGGTAAACAACAGACCACGTTTTTGAACACGTCGTACCTCAAAATAACAGTTTTCTATAAATGATAGATCCAGTCAAAATCAAGAAGGAAAACATATATTTGTCTCTCTCGATCTAGGGTGGGTTAAATTTTCGAAAAAATGCCTTCACGCTGAGTGAACTATATCCAGCATAATGATACAGGTCCTTCACATTGTTAGGGGTTCGGCGGTATTAATTTTAGTCTTACAAACCAGTTGTCGTATGTTCAATCCCCGACCTGGAAGGATTCTTAGTATCAGTAGAATTGTATCACCAACCAACAGAAGGTCGAATTCCACAAGAAGAATGTAATACCAGGGCTTTGCTTTTAACATTTTTAGAAATATTAAGATATTTTCAAACATCTAAGATGACCGAATCATTGGTCGTTCTCATGACCTACACATCCCAATGAACCAAATACGATATTTTCCATTCTATTCCATTGAAACTAATACATCGCTAGCGGAAGCTTATTTCAGTGTTATTCGTATTATCATCGATCTGGTTATGTCTCCAACATTACTCAAGTGTCGTTTTCGAGTCTGAATATGATGATGTTTGTGCCAAACTACAAGCAATCGTGGATAATGGTAATTTTGAGTTTTCATTTGACGAAATCTGCAGCTGAATCTGCTCGAATGCTTGAAAAGTTTTTCGGTTCTCATGGTATTTGGGAAGTAATATGTAACAAAATTGGAAATTTTTATATAAGCAATGAGGAATGTAGAAGACTGTCGGAAAAATTGGAATTTGCCAGCCTTATTGGACAAAGATGCAACGCAAACCCAAAAACAATTGGCTGAGACACTAAATAACCAGCAAATTTTGATCACTTGAGAACCATGGCAAAAATGATAAGATGGGAAAACGGATACCACCTGAATTGGACGGAAGGCATCAAGAAAACTAAATGAAAAATATTGTGGTATTCTATTCAAAAAAATTTTCTTCGATTTTTGAAAGAAACCAAGAGATTGTTTGTGCATTAACTAGTATAACATACAGAATTAAACAGTGCTTTGATTGCGTAGGTCATCCTTAAGAAAACGAAGTGGGCTCACTATTATATGCACTTCCGGCACCGGAACCCGAGAACCGGTATAATCAAAGTCGGTTCGTACGGCCATCAAGTAACATGACATACAAACTCTACTAGTTTTAATTCAAAATTTGAAGATTTTGTATAATTTTGTCATCGCACTCTAAATGACGATTTAAATGTTTGTTCTATCCGAAAACATGCAGCAATTTTTGGTAGGACCATAAGACCTTTCAATTGACCCTAAGATTGGGAATAACAATTTAGAGTCCAGTTTATAACATTTTGTACGGTTTTAGTTCCTCCAGTTTAGGTGACGGTGTACAATATTGAACAGAAAACGGATAAAACTCAGGAATTCCGTATGGGACCAGAAGACCTTTCATTTGAATCCAAGTTTGTGGAAATCGGTCAAACCATCGCTGAGAAAAGTGAGTGAGATCCATTTTGATATATTATGACCACTATTTTCGGTACTTACGGAACCGGATACCGGGAACCAGTATAGCCGGAATCGGTTTGTTTAGTTGCCTACTGATAATGACTATCAATTTGTGTAGTTTTGAGACCAGTTTAGAAAATTTTGTACGTTTTTTGTTTCGCCGGTTTAAGTGACGGTGTACAATATTGAACACACTTTACCCTATAACTCCGGAACCGGAAGTCGGATCCGGATGAAATTCAGGAATTCCGTATGGGACCACGAGACCTTTCATTTGAATCTAAGTTTGTCAAAATCGGTTCAGCCATCTCCGAGAAAACCTAGTGAGATTATTTGACACATACACACACACATATACATGCACACACAGACATTGCTCAGCTCGATGAAATGAGTCGAATGGTATATGACACTTGGCCCTCCGGGCCAATTTTCACTAGTCGGTTTTTCAAGTGATTGCATAACCTTTCTATATGAGAAAGGCAAAAAATGCTGAAATGCTACGGAAAAGGTTAAAAAATTAATCATGTTTGCATTGGATTGCGATTGCTGATGAAAAAAAATCAAAATCAAAATATCATGGGTTAGTCTAGTCGAGGCATCAAAGTCGATCGAATTGGCAATGAGACAATACTTGGCATGTATATCTTTGTATTCCATTTTTATAATTATCGCCTTTGATCTTTCTAAACCAATATTAGCAAGCTATAACTGATAGAGAATGTTTCCTATACGCTTTGCACAATATTCGATGACTTTCGAGGCTATTCTTCCTAAGCAAAAGATTAAAAGAAGCTCCTCGAGAATGGCGATTTGGTAGTACGAAACTCGACATTCTGAAAACAAGGTAACACAAATTCATCATTTAGAAATATTTCTATACTTTCAGAAAATTGAGAAGTGCAAAAATATAAAGGGAGCTAAACTGTTTCGATCTGAGATTGGATACAAAACCGTTGACATCTACTCACACTGCCATCTAATTAAGCCTTTTGAAATGTTTGCGTTTTGTTTTTCTCCTTTGAAAGGTTATAGAATTGCTGGAGAAACCGACTTTTGAATAGAACTCCGGACACCTCTAGTGTTATAAAACCATTCGATTTAGTTTTATGAGATCGGGAAATCAGGAAAAAATTTCCAAAAAGTCAAGAAGTAAATATCGAAAAATAAAGTTCGAGATCAATTGGCTGTCATCTCCGGTTCCGGAGATATAATGGTATAAATGACGTAACCGACAAAACGTGTTTTTTCACTTTTTTATTAATATAAAAATAGGTATAGAATTCGCTCAAACTTTTGACAAAAATTCGGAGGCTCGGAGGGCCGAGTATACCAATCGATTCAGCTCGACGAACTGAGCAAATGTCCGTGTATGTGTGTGTGTGTGTGTGACTTAAGAAGAAAGTCACACACACACATACACGGACAGCGCAAAGTGGTCCCAATTAAACCAATACTTTTTTTTGTTTGCATTTCGGAGGTCGATTTTGGAGGCTAAATGCCTTCAGAAGAATTTTCCCTTCTCTTGAATTGTTCCCTTCTCTTGATATAATTAAAATTGTCAGTAATCCACATAGAAGTGAGGTTAATGTTGTAATTTTCTTATATTGCGTCATAGAGAATTTATTTATTTCGGAGAAGTTGTCGACCATATTATTACAAGAAAACACGTCGAACACATGAACTCTTTAAAATGGATTGGTGTCGAGATACAGAGTATTGTTTATCGGAGTCTCCAAAATGTAGTTTTACCTTTATCAACTTTCTACCATTTTTATAAATATAAAAATTAGATTTCCAGTTCGCTCAAATTTAAAAAAAACCAGCAAATGTCTGTGTGTGTCTGCATATGTGTGAAAAATGAAGAATCTCAGAGAATTCTGGAACGATTTTGATTTGTTACAACCAAATGAAAGGTCTTCCAAGAAGTATAAACGCTATTTTTTATTTTTTTATTTAAAAGATATTTTTATTCAGGCCTATTTGCGTACAAGCTTTACGTGGCCGATTGAGCCGATTTTTTAAATAATTTTTTTTGAGTTGGATCTCGTTGTCATCCTTTTTCTAGGGGGAGAGGAGCTTCCATTTCTCTCCTGCGAGGATTGAGGGGCACTTCGTTCGTGGTTCGTCTCGTCATCCATTGCCGCATCGATGATATTGTTGTCGATTTCCGTCTTCTTTTCGTTGCTAGTTGCTGTAGATGCACCTTGTTGTATATTGGTTGCAATTGCTGGTTGGTTGGAGGGTAAGTTGTTAACTGCAGCTGGTGTACTTTTTTCTACAGGGGATGATGATGGATTCGTTGAAGGGGATGCTTCATTGTTGTTGGTGGCTGTCACAGGTGTACTGGGAGTGCTTAGGGTTTGTGTGAAGGAAGCACCGTTGTCCTTTGGTGTGGTTGTCTCCTTGTCCAGTTTATCACATGGCTCACCGTAGTGAACAGCTTTTTGGCAATATTGACATGTGGCCATCTGATTGTCATAGGTAACAAGTGATTTGCACGGAATTCTTGTATCTTGACCGAAAATCACATGAGAAGGTATAGTCTTCTTCAAGTGTATGCGTAACAAACGTACGCCATTTAGAATACCGGGGAAAAAATTCTTCCACTTTTCTTTTTCGATAGAGAGAATCTCTCCGTATTGGGACATAGTTTTGCGCATATATGAATTGGTGACGCTTGAGGGAAGATAATGCACACGCACTTCTACAGCACTATTTTCCATATATACTGGAACGTGCATCTACAGCAACTAGCAACGAAAAGAAGACGGAAATCGACAACAATATCATCGATGCGGCAAGACTGCGGAAGACCTTTCATTTGGTTGTAACTAATCAAAATCGTTCCAGAATTCTCTGAGATTCTTCATTTTTCACACATATGCAGACAGACACAGACATTTGCTGTTTTTTTTTTAATTTGAGCGAACTGGAAACCTAATTTTTATATTTATAAAAATGGTAGAAAGTTGAAAAAGGTAAAACTACATTTTGGAGACTCCGATAAACAATACTCTGTATCTCGACACCAATCCATTTTAAAGAGTTCATGTGTTGTTGTTGTCTTTAGCAAATTGAATTGCATCCAACTCTTTATAAAACTGGATGTAAACAACATTATTTGTCTTATTGCATTGAAGTAAATGCACACGTTTAATGTCAAGATGCATTTGCTCCTTAAGCAAATCTTCAAGTTCTCGTATCGAATGTCGAATTTTGCACTGCCTAAAGTCAACAACAATTGTATTCTTTCGTGTCGGCGGTAGTTTTTGTTCGTTTGGTTCGTTCATTTCGAGGTCGTTCTATTGTTCACTACACAATACTGTACTTGGTCTCTTCTGTCCCGAACGTAAGCGGCTTTGTTTTATCGACTGACTTGGATGAGATGTGAAAGCGAACTGTATAAACGCTATTGTTTTTGTCTTTGATTTTGTTGATTACTTTCCGAGTTATACAACTTTTTTTTCCAAAATTTGGAGTTTGTTGATAATATCTGCCGCAATTGAGCGTGAAAACTTAATTGTTTTTCCAAATTTAGATACCTTATCGTAATACCAATCATACGAGTAGAAGATTGTAAGAATCCGTCAATTATTCAAGAAGATTTCGATATTTTTGTGTAGTCGATTTTCTCGTCATATCCCAATAATTGAGATTTTGTCCGAAGGACGATTAAATGACGCTTGAAATCAAAATTATACACAATTTTCAATACAGTCATTTTTAAATAATTGTGTGAGAACATATTTGTTCGACTGTGACGTGTTAAATTTTATATTGGAAATTTGCAGTATCATTGAATTCAAAGTGATAATCCTTACATATGATGTAGAAAATATGTGCATCGATAGAAAAAGGTATCATCTCACTGCTAGGTGGATTAAGCTCTGTTTTCAATCTGCACTTATATTCAGAAAGCAATCAATGATAAATTTCAAATGTATTATTTGGTTTCGAAAATGTTGTCATATATGCGACGTAAGAGTTGAGTCACGCTTTTATAAACTAATGGAATAATCTGAGTGAATTTTTGTTAAAAATCAGTCCAAATTCGGCTAGAAACGAAAAAAAAATGTTTTGTATACGTTTTGCACTTGATCAACTTTTCGGTGTCACGATGCAAAAGATAAAATTTTGCCTTAGTTTTAAGTTTGGCAAACCATTAGCTTTGGAAGTATACAAAGACAAATTCGACTTAAGACTGTTTTTCAATAATTATGTTATTTTGTATGCACTTTGAATTGAAGTTATAGAAAATAGATTTGACACACTAATTGACCTTTTTCCCAACAATAACCGTTTTTAATATATTTGGGCATGAAATTTAAAGAACTCGGAATTTTATTGAAATGCATCGTATTAACTACTTTCTTTTCGACACCGTTTTTATACCAATTACATTTTCCGCGTTGTAATTATTTAAAGACATTTTCATGCAAAAATTTACACGTCTAGAAAAAATCGTGTCAATTTACGTTTTTTGATACTGACATATACGTTAAAAATGACTCATTTCTACGGTAGATGAAACACATATTTAATGCATTCTGAAACATTTTCAAATGTTGAAGCATGTAAATTTACACGTCTACTTGAAATATTTGAATCATTCTTGTAAAAATCAGTCATTTAACGAATTACACTGAGGTCTCTTTTTACACGGGGGATACGTACCGCGTAAAAAACCAAATGCCAAATGTCTTATAAATGCTTAAAACATCCAGATCAGGTGTAATCTAAAAAAAATGTTTTGTGAAAATCCACTTTGGGACTTTGGGACTTGAAGATCACATAACTTGGGAATTTTAGACCACATAACTCCGGAAATCTCCGTAAAAAAATCGCAAAAAGAAAAAAAAATATGCCTACTGTCTTAGAAATGCATAAAACGTCCAGATCTGGAGTAATCTGAACAGATTTGACTTAAAAAATAAGTTTCGGGATAACACCAGATTTAGAAGTTTCATGCATTTCTAAGACAAACCAAGAAAACCGCGTAACGTGGGAGACCCAGAAAAAAGAAAGGAAACGCATTAAAAAACCGTGTAAAAAAGATTCAAGTGTACTCTTTTATGCATTTTGTCATATTTCACCTGTAATTTGGATAATTTTTGCAAAGCATTAGTCCTTTTCAAAAGTCAGTCTTGGGGGGAATTACTTTCTGCATTCATTCAAAACAATCGGTTTGTCATACTGAGCCGTGTGCATAGTTTCATCGAAACCGGAGCAATTTAGTATTAGTTTTGTCGCATTGTTTGCTGTTAATTCCTGTAGTTGCTCACATGTTTTAGTGACTGAAGTATTTTGAACCGAAGAGAAAAGCACCGAACAACAACGTAAGTATTTTTGAAGGTCTATGCAAATATAAAGAAAAGGTTCAAGTCAAATCGCAGAAATGCAATTATGTTACTAGCGACATCTTACTGTACTTTAGTATTATGGAAAAAAGAAATTTTTCTGGATATTAAGTGATTATTTTGCTTTCTGGTTAGTTTATCAGTATAAACTAACCAGAAAGCAAAATAATCACTTAATATCCAGAAAAATTTCTTTTTTCCATAATACTAGTCCTTTACACAGGGAAGTTTATTCAAACAGAAGGTCTCATTATGTAACGAATTTAAATGAGCTTTTTCTTAATTGGAATTGTACAGAATTCAAAGCAGCCAAATAAGAAAAAATCTACAGAGTTGTAGGTTTAAAAAATTCCCCTAAAACGAGAATCCAATCCTACGCCAATACAACAGGTAGTTTTCCTAGAGAAACACCACGTCAAATGTTAACGAATGCAACTTGCGCATAAATTAGTGCTGACAATTTAAAACTTCCGACATAACTCGCAACTAGAACCAGCGCTAATTGCTCACTAATTTCGGCAAACAACGAGAGTAAACTCAAAAACAAAAAAAACTTGTTGCATCCACTACTGCTGTCTCTGTCACCATGGCGATGCATCGTGAATCATCACTATTATAGTGCCACTAACCCAGAGGCCATCGTAAGCGCCAGTGTTTGACTGCGTCTTCGCTTACAATATAGTTCGTAGTACATGTTGATAAACATACCGACGCTGGATTGGGATGTGTGTTACCAGAGCCAAGGACAACAACCCTACCTTGCCGTCCAGTTTTCTTCCGATCCTTGCTAACCCCTGACGCATAGTTGTAGAGTTCCCTCTCATTTTCTTTTTGCCGTTGGACTGAAATTTGAGGGGGCACTACTCTCTGAATTCTCTGAAGCTCTCCGATTCCGATCCTCCCCTAAGCGAGCAGAGGGTGGATTTAGGCGGTCATGAGAGTACGAGACAAATTTAAGCGCGGCGTCATGTCGACCGACGATGCAACTCGCGACCTTCATGGTGCCAACCACCCAACTTCCGACCCCTCATGAAATTTCTGTACGCACCAGCAAAGGACGTCTGTCGCAGACAGTAGTTGTGGGTTTGTGAACGGTTGAACTCGCAGGACAAGGGAACACCAGAAAAGTTTTGGGAGGCACGAGTGGCGACATGTCCTCGAAGGTACCTAAGCCCAAGAGCGCAGGCCTATATTTGTTTACGCTCCTCGTACTCACGCATATGGTACAAATGAACTTATCCATATGTATAAAAGACGATCGATTTAAATTCCACAGCCACAGAACAATACTGTCACACTCTTGTCTCGTCTGCAACGGGACGGGACCACAATTTTTGGTGAACAATCCACACATATATTTCACGATCGTTTGCCGCAGTTGCAGCAAGTGTTGACACGCGCGTCGTATTTTTCAAATTGATTCTAACGTGATCGGAAGTTTTCTAGTGGAATTTCGTCTACAGGATGCAGCTACCTTTGGCAATCGGTTTGATATGGCTTGCCCGGATGTCACTGGCGCTTCCAGTGAATGGCAACAGGACCTGCAACTGTGGTAGGTTAATGTGTATTTGAACTTCCGGTGTCATTTTCGGTGACTATTTTCTTAACAACGTGTTTGTGTTAATGCTGAGTGTTATACCTTCCCGGATTTCATAATAAGTGATTGTGAAACTTCAACCATAACCAGCGCAACAGCGAATATCGGATACCAGGATGTTATCTGTAATTTTTCTCTCTCTCGAAAAGTCACACCCGTGAACCATAACAGGAAACAATGCGTGCAGTGCAAAACCTTTACGCAGTTGCATCTGTTTTTGCAATAACACAAAAAAAAGTGAAAGGTTTACAGTGTAAACAACTGAACCAGAGTCGATAAACGACATCTTCGATGATATGGCAATGGGACAATATGTTGTATATAGCAATTATGCAATGCACACAAACAGTGTCGGAGAGTAACACATACACAAACCACGGTTGCCGAACCAGGTTCCCAAACTAGGTAAACAGTCGGAGTGTCACAAAATCAGCAAGCACGTGCTATAGTTATTGTGATTATGGCTCTCGGCAAGGCTACAAATTAAACGTGCAGTTTGTTTTGGTTATGTTTCGGCGGAAGACTCTCGGGGCGATATGTCGAGTCGGGCCAGGTGTTGAAGTTATTTTTATTTGTAGCTCCGAGCGGTTTTTGTTGGCTGCCCGAAATTCAAACCATGCCCCATACTGCCGGACATTCTCTGAGTAGAAGTTGTCATAAAACGTGTGGTTTTATTTTTGGCAGCACTACAGTTGCATCTTGATTATGTGAATACCAACCATCATGTCAACTGGCGCTCGCGAGAGCCACGCTGCGAGGTAACAGTCATAATACCGCCTTCTCTCTCTGTTGACGAAACGAGTTCGTCGTTTCCTCTCTTTTGCTGGATCTGTTTGGCATTTGATTCAAATGTCGATTGGGGTGAAATTTTAATAGGATGATGTTTTGAAAACCTATCAGTATAGGAACCGAAAACACCAGAATTGAAAAAAAGAAATAAAGGAGCGTACTTCCTTTCTCAGCGAGCTAAAATCTCTCTGATGATGACCGATTCAAGCATTCGAAGTGCATCGGTGGCCAGTGTGGAATTGGCGCGACTTTTGTTCCGTGACGAAAATGAAGAGGTTTCGCCATACAGCAAAGTAGTCTTCGGAAGGTTAAATTGCTTGGCAGTTCGCAGTTGACAATAGGACGGAGATGATATCGGGCTAAATGGCACAGTGAGGTAGCAGTACGCTTTTTAGATGAAGTATCGTGAGGGTATTTGGAGATTGGTCGTTGGTCGATCGCTTCTCGGGAGATTCTCTGCAAAATGTTTTAATTAGTGAAATGGTGCTAATTATGAAAGAGGATAGCGTAATGCTAAACTGGTGGCTTTGAAGTAGAGTTTCTTTCTCATAACAATGAGATGAGGTTATAATAAGACAATATATTCAGTGTAAATTAATGTTTTGAGTTACAATTAGCAAATCGCAACTAGTTTAAATAAAATACGCAATTTCTGGGCTTTGTTGAATCATATGCAAAGATAAAAATATTTTGTAAATTTTATTTTTGAATTTTTATATTTGGAGCAAAAAATTTAATATATGATTATTTTACAGTTCTCTATATTTAGATAAAACTAAACGGTAGTTTAAATCTGCAGTATTTTTCATTGGAAAATCAATGCATATTAATTTCGTTTCACATTACTGAAAAATTACAAGTCATGTAATTTCAATATCCCTTGATTTTACAAAACAGTTTCGCCGAACGCGTCATTCCGTCGAAAGGTACGACCCGCCGTCGGAAGCGGAGGTCTCTTGCATAGAAACCGCCTCGTTTGCTCGGTCTACTCAAAGTTAGGTTTCTTTGCTTCTGTTAGATCCGAACGAGCGGTAGCGAACAAAAACGAAGTGGCGAAGTCGCATTTGATATTTTTTTCATTAGAACTCAACGGAAAATACCACAATCATTTGTCTGGTAGATACTACAAAGCCAATGCTTTGGTGTCAAGAAGTATTTTTTTGCAAATTCCGTTCTGAGTAGTCTTTATGGATTAAACGCAGGGAAATGGCCCCTTATTACTTCAAATATGAGATATTTCAGGAGTACGATTATAGGTTATCAACCCGGTCGTAAACACTTTCATCTTTTATTTGCCTTTATTTTAAATCAATTCCAATTACGAGATTAAGATATTTGTACGATTCAGCGAAATGACCCTTTCGGCGAAATGACTCTGATCCAATGAAAATTCTCGAAAAGTATGACGCTTCATTTATGCTCATTTTATAAGATGTAAAGTTGTCCTGGTTTTGCCGAACTGTGTATTCTCATAGCTTATTTTTGGAAACTGAAACGTTTTTTACAAAAAAATACTTTTTTGGAGCGGTTAGTGAACTGAATCGCTTTTTAAGAATTTCATTATTTCCTTTAAAAACGATCTATTGTTTTGTTATTTATAGCTATAATCAAAATTCAATACACATACAAACAATTACAGTTGAAAAACGCTTGATAGTTGGAAGTTTATTGTAATTTCTGTGTTTTATACCTCGCATCCCTCAATTTCGAATACTAATCTTTCCTTTGATTGCTTATGGTAAAGTGATGATTTACGTTGCTTTTTCGTTAACTAAGTTTAAATAAATGAAATGAATGAACATTTATTATATTCGATATTACGTGAAACTGCTACTAATATTGAGCAAAGCTTGTATTGTGGATCCTCAAACGAACGAAGCAACAAAAAACATCCACTGTGAGTACTTTGCTTGATCTTACTGAATAAGACACCCAAACCTTCGTTTACGTAAATAACGTAATCTTTTTTACGAACCAAATCCCAAATAACGTAAACATTTCTTACGAACCTACTTCGTAAAAAGAGGTTTTTGCATAAAATGAAAATGATTTCCGGCTCATTTATTTTCCATGGAAATTACTATAATATGGGTATTTGAGAAACGGATTTGATGAGTAGATGTCTGAAAACGAAGTTTAGGGTGATTCTGAATCCCAAGATGGCGACTTCCGGTTTATTTATATTCCATGAAAACCCTTACAATAAGAGGATATCCGGAACGGATACAACTTTTAAGGCAGATCATTTGCGAAATAATAAGAAAAACTAGAGTTTTTATAAAAATTATTTGAAGTAAGATGGTTTGGGTCTTTGCTTCTTCAAACTTAAACATAGAGTGAAAAATATAAGATCCTAGAAACTTAAAGTATGTTTAGAGAAGTTAATTATTCACACATTTTCCGGGTCCGCATGTAATAAGTGCTCAGATTTGAGTTAATGTAATACATCTTTGATTTCTTTCTTGTGCAGTAGTAATTCAACTTACTGGAATGGAACTTACGATTACGTTAGGATGTTTATAAATCTCATGATACCAAATGCAGCAAAGAACCACTCAACCGCCGAATTCTGACTAGGAGAAACGAGTTAACATCGTTTTGCATAAGCATCAGGCGTGATCATATTAGATTAGCTTGGGAGCTTTGAAAGGCAGATATGCATCGCGAGCATAGATGCCAGATATTTTCATAAAAAAATCTTAGTATTCATCTGTATTCACTAACCAATTTAACGTTTCACAACGAAATGACGTTGAGAGAATGTAATTCCAACATATTATGGTTCTAGAACCATAAATTCAATGAGCGATCGTTATCTCACTTTACAACAACGTAATTGATCTCAGTATGATAATAAAGTTTTATAATGCTTTGACGTTCATGGACATTGGTCTATGTTTAAAATAATAATATTATTATAATTCGTTGCTTTTCATCAAATAGCTTCACAATTTCAAGAAAAAGAAGTTTGGCCATTGATTACGAAACTTTGATCTCATCGCTGCTACCAAAGAAAGCTCAGATTAAAAAGTTCTATCGTTTTTTCCCTCTATTTTTGTGAAATCTGTATTGAATTTGGGAAATCTAATATAAATATATTGATGCCATCTCTGATCGCAAGTTAAATTTTGTGAGAATGAAAATGAGCAAATATAGCATACGGATGTGATAGAAAAAAATATGAATTCGTTAAAAATATGCATATATTTATGAAGTGAAATTCTTATATCAGTAATTGCGAATCGCAGCTAGTAATGTACACAGAGAGGAAATGATACGCAACCGGTGGTTTTTTAACCTACTTTTGTGTTTTGTTTAGATGTCGCCTTTCATCCGCGCTTACGATTGTTGTCAGGAAACAAAGAGCAAAGCCACCCAACAAAAGGAGTTCAAAGCGGGAAGTTAGAATTAGGCAAACCACATTCAACCTCAAGTTGAATATAAAGAACTCAACCGTTGAGCTGAACCAGAACATGGGACCATATGGAAACAATATCGACCTCTTTTACTTAAAATTAAGTTTCTGCACACAGCCCCTGTGCAAAAAGTACTTAAACTTAAGTAATTTTTTGGCGACGTCTTTGTCACAATGAAAGTTAAAAATCTTGTTTTTTTTTTGAAAATTTAGATTTTTCTGATGAAAAATATAAAATGAAGATTTTTACACTACAAATATGTCTTTGAATGGTATTAGTCTGTACGGCTCTTGAAAATCTTAGCGATGGTACAGACTTTGCCATATCAAAAAAGTACTGATAAAAATCGAAACTAAATTTATCGTTCTAGTCTGCGGATTAAACGGTCGTACAAACCGAATCGTCGGAGGCGTTGAAACTGCAGCCCACGAATATCCCTGGTTGGCTGGCTTGTTTCGGCAAGGAAAACTCTACTGCGGAGCTTCGGTGCTAACGAAAAACTATCTCATTACGGCCGCCCATTGCGTCAACGCTTTCGAGCCTAGTGAAATCAGGGTAATCTTCACAGTTGGATCGATCCGACTGTCTAACTGTGTTTCGATTCGTTTCAGGTATATTTAGGTGGGCACAACATTGCCAAAGACTACACGGAGCTCCGGCGGGTCAAGCGAATCATCGACCACGAAAATTTCGATATCTTCACATTCAACAACGATATCGCACTGCTGGAGCTGGATAAACCGTTGCGCTACGGTCCCACAATTCAACCGGCCTGCCTTCCGGATGGAAGTACGTGTCAGACTCTTGAACTGCGCACATAAAATATGTTTATTGACCGACATCCATGTGTCCTTGTAGGTGAACGTGACTTGAGCGGATCGCTTGGAATTGTTGCCGGCTGGGGACGAATTGAGGAAAAGCAACCGCCATCGAAGACTCTACGTTCGGTTGTGGTTCCAATTTGGTCTCAGCAACAGTGCCTGGAGGCCGGTTATGGGAGTAAAAAAATCTCCGATAATATGATGTGTGCCGGGTATCACGATGGCAAAAAAGATGCATGCCAGGTAGGTACAACTGGTTTATCTGATACAGGCAATTTATGATTTTGCGACCAATTTGTGGTTGGTTAGTTTCAGAAAGTATAAAATCTGGTTCTGTCGTTGTTTCTTTCCCAGGGTGACAGCGGTGGTCCGATGCACAAAATGGGTAACGCTGGGAGCATGGAGGTAATCGGAGTTGTGTCTTGGGGTCGAGGCTGTGCTAGACCGAACCTTCCCGGTATTTATACACGCATCGTAAACTACTTGCCCTGGATCGAGGAAAAATTGGCCGGAGAATGTTTGTGTGTACCCAAAGATGTCGCCGCCAGGAGGATGGAGTAATGGTTGAAGTGTTCCTACGAGGCAAATGACCTCGTCGAAGTTATTTATTTATTTATTCTAGTCAACAGTAAGTCTATCATTTAGGCTTGTAAAGTGTACCGTCTATGTAGGAGCTAGTTTTGTTGCCAAAAATTTTTGATTTTATGCCAAGTCGTTTGAAATACATGATTGAAAAAGTACTTTGCCGTAGTTTTCAATTCAGTCCCGTATTGTTCGCAAATGGTTTTCCATGAATACCTTGTTGAATGTCGCTCTGAACTAAAAAAAAATAGCATTGGGCTGAGGGGCACTCAAAAATAAATTGCGCTGGAAATGATTCTTTGAAACGAATACTATTTCGCCTCAAACCACACATTTTGAAAGCTGATTACCTACAAGAACAAATAAAAGTTATTTTCTTTTACTCAAAGATACGAGAAGGACGAAAAATAAATTATGCTTTCAGCAGAAATTTGTGAGAACCATATTCTTGTTCAGTAAACGGCACAATCGAAACAGTAGGGGTAAGTGCACATCTCATTGTGAGCTCCTGTTAATGTTTATCACTGTTTTTATAGCGATAAACATTGCAATTTAGTCCTATAACCTTCATTCGGCTACATTTCACCTTCCTTGTTAATTTCATAGCAATACGGCAGACGTAAATATACAATCTGTCATTCTTTTAGTGTTTTTGGGTCATAGAAAATTAGCTTTATATCGTTTATTTCTTATAGAATCGCGTTTTCATTGATTTAGTAACAATTTCTAGACCAAATCACGGTCATTTTATTTTGAATATCACGCCAAACTTCATATTGTAATGGTTATTTGAAATCAAAATGTCATTTTTTCAAATAGTGCTTGATTTGCTTCACACCCCTTTAGAAACCGACATTTGAATGACTTTCTTAACCTGTCGTTTTTATGCTTTTCCACTTGAACGTAAAGACCTAACCCTAAACCATGGCAAATTGTAAATTTCGCCTCAATCGGTAATGGATTTTCTTTTAAATCGTTTGAGGTGATAAGTTCTCTGGTTTTTTAAAGCACGCATTTTTTTCTCAAATCGACTTCCTTTGATGTTGAACTCATGCTGATATACTTATGCTTCTCAACACAGGCTTCAGATTTTTTAGAATGTTTCTCTATACTGGAACAGACTACCTTGTTTTCGCTTACTACCTTGTATATTTATTTCATGTGTTAGTACCGATATCGGGCCAACATAAAGTTTTTACTTATATTGTTACTTTAAAGTTTATTCTTTTATGGTTATGCTTCCGTGGTAGCAACGCGAGGAAATGGAAAATGAAACAAATGGAGTCTATCGATCGAAACTCCAAGAATAAAAAAATGAAGCGATGTTCCGATAAAAATATTTCGCTACCTTAACTAGTGTGTGTCTTTGTTAAGCAGCCAGGGTGATAAATTCAACTGAATTGTTAGTTGTTATGATCATGGTTTGTCTTGATTTGAAGCTGATGACGATTAAGCAGTACCAAATTTTAACCAATCAAATTCAATTGTACCCAAAATATATTCCGAATGTTTTAAGATCACAAAAGTTTCCTAAAATGGTATGCTGGTTATGGTTATGCTGGTGGAAGGAACGTATGTCAGCCTGTTTTCAAACCGAGAAATGATTTGGTTATAATCACTATTTATCACAGAGTGCGGGAGGAAATAATGCGAAAATATTTAAACTACCATATTGGGTTCATTTGTGTAATGAACGACTTGTTTCTCTTGGCAGTAATGTGTGCCAAACAAGTGATTTCCCGTTCTCAAGAACCCAAAGAAGGCTGTCAAGATGGTTTAGCTGGCTAGCGGAGATCCGCAGTTTTAACGATCCATGCAAAGGATGTTTGCAATCCGGAAAGTACCATAAGGGAGCTTGTTCAGAAAACCAAACAAATTAGTCTTGATATAACGTTCTTTTTGAAGAATTTGATCTTTTTGTCCCAGCCGATTTTGTAGTCAACTCGTTCGAAGTGATTGTTTCTTGGTTGAAATTGGGAAGAATAATAATTCACTTGTTCTCCGAAGCAAGGTGGCCCAGCATCGATGTTCTATTACACAGTTGAAAAGATCGGTTCGTTTTACCAAAGAAATTCTGAAGAGTCGGTATTCAACGATAGTTGAAGGAATACAGTTTCGTCTGAAAAGTTCGCGGCTTACTAGTAGTCCGCACCATACACGCTCTTTGAACATAACTCATGGTTTGAGCTGCAATTACTCAAATACATAAACTGGTACAATATGTATGCATAACACAAAGCATTGTTCGAACAACATTTTGTTTTTACTTTGTTTTGCATTTTGTTATAATAAAACATTTTAAGAATATTTTGACAAATTTTCATGTCAATCTGACCTTGTTCATCGAGCTTTTGCCTATTTGCACTATGAGGTAAGGAAAAAGAAAGGCCCATAGCTTACAGAGTTTTTTCCGATCGAATCGAAACATCGATTATTCAAAAGTGCTAGAATCCGCCTATTACATGCAAATTTCATTAATGTAATGTATTGAACTATTTACGTACTTGTGGTGTATTATCAATATTTCGTGCAATAATATCAAAATTTAGCGCTTTTTGCCAAAAAAAAATCCGTCCTTTTCTCAATATACCGGTTTTCAGTATGCGATCGATATGCAAATATGGGCAGTGCAGGTATGTTTTAAAATTTTGGCATTGTTTGTAAAGTTCCGTCTCTATAATTGTCCACAAGCTGAGTTCGAATCTTTTGACTCCGCTAGATCGGAACCCACTCCTACTCATATCGAGCTTAGTGGCAAGATGCTAAATTAGGCCAAAAAGAGTTGATCTTTTGTGCTTCTTTATAAAAGGTAATATACGCTACTTAATGCATTCTTCCGTGACAGCTTCGTTGGTTGTTCCGGTAGTAATGAAGATAGCACTGCTTTCACCTCTTTTTTGCCAATTTCGAACATTCTCCGGAACATCTAACCTGGATGTGGCAAAAAGTTTTGCTTTTTACTCCGGGTTGAAGTCTTTTTTTACCTTTGAATCATGTAATTACGCACGATTCAGTCCCAAATCCTAAATTCAAGATGGCTTTACGCGTCAACAAACAGAATAAATCGATAGAATAGTAGTTTTTCGACAATTCCGTTGTAGCATCGGGAGAAAAAATATTGTACAGGAATGGAGCAGGCAAAGTTTGGGAAATTTACTATAATTTTTTTCACAGATCTAGCATTCTTCTTGGAAAATTAAACAACTATATGACGGAATGTTCATAAATGACGTTGATCATTGACTTTCGTAAATTTTTTTAAACTCTGCGAAAAGTCTGCAAAGATTTTTCAGTTCTAGTAAACATTTTAAAATAAATTCGCGTTGTGCTTAAAACAAAATCGACTATCATTTGTATTTGGGACAAGATATATATAATTCAGCGCCCTAAGTCAACGATAGTCCAAAAATAATTCATTAAGAACACCTACGATTATTTCTGTTTAATCGAACTTCAATGCTTAATTCGGATTATTAAAACACTCTGATCAAGTGTCATGATCACGTCAGTTAAAAGTTACTGGAATTTCAAATGAGAACTATAAATTTCAAAACCTTGTATTGTGAAATCTGTCAGCTTCTAAAACTTTTTTACCATCGGGAAATTTCGATACATTGAAATTGTTAGCAAATAGCTCTCTTTTTCTAAAACATGTCATCTGATTGTTGGTACAGACTTCATTTTTTGCTTTTCTCTTATAGAAAGGCTATACAATCACTGTGAAAACCGTGAACCGAGACCCGGAGGGCCGAATGCCATATACCATTCGACTCAGCTCAACGAACTGAATAAATGTCTCTCTCTCTCTCTCTCTCTCTCTCTCTCTCTCTCTCTCTCTCTCTCTCTCTCTCTCTCTCTCTCTCTCTCTCTCTCTCTCTCTCTCTCTCTCTCTCTCTCTCTCTCTCTCTCTCTCTCTCTCTCTCTCTCTCTCTCTCTCTCTCTCTCTCTCTCTCTCTCTCTCTCTCTGTGTGTGTGTGTGTGTGTGTGTGTGTGTGTGTGTGTGTGTGTGTGTGTGTGTATGTGTGTGTGTGTGTATGTATGGATGTTTGTATATGTGTAGGTGACAAATAATGACACTCCATTACAATTTTTACAAACACAGATTCAAATGAAAGGTTTTATGGTCCCATAGATCGCTTTTGATTTTCATCTCGATTTGACTTCCGGTACCGGAGTTACAAGGAAATATGTGCAAATCTATGAGAAAATGCGCATTCAACTTTCTCGGAAATTTCTTTACCAATTTTTACAAACTAATATGCAAATAAAAGGGCTCAAAATTCTTTAAAAAGTTTCCGAAAGGTTGATCCAGATCCGACTTCCGGTTCCGGTATTATAGTGCGATTACTAAAAATTTTCATTTTCGTGAGTATTTTTTCACAAGCGATGGCGATACGAGGTGCACATTTTTATAAAATTTACCGATAAATTCATCTAGTTGGCAGATCTTTGTTAGTTAGTGGTTATATAAATCCACCTTGGGACTCCTAGTGCCTGGTTTCCGCTTCCGAACGCACCGGTAATAGTAAAGAAAAGCTCCAAAAACGGAACTCACTTCGATTTCTCGGCAACGGTTAAACCAATTTTTACAAATCATGTTTCGAATTAAAGCTTTGTGTCTTAAAAGATAGTGTGCGATTTCATCTAGATCCGACTTCCGGTTCCGGTTTGACAGAATTTTCTAGTGATAAAAAACATAAGTAATATGAGAAAGGCATCATTATTTCACTAGGTGGATTAAAAAAAGGTTTTTTTTATTTGGATTATAGAGGTTTAAACCTTAAGGTCATTCACCTCTCAGGGCAGAAAAATTTCCTGACTCTATGTGCGGGGATAGAAATTGAACCCAGGTAGGCTGCGTGGAAGGCGATGGTCTAACTGATCACGCTGTGCCATTCCCAAAGATTGCGGGTTAGCGGTTCAAAGTATAGGGCACTGGTCTTACAAGCCAGTTGTATGGTCGAAGCCCGACCAGAAAGGATTTTTAGTGTCAGATGGATCGTAGTACTACACACTTTGAAAAAACCCAGTGATTTCACATTTTAGAAGATGCACATAGATGGAGCGTCGCAGTTTACTCAAATTTACGCACAAGAACATTTAATATTGTGTGTGATTGGAAAATTCCATGACATGAAAATAATACGAATAAAAAAAACTGATAGCGAGAGCGGCGACTTGAACCGAGAATCATTAGATCACAAAGTACGTGCGTTAATCGACTGTGCCACAGAGGCACATACCTGCTTAGCTGGTAAGTGGTGCATATAAATTCATGCACTCGCACTTGCTAGCCGAATGGAAATTACATTTGGAACCAGTAAAATTCAATCTCATCCAACATGGAAATTATATTTGAAACCAGTAAAATTCAATCTCATCCAACATAAATTCATTACCAATGGAATTTTTCGTTACTTAATAAATTAGGTTTTAATGAATTAAATCATATGTGGGATTAGGTCACTTGCAAAATTGGCAGAAAAATCTGTTGAAGTAGAAAGGTCAAACTTCACAAATGAAATTTAAATCCATGACTTCGCTTTGCTTTGAGGTGATACTTGAGTTCTATATAATTGGATTGCCTTCAGAGTTGAGCTTCATTACATTTTGAGTAGTTCAATTGGAGGGAAAGATTATCCGGAGGATTTTTTTCCGCAAATTAACATTTTCGTTAGTTTCATCCATCATTCGTTTTCTAGTGTGTTCTTCATTTGGCGACTATACTCTAAGTCGAACATCATAAATATCACGTTGAGTCAGCATTGTAGAGATTTGCCTGCGATATACAGGGTCCGGCACTCGAAGTGTAACCAATTAAGAAGGCCATAAATTCAGTTTGGAAAATTACTTTTACTTAATTCAAAGTACAAAATGTGTAAAAATAATACAAAATTCAGAATCAATTCACTTTTGCTCGATATGAACACCTTTTGCCTTGACTTGATGACTTGAGAGAGCGAAGGAGTTGCTTCGTTTGGCCAATTGTGACTTGCAGGTATTCTGGCCCACTCGCGGACAAAAACTTTTTTCAGCGCCTCGAGACTGGTGTATCTTTTAGTTCGGACTTTGCTCTCCAAAATGACCCAAAGAGAATAATCCATTGGATTCGCATCTGGTGAATTCGAGAGCCATTGTGTGGACGTGATGAATTTCGGAACGTTGTTTTTCAGCCATTCTTGGTTCACTCGAGCTTTGTGAGACGGTGCCGAGTCCTGCTGAAACGTCCATGGTCTGCCACCGAAATGTTTGTCTGCCAACGGCTTCAAAGCAACTTTCCCGATAATATGTCGCATTTACCTTGACGCCAGGCTCGATGAAAACGATTGGAGAGCGCCCATCTGCGGTTACAGCGGCCCAAACCATTATCTGTTGCGGGTGCTTCCTCCTGGTGGCCAATCGATGACTCAAATTCTCGTATGAACGGTCGGTCAAGTAAACCCTCTCGTTTTGAGAGTTTACGAATTGCTCAATTGGAAAAATTTTCTCGTCAGAAAACGTCAAACGAAGCAACTCCTTCGCTCTCTCAAGTCAAGGCAAAAGGTGTCATATCGAGCAAAAGTGAATTGATTCTGAATTTTGTATTATTTTTACACATTTTGTACTTTGAATTAAGTAAAAGTAATTTTCCAATTTATGGCCTTTTTAATTGGTTACACTTCGAGTGCCGGACCCAGTAATGCTCAGCTTAAAAAATAACCAATCGATTGTTAAAAACTACAAGTACAGCGATTACTATCTTAACAGTAGTTCAGTAGAAGTATTTCACAAATTAGAGAATGTTTGCAGATTAAATCTGTTTCTAGGATATGCAAGATTTTATAAGATTGATGGATTTGAAAATTGATAACCACAAAATATGAGACAATGTTAACTTTGTAAGGTTAGATCTTCAAAGTACCTCTAGTAAAATTTTTAATTCATTTCCTCTGATGTATAGTTGAACTGCTGAAAGCAAGAATCGGATAAGTGCAACTTAGTTTGAAAAACCCGTTTAAGTATTTTTGATCGGATAAAAACATTGAGAGCATAAACCGGACATGGAATGCAGGAATCGTTTAAAACATATTTTCTGCTAGAACCGGACAAAATAACTTTGAATTCAAAAAAACCGGACAAAAACTTTACCGGTTCTTCCAAAACAAGTGTAGTTATCCGGTTTTTGCATTCAATGTTTTTACCGACTGTCGCTGTGGACGAAGCATGGTTTGCTTGTTTGTTAAGGGACGGGTAGGGTCTAACACTTTTGAAAAATCATTTATTATTTTCTTTATATTTTCTCATAGTAATACATTTCAAGAATATTCTGTGAAATTTTCAAGCCTATCGGAGAAAAACTCGGTAAGTTATGGGCCTTAATGTTTGCTTATCTCATACTGCGAAGAAGTAAGAGCTCGGCACACAGGTTCAATATTTCTGCTTCGATCGACTTAAAAACTTGACAAAACATTCTTGAAATGTTTCATTATAAAAGAATACAAAAGGAAAAAAATGATTTTGTGAAAATGTTAGACCCAACGAGCTCCCTTGAGTAATAAATTGTTTCCATTGATTTTATAAACAAAAAACTTTGAACGCGTTTTTCTCGAAAGCAGGTTTTGAAAGTTCGTGTCCATCGTCATTCAAAAACTACTGCAGCATTTTTTTTTCAAATTTTGCACACACTTTCTACATGAAAAACAACCAGAGGTTTAACAGCTACAAAATAGCGAATTTTTTCGTGAAAAATCGTAGTTTGCACTTTGAACAACCACCAAAAATAAAAAAAAAATTAAAAATCAAACAGAGACGTTGGGGTCTAGAAAAACATCTACTTCATCTATGCATTGCATTGATTTATTGACTTCTCATCAGTCTGCGCTGAGATATAGTGGACACCGAAAATCATGATTTTTAAGAAGCGTTTTCAAAAATACCTCTTCACCGACTTTTTTCTCAATATTTTTCCACGAATTACAAAATGTTGTTCGAATGATGCTTTTTATCATGCAAAAAAATTGAATTTGTTTCGTTGAACGATAACTCTGAAAAAAGTTCTTAAAAATGATGATATTTTTCATCATTTATACCCCTCTTAAGGGCAACTTTTTTTTTTATTTGAAAGATATTTTTATTCAGGCCTATTTGCGTACAAGCTTTACGTGGCCGAATTAGCCGAATTTTTAAATAAAGAATTTTTTGAAGTGGATCTCGTTGTCACTCTTTTTCTAGGAGGAGAAGAGCTTCCATTTCCCTCCTGCGAGGGTTGAGGGGCACTTTGTTCGTGGCTCGTCTCGTCCTCCATTGCCGCATCGGTGGTTTTGTTGTTGTTGATTTAAGCTGCGTTCCCACAGCGGCAGTTTGTAAGAACTTTGAATGCAAAAATCGGATAAATACATTTGGCTTGGAAGAACCGGCTAAGTTTTTGTCTGGTTTTTGCAAAGTTATTTTGTCCGGTTCTTGCAGAAAAGATGTTTTTAAACGATTCTTGCATTGCCAAATTCATGTCTGGTTTTTGCTCTCAATGTTTTTAACCGATTGTTGCATTCAAAAATACTTAAACTAAGTTGCACGTAACCGATTTTTGCTTTCAGCCGTTCAGTTAAACAAAATAAATTTCCAACATCTTTACACAGCGGTTAATCCAGAAGGAAAAGATCGTGGACTGCGTATAGTTGTGAACATTACCAGCGGCATTAAAAACTGTGTGCCAACAAGATCAAAAAAGAACTTCGTCTACAATGCACACTGTTCATGTCCGGAACTCATTTTCACTGTCTTTCTTCTGAGATGTGAATTCGCATATACTCCAATAAGTGGATAAAATTGAGATTATTTGAAATTCACATGAGCTATTTTCTTGTGAATTCGAAAAACCACATCCATGTTTAGAAAAAAATACTTGAATTCCGTTTAAAAAGCATGACACTGTTTTCTATTTTAATATGTATTTTAAATAATCGCGTTTTAACCTTTTTCAAACTTAATATAGTAACTCTTTCAGGGTTGATGCATAAAACATTTTTATTTTTTTTATTTTTACATTGAATATCTATTAAGGTTTCGAGACACGCATTAATTGTGACGCAGATCTGATCCGATTATTCAAATATGTTAATTTCCTGTCCAATCATTTCTTGGACCGCTATTGCCAAATCGCTTCCTCGCTCGCTTAGCCGTATTAACCGAACGGAGCCTGTTCGATCACTGCAATCCGTAGTGTTGGTTGGCCGACCGGTAGAAAGTGAGTGGCCATGCCGGCCATCTTCGCGTCATGTCACCCGCCTGTACAGCGGCCTGCAAACCTGACGACTCGGGTCATCTGATCAAACCCTGCCGGTTTCTGTGAGCGGCAGCCGAAGATCACCCGAATGAAAATGAAAGTACCGACGCGACGCACCGCCACACAGCTTCGGAGGGGACGTACGGCGCCAACGTTTACGCAGTTTATTGTGGCGGAAAATGAAAGTGTTGCTGTTGGCTCGAGGAAGCTAACGGATGAATGACGGTCCGAAGCCGCGCCGAAGTCTGTAATCGTTTCGGAAGAAAGTCTCGATCAGTATAACTGAATTACTCGCATTGTCAAGGTCTTTTCCTGTGGCGTGACGGCAGGAATTGAACGAGCATTTTCAAGCCCAGAGAATAGGTTCGAACAGGTGGGCGGTACCGACGCTTGGAGTTTTCGCGTTCGGCGGCCGTCATTCTCGGTGAGCTCCTGTTGTAATCGTAGTAAAAAGTGATTGTAAACGGTACGTGAAATTAGTGACGGCTAATATGGTTAGTCATGCTGTCATAACACAATTTGTCAACGGGTTGCTGGACCAGCTAATGAATGCTTTTCGCGTATCGAATTCGTGCTGTTCGATTGGCGGTTGTGGTTAAAGTGTTGCGATTTTATCACATCTGGAAATTTACATAAGATTTTGGTCTGCGCTTTTCGTAATCCGTGGGGCGGGTGGAAATGAATAAAATTTCACCCTTTAATCATGGGGCAGCTGAAGCGAGAAGAAATGAAACGATTTCATCGAATGGTGCGAGTTTCGAACCGGCTAGCGGCTGCTGTCATAATTGGATCACAACCACCACGAATATCACCACGCTCGTAGAGTTCCGAGGAAATACCAGTACTTGAGTTGACACGCAGTGTCACCCATTAATGAATTTGTGACCCGTTGATGTTTTGAAGGTGTAGAGCATGTAATGAAGTGCGACAACTGGATGCGGTTTGACAACTCCCACCATTTTTTGCTTGGAAGGAAAGGTGATTTGGACAGTGACCGAAAATCTACAGTTTGAGCCGTACCGCGGATTGTGTCGGAAGCCGTTGAGTGGAGAACGCGTGTGACTGTGATAACGTAGTGTAATTATCTCTGCAATTTGCTAGTTACTTCGCGTACAGAAACCCGACCGATACAGCCTTTTCAAATGTGTTGATTCAATTCGGATAGTTTAATACTTCTCCCTTGAAAAAGTGAGTTTGAACTGGTTCGGAGCAGATTTTTCCTCAAAGTGAAGTGAAAGAATGAAGGGCTTCTTACATATGTGCAGAAATGGGATCGAAAGTTTGAATAATGAGATATGTTATGTAAATAACACAAATAAGTTATTGAACTTCATTGTAAATAAAAGGATCTGCAGTAAAATGATCATCAACAACCATTAAAAACGTGATGTTTCGTTGATATTTTATGCGTTGAGGAGAAACATTAAGGACTATTGGTTTAATGAAAGCATATAACTGGCTTGCATTAGTAAATACGTCAGATCTTCAAAATAATATAAAATTTCTGCAGTTTCGAACAAGAATTTTTGCTTGTTTTTTTTTGCGGTTAGTTATATTAATTTTATAACACTAAACTGCAACGAAAAAGTTGAAAGCTGCTATATAATTCTTAATCAGCGCACGTTTCCTTCAAGAACACTTAGGACTGCTACGGGTAAGATCAATCCGATCGGGCACAAAATATATCCAAAGAGTTTTGCTCAGTAGCTCAATGGTTTCTAGATGTGGTTTCCTCTCATCTTCAGGGTGGCTGAATTGGCAGAACAGTGCCATGGGTTGTAAGTTTGCTACAGTCCCGCTTCTATGGTCTTTAATTTTTAATCAGCTTATCGTTGGGTATTGATATGAAAATCTGTATGTCGTAACGAATTCAACAAAATGTAGAACACATCATTGTTTTTTATATGAAGGTGGAAATTAAAACTTCATTTTATAATATATAATGAAACATGATCTGGTCAATTTTGTTTTATTATTTCACCTACTGATTAGAAATATTTCTACGTATCGAGTTGAAAAGAAAATGCTACGTATTTCTAATTACATACGGTTCAAATATTGACTTATATCGTACAGTAAATCTAAGACGCTATGCGAGCTCCCTGTCTTGCTCTAGCGGAAACGATGGCTTCGAAGGTGTAAGTGACATATTAATTGAGAAACATCGATCTGAAAGCAAAATAAAGACTGTGAGCGCACGCAAATCTATTGATATAAGCAAAATTATTGCTAGAGCTCCAGTCTCACGTGACACATGTCAAAGGAAGGTTGCTGCTAGACAGCATCACAGTATACAAAATAACGCGTTTTGTCGGTTACGTCACTTGCACCATTATATCTCCGGAACTGAAAGTGACAGTTATTTGACCTTCCAATAGGATTAATGGTTCAATAGTAGCCTAAGCTTGTTGAAATCGGTTTAGCCATCTCTGAGAAAATGAAGCGGTAATAAACAACGCACTATGTCGTTTACGTCACTTATAGTATTATATCTTCGGAACTGAAAGTGACAGCCATTTAATCTTCAAACCTGATCAATGGCTCAATTGAGAAATTAGGTTCAGCCATCGCTGAGAAAATTGCGCAGTAAATTAACAACGCTTTTTGTCGGTTACGTCACTTATACCATCATATCTCCGGAACCAGAAGTCACAGCCATTTGATCTTCAAATATGATTATTGACCCAACAGTAACTTTCAAACGAGCTTGTTGAAATCGGTTTAGTCATCTCTGAGAAAATTGCGCGGTGAAAAAACTCGTGCACATCCACACATACACAAACATTTTCCGATCTCGTCGAGCAGAGTCAATTGGTGTATAACATTATTGGTATCCGAGGCTCCGTTCGAAAGGAGGTTTTTCAGCGATTCTGATACCTTTCTAAAGAGAAAGGCAAAATCGTTCACCATTGGTATAACAGTAACTGTGGCGATGGACCTTCTTCCTATAAGATATCAACAGGTAAAGTTATGTTTTTCGTATTTATTCAGATCTATGTTAATCTAGAATCGGTCGATGCGTGGGAAAAAACTACTTCCAAAGCAAATTGTCGTCTTTTCTTCAAGTACAGCCTAGAAATGTGAAAGATAATGAATTCACGGACGAAATTGAAAACGTTGTGGAATTTGTTAGTATCTTTTTAATTCCGCAATTCAATTTTCGATTTCCAAGACAAACCCCATACCTTCATGAAGAATAAGTCGTTGAATAATTTGCAAAATTTGATGTTATGTTTTGGACAGAATCCTGCGCTTAATTTCAATTCACAAGAAGTAAATAACTTGTTTATATTATGCTTTTTCAGCTTGATTCCCAAGTAACAATTCGAATGCCTTATGGTTCTGATTGTAATTTATAGGTGTGTTGTAATTTATTTTAAAATCACTATTTGTTTAATGACAACTATAATAAGTGTTCCTTTGACAAGTAATATCATAGTTTTTAAAGCTTCTGTAAAACCCTTTACCCAGACTAACAACTGGTCTAAAAATACAACAACTTTTACTAGATTAAAACTATGCATACTCTCTATGCATACTTTCTTAGTATTTTTTAACAACATTATTGTCAGTTCAATTATTTCATGAATCTAGTTTTGTGTGTGTGTGTGTATTCATTGGATGACAGTTTCACTCAGAGTAAATTCGATGGTTCTAAAGTCTGTGTGTGTATATGTGCGTATGTGTGTATGTAACGTTTTTTGCACTAAATTTAAAATACCTCAATATTGTTTGGATCCGACTTCCGGTTCCGGAATTATGGGGTCAAATGGGAAAAATTGTGAAAATAAGTGCCAACTTTTTTCGGAGATGGCTAAACCGATATTCACAAACTTAGATTCAAATCAAAGCTGTTTAGGTCCAATACTAAATTCCTAAATTTCATTTTGATCTGACATCCGGTCCCGAAGTTATGGGGTAAAATGCGCAAAAAAATGAAAATATGCTTTCTAGCTCTTCTCATAGATGGCGCGACCGACACAAACTTTGGTTCAAATGGAATGTCCTGTGGTCCAATACGGAATTCTTGAATTTCATCCGAATCCGACTTCCGGATCCGGAAATATAGGGTAAAGTGTGTTAAAAATTTTATACCATCACTGAAAAGGACGAAAAACCGTAAATTTTTTTTCTAAATCTACCTCAAATCTTTTCCAATTGATAGTTTTTATCAGTAGACGGTCAAACAAACCGATTTCGGTTATGCTTTCAGGAATCGAAGAAAATTATTTTAAAGAATACCACAGTATTGATGGTAGTATGATTAGCGGCCTTTACACGAGAATTATTTTTGTCATTTTCAATGATGACTAAGTAATGATATTTCAAATTTGCATAGAAAACTCATCATTACTACACCATACACGTTCATTAAAATAATATTATTTTTTAGTAATGACACTTTTGATGATCGTGTAAGGTCCGCTATTGATATGAGAAAGGCATCATTACACCACTAGGTGGAATAAAACAGGTTTTTTTTATTTTCATGAATTTTATGTCATTTATGTGCATCTAATATGATGTAAAATCACAGGGTTGTTTTTTAAGCGTGTAGGCTTTCGTGGAGTTTAAAGTTTGAGTGGAAGATTTATTATGTAGTATTGAAGACAGCTACAAGTATGTATTAACATTGAAAATGTTACTTCGGTTATAAGTTGCTCTCAAATATCACTACTGTATGGAAAAACCAATACATTTATATTTAAATTTTCTGGCTTCGTCATATCTTTATCGTCTTAAACAAAGAGACATTTATCGAGAGGGTAGTGGAATTGGAAAGTACGAAAGCCATATTTAACATGGTGCGCCAGTAAATAATGCGGGATATTTTTTAAAATGAAAACTAATGTTCATTGTAAATAATACGTGACCATGTTGAAAGAACTGTTCATCTTTCGAAGCGATCCAGTCGTGAATTCATTTTTCACACCTTCATAAGTAGTGAAGTGCTTCTCAGTAAGTGCGTAAGATATCGATTATAACAAATGATAGTCGGAAGGAGCAAAGTATGGAGAGTAGGGTGGGTGGGGTAAAAGTTCTCATTTGAGCTCAGAAATTATGTTTATGATCTCGAAAGAAATCCATTTCTCATCTTTCACCATGAACCGGTGCAGAAACCCCTCAGTTTATTTATTTATTTATTCGTCAAACAAATTTAGACTACAGATAGCTCAACTGTTTGAAATCTATCAGAAATCTACTTTCAGAATGCATACCAGCCATGAATAAGCATTATCTGTGAATAGCCGTATATTTTGCCAAAGTCGGCCTTAATTCAGTCTCAAGTGCGATTGAAATACCAATTAGCGATTATTTGCTGTCATAATGCGGCATTAGTATGTGCTCATTGGTTACCGGGGTGGTTTCTTATATGGTATGCATTATTTCTACGATTTTCGTTATAAAAGCGCATCATTTGATTAACAGGCTTATTTTGGCATAATTTGTTTTATTTTCTTTTCCGAGAATATTTGACGACATCTGAGATTGGAAAAAAATTTTAGTTGTGAAAGCAATGATTCAGATTTTTTTATAATATTTTTTGGTAAAATAAAGCATTGTAGCTTTGCGGCGTTCTTCGAGTGTTTGTATGTTTATGCGCATACAACGCGCCTTATATGATGGAAGAGGAAATGTAGTCCAGTTTAGTCTACGAAGCGCATACAGTAGAATTTGTTTTTGGGTACATTCGATGCGTTCTTCGTGTACGGAGGTACATGGGTTCCATACTATGCTGCAGTATTCCAAAATTGGCCTGACATAAGTTGTATATAATAATTCTACTGTTCTGAAAATTATGACAGAAACGTTTAAGGATCAAGAGTAAACCAAGTTAACTTGTGTTGGTAATTTGTGTATTACGTACATTTTAATTGGTACGTATGTCATAGATCTATGTATTCATATATGAAGTGCAACCAGTTTATCAAAGTGGCTTCCACGACAATCTTTTTAGCAATAATTTATTCTCAAACGAACGTTAAGCCAACCTTTTTTTTTTATGAAATATCAGTTTTGATAAATTTTTTACCAACGTTTGATGGAAAATTGCTTACATTTTGTGAATGTAGATTTCAATTCCCCAATAAAAAAGTTAGCAACACTGCTTCAATGCATTTGTATTCGATTGCGCTACACAAAATAAACAAAACTAAATATTTTCTGTTACAAAAGCAGTTTTCCGGAAAAATAAATAGTTTTACAACAACATTCCATATCCATTGCCTTCCGCGTGTTGAATTAAAGGTTCCTTGTTTTGGGTTTACTTATAGAAGGTACGTACATCTTTATATCGGAATAATTGCTGCAAGAGGAAATCTATATAGGAATGTGTTTGTTGCTAATCAAATGTGTTAGGGGGATGTAAGCTGAAACTGAAAAATTTTTTCTCGAGAAGTTTTAAGGAAAGCGGAAGAGTTTTAGACTAAGATTTTCGCTTTTCTTGAATTGCAATTTTAAGCAGAATGATCCGAATGGTTTATTTTTCAACCATATGGAAGATTTATTGATTAAAATCAGGAAAAAATGCGCCGGAATTTGTTTTTACGCACACATTGTTGACATTACTCATACGCTTGCAAAGAGTCTTGCTCCTTAATGAAGCCTAACATACTATTTGCTTTATTGACAATTGTATTATAATGCTCCCCGAAAGTAAGTTTTGAGTCTAAGATTACGCCTAGGTCTCTAAAAATTTTACATTTTTCAACAGTTTGGTTGAAAAAAAAAAGTTAATATAAGGAGACATGATTTTTCTACTAAACGAACTACATTTATTAACGTTTAGTTGGAGTAAGGTTGTATTGCACCAAATGTTGAATGCGTTATTTTCACGTTGGAATACTTCAGCATCTACAGCATTTTTCTTTACCATAAATAGCTTCATGTCGTCTGCATATACAAGTACTTTTAGATGTTAGATTAAGAAGGAAATGTTGTTTATGTACAAGATAAAAAGAAGAGGGCCTAAATGTGAATCTTGAGAAACGCCTGAAGTGATGTTTATTGATTTGGAGTATGTGTTTTGATAGCATACAATTTGTTTACGTTTTGTTAGATATGATTCAAGCCATTCCAAAAGTTTTTGTTCCATGCCATTTTTAATTTTGAATAGTGATATTGGAATGTTAATTCTGTCGAAAGCTTTGATGAAATCAGTATAAATAATTTCAAGAGATTTGTTGAAGTAATTTTTTACTTGTTGAAATATTTTTCCATTGATCATTTTTTCTAATAATTTTGGAATGCACGAGATAATGGCAATACCTCGCTAATTACGTATGTCTGATTTTGAACCCGATTTAAAGACCGGTACTAGGAAGGAGGATTTCCATGATTTTGGAAATTTTATTGTTCTTAGAGATAAGTAAAATAGATGGTGTAATGGTGTTGTGAGTTCAGTTGCTGATTGTTTCAAAAATATTAGTTATTCCCAAATCCATTCCGAAAAAGCAAAATTTCGCTCACTGTTTTTCGCTGATATTGCTGTCTATCATTCGGCTCACGAGGAACCAATTTTCTTGCCATTTGAATCTTTCCCACGACGTGTAAACGATCAGAAATGGTTTGTTGACTACCATTGAAACTCTCCGACATTTTTTTCTTGAGTTGGGGTATTGTCTTCGTTCAAAAACCCTGGCATCTTCAAATTTTGTGGGCTGTGCGATCTTTCACACTAAAAAGGTGAGAACCTCTAAAATCGTTTAATTCAACGTTAATAGATAGAACTTGTTCCCTGTACGCTACAACCAAAATTCAATGGGATTCAAAAGAGCTGATTTTTTTAAGGGTATTGAAACAACAATTTCCGCAAATGCGCTTTGCTTAGCAAGAATTTCGACATGTTTACTTCACTAAAAGTTTATTACACTGATGATGCAAATTACAAAATAGCAACGGTTTTTTGGAACGTGGTGTTGTGAACTTATGCCTGTTTGCAAAGGCATCTGTTAAAAAAAACACAATGATAAGTGCCGAAAGTAGCGTACCTTCTCTGCGTTGTGTCGATAGAATCCGATTTAAATATTGAAAAAGGGTGTCCGAGAAAAGATATAAAAATTGTTCATGATATTAACACATAAATTGACGGAACAAGTTGTAATCGCCTTAGTGGTGGTGGTGGTTTCGTTTAGCATTTAGTTTCGTGAGTCTAGCAAGCGAAAGTGAACGCATCTTAACGGGAGATTTTTCGCTTTCGTGTGTGGGATGATCTTGTTTTCGGCAATGCTGTGCTCGTTGGCAAAATTGAGTCAAGGCATTCAACAATCTTCGTTTTGTTGAGTTTTGCTCAACAACGAATAAATAATACTGTTCTTTAAAATGGTTCAAATTTGCATAGATGTATATGGCCTTTGAACTGCTTTGCGATCGTCAAATAAATCAGTTTATTTAGCAATCTGAATCCAGTATTATGAACTTTTATATATTGCCTTACATTGATTATATCCTTATAGTTGTTAAAATTCAATGCAGTGAAATTTTTGTCTACATCAAAGTCTCGTTATTTCACATATTCTTGTCCCGGCTAGAATCATTGTCACGATCAATTAGCAAACTGTCGAAACAGTCGGAAGTTACAGCACACTTTATTTAGTAAACAAGTCCTTCTCACATTATATCACCCAACTGATGCTGGTTTCAGCTCGGTATGGCCTCTGGCTATGCCACTGGAATTCGCAAACGGACAGGACCGGCTGGTGTATCGGAGCATATTTCTCTAACTCTCGAGATACCCATGTGGCGGTACGGACAAGAAATTCATACTTCTTCATTCCTTCGTTTCACCTTACTCTCCTTAGCCTTCGGTAGTACGGCGACTGCACCGATGAAAACGAAAGTGAAAGAGTTTCCGAACAAGTAAACAAAACACGTAGCTCGGCGGCGGCGCGGTGCAATAGTTGCGTGGCAGTGATGAACGGCGCTGTAGCTTCGCCGCCGCAAAAGTGACGATGAAGACGCTTAGTGTTGAGTAATGTTGTCGAGAGGCCTGCAAGGTCGGTGCATGTTGGAAAAAAGTGAAATGAAGAGATTATGAGCGATAATAGAAACATTATAAATGAAAAAAAAACAACAAACGAAGAGAGCAAGCAATAAAACAGATGCTGGTAGTAAGTTTCTTTCATCGCCAATGGATTTGAAGTTCAAAGCGGCTGTAGTGCGGCAAAACTGATTGAAAACGATCAAGTGGAAGGCGTGGAGAAAAAAAAATAACAAAAAAGGCAATAATGCAGTCCAACCCAACTGTGATAGTGACCGTTGTAGTGGTTCTGCTTGCGGTGGTAGTTCAGAAATGCAGTGGGGCAGCGTGGCACAATCAGAGCGACCTGGATTCCCGAAGCGGACGATTTTTGTTCGATGCGTTGTTTGGCCTTGAGAGTGCTGCGTTTTCGCTGGATGAGGATCAGACCGAGCTGAGCAACCAGGTCAAAAGCTGCGATTGTGGTAAGTTAATTAGGATATTCTAGTGTTAAGGATACTAGATTCTAAACTTGAACCGAACTAGTTAAAGTTCTCTGCTCAGTCGGTGGGTCTGACCCAGACACTGAGTTTTGGATCTCTTAAAAAGCCACGTGGGTCTGCTTCAGCCGAGGTAGTGGTTTTTCAGGATTTGCTATTGTTGTTTCATTCGCTGAACTCGACATTATGGTTGAATCGTCTCAATTCCGTAAAATATGATTTTTCTGCATCACTACATTTTTCTGATCAGTATTCGGACGTGAAACTCAATTCATCAAAATTAATCGAATAATTGTCAAAATTTTTCAAATATTTGATATCGGTGAAAGTAGCACTGATCGAGATAATAAATTGATAGGAATTATATTATCGAAACCTTCATAAATTGAAAACATAGTTGATATTTCAATAGTAAGTAAAAGAGTGAACGTCTCGATGGACAATCATTTTGGTGTGGAGTAAAAACTTAAAACATTTAAATAAAAGTAATATGAAAACGCCCAAACTCTAAACAAACTCTGTTCTAACTAGGTGGGGTAAAAAATAATCTCCAAAGGAAAGAAAAAAACTGGAGTCAACTTATTTCAGCGATATAAGTAACATTTTGATTCTACTTTTAAAATTAATTTTTCTAATGGTCTGCAAAAAAACTGCTCTGTGGTGTCGTGAAAGCTGATTTTATCATTAATAAGCCTTATTTTGAAGTTTGACAACACATACTAGTCCGAGAGAGCCAAAACAGGTGAATCAGGAGAATGGGAAAATAACTGGAGCCCTAAATTGTTGATTTCAGTCAGTGTTGCGTTGCTCTTGTATGCCGGTGCACAACGCGTCTTCTGAAACAGCATTTATTCGTTTCATGTCAGACAGTTTTGCAGTGGTTTCGGACTGCAATCGCTCCATTCATTAATATAATATTCATTTTAATGATTTACGAAAAGTATGCCATGACAATCCCAGAAAACCTGCGATCCATTAATCCTCTTTAAGCCGCACTGAAGCACTCGTGCAGGCTTCAATTCGTCACCGGTCACATATTCCGTTCACAAATAATTGACATTCTGGTATAGTTTATAAGTGTTGTATTCTTTACACAGCTTGTTGAAGAAAGTTTGTTCTAGCTTATATGTCTACAGCTTATATATCTACAGCTACCAATCGAAGCCAAAAGTAAACCCGATTTCGCAACGTCAGGGCCAAATGCACATCCGAAGTTTACTCGCGTTCGTGTTTTTGGCTCAAACTGAGCTTTCTCAGGATGAAGAAAGGATAATTTTTCAGTTTTAAAATCTCACTCATAATATGACTTGTTAAATCCTTGTAGAATCTTAGAGAATTTATTATTTGAGAGTCTCTTGTGTAGTCGCATCGGAGGGCTTGCCAGTGCGGACTACATCAGCCCTAACCCCAGTTTTTCTTCGGTCGTTTTAGCTCTAAAAAGTTATATTTTATAAGAGAACGATAATTGCTACTTTTGATTCCATCTGGTACTGAAAAGTTGATTTATCGCAACTTATTTATACATAATTTAGAAGCCGAGTGGAACTGCAACTCATTGCAAAACAGATTGGTTAAGATTCGTAGTAACTACAATTTGGTAAAAAATGAAATTTTATTTCAAACAAACATTTTGTAAGAAATTAAAATTGTTTGCCAAACGTTCGAATTAGTTAAAAACATTATGTCTGTAGTTTAATATTTAAAACTAAAATCTGCACATTTGAAAATACCAACCATTTGAGTGTGATACACATTTCTGTTTTTAGAAGAATAAAACCCTATCAAGAAATTCCCTAAATTAGCTAGAATCTTTAAATAAATGAACAAAAAATATTCAGTTTGCTTTTTCATACCGTCAAAACTCATCAATTACGTCGGAACGATGTTTAAAGCTCTAGAATATATTATTGAAATTCGTGCTCAATGAAATAAATGTTTGTCTGTAGAAGCCATATGTGTCACATGCTTCATGTCACACCAAAAATTAAATTCATGTTTTTGCATCGTCAAATGTAAGGTTTGATTCTGTCAAATAATATAATTTGAATGTCTATCGTGTAGCGGGTCATTAGTAAACCATAGATGCACTCAATTATAGGATGGAAAAGTTAGATAAAAGTCTACGTTTGTCTACGAGAGTAGGAGAGTTTTCGTCTTAAGATGAGTTCCAATAAATCCGTTTTGAATAATTATGTATTTTTTATTTTTACAAAAAGTATGGTAACGAAGATGTTTAGGCCACTTTTCTACCGGGCCGCTCATATTTTTGGTCGTGATCAGAATGGAGTTTTAATATAAAAGGATGAAAATGGCGACGAATGAAAGTTACCCTCAGCAAATTGTGAAATCGAAGTTTAAACTATTATGAATCGAATCAATTGATTTATTTTTAAGGCATATAGAAATCTTCACAAAGTTTTATGCAAATGATAAAATTAATGTAAAGAAATTAAAAATTTTAAAAGCACAACTTTCTTCTCATGCGTTGAGATTTTCCTTTACTTCCTGTAAATTATCAATACTTTCCACAAGAAATGAAAATTATTGGTTAATTGGGTAGCCGACTGTAACAAATATTTGCGACAGTTAATTTTTATCTCTCACATAGAAGTGGTAAAAGATGTGAAATAATATTGATAGCTAAAAAATGAAATAATTATTTTGAAAAATAAGCTATTCTTTGAATTTTGAAAACACGTTTCTAGATCAAATCATAGTATTTTTTATGGTGGTTTTCGGCGAATGATCATTAGTTAAAACCAGGATGGAATGAATTATCATATATAATTAACATTGTTGAATTTTCAGAATTTGTTATAGTCAAATAATTGCCATTCTCATATAGAAAAGCTAAACAATCATTGCTAATACCGACTTTTCAACTGAGGCCCGGAAGGCTGAATGCCATAAACCATTCGATTCAGCTCGACGAACTGAGCAAATGTCGGTGTGTGTGATAAATATTGTCATTTAAATTTAAATAAAAGGCCTTACGGTCCTATATAAAGTTTCTGAATTTTATTTGGATCCGACTTCCAGTTCCGGAATTACAGGGTAATATGCTACAGAAATGTGAAAATAATGCACCGAAACGGAAAAAATAATGTCACTCACTTTTCTCGGAAAATACTTTATCGAATTTCACAAACTTAGATTCAAATGAAAGGTCTCATGGTTCCATACAAAGTTCCAAAATTTCATTTGGATCCAACTTCCGGTTCTAGAATTAAACGTTGATATGCATAAAAAATGTGGAAATATCCACAAACTTCGATTCAAAGGAAAGGTCTTAAGATACCATAGGAATATTCCAATTTTCATTCGGCTTAAATCCCTGCTTCTGGAGGTAGTGTAAAAATGTCAGTTTCAAGAATTTTTTTCATAAGCTACCTCTTTATATTTGCTAGTTAATGTCTCTAGTTTGCAGACCATGAGAGCCTGTAACCAAATAAACCATTGTTAATCCCATAAAAGATACGCTGAATTTTATTCAAGTCCGTTTACCAGTACATTTTTTTCCAAAATTGAAATCTTCAAAGAGAATCGTAAATAAATTTGTAGGTCATATTAGTGTATGGTTGAATGAACCGAATGTCACTATGCCGATATCCAGCTTTCGGTTCCGGAAGTACCGACAATAATAATGAAATTTGATAAAATGGAGCTCACTTTACTTTCTCACATATGATTGAATAGATTTTCACTAACTTAAGTTCAAATGTAGTATATCAATGTTATGCAACAGAAATCTTCAAAATTATTTTCTAAAATTTTTTAAATTGTATTTCGAATAATTTCTGCTGTAATATACAAAAAAAATGAAAATGAGAAAGACACCTTTACACCACTAGGTGGATTAAAACAAGTTTTTAAAAGCTTATGCTTTCAACATTTGGTGAATATGAGGGAAATAGAAATATTTTCAGCCCGGGAGCAAATTTACTGTATGATTTATATATTCAGACGATAAGAACAGCACTGAATACAACGAGAATTCAGTACGTTTAGAAAACTATCACCGAAAAAATAATTGACTTCGAAAGTAACCAAGAAGTGTATAAACTCCACCTAAAATTAAATTCCCTCGGCTTTTCATTAAACCGGAACATTGGATTTCTGTGGATTGCAAAGCCATAATGTCCATCTAACCCTTCTGGCGCACAAATCTCAGTCGGTTGCATATCTGCTAGGCGTATTCATATATTTTTATAGCAATTTTATAACGATTCAATTTTCATCGACAGAATGCGGGACAGCTAACCAAGAGACACGAATCGTCGGCGGACGTCCAACCGGTGTTAATCAGTATCCGTGGCTGGCCCGGCTGGTATACGATGGACAGTTCCACTGCGGAGCATCTCTAATAACGAAGGATTACGTATTGACGGCAGCACATTGTGTTCGAAGGTAAATGTATAGGTAAATGTAAGACCGATCTGAAGATGATCTTATTTCAGATTAAAACGAAACAAAATCCGTGTGATCCTTGGAGATCACGATCAGTTCTTAACGACGGAAACTCAGGCTATACAGCGGGCGGTGACGGCAATTATAAGACATCGCAGTTTCGATCAGAACTCGTATAATCACGATATTGCCTTACTTAAGCTGCGAAAACCGGTGGAATTCACCAAAACTATTAAACCAGTGTGTCTGCCGAAGGATCGGACCGATTTCGCCGGTAAAACGGGTACAGTTGTCGGTTGGGGCAGAACCTCTGAGGGAGGTACACTACCGGGGATAGTTCAGCATGTTGATGTGCCAATACTCACCCTAGAACAGTGCCGGAATATGAAATACCGGGCGTCGCGAATCACATCGAATATGGTGAGACACGTTTGCGACATTGTTTGAATGCTAATCATGTTATGTTTTCTTTTTTTTAGCTGTGTGCTGGCAAGGGCAAACAGGACTCATGCCAGGGTGACTCTGGAGGACCATTGCTGGTTCGGCATGGTGATAAGCACGAAATCGTCGGTATCGTATCCTGGGGTGTCGGTTGTGGACGTGCTGGATATCCGGGAGTGTACACCCGGATTGTGAGGTATTTACCCTGGATACGAGCGAATATGGACGAGACGTGTTTGTGTAATAAGTAGGTTGGTTAATTTCCGCTTCAGAGCAAAAACTGTAGATTGATAAAGAGTAGGGAAACAAGAGAGATTAGCGATTGTATGGTGTAAATAAAAAACAATGAATGAAGTGATTCACGAATGGAAAAACGAAAAGAAATCCATGGACGAAAACTGAATTCCGTTCAGTAACATGTTCTGCAGTAATAAAAACTGGCTCGCTCTGGTTTGCCTCGTTGCATCTGGGAAATATGTAGAGCTGTGATAGCTGTACGGTGTGTTTTGTCATCAAAGAATAGGTACAGACGAAAAACAGAATTACAACTAACATGTTCCTAGTAGATGTACAACCGCAATGTTTTCACTAATAGGTAAGAACTTGAACAAGTTTCTCTGCTTACAGCCGACAAGATAGAAGATTAACCGTGGGACATTTTGGAGCCATCACTTGGAATCCGTTACAGGTTGAAAAAAAAATTATGTCGACAGTTGAATATGCCCAATAGTAAAGAAAATGTGTGCTTCTATTCAATGCCTTAACGGTACTTTGCTTTAAATCAGTTCTACTGCTGACTTCTTTATTCAAGTCTGTTCTTTGCAAAATTAAGTTCCAATTAAGGTTTTTACGATCGGAACCGATGATTTTTTATTAGTTTACTAATGATCACATTTTTAGTCAGAAGTAATCCATATTGAAATTCACAGCTGAGTAAAGATTATTTTCCCCGAGGGTGTCTAGCCAGAATAACAATTTGAGAGTATAATGAGCTGCAAAGATCAATAACCGGATGAATGAAAAAGTTGGACAAGTCTCACTAAACATTAGAAATGGTCCCAAGTGCAAATGACAGTTTCTTGTTGTTTATTTTGTCTTTCAATTATTACGGCATATTTCTGTATTTGTAATACTGTTTTAATTTCTGATCAGTAGTTTTTCTTTGAAATTTACCCAGACTTTTTGCGTTCGAGTTATTTTTTGACGTCAATACATCCTACTTAACTATGGGCAAAGACATCATATTAACAAGATATCCAGCTCTCACATTTCCCGAACAAATCATTGGCAACATCCTTTTTTGCGAGCATGTCGCCCCCAGGCGAGCCCGCATCGAATCTTATACATAGAAGTAGGGGAGAAAAATGTCAAATTCGTGCGCGCCAAAATAGCAGGGTTGCGCACCCATACAATTGACATGATATGTTGAATGTGATGCCGTGCGATGGCGTTGCTGAACTGAAGATTGACTTCGCTCCAAGCTGACAGGGTCTGCTATGGGGCATCTTGTTTACCATTGCCAGAATGATAAGTTTTTGATCGGGAATATCTCGGGTTGTGCAAAAAAAAATATCATTCTTTCTCCCTGCTATCGGATATTGAACAATTCATGAGTAAAATTTTCAGCAATATAGTTTCCTCAAACTTTTGTAATCAAGGAGGGAAACTCATGACGCTCGCTTGTCCTAAATTTGTTCTTGTATGTTAGAGTAACTAAACCAAAAGCGATTTTGTCCAATTAATCCGCCAGGGACAGTTGCACTAGAGCTAAACTTTTAGTGCCTCTGTGATCCAATTGGAGAAAAATGCGGCCAATCTACCTTTGCAGGTTTTAGGCTAACCATCCGATCTGCATCCGATGGTTCGCACCGAACCAGTGGCAATATATAATATTCGAGAAAAATGTAGAAGAACTAGAAATTTATCAATTCAGTTATGAAAACAAATAAATGATCTTAAAGAACTACTTGATATTACTTCCATTGAAATGCTGTTGTCAGTATTAAATGACCTCTTATCGTGTGTAGTTCTGAAATCTGGCATTTTGTCTGCCTTATATCATCATAGCCTTATTCATCAATGCAATCTCTTTCTAAAGCAATACAATCATTCCAATGCTTCTATAACTTCTCAATGTCGTGCTGGTAGAAGGATTTGTCTTTTGCTTCTAAATAGGCTTCACATTCAGCAATTGCTTCTTCATATGAGTAGAATTTTTCACGACGAGCATTTTTAGAGATTTGAAAACATCGAAATGCCATGATATATTAGGTGTACAACTTTGCTTCCGCCGTTTTTTTTCCAAAATTAAAAACTTTATTGCGAAAAAGTGCTTACAGGTGTATTATTCAAAGTATTGTCCATCGCTAGCGACAACTTTCTCCCATCTTTCCGGCAATTTTCGGATCTTGGCTCGAAAAAAGGAGTCCTTTTTTGACGCTATCCATGAGGCAATCCATTTTTCCAACTCTTCAAAGGATTGAAAATGTTGATCTGCCAGGCCGTGTGCCATCGAACGGAATAAGTGGAAGTCAGAAGGGGCGACATCTGGGGAATACGGCGGGTGGGGCAAGACTTCCCATTTCAGCGTTTCCAGGTAATTTTTGACCACTTTTGCGACGTGAGGCCGAGCATTGTCGTGTTGGAGGATGACTTTGCCATGTCGCTCTTGATATTATGGCCGCTTTTCTTTTAGCGCGCGACTAAGGCCCATCAGTTGCGTTCGGTAGCGATCTCCTGTGATGGTTTCACCCGGTTTTAAGAGCTCTTCATCAAGCAATGCTTCTAGTTGTTCATCTTTGAAGGTTTCTTCTCTTCCACCACCATGTTTGTCTTCGACATCGAAATCACCATTTTAAAACGTTGAAACCACTCCCGACACGTTATTTTACTCAGAGCAGCATCATCGTAAGTTTCTGAGAGCATTCGATGCGCTTCAGTTGCATTTTTTTCGAATTGTAACAGAAAAGTAAAACTTCCCGCAAATGGCGAGAATTGGGCACATAAACAGACATTTTCGAGCGTGAATAATACGAAAACAAGAACAACTGTCACTGAACCGGCGATGACAATTCGTTAAGCACTGTACACACTCACTTCAAAGGCATTATCATCTATGTGTTTTGACCAGCCTCAGCCGGTACAGCCACCTATCGGAAAACGGTGGAAGCAAAGTTGTACACCTGATATACCACATAGTCTTTTGAAAGTTGATACTTTATTAACGTCATATGGATTTGACAATGATAGTGTCATCTGTGTGTCAGTCATACGACTTATTGAGTAATGATTTTTTGTATCCTGCATCCAATGGGTCACCGAAATACACTGGAGTACTTAAGGTAATCAACGCCCGGGGCCAAAAATGATATGAGGCGGATCAGCTTAGCGAGTTAAAAAAGGTCCCACCGAAGATTGTTTTGTCGCCCCAAAAAAAAACGTTGCGTTCGGGGCGAATGTTTCATCGGGAGCCAGGACAGCCAGAATCGCCCTGTATTTTCGGAACCGGAAGCCTGATCGAATCAAAATTCAGGAACTTTGTATGAGATAATTATACCTTTTCGTTTGAATCAAAGTTTGTGAGAATGGGTTCAGCCCTCTCTGAGTAAAGTTAGTGCACTTATTTTCATTTGTTTTTGCATTCAGCCGTTCATATGAAACTAAATACGCGAAGATTGTTTACCATTGTTTGTATTTAGACAAGAATTTTTTTTTTTCTGAAAACCACTTTCAGAGATTATGGCTTGGGATTCATTAAAACACACCCACGCACTTCTTTTTGCATTTCTCATATAAAAAGTCTACGAAATCGTTGTAAAAACAGACTTTACAACTACAGTTTCATATACCATTCGACTTAATACAAAATGTCTTTATGTGTGTCACTCATTTTTTCAGAGATGGCTGAAACGATTTTTACAAACTTAGATTCAAACGAAAAGTCTTATGGCCCCATAATCTCCTATTGCAATTTCATCCAGATCCGACTTTCGGTTCCAAAATTATAGGGCGATAAGTGTCAAAATTTTCAAACCGTCATACAAAATGACGATGGAAAACCGGTACGCATCGATTTTGGCATCATTACACCACTACGAGGATTAAAACAGGGTTTTCTTCACGTTACGCCTTCGTCTCATGAGTGCCTTAATCAGTTCAAATGGAACTGCCATTGCCACCTAGCTTTTCGCACAAACTTTATAACCAAAAACTCCTAAATGCTCACATTCACAAACACACTACCTGTTTTAGAGTTACAGAAATTTGAAGTTCGTTTAAATGTTATGCAATTACGAAACCCGATTTTTCAACCGATACCTGAAAAAAATTACCAAAAAATTAAAAAAATTACATTCTTATGATAATGCAATGCTTGGGAGCTACGTGAAACACGATTTTTTATACTGTTACATACGATTGTTTCTAAGTACCACTAAGACTGTGTACTACATCTTTTTTCTTGACATTTTGCCTCGGACCGATTTTAGCACGGTTCGTTTTTGGCAACATAATCGTTCGAATACGACATATGTAAATCAGATGATGGCCAAGATGGTAGCATTTTCGAGTTCAAAACAATTGCATAATTATATTGATGTAAACTACTGACAGTAATGAATGCTGGAAGAACATAACACCAATATACCATTCGAATCAGTTTGTCGAGATCAGCAAATGCGTGTGTGGAAAATAATTTCACTCAATTTTCTCAGAGATGACTCAACCATTTTCTACAAACTCACATTCATACGAAAAGTTGTATGCTCCCAAACAAAGTTCCTGAATTACGTCTGGATCCGACTTCTGGTTCCTGAGCTACAGGATGATATGTCAAACGAAATTAAAATAGTGTAACTCATTTTTCTCATAGATGACTGAACCGATCTAAGATTCAAATGAAATCCCATGGTCCCATACAAAATTAATGAATTTTATCCGATTCTGGAATTACAGGGTGATGAGTTTTTAAAATTCAAGCCGATATAGAAGATAACAATTCTAGAAAGCTTCAAAGTTGGACTGAACACTATTGCAATTTCGTTATATTTATTTTTTTGCCATACGAATCGTTTTGGGTTATGCTGGTTCCTGAATACCGACCCTGGAAGTACCGTAAATAACCTTAAACTCTAAAATGAAACTTTCTTCATGGAATGTTCAATCGATTGTCACACGTTTAGATTCAAATTCGATTCGATTTGCAGCTTCGATACAGAGTATTGAGTGATTAAAATCGCAAATTGCCGCTTAAAACGACGGTCATTAAAATAATGTCATGAGAACTAAACTAAATATTCATGCAAAAAACTGCATATAAAAAGGTTATGCAATCACTGTGAAAACCGACTTTTGAACCGAGGCCCGGAGTGCCGAATTTCATGTACCATTCGACACAGTTCGTCGAGTACGCAAAATGTCTGTGTGTGTGTGTGTGTGTGTGTGTGTGTGTGTGTGTGTGTGTGTGTGTGTGTGTGTGTGTGTGTGTGTGTGTGTGTGTGTGTGTGTGTGTGTGTGTGTGTGTGTGTGTGTGTGTGTGTGTGTGTGTGTGTGTGTGTGTGTGTGTGTGTGTGTGTGTGTGTGTGTGTGTGTGTGTGTGTGTTTGTGTGTGTGTGTGCGTGTGTGTATATGTGCGTATGTGTGTATATAACGTTTTTTTGCACTAACTTTTCTCGGAGATTTTTTTTCATAAATACGTTTATTTCTTAAGGCAGTTATTTTCTCAGAGATGGCTGAATCGATTTTCACAAACTTTGATTCAAATGAAAGGTCTTGTGGTCCCATACAAAATTCCTGAATATTATTTGGATCCGACCTCCGGTTCCGGAATTATGGGGTAAAATGTGCAAAAAATTGTGAAAATAAGTGCACTAACTTTTCTCAAAGATGGCTGAACCGATTTTCACAAATTTAGATTCAAATGAAAGGTCTTGAAGTCTCATAAAAAATTCCTGAATATAATTTGGATCCGACTTCCGGTTCCGGAATTATGGGGTTAAATGTGCAAAAAATTGTGAAAATAAGTGCACTAACTTTTCTCAGAGATGGCTGAACCGATTTTCACAAATTTAGATTCAAATGAAAGGCCTTGAAGTCTCATAAAAAATTCCTGAATATTATTTGGATCCGACTTCCGGTTCCGGAATTATGGGGTAAAATGTGAAAAAAAGAAAATATGTCCACTAACTTTTCTCATAGATGGCGCCACCGATTTTCACAAACTTAAGTTCAAATGAAAGGTCCTGCGGTCCCATACGTAATTCCTGAATTTCATGCGGATCCAACTTCCGGATCCGGAAATATAGGATAAACTGGGTTGAAAATTGTATACGATAATTGAAAATGGGGAAAAACCTTAAAAAGTTTTCTGAATCGACCTCAAATCTTTTCAAATTGATAGTTTTTATCAGTAGACGGTCAAACAAACCGATTTCGGTTATTCTTTAAAGAATCGAAGAAAATTATTTTGAAAAATACCACAGTATTATATATGATAGTATGATTGATATTAGAAAGGCATCATTACACCACTAGGTGGATTAAAATAGGTTTTTACAGATAAACAGCTCAAGCAAATTTATTCAAACTTTTTATTACACTTTAGAGAATCATTTGAAGAATATTTAGTTAAATATCCGTATATTAATATTGAAAGATAAGGTGGTAACAGAGCATTTCCCAGATCCGATTTTGAGAATCACGTTGCGCGGTGAACACGATAACTCGGCGTAGAATTTCTGCCTCCTCCGTCGTTATTTTGATTTTTTACCAGTTCGTGGCACATTTAAGCAAAAAAACGCGATCTTACGCTTAATTTTACGCCATTTTAAGGATAAGATAAGATAGAACATAGAAAAATTTCCAAAACGTTGAGAGGCAACGATTTTCCGAAACTGTTTATCCCTTACCCCTCCCTTAAGGATATATAAACTTATTTCGGCACAAATTTTCCCCGGTTCCGGATGCATCGAAACTTCAACGATGAAATTCACTTCAAATTCATAGCGATCATTGAATCGTTTTTCACAAACTTTGATTTGCAATAAAGGCCTTCTTTTCTCATAGGCTGATGTGGCAAAACTTTCTTACCATAATATAAAGTGACGATGCAAAACCGATACGCAACGGTACGTGCTGGTACAGTGTTGGATTAGAACAGATTTTTCAAAATCTATCTTGAGTCGAATTGGCCTTTCTGTCCGTGCAAAAAAAAAAGGTTTACCATACTAAAGATGTGTGCAAAGTTTCATCCAAACCGGAGCAATCCGATCCAGGTTTCTGTTGTGGATTTCTGGAATAACTTTCATGTATTATGATTTATAATGTATTGTCGAAGAGAAAAAAAAATTAAATGTGAAACTCCACCATATTAGCCATTCAATATTTTTGCAAAGTTCCACTTAAAATGAAAGTGGTCGTTCTGGAATGAAACCTGATTTTTTTTCCTACTTCCGAATAGCTCCGTAGCCAAAAGCAACGGTAACATCAAACGTTCCGAAGCTTGTTGATTAAATATCTCAAGATTAGTAATCTAGTTATTCACTATTTTCGTCGTTCCAGCTTTTATATTTATCTAATGCTCTCAATCTGTCATGAAACGGTAACATTAAGACGCATCTTTTATTAATTCAAGTGATTAATAAAGACTAATAGCCCTACTGAGTGCAATCTCGCTCTGAAATCAGCATTAAACACATTCACCGGTCACGATAACCAGTGCCACGGATTCATTCATCGTGCCGAATTTTCTCAACTAATGAATAATTGAAGGATAGGTAAAGAGCAAAACAACGAATGCGGAACTGGGCATATGATCACCAGTAACTCAATGGAAACGGTCATTTTCACGCCCACTGAACGATAACCGGTCGGAGTGGTGAGATTTAGAGCAAACTCATTAGTTGATAGCTAGAGGAGGGGCACCAACAATCAAAAATCATCACTTCGAATGAAGGAATGGAGTTCTTCTTGGGTATCTTGGGTTCAACCTTCACTCACTTCACTTCGTGCTGTTTGATTGCTCAGCTCTCAGCTGCCAGTGGTGATTTATTAATGTTTACAAGCGAGGGTCGACTATCGAGCACCCACTTCAAAGACTGTGTTTTCTGCTTACTGATGTGTGGTTGATTGGTCATCCTGTCTGTAGAAGTGGTATATAGGATCCGGCACAGGGTGACTGTTTTATTGATTTTGGAGGATGCTTGATTGATGTGGTGGCCAAAAATGTCAAACAACTCTGATTACACAGTTTTGAATGCCCGAATCATTCTTTAAATATGTGCCTATCCAGTAGAAATGGTTTGATTTGCAATATCAATATCAATATCAATAAAAAATCTTTTCTTGTACCCGACTCGGACCCGAGAATAACTGTTTTTACAAACCCGAACCCTGATAAAACCTAATCTGAGTCGGCCGGCTTCGTATTCGGGTTGGGTATCGGGGTTCGAATACCCAAAACCCGACCAAATTTTTTAAAACCTGAATCTAGCCCGTAAGTCGAAAAAAAATTGTCACCCGAACTCGACAAACATTTTTTTGTATACCCGAAACCGAACCGTACCCGATTTGGGTCAAGTATTTATCATATGCTATCCTCTCCGGCTTTATTAACTTTTGGAACCGAGACCTTTCACCACCGCCAGCAACATGAATTGATTACCGCTGTCCATTTCACTGAAGTAAATCTTGACCACAGGGTTTAAGTGCACGTCAAAAACGCATATTGCGCGTCAGTAAAGTCATCACCGTAGATATCAATCGCAAGGGAATGAATTAACAGAAAAACATAAACATGAACAAAAAAAAGAGAAGAAAAAAACCACGATAAACAGGAGAGGAGATTCTGTTTACAAACTTCCGATCGATCGACCGTTAACGCGAGCAATAAGATGTCGACGGTGACTGCAATTAGCCGCGTGGACCTGGCGAGGGATAGCTTTTCGGGCAAACCTCCGTCACCTGTGTTCGGAGGCGTGAGAGTCAACGAAGAAAGTGGAAGGTCAGAGAGCCAAGAGATTCGGCGAGAGAGTTGGCTGGTTCAGATTTTCAGGAAGTCGGTGAAGAAAGCTTTCCACGATCGGGAGTTGTGGGGCACCGAGCAGTTTGATCGTGACTCGTCGAGCGGTACAGACGTGTTTTGAAGTTTTCTCTCCTGCTTTTGGAGCACTGGCGTAAGTTTGGACGATATCATCGTGTATATGTTTTCGTGCCGAAGAAATCGAGTGAAATTGCATCGAAAGGGGGCGCGAAAAATTGTGTGTATTTCGAAGATCAAGCAAGTTATCGTAACGGTCGTCTATCGATCGGCCGGCCAGAAGCGAAAAAGAAAGTGACACATCTTGAATTGGGGCAACTGCGCGAAATTTGATTGGTGAAGATTTTCCGTGTGCAATAAATAAACTAACAATGTGCAATTTCAGTGTTTCCGTGGTAAATTCCATCCGGGGCTGAGAATTGATTGAATTATCCGCGAAGGAAAACTGTTAGCTCTTTTTGTGATCGGTGAACCGAAAGGGGGAGTGGATTTTCTGCCGGAAGTGAAAAAAAGCTCAGCTTCAACTTTGGAAATGAGGCGAATGAATCAAGATGGTTTTACCCGGATGGTTCTCGGAATAGTGCTGCTGGGGGCGATCGTTCTGGCTTCGATCGTCGACGGTAAACTGGCCGCCCGGGGCAAGTACGAGATGATGGCCACCGCCAACAAAAACACCGGCGAACGGGGCAATAACGTGAAAGGGGTGTTCGGCTCCAACAGGGCACCATTACACGATACACCCGCCAGTGCCTGCAGCTGTCGTAAGTATTGATGGATGCATTTGAGCATTACCTATTAAATACCTAGTGAAATCATATAAATCGTGCGTTTTGAACTGGGAGGAGAACGCCGAAAGCAACCACGCCGCGATTGCGGCTCGGATGCTTTAATTGCATAATTGGACCTAGGCCAAGAGAATAAATATACCGGTATCGGACTGGCTACCGTACATTTACAGATGTGTGTTACTTGGTAATGCGGGTTTTTGACCTGAAGTGTTTAGAGGAAAAACAATATTTAAAGCTAACCGGAAGCATGGCAGAGATTAAAAGATGAAATTTTGGCCTAGATATTTTCCTTTCAATTCAATCCGTTCTTCGCTCATGTCACACGCTTCTTCGATTTGTTTTGTGCATTAATGAGACCCCAAGCATGCGCACGATTTTGCTTTCGCTTGGAAATTATGAAAAAAGAATCTATTTTTTCAGATAGGATTAATTACTAATCATTAATAGTTTACTTATAATCAATGAACAAAGATTTTTTGAAAGGATATGCATTTGCCATAAAAACTGACTGTTTATCCGAGGCCTGAGTAACATACCATTTGACTCAGTTCGTCGTTATTGCCGTGAATGTGCACTTAATTTTCTCGGAAATGACTAAGCCGATTATCATAATTCTTGATCTAGATGAATAATGCTACCAATTTTCTCCGAGATGACTACACCGAATTTCATAAACTTAGATTTAATTCAATTCAAGTTAGGAATATTTTGTCAAAACTGCCTATGTAAAATGAGGCAAATATTAAAAAATTAGTTAACAAATTTCTCTAGTATGTAGAATTCGTTTGTAGTTGACCAAATAAGCTGAATTCGATTGTATTAGTCCCCGGTTTAGAATCCCGGATGTACTGAAAGTATTGATTAATAAACTGTTCTAATCCACCTAGTGGTGCTAAAAAACCTTTGTCATATAACTGATGTTTTCATTAATATTACCAACGGATTCATCAAAGAAACTTTTCTTTGAATATTAAATAACAACAAACAATTTTTTACATACTATTTCCGGCACATCCGGAACCGGAAGCTGGGAACCGACATAGCTGAAGCTAGCATAACTTATGATTTGAAACAGTTTTGGACTAAATTTAGAAGAATTTTTACGTTTTCTGCATTATCGCTCTATATGTCGGGTTGCAATTTCATACACACTAATATATGAAAATATAATACTTTTCGTTTAAATTTGAGTTTGTGAAGATTGGTTTAGCCGTTTCGGAGAAATCGAAGTGATTTCCGGAAACAGGAACGATGATTCGGTATACTTAAAGTCAACGTATTCGGTCATAAACTAACCATATCTACCTAATTGCAGAATTATACAATTATTTGAATGTATTTGGCATGATTTTTCCGTACCATGAATAAAAACACGCTTCTGAAAATGAAATTTTTATACTTATCAGCCTGTATTTCCGGTACCGCAAGTCGTACCCGGATGAAATTTGGTAGTGTTATATGAGGTTGTAAAACTTTACATTTGAACTTAAGCTTGTGAAAATTGGATGAGCGGTCTCTGAGAAAATTGAATACACTACTTTTGGTTCATTTCTTCACATTTTACTCCGTAACTCCCAAACCGAAAGTCGGATCCAAATTTAATAGCACGCTAGGGACTACAAGGCCTTTAATATGAATTTAAGTTAATTAAGAAAATCGGATTTTTTGTACATTTTACTAAGTTACTACCGAATCGGAGATTCGAGCCGGGTAAAATTCAATAGCAACCTATGGGACCAAGAGACCTTTCATCTGAATCTAAGTTTGTGAAAATTGGTCGTTTTCACAGTGATTGCATAGCCTTTCTGTATGAGAAAGGCAAAACTATAAAATGTAACTCACTCCTCAATCTCAGAAGTAGCTGAAGTGATTTTCATAAACGTAGATTCAAAAAATTGGTATTCGAAAAATTGGAGTGTATCAAAAATAAGCTATCCACAAATTTTTCTTTCAAATTTTGATAAAAAACGATATTTTATTCAAACTAAAAATTGATCCTCGTACAATAACGAGGTTAAACTTGAGCATAATTAAAACCGGATTAAATTTAAGTTATTCCTTCACGAATTTTCGAACTTTTGATCGAACGCTCTTCATCAAGTTCCGGACAAGTGTTGCATCGCATTTTATGGACGCTTGAGCCCAAATTTTTATGAACTCCTGCATGTTCCCAGCTGCCTTACCAGTCTTCTTGAAGACCCTCTTCACGATTGCCCAGTAACGTTCGATGGGTCGAAGCTGAGGGCAATTTGGTGGATTGATATTTCTCTCAACGAAATTTATACCTTTTTCCGCAAGCCAATTGAGAGTGGTTATGGCATAGTGAGCCGACGCTAAATTCGGCCAAAACAGTGGAGGTGTACTGCTATACGTCTTTTCACTTCACGGGAAATATCATTATCAGATGTCACAAGTGTTCCAAGGTAAACAAATTGTTCGACAACTTCAAACACATCCCCATCAATCACTACCTCAGCACCAAAACCACTAAACCTGCCTCTGTCTCTACTCGCAACCATGTACTTCGTCTTGGTAGAGTTGATGGTCAAGCCGTTTCCTTCTTCAGAGGAACAAAAGCTTCCTCCACTGCCCTACGATCGATGCCGATGATATCAATATCGTCCGCATCGTGTGATGATAGTACCATTCGTCTGTACGCCAGATCTCCTAATCGCACCTTCAAGAGCAATGTTGAACAGTAAATTTGACAGTGTATCATCCTGCTTCACATCTGGCATGTGAACTATTTTGTTAAGGTCATGTATTTAATCTCTTAATTCGACGATATTCCAATGTCCTCATGTTTCGACGGCCATGTTACGTGAGCGTTAAATTTCATCCAGATCCGACTCACAGTTACCGTAATATAATTCATAGGATATATCATTTAAGTCTAAATAACTGGAAATCGGTTTAGATATCTATGAGAAATCGAAGTGAGTTCCTTTTTGGTAACAATTTGTTTTTTAGACTTTGTTAAGACGTAGAGTCGTCTTGAGCTAGTTTCAAATATGATCAGTATCTAACGAGTAAGTGGATAGGAAAATCGACATGTGAATGCAATTATGTAATGAAAATCGCGAAAATGTTACCGCCGAGGCGGGACTCGAACCCGAAGCTAACTCCTAACCGGGGAAATTATTTTACCAATTCAACTACCCTGCATATGAAAACACATGAAGAGAACGTCCACGTCGGGTGATGAAAAACAGAATACAGTCGCAAAAAGCCGTGTCCGGAAGTTGTACGACCAGAAGTTAACGAAGCCACACTGTTACGTAATGGATGACGAGACACATGTGAACCTGTATGTAACTGCCAAGAATAAGTGTGATGTTCCCGAAAACCTCCGGACACAGTAAATGTCGAAGATCGTCAAGCTCTAACTAGTTAATAACAAAAACCTGTTTTCGTAGCAAGTGCTGGTATAAGTCTGGTCTCGCTAGTAGTTAAAATATCATAAATTTCGAACAAGTATCAAAAAGAAAACTGGTTTAGATACGATATGTTGATCGGGGACAGTCCAGCGATATTCTGGGTGAATTTGGCATTATGCCACTACACGAAGGATGTACTAGAGAAGGTGCGGGGCGGATAATGTCGATTTTTTAGCAGAAATATCAGAACCCCTCAAACACTCCGGAACTGCGTCTTATAGAAAAATACTGGGCCATTGTTAAGGAACACACTAAAATAATCTAAAATAAAAAATAACTTTTCTGAGCGATTAGTGGAATGAACTGAAAAACTATTTCCATTTAATTCCACTATATATTCATTTTTTTACTATTTCACCGCTAATGTCACGAGATAGTAACTAACATAAATACCACTATTTGGATGTGCCATTTGTCAACTGATTTACTGATGAGGGTGAAAAATAACACTCCGAAATATCGGTATGAGTGTCTGTTACTATCCCGTGATATTAGTGGCGAAATAGTAGAGATTTATTTTTCAAATCGAATCTAAAGTAGTGAAGAATGTAGAAGAAATGAAGAAAGCGTAAGTTAATATGCAAAGAAACTGCCTATTCTAATGTCGTGCATAACTTAATGGCTGGAGTTAAGGTGAAATGTAGCTGAATGCGCGAATCGCGTTTTTGATCAATTATTCAAAAACTATATACCGATTTCCGAAAAACCAAAAACACTTAAGTTTTCGAAATCAAATTTATCACAACTAAGTATTCTTAGAATTTTGAAATATGGTTTTGCCGAGCCGTAATCGGGTTTTGAAATGTACAAACGATTACTGTTCCGTTCCACGGGGATGGTTTTAGAACTGGAAAGTAATGTTTGTAGCAAAATTTCACGAAGAATCTGAAAATGCAACTCAAAATTATAAAATTTTAGCCAAAACAACCTAAATTATAAAAAGTTTACATAAACTCTTTCGCATTTTTTTATTGCTTGCGCGTTGCTGTTTCGTCTTGAGGTGGTGTGAGAAATGCACGGTGGACTCGGTGGCATTATAACGTGAGCAAAAATTACATATCAAATAATACGCGAATTTATGCAGCATTGGGTTTTGTGTTGAAATGAAAACGAGTTGAATGCAATAAAATGGGTATTGTGAGAAATCGTTTATTTTCTAAGTAACTGTCATTTTAAAATGTCCAACTCAGTTGAGCTCAATGCATTGATGTTGCTGAAGCAATAATGCTTGGCTGTGTAATATCATATAATAGGTATTACTTTAGATTGTAGCAATTTTTATAGCAAAACTAAAACTTCAACCTTGACAGGCTACTGAATGAAATGAATACAAGCCAAGTATTATCGTTCATGTAGAATATTTGAAAGTATAACTTTTATATAACCTGTGATACAAACAATGTGGCCTGGTGAGCAACTGGCAAAGATATCGAGAATACTTGAATGTTATCCTGTCTTCAATCGTTCTTGTGAAGAAGAATCCATGCTTGCTACTAAACTCAGGCACTAAAGAACTCACTGAGAAAAGGTTCTGATTTTTATGTATCGGTTTTTCTTGTTATGCTTTGTGCGACGGTTCGTTCAACTGAAGCGGATAAAATTTTGCTCGCATCTTATGACGCTACATTTCACCTTAAGGCCAAGATTCGCGCATTCTGATATAAAGACAAAATAGATAAAATGAATAAGGGGCTGTCCATAAAAGACATCACGCTTTTTTAAGCGATTTTTGATACCCCACCCTCTCTTTGTCACAAATAGTCACAGCAGCATATATCCCCCCCCCCCCCCTAAGCCACATGTCACGAATTCAAAATAAATAAAATTCATCTCAATGCATACTCAATATGTATGACAAACCATACAAATATAAAGGAAAATCGATTTATTACATGCTGTCATTAGATTAAAAAATATCCCTAAAACAACAAATCCATCGAAATTATTTTATTAATTTTAATTATATCTTTTCAAGATCAGATTTAATTTTAAGCTAAATTGATTCTTGATTCATGTAACTTCAATCATTGGATTATTCGATAAGCTTTGATGTTGGTGGAGGAAAATCACATATGATCAAGATAAGACATGACATGATCTACGTCTGAAATCGTTGATCCCCCTTATCAACAGAATTGAAGAAAATACCGGTTTCGTTACGGCACGGTTTACGCAGTTTCAACATATATTCTATTTTGATGCATCCCGTGTTCGATTTCACAACCGTTGTTTCATTCGCAATAAAATGAATACTAGATTAAGAGAAATAAATGCTAGATGAAAGTTTCATGAAAATAATAAGTTTGGATCGTAATCACATTGATATCGTTAATTCGACAGCATTCTCTACGCAATAGCAATGCTCCATGCAAAATTAGTTTAAAAAAATATTTCACACCACATAGTGATTAGAGCGACAAAAGACTTTGTTTTACTTCCAGCTGATTGATGCTGATGATGATGTTTATGATTAAACTCAATAAAACGCTTTTTGACATGATTTTAATTTATGGATGTAACAGGAGCACAGGGTTTGAGCACACAGCAGGCGCTGCGTTTGGAAGGCGCGTTTGAATTGACGTAGCAAAACTTGCACTACTTCCGGATAGATGTGAATAATAAACAAAAATCAAAATTACAATGGCAGAATTTTATATTTTGTTGCTACATTCTCATGCAGATTTTGCAATGATTTTTGATAATTTAATTCTTATTTTTAACTAAATAATGTTATTTTCTACCATTGAGATGATTGGTTTTAATAATTGGTTTGCAAATCACTTCTGCCCGGGCTGTTACTTCTGTGTATGATATTCAAGCTAAACAGGTTAAATTACCGACCGACCAAGCAAACTTTTTGAAATTCTTTCATTCTTTGTGTGGTTGATATTCCGCATCTGCTTTCTACCTATTATTAGATTTCCGAAAGTTAAAAAATCCATAATTCCTAGCGATTGGTGCACCCAACCTCATATACATTGACTAAAATTGTCAGTGCATAACTTAAGTTAAACGGTTTGAAGGCATCTTTTTTTACTCATATAAGGCAAAATTTATTAAGTTCGCTGATTCACTCGCCCCTCCGTGCACTTTTGATGATCACAACAGAAATGATTTCCTGCATCATTCATTTCCGAATTCACAATAAGAAGCTTTTACATCAACAAATACACGTTTTCCTATAAAATGTAAACGTAATATAATTAGGTATTTCAAAAATGCGCTCATTGAAAACATTGGACGTCACATTCCAACAACCCTCCCCCCTTCCCCCTGTCACAAAAGGTCACGTTTTGTGAAACACCCCCCTCCCCCTTGCGGCGTGACGACTTTTATGGACAGCCCCTAATGCCTAACCTGATTGCTTCTTTTTACTCCTAGATAATTTAGTAAAGCAAAGGCCATGATATTACATTCCTTTGGTGGAATTTGACCTTCTGTTTCAACAGGTTTTTAAGCCGTTTCATAGCGTGCAGAGCCATTGCATGGTTGGTATTACGATCCTACAGAGTCTAAGAATCTTTCCAGATCGGGGATCGAGAATACGACAACTGGCTTGTAAAACAAGTGCCCTATACATTGAACCGCCAACCGGGGAGAATCGGACAACCCCTCGAATTTTGAGAATGAATTTGGTGGTTGCGAATTTTAAACGGTACACCCTTTAATTCTCATCAAATAAACTGTTCGGTTTCAAGCCACGGGGAACGAATTTCTCCAAAAGCTTAGAAACTGGTTTGTATGGAAATCGAAACAAACAGAGCTGGGATGAATATACTTTTATATGGGGAACGTGCCGTTATGAGCCAATTTATTCTGAAGCAATATTTGTCGCATAAAAAAGGACTTAACTTCAGCACAACGATTTCCTGTCTTTGGAAATAGCATGACACTTTTATGTGAATATCGACAAAGAAATGTGTGATACAAAAGAGAATAAAATAATTGATTCCATAAATTTGTTGCTGATCACACGACGTAGTATTTTATTTATGAACATGTTGTTTTCCGAACAGGAACATTGAACACAGCAAACATTATCTCGACAACTGATCAGATAAACCTATTTATTTCGAGCCACTGCTACCAGAATCTGTGACACCTCTGGCAATAGTTGAAGCAATAAGACCGACAAACAGAGTTGAACTTGGTTGGCATTTTATTCTATCATTATATCACGAATTACGTTGATCGTTATTTTTTCTTAAATGGTTAGTTCCTGCGTCTGAGATGTTTAAATGTTGAACAACTTTGCATATTCGATTGGCCGAAACACCTCTCTTGTGGACACAGGATTACGAAACCTTCCGTCCATGCAACGAGATCCGCCAGCATTGACAGAGGTTCTCATTCTCACACACGGAGAACCCTTCGATCATAAAATTGCGATATCGCAGTTTTTGATTTTTGCGATAGTTGATTTAACTAATTTCTTTTTGATTCAACCAAAATGGTTTTTGATTTGCGTATATTCAAGTAGTTGAAAAATATGTTGCTTTGAATGCTGTCAAATGTCTGTTCGCGTCGCTTCAAAATGTCAATGAAAACAACATCGATGGTTAAAGCGTTTGGTGAAATTGTGTTCATTCGATTTGAGAATTTTATGATAACAAGTGTTTATCTAACAGCGATGTTGTGATAAAGTTAACCTCGTTTGAGATGAAAAAGATTTGGTGACAAATTAGAAAATGGTAATGAATGATCATCTCGTAATCTTTCAGGTATGCGCAAAAATTGTATGCTTCAAATTCGATCATTGATTTACTTCCAGCAGACTGTTTTACTTCCAGCTGTTTGTTACCGATGATGATGTTCATGCATTAGCAATAAAACGCTTTTTGACATGAATTTAATTTATAAAAGTAACAGGAGCGAAGGGTTTCAAACGCACAGAACGCGCTGCGATTGAATGGCGCGTTTGAATTGCCGTCGCAAAATTCCAATTCCCAGCGGTTGATACACACAAGCTCATATAAATTGACTAAAATTATCAGTGCATAACTTCAGTTCAACCGTTTGAAGGCATCATTTTAGGTAAATTTAATAATTTCGCTAATTTACTCGCCCCTCCTGGCACTTTTGCTGATTAAAAACGTTTTTCTACATCAATCATTTCCGATCGAATCAGAAGTATTTTTTTTTAGAATTTAGATCTTTACTGATCTCAAAACAAACAAACAAATAAAACCGATTTATTTTTCAACTAACAGAATTTTGTTTCAATAACAACACCAGTTATTTCAACTAAAATATTTGTTGAAATCGAAAGGTATGTTGTCCTCACTAATTGACAGCATTTTTTTTTTTCAAGCAGTTAAATTAGTTGTTTCAACCATCGTTTCTGCTAATCGAAAAACAAAAATGACAGTTTAGTTAAAACAACAATCGATTAGTTGTACCAAATTTTAACCAATCGAATTCAGAAAATCAACTAATATTCTGGTTGAAATGGGATCGCGGGTGGTTCCGTGCAGGTAATTAAAAAAATCCAAAAATAACTCCTCATAGTAGATTGATCCGAGTACGGTTGGAAAGATGACCACGTTTGCAAACTTGTCCACGAGTCAACGTGGACACATGCGGGGAGTGGACGCTGGGAAGCAAATGACCACGACCGTTGTGGCGGTCCCGGTTTCGTGGAACTGAACCATCGGTTCGTTGACTCCTCTTTGTTTCCGGGCGGAGTTTTAACGAGCACGAACCCGTTCTCTTGTGTAAGCGCTTTGAATAACACTTGCACTAAATACCAAAAGTGTTAGAAAAACAACAACAAAAAATTGAACAAATGCCGAGGCCGCTCTTGTCGAACGCGCCCCGGTCAATCGCCGGAATGAGACGTGAAAGTAAATCATGATTATTCATTTTACGATTTGTTTCCGAAATTGAGCGCTGCTTATTTTCACTTTCCGCTCAATTCCCTTTCGTTTTATTTTATACGAAGATAGGAAGCGGTTTATAAGCGGGTGGTCGAATTACCAACCTAATTTAGTTGATCATGTATTGAAGGGATTTTTTCGAGGGAGGTAATGGAATGGAAATTAACTTGGATCGGTGCATGTCTGTTGACCGGTTTTTAAAAGGGGCAGTGTTGTAAGAATTCGAAAGTTGAAAGTGAATCGATTACTAATACTGCACAATGTCATAAATATTTGTCTTATAAAAGTTTATATAGGTGTTCTGAGAATGACATATATAAGTTTATCAAATGTCGTGTTTTTGCAAATGATTTAACATATTCTAAGATCCTTGCATATCCTAGTTATATTGGCCACAAATTTATGTCATTAAGGCAAAAAAATGTTTGCTAAACTGACTGAATTGACTCAAGGGATTTATTTTGCGGAAATAGTGACAATCAGTGCGGTAAAATTTTATTTTCAATCGAATAATATCAGTTGTAAATGAAATTTATGGCCACTGACCGTCAGCATATCGATACAAATTCATTTGACTTTTGCTGCCATTTTCAAGTTAAACTCTCAGAATTCATGGTACCTATCCAAGTATTAACTATCAATTTATTAGTATTATGTAATTGATATTTCAGCTATCTGGTTAGTCTTTCATCTATTATCTCGAACCAAATCGAATGTTTACATGAACCTCATCTGCAGACCGCTCTCACACTATTGAAAGAGATATTTTGTTACTTCAAGAGATCAACTGACGGTGGTTAAACTGAGCTTTGATTTGAAGAGAATCGATTGAAAAACTGAATGTTGCCCGTTCGGTACGTCAGCGAACGTTGTGTGTGTCAAAGTGTGAAGTTTACTGCAGTAGAGAGATCGTCAGTGTGTTTCACATTCGGTTTCAATTAAAATTAATGAAGTTTTAGTGCACTGGTGACAATAACCACCTGGGTTGATAGGGGAGAGTCGGCAGCTTTCGGCCACTCGTGTTTTATGCTTTATTGTTAGTAAAGTAAGTATTTTCTGTGACCTGATGACAATGTAGATTTTTGGTTTTCTAAATTTTTAATCACTAAATCGATGTGTTTTAATGTGGAACACATTTTTGTTTTCTATATAGGCGTGCAAATCAGAAACTCAAGAAAAATACACGTAGAAATGAGGTCAGGTTTTGAACAAATACAGCTCAGTCAATTTTGTATCAATTATTAATATCATGTCACCGTTTGATTGGAAATATTTCTACGTATTGATTTGAATGTTCATAGCCATGTATTTTTGATTGTATATCATTGAAATGTTGATTAATAGCTAGCAGTGTCCTATTTTGTCTGCAAAACATCTCTGACATACCGGATTTCCCTGCCATAGACGACGCTTTTGAAGGAGTAAGCGTTATATCAAAGGGAAAGCAACGCTCTGATTGGTCAATCGATGCAAAAGCGAAGCTGTTGAAAGCACGCGAATCTATAAATAGAAGCGAAGTTATAGCTAACGTTTCAGTCCTAGACAGCAAGACAAAAAGTGCCATAAAACAATTTGAAACTTTAATTGGTATGCTCTGATCTTGTGTCATGCAAGTTCGGATGAAATTCCATGTTATTTCGTTTCACCTGAGAAATTGACAACTACCCCAGGGTAAATTGGGAGTGCATAAGATTAATTTCCAATTAATATAAGATGAACCCGATTGATAATGAAAAAAAGTTTATCGCTTCAACCGAAATCGCAGAATGGTAGTAATGGTACTGAAACGTTAAAAAATAACTGCTTGCATACAAAACTTGAACAAAAGCTTGGCGAAAAGAAGCTTAAATATCGATATTCGTATCGTTAGCGTGTACAAACATATAATTGCATACATTTGGGCTATCGATGTAATTTCGTCGGCTACAAAACAAATACAAATCACGACAAATAGAGTCTATATTCTGAGTTCGCGTGTTCGGTTTGGTTCCTAATAATGATCAATCTAACCAGTCTCTCGTGCATTTACGAATTCAAGTGTGACGATTGATTAAACTATTTGATTGTAGATCATTAGAAATTTTGGTTGCCTTGTTCCACATCAACGGCTCGAACAACCTCATGGGGCTGATCCTTGTAGTTTTTCGGAGAATAATGAAATTAAGAATCAGGAAATATGATTTTATAGATTAAATTACAATTCAAATGTCATAAACAATGTTTCATAAATAAAGATCGTAGAATGCACAATCAGGCATGTTTTAATCCACCTAGTGGTGGAGAGATTTGAAGATTTGTGTTGCATAATACTACTACATTGATACAGTACATTTGAAACTATTCAATCATGTGAAAAAGTGAATGAGATCCATTTTCTTTGGGTATGGACTAACATAACCTTCTCAATTTGTAAATAGTTATGTCAAGTTAATAAGAATTTTTCTTTATTTTGCACCAATTTTCACTAGTCATTTTTTCAAGTAATTGCATAAACTTTCTATATGAGAGAGGCAAGAGTTTTAAAGAAAAGAATCGTTATCATGACTTTGTGATAATTCTAAAAAATAGGTACAAATTGAATAAAAGATTTACATATTTTTTACCTGAAAAATGTAGTTTCAAATGTGGCAACCATGCAAAGCACGCTGCGAACGGTGGTGTTTTCTTCTTCCATACCAGCACGTACCGGTTTTACATCGTCATTTAGGATGACGGTTTGAATGTTTTGACACTCATCGCCCTATAATTTCGCAACCAGATGTCGGATCTGCATGAAATTGCACACTATCTTTTAAGATAATGTAAGCTATAATTGGAATAATGATTTTTGCAAATCGGTTTAATCGTTGCTGAGAAATTGGAGTGAACTCCGTTTTTGGAGTATTTCTTCACTATTATCGATGCTTTTAGAACCGGACTAGTAGTCCCAAAGTTGATTTATATGTCCTCCAATTAACAAGATCTGCCAACTAGATGAATTTACCAGTAAGTTTAATAAAAATGTGCACCTCGTTTCACCTGGTACCGGGTTGGCGATTCAATACATAGGGCGCTGGTCTTACAAACCAGTTGTCGTATGTTCGAGCTCCGACCTGGAAGGATTCGTAGTGTTAGTAGAATCGTAGCACTAGCCATACAATGGTTCTGTACACTCTGAATCGGCTGCGAAGTCTGTTTAAACAGAAGGTCAAATTCCGCTACAGGAATGTAATACCAAGGCTCTTTCCTCGTTTGGTCATCATTTGTGAAGAAATACTCATGAAATTGAAATTTTTTCGCTTATCTTGGTGTTAAAGCAGAACCGGAAGTCGGATCCGGATCAACTTTTCAGGGACTTTTTAAAGATTTTAAGAACTTATATATGCTTCTTAGTTTGTGAAAATCGGTTAAGAAATTTTCGAGAAATTTGAGTGCGCATCTTTTCATAATTTTGCGCATATTTCCTTGTAATTCCGGAACCAGGAATCGGATTCAAATAAAACTCAGGAGCTTTGTATGGGAGTGTATGACGTTTAATTTGGAGTTAAGTTTGTGAAAATCGGTTCAGTCATCTCTGAGAAAATCGAGTAACATTATTTGTCACATATACACACGGACATTTTGTGATCTCGACGAACTGAATCGAATGGTAAATGAATCTCGGCCCTCCGGGCGTCGGTTTTCACTGTGAAGAAAGGCAAACATATTTTTGAAATTGACATTTTTACACTAAGCACCCTATCTCCGAAACCAGGCGTTTAATACCGATTCGAGCTTTAAGCCATAATTGCAGGCTCCCAAAACTAAGTGATCAGTGGCGATGATTGATTTTTACAATATTTAATTATTTTCCATTTATATTTTGATATATGGAGAAATAATGAGAAATCTGGAATTTGTTGGAGAAATAAAGCAAACTCCGTTATCAAGATTTGTTACTTACATTTAAGTGTATTCGTTCAACCAACAGTCCATTGATAAGGATTTTGTTTAGTTTTTGCCACTCTCCGATTGACAAGCAACCCGTTTTCTTCCTTTATCTATCGTAGTCATAACTTCATTGTGTAACTCGCATCGAATTAGTTGCTTTTCTATTTCCTATCCCAAAATGACGCAAAGCTACCGGACCGGAAAAAGTTGCCACTTCACATGTCCAAGCAGACCCACTCACTGTCGATTTCTCGATTATGTGAATGGTTTCACTTAGTCCGAGTGACGTATTAGCCAGTCTATTTTTATTCCGATAGTATCCTCTATGAGTAACTTTTTACGGACTTTTTTTCTTCCAGACTTGGCACTTCGTTTGCAAGAGCACGACGTTAAACAGCTTCCGGACGATTAAGTCAATCGCAGTTAGTTCGACTAATGGATAGTTACGGTTCATTGCATGTCCGTGTGTTTTCGTGGCATGATGCTACATTTAGTCTCTCGTTATTCGGAGCAATTAAGATTAATGATTTCTGGCAACTGTTCTACGCGTTCTTCCATTCTTTTATTCAATCAATTTATCGAGATTTCCACAGGGTGTTGTTGTTCTTGTCTGATGGGAATTAATTTACGTACACGATGTTTTTATTACATTCATTACAGTTATGAAGTTATTACAGCTCTCACAGCTTTGTTAATAACAAGCTATTCAAATAAAACTTTTTTTTAAACGCCTGCTTCCACTTCATATTACATAACGAGTTCAGAATGAAGTATCCTAAATGACACATATTATTTATTACCTTCTCATAACAGGTTGCGGAGAGCGGAACGATGCCTCACGGATAGTTGGCGGTCAGCCGACGGGGATCAACGAGTTCCCCTGGATGGCCCGGTTGAGCTACTTCAACCGGTTCTACTGCGGCGGCATGCTGATCAACGATCGTTACGTGCTAACTGCGGCCCACTGCGTTAAAGGGTAAATTTGTTCTGCTTTGGATGTTCACGAAATCACGCTTTCCCCTATTCTCGCAGCTTCATGTGGTTCCTGATCAAGGTCACTTTTGGCGAGCACAACCGCTGTGACGCATCGGTGCGCCCGGAAACTCGCTTCGTGTTGCGAGCCATCGCACAAAAGTTCAGTTTTCTCAACTTCGACAACGACATCGCCCTGCTGCGGCTGAACGATCGTGTTCCGATAACCGATTTCATTCGGCCGATTTGTTTGCCCTCGGATCCATGTGAGTATTTTGTTTTTGTTTGATGGAAAATTGATTTCAAGTTGTTCAGTACAACTGCTCTCCAGAAGAGCAGATCTGGTAGGGAACTGAAACAAATCAATTTCTCCGATTTCTTCACATTGAATTGAGTCAGACAGATTTATTACGTGCAGACCGAGAGAGCCACTCACGAATCGCGAAAAGTGCGAAAAGTAAACAATATGAGGATTGTGTTACAAGGCGGAATGGGTTTTGGAATGGGACTTCCCTACATGAGCATCATGTCGTGTGCTCAATCTTCGAAGATGGCTGTCAGACAGAATTGAGTAATGGGTCGTAAAACTGGATAATAAATTATCCATGTGAGGACTTTTGCTTCTCATGTCAGGTATGTGTCATTGTGCATTTGAACTGTTATCCGTATTGATTACTAATGTCAACCGTTGATGAAAAACGTGAAAATAGTTGCTTAGCGGCACCGAAACCACTTTACGAAACAACATAAAAACTGATTTTACATACACAACTGTGTTCAAAATGAACTGTTTATTCCATAATTTTTCACTAAATGACGGTAAGAAAAACTATAATAGAAACAACTCAACAACGGCTTTGAGTAGAACCGTAAAGTTTAAAAAGCAAGGAAATCTTCAAGTTTCTATTTTTCTGATTTTGATTGGTTGATATTTGATGCAACTAAACGGTGGTAGTTCTCTCTAAACTGTTAATTTCATATTTTAAATATTTTCCATGGAATCATATTGATAGTCTAGATTGGCAGCAGTCGTGATCGTTCCGGATCATTTTGGACATTATCAGTGTGCGTAGGGTGGCTCGATATAGAAAATAGTAAGTTTTGGATCTTTTGCAAATTTCATGCAATAGCAAATAGAATTAAGTAATTTCAGGTATTTTCAACGAGATTGTTTAAATTTGATGTTCTATTGATTGTTGAATCAATAGCAGTTCAACTTGGATAATTTGAGACATTTTCAGAGAGCGTAGAGTGGCGAAATTTGAAAATTTGGATTTTTTTACTAATTCGATGATTTATTAAATAGTAAAAAATCTTTGGAAATTATCTGCCACCGTAGGGTTTTTCTATTTGAAAAATTGTAAAATTTTTGACTAATACCAATTCGATGGTTTGTTGATTATTGGATCAATAGCAGTTCGAATTGAATAATTTTGTGCATTTTCGGTGAGTGTAGGATGGCGCAATATGAAAACTTGTAAGTATTTTGACTTTTGCTGATAAAATGTTTCATTTAATAGTGTATTAATAACAATTACAAAATGGTTCTATCTGTATAATGGTAAAGCTTTTGACTAATGTCAATTCGATGCTCTATTGATTGATGAATTAATAGCAGTTCAAATAAGATGATTTTTATGATGATGATAAGAACATTTTCAGCGATCGTAGGGGGGTTTAATATAAAAATTTGAAAATATTTTGATTTTTGGTATTTTAATGTTCAATAGATGAGCGAATCAGTAGCAGGTACAATTGATGATTTTGGACGTTTCTAGCGAGCGAGCGACGTTTGTTAATTTTGGATATTCTCAGCGAGCGCTGAATGTCTTAATATAGATATAATATAATTGTAATTTTTAAACTATTTACAATTTCATGCCAGCAGTAAAGCGGGAACCGAGCATCAATGCTTTATACATATTTGTTTAGAAATGTTTTCCTAGCAAAAATATGCAAAAGCTGTTCATTCGGTTTATGGTAAAGTTCGCTTGCTGTTCGGCGGAGCAATATGTACCAAACTATTCAGTTGGCAGACCATCGGCGAAGGTCAATTGAGCTCTATTCGATGCGTAGTTTTATTATTTATGGTTCGATGAAATGCCTACCTACAGCATCAAAACTAAATTCTATTTCAGTTTATGAGCAAAGCAATAGCGCGTTAAAAATTACAATCAAAATCACAGGCACTTCGACGATTTGCATGTTTAAATCCGATGGTTCACCACCACTACTATTTATATATTAATCACTAAAGCTTCCGATTTGGAAAAATAGTTCACAATTTCTCATATAAAGCTGCCTTACCACCGAAAAAAGGCTTAAAATTCTAATAATCCAATTGCTATCTATTAAACATTGAATTAGCAAAAGGTAAAGTATTCCCAAATTTTTATATTAAGCCATTCCACGCCCACAAGATATGTATAAAATTATTCTATTCGAATTTAATTCATTCATCAATCAATAAAGCATCGGATCTGCAAACTCAAATACTAACATTTTTCAAATAGGACCACACTACGCTCGCTGTAAATTGGAAATCCTATTGGAACTGCTATTGATTCACCAATTAATAGGACATTGAATCGACATCAGTCAAAAATTTTAAAATTTTCCAAATTGCACCACCACCACCCATAGCTCGTCGAAAATGTCCAAAATTATCAAATTTACATTGTTCTTGATTCACTATTAAATGGAACATGAAATCAGCAAAAGTCTAAAATATGCAAATTTTTATATTGCACCACTCTACGCTCGATAAAAATGTAAAAAATTATTTCCAGAATCAACAGACCATCGAATTAGTCTAAGATACAATTTTTGTCGATTTTTTAAATAGAACCACCCTGCGGTCGCTGAAAATGTCCAAAATTGCTAAATTTTAATTGCTTTTGAATCAATATTTAATAAAACATCAAATCAGTAAAAATCAAAAAAATTACAAATTTTCATATTGCGCCACCCCCGCTCGCTGAAAATGTAATAAATTATCCAATTCGAACTGCTATTAATTCACTAATCAATAGAGCATCGAAATGAGATTAGTCAAAAAATTTTCTATTTTCCATATACAGGCACCCTACGCTCGTTGTAAATGCCCAAAATTACTCAATTTTAATTGCTATTGACTCACCAATTTATTCAATATCGAATTTGCAAATGTTAAAACATTTTCAATTTATCATATTGAGCCACCCTACGCTCGCTGGAAATGTACAGAATTACCATTCTCTGCTAAGCTACCCAAAAACTGAAACGTCCAGCCGCAGCTGACAAAGTTCGGTTCAACCGAAGCAACAGCCTATAGTACTTGAATCGGATGTTCATAAACATACTAGTAACGATAGGCTCACAAACTAAAGCATCGGTTCTTTCACCATCAGCATCGCTTCTTGGTTCGGCGATGCTTGCTCGAACGATGGCTTTTTGGTTCGGAACGAACACGTTTGGCGTGTTCGGAATCGATGCTTTACCACCACTGCATAGAACTTAATCGCGAATATTTTTAATTGAGTTCAACGCAGCAACATCATCGGAAATATGGTCAGCATTTTAAAATAAAATTTTCAGCAGTATGAGATAACCACAAACATCTCAAAATTGAAGTTTTCTAAGTTGTTTGGTATGAACGAGCATTAAGGTGAAATTCAGTGCGTAAATATTCAACCGCATGAATTGAACGAAACATCGCATAAAGTGTACAGTGCAAAGCCGGCACATAGAAACACGGAATAATTCCAATCAGTTTTTGAAGGAATTTCTTATGAATTTTTGAAGGAATTATAGATACTTTTTGTTCACACATGGCGGTTTAGAGATATTATTTGATGTTGAATTATGGAGACGTATTTGTAATTTATGTCAGTAAGTTATTAGAATCAATATCATATTAATTCCTAACTGCAATTGAGAAATCCTGAATGGCCACATACAATTTATTGTGAACATTTAGGGGTTTTGTTTGTTTTGTTTTTGTATTTTTTTTATATCATTTATTTTACGCCGGGCTTAACCATTTTGGTCGTTCACCGGGGCCATATTTTGTTTCTATTTCTTCGCGTTTCGCCTTCGGCTCATCAGTGCTTAAAGCAGTTCAAATTGAACTGCCATCTCGTCCCTAGCAGTTCAACTTAAACCGCTAAGCAGATGCAAAGTGCTTTAAGCACTGATGAGCCGAAGGCGAAACGCGAAGGAATTTATTGTGGTTTTCTCAAATTCAAATAAATTTATGAATGAATTTAAACATTGAATTTTTTATTTAATCGGTCTTGTCTTCTACACAACCCAGTAATTTTTGCACTCGTATGTTCTGCCTTATAATTGTACCGTTACAATTACGCCAGTGAAGTGTTTAACATTTGCAAGATTTACACATATCAGTTTTATCCGTATTCACGTCATCTAGTTATGTCCCTGACATCACCCATTACCCCGCCTTTTTCAGTATGACTGTTGCGGCAAAGAGAGGCATAGTACATACTGCCTATTACAATCAAGCTAAACATGCTTGGTCTGTAGCGTAAGACGACCAAAAAACGTCGAATGCACAGCCAGATATATAAGTTCTAGGGGGCCCTTAATGAGCGGGTAGTGTGTAACACTTTTGAAAAATCATTTATTATTTTCTTTATATTTTCGTATAGTAAAACATTTGAAGAATTTTCTGGGAAATTTTCAAGCCTATTGGAACGAAACTCTGGAAGTTGTGGACCTTTATTTTTGGCTATCTCATTCTACGAAGAAGCAAGAGTTCGGCGCACATGCCCAAGATTTCTACTTCGATTGACTTCAAAACTTTACAAAACATTCTTGAAATGTTTCGTTGTAATAAATTATAAAAGAAAAAATATATGATTTTTTGAAAATGTTAGACCCTGCGGGCTCCCTGGAATAATTAATTGTTTTCATTGGTTTTGTAGACAAAAACCTTTAAACGCGTTTTCCTCGGAAGCACGTTTTGAAAGTCCGTGTCCATCGTCATTCAAAAACTACTGCACCAATTTTTTTTTTAAATTTTGCACACACTTTCTACATACAAAAAACCAAACCCCAACGTTTTCCTTTCTGTTGTTTGTTACTTTGGGGAGCTACATAATGGCGGATTTTTTCGTGAAAAATCGTAGTTTTCACTTTGAACAACCACCAAAAATTTTAAAAATTAAAAAAAAAAATCAAACAGAAACGTTGGGGTCTAGAAAAACTTCTACTTTAACTATGCTGCGTTCATTTATTTATTTATTTATTTTTCTCTAATTCATCCGACAATAAAAGGTCTTAATGAATATAATGTAGTCAAGTTATAAAATAGTGGAACGTAACACTTTCTGCGCAAATTTATGTGTAGGTTCGCCGAAATCGAAGAGATGTTCAACAGTCCCAAATGTTCTGATGCATGCTGTTATCGGTTCATAGAATCCAAACGTCGTTCGGTGAAATCTCGGTTGAAGTAAACCAGTAGAACGTAGCGATCGTTGTGAAGCACGGAAATCAAAACTCGATAAAAGCTTCGAAGAGTCAATATCGCCGTTTACTATTTTCGCAACAATAATTGCTTGCTGAATTTTTCTGCGCCGTTCCAGTGTGTCCAAACCAATCAGACGGCAGCGATCGGGATACGGTGGAAGATCTAGCGGATTTTGCCAGGGTAGATTCCTTAGAGCGAATCGAACAAATCTTTTCTGCACACGTTCAATTCGTAAACTCCAAGCTAGTTGATACGGACTCCAAACTATGCTAGCATTTTCAAGTATAGGCCGAACTAGCGAGCAGTATAATGCCTTCAAACAATATGGATCCTTAAAATCACGTCCGATCTTAGCAATAAATCCTAATTGTCGAGTCGCTTTTGTAATTAATGTGGAACGATGTAAATTAAAAGTTAGTTTGGAATCCAACAAAACACCAAGGTCATTAACACGATCAACTCTTTGAAGCGTTTGTCCGTCAATTTTATAGTAAAAAAGTAATGGATTCAAAATTCGGTGGTATGTTATGACCTGACATTTTGCTATGCTGACTATAAGCCAGTTCCTTCGACACCAGGTAACAAATTCATCCAGAAGCTTTTGAAGACGCACGCAGTCGTCAATAGAGCGTACCTCAAGGTAAAGTTTCAAATCGTCGGCGTAAACTAATTTGCAGCCACTATCGAGCAGCAAAATAGCGTCATTAAAAAACAGCGAGAACAGAAGTGGACCCAAGTTGCTGCCTTGAGGTACACCAGATATGTTCGAGAACGAGGATGACATACAGGAATCAAGCTTGACTCGTAAGACTCTACCACTTAAGTAAGAACAAAGCCAGTCAATGAACTTTTGTGTTGCGCCCAGACGCGATAACTTGCACAAAAGAATACGGTGATCAATTCGATCGAATGCCGCTTTTAGATCAGTATATACGGCATCAATTTGTACTTTTTCCTCCAAACGTGAAATACAGGTCGAGGTAAAATCCAGAAGATTAGTACTGACCGAACGCCCGGGCATAAAGCCGTGTTGATCAACTGAGATGTAATGTTTTGTACGAGAGAACAACTCTTTGCTCACTATTATTTCGAAGAGTTTTGATGCAGCAGACAAATTCGTTATACCACGGTAATTCCTTACATTATTACGATCACCGGTTTTGTACACGGGAAACATATAAGACTGCTTCCAAATTGTCGGGAAGATTCCTTCCTCAAATGATCTGTTGAATATCAAGCAGAGAGGAACGGCTAAAACAGTTGCACAGTTGCTGTAGACTGCTGCTGGTATACCATCAGGCCCGATCGAGAATGAACGTTTCAATTTCTTTGCCGCTGCAACAACCATATCAGGAGTAATATCGAAAGTGTCGATGTGCACTAAGTTCTCAGGAACATCCAACGCTGCAACCTTAGCTTCGATATCAGAGGCAGTATTTCCAGCAAATACCGAAGCAAAGAACTTTGCAAACAAGTCGCAAGTCTCCAATGTTGATTTGGATACAACACCATCGTAACAAACAGATGAAGGAACTGATGAAGATTTACGTTTAGAATTCACAAAATTCCAAAAATTTTTGGGATTCCGGCGAAGATCAGTTTGTACCCGCATAACGTAGGCTTTGTATAACCCCGCATTCAACCTACGATAGTTTTCACTAGAACTTTTGAACATTCGTAGTGTTTCAGAGCTATGCCATCGACGATGTTTACGCTGCCAAACATTGCGAACCCGTTTTAATTCACGCAACCTTACTGTGGACCAAGGAGGATTGATGGGCCGTTTAACGAATGGTAAATTTGAGCTAAACCATTGAAGTAACGCATCGCAGAAAACGCTTGCCATTTCATTAACATTATCGATCCCTTGTAAATATGTCCAATCAACATTCCGCAAATGTTCTAGTAAAGCAGTAAAATTAGTTTTACGATAATTTAACATCCTCGATTCATGAATAGGCTCCGATTGCCGTGAATTGTTCACACAGTCAACTGGCACCGAAACAACTAGAGGCGGATGATGCGGGTCGACGGGTAACAGAGGAGCAACACTACGCTCAACGACTAATTGACGCTCTGAAGAGCAAAAAATTAGATCGAGTACTCGCCCGAGATGGTTTCTTTGTTGATTCGCTTGACAAAGATTCAAATAATCCATTCCATCGATCAGTGCCGTACTTGCAGCGGGTAGCAAAGAGGAACAGATGAAATGTTCTTCCTCATGCCGTTGATTCCATACAATCCGGGGCTGGTTGAAATCGCCGCACACTAAAATAATATCATTAGCAGAACCTTTACTGCACAGCTCAGAAACAGTTGAAACGTGTGCATCTATCAAATCGACGTTTTTGCTTTTATCAGGAGGAATGTATATACCGCATAGAAACAATTTTATTCCACGTACGGTAGCGCTAGCACACACTTGTTCAATAGAGTGTCCATTCCGCGTTTCGATGATAGAGCTGGCATATTTTTGTGAGATGGCAATTAATACGCCACCAAATGTTGATTTCTCACTATTTGCTGAGCTGCGATCGCAGCGGAAGACGTTGAAGGAGTTCCCAAACAGCTGCTGGGAGTTGATACGGTCGTCGAGTCCAGTCTCAGTTAAAATGATTATGTCAAAATTACAATCAGCTGTTGTCAAGAAAATTTCGTCGATTTTTGTCCTCAAGCCACGAACATTTTGGTAGTACACCCATATTTGTGCCTCGTCTTGTTCCTCATGCTGCAACGCGGGATCATTTAGTGTAGTGAAAGAAAAATCAGTTGGAAAATACTCGCCTCTGGTGGAAACCCGAAGGTTTCCACCGTCCACAGTACAGCGCACGGAAATAGATTTATTTAATAACTCTCCGAACTGGTGGGAAGTACACGGCGATCTAAGTTTTTTGGCAGATGCACGAATTCCCGGAACAAGATTCCGACGGGCCAAGATGATGGGTCCAATGCTTTAGTTTTTAAGCCAGGCTCCAATCCAATTTTAAATGATATAAACGAAAAGCCGGTAACATCCTGCCCTTTTGGCACAAGCCGAACTAGATCCATTGGTTCTGTTACATCCAAGCAGCGAGAAATAATTTTCCGTACGTCGTCGTCCGTGATCAATGGATTGAGGCCAGAGAGGTAAAGCCAAAACCTATCGGCATTTTTTGCAACATTACGTACCGACAGATCGCTTAAATCGATCTGATTGGTACCACAATCGGTAGGAGCTTGAACGTTATTATTTCCTTCTGTTCGGCGACGCTTTGCACCCCTTGGTGTTGCTGAGTTTAGCGTTGGCCATCTAGGCTGAGCAGACGACATACCGTCAATTTTTTTATTTAATGCAATTACGGCTTCTGAAAGCTGCTGGACTTGCGCAGGCAATTGGACTAAATCGCTATGCGAGTCCGGCGACACTGTTGGTGCTTGTTGAGTCTCAGTAATATAGGTGCGAATGCTTCGACCATTTAACTCTTCTCTGCAAGCGGTACACAAGAGAATAAGCTTACCTTGGGTAAAGGCATCTCGCAAACCTCTAGTGTTTATGCCACAACAGTTTTGGCTGATGTGCAAGTAGGCATCACAGAAGCCGCAGCGCATCGGTTCGATGTCGTTCACATCGAGTTTACATTCGCCGCATTGTTTTTTATCCATCTTGTTGTCTCCACTGCTTCGTGATACACGGATGGTAGATAGCGAGACAGTAAGAACTTAACGAAGCCAGATACAGATGATAACAATGAAGTTGCTTGGCGCGTAAACGAAAACAAATAACCAGGCACTTTATCAAAAATGACACTGGGATTTCTGGCTAGATACAACACAACCAGGTGGTATTTCACGCTAGGATTGTTCCGAAGAGTCTTCCAATAACGATTCACGGGTTCTCGGTTCCGAAACGAGAGTTTAACAACGATAATTTTGAAATACTTTTTGCGCTCAACAATAGTAAACAAACTCAAACTTAACGAAACAAATATAACATTTTCATTCATTTATTCACTTCTGATTAGTCTGCGCTGAGATACAGTGGACACCGCAAATCGTGATTTTTAAGAAGCGTTCTCGAAACAACCTTTTTGGACGAAAAAATTACAAAATGTTGTTCGAATGATGCTTTTTATCATGCAAAACATTTGAATTTATTTTGTTGAACGATAATTCTGGAAAAAAAAATCACAAAAATGATGATTTTTTTCATCGTTTAGACGATGCCTTTCACTCAGCCCACCTGGGTTCGATTCCCAACTCCGCACATAGGGTCAGAAAATTTGTCTGGCTTGAAGAGGCGAATGACATTATCTTGAAAACCTCTATAATCAAAACAAGAAAAAATATTTATGATTATCTTCATAACACAACTTTGAACTGAATACATTTGCAAGTCACCGTTTCGCACGTAAATGGAGATTCCAGTATGCATACGACCCGTCGATGAATCAATTCATGTTTTAAGTAATACTGTCGAATCAAGTTAAATGTGGCAAATCCATTAACAAATCACAAAGATATAAGCGCTTCAAATTAGGTCCGAAGAATCTATCGCCGAAAGTTCTGAATTGGCCTGCTAGTTCCCGTAGAATCAACAGCTGATTGGGATTCAATATACTCAAACGAACACGATGTGTAGTGACGAAAAAAGACATACACACAAACGCAACTATCAAGTGAGCGAATGAATATAACTCAGTTCTGTCATCCACTTCCAACACAAGCTACTTGTTTCTTTACAGGCAACCAGCAGCGACTGAGGACTGACATAATAAAATGGCATTTATTTATAGATTCCTCTTTGTGGCAAATTTTACTTTTGCTTAGCGGTTCAAATTGAACTGTTTAAGTTTGCACTAAGTAGTTCAATTTGAACTGCTCTGCACTGACGAGTCATGCCACCTAGCAGACCAACATTTTAGAGGAAAGCATGATAATGGCTTGAAAACAGGGAAAACGAGACATATCTTTTCGAATCGATGAGTAGAAATATTTCCAAGCAGTAGGTGTAATGCAATCGGTTAAAATGGCAAGTGCTGTTCAAAACCAGACCACTGTTTGGATGGTTTGTTTAGTTTCTGTATTTTGAATTAGCAAGTAATTAAAAACTGTATATGCATTTCCTCAATCATGAAAAAACCCACCACAACAGTTTCTGTAATGTTCTTTAGAGAAAAAATGAGAAGTTTCTAACATTTGGCATCAGAGATGGCATTTCACCAGAGAGATACACGCTAGAGTCAGATTTTTGCCACACCGAGGATGCAAAAAACGAAGCACCGCACAAAGAGGAAAGCGCACTTTTTCTCAGTGTCGAATAGACAGCATTTGAGTGTGTGCTTGTTGTTAAAGCAGCTGGCGCGAGTGAAACACATTCTCTTCGCATGAATCGCTCACACGCGCTCTCGTCTAAATACACCCAAGTGACCACTGGCGCGTGATGGTGAGCGAACACTTCTGTGAACTTCAATTAATAGAGAGTAGATCTGGCCTTGCTATGAAAAATTTGCAAGGAAAACCGAAAATTTTACGATAAATTGTTTTATTTTGCTGATTTTGCGTGTCCACGCTTCATCTACGAAAACCATACAGCAGAGTGCTCACCGGCGTGTACACCTCTGTGAAAGTATCTGCATCCACCTCAGAGAATTTATTAGCTAATGCTCTAGCACTTTGGTGCGATTCAGTGGAAGAGGTAAAAGGAAATAAACAAACGCACTCATGATGCGTTTACACTTTACACAACAGTGATGTATAAATGTGAAAGAGAAGAGCTCTCGTTGAAGTTGTCAGTGCGCGGGGAGAAATTTTGCTTGCTCTTCGTCACACAGAGGAGATAGACATCTCTGTTTGGCATAGTACCGTTTGGCATAACGCTGTTTGGCATAATGGTTATTTGGCATAACAGTTATTTGGCATAATGGTCTTTTGGCATAATGGTCATTTGGCATAATCCCATTTGGCATAATGCCATTTTGTGTTTCGATCTATTGATGTTGTGCAAGGAAAACTCGAACGAAATATGTGAATTTTATATCCGGTCCAAATATTTCGATAATATTAGGTGGAATAGCATCATTATATATAATTTTTAAAATTCTGCAGTAAATCATTTTATACTAGCAACTCACTTAGTGCTAGCACAATATTCTGTTCGTCATAGATGATTCAGGTCGAGACGGCCGAAGGCCGCGAGTGCGCCGGCGACCCGCCGTCGGAAGCGCCGGCCACTGCGGGGGGGGGGGGGGGGGGGCAGCGCCCCCGCAGAAATCACCTCTGTCTAGTTGCGGGCGTTTGCCCGGATCACCCAAAGCTAGGAGCTATCCCTTAGTTAAGCGAACGAGCGGCAGCGAGGTCGGACAGCAGGTCATTAAAAACGATGCGGCGTAGCCGCATTAGACCTTTCCAAATTGCACTAAATTAGAACAATTTCTATTAAGCAGCATGTTCATCTGTTATGCCAAATGACTGTTATGCCAAATAACCATTATGCCAAATAACCATTATGCCAAACAGCGTTATGCCAAACGGTATTATGCCAAACGACTTTATGCCAAACGTAGTAGCCCCCCTCGAAATCATGAGTTTGTATTTCTCAAATTAAGATGAAATGTAGTTCCAAAAAATGCGAGCATAAAGATAACCGCTTGAGCCGAACGAATCGTCGCACAAAGCATAACAGACAAAACAGACACATAGAAACCAGGAATATTTTCAGTGATTGAGCGCAGTGGGCTTAGTTAACGTATTGTGGGTTTGTAAAATCTAATTGATTTGTAAAGAATTTGTGAATACCTCACAGTGAATTTATCCTAATGCAAACTTTATTGATATTGATTACTATTACACTAGAACTATGAACTATTAGTATGTATAATTAACTAACATGCTAACAATATATACGCTAGAGTTCAGTAGCAAGTATAGATTCTCAATCTAAAGAACGATTGAAAATAAGAAAACATTGAAGTATTTTCGGAATCTTTACCAGTACCAAAGAGTAATTAACTCCAAGAGAACTGTTGAACTTCATTATCGAATAAAAAACTGATGAAATAAGAAATTACTAAACATTCACTAGCGAACGAAAATGCAACAAATAAATACATTTTCCATAAACGTTTATATTTTTAAATTGTAATTCTGGCACCAGATTATATGAATTTTGTATGTTTCAATGTTCTAAATGAACGATAATACCTGGTTCGTATTCATTCCATTCAGTAGCCTGTCTAGGATTAATTTTTAGTTTTGATACAATCTGAAGTAATATCTATTATATGATACCAAACAACAAACATAAGTGTTTTTGGATTTTCGAATAATGGATGAAAAACGTGACGCGTGGTACATTCAACCTTAATATTATGATCATGTAAAAGATATCAAAAGAAGCTGCCAATCCGTTAATTTTGTTAAATTCTTGAATTTTCATAGAGTTTTAATTGAGATACTCAATAAAAAATGAAAATTTCTCAATTGAAAATCGTGAATGTTTTTCATATTACAAAGGTTGATAACGAATTAAGATTATTAGAATTTAGAATGAAATATGCACATACAAACAAACTTGGTGAAAGTAGACACTTAAAAATACGAACTTGAAAAAGTTTCACTAAAAACCTTTTTTTACTCAGAATCGCTGTGACATTAAATACTACTGAAAATCCTCTCCACAAGTATTTCTTTCCATTAGTAGATAGTGATATAAAATCTAATATACAGGTACAATTACCCTATCGATGATTTTGTTAACTTCACTACAGTGACACATATTAAGCTCATTCGTCTCGTTTGACAATTCCACGCACGCACAAAGCGCCTTCATAGTCTTTCTGTCTCTTTCAAACCGAACCGTGGCACCAGCGTATATCTTCAACATTTCTTTCGACATTTACTAAAATTTACTGACAGTATATGATTGTTTATTAATTTTGCTTTCCTTTCAGCGCAATCCTACGTGGGAATGAACGGCACCGTGACGGGCTGGGGCACGCTGAAGGAAGACGGCAAACCGTCGTGTGTGCTGCAGGAAGCCGATGTACCGGTCCTTTCGAACGAGGTGTGCAGCTCCAAAACGAACTACACCGCATCGATGATCACCGACAACATGATGTGTGCCGGTTATCTGGGCGTCGGTGGTCGTGATTCCTGTCAGGGCGATTCCGGTGGTCCGCTGATATCGGCAAGGTCCGACAAACGGTACGAACTGATCGGTGTGGTTTCGTGGGGAAATGGTTGTGCACGGCCGTACTATCCGGGAGTTTACACCAGAGTGACGCAGTACCTAGAATGGATTAGGGAAAACTCCAAAGATGGCTGTTTTTGTAACGAATGAGCATCGATCGGTGGAAGTGACGGAATAAAGCAACTGCTTGTAGAGCAACAGGAAATCCGAAAATATTCGTTTGACTGCCGAAAATTATATTCTAAATGGGTGTCATCGACTCGAGCAAAATAACAGGAATAAATAAACATACAGTTAATCAAAATTAGGTGAGCTGATACTTCGTGAAATTTGCATTCACAACGCAACCGTGGAGCCCTAGTCTCGACCGAAACGGATCGCTTTTCCTGAAACCGCTCAAAGATTTGTTACGTGTAACCGATATGCGAGCTATAATTACGACTTAGAGAAACGAAACAACTGATAAACAAGCAACACAAAACAAGACTTGAGAGAAGGAAGCAAAATAATACAGTGTTAATTTTAAGCAATAAGTAACCGAATTAATTTATAGAACCAACGTGTATGAATAAAGTAAAACACGCAAACTAAGCAATTGTTTTTGCTTCGTTCCCTTTCCGATTCCGTAGCGTAGTGATGCTCCACAAACCGAACGAAACAATCCCGTTGATGACATCGTTTCGAGACTGGAATAAATTGGTTCCAGCACCATGAAGGAACAGATATTATTATGTTTCATGGCGACCTGTTTATGCTAGTCGCTACTCTCACGGTGGTCGGGCGTATCGTGGGGTTATCAGGTTGGGGCCTATAATTTTTGAATCGCTTACATGCTACCGCATTCTACTCCGTGTGAAACCGTTGGGTGGCGTTGGTTGGAATAGAAGTCGAAAGCTTTCGACTTCAGCACGTACTTACTACAAGAGCAGGATTTAGAATCAATTATCGTATGTGAGTTGGCAAGGCTTTCATTTATTTACACTGAAAACATTACGATCCTAGCAGGGGTGCTGTTATCGAAAAATCATATGAGTAAGAATATAACCGAATGTTTCGATGTCATCGCGTTCTTTTCAGGTAATAAAATATTGGGAACTGAGTACAAGGCGTCTGCTAGTCTACATAATCCGGAAGGAAAAAAAATGAATCTCATAGCAATGCTGGACTGGTAGTAAGTTTTCTTCATGTTATGTCTTTTTCCTGATGTTTTTTTTTGTGTCAGTGAAAGATGTTATTTGCTGCCGGAAGCATTGACGTTGGTCGATAGGTTTTACTTCATTTGAGCATGACGTTGAGCGTTTTACATGTTGGTACATGTGCTTCCTATTGATTATCGCATAAATTTTTGCATTTTTTTTTAGGAAATCCGTTTTATGAGTAATCATTAGGATGATGTTCGTATTGACCATATATATATTGATTAATAAAGCTTTTCAAGCTGGAAATGGAAGAGGATAAATTTCTTGCCTTGCCTAGAAAAAGCAAGAGACTAGAGATGGTCGGGTATCGGGTATTTTACCCGAAACCCGACCCGTACCCGTACCCGACGGGTTTTTGGTCGGGTACGGGTAAAAATTTTTATTTTCGATCGGGTACGGGTCGGGTACGGGTAAAAAAAATTTACTGCTTACTCGGGTACGGGTCGGGTCGGGTAAAAAAATTTACTACTCACTCGGGTACGGGTCGGGTACGGGTAAATTTTTTTTTCTGATCGATTACCCGAGCATTTGTACTTCACATAAATATGTTTACACGTTGACGAGAATTTTTTATTGCAAAACAGTTGTTCCGAAAAATAAACAATTTGATTCAAGGGGTTTTGACATTCGCGCCTAGAACCAGACCTGAAAACTGGCATCTTTTTCCAGAAAAAAACATTTCTTTTCTTCATTTAAAAAAAACGATCAATCATAGTTACGTGAAAAGTTATGTGAATATTTTCCACCCTACTTTTTTATAACATATTTAATAAGATACACTGCCTTAGCTCTAAGATGTTGCGGTCAGACCCTACTTTCCACGTAGGTTTTAATGGACTCCCATTTTTTTTGTTACAATTATAGAGGCTTTAACATTAATGTCATTCACCTCTTCGGGCCAGAAAAACTTTCTGACCCTATGTGCGGGGTTGGGAATCGAACCCAGGCGGGCTCCCATTTTAAAGCTGTTTAATGCACAATCCAGTAAAAATTATTTGATTAATATATAAAATGTAGTGTAGTACTCATATCACATTCAGATACCAGAAAACTGTTATTTTAAATATTGGTTGGAGATTTTCAAAATTTACATATAAATCATTAGGATTCTAACCATAAAAACATGAACATTTATTTCAGAAAATCTGCATAGAAGTTCTTCTTATTCTTCACTTCTGGGTGGTGTCACCTCACTTGAAATGACACCGATTGATGGCACAGCAAGTTGAGCTATATTGCCAGTTCGATGTCAACATTTCATAAGGGCACATAAACCAATGAGAGTTTCTCTTTGTTTACTTTCTCTTTTGTGAATATCTCCTTAATTTTCACGTGTACCTACAAAGTACCTACAAATGTTCAAACTACTAACACTTGAAGGACTCACAGTTCACCATTTTCAAAATTGAATTTTTCACACCGGGAATACACGTGAATTATTCGATGTTTGGTCAATTCACGTAAACGAACCGATGATACTCTATCAATTTTAGGGGATGTTCGTGATTTTTCAAGTGATTCTAATGTGAATTTTTATTTGTGTGTCAAGATAATGAGCACGCTTACTTGTGGTTCTAAAGAATTGGATCAAAAGTCGCACTGTTTCGTAAAAACCATACCTACCAAAAATTGAATAGAATGGGTATTACGACATTTTGTATAAATATGCTTCTCGAAAAATTTGAGTAGATATTACTCCCTTTTGTTGACATTTGTAAATGAGTATAAAGTACCAAAGACATTGGAAATCTATTCATGCTTCACAGTGTATTTATATCACAAACGAATTTCCAGACATGACAGTCACGATCTTTTTTTGGCGCACATCTACGGTCCTCCGTGAAACTGGCACCAATGGTGATAAATTGGTTGCACTGCTGAGTTCCCATCATCGCATTCATAATGCCAATGTCAAACCGTGAGAACCCTTTCGATACGTTAGCTCATTTGTATATATTGAGATTTCATGGCACACTTTGGTCGAAATGATAACAATGCAATTAATCTCGCGCTCCACCAAGCGGTGAGTGCGGTCATTTCAGAAGACCGGGAACGGACCAGATTTTTATTTAATACTAGCTGAATTACCCGGCGTTGCTCGGAAATGTTTCGTGAAGGGAAGACCGAAAAAACTTCTCGAAGTTGTCCTGCTTAGTGAAATACTCTTGTAGTGAAACATAACTTAGACGGAAACCCGATCGAACAATACTCCGTTCATGTTCAAATTGCGAATGATCAGTGCCCCATCTCAGATCTCTCAATAATCATAAATTTCATTTCTCGACAAACCTCATTTAGTTGCTAGAAATTTGTCAGTGAACGTACTACAGATCTCCTTCATGATTACCCTGAGTAGTGTAGTAAGTATCTATGCTTTTCAAAAAATATCGATTCCCACCTTTGGTACATGTGCCAAACTTGATGGCGATTCGTTTAGTTGTTTTGTAGTTATGCTGAGACTTGAATACACTCACGTTCATAAACAGACAAAGACTATTTTCCCTTAGTTCTTTGAATTCCCCGCAAAATGGAACCAGAACTTTTAAAATTATTTAAAGAAAAATACGACCTTGAAATTCTTGCCACTCTCTTGTTTTATAAAAAATGGGAGAATAAAATTTATTTTCAAAAACCCTCCTTCTAGTCTAAATGTCGATTCTCTAAGTTGCGCAAAAAGTATCTATGGTCTTCAAAAAGTATCGATTCTCGTCAAATTAAATAAATTTTTTCATGACCCCTGTTAAGGATAGTTGCTACGCTCTCCCCCTTAAAAATACCCTTACAACTATCTCTGAAGAGCAAAAAGCACCTATGCCAAGTGTGATAGCAATCCGTTAAGTAGTGTCGGAGCTATGCCGTTACATCCCCCTTTTTAAATGCACTTGCTACATCCACTCCCCATATCTATCATATCTAAGGTATTGAAAATGTTTGCATGATCTTCAAAAATTATCGATTCTTGTCAAATTTTTGAATTTTTTTTCATGCCTCCTCCTGTTAATGATAATTGCTACGCTTCCTCCCCTATAATAATACCTTTATGACTATTTCTGAAGAGCAAGAAATAACTGTACCAAATTTTATAGCAATTCGTGCAATAGTTCCGGAATTATGCCGTTACAAACATTACACTCCTTTTTTAGAGGCACTTACTACAGCCTCTCTCCACAGAATATCCTTATAATCTTATCTAAGTTGTGCAAAAGTGTCTTCAAAAAGTACCGATTTTTTCAAATTAGATAATATTTTAATGACCACCTTTGTTAAGGACACTTCCCACGCTCCCTTCCCCCATGGAAATATTTTTATGACCATCTCTGAAGAGCAAGAAGTACATGTACCAGGTTTGATAGCAATCCGTTAAATAGTTTTGAAGTTATGCCATTACAAACATTACACCCTTCTTTTAAAGGCACTTGCTGCATCCATCCCTTATTAAATTATATCTACGGTATTCAAAATGTTTCTAAGATCTTCAAAAAATATCGGTTTTCATCAAGTTACATGAATTTTTTCATGACCCCTCCTTTGTTATGACACTTGCTACGCTCCATCTCCCCATAAAAATACGCTTATGACCATCTCTGAAGAGCAAGAAGTACATGTGCCAAGTTTGATAGCAATCCGTTCAGTAATTCCAGAGTTATGTCATTACAAACATTACACCCCCCTTTTTAAAGGCACTTACTACATCCACCCCCCATATAATTATATCTAATACATGCAAAATGTTTCTATGGTCTTAAAAAAGTATCTATTCTCGTCAAATTAGTCAATTTTTTTCATGACCTCCCCCTGTTAAGAACACTTAATACGCTCCCTCCCCCATTAAAATATCCTTATGACCATCTCAGAAGAGCAAGAAGTATCTGTGCCACGTTTGGTGGCAATCCGTTCAGTAGTTTCGGAATTATGCCGTTTTAAACACTACACCCCCCTATTTAAAGACACTTGCTACATCCACCCCCCATATAGTCATATCTAAGGTATGCAAAATGTTTCTACGGTCTTCAAAACGTATCGACTCTTGTCAAGTTATATGAATTTTTTCATGACCCCCCCTTGGTAATGACACGTGCTACGCTCCCTCCCATATAAATATACTCCCTAAACCATCTCTGAAATACAAGAAGTACCTGTGCCAAGTTTGGTGGCAATCCGTTCAGTAGTTCCGAAGTTATCGCGTTACAAACATACAAACTTACATCCATTTTTATATATATAGATTTGTAAGCACATACATGTCTTTATTATTTGTCTTTGTTTATATGTTTAAATGTAAACAAGCATTTTAATGTATTTTACTGACAAACTAGAGCCTGATACGCTCTATCTAGCTCGCTATCTAAAACACTTTATTTTTTCCATCCTGAATTTTGGTAAACTTTTTACTACTCATTCGGGTCGGGTACGGGTACAGGTAATTTTTAATCGGGTACGGGTCGGGTACGGGTAAAATTTTTTATTTTTTATCGGGTACGGGTCGGGTACGGGTAATTTTTTTTTATTATTGATCGGGTACGGGTCGGGTACGGGTAATTTTTTAAATTTTTAATCGGGTACGGGTCGGGTACGGGTAATTTTTTTATCTGATCACTCGGGTACGGGTCGGGTTCGGGTATAAGAATTTCTATACCCGACCATCTCTACAAGAGACTTACAGAACTCTGCAGTGTAATATGAGTTTGATTCACTTTTATATCAAATACAGTCTGTTACATAAGAGTGCGATCACCTCTATTCTGTCTTTCGATGGAACCGATTTGTTTCGATCGATAGGGTAACTTTTCATTTGGTATAGCTTTCCTTCCAAAAACATCACACGATCGAAATGCAGAATGAAAATTTAAGCCAGCCCTCTGCTGTTGTTGTTTCAGGCATCTTTCTGTACAGATCAAAACAACGAAGAAGAATGATCAGTAAAAACTTTTTTATATTACTAACTAAATATTCATTCAGTACTTTTTACTATACCTTTCCACAAATTACCGATTAGAGTATCTTCACTACGATAAAGGAATAGGTTTTTATTCGATTTATAATGTTAGAATGTTTCGTTTTTACTCGATTTATAATGTTAGAATCGATCAAATCATCTCAGAAAAATTTTCAAGTTATTGAACCACTATTTTCGATACTTCTGGAACCGGGTACTTGGATCCAGTATAGCCGAACTCGGTTCGTTTAGTAACTAATATAGCTTACAAATTGAATCAGTTTTACGCTAAACCTATGGGACTACGAGATTTCTTATTTTATGAGTGACATTATATGACACAAACTCACACACATACACGCACAGACATATACATTGCTCAGCCCGATGAACTGTGTCGAATGATATAGAACACTTACCCCTCTGGGCCAATTTTCACTAGTAAATTTTTCAAGTGATTGCATAAACTTTCTATATGAGAAAGGCAATAAGTGTGCTTCTATAGAAATACATCGTTATCAGGATTTTGTTATAATACTAATAAGTAGGTACAAATTGAATAAAAGAATCATAAATTACCATTTTGTTTACCTGAAAAATATAAATTTAAATGTGGCAACCATGCACGCTATACGAAATTGAACAAAGCACGCTGCGAACGGAGCAAGGTCGCACGAACGGTCGCGTACTAGTTTTGCATAGTAATTTTGAATTATGATTTGAATGTTTTGATACTCATAGACCTATAATTTCGGAACCGGAAGTCGGATCTGGATGAAATTGCATTGTATATTTAAAGACAATGAGAACTTTAATTTGAATCATGATTGGTGAAAATCGGTCTAACCGTTGCTGAGAAATCGAAGTGAGTTCCGTTTTGGAGCTTTTCTTCACTATTATCGGTGCTTTCGGAAGCGCTTATAAATTCACTAACTAACAAGATTTGCCAACTAGATGAATTTATCGGTAAGTTTTATAAAAATGTGCACCTCGTTTCACCATCGCTTGTGAAAAAATACTCATGAGATTGAAAATTTTGACTAATCGCACTGTAATAACAGAGCCGGAAATCGAATCTGGATCAACTTTTTGTTTTTTTTAAAGACCTTTTATTTGCTTCTTAGTTTGTGAAACTCGATTGAGAAATTATCGAGAAAATTGAATATACAGTTTTTAATAAATTTGCATATATTTCCTTATAGTTCTGAAACCGGAAGTCGGATCCAAATGAAGTTCGAGAAACTTTTATAAGGCTGTAAGACTTTTCATTTAAATCTTAGTTTGTGAAAATCGCTTCAGTCATCTCTGAAAAACGTGTGTGACTGTTTTTGCAATGACTGAACGGAAACATATATTGTAGAAGCCAAATGAATGAAAAACTAACAGAAAAGATGATTTATTGGAAAAAGATACGATCAGAGACAGGACTAGAACCTGCGTTCTTATGCATTCAGTGCATACGCACTACCATTTCGCCACTCTGAATCTTGTTTTAGTCACTCTAAAACGCCAGTCAGACATAGTAGAACGTACATAGAACATGGTCTACATCCTGGCCGTCACCCGACCGATACCTTACATTCAAACATCTTCTCTGTCCATCAAACACTAGTCCTCTCGCTTTATACCTATTTCTCCGATCAAGCATTGAGTAGGAGAGTGCATTTATAATCGCTTGTCACCTTCTTTAATGGTGCCAGTCGCTGGCTGGACCCCTATGATGGTTGTATTGATTGTCTGCCCTTTCCTACCAGAAGCAGATTGTTACAGAAAATCAAACCGCAATTGTTTTTAACGATTTATTAATTTTAGTTGGTTTGACGTAAAGCCGCCATAACTAAGTTCAGTTTTTGCAATGACTGAACGGAAAAATATATTGGTGCGTGAATATTTTTGGTGCATATCACCCTGTATTTCCGGAAACGGAAGTCGGATCCAAATGAAACTCAGAAACTTTGTATAGCACCTTTCATTTGAATCTAAATTTGTGAAAATCGGTTCAGCCATCTCTGAGAAAATTGAGTGACATTATTTGTTACATACACACATACACGCACACACACAGACATTTTGTGATTATGACGAACTGAGTTGAATGGTATATGATACTCGACACTCATGGTCTCAGTTGTAAAGTTGGTTTTCACAGCATTTGCATACACAGCATAAAATTATGAAATTTACAGGAGACGCAAATCTACATATGACACAATTCATAGAACGTAATCCGTGAAACGACTGAATTTTACAAGAATGATATAAATATACTATATATATAATATCGTATTTTAAGCAAACATGCAAATTCACATGTTTTCGCCCTAAAAAAATGTCAGAATGAATTAAATGTAAGTTATATCTACTGTAAAATTGAGTTATTTTTGACGTTCATATATGTCGGTCTCAGAAGACGTAAGTTTAGACGATTTTTTCTAGGTCTGTACACGCTTAAAAAAAACTGTGATTTTACTTCTTATTAGATGCACATAAATGAAGCGCCGCAGTTCACGCAAATTTACGTGGAAGAATATTTAATATTGTGTCTAAAACTCCATGACATGAAATTCATTGAAATAAAAAAAATAGAATACTGATAGCAACCGCCGCGACTTGAACCAAGAATCATTGGATCGCAAGTACGTCTGTTAATCGATTGAGCCACAGAAGCAAGATTCTGCTTGGCTGGTAAAAGGTGCATTTGAATTCATACTGTCCCACCTGCTAGTAGAACGCAAGTTACAGTCGAAACCAGTAAAATTCAAGCTCATCTAACATTAAGTCATTACAAATAAAATTTTCCGTCATTTGACAAATTAGGTCTTTATGCATTACATCGTATGAGGGATTAAGTCACCTGTAAAATTCAAATTTTTTGGAGTGTAGCCTTTCTATACGAGAAAGGCAAAAAGTGCTATATCGTAAGATATTTCTAGCAAATTTTCAAATATTTATTCCAGTTGCCAAAATGTTGGGAGGGCATGGTCACTACAATAAATCTTTCGGAGGGGCAAACATCTTTGAAGGGGCAAAATCCCTTATGTAAATTCAACTGCTACACCGATTTTCGAATTCCGGCTTCAGTAACGGAAGTCTCAATTTCTCAAAGAAGGCCAAATCGAATTTTATAAACAAAAACTTAAAATATAAGACCTACAGATTGGTGAATTTTATCCGATTCCGACTTCCGATTAAGAGTGATGGATTTTTCAAATGTCATGGAAGATGACGATATCCAAAAAAATTCAAAGTTGGGCTCAAAATTATTCAAATTTATTCATAACAATAATTAATCACTGCACAAACTGTTTTGAGTTATGCTGGTCCCTGAATTACGATTCTTCACTTCCAGAATAATAATGTGAATAATGACCTAAAACTCTGAAGTGGAATTCACAGTGGACATGCTCAACCGATTGTCACACGTTTAGATTCAAAGAAATAATTTTATGGTTTCATAGTAGTTCTCCTTTCGATCTGACTTGCAGTTCCGAAATTACAGTCATTTAAAAAATTTATCATCTCACTGCTTGGTGGATTGAGTACGTTAAGTACTGAACACGACCATAAAGCATACTAAATGACGGTCGAAGTACTGTATCACTGCTGTCTCTACGGTAAGGATAAAGTTGTATGTTTGATAAGGATAGTCTTTTACCCAAATTTCCATTGTTTCACCGATTCTATTTTATCCTCGATCCGGCTCTCGTTGGCAATAATGCAAAGTAAAAAAAACTGAGTTCAAGAAAGCTTTAGTGTTTTGACACAAATCCAAAATAAATCATTATTTTGTGGTTGAAAGAGTGAAGAAAAATATTGATATCGTTGCATGTAAAATAGCTAAGTGATTAAGTTAATTAATCACATTAACATTTTATATTCTCATAAATCAAATAAGTTTCAAGTTTGAGATAGAGAGTACAGGTGTCCAGCGCAAATAACACAAAGAACGTTCAGTGGCTACACAAAAAATGATAAGTACCTATCATTGGACTATTATTTACATAATTTCACCTTTTCTATTTTCGAAAGTTGATTGTAATACAATCAATTTTACACTACCTATTCCGACTTGTCTAAGAATTCAAATTTTGCTCAAAATAGAAATACCTCTCACTTGAGTTATTCATACTTCGCCAATTGCAATGAAAATAAAAAAAGGTTATAATAAAACCCAATGAAGTAGTCCAGTCTGCGGAAAATAGGAACATCCGCTTCGAGTTTTCGTGTCGCTATAACAGCAGTATTTCACAATTTTCGACGAATTTTTTTTTGCAGAATTGCTTCTTAGAAACTATGCATAGATATTCTATTCGATTTTATCACAATTTGTTGATTGAAAATCGAGTAATCCGCAAAATAATATGGCGATTCTACTAATGAGATGACTATTGGTACAAGCACCCTAAATACTTTACTTCACTTTTCAAATATTTATTCATCAGAAATATTTACATAGTAGTTTTATTCTTTCGCTCGGGATCCGAAATTTGTTGAACAATATATATTATAGGTTTACTGTTCTTTGAATTTGTGGTAGCGAACCGAATATGTTTAGCATTTGGAACGAATTATTCGTAGATGTTTTCTGTAGATGCACATTTTAAATATTTTCATAAAAGAATTCATATACCTAATAAGATCTGTTACGGTGTATCTGATGTATTGCTAATTTATTTCCGTTTTATTCCAATTGATGACATTCTATGTTATTTATTGCGATTGATAAAACATAGGTGTCTTTTCTATCCGTTATATTGATTGTCGAAACTGTGTTGATATTTTTCGACAAAGTGCTTTCAATCAGTGCGATTGTGTAATTTTATGGCAATCATGCTTTAATATATCGGACTTGTGAAACACGGCTTCAGAACAAAGAAATAGACATAAAAAGGTAATTTTGTTCCAATCCAGCGTTCGCGACACACTGGACTCACTCATCAGTCCTGGCCCCATCCGACTACCATCATTGTTGGGTTACGCAATTTCTGAGCTGCGCTTTGATTCTTACCAAAATAACGAAAATGGCTCACTTAGTCGTTCAACGCCAAGGACAGTCAATTTTTCTGACAAGGTATCCATAACTTATAAAAAAAAGGTAAAACTGTGTAGAAAACGGTAGTAAATATTTGGAATATCGAAAACTATATCAGTTCCTATACGATTAATGTGCTTATTTCCAAAATACCAGAAAATAATTAGGGGTACACCTGGTATGAAATTGGAAAAAAAATTATTTCCCTAGCAGTTTCTGTTCATTTACTTATCGTGTAGTTAGATTTTCACTTTGACAGATACTGTCGCAAATGCATAGGAGCATTGAACCGACCCTTGTACAAGAAAGTAGTTAGATTTATAAAGATCGTCGTAAGGAGCCCTTACATGGTAATGTGAATGCTAGGTAATGACATCTCAACTAGGTAATGACAACTCAACTTGGAGATTTAATCATTACTGCTTACACGATCATAAAAAATGACATTGCTTGGAAATAATGACATTACTGGTCCTCGTGCAAGCCCCCTAATACTATCCGATCAAATCGCTAATGTTGGTATAAACGTAGGACTAGTCTTACCGTGGTCAATTTCAATATCGCAAAGTAGCGCTGAATTTTCTATTTAGCTGTGCCGTACACAATTTTCTCCCATTATTGAGCTTTCGACAGTTAATCTTTGGTGAATGCCGGAGCTGAAACAATCCCGGTTGAATACGGTCTCAATCGTCCAAAACGCAAACGAAACAGATATTAGCATCGAATTTCGCATAAAATTGTCCATTGTTCAATTGTGTTTTCTTCGTTTAACTCCCTTCCCCATTGCACTGTGAATGTCGTCGATGCTCTCCCCCGGCTCGAGAACAGTAACATGCAAACACACGGTTGTAGTTGCGATTTAGGTCAGCCAGCCCGAGAATGGCATGCATGCGAGTGACTTGTCTCTACAAGCTCCAACCGGCGAGTTGGGGGCTGGTGCAACCAATCTTGAGGTCTGTCGCAGCGGGCCCACTGATAAATAGACAAGAAAGACAAGCAAAATAGGCCGGATAATGCGTGAGAATCTCTCTACAATCTACCACAGCACCGTTGAAAGTCGTTGATTTGGCGTTGTTTGCTGGTAAAAATTAAAGCGGAAACCAGTCCCATTAAACGGTTTCCTTCTGTTACCTTCGGCTGTTCGGCATGTTCGGTTGATGGTGCTGGGAAACATCGGGTGACAAAAGCTCCGCCTCGCGTAAACGGTGAAGAGGTGTAATATACCGTTTGTGATCTTTATTCGAGTCTCGGTTGGACATCAAAGTTGGAAGCTGTGCGGTTTTCTGGGTCATGCTGGCAGTTAGCCGCAAGTAGATTTTATCGATGCAGTGTATTGTGGAACAAGCTTCCAGAGAGACGCTGAATTGAAAGGGAAATGGTTTAATGGTTGCCCCCAGAAAAAAAAAGCATTTGTTTGTTATTAAGAACATGAGCACTTGTACACGTGGTATCACATATAGTTGCTCACATCACATGATTTTAAATGACTTCGAACAGTTTGATTTTTTTTAAGAATTCCTCGAATCTTCATTGCTTTTCATCCTACAGAGGCATTCGTGAAGGAAGTTGAATTTCAGTTTCAAAAGGTTGACGTTTATTTACTATCTAAAGACAGCACCAGAAAGTCTGCATGTACCTTGTTTTCAGTGGAAATAACACAACAATGTGGGATGTTTAATTGTTATTGGGTATACTGTTAATATAAGACGTTTTTCAAATATTTATCATTACATTCAACACAAAAGATTTTCAAACTGTTTCGACAGCTGATTCATTTTTTAAGATGGCCAACGAATCGAGTTTGAGAGCAGTTTTATGGGTTTATGTCTTTTGGAGCGAAGGTATCATTTTTGGTGGTATACCCGTCCACCGTTGATTTCTCGTAATGGCAAGACGCTTGATCTGGCCAGAATACAGACGGATCCTTCTGTCTTCAAATCATGGATAGAACTCGTGAGCATTCCTTGATGTATATTTCAGGGTTGCAAAATCTTACCGCAGCTACAAATAGCTTGTCAAACCGTAGCCTTCGTATATTCTTCGACTGAAATCGATGTCTGGTACTGCATAAAGCATGGCTGGTTTGAAAATTTGGTTATAAATTAATAATTTGTTATTAAAACAGAGCTTAGAATTTATGTTTATTACAGGATATGAACATTTATGGTCGTCAAATGGTGAGATAACTAAGTCCTCAAAAGTCCCTATCTCATGCCTCCCCGAGCGTCTATGATGACATTTGGTCAATAGAACGGCGTCGACTGGGTGCTATCGCCTTCTGCGTTAGTAGCAAAATGAGAGGGTGCGAAATGGCTTGTAGGTTGAAGCTTATCCTGAAGTGCAATGTTTATCATAGTATATTATAACATATAATTCTGTCGTTTATTACATCATGTATTATTGTATTATTTTTATTATTAGAAGAGCGTAACTTACACTGCAACATTAACTGTTATATTATATCATAGCATATTGTTTCATATATTATCGTCTTACACTATTTTATGTTATTATGGTATTATACTGCATTGCATTATAGCAAATTATATTGTATTATATTATATTATATTATATTATATTATATTATATTATATTATATTATATTATATTATATTATATTATATTATATTATATTATATTATATTATATTATATTATATTATATTATATTATATTATATTATATTATATTATATTATATTATATTATATTATATTATATTATAGGGTTTATTATGAGTAGTACTACGTACCTCTGCGCAAAATATAAATTTGTTTTCCTTATAAGTTATCATTTTTAAAGTAATCTTTTAACTAACTATCAAAGTCGTCACAAGGTGAGATTGGTCCTCACTGGTTCCTGTTTCATGCCTACACGTGTGTCTGTGGTGACAATTGGTCGAGGGAATGCGTTGATGGTAGAATGAGAGGATGAGAAATGACATATAGATTCAAGTAATATAATATCATAGCATGTCGCAACATATCATTTTATTCATTATATTATTTATTATATATTTCATTGTACTATATTAGATTTGTTTTATTATTATTATTTTCATTATTATATTTATTGTTATTATTATTAATTTATCATCAATAGTAATAACATATACTATTTTTATAGATGTGGATAGTATTATTGTTATTAGAAGAGAAATATTCTACTTCCTGCAGTATTGCGAAGATATAAGAGCATTACTGACACTCTGCACTAAATGTTATTTTATATATTGTTTTATGATATATTATATTATATTGTATGACATTGTATTATATTATATTAAATTAAAATATATTATATTATATTATATTATGTTATATTGTATTAATTTGTAATCTATTATATCTTTCCATGTTATATTAATTTAATTACACTATGTTTCATTGTATTTTTCAATATAAAACATTTTGCACGGGGGCGTAAAGGGGAGGGAGCATCAGGGCATCGGACGAATTGATGACTGGACGAGGGATTGTGGATAGCCAGCCCAAGTCACTTGAAGGAAACTTGTTTCCTTCTGAAGGTTTGAAATGAGTCTGACGCGCCCTTCTCAAACAAACCATCAGGCGGGTTCAAGCATGTATAGCGATATGCTTCATCTATGCACTGGATATTATGGTTGGAAGAGCATCTTTTATTCCCGCGGAATACGAGTAAGTGACTCTACTTACATATCCGCCCAACCCTTTTTGTTCGCTTTTCGGTAACAGCTATAGTAAGAAGGTGAATGGATAAGTCATATCGGGGCTACTGTAAGTCTACCCGCATCCACTGGCAAGTCCTTGAACTGATGGTGGCTTCACTTCACATCACATCACATCACATTACAGGATATGAACATTTATTATATTTATTACACTTTGCCTGGATTCCTTCTACGTGATCTTTGAAAGTGACTTTTTTGTCATACGCCAAACCTAAGTATTTTGTTTGATCAGGCCATTTCAATTCCAAGCCATTCAATTTATTAACGTGATTATTGTTTGGCTTTAGAAAAAAGCTTTGGCCCTTTTTTTTGTTGCATTTGGTGCTATTTACCATTTTGACAGCTAATCACTGAAAATATTCAAGTTTCTTTGTAGGCGACTATAGATCACTCGCAGCTTTCTATCTCAAGTCAAGTCAAGATTGAAGCTACTCAAACCTTGAGAAACATCTGCAGAGCTAATAAAATTAATTTTATTTGACTCAAAATAGACGAAAATGACGTGAAATTTATGTCAATGACATAAGCGGAAGAGCAATTTCCAAATTGTGCTCTTTCTTTCATTTGGCCTTTCAGTTATTTGCGGTTTTCAGTGGAAATTACAGTGTCAGTATTCAACCGAAGCATTGAGAATCGAAAATGACAGCAAAAGGTTTCACAATGACTTTTACCTGTTAGTACTCGAATTTGTAGTAGTTTTGGTTTCCAAAGGGGCTCTGGGATGTAAATACTTCGATTTGTCATATTTTAGCCACTCTTTATAGCCAAGCGTCACAGCGTCAATACATCGATGGAAGAATGAGAATTGAAATTCTGCTGATGCTCCCTGCAAACGTTAGTTTGGTTTCGCATTGTCATAGACAAAGGAGTGACGTTGGCAATTATACTCTCTCATTTTTTTCAATGAGAAAGAAAAATGCTTCGTCGCTCTTCGTTTGTTCTGGTGTCGGTCATTTACGAATGAGACAGTAAAATATTGAAAATAAGGTTATTGGAATGGTTTATTTCATTGAGAATGCGTAATAAATTTTAGCTCTGACGAGTAGCAACTCAAATTTACAATTCGAATAAATATTTGTTCAATATTTTTGAATCATATTGATCAAATAGAAAGGAAACTCTAAGTCTATTCAACTATTAAACCTTTGTACCAAACACTGCCAAATGCTTTTTCTATGTCTAGAAGAGAAATTGCAGTTGAGAAATCAGAAGATTTATTTGCGTTTATCATGTTCGTTATTCTAAGAAGATGATTATAGCAGCACACAGCATACCCTTATGGTTCCACCAGAAACACAACATGACTTTCGAATCATGAATTAGCTGCTCGCAAGTGAAAAATCGTCTTTCAATGTCTCTTGGTTTCAGCTCATAAGGCATCCAACTGCCTTGCTTTTGAATCATTCCCATGAATTTTAATCGTACACAATTCTACTTGTTGAATCACTTCCAATGATTCTGCAAACTCCTCCTACGTTTGACTCGGATCTTCATCGAGTAATGCCTCCGACTGTTTGTCTTCGAATGTTTTTGGGACTGGCGAAGCCTGTCTTCAACACTGAAATCTCATTCTTGAAACGTCGAAACCATTCCCTACATGATTTATCAGTTGAAGCATTATCATCATAAACATCCACAAGCATTTGATGCGCTGCAGCTGCACTCTTCTTCCAAATAAAACAGAAAACTAAAACTTACCGAAAATTATGCTTAGTTAACAAAAAATCGCGAAAAACAAGTTTTTTTTAATGGGGACGGGTGTAGCGTAATGGGTAAGTCGATGCCTTTCACGCAGCCCACCTGGGTTCGATTCCCAACCCCGCACATAGAGTCAGAAAGTTTTTCTGGCCCGAAGAGGCGAATGACCTTAAGGTTAAAACCTCTATAATCGAAACAAAAAAAAAGTTTTTTTTTAAGTCAAAGTAATACGAACTGAATATTAATGACAGATGTCAAACTTCTTTAAAGTATGGACTTCAGCTGTTACTGATCAGAGCCATCTCTTGAAAGCGGACCGAATTAATTTGTACTCCCAATATTCTTCACTGAATATTTCCACTGATTATTTAGGATAGCGCATGCGCAATAATTAATAATTGTTTCTATTATTTCCTATACTTTCGTTTTCTTTTCTATACTATACTTCTAGTGAAAACGTTGTTGCTAAACGTTATTTTATTTATTTTATTATAAAATCCTAGTCCGGTTTTTGAACTCAATGTTTTTATCCGGTTTGTGCATTCAAAAATACTTAAAGGGGCTTTCCAATGTGCAATTTACTTATTCGATTTTTGAATTGAGTTATTCATACAGCATTCAAATCAGTTTCCATGTGTGTGTGAGACATATTTATTCACTGACTTTTGCAAACCTTGATTAATATGGAAGATCTTCAAGTCGCATACAAAATTCCTGAATTTTATCTGGATTAGATTTCCGGAATTACAGGGTAATGTGGGGAAAAAAAATCTCTCACATTTCTCGGAGTTACTGCAAAGGCTTACGCAGTTTTGGGACTTATCAAACGCAACACCAGAGACTTTGATGATGTGTATTGCCTAAAGACAGTTTACGTCGCTTTAGTACGCAGTATTTTGGAATACGGAGTAATACTCTTGGCACCCTACCACAACGTCCACATCGATCGAATCGAACGAGTTCAAAAATGTTTCATTCGATTTGCACTACGACGACTTCCATGGCAAAACCGTCTTCAATTACCTAGCTACGAAAATCGCTGCGCTTTGATTAATCTTCCTACACTACAAAACAAACGAATTTTCCTTCAGCGACTGTTTGTCTTCGACTTGCTTTCAAATAACATCGACTGCCCAGCGCTTTTGGAGAGATTGTATTTTAATATTCCTGGAAGATCATTGCGGAGAACAGACTTTCTTCGACGATCAGTCCATCGGACACAGTACGGTCAAAACAATCCTATGGATGTTTGTTGTCATCGCTTGAATAGTGTTTATCATTTATTTGATTTTACAATGAACAAAAACGCATTTAAAATTAAAATATTTATGTTAGGTTAATGATAGTAGTTGTATAGTAATAGTCTGTGCGATAATTTTATTTTAATCGAAGACAAATTTAAATAAATTAAAATTAAATTAAATTAAAACAGACACCAAGGTTCAGGTTTTGCTATCCCAAGCATAACAAACATGTACCGTAAGACAGCAACTCACCGACCCAGGTCAAGTACGCCCGTACACTCACGACAGACACTCACTCGCTCTTTAGAACAGATTAAACAAACTTAACAAAAAATACTCGCTTCTGATTCTCACACTCTTCTCTCGCGCTTTCGCTCCGTCATCAAACATGGCCTCGCGAAGCAACGTGATTGGCTAATCCTTGTGTACTGTTACTTCCCCTATGTAATATGTAAACTAGAGAATAAGTTAGAACAGGAGAAGAGAGGTTAGATATAAAAAAGTAGAGTTAACCAAAAATAAACGGAATTCAGAGTTCAGTTAACTTCAATTTGAATGTGATGACTTCAACATCGTAATCGAACATCGTAAAAAAATCTTCCATCTGGTTCATCCAACTAGCCAAGAAGCGGGCCGGATTTCTTATCTCAAGATAACGAAAGGGAACCGACAAACACAATACGATGGTCAAATCCTACACCAGCAAGAGAGTGGCTGTTTCCCTTCCTCCGGTTCCACGAAGGTGACATTCTGTTTTGGCTGGATTTACCATCGTGTCGTTACGCGAAAATGGCAAAGGAGTGGTGCGAAGCTAACGTTTTGAAGAAAGAGTGGATAATGATGTTCAATACAGATGTCGCAAGTGTTGCACAGAGTTTGAGGAGTAGTTTCGGTATATAACGATCATTTTACTCAAAATTCTGTAAATATTGTTTTTTGCATAATGTGTACTCCACCCAACGACTGGAATAGTGAGAGTACCAAGTAATGAAATGTTGATGGGATAGTTTTATTACCCGAAAACTGGTATGCTGCCAAAATGCAACAGTATGCATTCAATGGAAAAACATTTGGATTTATTCTGATAATTGCGTTTGATGCATCGTTTCTGTAAGTAAACATAAGTTGTAAACATGTTGAAAACAATCAATAACACTTTTCCTGAATGTACAAGGGAAGGGATTCAATCTTTTCGTATTAGATCACTGTCATTTTCACAAAAAATTAACAACATAGTCCTGTTCTGCGGTTCACCAGAATTTAATCGGAGCGAAACAGTTTAACTCGTCTTTCACGTATGCAAACAAACTCTCCATTAGCATACCATCTCAGTGTCGAATGTTGTTTCGTTGAATTGTCTCCAATGTAGGTACCGTCATTTTCGGGACAACGTAAATTACACCCGAATCAGAGGCAAGTAGCTCGCGGGAGACAGGGGGGAGGGGGAGCCTGCACGCAATTAAAGAATAGGGGGCTCGTAGCAACACACCCGTTCCAGATTTTCCATTTGTGCGTTCCATGCGATAATTTTTTGATGATGGGAAAGATATGGACCCAATCTCGTAAATTAGCACAAAACATCGTACGGCTTTCTTTGAGCTACCCGGATTTTCACAGCGCGCTCTAATCGCCTAGGCCTTAAAAAACGAAGATTGTGATTGTGCTTTCTCAGGTTGTTTTTCTGTCTGGATTTGGCCGGAGGCAAATAGTGATTTATGGCAATCGTCAGGTGCTTCCGTGGGAATTTTTCTGGGATACACAATGCAACATGAAAATGTGCGCAGAATGGTTTTTGACACGTTCGAATAACGACGTGGCCTTGTTGTGCGGATGCGGCAGTCGGTTTCGGTTGCTACCGATGGAGATCCGTGTGTTAGAAATAGATGTGAGCTAATTGGCAAAATTTAAATTACTTGCAAAGAATGTAAAATTATAATTAATCGGCAATTTTTTCCACTTGTGCTCGTTTCTCAACTTTCGACTATTTCAAACAACAATGAACAATGGGTGTGATTTTTTTTTCAGTACCTGAGGAAACCACCATTAAAACTATTGTTCAGTTCTAAAAATATTGCCAATATTGTAAGTGATTTCCAAGTTATTTTATTCGAATTCCTAACAGTTTTCTCGTTCTAGTGTCAGCCCCATCAAACCAACCAACATTCCAACGGCTTGTTACTGTTACTGCGGACAGCCCATCCAGAATAACCAGCTCTCAATCAGAGCAGAAGTCATACCAACTGCATCACGGGTGACGAGTCTCCCACTTCCCTCGGAACCATCTGACCAGAAAGACCGATGCAGCTGAATCCACGCTCCGGTAAATTATTATTTACATGGCACTGGCCGCAGGACTAGCTTTGTTCTGATTTTTTTTCTCTCGGACGGGTTGCACTTGCGCCAGGGGCTGACTATTGGTCTTACTCACATTTTCACCGGAATGGTCAGCAATGAAAAAGAGGGGTAATTATTTTTGCTCAGTTTGGTTTATAATTAGGTTCACAAGGGGCCCCCGTGTGGGACAAATGATGGATGGGTACCACGCGCGCTGGCACCCGAAGCAAGTTAAACAACTTCCCTAGCGGCATTTATATCACCAACGGCAAAAAAAAATACGCGAATAGGTGTAACAATCTTGTTTGCGTCAGCACTTCTGGAAGGGGCTGTCCAGGAATATTCCCGCTATAACGGGCGAGTGTCGATGAGGCCGTTTTTCTTTTCGTCTAAAGAGAGGGAAGATAAAATACTTTTCATTTGGTATAATTGATACTTTTGTTTGTTTAGTTTCCCTCCAGGAGAAACTTGTTTATTGTTGTGATGGGAATGTACCACAAGAACAGTTAGCAGAGAACGAAACGTGCCGGTTGCATAGTCACCTTTCTTCATCAATCGAATTAGCAATAATTCTATATTCAATGCATGTAAAAGTGAGTAATTTGCTTTATAATATGTTGGATGGTTGAACAAACTCTTCTAGTGCAGTAAATGTGAAAAAATAATCTATTCTGATGTATTACAATGGCTCATCATCTCATCGCCAGATAAACCCAATGAGATCTTCAATCTTGATTCTTTTGTAGCGAAACATTTTTTACTACTTTTGGTTAAAATTAGACGTTCAACTTAGTTCAACTAGAAATTTCACATCTGACAATTGTATTTATATTGCACTGTTACTATAATCGTAGCAAGATGTACAACATTCAATAAAGAAAAGCCTCTCTGAAGGTTAGGTTATTTTCTACGAAGAATGTAACCAGAAATTGCAAAAAAGTGATATTTTCAGTGTTCTGTATAAGACCTGCAAATAACTATCGAGCTGTCACAAATAATATACAGTGATGCGTAGAGTAAGGAGTGTATCGATAAGTAGTTAGCAACATTCAAACAGTTATTACTCTGAAATGGCCTAATTTTTTGCAGCGTGTTTTGCGGTGACATGTTTGTTTACATGTCAATAACAGCTGCGCAATCGATTGGTTTCGGTACGGTTTATCGTTTCAATGATGAGTCGAATTGATCCGGAAACGCGAAAGAAAATTCTGCACACTTGGTGCTCAGAAAGTGGTGTCACGTACAACGAAACTGCAAAACGGGTGAAAGTGCACCACACCAGTATCAAAAATATTATCGAGAAGTTCGGTAAGACCCTTTCCATGAAGGATTTGCCCCGATCCGGTAGGAAAACGGGTCCCAGCCAGCCCGGGCGGGACTTAAAAGTGGTTGAGTACATCAGGAAAAACCCATCGGCGTCGACGCGGGATTTGGCCAAGCAGTTCAACACCAGCATCGGGATGATTCAACAGATCAAAGTTCGGAACTCCCTGAAAACGTTCAAGAAACAAAAGGTGCCGAAAAAGTCCCTGGTACAGCAAGTTCAGGCCAAAACAAGAGCGCGAAAACTGTATAACTGGATTCAACAGAATAAAGACGGATGCATCCTGATCGACGACGAAACCTACGCCAAGGAAGACTCTCGAGCGCTGCCCGGACCGCAATATTATACTAAATCGGCGTACCAGGACCTGGACAACGCTGACACCACGGTGGCGATGAAAACGTGTGGGCAGAAGGTGTTGGTCTGGCAAGCAATTTGTACCTGTGGTTTGCGGTGGTCGATTTTCTTCACGAAGGGCACAATCAACGCCAAGGTGTACGAGGAAGAATGTTTGAAGAAGGATTTGGCTTCAACTCACTACGCCAACTCTGTTCTACAGTGGTTGTCAAAAAACAATGTACAATTCGTGGAAAAGGACATCAACCCACCGAACTGACCGGATCTTCGGCCAATTGAAAGGTATTGGGCAATTGTCAAGCGGCACTTTCGGAAGGAAGGTACAGTGTCCCATAACATGCAGGAGTTAAAAAAAACTGGACAGCTGCCACCAGGAAAGTCACAAAAATAACTGTGCAGAATTTAATGAAGAATGTCATGTCCAAAGTACGTGCGTTTCACAGGAACTAGGATTTTCTTCAATATAATCAGTGAAAAGCATAAAAATGTAATTTGTCTACAATATATCGAAAACTAATGTCAAAATATGTTTTTATCGTTTTTTATTCAATAATCAATGTTGCTAACTACTTTTCGATACACTCCTTACATGCTAAAATGAGTTAGATTCAGACACTGCGTTTAGTATGCAAAGTAGTATTGACATTCTAGCATATAAAATATAGTAAATCTTAAACAAACGAGTGGTATGAATCATTCAAACAGGATTGTGAAACGGTCGAAGATTTGCCTCGTTCTGCACATCCAACATTTAAGAAACGAACCACGTTTTCTAGCAAAAATCAAGAAAATTGTGCAAAGAGAATTACGATTTTTTACCAGAATGTCAGACCGTTAATAAAAAATATTACCTCAGCGTCATGCGTCGTTTGCGTGAGTCCATCCGTAAGGAAAGACCAGATTTGTGGAAAATCAATAATTGGATTCTTCACCACGACAATACTCCATCCATCCGGTTGTTGTGCGCGATTTTTTTTACCAAACATGGCACCACTGTCATGCTCTCCCAAGTAACAATTTTTGTTACGCTAGCTTATTTATGACTAGTTTGCAACCAGAAATTTGAGTGATTGCAACTAATATCAAACCACTTGCGTGACTCAAAAAACGCAGTTTCTACTAGTTGCTAAGTCGGCTAAGAATGAGTTGTCGTTACGTTGTAACGCCATACTAAAATAACTTATCTTTCCATAACTTGAAAATAACTTGTTTTCAAGTAAACTAGTTATTTTTTTTTATTTAATAACATATTTTAAGGGACATTGCGTTAAGCTCTCCGTGGTGGTGAATTTTGTGGAAGAGAAGGAAAGAAACAGAGAGAAGTTTATGTTGTTGAAAAAGGTGGTTAGGGAGCGAAACTACTTAGGTCAACGATAAGATCTAATTAGTTGACATCGAGATGGTGAAGAGACGGGGACGGGGGAGCAAAAATTAGTGACAGCAGAAAGATCTTGTTAGTTTTTCGATGAAGATGGTGTACAGACGACAGTTGGGGAGGTTCGAGTGGATGTTAGGGTCGAGGTTGAAGGAGGATGTTAGTCTTAGATATGGTTGGAACATTATCGGGGAAAAGGAGCAGACTTTCTACTACTAAGTTTATTTTGCTACAAAGCAAAAACTCGTTTTGATTTTATTTAGTTAGCTTAAATTTCCACCTGGAATAGAATGGAATATTGTTGTGGAACCCTTCAGCAGATCAGACTTGTAAGTTAATGTTCTTTATGAACTGATATAAGAGCAGCATATAGGGAAGGTCTCGATGGGCCAACACGTCTCGTACTGGGACCATGGGTGATATACCTCGGGCCCGAAGGGAGCCAATTAGCTGTGATCTGGCACCACAATACTCGGTACATACCCAGACAACATGTTCAATGTCGTGATAGGGTAAACTAGTTGAAACTTAGTCACCATCGACATTATAAACATTGAATGATTCCAGAATGCTTTTCTATCGACAATAAAAAGGCAGTAAAGTACTTGAAATCACAAATTTTATACGAGGTGCAGATTTTACAACGATTTTAAAACTGTCGAGCCAAATTCAATTTCAATTAATCGAGCCAAATTCAATTATAATTAAGGCGCTTACCTTCAATCAAAATCTGTTTATGAAGATACACAGTTCGAAAAAATCTTGTGATTTTACATTTTATAAGACGCACATAAATGGAGCGTTATATTTCACACAAATTTATATTCAAGAACATGTAAAATTAATTGTGTGATTTGAGAATTACATGGTTTCAATTCGAATGAAATAAAAAACAAAAGATCGATAATAGCTCACCGGTCCCTCGACTGAACCACTGAAGCACTAATGTGTTTGTTGAATAATTGGTACATATAAATCTATACAGCGGCCCTTGATACCGGAATGCAAATTACACTTGAAGCATGTAAAATTCTGTGCGAGTGGAATATTGTGTCATTTGAAAAATTAAGCAGTTATCCTGATTAAGCTGATTGTAATCCGGATTAGACTCTGGTTCCGGAATCATAGGGTGATTAGTACCCGAAAACATGTGCACTAACTTTTCTCGAAGATGGCTTAACCGATTTTCAAAAGCATAGTCTCCGAATTTCACAAACTTCATCTGCCAGAAAGAACTTATAATTCCATAGAAAATTCCTAAATTTCAATTGAATCCGACTTTCGGGTCCGGAGTTACAGAGTGATAAGTGTAAAAAATCTATTTTCAAGATTGTTATTTAATAAGTTAACATCAAAGCAGAAGTGTATTCTTCGAAATTGATCTGCAAAATCTGATTTGCAGGTCTTTTTAGTTGATGACCAAGCGAACTCATTTCGATGATATTGGTTTCCGGTTCCCGGAGGTACGATATTTCTCTGCATTCATGCAGCAAAGGTTTGAATTCTTTACCCCAAAAGCTGAAAAATACCGAAAATTTCACAACTATAAACAAAAGTAGGGTAGAATATGAATGGAAAGGATTGTTCAAGTTCTTCGATGATAAATACATTTATCTCGATTGCGAATGAAAAGATTCAGGATCTGGGATTCTAGATTTGGTTCTGAATTCTTAACCTAAACCTAGATTCTGGACCTAGTCTTTGGAAATTGGTCTGAATTTTAGACTTGAATCCGATTCTTGTATTTTGAACGTGAACCTCAAATCTGTACCTGGATGTAAATTCCAAATTTCCAGTTTCTAGACAACAAATTTGGCCTTTAGACTTTGGAATTGAGTTTTAGAATTCGGAACCTGGAATCTGTGCCTAGATTATAGACCTGGTTTCTTGATTTGAATTCTTTACCAGAACCAGAATTCTAAACCTGAACAGAATTCGAAACCTGGATTCTGGACCTGAGTTCTGAACCAGGACTTAAATTCTGGAACTAGACCTTGATTCTGAACCTATTTTCTGAACTGGAATTTTGAACCTTGATCTGCAATCTGTATTTGGACGTGAATTCTGATTCTTTACCTCGATGCTAATCAGGATTTTGGACTTGAATTTTAGACCTGGAATCTGGACCAGGATTACGGATCGGGTTTTTGGATCTAAATTCTGATCCTTCACCGATACTCTGGACCTGATTTCTGAACCTGGATTTTTGACCTAAATTCTGGACCTAGATTCTATACCTGGACTGAATTCAAAACCTGAAATCTAGACCTGAACTGAATTCGAAACATGGTTTCTGAGCCCGAGCTCTGAACCTAATTTCGCGATTCTGAATCTCAATTATGTTCACTACATTCGAACACGAAAAAGGTAATCACTGGTCAAAGAATTTTCTCTCTTATGTTTTTTTTTATAATAAACTTTTTATTCTGGCCTTTTTGAGTAGAAGCTTTACGTGGCCGTGGCTTACATTTTTGTTACTTAATTCTTTTTTTGCTATTGGATCTCGTTGTCACCCTTTTTCTAGGGGGAGATGAGTTTCCATTTCCATCCAACGAGGATCGGGGGTCACTTCGTCCGCGGCTTATCTCATTATCCATTGCTTCATCGTCGGTGTTGTGTGTGATTTCCGTTTTATTTTCGTTTTCCTTGTTGATCGTAGTCTTGGGCTCGATGAGAGTTGCTGTAGATGCGCCTTGTTGTGCATTGGTTGCAGTTGCTGGTTGGTTGGAGGGTAAGTTGTTAACTGCAGCTGGTGTACTTTGTTCTATAGGGGATACTGATGGTTTCGTTGAAGGGGATGCTTCTCCGTATTGGGACATAGTTTTACGAATATAAGGATCGATGACGCTTGAGGGAAGATCTTGCACACGCACTTCTATAGCACTATCTTCCATATATACTGGAATGTTGTACTTAATGTTCTCGTGCTCCACATAGTGCACATTGTTATTGTCTTTTGCGAATTGAATTGCATTCAACTATTTATAAAACTGGATGTAAACAACATTATTCGTCTTATTACATTGAAGTAAATGCACACGTTTAATGTCAAGATGCATTTGCTCCTTAAGCAAACCTTCAAGTTGTCGTATAGAAGGTCGAATTTTGCACTGCCTGAAGTCAACAACAATTGTATTCTTTCGTGTCGGCGGTAGCTTTTGTTCGTTTGGTTCACTCATATCGAGGTCGTTCTATTGTTCACTACACAATACTGTACTTGGTATCTTCTGTCCCGAACGTAAGCGGTTTTGTTATATCGACTGAGTTGGATGAGATGTACGAGCGAACTGATCTCTCTTATGTTCATTGATTCCAAAAAACTAGGCTACCTTAATTTTTTAACATCTAATGTTTATGGTTACGGATGATGGGACAGTTAAAGCGTAAAACGTAAGTCGATGCCTTTCACACAGCCTAATTGTGTTCGATTCTCAACACCGCACATAGGGTCAGAAAGTTTTTCTGGATCGAAGAGGAGAATAATTTTAAGGTTAAACATCTACAATCGAAGTAAAAAAAAAGTAACGGATGTGTGATAACTTGAGTTGTGCCGAATCACAGTGTATTTACGGTTGAAGTCACGAATCAAATATTTTTTAATTTCGATGATTTTTAAATTTTATGATTTTCCCATACTACACAGTTCGAAAATAAAACTTGGGAATTTATATCAGATGTGTGTAGATGCACATAAATGTAACGTCGCAGTTCACACATGCAAACACATAAAAATGTGTGAAAATTCCATGGTGTGAAATGCATTGAAATTAAGACCAACAAATCGATAGTGACTGCGACTTGAACCGAGGATCTTTAGTTCACAAAGCACGCCCGTTAATTGACTGAGCCTAGAAAGCGCATATCTTTTTTTTACCTGGCATTACATTCCTTTTTGTGGAATTTGGCCTTTCTGTTTGAACAGACTTCGAAGCCGATTTTTAGTGTACAGAATCGTTGCATGGCTAGTACTATGGATCCTACTGACACTAAGAATCCTTCCAGGTCGGGGCTCGAACATACGACAACTGGCTTGTAAGACCAGCGTCTTATGCATTGAACCGCCAACCCGGGACAAAAAAAGCATATCTACTGGACATAAATTCATACAGTCGGAATCTGTAGATTTGAAGCAGTCATAAAGTCATAACGTATTTCGTGTAGGACACGGTTGGTTTTGTGTTTAATATAATAGTATATGCACAGATGAAAATATTTTGTGAATTTACATTCATTTTCATGCATATATATGGAGCAGGTAATTGAATTACAAAGTTCAAGTTACATTACAAAACTAAGCGGTTTGTAAATATGCAGTCTTGTTCAATGAAATCCTAAATGAATCCTAATGCAATTTTACATCAATCACGGTTTTAAATCTGATTTTCGTTTCCACTGATGTCTATTTTATAGAACTATCGGTTTACATGTCGTGTAAGTTTCATCTTTTCTATCTGTGTAGTATTCACTCTAGATATTTAGCCTTTTCTAATTTCAGGACTCAGAAACACATATTTTTGAAAATTGGTATTGATTTACCAGTTAGTGCCCTTCAAACCGTACAAAACTATCAAACGCGAAAGACATAAACGTTATCTGCATTCCGTTCAAACACGTAACTGGCTCATTTGAAAATATTAGTATTTTCATAGAACGATGTTTGAGTGCAATAAGCCAACAAAATGATCGACTGAATGCAAATAATATTGAACGACTTCCATACTTCCCTTCTTCCATACGATTACTGGTTCGTAATGTGCACTTGAATGTACGATAAATGCTGTTTCATGGTTGCTCTTAGGATGTCATCATCGTTTTGCTCTGTCCTGAATGACAGCAATAAGATTTTTCAGATATTGATTTGCAATACAGAGCTATCAAATGGAATGAAACAACTTTACTTGCTTGGTAAAAAGAGATGGCAGGTGAAAATTTCGAATATCTTCAGACTGTTATTGATCGAAAAACATGTTTTTCAAAAGGATTTTCAAGGTCTGCAACAATAATATGTCTTCTACTTATTGAATAAATTTACAAACAAGTCTGCAAACCTTTCATCTCTGTTGGTAAATATCCTTACGGAGTATGGAGCGAAGCAAGTCTGCTCCGAAATGATAATTAGTTAATAATAGACTCCGACGTTTGGAAATATTCTTTGACTCCGTGGTCAAAGATTTGTAATCGAAGCTTATTTTATGACGCTAAGTAAACGAATTCAATAGCTTGTATAAACACTGCATCAGCATGAAGTGCATCTGAACTTCACGACAATAAAATTGAATTGGCCAACGATTGCAGCAGAATATGTACACTGCGACTAGTTTCTATAGCCGCGCACACGTTTATGGTATAACTTGTAAACTATGGGATAAAACTTCCTGGTAATACGTTTCAAATTGATTTTTTTTTTGAATAAAATTCAAATCTGAATTGACAATTTGCAACAGATAGTTCTTTATTTATTCAAATTCAAGAAATTAAGTGATTATTTTCTCTAGCCGCACTTATGGTTTTTAACGGATATATATCAAAATATTTATTTTTCTGAATACTTCCTGCATTTTAAGAATCAGTTGGTCCTCCAGCACACTCGATAACCTGGAAAATCCTGGGCATACTTCCAACCAAGTTCTCTAAAGTTTCCATTTCAAAATCATCCTACGCTTCCGAAACTGCCACTTTAAGCTCAGTAATGCTGTTGTACGGCTTTTTGTTGGCGTAGATCCGTCGAACAATGATTCCCCATATATTTTTCAATGGATTTAGATCCGGACTATGGGCTAGCCACCACAGGAGCTCAATTTTCCAGTCGCTAAACCAGGACTTTGTAGTGGAACTGGTGTGAATGCTGGCATTATCTTGTTGAAACACGATTTTTTGTGACGGTACTTAGCTTTAAACGGGATTAAGCAGCTATTAAGAACCTCAATATAATCCGTCGAGTTCATCTTACAAGATGTGAATGCTAAATTAAGTTTTCCTGCAGCACAAAATCCAAGCCAAACCATAGGAGTTCTTCCTCCAAAATTACGTCTGGAGAAGTACTCTGGTTCTTTCCGTGGATATCGTAAATTACCGGTAGATTAATCGAGACCATCTGAATTGATTTTTTTTCCATCGGAAAGGATCACCCAGAGTTGAAAAATGAACAAAAATTGAACAAAATATAGTTGGGTTCATTAGTTTAAAACAATTGAATTTTACAAAGATTTTACCGTGTCCCACTGGTATGCCATGTTGAGTATGGCGAATTCTATTTATTTCTGTTTATGCACAGGAGTTAGATTTGGTGTCTGGTTCCATTTTGCCCGATTAATGTTAGGACTGGTCTGCAGAGCCTTCCGAACTGTTTCTTTACACACTGGCATGTTGGGAGTTGACTTGATTTAAAAATTTGAGGCCAACTTTACAATGCTTTGCTTATTCCTCGGTGACAACTTCGATTTTTTTATTTCGTTTGATCGTAACATATTTCTCTGGATCTTTCAAAATATTTCGTACGACTTTATCTGATCGACTGAGTCTACGTCCAATTTTTTGAATTGAAACACCTTCTTGCTTATAAGCTTCAATTAGACGAACTGAGTAATGAGTTTTCACTCTCGTTTTCGAGTACTCTATCAAGCTGATTGACGGTGTGACATTATAAATGTCATATAATTATCTATCTCTTTATAAATATATCAGCTGTTTTTCAAAGATGGACGAATCTTACAAAAGTAAACAAATCGAGTTTCTCTCACCTACCAATTAAAGCTTCAAAATCCTATAATTTTGCCTAAAAATTTAGATTCTACAAATATCTCAACCTTTTTAATACAAAGAACTATAAAGGGCGAAATTATCATTCCATTTGTATACGTAAGTTTCGCCCTCCGTGTTCCATGACAACAAACGGGGCGATACTTCAATTGCTAGTAAGGAAGGGCGAAACTTTTTTTTCTTTATTTCAGATAGTTTACGAGCCTTTTACCACTGGAAATAGTAAATGAGACGATTAAATTACTCGCAGATTTGTCTTAGTCGCGAAAACCAGCCAATTTCATGAAAAATGCGCAAGGGCGTATCTTTATAATTCACACGGGAAGCAAAAAAGTAAACAAATCGAAAAAGGGCGAAACTCTTTTTATGTTGATTTATTCAGTGGATATAGATAGAAAGTGGTACAATTTGCATCCCTTTTGAAGATAAACTAACAATTCATCGACTAATCATAAATTTATCTGAGAATAAACGATAATTTCTAAATACGATTTGAAACAAAAATCGAAACATTCATCGATGTTTTTCTCCATTTACTGTCAATGTTAGATTCGCCGTTCTTTGAAAAACAGCTGATATACACTCTTGCCTGCCGCTACCTAATTTTGGGTCAAAACCTACCCAAAATCAAATAAAGTGCATCACCCCATTTTAAGGTAACGAGTGATCACCTCAAAATTTAGCTCGCTCCTCATTTTTAATGATCAATTCTAAGTTTTAGTAGGTAACGATCTAATTTTGAGTAAGCTTATAGAAGAGCTCAACAATGAGTGATTTCTCGTCAAAAAATAAGTAATTTCGATTTTCAGTCTACGTCAGGTGACTTACATCATTTTATTATATATCAGCTACACACTTAAAAAAAACTCTGCGATTTTACATCTTATTAGATGAACATAAATGGAGCGTCGCAGTTCACGCAAATTTACGTCGAAGAACATTTAATATTGTGTCTAAGACTTCATTGAAATAAAAAAAACATAGCAACCGCCGCGACTTGAACCGAGAATCATTGGATCGCAAGTACGTCTGTTAATCGACTGAGTCACAGAAGCATGCATCTGCTTGGCTGGTAAAAGGTGCATTTAAGTTCATACAGTCGCACCTGCTAGCAGAACGCAAGTTACAGTCGAAACCAGTAAAATTCAACCTCATCTAACATTAAGTCATCACAAATAAAATTTTGCGTTATTGGACAAATTAGGTCTTTATGAATTACATCGTATGACGGATTAAGTCACCTGTAAAATTCAATTTTTTTTTGGGTGTATGGTAGGTCTTTCTAAGAATGAAAGCAAATTTGAACAGTTTACGTTGGAATTTACTGACCAATAACTAGTTCTACATTTTCGATGAATAATTAAGAATCTAATTACCATATGAACATAAAATTTCTTTTCTAATTTGAATACTAATCAGTACGAAAACGTGCAAAATCGGAGGAGAAGAACAACAAAACTAATTGACAATTCAGTTTGCTTTCTCCCACTCAATAACGATTTATTTCCGAACCAATCGGATGGCGGCGAATTTCATTCGGATTCGGTTATTGCACTACTGGAGTCTGCATTCGTTCAGAATTAAATCCACATGAAATTCCGAATAACAAACTTTCGCTCGATGGAATTTGGTTCGGAATTTATTCCAAGCTGGAAATGGACAATACTATCGTGCTATTTTTAGTGCTAAGTAACACAGATTACAGCCAAGATGGGTCGAACAATTTATTTAAAAAAAAAAATGCAAAACTGGGATTTGCTATATGTTGAAAATAAGGGACTGACAGCAGTAAACAATTATGTAATTGCAGTAGACTTATTACGATTTTCTTGTTTCATCAAAAGAAAAAGGCATCGGAATGTAATTGAATTCTTGAATAAATTTTTATGATCTTGCTCCAGCCGTCAAAATTAATTAACTCTTAATTCAACGTTAAAAAAATAGATATAAATGCTATTGAAAATCAATGCGAAAATCGACCGAACAAGCTTGAAGATGACGAACTACAATCATTTTTAGACGAAGATGATTCAAGGACACATACAATTGATGGCGGAGCAGTTGAGCGCTCCTTTTACGCTACGAAAGAAAGAGTTTTATTTTTTCAACGAAGTGCAATTGACTACGGAAAACTATATCTTCTGAGAATCTAAACCGTAAAAAATCATGGATCACGCCAAGAACTACCATTAACATCGAATCGTTCTGAGCAAAAGACAATGCTGGGTGTGTGGTGGAATCAGAAGAAAGCAGTGTCCTACGAACATGTTAAACCCAACGAAAAACTCAATACCGTCTCCTACCGTCAACAAATGAACGATTTTCACGAAAAACGGCCATAATAGACTTGAAGACACGGAAACGTGATAACTCTTCGGCATATTCAGCCAAAGTGGTAAAAACAGTAGTTGAAATAAGACTATTTTGCGCACGAAAATGTATAACCGAATACGGTGAATTAAAAAATCTGGTAACGAAACTAAAATTGCGGTTATGTTTCAAATTCAAAGGAGCGCAGCATTTGGCGCAGCGTTTGAATGGTGCGTTTGAATTGACATAGCAAAATCCTGCACTCCTGTTACTTCTGTGTATGATTTTCAAGTTGAATAAGGTAAGATTAATCAGCATGCTTTGCGATTGAACATGTTTTTCTTGTCATCATAATTATTATTCATCACAGCATGTATGTTAATATTATTAGCTACTACTCCATCACGGTATTGCTGAATAAATTTCAAATACATCACAAAGCATGGAATTTCGATGCGACTGACGAAATAAACTCACCTAACGAGCCTAAAATTATTAATATCGGATAATCCATTTCCGAGAAAATGGAGTGGTAATCAGTTTTGACACTCAGCTCACTTACAACCACAAAAGCAAATGAGATTGGTTTGTATTCATCAGGAAACGCCTGCAATAAACACGATTCAGCCGATCAACTTCGGTCGACATCAAGATTAATGTAATAATTATTTTAGCCGAATATTACTCACGTAACGGACGTCAAAATGTTTCGTAAACGTGACGTTGTGTCCCTTCATATGAATTGCTTACAATTAATGTTGTTGTTCCGTAACCGTTTCATGCCGGTCATAGTCGTCTGATGCCACGTGTGAATTTCTCTAACTGCACTGATGAGTGAAAGACGAAACGTAGAAATAATAAAAACGGTTATGTGCTCTAGCACAAAATGTGGCTAACCCCTGAATGGTCTTACATATTGTTTTGTTTTCATCGGGAAATATATTAGCCACCCATTTTGCACTATAGTCACCGTTTATTTTTCATCGGGCATAGAAACCTCAATATCACCGAAACCGTAAGTGACAGCCGTTTTAACTTCAACCCTGTTCAATAAACACGGAGTAGCATTAAAAGGATCCTAACTTTGTTGGAATGTTTATTCTGAATCAGACAGTGATACTGATAACGATGAAGACATTTTCAAATTCTAAGTAAAACCAAAATTTATCTTATCAACAATTGTTCGTTTTCAAATTCATCATAATATCTACAAATAAATATTTGATATGAAAAGATAATACTGACTATTTTTATTTACTGTGAATCAATAAATTTGCTTATTTTTACCCCTATATATTTCCTAGATCGGGCACCTTCTAATTACCATCTCGTTTCATCGATCTAGGACACGCACAGGCAGAACAACATTTCCAAACTTTCGAGGATGTGCGAAAATGACTCGATGAATGGGGTTATGATATCGATGAATTGTCCAAGAAATGAACAAAATGCGTTGAATGTGAGAGTTAATACTTTTCTAAACTGCTCGATGGTTTATTTGAAAAAAATTGGAATTGAAATCTCAATTTTATTAAAGTTTTCAATAAGCCCTAAGGTACTGCAGTGACAAAACGTCATTTTCATTCAGATTGCCATGATTTCAAGTATATATAATCAATTGAATTGCAATTATTTTCTTGTTATGAATTTTCTGAACAGGTTTGGTCTGAATCCTAAAAAATCACAAAACAATATTTTCCCGCTTATGTATGTAGAGTTGTGTGAATGTAAAGAACTAAAAAAGGTAAATTTCATTTGAATATTCAAACTGCTCAAATTGGATTGGTTAATTCAATTGAATCTATTCAAACACATTACAACTTTTATTGAAATTAACGTCATTACCATTGAAACTCACCGGTAGTGAATCTCTTATGTTGAATACAGTTGGTTGGTCGATTTTATAGCAACATTTTATAGCGAAAGCTTGACTGAGCGCACATGTTAAAAGCACAGCCATCAAAGCGAAAAATTTTTCCGATCTAAGCTTTGTACATTTGTTCCGAGATGGCTCCGGAATGAACGTTGGGTTAAAACAAACTGATTTGTATTTGAGCAGAAAATTGAGAAAACTGCTGGTACTCTTTTGTTTTAGTTATTTAACATAACTAACAACATGATGCAACATTATTCAATCACTCTTGATTTTACAGATATCGAATACACACGGAATATGTTTCAGCTCTATTGCGGCGGTATTGTATCGATTCTGCCAATTCAGTTAAATTACAGTACAACAGGGTAATTGTACAAACAGTCATCTGATTAGTCGAGCCATCACATTGCATGTGATAAAAAGCTGCAGTTTTCGAAGTGACAAACATCATTTTCATCGTCAAGTGACTATCATCATCATCATCATTTATCAAAAGAGGTTTGGCGCTGAAAATATCGTTGTTTTGCAAATTATTTCATACAGAATTTATATATCTTATACTAAAGTAAAAGAAAATTGCATGAATGATTGAAAAAGATATGTCAACCTCTGAAATATATACGGGTTTATATAATGCAAACTCAAAGTTGCTGAGCAGCACAAATATTTATGAAAGGAATTGAACTGCACATGATAAATCTACTTTATGCTTTGTGAATTTTTGTTTCTCTTTATAACAAAAGTAAAACAATAGAAAAATCAGCACTATATATTCAGCTCTATTACGATTTAGAAACATTTTCAGCTATCAGTAGGCTAATCAGCAAACTGATTTTTATTACTCTCTCATCATTAAACTCCAAAGAATCGTAAACATTTTGACTGGTGTAGTAGGACATCTGTCAGCGACGCTTACGTTAGAGTTGAGCCGATCGTTTAGTTGATCAAGTCGCAGCCCTGTTGCCATGGGCCTTGGATACAATTCGATGTTGTTGCTGACTTCATATCGGTTCCGTGTTGAACGGCAACTCAAATCGTAAAAAAACACATTAGTCTATTCTGCGCGAACTCACATTTCTCAGCTACTAAATTCTCAAAACACGACTAGCGTTGTGTCACATCTGCACTGGCATCGATTCGGGCTTGGCCAAAACGGGATTGAATTTTTCATAGCGCAGCGCGAAAAAAAGTGATCAAAAAGCAAGCGAAAGTTGGGTTATGATGGGCTCCGGATGGTGAGGTGGCGGTGGCAGCGTAAACTGAAACTGATCAAAACCCGACCGCCAACCGGTAGGTCCAACTTGACCATCTAACGAATTTTAAGTCCGCTTGAAAACCTTGAATTGCAAGCCATTCGATCTGAACGCCATAGCGGCTGCTGCGATCTATTACGTTCGTGAGGTTAATCAACGACTAGGACGTTTTCGTTAGGTAATAGCCAATAGAGTGTACAATTTCTTAGATCTGACTGAAACAGTTTCTCAAGAAGCCACCGAGAGCGCTGCCTACTGTGAAATGAGTCTAAAACTGTGCTCAGAAAAGTACAAGAAAAGATGCCTACTCATTTCACAATATCACAGTAAATATAAACTTTTCAAATATTAGCGATCAGCGTTATTTCGTGATGAAACTGAAGATTGTTCAAAAAGTGCTCAAATAGTCTCAATAGTATGTACACACTTAAAACCAACTCTCGAGCTCGGTTAAGTAAAATGCCGAAGCGGATCGGCAACACATAATTTATTGATTGCTCAGTAATCAATGTTATGTTTTCCGATATTCGTATAGTAGATTTTCTGATTTTTCGGCATTTAACACCTTTTTGCCGAAATTTGAAAAAATCTTCTACTGAACTCATCGGTGATTAACAATTATCCCGAAATCAGCAAATGCATTTGTCGAAATTTCGAAACATGTGCTAGCTTTTGCCAAAAGTTGACTAGACAACTGTCATTAACGTTTTACATTTTAGCTTGCCACTACGCAATTATTTTCTGACGAAATATTTCGGAGAAAATTTGCGGTGGTCATCAAACGAAAGACGTGATAATCTACGATCTATCCAGCAAGTATAATAACTACAAATTATTGTTGATTATTTATAGCTCCTTCCAGATCCCGATTACACTGTCGGGAAGTGTTTGTAGGATATGTCGAAGAACTTCAACGACCGCCTGAGTTGTCATATTCTTTTAGTTTCATATTCTTTCGTTAATTCGGTAATAGTTTCTCTGACAACTTCGGTAATAGCTGATGTTTGTCAAATTAGAGATTGACGAGGCTCCATAATTTTATCTTTTGCCGAGATGACTACTGAGTACTCAGCAGTGCAAATCTCGGCAATTATTCATTGGTAAAAAATAAGGGTGTACTTCATTTCACTTATTTTTTTCTTACTACCACCGAGATTCGAGCAGCGGAGTTCTCAGGAATCCTCTCGGCAAAGTTTATCGTAAACGAAATTCGGTATTTGCAATCTAACAGATAATTTACATATGCGCAAATTTTTTGCTCCGTGCGGATCATAAATTGCCGAAATTTTCGTCGCTTTTGGAATGAAAAAATACCGGGATTACCGGTATTCAAACAAATGGATTATTGCCGAAATACTCAGTTATTTATTATAGGGGCGACCGGGGCGAAAATTGCCACCTATGAGCTGGCGCAAAAAGGTAGTGCGGAAAATATACTGTTCAGAAGCTACAACCTTCACTCACAAAACGCATTTCATTCGAGGTACATATCCCAACTCATACAGGCAAAATCTGTCTCGGAGTGCACCAACCTCGAAGTCGAACATCTTAAAATGGCTAGAGCGAAAATGTCCAGTCACATTTTGACGCAGGAAACAATCACATATGACCAAATGTTGTGTGTAAATAAAATTTACTTATTTTTACTGCTTTTTCTGAGAACCAGCAATTTTTTGTCAGATTATTAAATGACTGTGAATGGCATAGATTTTTCATGCCATTCAATGAATATACTGGGCCGTATGAATAAAATGTAGTAAAGTCTGTTGTTTGTAGTATCTTCTAAAAAATAACGTCCACAGAGTATAACGCGGTTTGGTATGAATAAAAAACAAGTTCGAACATGTCATTAATGCTACATACGAATTTAAGCATTTACTGCATACCGTATCGACACAGAGCCGGAAAAGCTGGCATAAACATGCACAAAACAAGAAACGTACTTACATCTGTAAAAATGCCACTTTTTTAATTTTTGTACTTCACTTTATCAGCAAACACATGAGTAGCAACCTCTAGAGCTACCTACCGAAAACTTGTAGTAAATACTACAGTTTGTAGCATGTTTTGACAGGAACGTGATCCACACGTAGCATTTACTACCGAAATTCAAGCATACTACGTTTTATTCATACGGCCCACAGTCTAATAGATCGTAACTCCTATAACAATTATAGAACAATAATTGACTTTATTCTTATATAACTGCGGTACCAAACAATTGTGTAGTTGAATACAAAAATCGGATAAGAGAAACTTAATTCGGAAAACCGGCTTAGGTGTTTTGGAATGCAAAAACTGCACAAAAAACATTGAGTGTAAAAACCGAACACGGGTTTTTGGAATGCAAAAATCGGTTGAAAACAAGAAAGAGCCTGACAAATAAACTTCGATTTCAAAACCCGGATAAAAATTGAGCCGTTTCTCACAAGACAAATGTCCAGATCTTGCACACAATGTTTTTCTGTCAAATACGGGCGAAGCAAGGTTTGCGTGTTTGTTACACACTTAAATTTTTTAGCTGAGTATCGGCAAAAAAATGCCGAGATTCGCACAGCCGAGTAATCAGCAATCATCTCGGCAAAAATAAAATTACTGAGCGTCTCGGCACCCTAAAATTTGACAAACGTCAAATATTGCCGAAATCGTCAGCATAAGATTTACTGTTTGCTCAGTGAAACGTTCACTGAATATTCGGCAAACCAATAAAACGAAAAAATGAAAAAATAAATTACCGAATCATCAGTAATTAAAAATATAGTCAATTAAATTTGTTTGAAATTTCTCAACATTATAAACACGCCATTCAGGATCAAAAATTCATTTTATTCACACTTAAAGGAGGCTTACAAATTTGTTGCCAGTAGTGCTTAAAGCCTCTACCTGAAAACATGTAGCATAACAAAAAGCGGCGTTTCCAGATGCGACCACCTTGAGTCGAGCTGGAAATATGAAAATAAAAATATATATTGATTTTTGGCTTACAAAAATGTTCAATATTTGATGATGCATATACGGTATTGTTCAAAAAATAAACTTACTTTGATCTATTGAATTATTCCATGCATTGGGTTTTTTTTCGCATATGTTTTGTCTCGAGGACGCTTTGAGCCCCGTGTTGGGTGTTTTCCCTTATAATCGCGAGTGCTCTGATAAAGTCGCTTTTTATAAAGCGAAACATGTCACTATATTTATTCAATATTTTTACTTGCAAGTGGTTCCATTCACTCGAGAATTTCATTAGAAAATAATCGCACAATGCGAAGCAAAAATGTAACGCGGCAATAAATGACAGCTGTCGTGCTGAATCTCGGCAACAGCTAGCGCATATTCCGAAATCTCGGCAAACGTCTCTGCTGATGTCGGCATATCTGTTGTTTACTGATAAATTTAGCAAGCAATTATGCCAAATTTCGGCAAAGTGAAGCATTTTACCGAAATATCAGTGAATGCATTTAACGAAGTTCAGAAACATGCGTATTGATTACTGAGCAATCAGCAAATTTACGTGTTGCTGATCAGTTTCGGCATTTTATTATGCCGAGCTCATGAAATGGTTTTAAGTGTGTACGGGCGGTCAGATCCATGCTACTTTCCACAGCTTTGAACACAAGAACCGGATGAAAACAAACCCGGCCAAGTTTTTTATCCGGTTATCAGTTAATGCTTTTATCCTGTTTGCAAAACTAAGTTGCAGTTATCCGATTAAAAATCTGTCTCCCCACAGAAAACAAATAAACAGGCTCACATATGAACTGTGTGTGTCACCACGATCGACACGAGTGCCACCACGGTTTGGGTGCCGCTTTCACATGAGACACATTTTTGGGTGCAACATTCACTTCACGTTAGATTTTTGTTTTTCTGTTGGTTAAAATGACAAGCTTGTTTTTGTTTTATTCCGATCGAATTCTCGTGTGATTTATGCGACATGGTTAAAAGTTGCCTTTAACACTTAGGGAAATCGTGTGATAAATGTTAAAATTGTTGTAGTTGTAATATTTCTATAACAGACAGGAGGATTTCGTTATCGTTCCGGAATATAGTGGAAAGCTTTGAAAGGTCGCGGTGAATAATCGAGCAGGTGGCAGTAGTGTTTCCCATGTATAGCAAGTTTGAAATTTACACAGGATTTTGAAAAATTTTGTTCGAGCCTGTATATCTATTATCTGTGGCCTCACCTAACTTCTAGCATTTCCATTTTAAACATTCATTTTGAGTTTTTAGCTTTTTTCAATCGTTATGATACAAACCAGTTACCGTCAAATCAAATTTATAATTATATTTTGTTTCCTACACAACGATACAAGTTGACGATGGACTTCTTTTTCTGTAATTTGATTACACTTTACTTTTATACTGAGTAGCTAACGAATAGTTTTCTACTGAAATGTTTCCAGCTACTTTTCGCTGACAGTCAACCTTAGTGACAATTGAAGTAACTACCCGTAAAAAAAAACCATTGATTTTACAGCATAAACAATTGATTCGCAATTAGATATATGGGTTACAATACATTTTATTGTGTCTTGACAAGATTTTTTTCATTTCCAACGATTCAATGTATTGTTCCTACGATTCTACAATTGAATTTATTGTACACGTGATGTTTTAAACAATATGGAAACTGTACATTTTATTGTTTTCCAAGAAAACATGTATGAGAAAACTTCATGATTTGAATTGTTACGATACTTAACAACCTATACATTCTATTGTAAAAAGCATTTCCACAATTGATTGAATAGTGTATAACAATACATTAAAATATTTTTCAATGGTCAAAGCAAAATTGTGGCAGGTTTTGTAACAGCAAATCATATTGTTTTTCAACAATATTTTTTATTCGGGTAGTATTCTGTCTAGACAAAAACAAAAATGACTCCAATGTTTACATTCTCCTATCTCTCGTCATAAGATTGTTAATCACTCATGGCTTCATTCGTATGATAATGACTTAATTATGATAAATAACAATACTGGTTGGATTAAAGATTGTGCGTTTTATGACATAACTGCCAGCATGTAGCTTAGCATATCTAGCTAACAAAGCTACTAAGCCTCCTTTCATAAAGCAACACTACAACAAAATTCAGTGTTTCAAAGTAATGAGAAATATGTAAATTTTCATAGACGAATCGATTTATCTTATTGCGTGACATGTCACAGGGCGTGCATACCTTTTTTTGCCCAAATTCGAGCTGGAGACTGTTCCACAGCAGGTCAACTAGATTTTTCCGTTGAAGTTTGGCAATCAGTGACTTTATAATGTTTGTTTCTTAAATAGGCCACATTGTGCATTGATCATAATATATTTGGTTGCTGGTCACTCCAACTTTGCTACTAAAATAAAAGATATGCGGCTTGTGGAATGTATCGAAGCTAGCCGATGATTTTATGATGGTGACTGCTAGTAGGAATGAATACTAGTTCGCCGACAGATTCCCTTTCGGAATTATAAAGATTTGTTTAACGGAACAGTCAGTGAAAGATATGTGACTAGCTCGATGATTAAACATCAAAATTAATATCTGTTTTCAAAACAATTTTCACATTGATTATACTGAAATAAAACCGGGCCTGATCGAATGAATGAGAGGATTCTATAAACATCAGACTTGCAATTCAGTTAAAATCATATTGTTATTTCCAGATACACTAAGATCTCTTTTTACATGAGCGTTACGTACCGTGTTAAAAAAATCAGTGTAAAAGAAAACCGTGTTAATTGCGGAAACCGTGCAAAAAAAAAACCGCGTGCAAAATTTGATGTAATAATTCCAAAAACCGTAGATTTGATTATTTGTTTGTTTTGTTTTGGAAAAAATGTAACTTTTGATTCTTTGAAGGGGAAAAAAGTATTAGTATTTTTTAACCCCCAAATTTATGCAAGGTGCACATAACTGTGAAAATGTATCTGTTATTTCACAATAGAAACAGAAATCTAAAAAAACAGCCTGTTTGTTTGGTCGTCTACTAACAATGATAATTGATTGAAATAGTTTCGAAGTCAGCTTAGAATAAATTTACGTCTTTGGTTTCGCCCATTTAAGTGACGGTATAAAATTCTTAACACTCTTTACACTATTATTCCGAAATCGGAAGTCGGATCCAAATGAAATTCAGAAGTTTTATGTATGGTCATAAGACCATTTGAATCTAAATTTGTAAAAAACGGTCATGCCATCAACGAGAAAAATGAGGAAGTAATTTAAAATTGAAACTTTTGAACTAATCACCCTAATAGTTTCGAAGTCAGCTTAGAATAAATTTACGTCTTTGGTTTCGCCCATTTCAGTGACGGTATAAAATTCTTAACACTCTTTACACTATTATTCCGAAATCGGAAGTCGGATCCAAATGAAATTCAGAAGTTTTATGTATGGTCATAAGACCATTTGAATCTAAATTTGTAAAAAACGGTCATGCCATCAACGAGAAAAATGAGGAAATAATTTAAAATTGAAACTTTTGAACTAATCACCCTATAATTCCGAAACAGGAAGTCAGATCCAGATGCAATTCAGAAGTTTTGTAAAGGACCATAAGACTATTAATTTCCATCTAAGTTTGTAAACATCGGTCACGCCATCTATGAGAAAAGTTAGAATACATATTCCCGTTTTTTGCTCATTTTACCCCATAGACCAGGAACAAAATTCAGAATTTTATATGGGACTATAAAATCTTTCATTTGAATCTAAGCCTGTGAAAATCTGTCCAAACATCTCCGAGAAAAGTGCAAAAAACGTTACATACACACATACACACACATAAATTTTGTGTACTCGACGAACTGAATCGAATGGTATATGACTCTCGGTTCTCCGGGCCTTGGTTCAAAAGTCGGTTTACACAGTGATTGCATAACCTTTCTATATAAAAAAACAAAAACGATAAGCCTTAGTAACAACTCCGAAAAACGTAATTAATCCAGTATCTGTCATCTAGTATCTAGTTTTTACGTTCTGTTTGGGGTTTAAAAATGAGGGCACTATTTTATTGTTTTAATTCATATTGTCAGACGAAATTATTTCCTTAGTCATTATGAATTGTGTTGGATACTAAGGCTGTGGAGCCTTTCGCAGATTGTTCTCCACAGTTCGAAAAAACCTTGTGATTTTACATCTTATAAAATGCATATAAAAGAAGCGTCGTGTTTCATAGAAATTTATATTCTAGAACATGTAAAATTGTGTGATTTGAAAATGACATGTCTTGAATCCGAATGAAATAAAAAACAAAACATCGATAGCAGGAGCGCGACTCGAACCGAGAAACCATAGCACATCGGTTACTTGACTGAATCGCAGAGCTCATATCTGTTTTTTGAATAATTGATAAATATAAATCCATACAGCAGCACTTGGTAGCCGAGTGCAAATTACACTCGAAGCATATAAAATTATGTGCAAGTGGAACATTGCATTATTTGAAAAAATAAGTATTATGAATTGTATCGTTTGTAGAATTCTGTCGCCTGTAAAATTCATAATTTTTTTCTGTGTCTCTTTGGTTTCAATTCTAATAGTTCAGCAGTTATTTTCTCCGATTTTGAAAGTTCGTTATTTGTAGACACAGGAAATATCTTGCAAAACAACTATTTTTGAACTATTGATACGATTACTTCTTTGCCAATTTGTCAAAAGTTATTTTGCCGATAACTGGTTCGTAGAGCAGGTAAGTTCACCGAATGGGCTGTTTTGTCGAATTGACTATTTAACTTAGAATATTGTACAAAGCTAAAATACCGCTTACATTTCAAATATCATAAAACGACTATGGTCTTGCGAAGGTCTGTTTCAGAGCCCGACTTTTCGACTACTGGTTTTGTCTTTAGCAAGGTAAATATCATGATGCTGTCAAATATAATTTTTGATAAAGCCGTTAGGGAGCAAGTGCACAGTGATAGAATGGGTATATGCATTAACCAATTGTTTTTATTGGAATAATATTCGCAACTAAAAGTCAATTTGGTTAAATCCAATCGTGGGAATGAAGACAAATAATGTTAAGAAAGAAAAATAACGTTTATATATTGCTTTTGAAAAAGACGAACACCAATATTCGAATTGTCGAGCAATATAATATTTTCTAAGTAGTATTTCGGATGTAAGATTTTTAGTTCCCAAACGAGCGTGAACGCTAACTACCTCCATTTTTATTTATTTAAAATCAATTTCAGTTCGGTGCTGTAAGACAATTGTTTGTCTTTCGACCAAATGACATTGACATTGACATTTTTTTGTTAAAGCGAATACCTCAATCAAAAGTGAAAGTAAATTTTCATTCAAAGTAAGCTTTTCTCAGGGTTTTTCTGATGTTTTCTGCATTTCAACTATGATACTGCTATTGTTTTACAGAGCGATAATTTGCCATATCAAATATGAAAAAGGCCTACTGTTGGCTTTCTCGAAACATTGATTCACTGTGCTCTGACCCTTTCTCATACCATAAATCAGGTAAACCTAGATTTTCCACTGTATGAAGACACTGACAGTACTTTTAGAGAGAAACGGGTTTACTTTTATTCCATTAGTTACTGTGGTTGTGGTAAATGAGCAGGCAATTTTATAAAAAAAAATAGTCATCAACAACTTTGGAAGTATTTAACAATAGACAGTGAAATATAAAAAAGCCGGCTCGAAGTTCCTTTTTAATAGGCAGTTGCAGGACACAACTTTCACACGATGACTATATTCTTTTTGTTCCAGTTATTCAGTGTATTACGTTATAAAATGTTTTTTTTTCTAAAAATAAGCATAGACTTGCTTTTAGCTCGAAATTGATACCTTTTACTAAATACCATAATTTTTTTTACAAAACAAACACTTAAACATGATCTCCTCATGGTAGGTCAAATCACCTCCAGATAGTCATTATCACAACCAGTTATTACCGAACCGCTTGGCATGTAGTTTACACTGTTGGGCAACCGATCACAAAAACAACAAAGGCTATAAATTTAGATTTAGCAGCAGTCACCTAATGATAGCCATTTATGTAGCAATCGACCCGCATGGCATTCGTCGAAAAACGAACGGCACTTCTAAAAGTCCTTGCAGTTTATTGTTACTACTGTGGTTTTAAACTAGTTGATTCTTTGAAGTGAAATCTTTTTGCCTTTCTCTAAAGAAAGGTATTAAAATTAACCTAGTGCGATGTAAAACATTATCATTATGTTCTGCTATCGTGGAAAAGACGCTGACAACCAAATGAATCTGACCAATGATGCTATGCTTGCTAGGATGTCCGGAAACCAATATATTTTTCAAGGTTTCTGATTTATATACGTCACAAACTTTTACGGCATCGGCGAATATGCTAAGACAATAAATTTCTGATAACCGGATGGTAGATGTGAGAAACGAATGATATAAACCTGAAACAGGTTTGCAGCGATGCTCGAGCTTTGAAGAACACCTGTTCCCGGAGACAGCTTCGAATTCTGGGACCTGACCTGATTAATACGATCGGTAGAGTCTGTTTGTATGATGTTGGTTTTGTTATTTGCTAGATGGAAATACACCTTTTTCGCAAACACTATGAAGTAATTTCTCAATGTGCACAAGAGCAACAGTCATGGAATTTACGGATAATTTAGTTGATTTCGTCAAGTTAAAATGTTCTTTGTAAATTAGTACAAGAATATAAGGTCAAAATCAAATCAGTTCTTATGTCGTTTTCGCTTGAGAAAACGGAAACTGACCTAGGGTAGTTCCATCAAGCAAACACTTTTCACGAAATTGTGTTTGGTTCGCACCTAACAACGGGGGAGTGAGCAAACCTGATAACCAGGTTCGGAACTGACTCGATTTTCAATTCAATAAGCCAAAACGACATAAGGGAAATATTGTATTATCAATATCATGTAACAATTAAGGTGTAGTAATTTCCAAAATCTACTGGATTGGGCAATATATTTTTATCATATATCATTTTATTCAGCACAAAACACATTTTTATAAAGCGAACGAAGAGGGTAGAGTTATTATTAAGTGATTATTATTTTGTGTCTCATTTCGCAACGTTCAATGAATTCGTTCGCTATCTCTTTTAAATCCACATTCTTCACAATTTCAGAATGAACATGGAAAATACTCAAAGAATTAAGCCTAGCTTGGGTCATAGTGCTTCTCATGTATGTCAACAGATCCTTAAGGTAGAAAACGTTCTTTCGGAAGTGCATGTTGTTACAGGTAATGTTAATTAATTTTGTAAATTTCATGAGCTCTGGTAAAAATTCTTGAATGTGGCTTTCATCTTTTAAAAACAGTAAAAAGTCGTCAAAATTTCTCATTAGGGATTTGCTGTTATTACTTGTTTAGAACAGCAATTTTTTCGTTCGTAAATTGTCTAAGAACATGTTTCTGTGCAGAACAAGTCGATCCTCGTCAATATCGGAGCCAATAAACTCCAATATTTCTGTTTGAAATTTGTCATCCCCGAAAAGAAAACTTTGCCTGGCCAAGAAAAGTGTATACTTTTGTATCATATCTATCTTTCAAAAAATTCACAATATTATCAATGATCTCAAAGTATAGACTTCTATAATTCGAAATTTTCAAAATACTCTTTAACGGTGTTATACGAATAGTCTAACTTTGTAGGAATTTTTCTTTTGTGTTTCTCTTTCGGAAGATCCATATAGTTGGCAAGTCTACCTTCTTCTATCTCAGCCCAAACAGTCAACCACTGATTTCTCAAATTCAAAATAGCTTCGTTCAAATTTTCAATTAGTTTTTTGACATTACTAAAATGAAATGGCTTTTTTTTGATGACCGTATTAGAAAAATTTACATGCAAAAACATTTTGCATAAAATTAATATTGAAAAACCCCTTCGTAATCCACCTAGTGGTGTGATAATGCCTTTCTCTTCTTTCATAACAGTCTCATGAAAATATATTTCATACTTTTATTAAATAAATTCGGACACTAATTTTGACACCAATTGAATCAGATTGATTAGAGTAGTTCACAAAAGCATGCTTCAGTGTTTATGTCACACAGTCAGCGTCATTTTTCCAAACTAATGCTTGACATTTGCGTTGCCTATTTTTATGAGAACAGTGATGCTAATCTAAAAAACGAGTGACATTATTTTCACATTTCTGGTATATATCACCCTGTAATTACTGAACCGGAATTCATATCCGCATGATATTTCGGAACTTTGTATGGGACCATAAGACCTTTCATTTGAATCTAAGTTTGTTAAAATCGGTTTAACCATCCCAGAGTAGTGTGAGTGACATTATTATCACATTTTTGATGTATTACTTTCACACTTTTTATGCATATCACTCTGTATTTCCGGAATCAGAATTTGGATCTAAATCATATTCAGGAACTTCATATAGGACCGTGAGACCTTTCATTAGAGTCTAAGTTTGAGAAAATCGGTTAAGCCATCTACGATAAAAGTGAGTGACGTTATTTTCACATTTTTGGTGCATATCACCCTGCAATTCCGGAAGCGAAAGTCGGATCCAAATCATATTCAGGAATTATGTATGGAATTGTGACCATGAATCCTTTCATTAGAGTCTAAGTTTGAGAAAATCGATTTAGCCATCTCCGAGAAAAGTGAGTGACGTTATTTTCACATTTTTGGTGCATATCACCCTGTAATTCCGGAACCGGAAGTCGGATCCAAATAGAATTAAGAATCTTTGTATGGGACCGTAGGGCCTTTCATTTGAATTTAAGTTTGTGAAAATCGGTTCTGCCATCTCCGAGAAAAGTAAGTGACTTTTATTTTCATAATTTTTGTACATATCACCCTGTAGCTCCGGAACCGGAAATCGGATCCAAATGAAATTCAGTGAAAATCGGTTAAGCCATCTCCGAGAAAAGTGAGTGACATTAAAGTAAACGATGAAAAAAATCATGATTTTTAAGAATATTTTTCTGAATTATCGTTCAACAAAATAAATTCAAATGTTTTGCATGATAAAAACCATCGTTCGAACAACATTTTGTAATTTTTTCGAGGGAAAATATTGAGAAATAAGTCGGTGAAGAGGTATGTTAGAGGACACTTCTTAAAAATCATAATTTGCGATGTCCACTGTATCCAAGCGCAAACTAATCAGAAGTGAACAAATGAACGCAGCATAGTTAGAGAAGAAGTTTTTATAGACCCCAACGTTTCTCTTTGATTTTTTTAAATTTTAGCAAATTTTTGGTGGTTGTTCAAAGTGAAAACTACGATTTTTCACGGAAAAATCCGTCATTTTATAGCTGTTGAACCTTCCCAAAGTAACAAACAACAAAAAGGAAAACGTTGGGGTCTGGTTTTTTTATATGTAGAAAGTGCGTGCAAAATTTGAAAAAAAAATTGGTGCAGTAGTTCTTGAATGACGATGGACTTTCAAAACCTGCTTTCGAGAAAAACGCGTTCAAAGTTTTTTGTCTATAAAATCAATGGAAACAATTAATTACTCCAGGGAGCCCGTAGGGTCTAACCTTTTTAAAAAATTATATTATTCCTTTTATAATTTATTACAACGAAACATTTCAAAAATGTTTTGTCAATTTTTGAAGTAAATCAAAGTACAAATCTTGGGCCTGTGCTTCGAGCTCTTGCTTCTTCGTCGAATGAGATAGCCATAGAAAAAGGTCCATAACATCCAGAGTTTCGTTCTAATAGGCTTGAAAATTTCACAGAAAATTCTTGAAATGTTTTACTATAAGAAAATATAACGGAAATAATAAATGATTCTCCAAAAGTGCTAGACCCTACCCGCCCCTTAAGATTATTAACTATTGGTTTCAAAGGCCATGGGACGCACTTGGCGAGCAATACTTCATTGACGAATAAAGTAAAACAAAAATGCGTTTTCTGTTTTGGGTTCCTCAGAAATCCCAAATTTACAGTACGATAAAAAAAAGTGTAGCTATCAATAGCCATTACCTTGTGAGTTCCATCTCGAAATTAAATAACTGAAATCTAATAATTTTCCCTCAAAAATGTGTTTCAAGGGTAAAACTGCTGACACCTCGGAAGATATGTGTACAATATTTGCAAATTACTTCCAAGAAACCTATACTACGTTTTCCGAAGAGGATCGAGACCGTAAATATTTTATTTTCTTCCCTGAACATGCTTGTGACATAAATATTCATCACATTAGTGTCCAAGATATTATGCAAGCGCTCAATAAATTAGATATCTCTAAAGGTCCCGGACCTGATGGAATTCCTCCCATATTCATGAAAAAACTATCGTTAGAACTAGTCACACCCTTGTTTTGGCTTTTCAATAAATCACTCATGACCGGTATTTTTCCTAAAATGTGGAAGGACTCCTATTTGGTACCGATTTACAAAAGTGGAAAAAATTAGATGCGTGTAATTATCGAGGAATTGCAGTTATCTCCTGCATTCCTAAACTTTTTGAAGCGATAATCAATGAAAAAATGTTTTATCAAGTTAAAAATAGAATCACTAATATGCAACATGGATTTTTTAAGGGCTGCTCGACTAATACAAATTTACTCGAATTTGTCAATTACTCACTGGCTGCTATGGATAAGGGTAATTACATAGAAGCTCTCTATACTGATTTCAGCAAAGCATTTGATCGCATTGATATACCTATGTTATTATGCAAACTACAAAAAATAGGAACTGGTCCTGAACTACTCAAATGGCTTGAGTCGTATCTGACTGATCGTCAGCAAATGGTTCGATTTAAAGGGAGGATATCCAACCATGTCCTAGTAACCTCAGGAGTTCCACAAGGTTCTCATCTATGCCCTCTCTTATTCATTTTATTTGTAAACGATATAGCTCTTATTTTAAAACACATAAAAGTTTTGATTTATCCCGATGACATGAAGCTTTTCCTAGAAATAAAAAGTGATGTAGACAAGGTGGTATTTCAAGATGAAGTGCAAACGTTCCATGTCTGGTATAACAAAAGCCTTTTGAAACTAAACGTCAATAAATGTAAAGTAATAGCTTTCAGTAGGAAACAAAACACACTAGATATCACAATTAAACTAGGCGATCAAACAGTAGAAAGATGTATCAGAATAAGAGATCTAGGAGTAATTTTAGATAAAAAGTTGACTTTCATCGATCACTATAATACGATAATAGGCAGAGCTAATAACATGCTTGCATTTATAAAACGCTTCAGCTATAATTTTTGCGATCCTCACACGATTTAAACAATATATATTGCCTACGTAAGGTCTATACTTGGAAAATTATCTTGCAGATAGAGCATTCCAGGTTTCTCTGAATAATGCACTTTCAGAAAGATTTACTATTCCTGCTGGTGTACCCCAAGGAAGTATCCTAGGTCCCATTCTATACAACATTTTTACATCAGACATCCCACCTCTTCCGGGTGGTGGTGTTCTGTCACAATTTGCTGATGATACTGCCATTCTTTATAAAGGTCGTGTCATTAATGCTCTGAAGAATAAACTACAGACAGGTCTGGACGCTCTAACTGAATATTTTACAAGCTGGAAAATTGTGATCAATGCAGCAAAAACTCAGGTCATCTTGTTTCCACATTCAAGATCTCCAAAACTTGTTCCATCAGACGAATGCAGAATACGATTCGGTGATGAGGTCATTCAATGGTCAGATGAAGTTATCTATCTAGGACTCACCTTTGACAGACATCTGATATTCAGGTCACATGTTGACAAAATCGTTCAAAAATGCAGCATACTCATTAGGTCTCTGTATCCGCTGATTTGTAGAACATCTAAACTTTGCCTGAAGAATCAGATGGCTGTCTATAAACAAATCATCTACCCCGCAATTGAATACGCAGTCCCTGTTTGGCGGGGATGTGCACGAACACACAAACTTAGGCTTCAGCGCATTCAAAGTAAGATCTTAAAGATGATTCTAAATCTACCCCCTTGGACAAGGACTAGTGAAGTACATGAGATGGCCTCCCTGGATATACTAGAACAAAAATTCGAACAATACTGCACGAAATTTGAAGAGAGGTGCTCAATCTCTGAAATACAAATAATTCAAAATTTGTACGTATTAGGTTAGGGATAGTTATAAGTAGGTAGATATTTTAATAATTAAAATAAATATTATGAGTAAACATTAGTATGTAAAACAAGAGTAACTAAAACACCTATTATTAATAACGAATTGTATGAACAACAAAGATGAAAGGCCAAAGGATCAAAACACTTGTACTGTAAAATGTTGATGTAATACACAAAAATAAGATTAATAAACAGATATTTATGCAAAAAAAGGCGGGTGGGTAATGTCACAGACATAACTGGAGGACGTGAATACGAATAAAACTGACATGTTTCTTTCTCACCTCCGGTTAAAGATAATCATTCGTATTAGATTGTGTATATTTTGCAACTTTCATTGCTTCGCTTCCAGAATTTTAACGATGCATCTATACTACAGTACGACTAATTGACGGCAAACATATTCTACCATACAATTAAATAACACGGAACAAGTACAGTTTTGTAGATTGAGATACTCAGTAGAAATAAACTTCTTCGAATTCTTTTGAAAATACTTTAGTGGTTCTAAAAAACCGCTTTGCGTAATTTGTCTAATGTTTAGAACTGTTAAAATTCAAGAACTAATATAGACATCTGGGGTACGCTCCGAATTCAGCTGCAAATCTAGGTCAAAAACTCAGGTCATAAATCTAGTTCTAGAAGTAAGGAACTGAAGTTATTTTTAGAATTTTCTGAATTGCGTTATATAACTAAATTCTAAACTAGAATACCAAGTCTTAATATAGGAACTGAACTCAGTTCCAGCATCTAGTTCCAGAAATCTTGTTCACAATTCACTGTTTCAACATGTAGGTTCTGAATTCTGCAAATTAATGCTGAAACTGAATTGATTAATTAAATTCTTAGTTTAGGAATTAAACTCTGGTTTTGAATTTATTTTTTGAATGAAGGTTCGGTGTTCAGACCTAATATTTATTTTCAGAATCTAAAATTCATATCCTGAATTTTGTTTATTAATTCTGATGATAAAATCCTAAATCATATCTCTGGATTGATTCGAATCCCTGAATAAAGAACTAAATTTGAAACCAGTTTCAAAATTCAGGAATAGGATTCATAGTAAAAATTTTGAACCTGTAATCTGGAACTAAATTGTGAAATAAAGGGTGATTTTTTAAGAGCTTGAGAACTTTTTTAAACAATAAAACGCATAAAATTTGCAAAATCTCATCGGTTCTTTATTTTAAACGTTAGATTGGTACATGACATTTACTTTTTGAAGATAATTTCATCTGCCACAACGTCGAATTTTCAGTGAATGGGCCCTAGAAAAGTTGGCAGAAAATCCGCTTTTTTATCGACAAATTTTGTTCAGCGATGAGGCTCATTTCTGGTTGAATGGCTACGTAAATAAGCAAAATTGCCGCATTTGGAGTGAAGAGCAACCAGAAGCCGTTCAAGAACTGCCCATGCATCCCGAAAAATGCACTGTTTGGTGTGGTTTGTACGCTGGTGGAATCATTGGACCGTATTTTTTCAAAGATGCTGTTGGACGCAACGTTACAGTGAATGGCGATCGCTATCGTTCGATGCTAACAAACTTTTTGTTGCCAAAAATGGAAGAACTGAACTTGGTTGACATGTGGTTTCAACAAGATGGCGCTACATGCCACACAGCTCGCGATTCTATGGCCATTTTGAGGGAAAACTTCGGAGAAGAATTCATCTCAAGAAATGGACCGGTAAGTTGGCCACCAAGATCATGCGATTTGACGCCTTTAGACTATTTTTTGTGGGGCTACGTCAAGTCTAAAGTCTACAGAAATAAGCCAGTAACTATTCCAGCTTTGGAAGACAACATTTCCGAAGAAATTCGGGCTATTCCGGCCGAAATGCTCGAAAAAGTTGCCCAAAATTGGACTTTCCGAATGGACCACCTAAGACGCAGCCGCGGTCAACATTTAAATGAAATTATCTTCAAAAAGTAAATGTCATGTACCAATCTAACGTTTAAAATAAAGAACCGATGAGATTTTGCAAATTTTATGCGTTTTATTGTTTAAAAAAGTTCTCAAGCTCTTAAAAAATCACCCTTTAGAAGTATGAATCTAAATTTGGAACATAAAATTAACTTCAGAATTCAGGTGGACCAGAATCTAGGTTTACCAATCCATTATTACTGATGTTGGTGAAAGAATTTCAGCACGATATTCAGTTCCGTCTGGCTTACTAGAAAAAAAATTAATAATCTTCGGTCAAGATTTACCTATTACACTCGGCCAGTAGAACATTGGAACTGACTACCTCAAAACCGTCGTCCTGGTACGAAAAAGGCAAGCAAACGTGGTGAGTTTTCCTCATTGTTTCCAAAAGTTTGAGAAAACATAGTTTTTGAATTATTTATGGTTAATTTACACTGTTGAAAATTTATTCACATATTCCTGATTATATTTCTGATAGCATGGAGAAAAAATTATGTTGTTGCGTTAAGTATAACAAGAAATATTCACGATCAAAAACTTATCATTCTCCCAGAGGGTAAATTTTGAACCGAGCTATATTCTATATAAGTCATTATCGTACCAACTATGCTAAATTTGGCCCATTAAATCAAATGATGTCAACCTATAATAAGCATTGCGGAGCAATTGACTATACAATGACGACAGCACAGCTCAAACAATATTTTAATTCAATACGACCTAGGTCCTAGAACATAATGCACATTAATGTTTATTTTAGAAAATATCGCACGTGTTAAAATGTAATCAATACAATGTAATGGTCTACCATAGTTTGACGACAAATAAATCAAAAAATTATTTATCAATAATTCCAGTAAATCCTCGACCAATCGGCTTATGGTTGATTACGGCATTAGTCGTTAAAACATGCAAATCGAGGCGATTTCAGTTCTTTAGATTATTCACGTTTTTTGTATCGTTATTCAAATGGGTATTTTCCAGTCAGCCGCACTCAGCAACCGGCCATTCCGGAACTAAAAGAAAAATAGAGATAAAATTCATTAGCTTCATATGATATAGAGTGATATTTCATTTGTCTGTAATCTAATAATGTTTTATTTTGATTTTTTTTGAAAATTTACAGCGACTTTATTTTCGTTTCGTAATATGAATATGTCTAAAATATGAGTGAAGAGACCCAACCGAAACAGAACAAACATCAAAAAGCTAGCTCGACTCGTCTTTGTTTAGATTAAAGACGTGCTAGGTCGTACTAAATGTAACGATCGTCGACCATTATTGTTTGAGGTAAGCTAGTAACAATGTGCAAACTTATGCCCTCCAACTAAAGAAGAACGATGTTTGACAAACACCTGCGTTCCTGACCGATCAGAGAAGGACCAATATTGAAAGATGAGAATGTAAAGAATAATATTTGACATGTGACCTCAGGTTAGTTTTATTATGTTTGCAGATCGATGCGAAACTGAGTCGAGCTTTGAGAAAGCGCTAAGACGGATTCCCCGCTAAAGTCCATCCGTTGTCAATGCCATTGGAAGTAGCTCTGTCGACAATAGATATTGAGATAATATTGCATCGAAGCGCATTCGGTAGGCTAACGTTTATTCTTCTTCTTCCAGGAAGCGGGGCAAGCAGCAAACCGATTTTGAGCCGGATTTTTTCAGATGAAACCGGCAAAATTATATTTTCATTAGTTTTTCTATTTAGCCAGGTGAATCACACGGAATCAGAGTGCTTGTAAGTCAGAGGGACGATATCTCATCCGTAATGTTGGCAGCGACTTAAACCAGTTTATCTAAAATGTGGACAGCAGGGTCTGAGTCCACTCATTTTCGAATGATATATGGAAGTATCACAAGCATGAGACCTTTAGTCCAAAAAGCAAAATTTCTGAATATGAGTAGGATTTTATTCATTTTGGAGTAACTTTTCCTAAATGTGTAAATTATTTTTGGCAGATCGCTTGCTCGCTTGAAAACATAATGTTTCAAACGAACAGTTGTCGTCTCTCTACTTGCAGGTACTCTAGTTTAAATCATTGTAGTGATATTTGAATACGCTTCAAGTAAGGAAAATCTTGATTAGAATAAGTCAGCCTTGATTAAAATGTTAATTTTATATTATAAGCATGAAAATGGAACAAAATGTTGCTATTCTGTGTTGCATCCTGTTTTTAAAATCTCCATATTAAATCCAAGAATCGAGTTTAAAGATGGGCATTCGAAATATCCTGGAGAATTAGCATCGGAATAAACACCAAATTTAAAAAAAAGTATTTTTTCGTCCAAATTTTACCAAATTCATGATTGAATTCATAACAAACAAAAAAACACGAATCATACAAAAACTTGAAACATCGCAATGAGCTTCGTATACCAATGTTAGCAAATTATCGTACTACTTCAAATGAAACGACTCCACCAGACAGCACAACATCCATGAGGTGAAGTATTCACTTCTATCGCGGGCAATGTAAAAAACAAATCACTTGGACCTTCGCTTCCGATCACCGCATCGGCAGCCGCACAAGATCTGTACTCTTATGGCGATGACGCCGGTTCCTTGGAGAAAAAACATGTGCGCTTCAATGATGGATTCTTTTCGATTTTTTTGCGCGATTGTAGTAATTCAAATGAAAAAGTAACAATTGAATGAGTGTCTTAGAATTGCTGACATTGAGGTGTAATACTCTGTCCAAACATCCGAACCAATTGAGTTCCATGCCACCATGCTCGATCTACAGCTGCAAGCGCCGCGCCGGTTAGACTAATTCAAGTCGTTGCCATAAGAACTTTCATTCCAGGCGGCATCAACGTGCAGAAGATAATTCTAATTAAGCTTGACCTTTGTTCGGTCATTCAAGGAGATTCACTTCGCTTAAATTATAGCATCCGAGTTTGCGTGTACATAAAGGAAACAATTGCATTTGACTAATTATTGGTCCATTGGACGCTTTCGTTGCGGGATACGCGTCTGAGGTGCATCACGTATACTAGTCTCAGGGCCGTGTGAATCAATATGCAGTGAAGGACGCTCGGGGAGAAATCTAGTGCCGAGTTTCTCTAGGTACTTCTCTTTCGGTTTTCTTTTTCACGTTAATTCCGTAAAGGACAGAAAGTTATGAATGTGTATAAACTTTCGTGCTCTAGGTAGAACGAAACGATCAGATTCATAATCAATGTAGAATAGTTTAAGGTAGAGAAAAGATAAATCATGGTAAGTTTAAAGAATCGGGGAAATGTGCCCTGCAGAAATATTGATTTGCTACACACTAAATATACTATATATCTATATGGATCACTTTTGCAATTCACGAGGGACATCACAGTAAAGTGCGGTGGCAAAAAAGGTTACTAATACACTACAAATTTTGTAATGCACATATGACAGCTTTCCCAATCAGAACACTGAACCAAACAGCCCCAAATATATGGAATATGTCTCGAAATTCACTGCATGAAAAAAAGAAGCCGTAAATACTGTTTAGGATTGCAATCTGATACTAACTCGGAAGAGAACACATTGTTGTGAGTGAGTGAAATGTGCACGCAGAACTAAACAAATTTATCTTAATGCTAATTTCAGAATTTTACCAACATTTCCAAATTTAGTATTACAATTTCTTGATTTGAAAAATTAATCCATTTGTATCCATGTTTACTGTGATAATGATTACGGTTCCAGTGCTATAAATACACAATATCAGGTTGTTTAAAAACATACAATTAATAAAAATAACAATTCTCTTTTACATTTTAACTTTACCTGATAAAAAAATTAATGTGCAGTAAATTTAAATACAATGTCATGAACGCCATGAAAAAATATCGCAACCAAAGTAACTTGTAATATACCGTTCATTTCATTTTAATTTGGTTGATATCAGAGATGCCAGGTTAAAATTTCAAATATCTTCAGACAGGGTTGCAAAAGTCTGTATATCCGAAAAAAAAATCTGCAGTTAGCAAGTATGTCTTGCTAACTAAAATTGTAATACTTGTAATACTAATTTCTCTCAAAAGTATGATACGCTAAACTGATTTTGCGAACAAAAAAGAGGTCGCGACAATTTCAAAAGTCTGTAAATTTTGACGAAAGTCTGCGAAAAATTCGATTTTCAAAAGTCTGCAAAAGTCTGCACAACAAAAAATTTCTGCAGCACTATGTACGAAATCTGCAGATTTACAGACAAATCTGCAGATCTGGCATCTCTGGTTGATATATTCTACACTGAAAAAGAAAGCCTATAAAAATCATTACCAAGACCACATGAGCCCGTTTTGATCTTCAATCTATTCAACTTATGTGTATTCGTTGAAAGTTATGTGCAACACATGTACCATTCATTGTAAATCTCCGATAATATTCACTAGGTACAACCAATACGTAATGCTGTATATGTGAATGTATTGTACTTCAAACATATGAAAAAGCAGTTGTGTTGTTCGCAGTTTCAAGATGGCGAATTTTAGCAATCAGTTGTCTGCTGTTTGGGATTAATTCAAAGAATCTCCTGTAGTATTAGTATTATTTATAATTTCAGAGTATGGTTTGTTTTTTTTTTTTAATCAATCGTTTAGCACTGGTTTTCCAAATAATTCGAGTTTATTCAAAGAAACAGTAGTTACATTTATGATAATTGACCAATTTTGAAGCTCCTATCCGGTTTGGGGAGTGGTGAATATAGAAAAATATGGTCGAGATGTCAAAAGTTTTTGAGACATCCAAATGCAACTAGTTACACGAATTACTACATTTTACCTCTTCAAATGTGGTGAAGTGTCTGATGAAGATCTGAAAAACAAAGTGTTTAAGGACGATCTGAATAAATAAACAAAATCAAAATATGCCCATTTGTTTGTCTACAATTAAAAAAAAATGCATTAAAAATAAAATCAACTCTACTGAGAATCAATAAGAAGAAACATGTCTTTCATTATCAGCATCAATGATCCTCATTGGTGTTACACATAAAATATATTAACAAACCCCAATAATTCTCATTGACATTTCATATGAGCAATAATAAGAAAAATTGTATATCTCATCAGATTTTCAGATAAAGTGTATGTGAGTATTCCAATGAATGCAATTAGATTCGTCTTTCATGAATTTAAGTGATTTGCACATAGAAATTAGATTAAAAGCTACATGGAAATATATAATTCAGATAACTTCTACGTGATTTATAGTTTCAGTGTATATATTAGAAGTGATCTGCCAACCCACTTAGAAAAAAAAACGTTCAACAGTGGTTCTTCATTGGTCCAATACGTTGAATCATTGGTCCAATGAAAGTTCAATCAATCGTTCAACGGGAGGCCAACACGGGACCTTCGTTTGCCGATTTTGAAACAGACCGTTGAACCGACTGCCCTTTTTTTCGTTCAACAAACCCGACAGACAGAGGTCCATTGTTGAGCCACTTTTAATATGAGGAGTTGGAGCCCCGTTGGACTAGTTTTACTGCAGAATTTCTGAAGTCTTTTCCACTTATTTGTTTAAACTAACAATGCATACCTGCACAATACTTCTACTTCACGTAGAATAACAACAAATTTTCTTTCTATATAAAGGTAACACTTAATTTTCACACTAATTTTGCAAGAGAAAAAACAACAACAAACCGTTCCAGCAAATTGAACGAATATTTCGTGCAATATGTCGTTCAACAAGCGCTCAAAGACCAACAAAATTGAACGGCCTGCTGAGAGGGAAAGATCGTCCTCACATGTTTCGTGAAGATATGCGTTTCAGCACTATTCATAACATTCATGAGCAAAGTTGGATACTACTTTATAACTCCCGAAACTCTGACAACTAGAGATGGGCAATCCGCTCTTGATCTGTTGCATTAAATCGAGTCATAAAATTGAGCTCTTTTTGAAATAATCTCACTCATTTACTACTCAATTCATCACATGTTACGAGCTGAACGGATTTTCGACTCTTGAAAAACGATTTCTAAACGAAGAGAAATATGTGCCCAAACTTTCGTTCATATTTTTCAATCGTGCATCTATATTTCTTCAACGCATTAAATTTTAAATTCTAAAATTTTCGATAACAGTGTCTTATACTCTGGTACTAAGATTATATCGACGAAACCAAATATGCACACTTCGAAAAAACTCTGTGATTTTACATCTTATTAGATGCACATAAATGGAGCGTCGCAGTTCACACAAATGTACGTGGAAGAACATTCAATATTGTGTCCTAAATTCCATGACATGAAATTTATTAAAATAAAAAAAAATGGAAACTGATTTTGACCGCTGCGCGACTTGAACCTAGAATCTTTGGATCACAAAGTACGTCTGTTAATCGACTAAGCCACAGAAACTCGCATCTGCTTGACTGTTAAAGGTGCATTTAAATGCATACAGTCGCACCGCTAGCAGAATGCAAGTTACAGTCGAAACCAGTAAAAATCATGGTAATCCAACCTTAAGTCATTTGACAAATTAGGTCTTAATGAATTACATCGTTTGAGGGATTAAGTCAACTGTAAAATTCAAATTTTTTTGGTGTGTGGAATCGGAAATATAAGAAAAATACTAAGTGCTTATGAATTATACTCACCTTTTACACTTGAAAAATAGCACTTTTAAAAAATAATAAAAACTTCTTTGCCGATTTTCCCATCCGATGGCAGCTGATACATCCAAGCCTCCAGTTACGGACACTTTTTTACGTTACATACTTTTACGTACGTTTTGGAAATAATTTTTTCATCTAATGAAAACGATTTCCAGGTGATTGATATTCCATGGAATCTACTACAATATGGGTTTCGGAACGAATAAGTACTGGAAAATAATGTTTGGGGTTGTTCCGAATTCCGAAAGATGGCGATTTCCGGTTTATCAATATTCCTTGAAACGTATTACAATGTTAGTATTTTCGGAACGGATTTGTTGAGTAGATATCAGAAAGCGACCTTCAGTTTATCGATATTCCTTGAAATTCGATTATTAGGAGCCGAAAAATTATGTTCGGAGCCGTTTCGAAATGGCGAGTTAGGGTTTATTGATATTTTTGAAAACTCCTTTATTTGGGATACTGATTTGATGATTAGATGCAAGAAAACAATATTTGAGGTTGTCCCGGAATCTAAGATGGTGACTTCCGGTTCATCAATATTTTTTAAAAACTCTTACAATATGGATATTTTTTGGGGTCGTTTAGGTCCAGGTTTATCGATATTCCTTGAAACCCCTTACAGTTTTAATTTTCGGAACGTATATGATAATAAGATATCAGAAAATGAGGTTTCAGTTCGTTTCGAAATTCAATATGGTGACTTCCGACTTATCAATATTTTTTGAAAATCCTTACTATCCATCTAACAGTTTTTTTTTAACTAGCGGTTATTTCGACATTGGTAACCTTAATGTCACTTCTGATTTGACAGAAACTTAGTTTTATCCTTCCACTGAACGAAAATGGTTGAAGAAGACGCCGATTATTGCCAAAAAATCATCCTCTCCGATGAGGCACATTTTCATCTCGGCGGGTATGTTAATAAGCAAAATTGTCGCATCTAGGGGACGGAAAACCCGCACGTTATCATGGAGAAATCGATGCATCCTCAGAGAGTGACGGTTTGGTGCGGATTTTGGTCTGGCGGCATCATTAGGCCATTTTCCTTCGAAAATGAGGCAGGAGCCGCCGCCACGGTCAATGGCGAGCGCTACCGCGCCATGATTAGTAGTTGGTTCTTCCCGTTACTTGAAGAGGAAGACTTGGACACCATTTGGTTCCAACAATACGGTGCTCCGTGCTACACAGCCAACGCTACGATCGATCTTCTGCGCACAGTCTTTGAAGATCGAATTATCAGTCGAAATTCGGATGTTGTTTGGCCGCCTCGGAGCTGTGATTTGACGCCGTTAGACTATTATCTTTGGGGGGCTGTCAAAGATAAGTGTTATGTGGACACGCCAGAGACAATTCAAGCCTTGAAGGACAACATTCGTGCAGCCATAGCTGAAATAAAGCTGCATACAATCGAAAATGTAATAAAAACTGGACCGACCGTATGGCGTACTGCAAGACTAACCGAGGCAGCCATTTGAATGAAATTATATTCCACAATTAACCGGAAGGATTGTACTTTAACATGAAAAAATAAATTTTGAAATCGGATGAACCGTTTGTGTTTTATTGCAAGTTTTTAAAAAAAGTTACTTGGCGACCCCACACATTGTTTTAAGAAATATCAATATACCAGAAGTTGGAATCTCGTATTTCAAAACGACATCAAGCAGAACTTTCCAGCATTTGCTCATAAACTGACTCATACCCTTAAAGTTTTAAGAGCCAAGGACAAGAAACTGCCCATTTTATTCAATGTTATTTTATGTTAAACAACAATAAATAAACAAGAAACATTTTCAACCCGAATGCGCTGTCTTCCTAGTAAAGTAATAAACAATAGTTTGTTGTAGAAATGTTTAAGGTGGAAATAATCGAGTGAAGCAAACAACAACAACTGGGTTTGAAGTTGTATTCAGTTTTTAAAATATTCAAATAAAACCAGTTACTCAGTTGTCGTATTGGGGATATACTGTGACTTATATGGAATCCGCATGCCATCGTGCCATAGTTCGTCAAAATCTTCTCTGACAATTACACTGATAGCCGATCCTCAAGGGTACCAACCTTGGTGGACAAAATGGATGAAAATACTTCATTGGACATGGCCAAGACTTAGAAGGTTTCCGATTAATGCAATCAAAATCACCCGCTTCGCTTGACATTTCCACTTGCTTGGCCACGCCGTGATCGTCCGAAAATGCAAATTCGCTCCACTGCTGTCACGGACGCACTATTTATCATGTATATTCATCTGATCGATTCAGGCTCTGGAAAGAAAAACACAAACTTAACGAATTCAAACTACACTATGACTAAGCGTCAGTTTCAAGTCTGCCTAATGTTTTAGTTTCGTATTATCTAACGTCTACGAATTTGCCTTTCTCTTACAGTGATCACTATTGGTAGCATGGAAGTATGCATGAAATTTTTAACTTTTCTATGTGAAATCCTAAGTTCTTCAATACTGATTTTATTTAGTACAGTTTTTCTGTAGATGTGTGATACTGTAGATTAAGAATTGATCTAATAAAACATTAGTAGTGAACTAGAAGCTTGTGAAAAGTATCAAAAATGAACAATAGTTACATGAATGTTTTTTCACAAGTTTTATAACTAATTCCGCCCTGTTTTGCTGGGTGCGTCGTTGACTACATCTACCGAAATTATATAGACAACTCCTACAGCAAAATCAAACGATGCAATTTACATAAGACTGTCGAAAAGCTGCAGGGGACGCGGATTCGATTCGGCAGCCAGTCGTCTGACGTTTGGAAAAACAGTGTTGACCCCATCTAATACTGGCTGTGATTCGGATGACATGACAGATAATTCGGAGTTTCCAGTTGGCTGAATTGAAGTCACAGGTACGCTTGTTTTCATTCGGTTCGTGCGTTCATTTTCAGTGACAACCAGATAAAGTTGCGACAAGATGATATAAAATCTTGTTGGAACCATTCATCGAAACAATGTTAGGTTCGCAGCATGCGCTAGTTGGTTTAGGTGTCGGTTCGATGCGTCTGTTGGCGAAATATTAGGCCTGTGAGAGACGCTCGCATTACACTGCTGTAACACTGAAGGGTTAAACTGAATTTAATTACATTTCTTTGATCTACGGACAGCCAGCGTTACAAACTTATCAAGGTCAGAATTTGAACCTATTACGATTTATTTATAGCTTAGTAACTGAGTTGATTTTAGGCCCAAACGAAGTGAATATAGTAATAAACAATTACATCAACCTCATGCGTTAATATTTCAAGCTGTTTCATTTCTTACACTGCAGTATTAACATGAAATTTTACAAATTTTACGATGTCATTACGGTTATAAATAAAAAGGCCTTTATCATACAGAAAGAACAATATCATAGCACTTAAGTGGTAAACTGTAAATTAATTATTTCTAAAATGATATTAAATAACCACGAACAAAATGTTGAAAAAATTTAACTATAGCTGAAAAACTTAAAGTTCTACCCCTAAAACTGTAAAAACATGTAAGAGAAAACAAAAACTTGAATAAAAGAAATGTTATGGAAAAAAACATACAGAAAGGCTATGCAATCACCGGCTTTTTAACCGAGGCCCGGAGGGTCGAAAGTCATATACCATTCGACTCAGCTGGACGAACTGTAAATATCTGTGTGTGTATGTAACAAAAATTTTCACTCGATTTTCTCGGAGATGGATGAAGAGTGGACTTCCGGTTCGGAAGTATTGGGGTAAAATGTGCAAAAAAGTGAAGAAAAAGTGCACTCGATTTTCTCAGAGACCGCTCAACCGATTCTCTTCAACGAAGATTCAAATTAAAGGTCCTCTGGTCCTATAGGTTGCTATTTAATTTCATGAATTCGACTTCCGGTTCGGGAGTTACTGGGTAAAATGTTCAAAATCAACTTTCACAAACGTAGGTTCAAATGAAATGTCTTACAACCCCATATAATCTTACCAAATTTCATCCAGATACGACTTCCGGTTCCGGAATTACAGCTTGATCGATTTTCACAAACTTATGTTTAAATAAAAGGTCATATAGTCCCATAGCCTGCTATTGAGTTTCGTTTCGATTCGACTTCCAGTTCCGGAGCTATAGGGTAATATATAAGTTTAATATAAGCATTCGATTTTCTCGGAAATGGCGTAACTGACTTTCACAAACGGAGATTCAAACGAAAGGTGTTAAAAAATTTCAATATTTTCTAGATCATTTCATCCGGATCCGACTTTTGGTTTGGTTTCAATTTGTGTTTTTTTTTGTTCATAAACGAAACACAAGTACAAATTCCATAAAACTAATTCCGTCTGTTCTGGTTCCCGATTTCTGATTTCGGAAGCATCGAAAATATTGTTCAAATACTCCTGAAAAGCAGATTTTTTTTTTCTCAAAGATGGTTGGCCAATTTTCATCTACTTAGGTTTAAGTAGGAAATGTTATAATCCCAAATAAAATTCCCAATTTTCATCTGCATCTGACTTCTAGTCCCGAAGCTACTGGTTAAGGGGTTACACCACTGTAGAAAAAAAAGAGAAGGATTTTTTTGGGGAAATATTTCGGGATTAAAAAAATGGAGTAATCCAAATTATGTATAAAGCACTTTTTAATATGTATATATAAGTACAAAAAAATGATCAGTTTTAAAAATTGAAAAACAAAATGGCGGCTTGGCGGCATTTCCGCGAAAGCGCTGCATTTTTGACGGCCGGAAACATAAGTCAAGTGAATCTTGACCAATCGATTCAAAAATTTTACAGAATATTCTCGATAGTTATCTCCAGAGAGGTACATACGGGTTTTTTAATTAATGGATTTTCTGTAAAATGGCAGCCCTTTGAAAATAAAACCACATTTTTTCATCACAAAATTGTTCATAAAAAAAATATTCACAATTTTCAAAAACCTCTGGTGTTTTTGAAAATTGTCAATTAGGTTTAAAACTGTTCCAATTTGTCGGTCATATTTGTTGCTGGTGATACGAACTAACTTCGGCTATTGCGGTCCTCGAAATAAGGTTTTAAAAGAATTGGAAATAGTGGTCAAAAACTCTTTTCTTACTTTTACTTACTTTTCTTCTAGATGACCAAATCAATTTTCACAAACTTATATATTCAAAGGAAAAGGCTTGCGGTTTCATAAAGAATCTCTAAATTCGTTGTGGATAATACTTCCAGTTCCGGAACTATAGGGTGTTTTGATTCGTTGATTTTTCGAATAACAGGATTATTATTATTATTATTATTATTATTATTATTATTATTATTATTATTATTATTATTATTATTATTATTATTATTATTATTATTTTTATTATTATTATTATTATTATTATTATTATTATTATTATTATTATTATTATTATTATTATTATTATTATTATTATTATTATTATTATTATTATTATTATTATTATTATTATTATTATACATTCTAATTCCCATGCCTATGCGTTATTCAAGGTCAAGGTGTTCAACGCTATACTGGAAACTGTTTAGAATTGTTTGCATTCTACGAGTCAATAAACGATTAAAGCTAAACTAAACTATCTTGCTAGGGCAAACGGAATTTGCCTTATGGTAGTAGAACATTTTAAAAACAGTTGAATCTGAAGTAACAAAACAGTGCTCTGCAAATAGCCGAAGCGTTTCGTCTGCTTAGCGGTTTAAGTGAAACTGCTAAATAGCATAACAGTTGAACAGAAACTGTTATACATTGACGAGTCAAAGCACTAGAAGCACTAATCACACATGGTTACTGTATCAGTGTATCAGTTCTAAGTCTAATGGAAGTAACTTGTTACTAACGGTCAGTTTCACAATACGATGTATATGTAAAAAATATGCAAATTGATTTAGAGAAACACATTTTAAAAAAGTGTCGATTGCCGCAATTGTCAGGAAATACAAAAGATTATGGGGAAAATATATGTACATCAATACGGCGACACTTTAAATTGACATACATGTTCACACTAAAAATTCAAGTGTAGCGACACTCGCACAATGACGCTACACTCTATTTTTTGCGTTAAACTTTTAAAGTACAAATGGACCGTACTTGATTTCTTATTGCGTCTGAAAACATGAAATTTATTTAGAGAAACACTTCTGAGAAAAGCGTTGATTTTTAGCAGTGTACATATAAAAAAATCTTTTAGTCCAGTTTTGCAGATTTTTCAAGTTCTTTGTGACGTTGCAGGGAACGTTTAGAAATTTTAAACAGTTTTCACCGAAACCAGAAGTCGTCCCCCGATCAATTCTGGAGTTGTGTCACTATTTCTGGTACTTCCGGAAATAAAAATTGGGAAACAGTATTACCGAAATGAGATCTGCGAACTAGAAAATTTGACTAAACACTGATTTATAAAAAAACTTGCTTGAAACTTTTACGAAAGCACCTTGTAACTCCGGAACCGAGAGTCGGATCCAGGTGAAATTCATCGAGCTCTCTCTCTCTGTGCGTATGCATGTGTGTGTATGTGTCACTAAACTCACTAGGTTTTCTCGGAGATGGCTGTACGTATTTTGACTTAGATTCTAATGAAAGATTTCACGGTCCCATGAAGAATTCCCAAATTTCGTTCGGATCCGACTTCCGGTTCCGGAGTTATAGGGTAAAGTGTGTTAAATATTGTACACTGTCATTTAAACCGGCGAAACAAAACACGTAAAAAATGTTGTAGACTGGACTCAAAACCTTTATTCTCAACCTTAGGCTCAAATGAATGGTCTTATGGTTCTATAAAAAATTATTGCATATTTTCGAATACAACAAAAATTTAAATCGTCATTTAGAGTACGATGGCAAAATGTTATACAATCTTCAAAATTTGAATAAAACCTAGTAAAGTTTGTACGTCATGTTAGTTGGATGCCGTACGAATCGACTTCGATTATACCGGTTTTCGGGTTCCGGTGCTGGAAGTGCATATAATAGTGAACCCACTTCGTTTTCTTAAGGATGACCTATGCGAGTAAAGCACTGTTGCATTCTGTATGTTATACTAGTTAATGCCCAAACAATGTCTTTCAAAAATCAAAGAGAAAAATTTTGAATAGAATACCACAATATTATATATGAGAAAGACATCTTTACACCACTAGGTGGATTAAAACAGGTTTCTTATAAAATGCTCACCTTAACTAAAATTGGAATTCTTATTCAGAACTCACTGTAAAATAAAAACCTTTCCTGATCGGGGTTCGACCTTACGACAACTGGCTTGAAAAGGCCAGGGCCCTATGCATTGAACCGCTAACCACTTAATAGAAACGCTAATTAGAAAGAAAGAAATCCAAACAATTAGCCATAATCTAATTAACTCCATTTAACACGCGCGACATTGGTGATACATTAAATACTCAGAGGTACGTGTCATTTTTCCAACCCAGCGCGGGGCGGTAGAATTGAGCAACGCTTACTTTAATTTGCTTCATAATTGAAAAAACTAGCCAAAGAATATGAACTATCTCAATATCACTGCATGAATCTCACGACACCGAAGCCAACCAATCTCGTGATGAACTATTCTCATCGCACTGCTAGTCAGCGGTTCATGCATATGATCGAACATCAGTTCATCCGTTCATTCGCCATGTGCCAGTAGAAGCCCGCCAAAACGTGCTGTTTGGCGGTTGGTTCATTTGTCGAATAAATCCGCTCCTATCTTTTACAATACATGCTGATGCTTAGCGAAGCACGGCAGACTCCACAACAAATGACATTGTGGCTGGGTCATGCGAAATTTTTCTTCTGTTCGATGTGGTTTGATTTCGGTTTGATAGTTTGATCGTTTTGTTTCACGGCAGCCCAAGATTGGGGCGCGTAAGGCTTTTGAGTGCCACACACAACCGCAGAGCAGAGGCAGAACAAAACAGTTGTAGAGTGAAGAGCGTTCATCGGTTTGGCTGCGACAGGGTTCGTCACTTGTGCATTGTGTCGCTGCGTGCCGTTGTTTGTTTCGAAGCTACCTCCGTCCTGGGGCTGATTTGGTTCCTCAGTAATACTTTAGCTCTGCAGTGACGCGGAAGCAGATCCAGTGGATGTCTAGATGTTCGGGCAGTCGTAAGGTTCATAGTAGGACTCTAATGTGCGCGCGACTTTTGATCGTCGAAGTAGTGTCCGAGTCTCGTCGTTAGTCGAGTGTTTCCTTTGGGAAACCGAAGAGAAAAACTTAAACTGTTAAGTTGATTTCGTTGAATGCTTGAGTAAAGCAAAAGGAAAAAAAATGCGATTGTGCGTCGTTTAGTGAAAAATAACTTGAACGAAAAATCATTAAAAAAAACTCCACTTCGAAAAAAAAAGAAGAAGCTATTCCCGTAAATTAAATCTAAATCAAGTGAGTAACAAATTGTTTATTGGATTGGATAAGTTTAATAAACTTAGTGAAGTTAGATTTCAAATTAGTGACAAAAATGATCAATGATCATATAAGTGAAGTGTGTGCTGAACATCACAGTGCCTGTTAGAGGAGCAACATGGTGATTCATGAGACCGACGTCGAGTGTTGATTGTTTTCCAATTGCTGTGACCGAGAACGTTCTAACGAACAACCAAATCTAATATAAATATAATACTACAAGCGTGTACATTGTACTTAAAGTGGATTTAGTGAATTACCAAGCTGCTCCATCGTGCACTAATCGAGATTCATTTTGTCTGATTGAGTTTTTTCTACCCGTCTTTGAAAATACAGGTTTGACACGAACTTTCTGTGTGACATTAGTTAGAAAAAATTGAAGAAATAAAAATTTTAATGTAAATCTAAATTAATTGGACCAGCTAATTTCCAGAAAAAAAAAATTTAAGAAGCATCAGTCATATCTTTTTGTGTGATAGTACAGAGGAATTCGTGGAGGTATTTTGTATCCATTACTTTTCAATCAACTATATGCATTGCATTCGCATTAACAAAAACAAAAATTAATTTTTGTTTTTGTTAAATGTTCAATATAAAAGTCACTCAACGAATCTAGTTTCGTTGATAATTTGTTGTGTGTTTTAAAGGCTTTTTCATGGATTTTAATTGTAATAAGTGTTTCCAGAAACAGGTTTGGTTTTATAGACTATTGGAACGAAACTCTGGAAGTTATGGACCTTTATCTATGGCTATCTCATTCTACGAAGAAGCAAGAGCTCGGCGCACAGGTCCAAGATTTCTACTTCGATTGACTTCAAAACTTGACAAAACATTTTTGAAATATTTCGTTATAATAAATTATAAAAGAAAAAATATGATTTTTCAAAAACGTTAGACCCCACGGGCTCCCTGGAGTAATTAATTGTTTCCATTGATTTTATGGACAAAACCCTTTAAACGCGTTTTCCTCGAATTTTTCGTGAAAAATCGTAGTTTTCACTTTGAACAATCACCAACAATTTAAAAAAATATCAAATAGAAACGTTGGGGTCTAGAAAAACTTCAACTCCAACTATGCTGCGCTCATTTGTTCACTTCTGATTAGTCTGCGCTGAGATACAGTGCACGGAAAAGCCAGCGATCGCAAAACAACTAAAATATTAATTGTTTTTCTGATTTTGATTGGTTAAAATTTGGTACAACTAATCGACTGTTGTTTTAACTAATCTGTCATTTTTGATTTATCGTGCTGGCAGCTTAGCAACGACACCCAACAAGTAATGAAACGTTTCAGTTGAGCAATGCCAAACACCCTGAGCGAACAATGAAACGTTTCAATAATATGTCACTCATGCAATTGAGCAAAGACACAATCCCAGCAAAGTTACTTGTATGCATGAAACCAAAAAAATGTCTCAGTTATTTCAACCAATTATTCAGTTATTTGAACTTAAAACGTCAATTGCAATAAATATTTTTTACTGTTAGCCTCTTCGAGGGCAGCTAATCGTTCACTGCTTGAACAACGAAATTTTACCTAATTAACTGCTTATATCTTTATCACTAAACTCACAAAGGATATAGAAATGCACCAAAAGATTACAATTCTCAAAAGGGAACTCACCAGAAAAATGGTCACAGGGAATTTGGAAATTTTTCCTTCACTTGCAGAATGGCTCGCTGGTAAACCTAATGCTACAGATACACTTTCAAGAAAATACAAATAGTACCACTTCACTTCAGTAGCAAATTTTTAAGCGTTAAGCGGTTTTATTAACATTGACATAAACTGTCCTAGAATACATTACTCTCAGATAAAATTAAAACATTTATACTGTAGGATTATCTATTTAACACATGGAAAACTTGTTTTACAATTAACTGTTATATTCTTCTGCATACTTTCACTTACATAAAACGACCACTACATAACTAACATAAATGACGTTCATTTACCATTGAAAAATTTTCAATATGAAACGCTTCTGGTGAAATGAAGAGGTTTTTTGTTCTGCCTTTTGCTGTCTTCGTTCTCCACCAAGTGACAGCATTTGAATACAACAATTTCGGTTACCTGAATGGTTATGTCAAAATCAACAGATATGTTAGTTAAATCATCAACATTTTAGTTGAAACAACCAGGGCGTGAAATAACAATTGCAATATTGTAATTTTTTGATCTGCGGGTTCTCCGTGTGGACACCGCAAATCATGATTTTTAAGAAGCGTCCCCAAAAAATACTTCTCCACTGACTTATTTCTCAATATATTTCCACGAAAAAATTACAAAATGTTGTTCGAATGATGCTTTTTATCATGCAAAATATATGAATTTATTTTGTCAATCGATAATTCTGGAAAAAATCGCAAAAATGATGATTCTTTTCATCGTTCAGACCCTACCCCTCCCTTAAAATGCTAGCAATTTCAGTTTCAGGTTTCTCAAGCGAAAGTGAAGCTTAAGTTGTTCACAAGGGACTGTACAAAACATCTGTTCAAACCAGGTCCGAACTCTGGATTTTGTTTTGAGAGGGGCCAGATGACTTCATCAGTTCCTGAAGCACCGGAAAAAGTGGTCAAAATTGTCGGAATGCAACTCGCACCGATTTCTCTGATATTGCTTGGCCTGTTTCACGAACTTATATTCAAATGAAAGGTGTTATTATCCCGTATGACATTTAATTTCATAGAGACCCCGGATTCTAGGTAAAAAATACAAGATGATGAGTGTTGAAAATTTCAAACTAGAAGTAACGAAGTTATAAAAACAGAAACATGTTTTACACTTTGTTTTAAACTATTTCAATTTCAAAGCCTTTTTAGTTGGTTTTTTACTAACTTGACTTCACCGGTTTCGGCTTTTCGATTTAGGAAGTAGCGGCCAAAATTCCATTTCTTAACGTTTGCTGTCATGCAATTTGTGTCACATTTGTGTAGATTTTGAGAGGTGGCCCGATAGTTCTTTTAATTTGATTAGTGGAAAACGGATCTTCTAAATTTGTAGGTCATATTAGTTGATGACTATACAAACATCAATGCACGCAAATACTTGCATTTCTCAATGATTTGTTTTAGTCTTGTTAAGACGTGGAGCCGCCTTGAGCCAGATTTAAATTTGGTCAGTATCTAACGAGGAAAACTGATTGAAAAATAGACATGCGGATATAACTATGTAATGAAAATCACGAAAATGTTACCACGAATATAACTATGTAATGAAAATCACGAAATGACTGGAACCCGTAGCTGGCTCCTAACCGGGGAAATGATTTTGCCAATTACACTACCTGTATATGAAAACACATGAAGAGTCAGCCTAATTGACTTGCATTTCTGTTTTGAGGTGGTCCTCCGGAAGAGTACTATGACAATCCCAAAACACCGAAATCATGATCTTACCGACCCAATGAGCCTCCTTTGAGACACTCGTGCCGCTTGAAAAAACTCGTGTTAACTTCAGTACACTGTCGGGTAATCGTTCTGCTCTGGCGTATGATAATGGATCCAATCAAACATGTATTGGATGTAGAAGTGCGCTTGCGTTCGTATTTTTAATTCTAAATAAATATGTGCGGGATCAAGCGTCAGAATATCTTTCTCATCTGCAAAATCTTGCCCAATTATGGTATGCTTGCGCACCTTCTCTTTCCGGTCGTCCAGTAGATTTTATGTATTTGTATTATTATTGTCGTTTATTTCACCCTGGTTTTAATCTCCATTTTATGTAGTTTTGACACTATCAGTGACAGTGGAGTCACGAAACTCTTAAAACCACTATCCAAACTTCTTTATTTTTTCTGTTTCTAATAAGTCGAACATCTCGTGAAGCTCTAAAATCTTTAGACTAGACCTGTGTGCCGATCCACAAGGGACTGTACAATTTCAAAGTCAGAATAATGCCGTTATCATAATTAATCATAAGTTCATCATGAAAAATCGATGTACGTTAAAAATAAGATGAATAACGCAAAAATAGTGTGTTTTGACTTATCCAGAATAATAATTATCTTGATAGTCATTACAATCTTAAAATTTGACATAATGAACAGAGATCTGCAACCATTAAATCTGAATATGACTATAGGAAAAATGCTCGTAAACCGGATTATTTTTTTGTAGAGCATAGAGAATAACTACTGAGCTGTCAGATGTTTACTAAAATAACAAAAAGCTCTTTGAATGGTTTAGAACCAAAATAAAACTCAACTTCTCATTAAAAAAATGATTGAATAATTTATCATTTAATCAAAATAAATTAATTGACAAGCAATCGTCCTTTTCCTGAATTTTAGACTGTGTATGTATAACAGAAAGACTAGCTGCACCGTAAAATCTACACACCTAGAAAAAATCGGGTAAATTTATTTCTTCCGTGACCGACATGTTCGAGTGTCAAAAATGACTAATTTTTACAGTTGATGTAATGCATATTTAATGCATTCAAACATATTTTTGCCCTTGTTGGCTGTTCAATGCATAGGACACTGGTCTCACAAGCCAGTTATGTTATGCCAGGACTTTGCTTACTTTGCAGACATATATTTAGGTTCTGAAACAACACCTGCTTGAAAATCTGATTATTTTTGACGAATATTTAAACCAATCGTAAAATCTAGTTATTCCACGAATTACGTTCTCTTTGATAGCTATTAGTAATGCTCAAATAGGCCGATCCATGAAATTTTACACAAACACTCCCGGTATTAGCTAAAGTATATCCACCCTTCATTCTAACATTGTGTTAGTGTCTCCGATTCTAAGATCAGTGGCTTTATACTACTAGATATGTCAAAACTCCATAAAAATGGTCAGAAAAAAATCCAGTTTATCAATCAAGCTGCTGATTGTAACAGAAATGTCGCAAACACAATACAACACAACTGACATTGGAAAATCAATTCAAAGCAACATAAGACTAATCCATCAAAATTAGGTTGCTCTACAACCGATCTCTTTGTTTGTTGACCTTCCCAGCAATAGATTGTTTTTTTTTGGTTTTTTCCAAATCACAGACTCTTTGGACGCTCTGGTGCGTGCGAAGTGTGTGAATCGACCGTTAAAAATTAAGACGGTACAGCATCGTGGTGTGGCAGACGTACATTTGAACTACAAACAGGTATTCATCATGGGCTCATCGTGCAAACATCGCAGAGCAAATCGATAATGAATTGCATTGTGTTCATTCGACTATGATTCATGAGTCACTTTCGCTATGGCTGACGAGGTGAGCACGTGGTTTGAAACCCATCGTTAGTGAGATGAGGTAATAATTTATGCATTTTACTCGTTGTTGACCTTCGGGACAGGAGAAGAAATTATAAAATGTGACTTACGCGTGGGCTTGATAATCATGATTAGAGTCTGGCCCTAATCGCGGGGGCTAGTCTTTATAGTCTAGATGTTCACTCACATCAATACGTGTTTCTTATTACGATATTATAATGAGGTGACAGCAGGCTGTCACATTACCGCATCCAGCTGACCGTTCAGCCATCCAGTTTGGAACTACTTCAGTGCGGATCGTTGACCTGATTCGAAAACAAAAACTTGCAGCGAATTCGATGCAATAGAAATAGGAAATAGCGAATTTCTACGGACTGGTTTTTACGAGTAACAGTATTATCATATGCATTGGGTCCTTTCGAAACTTGTTTTGAATAACAGAGCAGAGATTTGATACAGAAGAGTATTCCGTGAAATTAATTGTTGGTACTTAGACAAGAATACATTTTTTAGTTTACACATGTAGACGTTTTGATACTGCAGCTGACAGTAAAATGTCTACTTTTTTAAATTGAAGAAACAATTAGACCTATATTTCTCAAAATTATATCATATTATTTTTTTTATTCTGTCACAAATCAAATGTTAACAATTCTAATGTGATTCTGACAGTCTGTTGAATTGTAAAACATGTCGGAGATTAAGTTTGTAAACATTTGATCATAATTCCTTACGAAACAGCTTTGAGTTCCGTTCTGATTTTTTCTCCCCTTTTCTCACAGTACCAGAATTATATATCCGAAATCATGTGAACTGTCAGACTTTGTGCGAGAATCGAGCATTTTAATCAGAAATTCGAAGCTATCAATTGAACATTTTTTACACTTCATCCTTGTTTATGCGTCGTTTTTTTCGTGGTAAATTTTGAACATCCAAGTTAGATATTTTTAAAATTCAAATTCACTTACCAGTAGTATTAGTTGAGGTTTGTCGTTTTCGTTGTTAGATTTCACTATCAATAAATCTATCTATCTCTTTCGATTATTTTGATTTTGATCGAATGTAGACGGTTTTGAATATCATATGATACAAAATGTTGAGCGGTAAACATGGAAACCGCTTGGTAATTAATAGAAGAGAAAGTAAACAAAGCGTTACTGTCAATTTCTCATACGGTCATTTGAAAAGAGTATTCGAGATTTGAGGTGCACTGTTACACTAAAAGCAAAATAGCAACTGAACCTCATCAGTTGGTGATCCAGCGATTAGAACATATCAGACTTAGATTCGTCAGTTCTTAGGAGCAACGCTCAATTAACATTCTAGTGCAGTGAAAAGTCGATTGAAACGGTTCCGGAATAAGCCGGAATACATGGAGAAATTAGCCTACAACGCGATTTTTCATACCGCTAAATTGGTGAAAAACAAATGAAAAGATTATGAAATATCGCACCCACTGTACACTACAAATCTCGCCCTGTTCGGCTATCACCTTTTTGCATCGATAGGACTTTCTCTTGCGGTGCTTCGCCAAATTTTAAAGAAATAAAAAAAAACATTTGTCGAATGATTTGTTTTGACAGAAATAAAGGGTGATGTTTTAAAAGGTGTAGGATTTGATTTTCAAACAAATTTTCAGATAATTGATGAAATCTTTATTGGAATCGATAGAACGATCAATATAATTTAATGTTTGAAGATTAGATGGCCCATGCGCAAGGTCCAATTTTGGCGCGCTATCTCCAACTAATCGGTCAGTATTTCACGAATAAAGGCTTCAATATTGGCTTTCAGTGCGTCAATAGTTGTTGGTTAGTCCTTGTAGAAATAAGCCTTAACATGGTTCCACAAGAAACAATAAGATAAACGTTCTACCGAAGGCGGCTCTTAATTTGGTTATTGTTTCGCGTGCCGTGTGGGATGTGGCACCGTCTTGTTGAAATCACATGTCAGCTATGTCCAATTCTTCCATTTTGAGCGAAAAAAAAATCAATCATCACACGGTAGCGCTCGCCATTCACAGTAAAGTTCCGCCCATCGTCACTCTTGTAATGCTTCTGGCTGGTCTTCACCCCAGATGCGGCAATTTTGCTTGTTGACGTTTCCATTCAACCAGAAATGAGCTTCGGCGCTGAACACAATTTTTCGATAAAAAGTGGATCTTCCTCCAATTTTATCAGCGCCCATTCACCAAATATTAGACGTTGTAAGTCGATTCATGATTGAATTATAGATCAAACTGAACAAGTTTGACGAAAACACAAGACACGACTCACGTGTGATCTGTAAGAAACAGTGTTACAAAAAAAAATAACGGCAAAAAAATTATTTATTTTTGGGATGGTTTCTATAATTTGGCTGGAATAAGGGAGTGTAGAAGTGGAAAAAAAACTTTCAGGTTTCCCTGGAGAATTTTTGTTTTCAATTTATAGAAACCAGTTTCAATCTATGGGTTGAAAGTTTAAATGGTCATCAACTCTTGAGCGGAAGTCCGGTGCAGGCGAAATCCAATAGCATTTCACCGGATCATAAGGTCTTTCATTTTGGTTTCACCACCTTGAGTTTGAAACTCGACCTCCGCGAGTAGAAAGTGAACTAAATTTCATTTCTTTCCTTCGATCATGCCCTTTATGAGCTTATAAGTTTATAACTGATTCTATCTAGAATAGTCGTTATAGGTCAAAAAAATTCCAATGAAATCAATCGATACAGTGAAATCGAAATTACGATCCTGTTGACACTAATGTCGTTTTCGATTGATGTCGAACCTAACGCAGTTTCCACCCATACTGCTGGCGAACCGCTGGCTTGAAGCTAGTTTCAAACCTAATTTCAACATTGTTGAACTGAAAATCGGGTCAGTTTGGAACCTGGTTTTCATATCAGGTTTGCTCAGACCCCGTTGCTAAGTGCGAAACCAACAAAGTTTCGTTAAAAGTGTTTGTTTGATGAAACTACCCTGGGTCAGTTTCATTTTTCTCAAGCGAAAACGACATAAGAACCCTCCCAGGGTGAGGCTCAAACATATGACAACTGACTTGTAAGACCAGCATCCTGTGCATTCAACCTCTAAACCGGAAACCGATATAGCCAAAGTGAGTTTTATAGGCCATCAACGTTGAACAACGCACTCTTGAAATCGGGTTTGATTTATTAATCACCCTACAACTCCGGAACCGGTAGTTGGATTCGTATGAAAGCAATTTATGGAACTATACGACCTTGTATTTCAATCCAAGATTGTGAACATCGGTTCAGCCATGCCGGGGAAAATTGAGTATCGTGGAGTTCCTTTTAATGTATACATCAACATGTAACTCGGGAATCGGATATTGAATCCAGATAAAATTCAATAGCAAGCAATGGTACTTTAAGGTTTTTCATTTGAATCTCCTAAAAAAATGAGTGCCTATGTTTGTCACATTCACAAACATTATTTCTCCGGGCCTCTGTTCGAAAGTCGATTTTCAAAGTAATTTCTTGATTTTTCTCTAAAGAAAGAATATATCCTGTAGTATATAAGGGAACGCCTAATTTGAGTTCAGAAAACCCGTTTTCTTATTTGTTTATCTACTATGTTTGCTTGATTTTCCACCTAAATTGAGAAATACGCTCCAAAATGCTGGAACTCTTCAGATCATCGTCCGTATCAACTAATGATAGGAGATCACTCTTTTGTATTAAAAACCCACACATTCTAACAGAAAACCAAATACTACTTTAACAAGAATAAACCAGTCGAAAACAAATGATAGGAAGCCAATTATTGCACGGAAACTCCCACGACCTCAAAATAACTGAAATGAAAGATGTATTTTTTTAGTTTGATTAGTAGATATTCGCTGCAACTAAATTGTTATTTTCACTTTCTAATCCGCCAAACAGCTAATAATCAAGTTGAACTAGTCTTACTTTTTTCTGTCAAGCCTGTTTGTTGATTGTGATGTTTGGAATCGTACTAATATATATAACTCGAACCAGGTGATTTCTACTTCGCCTAAAGCAGGAAATTTCTAAACAGGTTATGAAAGAAGAAAAAAGTTTTACGATTATGACTAAATTAAAACCACAAAAGTCGTGTACTTGTACTATTGCATTACTGAAAAAAACTGTTCAGTAAAGATAAAAGATCACCAACCGACAAAAATTAAACGAACCGCACAGATGACACCCACAAAGCAATTATTCTCTTCACACAGACTGACGGCATGTGACAAAACGTTTCAAACAATCAAATCGATCAACGAGCTTCACGGTTCTGCACGCAAATGCAAAACCGCAACGTGCGCCTCTCGATCCCATCAACCGATCCGTGATTTGTCGGTCATAAAAGATGTCATCCGCTGACTTGCTCACTTGAACGAAAAAGAAGCAGAAAAAAAAAGAATAGTACCGCAAATGTTGCAATACAAGTTGAATACTTGGATGGATGATTGAGGGGTTGAAGAATACTTTAATTATCGGTTCAGCAAGCGTCGGCGCGCGTTGGTCGTCTTCATTTCGCGCTTCGCTGTGTAGAAAAGATCGAATCTTTGCCCTACTGGTAGGGATACTACAAAGTTCATTCAAGGACCGGCTGGCTGGTTCTTTTGTTGTCCGACCAGCAGTCAGCATAAATCACTTCTGATTCTCGCGGTTCAGGCGGCTGCCTTGAACGTTGTCTACCCTGGCACTTAGCTGTATGCAGTTGCAGTGAAATATTTACACTTGCAAACCGAAGGCAAATAAAGCGTTGAAAGCGCAAGCTGCGAAATCTCTAGGTTAGGGCTGTAAAAGGTCCCGTTTCAAGGGTTCGGTTATTCTTTATTGACTTGCACTATCCTTCGACGTGCGACAACCGACTGAATGACAGACGGGCAACCGTGTGCAGAGAGCTGTTGATCATTTCGAGCATAAACCGGCGTACTTCAATGTGCTCTGCTGCAATTAACCCGACCGGATTTGAGGGTAAAAGATGGCAAATATTGCAAGCGCACACTTTTCGCACCGGTCGACATAAGATTGTGTTGATGATTTGCACAAGATGAGCGATTAATTTTGTATCGTGATTATCCTTCTTTATCACGATGAGTAGCAAACGATAATATTTTTTATATAAAAATAAATAAATTAACTTCCCAAATTCCTGTGAATTTTTTTCATTATCATTTGTATAGTTTATTTTCAAACAATTCTTGTGACACAATCGAAGCGACCAAAATAAATTCAGTTCCCTAGATATCATTGAGTGTGTGAAAATTATACGATCGAACCTACCGACCATAGCGAATAAATTTCAAAGTGTGGGAAAATGAAGCTAAAATTCAATCAAAGCCGGATCATAGATAATTTAATCAAGTTTCACTAGCATTCTTCAAAACGTACGGCTCAACAGCGAGCCGGAAATAAAATGGGAGGATGCAGAATTTCGGCACTTTGCTTTGAAAATGACCTTACTAGATATTGCACGGAAATTCGCGCGCTTTCGAAACAACTAAAACACACTATTTAAAACGTGGTACATAGAAACGGATGTTCGTTTTTTTTTCAATTAATCATATTGCATTTTCTAGTGTCGGGAACAATCATCGAAGAGCTAATAATATAGCTGAATTTATCATACCGGCAGCTTAGCAATGAAATACACACCAACCGATCAATGACACATACGGGACAGTTATCTGAGATGTTCAGATGTTCAGAATAAACAGTGATTTGCATGAGATAAAAGTTATAAGCGTTTTAGTATTTTTTTTTAACAAATTATTCAATTGATGAAACTGAAAGGCCTATGGGTAGAACATATTTGTAATATTATCTTATTCGAAGTAATCATGATAACAAATGGAATTTTAAATCGAGAGATGAGTGATAATCGAAACCTACATAAATTTTGATTAATTGAATAAAATGTTTCGCAGATTCATGACAAAAGAGTCAGTTTGATATTTATTGTTTTGGCCTTTCTCACATAAAATGCTATGAAACCACGATGAAAACCAACTTTTGAACCTGAAATTAGGAAGTGGTTTTGTGAATCGCCGGTATGAGGATCTACATAAGCTACTCGTTGAGCATGATTTAGTATTCTCAAGTAGCATGTTTATTGAATAAAAGCAATTGTAATTATCCTTCGAAAAATTTCCATAAATCGTAAAAGCCTTAATTTTGAAGATAATCAACGCGTAGAGTTTAATTGTAAGTACAGTTCAAGTCAAACACTAAATCAATGTGAATCAGAGCACAATATCAAGAAGTATCGATTACAACCACAAGACTGACCAAAACACGTATATGTTCTTTGTAAAATAAACGTTTGGCAACATTGCATTCTGTTCCGTAGAGGTTGAAACCGGAAATAAATCTTTGGGTATAATTAATATCCTGTTCGCACTATACCGGGACGACCGGGACGGGACCATCCGGGACTATCCGGGACTATCCGGGACTATCCGGGACTATCCGGGACGTTTTTTTTTCCTCATCGACGATGACTGAGCTGCCGGCGTGTGTATGTATTGGAATCCCGGATCCGGGATAAAATCCATTTGGATGCCGCCGATATTCCTAGCCGAGTTTTTCGCACCGTCGGTGTAATTTTAATAATCCTTCAAAATCGTCGATAATCTTCGGAAAGTGTCGGTAAATAATATGGCAACAATACGAGGAAGAAAACATGTGAAACAATCCGCATAAAATATTTAGTTACTTACATTGATTTTCGCTTTGGCATATTAGGAATATACGGAATGGATACGCAACAAAATTCTGAAATTTTGTTCACATTGTAACTTGATGTTATTAACACATGAATGAACATTGTCATAGTTACAACGCTTATTGTTTTGAAGCAAATAATAATTGAACTAGAACTGGCGGTTAACCAAATTCTACGAGGTTTCCTATTCAAACGATACATGTAAAATCGTAGGTCAACTTACCTTGAGCTTATCTTTGATACTATATGATATTGCATCTAATTGTACTGTATATGTGAGCCTGTGGAACTCAATTATACTACTAAACCGACGAGACCGCTTTTAGATAAGTTTCAGAATTTAATTTTGAAGCGTTTAATTCCTGGTGGGACAACAACTTGTTCAGTCACATTGTCACGTTTTGTTCGTATAGAAATGGAGATTTAAGTATGCAAACCGATCCGTTGACAAATTAAAACATTTTTAAGCTTGCAATATCGAAGCTTTGGAATCATTTAAATTAGGAAAATCCATTAACAAATCATCGAGGAACAAGCGCTGCAAAATAGATCCGAACAAGCTATCGCGGATAATTCTAAATCAGAAAATCAAAATGAAATACTCAATTCAAACCAATTTTTCAATGGTATGCAATTGAAATATTCAAATGACGTTGTCCCAAAATTATAAAAGAAAAATGTTACGCGATTCGTTTTGCATATTTTAAATTGACACCCAGCCTCGGGAAGCGAAACGTAAGGCATTTTTAATGGAAAAATCGACCAAAAATTTGCTATTACATGGGATATTTCAAAAGAATCGGTAACCACGCTGATTCGGTTTTTCAATAGCTAGATGATATATGACAGATCGGCTGAAAAGTTCGTATCGTTTCTATGAGAGGGCGCCACTAGAATTAAATCCATACCATTTTCAGTTAGTACCAACCTTCAAAAGATACGTGTATAAATTTGACAGCTGTATGATTATTAGTTTGTGAGATATTGCATTTTGAGTGAAGCTACTTTTGTTATTGTGAAAAAAATGGAAAAAAGGAATTTCGTGTGTTGATGAAACACTACTTTTTGATGAAAAAAAGTGCCGCCGATACCAAAAAATGGCTTGATGAGTGTTATACAGACTCTGCACCGGGCGAAGCAACAATTCGTAAGTGGTTGCAAAATTTCGTACTGGTCATATGAGCACCGAAGACGATGAATGCAGTGGACGTTCAAAAGAGGCTGTTACCGATGAAAACGTGAAAAAAATCCACAAAATGATTTTCAATGACCGTAAAGTGAAGTTGATCGAGATAGCTGACACCCTAAAGATATCAAAGGAACGTGTTGGACATATTATTCACGAATATTTGGATATGAGAAAGCTTTGTGCAAAATGGGTGCCGCGTGAGCTCACAATCGATCAAAAACAACAACGAATTGATGATTCTGAGCAGTGTTTGGAGCTGTTATATCGAAATAAAACCGATTTTTTCGTCGATATATAACAATGGACGAAACATGGCTCCATCACTTCACTCCGGAGTCCAATCGACAGTCAGCTGAGTGGACTGCACGCGATGAACCGAACCCAAAGCGTGGAAAGACTCAACAATCGGCCGGTAAGGTTATGGCATCTGTATTTTGGGATGCGCATGGTATAATTTTCATCGACTACCTTGAAAAGGGAAAAACCATCAACAGTGACTATTATATAGCGTTATTAGAGCGTTTGAAGGACGAAATTTCAAAAAACGGCCTCATTTGAAAAAGAAAAAAGTTTTGTTTCATCAAGACAATGCACCGTGTCACAAGTTGATGAAAACCATGCTGAAATTGAACGAATTGGGCTTCGAATTGCTCCCTCATCCACCGTATTCTCCAGATTTGGCCCTCAGTGACTTTTTCCTGTTCTCAGACCTCAAGAGAATGCTCGCTGGTAAAAAATTTAGAAGCAATGAAGAGGTAATCGCTGAAACTGAGGCCTATTTTGAGGCAAAGGACAAATCGTACTACAAAAATGGTATCGAAAAGTTGGAAGATCGCTGTATCGCCTCTGATGGCAATTATGTTGAATAATAAAAACGAATTTTGGCAAAAAATGTGTGTTTCTATTAAACGATACGAATTTTTCAGCCGAACTGTTAAGATACTCAAGCGAACACGGTGTTGCACAGACAACAGGAAATTTCACCAACACATAATCTGCCCATACTTGCATATCAGTTCCATAAGCAAAATCGGCATGTCGAGAAAAAGACGATTAAAATTTTATTTTCGATTTTTTTGATTTATTGTGCTACCTAATGCTAAATCGTGGTATTATTACATGAAATATCGGTAATACACCTTTGCTTTTCCAATATTGAAACAAATGAAATTATTGATATTTGCACTGAATGGGACTGATAGGCGGGTACTTTTCATATGGGACAGACATAAGTTGATATTTTTTTCACATTTTTCTGAACAAACCATAAACTTTTATTGCAATTTCTGAGAGTATATTAAGGATAGATTGCATTCCTGAAGCTAACTCAATATTGGGGAAAATCGATATGGAACTGATATGCGAGTATGGGCAGTAATGCAAAAGCGACAACCCAGCAAGTGAACGCATATACAATCCTGTCATCAGCTCACTGGACGAGCTACTTGTTTCATTCACAGTCAAACATCAACTAGTCAAAGAAATATTGTGCAGCCTATATTTATAGATTTCTCTTCATACTACGCATAACGATGCGGTGTTTTTTATGCATGACGCAAAGCCTCCTATGCCGAACAAGAAGTTGACGTCATTTTGTACAACAGGGATTGGTGGATGAAAACATAGGCCGATTCCAACCATTTTTTCAATAGTATGCTATTGAAATACTGAAAAGACGTCGTCATACATGTTTAGGTTAAAAGTTTCCGAATCGATTGGTTGATAAATTATAACAATCCATCAACAAATGACCGAGTAATTAACGTTCAAAATTATGACACAAAAAGGTTACGCGGTTATTTTTGAAACTTCTAATTGACACCCGCCCCACATAGTGAAGAGTAAGGCATTTTTAATGCCAAAAAATTTCATAATATAACAAACCATTTTGCTCATACTAATTGATAATTGGCATGATCTCATGAGAAGCCATGTTTCGTGATTTTTAAGGTTTCCTAATCATGACACCGAAACCGCATTTTTATCCGTGCAGACTACTAGAATCGCAAGGTCATTTCGTAATTAAAATAAGGTGCCCAAGTAAAACGATGAAAATCATTTGAAAGAGCACAGCTTGTTGTTACTTCATATTTTTTTAATAAACATGGCCATGGTGCCAATGCGCAGTATTATTTTGATCACATATATTACCTAGTGCTGTATGGTTAGGAAGAATAATGGCAAATTCTTTTTCGTCCAATTTCAAATGGAAATTACTCAAAGCCTGCCCTTGTATTTTCCTTTCCAGTAACGATGGGAGCCGATTCCCAGATGAAACCGATTCCGTGTTCCTCGAAAACCACCGATCTCATCGATGCGACGATGACCGAGACAAAACATTCGAAACCAAATCACAGTAGTATTCCTACCATAAACGAACTACGGGAGGAACTAGTCAGCTACGATTCTACCTTAGATGTCAAACAGTTCCAGAAAGTCCTCTCCAGTTATAGTAGTCTGACACACGATGCAGAGGTGGACAAGAAGCTAAGAGAAATTGGTTCGCAAACGCCTATTCTACCCTCGGAGATAGGGACGGATTTCAACTTTAAGCGGGTAATTGTGTGGAAAAATGTGATTGGTTTCGCGCTGTTGCACTTATGCGGCTGGTTTGGTCTGCATTTGGCCTTCTGGGGGTACTGCGACTGGAGGACGACACTGTATAGTGAGTGTTTAGTCCTTACAATCCACTGAAATGATTTTTCTTACTAATGATTTTACTATTCAGCTGCCTGGCTGTTATACATGTCCGCCCAAGGAGTCACGATGGGAGCACACCGGTTATGGGCTCACAAAGCGTTCAAGGCCAAACTGTGGCTCAGAATCTTGCTTCTGTGGCTGCACACGCTGGCAGGCCAGAACTGCCTATATGTTTGGGTACGAGATCACCGGCAGCATCACAAATTCTCCGACACCGATGCCGATCCCCACAATGCTAACCGTGGGTTCTTTTTTTCCCACGTCGGTTGGCTGCTCTCCCGCAAACATCCTAAGGTGCATTTATAAAAAACTTATCCAAATTCTACCGTTAGTTAGTGAGTTCTTCGGTTTGTATAATTCTCAGGTCATCGAATACGGAAAGAAAATCGACATGTCCGACCTAGAAGCCGATCCGTGGATAATGTTCCAAAAAGAGTAAGTACCCTCATTACCATGTTTCAATAGCACCAAAATACCCAGTCGTCCTTAAAAGCGATTCCATGTTCAAGTTCGAGTACAAAGTCATTAGATATACGTTCACTTTCCGCTTTGCGCTCGTTGAAGTTCAAGCACACAAAAATTACTTCTCTCATACTCGCTATTATGCATCCAAAACTCGATACAGACGCCGCTCAGACCGAGAAGACCTCGATCAAACATTAGATCGAAGCACCGTCCGTCCGATTTTTTGTTGTTTTCTAATTTCGGTAAATGCTTCGCACATGATCATTAGTGCCTATTTTTTCATGACCGGGCTGGAGTGTAACTCTCAATCGGTACTTGGTCAATGGCGAGAGACAGCTGACCAACTGCATCCGTGGTCAGGTGGCCGCGTGCTGTGGCACTTATGAATGAAGTGAACATAAATAGTAAAAGATCAAAACAATATACTGAAACAGCCAAAGTACGCGCAATGTAACTACGGTAAACTTGGCATTGAAATGGTTAACAATACCGGTAAATACTGTCCGTTGACTGGATGTATGTAGATTCAAGATATTTGGATACCTTCTGTGAGACACTAACTAACGTTGATGGTTGTTCGTCTTGGCTGCCATGTAAATTTGATTAGTTTTAAGTACTTTCGTTTTGCACTCTCCAAATGAAACCTCACCGCCGGCATCTGAAGCGTTGACTATCGAGTTAGTCTTCGGCCAGACCATGGTCAGTGTGCTGCGTGCCCGTGAATGGAGGGACCTGCGAGGGTCACCGCTACTGTCACTGACATCTCGACAGCAAATTTCGTAACTGTTTCTTAGTGGCGATTGAAAGGAAAGCAGTGGAGGTTACGTTTTGTCTCTTTTTCTGGGGCGATAGAAAAAAAAATGGATTATGTAAAATGCTATTGGATAGCTTAGCGCATACCAAATTGATTATTGAGTGGAATTTAGAGCAAACGGAATGATAGATTAATCAATATTGTTACAATCAGTCATTTTTACTTGGCATTGGCATATTTTCGGTTACTTTACGGTTGGCTAGAAAGTAATTGAAAAACTAAGAAAGGAGTAAAAGTTTTTTCACTACTATTTTTTATTAATAGGAAAAAAATCTATTAGAGTTTGGAAACCAGGACTGTTTCCAAAAAAAAATCAAATTAAATTGGGTTCCTTACCCGATATAATTTGATTTGATCAATTAGGGTACTCACTTTACTTTTTTGAAGAGGAATTAGAGTAACGGCTTCCTATTCCATCTCATTTGTAAGGGCTGATTTATCCACTAAAATCACCATGATTATTTCATATTCCAGCTTAATCTGTCTTGCTCCACATTGATAATCGATTCACATTTCTTGGATTTCTTGGAAAGTAAACTTATATTCAAAAAAACAGCTGAAAACACTTCTGAAATGTTCACTACTCTGTTCCTAATTTCATCACAACGGATTTTTATCCATTCTATCTTTGTTCCTATATTCATCCTATTAAATTGAAGAATCCAGTCAGTGTGATCACCACCAGATAGCGTTATGGTGATTCTTTTGACATATTTTGACCATGTATTTATAAAACATTTGGACGAACTTTTCAATTTACTTAAGTTTAAACGAGTGCAGATGGCAAAACCTTACAAATATGGGCAAAAAAATGATTATTCACGTGTTGTCATCAAAGGGGCTACCATGTTTGGCATAACGCCGTTTGGCATAATAGTTATTTGGCATAATGGTCATTTGGCATAATGATCATTTGGCGTAACAGTCCTTTGGAATAACTAACGCTCGTTTCCGTAGTGTATTTTACAGTATTGCACTGTATTTTCAACCCAAATATTGCGTACTGTTTTTCACCCCTTACTGTATTCTAATTTGTACTGTTAATTTGTTTGTGTTTGTATTTTTACAGTGAAATGTACTGTATTTTTCACACTAGAAATAATTCAAAATTTTAAATCTTCAACGCATCGAATTTCGATTTGTAGCAGTACAAAACGTCAGAAAGAAAAGTGACAACGCGTAGCGAATATGAATGTGAGTACATGCAAACAACAATTTTCCATTATTCATTCTTGTTCAGAGCGCGTTACAACAATTTAGTGAAATTTGGATGATTAAAAAGTAAGAAATATATCTCAACCAAAAAGAAAATATAGGATCAGGGTCACATCGCCGAAAGCCATTTCGCCAAAAGTCAATTCGCCGCAAGGAGAAATTTCGCCGAATTCGTCATTAGTCTTAATATCGTAATTGGAATTGATAAAAAAAGACAAATAAAAAATGATTATGTTTACTCCCGTTTTGTTGACCTACAATCGTACTTCTGATATGATCCAGAGACTTGAATAATTTTTGTAGGTTTATTCATGATTCCCTGAACGGAATTCTCAAAATAACTTGTTGAGTTTATTAGTGTGAAAATGTTTGCGGAATTCTCCGATAATTGAGTGGAGATGGAAAAATATCTAATGCGGCTTCGCCACATCGATTTGTTCATATGCTATCCCACCTCGCGACCGCTCGTTCGGACCTAACTGAACCAATGAAACCCAGCTTTGAGTAGACCGGGCAAACGAGGCGGTTACAGGTTTGTATGCAAGAGGCCGCCGCTTCCGACGGCGGGTCGGCGGCCAACTCAGCTGTCGTCGCCTCGACGGCTTTGTGCCGCCAAGCCATCTTGGCTTCGGTTATGTGGCTGCGCCACATGCGGAGATATAAAAACAAAAAGATATTTTTGACCCTAAAAAAATGACCCTTTCGGCGAAATGGCGTTTTCGACGAAATTACCCTTTCGGTGAAATGGCATTCGACGAAACGACGTTCGGCGAAATGACCCTCTCCCGAAAATATACATTAACTCAAAATCATCATAAAAAATTTACGCTTCTCAAAAAGCGTTTGATGAATAATTCGTGCATTTTGTACGTTTTTGTTGAACTTAAAAAAGCCTTAGAAAGGAAATAAAAAAATAAAAATAAATCATTTGATAATTATTTGCTTTTAACGATTTGTTTTTTCTTGCCAAGACGTAGAGCCATATTGAGCAGATTTAAAAAATGATATGCGAATACAACTGTGTGATGAAAACCGCGAAAAAGCTACCTCAGAGACGGGACTCGAACCCGTAGCTAGCTCATATCAGAGAAAATCGTTTTGCCCCATGCGAATACAGCTACATATCAATGATGTTCATTCAATGAATTTTGTGATGTTATGTCATGTTCGTGCAAAACTTAATGTGTTCATTCTAATTTGAATACGTGTATACGTTGAATACGTCAGATTTAGAAGACACTGATGATGAATGCAAATAGCATTCGAAATGTCGGTATCTGTCGTTTACTGTTACGTTAGTATCATAACGAAATAGTTTTGTCGTGAATACGACTTACTATATTATGGGGCGCCTTTTCGAAATTTACTCTGTACAGGAATGGGTAGAACTCAATCGCGAATATCTTTTGTCGTATTTAACGCTGCAAAATAATTTTTTATCCATATCATCGAAAATATGGGCAGTAATTTATGATAAAATTTTCAGTAGTATGAGATAACCAAAAATAATTCAAAATTGAAGTTCACATGTGATGTGACGTTTATTATACATAATTTATAGTGTTGTGAGATACATAGTGAATTTGTATAATGATGTGATATACTTATAACAGAATTAAATGATAATATTTAAAAAAAATCATCCTTGTACCTTTAACATGATGACAACACTTCATCTAGCTGATTTTGTAAAATAACTGAATAATATTCAAATACGATCTTTTTTATATGGAATTACAACTGGCTTGTAAGATGTTTACTATAAATATTGTTATGTGAGTAATATTTTTTCCATTTCTCATGACTACTTCTGGCCACGTTTGGCGAGTTGATATCAATAATTTACATTTTAGGATCCTTAAATTCGGTTTGAGGATATTCTTCCAAATGATTATACAATTTTTATTTTCGAGACGGGTTTGACAAGTAAGGTATTGAAATGAATACCATATTAATTCCCAACATAAATCTAGAAATCCTATATAGCTGAAAACGATTTGTTGGGGATTTCTCAATTTATGAATGAACTTAAACGTTGCATTTTGTTTTAATAAATCTTCTTCCCGTACACAACCCCTCTCATGTGTTCCATCACATAATTGTCCCGTAACAAATATAAAAGTGACGCATTGAAAGTTGGCAATATTCACGCAATCAATCAACTTGTACGTGGGATTATCGATATTCGGATGTGTGAAAAAAGCATGTCAAGTTTATTCGTATTCACGTCATCCGGTTATGTCTCTGACATTACCCTCCCGCTTTTTTTTCGTAGTGGAATCCAAAAGGAACCTTTATTTCTTTTTTTATGACAGTTTTACAAAGTTACACATTATACTATCCAATTTTGCCAAAAAGAAGCAGACCGAGAGGGAAGGAAAAAGAATGAACTCGCGAAAAAAATAGAAATTTGGTAAAAGAATCGGAAAAACAGTACTCGAACGTGGATCCGTCCCATTATCGTGGAGATGTTCTACAAACTAAGCTACTCTTGTACATGAGGGAACACGTTCCAGAAGGTAACCTGATTAGGTAGAATACCAGAAGGTAACCTGATTTAGTAGAATTAACACGTTCATAACACTTTGTACGCGTTTTTTACGGATCTACTACATTTTGTTTCATGAACTCGAGTGGGTTGGACCCCTCTTCATGACGTCATATTTATTTACTTTTTTTCGATCAAGAAACATACTTCAATTTCGTGTTAAAAATATCAAATCATGGGTCTTCTTAGTTAAGTTTATTACTGATTCAATCTAAAATACCTAGCCGTCCTTAAATTTCGTATCTTTCGCTTCTACCAGCTGATACTTGCTTAAAAGAATCAATTAAAATCGGTATAATAGAAAATAATTATGCCATGCGTGTAATGGGATCAGAAGGGAAAATACTCAGTCGGTGTTGAACAGTCGTTCGCACCGCACGCGTATAGCTCTTGGCTCCTGGAATTTTTTTCTGGCTACCTAGAGTTTCATTGATTCAAGGCTTCAGTCTTTTTCAAGGCTACCTGAATCACTAACTAAGTGACTAAGTGATACAAAGAGTGATATTAGAGTGACTAAGTGATACAAAGAGTGATATTAGAGTGACTAAGAAATTAATCAGCCTTTTTTAAGGCTAGCTAGGAGTCTAATCGAAGACTAATTTAGCCTAGTTAATTTAATTTAAAATTTCATTAATTTCAAAAATGCCTGCGTCCAACCGGAAAGGCAACAAGCCTAAGGCTAAAAATAATTCAATACGGAATAAATCACAATCCGTTATTCAACATTTTTCTAATAACATTCACGATCTTATAGAATCTGAATGTAAAAATAAAAGACAACGGACGGAATTCCCTTCCGTTGTTTCTATGCCGTCTAACAATATTTACGAGATTCTTCCTGAATCCGATTGTAGCGACATAGAAGAAAATTCTTCAAAAATTCCCAAAATGGACGCTTGTCGTTCTGGGAAGAAACATCAATCTATGCCACCAGTGACGGTGATGATTTCCGACTTCAAAGCATTCCGTACTGAGCTTTCTACTTTTCTCCCGGAAGTAAAAGTCTCATTTCAAATCGGACGAAGAGGAGAATGTCGAGTCTTGGTGGATGGATTGGAAGATTACGAACGTCTTATTCGATACTTGTCCGAAAAACTTCATAAATTTTATTCATATGATATAAAATCAGACAGACCCTTCAAGGCTGTCTTGAAAGGATTATCAAATGATCAAAGTATTGATGAAATTAAAAATGAACTAAAAGAATTGCTTGGTTTTGCCCCTTCCCAAGTAATACTTATGAAAAAAAGAGCGAATGGTACTTCTAAACCACGCTCTGGAATTTCCCATGAACTTTACCTAATACACTTCAATCGAAGTGATGTAAACAATTTGAAAACTTTAGAAAAAGTACGTTTCATTTCCCACATTAAAATTCATTGGGAACATTATAAACGGCATAATCGTATTGCAAACTTAACGCAATGTCGTCGTTGCCAAGGCTTCGGTCATGGAACCAAAAATTGTCATATGGATATACGGTGTTTGAATTGTGGTAAATCGCATTCGAAAGACGCTTGTCCAATGAATGAAACCACTGATAAATTTTCATGTTCAAATTGCAATGGAAATCATAAATCCAATTATTTGAAATGTCCTGTCAGGGAAAAAATTTTAAACGCTCGTTCGCTTAGACAACAAGTCAAATCAACGACCTTAAATTTACAGAATATACCTGAAAATTCTTCTATGGCACCTGCCAATTCGTCTTCTAACGAAAACAATTTATTGACAGGTAGATCGACCTCGTCATCATCTTCTTCTAATGTCAGTTATGCTGGTATATTAGGTAGAAATCTATCACCTATTTCTTCTAATGTAAATAATCAAAACACAGGACCGCCTTGCAGTTCTTCTTCTAACGAAAACAATTTATTAATAGGTAGACCGGCCAAATCATCTTCTTCTAATGGCAGTCTACCTACAAATATTCCTTCAATGCCATTCGCTTCTTTAAATGAAGTCGATTTAGGCGATATAACTGAAAATAAAATGATCTACCTACAAGATCAACTTTTTCAAATGATCATCCAAATGAATTCGACTTCATCACTTTTTGAAGCATTTCAAATCGGATGGAAATTTGCAAATAATATTATAATGAATTTAAAATTTAACAGTGATGTTAAATAATTATTTGAATATTTTAAATTGGAATGCTCGATCTTTGAAATCGAGTGAAGATGAATTTTATAATTTTCTCAAAGTTCACAAAATTCATATTGCCATTGTGACAGAAACTTTTCTTAAACCAAATGTAAAATTGAAAAGTAATCCACATTATGTGGTTCATCGATTTGACAGGTTTACTGGAATTGGTGGTGGAGTTGCCATTTTTGTCCAACGGCAAATTAAACATCGAATTTTACCTTCTTTCAATACTAAAGTTATTGAAAGCTTGGGAATCGAAGTTGAAACCATTCATGGAATTTATTTCATCGCTGGAGCATATTTGCCATTCCAATGCACCGGCGAACAATCAAATTTCTTTAAAGGCGATTTGCAAAAACTTACAAGATATCGATCGAAATTTTTCGTAATAGGGGACTTAAATGCTAAGCATGTCCAGTGGAATTGTAGGCAAAATAACAGTAATGGTAAAATACTTCATAATCAACTCTCAGCTGGTTACTTTACAGTTCTTCATCCCAGTAATCCTACTTGTTTCTCTTCCGTGAAAAACCCGTCTACAATTGATCTGGTTCTAACAGATCAAAGTCACATTTGTAGTGAACCGATTACTCATGCTGATTTTGACTCAGATCATCTTCCTGTAACATTCAGACTTTCCAACGAAGCTATAATTAATCCAATTAGTTCTATTTTCAACTATCATAGAGCTAATTGGTTGGATTACAGATCTCACATTGAAAATCATGTGGATCATGAAACTATTTTAGAAAATTCTGCGGACATCGACACAGCAATTGATAATTTGAATCATTATATTATCGAAGCTAGAAATCTTTCAGTTCCCAAAGCTCAAACTAAATTAAATTCTCCTATCATCGATGACAATCTTCAACTGCTCATTCGGTTGAAGAATGTTCGTCGACGACAATATCAACGTTCTCGTGATCCTGCTATGAAAAACATAGTTAAGGATTTACAAAAAGAAATTAAACATAGATTTACTCTTTTGCGAAATGAAAATTTCGCTAAAGAAGTTGAACAAATTAAACCATATTCTAAACCTTTCTGGAAACTTTCTAAGGTTCTTAAGAAACCTCAGAAACCAATTCCTGCTCTCAAGGAAGGAAATCAAATACTTCTTACAAATGGTGAAAAAGCTCAAAAACTTGCTCAGCAGTTCGAGAGTGTCCACAATTTTAATTTAAACGTTGTGAGTCCTATTGAAAATGAAGTCTCACTGAAGTATGATCATATTTCAACCCAAGTGTTATCACACGATGACATTATTGAGACGAATTTTGATGAAATTAAATCAATTATTAGGAAACTCAAAAACATGAAGGCTCCTGGTAATGATGGAATTTTTAATATTCTTATTAAAAATCTTCCCGATGTTGCCTTGAGACTCCTGGTTAAAATTTTCAACAAGTGTTTTTCATTAGCTTACTTCCCAAAAAGATGGAAAAACGCTAAAGTAATTCCTATCCTAAAACCTGATAAAAACCCAGCAGAAACATCAAGTTATCGCCCAATTAGTTTACTTTCTTCTATCAGTAAACTTTTTGAAAAAATTATCTTGTTAAGAATGATGACTCATATAAATGAGAATTCAATTTTTTTACCAGAGCAGTTTGGATTTCGTCATGAACATTCAACTACTCATCAACTTGTCAGAGTAACGAACATGATAAAATCAAATAAATCTTCTGGGTTATCCACTGGAGTTGCTTTTCTAGACATAGAAAAAGCATTCGACAGTGTTTGGCACAAAGGTTTAATAGCAAAAATGTCTGATTTCCAGTTTCCTATTTATTTGATCAAAATGATTCAAAATTATTTAACTGATCGTACTCTTCAGGTTAGCTATCAGAATTGTAAATCTGAATTGCTACCCGTACGAGCCGGTGTTCCGCAGGGTTCGAGTGTAGCTCCAATCTTGTATAATATTTTCACTTCTGATCTTCCAAATCTACCCGTTGGTTGTCAGAAATCGCTATTCTGTGACGACACAAGTCTGTTAGCCACAGGTAGAAATCTAAGAGTGATCTGCAGTCGCCTACAAAGAAGTTTGAATATTTTCAGTGATTATCTGTCAAAATGGAAAATTAAACCAAATGCAGCAAAAACGCAATTAATTATCTTTCCTCACAAGCCAAGAGCTTCTTTTCTAAAACCAAACAATAATCACATTCTCAAATTGAATGGCTTGGAATTGACATGGTCTGATCAAGCTAAATACTTAGGTTTAACGTATGACAAAAAACTCACTTTCAAGGATCACATTGAAGGAATCCAGGCAAAGTGTAATAAATATATTAAATGTTTATATCCTCTTATAAACAGAAATTCTAAGCTCTGTCTAAAAAACAAATTGTTAATTTATAAACAAATTTTCAGACCAGCCATGCTTTATGCGGTACCAATTTGGTCAAGCTGTTGTTCCACCAGGAAGAAAACGCTTCAAAGGATTCAGAATAAAATTCTGAAAATGATTCTGAAGCGTCCTCCCTGGTTTAGTACAAATGAGTTACACAGACTCACAAATATAGAACCATTAGATGTAATGTCACATAATATTATAAGCAAATTCCGACAAAAATCGATGCAATCTTCAATTGAATCGATTCGCTCTCTGTATTAGTTAGTAAGTTAGTATATAAGTTCCTTTTCCCCATTACACAATACAAGTAGGTTTAGAATTTTCCCTACACAAAAATCTCAGAATTGCGGAAGCAAATGATGTCTTCATGGTAATAACCAAATCATATATATATATATAACAGGGCTGAAAAGTCACCACTTGTGGCTGAACACCCAATTTAAATCTTAATAATTTAATTTTAACTCATATTCCAATAAATAGTTATTAAAAAAAAAAAAAAAAGAAGGGAAAATACTCGATGAATGAATGTCAATGAAAGAGATGGATAAAATGTGTTGTGAGTTTTTCTGTTGAACATCTAATATTCTACAATACTATTCGTGATTTGGAATCACTATGCAATACTTATGTAATTTATTACAAATGCGTTTAGTCTTCAATACCCGTTGTAACCAAATCCGAAACAAAACAAAGTCATCTCTTCATTCATATGTCAAAAACATAAAAAAATATTCCTAAAAACAAGGCATATTGTAACCTTGTTAAGACCGAGGTCACTAGTCACGAAGGGCTTCCTTTCGTTGAGCGCCTTCACGCCTGCCAACGAGCTTTCAAATTCATCATGCCGTTGCATTGTTAGGTCACTAAGCGGTGTTGAGCCATAAAATTTGTCATAAGTTTGACGTAATTTTCTGTGGGACATAGTCCAAACCGTACAAGCTAATACAACTTCGAACTATTCAGCACCCCCTGCCGACCACACAATGTTGGCGAAAATGAAACTTTAACAAGTCGTAAAATGTGTTTTCTGCGCCGTTTTATCTGCAGCATATTTATGTGGGTCAATTAGCACGGTTTCTTTCGACTAGTTGGAATCTCATAAATAGCTTGGGAAAGCATGGAGAATTTGTTCATGATCAGCGATAGATGAAAAATTGCCTTTGCCCTGGCATTGAAATAGTCCCGAGTCCAGCTTTCACTCAAAGTTCCAAAGAAAATCTGCTCGGATGTGAATGTGAATTTTACGACAAAACAGTTTCAACCGAACGAAAGTCTGATCATTTAGTCAAACCGATTTTCTGTTTCTATCTGGTAACTGTTTGGAGATTTAGTGGGAGCTGCTTTGAAAGGCCTTTGAGTCGGTTCACCTTGACATGGTTCGTAGTCTGCGTAGTCAATGAACCCGATCTCCCCGAAGCAGCAGTGGCACCGAAAGCCGTCACCGAAAAAATAGGTTACGCAATAGTTTTCGAGGTTTAGCTGTTTCGATTAGAGACAGTATCTATGATTAAAACAGACGGCGGTGTTTCGCTGGAGCCAAAACGCAACATTCGGTTGGAAGCTGATGTATAATCACAGACAAGAATTAGTTTTTCGACTTTTTTGTTCGGGCAGTGTGTTTCTGAAACAACTTCTTTTGCAGGCAGTCAAAAACCGTTAATCTATTTCATGTTGCAATTGTATAGTACAAATCCGCACAGTAAAAGCAAGGTGGAATATAATTTTGGAACAGATGCTTAATTTATTACAGTAATAAGTATTTCAATACAAGATTTCATTTCTTTTCGACGATATTCAGTTCCGTTATAATGAATTCGATTTGGATGCAGAGCAACTCTACTGCCAAATCATATTTGACTCTAATAATTTTCGATCAACTTTTAGGATGCAAAATATTAACATGTAGCCCACGTTATTACACTTCAACAATAACTTAGAATCTTTTTCCATACAACGACTATGAAAAAGAATGCAATATAACTAAAATATAGAATTGTACTTTTGGAAACATGCGTGCCATCATATTTTGGATTTTTAATTATCGACTTAAAAATCTTTCATTTCATATGCAATTGCAAGTTCCTGAAAACCAAAACCTATTTACATAAGATTTTTTTGATAACTAATGTAAGTTAATTTAACTTTCCAATGTCAAACGGTTAACCCAATGCAATGAATAATAATGTTTTTCTATATCTACACGGAGAATCTCCAGATCACAAAATTGGAATGTCGAAATTGTTGCATCACGTCTTAATTATTTTAGTTAATAATGCGCGATTTTTTCAAGAGAGTTTTCTGCAAACATAAATTAGACCGTTGAAACTATTGTAATAATATACGGTATAAAAAACCGTTGCTTTTTGCAAATTAATGTCATGTATTCTTGTCATCTAAAGAGCATTTGCGGAAATTGTTGAATCAATGCTCTGCTTTGCAAACAAGTGCTGCTGAATCCCATCAATTTTTTTAAGCCTGGGAGGGACATAGACTATCCGTTGTGACTGGCAAACGTTGGTTTAAACAATATAAAAATGGAGAATTTGGTGTAAAAGACAAAGAACGTCATCGGCAAAAAATAGAAAATTCCGAATTGCAAGGATTGTTGAACGAAGACAATACCCAAAGTTGTTAAACGTTCTTCTATTCTAATCTTCTACTCGTCATGGTAAAGCTTCAGAAGGTGGAAAAATGATTTTCTAATGATCTGAAAAACAGACGTTGAGCGAAATTTTGGTTTCTCGAGATGAAACAAAGCTTCGCATTGTGACAAAATATAGGAAATTAATTTATTCCAGACAAAAATAGTTTAGCCCGGGTTGGCTGCATAGGGCGCTGGTCTTACAAGCCAGTTGTCGTATGTTCGAGTCCCTATCTGGAAGGATTCGTTGTGTCAGTAGAACCGTAGTACTAGCCATGCAATGATTCTGTACGCTACGAGTCGGTTGCGAAGTCTGTTGAAACAGAATAGCCAAATTCCACAAAAGTAATTGAATGCTGCGAGCCTCAAACAGGTTGGGTGTAAATAGCAAACAAAGATCAAAATAATAATAAATTTTACTATCACATCTTGGCTTGATGTTTCTGAGCTGTCATAGCGATACTTGATATTCTCTTGATGTTTCATCCAAGGAATCAAGAAATTGTACAATATCTGCTTAGCATCAAAATTAGTTATATCTTATTTCGTTATTGATGAGATATTGCAATTTCATTAAGTGCATTGATCTAGTAGTTCTATCTTCAAAAAAATACTTTTACATGAACTGCATCAGAATCAGATAGAAGAAATACTCATGACATTACTCTATTCTGAATTCTAGAATATAAAATAAATGAAAAATTCGACTTCTATCAATATTTTGTTCTTGGCTTGATATTACAATGACAAAATTTTATATTTTGTTGCTATTTCCTCATGCAGACTTTGTTATTATTTTTGATATTTTAACTCTTTTTTCAAACACAATAATGTAATTACTACCATTGAGATGTTTGGTTTTAATAATAGTATTTGTTATTGGTTTGCAAATCACTTCTACCCGGGAAACCAAAGAAAACTGTGAATAAAAATTACCAACGACAGCAAATGATGGAATTGAATCAAGAAACGATCGGAATGCTCCACAAGCCATGAGATAGTCAAATTGTAGCACTACAATGCCCCCGCACACACAGCGAAATCAGCCAAGAATATTATTTCTGAGCGAATTTGGCTTTTGGCCCAACTCGGCTTTCATCGATGGAAATACCGCCTAGCTTTCGAAGGCAACTACTTTGAATAATGTTATGTATTTCCATTAAAAAAAATCCCACAAAATATACTGGCACATCTGGTAAAATATTATTGGTTTAACAACGTTTTTGTCACTTTGTTTAGGGGTACACACTTTTTTGTTCTTCCTCCACTATGTTTTAAAGAGAAAATATTGAAGCAGTTTCCTTTTCCATTGCTTATAAATATACTATTTTGGGAGAAAATATATCTTCAAAGTTCAGGTTTTATTATTATTAAATGATAAGTTTCGTTGACAATATGAATGAATCCATATACTTCATGGGTAAAAAAATGTTTAGTGCTAGAACCTTGATCTTTTTTGTCCTTATTTAAGAGGTTTTCAGTCACAAGCTGGCTCGCCTCTTCATTGATCTTAGTAACCAATAGAGATGAAACATTTTTATTGTAGAATAAGTTTAATTTGTGGTGAATAGATATTTCAATACATATGCAATATTGTGGGACAGTGCAAATGGATTTAGTATAAACTTGTGTTATGATGATAATCATACATACTTCTTTTTCATTAAATGTGACTAAACACAATGATGTATCTCTCAGAATAATCCCTTAGACGCTGTTATTGAACCAAACAATAATCGTGTATCCTATTTGAATAGTTAGAAATTGATTTACACAGATAAAAATGTTTTGTGAATTTACGTCTATTTTCATGCACATATTTGGAGCAGGTAGTTAAACATAACATTACTTTACAATTCTGTACGTTTCAATATAATTTAGATGCAAAACTAAGCGTTCAATGGAAGATACTGTTCTATTTATTGAAAATTCAATGCAATTCAATTTAGTTTTGCATCGTGGATGGTTTTCAATCAAACTTTCGATTCAACCCATGTGTATGTTGATTTACATGTCGTGTAAATTTCATTATTTCTTTCTGTGTAGTCTTATGAAGCACCCTATTTTGATCTAATCTTGCTTTCAAGAATCTCATAGAAGGAATCCAGACTAAGTGTAACAACTGATAAAAATCTTTACATCTATTTTCATGCACATTTTTGGAGCAAGAAATTTAATATAAAATTACTCAACAGATCATTTTTTTTTCATTCATACACACTTAAAAAATGTTACATCTTCATAGATGCACATAAAAGGAGCGTCGCGAATCACATACATTCACAATACAAAGCAAGTTAATGATAAGTCATATCTTTAACTTCACAGTTGTTATAGCTGAAACTCACATCGATACAGACGCAAAATTTATGTTTACATGTTAGGAGATGTAATATTGTGTCATCACCGAAGTTATTACGGTATACTTGAATTTACGTCAAGCGTAAATTTCACTTTTTCTAAGAGTGTACTTTAAAAGCAAAATTAAGTATGCATAACAATATGTTGTAAATTCAATTGAAAAGTCAATGCATTCTAATTTACTTTTACATTGATGATGGTTTTCAATCAAATTTTTGATTCAATTGATGTCTGTTTCAAAGTATCATTGAATCACTTGTCGTGTGAATTTCATTATTTTTTTGTGAAAAACAATGCAATGCAATGCAGTTATGCGTTATACAGTATCATTTTGAACAAGTTCACTGCATCCGCCATCAACTTTATTTTTGTATTTATTATGGGAACCTTAGAATTATTTCAGTTTTAATGCAATTTTTGTAATTATTTTCGCTGCCTAATGTTTCACCTGTAGACTACATTTCGCACACGGATTTCACTAAATGTAAGTTTTTTAAGCTAAACACGAATGTAATGGAATTATCTTTTTTGTACGCATGTTTTATATATTTAGCAAAGTTGCCGAAAAAATTCCGTTGGTCAAATTGGAGCACTAACATTTATTTTCGCATGATTGTTTCATGAATCTCATCGGGGAGGTAATTAGAAACGAGGAAATAAGGAAATAACAAAAGAAATTTGATCCGTAAATAAATACAAAACAAAGATCTCATAGACAATCACAATTCTAACTTTTCATTTATTTTGGGCTCAAAAAATTGATTGGAGTGCTGCAACCTTGATTCTCCATTTTTCCCATTCACTTACCATTGGTAATCAATGGTAAACAAATTGCGCTTCTTAAAAAAGCAATAACATGATGATCTCGAGACGTAAACAAAATATTATTAACAATCGTTGAGCAGAGATTAACCTACACAACGAATATAATTTCATGTATGTGGGTGACAATTTAACATCAATACAAATAATAACTGAAAATTTACCCTATATATTTTTTTCTTTTTTCGAATCAAATCAGTTCACTCATACAGCACCCGGAATCATTACCTAGCTATATTAGTGTAGTCACCTTTTCACTGCCTAGATCCGTTTGCAACCAAAAATAGCCATTACCATTTTCGTAAAAATAGGTTACGAGAATGTAATATTGGAATCTATTGTAACTTAGTATGAAAAGATCTGAATTGGTTCATTATTTTAACTTCATTGTGACGATCACAATCGGACCGGTTTTGTTTCTATCACGCGATTATTATGCAGTATATGTTTCATTTTCAATTGTTATTAAGAAGTTTCCGGTGCTACTTGAGACAAGCATTTAAGTAGTTCAGTGTTTAGCGAATTTATTGTCATTTTTAAAAACATGAGATGCAAATAAATGCCTTGTTTAAAAACCCAAAAGTGTTCCATTACAATCTGGTGAGAATTCAACCTTCCAAGAGGAACCATTCTGGAAATTCCCAAATTACCAAAATCCTCTGAGTTCTGAAATTACGTCCAAGCTTAAGCTCATCTCAATTAAATTAGCAATCCGAAGGAAGTTGTAAAAATCTCATTTTCTGATCGGCTTCCATGACCACCACACCGGCATTGGTTAATTGACGAGCACTGATCGCCTCAAATAAAACCTACCAAATCTTCACGTAAGCCACAAAGCAAAAATACAAACATCTATTAAATTTACCACCAGTCATGGTAGCCTTCTTATGACTAATTTGATTTATCTTGCACCGCTGCCGGATCGATTTTTTTCCGGACCAGCAATCACAACATGATCCGGGCTAGTGGCATAGATTTCTTCTTATTCGTTGAGTTGTAACGACTTAGGTTTTTCAATTCATGGTCCATGATGCATTAGATTCTCATTGCTACAATTAATCAGCCGGTCTATACTACGCACCAGTACACACATAAAGTATTCGGTTGCAAAGTGAATCCTGTAAACTTTTCACTTCGTGGTGCTAGCTTCCTTGCGTTTCCCGTATTCTAGCGGAGCAGACATTTGATGGAAATCATTTAAGTGCTAATTGGTATGAAGATCGTATCGAACAGTGAGGCCGAGGATCCTCAATGTTATGCTGTGCTACTCATGGATCTTTCTCGTTCACCTTCGGTTTCAACTTTATACAATGACGCTAGGTATATGTTTTTCTTTCGAAGCCTTTGTTCATATGATCTGAGCCTAATATGAAACAAGGCATTGGTTTCATGATAATGAGCCTTTTTCTCGAACTAAAATAATCTAATTCGACTTGCGTTTGATTCCAAACTCGAACACTAGTGAATATATTTTTTTTTGTTATTTCAGTTATTTTAATTTAATCTGATTCCATCACTACGAATACAAACCTAATTAGTCACACAGAAAATCGAAACGGATTCTCAGCGATTGCCACAAAAGATGTTAGTCTGTGTAAATTGATTTGCGGTTGTACGTCGGAGGAGTTGACCACCGGTAAAAGAGTACATCCAGGATTGTGTTGAACGGTTTCACGTAATTATCAATATTACGGGTGAACAGACAAGCTTTCTAGGCGTATTGCACCTTTGACCGTGACACGTTGAACCAGGCGCGGTAACTATGGCGACAGCGATAAATTTATTGACCAGTGATAGGGGGTTAATTGCCGATGTTCAAGCTGCTGCAAAAGAATCGTTCTTGCTATTCTACAATTAGTTGTTATTTATCATACTGAAAGTGATAATAATTATTCAATGCGGTTGACCTTATCTATAGATTCAATCGAAGCACATGGGTGGTTAATGTGTTTTGAAGGTTGTGACACTTTCTTCGTATGTGGGCATCAGTTTAACTACACTCTAAGAAATTTACGCTTGACCTAAATTCAAGCATGTAGTAATTTCTTCGGTGATGACACAATATTACATCTACCAACATTTAAAAATAAATTTATCGTCTGTATATACACAGATAAAAATATTTTCATCTATTTTCATGCACATATTTGGAGCAGGAAATTGAATATAAACTTACTCCTCAGACCTTTACTTTTCAATTTACTTTAAAAGCAAAACTATGTGTAAATTAAAATATGATGTATAATTATTTGAAAATCATGGCCTTCTAATTTACGTTTTACATCAATGATGGTTTTCAATCAAATTGTTAATTCAATTGATTGATCTATTTCAAAGTATCATTGATTTACATGTCGTGTAAATTTCATTATTGTTTTCTGTGTAAGATTCAGCTAAATTAACTATGAAGTTAATGATATGTCTTAGCTTTACATGCTTTGAATTGTAAATGTAAGTAAATCGCGACGCACCTTTCATGTGCATCTAATAAGATGTAATTTTTTTTAAATTTTTTTAAGTGTGTACAATTGATTTCTTGATAACTGCATTGAACCGGCGCCGCCCAGAACAAGCAGATTCCATGAAACCTAATGACGTTGTAATTCACCGCTACCCAGCCAACCGAATCAAATACAACAACCGATTCCGGCTCGGATCTGTTCGGAATCGTTTGTTACGTCTGATTCGGAATCCATTTGGAAATCATATTGAATTCCGAACAGCGTTGCCAGATTGCAAGATTTTTCTAGCTTCGCCAGACACTTTAACTAACCAGATCTTTTGCCAGATTTTACAAATTTCACCAGATTTTACCAATTTTCCTCGATTTTGTCAGATCTCATCAGATCATTACGGTTTTGGCCTCTATACGATAGGTGGTGAGACCTTTTTTTTGCTCACTTTTAGAGGCGTACGTGTGCGAGGATGATTATTGCAAATTTATCTATCAAAATGCAAGGGAATGAATTGAATTTCCAACTTGTAAAATAATTTATAACTTATTCACAACGTCATTTGTACAAGCGAAAAATTCATCTTTGTGTGAGTAAAATCGTTTTCCACCTCTGTTATTTTCGCAGCTCCCAAAATTCTGTTTTGAACAGTGAAAATTTTTAGTTCCGATTTAATTTCCAAATACTTTTATTCGTTGCATAAATTATAAAATGCTGCTTGAAGGACCGTGCAGATGCACAAACCTAACCAAATGATGAGAAATAGTTTTACCGCCTTCTGATTTATTCCTCGAGCGTTCAAAATAACCTCAACCGAACCGAAACAAATACCGAATCTCGATATTTGTCAACATATCATCCTATAAAATCAAAAATGATTTCACGGAATAAAAGAAAATTAATATTCTTACATTCCAAAAAACAGTTCTGATAACAGAAGAACTTCTAAGAGAAATTCAAATAATGAAACTTAGATGACGCGTCAGATGAAATTAGTTTTACGTTAGATTGCCAACTGCTTGGAAGAGAATATCATGCTCATGAGTGATTGGCACATTGCCACAAAGCTGATTTACCGGTAGCGACACCTGCCAATGAAAAATGGAACCAAGAAAAGGAGGATTCTTTTGGAAATTTTCATATCGGCAGTAGTGATTTGCAACATTTTTATCGTTTATTCAATAGTACAATAGATATCAGCAATAAAAGTACACTCGGAGTAGAAGAAAATCGATTTCAAAGTGATTACTACTACTTTTTAGTGTAAACTACGATTGAACATGGAAAATCTTCAGAAATGTGCAGCGCCTCTACATTTCAGTTTTGCGACAATATGCCAATAGAAACGATTTGACTTCTGCGACATCTGTTTGGGGATTATCGGCAGAGATTAGTTTAAGCAAAGACATCATATTAACAAGATATCCAGCTCTCACATTTTACGAACAAATCGGACGCTAAACGAGCTCGCGGCATTTTCCAAATGCGTGCTGCAATTGGCACAATGACACTGCAATGAAATGTGGAGGCGCTGCTTGTTTAGATATTATACTTTCAGCAATAGCTGTCAAATAGGTAGGTGAGGTGGTGGTAATGTTGATCTTAATTTGTTGTGCGAAAACTAACGTTTAATTAGAATGAAGCATAATGCCCGGAAATAACAAATGAAATATCCAAAATAAATGGTACTCGATCGCTAAACATTGTAGTACTCGAGAAAGAAACATTACACTGGTTTCTGTTAAAAAAAATGTTGGTCCGAAAAAACCTAACCTTACCCAATTTCACACATTTCTGAAGATTGTCCATATTTAATCATAGTTTATACTAAAAAAGTAGTAGTAATCACTTTGAAATAGATTTTCTTCTACTTCGATTTTACTTTTATTGTTGATATCTATTTGTACTATTGAATAAATAAAACAAAAATCGTTGCAACTGCCAATATGAAAATTTTCGGAAGAACCCTCCTTTTCTTGGTTCCATTTTTCATTGGCAGATGTCGCCACCGGTAATTCAGTTGTGCGACAATGTGCCAATGGCATGATACGTATTATTAGGTTTTTTATCGTGACGTCACAAATGAACAAGAATTCATCCTTGACAGTTCAGCGGTACTGTTTACAAACAAGCTTAAACAAAATCGAGAAACACATCTCAAACAATCATCTTTTCACTTCACAACTAGCCACTTTTATTTAATAAATCTCTGAAACGAATCGTTAACAAATGTTTTGAAACTCTATTTAGGCGATATGGACCGTGAACGTTCTCATCCGTTTGTCAACAGACAAACAAACAAAAAAGTCTGTTTACAAACAGTACCACTGAATTGTCAAAATGTGTTCATCCGATTGAGGTTAGCAGTGACGGTAAAAAATCTAATATTTATTTTGTCCCCAAATACACGAATTCAACGAAATCCCCTGAAATAGGGTTATTGTACCAACAATATCTTTGCCTCGGCTTTAAGGTGACAGTGGACAGAATCCAAGGAAAATAAATGTAAAAGTATTGGTGAAACAATACTTTTTCATTAGTAATAGTATTTGTGAGTAGAGAAGAATGAAATAATAATATTTGTGTGCTGAAAGGAATACAGTTGCAAGAACAAAATGTAAACATTGAAACTCTTCAAATCACCTAGCAGAACAGAGTGGACTTATCTCGTCTTCATACTGATTCTGAAGTTAACAAATTGCAATCATGCGACCAAAAGAATATAATGATTGTGCCAAAGAAGATAGTTTACTATTTGCCTTCGTTTGGTTCTTGGCATTTTTCATACATTACAAAGTAAAAAGGAAGCTTTTACATTGTTGGATTAAGTATAGTAACACCACACGAAATCAGAACAAACTCTGTTGCAATGGCTTGTTGTATTAATTTTAATTTTTGAATATGAAGCTCACATATTCAAAATATACAAACCAACAAATTCTACATTTTCCATTTTGTCGACAACATTATAGTTTTCGGATAGGGAAGCAACCTCACCCAGAGAACAGTCAAGTGTCACTTGACGAGAGGGCTTGATGATAAATCGGCTATTTGCTATATGCTCTGAAAAGATTTATCATGCAAATTTGAAGATATAATTTCATATATTGACGAAAATATTTTTGAACTTTACCTATTGATACCACTACAGTTTCTAAATTCTGTGGTATTGTTGGTATTGTGGCAGTTCTTCCACTTTTTGAACTGATGAGTCCCGCACATACTCACTACCCAAAACACACTCTATCTACGTATTCCATCTATTTTTCTATTGATTTTCGCGAATGTGCGCTGCTTTCTTTTTCTTAGATGGACGAGGCATTTTGAAAAGATTGCAATACTTGAACTGTTTGTTTATTTTTTGCATTCCATAGCGACGGTAAATAAGACAACAGGGTTGCGGATAACTAGAAGGAGAAGCAGTGTTTGAAATGGAAATTAGGCCAATGTTATCGTTTTTTTATAAATATTGAAATTTTAGATGGTGACGTACGAAAGTAGTTTTGATCAGTAATTTTAACTATATCAATGTGCGACTAATTGAAAATATTTCCATTTTTAGTGCATTGCAAGGTTTTTTCTCTAATTATGTATGGCATCACTGCCAATATAAAAGGGTGGTATTACCAATACTAAAGCAGGCCGACAAACTTTTTATCGTGGTTTTTTTGAAAATTTTCAAAACCAGAACTGTGAGTTATTCAAAGGTTTTATAATAAAATGTTTAGATCAGAGGATAAGTTTACCGGTGAAGAACAACTCAAAAGAGTTTCATAAAGCTTACTTATGTCACAGAGCTATAATCAGCAGTTGAAATCTTGAGGTGTGTGAAAAATAATAACATTCTAAGAAGAAACCTTCTAATAAAGGTCCGAAAAAGTTTTGCACAAATCATTCTTCAGAGTTGATAATTTATCATAAACATATATCAATACGTTGAGTGATTATGTCACCAAACTGCAGTAGCAATTCTACGCAATATATTTACCCCTACGCTTAGAAAAAAATGTGTTTCATGGTTTGTTTACATCAAGAGCAGGGCAAAATAGCGGAAGGTGGAGTGGGAGGGTAGGGGTTTCTTGGTTGCCATTTGTGGCTCGCTTCCATGGTCACCTTAAGGAGCAATATCGCAGAAAAAATAGTTGGAAAACGAAAGCTCGAAGCGACTCAGTTCGTCGAGTAAGTGAAAAGGTTGTATGTATGTGTATGTACCCACTTTTCTCGGAAATAGCTTATTTCAAATTACGTCCTCACTTTTCTCATAAATAGCGTGACCTATTTTTACTATTTTAAGTTCAAATGAAAGGTGTCTTGGTCCCATACAAAACTCCCAAATTTCAACCGGATCTGACTTTCTGTTTCAGAATTATAGGGTAAAGTGTGTTAAACATGTAATACCGTCACTTAAAGCGGCGAAACAAAAAACGTAAAACAATTTCTAATCTGGCCTCGAAACTACTCCAATTGGTTGCTATTATCAGTAGCCAACCAAACAAACTCAGGTTAAAATGAAAGGTCCTATGGTCCCGTATTCAAGTCCTGGATTTCATCCGAATCCGATATCCGGTTCCTAAATTACAGGGTGAAGATTGTTAAAATATTTAAACCGTCACTAAGAGCGGCGAAATAAAACACGTAAAATAATTTCTAAGCTCGTCTCAAAACTATTCCAGTCGGTAGTCATTGTCAGTAAACGGCCAAACAATTTAATTTCGGCTTTCTTGGTTCCCGGTCTTCGATTACCGACCGAAGATTGTAACCATAGACTCAAAAATGGATCCCAGTCCCTTTTCTCAAACCGACTTCAATTAAGTCGGTTCCTGGACTTCGGTTTCGGAAGTACTCGCACTACTGTCTAGACTCGTTTCTTTTTCCCAAGCGATATCCTAACGGTATCTCGCAGGGTTAGGAAAGTTTATGAAGTATTTGCGGGATTTGTGAGTTCTGAATGGTTTAAGTGAGCTTCTGCGGGATTAGGTGAGATTAGATTAGATATTTGTCTGGGTTTGTCCAGCGCTTATAGTGATTTCGCCCTAGACGAAAGGTATCTAACGATGAACTTTAGGCGGCTTTCCGGACTAAAGGGTTCCACGCATCTAAAAGTTGCTGCCAACAGGTGTAAAAACGTTTTCACTAGACAATTTCTGAACTGTCTAGCGATTTGCAGCTGTGAATAAAAAACTTAAGTTGTCACAAATTAGTCTGTGAACTGGAAACTCTACTAGAAAGAATGTTTGTAAGGTGTTGGGAGGATTTGGCAAGCTGCCACTAAAGTCGAGAAGAGCCGAATAACGATGGATTTAATCGAAAATGATGATCCGTGGGACGAGTTTGATTAAAACATAATGTAATATGCATTTTTCTCAAGGATGTAGCATTTATTTCAAGAGTGCCTATGAACATCCCCAAATAATTCATGATGTGTAGATTCAAAATGTTCGCTCTGATAAACCTATTAATTGAATGATACGGATTATTTTTATAATATTGGCTTGGCATCAGTGACTGTCTTTCTAAAAACTATATTCTAACCAGTCTATTCTTCCCATCGATTCTAGCCACTACAAACTACTGTACACCATCTTTGCCTTATTGGGTCCGACTGCAATTCCGGTTCTCTGTTGGGGCGAAAGCAAATGGTATGCACTGTTCGTCGCCTTTTTCTTGCGCACCGTGTTGAGCCTGAACGGTACCTGGTCCGTGAATAGCGCTGCTCATATGTTCGGAACCCGTCCGTACGATAAGTAAGTATTCGGAGAGATTGTCGAAGTGGTGCTCGTAAATTTATCACATATTTTCCTTTTTTTTTCAGAACAATCTGGCCCGTAGAAAACATGTTCGTGTCGTTTGTGGCCGTTGGTGAGGGTTGGCATAATTACCATCATGCTTTTCCGTGGGACTACCGTGCATCCGAATATGGGACACCTATGAATCTCACCGGAACGCTGATTGACTTCCTCGCTAAGTATGGACAAATCTGGGATCGAAAAACCGCCACTTCGAACATGGTGAGATAATTTCAATCGGCAGAACATGCAAAGCTTCATTAATTCGTACCCTTATCGAACTTGATCTTAGACGGACCTTCAAACAACCGAATCTAAGATATACATTTTTTGTTTGTTTTAGGTAAAGAACCGTGTACTTCGCACTGGCGATAAATCTCACCATACCTATGGCACGGACGAGGGTCGCAATGCGTTCACCACCGGGTTCGGCATCTGGAGACACCCGTTGAATCCTTCGTATAACTCGATCTACACGCCGAAACCGAAGATCATCCAGAGTGACGGTTATGCGCTCGGTGAGGAGGAACTCAAAAAGTCAGAAATGGATGACGATATACTACAACGAGAAGCGGAAGAATTGCTTCGTCGGCAGCAGGAAGAAGAAAATCAGAAGACTGAAGCAAGTAAAATCTACAGCAAATTATCCGCGTACATCAAGGAGCAGCAGCCACAAAACCAATCCAGTGAACAACCAGACAGCGAGCATAGTGTTGAGAAGAATGGCAAGTGCCAGTTGAACGTGGATGGCAATGAAAATGTGATAAAGCGAAAGAATGTGACAGTACAGTAGTTTAGTCGTAGGGATGGCGAAGATTCGTTACTCTCTAAAATCGCGGAACACCATGTCTAATCACTTTTATACCGTCCGTGATAATTTACTGCGATTGTTAATGTTAAATTATCGAGATGAATGCCTTCTAGTATTTTTAGTGAGTTTGTTTTCTTGATCAATTGAAAGCAGAAATAAACCTTGTGATGATACAAGAAGTTCAATGCGAAAATATTTCGTGATCCATCTGTGTCACGCAGATTTTTAGTGTGTAGTAACAGAGTTCTTGAGTACTTTCAGATCATCGTTGGGGTGGAAAATTAGTGCATAAATCATCATTAAAATAGTTTCAATACTAAGCTTTGTGTGAAAAAAAATCTTTCAATTAATTCCATTGATTGTGTTATGGAGCATAAAAATTGACAGTAGTTAGCATTAGTTAAGTAATACTAAAAGAAAGCAAATAAATTTGTTTCCTTAAAAAAATGTTGTTTTATACCTATATAGAGCAATATAGCAAAGTCCTCGTATAGCATTGCTTCAGTAGATTTTGACAATAGAAGTTTCTATGCTCGGTGGGTAGTATATTTGCGATTCACACGTGGTATCAGACGATCGTAATCGACATAGAACGATTACGGAACGATAACATTATTTGTGAGGCAATTCTTATACACACACACAACATACATCGGATCATTTTTTGTATTTAAGTTGTAAATGAACTGTTATAAAGCCTAATTCTGTTTTAAACAGATTTCGCATTCGACTTCACGGGCAGAATTCCTATTCTAGAAATGAGCAAAACGAGTCATGATTTGGAGAAAATAATATATTTTCATGTTATGATAATACACCATGAATAAAAGTTCTCGGATCATGATTCATTTGGATTGATTTCACTGAAATTTAAACGTAACGCACTTGACGTTAATAGGTATAACTTCAGGCGTGTTTCTGCTACGATGGTAGTTTTTGCAACATAAATTCAGGCGTAATGCTCTAAAATATGAAAATTTCAAATATAAATTAAATGGAATGGTGTGATGAACGTATTTTTTACGTGATTTTAACTAATGACGATGCCTAAAATAACGTGTTTAAACGAACTGCATGAAAAACACTTGTGAATCAAACCTCTTAAAAAGAAACTCTATGTTGAATTTTTGCAAATACCGCGGATTGATTTTTCCTTTTATGTTTTCAAAACATCGTTTGAAAATTCGTCTTATTTAGAATATTTAGGTGATTCAATATAGCTTGTGTTGTTATATCTAAGCGTAGCGTAGCCGTGCTTAGTCTCTTATGATGTCAATTTTCGGTTCAGTAAACTTTTTCAGTAGTTCTAGCTTTTCGATGTCTGCTTTTTGCCTTACCACTAATCTATTAAGCAATCTATCACATCACTTGAGGGAGAGGGTTCAAAGTGATATCCGGGTAGAAAATTGCAGTTACGAGCTTTGAAAGAAATACATACCTCAAGTAACGCATTTTCGAACCATGAATCATTTTCATGGGAGAAGAGTTATTGCTCATGATTTCATGAGCAGTTAAAATGATTGCCACGGAACGACCGAAATTAGCTCTGCGCCTAATTCGTATTACTGTTTTTGAATTAGTTGATTTTAACGACAAAATTTCCAAAATAACTATGAAATTAGTTAAAACTGAGAATTTACTTTGCTGGAAAAAACTCTTATTATTAAAGAATGGGTTTAGTTGGCGAATATCCTGGACACAAACCAGCAATATTTCAATCCAACACGAAATTCTCATTGACAACTAATTTTGTTATTAAAATCAGAAAATTTGTTTCTATTTATCTATCACCATCATTACTGAAGGACAGCACAAAGAAAGCAATACTGAAATGGGTATTATTAACAAGTTTATTAGCCAAAAACTCATGAGAAGTGTCAAAGCAAAACAATCCATTAAAAAGCTAAAAAGGACAGTCTTATTGAAACTGCTTTAAAATTGTTTTGATGTTTTTCGCATGTGTTCGATATATCTTTATTTAAATTTCTAAACCGATATGTAAAAATGTCGTAAACTGTTAGTGGAAATCGTATTTATTCAGAATTTGTGCGCACTTGAAGCGATTTTGCGTAATAATGTTTTTACGCGGAACAGTGAAGTGAACTTCGAATGTTTCACTCTAATTGTGATGAAGTTTTTTTGTATCTTCAAACCTTCCGAGCTGCGCCGTCCGGTGTACTACTTGTATTCGGTTTTTGTTTTCCGAGTGCTCAAAGTTTTCAGTGAGAATGAAGAAAACAGTGATTTAGAAGAAAAAAATTCAAAAAGATGTTTATGTTTCGTTAATGTCTTTTTCTCCAATACAACATCGTATTTATACCTGCCAATATAGAAAAGACAACCGCGTCTGAAATTTTTTCGGCAGTAGTGTGCCATTTAGTGGCTAATAGTCATTACGGTGTTACCGTTTCGGTGACAGGGCGCCACATAGCTGCAGATTGCAGAAGCCAATTCAACCATTCATATTGGTTGAAAACAACATTTTATTTCTTTAATTCAACTAAAAAAATAGTTGAATGGAAATGAAATGTGCCATAGCTAAGAAATGACAGCACGTTTAATTTGTGAATTCAACTAAAAAAACCTATTTTATTTTATTTTATCCACCTAGTGGTGTAATGATGCCTTTCTCATATTACTCATTACATCATAAATATAATCGTGAAATTCGCGAAAACAACTGTTTATTGAATAGAAATAGGATAATTTGTTCGGATCTAATCTCACAAACTCTATAACACCTGTTTACCCTGTAGTTCCGGAACCGAAAGTAGTATCCACAACAAATTAAGAAATTCCGTATGAAACTGTAAGACTTTTCTTTTGAACCTATAAGTTTGTGAAAATCGATTTGGCCATCTCCAAGAAAAGTAATTGAGATGCTTTTTGCAGTTGATCACTATTTCCAATTCTTGCGAAACCGGATTCAGATGAACGGAATAGCCGAAGTTGGTTCGTTTACTACCAAAAAATATGACCTACAAATAGGAACAGTTTTGAACGTAGTTAAACCTATACTTACTATCTCATGCTATATTTCGATTGAGCCAATTAAACAAAATCTAACAAACGAAACGAACCTGCGTTTCTTGCATACGAAATAGAACAAAGCACGCATCGTTTGTTTTGACTTTTCTACTTTTTTAGGTGTTGTACATATTGTCACTCTATATGGCGATTTGAAAACTTTGACACTAATCGCCCTGCAACTGCGGAACCGGAAGTCGGATCCGGATGAAATTTCACAGTAGGTTTAAAGACAGTATGAACTTTAATTCAAATCAAGATTTGTGAAAATCGGTTCAAGCATCGCAGAGAAATCGAGGTAAATTTAGTTTTAGGAGTTTTTCGTCTCCACTTTCGGTGCTATCGGAACAGGAAAAGAGGGGACCAGTAGTGCCGAATTAAGTTCTCATGCCCACAAACTAACAAACTCTGCAAACTAGAAGAATTTATCAGGCAGTTTTAAGGGATTTGTACCTGTTTTTAACCATCGTTCGTGAAAAAATACTTATAAAATTGGTAATTTCCCACTTATCACGCTTTAGTTCCGAAACCTGAAGTCGGATCCTGATAAAATGTTCCACAAATTTTTATAAGACCTTTCATTTGAATCTTAGTTTGCAAAAATCGGTTGAGTTGTTCCAAAGATAATTGAGTGTAAACTTTTGCTCAAATTTTCACATATTACCATATAACTCCGGAACCGGAAGTCACATTCAAATGAAATTCAATAGCAAGCTATGGGACCATAATACCTTTTATTTGAATCTTAGTTTGTGAAAATCGGTTCAGCCATCTCTGAAAAAAGTGAGTGCATATTTTTTTCACTTTTTTGGTGCATATCATCCTATATCTCCGGAACCGGAAGTCGGATCGGAATGAAATTCAATAGCAAGCAATGGGACTATGAGACCTTTCATTTGAATATTTGTTTGTGAAAATCGGTTCAGCCATCTCTGAGAAAAGTGAGTGCATATTTTTGTTACATACACACACACGGACACATACACACACACAGACATTTGCTCAGTTCGTCGAGCTGAGTCGAATGGTATATGACATTCGGCCCTCCGGGCCTCGGTTAAAAAGTCGATTTTCACAGTGATTGCATAGCCTTTCTATATGAGAAAGGCAAAAATAGTCATGCTGTGTCAATGCTGATTCCGGTCGTTCCGTGTGGTTTCATAATTTTCTAATCATGACAGCAGTAACGGATTTCTTTCCGTGTTGTAACTTTATTTACACTTACTATTTTGCCTGATCAGTGCTACGATCTCACAGACACTAAGAAACTTTCCAAGTCTGGGCTCGAACATACAACATCTGGATTGTTAGACAAGCGCCTTATACTCTGGACCACCGACTCGGGATTGTAAACTTCGAATTTCGCACTTAACACATTTAGTGACACGCCTGCTACAGACCGTACTAGACAACAAAAAAACAGCACTCAAAACTTATAACCAAAAATTCATTTTAGGTCAGATATTTTTGAAACTCTCAGGATTATTCCCTGTTCTCTAGTGCTATGTTATTAGTTTCGTTTCTCAAAGTTGTTTTTTAACATCCTTTCCGAAGCTAAATGCTCGCACCTTGGACTTGATGCTACCCATAAAAACCTATTCAAACCTTGTGTCATCTTTCGTAGGTTGCTTTCATAGTGCAAGCGTCACGCGAAGCATGAAGACAGTACACCACATTGAATCGCTTCGCTTCGTTCCGCTTTGCGCACTTACTCTGACAGCGCCCTAACACACTTTCATGAATCCTTCCTCTAAATCCTTGCCGTTCGTCGGAAAACTCTCAGCTGGTGTAAGTCAGTATGAACTTCTAAGCAGCTTCTTGAACTCAATGTTTAGTTTCTATGTAGGGAGAAGTGGAGCTTGTTTGGTACTTTTAAGTTGCCAAAAGTGTTACGCGAACTTCTAAACAGCGAGAAAGCTCACGCGGTTTTAGTACGAAATGCCTACCAGAAGTTTCGTCGTTCAGCAAGAAATACCATAAGGGCGAAGATGCGGTTTTCTGGTAGGATCTAGCGTCGGCCCACTGCTCGGAGTGATCGTTAGAGATGGAGCGGCTGAATATCGATGTGGTAGACAAGTCGGCGAACCCGCCCAACGTCCCCCAGATGCGTCACATCGAGAATTTTTGGACCAACCTGAAGCGTAAGATCTACTCCAACAATTTTGTCGCGAAAACTGAGGAGAAATTGATAAATAAAACAAAGAAAGAACTTAAAAACTTGCCACCAAACATGTTTCGTCCGCCATGGCGAATGTTCCTGTTAACAGCAGGAAGGCCGCTCGCAAGGGCATAGATTTTTTTTGTAAGTAAGCTCAAATAATTACCTTTCATGGGAAATTTATCAGAAGCAATCATCTGTCTTAGTCCATTTTTTAAGCAAACGTTATTATTTGAAGATTTCCGACTTCCGGTTTTAGAACTATAAGGTAAAGTGTGTTAAATCATTTAGTGCGACGAAGCAAGATAATTTTTTATTAACTTGACATAACTGTTTACAAATTGAAAAGGTTATGTTAGTTTATACCCAAAAAAAGTTTCTTATTTTATTCAAAATTGGAAAAAGAATGTCTTCACAGAATCTTCTAGTGATATTTTTGAAAATATAAGTAATACGAGAAAAGGCATCATTACACCACTAGGTAGATTAAAAAAGGTTTTACTAATGACCACCTGTAATTTTCTCCGAAATATTTCGTTAGTAAATAGCTGTGTAGTGCGAAATGAAAATGTAAAACGTAAATGACAGATATCTAGCCGAATTTCGACAAAAGCTAACATATATTTCAAAGTTTCGGCAAACGAATTTGTTGATATCGGGATAATGGTTAATCACCGATGAGTTCAGTACAAGATTTTGCCGAATCTCGGCAAAAAGATGCACTTTGCAGAATCAGAAAATCTACTCAACGTATCTCGGAAAACATAACATTGATTACTGAGCAATCAGCAAAATTAGTGGTTGCCGATCTGTCTCGGTATATTACTCTACCGAGCTAGAGAATTGGGTTCAAGTGTGCACAAAATGACGATTCCTATAATTTAGTTGCATCCATTGGAGAACGTTTTGTGCCAAAACAAAGTTGGTCCAATTTTTCAATTGTGATGTCATGGTTAATTTTATCGAAAGCAGAGGAAAGCTCGGTGTAGATGACGTCCGTCTGAAAACCGTTTAACATGACTTTGGCTACGTAAAATGGAAAAGATAAGAGATTGTGAGCTGTGGAACGCTTTGGCATAAACCCGCGTTGGAAATCATCGATACACTGATTGCAATGGTTGATAATTTGAGTTAGTACTACCTTCTCGAACACCTTTGGTGTTACGTAAGTATTTTAACATTCACCCTCATTCTTGTTTACGTCCGTATCGGCAATGCGACGATCGGGTACTTTCGAACGAATACGAATAAACCATTTTTGTTTTCACTCGAATGAATTTGAATGCGACTCGTCCAATTCTCCAATTCTTGTGATTCAGTCCAATTCTTGTGATTAACCATATGCGAAACGCTAGAATGTATGTTAGTTTAGCTTCAAACGATACGTGTATTCGAACATCATTCGTACGAACGAAAAGTCCTATTCTCGTTTACGGACGAATAGACGAAATGCCGTGGTTTCGATTCGTCAGTTTTATGTTGCGAATCAACAACAAATTTATTTTCGAATCTAAAGGTGATTTGTAATCAAATCATAAATTTGTGTTTTGCAGAAAACATTTAGAAAGCATAGCAGTATAGTAAAATGCAATTTTTTTTTCTGGCGAGCCTTCGAATATATGCGCGGTCCCAAGTTTTTATTATTTACTTTATATTAAATACATGATGTTTTTTTTATAATTTTTTTTTATTCAGGCCAATTTGCGTACAAGCTTTACGTGGCCGAATGAGCCATGTTTTTATTAGATAAAATATTTTTTTTACCGTTGGATCTCGTTGTCATCCTTTTTCTAGGGGGAGAGGAGCTTCCCTTTTTATCTTGCGATGGTTGAGGGGCACTTTGTCCGTGGCTCGTGTCGTCCTCCATTGCCGCATCTGTGGCATCGTTGTTGGTTTCCGTTTTTTCTTCGTTTTCCTTGTAATTCGCATACTTGGGTTGGTTGTTAGTTGCTGTAGACGCGCCTTGTTGTGCATAATTTGCAGTTGCTTTTTGGTTTGATGGTACAACAGGAGTACTGCGCTCACTAGTTTCCGTTGTTGGGCAGTTGTCCTTATTTTTGTTTGAAGATGTCCTTTTTGCAGTTTCAGTGCAAGGTTTGCCGTAGTGTGCAGGTTGTTCACAAAACTGACATGTAACCAGTTGATTTTCATACGTAATCAGCGTTTTACACGGATGTGTCCCGTCTTGATCACAAATGATGTAAGATGGAACTGCTTTACGTAGTTGCATACGTACCACTCGCATGCCATTCCGGACACCCGGAAAAAAATTTCGCCATACTTCCCTTTCGATGGAAAGAACTTCACCGTACTGCGACATACTTTCCCGAACGAACCCATCACTGGTCTGCGGGGGAAGGTCATGCACGCGTACTTCTATGGCATTGTCCACCAAGTACACAGGGATTTTATATTTAACATTATCATAATCAACACTGTGCACCCCGTTATTAACCGAAGCAAATGCAATTGTATCTCTTTCACGTTTGAACATAATGTACACACAGTTAGACGCCTTGTTGAATTGAATCTCACTTACACCATTACCGTTTAGATGCATTCGTTCCTTATAGCAGCCCTTACACGTGACAATATTATTGTCAATCCAAAGTATTGTCAATACCATCAATCCAATTGACTTGGTATCTTGAGTCCGCATTTTTCGAGAAAATCAAGTGTTTGGAGCTTCAAATATTGCAAATGAATATTAAAATATAGAGAGAAAAGACTATTGCACATATTTCACAGTTTCTCTCTGGAGAGAAAGTATTGTTGGATTGATGAGCAGTTTTGATTTTTTGACAATATTTTCGTCAATCCAATGAAGTTTCCATTACACGATCAAAAGTATTGTCAATACTCCTTGTATTGACAATAATATTGTCTCGTGTAAGGGCCGCTTATGTAGCGTTTACACTATTGCTGGTTGCCAGCATGCTGGTGCCAGTGTACTGCCCTCTTAGAAAAAAAACGTTCAACGGTGGTCCTTCGTTGGTCTAATACTTTGGATCATTGGACCACAGTTGAACGTTTTTTCCTAAGAGGGCAGTACACTGGCACCAGCATGCTGGCAGCCAGCAGAAGTGTAAACGGGGCATTAATCAAGATTTCAATTTCGGTTGCTGCTGGTCTAACTTTGCAGCGCTTGAAATCAATACAAATTGAATTTGGCCTTGTAGACCAAGTTTCAGGCTTTGTTAAATCGTATTTGGCCATTATTGCCTATTATTCACTACACTGTATTGTCCTTGTTTCTATCGTCTCGACCGTGACCAATAGTCGACTGTGTCGGATGACATGCGAGCACGAACTGGAATGCATGATTTTATCAATGTAATAAATATGTAGACTATCGAAAAGATGACAAAAGTGCGAGAAAAATGCAACATATTTTTCGCAGATACTACTGATCGGACTGCTATTTTAAATGCGTTTTTTTACTTTGCACGCAGTTTACTTTGAAAATTTCATTTACCGACTTGAATAAAATTGGTCCATACGGCCGTAAACAAGAATGAGGGTGATTATTTCATTTTACAACATATTAGGTATGAATAAGTACTTCTTTTTAATTATATCCAGGAGTATGTACGCCGGACCAAAATAATATTAAAGTGGCCAAAATACCTCTGTTACCCTACTCAATGATCCCAAGCACAGAACACTATATACGGTCTAAGGAAGAGAAAGGTGTGCTTAAAATAGTGGATCAACTGCGGCCATCCCTTGCATTTATCCAATCGAAATATTATGGGATGAACTCAACATGAAGGTGAAGAATATTAGCGTGACCAGTGAAAAACAACTGATACACTTCAAAGATTGGTCGAAACGCTTCCAAATCATTACCCTATTGAGAAAAGGTTTTTTCGAGTGCCAATAAATTTCTACAATCATGTCAATAACTACATTTTATTATCATTCGATCGCTCCGTAAGTCAATGTTTTGGCCTTTTGTTCCGTCGATTTTTCTTCCCCGGGAAATCGTCATCGTCATCATCGCTACCACTAGCCCTGCCGCCTGGCCTTGACTTTTGATCCCATTCAGCTTTCAATTCCTGTAGCATCGCCGGCGTCAGTAGACCTTGAGCAAGCAACCGTTCCGTCAGTTTCCCTCGAGGTGGGTTTTCGCGGTAGTACTTGGTCTTCTTTTGTCGCATCATAAACGAGTCCTCGTCCGGTGTGTTCGTCGAAACCGCTGATTCCGAGTTTTTCAGCAGTTTGGTGATCTGAAAAACCCCCTGCTGGATGATGTCGTCCAATTCTTTCTGGATGTCGCGAACTAATTTTTCATCGGGGAACAAATCTGGGAAGCGGTAGCTTAGCCATAAATACAGATCGAGCACATCGAAAACTGCTTCCAGATGAACCAAATCGATGATGGTTCGCGGAAGTTGGAATGGCCATCCGCACTGGTTACAGAGCCAATCGAACGTCACAGGTTCATTTTTACTGTAACGTCGGGCATACTTTAGAAACATGGAACAAACGAAAGGCATTTGTCGGTTGATGGGCGCACAACAAAAAATATACCGCGCTCGAAGTGGGAGTGGCACATGCTGGATAGTTTCCGCCAGAAATCGAAAATCCTCAGTATTGCACATGAAATATAACGAGTCGTCAACCGTGCTGAGGGAAACAAAAATCTCCATCAAATTACTGAGGGTGGCATTTGGCAGATGATACGCGTAAAGTTCGATCATATCTGCCGTCGGATGTAATCCAGCTTGAGTCAGTGGCTCTGGTGTTTGGGACAAAATGTTCCTTAGGGTAGGAAGATCTTCAGATTTAAATGTAGTTACAAATCCTTCATCCCATTTCATTCCATATCGTCCTGCACGACCTGCGATTTGTAAAGCTTGAGAAACGGAAATAGTGTCCATTTCTTTCTCGCCTTTTTGATTCACCGTTGGTTTTATTATTGAATTGAAAATCACACGCCGTATACTCAAATTCAATCCCATTCCGATCGCATCCGTTGCAACCAACACTTTGCAACTATTTTCTGGATCGTTGAATTTAGCTGCCTGGGCAAGTTTCGTTCCGGGAGGCAAACCACCATAGATAACAGCCACTTCTTTGCCTCGTGCTTCGATTTCTCGAGATACACTGTAAATGTCATTTTTACTGAAGCACACGATACAATCGCCGGCCACAACATTGTCTAGTGACGTCAGAGCCTGACTTTCGATGTGTAAAGGCGTGAGACGTTTATAATTCCTAACTTCGAGTGTTTCGTGCGTTGTGTCACACATCTTCTGTAAAAGTTCCAATGTTCCTGGCTCTCCGCAAACGTGGATTTCTTCTGCCATCAGCCCAAGAAACGCTCTTGTCCAAGCCCAACCCCGTCCGACATCTTTCAGTAACTGAATTTCGTCAATGACTGCAACTTCGTCTGAAAAGGGCAAGAGACAAATTTATAAGACCTCATTACATTACATTCAATTTATAAAATTATTCATACATACAAGGCGTATTAATCGAAGTCATCTCCACCGTACACGCAACATGTTTCGAAGGATTTCCGCTCGGGTCCGCCAATTTTCTTTCCTCTCCGGTAATCAAATCACACAGTGTCCCTCGCTGATTGCTCTTGTTGTACACTTCGCTGGCCAGCAGCTTCAATGGACCACAATAAACACCGGATTTTGCGGCTAAAAACCGCTCCATGGCGTGGTAGGTTTTTCCCGAATTGGTGGGCCCCGAGTGAAATATAATTTTTCTGTTGATCCCTCTCGCATTCGGGTACCAGTTTGCTGGCTGCCTCAAATCGGAAATTTTCTTCAGATCATCCATACATTCCAAGTGTGGAAAAATATTTTTAACATGCCGTAAAAAGTATGGAAAAATATCGTCCACATGACCAGCTCCTTGAAGGATATCGCTCAACACGACGTGCAAATCCGTCGGCAGAGCATCCGTTTCAAGACAGTACCTCCGAAAACTGGTAAACGCTTGTGACTGTAAATTGGAATCAATCCCATTCTCAAGGCAAAGAAATTTAATCTCTTTTCGATTGCTAAACTTGAGAATCACTTTCAACATTTCTGCCTTATCGAGAACTCCACCGGTCAATTCGGCTCCTACATTTATGTCGTCCGGTGTGGGCCGAATAGGCACCGGAGTAAACAGTCGATTTCCTTCATCTCTCTTACCACGGGATTTGATTAGAATTGGAGAAAGAATCCGGCCTCGAATTAGTCGTGAGCCGAACAGCGGCACATACTGGGCAGATATTCGATGACAAATTTTAAACATTCTCAGATTTGATTCAAGCCCAAGAAATACATCACCTGAAACGATGGTTTGTACGGTTGAAAAAACAAATTTATAAAATACTCTGAGCTTTTCGAGGAGAAAGCAATCGTAATTTTACCTCACTTAATCCGGTGCCGACAAACGTTACGAGATTTATATTGCAGTTAGATGTTAACATCTTGCACGTGCAGCAAAACAATATTACGTCACTGCATATGTAGTAGTAATAAACGTCAAATCGTACACACTTATTGTGAACTCCTTCAAGTATATCGAGTAATTTGAGCAGATCGAAATTTTATTTGGTCCAATCCACGTGTGAATGTGTTGGTGTGACTATTTTCAGCGGTTGTGTTGCGAATGCTAGTGTGAGTATATGTCGAAATAACCCTGTAAATTTTGTCGAGCCGCATCGTGCCAATTATTGAATACATATATGTAACAAAAAACATTGCGATGTCAAGAGAACAGTTGAGAAAAGCATTAAATCGATTATAAAACTCTACAACACGTAATGGAACCGACGACACGACCTGCCACTCGCTATTAAAAACTGTATCACAAATTTAACTACCCCTCAGTAAATCGTAATGTCAAAATGAAATCGCTTGAAAAATGTTTGTAACTGGCAACTCAGCTTGAAAACTGTTGTTTTTGGAATAACAGCTACCGTTACCGTAGTAACATTTATTTACCTTAAACTTTTCATAGCAGTTGAAAGAGGAAATGTTTTAAAAGCGAAGGTTGTTCCTCTACGAAGCAGACCTAACATTTTTACGGAAAACCCATTCATTTGGGGATCGTACGATTTGTTTGAACCGAGCTCCGATGCCACACTTATATTTTTCAAAGAAGTCTGACATGGGTTTAGATACGTATAAGAAACAAATCAGAGTTGACGTAGACACGCATTAATTCATTTTTGTGGGATTCATCTTCGCTAGCGGAGTTGTGCATAATTCGAATATCATACACTTTTCTATACAAAAAAATATTAATCGAATTATTATTAATGTTTGCCCTGAATTAGTTTCTGGGCGTGTTTAAACAGATGCAAAATTGAGCTTGCATCTTTGCGGTATCTTCAAGTAAAAACTCCGATCTAATTCGTATCTAATCAAACAAAACATCACCATACGAAACCAATTTATCACTCAAAGTTACGAAAAACCCATGGGCCCAATTTTTTTAATTTATTTTTATTAGATTAATTTAATCTTGATCTTTCGCGATAGGGACAAAAAATTGGTCTTTTCACTGCTAATAAATTGAGCAACGAAGGTAATTTGGCCACTCTAATATATATTGGCCCAGTGCTCATATTTTTGGTTGTAATCAAAATAAAGTACATATTCATACCTAATATGTTTGTCTAATGTCTGATGGATAAAAAAATCCTTAAAATTCTGAGACAGGATGTACTTAATTTCGATTACGTCCAGAAATCTGTACGCCGGACCAAAATATATTAAAGTTTCCAAAATAGCTCAGTAACCATACATAATCAACTGTTGAACTTGACTCTGGTGCAGGATAATTCTGTAATTTGGAATAAACAAAAATTTTCAATACGATTTATAAGGTTACTATGAAACTACTTACAGAGTCGTAAAATTCTAAGCTCATCTAAAAACGATAGACCAAACCATCATTTCAAAATCAATGTCTTTAGAACTGCACTTTCAAAGATCATAAAGTCCGTGTCATTTGCAATTACAGCTATTGCCCAACACGCATTCGCGTAGGCAGCCGATTCTTGATCACATTCTCGATCAATTGCAGTCCTCAAAGGGCCATATTTCTTTCCGACATGTTTTACCGGGTATGAGATTCTCGAGGGTATGGTTCTTCGGTAATTTGCATTATTCCCGGATACTTATTATCCTGACGCGTGGTTCAGGTAACATATTTGGTATTCTGAAACGATCTGTCATAATAAAACGCCAAAGTAACATTAAGACTTTTAAACCTTATGTGAAACTTATCCAATACTTAGGGCATATTCAGTAGTGTTCTAGTTCTAGATGCATAATTTATGCCAGTTACAAAATTTAAATCTGAATTTTATAACAAGAAAAACTGGCAGTCCCAGCAGTGTTTTACTCGTGTTTCAAATATACAAAAAATAGAACGGCATCGTAGACCAGTTTTAAATTTGACAGAAGAACTGGTCGAATAAATAAAACTAGAACGGCTTGCTGGGGATACGTTTGTTCCAGTTTCTGCTCTATTATAGATCTTCCATATAGAACTTCTAGCTGCTGAATTTGCTCTTATTCTATCTTGTTTAATCGCCCCGCAGTGTAATTCAACATCCAGATGTAGTTGAAACTTAGGATAATTTCACAAATAAAATCATTCACTAATATATATTGTAGAAGTTTGAAACCACTAGGGAAAATCGTTTTGATTTTATTCGTCATTATGGTTTGTTTATTTACTATTGGGCTCCTTGGTAACTAGTTCTTAGCAACTTGAACAGTGTTGCGCAAAAAGATTATTTTTATCATTTTCAAGGGGTCGCCATATTTGTGGTAACTGGCGGTAAATCGCTCACGAACACTTTTCATTCCGAATTTTTTTCGGAGTGCCTGGTCGTGTCGTCGATGGAACTGTCTTCTACTTGGTTCATAAGTTGATAGCTTACGAAACTCTATATACATTTACCGTAGTGTATGATTATGAGTCAAAAATATTTTTACCTCAGTGTAAGATTGAGCCCACAACCAGAGATGCCATTTATACAGATTTATCTGTATTATACAGATTTTTACATACATTTTTACATACATGCATGAACCGTGAAAGACTTTTTCTACATTTATTCCCACTAGACAAGAATCTTAATTTGTCACAATGTAACGACTACTCAATTCCCATACATACCCGAATAAAAAATATTGTAAAAAAAAACAATACGATTTGCTGTTACTAAACCTACCACAACTATGCTTCGACCGTTGAAAAATATTTTTATGTATTGTTATACACTATTCAATTAATTGTGAAAATGCTTTTTACAATAAAATGTATAGGTTGTTAAGTATCGTAACAATTCAAATCATAAGGTTTTCTCATACATGTTTTCTTGGAAAACAATAAAAGGTACAATTTGCATATTGTTTGAAACAGCACGTGTACAATAAATTCAATTGTAGAATCGTAGAAACAATATATTGAATCGTTGGAAATGAAGAAAAATTATTATCAAGACACAATAAAATGTATTGTAACCCATAGATCTAATTGTGAATCAATTGTTTATGCTGTAAAATCAATGGTTTATTTTTTATGGGATGGTAAAACAGAAAACGTTTGTAGTTATATCGAATACAAAAAAAAAAACAAATTTAGAATAAACACACAACAGAGTAATGGCAACCATCAGTATTTAAGTGGAGCACATGGTTATTATGGTAAAGCAAAGCCTTGGTATTACATTCCTGTAGTGGAATTTGACCTTCTGTTTCAACAGACTTCGCAGCCGATTAAGAGTGTACAGAACCATTGCATGGCTGGTGCTACGATCTTACTGACACTACGAATCCTTCCAGTTCGGGGCTCGAACATACGACAACTGGTTTGTAAGACCAGTGCCTTATGCATTGAACCGCCAACCCGGGACAAAGGTATTATGGTGCATGTAGACATAAGAACTGATGGAATTAATAATACAATTAAAGCCGAATGATACATGAACAATCAAAAACAAAATAAAAGAAGAAACGGATCATAACTCAATCTAGGAAGGCATGAAAATTTGAAAATTTCTAACCATTCAATTGATTCAATCTAGGAAGGCACGAAAATTTGAAAATTTCTAACCATTCAATTGATTCAATCTAGATAGGCATTGAAATTTTGAAATTTTCTGAACAACGGTTTTGCGAGTCAGTTTCTTATGGCGTTTTCGTTTTTAATTTGCACTGCACCGGTGCAGTGCTACACTGAGGCATGAATAAACGAACAAAAATGACGAAAACATAAACAGTAACCATTGACTACAATACATGATTCCATTGCACAGAGCTACACCAAACTTTTGATGAGTGCTACACCAGTGGTATCGATGCAGAAAAAGTGTAGCACTGGTGTAGTGCAATTGGTAAAAACGAACGGTTTCAGTGCAGTTTTCGCTACACCGGTGTAGTGCAATTTAAAAACGAAAACGACATTAGTTAAAGTTGAAAGAAGTGGTGGTGTATTTGCAATTTGGAATTGCAATAAGAAAAAAATGGAGGATTCCGACAGCGTATTATTCATAATTCATGGTAAATTTGATAATTTTTTGCCTATTATTTTTCTACAATCCCAACGAAGTTAGAACTACCATTGTGTTCTTTGTAGTGTATCCTTAAATTATATATGAATTTAGACTTTTGGAAATCGAGTTTTTTTGCAGACTTTAGTTTTCCAAGGCAATTAAAATGTTGATTGTCAAACATAATATTCCGAAAAAAGACGACCAAAACAACCGTGTGATCACAAGTTATTTATTTTTTGTAAAAATTTCTTAACTTGAGCCCAACGTAGAATCTTTTGATCGGTACTCAGATGGCATCACTGCTTCATCATATGTCAGAAAAAAGAACAAATTTTATTTGTAAATATCCACGAATGATTCACGCAATTAGACACAGGGCAATTGTGTATTAATGTATTTAATATTTTTTTTAATTGATTTTTGTACCAAAATATAGCTGACTTAATAACTACTACAATAATTTGAATTCACCATGGGTCTTTTCGGTAAATCACAAGAAAGAAATCCAAAAGACATGGTAAGATCAGATGGAATACCGATGCATTAAATTTTACTACCTCAATTCTATCGATTTCTCGTTAACATTGAGTTATTTACAGGTACAAGAGTGGTCGTCTAAATTAAGGAAAGAATCTTATGCATTGGACAGACAAATACGTTCCATCCAACGGGAAGAGGAAAAAGTGAAGCGATCTTTAAAAGAAGCTGCCAAAAAGAACGACAAGGAAATTTGCACCACACTGGCGAAAGAACTGATCCGTTCCAGAAAAGCCGTTAATAAAATTTACACTAGCAAAGCTCATATAAATTCGGTTCAGCTCCAAATGAAGAATCAGCTGGCAACTGTACGAGTGGCTGGTTCCCTATCAAAATCAACCGAAGTGATGCAAGCTATGCAGGCTCTTGTCAAACTTCCGGAAGTCGCTGCAGCGATGCGAGATATGTCAAAAGAAATGATGAAAGCTGGTATCATAGAAGAAATGATTGATGAAACGATGGAATCCCTAGAGGATGTTGAAGAAATGGAGGAAGAAGCACAGAAGGAAATCGACAAGGTTCTGTGGGAGATCACTGCTGGCAAGCTTGGTGAGGCTCCCTCAGCACCGATGGCGGCACCAACGAAGGAAAGTGAGGGTGAAGCTTCAGGCGTGATGGCAGAGGTCGAGGATGAAGAAGACATGAAAGATATGCAGAGTCGGCTGCAAGCGTTACGATCGTAATTTTAGTCAGAATCTAGCTAACTATTCAGAATTTAAATATCAACATCAAAACATTTTGGTGGAGTCCATTATGTTTTCACTTACGTTACTATATTCCTCGTGTACATATAGTCAGATTTTTTTTCCGGCTGCGGAAGTACAGCTCGTAGACGAGTATTTCTATTTTCTTCCGAATAGAGCGTTGAACTAAAATGATTGTGATTTGTGAAGGAAAATGCATTAACCTTTAGGAATATTTAAAGAGCTCTATAACTTGAACTCATGTTTTCTTTGATGTTTTCATTGGCCCTTGATTCTTTTGAATAGTATAAGTCTTTGCGTGCTTGTAGAAAAAAAAAGTTAAATCATTTGGCTCGTCAGGTTAATTACGTTACGAGTGTTTTATTTACTCACACAATGCATAAATAAAAGATAAGAATTTGTCTGCAAAGGTTGGTTCTTAGCAGCACGTCTTAAAATAAAAACGATTTTTTTACACTCACCATCTGATGTCACTGAAGCAGTATTTGGAAATTCTGAGATTGAGAAATATCTTTTACAGTACTAAATCTCATTAATTCAGGCAACATTTTTCGTTCACCTATGATTAATTGAATTATTTGTAAATAGTAAGCTTTTGTGAACATGTTTTATTTAACCAGTAAATCCGATTTCTTAAAGACAAAGATTTCCATGAGACTTCTATTGAATTTTCATGTAAATTTGATTTTCATGTTCTTGGTTCTGGTGTAATGAGAATATAAAAACTCCAATCTATATACGAGGTCTGTTCAAAAAGTTCCCGGAATTTTTTAATTGCGCGCGTCTGGAGAGCCCGGTGGTCAAAAATTTTTTTTTATTGTGTTGGTACATATGTCCCTAATGTATGGTGAAATTTTCAGCTGTATTCATTGTTTACATTCTGTTTTGTAGCGGCTGGTGTAGGCGTATTTTTTTGACCTCGGCGATTTTTGTCTTGGTGACGTTGGGTGCTTCCACATGGACGATTGTGCTTTTGTTTCGACATCATAACCGTACACCCATGTTTCATCACCAGTTATGACCCTTTCAAGTAAATTTGAATCGTCGTTGACGTCGTTTAACAGCTCCTGAGCGATGGTAATGCGTTTGTTTGTTTGATCAAAATTCAGCAGTTTTGGAACAAATTTTGCTGCCACTCGTTTGATGCCCAAAACATTTGAAAAAATATGATGCCATGAGCCAACTGATATGCCAACTTCATCAGCAACTTCTCTAATAGTGATTCGGCGATCATCCATAATCATTTTTTCCACTTTTCCCACATTTTCATCGATTATTGACGTGCTGGGTCGACCGGAGCGTTCGTCGTCTTCAACGTCTTCGCGGCCATCTTGGAAACGCTTATACCACTCGTAATTACTTGTTTTTTTCATAGCAGACTCACCGTAGGCTCTCTGTAACATTTCGCACACTTGGTTACACTTTATTTCATTTTTCACGCAAAATTTAATACAAATTCTTTGACTCTTCAATTCTTCCATTGTTTAAACTAACAAAAATCGCCGAACTAAAAAAAACACGTCTACACCAGCCGCTACAAGACAGAATGTAAACAATGAATACAGCTGAAAATTTCACCATACATTAGGGACATATGTATCAACACAATAAAAAAAATTTGACCGCCGGACTCTCCAGACGCGCGCAATTAAAAAATTCCGGGAACTTTTTTAACAGACCTCGTATAATAAATGACAATTAAACGCCAATGTTTAGTTGATAATTAGCGTAATAGATTGATATTTGTGTTTTATGTGGGTTTTTTCTGAACTATTTTAGAATTGGTAAGACAAAGATCAAAATAAGATTATAGCGGAGTCTCTCAAAGCAACCAAAAGTTTCACAGTATATGAAAACAACCACTTTCTTGCTGCTTCAAAGTAGACGAGAAATTTTTGACAACTTGAAGGTAGAGAACAAGTTTTGAGCTAACTTTCTTGCTGCGCTGAGCTAAAGTTCGTTCAGTTGCGTTGGGTGAATTTTAAACTGTGGATAATTACTAGAAAACGGACGGCTTAAGATACTATTCATTAACTTCGAAAGTAGCTGAAGATAAATCATTCCCTCTTTCCAAACTTTGGGTTACTTGACCAATTACCAAATGCAGATAGTAAATATCATATCTGTATGAGATGATTATATAGTTATAATAGTTAATAACATATGTATCGTTGTTTAATGCGTTGGCTGAAAGGAAAGACGACTGGTATATTCACTGCACATATTCGCTTCGCTATAACAGAAATATTGCACGTTTTTCATATATTTTTTTCTAATATTCATTCTCAGAAGCTAACTTATAGCCATTCCCTAATTGTAGACAGAGTACTCGGCAAAATGATGTAATGACTTTACTAATGATATGAATATTGATATGATTATTTGACGAATTCAATGTTCATGTACAAGTTAATGGACATTACATGGATAAAATTAGTGAATGTGAATGAATTTATTTTGAGATTGCAATGCTACGTACATTCATTAAAAATGACCATGTAGTATCATCAGACTAGAGATGAAGAATTTTTTGGACAATCGGTCTAAAATAATCCTTCCGATAGTCTCTAAAGCAGCCCTTACACGTGACAATATTATTGTCAATCCAAAGTATTGTCAATACCGTCAATCCAATTGACTTGGTAACTTGAGTCCGCATTTTTCGAACAAATCAAGCGTTTGAAGCTTCAAATATTGCAACGGAACATTGAAACATTGAGAGGAGAGTTCATTGCACATATTTGATAGTTTCTTCTCTGGAGAGAAAGTATTGTCGGATTGATGAGCAGTTTTGATTTTTTGACAATATTTTCGTCAATCCAATGAAGTTTCCATTACACGATCAAAAGTATTGTCAATACTCCTTGTATTGACAATAATATTGTCTCGTGTAAGGGCTGCTTAATGGAAACTTCATTGGATTGACGAAAATATTGTCAAAAAATCAAAACTGCTCATCAATCCGACAATACTTTCTCTCCAGAAAGGAAGCTGTCGAATATGTGCAATGAACTCATCTCTCAATATTTCAATGTTCAGTTGCAATATTTGAAGCTCCAAACGCTTGATTTTCTCGAAAAATGCGGACTCAAGTTACCAAGTCAATTGGATTGACGGTATTGACAATACTTTGGATTGACAATAATATTGTCACGTGTAAGGGCTGCTTAAGGATTTACTAATGAATTTTAAACGTGTTTAGTCTATAATTGAGCCTGCACAAGTAATAACGAGCAAGTCTCAAGGCCACGAAAAATTTACGGAATCAATTTAAATTAGGGTAATTGTACACTTAATCTCATATGTCGAAACCATTAGTTGGAAAGAGGTCTGGAAACTATTGTGTTGTCTTTGAATTCGTTACAATCGTTTATTGTAGGCCGAGTAGTGAGTCGCATAATGGAGAGAAGCGTTAACGACATTAGACGTTTGACCACTCTGCCGTCCGAAAATATAAATTAAAATAAAATTGGCGAGACGAAGTTCGACGGGTCAGCTAGTTCTGTATAAAATTTTCATGACGACCTAAGTGCATATGACAGATTAACTTTGTTTACTTTCTCTTTCAATTATTACAGAATATTCTTGTAGTTTTCGATAACTATTTTAGTTAATTTCGAGGGTTAAAACCGGGTACAAATAAACGATAAAACAGTTAGAGAGAAGGATTGCTTACGATAATAATCAAATGAGAAATAAACAAAGAGAATCTGTTTTTTCACTAAGGTCGTAATGAAAATGCTATATAGAATTATCAATGCAGACTTTCAATAATTATAAAGTGGTGTACTATAGCTATTTCATATTTTTTTTTCTAAGACTGTATGTAATTGCTGAATAAAAGTAAATTGGTTCGCACAAAAAGTCCTGTGATTCGCGATTAGGATATTGGACAATCGGACTGATATTTAATCTATTAGTTTGCAAATTATAATCGATTATTGAGTAATCGAATAATCCGTCATCGGATAATCGTTCGATTAAACTAGCAATAACCTAATCTACAACAATTTAATCATTGATTTGAAAATAATATTCGATTTATAAAAAAAAGTCTATTAATGGATGATTTACAGTATTGTTTGTATTAAAACTTCAAAAGTACTGCACTAGATGGTTACATGACTCATACTTCGAACATAACTGCGAACCTTCCGCTTGATCTTCCTCAGCGCCAACACAGTGAAACGGACATGGAATAAGCCATTTTATTTTTTTTCATTTTGCCTGCATTTGCTGGTTGTCCTGATTGCTCGTCGCTTCGTCGGGTTCATTTGTTCAGTATTTTCCGATTGATCGGAATTCCGGCTATTTGGCGGACAATTTTTTTTCTCTTTCGAGCAGAGTTGTCACTGAATAGTAGCAAAGACATCATATTAACAAGATATCCAGCTCTCACATTTCTCGAACAAATCATTGGCAACATACTTTTTAGCGAGCATGCCGCCCTCAGACGAGTCTGCATCGAATCTCATACATAGAAGTAGGGGAGAGAAATGTTAAATTCGTGCGCGCCAAAATAGCAGGGCTGCGCACCCATACAATTGACATGATATGTTGAATGTGATGCCGTGCGATGGCGTTGCTTAACTGAAGATTGATTTCGCTCCAAGCTGACAGGGTCTGATAGTAGACTCCGTAATGACTTCCCCGTGTGACTTTGTGCTATTATTTGACCCAGATAGCCGTTCAGAGTCTTGTTTTATGTAATGTAAATTTCCCTTTATTCTGAGCCCCTATATTGGAAGATATCTGAATTTAAGACCCAATTGTTATCGGCGCACAGTCTACCGACAATCAGTCGAAGCTAAATTTTTACCTTAATGATTACCAAAGACATCATATTAACAAGATATCCAGCTCTCACATTTCTCTAACAAATCATTGGGAGCATCCTTTTTTGAGAGAATGCTGCCCTCAGGCGAGTCCGCATCGAATCTCGTACTAAGAAGTAGGAGAGAAACGTCAAATTCGTCCGCACTGCGCACTCATACAATTGACATGATATGCTGAATGTGATGCCGTACGATGGCGTAGCTGAACTAAAGATTGGTTTCGCTCCAAGCTGACAGGGTATGTGATTACGCAGTAGGGTAACGGATCCAGTATTCATCTCATATACTAAAAGCATTAGTTAGAATGAAATCTGTTGTCCTAATACTAAGAAATTAGCTATTCTTTCGGCTTCTTTTATCAAATACATTTACAGTGTCGGGTCCAGATGAAATTTAAAATTTTCTATTGGAACGAAGAATCTTTCTTGAGAAAATCGATTCTGCAACTCGGAGAAAAGTCATACACACACACTCACAAACAAATATTCACACAGACAATCACCTTCGAAATTCTTGTACAGTGTAATGTCAAATGCAGAGTGAATGTGAGTAGCGTGACGACAGGTGTCCACTTGGAAGAAATGCTGTTCGTCTGTGTCAGTTGTCTATCAATCAACCGAACGAACAAGTTGTCAAATCTTATTTAAGTTTTTAAAAATATGGCGGCAAGCTTGCTTTTTTTGTCAATATTTTTTAAATTTTGTTTTGGATGAGATATCCTCGTTTTACTTACATACACTCGGGTCAAGGTTAGTTTCTTTCAGAATAATTTTTAGATGATGCACAACCAGAGAATAGGAAATTTATTGATCAACGCAGAGTAACGTATGAACCGAAAAAGCACTTTCATTTCATTTTGAATTCAGTTTTATTAGTCAATCACTATAGAAAGTTGTGAGTACATAATTATGCATTAATGTCAACAGTACAGTTTGAGGTTCAACTCATCAAGAACAACAATCGTCAAACATTTATACCAGTGCATTTTCGTGGAAAAGTTCGATTGCAATATTGGGTTTTACACACTGGGTTTGTTGAAATAGAACATATTCTTTTTATCTAAGTTATCGTAAAATCGTTATAGCATGGTGCTGCCTATCGTGCTCTATAAAATATTAACATGGTTTCGTGACTAATTAGCATACGCTTTCTGGTTGTGGTTGTTCTAGTGAATTTTCCGGTAACAGAAAGGTTTTCTGCGGGCGTGCAGGATGCGAATCTGTGGAGAAGATACTAACATTTCTAGAGGAGTGCGCACAGTAATTATCGTAGAAATTACTGTTTCTACGTGCGTTTGTATAGAGAAACGCCTATCTAAACTGTGACGACGCCTGGTGAAACGTACGAACGCACAGGCTGGAATGACGTTTGCACCGAGATGGCGTCCCATTCGGCGGCAATTTCGTCACCAGACTGCGCCAGGTGTCAGCGAAACAGTAAACCACAACGAAATCGTCGCTTAATTCTCTGTGTGTGTTCATGAGTATGGACTTGTCAGTTCTTTGCTATACGCTAAACAATCACTTCGACGAGGTTTGCTTTTGCATTTTTTGTTTGCTTTGCGTTTAATATATGTATGTGTATATAAGGTTCAATAACTCTACATTTCAAACTCTTTTTGCTGAGGTTAAATATTTGACTAAAACCCTAATTTAATGTAAATGTTTTTCAATTCATTATGTAACAATATTGATTTCAATTCGCAAAATACACGAGTTCATCATTAAATTAAGCATTGTATTTTTTGCTTTGTTTTTTTTTCTCTAAGATACGATATATCAGCCTATTTTCACCATTCTTTACTAACCTAGTCGTTGTATTAAAACGCGTGTATTTGAATGATAAATTTTTTTTTAATGATTTCCGGTCTCAGGTATTAATCAGTGGTTTGCAGGGCTCTTGATGTGGCCCCTCTGGTGGAATAGTTTGAAACCAGAAGCTACATTTACTATATGCATGACAGCATATAAACTACGTCATAGTAAGACCCTCTCAGATCAGAGTAGAGGCATGCTGGGTGTACGGGATCGTGTATTGTTGGGAGGAATTCAAACTAGCAAACTAGAGGTGCTTCTATATTTCTGCATTTTCAGTGATTTGTTTTTGTTGTTGCGAAACAACAGGTGGGTGCAGCCGTTTTTTGTGTTCCTTCCAGAGGATGACTTCCTTGTGAAAGACATAATATTTTCATTTCTACTTGGAACAAATACACTGTCCATTGACTTGCTTTGAAAGCACTTCTACTGACAGTGTTATGATTACTACGAATAGGATGCTTAAAAAACTCTACATTCTACATATAATGGTTCATTTTGCTTGAAAATTATATTTTTTTACTAATTAGTTTACATTGCTTTTGATTTATGTTTCATTTCAATCATCCTTATGCTAGTTCAGAAACACGTCATATGATTACATTTAAAATATCAGACCATTTTTTTGTGGTTTATAATGTTTCTTGCGGTTTCGTGTATTCTTCGGGAAGTCTAGAATAATTTCCATCAGTTTCAGAACCACAACATGGTCGCTGTTTGAGATTAGTAGAGTTGTTCTGAAATAACAGATATCCGAACAAAACAGAATTTTGTCGACTGATGAGAGCTAATTTATAATGTAATAAAAACAACTGTGATATCGGTCGTGTTATTTGTCTAGAAAGTCCACCAAAATTCCCCGGCTCAATTTTATCGGATACATTGCGCACACTATCCGTCAGAAGAAATCGAACACAGTTGTCAGAAGCGAGTAGAGGAAAAGTATGTATTTATTTTAGTATTCGATGTGTATTTTTTCTTCCACAAAAACAATCTAGTTACACAAAAATAGCTTGTTTGCACAGAGAAACATTTATTCACATATTATTTCCGGCTAGTCGCTTGATGTTATAAACATAAAATTTATACTTACCTTAACTTACTTTCTTGAGTACAGAATGTAAGTCAGATCGTAGGTTTTCCTTCAATCCTAAAATCTCCAATTACAGACGTTTAATGTTGATGTACTAATTCATATGTTTCTCATTATTTCAAGAAAGATTTTTTGATTTATGAATTAATTAGGACAAATTTTATAGTACTGGATATCAATATTCCTAGTAAGAAGTTCAATCAAAGTGATTAAAAATTAATTGCTCAATATTGGTCCGTCTCATGTTTTGAATGTTGATCGGCGTCGATTCAATGCTGACACATTCACGAAATCTGTACGGAACTAATATTGAACGGTTTTGAAACATTTGTTGGACTTGTTACAGGATTGACTCTAATAATATTGTGTTTGGAAAAAAAAGAAGAAGCGAAGTCCCTTGACCTCAGATAGTATAAGAAAGAGAGCTTATTTATTTCTGCGATAGCACGTGGGCTACAATCAAGACAACAAAATATTTATGATGTAACATGGTTTAATGAAGCGTTGAATAGGAAATGACAGATCAACTGACGTCGTTGGTGATTTTCGCTGCGCTGAGCTCTCCCTCTAACGAATTGCATGTAAGTATTGCAACGACAATATACTACGCGTGGTATGTAGGTAGACCCAGCCCGAATTACCAGTTCCAAATCAAATCCGAGTGGGTGAAACATTTACCCAACCGATTGACCAAACTAAACTGACAAATTGTTGTCTTCTTCTTGTTTGGCTTTGCAAGGTTTTGTGCTTATTTTTAGTTAAATTCTAACGTCTTGCAAGATCGCTCTTCCTTTTTTTTAATCGACGTCATTTGATATTCGTCAATCTTGCATGTACATTCAAAAATAAAAACGTTATGAGTTATGAGAACAGGTAAATGAAATGAAAATATTGGTATATTGAGAGGAAAAGCTTTTCATATAATGTTTGGTAGTGCAAAAGCTAAGTTATTGCCCTTCATCTAAACATCGGTTCATGAAGAACCGATTCAAAACGGTCCTGCCACCCACTTGTACGCGGCGGGCAGATTTACCCCCAGATGGCTGGCTGTGTTTGCCAGACAATTTTGCCGGAATTCTGCCAGAATTCCGGCAAAAGTCTGGCAACAATGCAACAACCGTTTCTGGCAGAGAATTTCGCCTAGCGGTTATTAACGGTTCTGTTTCTGTCGGATTTTTGCCATACAAGACTAGCAGTATCGGTTTGAATAGGTTTTACATTATTAGCGTCTTGGTTTTATTTTTTCAATAAAAACTACATATGAAAAGCGATAAGTTATTGCTTTTCATATATACTAATTATGGAAAATGTTAACATTACTTTCTCACTACCAAACATACATATTTCAATCTCATTTACCTCGTCTCAAGATTTGCTTTTTGTATGTACATGCGGAATTGTCGACTATCAAATGAAGTCGAATAAAAAAAAGAAAAAAAAGAAGAGAGAAATAAACAAGACACATACGGCGAGACAATGACGCGAATTCGCCTAAACAATTTTGACAGCAGCCGGAATGCAGCCAGCCTTCTGACGGTTGCCAGAATTCCTCACAAACGGGCAGTCTTGTAAGCAGAGATGCCAGATCTGTATTACCCCGAATGAAAAATCTGTATTTATCTATTCAATTTTAAATCGAGATTTTTATAATGAAAATATGTAGAGGTAGTGTAATTCCAAAATTTTATGATTTTATAATATAGAACTCACTGGCCGTTCAATATTCATATCTCACTCTACAGCTACGAAATTAAACGTTTGCAATTTTTAATCAGAAATTGCAATTAACAGAACATAATTTCAATTTCATATACCTTCAACAAATTGATTTTGTAAGTTGATGTGGGATCTCAGCTCTCAACTTGAAATGCCAACCCCATTATAAGATTTTCAGATCAATTTCAGATTCGTCAATCAATCACGAAACTTTATTCTCTTCACTGCTGCAAAGAGAGCTCGAGTAGAAAAAAAAAATAATTTGTTGTTTCCTTTTTTGTGAAATCTGTATAAATCTGTATCGAGTTTAGGAAATCTGTACAAAATCTGTATTCTGTATGAAATCTGTACGCGCATGTAAAAATCTGTATAATACAGATTAATAACCGCTAGGCGCTTCTCTACCGAAAACAGTTATTGTATTGTTGCCAGATTCTTGTAAGAATTCTACCAACATTCTGGCAGACACTACTAGGTGTCTGAGGGGAAATCTGCCAGGCACATGCAAACGGGGTGTGACGACGTGTTTCGTATTCAATGCGGTGAATTTTCGTCAGACGGAAATATTTTTAACGGTCCCAGTAAATTCGAACATCGGAGGGATCGTGCACAAAAGCTTATGATTGCGTTTCGAACAAGAGTGACGTTCCAATTGTTTATCGCTAGTGCAAAAAAGTGAAGAGATACCAAAGCAGATGCTCGAAACAACTTTGTCAGGTATACCGATTGATCGGCATTTATACCGCTTTTTGATTTCAATTCTAAACATAGGGTCAGAATTTATCTGGCCCGAGAAGGGCGAAAGCCCTTAAGGTAAAAGCCTCCTTAATCGAAGCAAAAAAATCCCAATGCTCTTTAGCACGCTATCGCATAATGCCTTGTTTTGGTATCCCTTCGATCTTTTACGCTAACCGTACACAATGTAAACGTCAATCTATTTTGAAAGATTTTAGGTTGACGCGGTTAAGAAAATGGTGTACAGTTTGTCGTGCTCAATCGATCCGACATTCGGGCCGATGATCGGACCGATGCGGCTTGACAAACTTTACTGGGGTGCTGTGGCGCAGAAATGCCAGGTCTTCAAATTTGTCTGAAATATTGCATGATTGCAAATAAGCTGCTTTTTCACAAACTTTTTAAAATCATGGTTTTCGCAGACATTCATCATGATTTCCGGACTTTTAAAATCAACGGTGTTTTTTTTGTTTTTTGCTAACTTAATCTTATTTCGTTCTCCATTCTTTATAGAGTACTTGGGTCCGCACACTTTCTCAGTTTACAGACTTTTTCAACTCAGCTTGAAGGCATTTCTTATTTTCGCCAGGTATCTCTGCTATGGCGGCTTGTTTTAACAACACAACAAGGCTTTCAGTAGTAGTCCAGTGAAAGTGTAGCCCATTGGGCTAGAAACAAAAACTATGTTATTAACTGATGCCATCTCAAGTAAGGAGAAACGAGAAACGAAAAATAAGGAAGAAGAGATATGCAGAGTTCGGAAAAGTACTCAAAAGTCCAATTTTGTTATAATTGCTAGATTTAAATTTTAAAACTGACATAAATTATGCATCTACAACTAGAACGCTCCTGAATATGCCCTTAGTTTTCAAGGTTCATCTAGTGACAACAAAAAAAACTGCTAGCTTATTTTCCAACGTTTACTGTTTTTCCCAAATTGTTAATATCTTACGAATAGAAGACAAGTCAATTTTCGTGCAAAAATATAGACGTCTAAACACCTATTATTTGCGCAAAAGGCTTTGTGAATATTTACACATCTGTTTTCTGAGTATGTACCCAGTGAATTTTGTCGAGCCATGCCGGCCTGATTAGGCACGACAATCCTTCTCCACTCCATGCCTGATCGGCGGACAATCCTTCTCCAATTGCATCGACAGTTTCTTGAATATACAATTACATTGTTGGGCCAACGTTGACCCGATGGTTTACTATGGAGTATCCGATAATCGATGTGCTCCTTGTTTAGCAATCTTCTTTACAATTTGTCCAACGGAGGAAACTACTAGGTATGATGTTTTATATATTTTAATGTCATGCTGTGTGTGTGCACTTTTTATATTTCGGTTTGTCGAAAAATGTCACAACTACCGTTAACGACTGTTATCCTCACATACGCATATGAACAGTTACATTCAAAGCAAATCGAACTAGAAGATCACATGAATAGTAAAGCTTTCAAGAAAACGGAGGTATTTTAGAACACTTGATGATTTCCTTGAGCAATTGTGTAAATAAAACACCAGTCAAAACGTTTTCGAAAAAATGCATTTCATAAACTATTGATGACTTATTTTTAACTATGAGAAAAACATACGAAAAAAATTATAGAACATCTTTGAATATATGAAACAACTATTTGTTCGGTTTGATGAACAACTAAATCTTTTATTGTTTAAAACATCCGGATTTTCTCGGCGATTACTATAACGTTTTTAGTCGCAGAATATGGCCATAAAAAATGAAAAAGATGATGTTACATTTGAACACGTGATGAATGAAATGATGTTTGACAACTAGGGCCCAATTCAATCGTTTCGAATTTGTTTCGAAACTCAAATTTAATACTTAGTAAAAATTCATTTAGATCAGAAACGATAACGCAAGAATACTAGAAAGCAACATCAAAAATAAGTGTTCTAAAATACCTTAGTTACTCCGTAAAAGATTAGCGGATTATTAGTAAATAGAAACAAAATTTAGCCATAAATTTACGATTATCCACGTACACAGATGCTCAGCTAGAAGACAACAGATTATAAGATAAACATACTTCATTCTTTAATCATACACACATTCACAAAGACACACTGAATAAGTAAAAGCTATAGAAAAGTAGAGGCAGAAAGAAAACACAGAGAACAACATCAATGTGGTTTTTTTGGTTTATTTGTTTTCTTTTGTTTCCAGTAGATAGATACGGTATTTGTGTTATTCATGTTCTGTTCTTGTTATCTATACACTGGCTTACATAACTCTGCTAGCTTTGCATAATAATTTTGCTTGTTTTAATTCGCTCTATAATTGAATGAGATAACTGAAACATGGCAGCAGCTCAAGCTTGTCTTTATTGTTTGTTTTCTACTTCGCATCCATCGAGGTGTGTTTTGAGTGAAGAATAGTTGGGAGAAAAAGTTAGAATAGAAACGTTTTATTGTTGGAATGGGAGTTTTATATTTACTAGTTGATCCACTATTAAAGCCTAAGATTAAGTATGGATAGATTGATGGGAATAGAATGTTTTGACACATTCAATGATAAGCTGATTTTTAGAAACAGGGAAACAAATAACAAGACGCGAAAAATATGGAAACTTGCCACTGAAACAATTCCATACAAAAATTATTTAAAATTTTGTCCCAAAATTAGAGGCTAAATTTGCTTTTCAAAACACTCACTGACTGCCGCCATAATTTGATATACTCTCTTGTCACTACGGTAAAGGGTTTCATGAGAATGCAACTACTTTGCTTCAACAACGTTATTTCACTCTTGCCGTGAAATTGGTCAGCCCGTGGTCGACTGAACACAAGTTTTATAGCTCCTGCTTTGCGCATCATATTGATGTTTCCATCGAGCCGATGCATATTACTGAACATGTTGACAGCCGGGCGAATGTGTCAGTACACCATTTTTTTTACAAACTCAAGCTCGCTATCGTTCAGTTGCCGACCAATATCAAACCCAATGCTAAGCACTAATATTCCGTTCGATTTTCTGCTCGTATCAAGTTATTTTCTTCTCTACTTTCTTTTCTTATTTATCATTTAAATATAAATAACTTTCTGTTTTGTTTTTTTTGTATGCTTCTCATATAATAATTGACACTTATATTGTATTTGACTGTTCATTTTATCTTTCGCAAATCGTAGTTCACCTGGGAAATGCGCGAGTAATCTGTGAGTATGGGCGACAAAATGGGCGGTAATGCAATCAGATGGCCACCCCAGGATAGGGCTGACAATCAAGACGATCGATAATTATTAAACTGACAGCTGTCTATAAAGAGAATGAGGGTGTGGTAAATGAAGTATGTGCGTGTCTGCTGAATGGTAAACAGAAACAAATAAAACAGAGTTTTCAACAGTTTTTTGTGTTTTATTTTAATGTGTAACTTTTCATTAATTCTCTTCAACAATTATAAACAAACGTCGTTTTGTTCCAGTTTCTCGGTTTCCACTTTTTGGTTGATATTTGTTCTGGTTGATTAGTTTAGGATTGTAAAATTTCGATGGTAGACAGTGAATTCGTTTTTTGTTTTCATTTTTTTTCATCAAACAGATTGTTAATGTGTAAGGGTTCTCCCCGTTTCGTCCAGAGCTAATGATGGATTGATGAGAAACTTGTCGGAGTAGGGATTCGATGCCGGTATGCAGTTGGTTGAAATGTTCAGAATTCTATTCTGATTGATTTTTTATTCTGTAAATTACCAGTTTTGAGTACCCAGTGGTTTGCCAATTGTACAGAATAGTGATGCTTGTTATTATTGGGTTTGTTGTATGATAGTAAGAAGAGAATTTAAGTGTCTTAGAGGAAATGCTTAAATAGTACGAGTTTTCGCTAATTTCATTGAACATTTTGCTTTCGTTTTCGTCACTAATCAATGATTTATAACGATAGGATAGAGATAAATATACTGTTCGTTTGGTTTGTTTGTTAGTGTTAATGTGTTACTGCTGTTGTGTTTACATCATTCCTCACTAAACATGTGAAGCTACTTAGTTTGGTATGGTTTGTTTTGCTGTTGTCAGGAAAATCTTTAGTTTACAATACATTTACTAATAGCGACACGACATCAATTAGCGCGACATAAACACTTAACAGAATGTGTGTGAGAATAGATTGAAAATATGCGAATGTATCCGTATTGTCCGGTTGATAAACAATCAACACAGCAGCTGCTCAGGGATGCCAGGTTTTGCAGAATTGTCTGTGAATTTATAGATTTTTTTTATTTTCAAGTTTTTGCAAATAATCGTAGTCTTCACACAGATTTCCTAAAATTCACAAACAATCAAACACTTGTTTATTCTGCCTTTCGATCGCTCATCCCGCAAAACATCACTTTCATTGAAGCATTTCAAGTGCGCAAACTTTCAAAAACCTGTTAGAAAATTTTTCAAAATCTAACCTGGCATCCTTGCTGATGTTGGTGATATCACAATCTAAGCCATTCAACAAATAAGTGATTAGATTCAACGACCCCAGTGCATTTGCAATTTGCAGATGATCGACATAGTTTGCAGGGTTTACACGCACGCTGGGAGAATGACAGTTCATTTGTCGCGTTGTTTTTAATGGCCCATAAGCCAGCTGTCAACATTCACTTTGAAGAGTACTCGTTGTTCATCATTCATGTTCATTGAAAAATAGTACTCTGTTTGCAATGGTTCGCCTTCAGTTCCTATTTAAAGCGAAGGCTGACACGTGTCTTATTGATCATTTGAAAAACAAAAATGCGACATTCATTAAAATTTGCTTCCAACTCCCATTATGGATACTTCAACCCCACAACGCATGGATCGGAAGAAAAAAATGTTCTGAGCAGGTGTTCAAACATCAGTTCAAAAATATGGCCAACAGATAGTATTGAGATCGAGTAAAAGAAAAGCAACAAAACTGTGCACATCACGTGGTTTCGAAACTCATCTAATTCGTAGTGCACTTACGACGAAAACGATGCAGGATAACATTAATTTCACACCAGTCAAGTGTTGCGATCAAGTGGGTTCAAGGAATTGGGGTTGAACGATTGCTTCTCTTTTGTGTATATATCTGCTCACTAAAACTACTCATCAGGCAAATATTTTCAAACACTAATAGATTATTCTCAAAACCGAGAAATAACGGCAAATCATTGCTCCAAATAACAACCGATAAAAATACGCAGCAATTATAGTTTCTGTTTCGGGTAATTCTACAATTACGTGTTTGTTCGTTCGAATACCTCGGCACACTGCTTTAGATAATAGAATAATTTTGTCTTGTGATTTGTTTGTCTTTCCTTTTTGTGAACACTTTGTCACTCGATCTGGGGATTTATACAGGATCTAAATTGTCAACAAACTTCAAGCTAAATCTTTAATCTGTTTTAATTTTGCTAGGAATTCATATTCTCAATAATCATTTTGCTCTAAATTGATGTCTCCTAAAATTCTACGGTATTCAAAAATCACTCAACAAAATGCAAACGGACTAAAGCAAAGTCTGTGGTTTAACTACAAACGAATAACGATTTTTTTTCAAGACTGATCTATCACAATGTTTGTCACTTTTCGGCCGTTGTTATCATCTGTGCTGCCGCTAAGTTCCGAAACAAACACTTCCCACCGTCCCTTCTATCCACTTATCCAGAAGCAACACAAACAAAGGAGCTGCGGATAATCGAAACGTTCATTTTTTTTCTCTTGTCGATAATCACATTTTTCAATAAGTTGATTCACCTGGGTGTCCTATTTTTAACAATGTTTTTTTTTTCTTCTTTATATGGTTTACTATTAACGTTCGTTTGTTTTCAATGGTATGTGTCGAAATGAGCTTGTGTTGAATTCGGTGAATGGAGTGATCGTGTTTTTTTCACTATTATTTTTTTTCTTGATTTTGGGATTTATGTATGTTCCTAAGTATCAGTGGTTGTGGGTGTTGACTCCAATCTGCTGCACTGCTTTCACACGGTGCTTCTCTCCTGTGTTCGTTATGTAGGTTGCTCACTGAGGGAACTGGTGATGGTGATAAATGCTGCCTAAATGTTATGCTTTTCTCTGCCTTTCACTTTCTTGTTTTTTTAAGTTTAATTTAAAACGTTACATTTAAATATGTTTTAATTACTTGTTTTCATGCTTTTTAAATAATTACTATTTTGGTTTTCTATAACATTTGCATTCTGTTTCTTATTCCTTTTTCTTTTTTAAATTAGGTGTAATTTTATTGAATATACTGCTGAATACGGGTGATGGATAATCACTGTAAGGAGCATTTTCCTTCGATCTGCGTCTTGATCTCGTTCACCTGCGTCTCTATGGAGTTTTTCAACTCTGAAGAGTTGTTCGTCGAACGATCGGAGTTGGTTGTTAGCGTATTAGTGATGTACCGGGAAGTAATGAGCGTGAGAAAGAGAAAAAAGACATGTTTTTGTTAGTCACACATGTTAGTAGTTTGCTGGGAAAGAAAAAATGTTCACTAGGTTATTATGTTAATATATTCGGAAAGCCGAAAAAATAAGTCGGAAGAGAATTAGAGGGAAGATTTAAGATTCAGTGTTTTGTTTTGCGCTGTTGTGTGTTCAGACACTCTCGAGTCTAGTAGCAAAGAAGAGTCTGGAAATCCAGATAAGTTTTCAATTAGTTGCTTATTTTCATACTGGTTGAATTTCTATTTGTTTTATCTACTAAATGGAAAACAATCTTTTGCTTCATTACTGGGTTTTATTGATAAAACCTGAATCATTTGTGAATACACGAGCTCTTGTGAATTGCGTTTTACTTTTCAATATGAGTTGTGCCGTTTCCACATTAACTGCTGTCAAACCGTTGTTTTCTTTTTTTTTTAAACTAACACTACATACCTGTACAATACATCTACTTCACGTAGAATAATAACAAATCTTCTTTCTATATGAAGGTAACACCGAATTTTCACACTATTTTTGCATGAGAAGGAACAACAACAAACCGTTAAAGCAAACTGAACGAATATTTCGTGCAGTATGTTGTTCAACAAGCGCTCAACGACCAACAAAGTAAAACCACCTGCTGAGAGGGTCGAAACCGATTGTTGTGTTTGTAATTCCCTTTGCTTCGGGATTCATACTGAATACTCCAATTTGAATCGAAATTCAAATGGCGAAAGTTGCCTGAATTCTACACTCAAACATTCACGAACAGAAGGAAAATTCAATGATATTCATAATGTCACTGTCAATCGGATTTATTGAACACTCACAGCCGAGCAGTCGAGTAAGAATTCATTGCTTAGTCCGCCCACTCAGCAAGTGATTATATTTTGTTGATCGTTGAGCGTTTGTTGGACGCAGCGTTGCCAGGTCATTTTTTAAAAAAATCTGAATTCGGCGCAAAAATCTATCAGAATCTCTGCTGCATAAGTACCAGAAAAATATTACCAGGTCTTATTTAAGTAAGCAAAAAACAACATTTTCTCATGCCTATCAAAACTAAAAACAAAAATGGTATTTATCTGTATAATCTGTGGGTTATCGGTATTTTAGGAGAATTTATCTGTATTGCGGTATAGAGGTCAATGATCAGTATAAATACCGAAAAATCTGTATACATGGCAACGCTGGTTGAGCGGCATACTGCACGAAATAGTCATTCAATTTGCAGGAACGGTTTGTTGTTGATTTCACTCCCACAAAAATAGTGTGAAAATTTGGTGATATCTTCATATAGAAAGAAAATTTGTTGTTATTCTACAAAAAAGTATAAGTATTCTACAGGTATGTAGTGTTCATTCAAATAAAGTAGATAAAAACTTCCAAAATTCTCCAGTAAAACTAGTCCAGCGGGGCTCCAACTTCTCATATTGAAAATGGCTCAACAATGGACATCTGTCTGCCGGGTTTGTTGAACGAAAAAAATGGCATTCGGTTCAACGGTCTGTTTCAAAATCGGCAAACGAGGGACCCGTGTTGGCCTCCCGTTGAACGATTGATTGGACCAACGAAAGGCCACCGTTGTTCGTTTTTTTTTTTTCTAAGAGGGCTGTTTCTTATTTGTCGGAGTAAAATTTTTCGAACTTTCTGAAATTTATTCAGAATCGATTGTTGCGCTGTAGTTCGCATTGATTCTTTATAATATAATTTTCCACTCGGATTTGAATCGGAATTCAAATGCCGAAAGTTGTCTAACTTTTTTGATACATTTACAAAGAAAACGAAAATTCAATGATATTCACAATGTCATTGTCAATCGGATTTATCGAACTATCAAAACCGAGCAGTCGAGTAAGGATTCGTTGCTCAGTCCGTCTGGGAGACAATGTGGAATCAATTCTCGGTTGATTTTCCAGAAGGCCAGTGACAAGTTTCTCTTTGTTTACTTTCTCTTCTATTAATTACCAAGCGGTTTACACGTTTATCACTTAACTCTTTGCATAGAATGATGCTCGAAACGTTCGACTTCCAAACTGAACTGTGAAATCCAAGAAACTCTTTTTAGATCACATCACAATAATCGAAAGAGAGAGTGAATAAAGAGAAACTGTCACTTGCTGTTACGGCCTTCTGGAAAATCAACCGAGAATTACACATGACGCCCAGGGTTGCCGCATTTAAATCCGAACAATCCGGAATGAAAAAGTCTTTCTTGGTCTGAATTTTATGATGTTGTAGTTGGAAAAACGCTGAAAGTTATTTTTGAATTCGAGCCTTTCGAAATGATGATTTGATGAAAAACTTTTAAAATCCAATTTGAAAGTGAGAACTTAGTCTGATTATTTTTACTTTAGTTTATTAGGTATAGTGCAGTTGGCAACCTTCCTTTTTTATTACCTTACGTTATGACCGAGGCCATCATCTTTCCATTTCATCAGAAGCAATTTTTGAAAGCACTTAAATTGGATTACCGACCTCAGCTGTTCAAATCTCGGTAGGTGATTTTATCGCCCTCTCAGCAGGCCGTTCAATTTTGTTGATTTTTGATCGCTTGTTGAACGATATATTGCACGAAATATTCGTTCAATTTGCTGGAACGGTTTGTTGTTGTTTTTTCTCTTGCAAAAATAGTGTGAAAATTAAGTTTTACCTTTACATAGAAAGAAAATTTGTTGTTATTCTACGTGAAGTAGAAGTATTGTGCAGGTATGTATTGTTAGTTTAAACAAATGAGTGGAGAAAACTTCAGAAATTCTGCAGTGAAACTAGTCCAACGGGGCTCCAACTCCTCATGTTAAAAATGGCTCAACAATGGACCTCTGTCTGCCGGGTTTGTTGAACGAAAAAAATAGCATTCGGTTCAACGGTCTGTTTCAAAATCGGCAAACGAAGGACCCGTGTTGGCCTCCCGTTGAACGATTGATTGGACTTTCATTGGACCAATGATACAACGTATTGGACCAATGAAGGACCACCGTTGAACGTTTTTTTCTAAGTGGGCGGTAACATTCACGTTTTATCACTGCGGTACCTTGAGGTACTGCTGTCAACAAATGTTCATTTGTGCTGATATATCAGTAGAATGGAAATATTCGGTAGTTCGGCTGTTCAAAACTCGTCAAAAGAGGCAAGAATTACCGAACGAAATTAAGTGTGTAAGGAATTACGCCACACTAGTTGCAAGATGAAGTGAGCAAAGAAAAGTCCTTGTTAGCAGATAGGACATCTGTGTTTACTGTGCTTGATGTTCTCTTTTATGTAAGTTTTATCCTCCTTTAAAAATTAACACAAAATGGTTTTACTTCGAGAAATAACAGTACCATGATTCAATATATTTTAACTCGATATTCTTCAATTTTTAATCCACGCTATCAAAAATCTTTAGAAATCTGCATTTCTTGAGAAAATCTGTAATCTGTATATACAAAATCTTGGTCACAAATTTATCTGGAAAATCTGTAAAATACAGATTAATCTGTATATGTGGCAACCCTGATGATGCCGGAAATCCCCTCTCAGCAGGCCGTTCAATTTTGTTGGTTTTTGAGCGCTTGTTGAACGACATATTGCACGAAATATTCGTTCAATTTGTCTTGCAAAAATAGTGTGAAAATTAAGTGTTGCCTTTACATGTTGTTATTTTACGTGAAGTAGAAGTATTGTGCAGGTATGTATTGTTAGTTGAAACAAATAAGTGGAAAAAACTTCAGAAATTCTGCAGTAAAACTAGTCCAACGGGGCTTCAACTCCTCATGTTAAAAATGGCTCAACAATGGACTGCCGGGTTTGTTGAACGAGAAAAAATGGCATTCGGTTCAACGGTCTGTTTCAAAATCGGCAAACGAAGGTCTCGTGTTGGCCTCCCGTTGAACGATTGATTGGACTTTCATTGGACCAATGATCCAACGTATTGGACCAATGAAGGACCACCGTTGAACGTTTTTTTCTAAGTGGGTCTTTTCAGAAATAACACCCGCTTGGAATAAATTCCAATAGCCGGCAGAAACCAGGCTAGATTTGAAAGCGACGTTGACAGAAATGGGTAAATTATCTACAGCTTTGCAATTTATCCTGTTTTCAATTCCAACAGATTTTTATTATGTTTATCATCCGTGTGTTTGCCAAGAAATGTAAATATATGAATCCTGCAATTTGGTAACAAAGTTAACTCAAATTAATCAAAATCAATGATTTCTAGTCCGATTTAGATCTTATGTTGAACAATTTTTGGTTCGTATAAATTGCTCAGCATCTGTACGGGACCATCATTGAACGATTACAATACATTTTTGTTTGACGTCTCACCGGATTATCGAGTGAAACGACTGGACAACAAACCGTCAGTTTGTTTGCTAATCTATGTTTAAAGAAATGACAGCCAACAGTTTTGCGAAACACTCTGCCAAATGTCAGTTGGGATGTCTTCTAGGTACACGGATAGCACAAGTACATCAAAACGTCTACGCGAAACGGTAAAAATGGATATTTAGACAAATGCGAACATCGCACCCAACCTGTTCGTGCTGGAGGAAAATAGAGTGCCTATAACCAGAGTGACGACATCTCATCCGTAATGCTGGCAACAATTAAAAACATTCCATTAGCTTTACATTGATTTGACAGGTCGTTTGCTCGTATGGAACTGGTAGCTGTCATTCCAAACGAACAGCTGTAGCCACTCTGATTATAGTCACTCTAGAGGAAACAAGCCGAGATTTCACCAGACTCGGTTCTGTCATAATAGACACAACAGTGGGAGTGTCCGGAAAACTGGGTCTGTCCCATTCATGTACATCTTCCAAAAGAACGTTGTTAAGGCTGAAAATGTTCTCCTCTTTGCCGCTTTTTTTCCCCGAGAGTGACTTAATTGTTGGGTGTTTACTGATTGTTAATTTGTCTGTTTTCCTGTGGCAGTTTCTGTTTGTGATTAATGTGTGCGATTTGTTTTTTGTCGTTTCGTTCCGTTTTTCGCAGAAGTGTGTTTTTCGTGTTGGAAAAACATTAGGGGAGAAATTTTAAGCTTTTAGAATGTGGATGTGGATGTGGGCGATTGCTTTAAGAGCGAAGGTCAATGATGTGCGATAGACCTGTGTATCACAAAGCATATCTTAAATTGATTCATACTTTCTGTTGCCATTTGCACATCTGTGATCTCTTAGGCAGGAAGGAAAGACGTTGGGCCGAAGCTAGGGGTGTTCATTAGCAGAAGACGTATGTAGAAACGATATTGGGATGAATGACCACTTTCAAAGAAAGTGCTGCCATCGTCGGATAGTTGAAACCGCGACTATTGGGGCTCTCTTTCTCTTTCATAACGACTAACTCTTGGCGAGCGTCATTACGGTTTCAGTTATAGGATGAAGAAGCACTAATCGCGATAATTAAAACAGTGACGGAAGCACAGGAAGCTGAAGAGAACGTGAGAAACTTTTCTATTGCGGATGCGTGTTACAGTGAAATCAATTACGAATATAGATCATTGTTTTTTTTTCAAGGTGCTATTTTTAAGGCTGAAAGAGTGGTGGTGAACATCAAGGCCGCACTTTCTTTGAGCTATTTATGTTGTAAGAAGGATTGTTTGCGAATTAGTGTTGATAAAAGCATTATGTGAAGTGATAAATTGGTCAACAACTGTTTTTTTATTATTGTTTGCTGTTCTGAGAAAAGCGCTGTCTGAAAGCATAGTATTTTGTTTGTTGTTCTGAAGCTTTGTAGTAGAATGTTTCAACATCAAGTACACCATTGAATGTATGATTTTGTAATTGTTTCGTATTATTCTTGTTGTAACAACGATACATAACACAGATAGAGATAGGGTAAGTACTTGAAAGAGAAAGAGAGATGGAGAGATAGGAAACTTTACTGTATTATTTGCGTTTTGATACAAATAATATTGTTGCTTTAACAATAACAATTAACATTGTTTTTCAACGAACACTATAGGCAGCACGATTCTATTTATTCATACAAAGAATGTATTTTATATAAGCTTGGTTTAAAGGAGGGAAAACCCTTCGTATACCGCTTCAATGCTACAGGTACCATCTAACCGACGACACGACCAGGCACTCCGAAGAAAAATCAGCATTAAAGCTGTTCGTTAACGATTCACCGCCAGTTACCACAAATCTAGCGACCCCTTGTAAATGATAAAAATAATCTTCTCGAGCAACACTGTTTAAGTTGCTATGGACTAGTTACCAAGGAACCCCAAAACAAATAAACATGTTTTGAAAGCGGTGGAATAGTTCTATTAGTGTTAAAATTTATCCAAATTAAGCAGAAATGTATTTAAATGAACTCGATTTTCGGAATTTAATCGAAACTATGGATGAAACCAACGAACGAGGACAATGATCTGCTTCCAGCGATTCATCCGTACACTTCAACTGCTAGCTTTTCTGGGCAGTAGGATTCGGTGTAATATGCCGGTGTCAAAATTGTTTTGTGTCGATTGATTGCGCAGCAGTGGAAACAGTATTTCACCTTGTTGGCCACTATTCGAGGATTACTAGTGGAATTCCACAAAGAAATCATTTTACCGTACGTTATGCAGGTACCGCAGAGCACTAGCCTCGCTCAGCTCGTTGTCGGTCATTTCCATGTCTTCCTCGTTGGTTTTCGCTGAGCTGTTATCACACAACGGTTTGAAGTCAGCAGTTAGTTATGCATCCCAATGTCCCTAAGACCTGAATCTTGAACTTGGCTTTATAAAAGACATAACTTATACTCTTCAATTTTTACATTACGCTCGAGGCAGGTAAATCCATTAAAATGTTCCGTAATATAATAACCGAACTAAAATTTATTTTGTTTACATTCATCTTGCCTTCGATATGCAGTAACCAAGGTTATGGTGACTGTTATTCAAAATCAATAAATATATCAACTTGTGCTGCCAGTTTAAAAAAAATCACTAGCGTTTTCGATTTGACATTTCCAGTTACTGAGGGGTAGTTAAATTTACGATACAGTTTTGATAGACGAGTGGCAGGTCGTGTCGTCGATCTAACACTTACGACTTAGAAGAAGGAAAAAACAACGGTCATGTTTTGAGTGTAGTACGATTATAACTATTTTTTTGGTGTGTGGCATATGTAGCATTTTGATAAAAACTTTTTGAAAGTGATACATTACACAATATCTTACTACTTACTTCTATTACCGCTTGACGGGTCGCCATCTACAAGAGGTGAGGGGATTGATTTGAATTTCGAGAATGACGCATTTTTGTTAGTTTTTGGTTGTTCGTTCGAAAGATGAATATGAATGCGTTGTTAAGACAACCGATGTTTGTTACCAACCATTGGATTTTTTTGTTGTTGACAGAAATAAAGAAAAGTGTCAATGTTCACGTAGCTTGCGTGCGTAGTTATTTTACGGGAGTGTAAGCGGGTAACGTGTTGATTGAACTATTGTGGGGTCAAATGATTCATTGGAATCAAATTATATAGGGAATAATGAAACAGTCACAAGCTTAACTTAACACTATTGACAACTTGGCAAAACTAACTTGTTGAGCAGTGACTAATCGTAATTAATATTCCTCTGAATTGTTTGGTTTTCCAATTTAGCTTAAGCTTTAGCATTCTGATTTTACGTTAGTACGTTACCTAGCTACTACTGATTTTTAAGATAGGTTATAGAGACTCATATTAGGCAATATGATGAGCAGTGCTGAAGAATCAACAAACATTTAATACCTTAAAAGATCCAATATGTTACGATCAAAAATTGGTCAACTTCTATGTGACGCAGTTTTTCCCGAACCCGAACGGGTATTGGTCGGGTTCGGCTATAGTTCCTTGTATTACCAAGATTGAGATTTTAGCAGAATTTTTAGGCAAAATTGTAGAATTTCGAAGCATTTATTCGTAGGTAAGAGAAACTCGTTTTGTTTACTGTTGTAAGATTCGCCCTTCTTTACAAAAAAGGGCTGATGTTAGGTTATGTTCCGACAGGAAAAACAAAACTATTTTAACCGATTGGATAAATTCTCTTCCGGAAACGGTTGTTGAATGGTTACCAGACCAGAATTTCCACCTACGCCGTACCAGCGGGATCACACAATGACTTCCACAGCAGCTCTGATAAAAAATAGGATATATTTGCAAATTTGCTTTGGCAAAAGTTAGGCTAACGTTCAAAATTGATGATATTTTAGATTCGTTTTCAGTCAACATTTTTAAGGTACTCGGTAGTGAAATAACTTTTCGATTTTATTTTCATTCTGAAATTTCTTGTACCTAGACTACGATTAAACCCAATGATTTTGACCAATCATTTGAGGAATATTAACTACTTTATATGAATATTCGAATATTAATATTTTTTAAGTGTTAAAAAAAATTGCTAGTTCTTAAACTGTGTCTAAAATAGGACAGAACAGAAAAAACACAAACTAAATCAAAACGCATATGTTTATTTGGATCTTATCATTTAAGTATAAATGGAAGGATAGGATATATGTATTGTCAATGAGTTCCACCGTAAGAGGTATTATCGTCACAGGTTTGTTGTAGTTGTTACGAGATTATATAGGTACTTGTACACATAAGACATCGATAGTGTAAACGCCGTGATTATTTCGACTCTCTATCCGATAACACCGATAGGTTCGATTGTATTTAGACTGTTGTGCATTTTTTTTTGTCGATTTGTGAGTTTTATTTTGTTCACGAGAATCTGTACGGGAACCACTCCAATAGTGGTCCGCCTTGGGCTCCAAATGCCTACTTCCAGCAGGCCATCCGACGCATCCAGCCGAAATACTTACTCGTGAAGTCGTCCAGGTCCTCCTGTTCCGCTTCGGCCGCCAGCTCTTCCGGTGTTTTCTTTTTCCGCATCAGCGGATTGGGTTCCTCCTGGGGTGCCTGTTCGACCACTTCCTCCTTTTTCTTTATGTTATACTGCAAATAGCAAAAGGGAGAACAAGAAAGAATCGCCGTTAGTAGGTATTAATTAATTCGATATGAAGGAAAAAAGCACGCAATGAGATAAAGTTTTTAATTATCAAACTTCATCTCGTTCGCACCCCACACCCAAGTCAGGGGGAAAAAAGGAAATAATCCCCAGCAAATTCGGCACCGGCAGCCAAAATTGCTGACCGAAGCAATTACCCAGAAATCGTTATTTCGCGTTTGCCGACAGTTTGGTCGATAATCAGCTCTGTTTCGATGATCGTCCTCGGATTGGGATTGGCGAGCGAATGGGGTGGATCAACATTCGTTAACGCCTATTGTGCGGCAGCTTGTCCAGCCTCTCCCCTCTTAATGGATGGATGCATTCCTAGCTCACGAAGCAATTATGTTTGGCGAATCTAATTGTAGCTTTGGCAATGGATTCGCGTGATGAACGAAAAAAAATACACCGAAATATGGTGGGTGAAATCGGAAACCGGACTCGTGAATGTGCACACCTGATGGCACATTGAAGCCGCCCATTCACGGTAGTGATGCTATAATTTGTTCGAATCGGAATCAAGCAGATAATTGAGCAATCGTGTTCAATTTGTATGCTGCTCTCGGTGCGAGAGTTTTCTGTGTCACGTCCTAATTCAATTGATTGTATTGGTTTTACTGAGCTCAATTGTCCGATGATCATTGTATGTGGAGTGTTGAACGGATTGGATCTCGGATAATCATCGGTTGCCTTTCATTTGCTCGACTTATGGTCCATTAATGTTCCGTTTCATTCATCGGATAAATATAATGTTGCTTATAACAGATGAGATACTGGAACTGGTTCTGGTGGCATATTTGATTGAGTTTCTTTCATCAAACCATCGTGTTTAGTAAACAAGAAAATTAATCAATACGAGAAAGTAAAAATACTTCCAACAACGAAAACATCATTATTCATTTTATTATATGTTGCTATTTCTAAAAAACCTCATATAAATTCACTCAAAATACACACACACAAACAAGAAAATTTATAGCAAACCATTAGGTCTAACGAGGTGCGTTTTATTTTACCGGTTCTTCCCCATGGTAACCACAAACCAAGGTAAACAAGGGTGCTTGGTTTAGTGACACTGTGGTCAACAGCGCCAGTATAAAGTAAATAGATGGCACATGAAAAACTTTTATTACCTTTGGAAGCTATCTCGTCGTCTCTAGCTAAGCGTATGCATTTCCGAAGGCAGCATGTTGGCTTTTACAGTCTAGTTCGATATACTTCAGCATATAGTGCATAGTGCAATTCTCTTTGGAATGTTAATTGTTTGGTAAATATTTATCTCAGAGGCAAAGCAGTATCATGAACTACTATGTGTCTCCATCAAAGTTTCTCATGGGGCGCAAATCGTCGTGAATGCGAATAAAGATGGCACGCTTCCTTCACACTTCACCGAACATCAGTTAGTTGATCGATTGTGTGAACTGTGAAAGCATCCCCCTTCTTCAATACTAAATTTTGAAACGATGCACGTACACTAAAGTAAGGATAAGTTACATCAAACATTCTGACACACAATTAAATACACCCAAACATCCGTTTACGTAAACTTTTTTTACGTTACCTCTTTTTACGTAACTCTTTTTACGAACAAAACCCAAATAACGTAATCTTTTTTTACGAACCAAATCTCAAGTAACGTAAACTTTTTTACGAACCTACTTCGTAAAAAGAGTTTTTTGCATATAAGGAAAATCATATCCGGCTCATTTACATTCCAAGAAAATAAACACAATATGGGTATTTTAGGAACGGAATTGATGAGTACATGTTAGAACACGATGTTTGAGGTGGTTCTGAATTCCAAGATGGCGACTTCCGGTTTATTTATATTTCTTAAAAACCCTTACAATATGGGTCTTTTCGGAACGGGTTTGATGTGTAGATTTCGGAAAACGATGTTTGAGGTGGTTCTAAATTCCAAGATGGCGACTTCCGGTTTATTGATATTTCTTAAAATCCGTTACAATATGGGTATTTTAGAAACGGAATTGATGAGTACATGTTAGAAAACAATGTTTGAGGTGGTTCTGAAATCCAAGATGGCGACTTCCGGTTTATTGATATTTCTTAAAAACCCTTACAATATTCCTCAAAACCCCTACAATAACGGGTTTGATGAATAGATCTCGGAAACGTGGTTTGAGGTGGTTCTGAGTTCTGCTTTAATTCATTTTATGCAGAATTTCGCTTTATTTAGAGCACTTGCTCAGCAGTTTCAACAGTCTTGATAATCTGATTTGACTGGTATTTTAGTATTTTTTTTGCTAAATCCGGTTATATTTTGGATCTGCCACATATATTAGACTAAAATGTAAATGCCTGCTCATGAAAACCGTTCCGAAAATATGCATATTGTGAAGGTATTCGAGCAGTTCGAGTAGTATCGACACATATTGTAAGGGTTTTCAAGGAATATCAATAAACCATCTTGGAATTTAGAACCACCTCAAACATCGTTTTCCAACATGTACTCATCAATTTCGTTCCTAAAACAGCCATATTGTAAGGGTTTTTACCGAAACATCAATAAACCGGAAGTCGCCATCTTGGAATTCAGAACCACCTCAGACATCGTTTTCTAACATGTACTCATCAAACCAGTTCCGAAAATACTCATATTCCGATGGTTTGTAAGGAATATCGATGGACCGGAAGTCGCCATATTGGAAATTGATGCGACTTAGAATATCCTTCTCCCTCTAATAATAATAATTTTTGTTCTATAGTTATCCATTATATTATACATATCCAATAATATACATACATAGGGAAACCTTTTTTTGCGTTGAAAATTCCAAATATCGTTGAAAATTCCAAACATTTTTTACGTCATAATTCAATTTATCAGGTGTACATCTTTGCTTCCGCCGTTTTCCGATAGGTGGCTGTACCGACTGAAAATGTCTGTTTATGTGCCCAATTCTCGCCATTTGTGGGAAGTTTTACTTTTCTGTAACAATTCGAAAAAAATGCAGCTGAAGCGCATTGAAAGCTCTCAGAAACTTACGGTGATGCTGCTCTGAGTAAAAGAACGTGTCAGGAGTGATTTCAACGTTTTAAAAATGGTGATTTCGATGTCGAAGACAAACATGGTGGTGGAAGAGAAATTACCTTCAAAGATGAACAACTAGAAGCATTGCTTGATGAAGATTCGTGCCAAACCCAAGAAGAGCTTGCCGAATCGTTGGGAGTGAGTCAGCAAGCCATTTCAAAACATCTCAAGGCCCTGGGCATGATTCACAAAGAAGGAAACTGGGTGCCGTACGAATTGAAACCGAGGGACATCGAACGCCGTCTATTTGTATATGAGCAACTGCTTCAAAGACAAAATCGTGAGAGGTTTTTACTTCGAATCGTAGCCGGTGATGAAAAGTGGGTTCGATACGATAATCCTACACGCAGAAGATCATGGGAAAAGCTCGGGCATGCTACTTCGTCGAAGGCAAAACCGAATATTCACGGTGCCAAGGTTATGATTTGAATTTGGATTTGTATTTGTAGCTGATCCCCCAGCTCGGTGTGATTCACTACAAGCTCTTGAAACCGGGTGAAACCATCACAGGAGATCGCTACCGAACGCAACTGACGCGCCTTAGTCGCGCGCTAAAAGTGAAGCGGCCACAATATCAAGAGCGACATGACAAAGTCATCCTCCAACACGACAATGCTCGGCCTCACGTCGCAAAAGTGGTCAAAAAGTACCTGGAAACGCTGAAATGGGAAGTCTGGCTCCACCCGCCGTATTCCCCAGATGTCGCCCCTTCTGACTTCCACCTATTCCGTTCGATGGCACACGGCCTGGCAGATCAACATTTTCAATCCTTCGAAGAGTTGGAAAAATGGATTGCTTCATGGATAGCTTCAAAAAAGGACTCCTTTTTTCGAGCCGGGATCCGAAAATTTTCGGAAAGATGGGAGAAAGTTGTCGCTAGCGACGGACAATACTTTGAATAATACATCTGTAAGCACTTTTTCGCAATAAAGCTATAAATTTTGAAAAAAAAAAAACAGCGGAAGCAAAGTTGTACACCTAATACGAAGTCCCGATTATTACGTAAATGGAGGTTTGGGTGTATTACGAAGTCAGTTTGTGTTCGCATCTCATACGACACAGTCGAAAATTGCTTACGGTCGCGACGACAGAAACAAAGACAGTGCAGTGAACAATGGAGTGCTGCAAAGTTAGACCAGCAGTAAGCGAAATTGAAATCTTACTTGAAGAACGAAACCATATATATTTTCAATTTATATGAGTTTTTCATGTTTTACAAAGTTTTTCATCATTAAAAACTACACAACTTTCTCAAACAGACTATGCTGCTATCACTTCAGTTTCATGAAATAGAGCCATTTTTAACTTTTTTTATATATATAAAAAATAGGTATAGAATTCGCTCAAACTTTCGAAAAATTTTCCGAGGCCCGGAGGGCCGAATGTCATATACCAATCGATTCAGCTCGACGAACTGAGCAAATGTCTGTGTGTGTGTGTGTGTATGTGTGTGTCTGTATGTGTGTTGTCAACTAAAAGGTCGAGATCTCAGAGATGGCTGGACCGATTTTGATCAAACTAGTCGCAAATGAAAGGTCTTCCCGTCACCCAAAACGCTATTGAATGGTTTTGAAATCGGATGTTTACTTTTTGAGTTATACAAAGTTTTATGTCAAAATTTTCAGTTTTTTGATAATATCTGTAACAATTGACCTTGAAAACAGAATATGTTTTCGGACTTAGATTCCGCACGGTAATAGCTATCCAACAAGCCATAGATTGTTAAAATCCGTCCATTTTTAACGGAGATATTGAAATTTTTGTGTAAATGACTTTTCCGCTTATTCCAGCAGTAGAAGTTTTGAGCGCTGTATGACAAAGAAATGCTTGGGAGCAACGGAAAACACGATTTTTTATACTGTGACATACAATTGTTTCTAAGTACCAAAAAGACTGTGTACAGCATCCTTTTTCATGACAATTTGCCTTGGACCGATTTTAGCACGGTTCGTTTTTGGCAACATAATCGTTCGAATATGGCATATGTAAACCAGATGATATCAGCATTTTCGAGTTGAAAGTAATTCCATAATTACATTGATTTAAACTACTTACAGCAATAAAAGCTGGAAGAACATAACTTCCATATACCATACGACTCAGTTCGTCGAGATCAGCAAATGCGTGCGTGACAAATAATTTCACTCAATTTTCTCGGAGATGGCTAAATCGTTTTCTACAAACTCAGATTCATATGAAAAGTAGTATACTCCCAAACAAGATTCCTGAATTACGTTTGGATCCGACTTCTGATTGCGGAACCACAGGATGGTATGTGAAACGAAATTAAAATAATGCAATTCATTTTTCTCGTAGATGGCTGAACCGATCTAAGATTCAAATGAAATCTAAGAATCATCTATGATTCAAATGAGAGGTCTTAAAATCCTATAAAATTTAGTCAGATCCGATTTCTGGTTTAGGAGATACAGGGTGATTAGTATAAAAATGTCCATTTCACATAAATTAATCAGGTTTATCGGGTTTGCTGATTTGGATAGTCGATTACGGAATAAATTTATTTCAGTTTAACCGGTATTCAGTTTTCGATTCGAGAGGTACCCAAAAATTTAATTCGCACTACAATTTCTCAAAGATGTCTACACACTCAGGTGAATTTAACTGCTACACCGATTTACAAAAATTCAAATTAAAGGACTTAAGGTCCCATACAAAATTGGTGAATTTTTTCCGTTTCTTGGAGTTTTTAAAATTCATACCGATATAGAAGATGTAAATTGTTTGGCGTATTAATTTATGGCCATTCGAATCATTTTGGGTTATGCTAGTTCCTGAATACCGGCTCTGGAAGTACCATAAATAATGACAAAAAACTCTAAAGTGGAACTTACTTCAACATCTCATGGAATGTACAATGATTGTCACACGTTAAGATGGAAATTCAATACGATTTGCAGTTTCGAAATTACAGGCTAATGAGTGATTAAAATCTCAAATTACCGTTTAAAACGACTATAATTAAAATAATGTCGTGAGAACTAAAACACCGAAGAATATCCATGCAAAAAAACACATGCGGATTGATAAAAAAGGTATAATCTCACTGATAGGTGGATTAATCACGTTTTTATGTTATTTTTTACAAAATTTTAAGTTGTCTAATGTTTTCTTACAAAAACTGCACAACTTTGCCAAAGTTACTTAGCTTCTATGTTGTCCCTTAGCTAAAATAATATTTTTATCTCACTTTTAGGGGGGTGAACCACGTAAATAAAATTTGCTAAAAGATGGCGTCTATCATTCTGAGCAACTTTGCTGAAGATACACACCTAGAAATAATCGTGTAAATTCACATCTTCTGAGAGCGACATATATGAGCGTCAAAAATAACTCAATTTTACAGTAAATAAAACTTATATTTAATTCATTTTGACATACTTTTGAGAGCTAAAACATGTAAATTTACACGTTTGCATGAAATACGGGCGTATGTTTATATCATTCTTGTTAAATTCAGTCGTTTAACGGATTACGTTCTATGAATTGTGTCATATGTAGATTTTCGTCACCTGTAAATTTCATAATTTTTTGCTGTGTAGTGTACCTCGAAAACTACCTTTTTTAACCCTCAGGGTACGGACTGGGTTACCGTAACCCGAGCGAAATTTGAAAGAAGCGCCATACGAAGAGAAGTCGGCGAGGGGGGTCCGGACCAGGGGGGGAAAAAACTTATAGGTACACACTATTAGAGGCCCAAGCGGCAGAGTCAGTCTCCGCTTTGTGTCCGAGCTAGACACATATAAACATTATGCTCGGGTGTGGTACACCCAGTCCGTATCGAACGTTACAATATCCAAAATTTTCAAAAAAATTAAGTTTTAATTTTCGTCTGTTTGCCGCTGAGGAATAAAAAGGTAAGTAAGAATACGTACTCTTTACTTAATTTTGTAGATTCTAACCTCAAAATAACGCGTTGTACATGGTGTAAGCGAAGTATTGTAGTAGATCTCAATCACTTGAACGTACGTCTTATATCGAAATCTTTGCTGCTCGTAGTGAATTATAACTCATTAAATTTTGTTTCTTGTAATTTTTTGTTAAAGAACACGCATTAAAAACATGGCAACGAGTCGAATCACTCGAAGCGTTGCTGCTTTGGAGGAGTTGTACAAGGAAAACGAGGAGGACAGCGTTACAGAGAATGACAGTGACACCTCTGAAACGACTCGATTATCTTCGAGAGCTGGCGTTGCAATTAGTTAAACCTACTTTGAATAAAAGATTGGCAAAACCTACTCTGAGAATAGGTCTGCGAAATACGATTGAAGAGTTTTTGGATTCTCGTGAGTTGCCAGAAGAAATGGACATTCGCGATTAGTTTGTCGATAATAGACTTCCAAAGCAAAAGAGATGTAACTTATGTCCAAGTTCCTTTGACCGTATTATAAGTGCCTTAGATGTCATAAGGCGATGTGTAAAGAGTCCGTAGCGAAACTGTGTAACTTTTTAATAATAATATTCGCCTTTAACAATTATGTTTGGTATTTATTTATATGATACTACTCAACAATATCTGAGAAACAATTTTTTTACGCTCAAAATAATTAATTTTAACCTTTATCATCATAAATCAACGAAACAACGTTTTTTCGCTAACTCGAAAAAACGCGTATTTTCATTTTTCAAAAAAAAATATAGTTTTTGGAATAAATCAAAAAACCGTTATGGACATTTGTAAGCACTACTTTTTACCTTTCAAATGCGAGTTATATAATGTTAATATTTTTTTTTTTCAAAAAGTTACAGCATTTTGAAAAAAAAAACGTTTTTTACAAAAAAAAATCAAGACCCGTTCACATTTTTCATTATAATTTTTTTTCAATCAGTTAAATGATTAATCTGACAACTTTATTATATTTTTGAGACAATTTCACACAAAATAAAAAAAAATTATTCAAATTGACAAAGTACAGCTCGATATACACCCAATCAAAGTCGCCGGGTTAGGCAAACCCTGTCCGTACTGAACGTAACTTTTTTATAGTCCGTACCCTGAGGGTTAATGAGTTATCTGGGAAAAAAGTGCGCTTTTGAATAACTGTACTATGGTTCGTTTTGGTGAAAGGCGGACATAGAATAATGTAAATGTGATTCCAATTATTATCTTTTCAAATAAAAAATGGAAAAGTTTGTGTTTGATAGAAACAACCTGTTCCAAAAATAAGTTAATTCATGATTCTAGAATGACAGCCATGTATTGAGAAAAAATTCAAGTATGTGCATATCGAAATTCAACAATATTTATCTTTCTTCTGTTGCTGAAAATGGTTCCAGCAAATACGAAGCATGTCAGTTTCCCATCGTTTCTGCAAAATGCTATAAAGAAAAGGTTTAAAACGCAGATATGTCCGACATGCCTGAAAACGGGACATCCCAATCAATACTCTACCAGCTGCAGCCATATCGGATTCGATTCCAGGAAGGTCACCCAACTTACGGTTTCCCATAAATAACTTACGCAAGCACCGTCACGACTTTTTGTTTCGGCAAACCCAAAAACGAGCGTTGTGAGCTCCCCTAAGGGAAGGATATTTGATTTTCTTCAGTCGTGAAAACCGAACGCTTGATGCAGCTGTTATCACTTTAATTTTGATGTTTTTGTTGCTGGTTACTGTTGTATTTTTTACAGACATCTCAGCAGTCCCGACAGGTTTCGGGGAAAATTTAACGAACCAGAATCACGGCTCGGAAGGGATCTGTTCTGTTTGCACCGGCTTCTCGGGACCGATGGATGGAGGTCAACCAAGAGCTGCGCTATTTGGTAGAAAATAAAACTGCAAATCTGCTTTGATCCCGTCCGGAAGCCTCCGGATCCAATTTTCGGTCCAGGCGACCCGTGCTCAAAGCCTCATCCTTCGGCGGCCAGCGTCTTAGTGGTGAGCTCAGTTTGCTCGAACGGAAACATAAAAACAAAAATAAAATAAATGAAAGCTTTGTTAGTATCCATCGCTCTGGGCAGTAAAGAACGGAACAGGGAAAAAACGGGAAGAGATGGATCCGCTGGGAAGAGGGGGAGTTTGGATAACCTCTTTTCGATTCCAATCAGCCGCTTAAAATGGGTGTCTTTTCTTTTCCAGCACTGGACACCGACAGAAGCCATTATTACACACAGATGTTATTTTCACATTCACATTTGGAGCTCACGGCGCACTGTTTGGATGGGATACTTAAATCAGGGAGCGTAGAATTTTATAGTTCAGATTAGAAACACGACTGCAACAAAGAATTACAAAAAAAAAACGTGTGTTGTATATTTTTTTCAGAGTAGAAGTAGATTTATTTTCCGTTTGAATATGCATTTTCCGATCAGTGCACTATTCGTCGGAGCTGCTCACCCGATGCACTATGAAATTCAAATATGCTAATAAAATAGGCAACAAGCAAATGCAGGATTTCATTTTTTTATCAAAAAGTTGTATGAGACGATATATGCTCATAAAAAGTACAATATTTACATGCTAAAGTTTGACTCCAACTCAGATGTGAGGGAACACATTCGGGAAACTGTTCCATTTTATTTTGTGTTAGGTATGCAAGGGCAAACTGGGTTAACAGCTTCTCATTTGCATTCTCGTTTTTACGAAAGCGACTAAAAGCCTAGCAGCGTGATCAGTATTGTAAAACCAAACAGAAACATGCAACGTTTTTTTTCGTGATCGTTGGAAATAAACTCATTCATAATCATACGTCTTGCACTAAGGCTTGATAACACGTACTCAGAGGCCCCATTCATCCTGCCTCTGGATTCGCACCATGGAACAGCCACCATTAACACTAATTACATTAAAATGGCTGCCAAGTACATTCAACGGCAGCACTGGGACTCGCAAACCGTAAGAACCCCGGTCACGGCGCTGTCGCAAAGTAATTAAAACAATGTTCTTATTCTTGCAACCTTTCCAATCCTCTGTTGCCATCCATTTTTTTCCCATGCAAAGATGTTCAGTTGATGAGAAGGAAGTGAATGTTGCTTTTAACCTTATATCCAATCTTGACTTTTTGCTTTCCATAACGAGCTCAGCACTCCGAACATGGGGACAGATGAAGGGGCAGGAGGAGTGTAAGAAAAAAAAAACGCGTCCCGTAATGTCAGTTGTCGTCAAACATAATCACCGCTATGCGGGCGGATGCTGTTGAGGAATGGTTAAGTACCGTTACCGTGTTCTTCCTGACAAGCCAGCAGCGAGGGAGGAATATGCTGACGATGCTACCAGCAGTGCTTAGCCAAGGTTGGTATGCAAGGGTGTAAATTACTTTGGAGTAATCAGTGGCACTCACGGGTCCCATACCGACTTTGTTATAGGGTTTATCGGTTCTGCTTTACGATGGACTGAATTCCTCGGAGAATGTGATTAAAACGATTTCTGCCTTGCTGGAACAAACTACGGTAGTTCACATTTATAAGTGATGCATGTTAATTTTAAATTATGGGCTACTATTATGGCAACATTATGGAAATTGCGATGAACATGGGAACTAACCACCGATAGTTGTCAAACGACGTTCGCCCAGCTCATTCCGTGAGGTTATGTAATGTTCGTGTAAAATCTGAATATATGAAACTCTCTAGATAACAAGAAACTTATACTAGGCAATGTCCCCAAATCAATTTTAAACTCACTTGTAGGGGGATTATTCATCTATCCAAACATTCAGAAAGAACATTATCGTAACAACAAAAATGTAGCCCCTCTATTGTACTGTATTTTGAGCAAAAAATTCTCGTAGATATATATTTTTGTAAAACATTCAGTTGTGCACACTTAAGGTAGCGCTTCGCCGTGGTCAGGTCAAAGCGAGACAACTCACTGCTTCCTCTTGCTTTGTCGCCGAAATTTCACCCTAAATTGCAAATTTCTTCAATACTAACCCGATTCACGAAAAATCAAACACATACGATTGTAGGTAAATGATTTTACTATGCATTTGGCGAAAAATATCTGTTAGAAAGCTTTTCTTTCGCGAGATTTCGTGCGAGTTTTGTTAAACGTTTTGTTTTCTTTTTTCCTTTTCTCGCTATAAACAACTCGCATATGTAGGGATGTGCTACGTTTTCAACAAAGCGTCAAAGCTAGTAGCGATGAAAATCATTACTGATTTCTGGTTCTACTGAAACATGAATAGAAATTATTTTACAAAGTAGTAACACTTACTTACATTTTCTACTCATCTATATTCAACGTTTACGCAGAGAGAACGGACAACGAAAACAAAAGAAATGTTGTTAGCGTCTACCGCATGTGGCATTTTGCACACCCCAATGCATGCGTTGACATTGTGTGCGTGCGAAAGAATAAGGAAAAACTCGTTTATTTTTATAACTCGCACGAAATCTTTCGATAAAAACGTTTATCAGGCACAATTTATACACGAATCGATAGAAAAATTAATTATCTAGAATCGTATGTTCTTGGAATTTCCGTTTTCCTCCCCGTTTTCTCACAATCTTGGGTAAAGTGCGTGAAACCCCGGAATAGGCAGTGAACTCCCGTGACCACGGCGAAGCGCTACCTTAACTTCGTTCGGTACTTTTTAAGTTTTGAACAGCCGAGCTACTTAACATTCTCATTCTACTAAGACGAAAGAAGCAGAATATAAGAAATCTACAGACCTGGCAGCTCTGAAGACAAGACAGCTCTGAAGACAAGACAGCTCGCGTTACGAGCTTGGCTCCGAGCCTGGGAGACACTTTGACGACTTTTGGCTGAGGACAATTATTTTAACTTTAACTTTAACTCGCGAATTATTTTAACTTTTAGTTAAAATTTGACTGACGAGCAGCTATTTTATCGTTGTCAAAAGTAACCCTGCACGAAAACATAGCTATTTTTGACAGTTTGATGGCTGTATTCAGACACTTACAAAAAATCTTGCCAAAAATTCTGTTTCCAGATCTTTAGGAAAAGTTACTTATGTGTATTTTAATTTTATATTTTATACCCCATTGAATTATACATTATCTAACCAAGTAAGTGTTTCTCGAAGTTCTTCTTACGTTTTCTGTATTGCAATTATTATACCACTTAATATCATTTTATTTTCAGTGCAAAATCAACCGAAATAACTTTCCATCCGTCACACTTTGAAATGGGCCGCAGCATCAGTTCAATTTAAATACTCGATGAAAAATAACTGCTAGACTGTCAAATTTTAATTAAAGGTAAAATAATTCACGAAATGGTCTGGTGTGCGTTGCCAGGTCATATTTACAAAAATCTGCATTTGTCGCAAAAATCTATCTATCGGTATCGGTATTGCGGTATGGAGCAGCGCTGCCAACTATACCGATTTTTGGACTCGATACAGGAATACAGATATGCTCTCTCAAAATACCGATATTTCATTTTTCATACAGATAAATACCAATTTTCAGTTTTTGTGTTGGATTCCATAGAGTTAAACCAAGTCGAGCGACCTTTTTTTTGGTCGCAAAATCTGTTTCCGCACTAATTCGATATTTGATTTTCTGAGAAAGATATTGTACAGATAGATTTTCCCGCCAAATACAGATTTTTGAAAAAAAAAAAACAGTTGACAGCACTGGTATGGAGGTCAAACATCTGTATGAAGACCAATAAATCGGTATACCTGGCAACGTTGGTCCACACGGCCTTGATGTTGTACACTCAGAAAAATCCGCACTTCGATGCTACGTGAAAACGTATGTGATTTTGTCGTGAATACGACTTACTTTACTATGGGGCGCCTTTTCAAAATTCACCCTCTGAGAGAGTGATAAGTTTTTGATCGTGAATATCTTTTGTTGTATCTAACGTATCAACAAAATTTTCGCTACATGCCATCGGAAATATGATCACAATTTTATGATAAAGTTTGAAGTTGTGTGACATAATCTCAAATAATTCAAAACTAAACTTTTCTGAAATGTTTGGTATCAACGAGTATCAATGAGGAAAACTCATGACGCGTATTTTGAAAGCTCATAGCTCAGCGATCTGTAGAATTTAATTGAACTATCTCTTCCGTAGCATCAGATTTATCGAAATGGAACCGTCACTAATACATTCAATTACGACTCACGCAGATCGAAAATGAAAGTATTGATGTAGAACATATATTTATACTAGTATGGGTGTCGTTTGGAAATATGCCGTGCGAAACAGATTAATCTGTATTTTTATTATAAAAATTGATTTTTTCGTAATATTTAATTGTGTTTCAAAATGTTTAATGTAACTAACCTGAACTTTAGTTAATTGCATCGTTTCAAATTCTAGTAGTGAAAAAGAGGAATGCTTGCATAATTCATACAATTGATCCACTAATTGATATTCGGAAGTGTTAACTAACATGCCAGTTGGTTTTCGTATTCACGACATCCAGTTATGTCTCTGACATTACCCACCCGCCTTTTTTAAGCATATAACTTTTCTTGTTGTAATACTTATGTGAATTATAGGTGTAACAGAATGAACTCATGAACTCTTAGTCCACATTTGTATCACACAATCCCTACGTCACCTTATTTGTAGATTCTATAGAATAATTTCGTGAAATGTACACGAAGCTCATTCAAATTGTACTGTTAAATAACTTTCATATGAGCTTACTTTTTACCAGAATTTTACGTAATAGTCACATTATCTTTAAATAATTGTTGCAAAGTTCTATATTGAATCTTAATAATGCATATTGGTACTAAAAACTAAAAAATTACATAGCCTCTATTGGACATAACATTGCGATACAAATGTTAAAGTTATTCTGAAAATTTTATTTATATTGATGAAACTAATGAGCAACTATTAATGTTCAAATCACTGTGACAAAAAACCGTAGAAGAGTCAAAAAAGGATTTGGCCTATGTAGTTTGTTCTAGGGTTTCTCAACAGACGTCATATTGCGTTTGCATCCGAGCACAAAATGAACATATGGTTGACATAATGAATTCAAGTAAGTATGTGAAACATGAAAAATATGTAACAACATCAATAATTCTGACATACGGTCCATTTCATATTCAATCATGATCCGATGATTGTTAAGAACATCACGTAAACTTCGATGACATAGCCGTTTTTGGAGTGTACGTGATTTTTTACATAAGATTAATGTGTGGATTTTTTTAGTGTACTGTTTTCGTTACCACAGGGTTATTCATATCGTATTTCGCAGTGTTTGCAGCAAGATTGGTGAAAATGCTTAAAGGAAATTTAAACTAAAAATAAACTGAATTCAGCAATGCAATAATTGTTTTCGTATTCTGAAATATTCAATAATGCTTTCAAATCAGTCTCAACAGTCAACATATTACAAGATAGCAATAAGTTATAGGTGCTTCAATTGGTTCCGGTTATGCGGTTTCTTTGCGGTTATTGTAGATCGGAATTTGATTTTAAAGTTATGCAAATAGTTAAGCGTCAAATATAAAATCAATTTAACATCACATATAAAACTGTATTTCAGGAACCGGAAGTCGGATCTGAAAGAAATGCAGTAGATCTATACGACATCCATAAAACCTATTCTGTTGAATCTAAGTTTGAGAAAAGAGAATAAGTTCCATTATGAATTGTGTGCTGAGAACCGATAAAGTCGAAGTCAGGCCCACGGATGCCAGGTCATTTTTTCAAAAATCTGTGATGAAGCCAAAAAACGTTCTGTGCACGTTTCCCGTAACATAAAAGCTGATCGGAACATCAGAATCATTTTGGTGAGCAAAGTAAAAGGTCTTGCTACTTCCAATCGCTCTGTCGGGTATTCATTGTCTGATCGATTTCAGAAATCTGTGAAAATCTGTGTTATTTTTAGAATCTGTGCAGAAAGTTGAAAATCTGTGAAACACAGATTAATCTGTGAGCCTGGCATCCCTGGTCAGGCCTTATCTAAGACAAGACCGGACAACTGGCTTCTAATTCTTCCTTCCGAGTCATCCTTCACGTGATCTTCGCCCTGTTGAATAAATATCAATTGTCTGTTTACATGGAAACAACCGCACAACCGGTAGTTTCCGTAATGCCCCGTTTACACTTCTGCTGGCTGCCAGCATGCTGGTGTCAGTGTACTGCCCTCTTAGGAAAAAACGTTCAACTGTGGTCCAATGATCCAAAGTATTAGACCAACGAAGGACCACCGTTGAACGTTTTTTTCCTAAGAGGGCAGTACACTGACACCAGCATGCTGGCAACCAGCAGAAGTGTAAACGGGGCATAAGGCACGTGCAAAAAAAAAACTTAAATATGAGTTATATCTACTCAATGGTAAGTTATATTTACTCTACAGTTGCGTCGTATTGACTCAATTTCAGGTTGATACGGTTTACTTAATTTTAGCTTATTGAACGAAACTCTCGCTGTTGGGTGATTTTGCTCTTTGTATTTTGACAATAATGGAAAGAGCGAATGAAAAAAAAGGTTAAAAAACTCAAAATTAATGTCGTTTTTCATTGAGAACACTCGTGGAGTGTTTTGCTCGATTCGTGCACTTTTCGTGCAGTCGGACAATCAAAACAGGTGCACTGTGTTTCATTGATTTGCACCGCACGAAAAAAATGCACTTTCGGGGCAATTCTCGGGCAACTATTTTGCATCCGTTTTCTTTTCAGAGCAGCAAGCGTGCAAACCAAACTTTACAAAACCGTTTCATTAATCAACTGTCAGGGCAAAACACTGGCACCGAGCGAGTGGAATCAATGAAAAACGACATAATTAAAAAGAGATCAAATAATTGGTAGCTTTATTTTCCGTGTACATATCGGCTACAGTGTTGCCATATTTAAAGATTTTTAATAACTTTTTATGCTGAGAAAAAAAATTATTTTAATTTAAATTTTTAGGCTCGTTTTTTGGTTTGAAATAAACGTGAGAAATGTTTTGAAGCATGCATTTTTGTTTATTAATTACTAACGTGTAAAAACAATTATTTGTGCATACTTTTACTGTTAATTTTTTTTGTGTTGTTTTTTATCCTCTCCAGTCTTCAAACTAAAAACTACAAATCGCTTTGTTAAATAATGTTTAAATTTTAAATTTTTATTTCAAAAGAAGACTCGTTATTCGCACAAGTCTTTTTCACCTCAACACTTTTATCGATGGCATCACACTAGAAAATACAACCTGATTTGATCAATAATATGCCTTTTCTTTCGATACTTACGTATTTTTAATTATTCAACTTTTCAATCGTCTGCTTTCTCGAATATTTATTTCCACCCAATCTTAGGTAGGTTTCCATTAGTTCAATTTAAAAGAAAAAAAGATGATTGAATTCAACCCTCATTCATCCCAGACCTTTTAATATTCCAATATCATAGAACCCCCACCTTTTGTTGCACTTATTCCTCACTTATTTCCAGCCAATGTAATTAGCACTATTATATTATGGATAGCAACCCTCATTCAAATTCACCAGTCATGCGAAAAATAGATCCACTCAGCGGTGTGTTTTTTTGCCTGAGTCCATACAGTTGATCATTTCGAGTGGGACCAGTTTTTTATGCCTTCATTTGGTTGATTTTGCAATAAAACAGCGAACTTCTCCAATATAAATAACGCTGATCCATTTATTTGCATTGCTCAGTCGAACTTAAAATTAAAATAACCCAACATAAAAGATTAATCTTACACACCGTTCGGTTTCCGCTGGTCAATTTTAATCGAAAATCAATTTATCAATAGTGTCATTTAGTTGCAGTTTTTGTGCCGCATTCGCTGGAATCGAAACAGAATTATAGTAACTTCCTGCCTTCCTGCCACACCTTCCGTTCCAGCATTTCTTACCCCCTTCGTAACGAAGAGTAAAAAGCACTTGACAAACTCGATTTCCCATCAAGTAACAATAATTGAGTTTTGTTTGCTTTTAATTAACAATTAGGAGAGCACATTGTGCTGTGGGTGATGCATCGCATCGAAGCAATTAGCTTTTGCTGAGTAAAAATTGTCGGAATTATAGAAGGCTAGTCTTTTGCGTACCTAGAAGCAGTTGCCGTCCTGTTCGACTTTACCAAGTTGCAATCTCGGCCCTAATCGAACTGGCCGAGGACGCTTTTAACTTTCCGGAAAGTCGTTTGTCTTAATTACACTCTATTGTTTGTTTCAGCAGAGGCCTGGGTGTTGTGGAAACAACTGTGGGTTTATGTTCCGGGGGCTATGTCTTAGTGTGTGTGTGTGTGTGTGTTAAATTCCGATTTCATATCTTGACCAGTTTAACCCAAGTGGTCGTAACCTCATCATTTGTGCGAAATTTTCTACCGGCGAACATTTTATTCGGACCTGCGAACAACCAGTAGTCGCTGAGAGCCAAATTTGACGATTACGGTGGATGTGGGAGCGGTTCGAAGTTCAATTCATGTTGTTTTGCCATTGTTTTGATTGACTTGTGACACGGCGCGATTTTTTCCAGAATTTTTTAAAATGTATTTCATGTGCAGAAAATTACCACTTGCAATTTTGGTACCACTCTAAATTTTACATAGAAAATAAATCATTTATGAGTACATAACGCTATGTTTTTTTTCAGATTTGTAAAAAATGTTCACAGGTACAATATCCGACATTAAAGAAAATAAATCATTCGAAAAACCATGCGTCTCCATCAAATTATCATCCGATGGAGACGCATGGCATTTAGTTCTGTAATCATGCACTACCCACCTTCAGAACCAAATACCATGCGTTACCATCTACAACTTGTGTTCAGGGCTTGAGTATTGACGTAATTGACATGTGAGTGTAATGTCGCTTTTGCATCAATTCATGCGCTTTTATTTTTATCATGAGTGTATAGATAAAAATAAGAATTATTAGTAACCGTCGTGAATGAAACCTTATCGAATGATCAGATCTCCAAAGTTATCATTAATGTTCCGCGCCGTTCCCCGATTGGCCCCATCCAATCATAACGACAGATATGATTGATAAAGCGTGTTCTAAAATGAAACTATCTTCTAACACTGGGCCTGATGGTATTCCTTCTTTGGTATTGAAAAAGTGCTCGAACAGCCTTCTGATTCCACTGTCGATGCTTTTTAATATCTCACTCAATTCAGGAACTTTTCCGGATATTTGGAAAACATCATATATTTTTCATGTTTTCAAGAAAGGAAATAAAGCTTCGCTGTGTCTTAGTTACTTGAAAATATAGTTCTGGACTTCATCAAGCAAAACTGCAATAACTTGTACATCTCGGAAACACAACACGGTTTTATGCCAAAACGATCAACTACAATGAACTTATTGTCTTCTACATCCTTTATAATTCGATCTCTACAAGCGCGCCTTCAGGTTAATGATATTTATACGGATTTCTCCGCAGCCTTCGACAAGATAAACCACCAAATTGCAGTTGCTAAACTCGAAAAACTTGGATTCAGTGGATCTTTACTCAGCTGGCTTTAATCATATCTTACACGGGCAAAATTCCGATTCTAGAAATGAGCAAACCAATTCATGATTTGGGGAAAATAATATATTTTCATGTTATGATAATACACCATGATTAAAATTTCTCGGATCATGATCCATTCGGACTTATTTCGATGAAATTTAAACGTAACGCACTTGACGTTGTTGGGTATAACTTCAGGCGTGTTTGTGCTACGATGGTAATTTTTGCAACATAAATTCAGGCATTATGTGTGATTTTTGCAACAATGGTCATTTCTACAATATATATTTTCAGTGAAAAGCACGATGAACGTAGTTTAAAATGAAAATATTCTGTTTTTGAAAAACGACGACGCAAGAGATTACGTGTTTACTTGCGTTCATTACTTCAGTTTTGATTTTATGTTTCAGAATTTAAACGAACTGCATGAAAAAACACGAGCCTCTTAAAAATAAACTTTATGTCGAATTCTTGCAAAAAAATCGTCTTATTCAAAATATTTAGGTGCATCAATACAGCTTGTGTTGTTATGTCTATGAAACAAATTAATCAAAGTGGTTGAACAAAACAAAAATCGTTAGATGGTTTTCCAAATTCACAACCGAATTAAACGCTAGCTCTCGGAATATTATTTTAGCAACACCGATCACATCAAATATGTAATTGATGTTTGTCAAATGAAAACCGTAGCCGTTATCTTTATTTTCATGTTATGTTTAATTCTCTATCATCAGTAAAACAAAACGATTATTAAATAACATGCTTCAGGATCAAGTAAACATTTTTAATAGGTCTTGCTTTTCAATGTCAATGCTTTTTGCTTTACCATTAATCTATTAATCTATCACATCACTTGAGGCAGAGGGTTCAAAGTGATATCCGGGTAGAAAATTAGAGTAACGAGCTTTGAAAGAAATGCATTCTTCAAATAACGCAGTTTCGAACCATGATTAAGTTATTGCTCATGATTTCATGATAAGTTAAAATGATTGGTTTCATGGTTTTCTAATCATAACAGCAGTAACGGATTTCTTTCCGTGTATTGGTCGGAAATGTTAGTGAAACCGTTTGCCGTAGGTTTTGGAGTCCCTCAAGGAAGTCACTTGGGACCATTTTTATTCTTGCTCTACCTCAATGATCTCAACTTTCTATTGAAATGCCACAAACTATCTTTTGCAGATGATTTTAAGCTATATCATCTAGTAAGATCGCCCGACGACAATAGAATGGTCTTAAATGCCTCGAAATGTTCCGTTACGTCGTTTACTTGCAAACACTCGCTATTTAGCTACGACTATATATAATGCAGAATGTACTGAAACGAGAGTCTACCGTTAAAGACCCATCATTTTTTATACCAAGTTGAATTTCAAAAGTCATATCGATTATGTGATCTCTAAGGCCTTTAAGCTTTTAGTTTTCGTCTTTCGCATTACTAAGAGCTTTGTCAATGTACATTATCTTAAAGAATTACATTGTGCTCTAGTCCGCTCGACGCTTGAATATTCAGCTGTTGGCTGGTCACCCCATTATCAAATCGACATAGATCGAATCGAAGCTATTCAACATAAATTTGTTAGATTTGCCTTGCGTAACCTACCATGGAGAGATCCTACTAATCTTCCTAGTTACATAAATCACTGTAAGCTTATTGACCTTGATTTGCTTCAAACACGTATCGATTGTCCCGAACTCCTGCAGTTGATTAATCTTGACATTGATCGATGCAATCGACGTTCCCACCCCTTTTTGAGATTTCCTGTTGCAAGAACAAATTATGGTTATAAGCCGTTCTGCAGTATGTGCCGAACAATCAACAGCTGTTTCAATGCTTTCGACTTTCATTTATCTCGAAACATAATTAAACGATTGTTTCATAGTCACGTGTCAGGTTAGGATTTGTCTGGAACCGTTAATATTTTATTTTCGTTCAATCCCTATTTCGTCCACCAACCCTTGTGTTCCATTTACCTAACCACTTTTCTCCTCGCTCTCACCTTTTAAGTAAGAGCACTATTACTGACCTGATATGCTTGGTGTCATCAACTAGTTATAGTGTTATAAGTTTAGTTTTAACTGTTAGTTTTAATTGTAGAGTTAAGTCTAAATGTATCTGTTGGATTATTGTAATATGTCGATACAAATGATGAGGAGGTTTTATGCCTGCTGGAGAGAGACATTGATAACTTTCATCTCCACCGGACTTTTTTCTGCTCCCAAATAAATAAATAAATAGAAAAATGAATAAATAAATGCAGTTTTCGCGAAAGCCTCCATGATTTAAAAAAAATAATTTTTGTGATTCATCGTCGTTTTTGTATAAGTATGTTTCCATGCGTTAAAACTTGTGCATACACTCTGAAAATTAATCATCCATCATATTTCCTCGTTTTTGTTTGTCGAAGTATATTTGATGTCAATAAATGGCGGCCATGAAAGAAAAAGTAAACGAAGAGAAACTGTCAATTTGCAGTTAGGTTAGGTGTGTAATGTCTAATTTCAGAAAATGCGCAACTTCTCACAGCTGCAATCAGAGGAAAGTATAACTTTTCTAAATTGCTATGGCACATGTATCACATTTAATTTTATTGTTGCTAAAGCTTAGTTTAATCGATTTGCCGATAAAAGTGTTTCTAGAAGAAAATAACCTTTACAAACCGGTACCCATAATCGGATCAAACTCGTACGATAAACCAATGAAAGGCCTTAGCATCGTCAAAGCCAAACCGATCCAACAAAAGCTCACAAGACTCTTAAAGAAAGAGGTTATCGTTTGTTCTAGTTGTGTATTTACCCTTCACCATACACCAACACACACGCACTCATCTCCATACAGTTCATTCCTGTTCGAAACTTTTAGTCCGGGCTGGTTGTAAGTTCCTTACGGGTAAAACTCTACTAATCCCACTAACAGGAGTCTTCGGTGCCTTTCCGCCATAAACGAATCGGTAAAGGATCCGACCACCCAGAAAAGAGGGTGAGGAGGGGGTGAGTGTAAAGTTTACTGGAAAACAAATTGCCTTCTGCGAGTTTCCTGCCTTCCCCAGGTGGATCTGGTGTTGGATCCATTTCCTGGTCGATTCCTTCCATTCAAGTATGGCCAACAGAGAGGGTTTGCTTGCTGCAGTGCACTCTTCTGGTAAACCAAGATGAAGTTGATTGTTTCGAAAACTTTGCGAAGAAAACAGTATCTCATTTGAAGCTTGGAAACATGCAACATGCATCGTCTATATTGACACACAAAATATCTGCAACCGCATAAGTAATTCAAATTAGTTTTACAAAACCAGGCAGCCTTGAAGCAATCCAATCGAACAACGTTTCTATTCATGTCTGGAAGTCTCTCAGAGGGATTCAGCAGAGATTATGTTGACTTGGTAGAAGTGAGCCACTTTTAAGTAGTGCTTGCTTCCATACATTGTTAGAACTATATTCTGCCAATCCACAGCAGCCAGCAGTCAGTTTCCTAGCAAAACCTCTTGTGTAGCAATAATCGTATATTCGCAATGTCGAGGTGCGGCTGTAGATCCCTCGGTATATAAACAGCTAATTTAATTTTAAATTTAAACTTATGCTTTTCTATCCGATGGCAACATAGCACGAAGATACAGGGGGGCCCGGGCAGTTTATGTTCTTTCCTTTAGCCTCATTCCGGTAATTGTTTTATGTTTGCCCGAGTGAACGAGAGAGCACGGATTATAGGTTGAAATGTTACCCTGCGGCAGTGGATTTTATTGCTACCGTTTGAGTGAACTTTTTTGCCCATTTTGCGCTGCTGGAAGATGCGATGAAAGTCGGAATGTCGAGAGTTTCATGTTCGGGAAATTCTTCTAATATTTTTATCATAGTCCCAACCCTCCTTTGAAGCATATTATCCTGATTACAAATCGCTTTCCGGTGCTATCCGCCGACATTTTTTAGCCGTGCTCCGGCATTGGTGCACCCCTCGTTAACAACTTCAACACCACATCTGAAAACATTCGACCTGAGTAAACTTTGTTCATTATTTGAAAAATTCTCCCGAACAGCATTCCAAAGTTTCGCCTGCCGGCATAATACCGTCGTACCGTACTCAAATAGTTGTGCTCCTTTTGTGGATGGGCTAGGGTTAGGGCCAAGGGACGCCGGGAAAATCTCGGCATCTCGACAGGCAGAGAAATTCTCCAAATTGTCTTGCTTCTACATACTGGCAACCCGGCGAATCGTACCCGAAGAAGAGGTTGACAGAGAAAAATTTTCATTATAACCCCATAAGAGTAACATTGAATGAGCGTGCAAACCGATCAGCTCACTAAAGTGAATCGATTCAATGTAGCAGCTCATCAGCTCATTTAGATTGAACTGGAGGGTAATTTTGAGCAACGTTTATCTTGCACCATCTTTCGTTCATATGCTCGATCGAAATTGGATCATTGATTTGCACAGAGAACAATACTGTGCAAACTAATTTGTCTTTATTTGATGTGATAATAGTAGAGAATTTGTTTTTTCAAAATTTTAATAAATTGTCATACAAGCAAAAATCGACGAATCTATTTTAAAATTTGTAGAATATCTGCAAAAGTGCCATCCCTGAATGTACCTAAGTGAGAGATAAGATTTCTTACTGACAATTTCTCATTCAATCTATTAAAGAAAGATAGATGCATATTTGGAAGAAGTCCTACGTGAACAGTTCAACCAAATCCGCAGGACTATCCTTTGTAATGTTTTATGCTATGCACATATAATATATACTGAAGTAACAATTCGAATGACTAAGTTTGAACTAAAATCATAAGGGTTTTGTAGTTAATTCTGTAATGACTACCGCTTTCATAGCAGCTGAAATTAATGCCTGTTTCGATAAGAAATAGTTTTTTGATAAATTTGCAGCATTTATAAAACCTTTTGCACGGAATAACAACTTAGTAGGATTTTGGCCATTACCATTGGTTTTTTAATTGCACTGCAACTCCGAACGCAATAATTTTGGTGTTCTACCGTAGCATTTATTGATATCAAATAAGTTTATAAAGCCTATGAAGTCCATTTGGCTGAAATATATCTTATAAAGGTTTTCAGTGGGGTTTAGTAGAGTTTAAAGTTTCAATGCTAAAAATGTTACTTGAGATAAGCTTGCAGAAAAATAAAATAATGTATGTTCGTCTTCAAGGTATTTGTTAAAATTTTAGTAGGCGTTCACTTCGCCTTTGGCAAATGAGTGAACTGGTGAGCTGCGATTCTCTGAAAAAAGCTGTGATCTGTCAGCTTAACATACTGTAATGAATCGATTCACTGGATCAGCTCAGAAGCGAATTGTTCATCTCTACAAACAACCGCCATGAGTTTTTCTATATTTTAGAAAAATATAATTTTGAGTTATTTGTGGTTACTTCATACTATTGGCAATTTTATCATAAATTGCTGATCATATTTCCGATAGCATGGAGAAAAAATTATGTTGTTGGATTAAGTACAAGTACACGATTGGGTTCTACCCATTCTTGTACAGTAGAGATGGGCAATTCGTTCGCGAACGGTTCAAAAGAACTAGTTTTTTTGAAAGAATGAACGAGCTATAGTTCTTTTTTCGAGAACGGTTCAGTTCAAAGTCGAGGAATCTTTTTTTTTGTTTTTTAAGCTCGCTCAACATTTTTTCAAGAACGGTACTAATAAGAAAGTTTCGTCACGAAACCTCACTTCTATTTCCAGGGACCTTTTTTTCGTCGCTTAAGCTTACAAAAGTAAGTTCTCGTTCAGTCTTTGAACAAACAAACCAACTATAAATATAACGAACGTACGGCTCTGGAGAACTAGTTCTTTCAACAGAACTCTGCATCACGGTTCTTTAAAATGAACTGTTTTGCTCATCTCTATTGTACAGGGTAAATTTTGAAAATGGGAAAAGTCCAAAAGTGTGAGAAATGGGTACCACACGAATTGAATGAAAGACAGATGAAAAACTAAAAACAAAATTCTTGCCGAATTTTGTTTCAAAGACTCGAAAGAAAATCAGTTTTGCATCGAATTGTTACTGGCGATGGAAATGGGTTTATTTTAAGAATCCTAACCGGAAAAATCACAGGTATCTTTTTACACGGGGGAAACGTACCGCTTAACTTCGGACACTCGCGTAGAAAACTCGAGTAAGTTCGGAGATCCCCGTAAAAATAACCCGCAGAACTGAAGATATTTTTTTATGCCAAATATCTTAGAAATGCATGAAAAGTCCAGATCTGGTATAATCTTAAAAAAAAATTTTGAAAAGAAATCGGCCTTGGGATGTTGAGACCGCGTAACTTTGGATATCCGTGTAAAAAAACCGCTGAATTGAAAAAAATTGTTTGATGTCGAATGTCTTAAAAATGCATGAAACGCCCAGATCTGGTATAATCTCAAAAATTTTTTTTTTTTAAAAACGACTTTGGGACCGCGTAACTTTGGAAACCCGTGTAGAAAAACACCGCAGAATTGAAAAAAAAAAAAACATTCTTTGATGCTGAATGTCGTAAAAATTTATGAAACGTCCAGATCTGGTATAATCTAAAAAAAACTACAAGGATCAGCCCCATGGGGTTGTTCGAGCCATTGATGTGGAACAAGGCAACCAACATTTCTAATGATCTACAATCAAACAATTCAATCAATCGTCACACTTTTGAATCCGCGATTGCACGAGAGTCTGCTGAGATTGATCTTGATTAGGAACTAACACCGACTATTGTTTGTCTTGATTTGTATTTGTTTTATAGCCGACGAAATTTCACCGATATCCCAAATGTGTGCAACTATATCTTTGTACATACCTGCGATACGATTTTTATATTGAAGCTTCTCTTCGCCAAGCTTGTGTTCAAGTTTTGTATGCAAGAAGTTATTTTTATAGTGTTAAGTTTCTCTACCATTCTGCGATTTCGGTTAAAGCGATAAACTTTTTCTCTTTATCAGTCGAGTTCATCTTATATAAATTAGAAATTAATCTTAAGCACTCAAAATTTACCCTGGAGTAGATGTCAATTTCTAAGGCGAAACGACCAATCTACCTCTAGCATGCTACGCGTAGGACTGAAACGTTAGCTATAATTTCGCTTCTATTTATAGATTCGCGTGCTTCCAATAGCTTCGCTTTTGCATCGATTGACCAATCAGAGCGATGCTTTCCCTTTGATATATCGCTTACTCCTTTAAAACCGTCGTCTATGGTAGGGAAATCCGATATGCCGGAGATGTTTAGCAGACAAAATAGGACACTGCTCGCTACTAATCAAAATTTCAGTCATATATAATCGAAAATACGTGGCTTGATACATTCAAATCGAAACTCAGAAATATTTCCAATCAAATGATGAAATAATATTGATAATTGATACAAAATATACTGAGCTGTGAGTGTTTAAAACCTGACCACATTTCTACGTGTATTTTTCCTTGAGTTTCTAATTTGCACTCCTATATAGAAAATAAAGATGTGTTCCACATCAAAAATTTTAAGCTTTCCGAAATCAAAAATTATTTTTCATGCCAAATGTCTTAGAAATCACCGAAAAGTCGAGATCTGGTGTAATCTATTTTTTTTATATCAAAAATTTTCTAAAAAATGTCGGAAATTTGTAAGACAAAATAAGAAAACTGTGTAACTTCGGAAGTCCGCGTAAAAAAACCGAGTAATTTCGGAAATTCTCGTAAAAAAGACCTCAGTGTACTCCAATCGGTAGTCATTATCAGTAGAAGGTCAAACGAAGCGATTCCGGTCAATCTTTCAAGAATCGAAGAAAATTATTTTGAAGAATACCACAGTATTATATATTTATTTATTTATTTTTAATTCGTCCGACAATAAAAGGTCTTAATGAATATGATGTCGTTATGTCAGTTATCGGTTCATAGAATCCAATCGTCGTTTGGTGAAATCTCGGTTGAAGTAAACCCGTAGAAGTTGTGAAGCACGGAAGTCAAGACTAGATAAGAGCTTCGGAGAATCAATATCGCCGTTGAGTATTTTCGCAACACAAATTGCTTGCAGAATTTTTCTGTGCCGTTCCAGTGAGTCCAGACCAATCAGACGACAACGATCGGGATACGGTGGAAGATCATGCGGATGTTGCCAGGGAAGGTTTCTTAGAGCAAGTCGAACAAATCTTTTCTGCACGCGTTCAATTCGCAAAACTCCAAGCTAGCTGATACGGACTCCAAACTATGCTAGCATTTTCAGGATCTTGAATATCCCGTCCGATTTTAGTAATAAAACCTAATTGTCGAGTCGCTTTTGTAATTAGTGCAGAACGATGCATATTAAAAGTAAGTTTAGAATCCAACAAAACATCAAGGTCATTAACACGATCAACTCTTTGAAACGTTATTCGGTGGAATGTTATGATCTGACATTTTGCGATGCTGACGCTAAGCCAGTTTCTTCGACACCAGGTAACGAATTCATCCAGAAGCTTTTGAAGACGGACGCAATCGCCAATAGAGCGTATCTCAAGGTATAGTTTCAAATCGTCGGCATAGGCTAATTTCCAGCCTCCACTGAACAACAAAAAAGCGTCATTAAAAAATAGCGAGAACAGAAGTGGACCCACGTTGCTGCCTTGAGGCACACCAGATATGTTCGTGAACGAAGATGACACACAGGAATCTAACTTGAACTCACTTTCAAGGATCACATTGAAGGAATCCAGGCAAAGTGTAATGAATATATTAAATGTTTATATCCTCTTATAAACAGAAAATCTAAGCTCTGTCTAAAAAACAACTTGTTAATTCATAAACAAATTTTCAGACCAGCCATGCTTTATGCAGTACCAATTTGGTCGAGTTGTTGTTCCACCAGGAAGAAAACGCTTCAAAGGATTCAGAATAAAATTCTGAAAATGATTTTGAAGCGTCCTCCCTGGTTTAGTACAAATGAGTTACACAGACTCACAAATATAGAACCATTAGATGTAATGTCACATAATATTATAAGCAAATTCCGACAAAAATCGATGCAATCTTCAATTGAATCGATTCGCTCTCTGTATTAGTTAGTAAGTTAGTATACAAGTTCCTTTTCCCCATTACACAATACAAGTAGGTTTAGAATTTTCCCTACACAAAAATCTCAGAATTGCGGAAGCAAATGATGTCCTCATGGTAACAACCAAATCATATATATAACAGGGCTGAAATGTCACCATTTGTGGCTGATCACCCATTTTAAATCTTAATTATTTAATTTTAACTCAAATTCCAATAAACAGTTATTTAAAAAAAACAACAAAAGAAAAAAAAAGGAATCTAACTTGACTCGTAAGACTCTACCATTTAAGTAAGAGCATAGACAGTCAATGCACTTAAGTGTTGCACCCAGGCGCGACATCTTGTATAAAAGAATTCGGTGATCAATTCGTTCGAACGCCGCTTTCAGATCAGTGTATATGGCATCAATTTGTACTTTTTCCTCCAGACGCGAAATACAGGTCGAGGTAAAATCCAGAAGATTAGTGCTGACCGAATGCCCGGGCATAAAACCGTGTTGATCAGTGGAGATGTAATTTTTTGTACGAGAGAACAGCTCATTGCTCACTATTATTTCGAAAAGCTTTGAAGGAGCCGACAAATTTGTTATACCACGGTAGTTCCTTACATTATTACGATCACCGGTTTTGTACACAGGAAACATATAAGACTGCTTCCAAATCAGCGGGAAAATTCCTTGCTCAAATGATTTGTTAAATATCACGCAAAGAGGCTCGGCTAAAGCAGTTGCACAATGACTGTAGACTGCAGCGGGTATGCCATCTGGTATGTTGATCTGGATGCAACACCATCGTAACAAACAGATGACGGAACTGATCTAGATTTGCGTTTGGAATTCACAAAATTCCAGAAATTTTTGGGATTTCGGCGAAGATCGGTTTGAACCCGCATAACGTAGGCTTTGTATAACCCCGCGTTCAACCTACGATAGTTTTCACTGGAACTTTTGAACATTTGTAGTGTTTCAGAGCTATGCCAACGACGATGTTTACGCTGCCAGGTATTACGTTAGTATGATTGATATGAGAAAGGCACCATTACACCACTAGGTGGATTAAAAAAGTTTTTTTTGTATAAAATATTTCTTGTTTTATTATAAGTTATGCAGAAGAATAAATGATATTCAGATGTGTGTAATATCATAATAAGTCCAGTAATATAAAACTGAAATGTTTGACATTCGCAAATATTTGAAAGTAACTACACACTAAACTTCATTCGGAAATTTTTGCACTTTTTGACGAGTTTAGAACATTCTACTGATATATCAGCACAAATAAACATTTGTTAACTGCAGTACGTTAAGGTACCGCTGTGATGAAATGTTACTTTCACTGAAAAAATCAGTTACTGAGGTATGAACAGCTGAGATCGGTAATCCAATTTAAGTGTGTATCACTGCTTGGAATAGGTTGAACACACATGCTCTAAAAATTGTTTTATTTTTTTGATGTTATAATTTTGCTGTGGAAGCAAATATAAATACCGCAGGTGGAGGGCAGTTTTGATAAAATTACATTTTGCAATGTAGGTCCTTTTGTATCGCACGAAAACAAAAACGTTAAACTAATATTGATGTTCCATTAGCGCTGTCTAAAGTTAGTGAATCTCAAATAACTGCTAATCCGTCGCACCATATTTGACACATTCTGTCGCGGTCCTTAGCAATATACTTTTGAAAATGATCATATTTTTGGTTGTCTACTTGGGATTCACACTAATGTGTAAAGCTGCCCTTACACGAGACAATATTATTGTCAATACAAGGAGTATTGACAATACTTTTGATCGTGTAATGGAAACTTCATTGGATTGACGAAAATATTGTCAAAAAATCAAAACTGCTCATCAATCCAACAATACTTTCTCTCCAGAGAGGAAACTGCCAAATATGTGCAATGAACTCATCTCTCAATATTTCAATGTTCATTTGCAATATTTGAAGCTCCAAACGCTTGATTTTCTCGAAAAATGCGGACTCAAGTTACCAAGTCAATTGGATTGACGGTATTGACAATACTTTGGATTGACAATAATATTGTCACGTGTAAGGGCTGCTTAATAGAACGCATTGCGTTAAATCGTGCAAAGTAAAGGAATATTCGCAATTCATTCATTTAAATTTAGATTAGATATTGGATGAAAGTAATTTGTTTCGCCCCAATTATATTAATGCACCAGTGTTTAAATTTATAATTTCGTTGCCCACAGATAAAATGTTATACTGTGTAACGTTAACCAACATCGAACGGTCGGCGTACACCAGAATCCCACAAACAAACAAATAAGCAAACAATGCAATCCGGCAAACAGATTGCTATTGCTCTGTGATCCTGTGCCTGAAAAGCCGTTCAATATGCTGTTCCCGTTTCGCTGTCTGATCCGATCGGTCGCGGCCAGTCGAACCCATTCGCGAATTATTTTAATTACGACCGCATCAAGCGAAATGCAAATGCGGCCAAGCGCGCACACACACATACATATTGGCCATACCAACAACCCGTGGAATGGGTGAAAGATGGGGTGGACGGAATCAAAGCCCTCTCTTCTGCCCACTGAAGTTGGTGTTGATTGGCCGTGAATCTGACACAACACTCTCATGCGTTCAATGGGAAATTTTGGGAAAGTGGTGTTATTACAGCCAACCGGATTGTTCGCCGAACCAGCACTGCACAGCGGATGACACAAATATGGTAAATGTACGTGCTTAAACATCCGGGAAAGTCCCTGAACTCGACAGCAATTGTTTGTCTTTCCGCAATCGCTCTTCCGCCTTCCAGTCAGCCATCCATGAAAGAGTGTGAGAGAGAGAGAGTGGTTGTCTGTTTGCAATGTGCTGAGGAGGCTTCCTTAGCTCGCACAGACAGCACTCGCACTGAAGTTTCTGAACATGAACCGGCAACAACATATCATCCGCAGCACTAGCAAGACTAGTGGCATTATTATCTAATGTTTGCAGTTGGTACCGGTCCTGTCTCCTCCGGAATATGAACGTGGGGATGGATATATTTGTTTTCCTCACTAATTTAATTATGAAGGATGTGTAATTACGACTATGCACACAAAACAAACAAGAACCTAGGCGATCTTTGCTGGCATCCACACTTTATTTTGCAAATGAAACGATATTTCATCACAAAACATTTTGTGGAGTCCAGTCGGAGACAGTAAGTTTTCTAAACTTCAATGAAGAATTAGTTAATAAACAGAGTACGACTTCCAAAGAAAATTCTAACTCAATTATTATTGAATTTAGCGTACTTGAATCAATCTGTTTGAATATAAACCAAAACAAACATAAACTTTACCTCCGAAGAGCTAGACCAAGCCTTTTCCTTCCAACTCCAACAATCGCTTCCGTTGCGAAATAGAACGTTACTATAAATCACTTTTCCGAAGGCGGAAAATTGTTTTCTCCATCCCATACTTCACTCGAAATCTTGCCGAAAGCTGAGTAAAATTATTGACAAAACTTTGTCGGTTAGGTTCTTTGCCTATAGGCGTGTACACAATTCTTCACTGACTGTAGGGCGATTGAACACACCGGTGTATTATTTGGCGCTAGATCATCATACTTTCTCTGTTCCGTTTCGTGCGTTCTAGAGTTTGGCAAAGTACGAACACTGATTTGAAAGAAATCGTTTCGACGAATATTCCGAAGCAATTTATTGCCAATTTAAAACGATAGCTATCAGCAAACAACAAATTAGAACAAAATGAAACGCCCTAACAAAATTCACCATCGTTGGCCCCACGGAAAAATTAAGTTGCCAGAAACGATGAAACCGGATCGGGTGAACCAACCAACATTTCATTTGTAGACACTCTTTTTGTCTTCCCGTCCGACTTCGCATTTGGCATTTAGACGAAAGCGAATGAAGCCTGAAATTGGATCCTTCATGGATGTAATCTTATAAACAAAGATTGATTCTATTTGCCGGAGAGCCACGAGACGGTTGTTGTCACCCACGTTCGCCAGTCACCGGTACACTCAGTCAGACACACACACACCGAGGGATTATTGCTTTCCCATTGAATTACCTCTAAATTTAAGGAAAATTCGTTCCACTGGCTGGCGTCATTTTGTTTGATCGGTAATGGATCCGTTTTTTCGGAATTGGTTGATTGTATCTTCAAGAGCGACGAATTGAATCGTCTGTCTGGCCACTTCACATTTTCCGGAGGAAATTATGGCTAAGTGGAGAACTTGCGGCGCAAGACGACAAATGACGAAAGTTACCTTTTTTGCTTTGATTGAAAAAAGCAAATGATCTTGATAGCCATTCCATTTTATGTTTACACAAGAATGTTACAGAGTATTCGAAACTGGACAACTAAAACGATTGACGGAATATGAGAATCACAAAAGTAAACAGTAAGAGGCAGCGGCAAGAATAGTCTTCTATAGGTAAAACTAATACGGGACATATCCGTATAGAATTTCATGCAATCACTACTAGTATTCTAGTTTAGTTCAGTGATAGGAAAACAGTGTCCGAGAGCCTCCGTGCGATTGTGGAAGTTCATGGCGACCGTGCTGTAACACTTCGAATATGAAATACGCGGTTTCGAAAATTCGCCAAATGAGTTTTGCGGCGACCATCGATCGAACGTTATTTGCTAACACTGAATTGCACCGACAGTGTGCAGAGGCACTGGGAATTCAACAACATTTTCCATAATGTCTACGAATCATGGCAGTTTCCATAATGTTTACGAACCATGGCAAAGATTCGAAAGTGTGGAAAGTAGATGCCGCATGAATTGACCAAGAGACAAATGAAGAAACGCTTCAGCTGAGCTGAGCAGAAGTAGATCGCCCGTAGTTGCACTTCGTGACTGACCGAATGAGGGGAAATGTACAATAAATCAAAAAAATAAAGCTTGGGAGAAGCAAATCATTTTCACTGTACATACCCACTTACTCTAACTTTTTATTAAATGATCAATAACGACGCTGGCTACGACCAAAGGCTGTGCTACTGAGGGAAAGGAAGGAATGTTAGTCCGATACTCGTTGTTTCTAGAGACCGCGGGTACCACTGTATCTCCACGAGCATCACATGATAGGAGATTTGTTAGTAGGGAGGGGAAGAGATCCGGATATGTTTTGGTAAACAATATGATCAAAACAAAACCAGATTTTCGATACTGAGGAGAAATATATGTAAAAAAATATAAAATATCTCCAAGGAACCATCTCACCAGTATCCCTTTTTTTCTGCTCACTCTGTTGTCAGCAACGCGAGATGAAATACGACCACTGAAAGAATAAAATAAAAACATTTGCGAGTGGATCCCCTGCAGACCAACCCTAGACCTTCAGTCTGAATGACACGATCGACTTGTAAACTTTCACATATTCAATAGAAATCCGATAACACCGACAATGACATACAGACGGCGCATCGATCGGTTAACAGGTTAACATCGTTGAATTTTGGAGCGGTAAATTCTCAGTTTCCGCCGCTTGAGCATCTTTAGTTTCGCGGAACAATATTATTCATTAAATAGCACTCTCACTACCAAACACACACTTTCTACACCTGCACTATCACTCAACATAACTATTTCAAACTAAATTTTAACTAGGGTAAGGGCTCCCTATTTCATCTCATTTGTAAGGACGTCGCTTTCAAACCCCGATTTAGCCACTAAAATCACTGTAACTATTTCATATTACTGCTTCATTCGCCTTGCTCCACGTTGAGAATAGATTCACATTTCTTGAAAATTCAACTAATATTTATAAAACAACTAAAAACACTAATGATGTTTTCACTACTCTGCTCCTAATTTCATCTCAATGGATTTTTATCCATCCTATCGTTGATCTTTTATTCATCCTATAAATTAGCAATGGCGACAGTAATCAAAACAAAATATTCCACTATTACACTCTCACCCGCATTCGCATGGCTGCCAAGATGGCTGACAAAACGCTGCCAGCTGAAAAAATATGGCTGGGCAGACATTCTGGTGACCGACTGCCTCACCGCTGCCAGATATAAAACTCGAACGATACAACCGTACCCACCAGGATGTTTCCACATTATTATTATTGGTAAAAAAATTTACTCGTTGAATTATCTAACTAATGGGGCAATGGCTTACGGAGAACTAAAGAACTATCTTTTAACATCATTTTATTAGTGAAAACAGATAGAACAGATATAGACTTTCTATGCGAAGTATTACATATTTTCTATGAAAATATCTGGCATCTCTGTGCACAGCCGATGAAACACACACACACACTTCACAGCGTATAGCGGAATGAAACCAGTGGTACTAGATTTGCCACAATGGTTATTTCATTAGTATTTAACACGTTCTTTCTGGTAATATTCGAAGCTGAAACAGTTTTATTGAAATATTAATATCAATAATATAATTAAACTAATGTCACGGATACCAAAAACATACTTTTTGATGATAATTTAAGGAAGATAAACAATTTTTGTTTTGTAACATTATGAGATAACTTGGCAACTTTGCGAAACCAAATGAGATGAAAACAAAGCGCAATCAAGTGAACGAAGTGAAAAACTTTCATCTCATATTTTTTAAGACTTTTATTGCTTGTCGGGTAATTTTTGTAGTTTTTAATCGTTAACTAAACAAGTGGCAAGTGAACATAACTAATTATGAAGTCATCCAGCATTCAATGGTAGTGTAATTGTGCGAAGTAGTGATCATGTTTTGAGACGAATCGTTTAGTAGATATTCAGAAACATGACGAACTGTAAATCTCGAGACGAAAATGTGTCCTAAATTGAAAAGTGAGTTTATTTTATATGAAAAAAACGATCACCGAAGAATTTAAAACCATTTCTTTCAATAGGAAAGTGTGACAATAGCTTTTCAAATCATTTTAAAACATTTCACAGTTTGCTTCCGGTAGGTTGTAAAATATTATTCATGTTCAAAGTTATGAGGTGAAGGGATGAGATGGAAATAGGAGCTCAGATGAAATAGGGAGCCGTTGCCCTATACGTATCAAACAACACATTGAAATTATACTTTTTTGAGAGCAACACCAGGACACCGCATCGCACTCCCAGTGATGCCAACTCACCGAGACAAATGAAGAAACGCTTCATAAAAGAAAGTCTTTTTTGTATCGTATTATCACTGGTGACGAATAGTGAAGTTTTTTTTGGAGAACCCCAAACACAAGAAATCGTGGGTGATACAATCCGTCATACTGGGATCAAGACCAACAACAAGTGAAAGATTTATGCCAAACAATTGGGAAAAAAGCAACCAGAATAAAGAAGTACAGAAATTTGGTGATTTTTCTTCGCGAAAATGCACCATCGCACAAGTCGAAAGGCGTTTGCAACACGCTGGGAAGTCTCCAGAGGGAATAATAATGTGCGATGTATTTCCAAAAGTATGATGTGGAACGTTATGCACTGTGATTAAAGTAGTGATGGCATTTCACTAGAGTGACACATCGACGCATACACTCTCATTGAACATAGCTCAAAATTGAGTGACACACCACCTACCTACTCATTTTTGAGTTAACGGACGAGGCTGTCAAAATTGGAGAATTTTTTTCGAAAATTTGAGTTCTTTGCACTCAAAGTAAAGAAATTCTTCTTCGTTAAGGATGTATTTCTAGATAAAGTCATTCTTCTTTTTTTTTAATTAGAAGAGAAAATTCCATTTCCTTTTGACCGGTTTGGGGTCAAAATTGAATGATTTTAATATCCTTACGTTAGCCGTCTCACTTAACATAATTGAAACCACAAATTTTCTACTGAAAGCAAATATCATTAATGATTCCTGGTTTCCAAAAACCGGATCTAGAAATGGCAATAAAAACGACGTATTTTTGCATTCCTAAATTCAATTAGAATATTCCCAGAATGAAAACGCACTAAACTGCACGAATTACTTTTTTCACGCAAATATTTGAAAATTCAACGCTTACTCTAATGTATGAACAAATGCGCGAGAACTCATGGCCTGAGTAAATTTTACTCTAATCCATACTCAAATTTTGACATATTTTTTCCAGTAATCACAACTTCAACCATGAGTTCTGTTCAATGAGCGTGTAAGTTTTATGCTTCCACTGAGGATGCAGCAAGCGATGCCAACCCTATGGAATTATCCGCATATCTAGATCTGTTTTTTTTCTACGCATCTACAGATGAACCTCTTGAAAGCTACGAATTTAGCATCATTTCTCTAGAAACGTTTAGATTGCGCATTATTTATCCAGATAGCTATGGGAAATAATGAAACCGTGCGCTTTTTTTCTGATAACGGCCAATAAGCCTGTCAACATTCACTTTAAAGAAGGAAAATGGTTGATTCGGCGCTCAATGAGAGCCATTCATAACAGTAAGTAAGAAAAAATGAAATGAATCAATACTGATGTGTTCAGTGTCGAATACGCAAATTTTGGGTGTGCGTTTGTGGTTAAATAAAATCGGTGCGAGAGAATCATATTCTTTTTGCATGAATCGCTCTCACGTGCTCTCGCCTAAATCCACCCAAGTGTACACCGGCGTGCGCACTAGTTCAGTGATTTTTGGAGATTTAAAAAGAGTAGAGTCACAAGCGAATTTCCAGACATGACAGTCACGATCTTTTTTTGGCGCACATCTACGTGAAACCCTTTCGATTCGGTAGCTCATTTGTAAAGGGTGATTTTTTAAGAGCTTGAGAACTTTTTTAAACAATAAAACGCATAAAATTTGCAAAATCTCATCGGTTCTTTATTTTAAACGTTAGATTGGTACATGACATTTACTTTTTGAAGATAATTTCATTTAAATGTTGACCGCGGCTGCGTCTTAGGTGGTCCATTCGGAAAATCCGCTTTTTTATCGACAAATTTTGTTCAGCGATGAGGCTCATTTCTGGTTGAATGGCTACGTAAATAAGCAAAATTGCCGCATTTGGAGTGAAGAGCAACCAGAAGCCGTTCAAGAACTGCCCATGCATCCCGAAAAATGCACTGTTTGGTGTGGTTTGTACGCTGGTGGAATCATTGGACCGTATTTTTTCAATGATGCTGTTGGACGCAACGTTACAGTGAATGGCGATCGCTATCGTTCGATGCTAACAAACTTTTTGTTGCCAAAAATGGAAGAACTGAACTTGGTAGACATGTGGTTTCAACAAGATGGCGCTACATGCCACACAGCTCGCGATTCTATGGCCATTTTGAGGGAAAACTTCGGAGAACAATTCATCTCAAGAAATGGACCGGTAAGTTGGCCACCAAGATCATGCGATTTGACGCCTTTAGACTATTTTTTGTGGGGCTACGTCAAGTCTAAAGTCTACAGAAATAAGCCAGTAACTATTCCAGCTTTGGAAGACAACATTTCCGAAGAAATTCGGGCTATTCCGGCCGATATGCTCGAAAAATTTGCCCAAAATTGGACTTTCCGAATGGACCACCTAAGACGCAGCCGCGGTCAACATTTAAATGAAATTATCTTCAAAAAGTAAATGTCATGTACCAATCTAACGTTTAAAATAAAGAACCGATGAGATTTTGCAAATTTTATGCGTTTTATTGTTTAAAAAAGTTCTCAAGCTCTTAAAAAATCACCCTTTATATATTGAGATTGTATGGCACACTTTGGTCGAAATGATAACAATGCAATTAATCTCGCGCTCCACCAAGCGGTAAGTGCGGTCATTTCAGAAGATACCGGGAACGAACCACATTTTGTAAAAATATTTATAAGCACGTACATGTCTTTATTATTTATCTTTGGTAGAGTGAGTTATCCTTGCTACATATATAAAACCAAATTTTGATCTCAGCGAAAAAAGATATCGAAAACGACCGGCGAAGCGATATTTTACTGAAATTGCGGCTAAGACAAATACAAATTTCAAAATTTCTCGGCAATTCAAAATGTTATACTGACATTCGCTTATGTCAAGTACCGTGTTTACCAGTGATTGGTCGTTTAATCGCAATCAGAAAATTAATTTTAACAACTTACCGGAATCTCAGTAAACAGCTTTTAGACAACCAAAATTCGGTGCCATTTTCCTTTGCATTACGACCTAAGCGCAAATCATAGTTTCTTTTTGTATTGAACAAATTTGGATCTATTTTTCCTGTGGTATAGCTTCTTAGAGCCGAATCAAAGGTATTGTATTTGATTTTATCACTAAATGAATGAATAAATCACGCAGATTTTTAAAAAAATAACATGGAAACTGTGCGTCGAACAGAGAGTAAATCAAAATCGATTAGCTTGTAGCGATCTTCATAACTGGGAAAATTTATAGAGTCTCTCCACGGAAGATGCCAAAGTACGAAACGGACAAAGTATAGTACTTTCAAAGCCAAGAAGCTTGGAAGTTTTGCAAAGACGAAAACAACGAAGAAGTATGTACACACAAATAAAAGTTTGTTGATGCTAAATATCTGTGATTTGTTGAAACAAATTTAATTGTTGTATGTTTAATGATAAATGTGATATCGTTATGTTACGTGTGGTGTCAAATTGTAATACTGACTTTCATAATCGATGATGTGTTGTATTTTACTTCATTTTGTTTACTTTGCTCTCACTGACTTGCTAGCTATGAAGGCCCCAAAGGACCGAGATGTTGGTTACGATAGCAGTGACTAGAGCGCCTTATTGTTGCCACCGGGCTGATTTCAACAATGCGATGACACTACTTGAGTCAGGAAGTAGGATTGCGTTGTGTCGATGATTTGAGGTTGTATTTTTTCAGTCAAATGTCATTTGTTTTCAAATAAAGACAATAACTGTAATGTGACAGCATTTGGAAATTGGAACTGGGTTCGTTGGGTTGGATTCAAGCGAAAATGATATTAGAAAAAAATGGATATTACGAATGACGTAAATCCAAGCATTTCACATTTCTTTGTGACCTATTAACATGTAATACTACGTAAACATTAAGACCATAAAACCTGCTTCCAGGATATCCTGATAACATTGCTTTTGTTTGTAATTATTGTAACATGTTTCGAAGTCAAATTCAGCTAAATTCGCTGTGAAGTTAGTGGCATGATACGTTTATACATGTTTATCGTACTAAGTTTAAGCAACGTTCCTGTTATCTGCATCTATCAAGACGCGAGTTTCCACGATTTTTTCGTACTGTGTAGAATTAGATCATTCCGGTTTTATGCTTCCATCGAAATATTCGGTTCAGATTCTGATATAGCAAAACATAACAAACGAATTGATACCATTTTATCGTCAAGCCTGCCTATGCCGGAAGAAAACATTACAGCACCCAAGCAATAAACCAAAACGATACACACAGTTTTCATGGAATGGGTGGAGGGGCGGGGGAAGTGCAGTAACCCATCATCCGATTGGGGCAGTGCCGCGGTGGGAAATTCGAAAACATCTCGCAAAAGTGAGCGATAACTTCTGATTCGAGGCATCGCCGCAAGTGCAGCGATTCAAAAGTGCCCGCAGAAAGAAACAATGGAAAAGTTGGTGCGGGTCCTGAAAGCCATTACCGTAAAAGTAGCTGATCCTGAATAACGAGCCATAAATGTCACTGATATGGGTACATGAATTCAATTTCCTTCTCAAATCGGCGGTAGGCGGTTTATAGCTGGCGCATAAAGCATAAACAATGAACATTTTTGAACAGATCAAAAATAATAGCGAAATGGTTATTAAAGTAAAACAAAACGTCAGATTTACGATAATTCACTTAGTGCACTTGTACTGAAACACTTCGATCGCATCAATATTATTCTTCGTAGTGGTTGTAGCAGAGTTGTAGCGGGGCAGCGGAGATTGGAGCCATACCGGGCTCAATCTGACTCCGTTAGGGAGTCACTCGTACACAAGGACTCCCTACTAGAGTCAATTTGAACCAATGGTAGGCAGCTAACTTTCCCTCAGCTCATTACGTTCCCTTAATCATAGCCTACTATAATAGACACACTTTACACTTTACATCACTGGAAACAGCTTCAACACAGTTAATCAAGAAAGGGGTGAACGTTAATAGAAAATAATGGTCGTAATAAAAACAACAACAACAACAACAAAGAAAAAACGGAAGATGAAAGCTGACAACAGAAGGAAAACTTTTCAACTGTAAAGTCAGCACTTAAATAACAAACAACAAACGAAACGAAAGTGGCCAGCTTTTAATAATTGTTGTAAGTGCGGGCGTACCAGACTAATGCGCCAGCAAAGCCTACGGAACTTTCCATGAAGGTTGGTCCTCCGGCAGGATGGCACCATTCGTTACAGCCTGCATCATCATCCTCAGGTTCTCGCTGGAAGAACAGCGAATTTGGTTATGCTGCAAAAGAGGAGTCTGGATTTCTTCCGTTTTTAAGCATTTCTTGGTACCCTCTCGTTGATTGGGAACTGCGGGAATTAGTGTCAGAAAGTTGTGAGAAAAACCCTAAAGAATCATGGATCAGTTGATTCTTACGCTTGTAAGGCAAGCCGACATTTGCAATGTTTTCCAACACCCAAAACAAGCAAGCCAACGAAGCATGACAAAAGACTTTTTTGTCGTGAATACGACTTACTTTACTATGGGGTGCCTTTTCAAAATTTACCCTCTGAGAGAGTGATAAGTTTTTGATCGTGAATATCTATTGTTGTATCTAATGAATCAACATAATTCTTGCGACATGCCATCGGAAATATGATCACAATTTTTTGATAAAATTTTCAGTTTTGTGACATAGTCTCAAATAATTCAAAATTAAACTTTTCTGAAATGTTTGGTATAAACGAGTATCGAAGAGGATAATTCATATGGCGCGTTTGCCTTTCTCGTATTTTTAAAGCTCATAGCTCAGTGATCTGTGAAAGGATTTATATAATCTAACTACCAATAGAATCGAAATTTTTCAATTTAAACGTGTATAGCAAAAGCATTGAAGTATTTCAATAGTACACTATTGAAAAACTTGTCTCATTTGATCCATGTCAACACCAGCCAATCAGAACGCGTTCTAAGGAAGAGAACGAAATATCTGCTGCTGTACAACAAATCGTCCGGGAAAAATATTCCGAGAAGTGGTGAATATCGCAGTGAGTTCCTCAATTTGGTCCTTGTGAATGCTAGAAACGAATCCCTACAACATATTGATAGTTTCTTTCAATAAATTATGCAAATCCGAAATGAAATAATCGACATTAAAATTCTATATGCGGCTATTTTTATAGCCGTTAGGACCGCCCATTAGTGAAAAAGCTACAAACGAAATCACATAAAAGGAAATCTCTTAACAAAAATTCAATCAGTTTGGATTCTATCGCCACTGCGAGCAGATGTGTTTTGTGTCGTCTGCACAATTAGTTTCGCTTTCGACAAGAGCGATTACGTCACAGCTGCCAGTCATTAGCATTGGTGAAAAAGCATTGGGAGAGCATTGCACCGTTTCTAAAGAACTATTAGGATTTGTTGTTCGCAAATCGTAGGGAAATATCCTCAGTTTACTGCAAATCTAGAACAGTTTGGTTAGATTTGTGCACATTTCGCTGTGTGAAACTCACAGTAAACGAGATCAAGTGAAGCCTTCTTTGTTTTTGCGAAAAATGTTCCAGAGTTTAATGTCGTAGAGAATTACGCAATTTGACCTTTCTGAATGCTAGAAACGAGTCCCTTCAGCATATTGATAGTTTCTTTCAATAAATTATGCAAATCCGAAATGAAATAATCAACATTAAAATTCTGAATGCGGATATTTTTATAGCCGTTAGGACCGCCCATTAGTGAAAAAGCTACAAACGAAATCAGGTAGAAACAAGCCGCTCAATAAAAAGTGAAGCCTTCTTTGTTTTTGCGGAAAATGTGCAAAGGGGAATGCTTGCATAATTCATACAATTGATCAACTAATTGATATTCGGAAGTGTTAAGGAACATGTCAGTTGTTTTCGTATTCACGACATCCAGTTATGTCTCTGACATTACCCACCCGCCTTTTTTATGAGTCGACAAGCTCAATGGTATCTCTGCTCGTGGAACAGTACGTATCTTTGAAGAAACTGGCTCGTGATATCCATAACTTTTCCGATGAAACTTTGTTGATAATAACGATACATCGTGCGTTCTTCTCGTTGCTCGAAGATCCAAGTGGGATAGCAGTTCTGGTGCATAAATTTCACCATTCAGAATTTTCGCGACTGTTAAGGTTTGTTGGATACGACGACAACGATCCAGTGATTCAAGATTTAGTAGCTGACAGCGATCTTGAGATGACAGTAGGAGAGCTAATCGTATGAACCTTTTCTGAACTATGATTTTAAGCAATATGGGTCGGTAACGTCGCAGGATATTTTTGGTATGAACCTCAACAGCCGATTTGCCGATCACTGATTTCATTGACTCTACGTACTCTACGTAATAAATGCGGTAACTGAAGATGATCGGATTGCATTTCCTGGGAATTGTCATTACGGCGCATTTAGCGATGCTTATGATCAGCTGATTTGTGCGACACCATTCGACGAAGCTATTCAAAAGAGTATGTAATCGAAACCATATTTCGGTCGAATTCATTACCAAATAGAGTTTGAGATCGTCAGCAAAAATGAGTTTATATCCAGTATATAAATTCGTAGCTACATCATTCTCAAAAGTATGAAAATCAGGGGACCTAGATTACTATGATTCGCAAGAATCAAGTTTTACACGAATAATTCTGTGATTAAGGTAAGGTCGTAGCCAAGTAGTTAGCTTGTTTGTGGCTCCGAGCAGACTGAATTTACGAAGCCGAACTTCATGGTCAATACGATCGGAGGCAACTTTCAAGTCAAAGTATATAACATCCACCTGCGATTTATTCTCCATATGGTTGATACATGTTGACATAAAAATACAGTAGATTCGTTGAAACGGAACATCCGGGCATGAAATCCATGCTGGTCTGTTGAAATGTAGCTAGTGATTCAACGGAGAGATTGACGATAATATCAAATAATTTACTTTCTACCGAAGGGTTCGCAACTCCACGATACTACTGGACATTTCGTCTCTCTCCATTTTTGAACTCTGGAAATATGTAGGATTGGTTCCAAACTTCAGGAAATGATTGGTTGAAAATTCGAGATAATGGTTCTTCTAAGCGACAGTAAATAACAGACCAGGATTTGTACTCTGTAAAGGTAATAATTTTTTTGATTTATCTATTTCGTCACCTGTCTGAAAGATCATCTAAATAAACCTTCAAAATTAGACGGTGGTCATATTAGAACACCAAACGGTAATGAGATTAATTTATTTAATAGCGATACTTAAGATCTGCTCTTTGCATAACTTTGCTATAAAACTATAGAAGAATTCCACCAGCTCGACCAACTTAATTCTAACCTAATCACATCGAAACTTTTGAACTCGTTTACTTCTTATACTTATGCAGCTAACTTCTAAGAAAATAAATTACAACTGTTAACATCACACCTCCTTAGCCAACGGCCCCAGGATCGTTGGATCTCATTGAAACTAGAATCTGCTGCCCGGACTAGTGCTGCTAGCCGAAACCCTATTATACCACGATAATAATGCAGTAATCATCATAAAAGGTACCATAAAGAACCATAAATTAGAAAACTTTCCATCGGAACATCTCGCCACGGTCGCAGCCTGCCATGGGCGACGGGCTGGCGCTCTGACAGCAGAGTGCAAACACTGATAAGAGAGTTCCTTTCGGTCTCCTTTCGACTGTACCGGTGCAAGTTACGATCATACTTTTTATACAACAACCCCACTTACAAACCACAGCTGCTGAGCTGCTGGGTCCCTCCTGCAGCATCCGGAATAAATTGTATCGTTATTTATGTTTTCGTTTTTATATTTGACTCATTCTTTAAACTTTGACCGGGTGCTCCGGAGCAACGCGGTGAAATCCATCGTCGAGAGTCGTTCGGAACCGTCGACGGTACGTGTGATGAATGAATATTTTATGAGAGACAATTGAATGACAATGAATCCGGATTTCCGCATTCGTTTTTTTTGTACCACGTAAGCTTTGATGTTGATTTACGCTTCCGATTGTGATAGTTTAACAAGATCTGTTTTGGTTTTGGTTTTAGTTCAACTGGGGAAAGAGATAGAGAATGTTGTTTTATGCAAACAGTAAAAACAAAATAGAATCTATGGACGCAGTGGCGCACCAAAGAAAATTTGCGCCAGGGGCAAAATAAGAACTACATACAACTAATTTTGATGATGACTGTAAAGGATAGATTGAATACTACTTAAATCAAACTGAAGAGAGTTTTTGTGAGAAGGGGGAGTGGGATGGGTCATTTCATGGAATGGCCAAACTCTCCGAATTTATTAGTTTGCTGTAGAGGCCCAATACATCACCAAATACTGTTCGGAATGTGTTTCCCAAACCGGAAAACTGAGACTCAATCAGAGATGCCAGATATTTTCATATAAAATCTGTATTCCTTTGTATAAAAAAGGCGGGTGGGTAATGTCAGAGACATAACTGGATGTCGTGAATACGAAAACAACTGACATGTTCCTTAACACTTCCGAATATCAATTAGTTGATCAATTGTATGAATTATGCAAGCATTCCCCTTTGCACATTTTCCGCAAAAACAAAGAAGGCTTCACTTTTTATTGAGCGGCTTGTTTCTACCTGATTTCGTTTGTAGCTTTTTCACTAATGGGCGGTCCTAACGGCTATAAAAATATCCGCATTCAGAATTTTAATGTTGATTATTTCATTTCGGATTTGCATAATTTATTGTAAGAAACTATCAATATGCTGAAGGGACTCGTTTCTAGCATTCAGAAAGGTCAAATTGCGTAATTCTCTACGACATTAAACTCTGGAACATTTTTCGCAAAAACAAAGAAGGCTTCACTTGATCTCGTTTACTGTGAGTTTCACACAGCGAAATGTGCACAAATCTAACCAAACTGTTCTAGATTTGCAGTAAACTGAGGATATTTCCCTACGATTTGCGAACAACAAATCCTAATAGTTCTTTAGAAACGGTGCAATGCTCTCCCAATGCTTTTTCACCAATGCTAATGACTGGCAGCTGTGACGTAATCGCTCTTGTCGAAAGCGAAACTAATTGTGCAGACGACACAAAACACATCTGCTCGCAGTGGCGATAGAATCCAAACTGATTGAATTTTTGTTAAGAGATTTCCTTTTATGTGATTTCGTTTGTAGCTTTTTCACTAATGGGCGGTCCTAACGGCTATAAAAATAGCCGCATATAGAATTTTAATGTCGATTATTTCATTTCGGATTTGCATAATTTATTGAAAGAAACTATCAATATGTTGTAGGGATTCGTTTCTAGCATTCACAAGGACCAAATTGAGGAACTCACTGCGATATTCACCACTTCTCGGAATATTTTTCCCGGACGATTTGTTGTACAGCAGCAGATATTTCGTTCTCTTCCTTAGAACGCGTTCTGATTGGCTGGTGTTGACATGGATCAAATGAGACAAGTTTTTCAATAGTGTACTATTGAAATACTTCAATGCTTTTGCTATACACGTTTAAATTGAAAAATTTCGATTCTATTGGTAGTTAGATTATATAAATCCTTTCACAGATCACTGAGCTATGAGCTTTAAAAATACGAGAAAGGCAAACGCGCCATATGAATTATCCTCTTCGATACTCGTTTATACCAAACATTTCAGAAAAGTTTAATTTTGAATTATTTGAGACTATGTCACAAAACTGAAAATTTTATCAAAAAATTGTGATCATATTTCCGATGGCATGTCGCAAGAATTATGTTGATTCATTAGATACAACAATAGATATTCACGATCAAAAACTTATCACTCTCTCAGAGGGTAAATTTTGAAAAGGCACCCCATAGTAAAGTAAGTCGTATTCACGACAAAAATTGCATCCGCTATACGAAGACTACAACTTCTGTAATATTTATGTTTACCATCTATTGGTGTTTGAATGAGCTTTTATTTATTAACAACGACGATGATGTATGTTCTATTTATCAGTTTTAGCGTATTGAAAACTATAGTGGTTTTCATGCCTATTTGAAAATAGTGTCATTGGTATGTGTTGGTACACTCTAACGGATTTTTCACGAGCAATTCATTTAAACCGTAATGTCCGATGATAATAAAAAAATTATTAAAAAATTGTGTATTGATTCGTACGTTGACTTACAAAACAAGACGATGAAATAAGAAACTTTTCCGAAGCATTCAATAATTAATATGCATTTATTCACATTACAGTTTCGAATTTTGAAGAAAACGAATAGGATAAACTTTTGATGGATTTCTTACTGGGTTCGTATATCGAATACTTGAACCCACCCAGTGAATTTTACCGAGCCGCATCAATCCGATCATTGTGACCCGACTTTCGGACCGACTGAGCACGGATAATTATATTTGATTTGCATCAAACGCGTCAATCATGGAACGTATGAATCATCAGAAGCATTAGAATTTCATGTGAAATTCAGTATGAAATCCGACTCAATGTGGACTCCGGGGCAACCATTCCGAAAAAATTTCGCCTCCAACTGATTGCCCACTGAGGAAGCGGTTAAATCTTGTTTTTAAACGGTTAAGTCAGTGTTTTTGAACGACATACTGAACGTTCAGTTTGTTGTTTTCTTTCCTACAAATATAGTGTGAAAATTGAGTGCTTTCTTCATATAAAAAGAAAATGTGTTTTTATTTTACGCCAAGTCGAAGTATTCTATAGGTATGTTTTGTTTTAAAATATAGTTAGAAAACTTCCGAAACTCCCCAGTCAAACTAGTTCGACGAGGCTCCAAATTCTCATATTGAAAATGATTCAACAATGGACCTCTATCTGCCGGGTTTGTTGAACGATAAACATTGCGCTCGGTTCAAAGGTCTGTTTAAAAATCGGTAAACGAAGGTTCCGAATCGACATCTCGTTGAACGATTTATTGGACATTCATCGGACCAACGATTCAGCGTATTGGACCAGCGGAGGAATTCCGTTGGACGTCTTTTTCTTAGAGGTATACTTGAACCCGCCCAGTGAATCGCTCGTTACCCAAAATTGGGGAGATGCACATAGATAGGTTATGCAATCACTGTGAAAACCGACTTTTGAACCGAGGCCCGGTGGGTCGAGTGTCATAAACCATTCGACTCAGTTCGTCGAGTACGCAAAATGTCTGTGTCTCTTTTCTCAGAGATGGCTGAACCGATTTTCACAAACTTAGATTCAAATGAAAGGTCTTGAGGTCCCATAAAAAATCCTGAATATTATTTGGATCCGACTTTCGGTTCGGGAGTTACGGGGTAAAATGTGCAAAAAAAGAAAATATGTGTTGTAACTTTTCTCATAGATGGCGCGACCGATTTTCACAAACTTAGGTTCAAATGAAAGGTCCTGTAGTCCCATGCCTAATTCCTGAATTTCATGCGGATCCGACTTCCAGATCCGGAAATATAGGCACAGACTAACAGACAGGACACTCAAATTAGATTCTTCAATCATTTTAACGGTCATTTCGAATATTCCTTTATTTGGGACAGTACTCACATGTGTCATGATGGCGCCACGTTACCCTATCAAAAACATCCTGTCTGTCATCTAGACTGTGTTTATTTTTTCATTTACCAACAGAGTTGCCATTCATACAGAATTTCCTGTAATGTATTGATTTGTTTACGTCCATGCGAATTTCATGCAGGATACATATTTAATACATATTGCCAAAACTATATACATAATTGTGCCTACTTCTCATCCTCCAACGGAATACAAAATCGAACCCGTTTTGTTACAATATTTACTTGCTTCTGGTCTGCCGCCACTTAAATTCGGGTGAAAACTACCAACACAATAAAAAATAGTCTTGATGAACAACGTTGAGTCAAATAAATGGTTATCTTCTCGAAAAAGTTAAATGTATTATCAACGTAATCCAATAATTTATTGTGTCGATTCATTCTCAAATATGTTGATGAAATCAGGCATCCCTGCAAGCAGCTGATCGGTGTTGACAAACGAGGGGAAACCAACTAGTAAAAAAAACTTGTACATAACACAAGGGGTGTACAGATAGTAAATAGTTCGCGCAGTACAATATAGGTGGAACTAGTGCATCACGAAAAATTATTTTTAAAAGAATTTACTCATACTGTCATGTCTGTTAGTCTGTGATATAGGGTAAAGTGTGTTAAAAATTGTATACCATCACTTAAAAAATTGTATACCATCACTTAACTCCGACGTTTTCGAGCAGATTTCTAGTTCAAACGGATTTTTTGTATAAAACCGAATATATAAATTTAAATGTTTAAGTTCTTATTATATGAACGGCTGAATGCAAAAGTCGGATAAGCGCAACTGAATTTAGAAAACCCGTTTAAGTTTTTTTGAATGCAAAACCCGGACGAAAACGTTGAAAGCCCGGACACGAATGCAAGAATCACTTACAAACTTTTTTTTGCAAAAATCGGACAAACAAACTTTGAATGCAAAATCCGGACAAAAACCCCACCGGTTCCTCCAAAATAAATGTTTCTATCTGGCTTTTGCACTTAAAGCTTATCATGAAATCGTGAAACAAGACTTTTAATAAAATTCTGCCTTATTATTCATGATTTCTTCAGCAAAATGATTAATATCATGAACAATAACTCAAATCCCATGGGAATTTTCATTGTATCAATTATTTGGCTCATGAAATTCCATGAGCAGACGTGCTCCATGATTTCATGATTTTTAATTATGGCACCGGTAATGGATTTTTATCCGTGTATATTTTATAGCACTCATTCTAGCGTAGAATAGTGAACTCATGTTTTCTAAACAGTTTCCATCCGATGCTTAATATGTAACCGATTTCGCAGAACACGCTCCTGAAGTGCGCTCGTGTTCGTTTTTTTGGTCCGGGAACAGCATGCGCGGCATGATATTTTTTTATATGCCGATTCTCGTTGAAAAAAATGAAATCAATCAATAAAAAAATTGAAACTTCTCCCATTTAATTCGAAATTAATATCCAAAAACTACTGATTTGGCTAGGAAATTCCAGCTGAAGAGATAATTTAAATTTTTTTTTTTGTTTCAATTATAGAGGCTTTAACATCTTAGGTCATTCGCCTCTTCGGACCAGAAAATTTTTCTGACCCTATGTGCGGGGTTGGGAATCGAACCCAGGCGGGCTGCGTGAAAGGCATCGACTATCCCATCACGCTACACCCGTCCCCAATTTAAAATTTGTCCAGGACTTCATACTCAAAAGAACATCGGTGATACCGAGTAAACAAAGTGAAAATCATCGAAAAGGACATCAAACTACTTAATTTTACCAGATCGAGTAATATTTGACAATTGCTACGTGGAAACTGAAAAGGAACTAGAATAGCGAATCGTGATAATTCAGAGACTGCAAAAATGGTGGAAACAGTGTTTACTGAAACTGACAAACAGATTGTTTGAAGAATTATTTTAACAAATGAAATGATTCAGCCTCCAAAGGAACAAGTTTTACCGATTAATAGAACTAGTCTTCTGGATGGGAGTTTAAGACCATTTATTAAGAAAAAACAACTATCTTTTGCCGTTTTTAGTGTTAATAAAGTAAAGTTTTCTGAAATACCTCATATTAGCAAAAAAGCAATTCATTCGTCGGAACTGGTTTTGGTAAATCGACGCATCATGAAGAATAACGAAATAATTGTAGTGATCTTTGGATTTCAGAAATGATTGAGCTGATGAAGCATTTCATTAATATGCCGCTCAGTTTCAATTATTCGGTTTAGGAAATTTTTATACATTTTTCTCCGAGATCATTGCCAATCCTAGCAATGTTTTTCATTTTCATTTTGTTTCTAATATATTTATTCCGAAAGCTCCTGGATCAAGTATTCGCAATAAATCAACATCAGCATCATTAATAACGTACAAAACTGGACCAAGGGAATGACTGAAACTGAATACATTTCCCAACTTTCTCTATAGACAAAAAAGATTTTTTCTCGACCGGCCCGGACTTCTGTTTTGCAAGCTAGCGCCGGTCCTCTAATGATGGATGTGTTCGGTTCAAGCAGTCACCATTTTTCCTTTTCAGTCAGTTTCCTTAAGTAATTGGATTAAATTTCCTGAATGAAGTATAAAAAACGCACTCGCCTTGGAATAGAAATAGAAATAGAAAAAAATGCTAGAGAAAAAAAAACGGAAGAAAAAACTTTTCATTTTACACCCTTCTCGAGCAGAGAGGCATATCGTGCCGGCCAGGATCACCATAAATATGCCAAAAGCAAACACCAACAAAAGCGAAAAAAAATTGCGAAAGAGTTTAATGCCACTTCACCCCTCCCTCTCCGTGATGCAGAGAGGGAAAAATGCTCGACATTAATAGCTTGTAAAAGCACAAGTTTTTGCCCCCATTTGCCAATTTACTGCGAAAAACCTGACTTCCAGTTTTGGGAGCAGGGAAAATGTAAAATATTGCCCGACAAGGCAGAAGCAAAAAAAAACTGGCAATGAAAAAGCTTTCTCCGCGCGAACATGTCAGTGCTGATTTAAAGTTTTCCACTCTTCCAAACCGATTCCGGTGGCGATGCCGGGATCGCACTCCCGGCGATAATCTACAAAATGAAGCAAATAATCAGATTTAATCGAACATGGCAGGAGCGCATTATCATCGCGCTCGTCAGGGAACATTTTGTAATTTTCGAGAAGGGAGTGCTCGCGGAAAACATATTTTCACGCCACACACCGACACGTGTGGATGGGCGGAAAAGCCTGTAATCTCATTTGTGTTGGTTGCTTGATTCAAATTAGATCATAGAATAAATGGAAACAGTGTCGCCTGTGTTCGAATTTCTTTTACCGTATCAACACCAACGGGAAACGAGATTTAATCAAACTCCGGAATTGGAGTCACGTGTTCTGGGTGAGGTTGGTTCGGGTGCGTCACAAGCGGACTCGTTCCGAAAACAGGGGCCGGGAAAATCATAAATTTTGGTTCTTAGCAAATTGTTCTGGGATAAATTTCTAACAGTTGATTCACCATTTCCATGTTGATTAAAATTTCATCGCTATTTACGACGGCAAGCGATAAAGTATGTGATGGGAAAAGTTTCTCCGGCATGCGGCAAAGTCTGGTGCGAAGTCAACAGATGAGTATTGAGTGTAAGAAGCTTTGCCAAATTGATAATTTGACGAAGGTTGATTTGACATTTTACATTGTTCATTAAGTTATGGCAGTTCAACTTTCTATGGTTGGGTGTGAATATCCCAAGTGCCGGGACTAATTAGTGCGCTTAGCATTACCTCGGCAGTGGCGAGGATAATTCTATCGATGAAGGTGTGAAGGTTGTTACTTCCACAGAGTAGATGAACACCTGTGTTCAGAATACATTATTAAAGCGGATTAGAACAATGCTTTTGATGTGATGATATGCTAGTCGAGATATGTTAGTTGAGAAGTTAGAGAAATGTGTGTTATTTATTCATTTGTTTGGTAGCATCAAAATGCACTACGGAAAGGATGCCACCTTCGTAATCTCTCGTCAACAGATTATTTACATACAATTTCGAATAACTTACAATTGATATAGTATGATGGTTCAAGATCGTGTTTCTTATAGTTTGTTTTTGTCACACCTAGGATTTTTTTAAACTCTATAATAATCCCCGCAGAATGATAATTTCTCGTAAGCAAACAAGATACAATAGGTTTAGAAATTCTAGTGGGGATTATGTGAGATTGGTGGGCTTAAGAACGTTCAGGAAGGATTGTGCAGGTTTGAAATTTCGGAGTTGATAAGTTTATTTGTCTGAATTTGTATTTGTAATTTGAATACTAAATTACTGAATTTTATCTTGATCCGGTTTCGAAATATTAGGTAATCAGTAATATTTATGAAAGTATGAGCAATATGAGAAAGGCATTATTAAGAGAAACACATCTCAAACAATCATATTTACACTTTGCAACTAACCATTTTTATTTAATAAATCTCTGAAACTACCGATGAACTGCCGATGAATAAAGTTCATCTTATGACAGCTATCAGTGGTTTGTTTACATATCTATTAGCAAAACAAAGTCCTGGCATTACATTCCTTTTGTGGAATTTGGCCTTTCTGTTTCAACAGTCTTCGCAGCCGATTCCTAGTATACAGAATCACTGCATGGCTACTATGTATCCTACTGACACTAAGAAGCCTTCCAGATGCATTAAACCGCCAACCCGGGATCTATTAGCACGTATTCAAATTAGAATGAACGCAATGAACACATAAACAAACCACTGATAGCTGTCAAAATTGATTCATTTTGTTCATTTTTGTGAGGTTATGTCTTATTCGTGCAAAACCTAATAGAACGATCATTACGGTTTTTGTTTACTTTCTCGTTCAATTATTAATGCATATATTTAAATTTTCCGAGAATTTCTTCAGTGCAGATACAAAAATGACACTTTTAGTAATTATTCTCTGAAAATAGTCAGTGGGAACGATTACTAATGTCGTTTTCGCTTGAGTAAACTGAAACTGACCCTGGGAAGTTTCATCTAACAAACACTTTTCACGAAACTGTGTTGACTTCGCACTTAGCAACGGGGGTTTGAGCAAACCTGATATAAAAATCAGGTTCGAAACTGACTCGATTTTCAGTTCAACAACGTTGAAACTAGGTTCGAAACTAGCTTCAAACAAACAGTGAGACAGCAGTTAGGGTGGAAACTGGGTTAGGTTTGGCATCAAGCGAAAACTACATAAGAGTATCGTAATAATTGAAGGTCGAAGTGAACAATAAGAATCTGTCATTTTGCAATTAGGTCGTAATGAAAATTCTGTGCAGATTTATTTTGTATTTGTATTATGTAATTTTCGTTTGTCGAGCGAATAGTGCGTGAAAATTTTACGGAATACAAAGAGTACCTCACAATTTGAATCTCTTCTTTCGTTTGCTCTTTTTATTGAAGAATTCAATCAGAGTGATCACCCCTAGATAGCGTTCTGATGATTCTTTTGACATATATCATGTATTTAGAAAAATGTTGGACACATTTTTCAATTTACTTAAGTTTGAACGAATGCAGATGGAAAAACCTTACAAATATGGGTAAAAAAAATCATTATTTACGTGTCGTCATCAAACATATGATTTAAAATTGTCAATTACACTTGAAATCTCGGATGAAATTTGAATTTTTCTGTTCAGATACAGATTTGATTTCGATGATAAAATATGAGTAAATAGACTAGTAATACAACTTTTGATCATAATTTATCAATAAACCTCAAAATCAAACCATAAAAACAAAGAATGTCCCAGATATAAAAACAGTACCCAACCTCACTTCTTCGAATTTGATATTTCATCTTACGATTTCTCCATAAATATCAGTCAAACATACCATGGAATGTTACTGAATCATTAATGATCGATTTTTTACCAAATTTTTACAGGTTTTTGTATGTTAGTATTCGATTCATAAGAAAAAAAATAAAAATTTGGCATTCTTCAAGCAAAATCTGAAAATTATCGCCGCTCGAGCAGCGCAGTTGGATTCTGCAATTCTGTATGAAATGTTCAAAACTACGAATGTAACAATGAGAGATTCTCTTTGTTTACTTTCTCTTTCGTTTATTACGGTACTGTTAGCAATCCTTCGCTCCAATTATTTACCGATAATAATAACTAAAGCTATCATCTTAGAATCTGCACTGAAGAAATTACCGAAAAAAGCAGGAATGTTTCGCAATAATCGAAAGAGAAAGTAAACAAAGAGAATATCTCATTGTTACATTCGTCGTTTTGAACATTTTATACAGAATTGTTGTTAAAGAGTGTCAAAAATCTAATCAGCGTGTTAACCACGAGATAGCGTGATAGTCACTGGCTTACCGAGGAATTTTGACGCACGGCGCAAAATAGGATTGGCTCCCTCATCGTTGGCTTATGGCGTTTTCGTTTTTAATTTGCACTACACCGGTGCAGTGCTACACTGAGGCATGAATAAACGAACAAAAATGACGAAAACATAAACAGTAACCATTGACTACAATAAACGATTCCATTGCACAGAGCTACACCAAACTTTTATGTCGTTTTCGTTTTTAAATTGCACTACACCGGCGTAGCGAAAGCTGCACCTAAACCGTTCGTTTTACCAATTGCACTACACCAGTGCTACACTTTTTCTGCACCGATACCACTGGTGCAGCACTCATCAAAAGTTTGGTATAGCTCTGTGCAATGGAATTGTTAATTGTAGTCAATGGTTACTGTTTATGCTTTCGTCATTTTTGTTCGTTTATTCATGCCTCAGTGTAGCACTGCACCGGTGCAGTGCAAATTAAAAACGAAAACGCCATTAATGAGTGCTACACCAGAGGTATCGGGGCAGAAAAAGTGTAGCACTGGTGTAGTGCAATTGTCAAAAACGAACGGTTTCAGTGCAGCTTTCGCTACACCGGTGTAGTGCAATTTAAAAACGAAAACGACATTAGTGAGCGAAAAAAAAACAATAAGCCTGAACCACAGACTAACAGACATGACAGTATGAGTAAATTCTTATAAAAATAATTTTTCGTGATGCACTAGTTCCACCTTTATTGTACTGCGCGAACTATTTACTATCGGTACACCCCTTGTGTTATGTGAAAGTTTTTTTACTAGCTGCTTGCAGGGATGCCTGATTCCATCATAATATTTGAAAATGAATCATCACAATAAATTATTGGATTACGTTGATAATATATTTAACTTTTTAACGATGTTGGAAGTTAACCATTTATTTTTCTCAACGTTGCTCATCTAGATTATTTTTTATTATGTTGGTAATTTTCATCCGAAATTAAGTGGCGGTAGACCAGAAGCAAGTAAATATTGTAACAAAACGGGCTCGATTTTGTATTGGAGAATGAGAAGTAGCACAGTTATGTATATAGTTTTGGCAATATGTATTAAATCTGTATCCTGCATGAAATTCGCATGGACGTATACAAATCAATACATTACTGGTAATTCTGTATGAATGGCAACTCTGTTGGTAAATGAAAAAAATAAACACAGTCTAGATGACAGACAGGATGTTTTTGATAGGGTAACGTGGCGACATCATGACATATGCGTGTACTGTCCCAACTAAAAGAATATTCGAAGTGACCGTTAAAATGATCGAAGAATCTAATTTGAGTGTCCTGTCTGTTAGTCTGTGCCTGAACTTCGGAGAGATCGATTGGATGAGCAAAAAAAAATAACTAATAGATCCCAAGGATTGGTTTGCCGCTCCCCCAGAAAACGTTGCACCCGGGGCAAGTGCTTCCTTCGACATTTATTTCGGAAGAACCGGCTAGGTTTTTGTCTGTTTTTTTTTGTATTCTAGTTTTTTTCTGGTTCTTCCAAAAAAACTATTTTCAAGCAGTTTTTTCATTGCAAAATCTATGTCCAACTTTTGGATTCAATGTTTTTATCCGGTTTTTGCTTTCCAAAATACTTGAACGGGTCTTTCAAACAAAATTGTTCTTCTCCAAGTTTTGAATTCAGCCGATCATATTTGCGTCATCTGTTTCGGAACTTGATGTCGAAACCGGCCTCCTGTCACGACGCCATCTTGATGAGATCAAAATCGGAACTTCAAAATCAGCTGATTGCAACGTAAACAAACAAACAAACAGTAATGCATTTGTTTAACGCGTTTACCTTGTTTAGTGCACAAAAATTAGTGAATTTTGAGTCGACTATCTCACAATAACTTGTCGGTTTACCTAAAATACAGCAGACAGTGTTTTGGGACATCAAGTGGAGATAATTTTCACAATTTGAGAGTCGCGATGAGTATCAAAACATCGCAGTGGGGCTCGAAACGCGAGGGGCTCAACGTAATCGGTATACTATCAAATGGCTTGTGCTCACATACCGGTGTCAGATGGCTGGTCGAAACAGTATTGAGCAATTTGACGTCTCTGTTTCACACACATTTGCATTGTGTACGAATACGTTCAACCCTCTCAGCAGGCCGTTCAATTTTGTTGGTCTTTGAGCGCTTGTTGAACGACGAAATAAATCGTTCAATTTGCTGGAACGGTTTGTTGTTGTTTTTTCTCTTGCAAAAATAGTGTGAAAATTAAGTGCTACATAGAAAGAAAATTTGTTGTTGTTCTACGTGAAGTAGAAGTATTGTGCAGGTATGTATTGTTAGTTTAAACAAATAGGTGGAAAAAACTTCAGGAATTCTGCAGTCAAACTAGTCCAACGGGGCTCCAACTCCTCATGTTAAAAATGGCTCAACAATGGACCTCTGTCTGCCGGGTTTGTTGAACGAAAAAATGGCATTCGGTTCAACGGTCTGTTAATGATAATCTTAGTTGTTATCTAGACGCTGTATGATTTTCCGCTTCATATGTTACTTCAATGATTGGAACGATCTTGGACACACCCACACTAGTATTAACCACACCACTACATTCACGCGTAGATTGGTCCAGGGATGCCCAGTTCACAGATTAATCTGTGTTTCACAGATGTTTAACTTTCTGCACAGATTAAAAAAAATTTTTGCTCACCAAAATAATTCCGATCAGCTATTATGGTTTGGGAAACGTGCATAGATTTTGTACAGACAGGATTTTGACTTGATCACAGATTTTTGAAAAAATGACATCCTGACATCCATGGATTGGTCAATGGAGAAATCCAGTCAGTATGGTTACCACTAGGTAGCGTGATGAAGGTGCTTTCGATATATCACATGTATTTGGATTTTTTTGGGTCAAAAGTTTCGTTTCACAAGAATTTGAACGATTGCTTGTAAGCCAATTGAAAATTATGGGATGCCGTAAAAAATAGAGGAATGTTAATTGTTCTCTGAAAGACACAATCTGGAAAGGTTTCTTTCATTGTATTGTGGCTGGGCATGAAAAATGGGTCACGAAAGACAATCTCAAACGTCGAATATCATGGGATAAGCTGAGTCACGTAGCACTATCAACATCGAAGCCCAATTGTGCAGGAAGTGATCAGAAACTAACTAGAGCAACGATAGAGTTATTGTGGATTGACTCGAAACCATTAAGCTAAAAAATATAAACAAAATATTAGGAAATGACTTGAAAAGTGGGCGAAAGATAGAAGCGATAGACAAAAATTTGAATGAAAATCAATGTTCAAATTTTCTGCATTTGTTTGGTTGAACAGTTCAGCTGCGCGAAATAATGTGGTGATTTCAATAGCGAAAATTTAAAATCAATATAGAAATAAAGTAAAAGAGCTGACTACGTCGAAGCATCAAACCACCATGCGTTTCCGTTGATCCACAAAATTTCTCGGTGACGCATGATTTCCAGTGACTTTTGCTCCCAGTGGATGGAAAATCCCTCGATGCTAGTTTCACGTGTACCCTTTTCGGAGTGAGTGGCAAATGTGTGTAAGAGTAAAACCTTGTTGACACGTGAGTAGAATTTGACTAATACAAAAAAAGAATCATGTCGAGATCATTCTGGAAAAAAAATATCGATGCCAAGAATGTTTTGCTATAGCAACCAACGAACGAACCGCAGGCGAATGAATACCGCAGTGCACAGTCTCCCACCGGATTGGTTGTGTAATGTCATGTACATTTCTGTGGGTTGTTTTTTTTTCTGATTCCAGTTCCGATATGCACTAGTGATTACAATAGGGGAGGGCAGTGACTTTGGGTGTATTTTGGACAATCGAATTCCGTTCGTTTGTCAGAACAACAACAACGTTTCTATCAGAAAAAAAATCTTAGGAGAAATGGGCCAACATTTGGATTGGACAATCGTCGGATATGTTTTTTGTTGTGACAACTGCCAGACATCTAGTGCCAGTGGAACAACCGGAACTGGTTTGTGAGAGAGAGCAGCTACACAATAAAATGTTGATTTATCTGGTTCAGTGGCTAGGGTTCGTTTCGGATCAGGATCGCTGCAGGGTTCCTGATACCACATACTCGGGATGACCCGTACAAGTTTCGTCTGTCAGTAGCGTAGGTAGTGTAAGTGCAAACAATTTTTCACAACAAACATGCAGGCGGCAGACTCGAACATGTGAATAGAACGGTATTTATTTAATTTAGTGTGCCTACATAAATGCTGGACTCGACGGCGACGTTCACCAGAAGCGTGGTCTCGGTTTCACCGGTCTGTGGCGACAGAAAACAAGAGGAAAAATTCGGCCCATTTTGAGTAACTAGATTGATCCGGTCCACAGCGGCTGGTTGACGGTATATTGGGGGCCAGGTCGTGCCTAATGGGTTGTGAATTAAGCCGATTTCCAATTTACAGTAAATTGGTTGGCAATTGGCACTGTGCGGTCCGTGTCCGATTGGCTATCCGTAGTAATTCGGATGCAATTTTCGTTCCGTATCCTGCTTTTTGTCGGCTGTCGGGAACAGCTGTTAGAGTTTTTTTTTCAAATTTTTCCCTTTGCCCGTTTTGATGGAGAGGCACTGAAGTGAATATTAAATTCCTGATTGAGTGGCGTGCATTTTCGGTGTGTATGGCACTCGCATTTCGAGCCGTACGATCCTTCGGCCGGTGGAATGAACGATTCGTTTCCATCAATCATTTGTGAAGTTGCTGATGCTCGTTGCATACCGGAGTCGTTAGTTCTCTCATCACTCGTCAGAAGCCATTCCCGGCTGTGGGAATGATTTGTGCTGCCACCGACAGCAGACCCGGCTCTCGTTCGTAAATTCGAAGGCATTCGATTTATTTTCCGTGGGTTGCTCGTAATGTCGGTTGAATATTTATGTGTTTGAATAAACGAACAAACGCCTATGCTCTCTCCCACGGATACGATGCCATCGAAGGCATTACTACGAAATTAAAGGGCATTGGTTCGGCATAAAATAACGGATGTTTACTTTCATTGTCTTATCAATCAAATGAAGCTGTTGATCGCCTATATTATTGTTTGAACTTCAGCGTATTTGGGTCACATTTGTATAAATAATGTATCCGATAGCAGTAAATCGTAAATTCAGGGGAATTACCATAATAATATAAATCAATGCCGTAAATTATGGTGTTATGGAATAAACAATCAGCCACTTAACACACGAGTGAAGTCCATAAAATAGAAGTCACGTGTTAATCAGCACGCAAAGCTTAACTTTGAATTAGACTAACCTCCCCACCCTTTGCCACAGCGCTTTTAAAGTTTTCCCATGTTACGGAGTTTTTCTAGCAGACTTTATTGGTCGTACATTCGGGAGGGGTAACAAAGTTTCACCACAACCGTATCGCCATCGTGCTCCGTGCGGATCAAAATTTGGGAAGAAACAAAAGCGAACCAAATCACAAATCTACGATTATTTCCATTACGTGAGTTGATTAGCTTTTGTTGCCAATTTCCCGTGTACTTTGGACCAGAACCGAACCTCCAATCGAGCCATAAAAGAGTACGTTTATTTTCCTTGCTTGTACTTTCGGAAAATCGTAGCAATTGCGCTATCGGGCGCCATCGTGTTCCCATTGGTAAGTTAAGCAATCCAATGGGTATTCTAGCCACATCGATGAGCAAGGACTCTGTGGCTGTTTCTTTTTACTATCCCTTTCCTCTCGGTGCCCCACGGGCCGCTGAATGCTGTTTGGCCCGGTAGTGCTCAAGTGGAAAATGGAAGGAAACCAAAACGGAAAATGTGTTTATTACACAGCCGAATAGGTTTCCAATATTTGCCGTCATCATAATCGTCATCATCATCATCGTCGTCGTCGTCGTTCCGACTCTTCGGGGACCCGTACTGAAACTATGTGCACTCATCGTTCGTTCGTCCGGAACTGGTACCGGAGAAAACTCCAATTGCAGGCTTTCTTTTTTCACCAGGAAACGTTTTGCCACAGTGAACGGTTGTTTAGAAGAAGTGAAGTGATGAGTTGAAGCACCATTTATGAAGCGATCGATAAATAAATCCTGCGGGGCACTCATGTTTGGAGTTGGTTTCGGCCGCAGTAGGACCGAAACTTTTCCCTAGTTTGTTTTGAGGTTAGAAGGGCTGCTGATATCTTTTTTTTTGCTGTTGTTGGCTAGGTTCGCCCATTTGATCCATTCAATGGCACTTGTCAGGTTTGACAGAGATGTTATCCTTTGAGCTCATTGACCTAGATTTATTAGGACAGCTACCAACTAAAAAAAACTTACCGCATCCCTTGTCAGTTTGTGTGATGGAGTTTGAAAAGGGAATTCATTTCTACACATGTTCATTGTTTAAATGAGATTCACGAAGAGATGGGTGATGATGGTAGTTTTTTTTAACCTTTGTTCAACAGTAGGATATACGATTTGCAAAACCTATAATCAGCACCATACAGAGTCTGTCGAGACTGAGGGACACATAAACAATTCTAATATTTGTCTACGTATATGATTTAGGGTTTCGGGTGTGAACAAATATCTCTGCTGATGTCTAGACAGACTACATTTTGGTAAAAAGCTATTCTGTTTTCATATACCATTATAAAAATTGTACCAGCAATTGAAGAATCCAACCAACTCTTTTGCGATCGCTGCGCTGTCCATATTTGTAAGGTTTTGCCATCTGCATTCTTTCAAACTCAAGTAAATTGAAAAATTCGTCAAAAGTTTTTCTAAATACATGCGATATGTCAAAACAATCACCATAACGCTATCTCGTGGTGAGCACGCTGATTGGATTGTTCAATTGCAGAAGCAGAATGATACAAGGGATGCTTGATGAATTTCGAGATAAATTATTAAAAACGAAGTGTTGTTAACAAAAAATGGTTTCTTTGTCGTTCAAAGTATTCTCTATTCTCCCACTTCGAAAGAGAAATCTCCGACAAATAATGTCACTCGATTTTCTCAAAGATGGCTGAATCTATTTTCACAAACTCAGATTCAAATGAAAAGTCTTTTAGTCCCATAGATCACTATTGAATTTTTTCCACTGATCGAGAATTACAGGGTAAAATAACCCAAAAAAAAAATGAAAAACATAATTGTCACTCACCTTTCCCAGAGATAGTGTAAACGATTTTCACAAACTTAGATTCAAATGAAAGGTATAATGGTCGCTATTGAATTTTATCCTTATCTGACTTTCGGTTCCGAAATTACAAGGTAATATGGGTAATTTTATAAGAAAATGCGCAATCAATTTCCTCCAAATTTCCTAACCGATTTTTACAAACTAAGATGCAAATAAAAGGTCTAGAAATTCTTTATTTTTCAAAAGTGATCGCGAAACGAGGTGCCTATTTTTATAAAACTTACTGGTAAATTCATCTAGTTGACAAACCTTGTTAGTTAGTGGATATATAAATTTACTTTGGGTCTATTAGTCCCCGGTTTCCGCTTCCGAACGCACCGGTTATAGTGAAGAAAAGCTACACACTTAAAACCGATTCTCGAGCTCGGCATAATGAAATGTCGAAATGGATCGGCAACACGAAATTTTACTAATTGTTCAGTAATTCACATGCTCATTGCCGAAGTTTGGCATAATATGTTGCTGAGCTTGTCCGTAAATAACAAATATACCGAAATCAGCAAATCCGTTTGCCGAGATTTCGAACAGTGTGTTAGCTTTTACTGAAATTCGGTGCGACACTTGTCATCTAATGTCACCTAACATTTTTGTATAACACCGGACGGCGCCATTCCTCATGGAGCTGAAAAATTTGTACGAATTGTGCGACAGAAAGAGATTTCAGTATTGCGTGAAAAGCTAAGTGCAATAAAAATGTTATTTTTATCTATACTTTCGAATACTTGTTTATTTCCAGCACTAAAAACAAATGTTTTTATCTGTGCTATTTCTTTCTTGATTTTTTTTTAAATTAAATTGAGCATTAATAAAATACTCTAATTCCCCAAACTTGGCTTTCGTGATAAGTTTTTCGTGCAATAATAATGCGAAATCCTTTCTACACTCGATTACTGAAGACTCGGTAATCCATGATTCGATCCCGATCACTTTTGCCGAATTAACAGCAAAATTGCAGCTGACAAGTTCGGCAATAATTGACAGTTCAGGATTGCCGAATTTTTTTTTGGTAATTATACATTTTGCCGAGACGGTTACCGAGCCCTCGGCTGTGCAAATGTCGGCAATTATTTCGCCGAGAATAGCAATAAAATTTAAGTGTGTACAAAAACGGAACTCACTTCGATTCCTCATTTATTGCACCGGTGAAGCCGATTTTCACAAATCATGATTCAAATTCAAGCTCTTAGAGTCTTAAAAGATACTGTGCAAGTTCATCCAGATCCGACATCCGGTTCCGAAATTGTAGGACGATGAGTATCAAAACTTTCAAACTGTCCTACAAATGGATGCCAAACCGGTACACAGCGGTACGTTCTGGAAAGGAAGAAGAAAACACCACCACCGAGCACACAGCGTGCTTTGTTCAATTTTGTATAGCGAGCAGGGTTGCCACATCTATATTAACTTGACATAACTGTTTATAAATTGAAAAAGTTGTGGTAGTTTATACCCAAAGAAAGTTTTTGATTTTATTCAAGTTTAAAAAAAATCTTGACCTCTTCTAGTGATGTTTTTTAAAATATAAGTAATATAAGTAAGGCATCATAACACCACTCGGTGAATAGAAAAAGTTTTTTTTTAAGATCTTTTCTTCCATTGGAAGTTTTATGAAAAGCAACTCAAGTAACCAATTAGCCTTGTATATAAATATGGATTAAAGACTCATCAGTCCTACATGCTATTGAAAAACTGTTATAAAACCACAAAAGTCGAAATATTTAGTTGTAATAATGCAGATTTCTGCTCTATGAATGGTATTATAGAACACAATGTGCATATGTCAAAATAGAAAGATCGAAAATAGCTAATGTTGTTAAACATATAGAATTTGTTATCAAAACAACACCGAATCTGTTTTTTACCCTTTATCATGAACGAAATTGGAATGGAGACAAGGAATTGAAAAAATATCCTTTCTCTGAACAGTGCACAGTCGGTATCACCGTTGCCAGGTATACCGATTATCGGTATTTATACAGATATTTGACCTCTATACCGCGCTACAGATATGTACTTCCAAAATACCGATAATTCATGGATCGTACAGATAAATACCAATTTTCGTTGATGCCTTGGATAGACAGGAGAGAAGGTTGCTTCGAGACCTTTTTTTTGCTCACCAAAATGAGCTTTGGTGACATTTCCGTGACCTTATTTTGACGAGATTCTGATACCGATAGATTTTTGCGCCGTATACAGATTTTTGAAACAATGACCTGGCAACGCTGGTCGGTATGCCTGTAGCGATGGTGATTACACTGATAATCATTTTTACCTATTTTTTGAGAAGAAATCATTCATTGTCGAGCTCTTATATAGGCTACCTAAAATTACTCAAACTTTGACTTGATCGTAAAAAATGGGTAGCGTACTTTGCCATGGCCTAACACTTTGAGTAAACTTATATTTATCTAAATTTGGGGAGATGAACTTTAGTTGATTTTGGGTAGGTTTTCACCCAAAATTAGGTAGCGGCTTGTAAGAGGGTACCTTTCGAAGGTATTCATTTGGAAGGTCCATTTAGCTACTAAAGTATTTATTGAGTAGGACATTTAGTTCATATGATTGATATTTTATCCTTGATGCATCTCAAACTTAGAAACCTTCTCTTGGCATTCCTTGTTGAAGTGCTGCTTCTTTTATTTAAACTAGAGATGGCCAATCCGTTCGCGAATGGTTCAAATGAGTGATCAATAGTCCTTTGTTGAAGAACGGTATTTTTCGCGTTTTTTGTGATAACGGCTAATCAGTCAGCTATCAACACTAACATTCATCACTGTTTTACTTATTAAAAATTATATGAGTTCCTACAAGAACAAGTATGAATCAGTGCAACATTTTCGTTGCTTGAAATTTCTGTTGAATATTCATTTCGCAATGGAAGCGAAAATGAGCGCCTAGCGAAATGAAAAAAAAATCGCATTGAAAGTTTTGCACGTTTCGAATGCGCCTATATGTAGTTTTCGGTTGCGCGGTCACTCAACTAGGGCAGTCGTGCCAGAGCGGTTTCGGAAGCAGTGTTATTCTTTCATCAGGTCGGTATGAGTTTTGTAAAGAAACCAAAAAAAAAAATCAAACCAACTGCAAACGAAATTTGAAAACCATGTTCTCATGGACGATGAAACTTACGCGAAGGCCGACTGCGGGCATTCACCAGCACAAAAGTTTTTCTTGAAGGGGGAAGACTAGTTGGAGGGATGTTCTTACTAAATATGCAAGTTGGTTTTTGCTGATAAATTTGCTAGAAAATACATGATTTGGGAGGGGGATAAAAAGATGCTAGCAGAAAGCGAAGGTTTTTATCGTCTATAAGAAAAGCTTCTTTATTTATTCTCAACATCTTTGCTTCGTGTTCTGTTGTTCGGATTTTTTTTTGTGATCTGTGCTCCATAGTGTAGATCAAAATCTGTTAGAAGCAGGGTAAATAAGTTTAAATATCGGTCAGTTTTTCATTACGGACTGTTGACTACAGTTTACTTATTGTTAGCTCTCTGAGTACTAAGGCATTCAGCAGAAATCTCCATGTTGGGAGTTTTTTTTTCGTTGATTTCCGAGTGACATCAAGAAATGTCATTTTTACTAGACACTCTTAGTTGTGGCTACTAAGTTGCTCAAAATGGTGTTTTTCCCAAAATTGGGTAGAACCCGTATCAGTTAATTCGATAGGGTTCTACTAGATTTTTTGATAAACATGCATCTTGTGCATCTTAGTAGCTACAAGTAAGCGTGTGATAATGGCAACACTGTGTGTTGAGTGTTCAACTTACGTCACTGTGTTCAACTTACGTCAAATTCGTTCAGAAATTAGATCAGCAATTTATTATTTTATTATTATTTGAAGAATCTAGTTAAAAATGCATTCGCAAATTTGGATGAATGAATTTTGAATTAAATTTTCAGATCAGATTCAGCAGCTAGAAGTTTTTTTTTATGAAAGATCTATAATAGAACTGAAACTGGAATTTTTTCTATATTTGAAACACGGGTAAAACACTGCTGAGGCTGCCAGTTTTTCTTGTTTTAAAATCCAGATTTTAAATTCAAAAATGACATAAATTATGCATCTACACACTTAAAACAGATTCTTGAGCTCGGCATAATGAAATACCGTATTAGATCGGCAACACGACATTTTACTAATTGTTCAGTAATCCATATGCTCTTTTCCGAAATTCGTTAATGTAATATAGTGGTATCTCAGTAAAGCGCGTTCTTTTGCCGAAGTTTGGAAAAATAGGCCGAGATTTGGAACAGTGTGTTTGCTTTAACTGAAACTCGGTGAAACACTTGTTATTTAATAGCTCTTGTCGAATGTGAAAAACACGTAGCTATTGCTGGTGGAGCATGTTTGTGTCGAGATTCAGCAATAAAATTCAAGTGTGTAGAGCTAGGACACTACTTAATATGCCCTAATGGTATCTAAATGTAAATGCAGTAACAGATGCAAAAATCGTGTAAACATAGATGTATATATCTGAATATTATTTAACACTTTTTGTATTCAATTTATCTACCATAGAAATAAAGACTAATTTTGCATTCGTACGAATTTTAAATTAGAACAGAAACAAAACAAAGTTTTTCGGAATGCTAGAAAGAACACAAAAACTAGTTGTCAGCCATTGTCATTGAACGAAAAAAAAAACACTTTCTGCTTTGTTGTTTGTGAGTTTAGCGCCATGTCATAAAACATTACTCAGGTCTGATGATGATCTAACAATAGTCACACATAAAGCACTGATGAAAACCCACGAAACAGCTGCATCGCTCCCAGATATGGTCGTCAACTTTGTATCAGTTGCACTGAACCACTATAATGTATGTTGATTCTTTTTTTTTTGTCTTTATTTACCTCACCGTCATTTGAACCAGCCAGAAATCATTTTCCACGCTCAGTGTGTTAAATTAGCATACTTCAGCGCCAACTTGGTTTCGTAATGTGCTTGGCTTATTTTCCCATCCTGGGAATATCCACTGCCGAGCCGAGGGTAACAAACAGACAGACTCCTGGCGGTATCATAAAAAATGCACACGAATTACGACTTTTATATAATGCGCGTAAATCTTTCCCGAGAGTTATGGGCGGGTCCGTAAAACAAAATGAGTGCTCATATTCTAGTTATTCTAGTCCCGGTTTATGCCGAACTTTTTGTAGACGGGTGAGTCTGAAACCACCTGGCGCATGGATTTCCAAGTCGATAATAGGCTTAGTGTGTCCATGCATGTGTTGCATAATGACGCCTGCAGTAACTTCGTTTAGCTAAGCAGGACGAAAAAGTTCGTAGTCACGTTCCGAATGCGTCGGTCTGCGGTCGTTAAGTTTGCATAATTAATAGCCGGTATGGTAGAAGTTGATGTCTGTGTGAGTGTTATCGTGCTGTACGTACACACAGTCCGGAAAAGGGCTCATCATCACACCCTGCAGCGTGTGTAGTGTGCTTGATTTTATGTTTTTTCCTTCCGTCAAACGAAACCACCAAGCCACGCAGGGTGGTTCTCAAGCTTGTGGAATAGTAATTAGAAGGATGAAAGTGGTAGCAAACAGAGCAGGGGCGGTGAAATCGCGGTGAGTCACAAGTTCGATGATTGACGGTGGCGACTGGACGGTACACGGAAAGTAATTCAATCGTGATAATAAATAAACTGCTTTATAGGTTCTCCTAAAAGTTGCGTTGATTGTAGGGATATCGTTTTTTGGGCTCTCGGTGCTGGATTTATGTTCGAGTTCTTGACGAAAATTACATCTTTATTACACAAGATCATTAAAGGAGAAATAAATACATTCAGACCACATATAAAGCGTTTACGAGTAACTCTAAAATTGATATCATACCTTGCGAAAAAAAAATTGTTTCGTTTCTCTATACCTACATAAGCAATAATGATTAAACAAATTTTACCGAAATTGCGTCGTGTAGAAATATTGAAGAAGAATTTAATTTATTATCGAAAATTGTTCAGTTTTCCGTGACGTGTGATTAGAGAGTCAGCAATGAATGCTTACGAATCATTGTCCAGCATGGTAATTGATGGGATAATAATACGCTCTTGAAATTGATAGCATGGCAATTATTTTTTATTCCCCTTACTGAGAATATATTAGTACTGTCGTTATTGTAGCAATGATGGATATTGAATATCAACCTGATTTTGATTAATTAGTAACTATTTTTATATGCATATTATTTTGTTGATTAAATAAGGGTATAACATTTCAAAATCTGGATTAGGAGAGATTGATTTTTCCCTATCGAATATCATTTGCATACACAGTGACGTAAAAAAAATCGAATTACACTTGAATTCACATTCTAATTCATCTGTAAACGGTATGTGTTGTTGATTACCTTCTTTAAAATAGGAACGAAAACAGCCGGTCATCCATGCCGAAAGTCTTAGGTAACAAGTATTATTTTATACCAAAAGCTCAAAAATAAAATCTGTCACCTAGGAAGGAAGCCTGTTTATCGATCGTGTCGCATGAGCACATTTTGGTTTGACAGATAAATGGGAAGTGTAAAAGCATTTGTTAAACCGAAAGAATTAGTTAAATTGATGGAAATCAACCACGACATACAGCCGAAATTCAGTACTTTGTTTGGGTTAGTGCGATGATATTTTCGAGTTTTCAAATAAAATTATCTGATGAAAATAAGAGCATGTTGCTTCAATATTCAATGGACATGCACAAGTGAGAATAATGATTTCATCAAATCAATAACCTTGTTCTGTCATTTGAGGTTTTGCTTGCTCAGTTTCAAATGACAACGAATTTGTCTACTTCATTATCTCAGCTGTCGGCAGAAAATTAATTCAAATGAATAAGCAATTAGGTTTTTTCTCGTCACAGTACACCACATTTTTTTGACATTTTAGTATAATTTGGCGTTTTGGCGACTCAACATTAGGCAAAAATAAGGTAAAATTCATGTAAACATTTCTACTAAAATGTCAAGAATGAACCTGGGTTCATTTGTGTCGTCACGATAAAGAACTTGATGACAGAAAATGATTCCATCCGTCATAATAAACCCCGGTGGCACGATTGTCAACTGCATACAATTGGCTTGAAGCCGAAAATTTTGGTTCTTTGGTTCTAGTTCGCTGTCAAATGCTGTGTTTAAGTAATGTTCACACGTTCACATTTTTCTTCAACATAAGGAAACGATTTCGATGGAATATAATCAAACTATAATAAACCGCAATTTCTTTTTCTTATTCAAAAAGAGGTCAAATTACTTGTTTTATAGAGAACACTAGACTAGAGTAATATTTATATTGGGTTTGAAGAAATTAACTTTTGACACCAGTGTGGTTTGATTGTATGGTATGAACGTAGCTTAACATATTGTTGACAACAACGCCACCAAAACAAAATGCGTCGGTTTCAGGAACCTGCTTCCATAGCAGGGGTAGGTGGGGTTCACATTTGAGTTTAAAGTATTCAAAAGGTGGGTTTAAGGAAAAGGTCAAACAAAAAATCAAATCACGAAAAAGAAAGTAAACAAAGAAAATTTGTTATTTTTAATCAAGCCTTTATGTCATATCACTATTAATTTCTTATTTGACAAGATCAACTGACAGGTCGCTATTTAAACTGCTTTTAAAACGAATGCAGAACTGTTTGATGTTTATTCAGTAAATTTGAAATTTATCACGGAAGACTAATCAGCTCTAAACAATCGATTTCAATTAAATGAAATGATATTTCATTGCACGATCTTATAAATGGAAATAATGAAATTTACGTAATGCAAACTTTTAAACAAATTCGTAAAGTGTCAAAAGAATCTCGGCCCAAGGGCTAGGATACTGTTCGTCAAAATGCAAAGACGCTGAATCAATACCATGTCAAATGCCCGAGAGTAACAAGTAAGATGTTGACTTGACACCAAGGGTTCCTGGTCAGTATTAAAAAAATCTGAGATCGAACGAAAAATCAATACATCAGTGATCGAAGCAAAGTCGTGTACACTTCCTATCGGAATCATGTCGGTGAGCAAAAGAAAAAGTCTCTTCACTCAATTCTGCGAGTATAAAATGAGGTCTCGCTACTTTCAAACGCTTTTTGGAAAGTACCTTTTCACCAGAGATGCCAGGTAAAAATTTAAATTGGGGTTGCAAAAGTCAGTAAATCTGACAAAAGTCTGCGAAAACGTCGATTTTCAAAAGTATGCGAAAAATCTCTCTGTAATCATTTAGGGGTTAGTCTCTGTAATGTCTGCAGCACTACATACGAAATCTGTAGATTTACAGGCAAATCTGTTGATCTGGCATATCTGCTTTTCACGGTATATGTCCTAGCAATTTGAAGACTGTTACCCACATTATCAGATCCGAATGGATTCCGAATCAATTCCAAATCGGCGAGAAATTTTCATTCGGAATTCCATGTGGAAATCATGTGGAATTCCGAATCAATTTCAACTCCAGTGCAACAACCGATTCCGAATGAATCTGTCGGAATTGAGTGAGAAGATGCGGACTGAATTGTCAATTCGTCTTCTTCTTCTTCTTTTCCGATTTTGCACGTTTTCGTGCTGATTTTCAGTTTATTTTTAAATGAAAACATTACATAACTGAATATACAAATTTAAATCTTCATGTTTTTCGGATATACAAAACTAGTAAATAACAAGTTCTTTTGTCGTGAATACGACTTACTTTACTATGGGGTGCCTTTTCAAAATTTACCCTCTGAGAGAGTGATAAGTTTTTGATCGTGAATATCTCTTGTTGTATCTAACGAATCAAGATAATTTTTGCTACAGGGTGATTTTTTAAGAGCTTGAGAACTTTTTTAAACAATAAAACGCATAAAATTTGCAAAATCTCATCGGTTCTTTATTTTAAACGTTAGATTGGTACATGACATTTACTTTTTGAAGATAATTTCATTTAAATGTTGACCGCGGCTGCGTCTTAGGTGGTCCATTCGGAAAGTCCAATTTTGGGCAACTTTTTCGAGCATTTCGGCCGGAATAGCCCGAATTTCTTCGGAAATGTTGTCTTCCAAAGCTGGAATAGTTACTGGCTTATTTCTGTAGACTTTAGACTTGACGTAGCCCCACAAAAAATAGTCTAAAGGCGTCAAATCGCATGATCTTGGTGGCCAACTTACCGGTCCATTTCTTGAGATGAATTGTTCTCCGAAGTTTTCCCTCAAAATGGCCATAGAATCGCGAGCTGTGTGGCATGTAGCGCCATCTTGTTGAAACCACATGTCAACCAAGTTCAGTTCTTCCATTTTTGGCAACAAAAAGTTTGTTAGCATCGAACGATAGCGATCGCCATTCACTGTAACGTTGCGTCCAACAGCATCTTTGAAAAAATACGGTCCAATGATTCCACCAGCGTACAAACCACACCAAACAGTGCATTTTTCGGGATGCATGGGCAGTTCTTGAACGGCTTCTGGTTGCTCTTCACTCCAAATGCGGCAATTTTGCTTATTTACGTAGCCATTCAACCAGAAATGAGCCTCATCGCTGAACAAAATTTGTCGATAAAAAAGCGGATTTTCCGAATGGACCACCTAAGACGCAGCCGCGGTCAACATTTAAATGAAATTATCTTCAAAAAGTAAATGTCATGTACCAATCTAACGTTTAAAATAAAGAACCGATGAGATTTTGCAAATTTTATGCGTTTTATTGTTTAAAAAAGTTCTCAAGCTCTTAAAAAATCACCCGTTACATGCCATCGGGAATATGATCACAATTTTATGATAAAATTTTCAGTTGTGTGACATAATCTCAAAAAATTCAAAATTAAACTTTTCTGAAATGTTTGGTATAAACGAGTATCAAAGAGGATAATAAGGCGCGTTTGCCTTTCTCGTATTTTTAAAGCTCATAGCTCAGTGATCTGTGAAAGGATTTATATAATCTAACTACCAATAGAATCGAAATTTTTCAATTTAAACGTGTATAGCAAAAGCATTGAAGTATTTCAATAGTACAGTATTGAAAAAACTGTCTAATTTGACCCATGTCATCACCAGCCAATCAGAACGCGTTCTGAGGAAGAGAACAAAATATCTGCTGCTGTACAACAAATCGTTCGAGAAAAATGTTCCGAAAAGTGGTGAGTTCCTCAATTTGGTCCTTCTGAATGCTAGAAACGAATCCCTACAGCATATTGATAGTTGATTTCAATAAATTATGCAAATCCGAAATGAAATAATCGACATTAAAATTCCGTATGCGCCTATTTTTATAGTGAAAAAGCTACAAAAGAAATCAGGTAAAAACTAGCCTCTCAACATAAATTGAATCAGTTTGGACTCTATCGCCCCTGCGAGCAGATGTGTTTTGTGTCGTCTGCACAACTAGTTTCGCTTTCGACAAGAACGATTACGTCACAGCTACCAGTCATTAGCATTGGTGAAAAAACAACGGTGGAGAGCATTACACAAAATCAGTCGTTCTAATGGCTCTAAAAGTTTTCTAAAGAACTATTAGGATTTGTTGTTCGCAAATCGAAGGTAATTACTTAGTGCAAATCAAGAACAGTTTAGTGCAAATCAAGAACAGTTTGGTTAGATTTGTGCACTTTTCGCTGTGTGATCAACTAATTGATATTCGGAAGTGTTAAGGAACATGTCAGTTGTTTTCGTATTCACGACATCCAGTTATGTCTCTGACATTACCCACCCGCCTTTTTTAAAATTCCAACATAAGCTGTTGAAATTCGCTGGAAATTAACAAAACGGCCTACCTTAGTCAGCATCATCCATTCCTCTAGCTGCAGTGTAGTGAAATGGCTTAATGCACCTAAATTTTACACTAACACATTCATAAAATGAGCGAATATTCAATGACATTTATAATGTCACTGTCAATCGGGTTGATCGAGCAGCCAACTCAGGCGAAAATTCTAGCACTGAACCGATCGAGCACTGAAAAATCATGCAGTCAAGTAAGAATTCATTGCTCATTTCGTCATTTCGATAATGTGGGTATGAGAGTCTGTAGGTGTAACTAGAGTGCCTATAACCAGAGTGACGACATCTCATCCGTAATTTTGGCAACAATTCAAAACATTCCATTAGCTTTACATTGAATTGACAGGTCGTTTGCTCGTTTGGAACTGGGAGCTGTCATTCCAAACGAGCAGCTGTCGCCACTCTGATTATTGTCACTCTAGGTGTAACGAATCGGCTCGTGTTCAGAGATGCCATACTCACAGATTAATCTGTGTTTCACAGATTCTCAATATGTTGCACAGACTCTAAAAATGGCACAGGTTTTCACAGTTTGCTGAAATCGATCCCACACTAAGAATTAGTAAAAATGTAATTCCGACAGAGCGTTTGAAAATGGCGAGAACCTTTTTTCTTGTTCACAATCATAATCCCGATCTGTCATGTTGTTATGGGAAGCGTACGCAGATTTTCCACAGACTGAATTTTTGTTCGAATAAAGATTTTTGGAAAAATTACTTGGCCTCTTCGTTCGTGATCTTCCAGTTTATTTAGCTAGGGTGCTGTTAGAATGAGTGCGAGAAACAAAGTCAAAATGTCACTAATTTGTCAGAAGCAGAGTTGCCAGGTAATTTTTTAAAAATCTGTCAAAACTTAAAAATTTATTTGGATTTGTCTGGGTCTACTATTATACAAGGAAATTTTTGCCGGGCTTCATTTTCAGTGAGCAAAAAAAAGGTCTCCCCACCTATCGTATAGAGGCCAAAACAATAAAGATCTAGCGAGATCTGACAAAATCTAGGAAAATTTTGAAAATCTGGGAAAATTTTGAAAATCCGGCAAATCTGGCAATAGATCTGGTAAGTTTGAGTGTCTGGCGAAACGAGCAAAATCTGGAATTTGCCAGACAAATCTGGCAACCTGGAAACGCTGGTCAGAAGCGAGAAATATACTAAAGTTCTCCTGTATTCCCCTATTCAAATGATATATAAAACATCAGTAGTTGTATTATTCATGATCATGAGTAGCTCTGACACTTATGCCATTTTTGTTTTTAGCGCTGCACCGGTGTAGTGTAGCGCTAACTAAAGGGTGATTTTTTAAGAGCTTGAGAACTTTTTTAAACAATAAAACGCATAAAATTTGCAAAATCTCATCGGTTCTTTATTTTAAACGTTAGATTGGTACATGACATTTACTTTTTGAAGATAATTTCATTTAAATGTTGACCGCGGCTGCGTCTTAGGTGGTCCATTCGGAAAATCCGCTTTTTTATCGACAAATTTTGTTCAGCGATGAGGCTCATTTCTGGTTGAATGGCTACGTAAATAAGCAAAATTGCCGCATTTGGAGTGAAGAGCAACCAGAAGCCGTTCAAGAACTGCCCATGCATCCCGAAAAATGCACTGTTTGGTGTGGTTTGTACGCTGGTGGAATCATTGGACCGTATTTTTTCAAAGATGCTGTTGGACGCAACGTTACAGTGAATGGCGATCGCTATCGTTCGATGCTAACAAACTTTTTGTTGCCAAAAATGGAAGAACTGAACTTGGTTGACATGTGGTTTCAACAAGATGGCGCTACATGCCACACAGCTCGCGATTCTATGGCCATTTTGAGGGAAAACTTCGGAGAACAATTCATCTCAAGAAATGGACCGGTAAGTTGGCCACCAAGATCATGCGATTTGACTCCTTTAGACTATTTTTTGTGGGGCTACGTCAAGTCTAAAGTCTACAGAAATAAGCCAGTAACTATTCCAGCTTTGGAAGACAACATTTCCGAAGAAATTCGGGCTATTCCGGCCGAAATGCTCGAAAAAGTTGCCCAAAATTGGACTTTCCGAATGGACCACCTAAGACGCAGCCGCGGTCAACATTTAAATGAAATTATCTTCAAAAAGTAAATGTCATGTACCAATCTAACGTTTAAAATAAAGAACCGATGAGATTTTGCAAATTTCATGCGTTTTATTGTTTAAAAAAGTTCTCAAGCTCTTAAAAAATCACCCTTTATATTCGCTTCAATTTGTGTGTAATCAAAACATCGTTTTCCACCGTTAAAAACGAAATCGCTATTATTTTGAGTTTCGCTATTTTTTGAGTCCAATTCACTACGGATTGGGATCGCAGAAGGAGTTATTGACGTATGTCAAATTTTTAGAAAACATAATTTTCATAATTTTTCCCTCATTGATTCTTTGAACAATCGTCCTGTTGTTGAATTTTCCAACCAAGGCTCAACTTTCTGGCTACACATCATTTTCCCTTCCACTCGAGGGTAAATGGTAATTACTTTCGATGAGCATCTATTTTCAATGAGCATGTACGAGAGAGACAGCAAAGCAAGCACTTATCCTTGTTACTCCGATGTCGCCTGCCTGTGAATGGAAACAGTAAACATCTGATTCTCGATTGTGGCATCAAATTTAATGGAGCTGAACACAGAAAATTTCGACAGTTTCATGTTACTTTCCTGATGTGATACGGCACATTTCTACGAGCAGTTAAGGGTCCAATGGGTGGGCTCTGCTATTGATTTTCCGGATACTCGAACCAGGTTTCGGTTTTTATGCGCATTCGGGGAACAACGATAAAAAGCAATCGCTATTGCAAAGCATTGCAAAATATGTTTTAATTGTCGTATTTTTCTCTTTTATCGTTCATGCTGGAAGGACAAAACATGCGGAACGTATTTTCTTGATGTTGCTTCATGGCAGCGGTGCTTCATGCAAAAATAATACTCGGGAAACTTTTTAATTGCATGTAAATAAAGTGTGCTGGGAAGATAAAGTGAAAATATTTTCTTTGGTAACAACCGCAAGGCTCGGCGGCCGTGTGAGCTGTGGTCTTCAAACGCTTTGCTGTTGGTACAGAACTTGACGACATTGTGAATGAGTCGGTTGCTTCCTAGTCACACAAAAAGTTCACTTCCTGTGTTTTATACTCATCACACCCCTAAGAAACTTATGGCCCTGGTTCGTCACACCCCTTAAAAACGTATGACCCTGGGTTCGGATGACATTTTTTCCGTATATGAAAGCATATTACACCTGTACTAAAAATTTACTTTTTGCACTCGCCGCCACATCTCCGGATGGTGGAATGCGACACGAAGCCCTAACGGTGAGCTTTCATTGTAAGTTTTTGTTTCGTCCGACAAACAACAAACGCAATTAAGGGAGTGTAGACAAGCCGGTAGCAGCGGAGAATGCCGGAACAATATGCTCGGTGCTAATGCTTTTGTTTTCACCACCCCACTACACTGGCATTTGGTTTTTTAGCATACATCGGCGCGGCATCGTTCTATCTCTACTAACACCAAAGTAAACAAGTGGTGGTGTTGATGAATATGTAGTTGTCACGCCAATTCCATGACGGAAATCCGTTTTTTGTCCACTTGCATCTTTCACTGAATATGCTTTTATCTGATTGCCCTACTCATGCCGCCAGTGTTTAGTAAGTCAAAATGCTTTTCTATTTCAGTCCAAATAATCCATAACTTAATAACTTTGACGTAGGACTACATTTTTTATTTCACTAGTATGCAGAACAAGTTTAATAACTTCAAACTCACTAGTTTTGCATACTAGTGAAATTAAAATCGTCCTTGACGCAGTTATGCAAAACGGACTACTTTGATCATTCAGTTTCTTTTCGTAGCTCCTCTTTGTATAGCTAAATAGTTAGTTATACTGTTGAAAGTATGTAGTGTCATATCAGCTTCATCCCACTAAGTAGCTTTTAACAAAATACTGTGTAATAATAATTTTTTTAAGATAAAGAATACTGGTCCTTCGGCGAATGACCAATTATGGTTAAAATCGGGGTGAAATAAAATAATATTAATAATAATAACAATACTAATCGGATTTCGGTCAAAAACTCACTAATACCGGAACAGATTTTCTACATTTCGCACACGGCGTCTATAAATACTGCTACGCTTCGAAAAGTTTCCAAAAACGAAACTTTGATTACCCCGTAGAAAATTTGACAGTTCCAGTTGGTCGACGAAATTGGGCTCTTGAAAATCGACCGATTAGTTTTGCGAATAAGTTGAGAAACACATTCGAATGTGTTTTGTAGTCATATAACTCGGCTGTTTTAATACGAAGTATTTTTAAACTAGTATACCTATTAAGTCGTACCACATTGACTGATTTTTACAAGATTAAGTCTGTTTACTAAACCGACTGTCGCATCGGTCAACGCTAATGTTAAACTCCCATAAGCGTTTGCGCAAAACAAATGGCCGATTGTACCGAAGAAACCCTGTTAAGTCGGTGGGATAATCTGGAGGATTTTCTACAGGGTGAATGTTTTAATGTGTCATAAATACACTTAGATTTACAAACAATTCTGAAAATCTGGCATCGCTGTTGGTACGTGATAAGCTACACGAATCCGGGAAAGTACCCGATTTGGAGTACCTTTCATCGAATACCGGGATTCTGTTCAATAATATAAGTTTAGGTTACAGAGCTTACTTCCGGTCAACTCGTCTGGAATTGGATTCGGAATCAGGTATGATTTCCAAATGGAATCCGAATCAAATTCCAAACGAATTACCTGGTTCCATAATTCTGCATTAATGGTAACTCTGTTGGTAAATGAAAAAATAAACACTGTCTAGGTTACAGACTGGATGTTTTTGGAAGGGCTACTAAAGGAATATTTGAAATGACCGTTGAAATGATTAAAGAATCCAATTTGAGTGCCCTGTCTGCTAGTCGGTGCTATTTGCACATTTTCGCAAAACTGAAAAATGGAACCAAGAAAATGAGGGTTTTTCTTTCCTATCGGCAGTAGTGATTTGCAACGATTTTTTTGGATTAGGGTCATTTCACCGAAAGCAATATCACCGAAAGAGTCATTTCGCTGAATCCTGAAATCGTCTTAATATCGTAATTGGAATTGATTTGAAATAAAGACAAATGAAAGATGATAACGTTAACACCCGTTTTGTTGACCTACAATTGTATTTCTTGAATAAAGATTGATTCTTGTAGGGGAAGATATTCGGTTGCTGGTACCCCACCGTAACTTTTGACAGAAAGCAGATAGCGTCATTTCGACAAATGTCATGTGTGTGTAATAGCAGCACGTTCTTGTTGTGCCGAATACCAAAGCAAACAGACGCTTGTAATTTTTGCTGCGCTCAAGACAAATTTTAATTGCGTGAAAATCACAAAAATTTTTTGTGACTTTTTTATAGTATCATAAATAAGAAAGCTTCAATCGAAAAGGTGAAATCGATCTATTTCGTAAGTTAATACCTGATGCTATCAACATTTCCGCAATCAAAGTTTTTTTTCTTTATTTTCAAAATGTCTACCGATTTCGATTAACCCAAGGTGTTCAGTTACCGGCACCCCATTTTTATCGACAAATCGCGAAAAATTGTCAGTGATATGCAGAGATGCCAAGTCTGCAAATTTGTCCGTAATTTATCAAATTTCTTAGTTAACATGTAAACCTTTTTTCGTCTAAAGACTTTTGATAGACTTTGGAAACATCGATTGTTTGCAGACATTCGTCAGAAATTACACACTTTTGAAAATTGACGCTAAACTTATTGTATTACTTGGCATCTCTGGTGATATGCAACACGTGGACAACTTGACGGCTTCAATACACCCGTCATATAAGTAAAAACTTTGGTTCTCTGATTCTGTTAGCCATGGCGACTTCAAATGAATCGTCCAAGTCAAAGAAAATGAACTCTTATGCACTGATTAATGCCATTAAACGTTGCTTAAAGGATAAGAAGCCAATAAATTCGACTGCAGCAACGTATTCAATCCCGCGAAGCCGGTAGAAGACCGGCCAAATCAACACTAAAGGCCATTGGCCAAGAGAGCCAAGGCGAAGTTACCATCAGACAATGAAGACTTTTGTCCGAAACACCTCCGAAAAGAAAAAAATCAGTTTTTTCTTTGAATAATTTCAGTCTTTACGTATATTTTTCCATTTTTAGCGAAATATCTTGAGGTTACCGGCAACCGAACATCTTTTTTGAAATGGCCAAAATTTATCACTTTACTAAGTTGATAATAAAGTTTTTTTTTCAATCGATTGAATCAACTTAGTTTCTTATTCAATTGTTAGCTAGGGACATTAGCTTTTCAACGTTGTATATATGTCCGCATAATGTGCACTTAGTTAGTAGTTGTAAGCTTGAAAGAAAAGGGTGCCGGTAACCGAACACTCTCCCCTACTCTTGAATAAAGACTGATTCAGAAGGGAGTTATCAAGAAAACTTGTTGACTAATATCTACTAAGCATCAAAGCAATTCCATAGGTGTATCTACCAGGAAAATGTATGTGGTATTTTCCGTTAATTGAGTGAAAATGAAAAAAAAAATCTAATGCGGCTACGCTCGTTCGAACATAACTAAAGAAATGAAACCTAGCTTCGAGTACACCGGGCAACCGAGGCGGTTACAGGTCTGCATGCAAGAGACCGCCGCTTCCAACGTTAGTTTTCGCACAATAAATTATGATAACACTAACACCTCAGAGTAAAAACTTGTTCTTCCACTTCAACTATGATTTTTTAAATGAATTTGCCCGTTTTAATAAGAAATCGTTAAAAAGGTGAAGTAATTAAAAATTTTCCTCCCGATTTGACAGCTCTTGAGGAAAGTATCAACTCTAAACAAGCAGCGCCATTTCATTTTATTGCAGCGTCATTGTGCCAATCACTAGATGTAAAACACATGAAATTAATGAAAATTTCACTCAACTCTCAAAATGAGAGTAAAAACAGTAGCTATTTAATTGAAATCAAGCTACATTTATTTGAAATGCACATAAAAACGATGAAAAATATCTTTACATCTAATTTTTGGTATGAATTCCTTACGAATCACATTGCGTTCCATATCACATCCAAAGGAAAAGCACATCTAGGCTAAGTGAATAAGAAATTAATCTTGCATTTTAGTGAATTTGCACATAAAATCTTAAAACAAATCGCTTTGGTAATGTATTTAAATGAAAGAGCATTTTAAATAGAAGTGCTATTTACATATGAATCGATCGTGTCAACTTTTATCAGTGTATGGAAACTGAACGCACTCACCTCATCCGTTCAACAGTTTTTTCACCAATAGATTACTTTTGGTAGATATCGCCTACTATTCTGCAACCAATTCATCGTAAACGATTTTGTCGTAGTCATTTGAAAAGGAACGCGATGTTAAACGCATTCCAAGCGAGATGCCACTAAATCAAAATCTCAGCACGGGGCACGGCTCCTATTGGCTTGAAAAAAAAACCAATACGATGCATTGGTTTTTTTATCGTTTTCGAACAACTAGTGCTCTTTGCCCCTACGCCACTCGACTCGGAACATGATCCATAGGAACCGAACGATAGCATTCGGTGGTCATTATTTTTTATCATCTTTCATCAAGCCGCATTTTTCCGGACATAAAACGACCCTATAGGACCGCAGCCATTAGAACCGCACATTTTCGCTCTATTTGCAATCGAAAATTCCGCCAAGATGTGCGAAGTAAAGCTACTCAGCCATTGTCGTTTCGGTTACAAGAGGATTATACGGGATTGGGTTTCTCGTTCTTTATTTTTCTTCTACCGTTTCCGTCACCAACGTCGGGGAGGGGGGCAAATGTGAAGATCATCCATAGGGGCGCTCGTACAGGAGGGGGGTGGTGAGTAGACAGACGATCATCCGGCCGAGGGTCGGAAGCGACGATAAAATTTACGAGCATATTTTTCATGAGCAGATTCGCTGCTTGTGAGCTTTTCCGCCGCTTCTGTGCATCGACTGGTTTAGCCAACACTGGGACGGAACCGGGAGCAGTGGCCGTGGACGCGAGAAAAGCTACGATTTATGAGCCTCGAAAGGTTTTATGTTCGGTGTAATATGTATTTGCAATTAGGAGTGTATGTTGGTAATGGGGCTTGTGTGGTGCAGGCGATAATTTTATCCCTGAAGGGATGAAATTCATTTCGAGCTGGTGTCGGACGAAAAAGCTTGAATAACAAATATGCCTTCCTTATCCATTTTCTTCGGTCAAAAGGTTCAACCCGTTGCCATAGATCAGCATAAAAACTTGCAGCTTTCTCGGTTTCTGTTTTCGTTGCGGGCGTAATTCGATACAGCTTTTATTGGTTTAATTTTCCTAATTGTATTCGAGATCGGTTTTCCGGTTCATCTTGAAGCGTAAGATAAAATTCAAATTTTAAAGTCCCAGTAGTGGTTGTACATAATCCATTCTGAGCATTCGGGAGACAAGGATTGATTGCCAGGGGCGGGTTGAATAGCAACACGCCTTTTTTTGCCGATCAGTGTGGGATCCGATTAACTTTGACTGTTTTTGCGTGCTTTTTAATTTGCTTTCCAAACAAGTCCCAAAAGAAACCCTTCCGGACCTTTCCATGAAAGGAAATGCATTTTTTTGTCGTTGTCGCAAGATGGAATGGGAATATACCATACCTCTCGCTATGCTTTCGAGCAATCTTTTTACCACAGTTTGTGATTGTAAAGAGTAATCCCATCCTAATCCCTTCCGGGCAGGTGCAGAAGAACAGACTTTAATTGTGTAGTAATTAAAGGTTCGTTCCATGGTGATTCGAACTTTTGCTATGGCCTATAGTTGGTAAAGGTGGTTAAAAAATGCAATAAATTGATATAATAAATTTGTTGATTGCAGTTGTAAACACTTAACCACAACAAATGCTAAGTTGAAAACTCATCAATATAATAATAATAGCTTTATGATGTCTTTTTAACATCTGGAGGCTAAGCATTCCATTGAAAAAATAGATGTGACTAGATTTTAGAGCAATTTTTTATGCTTCTGTAATCTCTTTTCTGTAACAACCCACATTGTCTCAAAGACGGACTAAGTAGTGGATTCTTACTCAACTGCTAGTTTCTGAGTTCATGCCATTGAATTTGCGCTCACTTTATGAATGTGTTGATAAAGATGTTAGGCGACATTTCTATGTTCGTTGCCCTTTCGTTTCCTTGCTTACTGAGCCCAATAAGCTTATCCGCCTAATTGGTACTTTAAGAAAAACGGACATTGAAAAATTGATCAAATGATGACAAAAGAATGCGATTTCCGCTACCTGACGTAGTAATATTTTTACTTATGTAAACTCTGTTCATGCTTGAAAGTTCATAGTTTACAAAGCGAATGACACCGGGCACTGAATTTCGTTCAGCTCCAATCGATAACATTTTGTACAGATCTTACGCATGGTACGAGAACGAATAGGATACCCTAGAACATCATAGATGGAATTGATTCATTTTGTAAATAACCAACAACATACAAAACTGGAATTGGCTCCGGAGCAAAATCCGGTCAGATCAAAAGATTCCCAGTATCTTTCCAGTGAATTGAAAGCTGCAAGGGATTGTCGATCCGTTGGACGACGATGTTCGAACAAGAGCGGGCTAACGGAATTATTTAGAATTCTGTCCCTGGTTGCGTAGTGGATAGTATAAATCAATTTGCCTTCTGTCCTGGTACCTGGCTGTTTGCAGCAGTCTGGCTGGCTGACATTCTGGATTCGACCAGGACGATCGTCTATCATCATACTCCATCATAATAAACTGTCAATAGTTGGATTCAATTCACTGCAGGACCGTAGAAATCATTCCTGTAACAAATAAGAAGGAATCCAACAAATAGCAAATAGTAACATTGAGTTCAGTCTGATGCTGCCCATTTGGTCTAGTCATGGAAAGAAACATTAATTTTCCACTCATCAGGTTGAGAATTCTCCCCGGTGCCAATCGAAATGATTTAATTAGTACCGGTAATGTTTCTGTTCCATGGAGAGATGAAATAGATTTCATCAGGGATGGAAGTTGGCTTCTTAGAAAGCTTTCAAATGCTTCGATGTAAAATCATCCTTTGAGTTAAATCTTTTCACCAGAGGTATTCGTGATTGATTCGGAACCGATTGAACGATAACTATTTACACGTGACACTGTAAATCTCGGATTCGCCATTGCCAAAAAAAATTATGAAACTGAGGTTACTATTGAAGATTATTTGTTTCATAATTATTTGGTGTGGAAGATGTCTTGGATTTTCATGTGCTGAAACATAGAGAAATTCAAAAAAGTGAACATGCAGATATGAAATCAGGTTTTGAACAGTAACAGTTGAATCAATTTTGTTTAAATTAGTTATATTATTGTTTGAATGGATGAAACGAAATATTTTTAATTAAAGGTGATCGAAATTTTAATCAATAGTGCGCGATATTTCATTTCATGAATATATCGGTGCTATTTTCTGTTTGCTTCATACGTGCCAAGTTATTTTTGTAATGTTTTCAGAATGCGGAATGCTCACAAGAAAATGCTCGGCTTTGTAGATTTTGCAAGCACAAGAAGAATGACTGCAATCTGCAGCGCTTACAAGAAATATTTTATGAGTGAGATTTAATATGATTATGAGATGGCTAAACCGACGACACGACCTGGCACTTCGAAGAAAAATTCTAATGAAAAGTGTCCGTAAACGTCGTCGGCTAAACTAAATAAAGCATGAAAAACTAAATTTCGATCGAGTTTCTTCTACCCACATTTCCAGATCCCGAACGAATTCCGATCCAAATGCAAATGAACAAAATATTTTCATTTGGAATTCCGCATGACATTCCAAAGCATCGATGCGATCTTCCGTGTATCAACTGATTGCGAACGAATTTCGCCAAAAATCGATTTATTCGGGAATCCGGCGTCATTGAAAGTGAAAAGACGAACTGAATTCTCGATTCGTTTTCTTCTTTGTCGATTTTGTAAGCACTCGAGCTGATTTGTATTCATTGTCGAAATGAAAATTTAGTTATATAAAATATGTAAACCTGTAACGTAAAGTTTTTCGGATATCTAGACTGTCGAAAAGAGAAAAATCTGGAGCATTGGCAACTCTGGGCGTGAGTCGCCTTGCTCCCTCTAAGAAAAAAAAAAACGTCCAACAGAAGCCCTCCGTTGATCCAATACGCTGAACCGTTGGTCCGATGAATATTCGTTTGGTGATTTGTTTCGGAATCTTCGTTTGGCGATCTTGAAACAGGCCATTGAACAGAGCGTCAACTTTTAACAAACACGGCAGACAGAGATACATTGTTGAGTCACTTTTAATATGAGAAGTTGCAGCTGCGTTGGACTAGTTTTACAGGAAAGTTTTGAAACGTTCTAATCACCTCTTTTATTTCTACATACACCCGATTTCAATACTATTTTCGTAGGAAAGAATACAACAAATCGATCCAACAATCTGAACGACTACTTCGTTCAGTATATTGTTCAACAAACGCTCGGCTTTTATATATTTCATCGTCGCATTTATTAGGCTTTCTGACAGCTCGTTTATATCTCGCAAATGCAAAGTTGTCATTTCGAAATAATTTTACTTCAATTTTGTAATTTCAAACATTTCGACGATTCAAAAGATCAGACGTTGTCACCTGACGAATATAACGAAACAACGTGTGATTTTTTCATCTCCTCTAGTTTCAACGATTTGTCACAAGAGATAGAAAGCTTCATTATTATCAAAGGTGAATAGTCCGGAAAGCATATGTAATTTCGAAAATAAAACAGTTTCGTTTTTTCCTTCTAGGAATTTCTATATCGCCTTGTTTGTTGGCATTATTCCGTGTGGAATTCAGTATGAATTCCGAATCAATGCTGAATGAACTTCAAATGGTTCGGAAATCTGTCGGAATTGAGTGAGATAAAGCGAACTGAATTGTTAATTTGTTTTCTTTTCCTCCGATTTTGTACGTTTTCGTATTCATTTTTAGTTGAATTCGAAATATGAATAAATCAAGTTCCTCGGATGTATAGAACTGGCAAATGACCAGTTGTTCCTAGAATTCCAGCATAATTTTTTGAAATTTTTTGTGAACCAACGAAAAGGCCTGCCTTATCGCTGGTATCATAATAATGGCTTAAGTTACCTGACTTTTACACTAACAGATTCATAAAGTGAGTGAAAATTCAATGACCTTGAATTTTGAAGAATTTATTCGAAGGAAGAAAAACTCGACTTTTGTTGTGAGTACGACTTACTTTACTATGGAGCGGCTTTTCAAAATTTACCCTCTGGGCGAGTGATAAGTTTTTGATCAATAATATCTCTTGTTGTATCTAATTTATCACCATAATTTTTGCTACATGCCATCGGAAATATGATTGCTTTGCTTTCGAGGAAATGCTCCGAACAATGTTCAATACCGTAAAGAATTCCACAAATTGGCCTTTCTGAACGTCAGGATTAAATCCCGTACAGCTTTTTGATATTTCCTTCACTGAAACGAAAAAAATTCTGCATGTTACTATTTTTCACTCTTATTTGTTCCTCATTATTCATTTGTGTGGTAGAAAATATTTGTCGCCAATAAGTCAATCTTTAGCATAAATGCACCGTTACAATTCTGGAAGCGAAGCAGTAAAAGTTGTAAAATTCACAAAATCAACTAATACGAACGATTATAAATTTTATTTGTTTTCACGTCTTCCAGTTATGTCTGTGTTAATGTGTTAATGTGTCGCAATTGATTTCAAATGTTGGTTAAAATTTCACATTTCGATGGTAATTTTTTTTTTCAAGTAGTAAAATTTTACTAAAACTGCGACCCAATTCAAAATTTCACATATGAAAAGTTTTTTGGATTTCATTGCAGTGGAAATAAAATGATAACAAGTAGTATAATAATTTCAATACAGAGAGCGTAATTAATATTCATACTTTATGTTGGAATATTTCCTTTAGCGGAGAGTATAAAAAAAACACAGCCGTGATTCAAAAGATCAGAAGCTAGCAATTTTTGGCAAGATAACTATCGAACTGTCAAAAATAACCATGCTCTCGACCACGGTTATTTTTGACAATGGCATAAATAACTCGACTGTCAGATTTTAACCAAAGGATAACCCATTATGTCCTAGCGTATTATATAGTTATGGACTAAATTCATGCAAACTAAGCATCTCACGCACTTGCCAACAGACGACGTGGCGTGAGACAGGAAACAACGTAAGCACTATCCCGGTTAGCAACGAAACCAGAGACCCGGCATATTAACTGCATCATCAGCACCCTTGGTCCCAACAGGTTAGGTTAGCGGCAGGTAGCTTAGGCAGTTTTCAATTAGTCTTTTATCAGAAGTGTACAAAGAAGGTTCTTTTGTTAATAATAATAATAAAATAAGTTTTTTAAAACTCGCTCCCGCGAACCAAGAACGTAATTATATATCATATATCCTATATCCTAGCGTATTATATATCATATATTTTATATTTTAATAAAAGTTGCTTTGCTAGAGCACTAACTGATAGTGTACACTTATAATTTCTTTGTATATTAAAATTGTGAATTATAACCTTTCAAAAAACTCCGAATTATAACCTTTCAAAAAACTCACGAATTGTATTATAACCTTTCAAAGTACACACAAATGGCCAAGAAAAAGTAGAAAACATATTCGTGTGCATCTTATGTTCGAAAACATAGACAATACTTCCATATTTTAATAAACCATAATACTTCCATATTTTAATAAACTATTGCGAAATTCCAAAAATATATATTAAACAATAAAAGATTTGTTGTTAACATTTGAACGTATGATATATCATACGGTGGAATAATACAACAGTATTTTTTCCAAAGCAACTCGTTAACCGATGAATTCGAGAATCAGAACAGAGATGCCAGGTCATTTTTTCAAAAATCTGCGATAAAACCCAAAACCTGTCTGTGAAAATCTGTGACCGTTTTCCGTACCCCTATAGCAGTTCAAAAACAAATTTGGCGACCAAAAAAAAAAGGTCTCACTACCACCACGCTCTGTACTTTTTGGTGCTAAACAATACTCGATATCCAAAATCTGTGAAAATCTGTGATTTATGCAAGAATCTGTGAAAATCTGTGATCGTTTTCAGAAATCTGTGTCAGTTTCAAAATCTGTGCAGAAAACTCAAAATCTGTGAAACACAGATTAATCTGTGAACCTGACATCCCTGAATCAGAATAGAAGTCTTTCGAAAATCTCTGACAGTTCGATACACTTTCATTCAACATAACTCAACATTGAGTGAAACACCACTCAAATTCATAAAAAGTGCACGTACTCTAAACTTGAGTTACCACCTAACTACTCATTTTTGAGTTAATAGACGAAGCTTTCAAAATTTGAGTATTTTTTGATCAAAATATGGAAAAAATATTTTTTTCAAAATTTGAGTGAGCTTAACTTAAAACTTGAGTTCCTTGCACTCAAAACAAAGACATTCTTATTCGTAAATGTTTATATGCAAAATTGCAAAGTCATACTTCTTTCTTTCAAATAAAAAGCCCAGCAAAGTAATTCAAAACCGTTTCCTTTTGACCGGTTGATATCCTTACGTTGTACTTCTCACTTAGCATAATTGAAACCACAAAATTTCTATTGAAAACATCTATGATTGATGATGTATGGTTTCAAAAACCAGATCTAGAAACGGCAATGAAAAACGACGTATTCTTGCATCCTTAAATTCGGTAAGAATATTCCGATAAAGAAAACGCACTGAGCTGCTAGAAGTATTTTTTCACTAAAATCTTTGAAAACTCAACGCTTACTCTATTGTATGAATAAATTCGAGAGAACTCATAGTCTGAGCAAATTTTACTCAAAAGCATACTCAAATTTTGACATATTATTCCAGTTTATGAATTTGAGTGATCGTAACTCAAACCATGAGTTATGTTCAAAGAGCGTGTAGTTTGTTTAAAACGAGAAAAGTTTCACAGCTTCAGGAAAAATGGTTTCTGTGTAATTTGTTTTTAAATTATGCACCGAAGAAAATAGTTCATGATAATGTAAGAACATTTTGTCAATCGAAGTTTTTTTTCGAGGTTATTCTTTTGATCTCCGTTTTACATTTATTATACTACCCATTATTTAATTTAAGGTGAAAAATAAATTTAAAGAACTTTTCAAGTGTCCTGATCCTGATCAAATCAAAGCATTCTAAAAATAGTTGCCTGAATTCGTAAATAGGTCATTTAATATGTGAATGTGGTGTCATCAAAAGCATACAGAACAGGAGGCAGATCACGATGTGCGATTATCTTCCAGCTATTGAAGCGTTCAATCAACCGGACAAAAACAGAACAATATTGATGTCCTACATTTATCAACACTCACCTTGGTTGCCTCGCTGGAATGCATATATCATTACATTGTTGGAAAACTAATCCGTCGAATCGAAACAGACGTCGACGAAGTCTCGTTTCAGTAGAGCCAGTGTATCAAAAAGCCATTCACCGGAGCCTGGTTCTCCGCCAGCAGTGGCAGCAGTCGGAGTTTTTTGTCGACCAACCGAGTTTGCTCCAGTTTTTCACGGTACGGAAAGACCGCTTCAAACTTTGGCGGCTCCCTGGTAGATTCACCACAGGAACCGTTCATTCCAGGGCAGCGGGAATGTGAAATGGTAATGGGAGTTGGCAATGTTAATGGTAATGTTTTAGAAAGTTGATGAGCTGGCGACCGAGGGTGTTAGGGGCGGAATAGTTTTCACTAACTTTAGTGGATTGGCTTGGTTCTCACACGCAAACGACGACCCCCAGAGGGCATGAACTGACAGGTTATTTATTCGCGGGTGATTTTTTTTCTCTCCCAGTAGCTTTTCAGTGTATTTACAGGTGGGTAATCGCTTTACTGGGTGAAGTTGGATGGCACTTTCGGAATTGTTTTTCTGTTTTAGTCACCGTATGATTGGTCGTTATTTTATTCCAGATAATTCCGCTGTGATTGGAGTAATACTGTCTGTTTTTACCCGCTTCCATTCAAGACCTTTTAAGTTGAGAGGCTTGTTTTGTAAAAGTAAATTGGGTCAATGTTTTCACTCGGAAATCCCCACCGTGTTTCTAAAGTTCATATGTTTGAGGTAGGAATAAAGCATTTCAAGGATCTATTGTTCTTGGAATAGTTTGTGTGTGTGTATGCCGATTCCGGTGACCTTTCTCAGTTATAACCCAATTAGTTTCCTTTTGAGTGAAAATTGAATGTGGTAGACGATTTGTGAGGTTACAAAGGTAACGGGGCCTTTGCCTTTGTCAACGAAACCCCAAAATACCCTCCGGAAACAAACAAACGAACCAAAAATAAGATAGGCTACTCACTTTATCCCGGATCTCCTGTCGCATCTTTTCTCGCTCCTCTTCCATCTTACGATGCTTCTCCTTTCGTCGTTCCTCAGCCTCGCGGATCGCCTCCTGGCGTTCGCGCTCGGCCTCCTCCTCCTTCTCTTTGTCGTTCTCATCGTCTCCGCCATCACCGCCTACAGCGCCTGGAAAGTTTGAGCACACATTACAAGGGGGAAAACAAGTGGTTCAGGTAAGGTTGCGCGGGGGGCGAAGTTGACGCTATCTCAGTCCTCCAGTGCCGGAGAAACCTTTGCCCCATTCGTGAACAGCAGCTCACCAACATGGGTCTGTTATTGTTTAGCTAATATCTAAAACCCCGTTAAACTGCCAAGGGGTCCTCGAGCGAACGCCGGCTGCTCACGAAACAGCAGGATGTACATTAGTGATAATTATTTATATGGCAGAGTCGTGTTAGGAATTTTCTTTCCCGGGGTGTCAAACGAGTATCGAAACGGAAAGTAAGAGGATAATTGGATTACCCCTCGTCGGGTGGGCGAGTGTAGAAGAAAAGTTACTTTTCATGTTCCTGTCACTTCTTAACAGCGAACTGGGAAACCCGATGGGCGTCGCTCAGCTGTCTAGCCAGCAGGGATCCGAGCACGGTGGGTTTACCGAATGACGGTGACAGATGTAATGGATTCCGCACAATGATTGAAACAGATTCTGTTTCAAGAATTATGCCACCTAATTCCAAATTCAGTTCATTAAAATTCCGACATGTTTGCATTGTCCAAAAGTTTGTCCGCCCCCGCCTTCGCTTGCTGGCGAAATTAACATAGTCACGTCCCAGCTGTCGACACCGCACTGCGCTGCGAGTGAAAATTTGATTACAATAATGTGATTATTAGCTTGGCTGGGTACTTTGAGTTGTTCGGCTGTCTGTCTTAGCACAGTTACGAGACTATGAAGACTATGTAATAGATATTACATGTGCTCACTGAGTTTATCTCAAAATTGTAATGAGTCAACTCAAATGAATGAACAAGTGAAATGATAGGATCTGTTGATCTGTTGATTTGCGTTGATTTTCAATCGAACAATTCTTCCACAATATTTTCACCTAAACGAAAAAAGCAAGTGTTCGACAATTTGGAATTCACGGGAGCGGAAAACTTCAGCAGTGGCTTACGCGGTAAGCCCTTGTCATCTTGTCAGATTCAAAGTGTAATTTTAGATGTCCATCTTTTCGTTCCAAAGAACTGGCAAACAACGCCCCGGGGTAAAAAGTGTCGGATCGGTTTTCAGTTTTTGATTGATTGCGGTAGAATCAATTTCAGTTTTTTTAGGCTTCATTCACTTGTTTTTCCTAGAAACCGATGACGGCGAAAGTATCTTCAAGCATGGACGTGAATTGATTGTTTTACGATGGATGGGGGTGTAGTCCATCAGGATGAGTCAACGGTTCGTGTAAAAGGGCACAGTTGAGTGAAGGTTTAATGGCAATGAGTGAACACAGTTTCAATCTATGTTGAATGTTAAGTGAATCCTAGGTCTGGGTTAAGTCATGAAACGAGTTGAGTTTTCTTTTCAAATACCAAATTTGCGTTCACTTGCACTTGCTGTGCACAGCAACATTTTCAAGTCGGTTCGATATTGATTTCTGTTTTGTGAAAAGCCTATTCTTAAAAACGAACACTCACGGAAAGCCGTTAATTTATGTATACGAAATTGTCGTCTCTGTTTGGGGAATCCATGATTAAGGTTTGGAAAACAGAGAAACCAAAAAAAAACTGTAAACAGTGAAATTTTCGCCACCAATTATTTAAAACTACTACACAGAGAAAAATGAAAGATACACATGTAAATCGATAGAAAGAAGAAATAGACATCAGTTGAATCGAAAATTCGATTGAATCAATCGTCGAAAAAAAATTAAATTGGAATACCTTGAATAGAGCTCAGTTATGTTCAATTTCCTCTCAAATATGTGCATGAAAAATGCGTGTTTGATACCACTACTATGTAAAACACATGAAAACATGGTCAAAACATTTTGTTCATTGCGATTAAAATGTGATGAAAGCAGTCTTCAAGATTTAACAAGTGACTACCGTTATTCTATTTCGATTACTTTGAAGCTCTTTCTCTCATTCACTCTTTCAATTATTATCAAAGCACAAAAAGCAAAACAATAAGATCACTTCACCTGTGTTCCGGTATTGCATATCTGTATTTTTGTATCGAGTACAAAAATCGGTATTAATCAGGGATGCCAGGTCATTTTTTCAAAAATCTGTGATCAAGCCAAAAACCTGTCTGTGAAAATATGTGCCCGTTTTCCTTACCATAATATTAAAAAAAGGTTTCACTACCAACACGCTCTGTACCTTTTCCCTCAACCGCTCTGTACTTTTTGGTGCTAAACTGTGCTCGATTTCAAAAATCTGTGATTTATTCCAGAATCTGCGAAAATCTGTGATCATTCTCAGAAATCTGTGAAAATCTGTGTCAAAAAAAAATTTTAAAATCTGTGCAGAAAATTGAAAATCTTTTTACCTAATTTCGAGTTCTTTTGAATCTTTTCTTTCATTTTCTCCTTCAATTGTTGTTAAAATACAAAGAGCCAAACCACCGAACAGCGAGAGTTTCGTTCAATAAGCTAAAATTAAGTAAACCGTTTCTATCTGAAACTAAGTCAATACGACTCAACTGTAGAGGAACTATAACTTATCATTGAGTAGATATAACTCATTTTTAAGTATTTTTTGCATGTGCCTTGCGGAAACTACCTGGAACCACTTCACCTAAAATTAGGTTATTGAACGGAACCCCCAAATTGGGTAGAATGTACTTAAAATTTGGTTATTTTGCGGTTCCGTGTAGGGAAGTCGTAATATCGATCGACTAATCGATTAATAACTCAAATAATCAAGTTTGAAAACTTCAATAAAAATTATCGAATAATTATTCGAGTAATCGGTTAAAAACCCAGATAATCGATTAAAACTTAATCGAATAGCTCAAAAATTATACACGAATTTTGAATAATCGCGTACTTTAAAAAATCTGACATCCGTAGGAGAAGCACTAACTGCCAAGGATGCCAGATATTTTTGTTTTCAAAAATCTTGTGATTCAATACTGTTTTTTTTTCTGTGAAAAAAGGCAGATCTTCGAGTTCTTGATATTGCTCTAAGACTTAAACAAAATTTGAAAAATGTGTGTTTATTTATTTATTATCAACCTTATCAGAAATTCCAATTATTAGAACAAATACATATTCACACAACTGATTTATGTAATTAAACATGAAATACACTTCTTCACTTCTTGTACTGCATCAGTATCATTTTTGTGCGAATGCTTGAACTGATTCTAAACTTCTATCTAGAAAAAAAAATCTGCATTTGTCAATAAAGTTTTGGGAAGATATCGATTAGGTGTTGGGATATAATTAACTTTTCATAAAACTCATTCCCAACGAAAAACACTAGACAACGCGGAGTTAATAATTTGATTTAAACAACACTGCAATTCAAAAATTTCATCTTCATCGGCGAGTTAGAATCATACATTTTATAAAATTTGTTTTAAATGTCCCCCGTATTTGGCAACATTGCTTACGAGCTCGGCAAAATCAGCCGAACAGAAACGGGAACATTGTGATATAAAATTGAAACAAAACGAGCTCCCCCGTTGTCGTCGTGTCTTGTCTTAGCGTTTGATAAGCTAAAATTGAGTAAGCCGCTTTTAACGGTGTACAAACTTGCATAATTCTAGGTTGATTTTTCAGAAGGCTGTAAGTGCAAGTGACAGTTTCTCTTTGTTCATTCTCTCTTTCGATTATTGCGATGTGATTAAAAAATTTTTGTTATATTTCACAGTTCTGTTTGAAAGTCGAATGTTTCGGGTATCATTCTATGCAAAGAGTTAAGCGATAAACGTGTAAACCGCTTGGTAATTAATAGAAGAGAAAGTAAACAAAGAGAAACTGTCACTTGCTCTTACGGCCTTCTGAAAAATTAACCGAGAATTCAGTACGAATTCGAACGCAAGATCGTATGTACACGGAACTAGAAGACTACCTAGTTTTGAGTTCTTTCTATTTAATTTTGGAGTTCGGTTCAATCTAAGAGAAGACGAGACAGGTGGTATCTTACTCTTATTTTGTTTGCTTCCCGTTAGAGATGGGCAATTCGCTCCTGAGCTGCTCCAATGAATCGAATCATATATGTGGGCTGACAGCTCATAGCTCTTTTGAAAAGAACCGCTGCTCACCAGTTCACTCATTTGCTACCCAGTTCGCCGCATTGCTGAACGGATCTTTGGCTCTTGAAGAGCGAGTTCTAAACGAAAAGAAATGTTTGCACCAAGTTTCGTTATTTCTTCTTTACCTGCATCTATCCTTCTTTAACGGATTGAATGACACATTATCAGAAAGAAATCTTACCCTTTTACGGTGCAAGGAAAACGGGTCACGAAGTTAACCATCAGTTCAGTCTAAATGAGCTGATGAGCTGATAAATCGAATCGATTCATTTTGGTGAGCTGATCGGTTCGGAGCTGTTCACCAATATGAGCTGTTTCGCACACCTCAACTTCCCGTGGGCCCTGCTGAATTATTGATGATAGTGACTGTATATGACTTGCGACATTGGCAATGCAGCCAATTTCGTTTATATATTAATGCATTTTATTTACGTTCCATTATTCGAATAATAATACTTGTGTGGTATTAAGCTATCCAACATTTGAATATTACGTGTTGGTTAAATACAATAATAATATTTGTTGAATTTAGTATATTTTGAGTTTTAATTTCCTTAGGCAATTTCACTAAACTTGTTGCAAACACTGCGAAATACGATGAGAATAACCCTGTGGTAAGGAAAGCAGTACAACACCAAAATCGTCAAACTGGCTTCCAGGCTTGGCTCCAAAATCGTAACGTCAGCTGTCTTGGCTTGTCTTAGGATTCAATGAGGTAATTTTAGGTCAAGTAGCTCTAGATAGTTTCGTTGTGAGTCAAGCAATAAAAGGGAAAAATGTAAGTTATAGAATATTGGCTCAACCATTGAATTACATTGGCTCAATTTAGGTTCAACGCGGCTTACTTAGTTTTAGTTTATTGAGCAGAACGAGTGCTGTTAGGTGGTTTTGTCTTTAGTGTTTTGACAACAATGGAAAGAACGAATGGAGAAAATAGATTCAAGACAATTTGAAATTAAGATGAAAGTTTTCAATCATCCGTTGCTTTTTTTTTCCTGTATGTTTGTTTACACGGTTGAAAATAAGTACCCGTTTATGAGTATCACGAATTCCATCTTCCGAGTTGAAAACTGGGAGCTGTTTATGGTTCTACTTATAATCGTTGGAAAACAGCCATTGTTCGAAAACGCAAACGCAAACTCCGCTACTGCTTGATGAATTTTCAAGAAAAAAAACACCAGTTTATTCAGAAAAATGTGCCAAATGAACTGATATTTCTCTTTTGAATGACTCAACGCTCAATGAAAGCAAAGAAACCTGCTTTTGCCACAATGTCCGTTTTCTTACGACTGTAAATTGCCCCTTATCATAGAAAATTGAGCGAAGTTGAGTGGTGAACGTGGAAACAGCTTGATAATTAATAGAAGAGAAATTAAACAAGGAGAAACTGTCACTTGCTCTTACGGCCTTTTGAAAATTCAACCGAGATTTATCCATGTTGCTCGTTGTTCACCACCAGATGGGAGTATTGATATGGAGTGAGTAAATAATATTTAAAGAAACGCGAAATAATTTACAAATGCTTTCTGCTGTTTTCTCACTGCATTTGCCATATGAAACCAATGAGATGCTTTACAAGCAATCAAACCCGGATTTACCGGATCTACGATTTTCCTCATCGTTGAACTTTATGTTTACCGTGTATTTCACCCCATTTCATAATAGTGTGACGTCACGCTTTATCATCAGTGATTTTGGGATGATAGTGACCTGACAAATAGTATCTAATGAAATCAGCAGAGGTGTTCTATTCGAAAAACAATTGACCGTGCTAAATCGAACATTATTCGTTGTCAAAACAAATATGTCATTAGTTAATAATGAGCAAATATTGTTTTGCCTCTCTATTCGTGAACAGTCATCCGTGAGAAATATGTTTACGATTCGTTATTCTGTTGCATTTGCTGTTTTCTGTTTAACTAACAAGCGGATGAAATGTTGACATTCATAGCAACAACCCAGTCGGCTTTCCATTTTAGCAGTGAAAGTTTTCCCCTTTCTATGATAGCCTAGTTCTTTCCATGATTTCGATTTAATTTCTGTTGCGTCAAAAAATTAGGACCCGTTTTCCAAACCATTTTAATTGTTGAGTACCAAAAACTAAATAACTGGAAGAATAGCGTTAAATTTGCATTGTTTCTTGGACCAATTACAAACCATTTTGGCGATTATTATTTCTTTGAATAAAATCGAAAACAAGAAGCAAAACGCACACGCGGTTCTGGTCACATTGGTTGCCAGCAGTATTGCCCAAGATTGCCAGGTCAAAACTCTGTGATCAAGCCAAAAAAAAAACAGTTTGTGCAAAATCTGTGCACGTTTCCCGTTACATAATAGCTGATCGGAATCATTTTGGTGATCAAAAAAAAGGTCTCCATTCAGATATTCCTTTTCTCTCAGTTTTCCCTAGCAAATTGAATACTTTTTGGGGTTCATTGCCAATCTGTGATCGATTTAAGAAATCTGTGAAAATCTGTTATTTTTAAAATCTGTGCAGAAAATTGAAATTCTGGCATATCTGGTACTGCCGACAGCTGGCAGCCATGTCTCCTTCAGAACCGGTGTAGCCAAATTTTCAATTGAGACGAAGCAGCCGGATGCCAGTCGTATTTTGCCCGCTGACAGCAGTCCCTTTTTGCCGATAAATACGACAGGAAGTTTATGATCTGGCAAGATGTTTGCAGTTGCGTATCAGAAGAAAACAGGATTTGGAGCAGACTATGGATTGCCAAATCTATGGATTGGGAGTGCCTGATTAATAGGGTCCCACCAGCACTGGCCTCGTCTGGCACTGTCGAGCCTAGAAGTAGACGCCAAATATACTGCCGGGCCACAGCACTTTTTAAGATTTTAAGATTTCGTTTTAACGAGAGACGCTTGAAACGTTAACGTTTGGTGATGAGATGGTATAAAATAGACTAAGAATAGACGAAAATGACAGGAATATACTGTCACTCTCAGCTTCGCTTGCAAACTATGAGAACGAAATCCATGTCCAGACATCAGCGGGACAGTAGTTTCAAAATTGTGTTTTTTCTTTCATTTACTCTTTCAGTCATTTGCAGTTTTCAGTGAAAATCCCATAGTATGCAGTGTCGTTACACAATGACTTTTACCTGTTGGTACTCGAATCTGTAGTTTTGGTTTCCGAAGAGGTTTTGGGATGTAATTACTTCGATTCATCATATTTTAGTCACTTTCTATAGCCAAGCGTCACTGATTTTCAATACATCGATGAAAGAATGAGAATTGAAATTCTGCTGATGCTCCCTGCAGACGTTAGTTTGGTTTCGTCTTGTCATAGAGGTAAGAGTGACGTTGGCAATTATACTCTCTCATTTTTTCGATGAGAAACGAAAATGCTTTGTCTCTCTTCGTTTGTTTTGGTGTCGGTCATGTTCGAATGAGACACTAAAACATTGAAAATGAGACTGTTGCAATGGTTCCTTTCATTGAGAGTGCGTGACAATTTTAAGCTCTGTCCAGGCTTATTCTTATAAGATTCGCATATCTTCTTCTGGCATTGATAGTGTTGGACAAGGGCGAATATTCTTTGATTCTTATTCAACGCGTATTATTCAGCACTCACTCCAATCATTCGCTTGTTGAGTGGTCTCTTTCGGAAAATTGTTATCAAATTAGTGCCCAGGGTATTTCGAGTAGTTTCTTTTTTTGCTTATAATTTTAACAGCTGGTTGAATTTGTGGGCATAAGTCATGGATGAATTTTCACGAGCTTTAACTTTTTCGCTAAGCATAGAAATCAAAAAGTATGAAAATGAAAACGTCACCAAGTGGCATAAAATTAACTCCATTTTCTATTGCTGTTATAGTAAAAGGGCTTGAAAACATGAAAACCGCAACGGGACCTATCAATAAAATTTTACCTGGCGAAAAAAGAGATAAAATGGCGAATACTCTCCGAGACCAGCTTTATCAAAAACAAAGTGTTTTGAATATTACCAGTTTGGTTTGAACAATTTAGTTTTTTCTTCATTTTAATTTTTTTTTGATTTTTCCCTCAATGTGCCATGTTCGAACAAGATCACTCACAAATTATATTATGTAAAGCTTTCGTTCCAACCAGGATTCAGATCCCACAATTAGATGATTCAGTTTAAATACAATTCACATCAACCATGCTTTGTTAAATTTCTAATCAAAAGATCAATAGTTGTTTACATACACTCCAAACAAAGTGAGTATAATAAGGTAAATTTAGCACTCAGTTACGTCTCGGTTTCAGGTTTTAAAACCAGTGATGCAATATTTATAGAAACTTACAGATTTCTATAAATGTTTAACAATACTTCGCAAAACTGGCAGATTTTTAGAATGTTTCGCACTGCATAACAGATGATAAACAGATAAACAGCTCTGACCCCAACACAAGAATTTCATGATTAGCCAGAACGTTAAATAAATAACTCTTTCTAAATTCAAGATCTTATGCAAAGAAAAATCTCCGGGGTGGATTACACCGAAAAGGACATCAATCCATCTAAAGCCTTGGTCAAGTTCCACAAATGGAATGAACAAAATGGCCACTCTCCAGTTTTAGATTGTCTTCTAAAACTATAATTTTCTTTGATCTTTCCACCAACTGACGAATACCGTGTTGAAAGAACTGATCATCTTTTGAAGCGATCCAGTCATTAAGCCATATTTACACATCTTCATAGTTAAAGAAGTTATGATCAGCAAATTTATGAAAAGTCGATGAAACCAAATCACAGTCGGAAGGGGTCAAGTTCGGAGAGTCAGAACTGATGTTTTAGACTGTTTCCGCTGTGTGTGTGCGTCAACCCATTTACCCACTTTCTGTATCTTCTCCATGCCATGTAGATGGTCGGACGATTGAACTTCTCCGCCATTTGTTTTTCGGGGTTTGGGTATTGTCTTTGTTCTACAATTCTAGTTTCGAATGTAACATTTCTAAACGTTAATAAGACAATTGAAGCCTAATGTTTTGCAAAATAATAGCACAAAAACTTGCTGTCTAAATGAATTTCATAATTCATTTGAATTAATCAAAGATAAATAATAAGGAAATACATGTGGCTACAAAAATTTGAAAAAATCTTGTTGGTACCCGGTACTGTCCAAAATGACCGCACTCACCGCTTGGTGGAGCGCGAGAGTTCTTGTGTTGTAAACAGTTCAACTTGAAGTGTGCCATGAGTGAAACGAAATCAAATGTCAAAATTTTCACTCGTTTCTAGGGATGTCGGAAATTTCGAATTACTCGATTATTTAATAATCGAGTGTAATTTTGAAACTAATCGATTGTAATTTATTCGATTGTCTAGGATATTAATCGATTACTCGATTATTCATTCGATTATTACTATGGGAATTTTTTAACTATTCGATTAGCTCAATAATCGAATATTAGTTTTAAGCTAATCGATTAAATATTACTCGATTATCTGGGTTATTAATCGATTACTCGATTAATCGATCGATATTACGACATCCCTACTCGTTTCGATACTGTGTATCGCGTTACTCTGTAATCTCCGTTTCAATATTGAAATTTCCCAAGGTAATTGATTTTGACAAATAAAAACAATTACTAATTACAATTAGTCTGTACAACCCTAGCTGCTTCCAGAATGGCATGCGTGGAGTGACCGCTCTGGGTGACAATGGCGAAAGGTCTTCAATCTGTTGCTAAACGACATCGACAGGTGGCCTGTTAGGAAAAGTTTTTAGTTAAACGAATTATGGCAAAACATCAAGTTCACTTTCTGAAGGCAGCTAATTTGGTCATTGTGATAAATGAGGTAAGTTGCTTAGAAATATTCGTTTTAAGCTTTTTTCACCATGTCAAAGGGTGAAATATCGAGGCAAGGGTACAACACTACAAGATCGTAAAACTTTGTCAACTTTGTTTAGTTCATGGCAAAATGAAAGAGAAAATAGGCACGAATAGAGTTCAGTTAAGAGCCCGAATAAACGAATGCTTTTTTAAAAACGTCCCTTCAACGATTTCGCTGATGACAAAGAAGCAAAGAATGAGATCATCCACGAAGAGAAATCCGAATTTCCAAACGGAATGAAAGTATGAATATGCTTTGAAATATTCGTACCATTGCTTTACATTTCTCACATAATTTATTTAATCTGCTCTGAGTTTTTCGTGGATGTCGAAAACCTGGAAGTTGAATCCTGAGCTTTCCCATGTACTTATGCGCTTGAGAGACTGATTGTGTGTAGCTTTACTACCAACGGAAAAGCTATATATTCAAACTTCCATTTAACTGCTATAATGCGCATCGGCTGTAAATCGTCCGCTTGTAGTTAATGTAAATATACACGAGAGGAACTTAAAAAAAAATGAAATGAAATATTAAATCTAAATGTTTACCAATAGCGGCCCTTACACGAGTCAATAAAAATGTCATTACTGAAAAATAATATCATTTTAATGAACGTGTAATGGTGCAGTAATGACGAGATTTCTAACAAATTTGAAATACATCATTACTTAGTCATCATTTAAAATGACATTTTTAATGCTCGTGTAAGGGCCGCTAATAATAATAAGTTAACGGATCGGAATGTCTCTCACGGTTTGACATTTGTATTGTACATATGCGGCCTCCTGTCACGACGCCATCTTGATGAGATCAAAATCGGAACTTCAAAATCAGCTGATAGCAACGTAAACAAACAAACAGTAATACTTTTGTTTTACGCGTTTACCTTGTTTAGTGCACGAAAATTAGTAAATTTTGGGTCGACTCTCTCACAATAACTGGTCGGTTTACCTAAAATACAGCAGACAGTGTTTTGGGACATCAAGTGGAGATAATTTTCACAATTTGAGAGTCGCGATGAATATCAAAACATCGCAATGTTTGGGGCTCGAAACGCGAGGGGCTCGACGTAATCGGTATACTTTCAAATGGCTGGTGCTCACATACCGGTGTCAAATGGGTGTACATATGGTGTTGGGAACTCAGCAGTGCAACCAGTTTATTATCATCGTTGTCAGTTTTACGGAGGACCATGAAAGTGCGACAAATTGAGACTGTAATTTCTCTGTGAAATAACTATAAAATTTTTCATGTTTTTTGAGAACCGATGTCGGACATCTATGTTTACATTGTCAGAAATTTAAATCAATCCTGGATTCGGCAGTCACAACGGTACACAGAATCAATTATTCAGTATTTAATGCTTATGACAGACATGTGATATCGGTATCACTGTACACCATGAAATCACATGTCTGTCACCCTGAATCACGGTGGTATCACGCGAGCATCATGATACAACGGTGATTTCCGTACTACGGTCATTCATCGTTGTACAGCGCAAAATCACATCACTGTTTACTGCTACCAGCGCCATTGGCGAGCTATGGTGAACTCATGAAACAGTATTTCCTTCTTCTGCTCATCAAATAATAAACAATCATCGTCATATTTTGAAAAAAAAAATCTCGGTAAAATGCTAAAAAGCAGCATAAAACTTATATACTTTGTAGCATATTTTCAAAAAGCAGTCAAGCCAAGAAATATTCATTAATTAGGTGAAGTTTTGAAATACAAATAGAGAAAACAATTTATTCATATTTGTACAAAAAATCAGCACTATTGAGTAATTGTTTTCTATTCAATAACAAGTAAGATTATTGTTGAAATGGGCTTAAAAACATAATGATTCATATGTTGAATGCACATGTGGTAATAATAAACGATAAATATCCAATACATGAATAAACCAATTGTGTAATCATCCTGTTTCTTGATGACCTATCGAAATTCCATTTATAACATTGGTCCCCTATATTCACTTCTGGAAACTCTAAATCTTCTTATTACTTCGTCTTGTGTCATCGGGTTGAATGCCGTTCGATGGAAAGAAAACTTGTTTTTAAATTGTTTAGAAAGAGTCTTATTTTGGGGTATGAATAGAGAGAACATCGAATCATGTTTTTCAGTGTGAGTAATTTGAAGCAGAAAACATACCAAGTTACATATTCAATTTAAGAAATACTTGTAATAGTTTTCAGTGTTACTTCATAAATATAGCATAACAACTTTAAACTTCTCAAAATCCTAATAAAACCATTATCAGATTATATTCCAGTGTAGTAGACCGTTTTTCATAAGATTTCTGTAGCACTTTGCTGTTATATAATAGCATCAAACCTATGTCAAATCTATTTCGGAATGATTTAAAATTCGAGAAGGTTTTAAATTCAGTTTTATGATGAACATAATCCTTTTTATGAAAATTTCGTGATGAATAAACTGTTACGTTGACAGAATTTTTCTGAAATATGTGCGTGCCATGCCGTTTCTGATGGTTACATAATATCTTAGATTTATTTACTATTTTGAGACTCAATCTTAATAGTTTATGCGCTCTTTTTTTTATCCTGAATATGCGGGTGAAAAAGGAATTATGACTGAACACCTTGAAATTCATTCAGATTTGGCAAAAGTCGGTAAGATTTACAAACAAAATTTAGTGATTCATCACCATTTTGGTAGAAATCAGCGTCGTTGCAAAAAAATAGTGCTCGTGTACCGAAAATTAGTTCTAAAAGCCTTTCATATTTCCTCCATTCTATATTTATATTTGTTTTTTATTTTTATCAGTAAATGTTACGGTAGAACATCAAAATTATGAACATCTAATTTTCTCTAATACTAATTACATTTAAACAATGATATGAGTGATACTGTCATCCAATGAACACTTACACACAAATAGTTTAATAGCTAAGACAGAGCGACAAGATTATATCTGTCATAAATTAGTTGCTAGTAATAATCTTCAAACCACAAAAATTTTTGGTTTCAATATTATCGATCATCGGAGCTGGGAAATTAAGCTAAATTTTGAGTATTTTCGTTTCACACTACATTCATTCTGTGCGCAAAACATGTCTGTCACCTCATCGTTGTACGCGTACAACGTTGTACAGAAATCATTGTACGGAAATCACATGTCTGTCAGCGGTATAAAACGGCATCAGGCATCGACAGGCTCCGATTTCTTTGCGGTTCACAAACACAGTGAAGGGCTGAAAATCAACGGTTCTTTTTTATCTAGTCTCGCAATCCACTGTGCTAAACTTATTCATACCGCGGACATGACCGTTCGTTAACGAAGAAAATCTCTTCAACTTGTTTATTTGCTTGTAAAAATTTCCACCACTTCCCCCCTGAATGTATGCCAATCAGACTGGATGCAACATCCGGTTCAGTGTTCGCTCTAAACTGTATACATTTTGTCAACGAGTTTCGATGAACCAGAAAGCTATCAGCGAAAGGAGAAGGTGGAAAAATGAAAACTATCAACCCGCTAATGCCAATGCATATTCACAGCTTCATCGTTGCTGGAACTGGTCGGAACATTCTTGTCACGCAAACTGTCTTTCTTCCAGGAAAGCTTGTTCGGAAATGATACTTGCTCCTTTTGGAGAGATAAAACCCTGCATAATACCGTTGATTATGATGTTAGACGGTTTTCCCTTAGCGTTGCATGTGAGTTTACGATGACAATCCTTCCAAACTAAGCCAGATAAGCATTCGATTAACCTTGATGTTGCAATTTTTGCCTCATCGACCGCAAACTTGATTATCGATTGAACAAAATGATGTTCAACGACTACCAATTGCTGGTGAAAATTGGATTTTCTTTTTCGGGCTGCGGGATTGGAATAAAGCCACAATAAATACAATAACTTTCCCACCGACAGGCTGCAGCAGTTTTTTCCTATTTCATCGGACGGCGTCAGCAAACGGGGCCACAAGACGGGCGCCGGACAGTCTTCCAAGAAGAGTGAAATTTTTATAAAAACCACTTTTCGTCGAGTGCCCGTTATCGATCGCCGTCGGTTGCGAGTTTTCGACGCAACCCCACTTGAACGATAGTAGCGTGACTGTCGGGTTGTAGTAATTTTCCTTATCGCGAGCAAATCAACCCGCAACGATAAAAAAATATCCGAACATATTTTTGTATACAATTAAGTTAGATTGAGAATGAAAATAAAACCTGATTTTTATCGAAATTTATAGCCTCTTTATTAAAAATAATGCCATTGAATCAGGGTTGGTGAAATCAATATGGAAGACGTGAAAATTGGCGTTTTTTTTTAATCCGCTTTCTAACCGGATTGAATTTTCCTTGCAACGACGGTGAGGCCGAACGTTGAATCAATTTCTGAATTATGCATGAACCTATTTATTTTCCAGTTCTCTTCATTTGGTCGGGACTGTTCTGGCTCTAAGCCAGACACCATTCAAACATTCGTGCTATGTTTTTGTTTGTTGAACGATGTTCATCAGTTCAGTTTGATGAATAATTTCCGTTTGTGATGGACAGTCTGACTGCTGACGGTAATGTTTTCTTCGATGCACGAAACGAAATGTCAGCTAAATGCGAGAATGGAAATATCGATCGATTCCGTGTGCATGTAAGCTACTGTTCCAGTTTACGTTCAATTTTGCACAATGCAGCATTATTCATTAAGTTGAATGTGTTTCTGCAAGTAACAAGATTGTACTCTATTGAAAAAAAAACGTGTAGAGCTACAGTTTTAATATTTGATACACGACTTGCAATTAGCAGAGTTATTCCATTTTTGTTTGAAAATTGTTTTCCGAAAGAATGGATTAGGGAAATTTATCATCTTGTGCTAGCAGAGTTGACATTGCCTTGACAATTTTCCAACAAAACCACATGAAGCAAATGTACATCAAACGCAAAGTTCGGCTTCAAAGCACACAGCTGTTCTTGACAAGTCATCCCAAAGAGATGTTGCTCTTTATTTTTGGCTTGTAAGAGAAAGGACAAGTGCGTGAGTGATTTCTTTTCATCTGCAAATAATCACAGTCACTGGTTTTCTAATCTAGTCTAGTAGGTATTTGCATTTATGTACATTCACAAGTGGCATCACATGGAGACAGAATATCTGGCAAGTACACTTCACGGTTGCTTTGAATGAGTTCCACTTAACGCATGGAAGAATCTGAGAATGAAATAATACTACCATGCTTTTCGTTTTTTTCTTGTTTGGCAGTTCTTGTAATCACTCTAAAACTTTACTTTTCAAACGAATTTCCAAAGGCAGAGTGCCGCCATTTCACCGAGAGAGACGATGGCTGCAAAAATCAATACTTGAGTCCTTTCACAAAAAGGTATCAAGGGGACGGTCTTACGGTTGAAGGAAAGACCTACCTGGGTTCGATTCAAAGACCCGCACTTATGGTGAGTAAGTTTTAACGACACGCGAGGTTTAAATTTCTTGAGCAATTCCTTCAAATGGGTATCGAAGAAGAAGTTCTCGGAAATCGAGCGACCTCACTAACAAATACACGGAAAAAATCGAATACTTTTTCTTAAGTTAAGGAACTAACCGAACAAATCAAATTAAAACCTATTCGAATTTTAGTTGAATAATTTCGTTTTAATCTCAAACTCTACATGAATTTTCTCTACGTTCTGTCTTTGACTCATCAGTGCTTAACAGTTTATGTTGAACTGCTGCAGTGTTTTCGACTATTCCTGATCGGTTCAGGTTTGGTCATACAGGGCCCGAATCAGCCAAAAACACGTCTTGGTTCGGTACGTAAGTAAAAACGTTTCACTTTGGTGTTGAAAAAAAGGTTTAGTCTGCAAATAGCAAAAACTTTACGTCTGCTTAGTGGTTCAACATAAACTGTTATGCACTGTTGATTCAAAGACGAAACGTAAAGGAAATCCATTATTATTATTTTTTTATTTTAGCTCAAAATAAGGTTTAGCCCTGAATGGAAATCCATATGCTAATTTGATTAGTGTGAAATGGAAAGTGAAGAAGATACATAATTTTTTTAATTTGAAATGCCTGAATTTTTTTTTCTAGCTCGAAGTTCCTGATGAAAAATAGTCATTACAACAATAGAACAACATTCTTATACAATCAAATGGAACAAATCGATCCATTTCCTACAGCTTCTTCTTCTCTGACTGCATTTTTATACCATTAGCAGTCCCCGAGCTACAACGACTGGAGAAAAAAGGACGCAATTAAACAAGAATCCAACTCATGCCTAATTTTCTCGAGGATATTTTTGGGAGAAAGGTTCGAGTAAATTGTTATAATATGCCCCTTAAGAAAATATTGAGATATTTCTAAATGTACTGATATATTTCTTCGAGAATGTATGTATTTCTTTGCAATACACTTGAGAAACATAATTTTCAATGATTCCGATAGAAGTAATGAGAATTGATTGATACAAACACATTCTCCAGAACAATCACATTCTCAGTTTTTTCGCTGGCCGTAGGGATAATGCCCCCAGTAACCATCAAATCATTGGTATGCCCCACAATAAGAGACAACACGCCCTACAACAATGATACAATATACCCCTTGAAATGTCGATATAGAAGAAAAGAACATAAAGAAGATATTATTTGCATCAGAAATCAATTGCAGAATCAATTAATTACAATTGGAAACCAACAGTTTTGTTCCTCCCAACGCTACATTTTGTTTTAATAATCGTTATAACTCTTTAAAACAATATTTTAACTCGAAGAATATTGTTGAATCGAAGGTGGAGCATAATGTTCGTAGAGTGACTGTTATGAGAAATATCGTATATCAAAGAAATGGCTTTTTTCTCTGGATTTCTATACTGTAAATAGAGACATTAGCTCTGCTAAAAGTAATTGCTCAATAGATACCGACCATCAGATGTTTTATAGGGAGTATTTGAAATACCATACGGACACTAAAGGCGAGTATATTAAATGATTTCTCAAAAAGCAGGATAAACATCTTAATCAACTGTTTAACTGTTTAACATATAACTCGATTATTCTTAAATAATCAACCGGTTTTCTTGAATTATGCCAAAATTTTTTGGTGTCCGAAATTCAACGTGACTTTATCTGAGCTCACATTTTATTTAGGCACGTTTGAGCCACATTCTGGTGAGTGACAAGTGGCTCTGAATCATTAGTAAACATTTCGCTTATATTTATAGATTAACAGATTGACTTTTGATTTAAATAATCAATCAGAGCGATGCTTTCCAATCGATGAATCGCTTCACTCCTTCGAAACCATCGTTTCTATTCGAGAAAACCAGTGCACCAGCAAAGCGTCTTAGATTCATAACGGGCGAAATAAGACACCGTTAGCGTCATATCCATCCAAAACGACAAGTAGGAATATCTTCAACCAGTAGAAAAGTAGTTAAACTTGTAACCGAAAATATCAAAACTTTCTTGGCCATCCGGCCACATCGAGAGTCATTCTGAACATTTGCGAGAGAGCATGGAGAAAAATGTAATACACAGAGCGAGCCACGTGGTTATACGCGACCCACAGGACCTTTCATTTGAACCTAAGTTTGTGAAAATCGGTCGCGCCATCTATGAGAAAAGTTAGAACACATTTTTTCTTTTTTTGCACATTTTACCCCATAATTCCGGAACCGGAAGTCGGATCCAAATAATATTCAGGAATTTTGTATGGGACCACAAGACCTTTCATTTGAATCTAAGTTTGTGAAAATCGGTTCAGCCAGTTCCGAGAAAAGTTAGTGCAAAAAAACGTTACACACACAGACATTTTGCGTACTCGACGAACTGAGTCGAATGGTATATGACACTCGGCCCTCCGGGCCTCGGTTCAAAAGTCGGTTTTCACAGTGATTGCATAACCTTTCTATATGAGAAAGGCAAAAATTTTATCGATTTTTGAAAAACAAAAAACATTTAACTTGTCGTAATTAAATTTACAACAATTTTCAATTTTTGCTTTGTGAAGCCATAATTGGTTTTCGAAAACTATGATTGGTAACTGTTCCCTTATACGGGGATGTTTGAAAAATTGAAAAACAGTATTTGAAGCGAATTTTTCCACAAAATTTTAATTTTTCACTCGAAACTATAAAATGTTATAAGAAATTGTCAAAATTTCAATACGATGCGCTGTTTCGTTAGATTCAAGATTAATCTAAACCAAGAGCGTGTTTTTAAATGGGATCGATTTTTGACACGGTTCTTCGTTCTAGTGTACGAACATGTTTTACGGCGAAATTCAGTGCGCGCCAAAGTGTGGCCGCTTGAGTTGAACGAACCTTCGCACAAAGCAGACGATGTAAAACCGACACCTATAAACTAGGAATATTTTTTGGTGATTGAAATTGATATCTTTGGAATTAGTATAACTTAGCGTTTCTGATGTTTTTTTCATTTATTAGTGTTAGTTACTGCAGTGCAAGGACTGACAAGGGACATTTCTCAATCTCATCGAACTATTTTGAATGGAACATAACACTATGGTTTTCCGGAGCTCCGATCAGAAGGTTTTATCAGTAATTTCTATTCTGTTCTTTCTTCAGAGAAACATTAAACGCTCATACAATTTACATGAAAAATGCCAAACGAAAGTGTATTTCAAACGCAAACTCTCGATCAACATCCATCTGAAAGCCAGTTGAATGTATCAGAAGTAACATAATCAACAAAATTTGTATACGTATTCAGAATGTATAGAAAAGCTTATCTCAAGTTTTGTAGTAGAAATAATATAATATTATATCATATTATATATATTATTAGTAGAAAAACGTGTCGAAAGCCCACTGCGCTCAATCACCAAATAATATTCCTAGTTTATATGTGTCGGTTTTATATCGTCTGCTTTGTGCGAAGATTCGTTCAACTCAAGCGGCCACACTTTGACGCGCACTTCCTGGCACTGAATTTCACCTTAGAACAAGTTCGTACACGAAAACGAGGAACCACGTCAAAAATCGATCCCATTTAAAAACACGCCGGAAAATAGTCGCTCGTGATAAACGCATTTATTTCTGATACTATTGTTGAATGTCAGCAGCAAAAATGTTAGGTCACGTATATAAGACTCAAATAGTCGAAATTGACTTCGAAAATCAAACACTGTGTCAAATGCAACAGGATCATCTCGAAAACTTGAGTAAATGTTCAAATTTGCATTACATTTAAATATGCCGAAAAATATACGCATCAGAGATCTTTCAGTTGAACTCCTGCAAAGCATAACGCTATCAATCAGATATTCTTCATACAGAAGCCATAACTAACAAGCGTGTTCAAATGGGTAATATAGCCTAGTTATGGAATGTATGTATGTATCCTACAACTGGATTTCCAAATGTTGAATAAACATTCATTTATTTTTTCGGAAATTTTGAACAGATTTCTACGCTGGAAGACCAAATGGCATTGTCGGTTAAAAATAGTTGCGCATTAACTCTTCCTAGCAAAACCTGGAGAAACAGTAGCAAACCAGATTTCCAGTATGGCGATTATGTTCGCCAGTGGGCCAAATTACTTCCAAACTGTCAGCCAGTAACCTCCGGTCGGCTTACTGTAACGAAATAAATAAATTCAAAGCATCCCGATGATGAAGCGTTGCGCTTGGCGAAGCACAAAAAGCTTCATCGGCCCAGTTGAATACTGATCCGTTTGATCCGGAAGAATGAGAAAAAAAATCAAGGCGAGTATGACATGAAACAAAAAAAAACATATATTTATTTTGAGCTACCAACAGAATCAATCCTGATTGAACTAATTTTAGACAAACCCGTTGCCGCTGTTTCTATCCAAGGCTGTTCCAGAGGCTGCTGCTTAAGAGGCTTCACTCGTACGTGTCATCGTCATCAACTTACTAACAACGTGTGGAGGCACGTCTATCATACTACTGACGGGTTTGAAAATCTGCGCATTATGAGGATATTTTGAATTGAATGGTGCTCAATCAGTTCCCATTATGTCACAATTTAACGGAACGACGATTGGCTCCGAACGGAGTAGGGAACGGCATTTTCGGAGTGCTTCATCCTGCTGAAAATTAATACCGACGTTTTCGAGCTGATTGCTGAGCTTATGGGATTGGATTAGAGCTCCGTTTCAGCATAATTTAGAAGCATGCTGTTCAATGTCTTAAATGGTTTTCGCTGTAGAAGCGCCGTAACTAGGGAATGATAAGTTTCAAACAGAAAATGGGCTGTCATTGAATTGAAACTCAAACTGCCTGCCTATGTAATGAGAAACTGGATTCATGTATGGAAAGTCCCATCAAGCAAGAATATCGCGAACTGGAACAAAGGATAGTGTTCCGTGAGTACACAAATAATTTAACTGTTGAGATCTGACATCACAATGTTCGACGCGTACCGAAACGACATGATCAATATCGCGATAACCTTCGCTACAAGGACAATGACTACTTTTGAGCAAAATTGATACGATGGAGATCTGCGTCTATCGTGTAATGATAATGTACACATATTTGCTAATGATAATGTCCACACATCCATGCCTGAAATATTATTCGATGATTGAGTGCAATCATCGTCTCAGATAATCATCATTCCACGAAGCTCGTCTGCTGATTAGTGTACTTCGGCGATACGCGTTATAGAATTGGTTTGAAGCAAAAAAAAAAAAACTTCCGCAGATACGGGACTCGAACCCGTAGCTCGAAGCTCCTATCCGAGGGAATCGTTTTGCCAATTACATTAGTTTGCATGTGAAACAGAAGTACCGAGCATGTTCAGCTGTGCTCGGGCGCCACGTAGTTCAATTACAGTAATATCTCTATGGTAACCCCTTCGCCAGCAATCCCTACACGTCGCATCGTAAGTCTAGTTTCACTCTTCGCTTCACCTTCAGACGCTGGTAACTAAGGCTTTCTACGTTATATCATATCTAATGAACTTATTGTAGGTGTAGGTTTCTCGTGTAAGGGCCGCTTATAGTAGTTATGGTAGAGGTGAGTGTAATAACTTTGGTTTATCATATTTAGGGCTATTCTTATAGCCAAATTGCAAAGATTTTGAATATATTGAAAATAGAAAGAGAATTAAAAGTCAACTAAATTGCCAAGTATATGAGATTTTTGTTTCGTCTTGATGTAGGGAAACGAGTGACGTAAGCATTGATACTCTCTTTTGTTGATGTGAAAGAAGGAAATGCCTGCTCTCTCTTTGTTTTTTTTTTAAATGCGATTATTTACCAATGAGACGGTAGAAAAACGAAGTTGAAGTTGTTGGATTGTGTTCTTTCATAAAAAAATACATGATGATTTTAAGCTCTACCGGACACTATCGTTGTTTGATACAATTTTTACATTTATTCTTTTGGGTGAGCACCCCACCATTCTGATACGGTTCAAAAAAAGTGTATTCTTTGTCAGTGTTTTGTTATCGGGTACCTAATGTGTCCTTGCATTTAAAATCGAACCAGTTAAAACCTGGACGAACATTTTCCCATCATTTGAAACTGAGTTGCTTCCTTGAAAAGATGACCAGAGAATTCGATACCCAGCTGAACATCTAATGTGAACAAATTGTCCGAGGTATCTTGCAGTGTTTTTTTTGCAAATGAATACCTTTGGGTCCTGTAACAAAATCAACGCTTTATCTGCTAGTTGTCCCAGCGTACATAGTATAACAAGATAGCTGTAAATATCATTTACGTTAAAATTACAATAGAGCAGACCAAGACATGATCCTGGTGGAATACCCATGAAACTAATTCAGAAGTAACCAAATTGCTATGCAAAACAATATATGCGCTTTTCTGACAGAAAGTTGAGCAAATAAATTTGTTACATAGTTGAATTTTTGTGCGGCTTATCTGAAAGAGCATAAATGGAAACTGAGTCCAAAGCATCTTTCGTGTCTAAAAATAAAGATGCCATTTGTTGTTTTTGAGCAAAAGCAATTTGGATGCCAGCTGAAAGTGGTACAAGGAACTAATTCGTCTCATCATTTTCAATCAGCCAAACTAAGTACCTGATAGTAAACCGTTCGTCTAGACCAAACGGCAGGACGTCGCAGAATATTTTTTTTAACAATCTCCAATGCCAACTTTGAAAAGAGTCCAAATATATGAGTTGCGATTGTAAGTTTGGTTCCCCAGTTTTAAGTGGCGATAATTTTCACTTTCCTCCAATCCGGTGAAACAACATTTCGCCTAAAAAACCTGTTCAATAATTTCAACACGCGTCAGTTCTGTTCATCCCTGCAGCATTATTGTCACAAGACAGTAGTGCCATCGACAATTTCACTATTAATTTAGACGAGTCTCTCGGATAACTCTCTGCCTAGGAGTAGAATATTGGTAAACTTTCCTAGCAAATACCCATCGATTGAAGTATTCCTCGCTGCTATTTCGAAAGATAAATGTTGACAAAAAGTAGATTTGTCAAACCCCTCGCTTTTCGCTAGCGTGGCTGTAGTGCTGAGAATCGAAAGTCTTTGACAGGACTTTGTTTACACTTCTATAGAGAACAACTGGTGTAACTTAGAACAAAATAGTCGATTACTTTCAGAAAACAACTTCAAATGGATTTCTTTCACACTTTCTGACAGCTCATTTACAAACTCAAATACAAAATCGCTATTTAGAAACGTATTTGTTTTCATCACGACACACCCGCCCTCCAACAGTACGATCCAGATGATCAGTCAACTTCCGTCAACGTTAACGGGACTTCTCTGGTAGTTAGTTTAGACTACTTTAAGGCTTCACTATTGAGACTTTCCAGACAAAAAAAAAACGTTCCGTGAGGATGATATAGCATGCTAATAAGTGTTACAAAAAGCTCCTTTCATACTTTAGCCTTTTAACATGTGATGTTTGTTTTCATCACGAAATATCTCAGCGATTTTGAGTTGTATGCAGTTTTCTCTTAGTGTCACTGATTTGCCACAAGGGTATAGAAAGCTTTATAGAAAAAAATTGCATACAAGCACCTGGAAAATCCGAAGTGTTTTAATTCCAAGCTAGCTAAGGGGCTAAAGATGATTAACACAACAGTTTGTCGAGTGTCCTAAGTGTTGAAAGGAATCAGTGGACCAATGAAAAAACTGGAACCAGACATTGTCAGCTGAACAGATTTTAAGGTGCGTTAAAGCCAATTTCGGTCTTTCGATCTGAGATACAACGACGATGCGGAACATTCTTGTCAGGGACGGATAAAAGTACGTGTTACAAGGGTTACATTTTAATGGATGAAGAAACATTCGTCAAACTCGATTGTAAGCAGCTTCCCACTAGAAATTTTTTTCATCGCAACTCGATATGGGGATGTACTGGGAAGATTCAAGTTCCCGGTGCCTGCAACCTTCGTGTTTGACAACATTCTGGTGAAGAAGGCCATGTTTTGGCAAGCGATTTGCTGTCGTGGCCTGAAAACGGAATCATTCGTCACATATTCGACGATGACATCCTAAGTGTATATTGAAGAATGCCTGAAAAAGCGAGCATTGCCGTTCATCCACAACCGTTGGAGTGAAGTCATTTTTTGGTGCGATTTGGTCTGCTGTCACTACTCCAAAGTGATTGTGGAGTGTTATGCTGCCAACAAGACAAGTTTTGTCACCAAGCTAATGAATAATGAAATGAAAATACTGGACAATTTCAAAGCAGCGACTTCGACGAAGCAAGTCAAGGACCTCCAGTAAATGCCGGAAAAATGTAAGAAATGCGTTGATTCTCTATCGGTTTTCACTGTGCGGACGCTGATGGACTCTATCAAGAGAAAGGTTCGAAATTTCGTTCGAACTGGAGAAATTTAGTCATCAAATGTCCTAACTTTGAACTTTTATTCAAAATACTTTAAAGCAACCATTTATGGGACTTTTGAACCTACTGAATTACGAATTACAGGTATTTTTGTGCGTCACAATTTTCATTTAGTCTGCCTTTGATTCCTCATTCGTTATGCTGTGTTCCCGTTTTGCCTGTTTAACATTAGAACACCCTTTTCTCGCCTAGGATTGAGAGGTCCTCTGTTTTGTATTTGTACCAGAAAATCGTTCGATTTGGGGTTGTTCTTCTGCCTTCAGAATTGAACAAACCATACTTTAGTATTTTACCCAGTCAATACTTTAGTCAAATTCTATAGAAATTCCGATCATCAATCCGTAACAAGTTTATGACAAAAACTTGTTTTAGTAGCAAGTGCTGATATAAGTCTTGCCTCGTCAGTAGTTATAAAAACCAACAATTTCTAACAAGTTAAAAAAAGAGAGTAGTTTTTATTCGATATGTTGATCGGGTTTTGACTGAATAAGTAATGGATCTATTACTGATAATTGAAGTAATGATTGGTAAACGATCGCTACCATGAAAATCAGAAAATACTATAATTAAAACCAGCATGTCCAAATTGTTGATCGAAGCCAAAGGATGGATTTTTTTATAGAGGGAACGCCATGTGATATCTTGAGAATTTAAAACACCCAGAATCAACTGTAGAACAAAAAAAAACTACTGCTATTTAAGGAAGCTGTCGTTTCCCGACTCAAGCTTTTGAAGGAATATATAACGAATGTTTATTAAGGAGGTTTGATTTTTCAATAGGAATTACTCTATTGTCTGAAAGTTGCTTTGACAGTGTAAAATAACGTCTCTACTCAGTATTGTTTGGCAAAACATCATGGCTCCATTGCAAAACAAAAAGTGTTCTGTAAGTAGCAGTAACTTTACGTCTGCTCAGCGGTTCAAATTGAACTGCCGAAAAGTAAAAGACGAAACGTAAAAAAAATAAAAACGGTTATGTGCCCTAGCACAAAATTTGGTTTACCTTTAAATGATCATGAATAGTTTAGCTCCAGAACAACGCTTTAAAATCGTGGAAATTTATTTTCAAAATCAGTGTTCAATTAAAACTGTTTACAGAGCATTTCGTGAATTTTATGGTGCATACAATCGTCCATCTGAGACCAACATAAAGAACGTAATTACCAAATTTCGGTCTACAATCACTCCTTCGGATGCCAAGCCATCGACAAGAATGAAAAGAGAGCGGTGTATGGGCTGGTGGAATCTTCGGTCCTTATTTATTTAAAAATGAAGAAGGACGACGCGTTACAGTGAACGGAAATCGATACAGAACCATGATCAATGAATTTTTGTTGCCATATCTTCAAGATATGGATGTGGACGAAATGTGCATTCAACAGGATGGTGCCACTTGTCATACTACGGCTGAAACAATCAACTTATTGAAAGAACATTTCAACGACAACTTTATTTTGAGAAATGGACCGGTGAATTGACCTCCGCGTTCGTGTAATTTGACACCATTAGATTTTTGTTGTGGGGATACGTCAAGTCATTGGTTTATGTTGGTAAAACAAGCAACGATTGACCAATAGTCAACGTGTCAATACTGAAATACGCCCTCAAAGGCATGAAAAAGTGGTGGAAAGTTGGACCTCCCGAATGACCCTTGTGAAAAATAGTTGTAGCGACCATGTGCCCGAAATAATATTTAAATATTAAATGCCAAGATATTATCTACCAAATAAACAAAATGATCATTTCGTAATTTGGTACGAGTTTTATTTAAATTTCCAATCAGCAAGCTCTTGAAAGTATAATCTTGGCTTTATTGTTTATTTGAAAAATTAATATCAACTTCAATGTTTCGATTATAGAAGAATTGGCAATTTAAAAAAAACTTCTTCATGTGAAAAGTATCTGTCCAATGTTAAAATCATTAAAATTTAAAGTCACGTTTGATGTAAGCTTTGTTCTGCACAAAGCAAATTTTTTGAAACTTTGATTATGTTATAAAATTTCAAATGAATCAAGTTTAGGTATGCTCCAGCAATTCCACTGTATAACAGTGTTAAATCATTTGCGGTGAGTGATAAATTATCCATCGAATGATACAAATTCTGATATAATGGGCCAATCCTGATATAATAGGCTGTTAGCAGCTTCAAAAATCTTCTAGCTATTGGGAGACTCCTCGGGGGCTCAGAATTAATGAATGCTGTGAAAATCCACACTGCAATTTCGGAAATCTTCAATAATCCTGTTTGCGATTGTGAAATGAAGCCCGTTGGATTACTGATTTATCCCGTACAAGTAGTTTCTGGTTTCGGTTGTGACCAGAAATGTCCATCTTCTCTGTGTGAATTTTTGCCCTCGCACTGACAACATCAACGAGAGCTCTTGTCTTTCACACATGTACACCACTGTTGTATAAAGTGTGCACGCATCATGAGAGCGAGTGTTTGTTCTCTTTCAAGTCTAGCACTGGATCACACAAAATTGTTAGAGCAGAGCTCTGAAATTCTCTGAGGTGGATGAAGATATTTTCTCTGAAGTGTGCACACCGGTGACCAGGACTCTGGTGTACGGTTCGCATAAGAGAAGCGTGGGGCATGCATATTCAGCAAAAGCGCAATTTATCGTTAGAATTTAGTTTTTCCTTGCTGCGAAAAAGATTGTCATAGCAAGGCCATCGATACCTTCTATAAATTTAAAGTTTAAATCACAGAAGTGTTTGCTCACTAGCAGTGGTCACTGGGGTGTATCAAGGCGAGAGCGATTCATGCGAAGAGAATGTGTTTCACTTGCGCCAGCTGCTTTAACCACAAGCACACACTCAAATTCTGTCTATTTGATAATGAGAAGAAGTGCGCTTTCCTTTTTGTGTGATGTTCACTTCTTGCATCCCCTGTGTAGGCAAGAATCTTACATCAGCGTGTATCACTTTGGTGAAATGCCATCACTGGTTGTGACTATGCAGAGCCAGAAGACGCCTGCTTTGATTTTGTACGTAGATTGTCAGTTGCGGTTGAAATTTTAGGTTTATTCTTGGGAAATTTGAGTGACTCTTTCTTTCCATCAAATAGAGTACAAACTGAGTACAATTGTTTGCATTCGAGTACCCTCCCTCTCTCGACAATAGAGTTTTCGAATCGAGCAACTCTCTGCTTATACGAAATTTTATTTTAATTCTTTTGATTGATGAAACTTTATCAATAAGTTTCATAGTTCGCTTCAAAAGCGAACATCAGTAGTGGAAATAATTTGGTCCTTGAATCCAATAGAAGTTGGCATAAGCGTCTCAGAATGGACCATCCCAAAGAGCTGTTAGCAAAGCGGAAAATAGCTTCACAATGTATTATTGAAAGGACATAATTAGATACGAATTTCATTGAATATGATTTAACAAAATCAACTGTTCATATCTATCTTAGACAATTTTCAGTTTCTAGAATCACTCGCAGTCTAATTATTGTAATTTAGCTTCCAATCATGCTAATTAGCTATGGAAATAACAAACCGAAACCGCATCTATCCTAGGAGCAATGCAAATGTGTATCGCACATTTCAATCAAAATAATGTTTGATACAGCAAGCAGCAGCAGCAGTCCCCAGCACTACCGAAGGATCTTCTCAGGGGGATTTCACACACAATATTACTGATTACCGTTTATCAAGAAGCTCAATCGTCACAAATGGAACACATCGTTCGACAATGAATGCAACCGATAGATTCAACTCCTTCCATTTGGGACTTCCGAGCAACTCCTGTCGAAACCGACAGATTTACTGTCTGATGGACTGGAGAACGGTAGACACATCTCGGTGTGTCCGCAATTTACGACCGCATTGAATTCCTCTTGGAGAAGAAGAATATTTTCCGGATCGATACCGAAAACTGCCACTTAACACTTATCCTGGTTCGCTTTGAGACTGTGTCACTCACAGAAGGCAAGTGACATTAAAACCAATCCCGTTTCAGATTGTTGTTTAGTGTTTCATCGTTTCCCCCACCCCCACCCCAGCAGCACATTCCGCCATTGCCGATAACAACATCTACCTACAATGCAACCTATTAGGATATATCGATGCGAACCGGACATGAAATATTCATTAGATACAGCCGATCCATACACTGTGTCAGTCTTCCTATTTTCGAACAAAGACTCGGCCCCGGTCAGTAGCGCTGAAACGTTTTACTAGATTACATGAAAATTACTTTGTGTTCTAATTTCCATCGTTCTGGGCGGCAAGAGTCAAGAATGACTATGACTGCTTTCCGTTTCCGACAGGCAGCCATCATTGTCCTGGAGCAATCCGGTCGTTCCGTGCGAAAATCTCCCGATATACATATTCATAGCGACACTATCGGAATTGGATGGCGCTCATTGCTGAAAGCAGCCTAACTTTCTCGTACGGGGGGAACCCTAGACCGGTTCCAAAAAGACAGATTCCGTTCATTGTGCTGATCACTCTCTGCCTTTCAGCTTCCTGTGCCGCCGAAAGTTTCATCTTGGGCTGTGCCACTGGCGGGTGAACCATTTATCACTCAATCTCGACCTTTTGAACTTGTACGTACGGACCACCGAACCGACCGGGGAATCGACGGAATAATCGAGGGGCACTAAGAAGGGATACAAGATTAATGGGAGAAATGCTCCCCGATTAGATAATGTGAATATTGCTGCTGGCCAGCACTTTCTCATGTGCTTCTTCATCCCATTGTTTTCAGGAAGTTAGAGATGAATCCGAATCCTTCGGTATCTCCATCCCAGTGTCAGGGGATAGCAGATCATAAATTGCTCATCGGCTATAAATTTTGTCTAGAATATAATTGGCTCGCCGGTGAATCTTGAATCTTTGGAGTCCAACAAAGACCGTACGATTTACACTAATGAAAGTAATTAAAATTTAATTAGAAAAGCAAACTCGGTGAAAATTGATGCTCCCTCCGTGGCAGCATATTTTTCAGTCGTTTTTTTCTGTTCCGCTAAATCTGACTGCGGGGAGATAAAAACTCGTAATGAAGTTAAGGATTCCGTCCGCTGGATGCAGCACCTGACGAAAAATAATTGTGATACCAAGCGAAATTCGAGTTTTTTCTTCTTCTTGCTTTATCTTATCTGGCAAACTTTTTCTTTTGCTTTGACCTGGAATTCAATTGGAACAGATTTATGCTGTTGGTAAAGCTTCAGCACTTTCTCCCAGGATTTGTTTGGATTTGTCGAAAATTGCATAATTCAAAACTATGAAACGGAGCACAAGCACTTGTTTACTCGATTTGCTGTCCATAAAACGAACAAAGAGGAAAGTATGCTTGAAGAAATGAAGGAGAATTCATTTTGAATCTAAGAACCACTTCTTTTGGGAATAATGTAGACTGTTCATGGTTATCGGTGCTGTAAGGAATTCTCAATTAACAAAGAATTAGAAACATTTTAGACGCTGGAAAGAACAGTTTGTTCGACAATTTCCCTAAACTGGGTCATAGAGAACAAACACATTTAGTTATTACTTGCAACTTCTTCGTGAATAACTTTCACTCTTTAGTATTGTTTAATGGTATGATGAAAAAGTTCCATGACAAATTCCACACACACACACACACACACACACACACACACACATTCCACGGTCTTCTTTTGTTAGTGATTCACCAGGTGAAACTCACCGTGAACTCATGTGTGAAATTCCGATTTCGAAAACAATGGCAATTTCCATAATTAACACAGTTTATTATCGCGAAAAAAAATCGAGATCCTTGCAGTTGAATTCAACAGTCGGTAAAACATTTTGTCGCTCATTGTGTTTAATAACAATTTATTTCAGTATTCACGATCCTTTAATTTTATTGATCGAGAGTTTCACGTTTTAATTTGTCCGATCGTGATCTATTTCATGATATCAAAAAGCACTCCATCGGGGAAAGGGGGGGGGGGGGGCATGAAAAGAACGAATCCAACAGCCGCATATTCTATTTTTTCGTATTATTCGTAAATGATCGTTTCCAAAGCAAGCAATGCGTTTTTGTGTCTCTATTTGCACGGAGAACCCGCAGATCACAAAATTACAATATTGCAGTTGTTGTTTCACACCAACCAGTCAACTAAAATTTTGTTGATTTAACTAGAATATCGGTTGATATTGTCATAACCATTCAGGTAAACGAATTTGCTGTAGTCAAGTGCTGTCACTTGGTGGAGAACGAAGACAGCAAAACGCATAACAAAAATCCTTTTCTTTTCACCAGAAACGTTTCATATAGACAATTTTCAATGGCAAAAGAACGTCTTTTATGTCAGTTATAGCAATAGAAGTCTTGAGTTCAAATACTAAATAAATAGTTAAAACAACTGAGACATTTTTTGCTTTCATGCATACAGATACAGGTAACTTTGCTGGAATTGTGTCATTGCTCAGTTGCACGAGTGAAACCTCATAGGAACGTTTAATTTTTTACTTAGGATGTATGTCATTGCTCAACTGTAACGTTACATTATTCGTTTGTGGTGCGTGTCTCTGATGGGTGTCATTGCTATACTGCCAGCAAGATAAATAAAATATGACAGTTTAGTTAAAACAACAATCGATTAGTTGTACCTAATTTTAACCAATCAAATTCAGAAAAACAACTAACACTTCAGTTGTTTGGCGATCGCTTGCTTGTGCGTGTGCAACAAAAATGCCAACGTCACTCGTTCCCCTACGGCAAGACGATACTAAAATAACGTCTGCCTGGGTTGTCGGTATATGGCGCTAATTTTATAAACCAGTTGTCATATGCTCGAACCGCGCCCGGGAAGAATTTATAATGTAAGTAGGATCGTAGTACTAGCCATTCAATGATTCTGCACGCTAGGAATCAGCTGCGAAGTCTGTTGAAACAGAAAGTCCACATATCACAAAATAAATGTAATGCCAAGACTTTAATCTAGGGATAATCAGACGAATTTAATCGATCTGTTGAAAATCTGTAACGTTTGATTATAAATAGTGTCTAAGATATGATAAATCATGATTCATGATGAAATTGAAACTATCATAGATACAAGCACCAAAAAGTAAAAATCATTGTGAATCCTTTTCTGTCATTAGCGACTCTCGAAGTTTCGGTTGAATACACTGCACAGTATACGTTTCACACTGAAAATCCGAAAATGACTGGAAGAGTAAATAAAAAGCAAGAACACAATTTAGAAACCACTGTTCCGCTTATGAGCCGAGACTGGCCTCTATTCCTAATAATTTTCGTCTGTTTTAAATCAATGAAAACGACTTTCGTTAGCTCTGATTGTTACATTGTTATTTTTGTTGAGTACACACAATTAAAAACCTAATCTTGAACTCCGCGAAAAAAGATACCGAAAACGAACGGCGAAGCGATGTTTTACTGAAATGTTTACCAACGATTGGTCGTTTTACCGAAATCAGTAAATTATTGATATCAACTTACCGGAATCTCAGTAAACAGCTTTTCGACAACCGAATCATGAAAGTCGAGACAGTTTCGAACCTGGTTGTTATATCAGGTTTGCTCAAACCCCCGTTGTTAAGTGCGAAATCAACACAGTTACATGAAAAGTGTTTGTTCGATGAAACTACCTTGGGTCAGTTTCAGTTTTCTCAAGCGTAAACGACATAAGTAAATGCATGTGTCCTTATGTGGAATGAGCGACAACTAAAAATGGAATCCAAATACAGCAATATGTCTCGGGATATTAAGAACAAATTTCTTCAATGTTCGACAATTATTCGTCACAAAAAAACCCCTGAGCATTCTTACGCTCACGGGATAAAGATCCTCGCAACTCTAATTTACTGCATGAAATTCTGGTATGATATATTCCCTTGAATCTTCAATGTTTTATTGACCCACTACTTTCGTTGTAGCCGGAATATAATTGTCTGCGGAAAATCAAATTGTGTTCCCTACAGGAAATGACATGAGAGTGCATCCATTCTACTGTGTATATGTTTGACAGTATTTTCTTCATCTGATATATTGTTTCTGTTTATTCCATTTCAAGCCTATCAGTTCTACCGCCAACATAATGTAGAAATCAATAAATCTATGATTTGAGTTTTAACTTTTTTTTTATATTCAAAATTTCATTCTAGTCAATTGCTTAAAAACTCGGTAATAAATCGCATGCATGATCTCGGTAATTTATAGTCTTCCCCAAACCGAAAATCTCGGTAAATGCAAATTATCTGTCAAATGGATCATACCAAGAATCACAAGTGTTTTAATGTTTGCCGAGCATTCGGTTGCTCAAACCGTGGCGAAATTTTGACATTTTTAATTTGTCCGTTGATTAATAAACGTTTGTCTTGTCACTGCAATCAAGTACTAGTAGATAGCTCAGACGGGAAAGCATAATTTTTCTGCAATACTTTTGGTGAAATCTGCATAAATCTGTACGCTGTATTAAATCTTTATGCGCATGTAAAAATCTGTATAATACAGATAAATCTGTATAAATGGCATCTCTGAAATCAAGTCACTTGGAGTCAGAGTTGCCAGGTAACTTTACCAAAAATCTATCAGGTGCAATAATTTATCTGTATCATATCCGTACCTGAATGTACACATTTGTACCAGAAGATAATGACCTGGGTTAATTAAGGTGAGCGAAAAAAGGCCACAATTCGCCATCGAAAATCGCTATCTGTGTCAATAATAAATATTCGGTATTTTAGGGAAGCATATCTGTATTACTGGATAGAGAGCAAATGTTGGTATAAATAACGATTAGGGTAACAGAGGTATTTTGGCCCACTTTAGGATTGATTTTATTTTGGCCCAAAATACTACGTCGGTCAGTTACCATGAGCGTCTTTAGTTACCAGAGCAAATAACGAAGCATTCCGATTAACAATTCGTATTTAAATTATTTCTCTTTTTGATACTTGAAATTTTGGATATTTTAACTACTAACGAGACCCGACTTTTATCAGTACTTGCAACGAAAACAAGTTTTTGTTATAAGCTTGTTAGGGCTTAATGATCAGGATTGCTCGGTGACTAAAACTCACATTTAAATTATTTTATCTTTACGTAGCTCTTATACAGCTTTTTTATGTATCTAAGAGAAACCACTATTTTTATAACAGTAGATATATTTACAACTTCAAACTTCACTTTTATTCAATACTCACAAGCTAGTTTGTTCAGTGCCCAAATCACTTGTAACGCCATTCAATGTTTTAATCCTGTTATTGGCCTTTGATCCGATGTTTTCTTGCCATAAAACAACATCAAACAGTCAAATTCAATAATAAATTGTTTTTAAATTTTTAACGATGTCACTAGCCTAACTGCTGCTTGCCCGATGATATTCCCCCCACTTTCGCCGAGATGCCAGGTGAACATTTCAAACATCTTCAGCCAGGGCTAAAAAGTCTGTGAATTCAGAAAAAAATGTCTGTGGTCTTCAATTTCTCTATAAAGTATGAAACGCCGAATAAGGTTTGCGTGCAATAAAAAAAGTCTGTAAATTTAAAATTCCAACGGACTGTAAATTTTGACGAATGTTAGCGAAAAGATCGATATTCAAAACTCTGCAGCAAAAAATGTCTCTTGATTTGAAACGTCTACGCTGATTGATTCGCGCACCAGTATTGCCAATAGTATTGTCTCTGTCGCAACAATATCGTGGGCTTCAGACCAAAGGTTTCACTTATACGGATTTTTGAACCCAAATACATACAGATCCGATACAGAATGCAGATTTAATATAGATTTTGAAGGCACTATATTGATTGGTATAGAACTGTTGTACTAATTTCCAGAATGCAGCAAAATACCTGAAACTCTCCATCCAAAATGAATCTTGACAGATGGCTTACCTGTCGATTTAAGGAGTCGTTCAACTATTAAATCAACTTTTAAACTTTAAGCGACGAAAACACGGCAATAAGATTATGTACATCAATTATTTTAATATTCTGACAATTTACTAAAATTTGGAAATATAACAGTTTTAATTAAACTAACAAAATTTCGTCTTGTTATGGAATACTGATAAATTCAGATTTTGTTGTATGAAGTAACACAGATTTTTAATAATACCATCTGGCACCTCTGGTCCGGACAGCACACCCTCATTGAACATAACTCAAAATTGAGTGACACACCACTCAAATTCATTAAAAGTGCACGTACTCTAAGCTTGAGTTATTACCTGTCTCACTCATTTTGCAGTTAAGGGACGAAGCTGTCAAAATATGAGTATTTTTTACTCAAAATAAGAATAAAATATTTAATTCAAAATTTGAGTTCCTTTCACTCAAATATTCTCCGTAATGTTTATATACATGGATTTCTAGTTAAAGTCATTCTTCTTTCTTTTAAACGGAAAGCGCAAAAGAAGTGATTCAAAACCATTTCCTTTTGACCGATTTGGAGTCAAAATCGAATGATTTTGATATCCTTATGTTAGACGTCTTACTTAGCATAATTGAAACCGTAAATTTTCTATTGAAAACAACTATGATTGATGATTCCTTGTTTAAAAAACCGGATCTAGAAAAGGGCAATGAAAAACGACATATACTTGCATTCCTAAATTCGATTAGAATATTCCGATAATGAAAACGCACTGAACTGCAAGAAGTATTTTTTTTACTCAAACGTCTGAAAACTTAACGCTTACTCTGATGTATGAATAAATGCGAGAAAACTCATGGCCTGAGAAAATTTCACTCAAATCCATACTCAAATTTTGACATATTGTTTCAGTTCATGAACTTGAGTAATTGCAACTCAAATCACGAGTTATGTTCAAAGAGCGTGCAAGGCAAATAAAAGCTACAACCCGGTAATTTCGCCCATCCGACGGTTCTTGTGCGAAATTGACGATTGCGTTACGATTGTGTTTAATGTTTTCATCGTGATTCGCTAGCGCAAAGATTTTGTTTTTTTTTCGTTGCAAAAGTCGGTAACAGACTGTTGAAGCATAGCTCAGAATAAATACTGATTCATAGCAGGTAACTGTTCAGAAGGATAAGAATTGTATGTGACGTTGATTAAAACAGAAGGTTGAGTCAACGGTGTGCAAAGCCAAGATTGATTCGATTGAAGTGTCAACACAGTTATGTCGAACTAACGAAATTTCTTGACACAAATGAAACAAGTATAAACATTCATCAATCTGACAACACTGTAACCCAGCAGCCCGTTGAATTTTGCGCGTTTGGCATTCGTCGTGCTTCTTGTTTTGTGTTAAGCGGCTCTTTCACGCAGAGATGCCGTTTATACAGATTTCTCTGCATTACACAGATTTTAACATGCGCACACAGGATACAGATTTCCTTAACTTAATACAGATTTATACAAATATCACAAAAAAATTTGAAAGAACACATTTTTTTTTGCCTGAGCTCTTTTTGGTAGCAGTGACGAGATAAAAGTTTCGCAATCAATGGACAAATCATAAACTGATCTGATAATCTTAAAATCATGTTGGTATTTGAAGTTGAGCGCTTAGATCCCTCATCAACTTACCAAGACAACATTATGAAAGTATATGAAATCGAAATGGTGTTTTGTTGATTCTGATTGTTGATGAAAATTTGCCAACATTTAGTCTGTTGACAAACAGTACCGCTGAATTGTCAACCTTCGATTGAGGTTAGCAGTAACGGTAAAAAACCTAATTGTCAAAAATCAAAACTGCTCATCAATCCAACAATACTTACTCTCCAGAGGGGAAACTGTTTAATTAAGTTTTTTTTACCGTCAATGCTAACCTCAATCGGATGAACACATTTTGACAGTACAGCTGTACTGTTTATAAACAGACTTTTTTGTTTGTCTGTTGACAAACGGATGAGACCGTTCACGGTCCATATGGCCTAAATCGAGTTGTGAAACATTTGTTAACGATTCGATACAGTTCGTTTCAGAAAATTACTTAACAAAAGTGGCTTGTTGGGAAGTGTAAAGATGATTGTTTGAGATGTGTTCCTCAATTTTGTTCAAGCTTGTTTCGAAACAGTACCGCTGAACTGTCAAGGATGAATTCTTGTTCATTTGTGACGTCACGATAAAAAATCTAATATTTGCACTAAGCTCCTCTCTCATTGAAAATATTTAGTTCAAATATTTAAAGTTCTAAACGCTAGATTTTTTTTTCGAAATTCGGGTCCAAAAAACATGTGTTCGCATTTTTCGAAACAAATCAAACACGATCAAAAGTGTTATCAATACTCCTTGTATTGACAATAGGACTGTCGCGTGTAAGGGTCGCTTTAATTATTTGTGTACATATTTGTAAAATTTTTGATATTTCAGCTGTTTTTCAAAGCTGTTTTTCAAAGATCTCAGATCAATTTTTGATTCGTCGATGAATTGTTGGTTTATATTTGAAAGGCGTGCAAATTTTACCCCTTTCATTCTATATCGACTGAATAAATCAACATAAAAAGAGTTTCGTCCTTTTTCAATTTGTTTATTTTTATGCTTCCTGTGTGAATTTTGAAGCTACGCCCTTGCGCATTTTTTTTGTGAAATTAGCTGGTTTCCGCAACTAAGACACATCTGCGGGTAAATTTTATCGTCTCATTTACTATTTCCAGTAGTAAAAGGTTCGGGAACCATAAAATAAAGAAAAAAAAAAAAGTTTCGCCCTTCCTTACTATCAATTGAAGCATCACCCTGTGGAACACGGAGAGCGAAACTTACGTAAACAAATTAAATGACAGTTTCGCCTTTTATACAGTTCTTTGTATTAAGATTGAGATTTTTGAAGAATCCGAATTTTTAGGCAAAATTGCAGGATTTTGAAACATTTATTGGTAGGAGAGAGAAACTCGATATGTTTACTTTTGTAAGATTCGCCCTCCTTTGAAAAACAGCTTGTTTTTCGTTTGAAAACTGTGACGTCACTGTACCTCACTCGAAAATAGGTAAATGTTGAATGCTCATTAACCATTACCGAATTTGTTTCTAGCTTAGTTGTAGACATAAGAGCATAAAAGTTTAATTATGGATATTTGTTATTTGAAGTACAAACCTTTCGAAAGATACTTTTATAAATTTTTGAAAATTTCGTTCCTCATTGTTATACCTTTTATCTTTGTCGCAGGCAGTAAACCGTGTCCCAGAATCACAAACACCATCAAACGAAAAAATTCCTAATCAACCAACAAAAAACCCACGACAACGTGTTGCCAAGCCCATGTACTTCAGTAGCAATCGATTGGGGCGACCAATTCGCCAAGATGATGTCATATTATGTTTGCACCATCTCCGAGGATGCGCCAGTTGTTCGGGTCATATTCCGGGGAGACCATCGCGACAAACCGACGCGGTGTCTGTGCTATTCTGTGATTCTCGCGAGGGTTTCGTGTATCCTTTCGGCCGTACGCCTGTGACCGAAGGCAAGGCCTATTATTTCCATACTCATTTTATCGTGCAAATTGGATTAAGGCCAAAGCAAAAACCGTTCACTAGCTTTCGCTGTTGTGCGATGGAAACACGCTACATGTAAATGTTGGATGTTAGCATATTTTAATTTCGTTACACGAACCGTTCAAATAGTGAACGGCAGAGAGGAGAGAGGATATTGTTTTGCCGAAATTTAAACAATTTAAGAGCTCAAGTTTAAAGTAAATTGATAATTCCGTTTTTGTATCATGAAAATTTGAGAAATCGAGTCTAGAATTTGACTATTGATGGTGCGAATTTATAAGAATTTCAATAATCGAAGCCTTTTTAGGTGGATCTACTATACCGACATATTTTACCGATAATTCCTAGGCTACAAATGGTGAGTTTATGGAACAAACTGATTTGGCTGATACGTTCGATCCGAAAGCCGTAGCAAAATGATATCGGAATAATATTGTGTTTTGACACCTTGCTAGGTCGTTTGTTGTTTTTACTCCTGACGGTGTCGGTTTCTCGAGTTTCCTCTTAGGTATGGAACCCGACACCGTATTTCGATATCAGTAGACCAGACCGATCTCGAACGAGAAACCTTTTAGTCATTGTAGCTCACTCCGGTCTTCCGCCGGTACACCAGCTTAGCTACGAATTAGCCACAATTCAATTAATCCAAATTACATAAATTTCCTTATCAATTACCATAAGGCTACGAGTTGGTACAATCTTCTCAAGATGAGACTCAATACGTCCCCGGACGTGTCGGTTGGTTGTACGTGTATAGCGGAAACATCACACGTTGTAAATTGTGTTAGGGTACGGGAAAAAGGAAGGGGGCAGAACCGGGTTCTGGGAAGCGTCTTATCCAACCAATGCCCGGTCACAATCCCCGACTTTCATGCTCCCTCGAGCAGAGATGATGAAACACCATTAAAAATTCATAAACCACTCTCGGGTCTGACTTCGTTGCGTTTTCTTACCGGGCTTTGCTGCTGATAGCTGTGGGGATGAAGTTTCAATGGTTGCCCCACCACCCGGACCACCAGACCAGGTTCCCGGCCAGCGGGCAAAGAGAAGGGAATACAATTTATGCGCAGCTTGAAGCTGTAATTTAGCAATAAACGTCTCTTAATTTATGCAATTTACATTCGACATAGCAGGTGATCATTACTTTCCCACATTCGTTTAGACGCCTAGTGCCGATTCGATTAGGACTTGCCTAAAGACCGAGTTATTCCGCGTAGCGTCGGAACAGCGAGGGTGGAATAAATGGAGCGCAAATTTGGTGTGACAGTTTGATTGTGCGTTTCTCTCCCAACCGCCAACAACCTTCCACTCGAGATGATCCACGAGTGTTCAATGCGAGCGGCGAAAGCCGGTCAATTTCTAACGATTCCGGGTGTGGAATGCTCGAAAGAGGAAGTTTGCTACCGTGATGGAATGTTCGGCAGAAGAATTGAAATTGACTGACGACGGAACAACTGGGACTGGTATGTCGTTGGATTGAGGCGGGGTCAAACCATATGCCGAGCACACATTCTCGGCACGTACCACTTTGTATGAGCTCATTCGAGAATTCTTTGTGCCAGCGTGAATTGTTTTCTATGGTTTTTCTTCATCTCGTAGAAGTGGCTGGTTGATCGTCAAGAAAAATCATTAGCTGGAAACGGTCAGTAAAACTTATGTATGACCATAAAAATTAATTGATCTTTGATGACATGATGGCTTCCAATCCGTCATTGGTTGATAATAAAAGAATTATTGTCCGTCTGTGAACGCATTTGATGTTTGGTAACGATGGATAATTCAAGCAAATTATGGATCAGAATTACTTCAATCACAAAGTGCCATTCGGAAATTCTAGGATAAAGAAGGAACTTGACATGTTTCATTTCTTCGATATCGAACTTTTCGTTGCAAGGTAAATAAGCTGCTTTATTAAATTGCGAGTTATTTGGTAGCCACAAACAACCTACGCAGCAAAAAATTTTTTTCAAGAAATATTGCAGATAAGTCACACGTTATTACATCTGTATATGATTCTGATATGAAATTATGCATCTTTCTGTGTAATATTACAACCTTTAGAACGACACCGAGGTTGTTGTGATATTACATCGTAATCGCTGCACATCAGTAGTGAGTAATGATGTGCAGTAATTCTGATTTGGTGTCGTTCTAAAGGTTGTAATATTACACAAAAAGATGCATAATTTTCTATCACAATCATCTAAGTATTCAGTCAAGCTGATGTAATCTTCTCAGTACGTTGTTTCGATGTAATAACGTGTGATTCATTTGCGATATTTCTCGAAAACTGAAACTTATTGCATTTGATGTTCAGTATCTCTAAATTTTTTCCCATCGATTGATAATCACATTGAGATTGTTATAATTATTTTTTTGCTGTGTACTAGAAAATTAGAGGGATCTGTACAAGCCACAATAGCGGTGATATTGAAAATCTGTGGAACGAAACTCTGAACTCATCGAACCACGTAGTATATGATTGTCAGCGAGTAAGCAGATTTAATTTCGAATCCTAATTAGTCCCGTTTGAAAAATCCGTTCAATATTATGAAAAGTCGCTATCACCTGTTTTCAAAGGGTTACATCAATTCCTGTGTGAGAAAAGGGGCCCATATCTTTTGTTTACTTCCCAATTTTTTTTTGTCGAATGTCCATTTACGATGCAATATTATTTTTACTGCCCATCAAATTGAAAACGGACTCAAGTTCATTTTAAACTTGTACACGTGCTTGTATCCAGGTTTGCAAAAAACCAGAACATCGTGCACAGGAGGTGTACACAAGTGTGCGAGATTGATGATTAAGCATATGTTCAAGAGTTGAGTTTGTGCATGAGACACTACTCTAGAGCGTTCAGCGATTTGTATGAGAACTTTTTTGATAATCTGATGATTTGAGTATCAGATATGTATTGCTATTCACCAATGTCAGGCGCGTATCCAGAATTTCTTTTTTCGATGGGAACACATAGAAATATTATTTAATTATGTTTGTTTAAATTTTTCATTTTGTAATTGACATATGACATATGACGAATTTCGAGCTAAATCTTATTCTCAGTTGGCAAAATTTTCTCAGAGTTTAATGACACATTCTGAATATGTAGACTTTGTTTAAAAATGTCACATTGCATACTTTGTTTTCCCAATATTGATCTAGACTGTCCTTTAAAAAGGGCTAAATATTTTTTATTTTTTTCCAAATAAAGGGTGATTTTTTAAGAGCTTGAGAACTTTTTTAAACAATAAAACGCATAAAATTTGCAAAATGTCATCGGTTCTTTATTTTAAACGTTAGATTGGTACATGACATTTACTTTTTGAAGATAATTTCATTTAAATGTTGACCGCGGCTGCGTCTTAGGTGGTCCATTCGGAAAGTCCGCTTTTTTATCGACAAATTTTGTTCAGCGATGAGGCTCATTTCTGGTTGAATGGCTACGTAAATAAGCAAAATTGCCGCATTTGGAGTGAAGAGCAACCAGAAGCCGTTCAAGAACTGCCCATGCATCCCGAAAAATGCACTGTTTGGTGTGGTTTGTACGCTGGTGGAATCATTGGACCGTATTTTTTCAAAGATGCTGTTGGACGCAACGTTACAGTGAATGGCGATCGCTATCGTTCGATGCTAACAAACTTTTTGTTGCCAAAAATGGAAGAACTGAACTTGGTAGACATGTGGTTTCAACAAGATGGCGCTACATGCCACACAGCTCGCGATTCTATGGCCATTTTGAGGGAAAACTTCGGAGAACAATTCATCTCAAGAAATGGACCGGTAAGTTGGCCACCAAGATCATGCGATTTGACGCCTTTAGACTATTTTTTGTGGGGCTACGTCAAGTCTAAAGTCTACAGAAATAAGCCAGTAACTATTCCAGCTTTGGAAGACAACATTTCCGAAGAAATTCGGGCTATTCCGGCCGAAATGCTCGAAAAAGTTGCCCAAAATTGGACTTTCCGAATGGACCACCTAAGACGCAGCCGCGGTCAACATTTAAATGAAATTATCTTCAAAAAGTAAATGTCATGTACCAATCTAACGTTTAAAATAAAGAACCGATGAGATTTTGCAAATTTTATGCGTTTTATTGTTCAAAAAAGTTCTCAAGCTCTTAAAAAATCACCCTTTAGTTGACGAAAAATGACATATCTTGCAAAAAAGTATAACACTATTGGCACATTGTCGCAAAACTGAAATGTAGAGGAGCTGCTTGTTCAGAGATGATACTTCCAGCAAGAGCTGTCAAATCGGTAGGAAAATTTCCAATTACTCCAGCTTTTCAACGATTTCTTTTGAAAACGGGCCAATTCATTTGAAAAATCATAGTAGAAGTTGAAGAAAAAGTTCTTACTCTGAGGTGGTAATGTTGATCTTAGTTCATTGTGCGAAATCTACCGTTTATTCAAAATGGAGCATTAAACTTGGTTTGATACCATTTATCAAATGACTGGAAACAACAAATCACGCGTTTGTTTTGAGAATGGCCAATAAGCCATCCATCAACATTCACTTTGAAGTGTGATTTCGAATGAGTAAGTCATAATAGTGAACGGCAGAGAAAAGTTTTCTCTTTCGTATGGTGTAGAATTTAATACACTGTCTTTCATAGCTCGCTTGCAATTTCTTTCAAAACTGGAAGTTGACAGGTGGCTTATTGGCCGTTCTCAAAAAATACGCGTGAAATAAAGTATCCAAAATAAATAGTACTCGATTGCTATATATTCTAGTACTCGAAAAATCAACATTACACTGGTTTCTGTTAAAAAAAATGTTGATCCGAAAAAACCTAACCTTACCCAATTAACAGATCGGCTGAAAAGTTCGTATCGTTTCTATGAGAGGGCGCCACTAGAATTAAATCCATACCATTTTCAGTTAGTACCAACCTTCAAAAGATACGTGTATAAATTTGACAGCTGTCTGATTATTAGTTTGTGAGATATTGCATTTTGAGTGAAGCTACTTTTGTTATTGTGAAAAAAATGGAAAAAAGGAATTTCGTGTGTTGATGAAACACTACTTTTTGATGAAAAAAAGGGCCGCCGATACCAAAAAATGGCTTGATGAGTGTTATCCAGACTCTGCACCGGGCGAAGCAACAATTCGTAAGTGGTTTGCAAAATTTCGTACTGGTCATATGAGCACCGAAGACGATGAACGCAGTGGACGTCCAAATCCACAAAATGATTTTCAATGACCGTAAAGTGAAGTTGATCGAGATAGCTGACACCCTAAAGATATCAAAGGAAAGTGTTGGACATATTATTCACGAATATTTGGATATGAGAAAGCTTTGTGCAAAATGGGTGCCGCGTGAGCTCACAATCACAATGTCACAAGTCGATGAAAACCATGCTGAAATTGAACGAATTGGGCTTCGAATTGCTCCCTCATCCACCGTATTCTCCAGATTTGGCCCCCAGTGACTTTTTCCTGTTCTCAGACCTCAAGAGAATGCTCGCTGGTAAAAAATTTAGAAGCAATGAAGAGGTAATCGCTGAAACTGAGGCCTATTTTGAGGCAAAGGACAAATCATACTACAAAAATGGTATCGAAAAGTTGGAAGATCGCTATAATCGCTGTATCGCCTCTGATGGCAATTATGTTGAATAATAAAAACGAATTTTGGCCAAAAAATGTGTGTTTCTATTAAACGATACGAACTTTTCAGCCGAACTGTTACACACATTTCTGAAGATTTTCCATATTTAATCGTAGTTTACACTAAAAAAAGTAGTAGTAATCACTTTGAAATCGATTTTCTTCTACTCCGAGTGTACTTTTATTGCTGATATCTATTTGTACTATTGAATAAACGATAAAAGTGTTGCAAATCACTAGTGCCGATATGAAAATTTTCGAAAGAATCCTCCTTTTCTTGGTTCCATTTTTCATTGGCCGGTGTCGCTACCGGTAATTCAGCTTTTCGACAATGTGCCATTTGATTGTCACAAAATCAGTCAAATTTTACAATAAAAATGCTGAAAAACTTCCATGACGAGGCTTACACTGAAAAAACTGTCTTTAAAAAATTAAAATAAATTTACAAAAAGGAAAAAAAATAGTGTTTTTATTTTTATAAACTGAATTTTTATAAACTAAAAGCCATTATTATCCTACTATATAATAAATCTGAAATTGAGGGGAGATTTCATAGAACAATTTTTACCCGATTTTTGCAAGAAGTAACAGTAATGGAGAAAAAATGTTTTAGTTACAACATCTTTTCTCCTAAAACTACCCGTATTATAATGCAGGGACTGTTGGAAGGGATTATAATAACCTACCTTGGAACAAAGTTTCATTGGATTCGAAAGTGGTGTTCTTTTTTTGCAAGTAGAATTTAAATTTTGAAAAACGAATAGACAAATTTCACGCAAAATCGTATTCGAAGTTGGCAGCAAACAGACTTTATCACAAAAAGCCACTTTGCTCCAAAATTGATCTAGATTATATTTTGGTTGAAAATGTTTTTATGGAACGAAGCTCAAACCCACTACTCAACTGTTCGCATCAAAATGATACAAACAAACGTGCACGAGTTTAAAGCACAATATTCACTGCGCTTGTGCACGAACTTGAATACAATTCATCGTGTACAAGCTTAAACGTGGGAGGCGGTGTGCGCATCGTGCCCATGCAGCACCTTTAAGACTGCCTTCTAAAAGCCAGAAATGAATTCCATGTACCATTAGGACACTTTCTTTTGTTGAAATATGCAAATCCAAAACTAAATAACTCGACGTCGAGATTTTTTCAGTCGTAAGGAGTGCCCACTCGCTAAAATAAAACGGGAAACGAAATCACGTAAATAGTAAGACATTCACAAAAATTGTTTTAGTATTGCATCAGGGTGCACTATGAGCAGCAGGGTTTGGTAGATTTTTCAGATGATTTCCAAAGTTTTCCACAGATTTTTATGCAGTTCTTGCGTCACAGATGGTGAAAAGAATTTTCATTTTGAAACACAGATTTTCATATGGCAGCTCTGGTGAGCAGCGCAGATCTACGAATATCTGTCTTTTCTACGGATCTACGGAAGAGCCTCATGACAGATACGGATATTGCATTATTTTGCCAGTAATTTTCACATGTCTCATTTTTTCTTCATATATGGAAAGTAATGAAATATTGTTACATTATCCTCCCTAATTTTTGGGATAGCCAATGAGAAAATCAATCATACACCTATTTTATACTGATCACTAAGTTTTGGGAGTGCATTTATGGCTGAGATGTTAAGATGTTAAATTTATTGCGCTTTTTATACATGATTAGACTCCCGCGAAGAAAATGTTTGCACAGTCCGTTTCCCACAGTACTCACATGCAAATATGCCCAATATATGAAAATTAGTGATGCCACATATGCGGATTTATCTCTCAATTTACAGATTTCTGATTAAAGCTGCAGATATTAAAGGATTTTATTTATTATCAAATGTTAAATGGACATTATTGAAATTTACATCGTTAGAGCTTTTAAATCTCATTTTTGCTCGCTAAAAAGTGATATTTTTCCACTGTAACTGCAACAGTTTTATTGCATAAACTTTTTAAAACCTTCTTTAAAATTTAACCTGGCATCCCTGATGTAAACGACATACACTGAAAATCGTTTTTATCTATTTTTTGAGGAGAAATCATTCATTGTCGAGCTCTTCTATAAGCTACCATAAAATAGGTTGTTATCTACTTAAACTTTGACTTGATCGAAAACAATGGGTAGCGTGCATTGTTATGGCGTAATATTTTGACTAAACTTGCATTTACCTAAATTTTGAGGCCATCACTCGTTACCTAAAATTGGGGAGATGCACTTTAGTTTATTTTGAGTAGGTTTTGACCCAACATTAATAGAAATCTGTCTGAAAATTTGATAATCTTGTGAAATCTGTAAAATCTGGAAAAAGACCTGGTTTGTTAGAGTGCCTTGTCGAAATGAGAACAATCTGGCAACATTGGTAACTCTGTGCGGCACGTTCGCTGCGCGAGTTTCGCTTCAAACAAGAGTGTTGCGTCACCCAGCTGCTGGCCATTTGCAGAGCTGCTAAATTTATTTATTTATTTATTTATTTATTTATAATTATGAAATTCATCTGACAATAAAATGGTCTTAATGAATATGTATCAGTCAAGTCATAAAATTGTAGAACGTAGTATTTTCTGCGAAAATTTGTGAGTTGGTTCACAAAAATCGAAGAGATGTTCAACAGTGCCAAACGTCCTCAAACAAGATGTTATCGGTTCGTAATACCCGAACGTCGTTCGATGAAATCTCGGCTGCAGTAAACTGGTGGAGCGCAGCGATCGTTGTGAAGCACGGAAATCAAGTTGAGACAGAATCTTCGAAGAGTCGATATCACCGTTCATCAGTTTTGCCACGAAAACAGCTTGCTGAATTTTTCTGCGTCTTTCTAATGAGTCGAGTCCGATCAGTCGACAGCGATCAGGATACGGTGGAAGCTCAAGCGGATTCCTCCAAGGGAGGTTTCTTAGAGCAAGACGAACAAATCTTTTCTGTACGCGTTCAATCCGTAAATTCCAAACCAGCTGATACGGATTCCAAATTAGGCTAGCATTTTCCAGTATAGGACGAACCAAGGAGCAATATAACGCTTTCAAACAATGCGGATCTTTGAAGTCCCGCCCGATCTTCGCAATGAAACCTAATTGCCGTGTTGCCTTTGAAATTATAGTTGAACGATGTAGATTGAAGGTAAGCTTAGCATCTAACAAAACACCAAGATCATTAACATGATCAACTCTCTGGAGTTTTAGTCCATCAATTTCATAGTCGAATCGAATTGGATTCAGTATTCGGTGGAACGTTATGACCTGGCATTTTGCAATGCTGACAATAAGCCAGTTTCTATGACACCAGGCGACGAATGTATCAAGAAGATTTTGAAGCCGGATGCAGTCGTCGATAGAACGAACTTCAAGATACAATTTCAAATCATCGGCATATACTAATCTGCAACCAACACCGAGCAGCGAAACAGCATCATTGAAGAACAGCAAAAACAAAAGTGGACCCATATTACTGCCTTGAGGAACTCCAGATAGATTTGAAAACGGAGATGATACACAGGAGCCTAGCTTTATTCGCAAAACTCTACCACATAAGTAAGAGCAAAGCCATTCAATAAACTTTTGTGTTGCACCCAGCCGCGAAATCTTGCACAAAAGTATTCGGTGGTCAATTCGATCGAAAGCTGCTTTAAGGTCAGTGTATACTGCATCAACTTGTACTCTCTTTTCCAAACTCGAGATACAAGTGGAAGTGAAATCTAAGAGATTCGTGCTGACCGAACGACCTGGCATAAATCCATGCTGATCAGAAGAGATGTAATTTTTTGTACGAAGAAGTACCTCAGTGCTCACAATTATTTCAAATAGCTTAGATGCAGCAGATAAATTCGTTATGCCTCTGTAATTCCTTACGTCAATACGATCACCGCTCTTGTATACAGGAAACATAAAAGACTGCTTCCAAGTCACTGGAAAAATTCCTTGCTCAAATGATTTGTTAAATATAGTGCACAAAGGATCAGCTAAAACAGGAGCACAATGACTGTACACCACAGAAGGAATACCATCTGGTCCGGGCGAAAACGATCGTTTTAACTTTTTCGCTGCGGCAACAATCATAACGGGAGTAATCAAAAATGTGTCAATGTGCGCTATATTCTCAGGAACATCCACCGCGGCGGTCTCCGCTTCGATACCGGAGGCAGTATTTTCAGCAAACACAGAAGCAAAGAACTTTGCGAACAGATCGCATGAGTCCAAGGTTGACATGGATTCAACACCATCGAGACAAACTTTTGAAGGAATCGATGAGCACTTGCGTTTCGAGTTTACAAAAGTCCAGAAATATTTAGGATTCCGACGAAGATTAGTTTGAATCCGCATAACGTAGGCTTTGTACAACCCCGCGTTTAATTTACGATAATTTTCACTGGAACTTTTAAACATTCGCTTTGTTTCAGAGCTATGCCAGCGACGATGTCTGCGCTGCCAAATATTGCGGGTACGTTTTAATCTACGAAGCCGTACAGTGGTCCAAGGTGGGCTCATTGGCCGTTTAACGAAAGGTAAATTTGAACTCAGCCATTGAATCAATGTGTCACAGAAAAAGGATGCCATTTCATTTACGTTACCGATTTCTTGCAGTGTTCTCCAGTTAACATTTTGTAAGAATTCAAGTAAAGCAGCAAAATCTATTTTCCTATAATTTAATGTTCTGGATTCATTCACGGACTCCATGTGACAGGAGTTGCCTTCGCCGTTAGTAGGCCACGTGATAACTAAAGGCGGATGGTGCGGGTCGACGGGTAGTATTGGAGCAACACTACAATCAACAACTAATTGATGCTCCAAAGAACAAAAAACCAAATCAAGCAATCGTCCGAGATGATTTCTGTGTTGGTTAGCTTGACAAAGATTTAGGTAATCCATGCCGTCAATCAACGCCGTGCCAGCAGCGGGTAGCAACGAAGAACAAGAGGAGAGTGTTTCCTCATTCCGTTGATTCCATACAATGCGGGGCTGGTTGAAATCACCGCACACCAGAACAATATCATTAGCAGAACTTTTACTGCACAATTCCGAAACAGTTGAAATGTGCGCATCGATCACATCAACGTTTTGGCTTTTATCAGGGGGAATGTACACACCGCATAGAAGTAACTTTTTACCCCGTACTGTAGTACTCGCACACACTTGTTCAAGACAGTTTCCATTTACCGTTTCAATAATAGAGCTGGCATATTTTCGAGAAATAGCAATCAATACTCCACCAAACGATACTTTGTCGCTATTCGCTGAGCTGCGGTCGCAGCGGAAAACATTAAAGGAGTTCCCAAATAACTGCTGCGAGTTGATTCGGCTATCAAGTCCAGTCTCGGTTAGAATGATAATATCGAAGTTGCAGTCACTCGTTGCTAAGAAAATATCGTCAATTTTTGTCCTCAAGCCTCGAACATTTTGATAGTATACCCAGATGTCAGCCACATCATTCTGCAATACGGGATAAGACGAATCAGCGCTTGAAAATCTGGGAACTGACGGATACTTGCCAAGAGGAGTAGTTTGGAAGCCCCCTTCACCACACCTACCCACAGGACCGGGACGGCTGATGAACGCTGGCAGCGATGGCACGACTGGGGCAGGGGGGTCAGAGGCTTCCACAATATCATCTACGGTGCGTCCCAGTATGCTGCGTTGAATTATTGCTGAGTTATTCCTCCTTGCGAAGAAACAGGCGTTGGAGATGGATGAACAGCAGAAGGTTTCCAAAATTTTTGAGTTGATTTCTCCTCGAATTGACGGAAGTAGATTCCTTGGGGCCAAGTTGAAGGGTCCAAGGCAATAACTTGTAAGGCAGGATCGAGGCCAACTTTAAACGATACAAAGGTCATTTTGCTAACATCGCTACCTTTAGCGACCAGTTTTACGACTACTGGGTCTTCGTTCATTTCAAGATTAGCTCGTACCATAGCAGAAATCTCATCATTGGTGACGTCTGGACGTATACGTGACAAATATAGCCAAAACTTGTCAGGTGGTTGTTCACAAACTGGAACACAAACAACGTTCTCTCCAATCTGCTTCGATCCAGATTGGCATTCTGAAGCTTTTTGTTCCAAATCTGGTCCACGAGGTCTTTTGGCTGGACGGCGACCCTCGATGAATGGCCAGCGCTTATTGAACGTTGTGGGAGTCAATGGAGGTTTCGATAATGATTTAATTTCGTTTTGTAAACCATTAATTGCTTCCGTGAGCGACACCAACGGTGGATTTTCATCTGCCAATTTCGTGATAGAACGGAGATGCGAGTTTTCAAACAAATTGGCGCAATCATCACACATCCAGAATAAATTTTTTCGATGTGATGAGAAATAGCCCAAAAGAGCGCGGGATACTCCAGAGCATGCCATATGAAACATGCGTCCACAGTAGCCTCTGCACACAACGAAATCGATGCCTGCGATAATCAGACTGCACTTTGCACAATTTTTCTCCAAACTCATTGTATGTGCAGGAAAGCGCCTTTAATTATGCAGCAGGTACAGCACAGCAAGGAAACGGTTCGTCGATTGTTTATTGTTAAACTACAACGAAGGCAGCAAAAAGAATAGCCGTAGGCACGACACAAATGAACGTAAATCACCACTCGATTGGCACTTGGCGGTTAAGAATAACACTTCGTCCAGATCCGGATAGTATACTGTCATTCACTGACAAAAACACTTAGTGATAAACTATCGCGGAAACGGTTAAAAATTGCAAAAATACGGTATGTAAAAAACACAACAAGCTCAACTGAACAGTGTTCCCAAAAAAATGTCACTATGAACGAGCAACTTTGCACGACGAAGATTGGAAAGTTTATGTCACTGGACTGCTGCCAACCAGGCTCTACCAATCATCATATATTGAGTGTCTGAGAGCCGATCTGTCATAACTTAAATCCTCTTGATATTACACTCACCAGGACGCTCATTGATTGCCGATGCGATTGATATTATCTTGCGTCACTGCTTGATTACGATGTGACTAAATATTAATCAAGCAGCATAAACATTGAATTAAATTCATGTACACCAATAAACTACGAAATCCGATGACTTTTTACAAAGAACAATTAACTTTATCACTTTATGTTTATGTTAGTACTCTCATGGATTTTTTTTACTTCAACATGGAATAGGAGAATGAGAGAGAACAAAATGCGTCACCTGTCTTTGACTGAGTATACTTCTACTTGGTCATTGAACTATCGAGTAGTCACAGACAGACACTTGACCGTACCGATTACAGTTGACGCGGATTTTAATCAGTCTTTCAAGGTCATTTGACAGCTCTGGTAATTTGCAGTGAAAACTTCATACCAAACGTGCGCAAATAATAGGTGGCGCCGTCACTAACACAATCAATGACGGGGAAGCTGGCATGCAATCCAGAAATGGAAGTATTGATGTGGAACTCATACTTATAGCGGCCCTTACACGAGAATTAATAATGTCATATTTAATAATAACTAAGTAATAACATTCCAAATTTGTATGGAGAATTCATCATTACTACCCTCACACGCTCGTTAAAAATTACATTACTCTTTAGTAATGACACTTTCAATAATCGTGCTTATGGGTGTCGTTTCGCAATATGCCGCTCGAAGTCAAAGAAATTTTGTAATGAATACAATCAGTTCATTTACTTAGAATCTGCTAAGTTTATAATGAAATATTGAAGAAACTCATAAACATCAACGCACAAGCAACGATAAAATCTGTCTTTACATTGGACTGTAAAAGGGATGCCAAGCAGTGGTGATTGCCGAAAATTTGACAGAAGCTGCTATATTGCTCTCCATATTGTATACAACATTTTCAATCCGGTAGAAGATGCTATAAGAACTCGAGTCATTCAATGCATGAACCGCGAGAGAATTTTTCTACATTTCTTCGCTCCACTTTATACTCTGAGTATTTCACGGCCCTTGAAAAAAAAATACAGTCTGATAATGATCGTTGCTGTGTGGAATTTCCCAAGAGAGGATCGCAAGTTGACAATTATCGCAGAAAATCGAATCGATGGTTCAACTTGATGTTTCTCATACTAGGTTGCAATATTTCAAAACCCTTGTGTGGAGCATTCACATACATTTTCATAGACACAACTTATACAAAGGATATATGCACATAGTTAGAATAAGCGGCAATAGTAAAATGATTCTATCGCAATTATCCACAGAATCGGATCGCGAAACGAGAATAAGCGACCGTTTGTTGCTTCAGAGAGGATCCCCACAGCAGCGTGCTAACCTTTGATTCTCAGAAATGTCATCGAAAAAAATTCGTTCTCGCACTGGTGTCTATTCTATGTTAAATGAGCCATGCCGGGTGTTTGTTGTTGCGATGATATTAGTCTCTCTTTGATGGCACTGATTCAATCGTGTAAAAAGTGAAGAGCGAGCATTCTTTGATACGATAAAAGCCATCCTTGATGCCAAGTATTAAAAAAAAAATCTGTATATTTCGAAAATTAAAACTGATGAAACCTGGTGCCCTATACAGCGGAGAAAAAGAATTTCACTTAAGCAACATTGTAATTGCACGCTAACGCAATATCTTCATTAGCGGCCCTTACACGAGTCATTAAAAATTTCATTAGTAAAAAAAAATCATTTTAATGAACGTGTAGTGGTGCACTAATGACGAAATTTCTAACAAATTTGAATTACATCATTTAAATGACATCATTTAAAATGACATTTTTAATGCTCGTGTAAGGGCCGCTATTGACGTTTTAGACGAAAATTGGAAACTGCCTGCGTTCTTCGATTTTGATAATTAATCATCGTAATATTTCGTGAGACGTGTATATTTTACTGCCGAAATGTTTAGCAAATCAAAAATGAGTTTAAACGAAAGAAAATTTATGTAAGTAGATTTGCTACTGAAAATGGTTCCCGATTTAGAATGCCTACAACCGAGCAGAAGGATTATATCAGAAACTCGAAAGCCCCTACTCTGGTCTCAATCAAGTTTAAATCAGCTACTCGGGCATTCTATTGAGCATCTAAACAGGAGCATTCTTGCGAAAGGATTACTATTTCGGACACGACGGGCCTAGAAAAGAGAAATTTGTATCGATTCTCGATAAAATTCACAAGAGATGGTCTGACATAAGCCATGCAACATACCCAGGTATGGATTGGAATTTATTCCAATTTTTTCTTTTCTTTGAAGGAGCAACGATCCGTTTGGCAAACATTCATGGCACTGGGGACCGGAATTCCTGGCTATCTATTCGCTGCAGTGTTAGAATGGCTTAGAAAGGATTTACTAACCGGTTTGCTGAAGATCGAACCCCAAAAATATGTTATGACGATTATATATAAATTATGAGAAATGTTGTGTTAAAGTAGCTTGACAACGTTCGAAATTCTAAATTAAATGAAATGTTATTTTAGTGTGTAGATGTTTTGATATAAGTTGTTGTAATCGAAATCAATTTGCCATCGAAAATATTTGATTATATATGTCAATGTTCCCCATTTACTTGTCATCATTAAAGTTACCAAATTTTCGCTCTTGTTTCTCAGCAGACGCTCGTCTTCGGCTTCACCGTATCAGAGTTAAATGGGTGCGCGACAATGAACGTGATTTTCGTGTGTGTATTTGTGTGTTTTTCGCGTGTGCAGTAAACGTAGTTCAAAGTCAGTGTCAGAAAAGATTACACACATACACAGTCATAGGCTAGAAGGATACAACAACAGTGTTGATTATTAAGTCACTTACCTCCAGCAGCTCCTATAAAATTAAAAAGATTTAATGGGAAATAAATCGAAATAAAAACAGAATAGAAAAAAAAATAATAACGAAACGAATTTTTAATTTATCAAATCATAAAATCAAATCGGTAAAATACGCACAGTGACAACACAAACAAATGAACAGACAAACAAACAAACAGTGCGACCACCGTAAGTAGGTGGACAAGAAACGATAGGAAATCAGATTATTTCGTTATGAAACAGAAAATCAGAAGAAAGGAGGAAGAAAGAGAAGAAATTATTAGTTAGTATTTGAAGACATCATCAATTAGTTAGTTAGTATGAAATTTCATTAAAGTGGTTAAATGAGAATGTTAAGCTTCAATTTGAAATTTAAGATTTTGGCTGAAAATGGCATATACTCTAGCGGTTGTATGTAAGGGAAAGATGGTACCACAGGGGAAAAAGAGAACAAAGTAGCGACATACTGGAGATGAGAGCGATTTCAGTATTTGACTAGCAGAAATATTTCGCCAGATAAGAAAACCGAATTAGATTCCATATTGGGTGATATGTCACTATGTTGCGAATGGTTTTAGGTGAAGATTAAAGGTAGTGAGTAAAATAACAAACGAAACAAGCGTTTTGCTGTGGCTTGGTGAGTTTCTGTTTGATGTTCGATGTCAATTTCTAAATTCTAGATTTAGTAGTGTGAGTAATGTTGGTAGCTGTGAAAATCTAAATTGCTTTGTATGAAGTAAACCTAGCTCAACGGTTTAGCAGACTATATTTGTTCTAATGTGAAAAGTATGCTTGAGTTCAGTTGATGAATTTATGTTTCTAGTGTTGTAAATGAGTAAGAAAAACTGAAACTGCGAAATAGTAACTGCAAACCAGAATGAAGTTGAATTTCTTACCTGCCCGAAGATCACTCAATTGAAAGCGTGCAAAATAATTTCTACTACACAGAATATTTCATGAAAAAGTTGCAGATAAATAGAAATAAGATAACTATTCAAATTAATCAATTTGATTTATTTTTTGTCGCTTTAATGCTATTCAAAAAGATCTAACTCGTTTCCGGCAAAGAATTTTGTGTAGCGGCAATAAATGATTCTGTTCCATCCGCATTCTTGTCTTATAAGACCGGCAGAATCGTTTGGAATCACCTTTTCTGTTTTGATTTTTTCTCTCCATTCGAAGTCTTCATGAAGAGCGATTACAGTGATTCTGTACTATCAAGCAGGAAGCACACACCATCATCTCGCAAAATTAAAAATACACATATCATCACCTCTTAATTCTATTGTTTCCAGAGTGAAAATTTGGACGAAATACAATTTCGTTCAGCAACTGTTTTGCTTGATTTGATTTATATCGAAACTGTTATGTTGGAATTTGATAATTTAATAATAATAATACAAGAAGGAGGATAGTTTTTTTTCCGATCTATGTTCGCAAATGTACGATAGATAACATCTATAATGAAAAAAAAATTGAAGCCAAATGGAAGAAGAGTAGAAAATGTTCAGCAAAAGAATGACACAACTAACATTGAGTTATTTTGGCAGCTGTCGGAATCCAGTCAGGCTTCTGTCGGCTGCCAGAATTCTTCACAAAAGGTTCTTCTCAAATGGCAAAGATACACGTCGTCAAGATATTGTCCTAAATAAGGTATTTTTCGCCTAAAAGAGTTGTTGCGTACAGAAATTTAAAATTCAATAAAAGAAAACTATGCTGTTTCCATACGGTACCGTATGAAAAGATACTCAACGATTGAGTTATTTCGATTCAGTTTGAGGTTGAATATTGTTTCGGTTAAGTACCGTATTGTTTTCATGTACACAAAATAACAAACCACCTATTATTTGATTTTGTACTTAATTTTTAATTGTTTTGAATCTTTCATTTTATTTGTTTTCTTCATTGTTTTCAAAAGACAAAGAGCAAATCCTTCCAACAGCGAGAATTTCGTTCAATAAGCGAAAATTAAGCATACCGCATTGAGCCTGAAATTGAGTCAAAATGACTGAACCGTGAAATACTAATAAGCAGATATAACTCACTTTTCCGTATATTCTTGCAAGTGCCTTAAGGAAATTACGTAGAAGCACTTTACCTCAAATTACGTTATTGAACGGAACCCCGAAGTTGTATGGAAAGTACTATAAATTAGGTAGTTTCGAGGTTTCGTGTAGAATGTGGCTTACACTCTTACCAGCCGCTACCTAATTTTGGATCAAAATCTACCCAAAATCAACTAAAGGGCATCTCCCCAATTTTGGGTAATGGGTGATGACCTCAAAATTTAGGTAAATGTAAGTTTAGTACAAGTGTTATGCCATAACAAAGAACGCTACCCATTTTTACCGTTCAACTCAAAGTTTGAGTAGACAATGACCCTATTTTGAGTAGCTTATAGAAGAGCTCGACAATGAGGGATTTCTCCTCAAAAAATAGGTAGAAATGATTTTCAGTGTACACTCTTATTTCCCGCCAATCAGTTGAGCAAAATTGTGTTGTACTCGTATTTAGATAGTACCCTATTAATTTGATTGATAAGATGTTTCACGAAAGTGTCACTGATTTTAAGTGACAACCGTTGCCGAAAATTGTAGACCCCAAATTGAGTAGATTTTATTCAATTTTGGGAAAACTTAATCGACACAAAAAATGAGTAGTTACGAATAGAAAATTTGGTCGTGGTAAGACGAATTGAACCTTAAGGCAGTGATGTTTCTGTCATATATCAAAAGTATTTTTTTTCTTCATCTAAAAAATAAAGTACTCATTAGAAGACAAACACGAGAAATGGTCCTAAGTACAAATGAGATTTTTTCTTTATTTACTTTCTCTTTCGATTATTACGGTCCTATCGGCAATAACTCTCTCTAACTCTTTACATAGAATAACGACTAAACTCATCGACTTTCGATCTGTAGTTAAGAAATTGTTTCTATAATACAGGAATATGCCGTAATAATTGAAAGAGTAAGTAACCAAAGAGAATCTGTCGTTTGCACTTGGGACCTTTTCTAATGTTCATCGAGATTTATCAAGTTTAACGTTCATATCAATATACCACGGGGAACGATAGATGATTAAAATAGCGCAAATGCTGGAAAATGCTAAGTTCTTTATAGAAGAAAGCCAGAAAATGCTAATCTTTTCTAATATGTGACATTGTTCTGTCAGCAGAGCCGCTCTGAATATGAAAAAAGGGGGTGGATAATGTCAGAGACATAGCTGGAAGACGTGAATACGAATAAAACTTTGCACTTCTGAACATCTAAACCCGCTCTCATAAGTTGGTATATTGTGTGAATTGTGCAAAGTTTCATTTCTTAACTACACACTTAAAAATTTTTACATGTTATTACATGCACATAAATGGAGCGTCGAAGCTCACGCAAATTTACGTGGAAGAACATTTAATATTGTGTCTAAAACTCCATACATGAAATTCATTGAAATAAAAAAAAGAATACTGAGAGCAACCGTCGCGACTTGAACCGAGAATCATTGGATCTCAAGTACGTCTGTTAATCGACCGAGCCACAGAAGCATGCATCTGCTTGGCTGGTAAAAGGTGCAATTGAATTCATACAGTCGCACCTGCTAGCAGAACGCAAGTTACAGTCGAAACCAGTAAAATTCAAGCTCATCTATCATTAAGTCATTACAAATAAAAATTTCCGTCATTTGACAAATTAGGTCTTTATGAATTACATCGTATGAGGGATTAAGTCACCTGTAAAATAAATTTTTTTTAGTGTAGCAGAATTGTAACGCGACAACTAACTAACTAACTAACTGAAATGACGAATTCACGACACACTTATTTTAATCCACTAATTAAAAGCAAAGCCTTGGCATTACATTGCTTTTGTGGAATTCGGCATTTCTGACTTCGCAGCCGAAACATAGCGTACAGAATTATTGAATGGCTAATACTACGATCCTACTGACACTAAGAATCCTTTCAGGTCAGGGCTCGAACATACGACAAATGTCTTGTAAGATTAGCACCCTATGCTCTGAATCGCCTTTCCAGGTTGACACAAATTAATAAGACAGGAGTAAAAAATTGTTTGCCTGCAGAAGTACACACGGTATGAGTTATAATAATTTCAAGAGAAGAAAACATCAAAAATTTCTTTAATTTACTGATTATAAAAGTCAACTGTGCAGTCTAGAATGAATGAAACGATTTTTACACCTAGTTGGTAACCTCAAAAAAGCAATGACTCACTGCATAAAAATCGTCGTCCGAGTACGAGAAAGACAAATAAGCGTCATGAGTTTTTCTTTGTAATACTCTTTGAAACCAATCATTTTAGAAAGCTATAATTTTGAGTTATTTGTGGTTATTTCATACTACTGCCAATTTTACCATAAATTGCTGATCACATTTCCGATGGCATGGAGAAAAAATTATGTTGTTGGGTTAAGTAGAATAATAGGTATTCACGATTAAGTTCTAACCATTCTTGTACTGCGTAAATTTTGAAAAGACGCCCCATAGTAAAGTAAGTCGTATTCACGACAAAAACATTTGTTTTTGTATGCGTACAATTGTTTCAAACATTGTGAAATTTCTGTTTTCCGGCATGCAGACTTTATCAAAATTTGTACCATACTTTGAAATTCTCTCCAACGTTACGACCATTTATTATTCCTGAAGAAGACCACTGAAATTGGTTGAAACGTAGAAAAATTTGAAAATATGTTCCTAATTTATTTGGTGTCTCCATGCATGCCGAAAGAGAAGAATCACATTATAAGAAAATACATGATTAAAGTGAAATGTAGTGTCATAAAATGTGCGCAAAATTTTATACGCTTCAGTTGAACGAACCGTCGCACAAAGCGTACCAAGAAAAACGGACACATAGAAACAAGAACTTTTTTCAATGATTGAGCGCAGTGGGCTTAGCTCTCGTTATATTGGCTTGTAAAAAAGACTGGACGTAATGGATTTTTGAATTCTTTACACTTTGAATATATGCTAATTCAATCATTATTGTTTGTTATTACTCCTACACTAGAGCTATAAATCATGAGTAATTATGAATGACTAACATGAGGTCATATGCATATGTATTGACTAACTTGCTAATTATGTATATGCCTAAGTTTAGTAGCAAGCATGGATTCTCCTTCAAAAGAACGATTGAAGACAAGAGAACATTCAAGTATTTTCGATATCTTTGCCAGTCGTTCACCAGGCCCTTCCCGCCGATGAGATAGAATTTACCTAAAAGTATTCACCATTAACTTTTTTTCGGAAGCGACTTTCGGAATTATATAGCATGATAAGTCTAGAAATGTCTGTTTCAACGAAAACGAACCGAAGACCAAACAGCCTCTGGCGTCCGGTGCCAGAAATCATCAATAGTTTAATAATTTCTTAGATTACATTATTGGTATACATTCCAATTATAGCTAATAGTTCATCATACCATGCAGTTAAAATTATTTAGTGAATCTTTTCTCAAGCACATATTTGGAGCACGAAATTGAATATAAAGTTATTTCGTAGTTTCTTATTATTCAATCGGTTTTGAAAGCAAGATCAAGCGTTGATTCATTGATTTCATAATAATTGAAAAACCAATGAATTTCAATAAGTTTTCCATGCTGACTGGCTCGAAGCTGACCCTCAATGTTTATCACTTTGTTTGTATATTAGGTTAATGAACGATAATACTTGGCTTGTATTCATTTCATTCAGTAGCTTGTCAATGTTGAAGTTTTAGTTTTGCTATAAAAATTGCTACAATCTAAAATAATACCTGTTTTACGATATTACACAGCCAAGCATTATTGCTTCAGCAACATCAATGCATTGAACTCAACAGAGTTGGACATTATTAGCATTATAAATGACAGCTACTTAGAAAATAAACGATTTCTTACAATACCCATTTTATTGGATTCAACTCGTTTTTATTTCAACACAAAACACAATACTGCATAATTGCGTCATTATTTGATATGTAATTTTTGCTCACGATATAATGCCACCGTGCCCACCGTGCATTTCTCACACCACCTCAATACGAAATAGCAGCGCGCAAGCAATAAAAATAAATGCAGAAAAGTTTATGTAAACTTTTTCAATTTTCGGTTGTTTTAGCTAAAATTTTATAATTTTGAGTTGCATTTTCAGATTCTTTATGAAATTCTGCTACAAACACTACTTTTCAGTTCTAAAATCATCCCCGTGGGACGGAACAGTGACCGTTTATACATTTCAAAAACCAATTACGGCTCGGCAAAGCAAAATTTCAAAATTCTAAGAATACTTAGTTATGATAAATTTGATTTTGAAAACTTAAGTGTTTTTGGTTTTTCGAAAATCGGTCTAGTTTTCGAATAATTGATCAAAAACGCGTTTGTCGCATTCCGCTACATTTTACCTTGATTGGAATAATAGATATGTTGGTCAATTAAAAGAGTATCAGTCAGGTCGATTCAAGTGGAAAAATTCGGTTGAAAGGTACTGGTATGGCAAGCAATATGTTCCTGTGGTTTGAAGATAACTAGTTTTAACCCTACCGGAACTATAAATGCAGAAATCTATCGATCCGAGTGTCTCTGGAAGAGATTGCTGCCTTTATATAAGAAGTATAGTACACCTCCACTGTTTTGGCCGGATTTAGCGTCGGCTCACTGTGCCAAAACCACTGTCAATTGGCTTGTGGAAAAGGGTATAAATTTCACAGAGAAAAATATTAATCCACCAAATTGCCCTCAGCTTCGACCCATCGAACGTTACTGAGGGTAATCGTGAAGAGGGTCTTAAAGAAGACTGATAAGGCAGCTGTGAACATGCAGGAGTTAAAAAAAAAAATTTGGGCTCAAGCGTCCAAAAAATGTGATGCAACAGTTATTCGGAACTTGATGAAGAGCGTTCGATCAAAAATTCGAAAATTCGTGGAATCGAGAAGGAATAACTGAAATTTCATCCGGTTTTCATTATGCTCAAGTTGAACCTCGTACAATAATGGATCAATTTTTAATTTGAATGAAATATCCTTTTTAACATCATTTGAAAGAATAATTTGTGGATAGCTTATTTTCGATACACTCCTTATCTCTAGGAAATTTAAATGAAAAATTAAAAAAGTAGACTTAACAGAATGAATAATTTACAGTATCGTTTAGTCCAACACTGATCGTTTGCTTTTGTAATCGGTTATAACTAATTCAACTGAACGATTAACATGTTATTTAACAAAGAGATGTGTTTGCAATGTTCCACAAAAGATGGAGCCATGTTGATGGCCTGGCAATCTTAACGGAAACATCTATTCAAGCCCAAGGAGCTGGTTAAATGGGTTAAATCGAAGCCATTGTAAAATATTAACGAAGCATGCATTTGGTGGAGTCGGGACCCAAGCGAACAGAAGTTCCAAAATTACTTATAATATCCACTTTCTTGCTGTTTAAAAGTACACGCGGTACATTTGAAAACTTGAAAGTACGTAACAAGTTCTGCGTGAACTTTCTCGCTGCATAGAAGCTGAACAATGTATTCTAGAAGCAGCTTTGAAGTTTGTTCGGTTGCGTCGCGCGAACCTTCAAGTGTGGATAATAACTTGAAAAATTGGCTGCTTAGAATGCTATTGATAAACTTTGAAAGCTGCTTAATCCAAAACAGTTCCTTTCATTCCAACTTTTGGTTAGTAGGAGAGTGAGCCATGCATTGTGAACTACTTCCCATGAGTCAGGACCATGAGTTTGGAGTGTATCACCAGACCCTGTCAGCTTGGAGTATCATTGCATTAAAGTGAGAGGCGGCAGAAAGTGGTTCTATTTACGGTCTGGATTCTATTTACTTCGATTTATCGAAAAAGTTTGACAGATCTCGATACCGCCAAGTTGTTGATAAATTGAAAAGACTGCGTTTCCAAATTGGCTATAAAAATGGATTTGAGCATACTTCACTGAACGCAACGCATTTATACGCATTGGCATTATTATAACGTCATCGTTCGAAATATTTTGGAATGTCAACCAAGGAAGCCATTTATCAACAACCTCTGCAACTTGTAAAAATTCTCCGGCAGCATAATTTTCAACTTTGAAAACATTGTAAATATTGTATGGAAAGCCACATAAAACCCTACAGTAAAATAACATAGGGCTGGAAGGCTGGTGATAAATCAGTCCTATAAATATGCTTGTCACAACCAAATTTGGCTATTTCTTCCCCACCGCTGGTTGAGTTTTGCGAAGACAAATGACAACTATGAAGCAAGATAAATATATCATGCCGGTAGTTTGCATCTGATATCGAGAACTTATAATAGATATCTTCTCTTCTTCGCACAAACAATTTTCCCTCCACCGAAGCTTGACGGTCACAGTTTCCGGTCGAGGCGGTGGTGGAACCAAACGGCGCTATTATCATCTCACAGTCGGAGCAGCACAATAAGTCAGCACAGTTCCCGGAAGATGCAAGTAATGCGAAAGCATCCCGTCGTTGCATATGATGTGTAGATGACGCTGACGCTGGTGATGAAAGCCGTGCCGGTTCCGTCCATGCTTTCGTCATGTTACGGTGCAAAATAAATGGCAGGGAAAATTTATAGATGTTTTACCATGCATATTGAGAATCCTGCTGCTTACATACCGTAAACGACAACTAGCTCGGTTGTGAAATCACACGTGCATGTAGAGTCGTCCAGTAAAGTGTTATGCCCGTGTCTCGGATTATCCTTTTCGTGAATAAAGAATGAAGGAAAAAATAAACTCATAATATAGTTGTATGATAGTTCACTGTTCCCGAAGTAAGCGTAAGTATGAGAGTTTACGCGAATAGACGAGTGTCAATGTTTGGCAGAACCGAGACGAAGCGTGTCGGACAACTTTACCCCAACTCCTTCTGTGGAATGGTTCCATTAATTAAATCCAGATGTCACGCTTATTAATTTTTACTTCTTCCTCAGCAGAGGCCATGAACTTCCGGACCAGTTTCACTCGTTAGAACCTTCTCTGAGTGCCAGTAAAGATACTTGTGCCAGCGTAAACACGACCATTAAGCTTTCATCTAACCGTCGAGTTGCTTTGTACGATGCCTACCTTTAAGGCGCTTATAAATGATTTTTATGAAGTAGACTTACGGCACGCATGTAGCGTTTTGCTACGAAGAGTTCGCTACCGTTGTTTTGGTGGGAGTTTTTTTTTCCAAAAGTCATCGGAAACTTTTCAGCTTGTTCTACTCGAACAGCAATAATACAGCGAACAATGCTATACGCTAGCATAACCGTGCAGGTAGGCTGGTTAATACCGATCTCCATAACCATTCACGTGAATGTTTATGAATGGGCACAGTTTCTAGGCGGAGAATGGTGCAGCGTAAAAAAAGATTTTACAGCAACCATTATAGTGTACTGACAGCTGCTTCCATCTGTGAGCAAAAGCGGGAGGAAAATGATTCATGCTCGACTCGGTATTTTGGTTCTGGAATGCCTCTCGTCTCTCCTGTCGGATGCGTCTATGGACGGCTGTTGCAACGTAATAACTTTAAAATTTAGAAAATGTAATTAACGTCGAGCAGGATGTTCGCATCTCGGCAAAAGTGGCAGCAACGGCAGCACAGTTTGCACGTGTGATACTGTGACGTGACACATTTCATTTGTCTCTTCTGGGAACATGTGTCCGTTTATGTGAAGCTGTCTCGCTACTTGACTGACGGGATGTTAGTTTGATGAACGCGTTGATGCATTCGTATAGTTGGTACATTTTTTCCAGTTAAATTTGAGTTGGGATGCCTGAACGTGCTCATTAATGATCGTGTAGTTTGGATTTTATTCAACTATATTCGAACGTGTGCATCACACTGTTGTCATATTTTTCATAAAGTAGAGTGTTTAATCTTTTTGCTCCTACACTTTAAGAAAGAATAAATATCCCGCATGACGTAATTCATGCATAACGTATTTTTCTTTAAATGTAAAATTTAATTTTTGTTCTGTTTAGATGCCAAATTCAACAATTTTACATGTTACGGTTTTTAAATTATAGTAAATTACGAGGTTTTTTTTATTCGCACCTACCGAGACGAAAACATCCATGACTTTTTCGTATTGGGCTATAAACAGGACGCCAGGTCATTTTTTCTGAAATCTGTGATCGAGCCAAAAAACTGCAAAATCTGTGCATGTTTTCCGTAACATATAGCTAATCGGAATCATTTTGGTGAGCAAAAAAAAGCTCTGTCGGATTTTTATTTCCTTTCAGTTTTCCCTAGCAAATTGTAAACTTTTTGATGCTCAGAAATTTGTGAAAATCTGTGTCATTTTTGAAATCTATGCAGACAATTGAAAATCTGTGAAAAACAGATTAATCTGTGAAACACAGATTAATCTGTGAACCTGGCATCCCTGGTTGGAAATCGAACTGCAGGGTTGGCTGTGAGCACGACGTACACTCAAAAAAAATCCACACGTTAACCTTATGTGAAAAAACACGTAGATTCCAAAAATGGCTTTGTCATCGGAGTTTACGTGATCTCCTTAACAACCATCGGATCATGATTGAATATGAAATGAACCATATGTCAGAATTATTGCTGTTGTCACATATATTTTATGTGTCACGTACTTACTTGAATTCATTTTGTCATGTTCATTTCGTGCTCGCGATATGGCGTCAGTTGAAAAGCCTAGAACAAACAACATAGGCCAAATCCCTTTTGACCCTTATACGGTATTTATCACAGTGATTTTAGGGTAAATAATTGCTCATTGATTATATCGGCAGTTATGAAGTCCAGCTAATTTTTATTATACTTTCAGATCTAATATTAGTACCAAGCAGGAGTATAATTTATAAGCAAATGTACCATTCATTGAGTTTACTAAATGGCTCTGCGAACCCAATCCTCAACAACTTATTTGCATAAGCAAAGGCAAATCCTCTAGATTGTGTTCCAGCACATTAATCACATCTTGAACTACTAGTTCCAGCTGAATGCATTCCTTAAAGGGAACAATGTTTGCTTCAGTTTAGCTGCTCCGGAGAAAGGATTTAGAACAATGCATTCTATATTTTTGATATTTTTCGAAAGTGATTCAACAGAAACGAATTTAAAAGTAAAATTTTCAGAATATCTGCGTGCGAACAAAATTTATCGCAATGTTATGTCCAGCAGACTATGTGATCTACAAGTTTTTAATACCAATATACATTATTAAGATTCAATATAGAACTTTATAGTAACAATTACATGAAAATAATGTCACTATTAAGTAAAATTCTGGTAAAATGTAAGTTCAGATGAAATAAATTTTACAGTACAATTTAAATGAACTTTGTATAAATTTCACAAAGTTATTCTATGGAATCTACGAAAAAAGTGACGTAGATATTACGTGATACAAATGTGGACTAAGAGTTCATGAGTTCATTCTGTGCTATCTATACTTCACATAAGTATTACAAGAAAAGTTCTATGGATAATAATCACATACGTTTTCACGTAGCATTGAAGTGATGATTTTTCTGAGTGTATAAATGTGCTGGTGCCGAGACAAGCCGTATTTTGATTGATTGTGTCGGTATCATACCTATGAAAATAAAGGACTATTCACACATATCCGGTGCGGTTCAGTGCCGGCACGATACCGTGCACGGATACTGATATTATTTCATTCGTTTTCTATGCGCGCATTCACATCTATCAGGCACCGTGCCTTTTCAGTACAGCTCGCCGTCAGTGTAGCGTCCGTCCGGCAAATACAAATTCGTCGTCACCGATATTTTTTATTTTCACTGAAGTCGATATGTCATTGCATTGGCTGTGCCGGAACTAAAACAGCACGGAAACGGAACGGAAGGGTTCCGATAAAAAAAGAACACTGACGGCGCACTGAAGGCACTTTCACTGAACCGTCACGGAACTGAAATGTGTGAATAGTCCTTAAGTCTGGCGGCCGAGGACGCTGCACGCTTAAAAATAGTTACTCAAAAAAGAGTAAGATCTCACTCATCTACAGAAAAAGTGGAACAACTCTAATTTAGAGTAACTGCGAAGTTACTCAAATTTGAGTTCTTCCACTGGAAACGATATGTGGGTAAAATCTACTCATTTACTGAGTAATACTTTATTTGTACATGTACCAAAAATAGAGTAACTATCAATCAAATTTTGAGTGAAATTTATTTCACATATACCAAATTTGCAAAAAAATTGCTCCTTTTCTGAGTGTATTGTATTAAAATATTAGGTAATTGAACTCAATACTATATCAAGTGGTGGTTGCTTGGAGTAGTGTGTCGATCGCAAATTAACATACATGTCAGTTATGCTCGGGCACCAATCATACACTTATTCCTCATAAATAACATTTGAGCATATTCGGTTCCATTCTAAAGCACAACATGGAGTTTATCATTCCGGTTTTTGCAGACACAACATCGTTTGTGTTGAGCGTCTCACCCTCGAAATAGGCGATCTCACTAACAAAATATACAACCTGTTGCTACAAATGGTTATTACAACTTTTAGACTGATCTTGCGAATAGTAACAAAAAAACGAGTTATTGCGGTAAACTCAAATTTAGAGTAGGAGTTACTCAATATCATTGATGATAACTGCTCAATTTTTGACGTTTCCATGTATCATTTGAAAATAAGTAACTAGTACTCAAACTCAGAGTAACTTTTTCTAAGCGTGTGCTTTGTTAACATCGGAACAAAACATGACTCGGAATTTTATTGCAAAACTACTGTTTGTTTGTGTTTTCGTATGTAGTAGAAAGAAGATTGAATTTACAAGTGATGAAGTATTTTCGTTATGATAACAATGAAATTGAACCTTTGCGCTCAGTAATTGCCACTGGAAATGATTCGATGTTTACGTTTTTCTTATATCCTCGTGTTTTTCTACAATAAAATGACAACCGCACTCAAAGCAAAGCCTTGATATTATCTTCAGCGGTCTTTACACGAGAATTATTTTTGTCATTTTTTATGATGACTATGTAATGATATTTCAAATTTGCATAGAAAACTCGTTATTACTGTACCATACACGTTCATTAAAATGGTATTATATTTTAGTAATGACACTTTTAATGATCGTGTAAGGTTCGCTTTCCTTTTGTGAATTTTGACGTTGCATTTTGCTTCGCAGCTGATTTCAGAACCATTACGTGGCTGCTCCTACCACACTTACACATCCTATCACCAGTAGGGGGGGAGTGTTCGGTTATCGGCACCCTTTTATTTTAAGATCATAAATTCTGACTTAGTGCACATTACATCTATACATCAATGGAAAGCTTAATTTGGCCGGTCTTAAACGTTTTTTCTTAACCGCCGCATCTGCTGTATGAACAGCTAGATGTTTGGTCAAAACTTTGGCTTGCTTTGTCTCGACAGCAGCCTGCATATCACTAACAATTTTTCACGATTTGTCGAAAAAATGGGGTGCCGTTAACCGAAATCGGTAGACATTTGGAACATGACAAAACAAATCTTTGGTTACGAAAATTCAATAGCATCTGGTATCAAATCAAATGTTCTTGTACTATTTCCGCATGTTCCTGTACCTTCTGCATTTGTTTTCGCAATTTCTGTATCTGTTTCTATACTTTCTGTGCTTGATGCTGTGCTTTCCATACATTTTCCTTTCTTGTTCCAATAATTTTTCTTCTTCTGTTAGTATTTTCTGCTCCTGTTCTTGTACTTTCGGCCCTCGTTGAATACTTGATTCAATGGCTAGTTGACTTTACTAGGAAAGTTTGAGTAGATTCTGTTTCGACGCAGAGAAACATCTACAATAATATCCATATTGAGAGTTCTTGTTCAATGATGAAATTTACTGCACCGTTATTGTATTGTAACAATAATGCTCCGAGAATGAACTGGAATGAAAGTCAACTTAGCAAAAAACCGCCTTATCTTTCGAAAAAACACTAGTTGAAATTGTTCAACATGTTTTTTGAGCAAAATATTGTTCCCCTTGATTAGAGGCAAGTGACAGCTATCGCCTTTCAAGAGTCAACTACTAATCATAACTTAAATAGACCCATTGCAATGTCTCCACACTCTGGTCGAGATAAACGGTTTGCTATCAGATTCTCAGTTTGACTTCAATAATAGTGAAGTGACGAATTATCATCTTGCACTAGTGTATTCCACACTCAACACATACTTTGTTCAGTTCAAATATTTCTTTCAATGGACTAACAGAGGGCCTATTAAATGAGCTCCTAGTGAACATTCAGTTGGTTCAAGATAATAATTGTTTCAATATAATATTGTTGTCAGTTGTTAAAATAAACAATTGTGACAGTTGTCAAGGTTGGAAAGTCCATACAATTGCTATTTTAACTATTTAAACCTAGAGGGCGGTTTTTTATTTGTATACATAGTATTAATTATTCCGGCTCGTTATACGCGTAGCTCGGATTAGATATCGTTTTTGACTTCATGTTATTTAGAAACCAAATTTGAAACAATCCACATGTTTAAAAAAAGTTGAGAAACAAATTAAAAAAAAAATTATTCTCAACGCTTCAGTAAGCGGTAAATGTTTTCTAATACATTTCCAATAAAATGAATGCCAGATTGGAAAAGCTAAATTACTTGTGGAAGTACATTATCATCTTTCAGCGTCAAGTTTTTTACCTACCTCCCCCCCCCCCCCCCCTCCCTTTACATAATTCAATAACACCTGACTATTGGGTAAAACAGTGAAACTTCCGATTTCGATGTAACGGAAAACTTTCGCGTGATACTAGAGAAAGTTCTCCGACGTCTATTTCAAGGCCCTGATTAAATCCGACCGGCAGCCGCCGTTTACAGTGTCATTAAATATGCAGCACCGTTCCTCATACAAGTCGTTTTGATTGGTCGTTCCCAACACAGTATTCTATCCAACAACTCCCGGTGACTAAGTCTTGTCTGCCGCCATGCCTTTTCGAGGGAACCTCTCACGCTAAAAGCAAAAATTACACGAGTAACACATCGTCAACACACTCCCGTCCCGGGCGCCATTTTCCTAGAAGTCGAATCGAGAACCGTTCACCCATAATTCAAACCCGTATCCTGCCCTCACCTGCCGGGGCTCGCACGACGCAACTCCTCTGCCATTAGACTTGTAACTTTTGCGAAAGCAATTTAAGTTTCCCGCACAATGAATGAATGGCAGCTGCTTCTACTCCCCCTATCCCAGCAACGATCGCGCGCGCGAATGTCGTCCTGCCACCACCGAAGCAGCAGTGTCTCATTCTCTATCTAAATGCTGTATGGTGGTAGAATGACAAACGCGAACGCCCGCGCCGGAAAAGCAAACCATCATCCCCCACCCCCGCACACACAGGATCACCACAGCTACACCTTTGGATATAGGAGAAGCGATCCAACGAAATGCATCACTCAAACTCTTATGTCATCTTTGGTTCCTTTTCCAATATGTGAACATTTCCCGTGAACAAATGAAGAAACTTTGGTTGACTGCCGGAACGGAAGGCGATTAGAGCCCGCTGGCTGCAGACGAACGATTCATCGAAAATCTCGCATTGCGTGGAAGCGACGCAGAGAATTGATAGCGGGATGATGATGTGAATGTAAACTAAAAGCTTTCCGATGTTTGAACTTGCTTGTGTTAATGATGCAGTTTGATGCATTGTGTCTTTTTCTACGCTTGCATTGTTGGAATCCCAGGAGGTTGTAGAATCAATTATTTCCTGCATCTACCGGAAGTTGGGGTTCTCACTAGTTGATAAACTTCTCTGGTTAAGCGTAAGGACATCGGTTCGCAGGCCACAGTTGTCATTGTCAGTGCACGCGAGTAAATTTCATATTGATTATTCAAATGCAGAAAGTTTTCGAAACGGACCTGTGCTTACTCGGTACAGTTGTTTAAATGAATTTTTATTAGTGTAATTGGATTCTCTTTGCTCAAGACGGGCAAAAAATATTACTTCAGTTTTGTGATGCTGACAACGATCTGTTTGTTGTTAGTTTCGTTGTGTCTGGTGGTTTACGGAGTGGATGGGAAAATCAAGTGAATAAGTGATTCATTACTAGAAACAAAGAAACAAAGAAACAAAGAAACAAAGAAACAAAGAAACAAAGAAACAAAGAAACAAAGAAACAAAGAAACAAAGAAACAAAGAAACAAAGAAACAAAGAAACAAAGAAACAAAGAAACAAAGAAACAAAGAAACAAAGAAACAAAGAAACAAAGAAACAAAGAAACAAAGAAACAAAGAAACAAAGAAACAAAGAAACAAAGAAACAAAGAAACAAAGAAACAAAGAAACAAAGAAACAAAGAAACAAAGAAACAAAGAAACAAAGAAACAAAGAAACAAAGAAACAAAGAAACAAAGAAACAAAGAAACAAAGAAACAAAGAAACAAAGAAACAAAGAAACAAAGAAACAAAGAAACAAAGAAACAAAGAAACAAAGAAACAAAGAAACAAAGAAACAAAGAAACAAAGAAACAAAGAAACAAAGAAACAAAGAAACAAAGAAACAAAGAAACAAAGAAACAAAGAAACAAAGAAACAAAGAAACAAAGAAACAAAGAAACAAAGAAACAAAGAAACAAAGAAACAAAGAAACAAAGAAACAAAGAAACAAAGAAACAAAGAAACAAAGAAACAAAGAAACAAAGAAACAAAGAAACAAAGAAACAAAGAAACAAAGAAACAAAGAAACAAAGAAACAAAGAAACAAAGAAACAAAGAAACAAAGAAACAAAGAAACAAAGAAACAAAGAAACAAAGAAACAAAGAAACAAAGAAACAAAGAAACAAAGAAACAAAGAAACAAAGAAACAAAGAAACAAAGAAACAAAGAAACAAAGAAACAAAGAAACAAAGAAACAAAGAAACAAAGAAACAAAGAAACAAAGAAACTAAACCTAGTTAACAAGTTAACCTAGTTAACAAGTTAACCTAGTTAGCAAGCTAACCTAGTTAGCAAGTTAACCTAGTTAGCAAGTTAACCTAGTTAGCAAGTTAACCTAGTTAGCAAGTTAACCTAGTTAGGAAGTTAACCTAGTTACCAAGTTAACCTAGTTAGCAAGTTAACCTAGTTAGCAAGTTAACCTAGTTAACAAGTTAACCTAGTTAACCTAGTTAACATGTTAACTTAGTTAACATGTTAGCAAGAAAACAAGAAAACAAGAAAACAAGAAAACAAGAAAACAAGGAAACAAGAAAACAAGAAAACAAGAAAACAAGAAAACAAGAAAACAAGAAAACAAGAAAACAAGAAAACAAGAAAACAAGAAAACAAGAAAACAAGAAAACAAGAAAACAAGAAAACAAGAAAACAAGAAAACAAGAAAACAAGAAAACAAGAAAACAAGAAAACAAGAAAACAAGAAAACAAGAAAACAAGAAAACAAGAAAACAAGAAAACAAGAAAACAAGAAAACAAGAAAACAAGAAAACAAGAAAACAAGAAAACAAGAAAACAAGAAAACAAGAAAACAAGAAAACAAGAAAACAAGAAAACAAGAAAACAAGAAAACAAGAAAACAAGAAAACAAGAAAACAAGAAAACAAGAAAACAAGAAAACAAGAAAACAAGAAAACAAGAAAACAAGAAAACAAGAAAACAAGAAAACAAGAAAACAAGAAAACAAGAAAACAAGAAAACAAGAAAACAAGAAAACAAGAAAACAAGAAAACAAGAAAACAAGAAAACAAGAAAACAAGAAAACAAGAAAACAAGAAAACAAGAAAACAAGAAAACAAGAAAACAAGAAAACAAGAAAACAAGAAAACAAGAAAACAAGAAAACAAGAAAACAAGAAAACAAGAAAACAAGAAAACAAGAAAACAAGAAAACAAGAAAACAAGAAAACAAGAAAACAAGAAAACAAGAAAACAAGAAAACAAGAAAACAAGAAAACAAGAAAACAAGAAAACAAGAAAACAAGAAAACAAGAAAACAAGAAAACAAGAAAACAAGAAAACAAGAAAACAAGAAAACAAGAAAACAAGAAAACAAGAAAACAAGAAAACAAGAAAACAAGAAAACAAGAAAACAAGAAAACAAGAAAACAAGAAAACAAGAAAACAAGAAAACAAGAAAACAAGAAAACAAGAAAACAAGAAAACAAGAAAACAAGAAAACAAGAAAACAAGAAAACAAGAAAACAAGAAAACAAGAAAACAAGAAAACAAGAAAACAAGAAAACAAGAAAACAAGAAAACAAGAAAACAAGAAAACAAGAAAACAAGAAAACAAGAAAACAAGAAAACAAGAAAACAAGAAAACAAGAAAACAAGAAAACAAGAAAACATGAAAACAAGAAAACAGAAAAACAAGAAAACAAGAAAACAAGAAAACAAGAAAACAAGAAAACAAGAAAACAAGAAAACAAGAAAACAAGAAAACAAGAAAACAAGAAAACAAGAAAACAAGAAAACAAGAAAACAAGAAAACAAGAAAACAAGAAAACAAGAAAACAAGAAAACAAGAAAACAAGAAAACAAGAAAACAAGAAAACAAGAAAACAAGAAAACAAGAAAACAAGAAAACAAGAAAACAAGAAAACAAGAAAACAAGAAAACAAGAAAACAAGAAAACAAGAAAACAAGAAAACAAGAAAACAAGAAAACAAGAAAACAAGAAAACAAGAAAACAAGAAAACAAGAAAACAAGAAAACAAGAAAACAAGAAAACAAGAAAACATGAAAACAAGAAAACAAGAAAACAAGAAAACAAGAAAACAAGAAAACAAGAAAACAAGAAAACAAGAAAACAAGAAAACAAGAAAACAAGAAAACAAGAAAACAAGAAAACAAGAAAACAAGAAAACAAGAAAACAAGAAAACAAGAAAACAAGAAAACAAGAAAACAAGAAAACAATAAAACAAGAAAACAAGAAAACAAGAAAACAAGAAAACAAGAAAACAAGAAAACAAGAAAACAAAAGAAAAACGAGAAAACGAGAAAACAAGAAAACAAGAAAATTACAGGGTGATATGAGTAGGAAAAAGGTTCAATTAGATTTTTTATCGTGACGTCACAAATGAATAAGCATTCATCCTTGACAGTTCAGTGGTACTGTTTACAAACAAGCTTAAACAAAAATCGAGGAACACGTCTTAAACAATCATCTTTACACTTTGCAACTAGTCCCTTTTATTTAATAAATTTCAAAAACAAACCGTATCCAATCGTGAACGAATGTTTCAAAACTCTATTTAGGCGATATGAACCGTAAATGGTCTCATCCAAATTGTTAACAAACAAACAAAAAAAATCGCTGTTTACAAACTGTCAAAATGTGTTCATTCGATTGAGGTTAGCAGTGACGGTAAAAAACCTAATATCAAGAGGACGTTTCCATGAAGAGGAGCGGGCTTCCGGAAACTTGTCTGTAAATCCATTTTAGGTCTTATTAATTGATGACCAAATAAATTCGCTTTGACTATCCCGGTTCTCGGGTTCCGGAATTTGAACTTGAGATTTTAGTTGTGAAGAAACTCTAAAATGAAACCTAGATCGATTTGTCAGTAATTGCTAGACTTGTTTTCTTAACCTTAGATTCACACAAACAGTCTTACTAATTTTCAGTTGAATTTATTCGTGATCTGATTTCCGGTTCCGGAGTTACAGGTTTATGATAATTAAAAGCTTAAAACCATACTATAGGTGACGAAGCAAAATTGAACATTAAGTCCCTTAATAAAAATCCATTTAGTTTCTTCTGTTTCAATTTGTAGATCATGCTAGCTGTAACCGTAAGACAATTTGTTGTTTCCTTTCAAGAGTTGAAGGAAATTATTTTGAATAGAATCACAAGATTATATATGAGATCATTAGTGATATGAATAAGGTATCATTACACCACTAGGTGAACTAAAGCAAGAGTTTTTATGTGATAAATTGCGAAGCTTAAAAGAAATATTCTCATGAAACAGAAATCACGCATTCGAATGTTAAAGTACTCCAAAATCTATCCGATAAATTGTAGGTTATTTTCAATTCGCTGAACAAAATAATCAATCCAATTCTCGCTAGCCTCGATTGCAGGAAAAGCGATATTCAGTCTAATAGATAGCAATCCAATTGTGTTATAAATTGATTATGAAGCAATTTTCGAACTCATGCCCGATATCGGGGGCACGAGTCGAATCGAAACACGTAATTTTGATTCAGATATTTTACGAAGCTTACCCGTGCGGATCAGCAGTGCCATCGACTGCTGACCCGCACGGTCAGAAAATCAATAATGCGTTGAAATTTGTCACCAGATTGTAGAATTCGGTGCGACTGAACCAATTTCAACAGTAAGCTGTGACGGCGGCGGTGACGGTAGCGGAAACCGCGGTGATATGATCCAATGATTGTCATTCGATCCGTAACGGCAGAGCAAGAGACAGAAAACTTTATCCAGCTTTGCTCACCACTCTAATGTATGTCTTCCCCGCCAGTAACAATTTGTAAAGTTTATCCCAGCGGGGGATGTTTGCTTCCCGTTCCGGCCGATATCCGCACTCATGGGGAAGTTTTTTTTCCGTTTTCATTTTTCAATCATTCTTCAATGATTGATTCGCAACGAAACACATCAAACGCTCCGACGTGGGTGGTTTGAGACTTTGTCTGCAGTAACAGCTAAGAGAGTCCAAAGAAAAGAATGAACAAAAAAGTCTTCCGTTTCACTTCAAGCGCACTGCCAGGGCGTTGGTGCGGAATTTTGTTAACAAGTACAAGAAATATCCTCTTTCATTTCTGCCTTACCAGCGGCTTGTTCCTTTTAATGTAATCCCCTCCGCTACCCCCCGGCAGTGTGATAAAAAGCACTGCTTTAGAGCTGTTAAGAAGAAAGTTTTCCTGCTGACACTGAAAGATTCTCAGCGGAAGAGTAGGCTGGATGTGAAATCTATTTTTGGTTAGTTTCGGAAAATTTTCTTAGCAAGAAACTGCGTTGAACAATTGTTCTGTGCAGATTCCCATTAAATAAAGGTTGGCGTTTTGGTGAAAATTCAATTTAAACTTTCGATTCCCAGTGACCACGAAAAACGAACAATTCAACTGCACTTTTCCAATTTCTCCTTTCTGTTTTCCCGTGCTTAGCGAAATAAAATAATTTTACTTTACTGGAATCGCCAGTTTGGGATTTTTCCGATTGCACTGGGAAAAGCAAACAATTTAACGTCGTCGGTTTAACGACGATTCTCTACATACAAAAATCAGTCGTATCATTTAAAGAGGTACACTCAGGCAAATTGAGTAGTGAAAATCATAAGGCAAATCTTATGATGCATCAAAAATCAGCAAAATCACCATTTCATAAGATATATAAATGTACTTATGCAATACACATTTCAATTTCAATTTTCGTAACTTCATAAGGCGGTTTTATGAATAGCATACAATATTTTTGTGGCTAAAAGCCATATGAAATCATGAAATTCCACATATTTTTTGCCTGAGTGTAGAGAAACTTAGTTTTTATCATATCCAGAGTTTGTTCATGTCTGTACCATATTCACAGATTTTTCTGTAAAATCACAGATTTTTTGCCTATTTTGCCACACAGATTCTGTGTCACAGAACACAGATTTTATACAAATTCCACAGATTTCTACCGATTTCTATGAATATTTCATAAAAATGGGCAGATTTTCAAAATGTTTTTCACAGATTTTCACAGATGATGATTGAAAATATGCAACACAGATGGTACACAGATTTTTGAAGTTGAAACACAGATTTTAAAATGACAACTCTGGTCTGTACTCGTTCGGCATGTCAGTAGATGACAATTATCATAAATCTGGCATCTCTGCTTGCACACAACAGTCTCGCAACTGAAACTCAAGACAATTTTCGAATACGTACACTGAAAATCATGTTTACCTATTTTTTTTAGAAGAAATCACTCATTGTCGAGTTCTTCTATTGGCTTTCAAACGCAAAAAAAACGATGATGTTAGCAAATTATAACACAGAGCAATATAGGAATCGAATGTTCAATGCTTGTTAAATGTTAAGTAGTTGCTAACATAGTAATTTTTCCATAAACAAACCTACGGAATGAGTGAAACTTTTGCTTTCATTCAACTTTTGCATAATAAGTAAACCTTTATTTTTGACTATACTAAACTATATTTAGACATTGATGCTAAATGAGGTTATGTCATCAATTTTCGTAATCGAAATTAAAGGTTTGAACAACTACTGGGTGGAATAAACGGCCAGACCAATTATTTCAGAGCGGTGTCAACAAGTAAAGTCAATATTATCAACCTGTAGGTCATTCTGAAAGCAAAAAGCTTAGATTTATTCTCAAGTGGAATATAAAAAATATTGGTTTAAATTCTTATTGATAGAAATCAATGTTTTTTTCCTAATTACAACAAAATATTCAAAACCTAGTAAACGCAGCATTGGTCGAAAACAATCGGTGGCTAGGAATCTTTGCTCATCTTTTTGCTGTCGGTACCGAATTTGCTTTAGAAACGTTTAGAAACGTACACACGCTGTCGGTAATGTCGGTAATTTGTGATCATTGATTATGTCCAAGATTTTTGGACTGTTTTGTTGGTACACTCTTACCAACCGCTACCTAAAGGTCCTGTGGTCCCATACGCAATGATTGAATTTCAATTTCATACCATCACTGAAAAGGGCGAAAATCGTAAAAAGTTTTCTAAATCGACCTCAAAACTTCTCCAATTGATAGTTTTCATCAGTAGACGGTCAAACAAATTGATTTCGGTTATTCTTTTAAGAATCGAAGAAAATTATTTTGAAGAATACCGCAGTATTATAGATTTAGTTCATTTTGAGTATAAATTTCCTTTAGGCATTTTCACTTGTCTTGCAGTAAATACTGCGAAATACGATGATAATAAAAAACAGTATAACACCAAAAACGTCGAAGTGGTTTCCAGGCTTAGCTCCGAAATCGTAACGCGAGCTATCTTATCTTGTCTTAGCTAAAAACCAATTGCATTTTGTTTCACATATTTTTTTCTCATAGGTTTTCATATTTCTTTGATAAAATCACTAATTTCAAGTTGTAATTATATTTTTCATGTACGAAACAGTTGTAAGATATCAATAAGTCCAAACCATTTCATTTACGCACAATATTTGATCATGTCTGATTGTTTTCTTGCGTCTTAATTTGACTGACAATTTTTGCACCACTAATTTTGAGATTTTCGTTTTCGAGGTTGGTGCACTCCGAGCCAGATTACACAACACACAACACAGCTTGTGATTTTACATCTTATTAGATGCACATAAATGGAGAGACGCAGTTCACGCAAATTTATGTCGAAGAACAGTTAATATTGTGTCTAAAACTCCATGACATGTAATTCAATGAAATAAAAAGAAGAATACTGATAGCAATCGACGCGACTTGAACCGAGAATCATTTGAACGCAAGTACGTCTGTTAATCGACTGAGCCACAGAAGCATGTATCTGCTTGGTTGGTAAAAGGTGCATTTAAATGCAAATTAAATACATACAGAACGCAAGTTACAGTCGGAACCAGTAAAATTCAAGCTCATCTAACATTAAGTCATTACAAATAAAACTTTATGAATTACATCGTATGAGGAATTAAGTCACCTGTAAAATTCAATTTTTTTTGGAGTGTAGTATTAATGGGTATATGTACCTCAAACCAAATGCGTTGTGTAACTGAAGGTTGTAGCTACCGAACAGTATATAACATTTCGAGTCAGGCCCGTACCCAGGATTTCGTTTCGGGAGGGGCCCAAAGATAAAAAAAATGTTACTGAAGATTGCTTATGTACCTAATTCTCGGTGAGTCTTTTACGGGTGTTTTTAACATACACTTTAAACCTTTCCATTGCAACTGTTATTGTGTTACATTTCTTCACGTTTACTGTGTTGTTATTTCTGCAACACATGCCTTAGATCTTCTAAATAATTATATATCTGGTTTTGATTTCGGGAGGGGCCCGGGCCCCTCGGGCCCCCCCCTCTGGGTACGTGACTGTTTCGAGTGAAAAGTGTTCCGCATTATATTTTCTTTGCGCAAGACCGAAGATGGCAATTTTCGCCCCAGTTTCTCCTACGTTGTTTGATATCTTTTGGCATCGATTCATATATTGCAAATGATTCGTTCTTTGTCGTGACCGTCAAAATCGCCCACAACTTTTCAAGTGCAAATGATGTTAAAAAATCTCCTTTTATTCCACCTAGTGGTGTGATTTTGTCATGGCAATTAAATAGTCTCATTAAACGAACTACACACCTAGAAAAATTCATGTAAATTTACGGCTTCTTTGACCGACATATTCGAGCATCAAAAATAATTCATTTATACAGCTGATATAACACGAATTTTATTCATTCTGACATATTTATAAGTGCTGAAACATGTAAATTTACACTCCTGCTTGAAAAGCTGGGTGTGTTTGACACATATTTGAATCATTCTTGCAAAATTCAGTTATTTTACGACTTACGTTCTTATGAATTGATTCGTACACACTACAAATTTACATCTCTTTAGATGCACATAAAACGAGCGTCGTGATTCACTTACACTCATAATTGAAAGCATGTAAAGATAAGTCATATCATTAACTTCACAGTTAATTTAGCTGAAGCCTACATCGATACAGACGCAAAATTTATTTTTACATGTTAGAAGATGTAAAATTGTGTCATCACCGAAGAAATTACGATATGCTTGAATTTACGTCAAGCGTCAATTTAAGTTTTTCTAAGAGTGTATGTAGATTTCTGTCAGCTGAAAATTTTATAACATTTTGTTGTGTACGGTGAACCATGTAACCATTCTAAATATCAGTACGGTCGTAGCAATAATGGTGCAATGGAATCAGTTGCAAACTTTTGGCGAAACAAAAGGTCAAGTTCCACAAAAGAAATGTTATACCAAGACTTTGCTTTTGGCTAACCGAAAATATCAGTAATAACACATGAGAATTTGATCATGAAACGTACTCTGTGAAAAAAAAATACGGAAAGAAAAAGGACGACTAGCCGGGTACGTCACTTATACGATTACATTTTCGGTGGAAAAGTTTTCGCCATAAGTATCGTGAACCGCATCGAATAATATAACAGTAGTTTGGAAACGCGTCTTATATTTAAGATATTGGCTCGAATATCACCGAGAAAGTTTATTGTATTGAATAAAAAAACTGTGATGTTCACCATATGTATGGCATAGATCTATATATTTATATATGCAGTGCAACCAGTTTATTAAAGTGGCTTGAACGATTGAGTTTAAAATAATTTGGTTTAGCAATAATTTATTCTCTAACGATTGTTAAGCCTGATTTTGATCAATTTTTCACCAATGTTTGATGAAAAATTGCTCGAATTTTCTGAATGTAGATTTTAATTCCCTAATAAAAAAGTTAGCTACACTGCTTTAATGCATTTGTATTAGATGGCGCTACAAAAAATAAACAATACTAAATATTTTCTGTTAAAAAGCAGTTTTCCGGAAAAAAATTGTTTACGACAATCTTCCATATCCATTGATTTTCGCGTGGTAAATGAAAGGATCCGATTTTGCGGGATTACTAATAGAAGTAAATCTTTATTTCGCAATAATTTCTCTAAGAGAAAATCCATATAGGAATACGTTCGTTGTTAATCAAAAGGCGAAAAGAAATAACGGAAGAGTTTTAAACTAAGATTTTCGCTTTTCTCGAAATGATATTCTAAGCAGAATGAACTGATTTGTTTATTTTTCAACCATAAGAAAGATTTAATGATTAAAATCAGGAAATAAGCGCAGGAGTTTTTACGCACACATTGTTGACATTACTCATACGCTTGCAAATTGTCTTGCTCCTTAATCAAACCTAACGATCGAAATTCGTTGAGCCATCTCCGAGAAAATTAAGCGTATACAAAAAAATGTGGTTTGTTGGTTAACTCACTTGTGGCATCAATGAGCTGAACGTAACTTTCAAACGAGTCTAAACTTGTTGAAATCGGATCAGCCAGCCATTTCCGTGCGAATTAATCGGAAAGAAGAAAAAAACCCTTCTTAATCCACCTAGTGGTGTGATAATGCCTTTCTCTTCTTTCATAACAGTCTCATGAAAATATGTTTCATACATTTATTAAATAATTTTAGACGCCAATTGATTCAGATTGATTCGAGTAGTTCACAAAAGCATGCTTCAGTGTTTATGTCACACAGTCAGCATCATTTTTTCAAACTAGTGCTTGACATTTGCGTTGCCTATTTGTATGAGAACAGTGATGCTAATCTAAAAAAAAAAAGCCTTCTTAGTCCACTTAGTGAAATTTTCATATATCTTGAAAAATCACCATAGGGGGGAGTACATGAAATTTTCGAAATCGAAAAAAAATTTTTGATGCCAAAAAGCTTAGAATTGCATGAAACGTCGAGATTTAGTGTCATCTCGAAAAAAAAATTTTTTGAAAAAATCGACTTTTTGGGACTTAGAAAAAATATGAAAATTTTTTTATGAAAGTCCCAGAAAGTTGATTTTTTCAAAAAAAATTTTTTTTGAGATGACACTAAATTTCGATGTTTTATGCAGTTTTAAGAGTTTTGGCATCAAAAAAAATTTTCGATTTTGGAAATTTCATGTACTCCCCCCTATGGTGCTTTTTCAAGATCGAAAATTGCCAAACCTTTACCACCGGGCAGCACCCCTTAAGCATGTCTGATTTAGGTCAAATTTTGCATGAAGGCTTTTTTCGAGGTGCTTAAACTTTTGAGCACTAGAACTTTACGAAAATGGAGTTGATCCCAAAATTTTGGCACCCTTATATATATAAGAGCGGTAAAAATCAACGTGTTTTGTCGGTTACGTCACTTATACCATCATATATCTGGAACCAAAAGTCACAACCATTTGATCATCGAACTTGATCAACGGCCCGACAGTAGCTTTCGAACGAGCCCAAGTTTGTTAAAATCGGATCAGCCATCTCTGAGAAAATTGAGCGCGTTCAAATACAACGCTTTTTGTCGGTTACGTCACTTATACAATCATATCTCCGGAACCAAAAGTCACAGCCATTTGATCTTCGAACTTGATCAATGGTCCGACAGTAGCTTTCAAACGAGCCAAAGTTTGTTAAAATCGGTTCAGCCATCTCTGAGAAAATTGAGCGCGTTCAAATATCTTCGAAAAGTGCACACACATACACACACACACACAGACATTTTCCGATCTCGTCGAGCTGAGTCGAATGGTATATAACACTATGGGTCTCCGAGGCTCCGTTCGAAAATCGGTTTTTCCAGCAATTCTAATACCTTTCTATAGAGAAAGGCAAAAAACGTGCACATCACTAATACTATTGAATTCGTGAAACCGGAAATGGTAGCCATTCGATCAATGGACTAAAGCAGCTTTCAAACGAACTTAAGTTTGTTGAAATCAGTTGAGCGATCTTCGAGAAGATTAAACGTATTGAAAAAAAATACGACTTGTCGTTTACGTCACTTATGCCATTGTATCTCCGGAACCGGATGGCAAAATTCAAATAGTATTGTGCATTTTATTTTTGACTACACTCCTGCGAAATAGGAATGTCATACCAAGGCTTCGCTATTTGAAAAAATGCTAAACAATTTTTGTTGCATCGAAGTCGAAATTCGAGTCGGAAATGTCATTTTCATTCTGCCGTTGCATTGTATTAAACAAGTGGGAGAAGAATTCCTTTTTAGCTAATGAGCTCCCATAATGGGGTGACAGGGAAAGCGTAGATCACTACAGATACCGTTATTCGATATATCAAGTATTTGCATGGTGTGAATTTTTTATTGTGCTACGAGAGGAGCGATGAAATTCAACTACAAATCTTTTCAAGTTTGTTTTGAATGCTAAACACCTTGAGAAGTATTTAACACTTGATGAATTTAGCCAGGCGCGTATACAGGGGTGTTTTAGGGGTTCAAACCCCCTCCGAAACTCAAAAAATTATGATATTATTTAAACTCTTTTTTTCAAATAAGTAAAAAATAAAATGAATAATTTTCAACAAACGACTCCACAATAAAAAAATTTCAAATAATTATATAAAAAGTTCCATTTGTATGGAAATAGATCAACATGTTCTGAAACACCCCCCGAAATTTTTTTCTGGGTACGCGCCTGAATTTAGCTATTTAACTGCTGGAGAGCGCAATTGTAAGAACTCTGCTAATTGGGCTTTTCTGTGCCCCTGAACAAAATTAACAAACTAACTAAACTAAACTAAAGAGTTTAGATACTGTTTGTAGTAAAAATTGAAACAAAATAGGTTTTCATAAGATATGAAAAATCAAGTTACATTTGACTAGAAATATATTTGATTACCTTCACTTCTTCGACAGTTAGATGGTAGTTTATTAATTAGTACTAAACGATCCTTGACGGTTGAAAGTTTCAAAATATTAATTTTGCCAAAGAAATCAGAAACCCCATGTAATTTAATCAACCAAGTTCCATCAAGCAAACTTAGTTTCAAGCTAATAACTCAACGAGGGTCTCCAGTAACCTGGAAAACCACGAGAGAACACATCTTTCAAATGACTAACTTCTTCGGTAGCTGCCTTTCCTACAATTTGCCGGTTATTTAAAAATAATCTGAACAAACTTCACTTTAGAAAGAATTTTTCTCTCTTTCAGTGTACCACTTAGAGATTTTAAACCAACAGAAAACGAGCTCGCGGTTCCCGATGGTCGGATGCAACAAACCTCCAACCCACAGCACCGTTTGTATTCTCCAGAAAGCAAAAACCGCACTTTATGCTTCCCGTCCTAAATTACAATCACGAAGTTATAAGTTATGATACTTTCCCTCAGTATTTCCTCTCTGGCTCCCCTGACATTGTTTCCCAAGTTTCGGGGCATTTCGAGCAGCTCCTGCCGCCGGTTTAACTTCCCAATAATAACTGGCGCACGAAAGCGGCCAACTTTTTCAATTCGCGCTTGGTTTGTTGGGTAGTGTTTTGGTTGTCTTTTTTTAAAAGGAAATTTTGTCAGTTTTCCTCGAATTGATTAGATTACTGCACAGCATCGCATGGTCCGATGACTAACCGAACGGACGGAAAACCGCAAAACCAGAAATAAAATTAAAAAGTTTGCTCTAACGGCTAGCGGCAGGCGGCTTTTCGGGTTGATGTGTGAGACCCTGGATGATCGCATTAGGTAGGAGCTTTTTGTCGACGGAATCAGTTCCATTACGGCTAATGAGGTCGTTGGTGGAGAGAGATATAACGAACTTTTAGGAGTTCGACAATCATGAACCAATCGTTGCTAATCGTATTCAATTGATTGAGGCAACATGCTTGACGGTGAATTATTATTTTGAAACTGATGTTGGGTAGTATCATGATCATTTAACTGGTTTTTGAAGCATCTAAAGCAGATGTGACGAAAACTAGCTTGAATTCGCATAACAATTTGCTATTCGGTGTAGACAAGGAAAATTGCAACGATTCCACAATGCAAAAAGCAAACGAAAAAACCCTTAAGTTACAACTTATCTAGAATAAACAACTGCAATTCCCGCACCGGTACCAGAAGGCTCACAGCTCCCGAACAAATGGAAAACAATTCATCACGTCAGAAATTTCCCTACGGAGCGATGTACAGACAACAAGCGGCGGGATCCGTGAAGCGCCGTTTTAAATCCTCCGGAAACCGGGAGGCATATTCGGAACGAAGCAAGTAAACCGTGGTACTTGCAGGAATCAGAGCTTCCACACTGTTCGTAAAGTTGATTACAATTTTTTTTGCGCTCGAATCAAGAGAGAAGGATTGCTGTCGACTTTTTGCCTCTGCGTTACGTTGTTAGTTGAACTGCACTTCCATCCAAAACCAACTAACGAGCGGTTCTATTTCGTCAGAACCGGCAGACGGTTGTTAAACGGTTCATAGGAGTATTATTTTTCCATTTTGAAAAATTACGATCCATTTTAGCAACTGTTCTATAAAATTGTAAAATTGGTATATAATTTTTCAATTTAGGTAATTGAACATTTCAAGTATCCGGAACATCTCTGGGGGTAGCTTCGGAAATTCACAGTTAAATGGCTCTAGGGAATCATAAACACATTTACGGCATCAACTTGAAGAACAAATCGGAAAGTTACAGGCTGTTACCAATTACGATACTACCTACGTACATCACAGATGCCAGGTGAAAATTTCAAATACTTTCAGACAGGGTTGAGAAAGTTTGTCGCACTCGAAAAAAAATTCTGCGAACTTCAAGTTCTCTGTAAATAATTGGTTTAGTAAGCAAAAAAAAAAAAGATTTCGAGAGTCTGTAAATATTGTCTGCGAAAAACGTAATTTTCAAAAGTCTGCAAAACCAGGTTTACTGAGAAATCTGCAGACCTGACATTTCTGTCGTACATTAACTATACAGATCTGGGACATATGAAGACAAACATTAGTAAAGGTCCCAAGTGTAAAGGACATTTTCTCCTTGTGACGATCAAATCGTCAATTCTTCCATCTAACATTAGAATAATGACTAAAAGCTTCAAATTTCGATCTATACTGTGGAGTTTATTGGAAATTATTGGAATATGACGTAATAATTGAAAGAGCAAACGTCATTTGCACTGGCTACCTTTTGCTATGTTCATAGAGGTATCTCTGTTCAACAGAAATGCCAGGGCTGACATTATGCATCTAGAATCGAGTTTCTCGAAACGATTACTTTTGAAGTCGATTCGACTGAATTGTGGCAACACGTATCGCGTTCGACTTCTTGATCGAGATCTTAACAATGTGGTACTAGAATTCGACTGACGCGGTTCGAATTGTCAAAAAAATGAAATTATGAATTATTGTTTTGATATTTTCGATTACATGAATGCGGTTCGAGTACTGAAAAGAAGGAAAGTGCTTGTAATACAAAATTTTGTTTGGAATAATATGGCTACATTTCGGCATTTTTTGTCGTGAATACGACTTACTTTACTATGGGGCGCCTTTTCAAAATTAGCCATATGGAAGAATGGGCAGAACTTAATCGTGAATATCTCGACTTGTATTAATGGTAGCAACATAATTCTTTCACCATTTCATCAAAAATATGATCAGGAATTCAGGATAATATTTTGAACAGTGTGCGATAACCACAAACAACTCAAAAATTAAGTTTTCTTAAAATTTGAAAACAACGCGGAAAACACCTTACTTTCGCTTGGGTTTTTCGCGCAAGGACGACGATTTTGAGGTAGTCAGGCACATATCTTCAACTGAATGCGTATAAAAGGGGAACCGTGGTCGAAAATCGATCAATTCGTCATCTAACACTCGATGTGGATAGACGAATAACCAACTACGACTAATTTCGATTTTGTTTTATTTTTTATTCGCAGTTGTCTACCTACCCAAGCTATGGGTAAAAACCGCCATAGATCCGAGAAGGATCCAAAGGATGCTAAGCGTCTGAAGCCAAGTGATGTACAGGTAAACGACCGTTTGCTGAGTAAAAACCAATATGCTGATCTGACAGTAGATGTCGAAGAGGAACTGCAGAAGAAGGAAAAAATGCCGCCTTTCTACCTGAAGGGCTTCCCACCAACTCTACGCTCGGATTTCAACACACTGATCAGCAAAGGACTACAGGCAACAATCCGTTTATGTACTGAAGGCTACAAAATAACTGTTCCGGCTTTGAACCACTACAAAGGAGTGGAATGTTATCTGAAGTAGACAAAAGCGGAATACTTCACACACGATATTGCCGCCAACAAACCTATGAAGGTTGTACTTCGAGGACTACCCGACATGATGGAAGCCGAACTAAAGCAGGCACTGTCGGAGGCTGGACTAAAGCCTTTGATGGTGTTTAAAATGAAGCGACATAATACGGACAAAAAGTATCGAGATCAACTCTACTTGGTGCATCTGGAGAAGGGCTCCATCACCATGAGTCAACTGAAAACGATTAAATCGTTATTTTTAACATAATCATCGAATGGCAAAAGTACAGGGTGATTTTTTAAGAGCTTGAGAACTTTTTTAAACAATAAAACGCATAAAATTTGCAAAATCTCATCGGTTCTTTATTTTAAACGTTAGATTGGTACATGACATTTACTTTTTGAAGATAATTTCATTTAAATGTTGACCGCGGCTGCGTCTTAGGTGGTCCATTCGGAAAATCCGCTTTTTTATCGACAAATTTTGTTCAGCGATGAGGCTCATTTCTGGTTGAATGGCTACGTAAATAAACAAAATTGCCGCATTTGGAGTGAAGAGCAACCAGAAGCCGTTCAAGAACTGCCCATGCATCCCGAAAAATGCACTGTTTGGTGTGGTTTGTACGCTGGTGGAATCATTGGACCGTATTTTTTCAAAGATGCTGTTGGACGCAACGTTACAGTGAATGGCGATCGCTATCGTTCGATGCTAACAAACTTTTTGTTGCCAAAAATGGAAGAACTGAACTTGGTTGACATGTGGTTTCAACAAGATGGCGCTACATGCCACACAGCTCGCGATTCTATGGCCATTTTGAGGGAAAACTTCGGAGAACAATTCATCTCAAGAAATGGACCGGTAAGTTGGCCACCAAGATCATGCGATTTGACGCCTTTAGACTATTTTTTGTGGGGCTACGTCAAGTCTAAAGTCTACAGAAATAAGCCAGTAACTATTCCAGCTTTGGAAGACAACATTTCCGAAGAAATTCGGGCTATTCCGGCCGAAATGCTCGAAAAAGTTGCCCAAAATTGGACTTTCCGAATGGACCACCTAAGACGCAGCCGCGGTCAACATTTAAATGAAATTATCTTCAAAAAGTAAATGTCATGTACCAATCTAACGTTTAAAATAAAGAACCGATGAGATTTTGCAAATTTTATGCGTTTTATTGTTTAAAAAAGTTCTCAAGCTCTTAAAAAATCACCCTTTATAAACCGGTACATCGGGATGTCACACAGTGCACGAACTGTTTGAACTACGGCCATGGAGCGAGGAATTGCCACATGAAAAGTCGGTGCGGGAAATGTGCCGAACCACACAATACCAACGATTGCCTACTAGATGACATCGCTGTAAAATGTGTGAACTGTGATGGCGACCATCCATCTACTAGCAAATCGTGTCCCAAACGTGCTGAGTTCACAAAAATTCGACAACAGGCATCCCGTAAACAATCAACGCGCAAAAATGTTCCACAGAAGGATGAAATTAATTTCCCACGGCTCCCACCGAAGAGGGATATTCCGAATTTGCCGACACTTCCTCGCAGCAATCCAAAGACATCAGCCGCTGGATCTCAAAAAGAATCTTCCTCAAGAATCCCTCCTGGATGGGGCAATAATCAACCACAAGCAAAGGATGACTCTGGTGATTTATTCTCTGCTGAACAACTGATCGTCATTTTTGAAACAATGACAACAAAACTACGAAACTGCAGAACGCGGTTAGATCAAATCAACGCCTTAGGCAAATTCATCATCGAATATGCAATATAATGAATTGGTTATAGTAAATTGGAATGCTTGCTCACTCAGGAGCAAAACTGCTGAATTGTCCGACTTTCTTCAAGAGAAGAATGCCGATATTGCTATTTTAACTGAAACTCATCTTAAACCTGAAATTTCTATTTTTATTTCCAATTACAGGATTCACAGGCTCGACAGGACAACTACCAGAGGAGGGGGAGTTGCCATTGCCGTTAAACGATCCATTCAGCACAGGCTTCTGTCAGCCTTTAAATTGCAACTCATAGAAGCCATCGGAATTGAGATTACAACGACGATGGGACCTATCATCATCATTGCAGCGTACTGCCCCAAACAAACAAATCTTCGAGATGGTACGTGTGCATCATTGAAGCGAGATCTGGCTATGCTCACTCGACGACAGAACAAATTCATCATTGCTGGGGACTGAACGCACGGCATGAGCTGTGGGGAAACAGAAGACAGAATCGAAACGGATTCGTACTTGCCGAAGATTACGAAGCTGGACAATACAACATCTTCGCTCCGGATCAACCAACGCGACTTTCCAGATCGGGAGTTCATTCCATTTTGGATATATTCATCAGCAACATCGCTCTTCTGACCACTTTCCAGTAATATTGACGTTGGGATCTTCACCAGAAACAGTGCCTATTCAACCTCGGAGGAACTATTATCGCACCGATTGGGTCCAATTTCAACATATCGCCGACCAACTTATTAATATCGATTTGCCACTTGATTCCCCGATGGAAATCGATGCAGCCCTATCTTCCTTCCAGCATTCAATCACAGCCGCTCGTGATAGGACAGTTCCAGTACAACATATGCCGAGTTCCTCTCTTCAAATCGACAGTGTCACCAAGAAACTCATCCGACTTCGGAATATCTACCGGAGGCAGTATCAACGAACTGGCATCCTAGATAGGAAGACTACTTATAACAACTTAACTAGGATAATCCAGGAACGGATATCTGAGCTTCGCAACAGGAACTTCCAGCAAAAGCTTCGAGAAATTCTCCCACATTCAAAGCCCTTCTGGTCCTTAACGAAGGTGCTTAAGAAAAAACCGAAGCCTATTCCTCCTCTGATGTCACCCCAGGACGCAGCTGAAGGAATACCTTTAATCACACCAGTAGAGAAGGCAAATGCGCTAGGCCAGCAGTTTGTGTGTTCTCACAATTTAGGACTCAACATTGTTAGTCCACATGAAAGAGCCGTTGCTGATAGCGTAGCTGAGGTTGATCTATCAGACAGCTTGATTCCTGAGGAAAGTAGAGTCACTGCGAATGAGCTGATGGCTTTTGTGAAAAAATCCAAAAATATGAAGGCCCCCGGTTTCGACAACACATTCAACATTGAGCTGAAACATTTGAGTATTCGCTCATTTGTCTTCTTAGCTAAAATTTTTAACAGGTGCTGGGAACTTGGTTACTTCCCTTCAATGTGGAAGTTAGCTAAAGTTATCCCAGTTTTGAAACCGGGGAAAGATCCTTCCTTTTCCAAGAGCTATCGGCCCATCAGCTTACTCTCTGCCCTATCCAAGCTGTTTGAAAAGTCAATACAAAGGCGAATTCTTGCTTTCGCAGATGAACAGGACATATTTCTGGAAGAACAGTTTGGGTTCCGGAAAGGAAGATCCACCATCCACCAACTCACAAGGGTTAACAACGTCATCCAGCAAAACAAATCAGTGTCCAAAACGACTGCCATGGCAATATTGGATATTGAAAAGGCATTCGATAATGTGTGGCACGATGGACTGGTGTTCAAACTGCATCGGTATAATTTTCCCATGTATCTTATTAAAATTATCAAACATTATCTTGTAGATAGAGCATTCCAGGTTTCTCTGAATAATGCACTTTCAGAAAGATTTACTATTCCTGCTGGTGTACCCCAGGGAAGTATCCTAGGTCCCATTCTATACAACATTTTCACATCAGACATCCCACCTCTTCCAGGTGGTGGTGTTCTGTCACAATTTGCTGATGATACTGCCATTCTTTACAAAGGTCGTGTCATTAATGCTCTGAAAAATAAACTACAGACAGGTCTGGACGCTTTAACGGAATATTTTACAAGCTGGAAAATTGTGATCAATGCAGCAAAAACTCAGGTCATCTTGTTTCCACATTCAAGATCTCCAAAACTTGTTCCATCAGACGAATGCAGAATACGATTCGGTGATGAGGTCATTCAATGGTCCGATGAAGTTATCTATCTAGGACTCACCTTTGACAGACATCTGATATTCAGGTCACATGTTGACAAAATCGTTCAAAAATGCAGCATACTCATTAGGTCTCTGTATCCGCTGATTTGTAGAACATCTAAACTGTGCCTGAAGAATCAGATGGCTGTCTATAAACAAATCATCTACCCCGCAATTGAATACGCAGTCCCTGTTTGGCGGGGTTGTGCACGAACACACAAACTTAGGCTTCAACGCATTCAAAGTAAGATCTTAAAGATGATTCTAAATCTACCCCCTTGGACAAGGACTAGTGAAGTACATGAGATGGCCTCACTGGATATACTAGAACAAAAATTCGAACAATACTGCACGAAATTTGAAGAGAGGTGCTCAATCTCTGAAATACAAATAATTCAAAATTTGTACGTATTAGGTTAGGGATAGTTATAAGTAGGTAGACATTTTATAAATAATTAAAATAAATATTATGATTAAACATTAGTATGTAAAACAAGAGTAACTAAAACACCTAATATTAATAACGAATCGTATGAACAACAAAGATGAAAGGCCAAAGGGTCAAAACACTTGTACTGTAAAATGTTGATGTAATACACAAAAATAAGATTAATAAACAGATATTTATGCAAAAAAAAAAAATGCGAAAATCGATCATTTCTTTTCGTGCGTTCGATGGAAGCAGACGTCGTGGGAGTGGAATCATCAACCAGCAGCGACGGACCAAATTGAGTTCCTCAATTTGGTCCTTGTGAATGCTAGAACCGAGTCCCTACAGCATATTAATAATTTCTTTCAATAAATTATGCAAATCCGAAATGAAATAATCGACAATAAAATTCTGTATGCGGCTATTTTTATAGCCGTTAGGACCGCCCATTAGTGAAAAAGCTACAAACGAAATCACATAAAAGGAAATCTCTTAACAAAAATTCAATCAGTTTGGATTCAATCGCCACTGCGAGCAGATGTGTTTTGTGTCGTCTGCACGCTTTCGACAAGAGCGATTACGTCACAGCTGCCAGTCATTAGCAGTGGGAAAAAAACAACGGTGGAGAGCATTGCACAATATCAGCCGTTCTAATGGCTCTAAAAGTTTTCTAAAGAACTATTAGGATTTGTTGTTCGCAAATCGTAGGGAAATATCCTCAATTTACTGCAAATCAAGAATAGTTTACTTAGATTTGTGCACTTTTCGCTGTGTGAAATTCACAGTAATCGAGATCAAGTGAAGCTTTCTTTGTTTTTGCGAAAAATGTGAAAAAGGGGAATGCGTGCATAATTCATACAATTGATATTCGCAAGTTTTAAGGAACATGTCAGTTGTTTTCGTATTCACGACATCCAGTTATGTCTCTGACATTACCCACCCGCCTTTTTTCAATTGAGATGCCAATACGTTTTCAATCCATTTGAAAGAGTAAAGAATTTTTTAAGTGCGAGCTTGTAAACAATCTATATATAAACTTTTCGAATTGTAATAAAATATACTCTGTGTTTTTCATGTATCGTTGTAAGTTTAATACATTTACGTAGTCCATATATGTAGTATCAATCAAAGGCTTTTAGGTTCTGCAGCATTCATTGTAGTGTTTTTAATCTATCTAGGTACTATTGAAGAGTCAAATTAGTATTTATAAACTTCAGTAATCTAATATTTCTTCGAGTGAAGTCGAACGAAGCTCGATGATCGAGTTCGAATTGAGAACCGTAATACAAAAAATGGTCGATTAGATAAAAATTTATTCGAATCGAGATACATAATGCCACCCGACGTCTTCAGATCTGTGTGCAAAACAAGCTGCAGACAAGTTTGTATCGAAGACTTTTGAAAATCGTATTTCCGCAGACATTCGTCAAATTTGACCGACTTTTAAAATCAGGACCGATTTTGTTCGAAATTCTTTACATAGAACTTGCTGTTAGAGTTTTCAGACTATTTGAACATTGCCGTAATATTTGAAATTTTCACCTAGCATCTCTGCTGTTCAACATGTTCATTTTATATTGAGACAAGACGAGACAGCTGATTTCTCAAGCGGCCCTTACACGAGAATTATTATCATTTTAAATGATTACTAAAGAAATAACATTCCGAATTTGTATAGAGAATCCATCATTACTGCAGTTACACGTTCAATAAAAATGACATTATATTTTTGTAATGTCACTTTCAATGATCGTGTAAGGCCCGCTTGTCCCGGGTCGGCGGTTCAATGCATAAGGCACTAGTCTTACAAACCAGTTGTCGTATGTTCGAGCCCCGACCTGGAAGGATTCGTAGTGTCAATAGAATCGTAGCACCAGCCATGCAATGGTTCTGTACACTCTGAATCGGCTGCGAAGTCTGTTGAAACAGAAGGTCAAATTCCACTACAGGAATGTAATACCAAGGCTTTGCTTGTAAGGCCCGCTTCACTCTTATTTGTTTGCTTTCTATGGGCTCTACTGAATTATTAATGATAGTTGACTGTTTGTTACTAGCGGCATGGGCAGTGCAGCCAATTTCTTTTATATATTAATGCATGTTATTTACATTCCATTTTTCAAATAATAATATTTGTCGTGTTACCAAAACTTTTATTGTATTCTGTATGGTGTTGAGTTATCTATAATTTGGAGATTGTATAAATATCTATTTAGAGTACCTAAAAAATCATTAAAAAAAACCATAACCGGAACCAATTAAAACATCTATAACTTATTGGTATCTTAAAGTATGTTGACTGTAGAGGCTGAATACTTTGTTGAATTTAGTTTATTTTGAGCTTAAATTTCCTTCAGGCATTTTCACTAATCTTGCTTCAAACACTGCGAAAAACGTGAGGATAATCTTGTGGTAACGAAAACAGCACAACAGCAAAAACGTCAAAGTGGCACCCAGGCTCGGAGCCAAGCTCGCAACGCGAACTGTCTTTTTTTTTGTTTCGATTATAGAGGTTTTAACCTTAAGGTCATTCACCTCTTCGGGCCAGAAAAACTTTCTGACCCTATGTGCGGGGTTGGGAATCGAACCCAGGCGGGCTGCGTGAAAGGCGAACTATCTTTTTTTTTTAGATTTTGTCACGACGCCTTATTTTCATCGGTTCTTAGTGAAATTTACCAAAAAAAGAAGAAATATTCTACAGTTCATGGCATTATTTTACAAATTAATTGTTATGACACGAAGAAGTTTAATGCGATTGATTATTCGATTATTATTATTATTATTGGATTTTTGAAATTATTCGATTAGTTTAATAATCGAATATTACTTTCAAAAAGCCTTGGTATTACATTCGACCTTCTGTTTCAACAGACTTCGCAGCCGATTCAGAGTGTACAGAACCAGTGCATGACTGGAGCTACGATTCTACTGACACTACGAATCCTTCCAGGTCGGGGCTCGAACATACGACAACTGGTTTGTAAGACCAGCGCCCTATGCATTGAACCGCCAACCCGGGACAATTACTTTCAAGCTAATCGATTAAATATTATTCGATTAGCTGGGTAATTAATCGATTACTCGATAACCCTCGCAACTCGCCAAATGGACTGCATAGCAATTGCAGAAAAGTTGTCCGGATTCGTCAGTATCCTGCTGGAAACTTTGAGTGTTTTCTATCTAACTTTGGGGTAACCTAATTTAGGGTAGTATTATATATTATATATTGAAAGTTGAATAATGAATATAGATTTATATATTCTCAGCTACTGATTTATAATGAATCAATTTCAAATTAATCGAGGTGTACTAAATTTTAGCTTATTGAACGTCACGCTCTCTTGCTGCTGAGTGGTTTCGTTTTTTGTGGAATGATAACAATGGAACGAACGAATTCAGATTAATTCAAAAGTGAATAAAAAGTAGTCAGTAATAGGCTCTTTTTGATTTTCTCTGTACACACGGTTTCCGTGTGGGTAACGCAGACGTCAGAATGCTCAAGTTGTAAAGTGCATACTTTTAGGCTATTTATACTAGTTGGTGCGATACATGCCGAAAACATATTGAAGTAAACGGTGTATAAGTTCGTGGTTCACGTATTTAAATGCAGTATGCTGATATTACTCGTATTAGTGCATTAATAATATTCAGTAGGGGACAAGCCATTTGAGGCCAATTTTTAATCTATCAGCTGAGAGGGTCAGATGAAAATTGATGCATGCTCCAAAATAAAGTTTTACTGTAATATAAATATCTCGCATTGATGATATAAAGTTTACGGTGCTACCGTTTTTTTAGGACCGAAGCAAAAATGTTGGCACCTCTTCGTTGATTACAGTAGACGAGTAGTTATTAAAATAGTCTTTAAACAAAAAAACTTTTTCTCAGATTTGAGACTTGAGTGAAACAGAAACACCCTAGTAAAACGTAAATTTCTGAATTCTGCTAAAAATTACAAATGTTCTCAAGCCCTTTACTGATTTTTCAGTAATCAACATCATGTTTTCCGCTATTCGTTCAGTAGATTTACTGATATTTTGGTAAAGTATTTTTTTGTCGAGATTTAGCAAAATCTTTTGCTGAACTTATCAGTGATTAACTATTATCCCGCGATCAGCAAATTCGTTTGCCGAAATTCCGTAATTGGTGTTAGCTTTTGCCGAAATTCGACTAGAACTTGATCTTGTCAAAAAACATGTTTCGTGATATTAAGACCAAATTTGTTCAATGTTCGACAGTTATTCTTGACAACAAATCTCCCAGCGCACTGTTACGGGATAAAGATTCTCGCAATGCTAATTTACTGCATGAAATTGATTTGAATTCCGGTATGATATATTCCTTTAAACATTCAATGTTTTATTGAGCCCTTACTTTCGTTTTAGCCGGAATATGATTGTCTGCGGAAAATAAAATTGTGTATCCTAATGGAAATAACATGAGAATGTTTTCTTCATCTGATATATTCTTGCTTATTGTTATTCCTACTCCAAGCCTATTAGTTCTACCGCCAACATAATGTAGAAATCAATAAATCTCTGATTTAGGTTTTAACTGGAATGTTTATTTATATTTGATATTTCATGTTAATTAATTGCTTTAAATCTCGGCAATAACTCGCATGCAAGAAAACCGATAATTTCGATATTTTCTTTCCAAAAGCGACAAAAATCTCGGTAATTTATAGTGCTCCATAACCAAAAATCTCGGTAAATGCCAATTATCTGTCAAATGGATAATACCGAGAATCTCAGTTGTTTTAACGTTTACCGAGATGATTGCCGAGCAATCGGTTGTTCAAATCTTGGCGAAATTTTGCCGAGATTCTGGAAAAAAAATCTAAGTGTGTACGCAGTTATTTTCTGACAAAATATTTCGGAGAAAATACTCGGTGGTCATAAGATAAAATATGTAATTGGTTCAAAAGGAAGACGGGACTACGATCTACTCAGTAAGTATAGTAACTAAAAATTATTGTTGAATAAAGAAAGCTTTCCAGATCCTGCTTTCTCTGTCGGAAAACCATTATAGGTTATGTCGAAGAACTTCAACAACGTGTTAATCAACATATTCGGCGTTTAGTTCTCGTACATAAGTAATGTAATGTATATTTTTTGTATGTTTTGACGAAAATAAATTGAAATCTTGATCTTCAATTGAATGTTTATAATAAAAAGCGTATTCTTTGTTTACTTTCAATTGCTTAAAGCTCAGTAATTAGTAAATCTAACTTCGTTTCTTTTTCCGAACATTTAGTAATGGTTATGTCGAATAGACAGTAAACTGACAATTTCGGTTATATCTGACATTTGTCAAATTTGAGATTGTCGAAAGTCCGTAATTTTATTTTTTGCCGAAAGGATTACCGAGTATTCGGCGGTGCCAACTTCGGAAATTCTAGACCAACATTTGAAAAGGGCGGAAGTGCCAAAAGTTAAACAAAGTATATTAAACTTTATTTTGGTAGACTTTCGCAAAAACTACATCTTCTACTTAAGCATGTACTGGGAATTTGTTTGTTTTGCCTAAAATCAAAGTTTGTTTAAAGTCATAATTCAAGTCTTGCATTATGCGGGTGCTAGTGTTTTTACGCCTTCCAACATGAATAGTCAACAAATCAAACCTAAACACCGCAACTTCCATGTAAATACTTAGTAAATTGATGCCTGCATGATCGTGCATAGTTTGGGAGCGATTTGGAAGTATTTTCTATATAATATATTATACCTAACATTTCCTTGTTGTTAAGCCACTTTCAAAAAGTCTTCGTCATTACGCCACATTTTTCGCCCGTGAAATTGACAATACTGTAATTTCGTCGTGGCTGTTATGTTGTTTTTGTGGAAGGATTGTGTTTACGCTAAGACCGAAAATATTTCGTCAGACGAGAAAAAAACGTTTTATCTCCATAAACAGCCAAAATGTTGAAATTGTCGTGCAACGTCTGAGATAATGTCTAAGATCATTGTTTACACAACAGGTAAATACGTATATTTGAGACTGTATTCTCAAAATAAAATAAAATATATCATATTTCTAGATGCAACTGATTATATCGATGGCACAGAGTTCACTTTAAGTGCGAACGGAATTATGAACGATAAGGAAGATACCAAATTAGTCATCTGTACGAATTCTGACGGATTGTGTATCTCAGCATTTGGGTCATCGGTTCAAACTTGGAGATGGAGAGTATGGAGATCAACGATGTTCACAACCATTGGATTTGTCAATGTCGTTTATTAAGGAAACTCTTCTTGATTGTTCTGTTCAGAACAGTGAACCTTTAAATTTGGTAGTGGAAAGATCACCCGCGAAAATGAATGAAATTATCATTGGAAGTTTGGACAAAAAGAAATTAACACCAACTAATGTGGAAAAGCGATTCAAAAGATTTTTAGCTCACGAAAGGTCTTCAGAGTCTGAAATTTTGAAGTGCATAAACACTCCAATACTTGTAAGATCCATTCCTTCCAAGTTGAAGCGACAAGTCCTGTTACCGGTGCAATCGAATAGCCTCAACCACTTGCCCATGGATCGTCATGGAAGTTTCCATGTAAGAAGAAAACAACATGAAAATAAAAATCCAGTTTTCAACGATGCACAACTTACGGAATCGAACTTACAATATGATGACGGTGGCGACGAAGATGATGAGGAGCCACAAGGAGATGTCGCTCTACTAAATGATTTCACAATCTTCGAATATTTTGTGACGTATCGCAATCAATCTGACGTCTACGAAGATCACTTCAATGGTAAAAAGAATAATGTTCTAATTTTTGTATTAAAAATTTAAATTTTGAAAGATATCCCGTAATTCGAAGAACTAGATTATCTCAGATTCGTTTGAACTCGGTTGGAGATCCACTGAAATTCAAATCTGTGGCTATGTTTGAATATCGCTCTTCTTGCCCTGGTGAGATGTTCTATAAAACGGATTTGGCATCTGATAATTCCATTCCGTTGCCATATGAAAAACTTGTGGATCTGAAATCATTGATGCCCTTCGTTGGTTACTGTGAAGCACTGCTAAAGTCTCTAGTTATTATAAAACGAGGTCGAAAACTGACATCAAAGATAATCTGAATGAAAATTTGGAATAGTGTTTTCCATTATTATAGTAAAGAAAATTATTATTCGTCCGATCTATCAAAAAATAAAATTGCTGTTGTATTAATGTATTATTTTCTTTTATACACGTGTAAATTTATCATCCATATGGCACAACCAAAGAAAACATATGAACTACTGACAAGTATTAATTAAGAGTAAATAGCAGAAGACCAGCGAAGGAAGAGCGAAGACGTAACAACATATGATGTATGTTGAATGGCATAATTTCACGACGAATTTACAGTGATACCAGATTTAAGGGAGAACAGATGGACGAAATGACCACGTTCATGCAAAACAGGCGTATTTTATTTTTATCTTTTTTTGAGCGGATTGAAACACTTATCTGCATCAGTTTTGTTGTTGTTATAAGTTATTGTTTGAAACATTGTTTGTGAAATAGGATTTAATTATTGCGTCTCAAGTTTTACAAGCTATTTTTTCGAATACATGGGTTTGGAATTCCGTCCAATTCAAATGTTGGTCTTGAATTATTTTGCCGAAATTCAATGAAAAAAAAAATTAGAAAATACAAACAAAAGATCTAAATGAGCAACGTCATTTCTAGAAGTTTTCTGCAGCAAAAGTATCGGAATCGGAAATCCTCTAGAATTTAGTTTTCTTTATACAACTGAAAGAAATGTAATCTCTTTCGCCGGTATAGAATACTTCTCGGATCGGAGCTTAGGCTCCGGAGTAATGGATTGATAAACAATTGCTCTGCTCGGAGGATTAAATATATTTTCCATTAGTGTTATTTTGAAATAGCTTGTAGTGACGCATTTCCAAAATTTACTAAATTGATTGAATTAGCTGAAGACTTATTGAATACATTTAATGAAATTTATTACTATGATTTCGAAAAATGATCATCGTATCACGTGAATCAACAGGTTGACCTTTGCGAAACCCGTCAGCTGTTACAAGTGACTCAACAGGTGTAACCCCTTTCCATGAAGACGCTCTTATCAATATACCAAGCGACCCCATAAGAAGCATAAATATTTCCACAACTATCGTAATTGAAACTTGATGTAAAGAACAACGAATAATGGTTTTCATAATTTGATCACTGAAAAGTAATGCTATTAAGTATGACTTCAAAGAGGACAAATGCGCTTCGAAGACCAAATTATCGATTGGGTGTCATCTCCAAGTAACGTGACCAAGCACTGCAAAAGGGCTTCACGGTCGTGTTTTTTTTTCCAGCCAGCCTCTGTTCGCTTGGTGCTTTCGGGTGGCGAACGAAAATATGCCGCAATGAAGTACAATTTTCTCTCGGCCGCGTCACCAACCAATCCGCCACCGAAGCGTCGACCCTTCGCAGAACCGCCGTGGAAACGATGCGATGGCACGCGACCAGACTGACTGAGTTCGATCGATGTGACACATTGTAATGCGCGCGTCAATGATTAATGAATTTCGATCGGAACTGATAGAGTACGGGATGGTGTTTTCCCACAGGGCATCGGGGCGGTTGTGATCGCCTCGATGGATTGATTTTGATTAATTTACGAGCTTTTTTTTTGTTGGTTTTCTTTTTCTTTCTTAGCCGTGACGTCAACCGCCCCACTGGCAAGCGACTGAGATAGCGTGTACGTCGATTTTGAAGTAATCAGGTGGTTATCTCGTCGAGAAATAATCACGCTTGACAGAGCTAGGGTGATACGTTGGAGTTTTCCCTACCGTACCCAGAAAATTCATCGCTTCTTGAGGCGCTGTCTCGCACTAACCGCTAGCTGCCTCCGGAGGACGCCGTTTTCGGTCAGTTAGCTGCGACACTGGAAAATCACCACACCGGATAGTCCCTTCCTCCAAAGGGACTGCAACACTAGGGATACAAAAATACTCACTCGAAAAATAAAACTCGAAACTTTGTACTTTGTTAAAACACGCCCGTCTACTCGAAATGTATCACAATTCTAGACTCACGAAATTCACAGTCACTGTTCGGTGCGAAAGGCCTTATTTGTTCAGGTGGCAGGACCTCGCTAACTCGGAACGGCTGGAGGTCTCTTGCCCCTGCTGGTCTGTTATTTACTGACGCACCGTATGCACTGAACTAAAACTTCAAACCATGTCCACGCCGCAGCAGAACCCAGCAACCGCCGAGTCTTGTTCGACTTGGCCAGCTGCCAAGTGATGCTCGGCTTCACTTCGGATTCTGCTCGGCTGAACGATTCTCGTTATTGTTTCTGAAGAGCATATCGGTTTTTCGCACTCTCGCTACGCCTTCGGGGCACTGTTTACAGCAAACGACGTGTAATATGCCACTTCCCGCACACACACACACTGCCAAATCAAATCTGAGCTTTCAGACGGACTTCGTGTGTCGTTTTCTCTGCTAGCCCGAGCAAAAGCGCATGCCCCGATCCTTCCAAGTTTTGTACTGGAAGGCGCATTTTTCCATGGCACACTTTCCATCCCGAACGAAGTCAACGAACGAAGCAGACGAAGATGTTTGACTGTGGAAAAGGTGGCGACGATATTCTTGCTTTGGAAAATGATAAACTCTACTAAACACTTGCTTATCACCGTCCTCGGTACTGCTTCGATCCTGGCTTCGATGCAAGTAATGATGAAAAGAGGGTACTTCACGGCGGTGGAATGATTCCCAATGTATAGGATCTATGAAACAGGCGGAGAAAACCGGTCCCGTGATGCGCGGGGAAAACCGGCCGTGACTTTCCATTGCGTAGCGCATTATCGGTATGATGAAGTTAGAAATGTTGAGCCGGAGAGATGATCCGTTTCTTTACGGATTAGTTTTATACTTTTGTTCATTGCAGTAATGTTCAAAGGGGTTTGTACTACGTTAATTTAAAATTATTTGGTTAATTTTCCGTTTAATAAAACTAAATGTCAATTGAATTCGAAATTTGAATCTTATAGCTATTATTATATTTTTAAACACCAAATAATGAAAAAGATTTGGTTACTCTAATGTTTAACCTTATTTTGATATTCTAACTTAGAATGAATAACTCAAATGGAACCCAAAGATGCAGTAGAAGATATATGTAAATAAAATTCGTAAATTTTTCTGGATCTTTCCGATTCTACACACTTAGGTTTACTTAGTAATTATAATCACGATTGACAAGTGTTTAACAACCGGACTGTTTTTTAGGTTTCATAAGTACCGGTCTATTTACCGCAATGAATAAGCGTAACATTTACTGAAAACTTGATCGGAATTCACTAAGAGAGATTTCGACTGCTCTGATTCAATGTAATTCAATGTATTCTCAAGTTTCTTTTTATGCGGTTTTAGGCGACTTTGAAAATGTGAATTTTCAAATTTAAACGGTTTTCTTGTTTTTGTCTTAGCAATGAGTTAACATGAGACATCGAGATCTGGTGTTAACTCGAGAAAAATAAACATGAAATTGACTTTAAAAAAACTAGCAGTAGGTAATGTCAGAGATATGAACGCGAGATTGACGAAGAACTCGAGATGTGTTTAGATATCAATTAATTTGATACCGTTTGACCGTTTAAAATTTTGTAGTGCTGGAAAGGACAATTTGGTTTCCAAAGATTTGCGTTTGTATTCTAGTAAGCAGGGCGGCGATTTAAGAGAGTATTCTAAATAAGTTCTTCGCGTTACTATTGGGGTTCTGAAAAGGACCGTAAGTAGCTTTAGAGTCCTGGAAAAGACTGTTTGATTACGGATGATTACGTTTGTATTCCAGAAAGTAGGGCACAATTCCAAATCATTTGCAAGTTTGTTGTTTCAATATTTTATACATCTTAATATTTCAGTGAAAGATACCATCAAAATGCTGTACGGGATTAATTTCTGAAATTTTAGAAGGGCAAAATTGTGGAATTACCATACTACCATATTAAACACTGTCCGGAACATTTTTCTCGATTTTTTTACGATGCAGTCATATACTAGCATTATTTCCACTCGTTTGATGCGAATTTCGTACAGCGAAAAGTGCTTAAAGCTAATCAAATTCAGTGGCGTCTCGTCCTCATGTGCACCTCGTGCACTGCACAACCGGTCGAATTGAAGGAATGAACTGCGTCCCTAACCCCATCCAAATTCAATTATTTTCGTGGAATCTTGATTTATTCGATGAAAGCTGGTTGGATTGTACCGAAATTGCGTGTATTCACACGCATTTCATATACATCAGACATAAAATTTCAAGTATCTGTTGTCGCTGTGTTAGTGTTTTTTCCGTGCACATGAGTTACTGTACAGATTCAAGAAAAGAAAGAAATACTCAGCTCAGCTCTGAGATTTGTTTGTTGAAAAAAAATCCCATACGAAAGTATATCGTTATCTCATTGTATTGAAAAACACAAGCGAATCTTCATTCCTTAATCTTTAGTTTTCATATACAATGAGCTGTTACATCTGCTATCATACCACATAAGCAGTACACAACTAGTCAATTTTGTCACGAGACGCCACAGATCAAATTATTCTAGATTTGCACTAAACTGATAATTTTTACCTTCGATTTCCATTGAAGCAATCCTAATAGTTTAGAGTCATTAGAAACTGTTTCAATCATTGAAAGTAGTTAGAACGGCTGATTTTTTGTAATGTTCCCCATCGTTGTCCACTTTTCGTTTTCATTTCCTCCAATAGGTGTTTAGATTTATTTTTTCACTATTTAAACAATGTTTACATAATAAACATGGTATTAAAAACAATCTTCCACCTTCTTCCATTCGTTTCGTGAAAGAATTAGAGGAAATACTCAAACAAGGAAAAAGTTATATGGAGTAATTTAGTTACACTTTCGAGTTGTTAAATTTTAAAAATGCACCCATGTGAGCATAGTAAAGAATGAATTCGGAACCAGAATTTTGGAACTAAATTTTGAATCAGAATCCTGAAATTGAATACTGGAACATAATTCTGGGCCTTGAATCCGAAACTTCATTCTGGAGCTGAATTCTGAAAGCTCTGAGCTGAATTTTTTAACTCAATTTTGGATTCTAGAAAAAAATTCTGAAGCATACCTCGGGACCAGAATTTTGGAACTGAATTCTGAGCCAGAGTAATGGAAATAAATTCGAGAGTTTGTGACCTTCATAGATTCAGAAACATCAATTCCAGAGCAGAATTTAGGAACTCAGTTCTAGACAGGCCCGACAGACAGTACGAGTTGCTGGAAAGTTGTACCCACTCGGAAACTTCAAGAAGCTTTCCTGTTTATCGCGATAAATGTGAGCACGTTTTGTACACTTTGTGAACTGTCGTGCCGGATCGTGTCAACTGTTGAAGGCATATATAACATGAAAAATAATACAGAGCCTAGAGAATAGTTGAGAAAATCATAAAACTGTTTATGAAAATGTATAACACTTAGACCGTAGACCATTTCGCGAATTATTTTAATTCTTAGTTAAAATTTGACGGTTGAGCAGTTGTTTTTGATCGTGAGTAATTAAATTCAACCAAAACAAGAAGTATGTATTGCATAACGTACGAAAATCTTCGATTAAACTTACTTCGTTTGAAAATGTATTCAAACTTTTTATTGAGGTATTTTCTATGACTGAAAGTTTAAAAAAAATTACACAGAAGTAATTTTCACTAAAGATATCGGGTTATTTTCGACAACGACAAAATTACTGCTCGACTGTGACATTTTTGGTAGTATACCTTTGTACCGTTGATTTCGAGTAGTGGCAAGAAGTAAGATCTGGCTAGAAGACAACAGGATCCTTGTGGCTTCGTATCATGGGTAGAAGTCGTTTTTGTAAACATTCCTTGATGTATATTTCGCTGTTCATTGAAGCAATGGTGATGAAGGGTTTCGAAATCTTACCGCAGCTACAAATTGCTTGCCAGACCATAGCTTTCTTACCAAATTTTTCGACTTCAATCGATGTCTCGGACTGTTTTAACACTTACCCTTCTCGCACCGTATAATATTGTGGTCCCGGCAAGGATTTGTAATCGAGCTTCACGTAGGTTCCGTCGTCCATGATTATGCAGTTCAAATTTCCAGCAAGAATCGTATTGTACAGCTTTCGAACCCTCGGCCTGATCGATGCTTCTTGTTTCGGATTACGTTTTGGTTGTTTCTGCTTCTTATAGGTTCGAAGATTCAAACGTTCTTTAGCACGAAGAACATTTGACTTCGAAGTGCCCACTTATTTGGCCACATCCCGAACTGAAACCTTCTTTTGCTCGAACGCCTTCAGTATACGTTTATCCAACTGAGGGTTAGCAGGACCTTTTTTTCGACCCGTTTTCGGTTTATCCTCAAAGGTGTTATCCTCACCGAACTTCCTGATTGCATTTCGCCCGGCTTTTTCACTTACTCCTTCCATTTTTGCTATCTCTCTCAGTGACAGTCCGCGTTCTGTGCACCATTTGTACACAATTTTTTGACGTTGTTCTGCTGAAAGTCCACGCATTTTGAAACAAACTAGTGAAAACGAATAAACAACTGCACAAGTGGTTAGATAAGAGTGTAAACAACAGGACGCAGTCATAAAATTTGACAGAAATGAAAACTAATGAAAACGAATATACAACTGCACAAGTGGTTAGAGAAGAGTGTAAACAACAGGACGCAACCATAAAAATTGATAGATTCTTAACCATTGCGAAATGGCAGCGGTTTTTGGTTGCGTCCATACTTTCTGGGATAGTCTTTAATTCGCGAGTCGAGCAATTATTTTGTCGTTGTCAAAAAGAATCCGGCTCGAGAGCCTGGTTATTGGCTCGAGAGCATGGTTTGACAGTTCGATAATTATTTTCCGACACTGCAAAAAAATCTTTCAGAACAATTTCCATTTTTGAGTTTTAGTAATAAGTACTTTTGGGTAATTTCTTTTTCATAGCACAGACAAACAGACAAGACACTCAAATTAAGTTCTTGATTCATTTTAACATTCATTTCGATTATACCAGATTCATATTCGCACATACAAATTTCATACAGAATACGGACCTTACGCATACATATAATGCAAGTAATTTTGTTCGGTATTCAATTGAAAGTATTTTATTGGCTAGACAATTTATTGGAACGTTAAAGGAATTAAAAAAAATTGCCAGAGATTTACCGAAACGCGTTGCACAACTTAAGAATTTGCTGATTGATGCGGAAATCGAGCAAGACAATGACCCAAGTAACCATGGGCATTAAGTGATAGCGCTGAACTGGCATGAAATTAATACTAATACGATATAAATGAACGTATTGTAACCTTAACTTTGCGTTTAATTCATATATTTGAAATATAAACTCATTGAAACATTGCAATTACGTAGCATCCTAGTCCACATTTGAGTTTAAGTTAGTGAAAATGAAGTATGTTCAATTTCAAAAATTTTGACCGCTATTCTGGAACCAAATACTGGACACCGGTATAGTGGAATGATTTGAGTGAAAATGCCTTCAAAATAGGCTTCCGTTTCTACTGGGGTCAAGCAATCGACGGAAACTTCTTTCCCTGGATGAACCTTTTCAGGTTTGGAATGTAATAATAGTCACTGGGGGCCAGGTCTGGAGAATACGGGGAATGGTGCATCAAGCCGTACCGCAAATCATTCAATTTAACTATTGCTTTTATGCATCGATGCGCCGATGCATCTTTTTCCATAGCTTGACGAAAACTGATATGTACTCGTGTGACACGATCAGCTGTTATTCAAACACTAGTGGATAGATTATCATGTAATTTGGTATTGCGCCATCTAGAGGCTTGTTCTCAACAAAAATAAACACCGTTCGAAACTATTCCCGTCTTTTCTGTGAGAAGCCCGGGACTTTTAATTCCACCAACGAGTTGAAAACAAATTTTGAACACAATATACGAGTATTTAAAATTTTCTGCACCTTCGATTTAAATGACAGTTTGAAATGAATGGCAGATTCAGAATAACCAAAAACAGTTTGTAAGGCCAGAAACTAACATGACCTACAAATTAGAGCAGTTTTGAGCGACGTAGATGGTTTTGTACGATTCTATATGACCGATTGAAATTTCAATACCGGAAGTCGTACTTGGATCAAATTCAGCAGAATTTCATTTGAATTTGATTTTATGAAAATCGGATATGAGTGTATTCGGTTTATTATTAGTCAATTTCAAGAATGAAATTCAGGAATTGATCCTTAGTTTGTGAGAATCGGTTTCTTCATCTCCGACAAAATTGGATGACAATATTTGTTACACATATATAGACATTTACTCAGTTCGTTTAACAAAATCGAATGCTATCTGTTTGAAAACAAATAAAAAAAAAAGTTTGACAAATCAAGCACAATTTTGTCACACATCCCATCAAGACCTATAATCGCTTTATATGCATATATCAGGCAAATATGAAGCTCTATTTCATTACACTTGCAGTATATTCTCGCACATACAGAAGAATACGACTAAATGGTATTATTTAGTATAAATTTTAAGACTTAAAATACCGCGATACAGCAGTTGAATTTAAATTCATGGACTTGATTGGAAATTCCAACTTAAAAACATTCCATTCCTCACCCCATCCTTCTACCAGCAAAATCATTATCGTAACTGCCTTCATAGATAGAATCTCACCGCAGAAGACAGCTGCCGGAGTCAAACACGAATTGCTGAGCGCAGAAACTTTTTTAATGGGATCGACCTATTCTCACCAGCAACGGTGCGGGCTGCGATCCGATGGTTCATTTCGAACATCCGGAACGTCTTCAACGGCCGTGATCGAAACTCGGAAGACAGCAGAACAACTTCCGATTGCTTGCACTAATCGGCTGGCAGGCAGGCAGGCAGACAGGAAGGAGGCGGAAAAAGCACTCGAATCAGCAGCAGCCCAACCAGACCGGGACAACCAAGAAGGCAAAAATCACTGAACCAATCCAGCATCCAGCATAAGAAGCTTACGTCGGAAGGCGTTAGTCAGCCCGGTCGGCATATCAGAGACAATAGGAATGCAAAAACCGCACCAACTCTCCCACCTTCAGATGGCAGATGGCTCGGAGATGCCTTCATTGGGATCATTATGGGAAAAGTGCGTGCCAGTTCCGTGCGACAAAGAATTCCCCTTCCTTCTTTCCTTCCTACTACATCTGATTCATCCTTTTCTCACTCTTCTTAAACTTTCAAAAACCTCCATTATCCCATACAGTCAGCTTTCCTTTTACCACCACAATCGGATGGGTCGGTCAGAAGAGAATCTCCTTCCCCTTCCGAGAGTAAGCCACTTTCATCGTAGAAGATAGCACTGCTCGGAATTCTATCCGAGTATAACTGCTTCTCGAGCGGGGTGGAAAGTCGGCGAGGTGCTCAGTGAAAATGATGACTAAGATAACGATGATGAAAATGATCTTTTCAACATGTTTTCCGACTAAGAAAGCCACATTCCCTAGTCACTTCCTCGGAAATAAATCAACCCCGGACACTGGAATAATGCTTCGACTTGCTGCTTGACGGAACATTTCCTTCCGTCATACTTATGAAATACTTGTGATTAATTGAAATTGTTCGGCTCTGCTGTTTCACGGTCCGATAAACCGAGTAGTGCAACGGAGACGAACCGGGAAGCCGACATCGATGCGTTCCATACGGTCCGACACACAACACTCACCCACACACACACATATCACATTTCCATCCGCACAGTTTGACACCCGAGGCCATCTCAAGAATATATCAAAGCCCTTATCAATATTGAATCTATGGAACGAGTGCCGGTCAACTTGGATAGATTTGGTTCCGGACGCTTATCAGGATGCCGTATGCGAAGGCGTATCAAAAGATGCGGATGGTTAGGGACTAGAATGGCATAGGAACAGTTTTGACGATTAAAATCCAGTTGATGCGGAACATTTAACGAACACCTCACTAATCTTGGTAAATATCAAGCTAGTTGTATTGTTGGAAAGTAGCATTCGGGCAATGTTGCTCGAATATCAAAAATACAACGAATGTCTATGATCATCGCTCGCTTTCCTTCGCCTTTGTTCGATAATCGTTCTGGTATTCGGACTTGTCCGTATATTCGGGCGCGAACGAAGCCGACGCTGCTTCGTTACTTGCACGAATATCTATTCCTTGCAGTTGTTATTCGCATTGGACATACCCCCGAATGACTTAACGCGAATATCGAACGAATATTCATACAGCGATCATCGCCAAACCTAATTCGCGATGATCGTTCGTGCTGTCTTTGAAACATGCAAATTAAGATGTTTCCCCCCGCACTATTACCATAGTCTTATGTGTATGTGATGAACCATATTCCAGCATTCTCCCATTACTGCTAGCGAACGAGATATGATGATTTTATTAGATGAAAAATGCTTCGCGAAGAATGGAAATCAACGATCTTCGCCGTGACGCTATTCGAACGAATTCGAAGAATAAAATAAATGAACGAATGACAAACGAATGTATAAAATGAACATGCACGATGTATACCAGCAGCGAAGAATGGATTAGTATATTCGGGTTCTCTACGATTATTGCTTATTCCTTTTGCACCCTTCTCTCTTTCGAGCAGTGAATAGTTCAACGTTGTTCGAGACTGGCATATTCGAAGGCAGTATAATCACAGCAAGGATGCGTGAATGAATTAGTTACACGAAGAATATTTGCAACATTGCATTCGGGTTATCAAAATAACTCCCAACAAAAGGATTGATTGTTTGGAGGGATTCTTAAAAAGACAACAATGAGAGAAGAGTTTGACGAAAGTGCTTGATTTTGAGTTGGTTGAGTTAATACATCATTTTGACGTTAATACATCTTACTTTACTATGGGATGCCTTTTCAAAATTTATCTTGTATATATCTTGTTTTAACAAACGTATCAACATAAATATTTCTCATCTTTTTTTTTATCAGCAATTTTTGTTAAAATTTTCTGTAGAATGAGATATTGATTGTTCGATGGTTGTAAGAAAAACTCCCAAGTCCTGTCACCCAGTAATAACTAAGCGATATCTAGATCTGGATTCTGGTCCTGAACACTGGATTAGAATATTGAATTATCGAACAAGGTTTCAGGATCAGAATACTGAATCTGAACATGGATTCTTGAAAGAGATTCTTTATTCGAATATGGTTTCTAAACATGTAGCAGAATTTAGCACTTATATTCAGAACATGGATCTGGATTCTAGACCTGGAGTGAGATTGTGAATCTGAACTCTTGACAGAGACCTTAAATTAGATTCTGGACCTGGATTTGGCGCCAGAACTCTCTTTTCTAACCTTCTGACAGAGTTTCCGAAACGAAACTTTGAACCTATTTTGCATTTGAACGTTGAGCCTGAGTTGGATTCTGGACCGGAATTGTCTAGGATTCCTCAATTCTAAACTTGAACCTAAACTATTGACAGAGATTCTAAACCTAGACCAGGATTCTGAACCAGGACCCTGGAGTTGGATATCCGATAAGGTTTCTGGATCTGAATACTGAATCTGAACATGGATTCTTGAAAGAGATTCTTTATCCGAATATGGTTTCTAAACTTGAAGCAGAATTCAGCACTTATATTCGGAACATGGATCTGGATTCTAGACCTGGAGTTAGATTGTGAATCTGAACTCTTGACAGAGACCTTAACTTAGATTCTGGAAATGGATTTTGCGCCAGAACTCTCTTTTCTAACCTTCTGACAGAGTTTCCGAAACGAAACTTTGAACCTATTTTGCATTTGTACTGTGAGCCTGAATTGGATTCTGGACCTGAGTTCTCTAGGATTCTTCAATTCTAAACTTGAACCTAAATTATTGACAGAGATTCGAAACCTAGAACAGGATTCTGAACCGAGTTGGATATCTGATAAGGTTTCTGGATCTGAATACTGAATCTGGACATGGTTTTTGAACCAGAATTCTGACAGAGATTCTGAGCCTGAGGTAGAAATCTACACTTGGATACTGAGCATGGATTTGGATTCTAGACCTGAACCTGATTTCTTGGTTTGAACTCTCGATGAAGGTTTCGGGGAAGGATTCTGCAGCTGGATTAATGATTCCAAACAAGATTTGGCAGAGATATTGGGAATGCACCAGATTCGTGAACCTGGAACTTGATACTGAAGCTGGATAAAGAAACATAACTCTGGACTTGGATTCTGGGCCAATATTTTGAAGCATGAATAAGGACCTGGTTTCTGGATCTGTGTTTGGGGCCTGTATTCTGAGCTTGGATGCTGATTCTGTATCCTGAAACTGGAGCAGAATTCTTTATTTGGATTCTAAATCTGTATCTGGATTCTGTACATGGATTCTGAAATTTAATTTTCAACCTGAACTTAGACTTTAGCTCTGGGCCAGAATTCTGACCTCGGACCAGCACCTGACAGAGTTTTTTAACCTGAACCTTAACTCTTCACCTGGATTCTGGATCTAGTTTCAGAACATGGACCTGGCTTCTTGATCGAAAATCGGGATCCGAGTTTTGTGCCTGCATTTTGAACCTGGGTTTTAGACCTGAGCTTCTGACAGGAATGCATAGGTTTTCGTGTGTTTTGTACATAAGTTCTGATCCCAGGCCTAGATTCTGGGTGTGAATTCCTGGCAGAAATTTCGGATATGAACCCAAATTCTGAACCGGGAAGCAGGATTCTGGGTCTGAATTCCGAACATGCATCTGAATTCTGGATCTGATCTCAGGATTCTGAACAAGATTTTGGACTCGAACCCTGGAAATCGTTCTGACCATCTGGATTCTGAACGTGGACCTTTTTTCTGTATTTTATATGAATTCAATTTGGAATAAAGACATGATATGAATTTCTAATAAAACATTGAAACTCAGTCCCAAAATTCCGTTGTATTTACAGAATTCAAATATAAAATGCATTCCAGAATCCTGATTCAAAATTTAGTTCCAGAATGCAGGTCTAGAGTCTAGATACAAAAAATTAGGAACCAGATTTTGAATATTTTTTTAATTATATTCCGGATCTGGATTCCATAACCGAATTTCGGATCAGGATTCTGGATTCGAAATTGAAAATTGAATCATGGCCTCGAATTTAGACTCAGAACGAATCTGTGTGTGATCAGTTCAACTATTCAGATCCAGAATTCAGTTCCCGAGTGCAGGTTCAGAATTCAGTTAACGAATCTACTATCAAAATTGAGTTTCAGAATTCAGGTAAAGATTTCAGTTCTAGCATTCGACTCCGAAATACGGTTTCAGAACCAATGCAGAATTCAGGTCCAGAATCCGGTTATGTCTTTTACATTACACACCCACCTTTTCAAATAAAAGATTTCACATTAAGTCTTAATTATTCAAAACAGTTTATATAGTATAAATAAATGTAGCATTCAAAAGAATAGCAACGAAGACGATTTAAGCGGTTTAACATTGTGAACTGTTCTTTGTTTAGTGATCAAAAGTGAAATCATTTAAAACAATTAGAAATTAGATTTATGTAGCTTCTATTAGTAAACCCGGAAAATAGGATCCTTTAACACGCGAAAGGCACGGGATATGGAGGGTTGTCGTAAAACTATTTATTTTTCCGGAAAATGCTTTTTTAACAGAAAATATTTAGTTTTGTTTATTTTGTGTAGCGCATACAAATGCATTGAAGCAGTGTTGCTATCTTTTTTATTAGGGAATTTAAATCTACATTCATAAAATATAAGCAATTTTCCATCAAACATTGGTGGAAATTCGATCAAAACTGATATTTCATCCAAAAATTCAGACTTAACATTCATTTGAGAATAAATTATTGCTAAAAAGATTGTTTAAAACTTAATCGTTCAAGCCACTTTGATAAACTGACTTCATCCATCAACCATTGCATTATTTTCTCATTTAAACCTATTTACTTCGGAACGGCTCTCGAAATTAGCGAATTTTCTTGATTTGCGGTCTTTGAATTGAAATAAACGTGAAAATGTTTTGGTGAATGCATTATTTTTATTAATTTTTAACGTTTCGTAACAATCAATTGAGCATACTTCAGCTGTTGATTTTTTTTTTATGTAGGACTACGTCTTCATTTACTATGCTTACCTGGGTGCATTTTCAAAATTTCACAACACGGGAGTGTAACGAAATTACCGCAGATTTTTTTCCTAATAACTTTTTCTCTGTTTGAGTATTCACTTTAATTCCTTCGCAAAACGAATAGAAAAAGATGTAAGATTGTTGTAAATAGCACGTTTATTAAGAAAACATTGTTTAAATGGTGAAAAAATAGATCCAATCACGAAACATCAAAATCAACCGAATTTATAAATAGACCCTGTAGCAGTCTTGATAATCCATGAACGGACTCATCGATGCATTATTGAACTGGTGCCTCCGTCAATAACGAATAAGAGGTTCCATTCCTCAAGCGTAAACGCAGATAAACAACAACTAGTTTTTCTGTGAGCATATTTGCTGTTGGACGTTCGCAGTTTGAGTTTCGCTTCAAACAAAGGCGATTGCGTCATTCAGCTGTTGATCGCTTGCATTGGAGAAAAAGAAAACGAAAAGTGGACAACGATGAGGAACATTATACAAAACTGCCTAAATCTAAAGAACTGTTAATGTAACTTTCTTTGCAAATCAAAGGTATAAATCATCAGTTTAGTGCAAATCTAGAATAATTTGATATGTTGTGCACTTTTCGCTGTGCGAAACTAATGCAATTTAGCACATAAAAGCAAAGCCTCGGCATTACATTCCTATGGTGGAATTTGGCCTTTCTGTTTCAACAGACTTCGCAGCCGATTCTTAGTGTACAGAATCATTGCATGGCTAGTACTATGGATCCTACTGACACTAAGAATCCTTCCAGGTCGGGGCTCGAACAACCAACATACGGTATATAAATATAGTAGAAAATACCACCTTCTGTAATCGCGCGATCATATCATTCAGCTGCTGGTCATTTGCGTGCGAGTAACAGTAAAAATACATTAAATCGGCCCGAAAAATGAAAAACGGTAATCCGAAATGAAATAACCTTAAAATTGTATACGTTGGTATTTTTGTAGCCGTTAGAACCGCTATTTTGAATTTTTGATCTATTATGTTCATTGTTCGCTCCGTGCGCAGTGCGGCTTTTGTTTCAAACAAGTGCGGAAAATTCTTTAAAGTATGATCACAACGGAGAGAATACACGTATACAAATCGAGATGGACGGCAGAGATGGCATTTCACCAGAGTTATACACGCTAGAGTCAGATTTTTGCCACGCCGTGGTGCAAAAAACGAATCACCGCACAAAGAGGAAAGCGCACTTCTTCTCAGTGTCGAATAGACAGCATTTGAGTGTGTGCTTGTGGTTAAAGCAGCTGGCGCGAGTGAAACACATTCTCTTCGCATGAATCGCTCACACGCGCTCTCGTCTAAATACACCCAAGTGACCACTGGCGCGTGATTGTGAGCGAACACTTCTGTGAACTTCAATTAATAGAAAGTAGATCTGGCCTTGCTATGAAAAATTTGCAAGGAAAACCGAAAATTTTACGATAAATTGTTTTATTTTGCTGATTTTGCGTGTCCACGCTTCATCTACGAAAACCATACAGCAGAGTGCTCACCGGCGTGTACACCTCTGTGAAAGTATCTGCATCCACCTCAGAGAATTTATTAGCTAATGCTCTAGCACTTTGGTGCGATTCAGTGGAAGAGGTAAAAGGAAATAAACAAACGCACTCATGATGCGTGCACACTTACACAACAGTGGTGTATAAATGTGAAAGAGAAGAGCTCTCGTTGAAGTTGTCAGTGCGAGGGGAGAAATTTTGCTTGCTCTTCGTCACACAGAGGAGATAGACATCTCTGATGGACGGTGTTCTACGAAGAAAAATCAACGATCTCTTCAAGTAAGAGAAATTAAGAAATAAGTTTCACTTTTTTGAACATGTTTTCTTCCCAGGAAGAATTTTTTAATACTTAGTATTTTTTCGTATTTTAGAAACGTATTAGAAAAGAAAGTTCGTGCTGTTTTAAGAATGAGTGTGTGTGCCAAAGAATCTCAGCTGCTGGAATTACCCTGTTTATTGACGTACTCTGCACTGCTAAAAAGCAACACTTTTCTCAAAAGTGTTTCTCTACATAAATTTCATGTTTCTAGTCGCACTAAACAATCAAGCACACTCCATTTGTTTTATAAAAGTTTAACGCATAAATATAAAGTGTGTCGTGATATGACATATGCGAGTGTCATCTTACTTGAATCCCATCATCAGGATCTCAAAAATGGCTTCATTTAGGAGAAAGGTTACTATGAGCAAATTTATTTGCCTTCAATCTGTAGAATGATATTCGGGCGTTCAATGGATAATTGATTTTTTATCAAGAAAATTGTAATGATATATGTTTTGCTTATTATATGATGGGGACAGCAGGGATTTGTCAGGGTTTCATTCCGATGTTATGCAGACAATACAATTTTTTCGATTTAGGAAGTTTGTGTAGCATTTTTGCTCGGTAATTTTTTGTAGAAACTGCGAGTGACAGCTTCTTGTTCTTTGAATCAGGCGCCAGGTGTCGTAATGGTTCGAGATAGGTAGAAAATTTCTTATTATGGGAAATTTGAATGGCCTTTTGAAACCTAGTCTTCTGGATCGCTCGTTTTACTTTCTATTGCAATTCTTAGAATTATAGCAATAAGATAGATAAATGTTCCCGCCCAGGCATGGCCCAAAGAGCACCGTTTAGCTTGATTATGTAGTGCGGTGTATCCCCGGTAGGGTTGATTGTATCCACAAGCCGTTCTTGCTTTATCTCAGATGAACAATAAAGATGACGACGAATAAAAAATTAACGGGACCGATGCAGCAGAACATATTTCCCAACAGACCGCAGGCATACTGCAAACAGAATCTTCTGGAACATCGGTACCGTTTTCTTTCGAATGCGAGTCCACAAAACATCCCTAGGGTAGTGAAAGAACAGAACAAAAATCGCAGAACAGGGAAGCTAGTAGGAGGAAAGAAATCAAACATTTCCTGGCCACCAGCGGCCACCAGTATTCCGATGTCGTGCGTCCATTTTCACCATCACGGTGAATATCGATCAATTTCCGTCTATGAGTGCATTCTGCATCGATTGATATCGGTTGGATGTGCTCCGGGCTTTTCCGGAAATAAAAAATTACGAAGTTTAGTTTCTTCCTCAAACAGAATGCACCAGTGAGACTAAAACTTTGGTTTTTAATGCATTTAGAAAGTTAAAGTACGTACACCCACTATATATTCGACAAACTGGAATATGTAATCCAACACAAAAACTGAAAATCGGTATTTATCTGTATGAAAATTGAAATATCGGTATTTTGAGAGAGCATATCTGTATTCCTGTATCGAGTCCAAAAATAGGTATAAATACCGAGAAATCGGTATAGTTGGCAGAGCTGAATGACAGTTTCTCTTTGTTCACTTTCTCTGTTAAAATCTGTTAAAGTCTAGGAACAGGGATGCCAGGTTTACAGATTTTCGATTTTCTGCACAGATTTCTGGAATCGATCACAGACTTGCAGTGAGCACCAAAAAGTCTTTAATTTGCTAGGGAAAACTGAGAGTTAATTAATATCCATCGCTCTGAATGGAAGTAGTTAGACCTTTTTTTTTGCTCACCAAAATATTACCGGTAATGACATAATAGTTACGGGAAACGTGCACAGATTTTGCACAAATTGTTTTTTTGGTTTCATCACAGATTTTTGAAAAAAAAGGCGGGTGGGTAATGTCAGAGACATAACTGGATGTCGTGAATACGAAAACAACTGACATGTTCCTTAACACTTCCGAATATCAATTAGTTGATCAATTGTATGAATTATGCAAGCATTCCCCTTTTCCATATTTTTCGCAAAAACAAAGAAGGCTACACTTGATCTCGATTACTGTAAATTTCACACAGCGAAAAGTGCACAAATCTAACCAAACTGTTCCAGATTTGCACTAAACTGAGAATATTTCCTTTCGATTTGCGAAAACAAATCCTAATAGTTCTTTAGAAAACTTTTAAAGCCATTAGAACGGCTGATTTTGTGTAATGCTCTCCACCGGTGCTTTTTAACCAATGCAAATGACTGGCAGCCGTGACGTAATGTGACTTGTCGGAAGCGAAACTAGCTTTGCAAACGACACAAAATACATCTGCTCGCAGTGGCGATAGAATCCAAACTAATCCAATTTTTGTTGAGAGGTTTGTTTTTACCTGACTTCGTTTGTAGCTTTTTTTCTAATGGGCGGTCCTAACGGCTATAAAAATAGCCGCATACAGAATTTTTATGTCGATTATTTCATTTCGAATTTGCATTTCATTGAAAGAAACTGTCCGGATGCCGTACGGGATTTATTCCTACCTTTCAGAAGGACCAAATTGTGGAACTCAGTACGATATTAAACACTGTTCGGAACATTTTCTCGAACGATTTGTTGTACAGCAGCAGCGCTTAAGTTGAAAAAATTCGATTCTATTGGTAGTTAGATTATATAAATCCTTCTACAGATGAGCTATGAGCTATGAGCTTTCAAAATAAGAGAAAGGCTAACGCGCCTTATGAATTATCCTCTTTGATACTCGTTTATACCAAACATTTCAGAGAAGTTTAATTTTGAATTATTTGAGATTATGCCACACAACTGAATATTTTATCATAAAATTGTGATCATATTTCCGATGGCATGTAGCAATAATTATGTTTATTCGTTAGATACAACAAGAGATATTCACGATCAAAAACTTATCACTCTCTCAGAGGGTAAATTTTGAAAAGGCACCCCATAGTAAAGTAAGTCGTATTCACGACAAAAAAGGATCTGGAATCCTTGCAAACGGCATTATATTTTTGTTGATTTTATCACGTTCATAAATCGAAATATGTCAATAAATTGCGACATTACATATTACGCGTTGAACGTGATTTTGACACTACTAGCGACAATCATCCCAATTGTAGTTTTCAAATGTAGTATAAAAAGTACTAGAATTTAAACTTTTTTGGCAGATTTCATGTCCACCAAACCTTAACGTGCCTAGTTTTTTATATTTATCACGGAATGAAGATTGTTTTTTTACAATTCTAAATATAATTAAATTATTTTCTTGGTCTTACGTGGTATGTATATTTGAAAAGCAATCAATTCTAGTAAAATTTTAACTATACCAAAAAAACGACTACTACTCAATGATCACAAAGAACGGACGTTTAAATTAAGTTCACTGAGACAGTTCTACACATGTTAGTATTGAAACAATTTAACCTAAAAATAAATAGAAGAATTACTCGACATTTAGACAAACGTTCTTTGTGTTGCAAGCTAATTCGACGAAAACTAATGCAATCAGCAAGGGGCAAGCTAATTATGATCAGCTAGTTATCTAAATTTCTGTTACTAATAAATGATATCGCATTCAAAGCTACTAGTAGTTGTCTGTGAAATGTATTGCAAATGAACTGTTCCTTATGTATGGGCTTTAAACAGAGCTGATGTGATAATTTCGTTCAGAGATAGTTGTGTTCCTTACCTGGAAAAGAAAAGAGAAAAAAGGCTCTTGTTAGGAATATAGTTTTTGTAGTTTTATATGTTTATTTAGATGTAGAATATTCATTGTATAGTTCGGTATAGTTGGAATATGACACAAAATAGTTATAACTTGAACAAAATTATTTCTGTTAACTTAAACTGTTATTTCCAAACGTCATTCTACTTAAAGTAACACCAGTTATTCCGTATTCAACAACCTAGTAATTTCACCCGTTGGACGAATCGTGCGCAAGACCAACACGGAACCGCAAAATAACCTAATTTTAAGTACATTCCATCCAATTTGGGGGTTCCATTCAATAATCTATCTTGGCTCTAGGTTGTTTTCGTAAGGCACGTGCAAAAAAATACTTAAAGATGAGTTATATTTCCTCTACGGTTGAGTCGTATTGACTCAATTTCAGGTTGATACGGTTTACTTATTTTTTGCTTATTGAACGAAACTCTTGCTGTTGGGTGATTTAGCTATTTGTATTTTGACAACAATGGAAGGAATAAATGAAAGAAAAGCGGCCTCTATCACGACGCCATCTTGATGAGATCAAAATCGGAACTTCAAAATCAGCTGCAACGTAAACAAACAAACAGTAATGCATTTGTTTAACGCGTTTACCTTGTTAAGTACACGAAAATTAGTGAATTTTGTGTCGAATCTCTCACAATAACTTGTCGGTTTACCTAAAATACAGCAGACAGTGTTTTGGGACATTAAGTGGAGATAATTCTCACAATTTGAGAGTCGCGATGAGTATCAAAACATCGCAGTGTTTGGGGCTCGAAACGCGAGGGGCTCAACGTAATCAGTATACTTGCAAGTGGCTGGTGCTCACATACCGGTGTCAGATGGCTGAAGAAAAGATTCAAAAGAACTCAAAAATAAGTAAAAAGAAATCAAATAATAGTTAGTTTTTATTTTCCGTGCGTTCCGACTAAGTTTGCCTTTTATACCTATGTTTATACTATTTCTCGTTACAGTGAAAGAGTGATGAGGATAGCAAAAGAACTCTCACGGCGACGACCAATCGTCATTGAATCGTCATCGTCGCTGTCAATGTCAAATAGACTTTAAACATTCACTCGTTATCTACACTCAAAATAATAATCATATTATAGTTACGTGAAAAGTTATGTGAATATTTTCCACCCTACTTTTCACGTAGGTTTTAATGTACTGGCATTTAAAAGCTGTTTAATGCATAATCCAGTAAAAGTTACGTGTTTCATAGGTAAAATGTAATGTACTGTTCATATCACATTTATCTATCAGTTCATATCAAATTTAGATACCAGAAAATTACTATTTTATATATTGGTTGAAGTCGAAAGGGAGATTCCAGATTTTGATATAAATCTATGAAATGAAAACATCCCATGAAATATAAAACATTTATTTCAGAAAATTGTCATATAATTCCAATGGCTTAAAAAGCAACTAATAACGTCGTGGTATCTCAGATCGACAAGCCTCCAGAAATCGTTTATGTTGTCACTGCCATCCAACCGAAGCCGAAGTCGAGATCCAAGAACTCCCACAACACTACCGATGCAGGTTGAAGTCGCATTACATGGTTCCAGTGTCTCTAGCTCCGGTCCAGTTGAACACATGGAAACTTTCATACTGGAATGGTCCAGTCGATGGAGTAAAAAATTGTAATTAAATAACTTTTCTCGCAAATATTTACATTACTTACACTTCGAGGGCCACTGCTCACCATTTTCAAAATCGAGTTTTTCACACTGGAAATTCACGTAGATTGTTTGACGTTTGGTCAATTCACGTAAACCATATGTGATGACTATATTCATTTTAGGGGATGTTCGTATAACGTTCATTTTCGTCACGTAAAATATTCAATTTGACATTTGAAACCATTCTACGTGATTTTTCAAGTGAATCGAACGTGAATTTTTATTTGAGTGTAGTCATCTGCGTCAACGTTGCCAGGTATACCGATTTATCGGTATTTATACAGATATATGTCCTCTATACCGCAATACAGATATGTACTCCCAAAATATCGATAATTCATGGATCGTACAGGCTGTTACGAGACCTTTTTTTGCTCACCAAACTGAGCTTTGGTGACATTTCCGTGAACTTATGTTGACGAGATTTTGATACCAATATGGAACAGATAGATTTTTGCGCCGAATACAGATTTTTGGAAAAATGACCTGGCAACTCTGATCTGCGCATTTCCACTGGTTCGTTTTGCTGCACGTGTTAGTGAGACAAGCTTCGTATGATAGGTGATAAACTGGGGGAGTTTTTCCAGTTTAAATTGAATTTAAATTTTGAAAACCGATTTTAATTAAATATTCAAAACTGTTCAGTTTTGGTTGTTTAATAGCAGGGCCAGCGGGGCGATGAGTTGGGCATCATGGAATTTAATTACAAAACAAAAATCATTACAGCTGCTCAAATCGCTGCATCACAAAAGTAATTATATAGGGTGCAAAAATATTCAGCAATTATTAACAAGTGTATTAGCTATAATCCAACGCTTATCTAATCCATTTGAATAGGAAATCCCGTGGAAAATGAGATAAACATGTATTCCAGGGTGATATACATATTAGTGTTCCTCGGAACAGCTGAAACTTATGGTGACGTCAATTCCGGCTAGGAAGCGACGGAACATAAAATTTATCATATTTGTTATATTACATGCAGGGAGATTTTCGAATATTTAATGCGTACTCAATTAATGGATGGATTTTGGATCGTTAGATTGATATTATTCAATAGTGGAACTGATGTTCAGTGCCGGTTGAGGGCAATATCGATTGTTTCGAAACATTTTAGTAAAACCAAAAGAAATTGGTTAACCATTTGTCAGAAACTCGATACTCATCACCTTTTCCGCTATTAAAGATGTATTTTTGAAATCTATATTTTACACTAATCGACCTGTAACTCCTGAATCGGAGATTGAATCAGCATAAAAATCAGAAATTTTCTATGCGATTTTGAGACATTATGCTTCAATCTAAGATGATGAAAATCAGCTTGGACATCTTCGAGAAAAAAGAGTATTATTATCTATTTTTGTTTTTACACACATCAACCTGTAACTTCGGAATCGCAAGTCGGATTTAGGTTAGAATTCTGGCACTTGGCATGGGACCATGAGAACGTTCTTTTAAGTCTAAGGTTGTGATAATCGATTAAACCATCTCCGAGAAAATAGCAAAATTAGAAATTGGTAGAATTTTGAATTTATTTGATGCCAATTTTGGAGATATCGAATTTAAACCAAAACTAAATGTAAACCCATGGTGTTGCAGAGTGTATGGAAGTGTGTTATCTCAACGATTTTGCATTTGAAAATCGGATTTTTGCACTAGTGTTTTTATCCAGTGTTTATATTCAAAAATACTTAAATGGATTTTTCAAACTAAGTTGAACAATTTTTGCATTAAGACGTTCTTTTAAATACAATTCTGCTATTTCTTCGCACTGGAGGAAAATTTCATCAATATTGGTAAACAACGAGGAAATCGATCTTGTTAGGACGAATAAATCGATACCAAAAAACTGTTCACGATACTGTCTTTCATTCAAATAGTTGTGTCCAAGGATGGCTTTTATCGTATCAAAGAAAGCTTTCTAGCAACTCTTCACACGATTCAATCAGTGCCATCAAAGAGAGACGGATATCATCGCAGCAACAAAAAATGGTTCATTTAACAACAAAAAATGGTTCATTTAACATAAAATGGACACCAGCGCGAGAGCGAATTTCTCTCGATGACATTTCTGAGAATCAATGGTTAGCACACTGCTGTGGGGATTCTCTCTGAAGCAACAAACAGTCGCTCATTCTCGTTTTGCGATCCGATTCTATACGGGTAGTTGGGAATTGCGATAGAATTATTTTACTATTGCCGCTTATTCTAACTATGTGCATATAACCTTTGTATAAGTTGTGTCTATGTAAATGTATGTGAATGCTCCACACAAGGGGTTTGAAATATTGCAACCTAGTATGAGAATCATCAATTCGAATCATCGATTCGATTTTCTGCGATATTTGTCAACTTGCGATTCTCTCTTGGTAAATTCCACACAGCTCCGATCATTACCAGACTGTAAATTTTTTTTGGGGACCGTGAAATATTTTCCTATAGTCTGTACTCATCCTGAAAATGAGTATGTGTAAAATCTCTGTTCATTTTCCATCGGAAATCTGTGTTATTTTAAAATCGGGGCTACTTATTAAAAATCAATAAAAAACACAGATTAATCTTTGAACTTGGCATCTTTGGGTATGAAACTTCCGCATGTGAGTATATCTAGAAGGGCCAGAAGCCTGATTGTATTCCGACTACCGTCAACATTTTGCACGGAGAACCAGCGGATCAAAACAACACAATATTGTAATTGTTGTTTCACGCTCTGGTTGTTTCAACTCAAATGTTGTTGATTTAACTAACATATCTGTTGATTTTGTCATAACCGTTCAGGTGAATGAAATCGATGTATTCGAATCCTGTCACTTGGCTGAGAACGAATATAGTAAAATGCAAATCAAAGATCCTCTTCATTTCACCAGAAACGTTTCATGTTGAAAAAAAAATGACAAGTTCTCCCTGTATTGAATAGATATTCCTATAGTGTAAATGTTTTAATTTCATCTGCGAGTATTATATTTTCGGACAGTTCATGTCAATGTGATAAACTACGTTTAACACTTAAAGTCATAGTATTGGAGTCATCTGAATGGGAAGTAGGACGTCTGATAAGTCATGAAACACACATTTAGTTCGAGAAAAGCAATTATTAGAGCAATTTGGCCATAAATTAAATTACTAAATTGACCGTTTTAAACAACATGCACAAATATTTCTCCCTCATATTACTCAAAGAAAAATACTCATGGTTTATAACCATTCATAGTTAGTGCCTGTTTCACTAGTGAATAAAACATGTCGTAAGCCCCAATCACTGAAAATATTACGGATTTCTATGTGTCGGTCTTGCACGATACGCTTTGTGCGATGGTTTGTTCAATTCATGGGTTCGGATTTTTGCGTGCTCTATTTTGGCACTGAATTTCATCTTCATGCTCGTTCATACCAAACATTTTAGAAGACTTCAACTTTGAGTTATTTAAGGACATCTCATACTACTGAAAATTTTATCATAAATTGCTGACCATTTTCCCGATGGTATGGGCATAAATTATGTTGATGCCTTGAATACAACAAGAGATATTCACGATTAAGTTCTACCCATTTTTGTACAGGGTAAATTTTGAAAAGACGACCCATAGTTAAGTAATGTAACGAAAAGACGCTGTAATTATCGATCGAAAAAAAAATGAAAACATATCTCGGCATAATGATAGTCATCACGTTAAAATTGATTGTGTAATCACACTTGAAATGTGTTTTTCTGCCTCATGTCATGTACATGTAATGAATGTTTAAAAATCATGTAAATTTCAGTTTGATCTTGCAAGTGTTTGACAGATTTAGTGAAATTTTAGGCAGTTTGCTCAATTCCAAGCTAAATCACATGTAATTTTACACGATTTTGCGTGGATCAGTGTTGACACAAGATTTACGTCAAAGTTTATAACCTGTCATATTGAATTATCATTTCGGTGGCTGAAGAATGTTCAAAAGATAAATTTCAAACGAAAGAGTATATTAAACGCACGATCTATCGTGTAAAAACAGGGGAGTTACATACTTCTAAACTCATCGGGACGCCAGATTGTATGAGTGGTGCGCATTTGTTAGTTGTGAAAAAAAGTTTCGTTCCTGCGCTTCCTTTCCAAAGCATGTTCAAAATGATAATGTCTCCCCTGACATATACTTTAACTTCTAAGATCGTTTTCATTTAAAACATTGTTCAAATAAACTTGACGGAAAATTGTATGATGTTCAATACCTCTGCTATCATTCCTGTTAAACCACATCTCGTTCCTGTAAAATCACATCTCCTTCTCGTACAATCTTAAAATCTTAATCGTACATGTAAATTATAACTCTACATAAAACTACACAAATAATCGGATTCGGTTAATGTGCGGTTATTCCCGATTATACTTTTTTGAAACAGACAACATGCTATGAGTATTACTACACACAAAAAAAATTGAATTTTTCAGGTTACTTTCATTTGTAGTGATTTAATTTATGATAAGCTTATATTTTACTGGTTTCGACTGTAACTTGCATTCTGCTACCAGGTGATGATCCAATGATCCAATGAGTCTCGATTCAAGTCGCGGTGGTCGCTATTTCAATAAATTTCATGTTATGGAGTTTAAGACATAATATTAAATGTTCTTTCACGTAAATTTGGGTGAACTGCGACGCTTCATTTATGTGCATCTAATAGGATGTAAAATTACAGTTTTTTTTTAAAGTGTGTAATCAAAACGATTGCTTTTTTAAGTCATATCAGCTCCGTTACTCATCTCATATACGGGAACTATTAGTAAGAGTGAGATCTGCTCTCTCTATTTAGTGGATTGATTCGAACAATAAGATTTATTTCCAATTTTCACGTAGCAATAAAATGAATGTTACTCGTTTTTGACAACAATTTTTTCCTGGTATTTTTTTAGCATAGTGTAGATATTGCTACTGATTACGTTGCAATTCGCTAATTGCAGGTGGAGTAATAAGCAAAAGGATTGATCGACTAATGAGATGAACGTTGGTATAATTACCCTACTTTTGGAATCGTAGTATCGCTACTAGGTTCATCTTTACTTTACTTAGCATTGTATTGAAATTTGAAAGTAAAATGTTAGAAACAATTGGCCCTTGGGAATTATTGGCAAAATAAGTGCAAACCATAAACATATTTACAGCAAACAAATCTGAAACCGCATTTGTTCTGAGAAACTATAGAAAGTTGAACATGGAAGCATGGAACATATATCCTGGTTTTCCAAGTGCTCAACCACCATTTACTAGCTCCGGCCAGCATGGCTCATTGTAGGATTCCATCTTCACCGGATCGGAAGCGGCTGGAACGATGGAAAACAAAGCAGAATCGGAAAAATCCTCCGAGGGATAAAACGAGAGACTAACGGTCTGGCTTAAACACTATTGAATAAGGCCGTAGATTACAATGTAAATATGTTGAAGATCGAACAGGTCACTGCGAAGAAGCACTCCGACGGTTCATGCTTCGATAGTATGAAAATATCATGAAAAAATCTACAGGAAAGAACATCCCCAATTTGTTGCAACTAACAAACCGCATTTGGAACCACCAATGAACAACACACAAATGCAAATATTAGCTTGACCCAGCTTACTCGTATGGTTTTGCAACGGACTCTTTGCTATGATCATTAAAAAAGGGAAACCGGTTCCGAATCGATATTCTCTACCATCACAACTGACACTAGATGCACTATAATGATGTAGACCGTTGGACATAGTTTCGTGGTGAATCGCATGTCCATAACGAAATCCGATGTTCTAGCCTAGACAGAGAACTAATTATTTGTCAAAATGAGAGTGACACAAGTTTTAAAAAAAAACTATGTCACATATAAAATGACGCTTTCTTTCTGAGCACATTTGCGCTAATATTGACGTTCCGTAGCTGTGACGACCGGCTTACGAACCGTGCGAATTGTGCTTTACTTTGCAGCATGCATTGAAAGTCCATCTTGTTTTGTAATTGTTTCCCGTAACCTTCGACCTTCGAAGTCCTCTACGGATAAATACAGGAGTTCATAGAAACAGTTTTTTTTTTCCAGTGCACATCTCCTCGTTCATTCTCAAGAGCACAAGTTGTTAAAAGAAAGAATATAATGACAGGAAAAAATATTGCAAGAGTTCACGTGCTGGATCATGAAGCACAATGAAACAGGGAAGAATTCCGACATGAAAATAATTTTTTTCCTGCCCGGGGGAAAGCATGCATATAGAACAATACACGGCAATAGTTTTTCCGCTCCGTGCGAACCTTGACAAAGCATTTGCGAATTAGTTTTCCAAGCGGACGAGCCGGAAATCGATACTGGTGGAATTGGAACAAGTTCGCACAGGTAGGCAGGTGCTGAGAAAATTCATTTAAGCTCATTATAGCCCCACTTAATATTTTAATCTCATGCAGTCACGTCCTAGTGGAATGTAACACCACGTGTAAATCGCTGGAATGGATTTTTCTTGTCGTCACGGAATGACATCAATGAAAAAGTAATCCTGAACTCTCCCAGCGATGCAATCTGTCCAATGAAATCTGTCAACAATCAATTGTAATCAGAAAGTGCTGCCTGAACCGGATCTCGCTCCATTTCGTATTAATGGCACAGATTTATCTTGTGTTTGTGTGTGTTGGGTTACCGTAATTTATCCTGTCACGTAAGCAAAGAATAAAAATAATCACCGAAAGAAGGAATAACTGACCGCAGCAGTACTACAATGGAATCGCATTAACTTCGTTGTATTTTTCCACTGTCTACCACGTGAACGCTTTCTTCACATCTGGCTGATAAACTGTCTTCTAATTGGTCCTGCAGTTGATTGTGAGAGCACTATGGCAAAGCGCCTGCCAGTCCGATTGGATTGCAGGATTCAGCATCCAATTTATTTCTGTGATGGGAGCTAATTAACAGTATGAGCTCCATAAACAATTGAAAGGCAAAGTGATTCAGGACGGGGTTCGTATAGAGTGGGGAAATTTTGTTGAACCAATATTCAGCTGCTTTATTCGTGTCTAGTTCATGCATGATTTTGAGTTTTTTTTTCAGGATTTGTTCTGCTGAGCTCGATTAGATTCGAGCGGCTCTCTCCGATTCTTATTGCTTTTATTTCAGAAAGTAATTACTTCAAGAGTAATGAATAAATTGAAACCAAAGAATATTCATGCTTTTTTTGTCTTTCTTATATAGAACCGATTTTGACAAGGTTAGATTAAGATCTAACCTACAGGTCTTGTAGTCCCATAGCCTGCTATTGAATTTAATTTGGATCCGGTCTCCGGTTCCGGAGTTATAGCACAGACTAACAGACAGGACACTTAAATTAGATTCTTCAATCATTTTAACGGTCATTTCGAACATTCCCTTATTTGGGACAGTACTCACATGTGTCATGATGGCGCCACGTTACCCCATCAAAAACATCCTGTCTGTCATCTACACTGAAAATCATTTCTACCTATTTTTTGAGGAGAAATCATTCATTGCCGAGCTCTTCTGTAAGCTACCCAAAAGTAGGTCGTTATCTACTCAAACTTTGAGTTGATGGGTAAAAATGGGTAGCGTGCTTTGTTATGGCATAACATTTGTATTAAACTTACAGTTACCTAAATTTTGAGCTCATCACTCGTTACCCAAAATTGGGGAGATGCACTTTAGTTGATTTTGGGTAGGTTTTGACCCAAAATTAGGTAGCCGCTGGTAAGAGTGTAGACTGTGTTCATTTTTTTCATTTACCAACAGAGTTGCCATTCATACAGAATTACCTGTAATGTATTGATTTGTATACGTCCATGCGAATTTCATGCAGGATACAGATTTAATCTCGGATTTAATACATCTTGCCTATATTCATAACTATATACATAATTGTGCCTACTTCTCATCCTCCAACGCAATACAAAATCAAACCCGTTTTGTTACAATATTTACTTGCTTCTGGTCTGCCGCCACTTAATTTCGGGTGAAAACTACCAACACAATAAAAAATAGTCTAGATGAACAACGTTGAGTCAAATAAATAGTTACCTTCCAACATCGCGAAAAAGTTAAATGTATTATCAACGTAATCCAATAATTTATTGTAACGATTCATTTTCAAATATTTTGATGAAATCAGGCATCCCTGCAAGCAGCTGATCGGTGTTGACAAACGAGGGGAAACCAACTAGTAAAAAAACTTTCACATAACACAAGGGGTGTACCGATAGTAAATAGTTCGCGCAGTACAATATAGGTGGAACTAGTGCATCACGAAAAATTATTTTTATAAGAATTTACTCATACTGTCATGTCTGTTAGTCTGTGGTTATAGGGTAATATGTAGTATAAAAATGCACTCGATTTTTTTTGAAATGCCTTGACCGATTTTCACAAACTGAGATTCATTGTCAAAGCTTTCAAACCACCATATGAAATGACGATACAAAACCAGTACGCACCGGTACGAGCTGGCACGGAAGAAGAAAACACAACTCGTCTTTACAAACAATGCACACAACGGTCTTTGTTAAATTTCGTAAACGCTAAACGAAAAATACCAACACCTTAGCTGACTACTTACTCACTTTCCTCAGATAGAGCGTGATCGATTCTCACAAACTTAGATTCAAATTAAGGAGTGTATCTAAAAGTAGCTAGCAACATTGATTATTGAATAAAAAAGCAAAAAAAAAACATATTTTGACATCAGTTTTCGATATATTGTCGAAAAATTACATTTTTATGCATTTCACTGATTATATTGAAGAAAATCCTAGTTTCTGTGAAACGCTCGCACTTTGAACTTGACATTCTTCATTAAATTCTGCACAGTTACTTTTGTGACTTTCCTGGTGGCAGCTAGCCAGTTTTTTTTAACTCCTGCATGTTTTGGTACACTGTACCTTTCTTCCGAAAGTGCCGCTGGACAATTGCCGAATACCTTTCAATTGGCCGAAGATCCGGGCAGTTCGGTGGGTTGATGTCCTTTTCCACGAATTGTACATTATTTTTTGACAACCACTGTAGAACGGAGTTGGCGTAGTGGGCTGAAGCCAAATCCGGCAAGAAAAGAGGAGGAGCCTTATGCTTTCTGTACAGTGGCAGCATTCTCTTCTTCAAACATTCTTGCTCGTACACTTTGGCGTTAATTGTGCTCTTCGTGAAGAAAATCGACGACCGCAAACCACAGGTACAAATTGCTTGCCAGACCAATACCTTCTGCCCAAACTTTTCCATCACCACCGTGGTGTCAGCGTCGTCCAGGTCCTGGTACACCGATTTCGTATAATATTGCGGTCCGAGCAGCGCTCGAGAGTCTTCCTTGGCGTAGGTTTCGTCGTCGATCAGGATGCATCCGTCTTTATTCTGTAGAATCCGGTTATACAGTTTGCGTGCTCTTGTTTTGGCCAGGGACTTTTTCGGCACCTTCTGTTTCTTGTACGTTTTCAGGGAGCTCCGAACTTTGATCCGTTGAATGGTGTTGAACTGCTTGGCCAAATCCCGCGTCGACGCCGATGGGTTTTTCCTGATGTACTCAACCACTTTTAAGTCCCGGCCGGGCTGGCTGGGACCCGTTTTCCTACCGGATCGGGGCAAATTCTTCATGGAAAGGGTCTTACCGAATATTTTTGACACTGGTGTGGTGCACTTTCACCCGTTTTGCAATTTCGTTGTACGTGACACCACTTTCTGAGCACCAAGTGTGCAGAATTTTCTTTCGCGTTTCCGGATCAATTCGACTCATCATTGAAACGATAAACCGTACCGAAATCAATCGATTGCGCAGCTGTTATTGACATGTAAACAAACATGTCACCGCAAAACACGCTGCAAAAAATTAAGCCATTTCAGAGTAATAACTGTTTGAATGTTGCTAACTACTTATCGATACACTCCTTATAGGTCTCATACAAAACTTTAGAATTTCATCCGAATACAACTTTCGGTTTCGGAATTACTTCAATGAATCATTTTAATGATTATACTATTAAAATTTTGGGACTGTAAGAAGAATAGAAAATAGAAATTGTATGATTCCATAAAATAAATTCGTCAGTTTTGCATGGGAACATTAATTTATTTTTATTTTAATTTTTGTTTATTAAATTCGTTTTGGCCTTCGTTTAATTTCTCTATTCCCGATACTTTCGGAAACGGAATTTGGAAATCGGTGTAGTTGAAGTCAGTTAAATTCGCCTAATGGATTGTAAACCATTTCATTAAATTCGAAATTGAAAGTCAGTGCAGCCATCTTGGAAAAATTGTAGTGCGTTCCGCATAAAATTTTGGGATGATTAAAAAACAAGCAGTTTTTATGGGATCTTAAAACTTTTTATTTGAATGTTAGATGGACGGAATCGCTTCAGCCATCTACCAGCGAAATGAGTGACATTATTCTAATTTCATACATATATCATTCTGTAGTTCCGGAACCAGAAGTCGGAAACAAATGAAATTCAGAAACCTTATATAGGATCATTGGACTGTCTAATATGAGTCTCAGTTTTTGTAAAAAATCAGTTAAGCCATCTTCGAGTAAAATTAATGAAATTATTTTTCACACACAAATTTGCTTATCTCGACGAACTTCTTTGAATGGTGCAAGGGTGTAAGACGTTGGTTTCTTCCAGCAATTATTGTTGCAAGCCGTATAAATCAATACAAATATGAAATTGCTTTGAATTTGAAAATACTGCCATTTTTCTAATACATATGTCATGTTCGAACGATAATGTTGCCGAAAACGAACCGTCTAGATGTCATGAAAAAGTTTACTGTGCATAGTTTTTAAAAAACAATTGCATAAAACAGTAGTAAAAAGTAAGAGTGTGTAATGTCAGCAACCAAACTGGATGTCGTGAATGCGAATAAAACTGACACGGTTTCTTCACATTTTCGAATTGATCGATTGTGTGAATTGCGAAACATTCCCACTTTTTTACTACCAAAATTTTGAACGATTTTTGACGTCGATTATCTCATTTCGGATTTGCATATTTCATTGGAAGAAACTATAAAGATGCTGTACAGGATTCATTTCTGCCTTTTAGAAGGACCATGATTTGGGGAAAATAATATATTTTCATGTTATGATAATAAACCATGATTAAAATTTTACGGATCATGATCCATTAGGACTGATTTCTATGAAATTTGAACGTAATGCACTTGAAGTTGTTGGGTATAATTTCAGGCGTGTTTCTGCTACGATGTAATTTTTGCAACATAAATACAGGCGTTATGTGTGATTTTTTCAACGATGGTCTTTTTTGCAATATAAATTTAGTGAAAAGCACGACGAACTTTTTTTAAAATGGAAATATTCTGTTTTTGAAAAACGACGACGCAAGAGATAACGTGTTTACTTGCGTTCATTACTTCAGTTTTGATTTTGTGTTTCAGAATTTAAACACTTAAACGAACTGCATGAAAAAACACGAGTGAATCAAACATCCTAAAAAGAAACTCATGTCGAATTCTTGGAAAAAAATTGTCTTATTCATAATATTTAGGCGTATCAATACAGCTTGTATTGTTATATTTATGAAACAAATTAATCAAAATGGTTGAACAAAATATTTTTCTGATTTCTGTTAGATGGTGTTCCAAATTCACAATCGAATTAAACGCTTGCTCTCGGAATATTATTCTAGCACCAACGGTCACATCAAATATGTAAGAATACATTCGAACAAAATGTAACATTGATGTTTGTCAAATGAAAAGCGTAGCCGTGCTTAGTCTCTTATGATGTGAATTTTCGGTTCATTATCTTTATTTTTATGTTATGTTTAATTCTCTATCAGCCGGTGGGTAAAACAACGCGATTATTAAATAACATGCTTTAGGATCAAGTAAACATTTTCAGTAGGTCTTGCTTTTCAATGTCTGCTTTTTGCTTTACCATTAATCTATGAGTCTATCACATCACTTGAGGCTGAGGATTCAAAGTGATATACGGGTAGAAAATTAGAGTTACGAGCTTTGAAAAAAATGCATTCTTCAGGTAACGCATTTTCGAACCATTATTAATTTTCATGGGAGAAGAGTTATTGCTCATGATTTCATGGTAAGTTGAAATGATTGGTTTCATGATTTTCTAATCATCACTTCTTGCTTGAATTGTAATTAGCTTTGCGTACAAACCGACACATCCGCTCACAGTGCCAAATGATGCGACACTGGTTTTATGCGTCTTCTCGCCTTGACGACCGGAAGCCAAATGAGAACTACGACCTGAGCGTTCGAGGTTTTTAACCACGCAGAAGGTGCACTCTCCAAAGCTGCTGATTGATTACATCATTCCCACGACGTTTGCTTCCATCCAACGCACAAGAAGAAATGATCGATTTTCGACCACGGTTCCCCTTTCATAACGTTCAGTTGAAGATATGCGCGAAAACCCCAAGCAAAAGTAAAGAGTTTTCCGCGTTATTTTAAAATTTTCAGAAAACTTAATTTTTGAGTTGTTTGTGGTTATCTCACACTGTTCAAAATATTATCCTAAATTCCTGATCATATTTTTGATGAAATAGTGAAAGAATTATGTTGCTGCCATTAATACAAGTTGAGATGTTCACGATTAAGTTCTGCCCATTCTTCCATATGACTAATTTTTAAAAGGCGCCCCATAGTAAAGTAAGTCGTGTTCATGACAAAATCGTGTTTCACTTTGCTCCGAAACATCGTTCTATCGTCAAGTGCGTAAAACTCCTACTACTTGAATAAGATGGAAAGTCGCTTACATAGAAATATCGATATCTCCGTTAAAAATGGACAGATTTTAACAATCTATGGCTTTTTGGATAATATTCTAAAATTTGAGTTCAGAAATTTGTTTTGAAGTGTTGAGCTACTTATTTATTTTCTTCAGATAGAGCGTGACCGATTTTCAAAAACTTATACCGTTTTCGTTTTTGAACCTACACGCGGGCGACTCTGACTCCGAGTAAAACGAACACGTGGTACGCGCCCTTAACAACAACTCATAAAAATAGCAAAATAAACAAGCTCCTATGGATGTCATTTGAAACAGTTAAAAAACGAATAACACATGGATCAATAAGTCCCGAGACTAAAGCAGAGATGGCACTCGTAGTAAACCAGTAACCACGTCTTTCTGGAGTACTAACCTTTGCTTGAAACGGGTCAAAATTTTAAGTCGATCCGACCAGAAACAGCTGAGTTATCGAGGTTGGAGTAAAGTCGTTTTGTAGTTTGTTTAAAAAATGGAAAAAAAACCGAGTTTCGTGTTTTGATAAAACATTGTTTTTTAATGATTAAAAACACCGTGAAAGCGAAACAATGGATTGAAAAATGTTATCCGGACTCTTGTCCATCAAAAGCAACGATTTGTCGGTGGTTCGCCGAGTTTAAACGTGGTCGTACCGACACAAATGACGCGGAACGCTTGGGTAGACCTGTGGAAGCCGTTACACCGGAAAATGTGAGTGAAGTGACAAAAATTATAATGAAAGATCGTAAAGTGAAGCTTCGTGAAATTGCTGAGATGACACAGATATCATATGGAAGTGTATTTACTATCCTTCATGAAAAATTGAGCATGAAAAAGGTTTTTTCCAAATGGGTGCCGCGATTGCTGCAATGCACTCTGCCACAAGTCGATGAAAACAATGGCGAAATTGAACAAATTGGGCTTTGATCTGCTTCCTCACCCCCCATACTCGCCAGATTTAGCCCCCAGTGACTACTGGATCTTTGCTGATCTTAAAAAAATGCTCCAGGAAAAAAGATTTGGCTCAAATGAGGAGAAATCGCTGAAACTGAAGCTTATTTTGAAGCGAAAGGTAAATTTTTTTATAAACATGGTAAAAATTTTTATAAACATGGTAAAAAACGTTGGAATCATTGCATCACCCTAAAAGGTTGCAAAATTGTATCACCCTAAAATTTTGCAAAAAAAATGTTGTTTCCATTGTTAGTCTGGCGAAATTGAACGAATTGGGCTTTGATCTGCTTCCCTACCCCCCATGCTCGCCAGATTTAACCCCCAGTGACTACTGACTCTTTGCTGATCTTAAAAAAATGCTCCATGGAAAAAGATTTGGCTCAAATGAGGAGAAATCACTGAAAATGAATCTTATTTTGAAGCGAAAGATAATTTTTTTTTATAAACATGGTAAAAATTTTTATAAACATGGTAAAAAACGTTGGAATCATTGTATCACCCTAAAAGGTTGCAAAATTGTATCACCCTAAAATTTTGCAAAAAAATGTTGTTTCCATTGTTAGTCTCGGGACTTATGAGGCTGTTGGATTGGATTCTTTCATTGAGAATGCGTGACAATTTTAAGCTCTGATACCCACACGCAGTTTCCGGAAGTACCGGCTCCAAAACTTGAAAACGGAACTCATTTCATTTTCCAAGCTATGACACCGAATCGAATTTCAAAAACAAAAGTTCAAATGAAAATTCTTATGGCTCTATATACAGCTGTAGACTTTCATCAGGATCCTACTTCCGGTTCCAGAACTGCAGGATGAAGTGTGCTCGAAATTTTAAGCCATCATTTAAAGCAACGATGAACAAAATGGAAGGATTTTTCTAAATTTGATTATTAAACAGTGTTTCAATTGACAGGTAAACAAACTTTCTTGTTTTTATTCAAGAATGCTACACTTATACTTATGCGAGTATGAGTAGTAGTTGTATAAAGCCGCCATTATTATTACGGAAACCGCTACATTCGAATGAAATACTACATTGCATTTACCATCGTTTCATTTAATTGAAATATCAAATAATACTTTCGCTCGATATTTTCAGTTGAATAATCCTTTCGGCGAAATGAATATTTCGGTGGAATGACCCATTCCGTAAAACAACTTTCGGTAGAAATGCCCTTACACGAAACGTCGTTCGGTTAAATGACCCGTTCCCAGTCGCTAATCTATTAGAAATGAAACCATTGAATTCATACACATGTGAGAGAACAACTCTATACTAATACCGATGAAAAAAATTGTTTCCATCACGTACATATTTCCGGTTTTGTTATTTCCATACATTTTCACTATGCATATGAAAGTTTATTATTCATTCCACCAAAGATCAATCTTCTGCATATTCCTTTTGGTAACGATCGACTTTCCGAATATCAATTTATAATCCCTCAAAGCTGGAGATGCATTACTGTACAGCAATGAGCATTGTTGTAATTTTTTACCTTCAAAGCCACGTCGGCGGCATTCCGAACGTGGCTAACAATTCTAAGCTTCTTCCAGCAGATTATCAGAGTTCTCAACCGAGGCTCAGAATCTACGATACCGCGAGCGTTCTGCGTTCCTTCCTCGTATTTCTGGTCCATGGCATCATCGACTTACAGGAAGTCACCATAACTTAGTCTTTTCTCGAAAGCTCTGTTTCAAGGCTCATGTATTTCGGCTCAGGAGCAATTTTCCAACCGAGCGACCCGTAATGCTTTTCCAGACGTGTAAAAATCTTCATCAAGTATAATAAAATGCGTCTCTCCCGTTCACCCGTTGGGACAAACCTCGGTACGCAAAGGGAGCAAGCTGATAAATAGGAATCGAGCTGGAAAAATGACATCCTCGAACGGAAATCTTTGGGGTTGGACCCTTTTAGATTTTTTTTTTTCGTTATCAAGTTGTACACCTCGCTGTCTACCTCGCTTTCTGCCCAGCTATCCAGCTGATGCCGTGACCAGAGGTAATCGAGTAGCTTTCGCATCCGACAGAGACGGTATGAATGTCGTGGAGGAAACAATTTCGTAGACGACGAGGATTAGTAAGTAAAGATCTCACTCTTTTTTTTGCTGCGCCAAACCGGTCCAATATCCTGAAATATGAGCGCACGTAACAGACGGTAGACGCACAGACGGTCCTTCGCCGGTTCGGTTGGAACCCGAATTCACATACCTTCACACTTTCGGCCGGATAAGAGCATGGCGCAGAAGGGGTGGATAATAAAATCCTTAAATAAATAGAAAAAAGTGCCACTCTTCAACTGGAAAACTGCAAATAATTTGTCATATTTTCACCGTTTGACATTTTCATCCCGATGGTGAAGGGCCCGGCGTGATATACGGCAGGGGAAAACGAGCGACCATGATTCATTCGCTGAAAGGTTCTTCTACTCAGTACTCTGCTGAAGCAGAAAGCATATTTGGACTATGTGTAAATTTCCATCTATTTTTGGGGTTGTATTCGAAGAAGAAAACACGACCACTTTTCATAGTCGCCATTTATATTTATGAATGCTAGTCATGCTTACATAGAGCAGCATAGCTCTATATAGCAAGATTTTAAATTAGATTTTTTTTAGCTTGAGAAATTCTGACTGCATATTTTCATAGCAACATTAAGCTACGATTGATCCAAGTTCGATCTACATAATGCCGAAATTCTCAACTTCAGAGTTGAAATAATGCACGGAACCGAGTTGGGATAACAATTTCACCACTCCGGAAGGCACCCTCAAATATTAACGTCGCATAAACAACTCATAAACAAATGCAAACTATCTGCCGTGCTCTACTCGGTCGAGATAGTTAGAGTGGAAAATATAACTGCAGAAATGTTCAGCAAGTGCACGTAATGCTGACTAGTGGCTGTTGTGCGTATAAATAAAGATTCATGAGCTATTTTATAAAGAATGCATCAGTACATACGAGGCAAGCAATGAATCCGACAGTGCGAATAAAAATTATGATTTAGAACAGCAAGCATAGTTAGGATATGAAAAAAGAGGCAAGTTTTGTGTGTCTAATTCGAGCTTCGGTAGTCTCAGTTTCCGTGTTCTGTCAAAGCTTGTATTTCAGTTGTTTTATGATATCGCAGAAACAGAAAAATTCAACAGATCCCTTACTCAGTGTAACCATTTGAAGGTTGCATGAAAAATTGTTCACTCAAAACAAAATTCACTGAATGAACAGCAATTGACAGCTAACGGTAACTTCTGTTTCTGAGCAGCCTTTATAGGCTAAGAATAACATTACGATCGAGGTGAGCCGTGTAGCATCCGACAAAATTATTTCAACCAAGATGAGATCAATATCTCATTGGTTTCCTGTTACATGTCGTAAAAAGCCGAGAAAAAACGAGAGTCCGCAAGTCAAGGTATATTTCCGTGCCGATGACTGAATAAATGCAGGAGTTTAAAAAATGCAGTTATAAACGGAACATTTGCGGGTTTTGCCCTTGCGGAGCTTAAAACTCTGTATTACAGTAAGACTGACTAATGGAAGAAAAGATGTTTATTTTTCGGCATATTTGTCGTATAACCGGTCTTTGCCGAGCGATAACTTCATATTCTTCATATAATATGTAAATAATATTTCTAATTTCATAGTAAATTTTGCTTTCATCAGTTGTTTATAGTGTTAGTTCATCACACTTCCAAACGTTCCTACATAATCTTTCTAATCTGGTACCGCGAATGAAAGATCCAGCTTTATCACCGTCAACTAGTTGAATGAAGCCCACAAATCGTTCTTGGGCTGCAGTCAAACATGCCAGAACTCATTAGATTTCAATTTGAGCTGTTAGTAGAATATTGTCACTAATAGTACTGTTGTTGTGCCGATTAATTCTACTATGTCACGTCATTACACTCTCACAAAGTCACTATTTTCACAGTCACTATTTTCACAAAAGTGTATCAAACGTTATAATACAGATACGTAAGGAGTGTATCGAAAATAAGCTATCCACATATATTTATGTTGTACGCATGTATTTGTGATGGTTTTTATGCTCAGATCAGAGCATGCTGTGCGTTTGGCTTAAGCTTCCGTTTGTTTACTTATTTGTGCGGTTGAAACTCTGCATTTTCAAAATGTCGCGTATTGAAAAGGAAGGAAAAATTAAGCTTTTGGACACATGGCTAAGTGAGAAGGGTATTACTATGCGAAAATTGATGAAGCGGTTTGGAATTCAGCATGTCAGTGTTAAAACCATCATTAATAAGTTTGGGGAGCACTATTCTTTGGTTGAGCTACCAGGAAGAGGCAGAAAACCCGGTTCTTACAACCCGAAACTGGACCAGAAAGTGGTATCTCTAATCATGAAGAACAAATCAATGTCAATACGTGATTTGGTAAAAAAAAAGCCGGAACGAGTGTCGGATTGATCCATCGTATCAAGAGGCGAAATCACCTGAAGATCAGAACAGAAGAAGCAAGTAGCAACAAGGGCCCGGAAATTGTATTCGCGTGTATTGCAGTGTCCGGATGCATGCGTTTTGATGGACGATGAGACTTATGTAAAGGAGGACTCAAAAACCCTTACAGGTCCACAATACTTTACTGTCGTCGTTGAGGAGGATGTGAGCGATGCGGACAGGTCGAATCAAGTGGAGAAATTTGGTCGAAAGATACTGGTATGGCAAGCAATATGTTCCTGTGGTTTGAAGTCAACCATTTTTTACACTACCTGAACTATAAATGCAGAAATCTATCGATCTGAGTGTCTCCAGAAGAGATTGCTGCCTTTATATAAGAAGCATAGTACACCTCCACTGTTTTAGCTGGATTTGGCGTCGGCTCACTATGCCATAACCACTCTCAATTGACTTGCGGAAAAGGGTATACATTTCGTTGAGAAAAATATCAATCCACCAAATTGGCCTCAGCTTCGACCCATCGAACGTTACTGGGCAATCGTGAAGAGGGTCTTCAAGAAGACTGGTTAGGCAGCTGGGAACATGCAGGAGTTCAAAAAAAATTGGGCTCAAGCGTCGAAAAAATGCGATGCAACTGGATGAAGAGCGTTCGATCAAATGTTCGAAAATTAAATTTCATCCGGTTTTCATTATGCTCAAGTTTAACCTCGTTCAATAAAGGATCAATTTTTTGTTTGAATAAAATATCGTTTTTTATCATAATTTGAAAGAAAAATTTGTGGATAGCTTATTTTCGATACACTCCTTAGATTCAATCCGCGCTGAATAATCGATATTTTGATTATATTAGTCTCATAACAATAATAGAAATAAGCCAGTTGTATATGTATACTATTATTATTATTTTGTTTATTAAAATTACAATTGCATTACTAAAACCGTCGATATATTTCAGAACAGGCTATTGCAATTGTCTTTTACTGAAATTTCGTGAAGAACCAGATATCTTCGAATTTCATAGCTCTAAAAAAAACAAACTATAATCTTTTTGTACCTTGCCTATATTAATAAAATAAAAAGGAATTGTTTCAGGTTTAGAATAAACAGTTTTAGAATAGTAGCTGTTTAATGTAACTAAGCTGTACTTTAGTGTACAGTCTATTGCATAAGAGCGTGGTCACGATTACTCGGAATCGGTAAAGTGGAATGGCGTGATATTTTTTTTAACACAGAGGGCAGTAGTGTTCTTGATGCAATGCGAGAATAAATCAGCTGACTATTGTTTACAATTCGATTTTAGCATTACCTACATGAAGGCAACTAAAATATCAACACTTGCACTTTACGCTGACCCAAAGAAAGGAACTACGTAGACATAAATTTCGACTGCAGAAACAAGGAAGCATCAAGTTTCAAATCGTTATGTCATCACAGAACACTTAAAATAAACATATCCAACTGTGTCGCTTCCCCCTTTTAGACGCCCCTCATGTCCACAATTGAATACCAACCAGCACGACCTAGAATAACAGTAACTCAAGAGCACACACTGACTCAAACCGACACTCACGAGAATAACCCAACATGCTATCGCCCTCTCCTCTCCGTATCACACCCGCTCACTCTCATCAAGAAGCTTATTTCCTCTCTTACTCACAAAGTATACAATGTTCGACTCGATACAACTAGTCCCATTGGTTAAACCCGACCTACCCCTAGATTCTCACCAATTGTAAAAACTTATTAGCTAGACTAGGAGAGGATAGGATATAAATTAACGAACCGATAAAATAAAGATCAGTCTTAAACTTTTGATTTATTCTTTGTAAACTGTTTTTGAAGAATCCGACATTTACTTTACGCCAAGGTGCTTCAAAATTGATCAAAAAAGTTTAAGTATATTGTACGGAGGAACTGTTCGCAGACATTTGATTGCAAATAATTTAAAATTTCGAAGTACTTTGCAAAAGCCGATGTTGAGTGAAAAACATGTGCAAAAACGTCTTGAATAGGCAAAGGAGCAAAATGCTGTCGTGACCCTGGATGGGCCCTCTCAGTCACCCGATGCCAATCCAATTGAGAACGTTTGGGCTCAAATGAAAATGAAGCTTCGAAAAAACCGACCATACAATTTTATACAGCTTGTTCGCCGAAATCAAAAATTTTGAGGTCGTTTTCACAAGAAAACTACAAGCCCCTGGGGTTGTTCGAGCCGTTGATGTGGAACAAGGCAACCAATCTAATTCTAATGATCGATATTTTCAATTAATCGTCACACTTTTGAATCCGCAAATGCGAGAGTCTGCTTAGATTGATCTTTATTAGGAACCAACACCGAACACGCAAACCCAGAATATAGACTCTAATAGTCGTGATTTGTATTTGTTTTGTAGCCGACGAAATTACATGAATAGCCCAAATGTATGCAATTATATGTTTGTACATGCTTGCGGTACGGATATCGATATTTAAGCTTCTCTTCGCCAAGCTTGGGTTCAAGTTTTGTATGCAAGCAGTTATTTTTATAGCGTTGCTCTACCTTTACTATCCTTCTGGGATTTTGGTTGAAGCGATAAACTTTATCTCATTATCAATCGAGTTCATCTTATATAAATTAGAAATTAATCTTATGCACTCAAAATTTACCCTGGGGTAGTTGTCATTTTCTCAGGCGAAACGACATAACATGGAACGACATTGCATGACACAAGATCAAAGCATACCAATTAAAGCTTCAAATCGTTTTATGGCACTTTTTGTCTTGCTGTCTAGCAACAACCTACCTCTAGAATACTACGTGTAGGACTGAAACGTTAGCTATAATTTTGCTTCTATTTATAGATTCGCGTGCTTCCAACAGCTTCGCTTTAAGATCGATTGACCAATCAGAGCGATGCTTTCCAATTGATATATCGCTTACTCCTTCAAAACCGTCGACTATGGCAGGGAAATCCAGTATGCCGGAGATTTTTTGCAAACAAAATAGGACACTGCATGCTATTAATCAACATTTCAATGATATACAATTAAAAATACATGGCTTTGAACATTGAAATCAATACGTAGAAATATTTCCAATCAAATGGTGACAGAATATTAATAATTGATACAAAATTGACTGAGCTGTTATTGTTCAAAACCTGATAACATTTCTACGTGTATTTTTCTTGAGTTTCTAGTTCGCACCTCTATATAAAAAACAAAAATGCGTTCCACATTAATACGCGCAAAATCTCGCTCAAAATATGCCTCGAAAGTGTCAAGCCGCTATTAACGCTGAAGAGGAGTGCTATTAACGTATTTGCATGCAAGTTTTTAATCTGATAAAACAATATTCAAAATTATTTTCAAGTTGAGTCTTTTCATTTTTTCACAACAGTGACCACGCTCTTATGTAACATACTGTAAGTGCACCATTTAAAATTCTAGTAGTGAATAAGGGGAAAGTTTGCTCAATCGTATTCATGACATCCAGTTATGTCTCTGACATTACCCACCTCTTTTTTTTATTTTTTGATATATCATGCACTGAAGTTCAGAGTAGAATATTGTCAAATTTCTAGAATGGAGAAATCATATTTGAAAAAGTTACATATTTTTTAAATAATGTAAATTTTTTAAAATTATGGCAAACATTATTTTTATATTCTTCAACAAAATTTTATGAAAGAGCGCGCGTGTTTTTTTCCATAAGTTGGTATGAAATTTATCCGGATTCGACTTTCTCTAAATTTTACTCATAGATAATGTTATTTGCTGGCCAAAAGAACCGTTTTCAGCTGTACCGGTTCTGAAAGTACTAAAAATAGTGATTCACAAACTCATAATCGGAACTCTCTTGATTTTCTCAGAAAACACGTATTTTCTGAAGCACGTCCCCTCTAAAATTACTTTACAAACTTGTAGTATAACCTTTCTGAATCATATTAGGAAAAAAAATCGTTTTACACAGTTGAGAACTGAAAAGCCTGAGAAAACATGCAGCAAATTACGAGCTTCGTTTCGACAGAAAAATCACTCACGCCGCACAAAAGTTGAATAAGTAGCTTGTTAATTCTGATTCCGTAAAACCAACTCCCGAACTCACCCGTTTTACAGTTGGCTGGCTGTCATGCATTTTCCGCCGCAGTGAAATCCGGCCAGTTGGTGTTATCTGGGCATGTTTTGCTGGGCATCACCAGGAGTTGAAACAAAAACAAACACTTCATCGCGGGGATTTCGGCATCAAATTGGTCATAGTGGCGCTGGTGAAATCTGACCTGCCGATGGCCGAAAAGCTGGGTCTGGGGAACAGTTTTGATACGATTTTTCGGTCCGGTTTACACCGGGAATCCATGACCATGATAAAACTCACTAACGAGAACCAAATATTTGCACTCCTCTGCTTGCGGAATTGGATGAAGCAGCCCGTATTTTTCGTACATTGCTTGTTTCGGAAAATCCTTGTAAGCATCGAGGCTGAAATATTTCACCAATACGCTGGTCATTTGGGTCAGCGGCTTTGGGTCGGTCATATGAAGACAGAGAAAGAGTACTATTTTTTGTTGTTGTTTCAAAGAGATGCTCCACTTGACGTGGAACTTGACCTTTATTTGAATACGAATAAACGTATTTCTATGCTTTTAATGCGGTGAGTATAAAAATCCCATCGCCAGTTTGCTGCTCGATTCGTTTCCAAACCTCATCTGCTGGGGATTCCGATTCCGGGGAAAAAAAACTGCACACGCATCCATGGCAAATCCAATTACGTAATGGCATCGCCCGTCAGCACCAGGGAACATTTCCGAAAATTTATGCCAGGTAGCTTCACGTCTTCTATAGCCATTGGCTAGAAGCAACGCTCCCCAGGAACCAAATAGTAATGGCACAATAAACTACTTTAGTACACATCTTGTGCCGGCATTCTCCCGGGCGCTCGTTCCGGAGTGGTTGCCGGTGACATTCATATCTATGACTCTAACCTGTACTGCACAGGAGCGTACACGGAAATTCGAACCGTAAAATAGCTTGGCTCAGAAAGTGATGCAATTGGCTGTAAAATGGCATGCTGCCGGCAAACCCAAGGTACTTTGCCGTCTAGGATGTTCAATTGCTCGGAATAGGACACTTTCAATTCACAACGGATGGCGAACGCCGGCAAAAAGGCTCTAAAGTCAAGCATTTACACGGCACGGAAGGAAACTTTTGACGTCATTCCATCCACTCCCATCCCCCGGCCACCGAAGGAGAGAGCATCTTCCGCGGAAGAGTATTCGATTACATTGGCTGCCTGTGTGCAGTGGAAAAACCGGTGAATGCAAAGTATCGTTCTGTGCCTGAAAGTGCCACTTATCTTCCTCGTTCCCTCCCGCCGGACACACAGTTCGTGCCATGGCGAGTTCTTTGAATTATTTACACAGCTCTGCACATACTTCAAACGGATTGAGAACGCCGCCGTCAAGAGTTTGATCCGTAATTTCTGGCGCAAATCTCACAACCGAACCCGGACCGGTCTGTCGCCGTCCGTTTGTCGCGCGTTCAATGGTTCAGCAGTTAAAAAGTTTGAAAGCCAACAGAATCGCTATCAAGTATTCCAGTCTGTTCAATTGAGGCCAGAGAGGGCGACTAAAAAAAGAATGATGGGTCGAAAGGATCATTTCAATCGTAGCCTCGAACTCACTTTGTCATGTTGAACTAGTGACACTTTTGTTCAATTAAAACACAGCACGAACGACCCGAACGGTTGTTGAGGGGACGGAAGCCGGAATTTGCTATTGAAGTGGGCGTTACTCTCGACCGATAGGAATGAAAGCCGGGTGCGAATTGGTTGGAGTGGTAAAAAAGGAAATTTAATTTAATTTGATAGGAAAAGCAAGTACTAGGTTGCAGCATAAATTGAGTGTTGAGCGAAATTGTTCCGCTTCCAGATGGTAACAAACTGGATTTTAATCGGAGCCACGATCTTTAATCAGAATCCGGTATCGTGGATAGTTTGCCAACCATTCAGGTAATTGGAAACGAATTTTACTAATCCCGAACCCCTTAATCAGAGGATTGGAAATTTGCTTTTATTGTTCTATGCCCTAACAGTTATAATAAAATTGATAAAAATATTGTTTTAGAATTAGGGATTGGCGTCACGAACAAAATAGCCCCGCGGCAGAACTGCATTCATAGCATATTGATTCAATGCTGATGCGATGATTCGTTAAGAGATTCGTTAACTTCGTTCGAAATATGGTTAGTTCTAACAGCTACAGAAAGCAACAAACAGAATTCTGTTGCTGATCATTTCATTCCGGATTGGCATATTTCAGTATAAAAATTATCGTCAGGCTCTTCAAAATTCATTTCTGGCCCTGGAAAGGGCCGATTTGGTGAGATTTGACTATGTCGATGGTCTTTTCTTTCAGCATGAAGCACAAGTTTAATAAAACAGAATGAAACCTGTTATAATCCACCTAGTGGAGAACATGTGTAATTGCAGAATTTATGACTACTATTTCCTGTATCGGAACAGCGCAGTAAATTTTAAAGCCCATGCATTAACAAAAACTTCATGTGTATTGGAATAGACTTAAGCACAGTTTCACACAGTTTTCGCGTTGTTTGAATCGTCACTTCAAATAATAATTTGACATTTTCTGCACCCTTTGATTTCGGAACCGAAAATTGGATTCGAATAAAATTTCATGGAGACCTTGAGAACCATAGGACCTTTCAATTTAGCCTAAGTTTGTGAAAATCGGTTGAGTCATAGACAAATTAAAGTGTTCCATTTTTCCGGAATTTTTGGCCACTGTTCTCCGGTTCTTCCGGAATCGGGAATTTGGGATCCACAACCGATTCATTTCACCATCAACTAGCAAATCTTACATCTCAAAAAATTGAAGTTTCACCGCAATCTACGAAACTATACGACCTTTAGTTTAAGTCTAAGCTTGTAAAAATATATGCTTGAGAAATTGAGCCGAGTTTGGTTTGTTTTGAAGGTGTTGACCACTACACACTTATTTTCGGATTTTCAGCTCGGTAATGTTTTACGGAAAAATTCATCACTTTAATAGAAATTGCCGATTTATAAGCTATGCTTACATAAATTAACGTATTTCGCTTAGCTTTTTACCGAAATTCGGCTGTCTAAAATACATATACCGAAAACTTGGTAATTTTGTATCGAACAGTTTTCACTTCGAATTAATTCAGTAGATTTGAAAGAAATAGTACTGAACGATCAGCAGTTTATCATCGTTTATTTTTCGTTCAAATTGAGTAAAATGGAGTTATTTTAAACAAACTTAAATGTCTAGATGCTTCGTTATTCGTGTGATGCGATTATCTTCGAGTAAATTATGACTTGTAAGTATAAGCTGAACACAATAATGATTAAAGTGATTATAATTATGGTGCTTTTCCGCAGGCGCTCTTCTTCGTTCTATAAAAATATGGTAGCATAGGCTCTAGTTTCTAAATATCCGGCTCTTGCATCAGCGACAGGCGATGCTCCTCAAGCACTTGGCAGCACACTGCAGATAAAATGTTTTATTTGTTCATAATAAATACAATATTTGGAATCGCAGTTGTAGTTAGCGACAACTGGGGAATGCTTCCGATGAAGTTTAAAATTCATATAAAAATAACATATATTTTCAATTAAGTGGTAAAATGCTTTCGAAGCTCAATTATTTTGTTTTTGGTTTTGTGAAATTCCAAACATTAAACTAAATTAAATTCAAAATTTATTTCATATTGTACTGAACAGTAGAAATTACTGAACTAATCGGTTGTTTTAGAATTCCCCGTACTGGCCAAATAATATAATATTTACCGAATCCTCAACACGAATTACTAATCAGTATGGTTAAAAATGACAGCTCGAACAAACTTCAGCTTCATTCAGACAGAACCACTTCGTTTGGCCATCAACTAATGAGACCTGCATATTGGAATATTTATCATCACACTCAATTAATAACTCAAATAGATTTGTAATATTTGTCATTCTTTTCGGATCGACGTTGGTAGTGTTTTGATTTGCTGACGTTAAGGGGCGGGTAGGGTTTTGAAAAATAATGTTTTTTTGTATTTTCTTGTAGTAAAACAATTCTGTGAAATTTTAAAGCCTATCGAAACAAAACTCAGCAAGTTATGGGCCTTTATCTTTACTTATCTCAAAATTCTAAGAAGTAGGAACTCAGTTCGTGCTCGTATCTCATCCGGCACAGTCGACACAGATACGACACAGATAAGCCTGAAACTTGGCCTGAAAGACGAAATTCATTTTGTATTGATTTCAAGCGCTGCAAAGTTAGATCAGCAGCAAATGAAATCGAAATCTTACTTAAAAACCTATTTTAATCCACCTAGTGGTGTAATGATGCCTTTCTCATATTACTCATTACATCATAAATATAACCGTGAAATTCGCAAAAACAATTGTTTATTGAATAGAAATAGGATAATTTGTTCGAATCTAATCTCTCAAAATCTATAAATCCTGTTTACCCTGTAGTTCCGGAATCGAAGGTAGTATACACAACAAATTAAGGAATTTCGTATGAAACTGTAAGACTTTTCTTTTCAACCTATAAGTTTGTGAAAATCGATTTGGCCATCTCAAAGAAAAGTGAGTGAGATCCTTTTTAATCACTATTTCCAATTCTTCCGAAACCGGATTCAGATGAACGGAATAGCCGAAGTTGGTTCGTTTGCTACCAACAAATATGACCTACAAATTGGAACAGTTTTGAACGTAGTTAAAGTTATACTTACTATCTCATGCTCTATTTCGATTAAACCAATTAAACGAAATCTAACAAACGAAACGAACCTGCGTTTCTGTTACTTCTGCATATGTAAGTCAAGCTAAAGAAACATTTAATATTGTGTCTAAAACTCCATGACATGAAATTCGTTGAAATAAAAAAACACTGATAGCAACCTGACTTGAACCGAGAATCACTGGATCGCAAGTACGTCTGTTAATTGACTGAGCCACAGAAGCACACATCTGCATGACTGGTAAAAGTGGCATTTAAATGCATACAGTCACACCTGCTAGCAGAATGCAAGTTGCAGTCGAAACCAGTAAAATTCAAGCTAATCTAACATTAAGTCATTACAAATGAAATTTTCCGTCGTTTGACAGATTAGGTCTTTATGAATTACATCGTATAAGAAATTAAGTCACCTGTATTATTCAATTTGTTTTGGTGTGCATACCACTCATCGCCCTGTAACTGCGGAACCGGAAGTCGGATCCGGATGAAATTTCACAATAGCTTCAAAGACAGTATGAACTTTAATTCAAATCAAGATTTGTGAAAATCGGTTCAAGCATCGCAGAGAAATCGAAGTGAATTTAGTTTTATGAGTTTTTCTTCTTCACTTTCGGTGCTCTCGGAACAGGAAAAGAGGGGACCAGTAGTACCGAATTAAGTTTTCATGCCCACAAACTAACAAGCTCTGCGAACTAGAAGAATTTATCAGACAGTTTTATGGGATTTGTACCTGTTTTTAACCATCATTCGTGGAAAAATACTAATAAGTAACTTTAGTTCCGGAACCGGAAGTCGGATCCAGATAAAATGTTCTACAAATTTTCAGGATATTATAAGATCTTTCATTTGAATCGGTTGAGTTGTTCCAGAGATAATTGAGTGTAAACTTTCTCTCAAATTTTCACATATTACCATATAACTCCGGAACCGGAAGTCACATTCAAATGAAATTCAATAGCAAGCTATGGGACCATAATACCTTCAATTTGAATCTTTGTGAAAATCGGTTCAGCCATTTCTGAAAAAAGTGAGTGCATATTTTTATTACACACAGACATTTGCTCAGTTCGTCGAGCTGAGTCGAATGGTATATGACATTCGGCCCTCCGGGCCTCGGTTAAAAAGTCGATTTTCACAATGATTGCATAGCCGTTCTGTATGAGAAAGGCAAAACGAATGCATCTAGACCAGGGGTTCCCAAAGTGGTCGATATAGACCCCTTGGGGTCGATATTCTTTTTGTGGGGGTCGACGTAAACGAAAATTAACTATGGGGGTCGACGAGGTGTAGAAATCGACCCCCTATTGTTTGATATAAGTTGTTATTTAAAATATTCATGATAAAAAAGTTGTTTATTTGAACATCCGCCGAAATTGGTAAAATTGAATTTTCAAAGGAATTTGTTAATGGGAATAGTATCATTATATAATGTAGTATCGGGGTCGCGGATTCTCGAGAATCGGCGATCGGTAGTGGCCGGTGAATTGAATTTAGGATGAGAAGATTCCAGATGGCGTTGGTAATTTTTTATGTTGGCCGCATTCTTCGGTCCGTGTGGGTCCGCGGGAAACACCCCCAGGCTACGAAGGCCCGGCGGGTGGCTCGCATGCTGGTCATCGACTGGAGCGGTCTTTCGTAGGCGGTGATGGTGATGTTACGGAAGAGATTGAAAAAAAGTAAATATTGTGGGAAACGGGGTAAAAAGGGGGTGTGGGAACAAAATGTTTGGAAACGACAGAGATCTAATTAGTTGCCATCGAGATGGAGAAGAAACAGGGAAGGGGGAACGAAAAAGTTAGTGACAAAAAAAAAGATCTTGTCCACACGACATGCTCGATGTCCTGATAACCGTCGCCACCTAAGTTAATTTTAGTAAAGGGGTCCATGACCCAAAATAGTTTGGGAACCCCTGATCTAGACGCCAATAATGTAAGTGAGATTCAATTCAACAAGGCGTCTAACTGTGTGTACATTATGTTTAAACGTGAAATAGATGCAATTGCATTCGCTTCGTTTAACAACGTGGTGCACAGTGTTGATCATAACAATGTTAAATATAAAATCCCTGTGTACATAGTGGACAATGCAATAGAAGTACGCGTGTATGACCTGCCCCCCTAGATCAGCGATCAGTACGTTCGGGAAAAGTCGCAGTACGGTGAAGTTCTTTCCATCGAAAGGGAAGTATGGTATCCGGAATGGCGTGCGACTTGTACGTATGCAACTACGTAAGGCAATTCCATCTTATATCGTTTGCGGTCAAGATGGAATACATCTATGTAAAACGCTGATTACCTATGAAAATCAGCTGATTACATGTCCGTTTTGTAAACAATCTGCACACTAAGGCAAACCTTGCACTGAAACTGCGAAAAGGACATCTTCAACCGTTCAACAACGGAAACTAGCGTGCGCAGTAATCCTGTTTCACCATCAAACCACCCAGCAACTGCAACCAATGTACAATAAGTTGCATCTACAGCAACTAGCAACGAGCTCAAGACTGCGAATAACTAATACCGTTTCCGTTTTTGAACCTAGACGCGGGCTACTCTGACTCCGAGTAAATCGAACACGTGGTACGCGCCCTGAACAACTCATGAAAAAAAGAAAAAATAAACAAACTCGGCTGGATGCGTGGTGCGACCCGAGAAAATTTTCAGAGCGAAACTTCGCGATTGGAGTCCGATCTAGAGCGACCTCAGGTTGCTAAAACAAACATATCAAACGTTGTTTGGGCGACTCTGGGTCAGCTTTCGGGCTGCTCTGATCAATAAACGAAAACGGTATAAGAAAACGGAAACCAACAACAATACCACCGATGCGTCAATGGTTGACGAGACGAGCCACGAACAAAGTGCCCCACAATCCTCGCAGGAGGGAATTGAAAGCTCCTCTCCCAACGACAACAAAATCCAATACAAAAAAATTTTTTTTTTAAGTCGGCGTAAAGCTTGGACACAAATAGGCCTGCATAAAAATATCTTTCAAATAATTAAAAAAAGTTGAAGCTCGGCGCCCAGGCCCAAGATTCCTGCTTCGATTGACTTAAAAACTTGACTAAACATTCTTAAAATATTTCATTACAACAAAATACAAAAGAAAATATGTTTTTTTTTTTGAAAATGTTGAACCCTTCGGGCTCCCTACAGTAATAAATTGCTTCCTCCGATTTTATAGACAAAAAACTTTAAAAGCGTTTTTCCCGAAAGCAGTTTTTGAAAGTCCGTGTCCATCGTCATTCAGAAAACTACAGCACCATTTTTTTTTTCAAATGTTGTTCACACTTTCTACATATAAAATACCGGACCCCAACGTATTCCTTTTAGTTGTTTATAACTTTGGGAGGTTTTATAGCTGGTGTATTTTTCGTGAAAAATCGTAGTTTTGACTTTGAACAACCAGCGAAAATGAAAAACATTTAAAAAAATCAAATAGAAACGTTGGAATCTAGGAAAACTTCTACTCTAACATATCTATGCTGCTTTGATTTGTTGACTTTTGATTAGTCTACGCTGAGATACAGTGGACACCGCCATTCATGATTTTTAAGAAGCGTCTTCAAAAATACCTCTTCACAGACATATTTCTCAATATTTTTTTACGAAAAATTTGCAAAATGTTGTTCGAATTATGTTTTGTATTATGCAAAGCGAATTTGAATTTAGTTTGTTGAATTTAGTTTGTTGTTTTGGTTCTGGAAAAAAATGAAGTTTTTTTTCATCATTTTTCATCACCAGCCTCCCCTCCCCTTTTCTCACTTTATCATTGGGCACTTCTATCAAATTTCAAAGAATATTGTACTGAACGTAACAACATCAGTATAGTTTCCTTCCATCAGAAATATATTCATCAATTTATGACATAATTTTTGGTAGTTGGAAAGTTCGAGGATGAAAATTAACTCAAATCTTCAAAAGCCATTATGGTAGCGGGGGTTCTGAGCAACTGCACAATACTCCAGTGTTGAGCGAATGAGTAAACAGTACAGAGATTGTAACACGAATAACAGGCAAAAAACGGTTCTTTTAAGGGCCAGCGAATCGGTGCCATGATGTTTAGCCTGCTCATTAAGAACTGCCAATGATAAAAAATCCAACAAAGAAGCTAACCAAACTAAACTGCGAAAAAAGTCACAGGGTTGTGTACGAGACACGACCGATCATGATAACATTAAAAATGCGATTTTTGAAACTCTCATCAACAGATTTAAATTTAAAAAATAGGCCAATAATTGCGAAACACTACCAAGGATTCCAAAGTTAATGATAGGATTTCAGGAAGTTAGAACCTTCAGCTACTAATATATCTTTTTTAAGTGCATTCAAGAAGTATTTATGATTGAATATTTTTATAAATGCGAACTTCCGCTTTCGTTCGTAACACGTACCCAGAGGGGGGGCCCAAGGGGCCCTGGCCCCTCCCGAAATCAAAAACAGATATATAATTATTTAGAAGGTGTCATTCATGTGTTACAGAAATAACAAGACAGTAAACGTGAAGAAATATAATACAATAACAGTTCCAAAGGAAAAGTTCAAAGTGTCATTTAAAAAACACCCGTAAAAGGCACACAGAGAATTAGGAACATAAGCAATCGTCAATAACATTTTTTTAAATATTTGGGCCCCTCCCGAAACGAAATTCTGGGTACGGACCTGTTCGTAAATAAAGATATTTGTGTTTGTTTGCTACAACTCAGAAAGCCGCCATCTTGGATTTTAAAATAACTCAAAACATTACTTTTGGACAACAATTCCCCATACCCGCTCCAATAATAATAATAATAATGAAATTTTAAGAATTTGCTTTAACTTCGATTAAGTGGATGATGGTCTGATTAATGCTTCCAAATATTAATTTTTTACTGAATCCAGTGATTGTTAAGTGCTTTCGATTATGTAAAAAATGAAATTATAATTGCGTCTCGAAAATGATTTGTCTGTACGAACCGGACAAAAATGTGGGGCTCAACCGGACACATAATTTGCGATTTGAACTTCTTAAAGGATTCCTGAAACATATCTTAATGTTGATATCTATTCTACTTCTTATCACTTATAAGAACTAGATTTACTATGAATTTGAGTAAAACGTTATTTATATGTAACAAAACAATCATATAGTCTTTAATAAAGACTTTAAAGTCAGTTTCCACATCAATTATTTGGTACTGCAGCTTTGTAAAATCTTCTTACATTCCGAAAAAATCTAAATTTCCGAGTTTTTCCGACACACATTCGTCAAACCGGAAATGTCGGTTCACATCATCACACCGTTCGGATTCCGTTGTGTGTTTTTGCTTGAATTTGACCTCGTTCTGATTTGGAAACTAATGGAGTGGACGGAAGGCGAAGTCACGATAGCTTTAACTGAGGCAGAACGTGGAACTGGTGCGGCACCCAACCGGAGCCGGCAACTCTGATAGACTCATGGCTACAAGAATGCTCTTCGATTCCCCCGAATCGAATTGCTTCTATCAGCTCTCAAGCCTATTCAGCTGAACTTAATTAAATTCTTGTCCGTTTGCAAAATCACTAGGGCGGTGATTATCCGCCGGTCTTCATCCTCCGCATTCCGGTCCGCAGTGGAATGAAAACTATGATTTCCCATAACATGTAATTGAAATTGTTCCCCTTCTCAGTTCGGCTTCGTTCGTTCGTCTGGTAGAAGAAATGGTAGCATCCTTTGTCTGTTCGTCGGCTCACTCAGAACACGTTGCACCGAGTGCTATCAGAACTGATTCGTGTTCTATGTTATCTAGTGTTGATACAAACATTGTTGTGAATAATTTCCATGTTCTCTGGTTGTGTGAATGAACCAAACCGAACAAGTAAGTACGATTAAAGATGTTCCAGGAGCATTTCTAATAAATGAATTTGGAGAGGCTTACATTTTGTCGTAAGTATGTAAACTTTTTCAATGTATGCTTTTATCATTGTTAGAACAATTTCCATCTGTCAAATGTGATCTGAATACATTTTACCATCTGTTTCATTTACCAGTATTTCTCCACAGAACGGATTACTCTGCCCTACAAGCAATGTCCTCTTTCCACGGCATTGAATCGCCCTGCTGGCCGTCGGCACTGAATTCGTTTTGTTTCCAGAACGAATCTTGCGCCCACGATACCGAGCAGGAAAAAAAGAAAACCCTTAGTCCTATCGCTGGTTGCTGCTGCCATTCAGTCTGTCTGTCAGCTCGTTATTTTTCCACTCCCCGTTCCGGAAGAATCGGTCCAAGCAGGCGGCTGAGCGTAGTGCATCCCCCCAGGGGCCTAGTTCCATTTATCCTGATTTCGTTCTGCAGAAGCGCTGCTACGAGTTCGGGTCATGCTGCATTGAGTTCCCGTGGCGATAGATGGTCAGCGGAAAAAGTCGTCTCGAGCTTGTGTAGTATAATTAAATTCTTCCCTCGTAAGTAGCTTAAATTGGCTTATAATTAAAAATTAATAACAGCTGCTGCCTCTGCTTCGAGTGGAACTTACGGTGGCGGCGATTCCGAGCAGGAGACGCACGCTTCCAGGCTTAGTGGCAAGCCAGTGGACGCAGAATTAACACCACTACTGTCAACAGGGAACACGGCACTGGGCTCCGACCGAGGACGATTTATCTGAGGACGTCGTGAGCCGAACGGTCAAACGTACACTGCGAATGACACTCTCAATTAGCACCAATTTGGGGAGGTCTTTGGCGAGCTTCAAGATTGTCTTGATTGGTAAGGAAACAGCTTTAAATTAGTAAGTCAGTATCCAATTAGCTTGCTGAATTCTAGGAACTAAACTGAAAACTCATTAATGGCTTCACTATCTAGAAGGCTTAGCTTCAGACTGGTTTGCTAGGGTTTTGAAATCATTTTCAACACTGCTGAAGTCTATTTCAGATCTTTGTTCGATCTATTCTGAGTTTAGGATATTTGCTTCTATATTCATTCCACTAGACTAGTGGAATGAATATAGAAGCAAACACTAGTAAAGCACTAGTAAAGGTGTCACATCACTTAATAGACTACTTAGGTATCAGTGCATGTTTCTGAACACAATGCAAGTTGGCAACGATGAAAACGAGGAACTACAAATAAATAGCCTAAATGCCGTTTTCGTTTCTTATGCTGCACCGAACAGTGTTTAATATGGTATAGAATTTCACAATTTGGCTCTTCTGAATGCCAGAAATGAGTCATTCATCTTCCCCGTATTTAAAAAATGCAATGAATGTGAAATATCGAACTACAGAGGAATTACCGCTTTGTGTGCTGTATCTAAGCTTTTTGAATTAGTCTTTTTGGATTTCATCGTACACAATTGCTCTAATTATATATCTTCAACTCAGCACGGTTTCATGCCAAAACGATCTACATCTACGAATCTTGTGTGTTATACTTCCCCAAGTAGCAATCCGCAACTAGTTCTGATACGACGAAGTCCAAACTATGTTGCAACAAGAGCACGAATATGTTTTTTATGTTATACTGGTTAAAACATGGTGACAGCAATGTTTCATCATAACATAACTAGTTACGAAATAGTTATTTAGGTTTCCAATAATAACATCTTTGTGTCATATTGAATTAAATATAATTTATAAGCTATCGTTACTTAATCCAAACATATCTGTAATCACAACAATGCTTCTAGCTACTAGTTGAAAATAAGTTTATTTGACTTCAATAGTAGCAACCCGTAACAAGTTTTGATACTACTTAACCCAACTGTGTTGCAACAAGAGCACGCACATGTTTTTTTTTATGTTATATTGGTTAAAACAAGGTGACAGCAATGTTTCTTTATAACATAAACATTGAACTAACTATCATTTATAAGCTATCGTTACTTGATTCTAACATATGTTTAATCACAGCTATGCTTTTAGCTACTAGTTGAAAAAAGGTTTATTTTCCGTTGCGAAACCATTATAAATACGTAAGCGTATATGTAAATCGTTACTGTGAATTGATGTAGTAATAACTTAGATATTATAGGATTATAACATATAATTTCTTCATTGATTCAGACAGTTATCGGTTGGCTTTCCCATCGTTATGATAAAGAAAATGCAAACAAAACAACCTTTGTTGGCTTGAATATGGCGAACACAATATGGAGTCTCAAGAAGTGTGTGAAACATAAATAAAACCTGGATATTACTTTTTTCAAAACTACTTTTTGCCGAAAATAGTAAAAGGCAGAATAGTCACATGAAGAAAATAATATAGGGATTGAACATCAATTGTGATAATTCTATAATTCTCATGATATATGAATTTAAAATGATGAGAAATCACTCTACTTGGAATAATTTTGAGCATTCTGAACATAGGGTTATTTTGCTGTTTATTTTTTATATCTTTATAAACAGATTTTGATTGACGGCGCATAAAAAACAGTTAAGTAAAATTCAATTCCGCTCGACAGTTTTAAAATCGTTGTGAAATTTGTACCTTGTATCAAGTTTGTGATTTGAAGCCCTCTTCTGCTTTTTTATTGATGATAGAAAAGTATTCTGGATTCATTCAATGTTTATAATGTCGATGGTGACTAAGTTTCAACTAGTTTTTTTGAAAACAAGTTATTTTCAAGTTATGAAAACATAAGTTCTTTCAGTATGACATTACAACGCAACGACAACTTATTTTTAGCCGACCTAACAACTAGTAGAAACTGCGCTTTTTGAGTCATGCAAGTGGTTAGATGTTAGTAACAATCACTCAAATATCTGGTTGCAAACTAGTCACAAACAAGCTAGCGTAACAAAAATTGTTACTTGGGTCCTATGTCATTCAGTCCTTACAGGCGCGACAGCAGGTTGACGCTATATATACTGACTTCTCCACTGCTTTTGATAAAATAAATCACCAAATAGCTATTGCTAGACTTGGATTTGGCGGTCCATTTTGGAACTGGCTGCAGTCTTATTTGATTAACCGTACTATTATAGTTAAAATTGGTGACTGTACAGCCGCACCCTCTCTAACTAACTCGGGGGTACCTCAAGGTAGTCACCTCGGACCCCTTTTATTTTTGCTGTATCTGAATGATTTGAACCTTGCGCTGCAATGTAAAAAACTATCATTCGCCGACGATTTTAAATTGTATCATCCTATTAAAGACCTGGAAGATGCCAGATTCCTGCAGAAACAGTTAGATATCTTCTCCAGTTGGTGCGACCTCAATAGAATGATCCTGAACGCTTCAAAATATTCCGTAATTTCTTTCTTTCTTTCTCACGTAAACGCACAGTAGTTGTATTCGACTTTACCATTTCCCGGACTATTCTCAAACGAGAACTTAGGAGTTGTCTGTTGGATTCAAAACTTAATTTTAAGAATCACGTAGAATATACGATCTCTAAGGCTTGCAAGATGCTAGGATTCATATTTCGCATTACAAAGAGCTTTAATAACATACATTGTCTTGAAGCACTATATTGTGCACTGGTTCGCTCTATACTCGTCTGGGCTCCCTATTATCAACTCGACATCCAACGCATAGAAGCTATTTAGCATAAATTTATTCGGTCTCTTCCTTGGAGGGATCCCTTGGAGGGCAGTCTTCCTTGGAGGGATCCCAACAACCTTCCCAGCTATAGTGAGCGCTGTAAACTTATCGATTTAGACTTGTTATCCGTACACCGAGACATCTGTAGAGCTATTTTCGTGGCGGATTTGTTACAATCTCAAACTGATTGCCCCGAATTGTTACATAAACAGAATCTAGCTATTAATTTTCGCAATCTCCGATCTCATCCATTTCTCAGAATTCAATCTGCTCGCACTAATTACGGCTATTACGAACCGTTTTCTAGTATGTGTCGTCTATTTAATCGATGTTCTCTCTGGTTCGATTTTCACCTATATCCCAACACCGTGAAAAAATTGTTTCTGAATTACTTCTCTACTACTTAAGTATTGAGGTTAGTAATAGGGATAGTTTTAATTATCAGTAATAAGTATATGGCATGGTATCTGCTGGATTATTGTGATCTTTCCCACTCCATCTCTTCACAACCTGCATTGGAAACTAACTAGATTCGCTCGTCGAAATTAACTCGGTCGTCCATTCTACTTTTTCTTTGTCATTCACCATCCGTTTTTCGATCACTAACCAGATCTTTATGCCGATTCTAGCCCCGTTGTTTTCTCTGTCTTTCACCATCTTTTTGGTCACTAATTAGATCTACATGCTGATTCTAACACCGTCGTTAGCCCACTCTCGTTTACCACCCCATCCCCTCACCAACCCCTATATAACATTTACCTACCCACTTTTTTCTTCTCTCTAAACTTTTTAGCAAGAGTGCTATTACTGCCATGTTATAGATAGAGTTATAGATTTAGTTTTAATTATTAGTGTTAAGCCCAAATGTATCTGTAATCTGTAATCTGTAATCATTGTAATCTGTTGATACAAATGATGAGGAGGTTTTATGCCTGCTGGAGAGAGAGAGATTGCCAAATTTCATCTCCAACGGGCTTTTCCCTGCTCCAAAAGAAATAAATAAATAAAGAAAGAAAGAAATAAAGAAAATACATTATGCTCCCTTGGCCTGAATATTGAATTTCATTTGGATCCGACTTCCGGTTCCGGAGTTACATGTTAATATGTAAAAATTAAAGAAAAGTGTGCACTCAATTTTCTCTAAAACGGCTCAACCGAATTTCACAAACTAAGATTCAAATGAAAGGTACTGTATGATAGTTTCCTAAAAATTTGTAAAACATTTTATCCAGATCCGACTTCCGGCTCCACAACTGAAGCGTGATAAGTGGAAAATTACTAATTTCATTAGAATTTTTTCGCGAACTATGGTCAAAACAGGTACAAATCCCATAAAACTGTCAGATAAATCTACTAGTTTGCATAGCTTGCTAGTTTATGGGCATAAAATCTTAATTCGACACTACTGGTCCCCCCTTTTCCTGTTTCGGAAGCACCGAAAATGATGAAGAAAAACTCCAAAAATAGAAATAACTTCAATTTCTCTGCGATGATTGAACCGATTTTCACAAATCTTGATTTGAATTAAAGCTCATATTATCTTTAAAGCTACTGTGAAATTCCATCCGAATCCGACCTCCGGTTTCGCAGCTACAGGGCGATGAGTGTCAAAGTTTTCAAATCGCCATATAGAAGAAAACACATAACGAACAAGGCGTGCTTTGTTCTATTTCGTACACGCTATGAATAAATCGAAACGGTAACGGATGTCTGCTACTAGTGTGTAATATAAGTAAAAGACGGTGCTGCGGTTGATAAAAAGCCGCCCGAGCGACCGAAAGAATAAAAGAATGTAAAGCCGTGGTAAAATAAAAGAATGTCAATGAATTGAAGTTTTTTTGAAAAAATATGCAATTTACACCGCCGGTAGTGCAGTAATACCGTGCCGGTGGTATAGTGATGTCAATAACAATAATAAGTAATATTAATAATTCTACTACATGTTTTAACTGCTGATCCATCCTGTTTAGCTTGACTTACATATGCAGAAGTAACAGAAACGCATGCTGGTTTCGTTTGTTAGATTTCGTTTAATTGGTTCAATCGAAATAGAACATGAGATAGTGAGTCTAGGCTTAACTAGGCTCAAAACTGATCCAATTTGGAAGTCATATTTGTTGCTGGCAAACGAACCAACTTTAGTGATTAAAAACTGCAAAAAAAATCGCACTCACTTATCTTCAAGATGGCCAAATCGATTTTCACAAACTTATAGGTTCAAAGGAAAAGTCTCACAGTTTCATACGGAATTCCTAAATTTGTTGTGTATAACTACAGGGTAAACAGGATTTATACAGTTTTCTCTGAATCGATTGGCACATTGTGGCAAAGCTGAATTACCGGTAGCGGCACCTGCCAATGCTGAATGGAACCAAGAAAAGGAGGATTCTTTCGTAAATTTTCATATCGGCAGTAATGATTTGCAACATTTTTATCATTTATTCAATAGTACAAATAGATATAAGCTATAAAAGTACACTCGGAGTAGAAGAAAATCGATTTCAAAGTGATTACCACTACTTTTTCTAGTGTGAACTACAATTAAACATGGAAAATCTTCAGAAATGTGTGAAATTGGGTAAGGTTAGGTTTTTTCGGATCAGCATTTATTTAAACAGAAACCAGTGTAATGTTGATTTCTCGAGTACTAGAATGTATAGCAATCGAGTACTATTTATTTTGGATACTTTATTTATTATTTCCAGGAATTTGAAAAATGGTATCAAACCAAGTTTAATGCTCCATTCTGAATAAACGGTAGATTTCGCACAATGAATTAAGATCAACATTACCACTTCAGAGTAAAACCTTTTTTTTCAACTTTTACTATGATTTTTCAAATGAATTTGCCCGTTTTTATAAGAAATCGTTGAAAAGGTGGAGTCATTGAAAATTTTCCTAACGATTTGACAGCCCTTGCTGAAAGTATCATCTCTAAACAAGCAGCGCCTCTACATTTCAGTTTTGCGACAATATGCCAATTGCGGAACCGAATATTTTGAACCCGCATAGAATCAACTCATGAATGACTATTATCCAGTCAGTGGGCTCGAGTTTGGGCAGCTTTACACGAGACAATATTATTGTCAATACAAGGAGTATTGACAATACTTTTGATCGTGTAATGGAAACTTCATTGGATTGACGAAAATATTGTCAAAAAAATCAAAACTGCTCATCAATCCAACAATACTTTCTCTCCAGAGAGAAACTGTTAAATATGTGCAATAATCTCTTATCTCTATATTTTAATATTCATTTGCAATATTTGAAGCTCCAAACGCTTGATTTTCTCGAAAAATGCGGACTCCAGTTACCAAGTCAATTGGATTGACGGTATTGACAATACTTTGGATTGACAATAATATTGTCACGTGTAAGGGCTGCTTTTTGGTTTATCGGTCGGACATACTGAAGATCAACCATGCCAGAGCAGGACAAACCATGCCAGAGCAGGATGCTTTTCATGAGCGAATGGATGAATGTGCCTCCTGATAATAGTGCCAAAAGTGATGATGCGAGAAAAAAGTTTCTGGTGCGTTCTGATAGTACTTTTTCCCCATTGAATATGAGTTCACGGGATATACGGGCCTGCAGTTGTGGTAAATGTTTTTTTTGTGCATTGCTGCTGTGTAAAACATGAAAAAAAATACTTCAATAAATTGAAAAAGTAGTTTCAATCACAGCAATCAAAATGTTTGCTACATTATGTTAACCGTTTGGAATTAGTTCGCAAAATACAAACATAACTGCGGTAATTAATCCTTTTAAAAAGCAGTTCACTGAATTGTTGCAATCTCATCTCTTTTTTATTGTTGGTAGTGTTGTGGCCAGCAGTATTCACTAGTTGCTTAAAAAATCTCGATAAATGAAATATTTTGCTAGCAGAAAACAGAAACGACGTCACTCTCGCTTTGTAGTAAAGGAAAGTTCGCAGTGCACCAATGGTAAGTAGACTTACATAATTCAATCCGTAGAGTTGGCATCACTGCTGCTCGGAGTGGAGACACTGACAGCGCTTTAGTGCTCGCTTGTAAAAAGTTACTCAGAGTTTGAGTACTAGTTACTCATTTTCAAACGGTACATGGAAACTCAAAAATTGAGTAGTTACCATCAATTATGAGTAACTCTTACTCTAAATTTAAGTTTAACGTAAGAACTCGTTCTTACGTCATCATTAAAAATGACAGAGATAGTTCTCGTGTAAGGGCCGCTAATCGGATGAACACATTTTGACAGTTCAGCAGTACTGTTTTTAAAACAGTTTTTTTTTGTTTGTTTGTTGACAAATTGGATCAAACCATTTACGGTCCATATCACCTAAATAAAGTTTTAAAACATTTGTTCACAATTGAATACTGTTTGTTTTTGAGATTTATTAAATAGAAGTGGCAAGTTGCAAAGTGTAAAGATGATTGTTTAAGATGTGTTCTTCGATTTTTGTTTAAGCTTGTTTGTAAACAGTACCGGTGATCTGTCAAGGATGAATGCTTGTTCATTTGTGTCGTCACGATAAAAAATCTAATTATTCTTGGATCTCTGGGTTCATTTGTTTTATGCTGACGGCAACCATACACAAAGATGTCTGTTTCTTAGTAACCATTTCGGACCATCCCTGTCTACACTGAAAATCATTTCTACCTATATTGTTGAGGAGAAATCACTCATTGTCGAGCTCTTCTATTACCTACCCAAAATCGAACTTTGAGTTGATCGATAAAAATGGGTAGCGTGCTTGTTAATGGCATTTGTACTAAACTTACATTTACCAAAATTTTGAGGTTATCACTCGTTACCCAAAATTAGGGAGATGCACTATAGTTGATTTTGAGTAGGTTTTGACCCAAAATTAGGTACCACCTGATAAGAGTGTACATAATTCACAGGATTATAGAATCAATGATCAGGGAACTTCCGCTATTGGAAGGGCAACGACGAGTGTTGAATTGTCAGTTAATTATTTGTCATATTCATCGACTCAAATTCATAGTTCAGGGAACAGCGTGTCTAAATCTTTCACACAAAACTACTATTGATAGCTGTCTAGTCCCTCGGAGCTTCCGAAAATGCCAATCATATCGTTAATTTTCCAGTCCTTCCTTAGTAATACAGTCTGAATTCGTAAAGTGGAGCCTCGTTAGTTAGATATTTGTTAGTTGGAGCATATAACAATTGAAAAGCTCTGCTAAGCTGAGATGCCAGGTCTGCAGATTTGTCTGTAAATCTGCAGATTTGGGGTATAGTGCTGCAGATATTTTTTGTTGTGCAGACTTTTGCAGACTTTTGAAATTCTCGCAGACTAGAGAAATTGCTGCCAGCAAGACATACTGCAGATTTTTTTTCAGACTTACAGACCCTGTCTGCAGATATTTGAAATTTTTACCTGGCATCTCTGCTATACTGTGAATCTAAGTGTGCCACTATGTGTCCCATGAACAGCTAATTGTCAAAACTGAGCCCTTTGTGTGCCGCAACTGTGCAACTGTATGAAAACGAAAGTGCCAATATTGATAAATGCACCAACGCATTGTGTTAATGTGTGATTGGCACATTGTTCTAAGCGTTCTCCCCTTGGTAAAAACCCAGTTTTAATGGATGTTTTTCTTTCAATTCCTAAAAATTGACCGATTTAGCCCCGGTCTTCCCTACACTATGAAAACACCCCCCGAAATTTTTTTTCTAAATACGCTCCTGATAGTCAGTATTATCTTTTCATATCGCATATTTATTGTAGACATTATAACGAATATTGAAACGAATGGTTTTTAATACTTTGGTAAGATAAATTTGGGTTTTACTTAGAACTTAAAAATATCGACATCATTATCAGTATCATATTCTAACTCGGAATCAACATTTCAACAAAGTTAGGCTCGTTTCAATGCTACTCTGTGTTCATTAAACAGGTTTGAAGTTCAAATGGCTGTCACTCACGGTTCCGGTGATATAACGTCAAAACTGATTACCGCTCAATTTTCTCGGATATGGATTATCCGATATCAATCATTTCAAGCTCGTTAGGTGAGCTTATTTCATCGGTCGAAATCCCATGCTTACTGATGCGTTTGAAATTTATTCAGCAATACCATCGTGGTGGAGTAATATCATCTATTAAAACAGCTAATAATATTAACATACATGCTGCGATGAAAAAAAAACAAAATAAGAAAAGTTTGTCCAATCACAAAGCATACTATGATGCAGCTGATTAATATTACCCTATTTAGTTTGAATATGATACCCAGAAGTAACAGGAGTGCAGAATTTTGCTACTCCAATTCAAACGCACCATTCAAACGTTGCGCCAAATGCTGCGCTCCTGTTATTTCTATAAATCAAATTCAATTAAAAAACTTAAATTCAATTAAAATAGTGCATGAACATCATCATCAATTTATCAACCAGCTGGAAGTAAAACAAAATCTTTTGTCGTAATAATCACTATTTGATGTGTTTGTTTTTCTTTTTACTAATTTTGCATTGCATATTGCTATTGCGCAGTGAAAACTGATAAATAACCATTATCAATGTGATTACGATCCAAACTGATTATTTTCATAAAACCATCTAGTATTAATTTTATTGCGAATTAAACAACAGGATATGAGTAAATATTCCTCATTCTGTTTATATATTCTACATAGAAGGTAATTTGAAATGTGTGAGTGAGACCAGTTTTGACTGATTCATCGACCGAAATTAGTTCTGCGCTTGATTCGTATTACTGTTTTTGAATTAGTTGATTTTGACAACAGAATTTCCAAAATAACTAAAAAATTAGTTCAAATTGAGGATTTACTTTGCTGAAAAAACTCTTATTTTTAGAGAATGTGTTTAGTTGGCGAATATCCTGGACACAAACCAGCAATATTTCAACAAACAAAAATGAAATTGGTCTTATTAACCAGTTTATTAGCCAAAAACTCATGAGAAGTGTCAAAACAAAACAATTGATTAAAAAGCTAAAAAGGATAGTCTTGTTGAAACTGCTTGCAAATTGTTTTGATGTTTTTCGCATGTGTTACGATATATCCATATATACATTTCTAAACCGATATGTAAAAATGACGTAAACTCTTAGTGGAAAGTGTATTTATTCAGAATTTGTGCGCATTTGAAGCGATTGTGCGTAATGTGCACTCTAATTGTATATGTATTCGGTTTATGTTTTCCGAGTGCTTAAAGTTTTCAGTGAGAGAGTCGATTTGGTGAAGTCGAATGAAGAAAACAGCGACTTAGAAGAAAAATTTTCAAAAAGAAGTTGATGTTTTGTTTATGTCTTTTTCTCCAGAAAAGAGCGCCATATAGCTGCAAATTGCAGAAACCAATTCAGCTGTTTTTGTTGATTGAAAACAAAGTTTTATTGCTCTAATTCAACTAAAAAATTAGTTGAATGGAAATGAAGTGTGCCTTAGCTAAAAAATGACAGCACGTTTGATTGTTGAATTCAACTAAAAAAATAGCCTTTTCAACAAATATTTTATTATTATCAAGAGAATTAAAATTTAAAAAGTATAAATTAGCAAAAGTAAGATTTTTTTAGTTGTCTCAAAAAATAACTAACTAAAATCAGAAAAACAACTATTTTTTTCGCCAAAATGCTGATTTCAGTCTTTCTGTGTGGATTCATGGGATCATGTCTACTGCTACTCTGTGCAATATACAGTTCCCAATTTTAAAAAATAGTCGCGAACTAAATTTTGTCACCCAATTTTTTAATTCACGGTGTTCGTTTTTTTGATTCGCAATTGGAAATCTTGATTCACATTTTAGTGCACAAAATGGTCTTATTTCCACCTCTGGGTTGAATGTCATTTTAATGAAGGGGTCCACAAATCTGATTCGAGTCTATTATTGACAAAACTACAGCAAAAAATCCGAGTCACTCCCAGCTGTCAGTCATTCCGATTAGCGAACACGATTGGCTAGATGAAGTGCAGTTATACTTCAACTATAGCGAATCTCTGTTGTATCCAAGAATTAAACGAAGCAAGAAGAAACGTGCAATAATAACAGTCCCAGTAGCCAGGTGATTTCCATGATTCCAACGTTAAATCCTAAAGCCGGGTCGGAAAATCAACCACGCTGACGGCAAACAGACCCGATCCCGACTGGCAGCACTTCAATCTTCATTTGTTTAGTTTCATTTTCAATCAAAACGTGTTTCGCCCACGCTGGCAATCTTCCTGGGAAAAACTGTCATCAAAAGTGCCGGTTCCATCATTGTCATGATTCATGCTGGCGCGTGAAACGATGGATTAGAGTGCTATATCTATGTTCTTATTGTTTCATTTCTTGCTTCTTTGGAAACACTAGCCCGAAAAAAAAGATGAAATGCTTGGACACATTTGGACCGATCCGGTAAAAGCCACATCTCCGAAACCGTTGTTGGCTGTCATGCTGGAAACGTGGTTCGCATTCAAGATAGGTTCATACGATGGACACGGGGAAAGACGGGTTCAGAGCAATGGAAAAGTGCTGTTATTTCTTATGAAATATATACCTGAATATACGGATGAACAATTTTTGTGACTCAGCGGACATTTCTGTCACCGAAAAGCGACAGGAATGAATTGACTGTGAATTAGCCGGGCAACCAGGCACAAGTCATAACATAAAGTGATTTAACTTTGGTTGAGAATCGGCACCAAATTCCGCAAAACCAGTCCTCGATTAGCTTCGTCTCGAAAAGTTACAAGTGAAATCGGCACGACTGCTACCAGTCAATGATGGAATATTATTGCGTCGTTTTCTGTCAGCCCATCGTTCACCATCCGAATCTGGAAGGAAGTGAAGATTCCGTCTTCAGAAGAAGTGCGCGTTCTTCACGCCTGCTTTATTCCGTACCGTGATACAGAGGCCAAATAAGTACGAAACGGCACAAGTCGGATTTAAATTAAATAACGCAATTTTGTAAAAGTTGCCTGTAGCCTCGAATCTTCCTCCGGAACCCTGTGCTTGGATTTTAGCAGATTTGGTGTACAGCGCCTTGATTTATATCTGGCCTAATTGACGGTAGCTCGAAATGCGACGGGAAAAACTTGCTTCTAACACAGAGAACAGACATCCGTGTTAGAACGGAATTCCTCAAAGGTAAAAATTAGATCAAAATTTCTATTGCGACAATTTTACAAATAGGAATTACCATAGTAAGCAAGCTTGAACGCAAATATCTTATACCATTCTTTTGACCGTTGAAGCGTCTCTGTAGGTCGATAGGACTAAGTTGAGCAGAACTGGGCGTCCAAATAACCGTTTTCGAGTACTTTTCGTAAAGCAGGCCCTGTCGGCTTGGAGCGAAATCAATCGCACGGTATCACATTCAACATATCATGTCAATTGTATGGGTGCGCAGTGTTGCCATTTTGGAGCGCACGAATTTGACATTTCTTTCCTCTACTTCTATGTACGAGATTCGATGCGGACTCGCCTGAGGTCGCCATGCTCGCAAAAAAGGATGTTGCCAATGCCATTTGTTTGGGAAATGTTAGAACTGAAGAACTGAAGAACTGTGAACTGAAGAACTTCTTGTAAATATGATGTCTTTGCCAAAAATCAGTTTAATATTTTACATACAATGAAAATTTGGTTTTGCACGTCTGTTATCTGTGATTGATGCGCAAAATACATATACAAGCGAATTGAAATGCTGCATAAATAGATCTTTCGAACATGCCTGTTGGGTGTTTTGCCGTACCGGTAGTGAGAAGGGCTAAAAGCAACCTAATAAAATCATACTTCAAACGAAATGAATCAGCAAACTTTGCCAAGGCTGGATTTTGAAGATTGGGAACATATTTAATAAGACCCAGACTAGAGTGCCCAAAATCAGAGTGACGACATCTCAATGGTAATGTTGGCAACAATTCGAAACATTTATCCGAAATCTTGCACTCAAAATAATAATCATGTTATAAAGGGTGATTTTTTAAGAGCTTGAGAACTTTTTTAAACAATAAAACGCATAAAATTTGCAAAATCTCATCGGTTCTTTATTTTAAACGTTAGATTGGTACATGACATTTACTTTTTGAAGATAATTTCATTTAAATGTTGACCGCGGCTGCGTCTTAGGTGGTCCATTCGGAAAATCCGCTTTTTTATCGACAAATTTTGTTCAGCGATGAGGCTCATTTCTGGTTGAATGGCTACGTAAATAAGCAAAATTGCCGCATTTGGAGTTAAGAGCAACCAGAAGCCGTTCAAGAACTGCCCATGCATCCCGAAAAATGCACTGTTTGGTGTGGTTTGTACGCTGGTGGAATCATTGGACCGTATTTTTTCAAAGATGCTGTTGGACGCAACGTTACAGTGAATGGCGATCGCTATCGTTCGATGCTAACAAACTTTTTGTTGCCAAAAATGGAAGAACTGAACTTGGTAGACATGTGGTTTCAACAAGATGGCGCTACATGCCACACAGCTCGCGATTCTATGGCCATTTTGAGGGAAAACTTCGGAGAACAATTCATCTCAAGAAATGGACCGGTAAGTTGGCCACCAAGATCATGCGATTTGACGCCTTTAGACTATTTTTTGTGGGGCTACGTCAAGTCTAAAGTCTACAGAAATAAGCCAGTAACTATTCCAGCTTTGGAAGACAACATTTCCGAAGAAATTCGGGCTATTCCGGCCGAAATGCTCGAAAAAGTTGCCCAAAATTGGACTTTCCGAATGGACCACCTAAGACGCAGCCGCGGTCAACATTTAAATGAAATTATCTTCAAAAAGTAAATGTCATGTACCAATCTAACGTTTAAAATAAAGAACCGATGAGATTTTGCAAATTTTATGCGTATTATTGTTTAAAAAAGTTCTCAAGCTCTTAAAAAATCACCCTTTAGTTACGTGAAAAGTTATGTGAATATTTTCCACCCTACTTTTCACGTAGGTTTTAATAGACTGGCATTTAAAAGCTGTTTAATGCATAATCCAGTAAAAGTTACGTGTTTCATAGGTAAAATGTAATGTACTGTTCATATCACATTTATCTATCAGTTCATATCAAATTTAGATACCAGAAAATTACTATTTTATATATTGGTTGAAGTCGAAAGGGAGATTCCAGATTTTGATATAAATCTATGAAATGAAAACATCCCATGAAATATAAAACATTTATTTCAGAAAATTGTCATATAATTCCAATGGCTTAAAAAGCAACTAATAACGTCGTGGTATCTCAGATCGACAAGCCTCCAGAAATCGTTTATGTTGTCACTGCCATCCAACTGAAGCCGAAGTCGAGATCCGAGAACTCCCACAACACTACCGATGCAGGTTGAGGTAGCATTACATGGGTCCAGTGTCTCTAACTTCATACCGATTTTGAACTCGTTCATCGGTGGACCAACGGCCTGTTTGAAGCATTCGGCAGGGTACACTTCCGGACTCACGCAGGCACTCGATCCAACCGAACACATGGAAACTTTCATACTGGAATGAACCGATCGATGTAGTAAAAAATTGTAATTAAATAACATTTCTCACAAATATTTACACTACTCATACTTTGAGGGCCACTGTTCGCCATTTTCAAAATCGAGTTTTTCACACTGGAAATTCACGTAGATTGTTTGACGTTTGGTCAATTCACGTAAACCTTATGTGATGACTCTATTCATTTTAGAGGATGTTCGTATAACATTCATTTTCGTCACGTAAAATATTCAATTTGACATTTGAAACCAGTTTACGTGATTCTTCAAGTGAATCGAACGTGAATTTTTATTTGAGTGTGGCAGTTTCGTTAGCTTTACATTGTACTTATTTGACAGGTCGTTTGCTCGTTTGGAACAAAGCTGTCATTCCCTAAGACAGGACCTGACAACTGGCTTCTTATGTACGATTCACATGATCCGTCACCGTCACGGAACGTCTTGACGGACGGAGCGTGTGAACGTTCCGGTAAAGAAACTATTAAACAAATTTTGACGGAAGCTGACGTTCCGGTGACGGTGACTGAAGAAGGTAGACCGTCTGAATCGTACACTATTCTTCCTTCCGAATCATCCTTCTCGTCATTTTCGCCCTGTGGAATAAATACCAAGGTATCGGATACAGTGTAGCCATATTTACAGATTTTTTAATAACTTTATGCTAAGAAAAAAATATTTATTAAATATAAATTTTTAGACTCGGTTTTTGATTTGAAATAAACATGAAAAATGTTTTGGTGAATGCATTTTCTTATTTTATATTAATGCTTAAAAACAATTAATTGAGCTTTAATGACAAAACACGAAATATCTCATTTTTAACGCAAAATCGAATCCATTGTTGACGTATTACCGGATCTTTTGGAAACCGGGAAAAGTCAAGTTTAGATAGAAATGCTTAGTGCGACCACAGTGTGGAACACAACAGTTCATTCTTCTCGTAAAACTAAACACACTTTCGAGTTTACACTAATTGAACAAATCATTTTTGGTTACACTTCAATTCACTAAAAAGGAAAACGGCTTGATGCTGATTTTAATTACACAGTGCTGCCACTATAAACATTTATCACAAATGAGATTGAAAAAAAGTGAAACATTCTCTGAAAATTTTCATTTTCATTTTAATAAACTTGTTTTCTGATTTTAGTCAGGTCTTGTCTTTGGTCATTTCAAACGAACAGCAGCCGTTACTCTGGTTATAAGCACTCTAACCCAAACAATATTGGGACTATGAGTTTTCCTACCTGCCAGAATTGTTGTTCTTTGCCCTAGATGTTTTCAATAAAATTTTGATTGCGCCAGAAACGATTCTTGGTGTAAATTTTAAATGACAAGTAACCGTCATTTATGTAGATAGCATTAGAACTAAACCTAAATGAGTTTTCATAGCACTGACTAGGCATTACTGTTATACAACTAACTGAATTCAGTTCATGCTGCAAATGCTGTATTTTTAAAGATTTGTAGAACTGAAGAACATGAGAACTGAAAAAAATGAAAAAAACACAGAAGAACAAAAGAATTAAAAAAATGAATTTAAGAGCTTAAGAACTGAAGAACTGAAGAACTGAAGAACTGAAGAACTGAAGAACTGAAGAACTGAAGAACTGAAGAACTGAAGAACAGAAGAACTGAAGAACTGAAGAACTGAAGAACTGAAGAACTGAAGAACTGAAGAACTGAAGAACTGAAGAACTGAAGAACTGAAGAACTGAAGAACTGAAGAACTGAAGAACTGAAGAACTGAAGAACTGAAGAACTGAAGAACTGAAGAACTGAAGAACTGAAGAACTGAAGAACTGAAGAACTGAAGAACTGAAGAGCTGAAGAACTGAAGAACTGAGGAACTGAGGAACTGAAGAACTGAAGAACTGAAGAACACTAAAACAGAATTCGCAAATGCAAGAACTTAGCAATTCGAGAGCTCGAATATTGTAGAGCTAAAGAATTCGAGTGCTTGAATTTTCGAGTTCTGAAACTTTTGAGTTATCGAGTTCAAAGCTCGAATTTTTGAGTTCTTGATTTGGCGAGTTTTCTAGAACTCGAAAATTTGAGAACTCGAAAATTCTGGAATTCAAATATTCGAGAACTAAAACATTCAAGAGCTCAGAAATTTAAGAACTGAAGAATTTGAAAAATCGAGAACTCGAAAATTCGAGATTTCAAAAATTAAGAAATCGCGAAATCGCAAACGCAAAAATTCGAGAAATCGAAAAACTCAAAAACTTTAGAACTCAAAAATACGAGATTTCAAAAATTTAAGACATCGCGAAATGGAAAACTCGAAAATTTGAGAAATCGAAGATTCGATAACTCAAAAACTCTAGAACTCAAAAATTCGAGAACTCAAAGATTCGAGAACTCGAAATTTGAGCTCTCTAAAATTCGAGAATTCGAAACTCAAACATTCGAAAACCTAAAAATTCGAGAAATTGAAAATTCAATAACTCAAAAACTTAAAAACTCACAGATTCGAGAACTTGAACATTCGAGAACTTAAAATTCGAGAGCTAAAAAATTCGAGAACTCGAAAATGAGAGAACTAGAAAATTAGAAAACTCGAAAACTCAAAAATTTGAAAAATCTAAAATTTGAGAACTCGAGAAGTTCGAGAACTTGTAAATTCGAGAACTCGAAAATTCGAAAACTGATCCTCCCCTCTTGGAAAAAAACATTTAACGGTGGTCCGTCGTTGATCCAATACTTTGGATCATTGGTCCAATGAAAGTCCAATCAATCGTTTAACGGGAGGTCAACAACAGACGGGAGGTGTTTAACAACAGACCGTTGAACCGAATGCCATTTTTTTCGTTCAACAAACCCGGCGGAAGAGGTCCATTGTTGAGCCATTTTTAACATGAGGAGTTGGAGCCCAGTTGGACTAGTTTTACTGGACAATTTTCGAAGTTGTTTCCACTTGTTGCGTCTATTGTTTCCACTTGTTGCGTCTAGCAACGATTGAAACGATTTCCGAGCTTTTAATAACCTTTTATTTCGAAACTGGTATATTAAATTTCTCCTGCAAGGCAAATTATATTTGTAACTACCAATATAAGATTCATTTCTTCGAGCTACTTACGTTTAGTGGGTTTCAGTATTCAATTTACCCGTTGTTTAAAATGTAATGCTTACACAAATTATCTGAATTAGAGCAACTATAATTAGGTTTAAGAAGGACATTGAAAGTATTTAGTCGTCGATAATACCTGATGAGCTCACTTGAAGCGTGGATTTGTGCGATCTACTGAACCTAACCTCCAATTTCATCTGACAGAATTTTTGCCGATGTTAGTCATAAGAAATATGAATGTAAATGTAATATGTGATTACCTTTCTACAAAAATTTATAAAGTTCAATGTAACATGCGCGAATCTTAATTTAAACATTTTAACTTTCGATAGTAATAACGCGATTTCCAACGTGATCTAACACAACGAACGTTCGCTGAAGAAATGGTTTTACATTTCATTCCTGGTTTGACAGTTTGGTTTCCGTTGTTCTGTCGATCAATCTCGAGACAAGGTTGCTGTACGTCGAGGTGCGCTGCGCTCGAGGGGTTTTGCGCAACACCACTTAATTTTTTAAACTATCTTTACATACCTGTACAATACTTCTACATCTAACAACAAATCTTCTTTTTATATGAAGCTAACATCTAATTTTCAATCTATTTTTGCAAGGGAAAAAACAACAACAAACCGTTCCAGCAAACTACACGAATATTTCGTGCGGTATAAGGTTCCACAAGCGCTCAACGACCAACAAAATAGAACCGACTGCTGATAGGGACATCATGTAACATAGTTTATAACGAAACAGATTTAATGCATCAATTTGTTTTGCAACATTTGCTTGTAAAATTACGGAATCACGATGGCACTGGATGGAACATCAAAACGTTGTCGAGGGAAACAACTGTGGGGACACGTTTTTGTGCAAATATTTACAATCGTGCTCATTTACTGATAGAAAATAAATGATTAAACCATATAACTGGAGGTGGAAAATGCATTCCTAGTAGTAAATCATTTAGAGGATTGTTTTTCAATGTATGATAAATTCTAAATATAGAGTGTCATATTGTTGCTCGACAAACAGTTATTCAATCGTATGCCTATTCAATGTTATCCCTATGAAATGGATGTCGCACAAATGGATTCCAAACTGTGCGATAGCCAAAATACATAAATCACACGAGTGAAGGGACAGTGCTGATGAAGCGTAGTGAGCTGTTAGTTATATCACAATGCTAATGGTTGATCTTGGTTTTCCGCCGATTTCCCACAAGGATGCCATGATATTCAATATGACGTGAACAAATCACTTTCGCTATTGAAACGAGCACAGGTTTCCCGTCCAGTATGTGTGAAAAGCCGGTGAAGAGATGATAAATTGTTGAACTTTTTCTCGTCGAAGTTGAAAAAGGGGTGAAGCGGGAAAAGTGTAAGGGAAAACGGTGAGAAACAAAATCTTACTTGAACCTCCTCGGAATGCTTTGTAATGGAAACGAACAAGACTGCACATTATCTCTGAATGCCTTGTAGAATTAAATTTCACTGTGAAAAATTAATCGTCATATGCTCCGAACTCTTTTCCAGGTCCAAATGTTCACTTTTACAACAAAAACTCCCATCTTGCAGCAAACAAAAAAAGAATATCCAACCAAAAACTTGATTCCTTTGGACAAAATGTAGCTCACTTGAATGTAAATGGGTGGGCCATTGACTTTCCCCCAAACGGAAAGGTTTTCCGGTTTCTTGGTAGGTCTATCGACAGAAAGAGAGAGAAGGTAGGTGGACTGAACAGGGTTGGCGGCAAAATGTTTACGACTGCAAAAGATTTATATTTCAATCAATTCCTTCCGCTCAACCAAGTCACCTTTTCCTTAGCTAGATGGATCATCATCATTGCGATCATTTCCCCGCGGCGATGGGGAAGGGGAGAAGGACTCAAAACGGGGTGCGTGAGAACAAATGAAACAAAAGCAAGGTAAACACCAAGTGCCCGGGGGTGGAATTGTTTCGACGTGAAGAATGCAGGCTTTTATTCGACAGTTTGGAAGCTATTAGTTTTTCCCATTCTTTTCTGGGTTCACGTGGACCGGATGAGCATGGCGCCGAGGGAAAGTGTACTACTTGCGATACGTTTTTCTTGTGAATGGAATGCTTTTAGTGAAATAACTTCCGACAGAAGCAGATTTAGAGGCGATAAATTCAATCAAAATCGAAGGATCAATCTTGCTACAGTTGTTTAGTAGGTTTTTGAAACTGATTCAGTTTTTTAAGAGAGAAGCCTATTCGTATTTCCTATTTCCTATTTCCTATTTTCTATTTTCTATTTTCTATTTCCTATTTCCTAATTCCTAATTCCTAATTTCTATTTCCTATTTCCTATTCCCTATTCCCTATTTCCTATTTCCTATTTCCTATTTCCTATTTCCTATTTCCTATTTCCTATTTCCTATTTCCTATTTCCTATTTCCTATTTCCTATTTCCTATTTCCAATTTCCTATTTCCAATTTCCTATTTCCTATTTCCTATTTCCTATTTCCTATTTCCTATTTCCTATTTCCTATTTCCTATTTCCTATTTCCTATTTCCTATTTCCTATTTCCTATTTCCTATTTCCTATTTCCTATTTCCTATTTCCTATTTCCTATTTCCTATTTCCTATTTCCTATTTCCTATTTCCTATTTCCTATTTCCTATTTCCTATTTCCTATTTCCTATTTCCTATTTCCTATTTCCTATTTCCTATTTCCTATTTCCTATTTCCTATTTCCTATTTCCTATTTCCTATTTCCTATTTCCTATTTCCTATTTCCTATTTCCTATTTCCTATTTCCTATTTCCTATTTCCTATTTCCTATTTCCTATTTCCTATTTCCTATTTCCTATTTCCTATTTCCTATTTCCTATTTCCTATTTCCTATTTCCTATTTCCTATTTCCTATTTCCTATTTCCTATTTCCTATTTCCTATTTCCTATTTCCTATTTCCTATTTCCTATTTCCTATTTCCTATTTCCTATTTCCTATTTCCTATTTCCTATTTCCTATTTCCTATTTCCTATTTCCTATTTCCTATTTCCTATTTCCTATTTCCTATTTCCTATTTCCTATTTCCTATTTCCTATTTCCTATTTCCTATTTCCTATTTCCTATTTCCTATTTCCTATTTCCTATTTCCTATTTCCTATTTCCTATTTCCTATTTCCTATTTCCTATTTCCTATTTCCTATTTCCTATTTCCTATTTCCTATTTCCTATTTCCTATTTCCTATTTCCTATTTCCTATTTCCTATTTCCTATTTCCTATTTCCTATTTCCTATTTCCTATTTCCTATTTCCTATTTCCTATTTCCTATTTCCTATTTCCTATTTCCTATTTCCTATTTCCTATTTCCTATTTCCTATTTCCTATTTCCTATTTCCTATTTCCTATTTCCTATTTCCTATTACCTATTTCCTATTTCTTACTGTTTTACTGTTTTACTGTTCTACTGTTTCACTGTTTTACTGTTTTATTGTTTTACTGTTTTACTGTTTTACTGCTTTACTGCTTTACTGTTTTACTGTTGTACTGTTGTACTGTTTTACTGTTTTACTGTTTTACTGTTTTACTGTTTTACTGTTTTACTGTTTTACTGTTTTACTGTTTTACTGTTTTACTGTTTTACTGTTTTACTGTTTTACTGTTTTACTGTTTTACTGTTTTACTGTTTTACTGTTTTACTGTTTTACTGTTTTACTGTTTTACTGTTTTACTGTTTTACTGTTTTACTGTTTTACTGTTTTACTGTTTTACTGTTTTACTGTTTTACTGTTTTACTGTTTTACTGTTTTACTGTTTTACTGTTTTACTGTTTTACTGTTTTACTGTTTTACTGTTTTACTGTTTTACTGTTTTACTGTTTTACTGTTTTACTGTTTTACTGTTTTACTGTTTTACTGTTTTACTGTTTTACTATTTTACTGTTTTACTGTTTTACTGTTTTACTGTTTTACTGTTTTACTGTTTTACTGTTTTACTGTTTTACTGTTTTACTGTTTTACTGTTTTACTGTTTTACTGTTTTACTGTTTTACTGTTTTACTGTTTTACTGTTTTACTGTTTTGCTGTTTTACTGTTTTACTGTTTTACTGTTTAACTATTTTACTGTTTTACTGTTTTACTGTTTTACTGTTTTACTGTTTTACTGTTTTACTGTTTTACTGTTTTACTGTTTTACTGTTTTACTGTTTTACTGTTTTACTGTTTTACTGTTTTACTGTTTTACTGTTTTACTGTTTTACTGTTTTACTGTTTTACTGTTTTACTGTTTTACTGTTTTACTGTTTTACTGTTTTACTGTTTTACTGTTTTACTATTTAACTGTTTTACTGTTTTACTGTTTTACTGTTTTACTGTTTTACTGTTTTACTGTTTTACTGTTTTACTGTTTTACTGTTTTACTGTTTTACTGTTTTACTGTTTTACTGTTTTACTGTTTTACTGTTTTACTGTTTTACTGTTTTACTGTTTTACTGTTTTACTTTTTACTGTTTTACTGTTTAACTATTTTACTGTTTTACTGTTTTACTGTTTTACTGTTTTACTGTTTTACTGTTTTACTGTTTTACTGTTTTACTGTTTTACTGTTTTACTGTTTTACTGTTTTACTGTTTTACTGTTTTACTGTTTTACTGTTTTACTGTTTTACTGTTTTACTGTTTCACTGTTTTACTGTTTTACTGTTTCTTTTTTCTTTTTTCTTCTAAATTATATTTCCTGATGACTATTCTATGTTTTAAATTACCCGTTTCGTATTGTATCTAGTTAAAAAAATCTATTTGTATAAATGGTGTATTCGTAAAACTGTACGTTTTGGGTCCTCTAAGTTTTCCCCTCGATCGCGTAACAATTTAGCCAAACTTAGGCTCGTTTGAGAGTCATTATAAGGGCAATTTCTCAATTTCGGAACTCTTCTGGAAGAGAATTTGTGGTTCCAATTCATTCCATTTGTGGTTCCAATTCATTCCAATTCGTTCAAAATTTTTCGAAGATGGCTGCTCCGATTAAAAAATTCGTAGGCTTTTTTGAAAGCTACCATTGATTATGTTTGGAGGCTGATGGCGAACTCTGTCAGGTTCCGTAGATCGCAAAAGTGACGTAATCGACAAATCTTGCTTAGATGCTATTGTCAATTTTGAAAGATTTTAAGCTTGTTTGAAAGGTAATAATGGATTATTTAGTTAGTTAAAATGACTACAGGAGGAAGCGTTAAAGCAATTATTATGAGACATCAACTAGAGAAAAGTATTATCACCAGTGCGGTAAAATTCAATTCCGGTCAAATATTATTAGATGTATATGAAATTTATGACCGTTGACAGTCAGCATATTCCTTCTCATTCCATTTACATTTATAGCCGAAGCTCAGAATTTAATGTCAATTGAAATTTTGCTTGCTCAATTTGTAATGGCAAGTAGTCTACCTGTTTCATTGTCTTCACTGTGGGTAGTGAACAAGTGCGAATGAACAGGCATAAACATCAACTCGATAACTCAAAACTCTCTTCGGTCATAATGATAAATAGAGGGTAACGGTTCTCATTTGAGTTTTCAATTATCCCCAGCAAGTTTAAATCGATAAGTTTCGAATGTTTGAAATGTATTGAGATGTGTTTCGCAATATTAAAAATAAAAACTGAAAGAGGGAACAGTTAATTTATGTTTATTTTGTAAGAGATATTTCAGTTATCATGACTGGTTTACCTTTCATCCATGCTCTTGAACCAATTCGAATATTTACTAGAAGCTCACTTGAACGCCGCTCTCTCATTCGGTTGTAAGAGATATTTTGTTACTTCAAGAGATAAACTAACTGGCTGTTGAACTGAGCTTTGGTAGAAAAGAAACGAATGAAAAACGGGATGATGCCCATTCGGTATGGCAGCGAAGGTTGTCTGTTAGAATGTGAAGTTTACTGCAGTAGAGTGGTCATCAGTGTGTGCACATATACGATTTCAATTGAATTGAATGAAGTTTTACAGCACTCATTATCAGTATTTCCTGTTTATTATCTTCTAGATATGAATTCCCTAAACCTGATTCCTTAATCGTTTGTTCCTATTTCTTAGTACTGAATTCTCTGATGTCAAACTTTCGTTAGTTCCTAATCCGTACTCCATCAGTGCCTTAGTCTCTTAATTCTTTAGCCTATCTAGAATGTTTAGTCCCTACAATTTCGTTTACTCTCAGCCCCTTAGTCCCGTTAGGTCCCTTTAGTCTTGTTAGTTACTTTTAGTCTTGTGAGGTACCTTTATTTCTGTTAGGTCCCTTTAGTCTCGTTATATCCTCTTAGTCTCGTTAGGTCCCTTTAGTCCGTTGGGGCCTTTTAGTCCCGCTGGGTTCTGGTAGTCCCGGTAGGTCTCTTCAGTTACTTTAGTTCCGTTAGATCTCTTTAGTCCCGTTAAGTCCCTTTAGTTTCGTTAGGGCCCTTTAGTTCCTCTAGGTTGCTTTAGGTTTCTTTAGATCCCTTTAGTCCCGTTAGGCCTCTTTAGTCCCATTAGGTCCCTTTAGTCTCTGTAGGTCGTTAGTCTCTTTAGTCCCATCATGTCCTTCTAGTCCCGTTAGATGCTGGTAGTCCCGGTAGGTTACTTTAGTTTCTTTAAGTTACTTTAGTCCCGTTAGGTGTCTTGTGTCCCGGTAGATTCCTCCAGTCTCGTTAGGCCCCTTTAGTTCTGTTAGGTCCCTCTAGGTCTCTTTAGGTCCCTTTAGTTTCGTTAGGTGCCTTTAGCCCCTTTAGGTCCTGTTAGTCCCGGTAGATCCCATTAGTTTCTTTAAGTTACTTTAGTCCCGTTAGATCTCTTTAGTCCCGTTAGGTTTCTTTAGTCCCGTTAGGTTCCTTTAGTCCCGTTAGGCCCCTTTAGTTCTGTTAGGTCCCTTTAGGTTTCTTAAGGCCCCTTTAGTCCCGTTAGGTTCATTTAGTCCCGTAAGGGCCCTATAGTTCTGTTAGTCCCGGTAGGTCCCATTAGTTTCTTTAAGTTACTTCAGCCCTGTTAGATCTCTTTAGTCCCGTTAGGTTTCTTTAGTCCCGTTAGGTTCCTTTAGTCCCGTTAGGCCCCTTTAGTTCTGTTAGGTCCCTTTAGGTTTCTTAAGGCCCCTTTAGTCCCGTTAGGTTCATTTAGTCCCGTAAGGGCCCTATAGTTCTGTTAGTCCCGGTAGATCCCATTAGTTTCTTTAAGTTACTTTAGTCCCGTTAGATCTCTTTAGTCCCGTTAGGTTTCTTTAGTCCCGTTAGGTTCCTTTAGTCCCGTTAGGCCCCTTTAGTTCTGTTAGGTCCCTTTAGGTTTCTTAAGGCCCCTTTAGTCCCGTTAGGTTCATTTAGTCCCGTAAGGGCCCTATAGTTCTGTTAGTCCCGGTAGGTCCCATTAGTTTCTTTAAGTTACTTCAGCCCTGTTAGGTCTTTTTAGTCCCGTTAGATTCCTTTAGTCCCGTTAGACCCCTTTAGTTCTGTTAAGTCCCTTTAGGTTTCTTTAGGCCCCTTTAGTCTCGTTAGGTTCCTATAGCCCCTTTACGTCCTGTTAGTTCCGGTAGGTCCCATTAGTTTCTTTAAGTTACTTTAGCCCTGTTAGGTCTTTTTAGTCCCGTTAGATTCCTTTAGTCCCGTTAGACCCCTTTAGTTCTGTTAGGTCCTTATAGGTTTCTTATGACCCCTTTAGTCCCATTAGGTTCATTTAGTCCCGTAAGGGCCCTTTAGTTCTGTTAGTCCCGGTAGGTCCCATTAGTTTTTTTTAAGTTACTTTAGTCCCGTTAGGTCTTTTTAATCCCGTTAGGTTCCTTTAGTCCCGTTAGACCCCTTTAGTTCTGTTAGGTCCCTTTAGGTTTCTTTAGGTCCCTTTAGTCCCATTAGGTTCCTTTAGTCCCGTAAGGGCTCTTTAGTTCTGTTTGTCCCGGTAGGTCCCATTAGCTTCTTTAAGTTAGTTTAGTCCTGTTAGGTCTCTTTAGTCCCGTTAGGTTCCTTTAGTCCCGTTAGTTTCCTTTAGTTCTGTTAGGTCCCTTTAGGTCTCTTTAGGTCCCTTTAGTCCCGTTAGGTTCTTTTAGTCCCGTAAGGGCCCTTTAGTTCTGTTAGTCCCGGTTGGTTCCATTAGTTTCTTTAAGTTACTTTATTCCCGTTAAATCCCTGTATTCCCCTTAGTCCGTTCGTCTTTTATTCCCTATCGCTTAGTTCTCATACGTCATTCCGTTTGTCATAATCGCCCAGATTTGGTACTCTTTATGCAGCGTCAGCTCGCAATTTTAAATTCACGATTTTTCAACTATTCGTGCTTCTAACCGATATGCGATATGAAAATCAATTTTTCTTCGGGAAAATCATTGATCCATACTTGGCTGGGTGCTTGTTAGCGTCCTGCTCGTAGGTCACGTCAAGCTCCGTACAAGAAATAATTGGAATATTCGGAGTGACATTCGAGAATCAATTCTCGCTGCATGGCTTCCGGATATGGGTTCGGTCACGGGCAACACAGTGTCCACTGCACTCCCGGATATCACCTCGTCAGATGTTGGAAGTATGAATAATTCATCATCGTGACATGCACGACCAGTTCCGATGAGTGTCCAGCGCATGGCTTTGCACTGGGAAGTCATACAAATGCAAATACACAGACAACTACACCGGTTCGGAAGGCGACGGCACTCAAGTAGGTAGCATACAACAGTGTGTAAATGGCCGCAGAACATGGATGGTAACATGCTGTCATCTTTTCCCGCCAGGACGTGCTAATCCAGGACAGAGTGTCGTGTAGGCGATGCAACTAGGATGCTCCTACTGCTTTGACTTTGTGATGGCGTGCGAAAGATAACAAACTGGGGATCTATACTCGCGTAATGATGTTACCCGTGATGGATCGGGACACCGTTAGGAGCGTTTCTTTAGAATATTTTCATAATTTAGTGCCAAGTCGAGGCGGTTATCGTGTGAACATAAAACCCGCCACCGTTCCGGTCTACCGAGTTGGTTGTGTACGTTGTTTGTTCACTTCCCTTACTTGCCCTCTGTTTTCGTCATCGGATTCGCAAGGTTGATGTAACCAGGTCACGTGCACTGATTACAAACTTTTTCGCTTTCGGTTCGTTCCGTGCACTGCACGTTTCCCTTCCAGGTTCGAGGCAACATCGGGAAGTTTCTTGAATTGCGCTTTTTCTCTGCATGATTCATACTAACCAAGCAGAAATCATAAGCAAACTAACAACAACGCCAACGGGAACTGGAGATGCGATATGAAAAGGATCGATCGCACCGATTGTTAGCCTATGTTTGTTGGTGATGATGCAGCACACAAATGCGATACGGGTAGATTGCAAGACTAACGTCGGACCAGCCGGGTGTGGTGGGTCATCAATGCAAGTCGTTGTTTGACACGGTACTGCTTGAACGAAGTTGTTTTTCTATTTTGTTTTTTACTGGCTTCAATAATAATTGGTGTTCAGAAAAACAAACCTTTTGACTTGTGCTTTCAATGGAGAAAAATGGAATTGAACGAATCGAACGAATTGAGGGCAGGAATTTTTTCTTCTTATCGAAGTCACAAATATGATAGGATGAGCTATCGATTCCCCTTTGCTTGGCACCCGGAACCGGTGTCGCAGTGATTCTAAATTGAATTGATTTTCCGAAAATTTCAATAAACCTGTACTAACACTCTACCGGCACTTCTCGAGAGTCGAGAGCTTATAAACTTCAAAATCTCATTTTTCGACTCATCCGGTCGGAGAAATACCCTAGCCGAAGAACAATTTCGAACCCAATTTGACCCCCATCACAGGATGACTGATCGTTTGAACCTCAGCAGCAGAACCCTGCTTTTGCAAAGTGTCACTTGCCGTCCTCCTCTATCCTCTGTCGGACCCGGTCTTTGTTCGTGTCATCATAGCCTAATTGAGAAACCGTGTTCATATAGATTTTTTTTGCCACTCATTGAACAAAACCGGACCTTTCTTCTGCCAGCTATGGCATTCCGGTAACGCGATGCCGGACCGGAAGCAGCAGCGTCAACAAATTTAACATTATTTACATCGGTCCCGGTTCTCGAGCACGTTCTTGTCCCTTCCGGATAATGAAAGGAAATAAAATTGGAAGAACTTGGTAGCATCGATTCGTTGTTCAATCACTCGAAAAGTCTTTGATTACAAGTTTCGAAGTGGTATTTGTGTTGAAAATTTACCTAAATACGACCGCCGAATGAAGATTTCCCAAAACAGCGTGTAGGTTTGCTTACCTGGAATTGAATGGAAAAGAAAAATAAAGAAAAGATCATGATTAGATTTTCTATTTAATTTCATTTCGAAAAAAAAAAATATTTGCAGAGGATGGATGCCGTGGGAATTGTGCTATCTAAACCGCTCAAACGGATTCTTTTGCAATAAGTAGTGCGGTTTCCGAAACGCTTGACTGCCACTGGAGCTTAGTCAAATGCTGCTTCACTGAAGCACTTCGGATCGTATTATGGGAAAGTGTGAATGGATTGTACTAATATTAAATTTCCCCGAATTCAGTGAGTGGAAGAGAAAATACGGATGGATTGCCATCATTTATGGTTTCCTATGAAAATTGACTGAATTTTTTACCCGACGAACTCGACAAAATGTTGATCCGATTAGTTACTATTGTAGAAAGATTTTTCAACTGATGGCACTGAATGCAGGGTGGTTTAAATCGAAAAAATGGCTTTTTCATATAAATCATCTTTGAATATTAAAAACGAACAAATAGTTTGTTTGGAAATACATTAACCATTTCAATTTTTAACAGTTTTGAGCCAAGCTAATGTGCTGTAGAATTTTAAAACGTTTTTTTTTATCTATCTAGTGGTGTAATGATTCCTTTCTCATATTACTTATCATAATTAGAAGATTCTGCCAAGATTTTTGTTTAACTTTAATAAAATCAAAAACTTTCTTTGGTATAAACTACCATCATCTTTCAATTTGTAAACAGTTATGTCAAGTTAATATAGATTTAAATGTGGCAACCCTGCACGCTGTACAAAATTGAACAAAGCACGCTGTGTGCTAGGCGGTGGTGTATTCTTCTTCCATACCGAAGCGTACCGATTTTGCATCATTTTGTATGATAGTTTCAAAGTTTTGATACTCATTGTCCTACAATTTCGGAACCGGAGGTCGGATTTGGATGAAGTGGTACATTATCTTTTAAGACACTGAGAGCATTAATTTGAATCATGATTTGTGAAAATCGGTTCAACCGTTGCTGAGAAATCGAGGTGAGTTCCGTTTTTGAAGCCTTACTTCTTTATTACTTCGGAAGCGTTAACCGGGGACTAGTCGTCCCAAAGTAGATTTTTATATCCACTAACTAACAAGGTCTGCCAACAAGATGAATTTACCAGCAAGTTTTACAAAAATTTGCACTTCGTTTGCCATCACTTTTGAAAAAAATCTCATGAAATTGAAAAACTATTCACTATTCAGCGCTGTAATGCCGTAACCAAAAGTCGGATCTGAATTAACTTTTTGGGGACTTTTCAACCATTTCAAGACCTTTTATTTGCATCATAGTTTGTAAAAATCGGTAACGAAATTTTCGAGAAAATTGAGACCGCATTTTCTCATCGATTTGCACATATTGTCTTGATTTTCCGGAACCGGAAGTCGGATAAAGATAAAATTCAATAGATATCTATGGCACCATAAGACCTTTCATTTGAATCTGAGTTTATGAAAATCGTTTCATCCATCTCTGAGAAAATCCAGTGGCATTATTTGTCACATGCCCACATACATACAAACATAAACACACAGACATTTGATCAGTTCGTCGAGCTGAGTCGAATGGTATATGGTATATGTATATGAATCGAACGGTACTGTATGACGTGAATACGAATAAAACTGATATATTTTCTTTAACACTTGCGAATAACAATAATCGTTCGTATGAGTTGGTTGATTGTTTGAATTTTAAACCATTTACTAAAGTCTCTTTTTACACGGGGGTTACGTACCGTGTTAAAAAAATCCGTGTAAAAGAAAACCGTGTAAAAAGAGACCTTAGTGTATAAATTATTTACGCCAAACATATTCTACCACACAAATAACCCTAAAAAATGAGAGTACAACAATAAAACAATTATATTACTGGTTCTAGAAAGAACCAATTTGTAAAATTCATCCGATGTTGAATATTTTTTGAAACGGATTTCCAGAACTAAATTCGAATCCCAGGACAGGCTCGGAATTCAGTTGCAAAATTCTGGTTCGGAATCTAAAACAAGAATTCAATGAATGAATTTAGTTTTAGAATTCTGGAACTCAGCCAAATTTCAGAATGCAGTTTGAGAATTTATTTCTAAAAAAGGATTCTGAAAGTGATTTCCGAACTTGAATAATAAAACTTAATTCAGAATAAAATTCTAGTTTCAGAAGCCAGGTCCCGAATTTAGTTCCATGCGGTATGCAGCAGGTCTGAATAGTGAACTTGAGCTCTTGAAATTCAAAAGATGAATTGCGCACTGAATTCAGGCATTCTGGTTCAGAAGTCAGTTCCAAAAATCGATTTCAGAATTCATATTCAACAATTAGTTTCAGAATCCAGATTTAAAGCTCATTCCTTGAATTTTGTTCCTGAGTTCTGATGCTGAAATCCTAAATCAGAGTTCTAGTTTCGAATTCCGAATATAAATTAAAAAAAAAAACCTGTTTCAATCCACCTAGTGGTGTAATGACGGCTTTCTCATTTTATTCATAACATCATAAATATTACTGTGGAATTCGCAAAAACAACTACTCAACGAATAGAAATAGGAAAGTTAGTTCAGACTTAATCTAACAAAATCTACAAATCCTGATTAAGCTTTAGTTCCGGAACCGAAAGTAGTATCTACAACAAACTTAAGAATTCCGTATGAAACTGTAAGACTTTGTAAAAATCGTTTTGATCATCTTGAATGAAAGTGGGTGACATTTTTTATGTAGTTTTTAATCACTATTTCCAATACTTCCGAACCCGGATTCAAATGACCGAAATAGCCGAAGTTGATTTGTTTGCGAGCAAAAAATATGACTTACAAATCGGAACAGTTCTGAACCTAGTGAAACCTAGTCTTACTATCTCATGCTCTATTTTGATTAAACCAACTAAACGAAACCTAACAAACGAAATGAATCTAAAGCTGAACGGCATGATTCAGCCGCAAAAACATGTTGTAGGACTATTAGTATTCTTGTAACAATTGACATCACTACACTACCGGCACGGTATAACTGAACTACCGACTGTGAAAATTGCATTTACATCGCGAAGCTTTAAAATCCGATGTATGTTTATTTTTTTCAAATAAATTCCAATTATATAAATTATTCTTTCGGTCGCACTTATCATAAAATAGCTAAACTTTTTATCAACCGCTGCAGTATCACACACCAGTAGCAGACATCCGTAACCGATTTAGTTTTTTTATAGCGTGTACGAAATAGAACAAAGCACGCATCGTTCGTGATGTGTTTTCTTCCGCCCGTTGCACATATCGGTGTTGAACAAATTGTCATTCAATATGGCGGTTTGAAAGCTTTGGCACGCATTGCCCTGTAACTGCGGAGCCGGAGGTCGTATCGGGATGAAATTTTACAGTAGCTTTTGAGACAATGTGACATAAATTATAACTAAGATTTGTGAAAATCGGTTTTATTTTTGGAGTTTTTGCCTTTCTTATATATAAAGGATATGCAATCACTGTGAAAACCGACTTTTGAACCGAGGCCCAGAGGGCCGAGTGTCATATACCATTCGACTCAGTTCGTCGAGTACGCAAAATGTCTGTGTGCGTGTGTGTGTGCGTGTGTGTGCGTGTATGTGTGTGTATGTGCGTATGTGTGTATGTAACGTTTTTTGCACTAACTTTTCTCGGAGATGGCTGAACCGATTTTCACTTAGATTCAAATGAAAGGTCTTGTGGTCCCATACAAAATTCATGCATAGTATTCGGATCCGACTTCCGGTTCGGGAGTTATGGAGTAAAATGTGCAAAAAATGAAAATATGTATTTCTCATAGATGGCGCGACCGATTTTCACAAACTTAGGTTCAAATGAAAGGTCCTGTGGTCCCATAAGTAATTCCTGAATTTCATCAGGATCCGACTTCCGGATCCGGAAATATGGGGTAAAGTGTGTTAAAAATTTTATACCATCACTGAAAAGAGCGAAAAACCGTAAAAAGTTTCCTAAATCGACCTCAAATCTTTTCCAATTGATAGTTTTTATCAGTAGACGGTCAAACAAATCTATTTCGGATATTCTTTTAAGAATCGAAGAAAAAAATTTTTGAAGAATACCATAGTATTATATATGATAGTATGATTGATATGAGAAAGGCATCATTACACCACTAGGTGGATTAAAACAGGTTTGTTCACTACTTTCGGTGTTTTCGGAACAGGAAAAGGTGGAAGCAGCAGCGCCGAATTATGTTTATATACTCACAAATTAACGAGGTCTGCAAAACCAGAAGAAATTATCCGACAGTTTTATGGGTTTTCTACATGTGTTGTGAAAAAATACTCATGAAATTGTTAATTTTCCATTTATCACGCTTTATTCCCGGAACCGTAAGTCGAATCCAGATAAAATGTTCTATTTTTTTTAGTAAACTGTAAGGTCTTTCATTTGAATCTTAACATATATTGTGAAAATCGATTAAGCCGTTACCGTGAAAATTGAGGGCACATTTTTTCTCTAATTTTTACGTTTTACCCTGTAACTCTGGAACCGGAGGACGGATCCAAATGAAATTCGATGGCAGACTATGGGATCATAGCCTCTATTTCATTTGAATCTAAGTTTGTGAAAATCGGTTCAGCCATCTCCAATAAAAGTGAGTGCATATTTTTGTTGCCTACTTACATTCATTCACACACAGACATTCGTTCAGTTTGTCGAGCTGAGTCGAATGGTATATGACATTCGGCCCTACAGGCGTCGCTTAAAAAGTCATTTTTCACAGTGATTGCCTTTCTATATGAGAAAGGCAAAACCAAATTCAGTTCGAAAAATTAGTTCCAAAAATTTAGTTCCAGAACCCAGAATTGCGATTCGGTTCCAGAGTCTTAGTTTGAAATGTTGAACCTGTAATCTCGAACTGAATTCTGTAACTTAATTATATGCCAAAAATAAGGTTTTGACCGTTTCAAACATCATGCACAAATATCGGCTTGCCGCAAAGGAGTTTGTCGCTAGGGTAAGAGTGAATTCAGCAGCTGGATGTTTCATATCGGAGATCTATAATATAACTGAAACAGGAACAAACGTATCCCTAGCAAACTTTTTTATTTTTTCAACCAGTTCTTCTGTCAAATTTATGTTAGAACTGCCATGCGCTGCCATTCTTTTTTTTATATATCCCGGTTGATTTTTCATTTGGGCGTATAAGCAAGTGACAGTTTCTCTTTAATCATTCTCTCTTTCGATTATTGTGATGTGATCAGAGATGCCATTTATACATATTTCTCTGTATTATACAGATTTTGACATGCGCATACAGATTTAATACAGAGTACAGATTTCTTATATTTAATACAGATTTATACAGATTTCACCAAAAGTATTAAGGAAAAATTAAACTATCTATTAGTACTTCTTTGCGTTTCGCCTTCGGCTCGTCAGTGCTTAAAGCAGTTCAAACTGAACTGCCATCTCGTGCCTAGCAGTTCAACTTAAACCGCTAAGCAGACGCAAAGTTTGCACTACTTATGCAACCCTCAAACAAACCAACAAAACCCCTAAATGTTCACATTCTGCGATGGCCAGTAATAAGCCGTCACTCGTGTACGCCTGAGACGTCAGAAATAATATAGCACTTGTGCAATATTGTTTGAGGGTTGCATAAGTAGTGCAAACTTTGCGTCTGCTTAGCGGTTTAAGTTGAACTGCTAGGCACGAGATGGCAGTTTAGTTTGAACTGCTTTAAGCACTAACGAGCCGAAGGCAAAACGCAAAGAAATAGAAACAAAATATGTGATTTTTGCACGAACCAACAAAACCCCTAAATGTTTATCTATTAGTATTTGAGCTATCTATTAGTATTTGATTGCAATAACGAGATAAACGTTTAGGAATCAACGTACAAACCACTTTTTAAATTATATATTTTTTGTGCAGATATTTAATAAAGAACACTGAAATCCATTTATATTAAAATTTGTAACTAAATTGAACTTAAAAGTATTGCCACACTGACAGTTGTATTACCTGACTTGGCGTTGCATGTTGGGTTTTGGAAATCCATCTCAACTTATGAAGTGAACATTTTCAGATTAGACAAGTATATGGCACCATAATTCAATTGTTGTTGATAGGAAAAAACAATAAAATTTCGTCGATGAATATAATATAAGATATGAAATTTAATCTACCACTCTATAACCATAATCTATTGGAATACAACATAATTGTATTGTAGAAATTTCATTTTATTAGCGAATACAGATATTTTATACGAATCAATACAAATTTTCTATGAAAATATCTGGCATCTCTGGATGTGATTAAAAAGATTTTCTTTGAAATCACTATTCTGTTTGAAAGTCGAAAGTTTCGGGTATCATTTCATGCAAAGAATTGAGTGATAAACGTGGAAACCGCTTGGTAATTAAGAGAAGAGAAAGTATACAAAGAGAAACTGTTACTTGCTTATACGCCCTTTTGAAAAATCAGCCGAGATATACAGGGTGATTTTTTAAGAGCTTGAGAACTTTTTTAAACAATAAAACGCATAAAATTTGCAAAATCTCATCGGTTCTTTATTTTAAACGTTAGATTGGTACATGACATTTACTTTTTGAAGATAATTTCATTTAAATGTTGACCGCGGCTGCGTCTTAGGTGGTCCATTCGGAAAGTCCAATTTTGGGCAACTTTTTCGAGCATTTCGGCCGGAATAGCCCGAATTTCTTCGGAAATGTTGTCTTCCAAAGCTGGAATAGTTACTGGCTTATTTCTGTAGACTTTAGACTTGACGTAGCCCCACAAAAAATAGTCTAAAGGCGTCAAATCGCATGATCTTGGTGGCCAACTTACCGGTCCATTTCTTGAGATGAATTGTTCTCCGAACTTTTCCCTCAAAATGGCCATAGAATCGCGAGCTGTGTGGCATGTAGCGCCATCTTGTTGAAACCACATGTCAACCAAGTTCAGTTCTTCCATTTTTGGCAACAAAAAGTTTGTTAGCATCGAACGATAGCGATCGCCATTCACTGTAACGTTGCGTCCAACAGCATCTTTGAAAAAATACGGTCCAATGATTCCACCAGCGTACAAACCACACCAAACAGTGCATTTTTCGGGATGCATGGGCAGTTCTTGAACGGCTTCTGGTTGCTCTTCACTCCAAATGCGGCAATTTTGCTTATTTACGTAGCCATTCAACCAGAAATGAGCCTCATCGCTGAACAAAATTTGTCGATAAAAAAGCGGACTTTCCGAATGGACCACCTAAGACGCAGCCGCGGTCAACATTTAAATGAAATTATCTTCAAAAAGTAAATGTCATGTACCAATCTAACGTTTAAAATAAAAAACCGATGAGATTTTGCAAATTTTATGCGTTTTATTGTTTAAAAAAGTTCTCAAGCTCTTAAAAAATCACCCTGTATGTAACATGAGCTAAGACAAGACCTGACAACTGGCTTCTTATTCTTCCCTCCGAATCATCCTTCTCGTCATTTTCGCCCTGTGGAATAAATACCAACGTATCGGCTACAGTGTAACCATATTCACAGATTTTTTAACAACTCTGCTAGGAAAAAAATATTTATTTATAGACTCTAGGTTTTTTTCTATTTATAGACTTATAGGTTTTTTATTTGAAATAAACATGAAAATTGTTTCGGTGAATGCATTTCTCTATTATATATTAATGCTTAAAAACAATTAATTGAGCTTTGATGACAAAACACGAACTATCTCATGTTGAACGCAAAATCGAATCCATTGTTGACGTATTACCGGATCTTTTGGAAACCGGAAAAAGTCAGGCTTGGATAGAAATGCTTAGTGCGACCACAGTGTGGAACACAACAGTTCATTCTTCTCGTAAAAGTAAACACACTTTCGAGTTTACACTAATTTAACAAATCTTTTTTGGTTACAATTTAATTCACTAAAAAGAAGAACGGCTTGATGCTTATTTTAATCACACAGTGCTGCCACTATAAACATTTATTACCAATGAGATTGAAAAAAAGTGAAACATTCTCCGAAAATTTTCATTTTCATTGGTGAGCTTAAATTATACATTTTAATAAACTTGTTTTCTGATTATCTTTATACCTGGCATCATTGCTCGCGTACCCTGCAAAAGTTTTTTCTTTTCACAATGTACATGTAGCAACATCAAATTCAGCCAATCAGAAACTGGTCCATTTGAAAACAAAAGCAGCCCCCCCAGATGTCAGGTCTTGTCTTAGAACATGAGTGAGACACTACTGGGGCTGCCAGTTTTCCTTGTTATAATATCCAGATTTATATTTTAAAACTGACATAAATTATGCATCTAGAATGAGAACACTACTGAAAATGGTTTAACAAGCTATTTTATCATCTCGATAGAATGGAACCTATCATTTCGATGATGGACTCGGTTTCCTCCAGCGTTACTAATGTATTGATTTGAGCACCATAGCCTAGTCCGTGTGGTATGGAAAGTGCGAAACTAGAAAACCGTCATTTTCGGCCAGAGTAGCCCATGAAGTGAGAAGAATAGACACATGATCTTTAATAATTTCGTGCTCTGATCAACATACCTTATTTTTCGGGTTAGTAAAAGTAAACTAGAGCAATTCCACGTAAACAGAACAAATACCTTAAACTTAAACAAGCCAGTGTTTGTTAATGTTTCCGTAAAAAGCTGTCAAACTTCAGTTCCGATGAACGGCCCCGTACGCACGTTAAAGTTGTGCTTTACTATGCTAACCAGCATTTTTCAACCTTAACCAAACTTGTTTACCGCTTTGCTTTGGCAAAGCTAAACACACAGTCAAGCTTCGCATCTCCCGTGCTGTCGCTGAAATTGACACGCTGATAGGATGAGACACAGGGACACAACACTGTACCGCCGAGTGTCGACCCGGGAAACTCACAGTGAAAAGTTCCTATCTTGGGTAGTCCCCCAAGCTTTGGAGGGACGACAGCGCGAATGTTTCGCTGCTGATACGATTATTTTCCTCCCCGGCCGAGACCTAGGTCCGAGTTTTGGGCTGATGATGCTGACGCAAAACGAACAAACGAACGGACAAGTAAACAACAAACAATCTGGCTCAAGAGGGACCGTACGCGTTTTTAGGGAATCAGGAATCTATGATAAAATGTTTTGATGCCTGGGTCTAGATGAAAGATTTCCTAGGTTTGATTCTGACATGTTAAATTATCCCGCCAAGAGCTTAACGTTTGATGACAATTGAATTACGATTCTGCTTCAAAGTTGCGGTTTAATCTGTATTAGCTTCTACAGAAAGGAATAGACACAAACAAATCAACGTTTTCGAGCGATTACAGTGCCTTAGTTCGAGTTTTTTTTTCTGCTGTAAGAAATCTGTGCTTACAAGTTCATAACAAGTATTTTTTGTTGGAATTTACGATATCTTGCTTTGAAACAACTATTTTTGTTTGGTTTTACGTTTTGTTGTTTTAAACAACTGGAACTAGGGATGTCGTAGTATCGATCGATTAATCGAGTAATCGATTAATGACCCAGATAATCGAGTAATATTGAATCGATTAACTCAAAACTAATATTCGATTATTGAGCTAATCGAATAATTAAGAAAATCCCATAGTAATAATCGAATGAATAATCGAGTAATCGAATAATAACCCAGATAATCGATTAAGTTTCAATCGATTAGTTTCAAAATTATACTCGATTACTAAATAATCGAGTAATCCGAAATTTCCGACATCCCTAACTGGAACTTCTCAGTGTGTACTAGTCATGCAGAGATGCCAAGTAAAATTTTCAAATATATTCAGACAGAGTGGAAAAAGTCCATCAATCCGGAAAAATGTCTGCTGACTTGAAGTTCTTTATAAAATATGACACACAAAACTGGCGAATAAAAAGAAAAACAACGCGGCCAATTGAAAAGTTTGTAAATTTTGACGAAAATCTACACAACACTCGATTTTCAAAAGTCTGCAAAAAAAAAAGTTCTGCAGCATTTCATAAGAAATCTGCAGATCTGCTGCCAGCTGCCAGAATTCGTCGTTGTAGAGTGAGACATGAATACTGAGCGCTTATTGAATTTCTCATTATAAAACTATAAAGTGTTGAAACAACATTACCTCAACATATTTTCATTATACAAATTTCGATTTTATGGTGAATACAGATAAATACAGATTTTTTATTCAGCGTAATACATATTTTTTATGAAAATATTTGGCATCTCTGTGATATGCACTGCCCTGCTTCTCATCAGAGTTGCCAGGTCATTTTTTCAAATATCCACCTATCGCAACTACACAGAAATAAATAATACAATTTACACCACAAGTAAATCAATAGTATGATTAAATAGACATAAGTTGAATCGAAAATTTGATTTAAAACCATGATCGATGTAAAATTAAATTGAATCGCATAGATATTCCAATGATACAATATACAGTTTCAAAAAATGCTTAGAACTTTCCATTCAATTGCCTGCTCTAATATGTGCATGAAAATTGATGAATGTTAGCAAAATATTTGTATCTGTGTATACTGAAAATAATTTGCACGCTAGCATACACACACACACACACACACACACACACACACACATACACACACAGACATTTTGCGTACTCGACGAACTGAGTCGAATGGTATATGACACTCGGCCCTCCGGGTCTCGGTTCAAAACTCGGTGTTCACAGTGATTGCATAACCTTTCTATATGAGAAAGGCAAAACACATTAAGGCTAAATAAAAAATGATATAATTTTTCATCTTAGTGAATTTGTACATGAAGTCTTACAACAAATCACTTTGGTTATATATTTAAATGAAGAAGAATATTAAATTGATATGCTATTTAAATATGAATCGATCGTGCCCATTTTTATCAGTGTATATTTATTAGGCTCTCTGACCAGCGATGCCAACCCTACGGATTTATCCATAGATCTACGGATTTCTGTCTTCTACGGATCTACGGATGACTCATATGAAATCTACGGATTGGGCATTATTTTACCAGAAATCTCCAGATCCAATATTATATCTCTAGATATCAATGGAAAATAATTAATTATTGTTATATCATCTCAATTTTTTTTGCTTGTCCGATTAGAATAGTAATGTTGCCTCTATAAGCCACCGATCAGTCGTTGTTGGAAGCCTGCCTTTGTGGATTGGAGCCTCAAGCTGTTCATTATGCTCGTACATTTACGAGCATAAGTACTTGAAACCAAATCTACGGATTTGACCTCAAGGAAAAGTGGCATCACTAAGTTGCCATTTTGAAATGGAGATGTTTTTATCACGAAACACCTACCATCAAACAGTTCTAAGTACGATTCGAACGATCAGTCAACTTCCGTCAACGTTAACGGGACTTCGCCGGTGGTTCGCAAGACTTCATTTTTGAAACTTAAACAAACTCCGGACGTAAAAACGTTTCGTAAGGTTGAAAAAGCATGTCAATAAGTGCTACAAACAGCTTCTTTCCGTTGTCATTCCTTGCCTGTAACGGTCACCAGATAGAATGTGTGAATCGTACTGTAGCCGATAAAACATATGATGTTTGTTTTCATCACGAAATATCCCAGCGGGTTTAAATTTCTAGACAGAAACTCTTGATGTCAATGATTTGCCACAAGCGTATAGAAAGCTCTATTGTTCCGTTGTGGTTTTGCAGAAAAATACTGATCAAAATTATGTTAACGTGTTCATCTAACTGTTCTATCCAGGGATGCCAGGTTCACAGATTAATCTGTGTTTCACAGGATTTCAACTTTCTGCACAGATTTTAAAAATGGCACAGATTTTCACAGATTTTTGGAAATGATCACAGATTTTCACAGATTCTGAAATTAATCACAGATTTTCACAAATTTTTGAAATCAATTACAGTTCAGTACCAAAAAGTACAGAGCGGTTGAGTAAAAAGATACAGAGCGTGTTGGTAGTGTGACTAGTGTGACCTTTATTTTTTGCTCACCAAAATGATTTCGATCACCTGTTTTGCTCAATAAATTGAACTCCGATCTGCTATTATGGTACGGGAAACGTGCACAGATTTTCACAGACAGGTTTTTGGCTTGAGCACAGATTTTTGAAAAAATGACCTGGCATCCCTGGTTCTATCGATTATGTCAAAAGGAACAGCAAAAAAACATTATAAATGCTTTGCGTTGCTTTCGTTCCATTCATTTCCTGGTGATTTGCACCTTTTCAGAAATTACAAACTTCAATAGATGTAGTGTTGGGAGTATAATATTTACATTCAACAATGCGTACGATTGGTCATAACGTGTTTATACTATTTTTGACAGTGGAAATTAGATGTTATGCTCCATAGAAGATAGAGCTACTCTAAATATGAATTAGGATAGTCCAGCTGCCCTTAGGTTGATGTCAGAGTAAGCGCGGAACGTGGACCGAAGCGAAGCGATTCAATGCGATGTACTGTTTTCGCATCGCATTCACTCTGACAGGTTTGCTTTGATCAAAAGGAACTAGCTCGCACGCTCGCTTCGACGCTTCGTGTGACGCTTTTACTCTGACAGCAACCTTACGCGGAAAACAACTTTTGAATTCGCTCATTTATTACAGTAGGTGGTTGGAGCATTATAAAATAAAGCAGTGCGGTAAAATTTCATTTTTAATCGAATGATATCAGATGTAAATGCAATTTATGGCCACTGGCCGTCAGCATATAGATACAAATTCATATGACTTTAGCTGCCATTTTCAAGTGAAGCTCCCAAAAATCATCGCCAGTATCGTACCTAGTCATTTGACGATTTGCTTACTCAGTTTCAAATGCCAAGTAGTCGAGCTGCTTCATTGGTTACGTTGTTGGTAGTGAGCAAGTTCGAATGAATAGAATTATAAATGGAGTAAAGTATTAAAAATGAAAACTGAAGGAACGTTGTGTGTGTCAGAGTGAGAAGTTTTCTGTAGTAGAGAGATCGTCACTGTATTTCACATTCGGTTTCAATTGAATTGAATGAAGTTTCACTAAACTGGTACTGTACTTGGAAAAAAAACTCGAAATAGGTAATGTCAAAGACATAACCATGAGATTGACGTAGGATTGCATTCAAGATGTGTATATTATTATTAAATTTATTACGGACCCTCTAACTTTCATCTTTCGGGTATTTCGAGATGAAGAACCATTTGGTTTCAAAAGATTGCGTTTGTATTCAAGGAAGTAGGACAGCGATTTAGGAGAGTTTGCTAAATAATCTCTTTACGTTATTTTTGGGGTCTTCATTGTAGTAGGGTGTCATTCCAAGTGATTTGAAAGTTTAAGCCTTGACACAGAAGAAATCATTACATAATTATAATCGTAACACAAGTCGTACAATCGCTCAAATATTTCAATGTTTCATACATCTCAATATTTGAGAAAGAGAAACTATCAAAATGCTTTCCGAGATTCATTTCCCTCTTTCTGGAGGGCCAAATAGTGGAATTCTCTACTCTATTAAACACTGCTCGGAACATTTTTCTAGAATGCGATGCAGTCAAATACAAGTTTTAATTGCGCTCATTTGGTACGAATTCTGTACAGCGAAAATGTTATTAGTTCTCCATAGAAGTTAGAAGAAAACAAAATTGACATTCTTCATTTAGCTGAGGATATGAAATTTAGATGATGTCATATTAACAAGTTACAAGCCAATATTGACAAGTTGATTTGCAGGCAAATCCGTACGGTCGGCATCACTGCAGGGGTCATAATTGTGCAATCCACGTGTGAATGTATTCGAGCGGTTATTTTTAGTGGTGGTGGACTAGAGTAGCGAGTATTTCGCAAATATTCAGATTCGTAGAACTGTTTATGCTAAAACATTTAATGAAACTGATTTTTGCATGATTGTGTATCCTAAAATTTGAACAAAACATAACTTGACTTGATGAACATGTACATCGGAGTCACAAACGTAACAATCGATATAGAATTTTTCTCATTGAAAATAAAGAACATAAACTGATTTTATCCGTTGTAATCACTTCACCGCGATTGTTATCATTTATAGATGGAATCTGCTGAATTTTCCCTCAATTTGTTTTTCTGGGAATAGAAAATCTGTATTATGGGGTTATACAAAATTATAGTTATACAAATTGAAGCAATTCATTCAAGTCATTGGCAAAATTGAAACAAGCAGTATTTATTGCAATTTACCACAACGGCCCAAATGGAACACAGTCCGCAACCCACACACGTACTAGTTTGTATGGTTAGCCAAGCAAAGAAAAAGAAACCAAAACGATCCAACCGATATACAATATTTCTTCAAATTCCATCCCGACTATGGCCGCAAACCTGCGGTAAGGTGCAAACAATGTGCTTTCCCAATCCACCATTTCCGGTGCCTAGGTGGAACGAAGTAATTTTCCACTTCTTGAATTCCACCCACGGACAGTTGAATTCCAGCCGGAAGCCGACGGGCTACCGACCGCACCGTCCAATCCGCAGTAAGTGGTCTGTCCGGTCGATTTCGGCCTCGCTTCGATTGTTATCAGCATGTTTCCTGTACGTGATGGCTTCCGAATTTAGACGACCTGCTCAGGACACCCCTCTCTCGGCAGTGGTGTTCGGTTCCAATCCCGGTGCAAGAAGTTGTACCGAGGCTGGACAGGAATCTCGTGCATATTACAGACAACCAGGGAAGGAATTTAATTTGTGCTTCAAGTCACGGCAAAGAATATCGCATCCAGCAAAACGAGCATTCAATATCATCGACACGATGGAATTTAGGTTGCATGTTTTGCGTTTCTCGCCTTGCTCAAGCCGGCGCTCCGAAATTATGACGACTGGGACTTTGGGAAGTGAGAATCGAAGGGCAGTGGGGATAGGATTCTAGGGTTGGATCTGTTCGCCGGGGAAGCAAACCTGAAGACTCGTATACAGTACAAGTTGGCAAAAGTTGGCAGAACAGCAGTTGGTGGTATTTAATGAACATTTTTGGAATATTTTCGATTGTATTGTACTGTCAATTTCAGCAGTTCGAAGCACTTCGAACTATGAGTTAAGTTCGAAGCAGACTTGAACCAAAAATAGAAGTCTGTTTTCTTCGCTCAATTGCGGGGAAAACTTCATTATTGTAGGATACGGAATTGATTTGCTTCGGTGCGGTGCCGTTTCGATAATAGGTCGATTGGATGTCAAAGCAAAACAATTCTCGGCAGTTGATTTGTATGAAACTAAACGTTTTATTTTTTGTCGAGTATATGCTTTTTTTGTTCTCAAGGAAGCTTCATGTCAATAATTTTGAGACTACACGGATGAAAATTCTTTGCCGGTACCATGATTACAAAATCATGTCTCGGACTCTGTATTTAAGAGCCGTATTTCTCCTTTACTATCACGGAATTAATAACGGAATTTTCTTGCATGACACTGCAGGTAGTTCCGAGGGGTTGAGAATACTATATTTTTGATGATCATAACTTATTCACAAATCCGAAAACTAACTGTCCTCCACTGGATCTGTGTCTCGTTATAACTCTTGATGTAGTAGATAATATTCGGACTTAAAATCTGAATGCAGCCTAGGGTCTCCCGAAAGCAAAAATTGCTATGATTCATCTATAAAATATTTTGACAACGTCGACATCCATACCAATATGCATCTGAACAATGTAGCTCGATGTGCCATTCAGTGCATTTATCAGGATTAGTTTTTATCGTTTGTTTGGGACACAGAAAATGTGAGATGCTGTTCCTGTTGAGGCTTCGCAGGTCCCTCTTTGATGGGGATACTTTGCCCCGATGCTTAGGCTCTAGTACGCATGATAAATTTTTTTTCGATGTTATCGTTTCGATTGAAGTTTTAGATTTTGACAACATGCTCCGTCAATGGGATGCAAATTGCATTTTCGGTTGGAGCCGACAATGATCGTAGTTTTTTTTATATCCTTCTGCCCTGCCCAAAATCTCATAAGTTGTCTCTTTTTATAAGGAATTTCCTCACAACAATACAACGAGAGTTTCCTAACATTCAGTGTGAGATATCCTCTTCATGAAAAGTCTCGATATTTGGAAAGACAACTTGATTAACATATAGTTTGATATACGGACGGTTTTCTATCGAGTTGGAGCAGGAAATGAGACTAAAGCTAAGTCATTCTCTGAGTGTACGAGTGTGGTATACGAATTAATTTTTGTTCCGACAGTCAGACAGCTTTAAATGCACTTTTTCAGGATCGAGATCTGTTTGAGAAGCAGAAATACGAGCAGCTCATAAATAAGCAAGTCAGTTAATCAACCGAACCAATGAGAGTTCCTAATTGAGAATCATTTGTCTTGCATTCTTCTACCTGTAAGCTATCCACAACCTGACGAAACGATCCATCTCTCTCAAGTATCATAGGTTTTCGGGTAATACGGTCACTTGTCACGTGTACCCACTCAACTCGTCTGAAATTTGATTCGGAATTCAGTATGATTTACAAATGGATTCCGAATCAATGCCCAACGAGAGAAAGATGATGTAATAAGTTGGATTATGAGATAGCTAGGGATAGCGAAAAATGAAAAAGTTTTTTCAGGGATAGGCTTTGAACTTGCTAACTTTCTTCACCTTCACTATTCTGGGATGTGATTAAACAAATCTTATAAGGCACCCGATTGATCAAAGCATCATACATTCCCATTTTGTGTAATCGATATAATCCACTTGCATATAATTGCGTCTACCTATCTATCTGAAGAGGCAGTGTCATTTCGTTGTAGTTTTGTGGCATATCAATATTGTGTGTTGTTATACCGGAGCTCTTTTTACACTGGTTCAATTCAGAATTAATTAATCTCAGGATCCAACAGAATGTATTCTAACAGCTGGTAGAACTTTTGAACAAAAATCATAAAACAATTTCCGTTAGCTTTCGTTCAAGAGCTTTCATATTTTCGCCGAGCATTAACATGAAAATCCTGGGGATAAAACTGCTACCTAGTGGCATAGAATCAGCACCGGTTTTTTATGCAGTTTTTTACGCGGATTTCCGAAGTTACGGTTTCATTTTATGAGGATTTCCGAAGTTACGCGGTTTTTTACGCAGATTTCCCAAGTTACGCGGTTATTTTGTTTTGTCTTAGAAATGCATGGAACGTCTAGATCTGGTGTTATCACAATTTTTTCAAAGTCATCTCTATGACATTTGGAAAATTTTCGATTAAAAAATATTTTTTTTATTACGCCAGATCTCGACGTTTCATATACATTTATAAGACATTCGACAAAGAAAAATTCCATTTTGAGGTTTTTTTTCTACGCGGACTTCTGAAGTCACACTGTCTCAAATTCTCTTAGTCACAAAGTCGATTTTTTCGAAAAAAAATTTTTTAGATTACACAAGATTTCTAAGGCATTAAGAATCAAACTGCAAAAATTTTGATTTCGGAAAGTCCCAAAGTTGATTTACTTAAAAAAATTTTTTTTTTTGGATTGATCAGATCTAGACGTTTCATGTATTTCTAAGATGTTCGAAATAAAAAAAAATGATGATCTAAGATGTTTGAAATCAGAAGTTCCGCGGATTTCCGAAGTTACGCGTATTTTTACGCGGTACGTGTCCTTCGTACCGTACTTCATACTACATGGTAATTACTACAATATGGATATTTTTGGAACGGGTTCAAAGAAAATCGAATGTTTAAAGTATTTTAGAAATTCAAAATGGCGACTTTCGGTTTATGGATATTCCTTGAAAAACCTTACAATATGGGTATTTTCGGAATAGGTTTGATGAGTAGATGTCGGAAAACGATGTTTGATGTGATTCTGAATTCCAAGATGACATAGCCATTTGCTCTAGTTCTTTATATCCAGAGTTTCGCTTCATTTGGTGCACTGTTTAATGCTTCAAATTTAAAAAAATTTACCATCAAATTTTAACTAGCTTAAAATGTCTTGGTAATTTGGAATTGATTTGATTGGTAGTTTTTTTTTACTTTTTTTTACCAAATCCGGCTATAATTTAGATCTGGCGCAGACATTGTACTACTATTTCAAAATTGCATATTGTGATTGTATTCAGGCAATTCGAGTAACTTCGACACAAATTGTAGGGGTTTTCCAGTAAAAGCAATTAACCGGAAGCCGCCATTTTGGTTTCGGAACGACCTCAAACATTGTTTTTCTGCATCTACTCATCAAACCCGTTCCGAAAATAGCAATATTGTAATGGCATTCAAGAATTATAAATAAACCAGAAGTCAACATCTTGGAATTCAAATCTTGGAATTCAGAACCACTTCAAACATCGTTTTCCGACATTTACTCTTCAAAACAGTTCCGAAAATACCTATATTGTAAGGCTTTGTAAGGATTATAAATAACATTTACTTCTCTTTGTTTCTTTCATTCTCTTCGGCAACATCACCATCATCGCCCACGGAATGCCGCTCCAGTCGATGGCCAACATGCGGCCCACCCACTGGGTCTTCGTAGCCTGGGGGTGTTTCCAGCGGACCAACGGGAACAATCGAATATTAGCTACTGCCGACCATCAACTGGAAACTGGGTCCCCCTAGAGTTTCGGCAATCAGCACACAACAACATGAACCGAATACACAATCTTATAATTCAAGTGTGCCTTAATAAATATATTGTTAAATAATAAAAAAAGAATTATAAATAAACCGAAAGTCATCATCTTGGAATTCAGAACCACCTCAAATATTGCTTTTCAACATTTACTCATCAAACCTGGCCCGGTTTTACCCATATTCTGAAGGTTTGTAACGAATATTGAAATCGCCATCTTGGATATTAAAGCGACCTAGAACGTCTTAGGTGGTCCTGCAAATACTGATGATTTTCGTTCCAAAATTATCCATTATATAATACATATTCCCGGAAAGACCGAAATCAGTATTTTGGCGAAAAAATTACTTCATTTTTTGGTTTTAGTTAGTTATTTTTTTTAGATAACTAACAAAATTTTACCTTTACTTATTAAGATTTTTTATTTCTCATTCCCTTAATAATGGTAAATTATTAATTGAAATGGCAATTTCAATTCACCAATAAAACTTGCAGTCATTTTTTAGCTAAGGCACACTCCATTTCGATTCAACTAATTTCTTAGTTGAACTAGAAAAATAAAATGCTTTTTTTGCAACAAATGTTTAAATGGTTGAATTGGCTTCTGCTATCTGCAGCTATACACTCTTACTAGCCGCAACCTATATTTGGGACAAAACCTACCCAAAATAAACTAAAGTGCATCTCCCCAATTTTGGGTAACGAGTGGTGACCTTAAAATTTAGGTAAATGCAAGTTTAGTACAAGTGTTATGCCATAACAAAGCACGCTACCAATTTTTACCGATTAACTCATAGTTTGAGTAGATAACGACCTAATTTTTGGTAGCTTATAGAAGTGCTCGACAATGAGTGATTTCTTCTAAAATAAATAGATAGAATTTTCAGTGTATGCCACACTGTCACTGAATAAATGTTAACACTGTGATGACTACTAGCCACTAGATGGCACACTACTACCGAATAGAACTTTTGCAGTCGTGGTTGTCTTTTCTATATTGGCAGGTATAAACACGATAGTGACTTCTGGTGTTGTAGTTACGGAAAAGAACATAAACGAAACATAAACTTCTTTCTCATAAAATTCTTCTAAATCACTGTTTTCTTCATTCGACTCAGCGAAATCGACTCTCTCACTGAAAACTTTGAGCACTTGGAAAGCAAAAACCAAATACAAGTAGTAGACGGCGTAAGCCAAGCGAAACATACCATGAAATAACAAGAAACCACAGAAAAGAGCAACCGCCTACTACGAGTACCCTTCTTTTTTTTCGATAATAGCTTTCAGCTAAAAAAAAAACTACAACCAGTTGCAATATAGGTTGGAAGATGCAACGAACTTCGTTTGACATATACAATAAGAGTGCAACATTCGAAACTCACTTCACTGTTCAACGTAAAAACATTATTATGCACGATCGCATCAGTTTACGGTATTTTTACATATCGGTTTAGAAATTTGAATATGGATATATCGTAACAAATGCGAAAAACGTCAAAACAATTTGCAAACAGTTTCAACAAGACCTTTTCAGCTTTTTAGTGAGTTCTTTTGCTTTAAACACTTTTCATGAGTTTTTGGCTAATAAACTTGTTAATAATACCAAATTCGGTTTTGTTTTATTTGTGCTGTCTTTCAGCAGTGATGGTGATCTTTGAAATAGTATTCCGTTCAGTGTAAAGCGGGAAGACAGAAGGTAAACTGGATTGGCAAGTGTGTGAGGAGTGTTTTCTTGCAAGAGAATAGCGCTGAAATGAAACAAAACGTTAAGCTACGTAGCGATCGCGCAAAGTCGTACATGTGCGGAGGACCTGTTAAATAAGATTGATTTCTGAGTTGATATTCGTGTTCAGTATAGTTCCATTAGTAAAACGATTGTCACGAATGGGAAAAGTTCCGTCTCTGTGGTACTTTCCTTTTCGCAAATTTTCATTTTTGCTGTTTCCTTAGGCAGTCTTGTTCCATTGGATACAGAAAAAAACCATAATAAACCGGTCCACTTAAAAGTCTGATATTTGGTCGTACAACTCAAATAAAACCCCTTATTCTGACGAACAATACACACTTCCAGTTGCTTATTTGCCTTAAATCGAGACATTCTTCTCGTCTGACAAAACAGTGCGCCATTTTGTTAGCTGATTCTAATGATGTGGCTTTGCTGGAGCAGGACCGCATTCGTTTTTCACTGCTTTTCCACCGAAGTTTCTGACAACGTCGGTGAGAAAATAATTCCAACGCCATCAGAAACAAGGAGCGACTATGCGGGGATTGTTTGTCCCCTGGACTGGAGAACCGAGAGCGTAATTAAGACTGCTTCAACTTGAGCTTATCGGTTTACAAAGTAAACAATGCTACCAAACACAGACAGATTTGAATGGTCGCCTTGTTTCGCTCGACTAGCTGAATTTTACAACCCGACAGCCGGCGGAAAGTTTGTGTATCCTTGCTTACAATTAGAATCGAGCGCTAGTAACGTTTGTTTGCGGAACATCCTGCAAGCAAAGAAAGCTACCGCAATATCGAATAATATATTTAAGAGGTTCGCTTTGGTACGGAATTCATCGGCCATGAAATTTAGACCTTGGTGAGTTTTCCTCCCGGGTAATTCATTTTCACGCAGAGTAAACTTAACAAGTCAGCCACCCAGAGGGAGCACCGCACATTCTCGTCAAAATCTTCAACTCTCTTAATCTTAACCTGAAACTGCCAAGCAGTAGACGGGAATTCATGTCGGAGATTTATCATTTAATTTGATGCTATCTCCTCACTCCTCACGTGTTTCTACTGCTAACGAGATCACTGAATGTTGGTTCCATGACCAACCAACCGACCGTGATGACTGTGAAGGAAAGAAGGAAGAACTTTTGCTTTGGGCAGAAAGCGAAAAAATAAGTCCCATGATGACAAAATGCTCACAAATTCATTATCATGATGCTGCACAGGCTCACATCCTCGCTGGTTCTCACCACCACCACCACCACCATAACTGGAGCCCCGTACCCTTCTAATATGTTGGCTTTCCCTAGAGTCTGACTTTTGTTGAGTTGTGTAATGAGACCCCGGAGATGGGGCTGGAGTCGGTCAGCGAGAGCAGAACTTTCCTGCTTGAAGAGTGCGAGGCAGTTTGATACAAACTCATTAATCACGCTCGGGTTTTAGGGAATTTGCCTGCTCCGGACGGGTAAAAACTAGAAAATATCTTTGTGGTTTTTGACCGGCTGCGGAAAATTAGTGAAATGCGGTCGGAATACATTAGCGGAAGCAATAAGTGGTGACGGTTTTCTTACCGTTGGTTTGTGATCAGGAAGAGTTTTGAGTGGGTTAAAGAAATGAGAAAGTTATTCATTATAATGAACGATGAACTCGTGTTTTGATTCGAAAAATAAATATTGACTGTGATGTTTAAACTTAGATTTTTTTCCACATCCACATAACCGTTTGCTCGTAGATGATTTTAATCAATTCTAAAGTCATGTATCTGGCTTAAAGTGAATCCTAGATTTTACAGTCATCCTTATAACGCACTCTGCAACAACAAATATGAACCGAATGAGTCGTACTCCTTCCGTTAAGTAGGTGAAGCATCAGCTTCCATATTGATGATGTAGACGGAGATGACTGACAAGGTTGGCTACCAGCCGACTCGATTTTTGAACAACATAGTTTACTACAGACAACATGGCGGAACGAATATTTTGGTACAAACGTTTTTCCAAAAAAATGTCGTGAAATATAAATTTCAAAACTTTTATGTTAGCCGAAACTACCCTGCCGATGTAGTTCGCATATTATGGAACAGATTTTGCAGATAAAAATATATTCTAACTAACTCCGCTCAGAACATGATAGTTTTAAAGAACGAGCTAGTTCTGTTGAACCGTTTTTTCGTGCTTCTGTAATTTTGTATGTTTCATCGAAAATATTATCAGAATCACAAATTATATTTTGTAGTAAACAGCTTCAATAATAATGAGTAATTTTTACATGTAATTCTACCACTCATCATGTATTTTACTGTACTTTTTTAGAGGTCACGAATGTATGCAACTTATTCCACATTCCTCGAGCCTGCAACGGCCCCGAAGTACGCAATTAATCTGTATGCTCTTGAATAATTCAATTTCGTCCATTCCTACTGATAATAGAAGAGAACTATGATTCTTTAATAAATAATTCTTCCAGGTTGGCGGCTCACTGCATAGGGTGCTGGTCTTAACAGCCAGTTGTCATATGATCGAGTCCCGACTGGAAGGGTTCTTAGAGTCAGTAGGATCGTAATACTAGCCATACAATGATTCTGTTCGCTATGAAACGACTGCGAAGTCATTTTAAACGCTAGTTCATTCATTCATTTTTTCTAATCCTAACATTGGGTGCCGTGCATGCTGACTTCGACCCAAAAACACGAACGCGAGCGCATTGTAGAAGCGTATTTGGTCATGCAAATGACGAATGTGACTTCTAGAAATAACGGATAGTAATTGATAAATCCTTTTGAATATTATTATGCTTTTTTATTTAGTCACGGTTTTACGCCTGGGATCAGTTTTACGCCAGTAGTCAGTCGTCACTCGTTTACGTCCGAGACGTCAGAAACCTCGATGTAGTATTCAAAAAGTGTTACATAAGTAGTGTAAGCTTTGAGTCTGCTTAGCGGTTTAAATTGAGCTGCTTGGCGGAGATGACAGTTCAATTTGCACTGCACTAAGCACTGACGAGCCGAAGGCGAAACGCAAAGAAAGTTGAAAAAAAACTCGTTTTGTCGGTTACGTCATTTGTACCATTAAGCCACTTGATTTTCAAGCTTGATTCACAACTTGAAAGAAATTTTCAAATGAGTCTAAGCTTTTTAAAATTGGTTCAGCCATCTCCGAGAAAATAAACATACATACACACACCCATATATTTTCTGATCTCGTCGAGCGGAGTCGAATGGTATACAACACTAGCGAGATCCGATCGAAAGTCGTTTTCTCTTGCAATTCTAGTATCATTCTATATATAGAGACGAAACAGCTACAAATGTTTCAACTAGATTTAGGGTTCCAATCGCTTCCCCGTTAATCTTATTCACCTGATTTGGCTCCCTCCGACTGAAAACTATTTCCAAACTTCTAAAGAAAACTGATCAATAAAAATATCCGCTCACGCGAGAAGTTCATCGACACTGTGAAGGAATATTTTTTTTTATGATTTGCTAAAGGAAGAAATTAAAACATTAAGAACTTGTCTTAATCCACCTAGTGGTGTAATGTTGCTTTTCTCATATAACTCATGTTTTCATAAATAATACTAAGGGATTCTTTTTTTTTAAACCTTGAATAACCTTTACATTTTCTAAAAAGTTTTTTAGAATTCTTCGATTCTCTAGTGCATCTTTGCTCCTAATGACGATGTACATTTTAAACACACTTCCTTCCCGACCCTGTTGTTCCGAAACCGGAAGTCGCATCCGAACAAAAGTCAATGGCAGTCTACGAGACCATAAAACTTTTCATTTGAGTCCAAATTTGTGAAAATCTACTCGGCCGTCTATGAGAAAATTAAGAGAGTTCCGTTCTTGAACTTTTGACCACTATTTCCGGGACTTCCGGAACCGTGAACTGGGAACCGGCATTGCTGAAATCGGTTCGTTTAACCAGCAACTAACACAACCTGTAAATTGAATAAGTTTTAAGTGGAATATAGAATATTTTTCTTTTTTTTTTTGGCACTCTCGTTCTAAACGACGGGTTGCAATTTTATACTCACTCAACTCCGCATTGCCTGATCCGGAAGTTGGATCCGGACAAAATTCAACAACTTACTTATTGGAACATAAAACCTTTCATTTGAACCTAAGACTGTGAAAATCGGTCCAGACATTTCTGAGAGATTGGAGTCATTTCATGTTTGAAGTAAGCGAATACTTTTTTCGGTACTTCCGGAACCGGGAACGATGACCCGGTATTCTTTAAATCAATGTATTTGGTCATCTACTAATCAAACCTGTTCAATTAAAGAATTATAAAGCTCAAACCTGTTCAATTAAAGAATTATAAAGCTAGGTGAAAGTATTTTGCGTGTTTTTTTTCAGTGTCATGTATGAAAGCACACTCTCGAAAATGAAATATTTATACTCTCAGCCTGTAACTCTGGAACTGGGAGTCGTTATCGAATGAAATTCGGTTCGATTGTAGAATATTTCATTAGAAAATGGTTGAGCGGGCTTTGAGCAAATCGAATACACTATTTTCTTTATTTTTTGCACATTTTTTACCGTTACTCCGGAACCAGAAATCGGATCAGAATCAAACTCAATAGCAGGCTATGAGATTATAGCGCCTTTCATTTCAATCTGAGTTGAAGAAAATCGGTTATGTCGTCACTGAGAAAATCGAGTGTACTCATTGCCTTTGTTGTATAGACAGGCTATGCAACCACTGTGAAAACCGACTTTTTAATCGAACTCAGTTCGTCGTGTACGCAAAATGTCTGTGTCTGTGTCTCGATTTTCTCGGAGATGACTGGACCGATTTTCACAAACGTAGATTCAAATAAAAGGGGTCTTCGTCTCATAGCTTGCTAGTGACTTTTATTCAAATCGAACTTCCGGTTCTGGAGTAAAGGGTGGAAATGTGCGAAACAAATGAATAAAAGTGCGCTCGATTTTATAAGATACCGCTTAACCGATTTTCTTCAATTAAGATTCTAATCAAAGTCCCATTTGGTCCCATAGCCTGCTATGCTCTGGATTCGACTTCCGCTTTCGGAGTTACGAGGTGAAATGTGTAAAATAAATATAAAAGTGGACACGGTCTAACAGTCCAACCGAATTTCATTTGAAAACGGCTTTCGGTTCCGGAATTACTGGCAGATTAAAGTTTCATTTTCAAGCGCGACAAATTCAACATGACAAGGAAAAATCGAGATAAAAAATAGATTGAAAATAGTGCAATACTGCTGTTATAGTAACGCGAAAACTCGTAGCTATTCAAACTATTTTCATCTTATTCTTATGGTCAATCTTTCGAACACCAAACAAGCAAATTTGATATATGATTTTAGAGCTAAATACCATGCGTCTCCATCGGATGATGTCAATATGATGGAGACGCATGGTTTTCCGAATGATTTTTTTTAAGTCTGATATTATACCCGTCCACATTTTTTAAAAATTTGAAAAATATAGTGTAATGTACTCATAAATGATTTATTTTTGATCTAAAATCTAGAGTGGTATCAAAATTGTAAGTGCGAATGAAAAAAATTTTAAACATTTTTTTTACATAAAATATTATTTTGAAAAATTCTGAAAAAAATCAGAAAGATTTCCTATAATTCCTAAGATATTTCTGATTTTTTTCAATTTTTTTGCTGAAGAGATTTTTGAATAATTTAAATAAAATGAAAATCAGAACAACCACCCTAACTCCACCAATATGGCAGTTGAAGGGTTCAAATTTTGAGAAAATCATCTTCAATATAAACCCTTTCAAACAGCGTGTATCAATTTTTTCTGTTTGGGGGCAGTTTTTATATGCAAACCCGGCTACACCCTTTGTTTAGGAACATATTGGTCAATAGCACAAAGACTGTCCCAGAAAGTATGCACGCACTTTGATTTCGCTGTGAATAATTCACAAGTGTTAGATATTCAACTTTTATTCGATATACGGATTATATTAGACTACAACAACAGAATATTATTCTCAACATTTGCTACTTAGCCATTGTAGACTAGCTGGCGCACCTTCTTGCGAACGTTCCTCATTAAATTCCGTACGGACTTCTTGGCGACAAGTTTTGACACTTTTTTCCAATCTTTTTCGAACTGTTGAATGGTTTCGGCTGCCGAGACATGTTTCCTAAGATGTGCCTTCGTTAATGCCCAAAATTCCTCAATTGGTCGAAGTTATGAGCAATTTGGTGAATTTATGTCTTTTGGGATGAAAGTGACATTTTTGGTAGTATACCATTCTACCGTTGATTTCGAGTAGTGGCAAGAAGCAAGATCTTGCCAGAAGACAACAGAATCCTTGTGGCTTCGAATCATGGGTGGAAGTCGTTTTTGTAAACATTCCTTGATGTATATTTCGCTGTTCATTGAAGCAGTGGTGATGAAGGGTTTCGAAATCTTACCGCAGCTATAAATTGCTTGCCAGACCATAGCTTTCTTACCAAATTTTTCGACTTCAATCGATATCTCGGACTAGTTTAACACTTGCCCTTCTTGTGGTCCCGGCAAGGTTTTGTAATCGAGTTTCACGTAGGTTTCGTCGTCCATGATTATGCAGTTCAAATTTCCAGCAAGAATCGTATTGTACAGCTTTCGAACCCTCGGCCTGATCGATGCTTCTTGTTTCGGACTACGTTTTGGTTGTTTCTGCTCCTTATAGGTTCGAAGATTCAAACGTTCTTTAGCACGAAGAACATTTGACTTTTTTGGCCACACCCCGAACTGAAACCTCCTTCTTTTGCTCGAACGCCTTCAGTATACGTTTATCCAACTGAGGATTAGCAGGACCTTTTTTTCGACCCGTTTTCGGTTTATCCTCAAAGGTGTTATCCTCACCGAACTTCCTGATTGCATTTCGCACGGCTTTTTCACTTACTCCGTCCATTTTGCTATCTTTCTCAGTGACAGTCCAGTATACAATTTTTGACGTTGTTCTGCTGAAAGTCACGCATTTCAAAACAAACTAACGAAAACGAATAAACAACTGCACAAGTGGTTAGAGAAGAGTGTAAACAACAGGACGCAGCTATAATAGATTCTGAACCATTGCGAAATGGCAGCGGTTTTTGGTTGCGTTCATACTTTCTGGGACAGTCTTTACATCAGAACGTTGGAAAATGTTTGAGCTGCAAGATTGACTGTTAGAACAGAAGGTCAAATTCCATTCCACTTCAGGAATGTAATACCAAGGCTTTGCTAACTAATAATCAAAATTTGAATCATATATTATTCGAAACACAAGGCTTTATACGTTCGAATCGATAAATTTTCAATTAGTTAGATAAATAATAATATCGAAGATTGAAACAAAGCTGGCTGAGCTACCACATTTTCACATATATTTTCCCTTGAACTTCTAATTCGCATCTCTATATAGAAAACAAAGATGCGATCCCTATCAAAACATCTAAATTTATAATTTATTTGCCTACGACATCGAGACCGCTTCCATATATAAAATAATTAATAAAGCAATATCGAAAGCAGGACGAACGGAGTATGATACAAACTAGCTAAAGCTTCTACCGCCACAGAAAGCCAACTGATACGAAATCAACAACTTAAACAAATATGCCAAAGCCAACCTAACGATCATGGTTTCCGTGGAATCGAATAATCGGTCTACCCCTGAACCACAAACTACGGTATTGGAAATACACAATTCACGTATTCGTCCTATTTGAATTCGGTTCGATTTGGTAGAGCATTGCCATTTCACTGTCCAATGCCTTGATTGTAGGTATATATTTAGCTTCCATCCATCCCCGATGCACTTGCTCGGAACAATCCACAACTGGAGCTAATTTAGATTATACGATTCGTAGCTAGCTAGTTTAGGTGTGCTGTGCGAGGATAAATATAGAATTCGGAACAATTCTAGTGTTTGATTCGATCAAAATATGCGGTTTTGAATGCCTGCCATTCGACCATTGTGCGAACATGTAGTGTGAAGTTTATTGCCACTATTGAGTGAGAATTTTAAGGGATCAATCAATCTGGACACAAAAAAACTACTCTATTTCAAAGCCATCGACGAAAAGGACAACCTGAATCATCTGAAAAAGCATATCAAAGCGAACCGCAATCAAAACCGAACCTATTCGGAAATTAAATGAGCTACTATTTTCCGAACGTTCCGAGCTATCCCAAGAGTTCCACTTTCCAAGGGGATCAAAGCAATTCCCGCTTGCGCTGGCACCGGTTGAAAGTGGTGTAATTTTGGTAGATAATCAGCTAACATTTATCGCCGGATCCGTTGAATGGATCTTAGTCCAAACGGGACGCACAGCCTATCTGGGGCAAATTATCACATACACACACACTCACACTCCAGTGAAAGTGACAGGTTCATGAATGACGACAATTCGAAAGCCGACATCTAAAATCACTCCTGGAACAAAGCCGCTCAATAAAAGTCCTGCCAGAGGTGATGGAACGGTTTTCGTCCGTCGGTGCCATAAATCTTGATTATTCTGTGGTGGGTTGACTGGCAAAGAAGGCCAAGAGGCTGTCAAGCGGCGATCTTGCGGATTGAATAGGAATTTGGCACAAATTTACACCGTCATACACACACACACACACACGCACACGTGCTTTGAGGGTTAATTCGGTTTCTCGAGGGGTGAATGCTGCCTGCGTACGTCGCCGCTTCCACCAGGCATAGTGTTCTGAATGTTTTCGGAAAATATTTGATTTAATTAAATTCCATTTGATAGATGAGCATTTTAATCAATGTCAGATTGAGTGGTTTGCTGGAGTGGCGGCGACGATGAGGAAAAGTGTATTTTAAACAGCCCAGGTACAAGCCATCACTCAATTAACAGGCTTCACTGTTTTCGTGCTACCTTTGGCTGTGAAACTTTGAGTTTTGCGGTTTTTGGACGTAAATCATCTGAACGAAATGTAATTAAGATATAATTTGATTACATTCGCTGTCGTCGCTGATTTCGGCAGGAAACTTCCGAGCCGTTGAAAGAAGCTGTACAAATTGGACAACTTCTTGACGATTTAGACAGTTTCGGATGTTTGGGATCTAGTGTTAAACTTCCAGGGATTCTTTCCGTCGAAGTAACTTTCTACTTTTTCCGAAGTATTTCGCTGGGAAACGAATTCCCATAGTAAAAAGTTTCATCAATTTTAGCAATTGTTTAAGATAAATGACTGAAGCAGATTTGACTCAAACGAGTAAACATGAATCCACTTGATTACTATTTTCGGTTTCAACAACTAAACAACAGTACGTGTCTGGAAGGTGCTTTAGGATGTTCATTTTTCGGTTAATATCTTAAATTGTCTACTTGAAAAATTTTAGTCAAGTTCAAGCCTGAATTATTTCTGTGTGGAACATAATACTGTACACGAAAACTTTCGAATCAGAATATGTCAGCACAAGTGGCACAATTTCTTGACTAGTTTGAACTAGTTTGGCTTCTTATCGCTTTTTTTCTCTAATGTACAGAAACAAACTGGCCGCAATAAACAAACAAACCACGCTCCGTCCGCAGCAGCAGCAGCAGTTGGCAACTTTGAATGCAAGAACTGGAGAAAAACATTTGTTTCGGAAGAATCGGCTAAGTTTTTATCCGGTTGGTTTCCAAGCTATGTTGCACTTGTCTGTTTTTTGCATTTTTTTTGTTTTCAGACATGACGCCTAAATTTATACTGCCAGGACGACCACCACTAACGACGCTCGTATACATATTTTTTTTACGAAAAACAGTAAATTTTTGGGCAAAAATAAAAAAATACAGTTCATCGACTACATTTCACAGTATGCATTCTATGTTACAATAGAGAATAAAAAACAAAAGCGAATAGTTCTCGAATGATTTTTTTTTCAATATTCTTAATAGTTTTTTTTTTAATTATTTCCCTTTGTTAAGGTAACTTTTAATTCAAAATAAACTAAAAAAAGCACAAATTAGCCATCTAACAATTTTTTCAAAAAAAAAAATCAATTTTTCTCTTGAGAATCGGACATTTTTAACGATGATTTTGATTTTGTGTATTCTTTCTTCTTGGTGGTTGCAATTTTCTTTTGTTTTAAATCAACAATATTTATGATGATTTATTTTCAAATCAGACGATATTAGTACAATGTAAAGCAAAAAACTTTTTTTTATCCACCTAGTGGTGTGATGATGCCTTTGTCATATTACTTATATCTTCAAAAATATCACTAGAAGATTCTGTGAAGAATTTTTTTTTCAATTTTGAATAAAATAAATTATCTTTGGGTATAAACTATCATAACCTTTTCAATTTTCGGATTTTCAGATTCGGATGAAATTAAACAGCAACCTATTAGACTATAAGAACTTTTATTTGAGCCTGTTCGTGGAAATTTATATTCAAATCAAATCATCTCTGAGAAAATTGAGTGAGTCTCGTTTTTAACTTTTTGACTACTATTTCCGGTACTTCTGGAACCGGGAACTTGGAACCAGTATAGCCGAAGTCGGTTAGTTTAGTAAGTAACTAATACAGCCAACAAATTGAATCAGTTTTATTCCAAATCTGAAAGAATTTTACCTTTTTTGTATCGTCGCTCTAAATGACGGTGTGAAATTAAATAGCAACCTATGAGACTATAAGATTTTTTTATTTTGACACATACACGCACAGACACACAAATTGCTCAACTTGATGAACTGTGTCGAATGATATAGAACACTTAGCCCTCTGGGCCAATTTTCAGTAGACAATTTTTCAAGTGATTGCTTAAACTTTCTATATGAGAAATGCAATAAGTGTACTTTTTTTAAAAAGCATCGTTATCATGATCTTGTAATAACACTAACATGTAGATACAAATTGAAATTTACATATGTTTCACCAAAAAAATATAAATTTTTATGTGGCAACCGTGCACGCTATAATTGAACAAAGCACGATGCGAACGGAGCAAAGCCACACGTACCGTCTCTTACTAGTTTTGCATCGTCATTTTGAATGACGATTTGAATGATTTGACACTCATCGTTCTATAATTTCGGAATCGAAAGTCGGATCAGGAAGTATTGCACAGTAAATTTAAAGACAATGAGAGCTTTAATTTGAATCATGATTCGTGAAAATGGGCTTAACCGTTGTTGAGAAAACAAAGTGAGTTCCTTTTTGGAGATTTTCTTCACTATTATGGGTGCTTTTGGAAACAGAAATTATTTTTATATATTTACTAACTAACAAGATCTGCCAACTAGAAGAATTTAGCAGCAAGTTTAATAAAAAAGTGCACCTCGTTTCGCCATCGCTTGTGAAAAAATACTCATGGAATTGAAATTTAACCTCGTACAATAAAGGGTCAATTTTTAGTTTAAATAAAATATAGTTTTTTATCATAGTTTGAAAGAAAATTTGGTGGATAGTTTATTTTCGATACACTCCTTAGTTTTTGAAAATCGGTAAAGAATCTCCCCAGAAAATTGAGTGTGCATTTTTTAATAAATTTTCACATATTTCCTTGTAATTCCGGAACCGGAAATCGGATCCACATGAACTTCAAGAAAATTGTATGTGGCCATAATACCTTGTATTTGAATCTAAGTTTGTGAAAATCGGTTCAGCCTACTCTGAGAAAACTGAGTGACATTATTTGTCACATTCACACATACATACATTTTATGATCTTGACGAACTGAGTCGAATGGTATATGACACTCGGTCCTCCGGGCCTTGATTATAAAGTCGCTTTTCACAGCGATTGCATAGCCTTTCTATATGAGAAAGGCAAAAAATGCACCAATTAATCATCAAACATTTTTTGCGGAAATTTTTTTTTGAGAATCGTGTATTTTTGACTCTCGGAATGAATAATGAAAAAATCATGATGAAAAGAAGAGTAAGAAACAAATCCATTTATTATTTGCATGTATTTATATTCGCTACGAGTTGTCACTGTTTTTCCTGACGTTTTGTATTGCGGCAAATAGAAATTCGATGCGTTGAAGATTTAAAATTCTGTATTAATTTTCTGATGTGAAAAATACAGTACATTCTAATAGGTAAATACAGTACAAATCAAAATAAAGTATATTTGAAGGAGAAAAACAGTACGCAGTATTTGGGTCAAAAATACAGTACAATACAGTGAAATACTGTACGGATGCGAGCGCTAATCATGGTGTATAATTATAACTTAAAAATACATTTTTTTACTGAAATCATGACTCATGTTGCTTTGGATCTCTTTCATCGTGACATCGGTAGGAAGCTGAGAGTCGTACAATCTACGGTATATCGTGTATCAAGCCAATGCAATGAACTTTCAAGAGAAATCCAATCAGTTTTGCAAGAAGTGCATTTGAGTAAAACTTTCGTGTGAGACGCGAAAAACCCCTTTGCACACGTGTAACAAAAGGCATCGAATCGCAATGAATCGCAGAATACGCTTGGAAAATCATGTACACGGAAGTTCATCACCCAGATGTTGACAAAAATGCATTGTCTTATTAGAGACGTACGTGAAAACAGACTTCCGGGACTCTTGTTTTCACTGCCCATCATAAGTTTGGAGCCCAGATAAAAGTTATTATTAGTCAAGTTATTATTTTGATTTTTTACCAGTTCGTGGCATATTCAAGCAACCAACGCGATCTTACGCTAAATTTTCCACCAATTTTGAGGTGAAAAACTACCATAATATAAAAATCAAAAAATTTCAAAAACGTAGGGGGGAGACATTTTGTACCAAGAAAGTATGTTTCAAGTTTGAAAAGAATCGGTTAGCAGGATGGTGTTTACGGACTTCGAAAAATTGGTTCGAAAAAAAGTGAGAAAAAAAATAGTTTTGGTAACATACACTGATTCATCGATCGATATTTTTGAAATGTTAAATTACAAGAAAATGTAAAAAAAAATGATTTTCTGAAAATTTTCCCCCCTTAAAACACTCAAACGAAAGCAGCTCACGGACTCATATATCGCATGATAAGTTCCGCTGAAGAACATCAGATCTCGAGAACATTCAATAGCGTTCTGGTTGATCCGAACATTTTTGAAAGCTTCTTTTTTGAGTTTTTGGTGGTTATCTTATATGAGTAAAAATTTTATCATAAATTACTGACCATATTTTCGATGATATGGCGAAAAACTTTTATTGCTACCTTAAATACAACAAGAGATATTCACGATTAGATTCTGCCCATTTTTATTCAGAGTTCTTGTTGAAAAGGCGCTCCCTAGTAAAGTAAGACGTATTCACTAATGTGGAAAACGGTGCACACCATTTGTGACAACCGGGTCACACATTGGTCTTATGCTTTTCTTTCCGGATTTAGCCTCATGCCATTAATCGAAATATGTACTGAAATGGTACTAAACTAATGAGGAAAAGTTCGTGCCGAACAAATTCTATACCCGGAACTGCAACCAATTGAGAAGTATTGGTCCTCAAGTTTTCATACCAAAACGTCGAAATTGTGTTGCATTCTTATGCCCCCAACGTTTTTGTTTGATTTTTTTTTAATTTTTCTTATTTTTGCTGGTTGTTTTAAGTACAAAACTACAATTTTTCACGAAAAAGATCCGCCATTTTGCAGCTGTAAAACCTGCCCAATGTAACAAAAAATGAAAAATAAAACGTTGGAGTCTGGTATTTTACATGTAGAAAGTGTGTGCAAAATTTGAAAAAAATTGGAAAAGTAGTTCTAGAATGACGAAGGACACGGACTTTCAAAACCTGCTTTCGAGAAAAATGCGTTTAAAGTTTACTGTCTATAAAATCGAAGAAATAAATTTTTTTTTTTGGGTAACGCGCAGAACTTTCTAGAAATCCTATTCTTGTATTATATTTAGTCAAAATAATAATAATTTCAAGAATGTTTTGTCAAATTTGCAAGTCAATCGAAGCAGAACTTTTGAACCTGTCCGCCCAGATGTTATATCTTCGCATTATGAGATAATAACTTCCAGAGATTAGTTCCGATAGGCTTGAAAATTTGGCAGAATATTCTTGAAATATATAATCTATAAGAAAATGAAAATGTAATGTAAATCTATAAGAAAATGAAAAATGTAAATCTATAAGAAAATGAAAAGAAAAAAATAAATGATTTTTCGAAAGTATTAGGCTTTACTCGCCCCTTAAGGGCTGAGGCCAGTGTGTTTTAGGACGTTTTAGAGAGCTATTTTATAGAAAATTTCAGAATGATTCATTGAATGAATCGCATAGCTGAAAACGGCAACTTTCAACTTGTTCATTGAATATCTCGCCTTCAAAAGCATGGTTCAATAATCTATCCTGACAATGTCTAGATAATTTTATTTAGATGCGATAAGTGCATAAAACATAGGTGTTGTCGCGATAAAAATGAAGTGAATGTTATTTTTGTGATGGTGAGCCGATTTCTATAGACGCGCCATTTTTTCTGCTCTTGTATCCTGGTAACGTAACGAAACATGAGAGAGAAATAAAATCGGCTCAGCAAGGCTGCCAAACAAGCTTTATTGGATTTTATGTGATGTTGTTAAATTTGTAATCGAAAATATCAAAACTTTCTTGGCCACCCGGCCACATCGAGAGTCATTTTGCACATTTGCAGCATGAGAACATGAAGGGAAATGTAATACGCAGAGCGACCTGGTGAGTAATAATTTTGACGAATATTTTCTTGTAGTGCAATTTGAGTCCGTACACCCTTCTAATATGAAAGGCTATAGCAGGATAAGCATGTGAAATCTGCCCCCAAAGGGAATTCATACTGTTATACCACATTCGAAAGGTCATAGACTGGAAACAAATTTCTCAAAGTTTCAACCCTTCAACTGCCATATTGAAGGAGCTAGGGTGGTTCTATTGGTTTTTATTTTATTTCATTTTTGAAGAAAACGCTCCTTTGAAAAATTTGAAAAAATCATGTATGCTAAGAAAAATTATGGGGAAGGTTTACAATTTTTTCAAAATTTTTGAAGATTTATTTCTTCCATTAAAAAAAAGTTTAAAATTTTGAAACATGATTTTTTCTAAGAAATGAATATCAGTTGACCATGTGTTCCCATCAAGTTAAGTTAGGAGAAAACGCATGATGCTTTGTTCTAGTAGTTTATGCAACTCAAGAGCAGGGCAACCTTCGCATAATACATACACGATCAAACTTGGGGTACAACTTTCTAGGCACTTTCTACGAAGCAAGAACTTACTGCTATGTGGTTCATATATGAATGGTAGTAATATATGAAATATCAAATAGCCATGTATTTTCATAACATTTTTTCCCATTTCCTTCTAACTTAACTTGATGGGAACACATGGTCGACTGTAATTCATTTTTTAGAAAAAATCAAATATTGTGGTCGTCCACATTTTTTAAAAATATGAAAACATACCGCTTTAACATGTCCAAAAAATTTTTATTTGTCACTAAAAAATTCAGGGTGGTGCAAAAATTGGAAGAGGGAAAAAATATGTTTCAAAATTTCCAACTATTTTTTAATGGAAGAAATACATTTTCAAAATTTTTGAAAAAATTGTAAACCTTTCCAATAATGCTTTTGTCAAACCTGATTTTTTTTCAAATTTTTCAGAGGAGCGCTTTCTTTAAAAATCAAATAAAATAAAAATCAATAGAACCACCCTAGCTCCGTCAATATGGCAGTTCAAGGGTTGAAACTTTGAGAAAATTGTTTCCAGTCTATGCCCTTTCGAATGTGGTATAACAATATGAATTCCCTTTGGGCAGATTTCACATGCTTATCCTCTTATGGCCTTTATTTGCGATGACAAACTAGTAAATTACAGGACAACAATTTTCATTATGTTGACAGTTGGGTGAATGGATTTATGAGAAGTAAACTGATTACTCCAAAAACAAATTGGAAAATTTCCTCCGGCACAGTCTTTTTTCCGTTCACTTTGCGAATACGAAACTAACGCAATATTGCGGAAAAAATTCGTTATTTATCTGATAAACAAAATAATTTTAACACAACGTACTGAAATTTGTGGCCCACCCAGGCACATACCATTCCACCCAAATGTGTACACTTTATTCATGAGCACGGTAAGCAATACATTGTGCGACAGTCACGCACGCCTCGTTCGTTACAATTCTGGGCTTCCCCCGCAGGTCGTTACAAACACTCACTCACACACACATACACCAAGAAGTGCGTAAACGATCGGTTGCGGTGGAACGCGAAATCAATTTGACATCAAAAGCGAGCGAAAGTTTCGTAAAATTTTCATTAGCTACAAGTCATCTACATGGCGCTATCGCCATCGTTGTACCTCACCCCGGATGATGTCACACCGCGGTCGCGACGGATGGGAGTTCTCCGGGATGAACTACACACAAAGGTGACTGTGAAACAACGACGTGGTTGTCGTACACGTGAAGTGTTTGTTTCTCGTTTTATTACTTTGTGAACAGCATTGTTATTATTAATTTCTTGTATGTTTGTCAAATATTGGTTTCGCCCGTACCCAAGCCTTCGGCTCTTCTAGCCCACGTAGTATGTAGTATGGTAGTAATTAGTTGTGATAATATGGGTAAAATTCGATTTCCCTTGTCGGCTTAGCGTCTGCTTCGATAAAGTGCGAGGGGCCTGTTTGTTTGGGACTTGCTAATACCGGATAATAGTCCGAACGGTTTCATCGAGCGCCAAACTAAAAGGAAAGTTTAACTAGGATAAACAGTATTAGAGTGTTTCGATTTATATTAATCAACCAATCATTGGCGGTTGGAACTTTGGGATGTGTATTTTATATACCGTTATCGGATGTACTCAGTAATAAATTCCAATTGTAAAATAAATCAAAACTGTAAGTACCTTGTCGGAACATATTCGATGCCTGAATTTATGGAATGTGAATGTGAGGCGGTTTTTTTTGGAGTCCGTAAACGACTCGTACTACAAAAGCAATAATGCTGTTCTAGAAAAATAAGTGACCTGTAACGAATCACCATTAAGACGATGCATCACCCGTTCACGTCATTGCCGTATCCTGGTGCTGCCTCCGGTCGGTTGGTCGGTCGGTTGGCCGGTAGTGCGAGGAAACATGAGCGCCACCATTAGAAACAATCAATGGAAAGCAATAATTCATCGTCTGTGCTGGCGCCCGTCATAATTCCCTTTCGCCTACGGGACATGGAAGCACCAGCAAACATCAGCTCCTTGTAGGGTCTCAGTCCCCTTTATCGATGGATGCTGGCCAAACAAGCCGAGTTGTTTCATTGGTGCCCTGTTCCGTAACACGGGTTTCTTTGATTTATTGGCTAACACGGGGAACCTGTTATTCTACTTCCAGACCACTTACAGGCTGCTGCTGATGTGGCACCAATGCGGATTGCACTGGGAAACCATTCGACTCTCTAAGCTCAGTGGTAGGTCTGGTCCCACGCAATTAACAGTAGAAAATATTTCGGACATCTCTGGAGTGAGCAGAATTGCTTCCTTACATTCCAAGTTGGTCCATAAATTCAGAAGGCGGAAATGTGTGTCTCAAGTCCACTTCTTAGTCAATACAAACATTTTTTCTTTGTTTCTAGATAAACGGTCATTAATCATCGTAGCAAATTTAACATCCTGAAAACTGCATCAAAATCAAACTTTGAGTCAGCTCAAAACCTGCCAGGGATTTCATGCTTTGATTCCCTTTTACACAATCACATCTTGTTTGTGTGTGTATGTTTGTGCGTGTATGTGATCGTTTGTTTGGAAAAGGGAGAAAACGGTCTGTCACTTTCTCCCCGACTGTTTGCCATTGAGCTTCCATCGAATGGAATCCAATTTGAAGCTAAACAAACAACCGTGTTTAACTGTTGGAACTTTCCGGCTGAGTGTGGGAAATGAGTTTTTTTGTGCAACCCCCCTGAAGAGGGGAAAACTCACATCGAAACTGATTGATGTTTCAAGTTTGCGCTATATATTTCCATTCGAATGCACCGAATTGGGAAACAACTGAGCAATAACCGCCAATCAATTTTATCATCAATCAGTTTCATCTATCGGAGTGCCCCCCGTGACTTGGCAGCAGTAGGAAAAAAAAAACGCAGGACAGGGTAAGCTATTGGCAAACAATAACACCGGTTCCGGTGCGCTGTAATTGTAAAGAAAGTTGCATTCTCGAGACAACTGTAGCCCCTTTTCAGCGGAGAAACTTGTCGGCAGGTATCGAAACGTGGGTGTGAAGTAATAGAGAAGTTGTAATAGCAACTGCGTCCTTGTCAGCAGTAGCAGCAGCAGCAGCAAGTTGCAATTTATAATAGAATGAAATTTTGATAGAAGGTACAGATCCCATCGCTTGAAGTGCAAAGTCATTTATCCATTGCAAATCAATTGAGTGCTTTCTTATTGTGCAGCTTGATAGAGGTTTCATGTTTGTAAGTTGGGAGCATTTCGCATTGTTTGCTGAAATTGAAATTTAATAGTGTGTCTCTCGAGTGAAGAACTCTTGTAGGATTTAGATTGATAGAAGATTTTACGAGGAGCCTCATCGAACGAGCACAGTAGCTTTCAGTAACATATTTTACAAACTGTTTTGGCAACACTGGCACACTGGCCTCGACCACCAATGCAGCAAGTAACGGATCGCGGAGGCTCTTGGCAAATAATGATAGGGTAAGATGGGGTAAAACGTACCCCCGAGGCATAATGCACCTCTTGCTTTTCTCAAAAGTTACCAATTTTTTTCACTGATATTTTAATGAAACTGAAAGTTTGCCATTACAACAGATTACTATGAAATTTTGGTAGCGATGGTTCAATCATATCTGGAAAAATTAAAAAAAAAAAACAATTATGTGACTGTTATGAGTAATTTTTGATGTTCGTTTCATAGTAATTTTCTAGGGTGAGGAAGACGGTTTTAATTATGTAACCAGTGAATTTCTTTGCCAAACATTCGGGTTTCTAAAATTAGTTCTAATACAGACGATGTATTTGCAATTTTATAGAAAAATAGTCCAATTCATCGTCTCATATTTTTGTGTGCAAAACGACCCGAATTGTGTGAGGCAAAATGCTCAAGAATTCGCTTACAAAAATTATGCATAAGTTATCAATTGAATGAATAATAGTGAACAATCTTCAACCTGGGAAATATTTCGTCAACGAAAAGTCTAAAGCTTTCTTTAAATTAGAAGAAGAAGAAGCTTTACGAGGGTGCATATTGCCCCGTGGTTGTCATGAGCTTTAATCCGTTGTTTTGATGGATGTTTACCCGTTGTTTAAGATCATCCTGCCTCTATGTTCAGATAATTGTCACTTCGCGTAATTCAAAATGTATATTTTTCATGTTTTCCACGATCGGGCGTCATGCCCCGCATATATTTCAATAGACAATTTTTAAGGGTTCTGTTTAGCGGTTCAAATTGAACTGTTTGAGTTTGCACTAAGTAGTTTAATTTGAACTGCTCTGCCCTGACGAATCGAAGACGAAACGTTAAGAATTGTGAAAATAAGTAACATGTTTATTCCACTCTCTGATACTAAGCGTAATTTTTAGAATTTAATAAATGTTGTTCTTATATCCGAGTTCATATTTTGTAAGACGCTAGAAATTTCAGGGTGACAAGCGAAATTCCGATATCAATTTTCCGGTTTTGTCGTGAATACGACTTACTTTACTATGGGGTGCCTTTTCAAAATTTACCCTCTGAGAGAGTGATAAGTTTTTGATCGTGAATATCTCTTGTTGTATCTAACGAATCAATATAATTTTTGCTACATTCCATCGGAAATATGATCACAATTTTATGATAAAATTTTCAGTTGTGTGACATAATCTCAAATAGTTCAAAATTAAACTTTTCTGAAATGTTTGGTATAAACGAGTATCAAAGAGGATAATTCATAAGGCGCGTTTGCCTTTCTCGTATTTTGAAAGCTCATAGCTCAGTGATCTGTGGAAGGATTTATATAATCTAACTACCAATAGAATCGAAATTTTTCAACATAAACGTGTATAGCAAAAGCATTGAAGTATTTCAATAGTACACTATTGAAAAACCTATCTCATTTGACCCATGTCAACACCAGTCAATCAGAACGCGTTCTCAGGAAGAGAACAAAATATCTGCTGTCCTTCTGAATGCTAGAAACGAATCCCTACAGCATATTGATAGTTTCTTTCAATAAATTATGCAAATCTGAAATGAAATAATCGACATTAAAATTTTGTATGCGGCTATTTTTATAGCCGTTAGGACCGCCCATTAGTGAAAAAGCTACAAACGAAATCACGTAAAAGAAAGCTCCTAACAAAAATTGGATTCTATCGCCAATGCGAGCAGATGTATTTTGTGCCGTTTGCAAAGCTAGTTTCGCTTCCGACAAGAGCGATTACGTCACAGCTGCCAGTCATTTGCATGGATGAAAAAGCAACGGTGGAGAGCATTACACCAAATCAGCCGTTCTAATGGCTCTAAAAGTTTTCTGAAGAACTATTAGGATTTGTTGTTCGCAAATCGAAGGAAAATATCCTTAGTTTAGTGCAAATCTGGAACTGTTTGATTTGATTTTTGCACTTTTTGCTGTGTGAAATTCACAGTAATCTAGATCAAGTGAAGCCTTCTTTGTTTTTGCGAAAAATGTGGAAAAGGGGAATGCTTGCATAATTCATACAATTGATCAACTAATTGACATTCGGAAGTGTTAAGGAACATGTCAGTTGTTTTCGTATTTACGACATCCAGTTATGTCTCTGACATTACCCACCCGCTTTTTTCCCGGTTTGCGAGATAAAAACGACAAGGATCAGCCCCATGGGGTTGTTCGAGCCATTGATGTGGAACAAGGCAACCAAAATTTCTAATGATCGACATTTTCAATTGATCGTCAGACTTTCGAATCCGCAAATGCACGAGAGTCTGCATAGATTGATATTAATTAGGAACCAACACCGGACACGTGAACCCAGAATATTGACTCACTTTGTCTTCATTTGTATTTGTTTTGTATCCGACGAAATTACATCAATAGCCCAAATGTATGCAATTATATGTTTGTACATGCTTGCGAACGGATAACGATATTTAAGGTTCTCTTCGCCAAGCTTGTGTTCAAGTTTTGTATGCAAGCAGTTATTTTTATAGCGTTTCAATACCATTACTACCATTCTGCGATTTCGGTTGAAGCGATAAACTTTTTCTCATTTTCAACCGAGTTCATCTTATATAAATTAGAAATTAATCTTTTGCACTCAAAATTTACCCTGGGGTAGTTGTCAATCTCTCAGGCGAAACGACATAATATGGAATTTCATCCGATCTTGCATGAAACAAGATCAGAGCATACCAATTGAGCTTCAAATTGTTTTATGGCACTTTTTGTCTTGCTGTCTAGCAACAACCTACCTCTGGCATGCTACATGTAGGACTGAAACGTTAGCTATAATTTCGCTTCTATTTATAGATTCGCGTGCTTCCAACATCTTTGATTTTGCATCGATTAACCAATCAGAGCGATGCTTTTTCTTTGATATATCGCTTACTCCTTCAAAACCGTCGACTATGGCAGGGAAATCCGGTATGCCGCAGTTTTTTTTGCAAACAAATAAGACACTGCTAGCTATTAATCAACATTTCAATGATATACAATTAAAAATACATGGCTATGAACATTCAAATCAATACGTAGAAATATTTCCAATCAAATGGTGACATAATATTTAGAATTGATACAAAATTGACTGAGCTGTAATTGTTCAAAACCTGACCACATTTCTACGTGTATTTTTCTTGAGTTTCTAATTTGCACCCTTATATAGAAAACAAAAATGTGTTCCACAATTAAATTCCCGGTTTTTGAAATACGCTCAAACGCCTCTGTTTAGTTTTTTAAAAATATTCCTTTGAAAATGGGGGGTAGATATTTTTTTGGACGACAACGTTTTTGTTTGATTTATTTTTGGAATTTTCGGTGGCTGTTTAAAGTCAAAACTACGATTTTCCACGAAAATATCCACCATTTTGTAGCTGTAAAACCATTCCAAAATAACAAACAACAAAATGAAAAACGATGGGGTCTGGTATTTTACATGTAGAAAGTGTGTTTAAAATTTGAATAAAAATTGGGGCGGTATTTTTTGAATGACGATGGACACGGATTTTCAAAACCTGCTTTCGAGAAAAACGCGTTTAAAGTTTATTGACTATAAAATCGAAGGAATCAATTTATTAGTCTAGGGAGCCCGCAGGGCCTAGCATTTTCAAAAAATCATATTTTTACCTTTTTTTATATATATAAAAAATAGGTATAGAATTCGCTCAAACTTTCGAAAATTTTTCCGAGGCCCGGAGGGCCGAATGACATATACCAATCGATTCAGCTCGACGAACTGAGCAAATGTCTGTGTGTGTGTATGTGTGTGTGTGTCTGTATGTGTGTTGTCAACTAAGAGGTCGAGATCTCAGAGATGGCTGGGCCGATTTTGATCAAACTAGTTGCAAATGAAAGGTCTCCCCGTCACCCAAAACGCTATTGAATGGTTTTGAGATCGGATGTTTACTTTTTGAGTTATACGAAGTGTTATGTCAAAATTTTCAGTTTTTTGACAGTATCTGTCACAATTGACCTTGAAAAAAGAATATGCTTTCAGACTTAGACTCCGCACGATAATACCTATCCAAGAAGCCATAGATTGTTAAAATCCGTCCATTTTCAACGGAGATATCGAAATTTTTGTGTAAACGATTTTTCCCCCTATTCCAGCAGTAGAAGTTTTGAGCGCTGTATGACAAAGAAATGCTTGGGAGCAACGGAAAACACGATTTTTTATTCTGTTACATACAATTGTTTCTAAGTACCAAAAAGACTGTGTACAGCATCCTTTTCCATGACATTTAGCCTCGGACCGATTTTAGCACGGCTCGTTTTTGGCAACATAATCGTTCGAATATGACATATATAAACCAGATGATGGCAGATTTTTTTTTAATTATATTGTTTCAAACTACTTACAGCAATAAATGCTGGAAGAACATAACATCCATATACCATTCGAATCAGTTCGTCGAGATCAGCAAATGCGTGTGTGACAAATAATTTCACTCAATTTTCTCGAAAAATTTCTTTCCTACAAATTCAGATTCATACGAAAAGTCGTATGCTCCCAAACAAAGTTCCTGAATTATGTTTGGTTCCGACCTCTGGTTCCGGAACTACAGGATTATATGTAAAACGAAATCAAAATTGTGTAACTCATTCTACTCGTAGATGGCTGAACCGATCTAAAATTCAAATGAATTCTAAGAATCATCTAAGATTCAAATGAAAAGTTTCAAGATTTTATAAAACATTTTGCTCTTCAGCCAGATTCAACATCCGGTTTCGGGGATACAGGGTGATAGGTATAAAAATGTCTATTCCACATAAATTAATCAGGTTTATTGATTTGGATAGCCGATAAAAAAAATTAACTTTTTGTCGATTCAGAAGGCACCTAAAAATTTAATTCGTGCTATGATTTCTCAAAGATGTCTTCACTGATTTTCAAATATTTTGAAACAAATGTAAACTATACAGCTATTCAGGTGAATTTATCTGACTTCGGCCATACCGATTTTAGAATTCCGGTTCCAGTATAAAATCGTTTCTCAAAGCTCAATCGTTTTCTAAAAAAAAACTAATCAAATATCAGAAACAAAAATTCAAATTAAAATAAACTTATATACAACATTAATTAATTTTATACATACATACAAAAATTAATTAATTTTATCCAATTATGACTTCCGGTTCTCGAATTACATGATGATGAATTTTTAAAATTCAAACCGATATAGAAGATGGGATTGAGCTTCAAAGTTGGACTCAAAACTGTTGTAATTTATTCATCATATGGCCATACGAATCGGTTTGGGTTATGCTGGTTCCTGAATACCGGCTCTGGAAGTGCCTTAAATTACCGTAAACTCTAAAGTAGAACTTACATATCATGGCATCTTTAATCGATTATCACACTTCTAGATTTAAATTCGATCCGATTCGCAGTTTCGACATTACAGAGTAATGAGTGATTAAAATCTCAAATTGTCGCTTAAAACGACGGTCATTAAAATAATATCATGAAAAATTAAACACCGAAGAATATTCATGCAAAAAACACATGCGGATTGGTAAAAAAAGGTATCATCTCACTGCTAGGTGGATTAAACACGTTTTTCTTTTGTATTTTGTTATAATGAAACATTTCAAAAATGTTATGTCAAGTTTTTGAGTCAATCGAAGCAGTAATTTTGGGCCTGCACGCTGAGCTCTTACTCCTTCGCAGTATGAGATAAGTAAAGATAAAGGCCTTGCTTGCTGAGTTTTGCTCCGATGGGCTTGAACATTTCACAGAACATTCTTCAAATGTTTTACTATAAGAAAATACAAAGAAAAAAATCATTATTTTTAAAAATACTCTATCCGCCCCTTAATTCAAGCTTTCAACAGGTATCCCATATCCAAAAAAGAACATTATAACAGGTCCGCTAATTGAGGATTGAAGTACTTTTCGGGCATCTCGATGTATAAATAGGAAATATTCATTGTTACTAGTGGCCCGGGTTGGTGATTCAATGCATAGGGCGCTGGCCAGTTGTCGTATGTTCGAGCCCCGACCTGGAAGGATTCTTAGTGTCAGTAGGATCCATAGTACTAGCCATGCAATGATTCTGTACACTAAGAATCGGCTGCGAAGTCAGTTGAAACAGAAAGGCCAAATTCCACAAAAGAAATGTAATGCTAGGACTTTGCTTTTACTAATGTTAATAGAAATAGTATAAAGCCTTTTTCTAGTCATCTAGAGATTTTGGTTACACGTAACGTTATATATTTTTTGGTATACATATGATTGAAAATAAATCAATAAGGAACAACAATCCCTAAAATGGACGCTTGCCACTCTGGAAAACCAACAACAATCTATGTTTGCAATTTCAGAGCATTTTGAACAGAGCTTTCTTCGTTCCTTTCGGTAGTGAAAGTGGGAGCGTTATTCATGGCCAAACGAAACAATATGCATCATCAATTTGCCCTTTTTACTCTAGCCTTACTTTTGAGAACGGACTAAGCAAAAAACCCTTGAAAATTTTCAATAATATATGTTTCAGAAACGGTCGGTCTGATCGATTTGGTGTCTTCTGCAATGTTTTAGGTAATTATAAGGACTATTCAAACAAAATTAGTTCAGTTGAAAAAAAAAATTCGTTCGATTTTTATTTAAAAAAGAAAAACCCTGTTTTAATCCACCTAGTGTTGTAATGATACCTTTCTTATATTACTTATATTTTCAAAATATCACTAGAAGATTTGGTGAAGAAATTTTGTTTTCAATCTTGAACAAAATAAGAAACTTTCTTTGGGTATAAACTAACAAAACCTTTCTAAATTGTAAACAGTTATGTCAAGTTAATAAGAATTTTTCTTTATTTTGAATCGTTGCACTAAATGATAAAACACACTTTACCCTATTGTACTGGAACTGGGAGTCGGATCCGAAATTAAACAGCGGCCTATGAGACTATAGGAACTTTTATTTGAGCTTGTTTGTGGAAATCGATGAAATCATCTCTGAGAAAATTGAGTGAGCCTCGTATTAAACTTTTTTACCACTACTTCTGGTACTTCTGGAATTAGGAACTTGGGACCAGTATAGCCATAGTCGGATCGTTTAGTAAGTACCTATTATAGCCTACAAATTGAATCAGTTTTAAGCCAAATCTCGAAGAAGTTTACCCTTTGTCGCTCTGAATGACGATGTTAGTTCAATAGCAAAGCTATGAGTTTCATTTTTTATTTTATGAGTGACATTATTTGACACACACACAGACACATACATTGCTCAACTCCATGAACTGTGTCGAATGATATAGAACACTTCTATCACCAGTCAATTTTTCAAATGATTGTATAAACTTTCTATGTGAAAAAGGCAATAAGTGTACTTTTATAGAAGAGCATCGTTATCATGATCTTGCAATAACACTAACGAGTAGCTACAAATTGCATAAAAGGACTAGAAATTTACATATTTTTCACCTGAAAAATATAAATTTTAAAGTGACAACCCTGCACGGAAAAGCCAGCGATCGCAAAACAACTAAAATATAAGTTGTTTTTCTGATTTTGATTGGTTAAAATTTGGTACAACTAATCGACTGTTGTTTCAACTAATCTGTCATTTTTGATTTTTCGTGCTGGCAGCTTAGCAACGACACCCAACAAGTAATGAAACGTTTCAGTTGAGCAATGCCAAACACCCTGAGCGAACAATGAAACGTTTCAATGAGATGTCACTCGTGCAATTGAGCAAAGACACAATCCCAGCAAAGTTACTTGTATGCATGAAAGCAAAAAAATGTCTCAGTTGTTTCAACCAATTCTTCAGTTATTTGAACTTAAAACGCCAATTGCAATAAATATTTTTTACTGTTAGCCTCTTCAGAGGCAGCTTATCGTTCACTGCTTGAACAACGAAATTTTACCTAATTAACTGCTTATATCTTTATCACTAAACTCACAAAGGATATAGAAATGCACCAAAAGATTACAATTCTGAAAAGGGAACTCACCAGAAAAATGGTCACAGGGAATTTGGAAAGTTTCCCTTCACTTGCAGAATGGCTCGCTGGTAAACCTAATGCTACAGATACACTTTCAAGAAAATACAAATAGTACCACTTCACTTTAGCAGCAAATTTTTAAGCGTTAAGCAGTTTTAATAACATTGACATGAACTGTCCTAGAATACATTACTCTCAGATGAAATTAAAACTAAATCCATCTATTTAACACATGGAGATCCATCTATTTAACACATGGAAAAACAACAATTAACTGTTATATTCTTCTGCATACTTTCACTTACATAAAACGACCACTACGTAACTAACATAAATGACGTTCATTTACCATTGAAAATTTTCAATATGAAACGCTTCTGGTGAAATGAAGAGGTTTTTTGTTCTGCCTTTTGCTGTCTTCGTTCTCCGCCAAGTGACAGCATTTGAATACAACTATTTCGGTTACCTGAATGGTTATGTAAAAATCAACAGATATGTTAGTTAAATCAACAACATTTTAGTTGAAACAACTAGGGCGTGAAACAACAATTGCAATATTGTAATTTTGTGATCTGCGGGTTCTCCGTGTGCACGCTATACGAAATTGAACAAAGCAAGCTGCGAATGGATCAAAACCGCACGAACCGACGCGTACCAGTTTTGCATCGTCATTTTGAATGACAATTTAAATGTTTTGATACTCATCGCCTTATAATTTCGGAACTGGAAGTCGTATCAGGATGAAATTTCACAGTATATTTAAAGACAATGAGAACTTTAATTTGAATTATGAATCGTGTAAAACGGCTTAATCGTTGCTGAGAAATCAACGGATTTTCTTCACTACTATCGTTGCTTTCGGAAGCGGAAACTGGGGACTGATAGTCCTAAAGTAGTTTTATATATTCACTAACTAACAAGATCTGCCAACTAGATGAATTTAGCAGTAAGTTTAATAAAAGTGTGTACCTCGTTTCGACAACGCTTGTGAAAAAATATTCATGAAATAGAAAATTTTCACTTATCGCACTGTAATACCGGAAACGGAAGCCGGATCTGGATCAACTTTTCGGGAACTTTTTTTTAAGAATTTTAAGATCTTTTATCTGTTTCTTAGTTTGTGAAAATCGGTAAAGAAACTTTCGAGAAAATTGATTGCATATTTTTTCATAAATTTTCACATACGTTTTTCCTTGTTGTTCCATAAGACCTTTAATTTAAATCTAAGTTTATGAAAATCACGCCAACTCTGAGAAACGTGTGTGACTATTTTTTTCCTTTTTTTTGGTGCATATCACCCTGTAATTCCGGAACCGGAAGTCGGATCCATATGAAACTCAGAAACTTTGTATGGAACCTCAAGATCTTTCATTTGAATCCAAGTTTGTGAAAATCGGTTCAGCCATCTCTGAGAAAATTAAGTGACATTATTTGTCACATACACACATACATACACACACACAGCATAATTCTATATGAGAAAGGCAAAGGTATTTTCGATTTTTTTTTATATTTTGATATGTTGTAACTGAAGTTCAAAGCAAAAAAACTGTCAAATTTCTAGAATACAGAAATAATATTTGAAAAAGCTACATATTTTCAAAATAATGTAAATTTTTTAAAATCATGATAAACTGTTTTTCATATTTTTCGACAATATATTATGAAAGACAGCTAAATTTTCAATGAAAAAGATGGGCATCAAAATTTTTCTATATGCTATGGTTCTTGAGATACAGCGGCTTGAAAAAAAATGTGATTTTTTTGTAACGATTTTGGATGATTAGGTAGTTAGGAGTCTATCAGCTCCAAAAGCTCAAACTAAATTCAATTTTCCTTCTCCTGCATCAGTATCAACGTTCTTGTGATCCTACTATGGAATAGTTGATCAGCCTTTAAAATAAAATTAGACAAAGATTTACTGAACAAATCAATCCATATTCTAACATTCTTTGATGCTATACTGGTCCGCAGAAACCAGTTTCAGCTCTCAAAGAAAGAAAATGCCGATTTCAAATTGCCGGATTTTCCCGGTTTTCGAGATTAAAATACCCAAAGAAAGAACTCAAAGATGGGGTAAAACGCCCCCCTCGAGGCATAATGCATCTTTGCTACCATCTTTCGATTTATATTGGAAAATTTATAGAATTTGCAATAATGGCTCCGTAATAATCAAAAGAGAAAGTAAACAAAGAGAGGCTCTCATTTGCAGTTAGGCCCTTTTGTCATGGGACTATCGAGTTGCCTGTTGACAGGAGAAGTGTTGCCATTTCAATTAAGAGGCAGAACACTCATAAAATCACGTATATTCGTACTAAGTGGGGTACAGTGTAGCCTTCTTGAGAATGATATTTTTTCCAAATTTTAACTATTGATTTATCTAGCTTATCTCGTTTACCTGCAGTTACCGAATAGCACCTAAATATACCAGTTCACCTTCATCTATCACAGCTCTTCAACGGTACTAACCTGAAAGTGAAAAGAAAAATAAATTACAATGATTAATACAACGAAACGAGTAGCATGAGGCCATTACTTTTCAATCCAATTGTATTGAAAGCCACGAATTTAAATTTACATTTCGTGCGATAGTCAGGGTAGTAAAGCCAGGGTAGCCAGCCTAGTTGGTAATATGCGTGCCAACCATGGTCGTAAATTTGATCAAATAAAGCACTCAATTTCCGTCCCTGCAAACAAATGCATCCTTAGAATCAGGGAATGGGACGGGGGCAAATAGGCACGGGCATAAAATGTTCGTATAATGAAATATTTCACATAAATCGTGCCTTTATTGGAATGTGTGTTCGCAAATAAAAAAAAAAGCGAAAGTTCCCATCACCCAACGGACGGGAGGGTTTGTTTTACGGGGCGTATTATTAATGTGCTTTTCCATTGTTTTTGGTTTTTTTTCTGTTCAATTCTGCCCTTCAATGAATTTGAAAACACATAACCGGAGGAGTAGGTCGGATAGAAAATGCCGGGAATGGAATAGTTTATTTCAGTTAGTAGCATGTGTACAGTTGAAAAATGTAATAAAATTGTATTTATAACACTTTATTAATCGGCTTCGACAGCACCATTGATCGGTATTCAGTTGACCGCATAATTTGGTTTCGTGTTGTTTATTATGTCAAAACAATGAGCCATTTAGTTTTCAATCGGTGAAATGTGTTTCGATATAGTTTCACATCGATTCCACAAGCAAGGCAACATGTTGCTGTGATAATCCCAAATTCTCTAATGGCCATTCACATGTCCATGTATCGTGATTACGTCAGATAGCATGTTTTGGAACTGTTAGTATTTTTTTGCCTGTTATAGTACGAGATTCTGAGTTCATCGGTGAAGATTAGATTAGTTTATATATCCCTCATTTTGATCACATTCGCGACGTTGCTGCAAGTCCTGTCTGACGTGAGAATGTTTCTAAATGTGGTACAACTAGTGATGCAGACTTCGGTGTCGTTGCAGATGAATTCTGGCTAAACCTGGTACCAGCAGCAGCAATTGCTTTTGTCACGTACGAAACGAAACATGATATCGCAACAAGTGCACATTATAGTGCATTGAAACGTGATAAAAGCGATCGTTGTCAGTAGGATTTTCCTGTTTTCCACTGTAGCGACAGAGCAAGGAGTTTTTTGAAACCAATTTCAACATCCATTTCGATTGTTCGATCGGACGTTTCTTGATACCCAAAGTGCCAAAAGAAATAAAACGCGGATTAATTCGATACATAATGCAAAAAAGTAGGATTTAAAATCTTTTTGAAATAGATCGAACTTGTAGCAATATGCTGTTAATACTTCTGAATCTGCAATGTTATAATAAATAGAAAAATGGAAAATCAGATCCCACTATTCGAGAGCGAAAAGTGATCATCGAATACACGCAGAAAAAAATATATTGTAACAAAATTTTTTTTTTTGATAATTCTACCAAATTGTTTCGTTGATCAACAAAAATTTGTTTAGTACAACCACGCAGCGTATTTTGTTTGAATCGTCGATATTTTGGTTTGTGCCAACTATTTTTTTCCGGTTTAGTAGGTAACTAGTCATTTTGTTGTTTAAAGTAAATTACCCATCGGAAAAAAAATATTACTAAAACAGCCCTCTTAGACAAAACCATGCGTAACTCCTACGTATCGTAGATCTAATGGTAATTAGATCCTTAGTTAGATACACATATCATTAGCAAAGTGTGAACAAAACTGTTGGTAGATTGTTGAACATGTTTTGTGTTTATTTAAATTTCGAATATCATTATATTATACTAATTTCTGCCTTTAACGACAACTGTGACGTCTATTGGATTTAAATCTAAAATACGATTAAGATAATCGGACAATGTAGTCGTTCCAACTGATTTTATCATACATATGATGCATTTTAATCAAAGTTTAGTTAATGTTACTGGTAATTTATATGTTGACTTAATTTCGTCCCTTTTTATCAGGAATATGCACGGTTAATTTAATTTAATGAATTTTAATTGTAATGAAACCACTGAATTTATTGTTTAATAAGCCATATTGATAGCATTTATTTTAAATTGGTACCGTTTTTACCTATTTTTATATATATAAAAAATAGGTATAGAATTCGCTCAAACTTTCGAAAATTTTTCCGAGGCCCGGAGGGCCGAATGACATATACCAATCGATTCAGCTCGACGAACTGAGCAAATGTCTGTGTGTGTGTGTGTGTGTGTATGTGTGTGTGTCCGTATGTGTGTTGTCAACTAAGAGGTCGAGATCTCAGAGATGGCTGGACCGATTTTCATCAAACTAGTCGCAAATGAAAGGTCTCCCCGTCACCCAAAACGCTATTGAATGGTTTTGAGATCGGATGTTTACTTTTTGAGTTATACAAAGTTTTATGTCAAAATTTTCAGTTTTTTGACAGTATCTGTCACAATTGACCTTGAAAACAGAATATGTTTTCAGACTTAGATTCCGCACGGTAATACCTATCCAACAAGCCATAGATTGTAAAAATCCGTCCATTTTTAACGGAGATATCGAAATTTTTCTGTAAGCGACTTTTCCCCCTATTCCAGCAGTAGGAGTTTTGAGCGCTGTATGACAAAGCAATTCTTGGGAGCAACGGAAAACACGATTTTCTATTCTGTTGCATACAATTGTTTCTAAGTACCAAAAAGACTGTGTACAGCATCCTTTTTCATGACAATTTGCCTCGGACCGATTTTAGCAAGGCTCGTTTTTGGCAACATAATCGTTCGAATATGACATATGTAAACCAGATGATGACAGATTTTTTTTAATTATATTGTTTTAAACTACTTACAGCAATAAATGCTGGAAGAACATAACATTCATATACCATTCGAATCAGTTCGTCGAGATCAGCAAATGCGTGTGTGACAAATAACTTCAATTAATTTTCTCGGAAAATTTCTTTTCTACAAATTCAGATTCATACGAAAAGTCGTATGCTCCCAAACAAAGTTCCTGCATTATGTTTGGTTCCGACCTCTGGTTTCGGAACTACAGGATGATATGTGAAACGAAATCAAAATTGTGTAACTCATTTTTCTTGAAGATGGCTGAACCGATCTAAGATGCAAATGAAATCTAAGAATCATCTAAGATTCAAATGAAAAGTTTCAAAGTTCTATAAAACATCTTGCTTTTCAGTCAGATCCAACTTCCGGTTTCGGGGATTGTATAAAAATGTCTATTCCACATAATTTAATCAGGTTTATTGGGTTAGCAGATTTGGATAGTCGATAAAAAAATTAACTTTTTTCAGTTTTAGTGGTATTCAGTTGTCGATCAGAAGGCACCTAAAAATTTAATTCGTGCTATGATCTCTCAAAGATGTCTTAACTGATTTTCAAATGTTTTGAAACAAATGTAAAGTGTACAGCTACTCAGGTGAATTTATCTGACTTCGGCCATACCGCTTTTAGAATTCCGGTTCCAGTATAAAATCGTTTCTCAAAGCTCAATCGTTTTCTCAAAAAAGCCTAATCAAATTTCAGAAACAAAAATTTTAATTAAAACAAACTTATATACAAAAATTAATTATTTTATCCAATTATGACTTCCGGTTCTCGAATTACATGATGATGAATTTTTAAAATTCAAACCGATATAGAAGATGACAATCCCGAAAAGCTTCAAAGTTGAACTCAAAACTGTTGTAATTTATTCGTCATATGGCCATACGAATCGGTTTGGGTTATGCTGGTTCCTGAATACCGGCTCTGGAAGTACCTTAAATTACCGTAAACTCTAGAGTGGAACTTACATATCATGGCATGTTTAATCGATTATCACACTTCTAGATTCAAATTCGATCCGATTTGCAGTTTCGACATTACAGAGTAATGAGTGATTAAAATCTCAAATTGTCGCTTAAAACGAGGGTCATTAAAATAATGTCATGAAAACTTAAACACCGAAGAATATTCATGCAAAAAACACATGCGGATTGATAAAAATAGGTATCATCTCACTGCTAGGTGGATTAAACACGTTTTTTTTCTTAGAGTTTGTCCATCTTTCATAGGTAATATTCGAATTATATATTAAATGTTCTTCACGGGACGAAAATTCAACCGTGAGTTTTGATCATTGAAATATTATTCAGAAACCGCACACGTTTCTTTACTAATTCTCAGATTCTATCGTGACTGAACAGGGAGCGCCGAAGTAGTCTAAAATACTACAAAAATCAGTGTCATTTCGCTGGAGGCCACTTGGCCGAAAGCCACTTGGCCGAAAGCCACTTGGCCGAAAGCCACTTGGCCGAAAGCCACTTGGCCGAAAGCCACTTGGCCGAAAGCCACTTGGCCGAAAGCCACTTGGCCGAAAGCCACTTGGCCGAAAGCCACTTGGCCGAAAGCCACTTGGCCGAAAGCCACTTGGCCGAAAGCCACTTGGCCGAAAGCCACTTGGCCGAAAGCCACTTGGCCGAAAGCCATTTGCTCTGAACATTGCGAGAAGAACGGCCGGAATACAAGTAACAACATGATGAACGCTCGGCCTCTTGTCGCAAAAGTCGTGCAAAAATATTAATAATCGCACAAGTGGGACATTTTGCCGCAACCGCCGTATTCTTCTGACGTTTCTCCATCTGATTACTGGTAGTTTAGCATGATGTGGCAGTTCATCGGTTAACTTCCTTCTCAGAAATCGAAGAAAGAAATTTTTTCGATATGGAATTCGAAAATTGTCTGAGAGGTGGGAAAAAGTAGTAATTTCCGATGGGCGATACTTTGATTAACCTTTAATATTTTTAGTATTTAAAGAAAAAGTGCATTTTTGAACCCAAAGAAATGGACCGAATTATTTTTGTACTTTTACTTTCAGCATCATTTACTGTGAAATTGTCCCCTATACTTGAGTCTAGGCTGAAGATTGCTTTTCTTTTCGTTTTGTTTTCAACTGATCCGTGCAAGGCAGTACAAATTGAACTGCTAGCGCCGCTTAGCAATAACGGGATCATTGCGTAACGTTTGCACTGAATCTAATTACATCCAAACGAACTGCTACGTTTCCTCGTTTGCCTTCTGGTTTTACATGCTAGCCATAGAAATGCTGAAGTACTGTTAAGAGCAGCATTTCTCCTCTCTAACCGCAACATCAAGGCTCTACTCATCGAGTTTGTAAAGGCATAGGGAAACCAGCGTCAAACGTACGAATGAAACAAATCATTTTCCATACACCCCAAGGTCGCAATTGGTGCACTTTCTACGCCTCACCGAATATCAAAACGAAAATACGAAAGCACCAAAACACAAGCTTCCCCAGTAAAAGTGTCTCCCCAAACCGGTAAACGTCACCCAACGTAAAACCCAAGACCCAAAGCGTGTGAGCAGCGAAAAGTGCAACACACATGTGTTCAGCAAAAACCTTCTTCACAACCAAACGGCACCTCCACCAGGATCAGGCTTTATTCCAACCGCTATCTAAAACCGATGGAATAGTCGGAAACTATCGTACTTGAAATTGAAATTTATGCCGATTTTCATGGAATCTAGCATGTGTACCAAACTTTTGATACCGGCAGCGGGAGGCGGATGTTGTAGGCACACAATGCGGTGTCGACACTCGACTCAGGAAACAGATCTCAGCACACTGCCTTGTACGGGGAGAGAAAAAAAGGATCTCTTCTTGTTCTGAAGCATACCGAGTGAACAGCGCAACTGGGATAAAGCTCGGTTCTGTAATTACGAGATTGTCACACAGTATGCCATCCCTTCTCGCTTCCAGCTACAGTGTCAGGATGAAAACATCGACCTCTCCGAAACGAAAGCCCGACGATGCTAGCGCATGCACTTAAATGCTGTTCAAGAAGAAAGATGAGCTCATAAATGCGATGCTGCTACTGCTGCTAACGATGCTGCGTGTGGAAATTTCAATGCTGTAATCGCGACTCTTTTGCTACTTTGTTCTTCGTAAATCTGGGTCAATTGAGAGGGTGGTGTTTTTGAAGTATCGTTCGAGGGGCAGCTTCGGTTACAGGGATTAGAGAATGGGTAAAGTTCGAAAGTGGTACTACAGCCAGCCTGGGTGAAGATCCGTGCTTCTGGAATGGGAACAAGCAATGGAGCCTCGTCGTATTTCACTTGTAGATAAATTGAAACGAATACGTCACTGTTCCCACTGAACTGTCGCCATTTGTTGGTCTTACAATTTTGCTTTCTAGCAATAATGCACTCGTGACTCGTCACGTCATTATACAAACTAGTTTTCAACACGATGAGCTCTGTCATATTCAAAATTATTTCTTGATTGTGGTATTCCCCCTCGTGCAGCCAGACAAGGAAGATGTGACAGTTGATCAAATCAGTAAAATCAAAAATTGCACATGTACTTCCACTCTGTGATGCGCTGTCACTCACGCCGCCAGAACACATTTCTACAAAGAACTGTCAGGAAAGTTCTTCTTCTCTAAACTGGCAGAGGTCGTAATAGTTAGAGAGGGAACTCTTGTTAGACAGAAGTCAACTGTTAGAAAAAAAAGTTTGTGACGTTTAGGTGTTTGTTCGTAATAATACATTGGAAAGGAAAAGCGGTTCTGCACGTTGCTGAATCGATTAAATTTGGTATAATTTGAAACTTTTTTTGCCAGGGTTAAATAAAATGAGAACAGTTTTTTTAGTCGTTCAATTATTTTACACGGTTATTTAGAAACAATATATACACTTGGAAGTTTTGCTATTTTGGTAAGGATAGGAAAATATAACTTTTTCTAAAATATGCAAATATAATAGCAATACAATTTCATATTCATATTCTGCAGAAGTTGTAAAATTGAACAAGCTTCTCTGAGAGCAATTTGCCAAGAATTCAGGGTTACCATCCTTCGACCGGTAGTATCAGGTGTACAACTTTGCTGCAACCGTCGTTTTCCGATAGGTGGCTGTACCGGCTGATGCTGGTCAAAATACATAGATGCCAATGCCTTTAAAGTGAGTGTGTACAGTGCCTAACGAATTGTCATCGCCGTTTCAGTGACAGTTGTTCTTGTTTTCGTATTATTCACGCTCAAAAATGTATGTTTCTGTGCCCAATTCTCGCCATTTGCGGGAAGTTTTACTTTTCTGTAACAATTCGAAAACAAATGCAGCTGAAGCGCATCGAATGCTCTCAGAAACTTACAGTGATGCTGCTCTGAGTAAAAGAACGTGTCGGGAGTGGTTTCAACGTTTTAAAAATGGTGATTTCGATGTCGAAGACAAACATGGTGGTGGAAGAGAAAAAAACCTTCAAAGATGAACAACTAGAAGCATTGCTTGATGAAGATTCGTGCCAAACCCAAAAAGAGCTTGCCGTATCGTTGGGAGTGAGTCAACAAGCCATTTCAAAACGTCTCAAGGCCCTGGGCATGATTCAGAAAGAAGGAAACTGGGTGCCGTACGAGTTGAAACCGAGGGACATCGAGTGCCGTCAATTTGTATGTGAGCAACTGCTTTAAAAACAAAATCGTAAAGGGGTTTTTACATCGAATCGTAACCGGTGATAAAAAGTGGGTTCGATACGATAATCCTAAACACAGAAAATCATGGGGAAAGCCCGGGCATGCTACTTCGTCGAAGGCAAAACCGAATATTCACGGCGCTAAGGTCATGATTTGTATTTGGTGGGATCAGCTCGGTGTGATTTACTACGAGCTCTTAAAACCGGGTGAAACCATCACAGGAGATCGCTACCGAACGCAACTGATGCGCCTTAGTCGCGCGCTAAAAGAAAAGCGGCCACAATATCAAGAGCGACATGACAAAGTCATCCTCCAACACGACAATGCTCGGCCTCACGTCGCAAAAGTGGTCAAAAAGTACCTGGAAACGCTGAAATGGGAATTCTTGCCCCACCCGCCATTTTCCCCAGATGTTGCCCCTTCTGACTTCCACCGATTCCGTTCGATGGCACACGGCCTGGCAGATCAACATTTTCAATCCTTCAAAGAGTTGTAAAAATGGATTGCTTCATGGATAGCGTCAAAAGAGGACTCCTTTTTTCGAGCCTGGATTCGAAAATTGCTGGAAAAATGGGAGAAAGTTGTCGCTAGCGACGGACAATACTTTGAATAATACATCTGTAAGCACTTTTTCGCAACAAAGCTTTTAATTTTGGAAAAAAGGGCGGAAGTTGTACACCTGATAGTTTAGTTAAAAAATAATTCGATTGAAGAGAGTTGCTTTTTTTTTAACACCTAAATCATAGATGGCGCTAACTTTATTGCAGCCACCTGTTTTTTCTAACCTTTGAAAGACAACTGTCAAAATTTCATGATATTCTATTCATTAGTTTGTGAGTTATTGTGCTAAGAGTGATGCTACTTTTGTTGTTTTGAGAAAAGTGAATCAAAAACAATTTCGTGTTTTAATGTTACACTGCTTTTTGAGGCGAAATATTCCGTTCAAGCGAAGCAATGGCTTGAAAAGTGTTATGAAGACTCCGCTTCATCAAAAACAACAACGGTTTGCGGACTTCAAATGTGGTCGTAGAGACACTGATGATTCAGAATGTATTTTTTGTTTTGAATATAGAGGTTTTAATTATAATGCCATTCGCCTCTTCGAGCCAGAAAAACTTTCTGACTCTATGTACGGGGTTGGGAATCGAACCCAGGTGTGATGCGTGAAAGCAGTGGACGTTCAAATGAGGCGGTAACACCAGAAAACATAAAACAAATCCACAAAATTGGCTTTATATTGCATGAGCATTTGACTATGAGAAAGCTCTGTTGAAAGTGGGTGCCTCGTTTGCTCACTGTTGACCAAAAACGAGAACGTGTTGATGATTCTGAGCTATGTTTGGCCATGTTTAAACGTAGCAAACTGGAATTTTTGCGTCGATATGTGACAATGGATAAAACATGGATTCATCACTTCACTTCGTGGTCAAAACGATCGTCATCTAAGTGGACAACAACTGATGAACTTCGTCCAAATCGCCCGAAAGCACAACGATATTCTTTAAAGGTTATAGCCTCGGTATTTTGGGAAGTGCGTGATGTAATATTTATCGACTATCTTGAGAAATGAAATATCATTAACTGTGAATATTATATAATGTTATTTTTAAATTTTGTTTCAACCCACCCTGTCACAATTAAATTGAAACTATGGTAAAACTACATGAATTGAACTTCGAATTGCTTCCACATCCACCGTATTCGCCAGATTTGGCTCTCAGCTATTACTGACTGTTCGCAGACTTTAGAAATATGCTCGCCGGTAAGAAATTTCGCACGAATGAAGAGGCTATCGCAGAAACTGAAGCATATTTTGAGGTAAAAGATAAATCATTCTACATAAGTGGTATTGTAGTGGCGCTGAAATTATTGCGTTGCGCTTGATGGAGATTACGTTGATGAATAAAGTTAATTTCAAACCAAAAAATCATGTTCTCTTTGTTAGCACCGGGACTATTCAGCCCATGTTACTCTTCTTATTATGCCGCAAATATAAAATCGTTGTGATGTAATGTCATACTTGAGAATTTATTAAACTGTATTATTTGCACTTTGTGAGGGATGTATGTATTTAACGAGAGATCTATTTGCTGCAAAATCTGCGTTGGGTAGGAGATGAGAATAGTTTTATCTAAGCAGTTTAATTCTGGTCTTAGCAAGAAATTCGATAGGTAATCTGCTTACTGAAGACATTAAGCTTTCGGATTTTGGGATCTGATTTCTCATCAGATCGAAATCTTATTTCTCATCAGATCGAAATCTCAAATTTCTCATTAGATCACTGTAGAAATCGACTTTTGAACCGACGGCGTGCGACACAACAATGTCGAGGAAGGCACGACCGTGGATCAACAGACGACCTACTGGTCTACTGGTGAAACAAGCGAATCGCAAAACCTTCGCGCTTTAGGGCCAGGAGCAGAGCTAATAAAAGTCATTTTCATTGACTAAAAATAGACGAAAATGACAAGAAATTACTGTCACTCTCAGCTTCGCTTGCAAACTATAAGAACGATATCCATGTCCAGTCAATGACATAAGAGGGATAGTAGTTTCAAATTTGTGTTTTTTCTTCCATTTGCTCGTTCAGTCATTTGCAGTTTTCAATGAAAATCCCATAGTATGCAGTGTCGATATTCAACCGAAGCTGTGAGAATTGAAAATGACAGAAAAAGGTTTCACAATAATTTTTACCTCTTGGTGCTTGAGTTTGTAGTAGTTTTGGTTTGGTTTTGGTTTAGAGGCTCTGGGATGTAATTACTTCGATTTACCATATTTTAGTCACTTTTTATAGCCAAGCGTAACAGATTTTCAATACATCGATGAAAGAATGAGAATTGAAATTCTGCTCATGCTCCCTGAAGACGTTAGTTTGGTTTCGTCTTGTCATAGAGGTAAGAGTGACGTTGGCAATTATACTCTCTCATTTTTTCGATGAGAAACGAAAATGCTTCGTCTCTCTTCGTTTGTTCTGGTGTCGGTCATTTACGAATAAGGCAGTAAAACATTGAAAATGAGACTGTTGGAATGGTTTCTTTCATTGAGAATGCGTGACAATTTTAAGCTCTGGCCAGGAGAATGATTCAAAGAGCTAGATCAGCGGATACAAGAGTAGTAACGCTTGACGCCAACGCGAACATTGCTGACTCTCAACTTCGACTGGGAGTACCGGAAGGACTGAACAAGATTCTGGTAAGCTACTTCCAGAACCGAATATTGCTTTACGAGACTGAGGAAGGCATACGCAGTACTCCTATCACGGCCGAAGTACCACAGGGATCCATCCTGAGCCCGCTGTGGAACATAATGTACGATGGCGCACAGAGCTTGTGGCTCCTCCCGGGCGTCGAGATAGTCGGGTTCGCAGACGACATCACACTGGCAGTTTACGGAGAATCCATTGAAGAGGTCGAACTGAGCGCATCACACTCGATGAGCATAGTGGAGGACTGGCTGCGTAGCAGGCAACTGCAACTAGCGTATCACAAAACAGAGCAAGAGGCGTCGGTACATGCTGGTGATTGAGTGATCACCTCTAAGAGATCACTGAAGCAATTGGGCGGTGCTCGACGACTCCATTTCGGCAAGCACCTGCAAGCGTGAGTGATGGCCAACAACTTTCCGGTGCGCTCCGGAGTGGTAGTTTCGGTCCTCAGGTACGACAGCCCGGTATGCGCGTTGACACTCCGTGTGAAAAGCAACGCAAAATTGCTAGAGAGAACGCATAGAATAATGTGTCTTCGCGTGATCAGTGCGTACCATACGGTATCTGGTAACGTAGCCTGTGTGGAGCGCTCTGACATGCGGAGGGACAAGAATGGCCGCAGAACTGTCAACGCAGTCTCCCTAGGCGATTGGCAACGGAAATGGACACATCGGCTCATTCCTAGAGTCTCCGGATGGATCGACAGACCTCACGGCAAAGAAAACGGTTGTTTTAGGCGGGAACCTCCACAGGTTCGGCCACGCGGCATTTCCTGCTTGCCCAAATGAGCTTTAGACGGCTGAACGTCCTGTTTGCTGTCTCCGCTTTGCGATACAAAGAAATGGTCTACTGCAGGGGCTCCCAAACTATTTTGGGTCGTGGATCCCTTTACTAAAATTAACTTAGGCCTCAGACGCCTATCAACAAATTCCTTTGAAAATTCAATTTCTTGCTTTTTATATTGATGTAAAATACTTAGCAATTTCTGCGGATAGTAAAAAAAAACACAACTTTTTAGTGTAAATATTTCAAATAACAACTTATATCAAACAATAGGGGGTCGTTTTCTAGACCTCATCGACCCCCATAGTCAGTTTTCGTTTACATCGACCCCGCAAAAAGGATATCGACCCCAAGGGGTCTATGTCGACCACTATGGGAACCCCTGGTCTACTGGATACATGTGGCAGAGAACCTAGTCTAGAGGATGTGCCATAGCGAGGAGAGCTGGAAAGCAATGTCGATCGCGACCTCCCAGATCGCGGGCTTCTTGCAGCGGAATTGGAGCGCAGAACAAGCGTCGGTTCGGGAGTTTTTCCATTGATGGGGAACTCTCCGTCGGTGTAGTCTAAATCCTTCGCCGGGGATTAGACGAGTAGATTGCGACGTAGCACCGGTATGGGTCGTCGGGGCGCCAGTGAACCGGAATCCATCCTCCAACCGGAATCATTGGAGCGACCCAGGCATCCTGCCGATCGATCCGTTTACGGGTATCGGAAGCGACGGTTATGAGAAAACTTCCATCACCGGAGAATTCTTCGCCGGTGTAGGCTAGATCCTTCGTCGGGGACTAACCGAGTAGAAGCCACAGCACTGAAGTCGAGTCGTCCGGGCACCAGTGAACCGGAAGCTAGGCTCCAACTGGAATCACCGGATCGACCTCGGCACTCATTCGAGTATCCCGTGTGGCAGAACACGAGATCCGGTGTCGGGAGGAACTCTTTCGTCGGGGAGCTCTCTGTCGGCATAGTCTAGATCCTTCGACGGGGATTAGATGAGTAGATTGCGACGTAGCTCCGGTATGGATCGTCGGGGCGCCAGTTAACCGGAAGTCATCCTCCAACCGGAATCACTGGACCGACCCAGACATCCTGCCGTTCGAACCGATCTCGGATTTCGGGAGCGTCGGTCCCGTCGGTGTAGGCTAGATCCATCGGCTAGGATTAGCCGAGTAGTTCGTGACGTAGACCAGCCCTGGGTCGTCGAGGCGCCAGTGAACCGTAAGCTAAGTTCCAACCGGAATCGCCGGACCGACCTCGACATCATTCTGGTCGATCCCCTGTAGCGAAAGAGTGGTTCAAAATCGAGAGATAAATGGTCCAAAAGTAGGAGAGAACACCGCAGATGTCCATGGCGATGCATAAGTCCGGAAAGGGTGCTTTGAGCACCGATAGCCTTCCACACCGAAGTAATACCTAACAGTAGTTCCGGGGAGCTAGGGTTGGAGATCCAAGATATTTTAGTGGGTAGTTCCAATTATACTGTGGTAGTCCTGTGGAAGTCCCACACTCTGTGCGTAAATACATTTCACCTTGTAAAAAAAATGGTTTGGCCACGCGATATCTTCTGTCTGCTCTGGCTGTTCAAATGAGCTAGAGAAGGTAGAATACGTCCTGTTTACTTGCCCCCGCTTCGCGACACAAAGGAGTGGTCTACAATGTGGTTGAGAAACTACACCAAACAACCTGGTCCAGAGGATGTGCCACATTGAAGAGATCTGGAACGCAGTGTCGACCGCGACGTCCTAGATCGCGAGCATCTTGCGACGGAATTGAAGTGTAGAACAATAGGCAGCCGCGACCACCGGTCGTTAAACCAAGAGGGATCAGCAAATAAGCGTCGGTTCGGTTCGGGAATCTCCGTCGGTGTAGTCTAAATCCTTCGTCGGGGTAGACGAGTAGATTACGACGTAACCCTGGTATGGATCGTCAGTGAACCGGAAGCCATGCTCCAACCGAAATCACTGGACCGACCTGCCGGTCGATCCGCTCGCGCGTATCGAAAGCAACGGTTACGGGAGAACTCGTCGTGGCGTTCTTCGCCGGTGTAGACTACATTCTTCATCGGAGACTAACCGAGTAGTAGCCACTGCATCGAAGTCGAGTCGTCGGGGCGTCAGCGAATCGGAAGTCATGCTCCAACCGGAATCACAGGACCGGCCTTGGCCGAGTGTCCCGGGTGGCGTTAAATGAATAGTCGGTGACGAGAGAGCTTCCATCGCCGGGGAACTCTCCGTCAGTGTAGACTAGACCCTACGTTGAGGAGCCAAGCCGAGTAGAAGCTGAAAAAATGTAAGTCGAGTCGTCGGGACGCCAGTGAACCGGAAGCCATGCTTCAACCAAAATCACAGGACCGTACATTCGCACTTTCGAATGTCTCGTGTGGCGTAATATGAATAGTCGCTGTCGGGAGAACTTCCTTCGGCGTAGTCTAGATCTTTCGTCGGGGATTAGATTAGTAGTTTCGTGACCTGGAATCGTCGAGACACCAGCGAACCGGAAGTCATACTCCAACCAGAATCGCCGGACCGACCTCGATATCCTCCTGGTCGATTCCGTGGAAAGAAGCGAGTGGTCGAGAGTTAAAGGATTCAAAAGGTAGGAGAGAACGATCCAGCCGTCCATGGCGATGCACAAGACCGGGAAGAGTGCTGTGAGCACTGATAGCTTTCCATCCCGAAGTAATACCTAACGGTGACTCCGGAGAGGTAGGGTTGGAGATTCGCGGAACAATGAACCGATTGTCATTGAACGGATCCGAACCCGATAGAACGATAAAAATCTTTACCCGTTCGGATCCGGTTTCCGGAACAAATACTCCTAACCCTACCATCTCTAGCAGTGGGAAATAGTTATTCTTTTATTTAAGAAGGTTTTCATTGTTTAAATCTCCACCAAAAATTGGCAGAACATTGTTTCAGTGAGCTGTCATAAAAATTCAAATTCCAAAGCTACGAGTTGGTAAACAAAAAATGCGCAGCAGTGCATTTACGTGAACCGAACATTTGCCAAACAGACATTGTTCGTCTAAATTGGCGATAAAACCGTAGGTTGCCATCACACTTCGAACAGCATTTATTTGCCTTCCGATGAGATTTGACGTACGAATAAACTGCAACGGTGCGCTGCCGAAGCCGAATCCAACATTATTTTCAGTGCATTGAGAATGCATCAATTCCAAATACTTGCTATGCAAATTTTTCTTTCAACGGAACAAAAACCGGAACAACGGAGAAGTACTGAAAATCACATTCAGCCATCATAACGATGCAAAATAACATCAGTTTGAAAAAAAAAACTGGCACTTGGTTTCGAGTGCTGTTTTAAGCTATGGCATGAAGGAGCACCAGTCGGATTTTTTTTTGTTTGAGTCCTTCGTCCCTAAATCTCGTGCACAGCTCGGAACACTACACTCGTATACTGTTTCCTTGTTCGGTGCTGTTAGCAGATTTCGAAGAAAGAACCAGGAGTGGTTGGAAATACAGTTTAGATAAAAATTTATTTCGAAATTCAATTTGTGTCCTTTGCGAAGGGGCTTTCCGCAGATGCACCACTCGCCAACCTCGCTAAAGGAGGAAGAGCACCGAAAGTCAGAACATTTTCAAAGCCCATTACGCTAATGAAACGAAAGCAATAGAGGTTTGCCTTGAAGTCCGCATGGTGCAGCAAAGTTTTTGGTTTTCTCAAAACTGTCGTTCCAAATGCTGTGAAATTGCTTTTCTTCACTTTGGATACCGTGGACCAAACAGCTCATGGTAGAAAGGCGGTCACGTACGCTCGGCATTCGGTTTCTACTCGTTCTGGCCGAAGTATTTCTTTATAATCGAACTAAAATTTCACCACCCCATTTCCCGTGAACAGCCAAAGCACGTGACCAGTGAATGGATTGCCGGATAGTTTACGTGTGCGGTTTTTATTGAATATGGTCCTAGGTATGGATGCTGGAGAAAAACACTAGCTCCCACTGTGTCAGTCGAAATTTATATTCGATTTTGTGTAGAAAAAAAAAAAGTTCGTACAGTACAAATACAAATTACCTGTCGTTTTCAAGGTGGAAGGGTAATTTTTCTAGTTGGATTATCTTTTTTTTCTTGAAACGAATCGTGAGACTTGAAACCATCCGGATACTATTCGTTTTTAATTGTTACACTTTCAGAAGATATAGAATCATGAACACATCGTTGAGGCTGCCCAATCCAATCGATTGACAAACACGACTCATGGCTAATGTAATCAGGCGAACATGTTGCCACGTTGAAACCATTTGTCTGGAATAAAAACCAATGATTTCTAGCGCCCTGCGCCTAGAAAGTTTCTCCGACAACTCGTGCGTGGTTGCAAGAAGTCACGTCTTCGCACGCCTACTTAAATTGGGACCAGATGTCGAAATTCCCGACAGCATTTGCTCACGAGATCTTGCGTGTCCATAGGTGAGATTTGTCTATTGCTTCGTTTGAGCGAATCTGATCAGTCCAGGGAATAAAGCGTTGAAGCGCTCAAACGCTATTGAACCTGTTACCAGCGGCCATTGGTTTGTCAGTCAATGACGCCTTGTAGCACGAAACCATCGTCACGTCAGACCTACATCACGTAATATGTTTTCAAGAGATATTATACGATAATATTATGACATGGCCGGCGTTCGTCCAAAAGTAGGTTGAGGAGATGATACCGTAGTTTCTGGTCATCATAAATTTCTCATGCAACTGCTGCGGCTGAGGCGACTGTTGTTCGTGAGTCGACCGGAGAACAAAAAAGTTTCTGGCCAACATTTTCTCATCTTGAACGTATCACCGGACCATGCCAACAGCATCGACAATGCAGCCTTTTGCCCCAGTGCTCCGACCCAGCATTGGTTTTCATTTGGTTGCAGACCGTTAAACTTTTTCCATTGATAGGATCTGGGATTCGGTGGTGTTGTGCAAAGTTTTCTGTTCACTTCGGGCCGTTCCCGTTTGGTGCTGTAAGCCAGCGAGCCCATTTTGCAAAAGTCTTTTCCGCTGTCGTTATCGGAGCAGTTTCACAGTTCACTGTTTTCTGAACCGGACCGCATCCGAGAGGAGTATCGGGTTACCCGGCCATGGGAAACTTTCTGTCACAAATACAAACCATTAACTGGCATATCACATGGTTAATATGACGGACGCACAGTGGTCCAAAACTGGAAAAAGACGGTCAAAAGTCTGTACTGACTTTCACTGATTTTTAAGAGCTAACGTGCCTCCGAAGAAGTTTTACAAGATTATATTACGCTTCTTTTGAAAGTGGCACCTTAATTTTTGTTAAGGGTGTAGTACAAATTTAGAATAAAATTAATTTTTTTTCACAAAAAATTTTTTTTTCTATCTCTTTTTGAAGAAAAAAAAATTTGAAGTTTTTTTGCTGAAGATATAAATAATGTAAAAAAATATTTTTTGAGATAAATTCACTTTATTTTAAAAAATGTTTTTTTTTGGATTTATCTACGTAGAATTTACCTCTATTACCTACAAAAATCTACCTCTATTACTACAAAGTGCGCGTAAACACGCATAAACAAGCTCATGCTTGCACGCGCAACTAAAGAAAATTGTTGTGATTTTTAATTTGTTTACTTTTTGACAATTAACAATATTAGAAAAAATCTAAGTGTAACTCAATACAATTTTTTAGGCCTTTTCAAAGTTAGTTTTAAATATTGAAAATCCGAAAATTTATCAAAAGTTAAACACATAACATATTAAAAAAATGGAAAATGTTTTCCTAACCAAATATGAAAAAGTATTGTAAAAGTACAAACCTTTACGAAGAGATTTCATTTTTAAACGTGTAAATAAATTGAGTTATCGCGAAGCAACACGTTTTTTAAGACGATATGTTGATCGTGCGACGCTCACTAAGAAATGTGCGAAACATCACCGGTGAGCAGCTCCGAACCGATCAGCTCACTAAAGGGAATCGATTCAAGGTATCAGCTCATCAGCTCATTTAGATTGAACTGAAGGTTTGTTTTGAGCGCCGTTTTTTGCGCCGTTTTTATTACTCCGTTTTTCTTTGATATGCATGATGCACAAAGAACAATGCTGTGCGAACTAACTTGTCTGCGAATTATTATTATATCATATTTGAATTCTTGAATGTACCTTAGCCGACTGAGTGAGAGGTAAGGTTTCTTATTGACAACGGCTCATTCAATCTGTTAAAGAAGGATAGATGCACATTTGGAAGAACGAACAAAGGCTCATGCACACATTTCTTCTCATTTATAACTCACTCTTCAAGAGCCGAAGATCCGTTCAGCTCGTAGCTTGTTTCTACCTTACTAGCAGGGATGCCAGGTCATTTTTTTCAAAAATCTGTGATCAAGTACAAAAACCTGCCTGTGCAAAATTTGGGAACGTTTCCCCGTTTCCATAATAGCTGATCGGAATCATTTCGGTAAGCAAAAAAAACGTCTCACTATTTCCTACCGCACTGTAATTTTTGGTGCTAAACTGTGATCAATTTTTAAAAATCGATTTCAGAATCTGTGTAAATCTGTGACAATTTTCAGAAATATGTGTGAATCAGTGCCATTCTTCAAATCTGTGCAAAAGGTTGAAAATCTGTGAACCTGGCATCCCTGCTTACCAGTGCGGTGAACTGGTGAGCTGCGGATCTGTGAGCTATCGGCTCACGTTAAAGATTCGATTCACTGGAATAGCTCAGGAGTGAACTGCCCATCTCTACGCTCACTACAAAAGTGAGTTGCAGAAATTGACGCCCTCCGTTTCTTAACCATTCATGGTTTCAGCATGGCCATAGTGAAAATGAATCACACGAATAGTATTCAGGGTATTCTTATTGGAATATATTTTCCTATAAGTATTGTAAAATTTTGCAGCATTAAGTTGCGTATTTCGCTTCGGTACAATGTTTCCTAAGTAAAAATAGGTGAAATGATGCATAACTTTTCCAGGAAAGAATAAACCTTCTACAAAATTATGGGATTTTATATTTTCTACAATTTCCAAAAAAATTAAAAGTTATGATTAGAAAACTAGTTTTAAGGGGTTGTCATAATTCAGTATCTAAAACTAACTTTGAAAAGGCATAAAAAATAGTTCCATTGAGTTCCACTTCGATTTTTTAAGTATTGTACATATCTTTTCCTATAAATTTTATAAAAATCAGCTTCATAAAGTTGCATATTTCGCTTCGGTGTAAGGTTTTATCATAGGTAAAAAAAAAGGTCAAATGTTGTATAACTTTCCCAGGAAACAACAAAACTATGCGCTACCTTCAACAAAAATATGGGATTTTTTATTTACTTCAATTATTTCAAACATAAATGCATAAAAAATAACTCGAAACAAGTTATGAATAAAAAACTGATTTTAAGGGTATTGCCATAAAAACGCTTTGTATATCCGAAACGGTGCCACCTAGACTTGTGGTATATTTGACAAAGTTAATTATTTTCAATAGTTCTAAAGCTTTGCAGAAGAAAAAAATTTCTATCTCCTCAGAAAAAAAGCTGTGGTTATATTTTTTGTCAAAGTAGGCCATGAACAATTAGGGATAGAATCGAATTACGCGGTATATATTTGTAAACAATTTCTTAAAAGCAACTATATGCATTAAAAGAACAGTTTGGCAGCTACTGATTTATGTCCACGTTTTTATTGATCCGAACCACTGTGGGACAGTCGGTGTTGGAGATTTTTTTTTCTCTCTCAAAACAATGACGACGGAAAGCTATGGAAACGGAAATTTCAAACCATGGTTTCCAAGTTTCAAGCGACAGTCATAACAAAGGACAGTTTTATATATTTGTACCACGATTTGAAATCTGAATGTTTCTACCGAATCTGATCCTTTTGTTCAATTGTTTGACCGATTTTACCTGTCTCACAGTCATGAAGTTAATTAAAATTACATTCTAGGAACCATTAAGGCGGACTCTGTCAGCTTGGAGCGAAATCAATCTCTTCAGTTCAGCACCGCCATCGCACGGCATCACATTCAACATAAAATGCCAATTGTATGAGTGCGCAGTGTTGCTATTTTGGCGCGCACGAATTTGACATTTCTCTCTCCTACTTCTTTGTACGAGATTCGATGCGGAATCGCCTGACGGCGTCATGCTAGCAAAAAATTATTTGTTCGGGAAGTGTGAGAGCTGGATATCTTGTTAATATGATGTCTTTGATTAAGGTGAAATGTAGCGAAGTGCGTGCGTCGCGTTTTGTAATCAATTAATCCAAAAATAGACATAACTTCAAAGAACCAAAGGCGCTTAGGTTTTCACCATTAATTTTATCGCAACTAAGTATTCTTAGAATTTTGAAATTTACTTCGCCGAACCATCCCCTGACACACACGTTCACTAGTGCATTCCCTACATTATTGTTAGGTAAATCGTGTCAGGCGTGTGTAAATAACATTAGAAATGAATTATCATTACTAACTCGTTCAATATCCAAGACCTGAACTCAAGTTATAGATGAAAACGCATCCTATTTAATTCTAAGATGAGCGATGTATGATTTCAGAGCTAAATACCATGCGTCTCCATCGGATGATAATTTGATGGAGACGCATGGTTTTTCGATTGATTTACTTTGTTAAAAGTCTTATATAACAACCGCTCACATTTTTCAAAAATCTGACAATAATACAGCGTAATGTACTCATAAATGAAATATTTTTGATGTAAAATCTAGAGTGGTTCTAAAATTGTGCAAATAAAAATAAATCGAAAATTTTGAACTTTTTTGTCTTTCTCATACAGAAAGGTTATGCAATCACTGTGAAAACCAAATTTCGACCCGAGGCTCGGAGGGCTGAGTGTCATATACCATTCGACTCAGTTCGTCGAGCACGAAAAATGTCTGTGTATGTATGCGTGTGTATATGTTTGTGTGTGTATGTGTGTATGTGCGTATGTGTGTATGTAACGTTTTTTTGCACTAACTTTTCTCGGAGATGGCTGAACCGATTTTCGCAAACTTTGATTCAAATGAAAGGTATGTGTTCCTGAATATTATTTGGATCCGACTTCCGGTTCCGGAATTATGAGGTAAAATGTGTAAAAAATTGTGAAAATGAATGCACCAACTTTTTTCGGAGATGGCTGAACCGATCACTGAAATTTGAATGAAAGCTCTATAGGTCCCATACTAAATTCCTGAATATCATTTTGATCTGACTTTCAGTTCCGGAGTTATGGGGAAAAATGTTCAAAAAAATGAAAAGATGTTTTCTAACTTTTCTCATAGATGCACCATCATCGATTTTCACAAACTTAGGTTCAAATAAAAGGTTTTGTGGTCCCATACGGAATTCTTAAATTTCATCTGAATCCGACTTTAGGATCCGGAAATATAGGGTAAAGTGTGTTCAAAATTTTATACCATCACTAAAAATGCGAAAAACCGTAAAATATTTTCAAAATCGACCTTAAATCTTCTCCAATTGATAGTTTCTATCAGTAGACGGTCCAACAATCCGATTTCGGTTATTCTTTCAAGAATCGAAGAAAATTATTCTGAAGAATACCACAGTTTTAAATATGATAGTATGATTGATATGAGAAAGGCATCATTTCACCACTAGGTGGATTAAAACAGGTTTTGTTACATAAAACACATTCTGAAAAAAACAGAAAAAATCAGATAGGTTTCGCTTAATCAGTGCGGTGAAATTTCATTTTCAATCGAATAATATCAGATTAAAATGAAATTTATGACCACTGACCGTCATCATATCGATACAAATTCATTTTTTGCTCTGTTTCAAGTGCCAAGTAGTCTAGCTGCTTCATTGTCTTCACTGTTGGTAGTGAGCAAGTTCGAATAAATAAAATTACGAGGTCTGTTCAAAAAGTACCCGGAATTCTCATTTTTCTAAAAAAATATTTATTTATTCGTCTATATCTATATGGTCCCCTTCAAAGTAATCCCCCCTAGATATAATACACTTATGCCAGCGTTTTTTCCAGTCTTCGAAACACCCCTGGTAGTCATTTTTTGTAATGCTCTGTAGCACTCTCAGCGATTCTGCCTTTATCTCTTCAATCGATGAAAAACGCTGTCCTTTCAACTTTGGGAACAGGAAAAAATCACACGGAGCGATATCTGGTGAATAAGGAGGTTGGGGCATGATTAAAGCGATGGTAATGCGTTTGTTTTTTTTTATCAAAATTCAGCAGTTTTGGAACGAATTTTGCTGCCACTCGTTTCATGCCCAAAACATTTGAAAAAATATGATGGCATGAGCCAACTGATATGCCAACTTCATCAGCAACTTCTCTAATAGTGATTCGGCGATCATCCATAATCATTTTTTCCACTTTTCCCACATTTTCATCGATTATTGACGTGCTGGGTCGACCGGAGCGTTCGTCGTCTTCAACGTCTTCGCGGCCATCTTGGAAACGCTTATACCACTCGTAAACACTTGTTTTTTTTCATAGCAGACTCACCGTAGGCTCTCTGTAACATTTCGCACACTTGGTTACACTTTATTCCATTTTTCACGCAAAATATAATACAAATTCTTTGACTCTTCAATTCTTTCATTGTTTAAACTAACAAAAATCGCCGAGCTCAAAAAAACACGTCTACACCAGCCGCTACAAGACAGAATGTAAACAATGAATACAGCTGAAAATTTCACCATACATTAGGGACATATGTACCAACACAATAAAAAAAAATTTTGACCACCGGACTCTCCAGACGCGCGCAATTAAAAAATTCCGGGAACTTTTTGAACAGACCTCGTATAAATGGAGTAAAGTATTAAAAATGAAAACTGAAGGAGCAAACTATTAATTTATGTGCTTTCTGTAATTGTATTTCAGCTATCTGGTTTGTCTTTCATCTATTATCTCGAACCAATTTGAATGTTTACATGAACCTCATTTGAAGGCCGCTCTCACACTATTGAAAGAGATATTTTGTTATTTTAAGAGATCATCTGACGGTGGTTAAACTGAGTTTTGATTTGAAGAGAATCGATTGAAGAACCGAATGCTGTCGGTACGTCAGCGAACGTTGTGTGTGTGTCACAGTGTGAAGCTTACTGCAGTAGCGAGATCGTCAGTGTGTTTCACATTCGGTTTAAATTGAATTGAATGAAGTTTTACTGCACTGCCTTTAATACCTAAAATATTTTTCAATTTTTTTGCTAAGGTTTTTGAAAAATTTAAGTAAAATGAAAATCAGAAGTACCACCCTAGCACCACAAATATCGCAGTTAAAGGGTTAAAGTTTTGGGAAATCATCTCCAATACAAACCCTTTCAAACAGTTTATATCAATTTAATTTATGTTTGAGGGCAGTTTTTATATGCAAACTCGGCTACACCGTTTTGTAGATTTAAAGTCTATTCGCACTATTCCGAGACCGCCGGGACAAGACCACCCGGGCCGATCCGGAACGTTTTTTCTCTTCGGCGATGCTACCGATAGTCCTCGCCAAGTTTTTCGCACCGTCGGTACCGAGAAAAAACTCTGCGAGGAATATCGGTGGCAACCAAATGGATTTTATGCCGGATCCGGCAATGCAATACATGCTCACGCCGGCAGCTCAGTCATCGCCGATGAGGAAAAAAACGTCCCGGATCGTCCCGGATGGTCCCGTCCCGGAATAGTGCGAATAGACTTTTAGTAAGTTGATGGCAAGAAATTTATTTTGACTACGCAGGATTTCGGCTGCGGAAGTATCGAGGAAAGGGATTAAAAACTATGAAGCTTCGACCTGTCAACCTGTCACTGATTTTCAGAAGCATTGATTCAATGATAAGCTCTTATCGTCTTCCGATTCCGAAATGAGAATGGAACTCATTTTGATTTCTCAGGAATAGCTAAACCGATTTTCCCTAGAGGTTACTATGAAACGTTGTCGGGGATAAAAGTATCAAACTGTCATCAAGTGGACGATGCAAAATGAAAAACAAAACCTTATTTAAAGACTGTTCCAGAAAGTATGGACGTACTTTGATTTCGCTGTAAATAATTCACAAGTGTTAGATATTCAAATTTTATTCAATATACTGATAATATCAGACTACAACAACAGAATATTATTCTCAACTTTTGCTACTTAGCCATTGTAGACTAGCTGGCGCACCTTCTTGCGAACGTTCCTTATTAAATTCCGTACAGACTTCTTGGCGACAAGTTTTGATACTTTTTTCCAATCTATTTCGAACTGTTGAATGGTTTCGGCTGCCGAGACATGTTTCCTAAGATGTGCCTTCGTTAATGCCCAAAATTCCTCAATTGGTCGAAGTTGTGGGCAATTCGGTGGATTCATGTCTTTTGGGACGAAAGTGACATTTTTGATAGTATACCATTCTACCGTTGGTTCCGAGTAGTGGCAAGAAGCAAGATCTGACCAGATGACAACAGGATCCTTGTGGCTTCGAATCATGGGTAGAAGTCGTTTCTGTAAACATTCCTTGATGTATATTTCGCTGTTCATTGAAGCAGTGGTGATGAAGGGTTTCGAAATCTTACCGCAGCTACAAATTGCTTTCCAGACCATAGCTTTCTTATCAAATTTTTCGACTTCAATCGATGTCTCGGACTGGTTTAACACCAGCCCTTCTCGCACCGTATAATATTGTGGTCCCGGCAAGGATTTGTAATCGAGTTTCACGTAGGTTTCGTCGTCCATGATTATGCAGTTCAAATTTCCAGCCAGAATCGTATTGTACAGCTTTCGAACCCTCGGCCTGATCGATGCTTCTTGTTTCGGACTACGTTTTGGTTGTTTCTGCTTCTTATAGGTTCGAAGATTCAAACGTTCTTTAGCACGAAGAACATTTGACTTCGAAGTGCCCACTTTTTTGGCCACATCCCGAACTGAAACCTCCTTCTTTTGCTCGAACGCCTTCAGTATACGTTTATCCAACTGAGGGTTAGCAGGACCTTTATTTCGACCCGTTTTCGGTTTATCCTCAAAGGTGTAATCCTCACCGAACTTCCTGATTGCATTTCGCACGGCTTTTCACTTACTCCTTCCATTTTTGCTATCTTTTTCAGTGACAGTCCATGTTCTGTGCACCATTTGTACACAATTTTTCGACGTTGTTCTGCTGAAAGTCCACGCATTTCGAAACAAACTAATGAAAACGAATAAACAACTGCACAAGTTGTTAGAGAAGAGTGTAAACAACAGGACGCAGCTATGGAAATTGACAGATTCTGAACCATTGCGAAATGGCAGCGGTTTTTGGTTGCGTCCATACTTTCTGGGATAGTCTTCAGAAGCTGTATTTGTAAGAAACGTGTGACTTTTAGGTTTTTGAAATCAAATTATCGGAATACATACAACAGCTTCAGAAACTTTACAAAAAAGTTCAAATCGTTGAGATAGAGCAAAAATATGAACGGTCCCTAAATGGCTGCCTTGATGAACTCTAGAGTAGTAAAGCAAAGATATCTGTATAGAGGGCATCCATTTGCTGACGGGATTCTAACGACCAGACAATAAATGATGTATACAAAATTAGATTTGTGGAAGCAGATCAATTGAGCATGAAACCGTATTGCTACTATACTCATGAGTGAGAAAATTCTATAGCATTGACATATTGATTTCAATCAAGCTTGTAGAACATTGATTCTTCAAACCTTATCCTAGCCACTCGTGGGATTGTGAAATACGAACAGGAAATTTTACAACAAGTTTATTATGTCGTATGTCTTTATTGGACGAACGATAGAAACGAAAAAAGAAACTAATTATGCGGGATAGCTTATGGACACTTTCTTGCAATATAAGGGCACACGGGTAAGATTAGAAACAGGTCTAGCTAGACCATGAGAAGTGGCAATGTACGACGCTTTGAGATATGTTTAATTGCATCATAAGATAGTAAAAAGGTAGAACAGTTCTAGTGTTTGAAAAAAGTGTTCAAATTTGACTACTGCACCTGAAAAAAGCGATTACTTCTTTTGGAACCTCATCCTTTAGCGATTCCCAATCTGTCGTTCTTTGAGTATTGATGAAAAATTAAGCTGCGTTTTGCGGCCCTGCCAGGCCTGACAACGACTGGTGGCAACCCTAGCCCCAACAAACAAGGACTAAGTATTTCTGTCGAACTCCCACGCTCGAAACTCATGAAACACAGAATGGCAGACAGTGTAATCTTCTGTGCCGGATGCTCAATGGTGTCTTGTCAAAATACTCTACTCAAGGCTACTCTTCCCCCCGTCCCGTGTTCCTTCTGCCAAGTGTCGATACATATATATATTTCATGCAAAAATTAAGTAGACTTTCACCCTGATAATGATGATGGTACTGCCGTTGCTGCTGATGACGATGATGTAATTCATCGTAGAGCAAAAGTTGATTATTAGACTTCGTATGTGCTGCTACAGTCTCGGTTCCTTTAGGGGAAGACGTGCGTCCCGGCAAGGACTGGAATCAGTGAAGCATTTCCACCACCCGACATGGAGGTAGCCTGGTACGGCCTGTATGGCATACGTGTTGGAGTGGTTCCACTTGGGATCGATTCACGTTCGTAAACTAGTCAGGGCCTTCGGTAGTTCGTCATGGCGAACCTTGAAGCGATTGTGGATAGAACTGTCGTTTTCCGTGATGGTGTAGTATGGAAGAAATATGAGCGCATGGAAAGCTATTTTTTTTCTTTTTAGGTGACTATCTTGGCTGCAAGCTTTTCCCAACAATAATTCAATATTAATAGAGAATAAAAGCGAACTGAAGCTTCTCCGTCCCAGCCCAACGAAGCGCTTAATGGGAATGTGAGGAGATTCGCTTTCGTTTTTTTTTTATTACAAACAGTGTTCCGCCGTCCTGAGCAAATGTTGAGTGTGATGTGAAAATGAAGTCACTTAGATAGATGCTAACGGAGGAAGTTGATGATGAGTTTCAGGTCTTTTTTTTTTGTTCTTTTTCTGTATTCAATACAACGATGAAAAGTTGAGAACAAGCTCGCACCAGTGGTGAGCCTTGCTTAGTACCTAACAAGTCGAACATCGGACGGAAAAAGTAGAACTAGTCTGTTGATGGCACATCCCGTATGTTATGTATAGAGGCAAACTTTCACCGGGCAGTACAGCGGAAATTGGAACTGACTTGCGAGCGGCAGTTGGAAAAACTTTAAACTTTTTATCAATTGTGCAAAGTTTTTCGTTGATGAAAAAATGTTTTCAATCAAGGCCAGAGGATGAATTTGAACTCATCAGACCTCGTTAGAATGTGTTGAATGTTGTTCTGGTTTTTCGTGGATTAGTGGCTTCCTCCGTTTTTGGTCAGAGGAATTATTGGAGGTGAGACTCCGTATATAAAATATCCTAAGTATTTCCATCGGTCCCTAGGAGTATTCCCTAGGAGTAAGGGAAAAGCTCACTGAAGCTGAGATTCTGTCATTCTCCTTCTCCAACAGGCATAAAACCATCTCATTTTTTGTATCAACAAGTTACATACATCCTAATGATACATAACAATCATCATGATCATATACCTGCATTGCTGCATTGCACTTGTACTTTTTGTGCATTTTCCTACACTTTTCGCATTTGTTCATGTGTATGTTTCTTAACAGTTTATACTACTATTGTACTCTCTGCTCTTGTTCCTGTACATTCTGAATGTGTATCTGTACTTTCTGTATCTGTTCCGACATATTCCAAAGCTTTATTGGACTTGTTTCGAAACTTCAAGAAACGTGAAGAAAAGTAAAAACGGTTATGTGTCCTAACCACAAACATAGGATAACCTCTAAATGAAGTGTTTCTGTAACTTTTGCCCCTCTTTCTGTATTATATGCACTTGTTCCTGTGCTTTTCGCAACAGTTCTTGTACTGTACGCGTTTTTGATGTGGAACACATCTTTATTTTCTATATAGGGGTGCAAATCAGAAACTCAAGAAAAACTACACGTAGAAATGTGGTCAGGTTTTAAACACTTACAGCTCAATCTATTTTGTATCAATTATGATTATTATTTCATCATTTGATAGGAAATATTTCTACGTTTCGATTTGAATGTATCAAGCCACGTGTTTTCAATTATACATGATTGAAATTTTGATAAGTAGTGAGCAGTGTCTTATTTGGCTGCTAAAAATCTTTGGCATACCGGATTTCCCTGCCATAGACGACGGTTTTGAAGGAGTAAGCGATGTATCAAAGAGAGAGCATCGCTCTGATTGGTCAATCGATGCAAAAGCGAAGCTGCTGGAAGCACGCGAATCTATAAATAGAAGCGAAATTGAAGCTAACGTTTCAGTCCTTCTCGTAGCAAGCTAGAGGTACGTTGCTGCTAGACAGCAAGAGAGAAACGCCATAAAACGATTTGAAGCTTTAAAAGCTCGCTGTGCGTATTACATTTCTCTCCATGCTCTATCGTAAATGTGTAAAAAGACTCACGATGTGGCCAGGTAGCCAAGAAAGTTTTGATATTTTCGGTTACAAGTTTGATTACATCACATAAAATCCAATAACGCTACCGCTTGTTTGGCAGCCTTGCTGAGCCGATTTTATTCCTCTCTCATGTTTCGTTACGTTACCAGGGAACTAAAATGGCGCCACCATAGAAATCGACTTACCTTTACAAAAATAACTTTCCCTTCACTTTTATCGCGACAACATATATGTTTTTATGCACTAATCGCATCTAAATGAAATTATCTAGACATTATCAGGATAGATTTTTGATCCATGCTTTTGAAGGCGAGATATTCAGTGAACAATTTGAAAGACGGCGTTTTCAGCTATGCAATTCTTCCTTCAGAAAAAAGACTTTCCCGACTGCTAAAGTCAATGAATCATTCTGAAATTTTCACACAATAATCTAAACTAATTTTCTAAGAGATTGTCAATTGGGTTTTTTGATATTCGTCACCGTTTCTGAGAAAATCAGATTTGAAGCGTGCAAATAGCCCTTTAAAACGCCCTAAAACACACTGGTCTCAGCCCTTTATTGGTATGCTCTGATCTTGTGTCATGCAAGCTCGGAATTCCATGTTATGTCGTTTACCCATGAGAAATTGACAACTACCCCTGGATAAATTTTGAGTGCTTAAGATTAATTTCTAATTTATATTAGATGAACTCGATTGATAATGAGAAATAGTTTATCGCTTCAACCGAAATCGCAGAATGGTAGAGAAACTTAACGCTAAAAAAACTGCTTGCATAAAAAACTTGAACACAAGCTTGACGAAGAGAAGCTTAATTATCGAAATCGCAGGTATGTACAAAGCTATAATTGCATACATTTGGGATAATGGTGTAATTTCGTCGGTTATAAAACAAATGCAAATCAAGACAAATGATGTTCGGTGTTGGTTCGGATTAATTGAACTTTTTGATTTTAGATCAAATTTTAGTTGCCTTGTTCCACATCAATGGCTCGAACAACCCCATGGGGCTGATCCTTGTAGTTTTTCCTGTACTTTTTGCACTTTTTCTCGTACTTTCTGTACCTGTTCCTATACTTTCTGATCTTATTTCTGTACTTTCTGTACCTGTACTTATAGTTTCTGTTCTTGTTGCTGCACTTTATGTACTTGTTCCTGTACTTTCTGTATTTGTTCCTGTACTATTTATACCTGTTCTGCTAATCTCTGTTCTTGTTCCTGAACATTCTGAATGTGTTCCTGTACTTTATATACCTGTTCATATACTTTCAGCACTTGTATCACTAATTTATGTCACATGTTCCTGTACTTTCTGTACTTTTTCCTGTATTCTCTGTAACTTTCATATGCTTGTACTTTCAGTACTTGATCCTGTACTTTCTACACTTTGTACGGAGCTATTTGTATTTGTTCTTGTAAATTCTGTACTTGTTCCTGTATTATCGGCTATTGTTTTTGCACTTTTTGCGTTCCTGTATCTTCTGCACTTGTTTACGTACTTTCTGTACCTGTTTCTATTCTTTCTGAGCTTGGCCTATTTCTTCATCTTTCGTTCTTGTTCCCATACTTTTTCTTAATTTTTTAGTATTTTTTTGCACCTGTTCCTGTACTTTTGGTTATCGTTCTTGTTCTTTCTATACATGAACAAGAACCTTTTGCACTGTTTTTGTACTTTCTGAGCATGTTCGTTCACTTTTTGCATTTGTTCAAGTACTTTCTACAGTGGTTTTTGTACTTTCTGCACCTGTTCTTTTAATAACATGTGTTTGTCTCGGTATTTTTTGTGCTTGTTCCGAAACTTTACTAAACGTAGAGAAAAGTAAAAACGGTTATGTGTCTTAAGCACAAACATAGGATAACTTCCAAATGACTTGTTTCAGTATTTTTTGCTTCTGTTTCTGCAAAATATGCACTTGTTCCAGTGCTTGTACTGTACGTGCTTATACCTGTACCTTTTGCACTTGTTCTCATACTTTCTGTGCCTGTTCCTATACTTTCTGTTCTTGTTTTTGTACTTTCTTACCTGTTCTTGTGCGATATGCACTTATTCTTGTTCATTCTGTACATGATCCTGAACTGTTTATACCTGCTATGCTACTTTCTGTTCTTATTCCTGTACACTTTGAAAGTGTTCCTGTATTTTCTGTACTTGTTCCAGTAATTTATGCCACCTGTTATTGTACTAAAGGGTGATTTTTTAAGAGCTTGAGAACTTTTTTAAACAATAAAACGCATAAAATTTGCAAAATCTCATCGGTTCTTTATTTTAAACGTTAGATTGGTACATGACATTTACTTTTTGAAGATAATTTCATTTAAATGTTGACCGCGGCTGCGTCTTAGGTGGTCCATTCGGAAAATCCGCTTTTTTATCGACAAATTTTGTTCAGCGATGAGGCTCATTTCTGGTTGAATGGCTACGTAAATAAGCAAAATTGCCGCATTTGGAGTTAAGAGCAACCAGAAGCCGTTCAAGAACTGCCCATGCATCCCGAAAAATGCACTGTTTGGTGTGGTTTGTACGCTGGTGGAATCATTGGACCGTATTTTTTCAAAGATGCTGTTGGACGCAACGTTACAGTGAATGGCGATCGCTATCGTTCGATGCTAACAAACTTTTTGTTGCCAAAAATGGAAGAACTGAACTTGGTAGACATGTGGTTTCAACAAGATGGCGCTACATGCCACACAGCTCGCGATTCTATGGCCATTTTGAGGGAAAACTTCGGAGAACAATTCATCTCAAGAAATGGACCGGTAAGTTGGCCACCAAGATCATGCGATTTGACGCCTTTAGACTATTTTTTGTGGGGCTACGTCAAGTCTAAAGTCTACAGAAATAAGCCAGTAACTATTCCAGCTTTGGAAGACAACATTTCCGAAGAAATTCGGGCTATTCCGGCCGAAATGCTCGAAAAAGTTGTCCAAAATTGGACTTTCCGAATGGACCACCTAAGACGCAGCCGCGGTCAACATTTAAATGAAATTATCTTCAAAAAGTAAATGTCATGTACCAATCTAACGTTTAAAATAAAGAACCGATGAGATTTTGCAAATTTTATGCGTTTTATTGTTTAAAAAAGTTCTCAAGCTCTTAAAAAATCACCCTTTATATGAACTTATCCCTGTACTCTCAGTAATTGTTCCTGTATTCTCTGTCACTTTCATGTCCTTGTACTTTCTACACCTATTACAGAATTATTTGTATTTGTTCGTGTACTTTCTGTTCTTGTTCCGGTACTATCGGCTATTGTTCTTGTACTTTCTGCGCATGTTTTTGTACCTTCTGCACGTACTTTCTTCATCTGTTTCTAGTCTTTCTGTGCCTGGTCTTGTACTTTCCATACCTATTCCTTCATCTTTCTTTTTTGTTACAATATGTTTTCTTCTTCTTTGTTCAAGTGCTTTCTTCAGTGGTTTCTGTAGTTTCTGCACCTGTTCTTGTAATTATATGCGTTTGTCACGGTATTTTTTGTGCTTGATCCTGTACTTTCTGTGTATGTTCCTCAACTGTTTATACTAGTATTGTACTCTCTGTTCTTATTCCTGTACATTCTGATTGTGTTTTTTAGTACTTTCTGCACCTGTTCCTATACTTTCTGGGCTTGTTCCGAAATGTTATGAAACGTAAAGAAAAGTAAAAACCGTTATGTGTCCCAAGATCAAACATAGGATAACCCCCAAATGACTTGTTTCTGTGATATTTGCCTCTGTTTCTATACTATAAGTACTTGTTGTTGTACTTTTTGTACTTGTTCCTGTATTCTTGGTACCTGTTCTTGTACTTTATATGCTCGATCCTGCATTTTCTGTACATGTTTCGGAACTGTTTGTATTTGTTTTTTCTCATTCTGTACTATTGCTAATTTTCTTGTTATTACTGCGCATGTTTCTGTACCTTCTGCAATTCTGCAATTCTGCAATCGTACTTTAGATAACTGGTCTTATTCCTTCTGTACTTGTTCTTGTACTTTTTGCATCTGTTTCTGTACTTCTTGTACATGTTCCTGTAACTTTGGACTTGCCCTCGTACTTTCTGAAGCTGTTCTTATACTTTCTGTGGTTGTTCCAATGCTTTCCATACCTGTTCCTATACCGTCCTTTAATTTTCCTGCACTTTTTTAGTTCTTTATCTACTGTTTGCATCTATTCTTGTATTTTCTGCCTTTGTTCTTATACTTCCTGTACAAGTTTCTATAACTTCTGTACTTGTTCTCGTACTTTCTGTATCTGCTGTTATACTTTCCGTGGTTATTTCAGTACATTTCATATCTATTCCTGTACCTTCCATTCATTTTCCTGCACCTTTTCACTTCTTTCTCTATTGTTCCAATCTCTTCTTGTATTTTCTGCCCTTGTTCTTGTACTTTCTGTACAAGTTCCTATAACTGCTGCCCTTGTTCTCGTACTTTCTGTATCTGCTGTTATACTTCCTGTGGTTATTTCAGTACATTTCATATCTATTCCTGTACCTTCCATTCATTTTCCTGCACCTTTATACTTCTTTTTCTACCAATTGCACCTGTTCTTGTACTTTCTGCCCTATGTTCTTGTACTTCATGTACATGTTCGTGTACCTTTTTTTGTTATCGTACTTTCTGTACCTTTTTACTGCACTTGTTGAGGTGCCTATTTCTACATTTTTTGTATCTGTTCCTTTTAACTTTATATTCCTTTCGGTATTTCCTGTGTCTGCTTTTGTATTTTCTGTACTTGTTCCTGTATCCTGTCATAAAATGATAACTGGTAGAGTAAAGTTAGAAAGTATTACCAACAGAAAATCATTAAAAACTAACCAACCAAAAAAAAAATCAAATCTTCGCGTAAAGGTCACCAAAATAAACGCATTTCGGAATGAACTGTAAAACTATTTCGTAAAGTTATACACATATTAAAACCTTTACATAAACGTCACTTCTCAAAAAAATGTCCTTTGTAGATCGGTTCACGCATACCAGGGAATACTTGTTACACATACTTTGGCCAACAATTTTTTTGTAAATTCATATTGACCTATAAGAACTGCAAGTTTATCATGTTTTCATAGCATGCCGTCAATATTGTGTGTGATGTTACACCGAAGATCTTCTTGCTGTGTTTCAAGTAGACAATGGATTCAGCTCACAATAAAGGACGCTGCAGATGGTTTCTTTTACCGATAATTCTGGTTCTAGCTGGTACAATGTTAGAACATATGTCACTGAGTCAACCTCGTTAGCTTTTAAACATTAACCAAACTGTTAAATGATAGAACTGAAGTCGAAAACGTTTTTTAAGGTCTGAGGATAGAGGGTCGCGTGTTGAGTTTTAAATCGACCACGTGGCTCGCTCAATTCCCTTTGCGCATCGTATTTCACGTGTACTCTCTCGTATATGACCAAACTGTACCGGGTTGCCAGCACACATTTTATTATTTTGATGAGAAGTTTTATCACATTAATCTATCGTATGGGTTGGACATTACATGGATTCCAATGAATAATGAAAAAATATTCAACTTTCTCAAAGATTGAAGGTCTGTATGTTTGGCAGCCTTGTCGAGTCAATTTTATTTCTTTTTCCTTTTTCAGGGTGCTATCAGAAAACCAAAGCGAAAAAAATGGCGGATGAATTGAAACTGACTTTGTTTCACAGAAAAATACAAGACTTTATTTTTATCGCACGAAACGACCGAAATTAGCTTTGCGCCTAATTCGTATTACTGTTTTTGAATTAGTTGATTTTAACATCAAAACTGCCAAAATAACTAATAAATTGGTTAATATTCAGAATTTAATTTGCTGAAAAGTTTTTGTTTTTAGCGAATATATTTAGATGACGAAAATCCTGGACACAAACCAGCAACATTTCAATCCCACACGAAATTCTCGTTGTCAACTAATTTTGTTGTTAAAATCAAATAGTTTGACGCTGTTTGGCTATCATCATCACTGACAAAGAAAACAAGAATGCAATTGGTTTTATTAACAAGCAGGCCCGTACCCAGAATTTCATTTCGGGAGAGGCCCAAAAATTAAAACATAATGTTACTGAAAATTACTTATGTACCTAATTCTCAGTGTGCCTTTTACGGCTGTTTTTAATATACACTTTATACTTTTCCACTGGAACTGATATTGTATTACATTTCATTACGTTTACTGTGTTATTTCTGTAACACATGTCTGAGACATTCTAAATAATTATATGTTTTTTATTCCGGGACCCCCTCTGGGCACGTGACTGTTAACAAGTTTATTAGTCAAAAACTCATGAGAAGTGTCAAAGCAACACAATTCGTTGAAAAACAAAACAGGATAGTCTTGTTGAAATTGTTTTGATATATTTTATATTTTGAAATTTCTAACTGACCGATATGTAAAACTGCTGTAAAGTTGCTTGGTTTAAGTTCATTTGTGGAGTGCTTTCAGCTATCAGTGAATTATTAAAAGATTAACTAACAATCATTTCTGTGACCAGTGCAGAAAGTACATGTTTATTGCATATTCTATGCTTGCTTTGCCATTCCGACTTCTATCTCTGAACTTTTTGTATGAGACGACATCTGAATGCTTTGGTTTCCGCTTAGTACATGTAAATAAACGAAAATATACTCGTTTAGTCGCTCAATAATCAGAAAAGAAAGTAAACAAATCGAAACTGACACTTCCCTGTACGGTCATTTGGAAAATTTACCGTGATGTTACAAGCAGCATCTACAACAATAGAGTAGGACACATGAATCAAAGAGCTACTATCCGAAATGGTAAGACATTTTCATTGGCCATTCATTACATTCCGTGCCTAACCAAAGCAGATCGTTTGCAATTACGCTTCGTGATTGTAAGTGAGAGTTTACAATGAACAAACAAAATGTTGCTTTGGAGAATCAAATCATTTTTACAGTGCATAAGAATTAATTAGATAAAATGAGTTATAATTAGGACCGTACCCATATGCATTGTTTCTTTTGTTAAGAGGCCTTTTACAAACTTAGGAAAGCAGCTATTAGTTCATAGTGCAAAATCAATTATTCACATTATAAACAGAAATAAATTTATTAAACTCAAGAAAGTTTATTGATCAAATCAACTGACAATTCCAATTAAAATAAATCAATTAATTTCACTCGTTTTGGCTGTAGCTAAAATTAACAGTTCGTAACAGGAAACAGTATATATTTTACTTAACTCAAGAAGGTTTATTGTTATTATTAACTGTCAATTTTCATTGAAATTAACCACAATATCACTTATTTCAACAACATTTTTTACTGAAATCAACAATAATTATTTGTTAAAATCAACCATAGTTTTGCTGATTTTGCTAAAAATATTAGTTGAATGAAAGTGGAGCGTGTCTTTGCTAAGAAATGACAGCATGTAAATGTTGCAAAATCAACTGAAAATTAGCAAATTCAACCAACTTTTTAGCATTATTAAGGGATTAAAAAATAACAAATCTGAATTAGCAAATATAAGAATTTTTTAGTTGTCCTAAAAAATAACTAACTAAAATCAGCAAATCAACTAATTTTTTCGCCAAAAAGCTGATTTCAATCTTTGCGTGCGCGATAACATATATGTTTTTATGTACTAATCGCATCTAAACTAAATTATCTAGACTTTGTCGCGGTAAATTTATGATATAAGCCTTCAAAGCTGAGATATTCGATGAACAAGTAGAGGTATGCATTTCCGAGCGTTCCAATTTTCAGCAGTTTTTCAGTCAGAAAAAGTTTCGAAGACATTGTCAGGTGGGGTTTTCTATATTCTGCACCGTTTCCAAGAAAATTTAATTTGAAACGGGAAAATAGCAAAAAAACTACCACTTTACGGTACTGTCCTCAGCCCTTAAGGGTAAAAAACCGATTTCTATTTTTACTACTGTTGTTGTTTAGGTTTTGGACATTCATATTTCTAAACTGAAATTGCATCATGTTTGCTAATCCAACATTGAGTCATTAGAAATGAAATTTTCTGCTATTAGACAAATTAGGGGTTTACGAACTGGTTTGAAAAATTTGGTCAATGTTGATATAAATATCAAATTATGTGAAGCTTTCCATTAAATGGGAAATCCAATCACGTAATTCGAGAGCTGAAAGTCTTTATCAACATGAAAAATTATTGTTAGGAAAAAAATAAGTTCACTTGGACAAAACTATGCGCATCGCTTATGCATAGTGGATCTCCTAACAGATCGGCTGAAAAGTTCGTATCGTTTCTATGAGAGGGCGACGCTAGAATTAAATCCATATCATTTTCAGTTAGTACCAACCTTCAAAAGATACGTGTATAAATTTGACAGCTGTCTGATTATTAGTTTGTGAGATATTGCATTTTGAGTGAAGCTACTTTTGTTATTGTGAAAAAATGGACAAAAAGGAATTTCGTGTGTTGATGAAACACTACTTTTTGATGAAAAAAAGTGCCGCCGATACCAAAAAATGGCTTGATGAGTGTTATCCAGACTCTGCACCGGGCGAAGCAACAATTCGTAAGTGGTTTGCAAAATTTCGTACTGGTCATATGAGCACCGAAGACGATGAACGCAGTGGACGTCCAAAACAGGCTGTTACCGATGAAAACGTGAAAAAAATCCACAAAATGATTTTCAATGACCGTAAAGTGAAGTTGATCGAGATAGCTGACACCCTAAAGATATCAAAGGAAAGTGTTGGACATAATGATATGGAATATTTGGATATGAGAAAGCTTTGTGCAAAATGGGTGCCGCGTGAGCTCACAATCACAATGTCACAAGTCGATGAAAACCATGCTGAAATTGAACGAATTGGGCTTCGAATTGCTCCCTTATCCACCGTATTCTCCAGATTTGGCCCCGAGTGACTTTTTCCTGTTCTCAGACCTCAAGAAAATGCTCGCTGGTAAAAAATTTAGAAGCAATGAAGAGGTAATCGCTGGAACTGAGGCCTATTTTGAGGCAAAGGACAAATCGTACTACAAAAATTGTATCGAAAAGTTGGAAGATCGCTATAATCGCTGTATCGCCTCTGATGGCAATTATGTTGAATAATAAAAACGAATTTTGGCAAAAAAATGTGTGTTTCTATTAAACGATACGAACTTTTCAGGCGAACTGTTAGTTAGGTACATACTCTCTTAACAAAGTGCGGATAATGTTGTTTAATCTGTACGTCTCCAGTATCAGATATTACATCTACATTATTCTTTGATATTCCCCGCATATCGATAAAAATTGAGTTGCTTTCATCAAAAACAATTGCTGCCGGGCTAGAGCTGCACCCAAGATGGGCACCCTACTTGGGAGCAAGAGTCTACTCAAAGGGCAGTGCTAGCTAGTTCTAATTGCTTTAAGTGCCTTTTAAATTTATAATTTTGAATGAACATTCTCCCGATAAATTTCGATGTAATTTAAGAGATGTTGAAGAACGTTTCATTCTAAAATGTTCAAACCTTTGCCAAATAATGTCACGAACTAGTTGTTACAATCGCATTAATCGGTTAAACTCCATATGGTTGTCAAAAGGTGAAAAACAATCAGCATAAGCATAGTATAAGCATGTTGCCAAAAGTGTTCCGCCGGAAGTCACAAGTCATACTAACATGAATTGCGAGAAATTGCTCTTGCAGTGAATACAATGAATTTTGCTTTCTGAGTGAACCACTTTGCCCAGAACGTGTCAATTTCGAATGCACGAACGCTCAGCCACCCTCCGAATAATACACTTATTATTACTCATCTTCATGCATCGGTAGTTCTCTCTGAAGGTGGAATCCGATCGAGATTCCGATATCTGCCCGCACCGACTGCCATTTTGGAAGATACCTCAACCTAGCAAAAGAAAAAAACCGACCGCCGCGGTTGGCGACCGCTTATCCCATCACCCAATTATGGATTCTTCCGAACGAACGCACGAAATGAATGATGACGGAATTTGAGAAGGGATTTTTTCCCTTGTCGGCACGCTCCAAACATTTCCAGCCATTCTTCGGAGATTCTGGTGTGTGCCGGGCCGGGCCGGGCCCGTCCTACTGTTCCGCCTCCTTTAACCCTCCAGCACCCGATCATCCCGAGGTTTGGTGAGCCCGCAAAAGCAAAAGCCGAAAATTCCGATTTTCATCGCAATTTAAATCCCCCTCAAATATGAATTGTTCGCATAGTGGCATGATGAAGAAGGGTGTTCGGTACACGGTAAGTAAAACATAATTCAACTCTCAATAATCGGGTTGCCTACATTCGAGCGTGAATGAACTGTCAACTCACATTCAATAAACATGCATGCAAAATGTTGAGAGATTTTTGCGTTGTATAATATTGACGACGGAGAAAAATGCTAGTTTCCTGTTACGAAGCAAAGCCCGCTTTCAACCAACCTGGCATGAAAATATAAATAAGTCTCGTTTTTCTGTCGTTAATGACTACTCTTAGCGAAACGTGCAGGGAAAGGGGTGTTCCTATAGAAAAACGAAGCTTGCTGCTTTCTGCTGCCGGTGAATAACGGAAGGTCAATCTAATAATAAAGGAACGACATTCATTCACGTAGAAGCACTTGGAAACGGAAGATGAGTGGTTTTTGTTAAAAAAAAAGAAAAACCCCTACCCGGTCGGGGTGATGGGAAAATTTTTCTTCACCCGGCCGCTTCTTCGGCACTGATCAGGAGAAATTTTCTCCGTATGTGCTTGGGTTCGGGATGGCAAAAAAAAAAGATGTGGAAGAGTTGAGTGCAGTTTGGAAATGTATACCGAGCTCGTTCAGAGGGAGAAATATTTGCTATTAATCGGAAAATGGTGAGAACTCGTACTGAATAATTTATGAACCTGAAGATCATTAGCGCAGATTTTTTTTTCTTCGCTGGATCGTGACATGCTCGCTGGCCGAAAGGCATGAAATTTTTGTAGGGAGAGAATTTGGCTCTATTGCTTTCAGGAGGCATCTCCGGGTAGATTTTCCGAACCAGATAATTAGTATTGAATTGGAAGTCCCGATATAAATCAATGGGCGATGAAATTTCACAGACGAAAATAGTTTGTGGAATATTTCAGTCAAATTTGCACATTTGTCATAAATTTACAACCAAAAGCATGAAAAAATAAATCCATACGTGTGGACGAAAGGGTAGAAATTAATCGTAGATATCTCGAGTAATACTAAACGCAACTACATAATTCTTTGTCAATATCATCAGAAATATGATCAACAATTTACGATTGAATTGTCAATTGAGTGTATTTAAACTTTTAGAAACAATGAGGAAAACTGATTTCGCTTGGAACTGGACGTCGTAATAAAAACCTTTCACCAATAGCAGCAATAACAGATCTACGTGGTGTAAAACCTCATTAGGATAGAATTCCGGAACTGAATTCAGAACCTGCATTCAGGTCCACCTAAAATCTGAATTACATTTTAGGTTTAGAACTTAGTTTTAGAATTTAGTTCCGGAGTAGAGGTTCAGTATTTAGAACTAAAATTCTGGTACTAAATCCTGATTCGGAATTGTTTGACTAGATTTTGATACTAAATTTCGTGTCTTAAATGGAACTAAATTTTATATCTCAATTTCAAATCTAAACTTTGGAACTCGAAGTAGTAAAAGTTGGAAAATTTACACAATCAATCAACCAATACGAACGTTAATCGATATTTGGAAGTGTGGGAGAAGCATGTGAATTTTATGCGTATTCACGTCCTCCAGTTATGTCTGTGACATTACCTACCTGCCTTTTTTCACTAACATGATTACCGAAAAAAAAAGTTGAAAAAATCAACGGTAAAATAGTTTTTTCTAAGGTGCTTAAGTAAATATCAACATAACTGGTAACCCTGCTTACGAATTTGACAACGATAAAAAAAAGTAAGAAAAAAAAAACAGATCCATATTGCACAGTTCACGTGAAATCAAACTTCACAGTATGAAAGTGTGCTGAATCAAAAGTGTGATCATAACCGCAACTGTTCCACCCCATGGATGCCAGATTATTTTTTCAAAAAACTGTGATCAAGCCAAAAAACTGTCTGTGAAAAAAGTGTGCACGTTTACCGTTACATAATAGCTGAACGAAGTCATTTTGATGAGTAAAAAAAGGTCTCGCTACTTCTAACCGCTCTTTCGGATATTATTTTCGCTTAATTTTCTCTAGCAAGTTGAACACTTTCGGGGCTCGTTTCCAATCTGTGATCGATTTCAGAAATCTGTGAAAATCTGTGCAGAAAATTGAAAATCTGTGAAACACAGATTTATCTATGAACCTGGCATTACTGTCCCTGTACTGACAGAACTCTGACGTCTACAGGCTATTTGAACATATTTTTTTTTTCATAAATACGTTTATTTCATAGGCAATATACATAAGTTTTTCTTCGCCGTGGCATCCACAATACATAGTAGTTTAAACCTAACACATTTCGAATATCATATTAGTATGTTGGTACTCATTAGTTAATCTAAACACTGTTTTTATCAAGCGAGCTGCTATTTTAAATTACATTAAATAAAATATTTATTTTGTACATGATCTTATAACTATTTCAGGTTTGTTTGTATCAGTTCACCACTTATATTCAATATCCTATAGTTGGCTATTGGTTGAACTCATGGAAGAGAAAACAGTCTAACATAAAATAAAATTTAAATTGGAACTCCAATGGATTTAATGAAATGATAAAGAAGTTTCATGTATGGAAGGTCACGACAAGCAAGAATGTCTCGAACTGGGACATTGGATAGTCTACCTTGGGTACGCAAAGAATTTATTAGTTGAGATCTGACATCACGATACTCCACGCATGTCCAAACGACATGGTCAATATCGCGGTAACCTTCGCCGCAAGCACAATGATTAGTTTCGGAAAGTCCAATTCGAAGGAGATGTGCATCTAACGTGTAGTGATTGGACATGAGTCTGGACATCACACGAATGAAATCTCTACTCACATCCAGTCCCCTGAACCATGCCTTTGTCGATATTTTAGGAATAATTGAGTGCATCCACCGACCCAGATCATCTTTATCCCAAGAAGCTTGCCAGCTGGCAAGTGTTCTTTGGCGAGACGCGCTATAGAATTCGTTGAAAGCAATCGGTCTCTCATAAATCTCACCCTCAATAGCACCACGTTTGGCTAAAATATCGGCTCTTTCATTGCCTGGAATGGAGCAATGAGCCGGAACCCTAACTATTGTGATTTGATAATTATTATTCAATATGACGTTCAGGCACTGTTTTATTTTGCCCAAGAAAAAAGGTTCATTTTGGCAAGCAGCGTTTGCACTCAGACTATCTGTGAAGAGGAAATAATGGTTTGGAGATAATGTGACGATTACACTCAAACTATAATGAACTGCTGCTAACTCTGCTATATAAACAGATGCAGGTTCTTGAAGCTTAAATGAGACCGAAACATTATTGTTGAATATACCAAACCCAGTAGCCTCTTCAATTCGTGATCCGTCCGTGTAAAATATTTTCTCAGAGTCAATATGCCTGAACTTACTTGTAAATATTTTTGGGATTTCCATCGAGCGTAGGTGTTCCGGGATTCCACGCACTTCGCGCAGCATGGATGTGTCGAAAAATAAAGTTGAGTCAGGGACATTTAGGAGGCTGACACGGATAGGAATATATATTTTGAACATATTGTGCATGCAGAAAAAAATAGGAAGCAACGTCTCTCTCGCCTGATTATGTTGCTCCAGCAAAGTTCACTGTGCACCAATGGTATGTAGACTGTCATGCGATATATTAATCACTCATAATTGTACGAAAATTCACTCCCTTATAACGTTCAGTTTCAAACCCATTGATTCCTAAACATACATTATCAACTTAAAGCGCATACAGAAAGTGATATTCCATCGTTATGTGCTTCGATAGTGGAGGCAACACAATGTATACATTTATGTTGAAGCACGTGGTTCATAAACAAGACAACAAAATATGTATAAAGTAATATGATTCTATCAGTTGACGTATAGGAAATGGCAGTTCAACTGACGTCGCTCGGCGACGTCGTTGCGCTGGACTGTCCAACGAATTGCAGATTAGTGCTGCAGTGACAATAACTCATGGTTTGAGTTGCGATTACTCAAATTCATAAACAGGAAATCGACATATATAGGTAAGCATGAATTTGAATAAAATTTGCTCAAGCCATGAGCTCTCTCGCATTTATTCATACAATAGAGTAAGCGTTGAGTTTTCAAACATTTGAGTGAAAAAATACGTCTAGCAGTTCAGTGCGTTTTCATTCTCGGAATATTCTTATCGAATTTAAGAATGCAAAAATATGTCGTGTTTCATTGCCGTTTCTAGATCTGGTTTTTGAAACCATACATCATCAATCATAGATGTTTTCAATAGAAATTTTGCGGTTTCAATTACACTAAGTGAGACTTCTCACATAAGGATATCAAAATCGATCAATTTTGACTTGTCAAAAGGAAACGGTTTTAAATCACTTTTTTGGGTTTCCCATTTAAAAGGAAAAAAAATGGCTTTGTATACAAACATTTACGAATAAGAATGTCGTTATTTTGAGTGCAAGGAACTCACGTTTTGAATTTGAACTCTCTCAAATTTTGAAAAACATATTTTTTCCTTATTTTGAGTAAAAAGTATTCAAATTTCGACAGCTTCGTCCCTTAACTCAAGTTTAGATTACACGCAGAGAAAAAAAATGTAAAAATAACCAAATTTGGGTTTCACCCAACGAACATATTTGTTGAAATAATGACAAAAGAAAATTTGGTTTGATATGGCATATATTGCTACTTGAAACTACAAAACATGATCGTTTATATTTCTCTGTGGATTAGTTTGTTTGATTTAAACAAAAAATAACAAATATTTTACTTGTGCGTTCCTGTCAATCTCTTGACAAACAATTTCACAGTAAATTCAACTTAAAAAAAATAGTTTTAAATAAAACGAACTCTAGTTAAAGTCAATAATTGTAACGCTTTAAATTCACAAAACCTTTTAGTTGAAATAAGTTTCCTTGAAATTAGTTATTTCAACTAACGCTTTTGATTGTTGAAACCATACATTTTTGATTGATTTAAGGAATAAAATGATTTCTTTCAAACTAATTTAACAAAGTAAATTTGGATACTACTTTTATTTGTTTTAAATTTCCTAATAAATTTTTTTTTTATTTTGCCTCTAGCCGTTTTGTCGCTAGACGATCGGATCATTTACATACCAATATCAAGCCCTGGTTTTTTTTAATTTTGATAACATCCAACGATTCGGTGCTCCATCAGTCAAAATAGAGATCCTGCATAAATTATTTTTTGCAAAGAAAATGTGTTATGTAATGTTATGCAATTTTCAAAATATTCCCAATTATCGATACATATGCTTGAATTATTGAAAATTCCTTAGGAAATTAATGAAGCAGGTAAACGTTTCTTATAAAACTTTTAAAAAGCTTTTTTCGCGGCAGACAAAAAAATGCCCTGGATTATTCTCGTTATTCGTTCGGTTAAACCAAAGTTTAGATTCAAATCAAGCAGTGAACTTTTTTTATATTTAAGGGAGAAATTGGTTCAAAACAATCATATTCTAGCCTGAAATGAACATAGATCATATTAAAAATTCTACTGACTGTTTTGTTATTTCAAACATACTCCATTTCTCTGCGTGTACGTGAACTTTTTATGAATTTGAGTGGTGTGTCACACAATAACTCAATTGTTTGTTTAAAAGACACTATAGTCCACGATGGTAAAAGGATCGGTGACGAGATTTTTATATGTGTGAGAGCGGTTGTCATTTCTTTTGGAAAAACAAGAAGATATGGGAAGGAAAAGTGTAGAAATTAAGCGTTTCAGGATCATCCGCCGAATCACGTCCAGTTTCTGTAACCGAAATAAAAGTTGTATTTCATGTTTACCAACACTGAACATCATTTTTTTCTATTTTTTTAGGAGAAATCACTCATTATCGAGCTCGTCTATAAGCTACCCAAAATTAGGTCGTTATCGAGACTTGATCGTAAAAAATGGGTAGCGTGCTTTATAATGGCATAACATTATTCACAATCGTTATTTTATTAATGGAATGGCAAAATAATGCTTCAATTTGGTACAATAGCTTTTTAAATTTGGTGCAATAACTTTTTTTAAATATATTGTTATACAATAACAATAACATCTATGTTAGAGAAGTTTTAAGATTTTTAGTGAAAATGCAAGAAAAACTCGTATTTTTATGCTATTCATCAAAATGTTGGATTTTAAAATGTACAAACTTAGTAAAAGAGTTATACATCTTTTTATGTCATTATGTCATCGATTCGGTATGCATTAACAAAATAAATATATTTTTCGAAACCGTCAATCGTGTTCCCTGAACGAGAATTCAAATACATTTTATGTTTAGTCACTGTATTCTACAATTCAATGTTGCTGTGCTATTGTTTTGATATTGGAAATACCACAATTAGATAGTACTACATACAATTAGATGCTCATGCGAATGACAATTTTAAGTATTCTGTTTAGCTGTTTTAGTTCTTAATTCAACCTCACAAATATAATTTTAAGCTTTTTTCAGCAAATGATTTATGAATTTATCACATAATCTGGAAAAAAGGAGTATATCGAAAATAAGCTATCCACATACATTTGGTTTGTACGCATGTATTTGTGATGGTTTTCTATGCTCAGATCACAGCATGCTGTGCGTTTGGCTGTCAGCTTTCGTTTGTTTACTTGTTTGTGCAGTTGAAATTCTGCGTTCTCAAAATATCGCGTATTGAAAAGGAAGTGTAAATTAAGGTTCTGGACACATGGCTCAGAAGGGTATTACAATGCGAAAATTGGCGAAGCGGTTTGAAATTCATCATGTCAGTGTTAAAACCATAATTTTTAATAAGTTTAGGAAACACTATTCTTTGGACGAGCTTACAGGGATTGGCAGAAAACCCGGTTCTTCCAACCCGAAACTGGACCAGAAAGTGGTACCTCTAATCATGAAGAACAAATCAATGTCAATACGTGATTTGGCCAAAAAAGCAGGAACGAGTGTCGCAATGATCCAGCGAAATTGTATTCGCGTCTTTCGCAGTGTCCGGATGCATGTGTTTTGATGGACGGTAAGACTTATGCAAAGGAGGACTCAAAAACCCTTCCAGGTCCACAATACTTTACTGTCGTCGTTGGGGAGGATGTGAGTGATGCGGACAGGTCGATTCAAGTGGGGATATTCGGTCGAAAGGTACCAGTATGGCAAGCAATATGTTCCTGTGGTTTGAAGTTAACCATTTCTTACACTATCTGAACTATAAATGCAGAAATCTATCGATCTGAGTGTCTCCAGAAGAGATTGCTGCCTTTATATAAGAAGTATAGTAAACCTCCACTGTTTTGGCCGGATTTAGCGTCGGCTCACTGTGCCAAAACCATTCTCAATTGGCTTGCGGAAAAGGGAATAAATTTCGTTAAGATATATATCAATCCACCAAATTGCCCTCAGCTTCGACCCATCGAACGTTACTGGGCAATCGTGAAGAGGGTCTTCAAGAAGACTGGTAATGAAGCTGGGAACATGAAGGAGTTGAAACAAAACTGGGCTCGAACGTCCAAAATATGCGATGCAACACTTGTCCGGAACTTGATGAAGAGCGTTCGAGCAAAAGTTGGAAATTTCGTGAAGGAATAACTTAAATATTATCCGGTTTTCATTATGCTCAAGTTTACTCTTGTACAATAAAGGGTCAATTTTAAGTTTGAATAAAATATCGTTTTTTATCATAATTTGAAAGAAAAATTTGTGGATAGCTTATTTTCGATACACTCCACCCACACATTTACCCACCACGACTGTTAAATTTCACTAGCTAGTATGAGACTAATCGACGTTTTAAATTATCGTCATGAAGCCACCTTTCATCGCCAGTAACAATTTGATGTAAAAAACTTTTTCCATTTGTGAATAGACAGCGCTCGACGTCACATGGATTCTGTTCATGCGGTACCCAATTACCAACCCTTCGGATCATTCCCATTACTTTTAAACGTTAAAAAATGGCTGGCTGAGTACTCCGAGTGATTTTACAAGTTCTTTCTTCTTCCTCCAATCTTTCTAAGATTAATGAAATGCTGAATTAGATCGGCTACCGGCAGTTAAAAGTAATATTCTGATATCTCTTTAAAGTGCGTTTTTTTTTCTTGTAGAAGTTTTACATGATATTATGCTATCAGATGTCTTTTGTCAACATTTTGTGACATTTTATTTATTAGTGTGTTGGTTGTTATGTTATTTTCTGAAAATAAGAAACAAAAATAAAAAGTTTCTGTGTTAATAAAACACTAATTATGAAAATAAAAAACTAAGCAAGCCTTGTTAAGTGTTTTCCGGGTTTTGCTTCAAGCAATCAATTATTACTGACTGGTATGCAGGATGTTGTTTCGGAAATCACCTCAAATGTTAATTCCATCTTTATGAAAAATCAGAGAATTAAATTACAGAAGATAACGAAATCGGTCATCGCGATGACAGCATTTCATGAATTAAAATTCGGATTACTAGCGTATCCACCACATTCTCCAGAATTAGACTCCAGCAACTGTTTTCTGTTGGCAGATTAAAAAAAATAAGCTTACTGGAAAGAGATTTGCATCGAATGATGTGGGAACGCCGTTGGAATAAGGAAGAATAAAATCGATTGACATTGATGAATATAATCGAAATGTAGAAAAAACAGTGACCAGTGATCCGATGGTTTCACCTACCGTTGCTCAATATCCGATGATTTACAAGTTTCGAGCAGCAAGTGAAACTCAAAACATGACTGAAACAAATAAAAAAAAACCTAACCCAACAAATCTGTTTTCCCATTTGTGTTACACTCATCCAGTAAACTCATCCGTTGAGTCTGACAAATAGAAACAAATTTTTCAATAGACTGAATAGCAATTAGGAACTATTTCATGCACATTTTCGAATAACCTAATTAGGCATTTTCCAACTCGGGCCCGTTCGTCGGTTCCCGAAGGGGGGTGCTTCGCTGCAGTTCCTGCCTCGTGAGCCACCATTGTACCGTACGTAAAAGGACGGCTTTGAGAGGCACTTCTTGATGATGTCATCTCCGTTCCACTTACTACTCAGTACCAGTCAAAAATGTGTCTTTTCACGTTGGCTCCGGATTTCATACACCCGCACCACCCGCCACCTTCATCAGGCCGATCCTCGTGAACGGAAAAGAACGGACTGGGAGAAAAAAGAGACTAAATATTTCTTACGGGTTCGACTGACTGGGGACATCATCGTTTTTTATTTTCTTCCCGATATTGACGGAGTAGTGCTTGGTTTGGGGCGCGCAGGAAAGGCGGAGGGTAGAATCTAGAAGTAGATGGGTAAATATTTGCCGGAAGGATTTTGTTGTCGTTTCGGTGAAGCTTTTTGTCCATGTTCTGAATTTTTCGCCTCCCAGTTTGTCCGCCTGACTGCGGGTACTCTTGTGTGTGTGTGCGCTCAAAGTTGCGATACCATTTTTGATGCGACGACCGTAGAGTTGAGATGGGTGAATGGGCAAACGTTGCTCGGAAAGCGCGAAAGGGAGGCGAAAAATGAATAAATGCTGTTTTTTCTCTACGATTCCCCGGATGCGCATAGTCCTAGCAAAGTCGTGTATCGTGCAGACTTTAGTGTAAATATTTTCGTAAAGCACAGCTCGAGTTGAGCTCGGTGTGCTTCGCTTTTTGTCGGCCCCGTGCTGTGGGCTTTGCATTCTACGAATGCATTTAGCGCTTAGGTATGTTGGATTGTGGGGCTTCGGCAGTTGTTGGGCTACGCTCTGATTCACGCTGGAGAGCACCTTTACAAATTGTTGAAGTTCACAGGGTTGCGCAAATAGGACGACGATGTTTGAACAAGTCGGACATTTTTATTTACACTCTTCGGTGCATTTGGCTTTGCATTTTAGATAAGTTTGGTTGTTCGCTAATGGAAAACTATCTCTCTCGTTCTGTCTTTCTGCGTGGCATGATTATACTTTGCACAAATATGACCGTACACTTTTCAGGATTCTACCGGTTTATAAATTATAAAGCCAGAGATAAATTTACTGCAGCACATTGATTTAATGTTGGAAGTTGAATTCATCATTAAGTGAATTATTCAAAGCAGCAGGGTTGTAGCATGTGATGTTATGGAACGATTCTATGGTTGGTAAGCAAAAAGCACTTACGTCAAATCCACGTAAGTTCCTACAACTTCTTCAATTTTTAAAACTTCTGTGAAAGTATCGATTTTTTTAGATTTGTGGTTAATATAAAACATAAATTCTTGAAATTTTAGCTGAAAGTAAATTTAGTCGGCTGGTACACAAACATTCTTGAATGCGTGCTTAACACTCCCAATATCAAGTCTAAAAAAGTAACGCGAAGCACCAAGCCTCAAAAAAAGTTGGAACGGTAGCTTTGAGCTGTCATAGCTCAGCTGTTTTTCAACGGATCTCAATAAATTCTACACCCTCGAATTTTGTACAGTTCGTAGATTATTTTAAGTATGTCATAATTGACAATCGATTAGGAAAAAAATTACCCGTTTTTTTCACGCACAAAATATGCCCTATCTGCATTTATGCGGCACCAGCATTGTGAATAGAATTTTGAGAACTTCAACTTTCTCGCGTCATAACTTTATTGTTAGTCAACCGATCTTCGAAATTTGTTCACCATTGGAATGGTACTAGTTTCAGAAATAGAATGCACTAAAACATACGTAAAATAGAGTTGTCTACCTAAAGTTATAGAGAAAACTGTAAACAGAAGACCACAAAAACGATGGGATTTTTTACAATGGTCGTAAATATCTCTGAATTCAAAGCGATGACCTATATGTTTTTATACATCATTCGATTGCTAGACAACCCAGCTACAATTTATGCTAAGCTGACGTTTTTGCACCATCAAAAACAACCTGAAAATATACAGCGCAAATGTAAATATTGACAAATATTACAAAAAAAATTATTTTTAACATATAAATCAAAAATGAAAGCGATGACTTGTACATTTTTTGCTCTAAATTCTCTCTCTACAATAAAGATTGTTTTGGTGAATAAAATTATATATTCTCTCAAAACAACTAAAAAATTGGTAGAAATACATTCAATTTTTATCAGCGGAAATATATTGCCTAAAAATTTCAAGCCAGAACAGTTACGTTATTGAATATTATAATTTATAATTTTTTATATTTTGAAATCAATTTATTTACAATTTACTCAAAAATGGAGGCTTCGATTTTTTTCGATTTTTGTGCTGTACTGAAGAATGAACACATAGATCCAAATAATTTTTATATACATATAAAACAAACTCAATTGATATCTACTACAATTTTGAATTTATCCAACATTTCCGTAGAATCTAAAAAATCGATGCAGGATCGGAAATTTTAAAATTTCTGTTATGCCTTCAACGTTTCAGTATACACTCTAACCTCAATTTACACGCAAAGTCGTGGGTACGTAAATTAAATTTCACGTAAATTGAGATTTTATTGTATCAAAATATGTTTTTATACTTCTATCGTTTGCAATCAATAGAATCTATAATTCTTAGAGACTCATAATTTGAATTTCACCAATAGATTTTTAGTTTTTAGATAAAACGGAAATTCTTAATTTTTGCGATGGCTTTGTACAATAAGAAAGTAGAACTTGAACTGAGTATTTTACATACTAACCCGTCGCAAAAGAAATCAACTACTATTTAGGAAAAAATATTGTTTGTTTTTGTTTCAAAAAGATCTGAAGAAATTAGGTGAAATTTCATATAAGTTTCCTATGATGCCTGAGAGTTTTCGTCAACGAAAAAAAATCTAAATTGATTGGTTCATGTTTTAGGAACAAATGTAACAGTTTTGGTGGTATACTATTCTGCTGTTTATTTCGCATAATCAGAAAGCAGTAAGATTCCCATGGTTTCGAGTCATTGGTTCTAGCCGTTGTTGTAAACATTGCTTGATTTATATTTCGCTCTTCATCAAAGCAGTTGTGATGAAGGAATGCACAAATAGCTTGCTAGACAATGGGCCGTATGAATAAAATGTAGGAAAGTCTGTTGTTTGTAGTATCTTCTAAAAAACTAAGTCCACAGAGTATAACGCGGTTTGGTATGAATAAAAAACAAGTTCGAACATGTAGAAAACCAGGAATAAGAAAAGCCGACATCAATTTGTTTGGCCGTCTACTGACAATGACTATCGATTGGACTAGTTTTGAGGTAAGTTTAGAAATTAGTTAACGTGTTTTACTTAGCGCTTTTAGTAACGGTATAAATATTTTAATAATCTTCACCCTGTAATTCCGCAACCGGTTGTCCGGAATTAGTGTCGGCTGAAATTCAGGAATTCAATTTGGGACCACGAAACTTTTCATTTGAACTTATATTCATTTGTGAAAATTTGTCAATCCATAGCTGAGGAAAGTGAGTGAGATCCATTTTGGAATAAATGAACACTTTTTCCGGTGCTTTCGGAATCGGAAACCGGGAATCAGGATAGCCAGAACCGGTTTATTTTATTTGTCCACTGATAATTACTACCGATTGGAATAGTCACGCGGTTTGTCTAGAATTTTATTTATGTTTTGTCGTGAATACGACTTACTTTACTATGGGGTGCCTTTTCAAAATTTACCCTCTGAGAGAGTGATAAGTTTTTGATCGTGAATATCTATTGTTGTATCTAATGAATCAACATAATTCTTGCGATATGCCATAGGAAATATGATCACAATTTTATGATAAAATTTTCAGTTTTGTGACATAGTCTCAAATAATTCAAAATTAATCTTTTCTGAAATGTTTGGTATAAACGAGTATCAAAGAGGATAATTCATAAGGCGCGTTTGCCTTTCTCGTATTTTTAAAGCTCATAGCTCAGTGATCTGTGAAAGGATTTATATAATCTAACTACCAATAGAATCGAAATTTTTCAATTTAAACGTGTATAGCAAAAGCATTGAAGTATTTCAATAGTACACTATTGAAAAACCTGTCTCATTTGCTCCATGTCAACACCAGCCAATCAGAACGCGTTCTAAGGAAGAGAACAAAATATCTGCTGCTGTACAACAAATCGTCCGGGAAAAATGTTCCGAAAAGTGGTGAATATCGCAGTGAGTTCCTCAATTTGGTCCTTGTGAATGCTAGAAACGAATCCCTACAATATATTGATAGTTTCTTTCAATAAATTATGCAAATCCGAAATTAAATAATCGACATTAAAATTTTGTATGCGCCTATTTTTATAGCCGTTAGGACCGCCCATTAGTGAAAAAGCTATAAACGAAATCACATAAAAGGAAATCTCTTAACAAAAATTGTTGTTCGCAAATCGTAGGGAAATATCCTCAGTTTACTGCAAATCTAGAACAGTTTGGTTAGATTTGTGCACATTTCGTAAACGAGATCAAGTGAAGCCTTCTTTGTTTTTGCGAAAAATGTTCCAGAGTTTAATGTCGTAGAGAATTACGCAATTTGACCTTTCTGAATGCTAGAAACGAGTCCCTTCAGCATATTGATAGTTTGTTTCAATAAATTATGCAAATCCGAAATGAAATAATCAACATTAAAATTCTGAATGCGGATATTTTTATAGCCGTTAGGACCGCCCATTAATGAAAAAGCTACAAACGAAATCAGGTAGAAACAAGCCTCTCAACAAAAAGTGAAGCCTTCTTTGTTTTTGCGAAAAATGTGGAAAAGGGGAATGCTTGCATAATTCATACAATTGATCAACTAATTGATATTCGGAAGTGTTAAGGAACATGTCAGTTGTTTTCGTATTCACGACATCCAGTTATGTCTCTGACATTACCCACCCGCCTTTTTTTTGTTTCGCCACTCTAAGTGACTGTATTAATTGTTAACAGACTTCACCCTATAATTCCGGAACCGGAAGTCGCATTCTGATGGAACTTTGGTGTTTTATATAGGACTATGAAACCTTTCATTTAAACCTAATTTTGATTAAATCTGCCACGCCATCTCTGAGCAAAGTGATGAAATAATTTGAAATTGTAATTTTTATACTAATCACCTTGTAATTCCGGAACCGCAAGTTGAATCGAAATGAAATTCAGGAACTTTGTATAAGACTAAGTCTAAGTTTGTGAGAATCGGTTCAACTATCTCTAAGAAAAGCTAGTGCACTTATTTTCATTTTTTTGCACATATCATCCTGTAATTCCGGAACCGGAAGTCGGATTCGAATAAAATTACAGGAACTTTATACGGGGTTATAAGACCTTTCATTTGAATATAAGTTTGGTCGGGAATACGACTTACTTTACTGAATTTAGGATAATATATTGAACAGTGTGAGATAACCACAAACAACTCAAAAATGAAGTTTTCTCAAAATTTGAAAACAACGCGGAAAATTCTTTACTTTGCTTGAGTTTTTCGCGCAAGGACGACGATTTTGAGGTAGTCAGACACATATCTTCAACTGACTGCGTATAAAAGGGCAACTCAAAAAACCGATCAACTACCAATTCGAATTAGGAAGTATAAATAAAGCGTGTCATATTCGTATTCACGACATCCAGTTATGTCTCTGACATTACACACCCGTACTTTTTTTGAAAATCGGTTCAGCCATCTCTGAGAAAAGTGAGTACAAAAAAATGTGACATAAATACACACATACACACATACAGACATTTTGCGTACTCGAGGAACTGAGTCGAATGGTATATGACACTCGGCCCTCCGGGTCTCGGTTCAAAAGTCGGTTTTCACAGTGATTGCATAACCTTTTCATATGAGAAAGGCAAAAAGTTTTGAAAATTTATGTATTTATGCCGTTTGTTTTTAAATTCTCCTTAAGAACATTGAGTTTAATTTGTTATAAATAATCGTGAGTATTAATAACAATAATTAAGTGTATGAAAAGTGTATGTCACCGCTTTAATTTCTAAGCATTTTGTAAAAATAACTAACATTTGAAATTTTTTAGTGTTTGTCATTTATTTTTAGATGTTTTTGAATATAATAAAACTGCTAGTTTAGCCCTATCTGTAACTGGTTTTATTAGCAATCCAATAATGTATATGTATACGTATAGGTCATCGCTTTGAATTCAGACTTTAGGTAACTTTAGGTAGACAACTCTATTTTACGTATGTTTTAGTGCATTCTATTTCTGAAACTAGTATTTTGAAAATCGGTTGACTATCAACAAAGTTATGACTCGATAAAGTTGGAGCTCTCAATATTCAGTCGCGACGTTGATGCCAAAGGAAACAAAATTAGTTAGCAGATAGGGCATTTTTTGCGCTTGAAAAAAACCTGGAACGGGAAAAATCACATTTTCATTGATTTTTCCTAACCGATTGTCAATAATGATATACTTAAAATAATCTACGAACTGTACAAAATTCGAGGGTTTAAAATTTATTGAGATCCGTTGAAAAACAGCTGAGCTATGACAGCTCAAAGTTATCGTTCCAACTTTTTTTCGGGCTTGGTATTTGGAGTGTTAACTGAGTCACAAAAAACTCTAGGATTTAAAAGTTTCTGTAAAAATACAAAATTTCTTAAGCTTTTCAATAAATATGATAGAATTTCCTGTTAAAAATTTCAATTGAAGCAATATTCAATCGATTGGTGATCAACAATTCTCGTCTTTGAGCTCTGAAACGTGAACGGAATTCATGGCAGCGTAAACACCGTCGTTGGCGTTCTACTGAAACTAAGAAAAACTTCAAAAAGTCTAGCGATGAATATCGTTTACTGAATACCGGTTTGTACAAAGCTTATGTTATGCGAGTGCAGAATGATTTACGACGGAACCCTAAAAAATTCGGGAGCTTCGTCAACTCGAAACGAAATCATTGCCGTTTCAACCTTCCGAGTGAACGGACGTGCTTTGTGTTTACTGCGAAAGCGTTGAAAACCAGTGCCGTGTGTGATAAAGTGACCGGACGATCAAAACTAGATCGCTATTGTGTAATAGACAATAGTGCTTTTTCCTGTGAGAGGTTTTATGCACATTATATACTGAAGCAGTGTATTGTTGTGAGCGGACGATCGAAACAGTACTGTTAGCCGGTGATTGTTCGATCGATCAAAACAGGCCCAGCGGTGTACGTGATATCACTGTGCGGATTAAAAATAAGTGTGTTTTTTCCTCTCGGAGGTTTTTTGCACACCATCGCAGCGGCGATACGCCGATCGACGAGGCCTAGGCCTTGGTGGCCCCCGTTGGATTTAAGTTAAGTATCATTATTTAGTTTTTTTTTCCTTCCTGCATTCGACTGTTCTATTTCTCCCCGATTCACTTAATTCTGTGCGGAGGTAGCTCCGCAACATGTCTAGTCTAAATTCTGACCCCCCCGTTCCCGATGATCAAATGGAGACTTCCCTTGACTATAAAAAGTCTCGCATAAAGAGCTATCCGGATGGGCTCGCACTACCGGCCGGTCCTTATGCGGTCTATTTCCGGACCAAATCGAAAGAAAAAAAATTAAATATTTTAAAAATATCGCGGGACCTGTCCTCGCGATACAATACTATAAAAAGTTTTGATAAGATACGTCCAGACAAGCTCAGGGTCCTGTTTACCAGTTCAAAACAGGCTAATGAGCTCGTTCAAAATGATCCTTTTACGCGGGAGTACCGCGTCTACGTGCCAGCTCGCGAAGTAGAAATCGACGGTGTGGTCACCGATTCGAGTTTGACTTGCGAGGACGTTCTTAAGTACGGGGCGGGTTGTTTTAAAGACCCCTCACTTAAGAATGTCAAGATACTGGATTGCAAGCGATTGCATTCAGTATCGATCGCCGGGGATGGAACAAAGTCCTATCCCCAATCAGACTCTTATCGTGTGACCTTCGCCGGTTCTGCTTTGCCCAACTACATCCTCTTGGACCGGGTTCGTTTGCCTGTTCGCCTATTCGTACCCCGAGTAATGAACTGTACTAATTGCAAAAAACTGGGGCATACAGCTACCCATTGCAGCAATAAGCCACGTTGTGCTAACTGTGGGGAAGCTCATGCGGACGGCTCTTGCGGTAAGGATGCTGAAAAGTGTCTCTACTGTAAGGAGGGTCCGCATGACCTCTCTGATTGTCCCGCTTACAAACTGCGAGGTGATCGAATGAAGCGTTCCCTAAAGGAGCACTCCAAGCGTTCTTTCGCAGAGATGCTTAAAAGTGCCACCCCTCCTAAACAGACAACGAACCCATATGCCTGCTTGTCAACTGACGAGAGCGATTCTGACGACCCTTTGGAAGGTCTATCTTCGGCGGTCCCTCATAGCTGTAGGAAAAGAATAAATAAATCCTCTCATAAGCTACCTAGTAAGGGTTCGAAGGTGTCTTCCGAAGGGCTTCGAAAAGTTACAGCTAACGGGAATCGGGACACAACACCGAAGCAAAAAGCTCCTGGTCTCGGAAAACTCAATTCCGAGATGGAATTCCCACGACTTCCCGGGACTACAAAATCCCCAAGCGTCCCAGAAAATCTACCAGAGAACCAACTAGGTGCTGGACTTATCAAGTTCTCTGATGTTGTGGACTGGATTTTTACAACTTTCAATATTTCAGACCCTCTTAGAAGCATTTTAATTGCTTTCATGCCAACAGTAAAAACATATTTGAAGCAGTTGACTGCAAATTGGCCCCTTCTCTCAGCGATTGTATCCTTCGATGGCTAAATCATCCACCGAGGTCACGGATCTAATCACTGTTTTACAGTGGAATTGCAGAAGTATCATCCCAAAAATAGATTCTTTTAAATTTCTAGTAAATAATCTGAAATGTGACGCATTTGCATTGTGCGAAACTTGGCTAACTTCTGAAATATCCTTAAACTTCCACGATTTTAACATTATTCGCCTGGATCGAGATGATCCCTATGGAGGAGTACTTTTAGGGATCAAAAAGTGCTATTCTTTCTATCGAATTAACCTCCCCTCGATACCAGGTATTGAAGTTGTCGCATGTCATGTTACAATCAAAGGTAAGGCCCTTTGTATTGCTTCCATCTACATTCCCCCTAGAGCCTTGGTTGGGCATCGGTGGCTCAGTAATATCATAGAGCTCCTTCCCGCACCGACGTTGGTTTTAGGAGACTTTAACTCACACGGTACGGGATGGGGCTGTCTTCACGACGATAACAGATCAGCTATGATCCATGATATTTGCGACAACTTCAATATGACAATCTTGAATACGGGAGAAATGACACGGATTCCTGCACCACCAGCAAGACCAAGTGCGCTGGATTTATCCCTTTGCTCGACATCGCTACGGTTGGATTGCACGTGGGAGGTAATTCCTGATCCCCACGGTAGTGATCATCTACCGATCGTAATATCAATCACCAGCGGCTTAAAACCATCGAAGACAATCAATGTTTCGTATGACCTCACACGAAATATTGATTGGAATAGCTATGCGACCTCGATATCTGAGAAACTTGAAAGAACTCAACAACTTCCTCCGGAGGAAGAGTACACGTTTTTGGCTGGCTTGATTCTCGATACTGCGATTCAAGCTCAGACGAAACGTGTACCCGGCGCAAAAACTAACATCCGTCCTCCCAACCCGTGGTGGGACAAAGAGTGCACAAATTTAAACGCGGAGAGAGCCTCCGCGTATAAAAAATTCAGAAAAAATGGAACACCTGATAATTACCGGAATTACGCGGCGTTAGACGTTAAAACTAAGAACTTGATTAGAGCCAAGAAACGCGGTTACTGGCGTCGGTTTATAGACGGCTTAACGAAAGAAACATCTATGAGCACTCTTTGGAACACAGCCCGACGAATGCGCAATCATAACACCACGAATGAAAGCGAGGAATACTCCAACCGCTGGATATTCGATTTCGCTAAAAAAGTATGCCCAGACTCTGTTCCGGAACAGAAGATCACCCGCGCCGCGACACCAAATACAAACGAATCACCGTTTTCGATGGTAGAGCTCTCACTTGCACTTTTGTCATGTAACAATAAAGCCCCGGGATTAGACAGAATAAAATTCAACTTGTTGAAAAATCTGCCTGACCCCGCCAAAAGGCGCTTGCTGAATTTATTCAACAAGTTCCTCACGGGTAATATTGTCCCACACGACTGGAGACAAGTCAGAGTTATCGCCATTCAAAAACCAGGGAAACCAGCCTCCGATCACAATTCGTATCGGCCGATTGCTATGCTTTCCTGTATCCGGAAATTGTTCGAAAAAATGATTCTGTTTCGTCTAGACAATTGGGTCGAAACTAATGGTTTACTTTCAGATACACAATTTGGTTTCCGCAGGGGCAAAGGAACGAACGATTGTCTTGCGTTGCTCTCAACAGAAATTCAAATGGCATTTGCTCGTAAAGAACAAATGGCATCAGTTTTCCTAGACATTAAGGGGGCTTTTGACTCAGTTTCTATAAATATCCTATCTGAGAAGTTGCATCAGCATGGTCTTTCGCCAGTTTTGAACAACTTTTTACATAATCTATTGTCTGAGAAACACATGTACTTTGCGCATGGTGATTTGTCGACAATACGATTCAGCTACATGGGTCTTCCTCAGGGCTCATGCTTAAGCCCCCTTTTATACAATTTTTACGTAAGTAATATCGATGAATGTATCAACACATCTTGCACGCTAAGACAACTTGCCGACGACAGCGTTGTGTCTATTATAGGACCCAAAGCTGCCGATCTCCAAGGACCATTACAAGATACTCTCGACAACTTATCATCATGGGCTCTTCAAATGGGTATCGAGTTCTCTACGGAGAAAACTGAGCTGGTTGTATTTTCGAGGAAGCGAGAACCAGCACAATTACAGCTTCAACTAGGGGGTGAAACCATAGCTCAGGCCTTCACATTTAAATATCTCGGGGTCTGGTTCGACTCCAAAGGCACCTGGGGATGTCACATTAGGTATCTGAAACAAAAATGCCAGCAGAGAATCAACTTTCTTCGTACAATAACCGGAACTTGGTGGGGTGCTCACCCAGGAGACCTGATCAGGTTGTACCAAACAACGATATTGTCCGTTATGGAATATGGATGCTTCTGCTTCCGATCAGTGGCGAACACTCATTTCATCAAGCTGGAAAGAATTCAGTATCGTTGTTTGCGTATTGCCTTGGGTTGCATGCAATCGACTCATACGATGAGCCTCGAAGTGCTGGCGGGCGTTCTTCCACTGAAAAACCGGTTCTGGGATCTCTCATATCGTTTGCTCATTCGATGCGACATTTTGAATCCTCTGGTGATTGAAAACTTCGAAAGGTTAGTTGAGCTTAACTCTCAAACCCATTTTATGTCCTTGTATTTTGATTACATGGCTCAGAATATTAATCCTTCTTCGTTTGTTTCCAACCGTGCTCATTTCTTGGATACTTCTGATTCTACTGTGTTTTTCGACACATCCATGAGAGAAGAAATTCATGGAATTCCGGATCACGTGCGCCCTCAAGTGGCCCCAAATATTTTTTATAATAAATTTAGAACAGTCAACTGTGAAAAGGTGTTTTACACTGACGGATCAAACATCAACGAGTCCACAGGCTTCGGCATCTTCAATCAAAACATCACCGCTTCTTACAAACTCAGTGATCCGGCTTCAGTTTACGTCGCAGAATTAGCTGCTATTCAGTACACCCTCGAGATCATTGAAACCATGCCCAAAGACCATTACTTCATTGTCACGGACAGTCTAAGTTCAATAGAAGCTCTCCGGGCAATGAAGCCAGGAAAGTATCCCCCATATTTCCTGGGGAAAATACGGGAACATTTGAGAACTTTATCTGAACGGTCTTATTTAATATCGTTAGTCTGGGTCCCTTCGCATTGTTCCATTCCGGGCAATGAAAAGGCAGACTTATTGGCTAAAGTGGGCGCATTGGAAGGTGATATTTATGAAAGACCAATCTGCTTCAATGAATTTTTCAGTATTTCTCGTCAGAAAACTCTCGAAAGTTGGCAAACTTCATGGACGAATGACGAACTGGGACGATGGCTACACTCCATTATCCCTAAGGTATCGACGAAACCTTGGTTCAAGGGGATGAACATGAGTCGTGATTTCATTCGCGTTATGTCACGGCTCATGTCAAATCACTATACATTCAACGCACATCTCCGGCGTATCGGGATCGTGGAGAACGGGCTCTGCACCTGTGGCGACGGTTATCAGGACATCGAGCATGTCGTGTGGTCGTGCGTAGAGTATCGTGACGCCAGGTCGAAGCTACTGGAATCCCTCAGGGCCCGAGGTAGACCGCCTGAGGTGCCGGTTCGGGATGTGTTGGCGAGTCGGGATAGTTCATATATGCTTCTCATATACCAGTACCTTAAACACATTGATATACAAGTGTAATGTGTTATTCCTCGCTCAGAAAATATAATCTCTACCTACAGGTTCGACACTAACATCCGCCCGATTCTCTCGATCCCCGTCCCTGTCCACCATCTTCATTGGAATTAACAAGATCTTTTTTTTTTGTCACTAACTTTTTCGTTCCCCTTTCCCTGTTTTTTCACCATCTCGATGGCAACTAATTAGATCTCTGTCGTTTTCAAACATTTTGTTCCCACACCCCTTTTTTACCCCGTTTCCCACAATATTTACTTCTTTTTTTCATTCTCTTCCGTAACATCACCATCACCGGAAGACCGCTCCAGTCAATGACCAGCATGCGGGCCACCCGCCGGGCCTTCGTAGCCTGGGGGTGTTTCCCGCGGACCCTCACGGACCGAAGAATGCGGCCAACATAGAAAATTACCATCGCCATCTGGAATCATCTCATCCTAAATTCAATTCACCGGCCACTACCGATCGCCAGATACTATATTACATAATGATACTACTCTAGTTTTAAGTTAGACGATAATTAAGATTAGTAAATACCCTTGGCATCTTAGAGCTTAAGCAGTGTGCCTTAATATTATATTATATTATTGAATAAAAAAAAAAAAAAAAAAAACTCGAAACGAAAATGCTCGTCAATTCCTCCATACGTTCGTCTTGATTGGGTAGAATCCACTTGTACATTAGATTCTTGTGAACTGTTTGCAAGTTTCTTCGCATCTGTTTTTGCTGACAGTACTGCATTTGCCACGCAGGCCGAAACCGCCGCAATGGACGTTCCTGTTAGTCTAGTGGATTTAAGTACATTTGCAATCACTCCGGATATGATCGTCACCGCTGCAAAAAGGTTGAAAAAGTCATACTCTACCGGACCTGATAATATTCCAGCAGTAGTTTATGGTCGATGCGTCCAAGTCTTGGCTGATCCTTTGTGTGTGATATTCAATAAGTCGTTCGAGCAAGGCATATTTCCGACAATCTGGAAACAGTCTTATATGTTCCCAGTATTCAAAAGTGGCGATCGCCTAAATGTACGAAGTTACCGTGGTATAACCAGTTTGTCAGCAGCGTCGAAGCTTGTTGAGTTGGTGGTTAGCACCGTCGTACTTTCCAAAGCTAAAACGTACATCTCCACTGATCAGCTTGGTTTTATGCCTGGACATCAACCTGTATCACTCGGTTTTCAGATCAGTATAAATTGATGCAATTTTTACTGATCTGAAAGCAGTGTTTGATCGAATAGATCATGAAATATTTGTAACAAAATTATCCCGACTAGGCTCTTCGAGAATGTTTGTTAAATGGCTGAGCTCTTATTTATGCGACAGAGTGCTACGTGTGCAGCTAGGTTCGTGTATTTCTTCTCCTCTCACGAATAAATCTGGTGTTCCTCAGGGTAGTAACCTAGGTCCACTATTGTTTGTGCTGTTCTTTAACGACGCTACTTTACTACTTGGCGTTGGATGCAGACTGGTTTACGCTGATGACCTGAAGCTGTATCTGGCAGTTCGGTCTATTGAGGATTGTGTTCGTCTCCAGGAACTTTTAAATATTTTCGTTGGCTGGTGTAGAAGAAATTTTTTAATTATTAGTACCGTGAAATGTCAAGTTATAACATTTCATCGCAAAACTATCAAATCGATGGACAAACTCTTGGAAGAGTCGACATTGTCAATAACCTCGGCGTTTCGCTGGATGCTAAGCTTACCTTTAACCAACACCGATCAACCATGATTTCCAAAGCAACACGACAACTCGGCTTCATAGCGAAAATTAGCCGGCTGGTTTTGCGGCACCTCCCATGGGAAAACCCACTGGATTTACCACCGTACCCTGACCGCTGTCGTCTGATTGGCCTGGAATCGTTAGAGCGACGAAGAAAGATGCAGCAAGCGTTACTTGTGGCTAATGTAATCAATGGCGATATCGATTCACCAAAATTGTTATCTCTTCTTGACTTCCGTGCTTCTCAGCGATCTCTACGCTCGACGAGTCTACTTCAACCAAGATTTTATCGTACTACTTTCGACAAACATGAACCAATGACAGCATGTATACGTGCATTGTCCAAAGTTGAGCATCTCTTTGAATTTGGTGAACCGACGCACAAGTTCTCACAGAAATTATTAAGTGTATCCTTTTTATAAGTTTGTTCGTTGTACTTCGTGTTATTCATTAAGACTTTTAATTGTCAGATGAATTATTTTAACAAATAAACAAATAAACAATGCCTAAATGTTCGATATGAACTTCATGCTAAGTGTCAAACAGGTTTAATTTAATTTTAATTTGAAAAATTTCGGTGAAATACCTAATTTTTGGATTTTCTTGAGTAAATTTGAAACTATTTTTTCCCGTACATTATAGCTGGTATCAAGTTCAATCGATTGGCTTACAAAAATGCTTAGCTGTATTTAGCATTATTCGAATACTTCTCATATTCTAAAATTTCTGTGAAAATATTGCATTTTATGAGACATTTTCAGTAAAGTTGAAATTAATTTCTTCTTAAACATATAGCTGAAGTCAAATGCAATCTATCGGAATCTAAATGCATATGTCGTCGCTTTGAATTTGAAGATATGTCGGAAAGATGAAGTTTTCGATAGTTTAAGCTTGGACTTTTGATTACGTTTTCGATCATAACTTTTATTAACATAGTGTAATTGAAAATATTTCTTTTCCATTTATGTTGTGATAGACGTATCTGTCTAATGATAAATTTTTTACAAAATCGGACTTCTAACAACTGAGATATGGCCAGCCAAGTAAGCGTTCGCACTTTAGTTGGAACTTTTTATAATAGGTAACTTTGAATATCAGATGCTTCCGCCGTTTTCCGATAGGTGGCTGTACCGGCTGATGCTGGTCAAAATACATAGATGATAATGCCTTTAAAGTGAGTGTGTACAGTGCCTAACGAATTATCATCGCCGTTTCAGTGACAGTTGCTCTTGTTTTCGTATTATTCACGCTCCAAAATGTCTGTTTATGTGCCCAATTCTCGCCATTTGCGGGAAGTTTTACTTTTCTGTAACAATTCGAAAAAAATGCAGCTGAAGCGCATTGAAAGCTCTCAGAAACTTACGGTGATGCTGCTCTGAGTAAAAGAACGTGTCGGGAGTGGTTTCAACGTTTCAGAAATGGTAATTTCGATGTCGAAGACAAACATGGTGGTGGAAGCGAAAGTACCTTCAAAGATGAGCAAGCATGAGCATTGCTTGATGAAGATTTGTGCCAAACCCAAGAAGAGCTTGCCGAATCGTTGGGAGTGAGCCAGCAAGCCATTTCAAAACGTCTCAAAACCCTGAGCATGATTCAGAAAGAAGGAAACTGGGTGCCGTACGAGTTGAAACCGAGGGACATCGAACGCTGTCTATTTGTATATGAGCAACTGCTTCAAAGACAAAATCGTGAGGGGTTTTATACATCGAATCGTAACCGGTGATGAAAAGTGTGTTCGATACGATAATCCTACACGCAGAAGATAATGGGAAAAACTCGGGCATGCTACTTCGTCGAAGGCAAAACCGAATATTCACGGTGCCAAGGTTATGATTTGTATTTGGATTTGTATTTGTAGCTGATCCCCCAGCTCGGTGTGATTCACTACGAGCTCTTGAAACCAGGTGAAACCATCACAGAAGATCGCTACCGAACGCAACTGACGCGCCTTAGTCGCACGCTAAAAGAAAAGCGGCCTCAATATCAAGAGCGACATGACAAAGTCATCCTCCAACACGACAATGCTCGTCCTCACGTCGCAAAAGTGGTCAAAAAGTACCTGGAAACGCTGAAATGGGATGTCTTGCCCCACCCGCCGTATTCCCCAGATGTCACCCCTTCTGACTTCCACCTATTCCGTTCGATGGCACACGACCTGGCAGGTCAACATTTTCAATCCTTCGAAGAGTTGGAAAAATGGATTGCTTCATGAATAGCGTCAAAAGAGGACTCCTTTTTTCGAGCCGGGCTCCGAAAATTGTCGGAAAGATGGAAGAAAGTTGTCGCTAGCGACGGACAATACTTTGAATAATGCATCTGTAAGCACTTTTTCGCCATAAAGCTTTTAATTTTGAAAAAAAACGACGATCCCACTTTTTTTTATCGCCTTGGTATTCGGAGTTTTAATAAACTAATAATTAATAAAAATACTCATATTGTAAGTATTTACAAGGAATCACCCCTATTCTGTATTTCGATCGAATCGGATTTTGTCGAACGAATGTAAAAATTTGCATTCTCTAATTCGATCGAGTGATGCTTTTGTATGGAAAACTCGAACTCGATCGAACTACAGAAAGCAAATTTTTACATTCGTTCGACAAAATCCGATTCGATCGAAATACACAATCGGGGTGAATATCAATAACACAAAGTCGCCATCTTGGATTTTGAAACGTCTCTAAACATAGCTTTCCGCCGCTTATTCATCAAATCCTTTTTTTGTACCTACCAGAGATGTCTATCTCCTCTGTGTGACGAAGAGCAAGCAAAATTTCTCCCCTCGCACTGACAACTTCAACGAGAGCTCTTCTCTTTCACATTTATACACCACTGTTGTGTAAGTGTGCACGCATCATGAGTGCGTTTGTTTATTTCCTTTTACCTCTTCCACTGAATCGCACCAAAGTGCTAGAGCATTAGCTAATAAACTCTCTGAGGTGGATGCAGATACTTTCACAGAGGTGTACACGCCGGTGAGCACTCTGCTGTATGGTTTTCGTAGATGAAGCGTGGACACGCAAAATCAGCAAAATAAAACAATTTATCGTACAATTTTCGGTTTTCCTTGCAAATTTTCCATAGCAAGGCCAGATCTACTCTCTATTAATTGAAGTTCACAGAAGTGTTCGCTCATCACCACGCGCCAGTGTCACTTGGGTGTATTTAGACGAGAGCGCGTGTGAGCGATTCATGCGAAGAGAATGTGTTTCACTCGCGCCAGCTGCTTTAACCACAAGCACACACTCAAATGCTGTCTATTCGACACTGAGAAGAAGTGCGCTTTCCTCTTTGTGCGGTGCTTCGTTTTTTTCATCCTCGGTGTGGCAAAAATCTGACTCTAGCGTGTATAACTCTGGTGAAATGCCATCTCTGGTACCTACACATAAAATCCGTAACCCTTATTGTTTTGAAGGAATATCAATTAACCGGAAGTCTCCATTTTGGATTTTGGAACGACCATAAATATTTTTTCCCAGGACCTATTCATCAAATCCGTTCCAAAAAATACCCATATTATAAGGGCTTTCTGGGAATATTATTAAACCGGAAGTCGCCATCTTGGAATTAAGAACCACGTTAAACATCGTTTTCCGATATATACTCATTAAACCCGTTCTAAAAAAACCCAATTTGTAGGGATTTACAAGAAATATCATTAAACCGGAAAACGCCTTCTTGGATTTTGAAACGATCCCAGACATTATTTTCTTGCACTTACTCTTCACATTTGTTACGAAAATAAACAAATGATTGGGGGTTTCCAAATTCATTACATAAAACTTCTTTTACTATTTAAAGTCTTAATAACGTAAACTTTTTTTTACGAACCAGATCTCAAAAACGCATTTTTTTACTAAATATGGAATGTAAATAGAGATATTGGTCTACTGTCTTCTTGAAGAACAAAATATTCGTTATCAGGTTCAAAAATCTTCTTGGTTGATTTCATAAGAACTCGTGTGCAAAATCCGAGCATTTTCGCTGCATTCAACCTATGCAAATACGCTTCACTCGAACCCATCCAAAAACACCGTTTACGTTCTTTTTGTAAACGTCTCCTGGTTGTTTTGTGGTGCTTTTTTCGGATTTCGCTTTTGTTTTCTCGCGTTCAGAAAATTTATTAAAATCGATATCGATGAACTCCGACTTTTCGACGTTTTTTTTTTGTTTCGGTTAAATAGGTTTTACCTGTAAGGGTATTCGGCTCTTCGGATCAGATAAACTTTCTGACCCTATGTGCGGGGTTGGGAAATGAACCCAGGTGGGCTGCGTGAAAGGCATCAACTTACCCATCACGCTATACCCGTTCCAGTCCGACTTGGTAGTAATTTCAACTGCCGCATAGAAAGACAGTCTCAAAGTAGTTCGCGTATAAGAAACTCATTCCGATAAACGACTGCTCTCTGCATAATTTCTACCAATAGTGGAATAAATAAGCAACAGCGTCGTAGCTGACTGAAATCGGAATGTTCTCAAATCTACTATCGAGAACTAACTATTTTACGAAAAATTAATAATCGTTTAGAAAAGTGTGTCTCTTATTGAAACATAAAATCCGTCGTTCAACAAAACTAAACACATTTTTATTTGTAACAAATCTGTTAAGAAATTTTACTTCTTCGGATGAATATTTTGATCATTAAAAATCACAACAAAATTTGAATCCAGCTGTTGCGCATTCATCATTATTTCAGCATCATCAACAGAAAGACCTATTTCCGGATGGCAGCTGCCGCATGAAATCGGAGCCCGAAATCCGCGAAAAATGAAGCAACAATCCGGCTGCTGTTGATTATTTCGTTTTTGATTGCGGATTCATGAAATGCACACCTGCCGGGAAAAAACAAACAAAATATTACGAGTTACGGCGAAGGCGCGTTGTCGGAAAGACACATTTCGATCCAATTTCCCAAAATGGGATGATTAATTGGATTTTCGCGATAAAAATGATTACAGCGTGCGGTTATTAATGCTGCCGGGCATTTTCCGCACGAGGGCAGGTCATCGTCAGATCGGGTGTACTTTGAAAAATTATGAAGGTAATTGAACAAACATTAATCGATAAACGGAATATCAACATTATTTACGAATACAAAATGATGGTGTTAACATTATCGAGATGTTTATAGTACTGTGTTTGAAATAATCATGTACTATGTTTCCAGCGCACTTCCAAATATCGATAGTCACTCTAATTAGTCGATTGATTGTCGTGGGATGGCATATAAAGCAAATCTTCCAGCTAGTTTCCCTTACCGTTGTCTGGCAAACGCACGGCAATAAAACGTCTTTGCATTTGAGTTCTACAAAGTGTGAATAACAATAATACTGACGGAAGCTAATCGAAGGACTTGCCTTTAAATATTTGCGGCAATAAGCGTTTACAGTCCAAAAGGCTGGGACAATGAAACCGAAGGTACACGAACAGTAATTCATCATTGATTATTCTGTTTTCGATTCGCTTATTTCAAAGAAGCAAAATACTACATCGTTCCGGAGAATAAAGTTCACGTATCTTTGAATAACTGAAACGTATAGGTCTAGCGCGTTGTCTTTGAACGCGAAGAATCTGTTACCAACACTACTGTTATTTTGTTTTTTTTTTGTTTGCTATTCACATCTACCAGGGGTGTGTTAGGTGCACCATTACATTATCTAACTGCAATCCAAGCGTCTCTTAGCACCGCTTATAGCTGTTTGGCAAGCTCATTAGCAATTGGGAAAAGGTTAAATCACAGATATAGGCTCATAGATGAGTTGAGCAGAGATGCCAGTTATACAGATTTATCTGTATTATACAAATTTTCACGTACGCATACGGATTTCATTCAAAATAAAGATTTTGTGCAGATTTCCTAAACTCAATACAGATTTATACAGATTTCCCAGAAAAGCTGGAAAGAACAAATAATGGTAGCAGTGACAGAGCAAAAGTTTCTTAATCAATGGACGAACCACAAATTGATCTGAAAATCTTAAAATGGTGTTGGCACTGGAAGTTGAGCGTTTATCATGAACTAACCAAGGCAACATTTTGAAAGTACACGAAATTGAGATTATGTTTTGTTGTATCGTCGTTGTGGAGTGAGATATGAACGTTGAACGCTTATCAAATTTCTCATTTCAAAACCATAAAATGCAATACGTCAACATGTTTTCATTTTAAAAATTTCGTTCTGATAGTGAATACAGATAATAAAAGATTTTTCATTCAAGGTAATACAGATTGTTTGAAAAAATATCTGACATCTCTGTAGCTTAGTGTAAAAGTAATCGATCAGCCTAGCGTTGAATCACAGATGTCGCCGGGATCGACACTATTTAGGGTGCTGAATTAACGTCACGCCAAATTTTCGTTTTGCTGTTGACTAAAAGCACAATTTTCTTTTTAGTTCAATTCGGAGCGGATTTACATGTGATTTAAGCGAAATGACAATAAAATTAGTATTTTACACTTGTGGAAATCGAATGAAAAGTGTTCCAATCGTTGTAGTTGTAAAATTTTACAAAAGCGACACCATTGTGCATTCCCGCAAGAACGCAGAATGATTCGCATTATGTACGAGCAGAAGTAAATTCGGCACCCCATAAAGGATGCCAAACAATCTGCTAAACCCTATTTAAAGTCAATAAAGAAAGGATTCGTTCACTCCATGAAGAACGATGAACCTCTCTGACTATAGCTCCTTACCACATTGGGTGAGAAACAATAGAATATCCTATAATTTCAGCTTCGCATACACAGACTCAACCTAGTATGGAGAACCAAAAACCCGGATGTATAGTTGCGTTAATGCGGGACAGTTACATATCAGATGATATGAAGTACCGTAATCGCATTCACACAAATCACACGAATAATACTCAGCACGTTGAATAGTAGCCATGTGATAATTGAGTTTGCAATGTCCAGTCAGAGCTCTGACCAGAATACTGCAATGATGCTTGGAAAAATGCAGTAGACACTTTGGCATTTTCAGATTCAAATCTGGTAAAAATGCTTTTGTCTGAGCGCAAGTTTGCAAGCTGCGCCAGTAGCTGGCATGTTTGGATACCGCCCAAGAACGAATCTTGTGCTTTATCCAACTAGTTGAGAGTGGAAAAGCTGTTTCAGGACCAACGAAATCATTCGTTGCACCAGCTCTAGCCAACTCATCAGCCCATTCATTTCCAGTAATACCAGAATGGCCAGGTATCCATAAGAAGTAAACAGCATTTGAAATGCTGAGGTCTTCAATTTGAGTTCGACATGCGATCACTAGATTCGAACATGAATCATTCGAACTGAGTACTTTTAAAGCTGCCTGACTGTCGGAACAAAAATAAATTCGTTTACCACAAATTCTCTGACGAAGTGCCGTTTGTATTCCACACAAAATTGCGTAGAATTCTGCTTGGAACACATTACAGTATCTACCAAGTGAATGAGACTGCTCCAGCCTCATTTAACGACAGTAGACACCAGCACCAGCACGACCATTCAACAGAGAACCGTCCGTATACCAAACTATGTGTTCATCAAGTTGTCGTTCCGAATAACCAGTCAACCATTCTTCACGAAGAGGATAGCTCAGCTGGAATGTTTTGAAAGGAAAACTGCATGTTAGGTCACTAGAAGCGAGGAAATACTCATCCCACGTTACCATTTGAGACCACAAGCGAGTGTGGCTAGTAGCATAGTCTATACGGTTACTGTTCCAAAGCCCTGTAACCTTAAGACGGTATGCACAAGATAATGCAATTTGTTCAGGTTTTAAATACTTACAGCTCAGTATATTTTGTATCAATTATTAATATTATTTCATTATTTGATTGGAAATATTTTCAAGATTCGATTTGAATGTATCAAGCCACGTATTTTCAATCAGAAATTATTAAAACTTTGATTAGTAGCTAGCAGTGTCCTATTTTGTCTGCTAAAAATCTCCGCCATATCGGATTTCCCTGCCATAGACGACGGTTTTGAAGGAGTAAGCGATACATCAAAGGGAAATCATCGCTCTGATTGGTCAATCGATAAATTTGTGACCAAGATTCTGAATATGCAGATTACAGATTGTCGACCAGAAATACAGATTTTCGATAGCGTGAATTATTAATAGAATAATGATCGGTACTGATTTTTATAAAGTAAACCCATTATCCTGATTTTGTGTTGATTCCAAACTTACATAAAACTATTAGAAACTATTCTTTTCTTAGGACCCCCTATGCTAGAACTAATTATGGGTATAACGAGCCTTTCGCCAGCATGTGCCGAAGATTCAACCACTGTTCCAATTCATTCGACTTTAATCTATCACGAAACGTTGTCAAGAAATTGTTCCTAGGGTTACTATATAATTAGTTTTAGTTTTAGTTAGTTTAGAAATGCTATGTTTAAGTGAAATGTATCATTTGGATGATTGTAATCTGTTGATGCTAAGGATGAGGAGGTTTTATGCCTGTTTGTTTGACAGTTTGCCTGCAAGTTTGACAGAAACTAACAACACCGGGCTTTTCCCTGCTCCAAATAAACAAATAAAAGAGCATATCAGGGACGGTAAACATTACGAATGGTTCCGCCTGTTAACGAAGATTTTTCTATGCTTTTCTTGAAATTAGACAAACATATGCTTATTAAAAATTTCATATGGAATTTTTAATCAAATGATCATTTCGGGGTGCTCAAAGGCAAAAATTACTTCCAACGGTTTTTATCTACAACACCATAAATTTTAGAAGAAGAAAAGTATTAGTGTCTTTAAATTTGGGTTCTAATGACTATTTCTGTATAAAAGGTTCAAAACGACGAATGTAACAATGAGATTCTCTTTGTTTACTTTCTCTTTCTATTATACCGGTACTCTTAGCAATCGAAAGAGAAAGTAAACAAAGAGAATCTCGCTTTGCTACAATCATCGTTTTGAACATTTTATACAGATTTCATTTCGTTGTGCTTCGATTTCTTATCATTCTCATATACAGATTTTTGATCCCCCGATAGGGATTTACAGATTTTTCTGGTGAAAAATATAGATTTAAATGTGGCAACCCTGCATACGCGTAGCATGCTAGAGGTAGGTTGTTGCTAGACAGCAAGACAAAAAGTGCCATGAAACGATTTGAAGCTTTAATTGGTATGCTCTGATCTTGTTTCATGCAAGCTTGGATGAAATTCCATGTTATATCGTTTCGCCTGAGAAATTGACAACTACCCAGGGTAAATTTTGAGTGCTTAAGATTAATTTCTAATTTATATAAGATGAACGCGATTGATAATGAGAAAAAGTTTATCGCTTCAATCGAAATCTCAGAATGGTAGAGAAGCTTAACGCTATAAAAATAACTGCTTGCATACAAAACTTGAACACAAGCTTGGCGAAGAGAAGCTTAAACATCAAAATCGTATCGCAAGTATATACAAAGATATAATTGCATACATTGGGGATATTGGTGTAATTTCTGCGACTATAAAACAAATACAAATTAAGACAAACAATGATCGGTGTTGGTTCGTAATCAAGATCAATCTAAGCACACTCTCGTGCGCAATCATTCAAAAGGGTGACGATTGATTGAACTGTTTGATTGTAGATCATTAGAAATATTGGTTGCCTTGTTCCACATCAATGGCTCGAATAACCCCATGGGGCTGATTCTTGTAGTTTTTTTTTGTGCGCGCTGAAAGTTATCGCGCGGTAAAATGTTTCTTCATATTGGAGGTTGTGTAAAATAAATTATGTAAAGCTTCTGTACTATAAGAAAATCAGATCTAACAATTAGAAAACCACAGGTCTCCATCAACGAGTAGATTTTTGCTGTCACTAACTTCTTCGGTCCCCCTTTCTCCGTTTCTCCACCATCTCGATGACAACTAATTAGATTTTTATCGTTTTTGGTCATTCGTTCTCATACCCCCTATTTCACCCCGTTTTCCACAAAATTACTTTTCTATACTTCTTTCATTTTCTTAGGCAAAATCATCGCCCACGGGAAAACTGCTTCAGTCGATGAACAACATGCGGGCCACCCGCTGGGTCTCTGTGACCTGGGGGTGTTTCCCGCGGACCCATTGGAACATATAATCGTCATCTGGAAGACACTAATGTCATATTTAATCCACCGACCATTGCCGATCGCCAGCTGCAGACTGAATCTGCCAGAATCGACCATTGCGACCGGAATTCGCCACTACCCTAATGATAATACCCCAGTTTTAAGTTAGTTATAATTTAAAATAAGAAAATGCCCTTGGCATCTAAGAGCTTAAGCAGTGTGCCTTCAAATATGTTACTATTGAATAAAAAAACGAGTAGATTACCCATCGGCTGAAAAATTGTTGTTGAGAACAGAACCAGCCTAGTCAACAACGCACATTTCTCACGCATCGTTGATTAGATCCCTAGACAGTTAGATAGACTACATAGACGTATCCAGTATAAAGTAATTCAGCACAATTATTCATATGCCGGAAAATTGAATACTGTTATCAATGTAGAATCCCATTTTGCCCAGTATAAAATTACTGCCAGACGAGAAATGTATCCGAGACGGTAGCCCTAATGAGATTGTGTCTCGAAAAAGTTCTATTGATCCTTCGTCGGAACTCGTGGGAGGTTTTAATTGTGATATCTGATACTTCATGAAAAGTGTAAAGGCATTTCTAATAGCTGTTGAGACACAATTTCCCTTGGGATCTTGGGAAACGTGTCCCGTTGGAGCCAACTGTTCGAAAAATAACCCCGGTGTGGCACAGTTAAAAGACCAATTTGGCCACTTCAAATGAGCATCAAACGAAAGAGCGTGCCCGGCGTGTGAAAATTTAATTCTCTACCCCGATTCGGGCCGACAATAGGAAATACGGTCACTGTGCGAAACCTTTGTAGCAAAGCTAAAAGTGACCCTTCGTCACTCAAATCAAGCCATCTAATTGATTGGGATGGACTTTTAACGGTGTGCGAACGTTGGGTTTACACTTGCTCCGGATTGCCGTCGGGATCTGCCAAAAGGCTTGCCGAAACCTTTTTCCATTAATTAATTAAAACCTTTGGGGCAAGATTCGTTCTTTTGCGGCGATCGATTTGATGTGATTTTCAGTCAGTGAAATTATTCATTTGTTTGACTGATCTTTGCTGAATTTTTAATATGACTTTTTTTTATTGTGTTTGTTTTTTTTTTTTTTTTTGTTGTCATGACACTCACCTTTAACAGCATTCAACTGGCTGCCGACCATTTGCTTAGCGATGAAAGCCGCCATCGTTTCCGGTTGTCTAGTTGCGACGGGTTACTATTGAATAAAACACTCGCGAAAAACTTTTAATTAAACTAACAATTCACAACACTGGTTGTTCGTGTTTTTTTCTTCTGTCAGGGGTAAAAACACTCACACATACTCACTCGCCTGCCGTATGTTTCTGTTTTCGCTTTCTCAAGGTACTATTATACAAGCACAACCTTTCACAGCAAAGTGACACTAAGGTGTTTCAGAAATAGGACAGAGAAAGGAAGAGAATCAGATCCTAAAGTTTATGAACACAGTAGTGTCGGTAATTTTTGCTCACTGAAAGAGAAAAAGGTGCAAAGCAAAAAAAAGAACATAAATATATCAATAGGAAATTCAGAAACTGAGGAAGGTAAACTGGGCAGAAATAATTGACTAAATGTCGAGAAAATGATCGAACAACTAGGAAAGAAAAAAAATGGTTTTCGAGTTTTTCGTTCAAGTTCTGGACACAATGTTCATCCTAGAACCCGAGAACACAGCACACTAAGGGAATAAAAAGTTCTGTCTCGTGAAATGGCTGCCGGCTGCTGCTGCTACTGCTGCTACTGCTTCTGACACCGGAATTGAGTTGCTTATAGTCAGTAGAAAGTTTCGCACGGATTTTATTTTTATTATTTATGTTGCAGTTGTGAAACGCGAAGCAATTATCTGGAAATATAGATAAGAAGAACAAAAGGTTAGTGGGGAAATTCGTATGCAGGTCATATTTCAAGTGTTTCAGGTTGTTTCAGAAAATGGTCATAGTTTTCCGTTCCCGACTTCATGTTAATACGAACGTACAGGTCGTCCTACATGAAGTTTCATAAGTTGAACAATCACATTTTGTGAATTACTTAATCATATAGATATCACGTGTTTTTACGAAATTTATCAGACAAACAGTTGTCCTGAAGGAGATATTTTATCATCATTATTAGAAACTTTTGTCGTGAATACGACTTACTTTACTATGGGGCGCCTTTTCAAAATTTACCCTCTGAGAGAGTGATAAGTTTTTGATCGTGAATATCTCTTGTTGTATCTAATGAATCAACATAATTCTTGCTAGATGCCATCGGAAATATCGACGTGAACATTTCAAAAGGGCCTTAAAACAATTGACAGATTCTCTTTGTTTACTTTCTCTTTCGATTATATCTACGTTATTACGCAATTTTTCGTTACATGTATGATACTATTACAAAGCTGGAGATATTTTCTTTCATTCTATATGCAAATTTGGTAAGTGAACGTGAAAATTTAGGTGTTATTAACAGAAGAGAAAGTAAACAAAGAGAATCTCTCATTGGTTTATGTGCCCTTATGAAATGTTCACGTCGATATGATCACAATTTTTTGATAAAATTTTCAATTGTGTGACATAATCTCAAATAGTTCAAAAATAAACTTTTCTGAAATGTTTGGTATAAACGAGTATAAGAGAGGATAATTCATAAGGCGCTTTTACCTTTCTCGTATTTTGAAAGCTCAGAACTCAGTGATCTGTGAAAGGATTTATATAATCTAGCAACCAATAGAATCGACATTTTTCAACTTAAACGTGTATAGCAACAGCATTGAAGTATTTCAATAGTACACTATTGAAAAACCTTTCTCATTTGACCCATGTCAACAACAGCCAATCAGAACGCGTTCTGAGGAAGAGAACAAAATATCTGCTGCTGTACAACAAATCGTTCGAGAAAAATGTTCCGAACAGTGCTTAATATCGTAGTGAGTTCCACAATTTGGTACTTCTGAATGGCAGGAATGAATACAGCATCCTGATAATTTTTTTCAATGAAATGCAAATCCGAAATGAAATAATCGACAATTCTGTATACGCCTATTTTATAGTTGTTAGGACCGCCCATGAGTTAAAAAGTTACAAACAAAATCACGTAAAACGAAACCTCTTAACAAAAAATGGATCAGTTTGGATTCTATCGCCACTGCGAGCAGATGTATTGTGTGTCGTTTGCAAAGCTAGTTTCGCTTCCGACAAGAGCGATTACATCACAGCCGCCAGTTGTTTGCATTGATGAAAAAACAACGAAAAGAGGACAACACTGGGAAGCATCACACAAAATCAGCTGTTCTAATGGCTCTAAAAGTTTTCTAAAGAACTATTAGGATTTCTTCTTCGCAAATCGAAGGTAAAAAACCTCAGTTTAGTGCAAATCTAGAACAGTTTGATTAGATTTGTGCACTTTTCGCTGTGTGAAATTCACAGTAATCGAGATCAAGTGAAGCCTTCTTTGTTTTTGCGAAAAATGTGAAAGAGGGGAATGCTTACATAATTTATACAATTGATCAACTAATTGATATTCGGAAGTGTTAAGGAACATGTCAGTTGTTTTCGTATTCACGACATCCAGTTATGTCTCTGTCATTACCCACCCGCCTTTTTTTCATCTAACTATTTTTTTCGGTAAATAACTCGAAAATATTCGACACGTACTTTTCTATTTCAGTATGGTGCGTGGAATTTTCGAGATATGTTTTTTTGAAGTTTCGCGTTTACAAAAAAGAGCCTTTTTTAACAGCCTATACTGTTAAATCTAATAATGATATAAAAATTCGTCCAAGACATGAAATGTGCGTCTTTTCTTTAGCTTTCAAATGAGGGGTTTCATAAAACAACATTTATAGTTAACCTTATGAAAAAAGTTAAAAATTAATTAAACAAATAAAAAAATTTTAAACTTGGGCTTTATTTTTCTCTTTTTTAAGTTGAAAAAGAAGCTTTAGGGGTTTAACTCAATCAAATTAGAGTGGAAAGGTTAATACTTTTGGAGCAGTGCATTTTTCAATCACGACCCGCACACGCGGAGTGTACCGCAGCGCAACTCGCTCGAATAAGTGCTTAACTAGTCGACACATGTCGCGCCACTTCATGTCTTGGACGAATTTTTGTACCTTTATTAGATTCAACAGTATAGGCTGTTAAATAAGGCTCTTTTTTGTATACACGAAACAAAAAATCATATTTCGAAAATTCCACGTACCATATTAAAACAGAAAAATATGTGTCGAATATTTTCGAGTTCTTTACCAAAAAAAAATAGTTAGATGAAAAAATAATTTTGGGTGATTTTGCGTGGAATGCCTCTATGGTAGTAAATTAAGCAAAAAATTACGTTTTTTGCTTCAATATGACACGAACTGTTAAAAAAAAAAACAAAATAATAACTTGAGAACGACGGAGTAGAGATAACTTGTACTTCAAGTAAAATTTCTAATTTCAGAGAATTCTACGCCGAGTTATCCTGTTCACCGCGAAACGTGATTCTCAAATAAGGTCTTGGGAAATGCTCTGTTACTGGCTTAGTTTTCAATATTAGGATTCGAAAATTTTACTAAATGCTCTTTAAATGATGCTTTATAATGTAAAAAAAGTTTAAATATATTTGCTTAAGCTGACTTTCTACACAACTTTATCAAAGTCGCTTAGCTCCTTTGTTGACCCTGAGTAAAAATAATATATTTATTTCACTTCTAGGGGGATTAATAAAAAAAGGAAAATTTTCAAAAGATGGCGTCTGTCACTCTGACGCGTGAAATTGGGCTTTTGAACCACTGTGCGTTGGAATAAATTTTGTCAAAACTCGTTCCACCGAATGCTTTTTCGCCGAAAGTCTTTTCGCTGAATTGGTAATTTCATCGAATGGGTCATTTCGCTGATTTTAACCATCCTGCAGCAGCTCTTATGGAGTCGTTTTTCAACATTACAGACTCGATAGCCCGAGAAACGTCGTTCACACTAGAAAAGGGGTACTTTTCAGATGTACCGTTATTCTAAAAACAAACGAAAACCGGTCTCTAGACAAGCAAACAACGGTCTCAAGGCACTAAACGAAAAAAAAGTGATGTGACCCAACCCTGACTAAATAACTGGCCCAACCTAGACAACAAGCGTTTTTCTAATCGCGAAACACACTGTTTGCAACAGGTTAAAATAATGAAGTTTTCTCTTGAAAAACTTGTTAATGGTTAACCACATAATGTAAATATATACTTTCTTTGGAGGTGTCATCATTTTTGTGCAAACTTTGAGCTGTTTTCCCGGTTATTCCGAAACTTTTAGGACAGCCAAAAACAAGTCAAATGCAGAAAAAAAAAAATTCTTCGTGACAAACAATGCACTGAAAAGTTTTCTATCATTGAGAATAATACCTCCATGATATAACACCGATGGTAGCATATAAAAGAAAAAGCAATGGCCCAACCCTACGATTCCATACGATCATTATATTTGTATAAATTACATTTCGAGGGTTGGTTCATCACGCGTGAATAAATTAATTGATTGGAAGAAAATATGCTTTGACTTAAGCATTTGTTTTAAGTTTTGTTTGCTCCTTTCCTTCCCAGATTTCCAATAAAATATACCAAAAAAAAAAACAGTAATACTTCACCGACTAAGATATTTATATATTTGAGGATTATTTTGTAAATTTCGCCGAACGTCGGTTTTGAGTGATGAATAAGTCAATATAATTATGACAGATTGAAATTCAGTGCAACTCTACCGATCATCAGAAACTGGAACATTAACTGTACTGATTACTGAATGTTCAGCTGTTTAACAGTCAGTAAAATTTTATCGATATCCGCAAAAATTCGGCATTAATTCCATTTCAACTCAAATCAATTTACTAACTACAAAATAATCAAATGTTTATAATTCTTTATAGAGTTCCTAGCAGAAAAATTTCCGACTTCAGCCGACGTTTCAAATGCAATGTACAAATTTCCACATCCATGAATGCATTTCCAAACAAATTGCATTTGCCTGTGCCGACCCGAACAAACACGGGAAAGTTAATCGGTAGAATGGTATAGCAAATTACAGCGTGTTTTAAGGCAAAAGGTTTTCACGTTTCGCCTCAACCCAAATCTGTTTCGGGAGCATTCTCGGTTCTCCCGAGAACCAACCTTTTACTAGTCCATATGCACACTTATTCGAACACACGTACACTTTGTACGGCGAAAGTAACTTCCGACCGGAAAACTGCAGTACGTCCTGCCAACGTGCAGTCGAGGCGAACTTTGCGGTTGTGTGTTGTGATACGTTACGAACCGACCGACGACTGGCTGACCTTATTATGATCTTCCTGGGCGAACAGTTTCACTCGTTTTGTGGATTTTTACGAACAAAGTTGAATGGAATATTCCAAGCCCAGCCCTAGGATTTTAACCCGACTAGCTGCATGTTGTCATTTGTAGAGTGGAGAGGATAGTCACCATCGGAAATGTAGTTCACGTGGTTTGCAGTACGACTACTTTTTAGTTTAATAACTGAAAAAATACTACATCTTATATTAACATATTTTGCTTAAGAAAAGTTGAATTATAAAAATATATTCAACTTTGGCAGAGTAATGGCCTACGACATGTATTTTTTGTAGAGGCTTGCGGTGAACACTCTCCGAAGCGAATCGCTTAGATGAAATCAAAGAAAGTACTCTGTCAATATGGCAGTTGAAAGGTTGAAACTTTTGAAAAAATTGTCTCCGATCCAAACCCTTTTAAAAGTGGTATGTATGTTATAACAATAATAATTTTTTATAGGCGCAGATTTCACATACTGGCCGGGCTATTAGCTTTCAAACGCAAAACTCAAAACAACGCAGAGTCTTCTATGTTTAAACGTAAGAATCAAGAAAACGATAATGTTAGTCTACACAAGTTATGTTTTCCTGATCACAAATTTCCTCACATCTATATATATAAAAATGCAGAGATCATTCTTTGTAATCGCATCACGTAAGAACGGATGGACGGATTGAGATGCTTTTTTTTTTGTTTGATCAGTTTTTACCCCCACCGGGTTCGTACATCAAAAAAATTAAGAAAACTTACCGGAAAAGTGGGAAAAACCAATAAAGTTATTTTGTATGGACAATGGAATTTTCCACTGAAAAAGTCGCCAATGATTGCTAGATCTACAATTGATGTTTGGCGCGCAAGGAGATGCTCAGTATTTCGCCGTTGAAGAAAAGAATACTAGATCTTTGGAAAATCGTTTGGCGCGCAACGAGTAGATTTGGGTGGAGATTTTACATGCATGATTGATTCGTCATTTGGAAACACGTGCTTAATAAAGTATCAAAATCATTACTTGCCAAATGACTGTTTTAGCTATACCATAAACAGAAGCACAAGCTCTAATGTCATTTACCAGTTGATGTAGTTAGATGAATTATGTTGGCCATCGTGGCCGTGAGTTGAACAAATCGAATTATGTAACGAATTTTTACGTATCAATGATAGAATTCTGCTGTTGAAATAATGAGTTCAAATGAAAATATTTATGGTATTTGTAAGCTGCTTAAGCCAAATCATTTCGTTTTCCGAACTTTGGATTACTTGACGAATTACCATATGCGAATCGTGAATATCATATCTGAATGAGAAATCGTGGCATGTAAGAACCATTAGTTGTGAGATCTGCTGTTTTATACATTGGCTTTAACGATAAGAATAATCACTCCTCATGTTCACTCCGCTAGAACAGAATATTGATTCTCAGGACTGAATACTAAGCAAACCGATGTGGTGGCTCGACGAATGAGAGGCCTTTTGATACAATTCTTGAACGAATATAGCGTTCATGTCAAAGTTAATGGACACAATATTTAATAAAAGGGTAATTTGAACTTTCGAATGTCCAAGTATTTTTCATTTCATCGCTAATTCGTTAATCGAAAATTGATCCTGTCATTATCCTGCTACGAACATTCATCGAACACGACTAAGTAATATCAGTAGCGGTGAAGTAGGTTATGGACAACCGTTCAAAATTAGTTTATTACTTTCGATAATCCCTAAGGATTTGATATTAAATTTTAAACGTCTTCAGTACAAATAAGTCTTAATATTCAATGATAAACAACAATCCCCGAGGGCTGCTTTTGGAAATTTGTGGGGTCAATTTAAAGTATTTATCTTGGTCATCTCTTTTTCATCCATATGTTAATTTATTTATTCGTTTATTTAGGAGCAAGGGAAAAGCCTGCTGGAGCTGAGATTTTGGTTCTCCTTCTCCAGCAGGCATAAAACATTCTCATCTTTTGTATCAACAAATAACATTTGACCAAATGATACATAACGAAATCTTTAATTACCCTTATTTAAACTACAAAGCTAACTAACAACTATTCATATTGACTAATTATCCTAATAAAACTAGCGGGAAAAGATTTGGAGAAAACGGGTTTTAATGGCGTTACGAGATAAATTGAAATTAAATCCATCAGAGCAAGTATTGAATACGCGACATATACTCGAAAACGGTTCAATGAACCCTTAGTTAGTTCTAGCACGAGGAATTCTGAGAAAGGGATTAAACCGCAAATTACGCCGAAGAATGTCAAAACTTAGCTGTTGTAGGAGATCTGCACTATCAATTCGAGATTGGATGAGGTCCGCGACGAAAACAGCTTTTTGTGTATCACGGCGGACAGATAGCAAATCGAAGTGTATGAGCCTACAACGATTTTCGTAGCTTGGAAGATTAAATGGATCTCTCCAGGGCAGGCGACGCAAAGCAAAACGAATAAACTTGCACTGAACAGTTTCAATGCGTAGCTTATCTGTTTGATAATATGGTGCCCAAACAACAACAGCATACTCGCGAACTAGAGCGCAATATAACGATTTCAGGCAGTATATGTTATTGAAATTTTTTGAGATGCGAAAGATGAATCCTAGCATCTTTAATAATTTAGAGAGGGTATATTCTATGTGATCTTTGAAACTAAGTTTTGAATCCAAGAACACTCCTAGATCCTTAATTGATGTCTCCCGTTTTAGTACAGCTTGCGAAATAGTGTAATCATACATGATCGTGGTTCGTTTACGAGAGAAGGAGATAACGAAGCATTTGAAGGCGTTAATAACCATTCTGTTGACGTTGCTCCAGTTAGAAAATACATCCAACTGTGACTGCAAGAAGTTTGAGTCTTCCAGATATTTGATGAGATGAAACAGTTTGAAATCGTCGGCGAATGATAGCTTCATGCATTGCAATGCGAAATTCAGATCATTTAGATATAGCAGAAATATGAATGGTCCTAGATGGCTTCCCTGAGGAACGCCAGAGCTAACGATGAATGATGGAGTAACGCAGTCGCCAATTCTCAATTCGGTCATACTACGACCAGTCAGATATGATTAAATCCAATCCATCATCCCACATGTCAAATCTTTAGTTTGAGAGAGATCTACAGTCTCTGTCCAATACACTGACTCGAAGGATGAGATGGCAAACGGTGCATTTGTTTAGTTTTTGCGTAACAAAAGCATTGAACATATCCACAATAATTCTTGATGATATTTCTTCTTCGGGACGAAGTTATTGTGTTGGATATGAATTTGTCGTAATTCGTTTATTGTAAGCCAAGTAATCAGTAAAATAATGGAAAGAAACATTAACGTTTGGCAACTCTGCTGTTCGAAAACACAAATTTAAAAAAATAATTTCAGGCGAGACGAAGTTCGACGGGTCAGCTAGTTTTAGATAAAATTACAGATTTCTTCAGACTTTAATTATCCCGAAAACCTGACAGATTTTTTAGATGTTTCACCAAGATGTTCACAGATTTCAATGTAGTTCATTCGCCACAGATGGTGAAAAGATACACAGATATGTAATTCTACAAAAAAATCTGTGAATATGGCAACCCTGTTGATCAGCTACGTGAGTGTTTTGATATTACGATGGGTTCAAGGTTACACATTGTTTGGTGCAATTTTCAGAGCAGTGCGACAGACGGACTGTGCACCGCATTCATTGGTTCATGAGTATGAGCACCAGAGATGCCAGATATTTTCATAAAAAATCTGTTTCAAATAAAGAGATGGCTTCTTGGTCAATTGGTTTCTCGTCAAAACATTTAATTTTCGTTAAAGGCCAACGTTTCGAAAGTCATACCTTCATCTTCAGGGCAAAACGACTACAAATATTTTTCGTCAGTTGTAGTCGTTTTGCCCTGAAGATGAAGGTATAACCTTCGAAACGTTGGCCTTTAACGAAAAATAAATGTTTTGACAAGAAACCAATTGACCAAGAAGTCATCTCTTTATTTGAAACAACATTAACTGGTCGCACCCGCATCAAATAAATAAAAAATCTGTATTACCCCGAGTGAAAAATCTGTATTTATTTGTATTCGCTATAAAATTGAAATATTTATGATGAAAATACGTTGTTGTAATGTTATTCCAACGTTTTATGGTTAATAATATTTTGAATATTGAGAAATTCATTAAGTGTTCAATATTCATATCTCTCTCTACAACGACCAAAATAAATGTTTGCAATTTTTCATCAACAATCTGAACCAACAAAATAGACTTTTTATTTCATATACTGTAATTCGTTCATTGATTACGAAACTTTTATCTCGTCACTACTACCAAAGAGAGTTCAGACGAAAAAAAAACAATTGGTTCTTTAATTTTTTTTTGGGAAATCTGTGTAAATCTTCCATATAAAATCATAATTGCGCAAGTAAAAATCTGTATAATACAGATAAATTTGTATAAACGGCATCTCTGATCTAGACTATCTTTTGAATATTAATTAATAACCATTTTTTTGCAAATTATTAGAGTAGAAAATAACACATCGTACAAAAAATTTACTGAAGAAAAAGTACTAAATGGATTCTACACTGAAAAAAAAACTATCTTAAAAATTTGAAGTCAAATTACAAAAAAAACGCCATTCATTATTTGAATGAAATTTTGTCCCAGCATAGATTAATTATGTTCTCTGCGAACCTTTCATATATTGTAAGATGGGCGTTTTGAAGGGAAAAAATCTAACAAAAACTTTTTCTTAACCAGCACTGATACTTTCTGCGTATATCGAGCAACTAGCAACAGGGTATTCGGTGAATTTTATAAAAAAAATGAGATTCATTGAAATCTTGGACGATTTTGACTTTCAGTTTAGTTTAGTTTTTATTAAAAGGACACTGGATAGAAAAACTCAGTTTGGAAAAGTTTTTGTTTGAAACCCATTTTTTCCTTGAATGTGCCCATCTTGCAATGTATGATCGGTTGGTAGGGAACATAAACACCTATCTTGGGACAAAATTTTATCAAAATCAATAATGGTTTTGTTTAGAAAAACAATTATAAATTAATTTTTTTGTCAGTGTAGGCCTCAGGCCTCTATTGTTTCCAGTATTTTTATTGAAAAATTTGGCTGTTTTTGTGAAAATCATCAATACAACACTTTTTTACAGGATTCTCATTTTCGTCAATAGCTCTTTGAAATAAATTGGCAAACAAGCCCTTTTCAAAAAACAGTCTGGATCTATTTTAGAATAAATGAAGAATGAAAAGTGACTTTTTGACACAAAGTCTACATGTCTACATGTTTTCATAACATAATTATTTTACCTAAAACCCCCTTTGTATACGCCCCTGACGGTTTATCTATATTAACATTTTTGCAATTATTTTAGCGTAGTTTCTTATGTTTTCTAAAATTTCTGCTGATAAGATGTTGGCCTTATTTATTGATTTATTAATTTATTAAAGCATAATGTAAGATAGTAAATGTAAGATAGTAAATGTAAGATTGTTAAAATAAATGTTTGACAATTACATTATAGTAAACGCTACCTCTAAATAAAAAGTACCTGTCATTTTCCGATTCGATTTGATGACTTTTTCATTTCGTTGCGCTTTAATTTCTTATTATTTACATATCTTATCATCATATACAGATTCTCAGTACAGAACTTTGATCCCCCAGATTTTTCTTTGATTTACAGATTTTTCTTCTCAAAAACATATTCAACTGTGGTAACCCTGCACGCTATACAAAATTGAACAAAACACGCTTTGTGCTTCTTTCGCAAAGGCGGTGGTATTTTCTTCTTTCGTACCAGCATGTACCAATGTGTACCTGTGTTATATCGTGATTTGGTATAACGGTTGGAAGATTTTGACACTCGTCGCCAAATAATTTTGGAATTCGGATCTGGATGAAATTGCACACTATCTTTAAGACTTTAATTTAAATTATTATTAATGAAAATCGGCTTAACCGTTGCTGAGAAATTGGAGTGAGTTCTGTTTTCCAATTTCGGTGCTTTCACTACTATCCGATCAGATGGTAATAACAGAATTATAACAACTGGAGTAATTTATTTCAGAAATATTTTGTAACAAATTTCGAAAAATTTTTGGCTAGTAAGCTGTTAAAATAATAAAAGTCATAACAAAAAAGACTCTAGCGGGAACCAAATCGTAACAAATTTTGGAACGTATTGTATCACAATTACTATTGAATTTTATTTAATGAATAATTTATTCATTGATATGGTTTCTTCTTTTAGTTCTTTAAAATTCTGATCGTTATATTTCGATATGAAGCAAACGGAAGAAATCTTTTGTCGTGAATACGACTTACTTTACTATGGGGCGCCTTTTCAAAATTTACCCTCTGAGAAAGTGATAAGTTTTTGATCGTGAATATCTTTTGTTGTATCTAATGAATCAACATAATTCTTGCTACATGCCATCGGAAATATGATCACAATTTTATGATAAAATTTTCATTTGTGTGACATAATATCAAATAGTTCAAAATTAAACTTTTCTGAAATGTTTGGTATAAACGAGTATCAAAGAGGATAATTCATAAGGCACATTTGCCTTTCTCATATTTTGAAAGCTCATAGCTCAGTTTTCTGTGGAAGGATTTATATAATCTAACTACCAATAGAATCGAAAATTTTCAACTTAAACGTGTATTGCAACAACATTGAAGCACACTATTAAAAACCTGTTTGATTTGACGCATGACAGCACCAGCCAATCAGAACGCGAGATGTCTGCTTCTGTACAAGAGCATCCATATAAAAGTTGAGTGGTTCATTCTTCCTACCATTTGCTGAGCAACTGTTTCCGAAACAAGACACACGAGAGCAACATCGAGGATCTGTCGTCTCACTGTTTCCCGTTCTGCGAACAGGAAAGGAATTCTAACAAAGGGGCTGTCCGTACACCGCTGCCAGTAGCAGGTATAAAATGAAATGTGATGTGAGAAATAGCGTCATTTGAGTTGAAGCAGCTACTCTGAACGTACGAGACACCGTCAGCACGATGGCCCCGAAAACCGGTAGAAAGGCAGATTTGTACCGTCACTAACACATTCAATTACGAACGGCAATGCGAAAGCGAAAGTGATGATGTTGAACACATCTTTATACTAGTATGGGGTCGTGTGAAAATATGCCATGCGAAACAGGGTTGCCATATATACAGGTTAATCTGCATTTTATTTATACATACATATATGTACAGATTAATCTGTATTATTATTATTATTATTATTATTATTATTATTATTATTATTATTATTATTATTATTATTACTATTATTATTATTATCATTATTATTACTATCATTATTATTATTAAAATGACTCTTGCATACCGAAGATCGTCGATACATTTCAGACCAGGTAATTGTCTCGTACTGAAATTTCGAGAAGAATCAAATATCTTCGAACTTCATAGCTTCAATAAAAATAAACTACAAATTTGTCGTACCTAGCCTCCGATATTGGCAAATTAAAAAGGAATTGTTTCAAGATTGGAATATATAGTTGTAGAATAGTAGCTGTTTAATATAACTAATCTGTACTTTAATGTAGGTGCATCGCTTCAAACTCTATTAGTGAAAAAGAGGAAAGCTTGCACAATTCATACAATAAATCAACTAACTGATATTCGGAAAAGTTATAGGAGCGTGTCAGTTTTTTCGTATTCACGACATCCAGTTATGTCTCTGACATTACCCACCCGCCTTTTTTTTCAATTAATGAACTTCATCATGAGTCTTGTAAATGAGAACAAAACATCATAACTAATTTTGTTATTATATTGTTATCATAAGTTTCAACTTTAAACTGTTTTCATTCGTTAAATATAGCAAAAAAATATTTCATATTTCTGCTTAATTCGTCTTGCTTCACATCGGGAATTGATTCACATTTGTAAGAAATCAAACTATTTTTCAAAAACCCGTTAAAAACACGTATGATATGTTCCCTACTCTGATCCTAATTTCACCCCAATGGATTTTTATTCATCCTATCGTTGGTCCTTTACTCATCCTATTAATTAGTAATGGCGACACCAATCAAAACCAAAATATTGCACTACTACACTCTCAGGCTCAAAATGTCAGAATTCTTCTTAAAAAGGGTCTAATGGCAACTATAAGACAACATACGATATATTTAGACCGAGTTTGGAATCATTTCGTTTAAAAATTGATAGTGAACACTAACGAACATTTTCATTACTATCTTAAACCAATTGGAACTGATATTCAAAGGAGTCATTAAGTCATATTTATCAATTGTAATTGATAAGAAAAAAATTGCTCGTTGGTTTTTATAGAAATTTGATTTTATTTTTCCGAAAAAATACAGAATAGATAGACCTTTTACGCAAAGCAATGCAGATTTTCTTTGAAAATATCTGGCATCGCTGTGCACAGCCAATGAAACGCACACACTTAACAGCGTTATGTTGACCAGAGATGCCATTTATACAGATTTATCTGTATTATACAGATTTTGACATGATCATACAGATTTAATATAGAGTACAGATTTCAAAAAGAATACCTAAATTTAATACAGCTTTATACAGATTTCACAAAAAGAAAGAAATAAAAAAAGCCTTTTCCGTCTGAACTATCTATTAGTATTTGATTACAGTGACGACATAAAAGTTTATTAATCTACGGACAAATAACAAATTAAAATGGAACTCTTTTGTGCAGATGTTTGATGCTATATTTATATTAAAATTTGAAACCAAGAAAGTCATGCCATCATGAAATTTTATTGTCAGACTGAGAGTTTTATGACCTGACTTATTATTGCATACTGGGCGTTGGATTTCCATGTCAACTTGTAAAGTCATCATTTTCCAAGTAGATATGTATATGAAATTACAATTTAATTATTATTGATAAAAAAAACTGGCAAATTTCATCGCTGAATTTTCTTGTGAGCGCGGTGGGAACTTAAGAAGATATGAAGAATGAATGTTCATTGAACCTATTATTCTATAACGATAATCTATTTAAATAACATCTTTTCAATGTAAAAATTTCATTTTATTAGTGAATACAGATAAATACAGATTTTTTAAGCGAAGCAATACAGATTTTCTATGAAAATATCTAGCATCTCTGATGTTGACGTATATCGGAATAAAATCAGTGCTACTAGTATTCCGGCAATGGTTATTTTAATAGTATTTAACACGCACTTTCTAGTAATAGTCGAAGCAGAAACAGTTTCATTGAATTACAAATATGAATGATATAATTAAATTAATATCACTGATACCAAAAAAATAATTGTTGATGGTAATTTACAGAAGAAAAAATTTGTTTTCCTAACATTATGAGAAAACTTGGCAACCTTGCAATACGGAATGAGATGAAAACAAAGTGCAATCAAGTGAATTTAGTGCAAATTTCCATCTAGTATTTTTTATTACTTTTATTGTTTGGCGGGTAATTTTAAAAGTCTTTAATGATTGATTAAACAAGTGGAGAATGAACTTTACTCACTGTGAAGTCATCTAACATTCAAAAGTGGTTAATTTTGTGAAATAGTGATCATGTTTTGGAACGAATCGATTAGGAAGTATTCAGAAACATGACGTTCTGTAAAGTTGAGACGGAAGTGTTTCCTAAATTATGAAGTGAGTTTATTTTAAATGAAAAAAAAACGATCGCTGAAGGTTTTAAAACCACTTTTTCAATGGGAAAGTTTGGCAAAAACTTGAATAAACGTTTCAAAACATTGCACAGTTTGGTTCAGGTACGTCGAAAGGTATGATTCATGTTCAAAGTTATGAGATGATTTTATCTATAACAAATATAATTTTGAAATATTACTTGAGGAATAAGTGGAGTTTAAAAAAATCACGTGCTTTAAAGGACTCTGCCCTAAAACTAATTACAGTTACTCAATAAGGCTGTATGAAGAATCTGTGAACCTTTCAATTTTACTCCTGCCATTAGGGTCAGACTTCTCTGCATCCGATTCAGCTGCTTTTGTCCAGTTGACTCTTCACGAGAGCCCAATACCACTTGATAAATCGCAGCTCTGGGAAATTAGGTGGATTCGCGTCTTTCGGTACTCCATGGACTCAATTTGCTTTATACCATTTCAAAACATCTTTGGCGTAGTGACAAGATGCCAAATCTCGCCTTTTTTTAGTTTCATCCAGATCTGCAAACGATAATACAGCAAAAAATGAATTTTTGCAACGAATTCAGTGATAAGTTTTGTCAAAAGAAAAACTCTTGCAAGTTTGAAAGAGATAGAGGATTTGATAAAATTCTGTGATAATCTACTGATCGGGTATACTCATACAGATTTAATACACCAATCAATGTTCAATGCCAGTGTTATGAATAATTTGTCATAAAACCACATCAGAATAAAATAATTCCGAAACGATAGATTCTATTCCGAACGATCTGCAGGACAATGCAGAAAAAACCGCCGGAGCGTGAAAACGAAATCCTTCCAATTGACAGGATGCATGACAAGCCGAATGAATGTAGCGTGAAAACTCAATTTTCACCTTCCATTATGTTGCCTATCAGCGGTAAAATGGAGTCGACTGATGATGGTCAGCATTTTTCATCGGCCGTTAGCCTTGAAACGAGCTAAAAAGTGACAAAAACCTATCCGGACTGAATTTGAATGACATGTTGAAATGTTTGAAAAAGATTAAATAAATGAGATTATAGAAACTAAAACTAAAAATTGCACCAATTTTTCCATTTCAAATCGAAATCGTTCCAATCACGCGGAAACTGTGTTTTAGTGTACGGTGATTTTAGTTGAAAAACTATCGTAAATCATCTTCCATCCCGGTGTCAGAACAGATGGGGTTGAGTGCAAAGCAAGCCATAATTTGTTATTGCGATAACAGCGTTTGGTTTTATTTATTTTCCTTATCCCTTTAAACAAACAACCGTACCGCGAATGGGCTCCAGCTTTGACAAGAAAAAGCACCACACGCCTTTGCCGCGAATGGATGTCAGGAATCGGGATAAAAATCCTTCACCACTTCTACCAATAGTGACACTTGCGATGAATAGGACCATTTCTCTCTGTCACTCTGCTTTTCTCTTTCACTCGACACAAAACGCATCGGATGCGACTGGTTCTCCACATTGAATGGAGCATAATTCCTGCGGTAATGAGTGTGGATCGTAATTATGAGTGCTTTCATGGCTGCCGTTGCACTGCTTTCAGGGACGATGATGGTTGGCAAAAAATAAAGAATTAAAAAAAAACGAAATGGTGACCCATTAATTTTGCTTACGAGTGTAATGCTTAATGTGTTTAATTTGTTTTGTGGCTAAATACCCGGTCGTATGAAACGCAAACCATGCCACAACTCGGTTCGTTCGGTACTTCAATGACGTCGGTGCATTTTCCAAGAGGGATGCGATTTGGAGCACTGCAAAAAATGGATATTGTGTTGAATATGGGAAGGAGAATTATTATTTATTTTTTAATATTGATTATTCCCTCCGCTCATGTTTTTCAGTGGATGAAAATACTAAAACTCCATATATTTTATCTAAGACACGACGAGACAGCTCGTTTTACGACTTCGGAGCCAAGCCTGGGAGCCACTTTGACGTTTTCTGGTGTTTTTTTACCACAGGGTTATTCAAGCCGTATTTCGCAGTGTTTCCAGCAGGATTAGTGAAAATTCCTAAGGGAAATTTAAACTCAAAATAAACTAAATTCAGCAAATATTATTATTGTATTTTACCAACACGTAATTTAATTGTATTTTACCAACACTGTTTCGTAGCATTAAGACGTCAAACTTCGGCTATTGTATCTCTTTCTGCGTGATTTTTAGATTTAGAATTTTTGTTAACATGCAAATATTATTGTTTGAATAATGGAATGTAAATAACATACATTAATATATTAAAGAAATTAGCTGCACTGTTTATGTCGCTAGTCCCATACAGTCAACTATAATTAATAATTCAGCAGGGCCCATGGAAAGTAAACAAAATAAAAGTAAGAAGCCAGCTGTCTCATCTTGTCTTAGTGTTTTATACGCATTACCATGGCAACAGCATACATGAACTTTGAACGTCTTTCAAATTTCTCATTGTAAAACAATAAAATGTTGGAATAACATTACTTCAACATATTTTTATTATACAAATTTCTTTTTTATAGTGTTTTCTCATTCAGTGTAATGCAGATTTTCTATGAAAATATCTGGCATCTCTGGTCTAGATCAAGTTTGAAAAAAATAAAGTGAACAAAGTGTTTTTTATGTGACACAGTCTGTATGCTGCCAATTCCGCATACGATTTTGCGCGAAATTCATCTATTCGAATCCTACACTGTAAAAAAATCGGGTTTTAAAATTAAAAGTCAGTTTACAAAAAACACATCACTTTCGCATTCAACGAAATTTTGTCCATTACTGATACATTTTGCAAATATCGGGCAACCATTATTCTGTGAAATCTCCTCTCAAATTGAAATTCATTAAATTCTTGGATGATGATGACTTCAGTTTAGCTCAGTTAGATTTAGTTAGTTAGATAATTCGTCATATTTAAGTCAATTGTAAAATAAAAAAATTCAAGAAACGAAATTTTCTTGAATTTTTTTCATTTTACAATTGAGAAATTTTCAAGTAATTATATATTATTTCTTTTATATATTATATATTCAAACGCGTATGAAAATTAATCATCATGTTCTGAAACCCCCTTCGAAAAAAAAATTCTGGTTACGCGCTAGTAAACCGTCATTAACAGATGGCACCATTTGTAGTGTTTTCCATCCTTGATTTTCTGTTTTATTTGATTTGTGTCCACTTGTTAGTATTATCACAAAATCATAACAGATAACAATTCTATTTTTTTTATTCAATAATATAATATAATATTAAGGCACACTGCTTAAGCTTTAAGATGCCAAGGGTATTTACTAATCTTAGTTATCGTCTAACTTAAAAATAGAGTAGTAGTCATGACATTCTTAAGTGAGGGATCCTTAAAACAGCCCACCCCGTACTTAAGAACGTCCTCGCAAGTCAAACTCGAATCGGTGACCACACCGTCGATTTCTACTTCGCGAGCGGGCACGTAGACGCGGTACTCCTGCGTAAAAGGATCCTTTTGAACAAGCTCATTGGCCTGTTTTGAGCTGGTAAACAGGACCCTGAGCTTGTCTGGACGTATTCTATCAATACTTTTGATGGTATTATATCGCGATGTCAGGTCCCGCGATATTTTTAAAATATTTAATTTTTTTCTTTCGATTTGGTCCGGAAATAGACCGCATAAGGCCCGGCCGGTAGTGCGAGCCCATCCGGATAGCTCTTTATGCGAGACTTTTTACAGTCAAGGGAAGTCTCCATTTGATCATCGGGAACGGGGGGTCAGAATTTAAGCTTGACATAGCGGAACATAGCGCAGAAATAAATGAATCGGGGAGAAATAGAACGGTCGAATGCAGGAAGGAAAAAAAACTAAATAATAATACATAACTTAAATCCAACGGGGGCCACCAAGGACCAGCCCTCGTCGATCGGCGTATCGCCGCTGCGATGGTGTGCAAAAAACCTCCGAGAGTAAAAAGCACACTCTTTTGTAATCCGCACAGTGATATTACATACACCGCTGGACCTATTTTGATCGATCAAACAATCACCGGCTAACGGTACTGTTTCGATCGTCCGCACACAACAATGCACTGCTTCAGTATATAATGTGCATAAAACCTCTCACAGGAAAAAGCACTATTGTCTATTACACAATAGCGATCTAGTTTTGATCGTCCGGTCACTTTATCACACACGGCACTGGTTTTCAACGCTTTCGCAGTAAACACAAAGCACGTCCGTTCACTCGGAAGGTTGAAACGGCAATCAACAATTCTATTGAACAAAGTATATGTACCTTTTACCTTTCTCATATAGAAAGGTTATGATGTCATTGGAAAAATTGACTAGTATAAATTTCCCGTAGGATCAAGTGTCCTATACCATTCGACAAGGTTCAACGAACTGAACAATGTCTGTGTGTGTATGTCAAAAAACGCCACTGATTTTTTCTTGGAAATGGCTTGACCGATTTTCACAAACTCACTCAAATAGAAGGTCTTATAGTCCCATAGGTTGCTACTAAATTTCGGATTTGTAAAATAAAGTATGGCTGATAAACTTTGCCGAGATTTGAACAGCCGAGTGCTCGGCAATCATCTCGGCAAACATTAAAACTACTGATATGCTCAGTATTTTTCATTTAACAGATAATTTGCTTTTACTGAGATTTTCGGTTTAGATAAAACTATAAATTACCAAGATCTTCGTCGCTTTTGGAAACAAATTACCGAAATTATTGGTGTTAATTAATTAAAATAAAATTTTAAATATAAAATAAACATTCCAGTTAAAACTAGTTATCATTGATTTATTTATTTCAACATTATGTTGGCTGTTGAACTTATAGGTTTGGAAATGTAAAATAAGAAAATAATATGTCCCATGAATAAAATATTGCCAAACATAAACGTCGTATAATAGATGCAATTCCCTGTTATTTCCAGTAGAGAACATAATTCGATTTTCCGCAGAAAATCAGATTCCGGCTATAAGGAAAGTAAGTACAGGGTCCGGCACTCGAAGTGTAACCAATTGAAAAGGCCATAAATTCAGTTTGGAAAATTACTTTTACTTAATTCAAAGTACAAAATGTGTAAAAATAATACAAAATTCAGAATCAATTCACTTTTGCTCGATATGACCATCTTTTGCCTTGACTTGATGACTTGAGAGAGCGAAGGAGTTGTTTCGTTTGGCCGAATGTGACTTGCAGGTATTTTGGCCCACTCGCGGACAATAACTTTTTTCAGCGCCTCGAGACTGGTGTATCTTTTAGTTCGGACTTTGCTCTCCAAAATGGCCCAAAGAGAATAATTCATTGGATTCGCATCTGGTGAATTCGAGAGCCATTGTGTGGACGTGATGAAGTTCGGAACGTTGTTTTTCAGCCATTCTTGGTTCACTCGAGCTTTGTGAGACGGTGCCGAGTCCTGCTGAATCGTCCATGGTCTGCCACCGAAATGTTTGTCTGCCCACGGCTTCAAAGCAACCTCCAGAATACTTTCCCGATAATATGTCGCATTTACCTTGACGCCAGGCTCGATGAAAACGATTGGAGAGCGCCCATCTGCGGTTACAGCGGCCCAAACCATTATCTGTTGCGGGTGCTGCCTCCTGGTGGCCAATCGATGACTCAAATTCTCGTATGAACGGTCGGTCAAGTAAACCCTATCGTTTTGAGAGTTTACGAATTGTTCAATTGGAAAAATTTTCTCGTCAGAAAATACAATGTTCGGAAATTGACCGCTTTCGGCCAAACGAAGCAACTCCTTCGCTCTCTCAAGTCGTCAAGTCAAGGCAAAAGGTGGTCATATCGAGCAAAAGTGAATTGATTCTGAATTTTGTATTACTTTTACACATTTTGTACTTTGTATTAAGTAAAAGTAATTTTCCAAACTGAATTTATGGCCTTTTTAATCGGTTACACTTCGAATGCCGGACCCTGTAATGTCTCAATATAACATTGAATATTTAAAGAAATATATCATACCGGTGTCCGATCAATATCATGCAGTAGATTAGCGTTGCGAGGGTCTTTATCCCGTGAGAATGCTCTGGAGGATTTCTTGTCACGAATAATCGTCGAATATTGAACAAATATGTTTTTATTATTACGAAACATATCGCCATATTTGGATTCTATTTTTATTTGCAACTAATTCCACATATAAACAAATGCACTTATTTACATCACTCAGTTTTGCACTGAAGAAAAATGGCTACTTTAATGGATCACTGAATTTCGGTTGCCTAAAAGTTGTTTACCGAAATTTCGGCAAGTTGATATCATTAATTTCCTGATGTCGGCAAAACGACCACCCGCTTGTGAGGAATTCTGGCAACCGTCAGAAGGCTGGCTGCATTCCGGCTGCTGTCAAAATTGTCCAGGCGAAATTGTGTCATTATCTCGTTGTACGTGTATTGTTTATTTCCCTCCTCTTTCTTTTTTCTTTTTTTTTATTCGACTTCATTTGATATTCGTCAATTCGCATGTACGTACAAAAAACGAATCTTGAGACGAGATAAATGAGATTGAAATATGGGTATGTTTGGTAGTGAGAAAGCAATGTTATTGGCAATAACATTTTCCATGATTAGTATATATAAAGGGCAATGACTTATTACCTTTCATATGTATATTTAATTGAAAAAATAAAACTAAGACACTTAAAATGTAGAACCGATTCAAAACGGTTCTACCAATCTTGTATGGCAAGAATCCGACAGAAAAGAACCGTTAATAACCGCTAGGCGAAATTCTCTGCCGGAAACGGTTGTTGCATTGTTGACAGATTTTTGACGGAATTCTGGCAGAATTCCGACAAAAATGGCTGGCAGGCATAGACAGACGTCTGGGAGGAAATCTGCCGCCGCGTACAAGTGGGGAATTGCTGGTAAACACGGTAATTTACAAAACCGAATATCAGTATAACATGTTGATTTGCCGTTAAATCGGGAATAATAAACCGAGATTTTTTGAAAAAAGCTATCGCTGCCGAAATTACAATACAATATCGCTTTGCCGTTCGTTTTCAGCATATTTTTTCGCCGAAATCAAAATAAGTTTCAAGTGTGTGGTTGAAATTGGTTTGACATTTGGTGCGACGATGCAAAATAAGGTAAAATTCTTTTTAATTTGACAGGACTGTTTACAAATAAGAAATGTTGATAGTTTATATCCATAGAAAGTTTCTAATATTATTCAAGTATGACAAAAAAACAAACAGTATCTTCTAGTGATATTTTTGAAAATATAAGTAACAGTTCGGCTGAAAAGTTCGTATCGTTTAATAGAAACACACATTTTTTTGCCAAAATTCGTTTTTATTATTCAACATAATTGCCATCAGAGGCGATACAGCGATTATAGCGATCTTCCAACTTTTCGATACCATTTTTGTAGTACGATTTGTCCTTTGCCTCAAAATAGGCCTCAGTTTCAGCGATTACCTCTTCATTGCTTCTAAATTTTTTACCAGCGAGCATTCTCTTGAGCTCTGAGAACAGGAAAAAGTCACTGGGGGCCAAATCTGGAGAATACGGTGGATGAGGGAGCAATTCGAAGCCCAATTCGTTCAATTTCAGCATGGTTTTTCGTTATTGTTTTTGATCGATTGTGAGCTCACGCGGCACCCATTTTGCACAAAGCTTTCTCATATCCAAATATTCGTGAATAATATGTCCAACACGTTCCTTTGATATCTTTAGGGTGTCAGCTATCTCGATCAACTTCACTTTACGGTCATTGAAAATCATTTTGTGGATTTTTTGGACGTCCACTGCGTTCATCGTCTTCGGTGCTCATATGACCAATACGAAATTTTGCAAACCACTTACGAATTGTTGCTTCGCCCGGTGCAGAGTCTGGATAACACTCATCAAGCCATTTTTTGGTATCGGCGGCACTTTTTTTCATTAAAAAGTAGTGTTTCATCAACACACGAAATTCCTTTTTTTCCATTTTTTTCACAATAACAAAAGTAGTATTTAATTCTAGTGGCCCCCTCTCATAGAAACGATACGAACTTTTCAGCCGATCTGTTAACTTGAGAAATAGGCATCATAACACCATTAGGTGTTTCGAAACAGGTTTTTCTTTCTGCAATAACTTTGTTTATTTATTTTGGAGCAGGGAAAAGCACGATGGAGATGAAATTTGGTAATCTCTCTCTCTCCAGCAGGCATAAAACCTTCTCATGATTTGTATCAACAGATTACAATGATCCAACAGATACATTTGGACTTAACACCAACAGTTGAAACCAGCAATTATAACTAAATCTATAATGATGGGTTTATAATCAGCATGTAGATTTAATTAGTGATCGAAGAATGCATGGTGGAAGGCAGAGAGAAAGAAAAAGACACGACCGGGTTAATTTCGGCGAGCAAATCTATTTACTTTCCAATGAAGATGGTGGAGAGACGGAGTGGGGGTTGAACGAAAATACAATAATGTATGTATGCATGTATGTGAAGCAGGGAAAAGCTCGCTGGAGTTGAAAATTTTTAAAACTAAGCCGCCAGCAGGCATAAATCCTCCTCATCTTTGTACAAATCTTTGATTCTAAAACTAACATGACTAAGAAACAATCGTTTGATTACATTTCGAAATACATTTTGCATAACTGGCTTCACAGCGATTTGCATTGGATGTATGTATTCGGGTACTGATTTGGCAGAAATCCTCCTAGTCGTTGATGAATTTTCAAATTGAACGATATTCGCCACTTTCTTATGTGTATGGTAATTTCAAATTTATGGCTCATACATTTTTTCTCAAATGTGCACTACGGCTAATACAACTGGGTGCTATTTCGAGCAACTTTTTCTTCGTATAACACGGAACAAAGTTGCTCACACCCATCAAGTTCGGCATCACGTTTGGCAAACTGTTCGCTTTATATTTATGAAAGCCGGCATCTGCATCATAGCCCATGTTTTATTAAGCAATCAGCACTTTTCCCGGTAAATTTTTGTTATCCCTGTCCGACCCGTTTCCAGTTTTATGAATACTGACCATTCTTGGGAACAGCTGCTGAGGGATAACAACAAAAAAAATGTCTATATCCCCCTCGTTGGTTTAAAACCCGGATCGTATGAAGCTGGGGAACGAACACAAAAATTATCTTGGCACGGTGCCCGAATTCTCGGTCGGCACTTTTGCGCTCAGGCCGTAAATATCTGGGCCATGGAACACGGTCGAAAAAAATCGATAGTTTACAAAAGGTCAAATGTGGAAACGTTTAATTTAGAGATACGCGGAACAAAAAAAATCCCGGCGCTCCGGGCATTTCCCGGCACACCCACCATTTTCAGTCGAATTCCAAACCGTGCATACAAAGCAGTTTCCAGTCCCTTATCGAAATGCATTACATTGTTGTCGTTTTTCCTTTTCTTTTTTTGCTGCTCTTCTGAGCTTCCTTCCAGTTCGCATCCGGTTTGCCGAAGCTGCTCGTTTGACGGCTTCCGGTTTCGGGTCGAACAAATTGAAACTTTCTAACGCAGTAACTCGAATCCCGGACTTTTCCTCCGCGCGTCAGACCACAAACGAACAGTCGTAGGTGGTGCTCCGACCAAACCAACCATTATGTCCCGATAGCAAAAGTGCGAAAAACTGGTTGACGACATAATCCATTTTTTCTTGCTCTTTGGCGGAAGCGCCAAGCGGAGATGCATCTAGCGAATGTTCAAGCGGTACCGGATTCCAGATCACATAGCTCCTGGGATTTGTTTATTTCACACCAACTCACCCCCAGCGTCCGGGGGTGGGAGGGGAAATCAGATCAGATGGTGAGGAGGAGATGAAAATCCTGCAAAAAAAAAAAAAAAACAACAGACAAACAAAAGTTTCCGGCTTCGAACGAAAAATGCTGAATTTGCAACAATCGCCAGCAGCAATTTTGCTAGCGTAATTCGTTTTTTATCGTATCTCTCTGTTCGAAAAGTGTTTTGTGGCTTCTGATAGTTGTGAGACTGGGCGATGAAGCTGATTCACACTGAAACTAGGATATCTATGCTGATCGGGACTGAGATGGACGGAACACATAAGAATCCGTGTTCTTCATTAAAATCAAGATATTGTTCAATTTCAACTGAACCATTACTAAACAAATCACAACCACAAGAAGGGCGGGGGAGGAAAATCCAGTAGATCATTCGACTAATCCCATTGGCTACCATCATTTAAAACATCCGTCGGTACCTGTCCGGGCGAAAATTTGCACCTTCACTTCCGAGTGGCCGGTCAATCACTCAAACGGGCATACCACGGTGCATGATGCAAATTCGTCCTGAAATGGGCATCATTTATCAATCCACAACCGGACTGCAGAATGCGGCCGAGAACAGATTAAAATATCGGCCAACAAACAGCTGAAACAACAAACTCTCAGCCTCAGACATCCGGCATGCCAAGCCAAAATCCAGGTTCATCCATCCAATTGTAATCTGTCGTTGGAAGTGAGTAACAGCTCTATTTGGGTCCCTTAGCCAGCCTTAGATTCAAGTGCCGGGAAACACGAGAACAGCGCATCCCAGTGTCGCGTCCTGTTCCCAAGCTTTACCACCCAGTCCTCCGTGTCGGAGCAGGCAAGAACCCTCTGGGGTGAGATGATGGTTTACATTTTACAGGCATTATTTATCGTCTTGTCCGGTTCAGATAGTGTCCCATTACAGGAGTAGGTTCGCAGGATTAGGGATGGGGCCCGAGACGGGAATAGATATGAAACCGAATGTCGAGCTGTAAGTGGTCACCCGGAGGGTTGTTCCGTATTGGAATCAGTTCACTTTCCACCAGCGCAGTACGTTGGTTGAGTACGTTGTAATGCAGTCAGCGGGCGGAGAAATGGCTCTATTATAGCGAATAATGTCCCACCATAAATTGTCGCCTTGGTTCTCACCTAAAAACTGGAGACAGAATGAATAGTGGAAAATCACACCACAGTAATCATTTTGATAGAAAATAACGGTTGGTTTTGGTGGAAGCGTGTTTTGGCACCAATTTCACTTTGTTTGTCATCTACAATTAACTGTCATGTCACTACACTTTCACTAAGTAAAACTAAGGTCACTTATAGACACGTATTTAGACAACTTTATTTAGTCTTTATCAGACTACATAAGATGCAGACTACGTTCGCGTTCTATTCCTCAAAAGTGTCGCGACGTAACATGGAATAGTAGTCAATTGTTGCTAAAATAATTAGTGAATGACTTCTACTTGCCAAAAGAGTGTCATATGAAAAATTCTATTTGACCTCTATTCTGTCACTTGAACGTTTAGAACAAATTGACGAGAATTAGGTTTTACACGAACATGACATAACCTCACAAAATGAACTTTTTTGTTGACAGCCGCTTGTGATTTGTTTACAGTTTAAAAGTTCATCAGAGGTTCATCGTTTGAATTTAAAAATTGCAAGTCTCCTCACACTAAACAGATTTATAAAAATTTCTCTCCTTGATGCTGGAAACGCACTACTTTTCACTGTGGAACACGTTTTTAACAGGAACTTTGTTGTCATTTTTCAATTTTTAATTTGCAGTCGCAAAGCAAAGCAAACCACCGGCAGCTGTCAAAAATGAACTTGAACTCCATCTCATCCATTCATTTCATAATTTTGATCATAAATCATATCTTTCGACATACCTGACCCAAGCTGTAAAATGTTTTAAAATGTTTATTTAAGTTAGTGTCACACGTTTCCATAAAAAATGAATTCAAATCTTTTAGTGATCGTTTTTTTCATTTAAAAATAAGCTCACTTTCGAATTTAAGAAACATTTTCATCAAAAGTTTTACAGTACGGCATACTTCTAAATATTTACTAATTGATTCGTCTTTGTTTCCCATAATTACACCACTATCCAATGATGGATGCCTTTATAATTAGTAGTGTTCACTTTTCACTTATATAAGCAATGATTGAAAACTCCCAAAATTTCCTGCCAAGCAATAATAATCTTCAAAACTATGAGTTGAAAATTTGCACCTAGTTTACTTGATTGCGCTTTGTTGTCATCTCGTTTCGCAAGTTTGCCAAGTTTTCTCACAACGTCATGAAAATATTTTTTTTTCTCTTTAAATTACTATCAACAAGTGTTTTTGTTTGGTATGCATGAGTTTAGAGACTGTCCCAGAAAGTATGGACGCAACCAAAAACCGCTACCATTTCGCAATGGTTCAGAATCTGTCAATTTTTATGGCTGCGTCCTGTTGTTTACACTCTTCTCTAACCACTTGTGCAGTTGTTTATTCGTTTTCATTAGTTTGTTTCGAAATGCGTGGACTTTCAGCAGAACAACGTCGAAAAATTGTGTACAAATGGTGCACAGAACGCGGACTGTTACTGAGAAAGATAGTGAAAATGGAAGGAGTAAGTGAAAAAGCCGTGCGAAATACAATCAGGAAGTTCGGTGAGGATAACACCTTTGAGGATAAACTGAAAACGGGTCGAAATAAAGGTCCTGCTAACCCTCAGTTGGATAAACGTATACTGAAGGCGTTCGAACAAAAGAAGGAGGTTTCAGTTCGGGATGTGGCCAATAAAGTGGGCACTTCGAAGTCAAATGTTCTTCGTTCTAAAGAACGTTTGAATCTTCGAAACTTCAAGAAGCAGAAACAACCAAAACATAGTCCGAAACAAGAAGCATCGATCAGGCCGAGGGTTCGAAAGCTGTACAATATGATTCTGGCTGGAAATTTGAACTGCATAATCATGGACGACGAAACCTACGTGAAACTCGATTACAAATCCTTTCCGGGACCACAATATTATACGGTGCGAGAAGGGCAAGTGTTAAACCAGTCCGAGACATCGATTGAAGTCGAAAAATTTGGTAAGAAAGCTGCGGTAAGATTTCGAATCCCTTCATCACCACTGCTTCAATGAACAGCGAAATATACATCAAGGAATGTTTACAAAAACGACTTCTACCCATGATTAGAAGCCATAAGGATCCTGTAGTCTTCTGGCCAGATTTTGCTTCTTGCCACTACTCGAAATCAACGGTAGAATGGTATACTACCAAAAATGTCACTTTTGTCCCAAAAGACATGAATCCACCAAATTGCCAACAACTTCGACCAATTGAGAAATTTTGGGCACATCTTAAGAAACATGTCTCGGCAGCCGAAACCATTCAGCAGTTCGAAAAAGATTGGAAAAAAATTGTCAAAACTTGTCGCCAAGAAGTCTGTACGGAATTTAATGAGGAACGTTCGCAAGAAGGTGCGCCAGCTAGTCTGTAATGGCTAAGTAGCAAATATTGAGAATAATGTTCTGTTGTTGTAGTCTAATATTATCAGTATACCGAATAAAATTTGAATATCTAACTTTTGTGAATTATTTACAGCGAAATCAAAGTGCGTCCATACTTTCTGGGACAGTCTTTAATTATATTTTTGATATTGACGTTCAAATAATACTGTATCGGTTTCGAATTATGGTATGAAGCGCTACTACTTAAATAACCATTATAGCGAATCTAGTGGATCTAGTTTCATTCCGATATATCAACATAACGCTGTTAAGTGTTTGTTTGCGTGCTTCATCCGATATAACATTTTCTTGTTTTTAAAATGGCCAATCCAGATCTACTTTCAGTAAAAAATTTAATGTAAAACGAAAGGCAACAAAAGCGATTGAATTATGTTTGAAAGTCGGATTGACTTGTTCTTAAAATATCGTGTTAGGCCCTTTTAAGAAGAGTTCGGATATTTTGTCAAAAAATCAAAACTGCTCATCAATCCGACAATATTTTCTCTCCAGAGAGAAACTGTTAAATATGTGCAATGGCCTCTTCTCTCAATATTTTAATATTCATTTGCAATATTTAAAGCGCCAAACGCTTGAATTTCTCGAAAAACTCGGACTCAAGTTATCAAACCAATTGGATTGATGGTATTGACGATACTTTGGATTGACAATAATATTGCCACGTGTAAGGGCCGCTATATATGCCATAAAATCAGAGATGCCAGATCTGCAGATTTGTCTATAAATCTGCGAATTTCGTACATGCACACTTAGAAAAGTTTACATCTTAATAGATGCACATAAAAGGAGCGTCGCGATTCACTTACTTTCACGATTTAAATCATGTGAAAATAAGTTATATCATTAACTTCACAGTTAATTTAGCTGATGCTTACATCGATACAGACGCAAAGTTGATTTTTACATGTTAGTAGATATAATATTGTGTCATCACTGAAGAAATTACGGCATACTTGAATTTACATCAAGCGTAAATTTAATTTTTTCTAAGAGTGTGGTGCTGCAGACATTTTTTGTTGTGCAGACTTTTGAAAATAGAGTTTTTCGCAGACTTTCGTCAAAATTTACAGAAACTTTTGAAACTGTCACGACCTTTTTTTTGCTCGCCAAGTCAGTTTAGCGTATCATACTTTATAGAGAAATAGCTGCCAGCAAGACATACTTGTTAACTGCAGTTTTTTTTTGGATATACAGACCTTTGCAACCCTATCTGAAGATATTTAAAATTTTTACCTGGCATCTCTGCATAAAATAAGATCTGGTCATTTCGAAAGAAATAGTCTGACAAAATCTGACATTTTTTATGTAACAAAAAGAAGTTCCAATTGCTTCTTAACATCTCGTCTTCATTTCGTTAGTAAATTAAGATCTCGTACATAGCAACTGAAACCATTTGTTCCTAGTTTATTCAAATAAAACTGAGAAATCTGGAATTTCATATGCAGAAAATTTGAAAATCTGGTAAAATATACAAAATCTGGCAAAAGATTGGGTTTGTTAGAGTGTATGTCGAATTGAGAAAAATTTGGCAAATGACAGATAAATCTGGAATACTGGCCACTCTGCTCTCGTCAGACGTGTCTCGTAAATTCGCTCTTTCTCAGTTGCTCCTATGTTTGACTTCACTTGATTTTCGTCATTTATGTTTAAAAATTCTGCATGTGCGTTCAAAAATAGAAATGCATCTTGAGACCAGGTGAATGAAAATCAAATTATGGGTGTTTTGATTTGGAGAAATGAAGATTTGTGTATCGTGTTAAGGCGTGCAAAAGCAGGGTAATTGCCCTTTATTAATATTTCCTTTTAAATATTATTAAACAAAACCAAAGGAACTAGGAATGTCGAATAATTTCAAGACTGGTTCTTGTACGACAAGAATCGAGCTGGAGCAGAACCGTTAATAACTATTAGAGGAAATTCTCCGCCGGAAACGGTTGATGCAGTGTTGCTAGACTATAACCGATATTCTGGCCAAATGGCGTCGAAAATTTCTGGCAGACATATCCTATCGTCTGGGAAGAAATCAGCCCGCCTCGTACAAGCAGGTCGTACCGCCGTAGGACTAATTTTGCCGGTGGATTTTGGAAAATACTCTTAAGTTATTTTATTGAAAACATACTACATACCTGTGGAATACTTGAACTACGGGTAGAATAACAACAGTTTGTGTTTTAGTTTGCAAACTTTTGAATTTGCGAGCAAAAACAATGACCTGTACTCAGAATACGAAATCTCACGAATGCTAAGTTGAATCACCCACCCAGAAATAATAACGAACAATACAAGTCTAATGAATCGAACTGATTGTTGACATTTCCAAACAACACCGAAAATCGATTAGATCCCACCGAAGGCACAGACAATCCGGTATAATTCTGCTGACAACAGGATCAGCACTGAAACCTAGTGCTCTGTAGCAGAAGGTGTAGAAAACGGATCAAACCTTTCCGGGGTTGGCATGCATTCGACTGAGGACGTGTGGGTTACTGTGTATGTGTGTGAGGGCTTTATCTAGGAAGAGAAAGTTTCTGGTTTAGTTTGCAGTTTTCGCCCGGTTTTGCGAATTTACACACGCTTCTCTGTCTTCAGTCGTCGAACAGGAACATCATATCAAGGTAAAAAAAAATCCCTGTGCAATTTCCATCAAACAGAAGGAAAAACTTTACTGCTGAATAGGACTGGCACTTGCATATGTGATGAGCTGACAAGATCGCTATGAACAGACGTAAATCTTTCTATCCTCTATGACGACGGCGAAACCGGAAGGATGCCCGCACCCTCAGACCGAACACCACGGACCGGGACCGAAAGGTTAAATCTTGTCCCGAGAGCAGATGTTTGGACATAAGTACTCAGGTGTAGTTCTCCCGTTAGCCGGGTCCGACCGCCGGCGGAAAGAAAACTCACTCTCTTCAAAAGCGCCGGGGTAGGAGGTCAGATTTGAATTTTAAATTCTTCCGAATGCGACCGTATTTTATTTCTTTGGTGAAATTGTAAAACATGCTGCTGTCAGTGAAGGTGAAAGGTGTCGGGTGGAATTGAAAAAAAAATTGGCACCGTTTGTTCTCGGAAGAGATGATTTTCTGGCCCGAAGGATGTTGGAAAAAGAATGTTGAATTTGAATAACAGACGGTAAGTACATTGAAATATTTTCAACTAACAGAACAGTTTGAATCCGTTACCTGAACCTGAACCTTAGTTAAGATAGTTGTTGTAGAAATCGTAATCCGAGATCCGTCAATTAGTTCCTGTGGTTTTTCATGACTCAACATTACAAACCACTGTGGTCAACACAGCCACACACACACACACACACACACACAAACACAGATAAGTGAAATTTCACTGCTCTGAAAGCACTGATGAACCGTGCAGCCGCTTCGAAAGCTGACACCCTTCAGCATCATGAAAATACTGGTCAATTACACTCACTGACTGTGGCAAAAGAGCAAACTACCGGAATAATTTGGTGTTCGATGTTCATCCCTTCATTTGTAGATTCTCGGTTCATCACGTCAAACTGATGTTTGTTTTCAATTACCATACAACGTCATTCGCGGTAGAATGCGCACAGAGGATTGAGAGCTGATCAAAGTGCTCAAATTGTAGGATAATTGAACGGATGAGCTGGCCCAATTAACCCAGTTCGTGGATGGATTTTCTCATTGATTCAGAAGTTCGATATATTTTTTTTTGTTAGTTACCGGCAGAGAATGTTTTTTTTGTTGTTTGCTGTTCGTTTGCTACTGGTGATTAATTTATCAGTACCCGGAAAGATCGGGTTTAATTTACGGCAACGGCTCCCTATTTCATCTCATTTGTGAGGACGTTGCTTCAAAAACCCGATTTAGCCACTAAAATTACTGTAATTATTTCGTAGTTCTGCTTCATTCGGCTTGCTCTACATTGAGAATTGATTCACATTTCTTGAAAATCAAACTAATATTCGTAACATAGCTAAAACATTTACGATGTATTAGGTTTTGCACGAATACCACTCGAATGAACTACCGATAAACTGCCGATGAATTAAGTTCATCGGTTGACAGCTATTAGTGGTTTGTTTACATGATCATTCCATTTCATTTCATTCTATTCCTTTGTATTAGGTTTTGCACGATGTCGACACAAATGAACTGCCGATGAATCAAGTTCATCTTTGACGGTTGCCGTGTACTTGTTTTGTTTTGCGACTGCAAGTTAAAAATTGAAAAATGACGAAAAAGTGACTGTTAAAAACGTATTCCACAGTAAAAATAACTAAAAAGATTGCCCTGTATGTGTTTCCAGCATCGAGGAGCGATATATGTATGAATCTGTTGAGTGTGAGGCGACTTGCAATTTTTACATTCGAACGATGAACTTTTAAACTGTAAACAAGTACACGTCGACTGTCAAAAAAAGTTCATTCTGTTCATTTTTGTGAGGTTATGTCATGTTCGTGCAAAACCTAATTACCGTATCATTCCATTGTGTTTCTTGTTTTTCCATTGTAAACAAACCACCGGCAGCTGTCAAACATGAATTTGATTCATAGGCAGCTCATTTATGTCGTCACCTAATTGGGTTTTGCACGATGACGACACAAATGAACTGCCTGAACTGAATCAAGTTCATCTTTGACAGCTGGCGGTGGTTTGTTTTGTTCTACGACTGTAAATTAGGTTTTTTATCGTGACAACACAAATGAACAAGTATTCATCCTAGATAGTTCAGCGGTACTGTTAAGCTTAAACAAAAATCGAAGAGCATATCTAAAACAATCATCTTTACACTTTGCAACTAGTCACTTTTATTTAATAAATATCAAAAACGAACCGTATTCAATCGTGAACAAATGTTTTAAAACTTTATTTAGGCGATACGGACCGTAAATGGTCTGATCCAATTTGTCAATAAACAAACAAAAGAAATTTCTGTTTACAAACAGTACTGATGAACTGTCAAAATGTGTTCATCCGATTGAGGTTAGCAGTGACGGTAAAAAACCTAATTAAAAATTGAAAAATTACGAAAAAGTAATTGTTAATAACCTGTTCCTCAGTGGAAAGAACTAAACAGAGTACCCTGTATGCGTTTCCAAGGAGCGATATTTGTATAAATCTGTTTAGTGTGAGGCGACTTGTAATTTTTAAATTCAAACGATGAACCTCTGAGCAACTTTTCAACAGTCAACAAACCATCGACGGCTTTTAAAAAAAAGTTGATTCTGGTCATTTTGTGAGGTTATGTCATGTTCGTGTAAAACCAAATTGGAAATGTAAACAAACGACCGGAACATGTCAAACAAGAACTTTATTTATCACAAGTTCATTTGTGATGTCATCTTGGAAAACTTAATTAGGTTTTGCACGATGACCACTCGAATGAATTGCCGATGAATCAAGTTCACCTTTTGACAGCTATCAGTGGTTTGTTTACATATCTATTAACACATATTCAAATTAGAATGAACGCAATGAACACAAAAACAAACCACTGATAGCTGTCAAATTGATTCATTTTGTTCATTTATGTGAGATTATGTTATGTTCGTGCAAAACCTAATTCACTGCTTTGCTCCTAATGTCAATCTCAGTTTGCAATCATTTCGACTTGTTTTGGGTCTTTTCCGTTTCCTTTCGTTTAACGTTTACAAATAGGTTTTTACCGTCACTGCTAGCCTCAATCGGATGAACACATTTTGACAGCTCAGCGGTACTGTTTGTAAACAGACTATTTTGTTTGTTTGTCTGTTGACAAACAGATGAGAACGTTCACGGTCCATATCGCCTAAATAGAGTTTCAAATCATTCGTTAACGATTCGATAAGGGTCGTTTCAGAGATTTAATCAATAAAAGTGGCTAGTTGTAAAGTGTAAAGATGATTGTTTGAGATGTGTTCCTCGATTTTATTTCAGCTTGTTTGAATACCGCTGAACTGTCAAGGATGAATTCTTGTTCATTTGTGACGTCACAATAAAAAATCTAATTATTCTGTAAGGTTAATCTGGAATGGCTCTTCTAAAAAATACAAAAATCAGATGGATAGCCGATGAAACACACGCACACACACACACTAAACAGCGCTTAACAGCTGACATACAGAGTTACCATGTTGTTTTTTTCAAAAATCTGCCTCTGACTAAACAATTTATCTGCATTTGTCTGGAAATTTTTATATTTCAGTCAGTAATTTTTTTCATTTTCAGTCAACAAAAAAAAACGGTCTCACAACCTATGTTTAGATACCAAAAGCGTAAAGATCTGGTGAGATCTGACAAAAACAGGCGAAATCTGTAAAATCTGGAAGAAAGAAGAAAGTGTCTGTCGAAGCGAGAAAAATCTAACATTTGCCAGATAAATCTGGAATATTGGCAACGCTGTTGACATATAACGGAATGAAATCAGTGCTACTAGATTTTTCTGCTTCTTGTAGGTCTTCAGGTAGTTTCGCCTCTTGATACGCTGGATCATTCCGACACTCGTTTCTGCTTTTTTGGCCAAATCACGTATTGACATTGATTTGTTCTTCATGTTTAGAGATACCACATTCTGGTTCAGTTTCGGGTTGGAAGAATTGGGTTTTCTGCCTCTTCCTGGTAGCTCATCCAAAAAAATAGTGTTCCCCAAACTTATTAATGATGGTTTCAACACTGGCATGATGAATTCCAAACCGCTTCGCCATTTTTCGCATAGTAATACCCTTCTCACTTGTGTCCGGAACCTTAATTTTCACTTCTTTTTCAATACGTGACATTTTGAAAACGCCGAATTTTCACCGCACAAGCAAGTAAACAAACGAAAACTGACAGCCAAACGCACAGCATGCTGTGATCTGAGCATAAAAGCCATCACAAATACATGCGTACAACTGAAATGTATGTGGATATCTTATGTTCGATACACTTCTTACTCGATATGACTTTCTCGAGAACTGAGCTCGTGAATGATCAATGCAGTGAATTGCGGGTCATTGTGCTCTTATAATGGACATTTCGAGGGACCCTGAGTTGTGACAGAAACGAACGTTAAGGAATGTAATGCTAAGACCTTCTTGTAAACACATTCACCGGTTTTATTTGAACAGTGAGTGATGCCGGTTATAGTTAAAAAAATGTTTCCAATTAAAAACGTTAAAAAGTTTGTATACCAACCAAGTTACAAGATCTTGAAATTAAAACAGTTTAGTGTCAAGTCGAGAGAAATCTTGCAGTTATTAGCTTCGCCACTAATACTTATTAATTTTCAACTCTCATCGCACTGTATTTCCGGACCCGAAATTGGCCCAGCCATCTTTGAAAAATCGGTGTGAGTTCTTCCGCTCTGTCCTGGATAAGTTTACTGAATAGTTTTAAGGTGTTTGTCCTTTTTTACATTGTTATCTTCAAAAACACTCTCATGGAAATGAAGGGTTTAAGGCTCATCACTTTGAACCGGAATTGGACTCCTGACGAAGCAGTCTATGGGATTACATGACATTAGAAAAGTAAGAATCCATTTCCTTTTAAAACTTAGAACTTTTTGTCTGATTTCCTCGCAGTCCCATCCAAAATATATGGCTATTCACTTAAATTGCAAATTATATTCAATTCGGAGACTCTTATTAATTGATATTTACTTTTATTCTCACGGTTCTAAGAAAATTACGGAAAACTGAAAATTAGAAACATAATCAATCATTCCTTACATTGCTTTTCTCTTCTCTGAAGGCCCCTCCCGAAACGTAATCCTGGGTACGGGCCTGCCTTATACAAAATTTGTTTTGATTCACCTAGTGGTGTAATTTTGTAATTGACGTTTATAAGAGTGTGTTTTGAGAAATTGATGTATTTAATGTAGTGTAGTGGACGCAACTAGTCTCAGCGGAAAACAAGAAACAAATAAGCACTGGCAATAATAATACTAGAAATACAAATTAAAATTTAGTTGGACCAACAAAAAGGATCCGTCTTTGACCAAGGCTTGTAGCTGCTCGAACATGAAACAAATTGTTACTACGGCGTGTTGTTCTAGAATGGGATATAGTTGGGAACTGTAGGTTATGGTGTACTGTGGAGTTATACAAATTATCATGGATGAATAGCAACGTTTGGACAGCACATAAGTATGTTATTGGTAAAACATTATGGTTTCTGTCAGAGTATAACAATAGACTGGAGAATAGTAAGGGTTTATTGAAAATGATTTTCAGGCATCTGTTTCGTAGAGTTTGGAGTTTCTTCAGATAAGAACTAGCGGCTCGCCCCCACACCGATACCAAGTAGTTGAGCTGTGAATGGATGTAAGCAAAATAAAAATTTAACAGAACACGCTGGGGAACAAAGGACTTGACACTCCATAAAATACCGCAGTACGACGCCACGTGCTTGGCAACAAACTTTATGTGGTGAGCCCAGGGTAATGTGGGGTCGAAATATATGCCCAGATACTTGAAATAGTCAACTTTTTCAATAATATTTTGTCCGAGCTGGGGATGATTATGCGTTGGTATAATTTTCCTTATGGAAGGGAAAATCATATCCTTAGTCTTTGTGGCATTTAATGATAATAAGTTCGCATTGAAACATTGATCAAGAGTTCTTAAATCACTTTTCATTCAGTTAATAATAGCATTGATGTCACTGTCAGGATAGAACAGAGCTGTGTCGTCGGCGAATAGTCGTGGAGTTCCTTTAAGATGTAAATTACCTATATCATTAATATATAAAAGAAACAATAGTGGTCCAATATTACTTCCTTGTGGAACACCAATGTTTATTGGAGCAAGGTTGCTGCTGTCACTCTCGATGGATACAAATTGTTTTCTATTAGTCAAGTAACTACGGATAATTAAATTAGCAATGCCCCTGATACCATAGCAATCGAGTTTGTCCAAAAGTATACTATGATCTAGTGTGTCAAAAGCTTTTTTAAGGTCTAAAAATAATGCACCAACTATATTTTTACTATCGATCTCGCTTATAATTTCGTCAACTAATTCAATTATAGCGGTTTGGGTACTAGAACCTTGTCTGAAGCCATATTGGAATTTAAAGAGGATATTATGCTTACTTAGGAATTCGATAAGTCTAGTGACTAGAAGTTTTTCAAATATTTTGTTGAATACGGACAATGTAGATATAGGACGGTAAGTATTACAATCACAACGGTCACCCGATTTGAACACAGGAATGACTTTAGCCACCTTGAGGCAATCAGGGTAGTAACCGGTCTGAATAATTACGTTAAAGCACTGAGAGAGTATTTCAGCGAATGAGAATGAATTTTGTTTTAGTACACTGACAGAGACGTTATCAGGGCCGTTACTCTTCTTATTATCCAAACCTTGTATTAACAGTATCACTTCATTTACAGATGAAGGACGTAAAAAAATAGAATTACAAATTTATAATGTAGAATATATTCACTATTCTTCCACTGTTTTAGAACAGTAAACAATTAATCATTATGATAAAAATGTGCCTGACTTTGGCGCTGTGGCAATGTGTATCTTCAATTGGAACAGCGAACCAACCAACAATCAACGGTGTTCTGTTTCTGTACAAAGAAATGTTATTACAAAAATACCTACCCGGTCCTGCAGCAGAAATGTTTTTTAGCTGGTTTCGATGACTGACTGAAGCTCGCAACAAACAAAAATAAGAAGAAGAAAAAAACGCGCAAACTATTTGCATAGAAGAAGGGCATTTTGGCATGGAAAGTTATGGAAATGTGCAAAAGTCAGAATATTAAAAGAATGTTTTATGATGCTAGACGGAAAATTCTACCAATCCTTTTGCGTTTCCACCGCGTGCCCACCGCAACTCGCTCTCGGCAAACACGAAACTTCGCTACCATACCGAAGAAAGCAAGAATTTTCATCTGTTCTTATATTCGACTATACGTTCTTGCCGGGTGGAGATGGAGATGAAAACAGTGTGAGCGGAAGCAGGCTGGGAGACCGGAAAGTCCTACCCTTTATTGCCATTCCTTCGGGATATGAGTTCACATTTCACCCGGAGCAATGGTATGTGCGAAATAGGATTGAATTCATGGGAGAATTTGTAGGGAGCAGTAATATTTTCGCTGCTTCTATGGAAAGGTTGTGCGTTTCAGGTACAAAGTGGCTAGTTTCCAAAAAAGTGGGGGACAACTTAGAACAAGGTGCTAACGAAGGGGCTGTCAAAATTGAAAAAAGGAAAAACAGAAAAAATGCAACAACCGAATGTTGAGCTTCTGTTTTTTACCATTTACAGTTATATAGGGTGTCCCTGAAAGTATAAGCAATACTTTGCTGTACCTTTTATGTTTTCAGATGACGATTTAGCAGCTGAAGATTACTCCGTATTATTGTATACATTTCAATCTGTAAACCTGTGAGTCTCAAGTGCCGGCTAATTCAGTTTTCACTCAAATGCGAAGTATTTTCCCGGAAAAGTGCAAGGAGATCGTGCACCAATCCACTTATTCAGTTGGCGAAAATGGAACGTATGAGCATCGGAGCAGTTCGTAACGCGACTCGGAATTTACCTTTTAGAACAAGAAAAAATGGCGGGTGAATATGTCAGAGACAGAACCGGATGACTCGAAAACAAATAAAATGGATCGCTCAGTTTCTTTGATGGTAAAGAATAGAATGAATTCGGACTAGAATCCAGATCCAGAATTCAGTGCCGAATCAGCATCTTGGTCTTGAATTCTTTTCCACACATTCAATGATCAATTGATTTCAAAATTCTTAGAACTGAGATCTAGAATTCAGTTGGCGAGCTCAAGTATAAAATTTTGTTCCTGAATCCAGCATCGAAATTGAGTTTCAGAATTCAGTTCAAATTCAGAATGCATTCTGGCACCCAATTTTTGAGCCGAATGCTTGAACTGGATCCTTCAGAATTCCATTTCGATGCTAGATTCAGTAACTGAATTCTGTACTTGAACTCGGCAACTGAGTTCTAGATCTAAGTTCTAAGAATTGTGAGATCAATTGATCATTGAACGTGTGTTTTAGAAATGAATTCAAGACCAGCATTCAGATTCGGCACTGAATTCTGGACCTGGATTCTAATCCGCAGTTGAATTTTAATTACAAAATTCCGGACCAACATTCAATTTTCAAACTCGGAACCAGAGTTCAGCTCGGAAATTCAGTACTAGAATCCAGATCCGGAATTAGGTTTAAAAATTTTCAGATTCTAGTTCTTGAATTCAGTTACACTTCTAAAGGGTGATTTTTTAAGAGCTTGAGAACTTTTTTAAACAATAAAACGCATAAAATTTGCAAAATCTCATCGGTTCTTTATTTTAAACGTTAGATTGGTACAAGACATTTACTTTTTGAAGATAATTTCATTTAAATGTTGACCGCGGCTGCGTCTTAGGTGGTCCATTCGGAAAATCCGCTTTTTTATCGACAAATTTTGTTCAGCGATGAGGCTCATTTCTGGTTGAATGGCTACGTAAATAAGCAAAATTGCCGCATTTGGAGTGAAGAGCAACCAGAAGCCGTTCAAGAACTGCCCATGCATCCCGAAAAATGCACTGTTTGGTGTGGTTTGTACGCTGGTGGAATCATTGGACCGTATTTTTTCAAAGATGCTGTTGGACGCAACGTTACAGTGAATGGCGATCGCTATCGTTCGATGCTAACAAACTTTTTGTTGCCAAAAATGGAAGAACTGAACTTGGTTGACATGTGGTTTCAACAAGATGGCGCTACATGCCACACAGCTCGCGATTCTATGGCCATTTTGAGGGAAAACTTCGGAGAACAATTCATCTCAAGAAATGGACCGGTAAGTTGGCCACCAAGATCATGCGATTTGACGCCTTTAGACTATTTTTTGTAGGGCTACGTCAAGTCTAAAGTCTACAGAAATAAGCCAGTAACTATTCCAGCTTTGGAAGAAAACATTTCCGAAGAAATTCGGGCTATTCCGGCCGAAATGCTCGAAAAAGTTGCCCAAAATTGGACTTTCCGAATGGACCACCTAAGACGCAGCCGCGGTCAACATTTAAATGAAATTATCTTCAAAAAGTAAATGTCATGTACCAATCTAACGTTTAAAATAAAGAACCGATGAGATTTTGCAAATTTTATGCGTTTTATTGTTTAAAAAAGTTCTCAAGCTCTTAAAAAATCACCCTTTAGAAGCGTGGAACTGAATTTTAGAATTAAATTCTAGACCTGCATTATGGTCTAGAATGCAGAACCTGGAGTTTAGAACTGAATTCAGGAAATACAATTCAATCTTGAATTTGAGTTCTGTTCCTGCATTTGGGTTCGAAGTTCCAGAACTTTAGTTTCAGAATTCTGAATCTGATTTCTAAATCTGAATGCCGTACGGGAATTTCGGAATTGAGTTCTGGTCTGAACCTCAATTCTAATTCAAATTCAGAATTCATTACCGAAATTTAGTTCCAACGTCCAGGCCTAGAATCAAGTTCCTGATCTCTAATCCAGATTTCGTTTCCAAAATCCCGGCTTAGAGCCAAGTTCTGAAAATCGGTTTAAGTTTCAGAATTCTGGTGCTCAATTCTAGCCTTGGATTCTGGACGAGGAACTGAATTTTTGAGCTGGATTCTGGAAATGAACAAGCAAATTCTGGACGTGAATTTTAAAACCTTTTGCCTACCCTGAAGTTAACAGAACGCATTTAAAGCAATACAAAAAAAATCCATTTTAAAACCCCCGAAAAAAGTATGTCTTATCTGACTGTAAACCTTCACTAAACTGATTATTTTCATCTTCGATTTGCCTACTTCAACAGAAAAGTCGTTCTAAATGTAAACATTTGTAGCCCATAAAAGGGCTGATTTGTAGAATTTTCATGGTCTAGAATTCAGAACCTGGAGTTTATGTTAGAACTGATTTCAGGAAATACAACTTAATCTTGGATCTGAGTTCTGTTCCTGCATTTGGTTTGAAGTTCCAGAACTTTAGTTTCAGAATTCTGAACCTGAATTCTAAATCAGAATTCCGGTCGGGCATTCCGGAACCGAGTTCTGGTCTGAACCTCAATTTAGATTCAAATTCAGAATTCATTACCGAAATTTAGTTCCAAAATCCAGGCCAAGAATCAAGTTCGGAAAATCTGGATTCTGGGAATGAGCAAAAAAACGTGGTCGTGGGTTCTGAAACTGTATTTCAGAACTGGGAAATTCAGTTTCAGAATCCACTCTAGAATCTGATTTAGAACCAGCATTCGTCTGAACTGAACGAGTTAACTACGCTGGCTAGAATGAACTTTTTACTTTCTTTATTTATGAAGCATAAAATTGGCGTTTTCTAAATTTCGAGTTATTTGAAGTAATTATACTACGTAAAATTCTATCACAAATTGCTGATCATATCTCCGATGACGTGGAAAGAAATATATTGATACGTTAAATAAATTAAACGATATGTACCATCAAATATTTATCACTCTCGCAGAGAATAAATTTTGATAAGGCTCATAGTAAAATAATTGGTTCGAGCAAAGTCTACATTTTTTAATCGATGTTGTCTACCATCATATAGAAATGTTCGGAAAGAAGATAGGAGGAAAAACTTTTTAATTCAATACTATTCGAAAACTTTCCTCTTATTTAATGCTGATGTAATGAACAAAGAAATGATGTTGAACACTTGAACACCAACAAAACGCATTCAAACCAATACACATAAAATCCATTTTAAAAAGGCCGAGAAAAGTCTGTCTAATCAGACTGTAAACCTTCGCTAAAATGATAATTTTCAACTTCTATTTGCCTGTTTCAACAGGAATGTTATTTTAATCGTTCTTTGGTAAACATTTATAGCCTATAAAAGGGCTCATTTGTGGAATTTTCATGGTCGTTGTTCACTTTTCGGTGTATTTTGCTCCAATGCAAACGACCCGCAGCGGGATGACGCAATCACTCTTGTTTGAACGTCCTGCAGCAGAACTGCTCACTGCGCGAATTGATTCAATTGAACTGAACGAGTCAGCTACGCTGGCTAGAATGAATAAAGCATGAAATTTTTACTTTCTTTACTTATGAAGCATTTTAGAAAACGCCAATTTCGAATTATTTGAAGTAATTATACTACTTAAAATTCCATCACAAATTGCTGATCATATCTCCGATAACGTGGAAAAGAATATATTGATACGTTAAATAAATAAACAGATATCTATGAGCAAAAATGGTTCACTCTCTCAGAGAGTAAATTTTCTAAAGGTGTCTCATAGTACAATAAGACGTATTCGCGTTGGAAAACATTCATTACTATTTCGGTTTTGCTTCAAACAAAGCCGACATTTTTTAATCGATGCTGTCTACAATCATATAAAAATGCTCGGAAAGAAGACAGGAAGAAAAATTTTTTCATTCAATTTCTTTAGAAAATTTCCTCTAATGTAATGCTAATGTAATAAACAATGAAATATTCGACACCACTTGCACACCCTGAAGTTAACAAAAAGTTTTCAAAGCATTACACAAAAATTCCAATGAAAAAAAGCCGAGCAAAGTACGTTTAATTAGAATCTATCAGACTGTAAACCTTCGCTAAACTGATAATTTTCACCTTCTATTTGCCTGTTTCAACAGGAATGTTATTTTAATAGTTCTTTTGTAAACATTTATAGCCTATAAAAGGGCTCATGTGTGGAATTTCCATGGTCGTTGTTCACTTTTCGGTGTATTTTGCTCCAATGCAAACGACCCGCAGCGGGATGACGCAATCACTCTTGTTTGAACGTCCTGCAGCAGAACTGCTCACTGCGCGAATTGATTCAATTGAACTGAACGAGTCAGCTACGCTGGCTAGAATGAATAAAGCATGAAATTTTTACTTTCTTTACTTATGAAGCATTTTAGAAAACGCCAATTTCGAATTATTTGAAGTAATTATACTACTTAAAATTCCATCACAAATTGCTGATCATATCTCCGATAACGTGGAAAAGAATATATTGATACGTTAAATAAATAAACAGATATCTATGAGCAAAAATGGTTCACTCTCTCAGAGAGTAAATTTTCTAAAGGTGTCTCATAGTACAATAAGACGTATTCGCGTTGGAAAACATTCATTACTATTTCGGTTTTGCTTCAAACAAAGCCGACATTTTTTAATCGATGCTGTCTACAATCATATAAAAATGCTCGGAAAGAAGACAGGAAGAAAAATTTTTTCATTCAATTTCTTTAGAAAATTTCCTCTAATGTAATGCTAATGTAATAAACAATGAAATATTCGACACCACTTGCACACCCTGAAGTTAACAAAAAGTTTTCAAAGCATTACACAAAAATTCCAATGAAAAAAAGCCGAGCAAAGTACGTTTAATTAGAATCTATCAGACTGTAAACCTTCGCTAAACTGATAATTTTCACCTTCTATTTGCCTGTTTCAACAGGAATGTTATTTTAATAGTTCTTTTGTAAACATTTATAGCCTATAAAAGGGCTCATGTGTGGAATTTCCATGGTCGTTGTTCACTTTTCGGTGTATTTTGCTCCAATGCAAACGACCCGCAGCGGGATGACGCAATCACTCTTGTTTGAACGTCCTGCAGCAGAACTGCTCACTGCGCGAATTGATTCAATATTGATGAAATTTTCGTAGAGAGATTTTTTTTAAGTGATTTTATAAACTGAAAAAGTTCTAGAATTTCAGTTTCAGACAATTATCAAAAAGAAACACGGAATTCGCAAGCTTAGTTACCGTTTACAAGATATTTGCTTCTAGCATCGGATGCCAGCCAAAATTTGATTCCGAATTTAAAAATGCGAAATGTTCGACAGCTGTTGATGTTTATGTGTAGGTAATGTGTACCTGGTGTTCGGAGGATCATTTTATTTCAAAACCTTTGGTTTACCAACACATATTCGAACCGGCTGCTCATTGGAAGCAGAAGAGGGACAAAATGATCGGTTCGACTCGACTGATCATGAACACACTAATAACAGTACACAGAAAAAAATATGAATTTTGCAGGTGACAAAATTCTACAAACGATACAATTCAAAACTACTTAATTTTTTAAATGACGCAATATTCCACTCGCACAAAATTTCACATACTCCGGGTGTAATTTGCACTCGTCTATCAAGTGCTGCTGCATGGATTTATATTTATTAATTATTCAATAAATAGATATGAGCTCTGCGGTTCAGTCGAGTAGCCGATGCGCTTATGATCTAATGTATTTCGCGCTGCTGCTGTTGATCTTTTGTTTTTTATTTCATTCGATTTCAAGACATGTAATTTTCAAATCACGAAATTTTACATGTTCTTGAATATAAATTTGTATGAAATACGACGCTCCATTTATGTGCATCTTATAAGATGTAAAATCACAAGATTTGTTCGAACTGTGTAGGTTCATAATGTGATGCATGCGTTCTTTGTTCGACAATGCGCATTCAGGTGAAAGCGTATTCGGAACCGATGATTTACCACCACTCACATACACACAAATATTGTATGTGTGGAATGATAGAGCCAATAAATTTTATGTTATGCGATTAACTGTCAAATTGGCTCACAACTGTGCAACAAGGTAAAGGGTGATTTTTTAAAAGCTTGAGAACTTTTTTAAACAATAAAACGCATAAAATTTGCAAAATCTCATCGGTTCTTTATTTTAAACGTTAGATTGGTACATGACATTTACTTTTTGAAGATAATTTCATTTAAATGTTGACCGCGGCTGCGTCTTAGGTGGTCCATTCGGAAAATCCGCTTTTTTATCGACAAATTTTGTTCAGCGATGAGGCTCATTTCTGGTTGAATGGCTACGTAAATAAGCAAAATTGCCGCATTTGGAGTGAAGAGCAACCAGAAGCCGTTCAAGAACTGCCCATGCATCCCGAAAAATGCACTGTTTGGTGTGGTTTGTACGCTGGTGGAATCATTGGACCGTATTTTTTCAAAGATGCTGTTGGACGCAACGTTACAGTGAATGGCGATCGCTATCGTTCGATGCTAACAAACTTTTTGTTGCCAAAAATGGAAGAACTGAACTTGGTTGACATGTGGTTTCAACAAGATGGCGCTACATGCCACACAGCTCGCGATTCTATGGCCATTTTGAGGGAAAACTTCGGAGAACAATTCATCTCAAGAAATGGACCGGTAAGTTGGCCACCAAGATCATGCGATTTGACGCCTTTAGACTATTTTTTGTGGGGCTACGTCAAGTCTAAAGTCTACAGAAATAAGCCAGTAACTATTCCAGCTTTGGAAGACAACATTTCCGAAGAAATTCGGGCTATTCCGGCCGAAATGCTCGAAAAAGTTGCCCAAAATTGGACTTTCCGAATGGACCACCTAAGACGCAGCCGCGGTCAACATTTAAATGAAATTATCTTCAAAAAGTAAATGTCATGTACCAATCTAACGTTTAAAATAAAGAACCGATGAGATTTTGCAAATTTTATGCGTTTTATTGTTTAAAAAAGTTCTCAAGCTCTTAAAAAATCACCCTTTATATCACATTCGAGAGGCTCAAACGCAAAAATAACTTTCAGTGTTTTTTCCAACTTCAACATTATAGAGTGCAGACCAAGAAAAGTTTTGGTTTAGTTATATTTGGGTTCAAAAAACTTTTCTATTTCGTTGTTCCGTACTAGCACATACTGATGCGTACTGGTTTTGCATTGTCATTTTGTGTGGCGGTTTGAAAGTTTTGCCATTCATCGCCATATAATTTCAGAACCGGAAGTCGGATCTGGATGAAATTGCACAGTCAATCTTTTGAGTCAATGAGAGTTATAACTTTAATCATGATTTGTGAAAATCGGTTGACCCATGGCTGAGAAATCCAAGTTAGTTAAGTTTTTGGAGCTTTTCTTCAATATTATCGGTGCTTTCGAAAGTGAAAATCTAGTTGTCTCAAAGTAGTTTTTCGTCGTGAATACGACTCACTTTACTATGGGGCGCCTTTTCAAAATTTATCCTGTACAAGAATGGACAGAACTTTATCGCGAATATCTCTTGATGTACTTAACCCAACAACATAATTTTTTGTACAAGTCATCGGAAATATGATCAGGAATTTAAGATTAAACTTTCAACAGCGTGAGATAACCATAGATAACTGAAAAACAAAGTTTTCTAAAACTATTTAAAATAATGATGAAAATTCATCATACATGCTTGGCTTTTTCGCACCCGGACGACGATTTTGAGGTAGTCAGGCACATATCAGTTCCGATTATCTACTGGACGAGTATAAAAGGCTTCAGACGGAACTGGATGTCGATGTGAGGTTCTCCCGCCATCAGTAAGAACAAACCTAATATAAAGCTTGAAACGCTCAGTCGTGCTTTCACTTGGATTCCGGTCGTCAGGAGAAGCAGTCGGTAACGAAAACGCAGACCTTTTGCGTGGTACAAAACCTTAAACGCACAGGTCGCAGAGCCAGTTTTCCTTTTAAGAAGATCGATTGCTTCATCCTGCTGCTGGTCGTTTGCATTGGAGCAAAACCAGCCCTTCTAATGGCTCCAAATGTTATCTAAAGAACTATAAAAATTGCTTCTTTGCGAATCGGAAATTAAAACCATCAGTGCAGTGCAAATCTAGGATAGCTTAATTAGCTTTGTGCAATTTGCGCAATGCAAAGTTCGCAACAGTGTTTATTATCGTTTATATCATAAAGAACTATACTGGCTATTTCGTAATATATAATTGTATGTCAGAATGTTTAATGTAACTAATCTGTACTTTAAGTTAGGTTTATTGTTTCAAATTCTACACACAAAAGCTAACGATCGCAAGACAACTAAAATGTTGGTTGTTATTTCTGAATTTGATTGGTTAAAATTTGGTACAAATAATCGATTGTTGCTTTAACTTAACTGCCATTTTTAATTTATCATGCTACCAGCTTAGCAATGACACCCATCAAAGACACGCACCACAAACGAGTAATGAAACATTACTGTTGAGCAATGACGTACACCCTAAGGGGAAAAAGAAATGTTTCGATTAGGTGTCACTCGTGCAACTGAGTAATGACACATTCCCAACAAAGCTACCGGTATGCATGAAAGCAAAAAAAGTGTGTGGGTAATGTCACAGACATAACTGGAGGACGTGAATACGAATAAAACAGACATGTTTCATAATCATTCGTATTAGATTGTGTATATTTTGCAACTTTCATTGTTTTGCTTCCAGAATTTTAACGATGCATCTATACTACAGTACGACTAATTGACGGCAAACATATTCTACCATACAATTAAATAACACGGAACAAATACACGATTTTTTTGTAGATTTGGATACTAGTAGAAATAAACTTTACAAAATCCTTTGGAAATATTTTAGTGGTTCTAAGAAACCGCTTTGAGTAATTTCAAGAACTAATATAAAAATCTGGGGCACGCTCCGAATTCTGCTGCAAATTTTCGGAATCTAGATCAAAAACTCAGGTCATAAATTTACTTCTAGAAGTAAGGAACTGAAGTTATTTTTAGAAGTTTCCAAATTGCGTTATAGTACTAAATTCTGAACTTGAATTCCATGTCTTGATATAGGAACTGAAATCAGTTCCAGCATCTAGTTTCAGAAATCATGTTCACAATTTAGTTCAAACATGTAGGTTCTGAATTCTGGAAATGAATGCTGAAACTAAATTAATGAATTAAATTCTGGAACGTAATTCAGGAGTTAAACTTTGGTTTTGAATTCAGTTTTTAAATGAAGGTTCGGTGTTCAGACCTAATATTTAGTTTCAGAATCCAGATCTAAAATGCATATCCTGAATTTTGTTCATGAATTCTTAAAAATCCTAAATTATATCTCTGGATTTGAATCCCTGAATAAGGAACTAAATTTGAAACCATTTTCAAAATCCAGAAATAGTATTCAGTTCTGGAGTCATAGTTTTAAATTTTGAACCTGTAATCTGGAACTAAATTTTGAAATAGAAGTATGACACTAAATTCGGAACTTAAAATTAACTTCAGCATTCAGGTGGACCAGAATCTAGGTTCTGAGATTAGTTCTTGAATTTAACTAAAAATTCAGTTCTCTGCTACTGCTGGTTTACTGCTAGCCACGACGTCCGAATGCGAAGTAGAGCACCTTCTGAGCATTTGAGGTTTTTACCACCGCAATATTACTGATGTTGATGGAATCCAGTTCCGTCGAGGGTACTAGATAAAATGAACAATTCTCGGTCAAGATTTACCTATTACACTCAACCAGTAGAACATCAGAACTGATATGTGCCTGACTACCTCAAAACCGTCGTCCTGGTGCGAAAAAGGCAAGTTAACGTGATGAGTTTTTCTCGTTGTTTCCAAAAGTTTGAGAAAACATAGATTTTGAGTTATTTATGGTTATTTTACGCTGTTGAAAATTTAATCACAAATTCCTGATTATATTTCTGATAGCATGATGAAAAAATTATGCTGTTGCGTTAAGTATAACAAGAGATATTCACGACCAAAAACTTATCACTCTCCCAGAAGGTAAATTTTGAAAAGGCGCCCCATAGTAAAGTGAGTCGTATTCACGACAACAATAATTCAGTTGTCAGAGTGGCTCACTAAAAGAGCTTTTTTGATTCTGTTTTCAAGAATGTTGCTGATAAGTCAGATGCTGCCGACGCACTTTCAAGAAAATACAAATACTATCACTTGACTTTAGCAGTAATTTTAAAGCATTAAACGTTTTTATGTTAACATAAACTGTCCAAAAATATATTGCAGATGAAATAAAAACATTTATATTGTAGGAATATCTATTCAAGTACATGGAAAACTTATTATACAATTAAACTCTTATGTTTTTCTGCATACTTTCACTTAAATGAAACGGCCACTACGTAACTGACATAAATGATGTTCATTTGCCATTGCAAATTTCCAATGGTGAAATGAAGAGGATATTTGTTTTGCGTCTTGCTGTCTTCGTTTTCAACCAAGTGACAGCATTCGAATACAGATATTTAGTTTAAATGAAGGGTTGTGACAAAATCAACAGATAACATATGTTAGTTAAATCAACAACATTTTAGTTGAAACAACCAGGACGTAAAACAAAAATTACAATATTGTAATTTTGATTTCTGAGGGCTCTCCGTGTAGTGGTGAAAAAGAGAAAAAGCTTGCAAAATTCACAAAATCGAACCACTAATTGATATTCGGAAGTATAAAGAAAGAGTGTCAGTTTTATTCGTATTTACGACATTCAGTCATGTCTCTGGCATTACACACCCGTATTTTTATATTCATTAACTAAGAAGATCTGTCAACTAGATGAATTTAGCAGTAGGTTTAATAGAAATGTGCACCTCGTTTCGCTATCGCTTGTAAAAACCTTTTATTTGCATCCTAATTTGTGAAAATCGGTTAAGATATTTCCGAGAAAAATGAGTGCTCATAGATTTGCACATATTGTTTTGTAATTCTGGAACCCGTTAGATAAAGATAAAATAAAAGTTAGCGACAAATTTTTCCATTTTTTTTGGTTCATATCGCCCTGTCATTCTGGAATTGGAAGTTGGATCGCGATAAAATACATTAGCGATCTGTGAGATTATAGGATCTTTTATTTGAATCTTCAATTTCTCATCACTACCATATACAGATTTTCAATGTGGGTTTTTGATCCCCCGATACAGATTTACAGATTTTTCTTCTAACAAATGCAGATTAAAATGTATGCAGTAGGCCCCTTGAGCTTTCTATTTCCGGTGAAAGAATAACGGCAACCATATTGAAAAATTGGTTGCCAATATATTTATTTGTCAACTATTATTATGGAGACACAAAACGTCAACATCATGGAACATTTTGAGGTCCGGTACGTGAATAATATCCGGCTAAAGAAATTATGAAATTAATTTTAGCGTCGACCGAAGTTGATCAATCGTCTGAACTGTATTTGATACTAGCATTTTCTGATTAAAACAAACTCATCTCATTTGCAGTTGTGATTGTAAATGAACTGTCATAAAGCGTAATAAAGACTTCTACGCGACACAACCTGTGAATTATGACTGAATTAGAATGTTAAAATTATTATTTCTTTCTCTTCACAAATAAAAGTGCCGTGAAGAAAACGGATTTGACAAATGAAACCTTGAGTAATTAGAAAGCGATAATCTACTCGAAGCAGAACAACGACAATAAAAGCAGTACATCAATTGTACAAGTTTCCAGTCACAATCGTTGTAAACAAAAGCAAACAACCGAATCAAATGTGAAAAATGCTCTCCTGCACTTAGTTTGACTTGCTCGATTCTAGCTGCCATCATCAGAATTACTTCCAATTCAGTCCAATCCATCAGCAATATGTTGCGGTCGCAACAAAGAAAGCTTTTAGTTTCGCAACAAGGTATAGCCACAGAGAGCAGACATTCAAGCTGGAACAAGTTACAGCTCTAAGAAAATGCTTTGTTCAACACTTCTTGCATAGCACTGTTTCGTACGAGTGTTGTACACACGTGCTACTGGAACTGTATGCAAGCTTGAACGCAAGTTTATTTCATTAGCAATATCGAAACGACTCTAACAGCTGATTACTAGTTGGTGGTGATGACTTCTTAAAATGACACAATGAAAACTTAACCTAAACGTCTGTGATATCTGTGACATCAGGTAGCAAAAGGACGCTCGAACCACGCTTTCCTCTTCCCATTGTCTGCACGGTTTCTGTGTCTGCTGTGTTTCAAACACCGACAATGTATCCGTAAAATGCAATTTCCCCGTGACATACTTTGTATCCCACTCAGACTCAAGTTATCGCTCCCTTGGCGGGGCACACCCTTGCCGAAAAACCAATCGATGCGCAACGAAAAGGTGTCCCATTGCTTTTACCCTCTGTTCAGGTACGACAACAACCCGAACTCAACTGAACAAAAAAAAATGCGCCAACGAAAATCATTCCAACTTGCGGGTTTGTGATATAAAATATTCTCACCTCACGTCCGACCGTAGTCCGTAGTCGCGCGAATCTGCTAGTTTCTGCCTTTTGGGGTGCCATTGACAAGGTACTTCAGCAAGTCCGTTTTGTCGTGTTCGCACTTGGTGCGGTTATACCGCTTTTTTACCGAATGAAAACTCTTTGCTCCAAAACTTCCACCCCACATTTTCCTTCCGTATCTACGGTTTTGTGGCAGTACCGTGGTTTCCAATCTAGTTGGCATATTTTTTTTGGTGTGCGCAGATGATCCCAGAAATCGCTTGGGTTCAGAGTGTTTGCCACCGCCAATGTCTCAACGGGTTTAAAATATCAAATAGTGTCAGTTGTCGAGCTAGTCGTTGAACAGTTTTCATCCATACAAATTGGATATTGGTCCAATATTCGAGCTTAAATAAATGAATCGTTTCACCGTCAATTCTTAGCATTGTCCGAATAGGTGAACCGACCAAGACCCTGAATTGCAATAGCCAGGAAATTGAAACCTTCTTGAACCATTTCACTGAAAGCAGTTACACAAGCAGATGCACTTTTGGAAAGTGTTGCCATAGTGTCAGAACATTTTTAGTTTCATTACAAAATCAGATCTGATTTGCCGGATCCTTGCTGACTTTCGTCATGGATGTTTCACAAAGATCTTTGAATTAACTTTGGAATACCAGACTATAGTAAGACGGTTTTGTTCTGCACTGGCAACTCTGTCATAAACCCCAGTCAACAACAGGAAACGGGCCTTGGCCACCCGATCGGAGTTTTCTGTGGCAGTCATGTGTAATACCCTTTTGTATGCAAATCGGTTTTCATTTTTTCCGCTCAGAAATGTAAGCAACAAAAAAAAAACGGAACAAAAACGCAACCGTCATAGTTTGCGGTATATACTATGTGTGTGTGTGTGTTTGTGGGTGTGGAGGGCGCCTTTCATTTGGGTTGCGGTACTTTAGGGTTTTTTTTCGGCAGATGAACACATCACCCTTTCATGTAGATGGTTGTTTTTTTTTTTGCTGTTGTTTGGCGGAAGCCGCACGTTAGCTTTTATATTCTTTGAACATTCGACGTCGACTGCAGCACTTCAACACAATCGGCATTCGAAGTGGGACAGCAGTTTCTTGTGAGATAATTTTCGAATAAAACGACGCTGACAAAACAGTAAATACAAATTGTAAAACGGTATCAGTTTGGGAAGCTGAGGCTGTAGCGAGTATATTTTCGACATTTCCTTCGGATCTCAGATAAGTTGAGTGAAATGAGTCTCTCGATTGAATTTGGATATGGATACACACATTTCATTTATTTCAGAAATGTTTTGTAACAAATTTTGAAATATTTTTGGCTGGTAAGCTGTTAAGATAACAAAAATCATAACAAAAAAGACTCTAGCGAGAGCAAAATCGTAACAGATTTTGAAACGTTTGTATCACAATTATTATTGAATTTGATATAACTACAGAAGTCTGAAAGCAGAAATTTATAACAATAGCTGTAAGAAATTAGATAGCAAATTTAACTCAGAAAAACTATATTACAACCGACTTTGAGTATGGTTTCAATCCAAAACTGTTGAATGATATTTTTTATTAAATGAATAATTTATTTAGTATTATATAAATTTAGTAATTCTTCTTTTAGTTCTTTGAAATTCTAATCATTATATTTCGATATGAAGCGACGGAAGAAAGCATTTTTCCAATTAATGAACTTTATCTTCAGTCTTGCAAATGAAAATAAAACATCATAACTGATTTTGTTGTTATATGGTTATCATAAGTTTTAACTTTCAACTGTTTTCATTTGTTAAATATCTCAAAATAACACAAATTGTTATACATATCAACTGTTGATATACTTGTGTTATGATTTTGTTACGTGCATCTGATCGGGTAGTCTTCCCGACTAGTTACTTGAGTTATCCTCTTGACTTGACAGTATTTATTTAATTATTTTGTATAAAAAATTAAGAAACTTCAACTTGACGCATTTTTGCCTTTCTCATATAGAAAGGCTATACGATCACTGCAAAAACCGACTTTTGAAACAAGGTTCGGAGAGCCGAATGTCATATACCATTTTACTCAGCTCGACGAACTGAGCAAATGTTTGTCTTATGCTTCCATACAAAGTTCCTGAATTTCCTTTGGATCCGACTTCCGGTGATACGCATATGGTGATATGAATCGGACAGGGTGATATGCAACAAAATTGTTGAAATATTGCACCGAAACTGTGAAAATAATGATACTCACTTTCCCAGGAGATGGCTGAATCGATTGTCCCAAACTCAAATTCAAATGAAAGGCTTTGCAGTCCCATACAAAACTTATGAATTTCAATTGATTCCAACTTTCGGGTCCGGAATTACAAACTTCGATTTAAATGAAAGGTCCCGAGATACCATAAGAATATTCCAATTTTCATTCGGCTTAAATCGCAAGTTCCGGAGGTAGGGTGCTTAGTGTAAAAATGTCAGTTTCAAGAATTTTTTTGCTTTCTCATATAGAAAGGCTATGCAATCACTGTGAAAACCGACTTTTTAACCGAGGCCCGGAGGGCCGAATGTCATATATTCAATTCGACTCAGCTCTCTCTCTCTCTCTCTCTCTCTCTCTCTCTCTCTCTCTCTGTATGTGTGTGTGTGTATGTAAAAAAAATTTGCACTCACTTTTCTCAGAGATGGCTGAACCGATTTTCATAAACTTAGATTCAAATGAAAGGTCTCAAGGTCCCATAACCAGCTATTGAATTTCATACCGATCCTACTTTCGGTTCCGGAGATATAGGATGATATGTACCAAAAAAAGGGTAAAAATATGCACTCACTTTTTTTAGAGATGGCTCAACCGATTTTTAAAAATCAAGATTCAAATAAAAGGTCTTATGGTCCCATAGCCTGCAATTGATTTGGATCCGACTTTCGGTTCCGGAGTTACATGGTAATATGTGAAAATTAGAGTAAAAGGGGTCATTTAATTCTCTGTACAACGGCTTAACCGATTTTCAAAAACTAAGATTCAAATGAAAGGTCTTATAGTTTCGTAAAAATTTCTAGAACATTTTATTCGGATCATAAAACTGTCCGATAAATACTTCTAGTAGGCACTACTGGTCCCCCCTTTTTCTGTTCCGGAAGTAGTGAAGAAATACCCCCAAAAATAGATTTTTTTTATTTCTCTGCGATGCTTGAACCGATTTTCACTAATATTGATTTGAAGCTCATATTATCTTTAAAGCTACTGTGAAATTTCATCCGGATGCGACCTCCGGTTCCGCAGCTACAGGGCGATGAGTGTCAAAGTTTTTAAATCACCATATATGTACAATATATACAACAATATACAATATCTACAACACCGGTACGTTGCGGTACGATGGAAGAAGAAGACACAAAACGAACGATGTGTGCTTTGTTCTATTTCGTACACGCTATTAAGAAAACGAAACGGTTGCGGATGTCCGCTACTAGTGTGTGCTATTGATAAAAGACGGTGCTGCTTTTGATAAACATTTTAACTATTCTATGAAAAGTGCAACCTAAAAAATAAACGAATATAAAGCCGGGATAAAATTAATGATATAAAAAAATTAAATAATGTCAATGAATGAAAGTTTATTTAAAAAATTAGTTTCGTTTAGTAATTAGCGATTAATTGGTTTAATCGAAATAGAGCATGAGATAGTATGTATAGGTTTAACTGCGTTCAAAACTGTTAAAATTTGTTGGCCATATTTTTTGCTAACAAACGAACCAATTTCGGTTATTCCGGTCATCTAAAACCGGTTTCGGAAGAATTGAAAATGGTGATTGAAACTGCAAAAAGGATCTCACTTTTCTTCAAGATGGTCAGATCGATTTTCGCAAACTTATAGGCTCAAAGAAAAAGTCTTCTCATTTTAAAGATGTGCGTGTAGACATTATGTAGGCCGTTTTCAGCTGTGTGAATGACATCGAAGCAAACGAAGAACAACCTCAAAATTCTGCTCGCGTATTGTTAAAATTCCAACTATTCACACCTCAAATTGGGAAAATTTCTTAAACTATCATCAATGTAATAAAAGTGTTTGGGAATTGCTGACAACCAGGAAGAGTAAATCGTATGAAATCTAAAGGCCGTGAAACAAAACTCAAAAAGCTATTTTAAGCGGAACTTCAACTTCTCTAACGAATATGTCACATGTAAGTTGATAGTGTCCTTTACAACCGTGCATCGAACTAAAAGATGATACCGACTGTCGATTTACAAGAAGAGGTGATGACTCCAAATCATGCCGATAAACGAAACAAGTTAGCCAGAGTACGATCGCGGAAAGTGTATATGACGATGCTGAAGAAGTTTGATTGCGTGGCACATCGTCAAAAGCGACTTTCTACAGTTTCCAAGATAGGAGTATTGTACGGTAACAGGAAAAACAAAGGTACATAGATTTTCAAATATTTTAAGAAATTTCACAATGCAATATTCCGTGAAATGGTATTTTATGTTTTATTCCATTGAAATTCTGCTTACAGTAATCTAGTAATTTCCACCAAGGACAGTTTTGCGGTCTTTTTTTCTCATGCCAACATGTCAGTTTATTGGCATTCACATCTTATGTCTTTGACTTCACATTATGTCTTTGACATTACCCACCCATATTTTTTCTCTCTCGCAGCAATCTCGATCGGTAGAATTTCTATTCTTGCAATTCTTCCTATGTCTGCTCTCGATTGTAGCTGAGATACGTTTTTCTAAGTCTCGCCCAAAATATTAGGTACACGAATAAGATTTGTAATTTGAAATTAGTTTTTCAACGAGAATTCCTTTTTAACCCTTCGTGCAATGCTTTGTCTTTCTCGGCCTATAAAAATGTTGTTTCAATCCACTGTAAATGTTGTGATTATTTTTGTGAAGTTCATGAATAAACATTTCGAAATAAATGACCGAAGCTAACGCGTATCACTCGACGTGGAAACTTTATATTGAATTTCGTTTCGTGTAGAATACCACAAAGTTAGAAACAGAGATTATTGGCTTCATAAATGTTTCGGTTTCATAAAGCTGCGAGCTTCATGTTCTGTTGATTCGCCGTGCCAAGGATTAAAAATAAAGAACCCCTACGTCGAATGTTTTAAACAGCCGCCGGTGTTATTCGTATAATTTAGAATCATTATAAACCACGTTGACGTACTCCAGACTGCTACCATAATTTCTGAAAGCCGCAACGACATAATGAGGGAGCACCGACCGCTTTAACAAGGAATGCTTGTTACTTCCAGGGTAAGGATTATTCTATCATACAAACAGATTCTTTCGATGCCATCATTCTTAACCGAATTTAGCATTTCAAACAGTGTAGTAATTGTTTAAATGATAAAAATTCTTGTTATAGCTACCTCGTACTATGGAAGGATTTGAATTTTCTAATAAATATCTATAAATGAACAACTTAACGTTCAGATTCTGGGGCATCCTACGGTCACGGACTGATTTCGGCTGTGCGTAGGAATATTTGATCAGGTTGAAATATTTAACATAATTGAAAATTTCTCATTTCGAGTCTGTTGACAGCATGTTTTCGCCTAGCGAGAACAAAAAAAAAATGAAAATACCCGTACCCTAGAACGGTTTTAATTACAAAAGCGATAACAACTGACTTAATCACAATAACCGGCGAAAGGCGTGCTACCCGAAACAAAGAAGCACCTTCACTTCTTCACCCTCAACCCGCTTCTGGTGGGAAAGTAGAAATGCGCTAATTTAGTACCCAGCCTTCCATCTTCAGACGGTGAAGGAGTGCGTGCTCCAAAAATATATTGGCACGATGTTTCTCTACTGCTCGCCTGTCGATAGACGAGCGGGGTGGCATTTTTCGTTCAAAATCAAAAGCATATCGGCAGGGAAAATTGGCTTCTGTGCTACTCGGGCTGTTGAATGTTCCGATCAGAACACGTAAAGTTCATAACGAACGTTTCGGGCTTACATTTTTCTCATTCATGAATAGCGTATTACGGGTAAATTATTGAGCGGGATCGGGTAGCCATGCCGAGCCGCTAGCGCTAGAAATGCTATTTGCTACTCTTCAGTGTAAGCCTCGAGGAAATCCAGCGCCTGTCGATCGAGTGGCTAGAAAAGGGCTGCAATCCTTATTTTTCTCCGACGTGGAAAATTATCGTAAATTGAAGTACCAGGCTGGATCCGGGGGGTTGATGTAGTGGGGAAAGCAATTCGCGTAGCTTTAATAATGTTCAATTATTGCCAGCCGTTGGTTCGTGAGCCTCGCGAAATTTAGTGTGGGCCTGTTCCGTTTGTTTCGATGGAACAGCGAAATCAGGCTCGTTTGTCCGACATGCTTGTGAAATATGTTTTCTGCGAGTCATTCCTCACATAAATTACTGCGAAAGCCCGGCTTATTCCGCGAACCGTTGCTACTTGATCCTGATTGCGTGAATTTAGTTGCATGAGTCTTGCATCGGTACGTCGTTGAAGGTGCATGACAACGACGCCAGGTGCCCGAACCAAAAATCTCTGGTCTCTGCAAAATCTGTGCACACTTCCCTATGCAAATTGAAGCCTTTTAGGCTCATTGGCATTCGGTTATCGATTCCAGAAAACTGTGTCATTTTTAAAATCTGCGCAGCATATTGAAAATCTGTGAAACACAGGTTGATCTGTAAAACTGGCATCTCTGGTATGAGAAACGCATAAGTCTGGTATGAGAAACGCATAAGTTAACTTTTGCGTTTCTCATACCAGTGATGCCTGTTTCACAAATTTTCACTAAGAGTGAAAATATTCCGACAGAGCGTTTGAAAGTAGCGTGACCTTTTTTTGGTAGCAGAAATGAGTGGCGAGTCATTTTTTTTTCTTTCTAATCTGATTTTTTGGAAAAATAATCTGAATCTCTTAAACGTTATGAGACAGATGTTCGTTGGGAAGAAACATTTCTTGCCAGTTTCTTTCCAAACTACTAATCGACCTGGCAAATCCGAAATAAAACTTGTCAACGTGTCAATAATTGTCAACATTACTAATCTTTTTTTTATTTTTTATTTGATAATTTTCTACTGTATATCGTTTATTTTTGCTCGGCTTCAATCAAGTTGCGGTCGTTCGCCATTGTAATTTGATAAGATGTTAATTTGATGAGACGTGTTAATTTGGTTGAGATGTCGTTTTTCAAAATGAGTCAAATTTTTCGAAAAAAACACTGAAAAAAATCCCACCTACACTGAAACAAAATGATTTTAAAAATTAAAAATATTTTTACAAAACAAAACAAGTATTGATTTTAATAAAATTTTGTCCCAAGATACGTGATAAAGTTCCCTACCAATCGATCATATATTGCAAGATGGGCATACATGGAAAAAAAGTTTTTCAGACAAAAAACGATCTCTTGTCCAATCTGAATTTTTTAACTAGTGTCTTTTCATTTAAAACTAAACTAAACTGAAAATCATAATCATCCAAAATTCCAATGAATCTCAATCTGTGAGAAAATTTCACCGAATATCGATTGCTAGTTTGCAGTTTGCAGAAAGTATCAATGCTGGATAAGAAAAAAATGGTTAGAACAACTTTTGTTCCTTTCAATACACCCATCGTAAAATATTTGTAAGGTTGCTAGGGAACATAATGATCGATATTGGGACAAAATTTCATTTGAAAAAATGGGGTTTTCAGTAATTTGATTTAATATTTTTAAGATCGATTTTTTTCGTGTAAAATTCGATTAGTATTTTTTTTAGTATTTCCACTTGAAAATTAGACTTCTTTTGACAATTTTTTTTAGGATTTGCCATTTTTCTACTCTACTTTTATTATCGGTTGTGAGGCCGCTAGAATTTAAACCATGTTTGATGTACGCTTTATCATACCCAGTCCTGTGTTATAGTTGTGTCTATCACAAGGCTTAGGGTGGCGAAATGGTATCGCGTATGCACGGAATGCATGAGAATGCAGGTTCGAGTACTGTCTTTTAGCGTATATTTTTTTTTCAAAAAATCATCTTTTCTGTGAGTTTCTCATTCATTTGGTTTCTCCAATATATGTTTCCACTCAGTCATTGTAAAAACTGAACTTAGTTTTGGCGATTTTACGTCAAACCAACTAAGACGAATAAATCGTCTAATCTAAAAATTTGGTGAAAATGTCTAGTTCTTTTTCAAAAGATAATCTAGGTCAATGTTGGAAAAATAAAGTGTCCAAAGTGTCTTTTTGTGATAAAGTCTATATGCTGCCAACTTCGAATACGATTTTGCACGAAATACGTCTATTTGAATTCTGAATCACTGAAACATTTTTTTTCCAAAATTCAGAGTCAGTTTCCAAAATAAAACACCACTTTCGAATTCAACTAAACTTTGTCTCAAGGTAGGCTATTATGTTTCCTTCCAACCGTACTTGTATTGTAAGGCGGGCAGTTTTAGGTAAAAAGTGTTTTTAACCAAAACTTTTTCTTGTCCATTACTAATACTTTTTGCAAATATCAGGCTACCAGCATTCTGTGGAATCTCCTCTCAAACTGAGATTCATTGAATTCTTCGATGATAATGATTTGTAGTTTAGTTTAGTCTTGGTTAGAAAGCCACTGCAATTTTTATTTATAGAAATGAAAATGTTTTTTTTTTGTAAATTGATTCTAAATTTTCAAAGTCAATACGGTATCAAAGTTTTTCTGTATTTTAATTGAAAAATTTGACTGATTTTGGAACATTACTAGTATAGGACTTTTTTTAAAGGATTGATCATTTTTCCTCGACTATTAGAAAAAAACAATTGGTTAAAAAAGTTTAGCCCTTTTTAAAAGACAGTCAGGGGGGTAAACGTCCAACAAAATAAATTCAACTGTTTTGCATGGAAAAAGCATCATTCGAACAATTTTTTGTATTTTTTTCGTGGAAAATATTGAGAAATAAGTCGGTGAAGAGGTATTCTTGAGAACGCTTTTTAAAATCATGATTTGCGGTGTCCACTGTATCTCAGCGCAGACTAATCAGAAGTGAACAAATGAAGATAGTATAGTTAGAGTAGAAGTTTTCCTAGACCTCAACGTTTCTGTTTGATTTTTTTTTAAATTTTTTAAATATTCGGTGGTTGTTCAAAGTGAAAACTGCCATTTTTCACGAAAAAATCCGCCATTTCGTTGCTGTTAAACCTCCCAAAGTAACAAACAACGAAAACGTTGGGGTCTGGTTTTTTATATGTAGAAAGTGTATGCAAAATTTGAAAGAAATTGGTGCAGTAGTTTTTGAATGACGATGGACACGGACTTTCAAAACCTGCTTTCGAGAAAAACGCGTTCAAAGGTTTTTGTCTATAAAATCAATGGAAACAATAAATTACTCCAAGGAGCCCGCCGGGTCTAACATTTTCAAAAAATCATGTTTTCAAAATATCATATTTTTTCAGCTCTAGAATCATCCCCGTGGAACGAAACAGCAACCGTTTATACATTTCAAAAACCAATTACAGCTCGGCAAAGCAAAATTTCAAAATTCTAAGAATACTTACACACCTAGAAAAAATCGTGTAAATTTACGTCTTCTGTGACCGACATATTCGAGCGTCAAAAATATCTCATTTATACAGCTGATATAACACATATTTAATGCATTCTGACATATTTTTAATTGTTGAAACATGTAAATTTACACACCTGCTTGGAGTGTTGACAAACATCTGAATCGTTCTTGTAAAATTCAGTTATTTTACGAATTACGTTCATATAAATTGAGTTATATGTCGATTTGTGTCAGTTGTAATTTTCACAATTTTTTGCTGTGTAGTTATGATAAATTTGATTTCGAATACTTAAGTGTTTTTGGTTTTTCGAAAATCGGCCTTGTTTTCGAATAATTGATCAAAAAACGCGATTTTCGAATTCCGCTACATTTCACCTTAACGGGTCGGCTTTTACCGGATTGTTGACATACGTGACTGTTAGTACACTGCTAAAAATTGACACCTTTTTAAAATGTGTTTTTCTAAATAGATTTCAAGTTCTAGACTCACTAACATATCAAGCAAGCTTCTCTTGTGCTTCCGAATTCTAGCGCATGAAAGCAAACTGAACTATGTTGATTTCGCACTCAGCAACGGGGGTTTGAGCAAACCCGATATAAAAATCAGGTTAGAAACTTACTGGATTTTCAGTTCAACAACGTTAAAACTAAGTTCGAAATTGGCTTCAAACAAACGGTTTGACAGCAGTTAGAGGGGAATCGGTGTTAGGTTTGACATCAAGCAAAAACGACATAAGTGTCAAGCATATAATAAACAGGTTTAGACCAAAATCGCTAAAAAAATCGTGAGATTGATTGTATCAGATTTTCTTTCACATATCTTAGAAATATTACAGAGTAAGTATATCCATTACATCGTCGGTGACTTTTCAAAACATCGTATCAGCAAGTGACAGTTTCTCGTTGTTCATTTTCACCTCTCAACTTCATCCATGAAAATAAACAAGATATCTTGAACTAATAGTTGGTAATTGAGAAACTGTTATTTGTTGATACGCCGTTTGAAAATTCACCATTCAATATTGATTCATTTTTATTTGTATAACTCATAAAATGTTCGTGTTTTCATATAATGGAATTTGAGATTGTCAAACAAATTATTGATACAAATTATAGCCGACGAAAACTTTTAGCGGATAACTTATATTCAATAAACTTTATTTACAAATTATTTAAAAGTTCATATCTAAATGATGACATTTCAACTATAAATGCATATCCATCTCACATGAAAAAGCATACTACATGATAATTATAGGTATAAATCTGTTTAAATCTAACCATTTTCATAAGTTTATATTGATTTGTCTGACAATTCGAATGTAAATGCCGAGCGAATTGAATATTCCGAATTGAATACATTTTAAATAAATCTTCTGTTTGTTTGATGGAATTCAAGTTTATTATCAATAGAAATCAATATTATTTGATTTGAATCAGGTTTAAAGGGACTTACACTTGCAATTAAAGTGTCGAATGGAATGCGGCAAAGTTACTTGTAACACACATCTATCCAACGTGTTGATTTTTATCAGTGTAATGAAAAAATGGCGAGTTGTCAAGACACCCAGTGAGTTTTGTCGGGTTACAATATAACGCTGGGTTCGGGCCGTGATCGGGAGATTCTGTATCATTTGAGTTCTCTCGTAATTTCAATATTTTTCCACAAAGCTATAGAAAGCTTTTTGTGAGCCTGCAAATCTGTTATCTTTGGCTATACATACTAGAGATGGGCAAAACAGTTCTTTTTAAAGAACCGTTCAGTGATGCAGAGTTCTACTAAAAGAACTCGTTCTCGAGAGCCGTTCGTTCGTTCTTTTCATAGTTAGTTTGCGTGTTGAATGACTAACCGAGACACTGTTCTCTTCGGAGTCTACCGTTCAAGAAAAAGATTGAGCAAGCAAAAATAAAAAGGTCCACCACTTTGAACTGAAGAACTACCGTTCTAAAAAAATGCACTATTGGCCATTCATTCTTTCAAATGAACTAGTTCTTTTGAACTGTTCGCGAACGAATTGTTCATCTCTAACACGAATTTTAGCTCGTCTACAGCAACATTTTTGCTGTTTTTGATTTGATATTAATAATCACACTTTGATTTGTGTTTTGATTACAATGTCTACACACAAACTTTTTACTGTTCAATTTTAGCGATTTTTTTTCTGAATTTCACGAAGCTGAAATTTCAAAGATTTGCATGTTTACGAAAGTCTACTAGTTGGGGAGCCTAAAAATGAACTAAATTTAGATCTACGCGGTTATTGAATGGTCCCTTAATGTCGTTTCTAAAAAAAGATATCCACTGAAGATGATTCGATTATCAAAGCAAGTATATCTTAAACAGTGCCGATGCGCACATTTCTGTGAAACATATTTCATAAGTTACCCCTACAAATTACGTGAAAACCAGCCTCTGCAGTGATTCGGCGAAGCAAATACTGGAGATTCGCCGTTGGCTCATTAACTGATATAAGTCATTCCTTTCTGTCACAACAAACAATGTTTCCTCTTTAGTGACCCCGCACATTCAACGGAATTCCGTTGTCTTTTTTCGAAAGTCCCTTCCTTTTCACGAGATAACACCATTGTCATAACATAATAACTCTTGTGCACAAAACAAAAATAACCGTGAACCTTCAGAACAGTTTCCACGCGTTCCGCGTAGATGGAAATTTATACGTCGTCAGACCGTCGACGTTCCCGCTTTCCCGCTACCGGGTTGATTTATCTGCTCTCATCCCCGTGCCGTAAGATTCCCTCGATTGTTGAAGGCTTTCGCGTTATCTCTTCCGTTCTACTGCGGCACCCGCTGAATTAATTACACAGATTTTCGCCCGGTACATCAGCATACCGGCGAAAGCGGATTATTATTTCGAAGTGTGTATCGTTCGACCAAAAGTTACAACGTACGTGTAGTTAAAACCTGAACAAATTAGGGCTTACATCAAATATTTATCCGTGGTGAGGGTTTTTGGGAAAACTTGTTAACGTTTGCTTCTAATTATTTCGCAGGGTGTGGGTGGCTTACGACTGGCAGGGAAATCCTACCTGAGTTTGACCCGTGATTCCTGAATTTATTCAACGCATCATTTCGTTTCGTTGTTATTTATTCGTAGTCAAAACGATTGTAACCATCGATACACTATACCCAGGAAACTCGAGCATCGGACGCATCGTGCGCAATTGCTTTTGATTGCGTTTCGAACACGATTAAAGCTTACATTGCCTATCACTAGAACAAAAGAGTGACTAGATACCAAAGGAAGAAGCACGACGACGGAAAAGGGTATAGCGCGGGATTGCATTTCCAAGCCCGAACATAGGTTCAGAGTTTCTCTGACCCTGAAAGGCGAATGACCTTAAAGTTAAAGCCTTTATGATCGAAACAAAAAAAGTTAGATACTTTATATGATCCTATCGGGAAGACGTCGGCTCGAAAATACTTTGTTTGGTATCTCTTCGCTATTTTGCTCTAGCGATACATAATAAAAGTGTAAAGCTTTCCAGCTTGACGCGTTTGATGCAAATGGTGCAGATTTGTCCGATGACGAGCTGATTGAAACGCTACGATCGGGCCGATATCGTGCTCAAACGGTCCGATAATCGGAGCGATGTGGGCCGATAAAATCCACCGGGTAAATGCCTTTTGACTCTACACGGAACCGCAAAACAACCTTGTTTTAAAGTACATTTCACCCGATTTGGGGGTTCCGTTCAATAACCTAATTATAACAATAGAGTATTTATCCAACAGCTCATCCAATTTTACACAACAATTTGTCAATAGGATGCTGTAATTTTTTTAATTATAAATACAAAATGAAATTACTTAAATCATTGGAAAATACTTAAACAGAAACATTGTACATTGTCATTGCTCCTTAACACCCGCACCATTTGCGTTTAGTAAAACAAAATCAGAAAATCAAACGAAAAGCATTATGTCGCCATCTTGAATGTCTTCGCCAGCAATTTTTTCAAGCATCATAATCAGAAAGAAAAAAAATTTTCATGCAAAGAGCAGCTGATAAGCGGAAATCAGTAATAGTGTAAACAGGACATTGTTATGTTCCAAATTTTGTTATTTTACTTCTACACGCTCAGAAAAACGTACTCAGAGTTTGAATACTAGTTGCTCATTTTCAAATAGTATATATGGAGACGTCAACTATTGAGTAGGTACTTTTTTTTTTTTTTTCAATTATATAATTTATTAAGGCACACTGCTTGAGCTCTAAGATGCCAAGGGCTTTTTCTAATTTTAATTAACAAATAACTTAAAACTAGGATAGTATATTAAGATAATGTAATGACTTTGGCAGATCCCGCCTTCAGCTGGCAATCGGCACCGGCCGGCGTACTGAATGTAACACGTTGGTAAGTATCTTGGTATTAGCCGCTTTTTTCTGTCCGTGTGGGTTCGCGGGGAACACCCCCAGGCTACGAATACCAGGCGGGTGGCCCATATTCATCTCATAGACTACAGCGGCCGTCCGTGGGCAATGATGATGATGTTACGGAGGAAAATGAAAAAAAAGAAATATATACAGAGAAGTAAATATTACGGAGAACAGAGTAAAAAGGGGATATGGGAACAAAATGACTAAGAACGACAAAGATCTAATTAGTTGACATCGAGATGGTGAAAAAACGTGGGAGGGGGGAGTAGGTACTATCAATAATAATGAGTAACTCTTACTCTAAATTTGAGCTTAACGTAAGAACTCGTTTTTATGTTAATATTCGAGAGATCAGTCTAAAAGTCGTAATAACCATGTGTAGCAACAGGTGCTATTTTTTGTTAGTGAGATCGCGTATTTCAAGGGTGACTTGCTTAACACACTCGGTGAATGGAAACGAATATGCGGTGCATGGAAACGAATGTGTCATTTATGAAGAATAAGTGTCTGATGGGTGCCTTAGCATTACTAAATTGTGTGTTAAGGTGCGATTGATATACTACTTCGAGCGACCGCCACTTGATATGATATCTCGAAGTTAGAGATCAATTGTGAACGGAATGATAAACAAACACAGCAAGGTTATTTTAAGTATTGAGTGTCAATTACTTAATATTTTAGCACAATATATTCAGAAAGGGAGCAATTTTTACGCAAATTTGATACATGTGGAATAAAATTTCACTCAAAATTTGAGTGCAAATTACTCTATTTTTGGCTCATGTACAAATAAAACAATACCTAGGAAATGAGTAGGGTTTACCCAAATATCGTTTCCAGTGAAAGAACTTGAATTTGAGTAACTAAGGAGTTACTCTAAATTAGAGTTGTTCTACTTTTTCTGTGGATGAGTGGGATCTTACTCATTTTAGAGTAACTATTTTAAGCGTGTTTGCAATAGTTACGTGATAACCCACTTGTACGCGGCGGACAGTTTTTTCCCCAGACAGCTGGCTATGTCTGCCAGCCATTTTGCCGGAATTCTGCCAGAACTCCGGCAAAAGTCTGGCAACAATGCAACAACCGTTTCCGGCAGAGAATTTCGCCTAGCGGTTATTAACGGTTCTGTTTCTGTCAGATTCTTGCCATACAAGAATGGCAGAACCGTTTTGATTCGGTTCTACATTTTTAGCGTCTTGGTTTTATTTTTTCATAAAAAAGTACATATGAAAGACAATAAGTTATTGCTCTTCATATATATTAATTATGGAAAATGTTATTGCCAATAACATTGCTTTCTCACTACCAAACATACCCATACTTCATTCTCATTTACATCGTCTCAAGATTCGTTTTTTGTAGGTACATGGGGATTGACCAATATCAAATGAAGTCGAATAAAAAAAAGGAAAAAAAGGAAGAGAGAAATAAACAAGATACGTACGACGAGATAATGACTCAATTTCGCTTGGAAAATTTTGACAGTACCCGGAATGCAGCCAGTTTTCTGACGGTTGCCAGAATTCCTCACAAGCGGGAATTTATGTGAATATTTTCCAACTCTATTTATCACGTTGGTTTTAATGGGCTGGCATTTAGAATCTGTTTAGGCTGTGAACCATTTCGCGGTTAATTTGAACTTTTGGTTGAAATCTGACATTCGAGCGGTTATTTTGATGTTCTCAAAAATAAACCTGCTCGAGAGCATGGTTATTTTTAACACATCAATTATTTTTAACACATCATTTTCCGACGCCGAAAAAAATCCTTCAATGAAAATTCTAATATTGATTCTTTAGTTGAACTAATTTCCAGTGGTAAATAAACCCAAATAACTTTCCGTCCGTCAAACTTTGAAATGGGTCGCAGTTTTAGTTAAATTTAACTACTCGACACAAAATAACCACTCAAGTTTTCAGATTTTAACCAAAAGTTAAAATTAACCGCGAAATGGTTCACAACCTTAATGTATAATCCAGTAAAATTTACGTGATTGGTAGATAAAATGTAGTGTAATGTTCATATCACATCTACCAATAAGTTTATATCACATTTACCTACCAGAAATGTTATTTTAAATGTTGGTTGAGGTCACATGGAGATTTTCTCAGATTCTGATATATATATATATATATATATATATATATATATATATATATATATATATATATATATATATATATATATATATATATATATATATATATGCTTCCGCCTTTTTTTACCAATCTTTAAAAGCCTTATTGCGAAAAAGTGCTTACAGATGTATTATTCAAAGTATTGTCTGTCGCTAGCGACAACTTTCTCCCATCTTTCCGACAATTTTCGGATCCCGGCTAGAAAAAAGGAGTCCTCTTTTGACGCTATCCATGAAGCAATCCATTTTTCAAACTCTTCGAAGGATTGAAAATGTTGATCTGCCAGCCCGTGTGCCATCGAACGGAATAGGTGGAAGTCAGAAGGGGCGACATCTGGGGAATACGGCGTGTGGGGCAAGACTTTCCATTTCAGCGTTTCCAGGTACTTTTTGACCACTTTTGCGACGTTAGGCCGAGCATTGTCGTGTTGGAGGATGACTTTGCCATGTCGCTCTTGATATTGTGGCCGCTTTTCTTTTAGCGCGCGACTCAGGCGCATCAGTTGCGTTCGATAGCGATCTCCTGTGATGGCTTCACCCGGTTTTAAGAGCTCGTAGTAAATCACACCGAGCTGATCCCACCAAATACACCCACCACCTTGGCGCCATGAATGGTTTTGCCTTCGACGAAGTAGCATGCCCGAGCTTCGCCATGATTTCCTGCGTTCAGGATTATTGTATCAAACCCACTTTGCATCACCGGTTACGATTCGATGTAAAAACCCATTACGATTTTGTCTTTGAAGCACATACAAATAGACGGCGCTCGATGTCGCTCGGTTTCAACTCGTACGGCACCCAGTTTCCTTCTTTCTGAATCATGCCCAGGGCCTTGAGACGTTTTGAAATGGCTTGCTGACTCACTCCCAACGATTCGGCAAGCTCTTTTTGGGTTTGGCGCGAATCTTCATCAAGCAATGCTTCTAGTTGTTCATCTTTGAAGGTTTTTTCTCTTCCACCACCATGTTTGTCTTCGACACCATTTTTAAAACGTTGAAACCACTCACGACACGTTCTTTTACTCAGAGCAGCATCACCGTAAGTTTCAGTAAGCATTCGATGCGTTTCAGCTGCATTTTTTTTGTCGAATTGTAACAGAAAAGTAAAACTTCCCGCAAATGGCGAGAACTGGGCACATAAACAGACATTTTCGAGCGTGAATAATACGAGAACAAGAACAACTGTCACTGAAACGGCGATGGCAATTCGTTGGGCACTGTAAACACTCACTTTAAAGGCATTATCATCTATGTATTTTGACCAGCCTCAGCCACCTATCGGAAACGGCGGTTGTACACCTGATAATTAGGATTCTTATACCAACATTTATGAGCATTTATTTTAAAAAACGTGGGTCAAAGTCATAGTTAATTAAAATCAAAATCACAATTCTTTTTAATTTGTAGTACAAAATTGTAATCAAACAAACATTCTAGCTAATTTTCAAACTACTTACACTAGAAGGACTCACTGTTCGCATTTTCAAAATCAAATTTTTCACATCGGAAATTCACGTAAATTGTTTGACGTTTGATCAATTCACATTAACCATATGTCGACTTCCCACGACAAAAGGGCCTAACTGCAAATGACAGCTTCTTTTTGTTTACTTCTTTTTCACGATTACCGCACTTTCGAAAAATTGCAATAATGGCTCCGTAATAATCAAAAGAAAAAGTAAACAAAAAGAGGCTCTAATTTGCAGTTAGGCCCTTTTGTCGAGGGACTATCTATTTGACGATTCTAATCATTTTAGGGGATGTTCGCATTCATCACGTAAAATATTTAATTTGACATTTGAAATCATCTAATGTGCTTTTTATAGTAAATCGAATGTGAAGTTTTATTTGAGTGTACACTCCTCACCGAGGTGAAATTGCATGGTCGGTAGGACAATTGCATGGTCGGTAGGACTCCTACCGTAGGAGACAGTTTGGCATCCGATTGCCGTCAACCTACTCAGATCATGCAATTGATGCCGAAAACATGACAACTGGCTTGCGCGACCTGTGTCTTACATGCTGAACACAAGTTAAACGCTAACAATATGCATTCCTGAATAGGTGAAGAAGCCATATGGAGTGCTTTTTCAGAGTTTCGCCTACCCAAACATGTACGTAACAAGTAACAAATATCCCGCAACATTTCGTTTCCATACAGTGTCAAGGGCGTCTCTCGGTGCTACTTGTCTCCATGGTTGCCATCGAACTTCACATAATAAATACGTGCCCCTGTGGCTATTGTTTGCTGATTCGGCACCGACGGCCGGCCTCCTGTCACGACGCCATCTTGATGAGATCAAAATCGGAACTTCCAAATCAGCTGATTGCAACGTAAACAAACAATCAGTAATACATTTGTTTTACGCGTTTACCTTGTTTAGTGCACGGAAATTAGTGAATTTTGGGTCGACTCTCTCACAATAACTTGTCGGTTTACCTAAAATACAGCAGACAGTGTTTTGGGGCATCCAGTGGAGACAATTTTCACAATTTGAGAGTCGAGATGAGTATCAAAACATCACAGTGTTTGGGGCTCGAAACGCGAGGGGCTCAACGTAATCGGTATACTTTCAAATGGCTGGTGCTCACATACTGGTGTCAGATGGGTGCCGACGGCAGTCAGATAATCATCTGGTCGAAAAAAAAATCATCTGTCCTTAGAGATTTCGTACATGGGTGTCGTATCAGCACAAGCCCGAAATAAATCCAAACGCCGAAGGGGCAGTATTGTCATTGAATCACGTTCTATTTTAAAAACCGCCATATTACCGTAATCGAAATCTAACCACAGAAAACGGGGGGTCTAAGTTCGACCCATCGTTCGAGTAAAAATCAGATCAAAATCATTGTTGTGTACAATTTTTCGCGCATCACTATTGTAAGTAAGTTTCTATAGGCAATTGGTGGGACGCTCGAAGCGCCACATTAGGCTAAGAGCAACTGAGAAAGCACTTCTCGCGTAGGTATGTCTGTTATCTGTGCTCTAACCACGATGGATTCAGTTCCATTGTCGGCTACGTTTGAGCCACCGGAAGAAAGATTGCCAAGTTGGAATGATAAGAAAACAAAAGAAATTTGTAAAGGTTTCACTCCTTCACCTCCTTCAGTGGAACAAACTTTAAAAAATGAAAATTGGTCAATATTATTTTTAGCCTTTGACAGACTTCAAGTCATACAAAAATGCTTTGAAATCATTTAATACTGGTTCCGTTCAAGTGCCGTGTTGAACGATTTATTGGACGCATATCCGGACACCCCTAAATACGTGTATCTCTGAAAATACTTTCAATTATTATCAATTTTTTGTGATAATACATGTTTTGTCGTAAATATGACTTACTTTATCATGGGGCGCCTTTCAAAAATTTACCCTGTACAAGAATAGGTAGAACTTAATCGTGAATATTTTTTGTTGTATTTAACGAAGCAACATAATTTTCTCTCCATATCTTTGGAAATATGGTTAGCTATTTTTGATAAAGTTTTCAGTTGTATGGGATGCCCACAAATAACTCAAAGCTGAAGTTTTGTAAAATGTTTGGTATGAAAGACCATTAAGGAGAAATTCAGTGTAAACATATGGCATAACACAGACATGGGAAATATTTTCAGTGGTGGGCCTACGACATGCTTTGTTCACTAGTAAAATTATTTTTTTCTTCTACACCATGAGTATTTTTAATGACTATTATAAGGAAGACGAATCAAAATACACATCAAAGTCTTTGGTATGATGACAATACATCACCTAGATGATAATTGTATCATTTCATAAAAGCACTGAATAATATTCAAACATGATCTTTTTTATATGAAGTTAGAACTGGCTGGTAATATGTTCACTAAAAATATCTAGATATTGAAGTACCATTTCTCATGAATTTTCAAAAGAATTATGTATACTTTTTGTCCACGCTTGACGAGTGTTTGTAAATGATTTATATTTCAGAATCGGTTTGTAGATATTCTTTCAATTCGCTATACAATTTGTATTTTCGAGACGAGTTTGACAAGTAAGTTATAGAAGTTCAGTTCAGATTAATTCCTTACTTAAATTTAGAAATCCTTGATGGCTAAAAACGTTTTGTTGTGAAATTTTCAATTTATGAATAAAATTGAACACTGGTTTAATTATTCAATTGGTCTTGCTCCCTACACAGCCCCGTATTTTTTTGTTCTCGCGTGTTCCGCCTTATAATTGTACCGTTACAATTATGCATGTAAAGTTTTGAAAATTTGTAAAATTCACACAAATAATCAATTAGTTCGAGCGATTTTCGATATTCGGACGTGTGGAAGAAGCATGCCTGTTTTATTCGTATTCAAGTTGTCCAGTTGTGTCTCTGACATTACCCTCCCGCAATTTTTTGATCCTAGATGGCGTGGCCAGAAAAAAAGAGCAATATGTGCGATCGCAATGAGAATCCGTATCTATCGTGCAAAAAAGTTTGGTTTTCCTGCAAGCACTGTCCAAAACGTTCTAAAATCTTTCGATACACGATTGAAAAGAGCTATGAAGGCAGAGAGCGAAACAAAACCGGATCTCACGAGCTACCAGAAAGACGCAAACTAGAAGCAATTGAAGCAGAAGAGATCAGATCTTTCGGTACGTACTGTGGCTAGCAAAATAAAAAGGCCTCTAGCTCCCAACAATAAATAGAACGTGACGAATAAAGCCCGAGATCGCAAGTTGTATCGCGAAGAGTGTGAAACGAAAAACGGACGAAGAAAAAGGCCAAATTTCCCTAAAAATATTCGGTTTGGCTGGCAATATGCAGTTGTGGTCAAGCAAGCCAAAGCTTTATCACTACCGGAACGGTAAACAAAGAAATATACCATGAAGAATGCTTAAAGAAGCGATTGTAACCATTTCTACGCAGCCATGACGCTCTGTCTGTATTTTGCGTCGAATTGGCATCGTGTCACTACGCCAAAGAAATTTTGAAAATCTTGGATAATAGCAGCTATATTGGTTGCCGAGAAGTCTGCAGGGTCTGTGGCTGGAGCAAACTCAAAAGTTCGTAGATTCTTCATGCAGCCTAATTAAGTTACTGTAATTAGTTTCAAGATGTAGAAATGCACAAATAAATGAATGAAACCTGTTTTAATCCACCTAGTGGTGTAATGATGCCTTTCTCATATCAATCATACTATCATATATAATACTAAAGTAAGTAAAGTAAGTAGAGTAAGTAAAGTAAGTAAAGTAAGTAAAGTAAGTAAAGTAAGTAAAGTAAGTAAAGTAAGTAAAGTAAGTAAAGTAAGTAAAGTAAGTAAATTAAGTAAAGTAAGTAAAGTAAGTAAAGTAAGTGAAGTAAGTAAAGTAAGTAAAGTAAGTAAAGTAAGTAAAGTAAGTAAAGTAAGTAAAGTAAGTAAAGTAAGTAAAGTAAGTAAAGTAAGTAAAGTAAGTAAAGTAAGTAAAGTAATTATAGTAAGTAAAGTAAGTAAAGTAAGTAAAGTAAGTATGTAAAGTATGGACACTTTTGATCCGAATTTTTTTCTGATTTTTGACAAAAATTCATTCAAATTGTTTTTATTAGTTCATAAGAGTGTGATTCAACGCTTACGTCACATATTGGGCAGCAATCTAGAACTAGAGAACTATAAGAAAACTTTCAACTTGATCATTGGACAATTAAAGAAATGTGTAGGTAAAAAAAACATTTTGTCGATTACGTCACTTTTACAAATATATCTCCCAAACCAGAAGTTCCAGCTATATGAACCTAATCCACGACTCAACGTTCAGTGATCTACGAAAAAATAAGCAGAAGGGACATACCTATTTTTGTTTTGTCGGTTACGTCACTAATACTATGATATCTCTGAAACCGGAAGTGAAAGCTGATTGGTATTAAAATTCAATTTACAGCTTCCAACTGGCCTAATAGGTTTATCCATCTCCCAGAAAATAGAACGAAAAGGAAAATTGCGTTTTGCAGGTGACGTATTGTCATTATATTCCCGGAACCAGAATTCCCAGCTAATTGATCTCCGAACTTGATTGACAGCCTAAGAGTAGATTTCAAAAGAGGAAAAGCTTGTTAACAGCGGTTCACTCATCTCCGAAAAAAAGCGGAGCGGAGTAAAATTTCGTTGTAAAGTGGACATTCGCACCCAGAGACATTTCCGATCACGTCGCGCTGAGTTGAGCAAATGAGTCCGTTAGAATGTCGGTTTTCCTAGCAATTCCATTTCTTTTCTGAAGAGTAAACGTAACTTGTAAACAAACACAAGGAAGATTTATCCGATTTAATCACCTGTTACTCAATTTGCAAAACGATTGGACAGATTGAAGAAGGCTTGTAAGTTACCGTCCTTACTCTGGATTTTTTCAATTTCATAATCTCATTAATGCATAATTTTTCTATCCTGTTTTTTGCTATATATTAACAGCAGACCTTTTTCGCTGTAGTGGTTCCAAATCTCGCAAAAACATGTGTAAGCTTTATTGTGCGGCATAATACAGTCTTATCGGCACTTTTGGTTTTTTTTTTGTTTGTAGCTTCAAATACCATGCCAGATCATTATTATCATTAAATTTATTCATCTGACAATAAAATGGTCTTAATGATTATGTATCAGTCGAGTCATATAATTATAGATTAGAATTTGTGGGATGGTTCATCAAATTCAAAAAGATGCTCAACTGCGCCAAATGACCATGAATTTGTTGGAGAAAACGAATTCGAACTTACTAGGGACATCACCACGACCATTGTTTTCATAGCACATTCGTCCGGGAAGTTACTTCACCTAGGTTTCATCGTTTACGTAGTCTGCGTCTTGCGTGTTTCGTGATGATTGGGTTACTAAATTCAGTTTAAGTGTCCTGTTTTTGGTGGCTTACTGACCGGAAAGAGCGAAAGCTTTTTTGCAGATGGTTCATTTCAACAGTTCTTTAGATGGCATTGCATTTCTTGGTATTATCACAAATCGACAGCCCTGATCGTCTGTAATATCTTAAATTCAGTTTCCGATTTTAAGTTCCACTACGACGCTTGCTGTCATTCTGTCGATAAATAGTATGCCCACAAACGAATTTCAAGACATGACAGTCACGATCATTTTTTGGCGCACATCTAAGGTCCTCCATGAAACTGGCAACAATTATGATATACTCGTTGCACTGCTGAGTTCCCATCATCACATTTATAATGCAAATGTCAAACCGTGAGAACCCTTTCGATTCGTTAGCTCATTTTTATACACAGCAAAAAATTATGAAATTTACAGATGACACAAATCCACATATGACACAATTCATAATAACGCAATCCGTGAAACGACTGAATTTTACAAGAATAATATAAATATACGTCAAACATACCCCACTTTTCAAGCAAACGTGTAAATTCACATGTTTTAGCACTTAAAACTATATCAGAATGCATTAGATATAAGTTAACTTTACTGTAAGATTGAGTCATTTTTGATGCTCATATATGTCGGTCTCAGAAGACGTAAATATACACGATTTTTTCTAGGTGTGTATATTAAGATTTTATATTACACCTAATATTTTGTTTGACTTCCTGTGAAACTCTCAACGGGTGAACACGTTGCATCGTGTTAGTTCGGAGAAAATTCGAGTATTTCGTAAGAAAGAAAGAAGCCGTACTTTGACGATTCGACGCAGCCACACAGCGAGATTTTCGCTTGTAGTCAAGTGAAAAGAAAGTCCATTGGACTATAAACGAAAATTGACTGGCAATATAGCCTTAGTTACTGTGCCATCAATTCGGCGTCATCTCAAGTGAGGTGACGCCAACCAGAAAATAAGAAGAAGAAGAATATTTTGTTTGTTTTGAATCTATCGCGAGAGGACAGTTTACAGCAGATATGCATAATAGCACTTAAATGGAAGTTACACAATGTTTACTTTTCTTATTGGAAGTAAAGGTTCATACGATTGATTTATTGCGCGCTAAAAATTCTCGGAAAGCTCGGAATTCCAAATGCTAACAGAGTAGATTTTCGACGTTCCGTTATGTACTACGAAAAAATCTATAAATTCTAAGATTCTATAAATGTGAAAAATCAAAATCTATGGCTTACTTTGGACGCCCATTTTTTCGTGCTTTTCCGTTTTTTTTTGTTTTATTTATCTTGTTGGTTAATTTTAACAATTGTCTTTTTGTTTTACAGTAACGAAATGCGTGACCTACTAATCTGATTATTATTATTATTTTGACGAATGTTGTTTTATTTCACCCCAGTTTTGAGTCTTATGGTCATTCGTCGGGAGGTATTTTGTACTACGTGAATATGAATGTAGCAGAAAATTTAATTAGTATTGAAAACATTGGATCCATAAGTCGTATCCCAGATCGAGCGTAATAAAAATTTTTAATCAAGAACTTTTGGAATAAGTGTCAGTAGCAATAAAACCTTGTCCAAAACAGACGAAAATCAAACTGAACTCGTGTTTGCCATAATTGCTATCAACATTTGGTGTCATTCGAACACCCAACTTAGCCGGATTTCTCATAAAAGACAACAGCTTTTTACAAGCAGCTGGACGGGGGTGAGGGGATTCTAATGACACACAGCGATGTACAGTTATTGTTGTGTACAATTTTCTCGAACCTAAATGTCTCAACCAAACTTCCGGCTTACCCTACTCGGTGGTTCGAGTGGTAAAACAAAACAGCGGAAAATGTGGTATTTTAGTTGATTCGGTTTGTGTGTGTGTTACCATGGCACATAAGCGCTCGGGATTCAGATCCAGTCGCCTTCCCGAAACGGGATCCACGTGTCACTATTGAATTTGGATCAGTATTCGGTTGTAGAAACAAACCTGTTTTTGTGTAAGTGTATTTTTTTCAGCATGAATGGTTAAAGTGGTTCCGTAAACATACCTGGAAGGAGAAAAGAGAAGAAAGGAAAAGCGATTAGAATCAGCTGTGTTGGTGAGTGAAAATCGAAATGGGTCGCAATTAGGACCCAGTAGTAATAAACATTTGATGGAATTCAAGTTTCTATCGATCGTTGGGTTCGGGTTCGAATGGTTGACCTACGAAAATGTCCTCTTGGGCGAAACACGACGACTGGCTCTCCGTCATTACTTTTGCGCTCAAACTGTGGCAAGTTACGTAAGAAAACTAAACAGCCAGGAATAACGCACGCACACACGACTCTTCTCGTTTGGGAGGAAAAACGATGGGTCCGAATCAAACTAGAGCAAAAACCAGTGAAGGATTTCATATCAGAATGACTGCTCTTATCGCCAGCCAGTCTAGACTCCTGACGCCAGCAGCGACGGGCAAACCATTTTCCAGGGCAGCATGAGTTCGCAAAGGCAAAGCGAGACGCTGGCCTGGATTGCTCACGCAGTTATAATCTAATGGCACTGTTTTGACGATGCTTACACATTTCCCTCGAACAGAATCCAGTGGAAATGGGCAGACCGGTGGCAACGCAACGGTTGATGGCATGGCAGAAAGCATGACGTCGTGTTAAAGACGATGGTATGGGCGCCAACCAGGTTCCAGGGGCTGTAGATTCGGGTTTGCCAGAACACATTCGGAAGGAGTTTGCCAGCTAGTTAGCTCAAGTGGATGAGGAAATTATCGGTTAATGTGTGTTTTAGAGAGGTGAATAAATTAGCTGCTACAGAATCCGGTCCGGTAGAGAAGATCTCAACTGGCTCATTTGCAATTACGATTTTATAGGCAGTTACAGCAGAGTCCCTGGAAAATTATCCATTATCGACGCTTTCCCCGGTTAGGTTACCAAATAGTAAGTAAGAAGCTGAGGAAAGCGAATCGATATTTTCAACTTAGCAGCAATAAGATTGCTAACTGATAGTGGTTATCTGGGTTAAGGAAAACATTTTACTAGTTACGGAAACGGTAAATTACTGACTGAGTGGAAGCTGAACTCATGGATGTGTACCGCAAAGAGGTTTGGTAGCACTCTAAGCGAAAATGGCTTCCACTGCTTATCGAATATTTATGGAACCAAAGCCTGACACGGAATGTGAGTGTAATTCATTGCGTTATTTATGATATGCTTGTCAGAGAATGCCCAATTTTCCATGTAGCAGAGGAGGAAAGTGAAGGTTTGTAATGGCTATATTTTATCACCTCTCCTGATTGCATCATTGAAAGCGTACTGCACATTTTTGGTGAAACTTTTTCGTCTATTACTTATAAAACCTGTTTTAATTCATCCAGAGGTGTAATTACACCTTTCTTCTATCACTCATATTTTCATGAATATTACTAAGTGATTCTTTTGAAAACTTTACTTTGAATTAGAACAACAAAGATTATATGTGGATAAACTAGAGAAACCGTTTCAATTTTCAAACAGTTTTGAGCTAAATTTGGAAGAATTTTCCCTTTTTTTTGCATCATCGTGGTTAAATATTTCAAATCCAGTCCCGTAATCAGAAATTAGTGAAATTCAATAGTAGCCTATGGAACCATAAGATCTTTTAGTGATCTTCGATTTGGAATATAGGATCACTTTTCCGTTATTTCTGGAACCGAAAACTGAGATCCGGCATATCCGAAGTAAATGTATTTGGTCATCTGCTTAACAGACCTGCCTAACTGAAGAATTACACTACTAGTTTAAAGTATCGTATCACTCGATTTTTTAGTATCGTGTCATGCTCTTGAAATTGAGATTTTTATAGTTATCAGCCTGTAATTCTCGTACGACCTTATCTCAGGATCACGACGTGATAAGGGATAACCGTTTGCACATTTGAATTTAAAGAAACTAAACTAAAGAAACTGAACTGGAAACACGTGAAAATTACTCAGTGAGTAAGAACAAATTTTCATTTGTCGTTCATTGTAATAGGGTGACTCTACTAATCAGATGACTATCGGTGCCAAATATGGTTGAATATCTTATAAACCTGCAATTATTTCGATCCATTAATTGACTTTGTAAACGCACTTCCATGTGATAGACAGACGTCAGTTAGCTGGAAGGTTGAAATTCCGGTATTTTAGATTTGGCACCCTATTGTCTTCGTTCATAATTTTTGTGTAAAGCTTAATAGTATGATTTGTCCATAAAAAGTTCGGTTTAGCTCCGCGGTTCTAGAAATAATGGATTTTGGGTTAATCACTTCTGCGCGACTTGGTACGAATACTAATGGCCGCCCTCTGGGTACATGCCTGTCGGGAACATTTAAAATGTTAAAACCGTAGAATCTTGTGCAAATTTTGATCAGTGTATTCCATGTCGTTGTAGGATCATTTCTAATCATTTAATAATTTTGACATTTCCAGTAGATTTTGCTAATAAGTGACTCTTCAATATGTGAAAATTGAGATGCCAGATCTCTCGTAACGCTTTTTAACAACTGCAACTTACAAAAAGTAACACATAAAAAGCTTTGTAACTTACACAACACACAAAAGAATAACAAATGTAACGCATCGTAACGCTTATACGTTTTAAAAATGTCACACATGTAACATTTTGTAATACCTAATACTTACTAAAAAGTAACGCATTGTAACGCTTGTAACTTACAAACGAGTAACGCTTCGTAACGTCTGTAACTAATGAAAAGCAATGCATGTGACACTTCGTAACGCTCAAACATTATAAGAAGTAACGCTTGTAACTTACTAACGAGCAAAACTTGAAACGCTACGTAACGTCATAACTCTCTAAAACGTTACATGCGTTACGCATATAACTTACAAAAAAGTAACGTATGTAATGATTCGTAGCGCCTATGACTCACAAAAAAGTAACACAAGTAACTCCTCGTAACACCTATAACTTACGAAAACTTAATTTATGTAACGCTTCGTAACGCATATAACTTACAAAAAAGTAACGCATGTAACGCTTCGTAACGCTTATGACTCAAAAAAAGTAACGCTTTCTAAAAAGTAACGCTTCGTATCGCCTACAACTTACTAAAAAGTAACGCATGTAACGCTTCGTAAAACCTATGATTCACAAAAATGTAACACATGTAACGCTTAGTAACTCCTATAACTTACAAAAAAATAACGTATGTAACACTTAAAAATGCCTACGGTTCACAATAATGTAACACATGTAACACTTCATAATGCCTATAACTCACAAAAAAGTAACGCATGTAACACTTCGTAACGCCTACGACTCATAAAAAAGTAACACATGCAACAGTTCATAACGTCTATGACTTGCAAAAATGTAACGTTTGTGAGACTTGTAATTTAACGCTTCGTAGAGCCTATGACTCACAAAAAAGTAACACATGTAACGCCTCGTAACGCCTATAACTTACTAAAAATAAACGCAAGTAACGTCTTGTAACGCCTTAAACTAACAAAAAAGTAACGCTTTGAAACGTCTATAGTTTACAAAAAGTAACGCATACAACGCTTCGTAACGTAAAGTATAAAAAAGTAACGCTTTGTAACGCCTATAACTTTCAAGAAAGTAACGAATGTAACGCCTTGTTCAACCAATGATTTACGTAACACATGTTACGTTTCGAAACGCATGTAACGTACAAAAAAGTAACGCATGTAACGCTTCGTAACGCCTATAATTTACGAAACAGAAACGTTTGTAATACTTTGTAACACCTATAACTTTAGAAAAAGTCTCGCATGTAACGTTTCGTTACACATGTAACTTATAAAAAAATTACGTATGTAACGCTTCGTAACGCCGTAACTTACAAAAACGCATGTAACGCCTTTAAATTACAGAAAGTAATACATGTAATGCTTCGTAACGCCTATGACATAAAAATATAACGCATTTAACTTTCGAAAAAGTAACGTTTGTAGCGCTTCGTTGCGTCTATAATTTTCAAAAAAGTAACGCATGTAACACTTCGTAATGTCTATGACTTAATAAACACTACAAGGATCAGCCCCATGTGGTTGTTCGAGCCATTGATGTGGAAAAAGGCAACCAAAATTTCTAATGGTCTACAATCAAACAGTTCAATCAATCGTCACACTTTTAAATCGGCAATTGCACGAGAGTCTATAGCCGACGAAATTACACCAACATCCCAAATGTATGCAATTATATCTTTGTACATACTTGCGATACGGATTTTGATATTAAAGCTCCTCTTCGTCAAGCTTGTGTTCAAGTTTTGTATGCGGGCAGTGATTTTTATAGCGTTAAGTTTCTCTACCATTCTGCGATTTCAGTTGAAGCGATAAACTATTTCTCATTATCAATCGAGATCATCTTATATAAATTGAAAAAAATAATCTTACGCACTCAACATTTACCCTGAGGTAGTTGTCAATTGCTCAGACGAAACGACATAACATGGAATTTCATCCGAGCTTGCATGACACAAGATCAGAGCATACCACGTAAAGCTTCGAATCGTTTTATGGCACTTTTTGTCTTGCTGTCTAGCAACAACCTACCTCTAGCAGGCTACGCGTAGGACTGAAACGTTAGCTATAATTTTGCCGTTATTTATAGATTCACATGCTTCCAACAGATTCGATTTTGCTTAGATTGACCAATCAGAGCGATGCTTTCCCTTTGATATATCGCTTACCCCTTCAAAACCGTCGTCTATGGCAGGGAAATCCTATATGCCGGAGATTTTTAGCTGACAAAATAGGACACTGCTCGCTACTAATCAAAATTTCAATCATTTATAATTGAAAATAAGTGGCTTGATACATTCAAATCAAAACTTAGAAATATTTTCAATCAAATGATGAAATAATATTAATAATTGATACAAAATATACTGAGCTGTAAGTGTTTAAAACCTGACCACATTTCTACGTGTGTTTTTCCTTGAGTTTCTAATTTGCACCCCTATATACAAGGTGAGATGAAAAAACTGCAACAAAGTAAAACGCCATAATTTTTTCATTTTTTTTTTAAATTTTATTGAACGAAAGCAAAAAATGTCGGAAATAACATCAAATTTGAGAATCGGTTTAGATTTGTTCGAATTGGCCACCTTTGGCACGAACTATGGCCTTCAAACGGCCAATGAAACCATCACACGCTGCCCGAAAGTGGCTCTGCGGTATTTTGTCCCATTCTCGGCGAAGCGCTTGCTTGAGATGATCGACACTTTGGTATTTTTTAGTGCCAACCTTGCTTTCCAAAATACCCCAGGCACAATAGTCCAACGGATTGGCATCCGGAGATTTTGGTGGCCATTGTGCGGTGGAAATGAAGCGAGGAACCTCATTTCTTAACCATTCTTGGGTGGCGCGTGCTGAGTGCGATGGTGCTGAGTCCTGTTGGAATGTCCAAGGTCTGCGGCCGAAATGTTTGCGTGCCCAGGGCTTCAGAACTCCCTCCAAAATATTTTCGCGATAGATTTGCGCATTTATTTTGACCCCACGGTCGATAAATACGAGCGGCGAGCGACCATCGGCTGTTATGGCGGCCCACACCATCACCATGGCCGGCTTTTGAGTTCTGGTGGCCAACCGAAGTTGCAAATTTTCAGCTGACCTCTCTGGCAAGTAAACACGATCATTTTGTTTGTTTACAAACTGCTGGATAACGAATGGTTTCTCATCGGAGAAAACCAAATTCGGCAGTTCACCACTTTCGGCCAAGCGAAGCAACTCTTTAGCTTTTTCGAGTCTAACTTTTTTTTGCGCATCAGTAAGATCTTGCACTTTTTGGAACTTCAATGGCTTTAGTCCAAGCTCATTTTTCAATATTTGCCGAATGGCATATTGCGATATGTTCAGCTCACGAGCCATTTTTCGGCCACTGCGACGCGGATTTCGTTCAATTCGCTTCTTCACTTTTCGAACCATTTCTGCCGATGTTGCTGTTTTTTTTCGTCCACTTCCTTGACGTCGGGCTACGCTACCAGTATCACGGTAACGAGCGATGGTACGCGACACAAAAGATTTATTCACTTTTAAATGCTGGAGGGCTCTAACGATAGCCACTTGTGGTTTTCCAGCCAAATGCAAAGCAATCACACTATCACACTTGAATTCCATCACAAATAACTTTTTTTCTGAAAAATTCCCACCAAAATGCTTTTGTGCGCTTGTAAATAATATAATGAGCTGTCACTAGAATAAATCTGACAGCTGTGGGACGAGCGGTTTAGAAATGACAGCAGTCTGAAGTTGGTTGCAGTTTTTTCATCTCACCTTGTAGAATATAAAGATGTGTTCCACATCAAAAGTAACGCATGTTACGCTTCGTATCACCTATAACTTCCTTAAAAGTAACGAGTCGTAACATATGTAAAATTATTAGATGCAATATCATACAGAAAAACTCAAGATAAGGGGATCTGTACTTTACATGTATCATTTTAATAGGAGGGGAATCAATTAGAATAAAACCAAAATTCATCGGTCACTTGAATAAGTTTTTAGGTCAGTGCATCCATCATCATCTTTATTTTTGTTTTTATTATGAGAACCTTTAAATTGTTTCTTTTCTAATGTAATTGTTATTCTTCATCGTGAAAATTTTCCTGGTTTTCGTGGAATAATTTTCACTTTTTACAAAAAAGCTATCGGATTCAATGATAACACTAAGAAACGTGGGTTGAGTTCACCGATTTGTTTGAAAAAGTACCAACTATTTCAGTTATATGCACCGAAAACATCAGTAACATTTGACAGTTCGACTTCCTTTTAAATTTGTGTCGAATATATCCCAGCTTTCATATTCCAGCCCTAAAAATATGTCAGTGAACATTGAATATGTGTAGGATCTACTGTGAAAATGAATCATATTTTACGCTCGTATATGTCGGTCTCAGAAAACATAAATTTACACGAATTTTTCTAGGTGTGCGGATATTAATATTTTTGCGAATTTACATCAATTTTTATGCACATATTTGGAAAACTACTTCACAGCGCTCCATTTTTAAAATTAAACAGTACAGTTTCATTCCAAAACCTTTTGCTTAGAAGCATGTTTGATAATATTTGAGTTGGATTAATTTTACTACAAAGTATCAAATTTTTGGTAAAAATCTAAGTTACGTCAAAATTACTTTTTTACCTTCATTATGCTAGGATACAAATCTACCTCAAAGAGCGTTCGAGAGTTGAAATAGAATAAATGTCTCAAATACAACTGGTAACAGGAAGCAGGAAATAAAGACTGTCCCAGAAAGTATGGACGCAACCAAAAACCGCTGCCATTTCGCAATGGTTCAGAATCTGTCAATTTTTATGGCTGCGTCCTATTGTTTTATACTCTTCTCTAACCACTTGTGCAGTTGTTTATTCGTTTTCATTAGTTTGTTTCGAAATGCGTGGACTTTCTGCAAAACAACGTCGAAAAATTGTGTACAAATGGTGCACAGAACGCGGACTGTCACTGAGAAAGATAGCAAAAATGGAAGGAGTAAGTGGAAAAACCGTGCGAAATGCAATCAGGAAGTTCGGTGAGGATAACCCTAAGACGGGCCGGAAAAAAGGTCCTGCTAACCCTCAGTTGGATAAACGTATACTAAAGGCGTTCGAGCAAAAGACGGAGGTTTCAGTTCAGAATGTGGCCAAATAAGTGGGCACTTCGAAGTCAAATGTTCTTCGTGCTAAAGAACGTTTGAATCTTCGAACCTATAAGAAGCAGAAACAACCAAAACGTAGTCCGAAACAAGAAGCATCGATCAGGCCGAGGGTTCGAAAGCTGTACAATACGATTCTTGCTGGAAATTTGAACTGCATATTCATGGACGACGAAACCTACGTGAAACTCGATTACAAATTCTTGCCGGGATCACAATATTATGCGGTGCGAGAAGGGCACGTGTTAAACCAGTCCGAGACATCGATTGAAGTCGAAAATTTTGGTAAGAAAGCTATGGTCTGGCAAGCAATTTTTAGCTGCGGTAAGATTTCATAACCCTTCATCACCACTGCTTCAATGAACAGCGAAATATACATCAAGGAATGTTTACGAAAACGACTTCTACCCATGATTCGAAGCCACAAGTATCCTGTTGTCTTCTGGCCAGATCTTGCTTCTTGCCACTACTCGAAATCAACGGTAGAATGGTATACTACAAAAAATGTCACTTTCGTCCCAAAATACATAAATCCACCAAATTGCCCACAACTTCGACCAATTGAGGAATTTTGGGCATTAACGAAGGCACATCTTAGGAAACATGTCTCGGCAGCCGAAACCATTCAACAGCTCGAAAAAGATTGGAAAAAATTGTCAAAACTTGTCGCCAAGAAGTCTGTGCGGAATATTATGAGGAACGTTCACGAGGAGGTGCTCCAGCTAGTCTACAATGGCTAAGTAGCAAATGTTGAGAATAATATTCTGTTGTTGTAGTCTAATATTATCTGTATATCGAATAAAATTTAAATATCTAACACTTGTGAATTATTTACAGCGAAATCAAAGTGCGTCCATACTTTCTGGGACAGTCTTTATATAGTGCAAACCCGGTCATCTATCGAAAAGCAATTAATTGATAGCGAGGCAACTCGAACACACATACATCGCCACCGTCAGGTGCATTCAATGCAGTCGCTCAGGTCGGCACCCGTCAGTGTTTATTGTCAACTGTTCTTCCTATGTTCCGAAAAAATTCCAATATTCCAGTACTGTCCATCGTAGTGGAACCTAGGCTTATCGGGAACAGGCAGTCGAATAGCCCAGCCAGCGGCACTCTATTCAGCGTACGTCAAAGTCATGCCGCAACACTGCAGCACGTTGACAGAACGAATATCGACCGAGCCTCAATTCCTGCTGATGAAAACCAGGGCGCACAACACTCGGACGGTACTCGTCTCCTGTTTGGCGCGGACATCATGGCGACAATGCGGCTTGTCGTTCGTCTTATCTTGTCACAAATTTCTCTTCTGCCGGTGGGTTTACCGGTCTGTTGTTCCACTGCAAGCGAATATGGTGTCATTCGTTTGTTGTTGTTTTTTTCATTTCTGTCAAAATCTGCGCAAACTAGAGCGCAAATGTCACACCGAAACACCGGGGCAAATGAAACAAATTGTGCACTGCTTTGCTTCAGGCTTTTTTTTCGCGAGACAGACTTTATAGTTGCAACAAACTCTAGCGAAAAGAGAATTGGGTTTACCGATATGAAAAGGATGTTCAACTGCACAAATTTGCCACAATTTGTGATAAGAAATCTTGAAGCAAAATAAGCGTGAACCGCTTCCAGACACGATAGTAAAGCTTTTAGTCTACCCCCCGTTACGTAACCGATTCGGCATGAACCTAATGGAAAAATGAACAGATACATCCCGTGCAATAATTTTTCATTCGGTAAACCACTTTTTCGCTGCCCGGATCGCTTACTCAACTGAACGAACGGACAAACCGTCGAAACCGAGGAACGAACAAGCAATTTGCTCGTGTCGTTACTAGATTTGTTACCGCCAACCCACCCACCACCAACATCCAGCCGCTTCCGGGTCCCGATGAGCTGATTTGAATAATATCAATAAACGAAAATGGCTATGCAAAGTAATGCAGCAATTTGTGGTTGGGATTATGTGCGAATTCATTTTCGCTCCACTTATCAATTTAGTGCTATTCGGCATCCGGAGATCCCGAAGCAGACCTTCGATAAATTCAGTGCTTTCGTTTAGATATTTAAAAGGGATAATCCGCTTGTTCCGCTGACCAATTTGAATAGTTTAAATTCCTGCGAACGGTAACGAAATTACTATTTAACCTAGTTGCATTAAGGTTGCTGCTAAAATCGATTCGATGTGCTATTTATGAAATTAGGGATGGTTCTGGTAAGGATTCCCATCAGACCAGAATTCAAAATGACGCTGCAATAGAAGCCATAAGTCAATGGAAACCAAATCATTGTATGGTGCTCTGTTTTCAACTGGTACATTTAGAATAAATCGTTGAATGCCTTCGACAGTGTGGACGGTATTAGACACTAGATGACCCAGAAAAACCGGCGGAGAACGTTGCCATCCATATATTTACAGAACGTAATCATCTACCTCAATAAATTTTAAATTCACTTGATAGTCCCAAATGAAAGATTCACTTCCAACAACCGAGTCCGTCCGCAGTCAGCAGTCCAGTATCCTTCTTGTACCGGTCCCTTCTGAAGGGCGGATGCTCTGCTAGCGCCATTAGTTTTGCCATTATGATGCCGCCTACAAACCCCTCCCCATTTCCAACTAGCAGTAGTAAAATTTTATGGACTATACAATCAGATTCCGAACGCAGTCAGAATTCAGCTTAGGAAAGTCAGAATAAGAGCTTGCGAAATTTATTTCACTTTTTTTTATTTCCATTTTTTTCGTCGTGTTTGTCAGATTTTCCTCCGATTTTGTTGGTTGGTCATTCACAAAATAAATTCAACTCGGACCAAACTTCTACACTTTCACCATTTTTTTCCTCTCCCTTTCGTCATGTCCGTTCTGTTTCTGTCGAAGAAGGTCAGCAAGCACTGGGAACCCGGATCTTTCGGGGTTCGTTCTGCTTATGCTGCGGACGGAAACGAAAAGTTGGCGGAAATAAATGAACGAAAGTAATTCAATCGTGATTCGGAGGTTTTCATCCTCCGGTAGGTGGAAGCAGCTTGGGAGGGGGCGGTTTCGAATTGGAAACCAGCAGCGCTTGAATGGCAATTGATAGTCGGTGAAGGACTATCTGCCTAGTTCTTGCAGCTAGCAGGTTAGTAGTTTCCCGGAGTAACAAATTCTCGGTGGTTTCCAGTCCGGAGACAAAATAGATGATTCTAATTAGTGACTAATGCTTATTATATGGTTTTGGGTTAGAAATACATTTTTCATTCTGTGTTCCGATGGAAATCGATCTAAAATATATTTTAATGATAACGTAATTATTTTCGTTTTTCCAATTTTGGATCGCCGAATTTATCGAAATTATTTTAGATTGGATTATATCAGTTTGCTACATTGATTGAGCAGTGTCATGCAATCGAAATTGAAATTGGTTATTTTTTTTTTTTCATAAATACGTTTATTTCATAGGCAATATACATAAGTTTTTCTTCGCCGTGGCATCCACAATACATAGTAGTTTAAACCTAATACATTTCGAATATCATATTAGTATGTTGGTACTCATTAGTTAATCTAAACACTGTTTTTATCAAGCGAGTTGCTATTTTAAATTACATTAAATAAAATACATTTATTTTGTACATGATCTTATAACTATTTCAGGATTGTTTGTATCAGTTCACCACTTATATTCAATATCCTATAGTTGGCTATTGGTTGAACTCATGGAAGAGAAAACAGTTTAACATAAAATAAAATTTAAATTGGAACTCCAATGGATTTAATGAAATGATAAAGAAGTTTCATGTATGGAAGGTCACGACAAGCAAGAATGTCGCGAACTGGGACATTGGATAGTCTACCTTGGGTACGCAAGGAATTTATTAGTTGAGATCTGACATCACGAAACTCCACGCATGTCCAAACAACATGGTCAATATCGCGGTAACCTTCGCCGCAAGCACAATGATTAGTCTCGGAAAGTCCAATTCGAAGGAGATGTGCATCTAACGTGTAGTGATTGGACATGAGTCTGGACATCACACGAATGAAATCTCTACTCACATCCAGTCCCCTGAACCATGCCTTTGTCGATATTTTAGGAATAATTGAGTGCATCCACCGACCCAGATCATCTTTATCCCAAGAAGCTTGCCAGCTGGCAAGTGTTCTTTGGCGAGACGCGCTATAGAATTCGTTGAAAGCAATCGGTCTCTCATAAATTTCACCCTCAATAGCACCACGTTTGGCTAAAATATCGGCTCTTTCATTGCCTGGAATGGAGCAATGAGCCGTAACCCAAACTATTGTGATTAGATAATTATTATTCAATATGTCGTTCAGACACTGTTTTATTTTACCCAAGAAAAACGGTTCATTTTTGCCAGCAGCGTTTGAGCGAATGGCTTCAATTGCACTCAGACTATCTGTGAAGAGGAAATAATGGTTTGGAGATAATGTGACGATTACATTCAAGCTATAATGAACTGCTGCTAACTCTGCTATATAAACAGATGCAGGTTCTTGAAGCTTGAATGAGGCCGAAACATTATTGTTGAACATACCAAACCCTGTCGCTTCTTCCATTCGCGATCCGTCCGTGTAAAACATTTTCTCAGAGTTAATATGCCTGAACTTACTTGAAAATATTTTTGGGATTTCCATAGAGCGTAGGTGGTCCGGGATTCCACGCACTTCGCGCTGCATGGATGTGTCGAAAAATAAAGTTGAGTCAGGTACATTTAGGAGGCTGACACGGATAGGAATATATCTTGAAGGGTTGATTTCCTGTGACATATGGTTAAAATATACTGTCATGAATTTTGTTTGAGATCGAAGCTCGACTAGTCGTTCGAAATTATTAATTACCATGGGATTCAGCACATCACATCTTATTAGCAGGCGTGATGAAAGCTCCCAAAATCGATCTTTTAATGGAAGAACTCCCGCCAGAACTTCAAGACTCATTGTATGTGTCGAATGCATGCAGCCTAAAGCAATTCGCAAACAACGGTACTGAATTCGCTCAAGTTTGATAATATGAGAATTTGCAGCGGAACGAAAACAAACGCATCCATATTCCATCACTGAAAGTATCGTTGTCTGATACAATTTTATTAGATCTTGCGGATGAGCACCCCACCAAGACCCTGTTATTGTTCGAAGAAAATTTACTCTTTGTTGGCATTTCGTTATCAGATACCTAATGTGTCCTCCCCACGTGCATTTGGAATCAAACCACACCCCGAGGTATTTGAAAGTCAAAACCTGTTCGATTATTCTTCCCATCATATGAAGCTGAAGTTGCGCGGGATCATGCTTTTTTGAAAAGACGACCAGCTCTGTTTTCTCCGCAGAGAATTCGATACCAAGATGAACAGCCCAAACGGACAATTTATCTAAGGTATCTTGCAATGGTTTTTGCAGATCAATAGCTTTGGATCCAGTAACTGAAACCACGCCATCATCTGCCAATTGTCTTAGTGTACATGGGGTTACTAGACAGCTGTCAATGTCATTCACGTAAAAATTATAGAGGAGCGGACTGAGGCATGAGCCTTGCGGGAGACCCATGTAGCTAATTCTGATTGTTGCCAAATCGCCATGTGAAAAATGCATGCGTTTCTCTGACAAAAGGTTGTGCAAATAATTATTTATAACCGCTGGGAGTCCATGTTGGTGGAGCTTGTCTGAAAGAACATCAATGGAAACTGAATCAAATGCTCCTTTAATGTCTAAAAATACAGATGCCATTTGTTGCTTTTGAGCGAAGGCAATTTGGATGTCAGACGAAAGTAATGCAAGGCAATCATTCGTCCCTTTATTTCTACGGAAGCCAAACTGAGTATCTGACAACAAACCGTTCGTCTCGACCCAAGTGTCGAGACGTCGTAGAATAATTTTTTCGAACAATTTTCTGATGCAGGACAACATCGCAATGGGTCTATATGAGTTGTGATTGGAAGCTGGTTTCCCCGGCTTTTGAATGGCGATAACTTTCACTTGTCTCCAGTCAGGTGGAACAATATTTTGCTCAAGAAACTTGTTGAACAATTCCAACAAACGTCTTTTTGCGAGGTCGGGCAGATTCTTCACCAAGTTGAATTTAATTCTGTCCAATCCAGGAGCGTTATTGTTACAAGACATGAGTGCTATGGAAAATTCCATCATTGAAAAGGGGCTATCAATGGAATCATCATTTGAAGAAGACTCCCTAACAATGCTATGCGTAGGAACGGAATCTGGACAAACTTTCCTCGCAAAATCAAATATCCATCGATTCGAGTACTCCTCACTCTCATTTCCTACGTTACGATTCCTCATTCGTCTGGCCGTATTCCAAAGAGTGCTCATTGAGGTTTCTCTTGACAAACCTTCCACAAAATGTCTCCAATAGCTGCATTTCTTAACCCGAAGTATGTTCTTGTACTTGGTTTCTAAAACCAAGAATTTTTCAAAATTCTGAGGAGTTCCTCCTCCTCGTTTTAAAAACGTCTTGAAAGCATTTTGTTTCGCGTGTTTAGCATCTGAGCACTCTTTGTCCCACCAAGGATTTGGAGGTCTTCTGTTAGACGATGGACCAAGAAATCGTTTGGTTTGGGCTTGTTCTGCGGCCTCCAGAATCGAACAAACGAGGAAGTCATATTCTTCAAGTGGGGGAAGCTCTTCCATTGAAGTTAAGACACTTGAAATATTACTTTGGTATTTAATCCAGTCAATATTTTTTGTCAAATCATATGGAATATTAACTGAATTAGCAATGCCTTTGTTACTGCTAATTGAGATGATGATTGGTAAATGATCGCTACCATGTAAATCAGGAAATACTTTCCAGGTGCAATCTAGTCGAATTGAAGTCGAACAAAGAGATAAATCTAATGCACTTGGACGTGCAGGAGGTCTTGGGATCCGTGTCATGCTACCCATATTTAGTACCGTCATGCTAAAATTGTCGCAAATATTATATATTAGAGATGATCTGCTATCATTGTAAACGGAACCCCACATCATTCCGTGCGAATTGAAATCTCCTAAAATCAAACGTGGAGCAGGAAGGGCTTCGACAATTTCATTAAGCTGTCGTTGTCCAACTTGAGCTCTTGGAGGAATATATACCGAAGCAATGCAAATGTCCTTTCCTTTAATGTTTATTTGACAAGCAACAACTTCTATACTAGAAGTCGAAGGAATGTTTAATCTATAAAAGGAATAACATTTCTTAATTCCTAAAAGCACTCCACCATACGGGGAGTCTCTGTCGAGACGTATAATGTTAAAGTCATTAAAATTTAAGGCTATGTTTGATGTAAGCCATGTTTCGCACAAAGCAAATACATCACATTTTTGACTATGCAACAAAACTTTAAATGAATCAAGTTTTGGCATGATGCTTCGACAATTCCACTGCAGGACAGTGATTGAATCATTTGCGGCGGATGATAAATTATCCATCAAATGATACAAAACCTGTAAGAGCTGGCCATTGAGCTGATAACTGTTTCAAAAAAGTTCTAGCTATTGGAAGGAATGCTGTTATGATGGTCTTTAGAGGTTCAGAAATATTGAATGCAGCGAAAATCCATTCTACAATTTCCGAAAATTTCAGTAATCCTGTTGGTGAATGTGAAATGGAGCCCACTGGATTATTGTCTTTTCTTGAGCTAGTTCCTGGATTGGTTTGTGAATTTGACAAACCAGGAGGCACAGTTTTTGGTTTTAAATTTGGCTTTTTAGCTTTAACAAGGGGATCTTTTTTTGAAGGTATAATTTTAGGTGTCTTTTTTGGTATTTTGTGGTTTGTTAATCTCCTCTTAACAGACCCTTGAGGAGTGACAAACGAGGTATCTTCACTATTTCCGTCAGAGTCAGATTCCTCTGGCTCCGCAAGATTTGAAAAACCGTTTTCGGTTTCCAAAGGGGAGACATGTATGACCGTTTTGAGCATTTCTGCATATGTGCGCTTAGACCGTGCTTTTAAAGAAAGCTTCATTTTGTCTTTACGCAGCTTAAATGCAGCGCACACTGAAAGATCATCATGAGGGCTTTCCCCACAATAAACACATTTTTCAACATCTTTATCGCAAAGATTATCCTTATGAGGCCCTTGACATTTGATACATTTGGACTTATTACTACAGTAAGTAGCTGTATGTCCGAATTTTTTACAGTTCGTGCAATTCATAACATGCGGTACGAAAAGCCGAACAGGAAGACGAATTTTATCGATATAGACATGGCTAGGCAATGCAGATCCGGCAAATGTTACGCGAAACGAATCTGAGGGACGATAAGACTTTTTTCCATCGACAATAGATGCTGAGTACAATTGTTTGCACTCGAGTATCTTAACTCCCTCAAGCATGGAGTTTTTAAAACGGCCAACTCCATTTTTAAGTAAATCATCTGCTGTCAGACTTGCTTCAGTCACAACACCGTCAATTTCTACCTCCTTCGATGGAATGTAAACTCGATATTCAATAGCAAATAATTTACAGGTTACAATATCGTTTGCCTGTTTCAAGTCGTTAACTACAACTCGAATTTTATCTCTATTAACCTTGCAGATTTCTTTAACTTCAGAGAAATGTGATGTCAAATCCTTTGTAATTTGCATCAAGTTTAAAATCTTTTCTTTTTTTCGAAGATAGACTATCCATGGCCCAGTGGTACCCTGTGGATAATGTTTAGCCCTCGGAGTATTTAAACTTTTACTAGTATCCGGAATCGGATTCGGATGATCTTCCATGAGATCATCCATTACATTAAATTTTTTTTGTAAATTAATAATACCAAAATAAAAACTTATGTTTAGTAAAATTTCAGATATAAGAAATAAAAAATAAATTAAATTAAATCTACCTTGTAGCTGATGTCTCTGTTCCTTTATCGTGAAGAACGACGTGAAGCTCTTCCAACGATTTCCAATTGGCAGTCTTTTGCTGTTTCCAATTGGCAGTCTTCTGTCGTTTACTGCTATCTCAGTTGCTCTGCCGTCGTTGTGAACACCACTGCACTTGCTGTACCTGACCCCAGGTACAGTGCTTTTGCTCTTGGTGGCGATCAAATGCGATGCTTGCAGTGTAGCACCTCGCGATATATGCCGTCTCTTTTGATCCTACGCAGCGTACAAATTCTGGTACCTGGTAGATCAGCACTGGGTTGCTTTAGCACCTCTGTGCCTTTGCACCCCTTCGTCTTCGCACCTTTATGCGATGGCACCTCTGTGACTCGTCACTTCTATGCTCTCGCACCTCTGTGTCTCTACACCTCTGTGCGTATGAACGGGATGGCCTTCGTTGCTAGCTTTCCAGTCGGGAAACGCCCCGAATATTGCGTTTGCTATGGGCAGTTTAACTACCTGAAGCTTAGAATTGTCTCGGTAGCAGCCGTTAACTCACGAGCCAGTACAATCGAAACACAACCTCTTCGCTTGAATGGTTTTTACTGAATGAAATTGGTTATGTTAAAGTTCTGTCAGTAGCGATACACAACATAAATTAGCATACATATTACAATACCAGTGTCACATGTTGTTTCTCTGATCACACAGGTGCTAGAAAGCTAGTGTTGGAAAATGTAAACTAGTCACATGAGAAGTGTGAAACTTAAACGGATATAATTAACATATGGCTTATGATATTTATGCACTTCAGAAATCTCCGACATTTCAATTATATCTCGATTACTTGAATGCTCCTAAAGCAGATCACCAAAGATTTTAAGCCGATTAAAATAAATTCCAAATGATTCCTGGTAGATTTTGAAACGTGCAGATAAGTAAAGATTCGCTATTCATTGAAAGTGTCCTTCGCTTTGCGAAGGATGCCTTGAAATGGGTTTTGTACCAGAGCTAATAAAAGCCTTTCGCATTGACTCAAAATAGACGAAAATGACGAAATATAAATGTCACTCTCAGCTTCGTTCGCAAATTATGAAAACGAGATTCATGTCCAGTCAATGACAAAAGCGGAACAGTAGTTTGAAAATTGTGTTCATTTTCTCATTTAATTTCTCAGTCATTTTCGGTTTTCAGTGAAAATAGTATACTGCGCATTGTCGATATTCAACCGATGCACAGTCGGGAAAAATGGACCAAAAACACGACAATTTTTTTGGAGGCATGATACAGCTGACCACAAAGCACTTTGTTGGTGTAAAATTCAGTAAAATCGATTCCATGTATTTAGAAGGACCGCACGAAACGCTATCATGTTCATTTCACCCCAAGTTCCCTTTTTATACTGCATTGTATTCAAGCTTAACTATTTAACATGGAACCGAAGAACTAGCAGAAGAGCGAACAAAGTGTTTCCGATGCAAAAAAGTCTAACAAATCGATTGCATATAGTTTTATTGACAGCAGAAAACTCGTTGCCCCGTTTTACCCGATTTCTTTTCTAGTTATAATATTCAGTTGAAATATGATCTACAATCCAAAAGCAGATCCAATGCGATCTATCAATATTGGTTCGTAATACGTGCAAAACATCTGTGATCCAATTAAACACAATTGGAATGACAGTACTAGCCTGTTTAAACCGTTTTACCCCCAATTTATATCAAAAGTCGTATTTCTGGTTAAACTTTCTCTCGCATACCGAAAGCAAGCTGATTGCGGTTGATGAAAATTGATTGATGTTACAAAGAAAGACCTGAAAATAGGATTACAAATAAATTCAATGACCGCACGAATCTTGTTATACCGTTTTACCCCAATTTATTCTTTAACTGAGTCTTAAGATTTTGTTCCACATTGAATTCATTTGTCATCCAATTTTCAGGTCTTTCTTCGTAATATCAATCGATTTTCATCAACCACAATCAGTTTGCTTTCGGTATGCGAAAGAAAGTTTAACCAGAAATGCGACTTATGAATTAAATTGGGGTAAACAGGTTAAAATCGCTGAATTTTGAGGCGGCAAACTCACAGTATCCGCCGCTTGAGCATTTTTAGTTTTTGCAAATTAACACTATTCAATAAATAGCACTCTAACTACTAAACACACACTTGCCACACCTGTAGTATCACTCAAAGTAACTATTTCAACCAAATTCCTAACTATACGTATCGAACAACATATTAAAATTATACTTTTTTGAGAGCAGCACCAGGACACCGCATTGCACTCCCAGTGATGCCAACTCTCGACTCTCGATGTGGTAAAACTTGTAAATGAAAATATCAACACTTTTCTGGTCACCCGGCCCCTAGAGAGTCATTTTGTACATACGCGAGAGAGCATGGAGAGAAATGTAATACGCAGAGCAAGACACGTGGTTATACGCGACCTACTGGCCCCAGCCCTTAATAGAACGATTTTGCAGCTGCTGAATTGAGTTTCATCAAGAAGCAATGATACATTCACACATTTTTTTGAATCCGTTATTTCGAAATGACAAATGTAGCTTCTTTTAAGTGGCTGTCACTCCGGTGAATTTCTCAACGGGTGAGCACGTTGTATCGTGTTAGTGCGGTGAAAATTCGAGGGTTTATGATTTTTATCCGTATTTTAGTGACTCGACGAGATTTTCGCCTGTAGTCCAGTGAAAAGAAAGTCCATTGGACTATAAATGAAAATCACCTGGTAATATAGCCTAAGTTGCTGTGCCATCTCAAGTGAGGTGACGCCAACCAGACAGAAGCAGAAGAAGTCATGAAGTTTCACACATAGTCTTTTGAAAGTTATTATCTCATAAACGTGACATGAATTTCGCAATGATAAGGAGTGTATCGAAAAGTAGTTAGCAACATTGATTATTGAAAAAAAACATATTTTGACATCAGTTTTCGATATATTGTAGAAAAATTACTTTTTTACGCATTTCACTTATTAACACATGGATCAATAAGTCCCGAGACTAAAGCAGAGATGGCGCTCGTAGTAAACCAGTAACCACGTCTTTCTAGAGTACTAACCTTTGTTTGAAACGGGTCAAAATTTTTAGTCGATCCGACCAGAAACAGCTGAGTTGTCGAGGTTGGAGTAAAGTCGTTTCGTAGTTTGTTTAAAAAATGAAAAAAAAAAACGAGTTTCGTGTTTTGATAAAACATTGTTTTTTAATGGGTAAAAACACCGTGCAAGCGAAACAATGGATTGAAAAATGCTATCCGGACTCTTGTCCATCAAAAGCAACGATTTGTCGGTGGTTCGCCGAGTTTAAACGTGGTCGTACCGACACAAATGACGCGGAACGCTCGGGTAGACCTGTGGTAGCCGTTACACCGGAAAATGTGAGTGAAGTGACAAAAATTATAATGAAAGATCGTAAAGTGAAGCTCCGTGAGATTGCTGAGATGACACAGATATCATATGGAAGTGTATTTACTATCCTTCATGAAAAATTGAGCATGAAAAAGGTTTTTTCCATGTGGGTGCCGCGATTGCTTTCGATGGAACAAAAACAGCAACGCAAAAATCAGAAAGCAGTTTATCGCTATTTACTCGCAACAAAAAAGATTTCTTGCGTCGTTACGTGACCATGGACGAAACATGGATACATCACTACACTCCAGAGTCGAAGCGGCAGTCATCTGAGTGGCGCACAGCTGGCGAAAGCCGTCCAAAGCGTCCGAAAACGCAGCAATCAGCTGGCAAAGTCATTGCGTCATTTTTTTTGGGATACGCATGGCGTGATTTTCATTGACTACCACGAAAAAAGTAAATCGATCAACAGTGATTATTATATTGCCTTACTGGTGCGTTTGAAGGAGGAAATCGCAAAAAAACTACCTCACGTGCACAGAAAAAAATCCTTTTTCATCAAGACAATGCACCCTGCCACAAGTCGATGAAAACAATGGCGAAATTGAACGAATTGGGCTTTGATCTGCTTCCCCACACCCCATACTCGCCAGATTTAGCCCCCCGCAACTACTGACTCTTTGCTGATCTTAAAAAAATGCTCCAGGGAAAAAGATTTGGCTCAAATGAGGAGGTCATCGCTGAAACTGAAGCTTATTTTGAAGCGAAAGATAATTTTTTTTATAAACATGGTATTGAAAACGTTGGAACCATTGTATCACCCTAAAAGGTGATTATGTTGATGAATAAAAAATTTTGCAAAAAAAATGTTGTTTCCATTGTTAGTCTCGGGACTTATTGATCCATGTGTTATATTAAAGAAAATCCTAGTTTCTGTGAAACGCTCGCACTTTGGACTTGACATTCTTCATAAAATTCTGCACAGTTACTTTTGTGACTTTCCTGGTGGCAGCTGTCCAGTTTTTTTAAACTCCTGCATGTTTTGGGACACTGTACCTTCCTTCCGAAAGTGCCGCTTGACAATTGCCCAATACCTTTCAATTGGCCGAAAATCCGGGCGGTTCGGTGGGTTGATGTTCTTTTCCACGTATTGTACATTATTTTTTGACAACCACTGTAGAACGGAGTTGGCGTAGTGGACTGAAGCCAAATCCGGCCAGAAGAGAGGAGGAGCCTTATTCTTATTGTGCCCTTCGTGAAGAAAATCGACGACCGCAAACCACAGGTACAAATTGCTTGCCAGACCAACACCTTCTGCCCAAACTTTGCCATCGCCACCGTGGTGTCAGCGTCGTCCGGGTCCTGGTACCAGTGCTTGCATATTGAAGCAACGAATATGAACGAAAGGGTTTCACTATCTGTGCTATTCACACACATTCGTATGTCAGGTAGAATTCACAGCGCAACCCAAGCCAGGAGAGCTGCTTCGTTCGTTCATTAGTTCATGAATATGCCCGCTTGCTGAGACCTATGCTTCATGAGGTTAGCATTTCATGAATGGTTCTCATATTGTAGATGCCTATGAGGAAACTAGTTTCATAACTTTTAGTTCCGATGAATATTAATTTAAAGAACATTGCTTTTAGTGTTTCTAGTATATGTACACAGTGTAATCTGCCAAGAAACAAATGGATCGTTTTGAAATGGGCTCAAATGCAAAATTTCTGCAATAAAATGTTTAAAGTCTGTTTGAAATGTGATCAAATTTGGTCTTGGAATGCGAACATTATGTTAAAAATGATTTCTGTAAACCTACTTTTTAAAAATAAACCGTAAACATTGCCTATATGACGTTGCTTCGCATCTTGTAGCACACCGTGAGGCATGGTATTCTTTCTCGTACAATACTAACGAGAGTGAACCCTTCATTTCATTACATTGTCATGGATTGCTTAGTTCATGTGTTAACTGAGAATGAGAGCACAGACAATTTACTTGGCAAGGGGAATTGGTCTGCTCAGTAGCATATACTCTCACGCATCCAGTTTCTCTCTAATATAGGTCTCTCATTCAGCTATGTCAAGCAAAGTGTTCACAGCAGATATTTTTTGTTGCTTCGTTCGTTTGAGGATTCACAATACAAGCCCTGTCTGGTACACCGATTTCGTATAATATTGCGGTCCGGGCAGCGCTCGAGAGTCTTCCTTGGCGTAGGTTTCGTCGTCGATGCATCCGTCTTTATTCTGTATAATCCGGTTATACAGTTTTCGCGCTCTTGTTTTGGCCTGAACTTACTGTACCAGGGACTTTTTCGGCACCTTTTGTTTCTTGTACGTTTTCAGGGAGTTCCGAACTTTGATCCGTTGAATCATCCCGATGCTGGTGTTGAACTGCTTAGCCAAATCCCGCTTCGACGCCGATGGGTATTTCCTGATGTACTCAATCACTTTTAAGTCCCGGCCGGGCTGGCTGGGACCCGTTTTCCTACCGGATCGGGGTAAATCCTTCATGGAAAGGGTCTTACCGAACTTCTCAATAATATTTTCGACACTGGTGTGGTGCACTTTCACCCGTTTTGCAATTTCGTTGTACGTGACACCACTTTCTGAGCACCAAGTGTGCAGAATTTTCTTTCGCGTTTCCGGATCAAGTTGATTCATCATTGAAACGATAAACCGTACCGAAACCAATCGATTGCGCAGCTGTTATTGACATGTAAACAAACATGTCACCGCAAAACACGCTGCAAAAAATTAGGCCATTTCAGAGTAATAACTGTTTGAATGTTGCTAACTAGGGTAACAGAGGTATTTTGGCCCACTTTAGGATTGATTTTATTTTGGCCCACTTTGTTAAAATATCCACCAAATGTTGTAATATCTTTGAAAAACTCTTCCGCAATAGGTAATTTAATGTGATAAGCTTCAAATTAATGCAACATGGGTTACTTAACATCGATAAAATCCGAGAAAACCGATAAAGTTTTTCAGGTGGGCCAAAATATATGAAGTGGCCAAAATACCTCTGTTACCCTACTTATCGATAGTGTATCGATAAGTAGTGCCATCTGTGTGTCAGTCATACGACTTATTGAGTGTTAGATATCAAAAAGTGAAGTTTCAAGCTATTTTAAAATATAAGATTGTGACTCTTTGGACTGTTTAATGGATTTTGAAAATTTATATCTAAGTCAAAACTAAGATGGTGATTTCCAATTTGTAGATATTTTTCAAAAATATTACATCATGGGCGGCATTTTTGATTCATCAATTTCACCATTTACCATAAAGTACTCTGCATCGCCAAGTTCCAGTTTCATAAGCAAGGATACCAACGACTAACTGTGATTAGTCACAACTACGGCCATATTTGATACAGGCTATTGTTTATCCACGTCGACCCTGTACTAATGTAGTAATACACAATTTCCAAACTGATCGATTCATTTAATTAAAAATCAAATTGTTTCTAACCTAACACATGATACGTGTTATGGTAAAATTTCGATTGATACCACCCCTTCCCGTTGTGACCTAAATTCAGTGCGTAAAAACCATTGTCATCCCTAGCTGTTATAGATAAAGTTTCTTTCATTAAAACCAACAGCCTTGCCGGTCCAGTAGATTGCAAAACCGAAATCAATTAAACTCAACATCATTCACGAACAGGGAAACCAAGGTGGAGAGAGAATCTATTGCCTATGAAATTAGTAGTCCTTTACCAGTGATGGCAGAATCCGAGCATCTATGATTTGGTGAAAGTAAATATGATTTCTCGGACTATCTTACATCGGACAAGGGCCAAGGGAATTTCTGCTAAACAATGACCGTTCGAGTTTTGATTTTAATAGACAGACGGAAGAGGAAATATTTCTTAATCGAGTACTGTTTTGGTTGACTCACAGTGAGCGCCTAATCATCCGGAATGGCTTTTTGGTCCCTTATCACAATAAGCGCATCTGGCAACACTGAATTCGGGCACACTGAGGAGTGAAATCGGTCCAGTTCAATGGTCTAGCCACGATCAAAAGGTTTCGATGTCATACAGTGACACTGTTCGGGATGGTAAGAGCAGTTCCACAGGCAACCCTCGTCGGCCCAATATGACAATATGACAAAAAAGGGAGCGGAGAACACATGGTTCAACACCGCACTCGAGCCGTCGATCGGTCCATTAGGTGGTTTGGTTTGGTTGGTTGGTTGGTTGGTTGGATGGTGCGTGCGTGCAGGAAAGTGTAGCAAAAAATGAAGTCCTAGAACGAAAATTCATAAAAAACGAGTGAACAAAGTTCGTAGAATCCAAACGATGTCCCATCGGCGCAGCTGCTAGGGCTTTGGAAAGTGCTACCTAATTTGATTAAAAACTAGAAAATGAAAAGATAATTGCTTTGTTTGATGGATCCCATGGACCAGAGAGAGAGAGAAAACGAGAGAGTGATAATGGGTCTGAGTGCCTAACAGAGCGGAGCGGTTTCTGCTGGAGAAATGACCTCGTCCACTGGTCCACACCGGTGACAGTCTTTCAATTTTGCTCCGTAAATCATTTTTATCGAATTTACTCCCATCGATGGAAGAAGTGGTGACTAAAAAGGTGTAATGCGGAGAGAGAGAGAGAGAGTGTGCGAAAGTAAAAAAAAGGAAAGTATTGCAAAGTTTGTGAGCAATTCTAGCCAATCAACGGCGCCAGTTCAACCGGACGCAGGGCTGCGTCTGGCAGCGGGCGAAGAAAATGAATATCATTAATTTTCCGATTAGTTTCACGTCGTTAGACTTTTTAATACGGAACCGATGGCAAAATCAGTCGTACGCAAAAATACGTCAGTCTCTTCCAGATGCTCGGAACTCCGACATTTCCCATTGTTTTTGCACTGACTCACACACACACACATTTTACAAATCCCGAGAAAACATGCTTCTGTTTTGGAAGATTTAAATACCAGTTTGTGGTAGCAACCTTAAGCAAAAACCTGGCGTTGATTGAGTTTCGAAGAAATTTCCTGAAGCTCTCGGAGGGTGCTTTCAGTATGCTTACCACACCCGCTACATAGGCACTTACCGGGGAAAGACACCCAGCTGCATTTTGGCCACGAATAATATGATGTTTTGTAATCAAAATATGCAGATTTTATTCGATTTTCTTCCTGAAATAATAACACACTTGCGGTACCGCCAGCGATGATATGGAAAGGTGGGGGCAAAGGGCTTTGCAGAAGCTCGCATTCGTGTCTCTCTGGTTCAACAACAGTGAAACGGAAGAACGGTTGCGGATGTTGTCTTATCTTCATTGGAATGTTTTTTTTTTATTTCGAATTTCACTCTTCCCGTAGCCCTGCCTCTGCCCCCGCACGGAGGATGGCGCTTGGCTGCCGGTTCCGGAACTCCACGTTAAGAGCCGATCGTTTATTTAGATTATCCACCATTCTCGGTACCAGTTTATGAGCATTTATCATGCAAATGTGATCCGGCAAGAAGGATATATCCTTCCACCGACCGGTCGGGGCTGCCTTCCATCTGGCTCCGGGCGTACGAAGAATAATGACAGTCCCATGTAGATACTTTATTATTAAACGTTAGGCAATCGATTCGAAGAAGATAAGGAATTCGTCATTGGTTGACATTTTGCCTCGAGAAAAGGTTCATGTTCGTACTCGTATTTTGTTTTCCGATGCTATTCGACGTGAAGAATCGCGAACTTGATCCTGATTTTGGATTCGAAATCTGAACCTGGAAACAGGAACAGAACTCTGGACTTGGATTCTAGGTCCAAATTTTGTAACATGATTAAGGACTTTAATTCTGGATCTGAGTTATGTACCTGCATTCTGGATAAATATTATGACCTTGGATTTGTATTCTGACCCTGTACCATTTGAACTTGAATTCGGTACCTGGACATGAATGGACTTGACCTAACCTCTGAATATGAATTTGAGATCTGCGTGCAGAATCTGAATTCTGAACCTGAATCCGGGACTTCAATTCTGGACCAGAACTCTTAGTCTGGACCTGGATTCTAGAACGAGATGCTGGACCTCGACTCTTGACCTATAGATATTAGTTCTGAACTTGGAACCAGATTCTGGACAAAAGTTCTTGATAGAGGTTTTACCTGAACCTGGATTCTGGAAAATAATTCTGAGCAATTCCAGGAATGAGTAGACGAAAAAGTGACAAAATCAGAATCGACCTTCTCCGATTTGGATGAAACTTTGCACATGGCTTCAGTATGGCAAACCATAAGTTTTGAACCGATGGAGAGGTCAATCCGACTCACGACTGATTTTTAAAAAGGGCGTAACAGATCGGCTGAAAAGTTCGTATCGTTTCTATGAGAGGGCGCCACTAGAATTAAATCCATACCATTTACAATTAACACCTACCTTCAAAAGATACGTGTATAAATTTGACAGCTGTCTGATTATTAGTTTGTGAGATATTGCATTTTGAGTGAAGCAACTTTTGTTATTGTGAAAAAAATGGAAAAAAAAGAATTTCGTGTTTATGGCAAATCTTGAAGAACTTTTGAAAAACCAGGGATTATTACCTAATCGCTGGTGGAGATACGTTGATGATATATTCTGTATCATCAAACGCAATGATTTATCAACTTTCTTACGAATGATTAATAACTTACATAAAAACATTAAATTCACCTATGAGGAGGAGAAAGACAACAGTTTACCTTTCTTAGATATCCTCATTATCAGAGAGGCAAAAACCTTAAATTTCGAGATATACAGGAAGCCAACCAACACAGATCGGGTCATACCAAATACTTCTAATCATTCCCACCAACACAAAATGGCAGCTTTCCACCATATGATTCACAGAATGCTGACCTTGCCCCTTAAGAGAGATGCTGCAATAAAAGAGAAAAACTTTATTTTCGAAATTGGAAAGCTCAATGGATATCCGGAGCGTTCAATTCAAACAATCCTCGACAAAAAATTAAGATTGTTGAAAAAACAATCACTTACAACTCTGTCTCAAGTCAAAAGTAGCTGAACATGCCTTTTCTGAAGATCATCAACTCACTACCAACGACATAAAAATCATAAGACAAATTTCCAACCCATGGAAATTAGACACAGCTGAAAGTTTAGAAATCTTCAAAAATAACTCCATTTCTTTATTGAATTGTGACCAAGGAAATAAGCCCTCCTGGCTATTCAAGCTATTACCGACACATAAGATACAAATAGATTCAGGTAATACTTAATCCCTTAATATCCCACTTCTTCAGTTTGTTGCCCTCCGCTGACAATCAAACTACCGTTTTACCCGTCTGTTACTACCTGTTTCTTCCCGTTTTTACCCGTTGACAATAAGACATTTCGTATAAAAGGAGCAGCATTACAGCATTCTTTCAAACAAACTTATAAAACCGATACACTGAAGAAGGATGTAAGTAACATTCCGAAATACGCGTATCTGTATTGTAACGTTTGTTATGCTTTATTAAAGTATAGTGACTTTGTGAAAGTGTAATAACGTGACAGTGAAATAGTGGAATTAAATGGTACAGAAAAAGTGAAACTGTTGAATACATTCCACTAACAGCTCCAGGTAAAAAATAGTAGGAAAAAAATGTGTGTTTCTATTAAACGATAAGAACTTTTCAGCCGAACTATTATGTATTCTTGCATTTAACAAAAATTGCCTTCTTCAAATCGTTGTAACTCGGAAACCGTTAATTGTACAAAAATGGCGTTCAGGAAGAAGTTGCAGGGAATTGATTGGGCACTCTAAAAAAATATACACTGAAAAAAAAAATTGATTTCTTGATCCCGGCATTACTCTGCTGACGTCATCGCTATTGAAATATTGAAGCACCTCATTTTCTATCGTTTCATTCCAGCTGCGTCCCGTTTGTTTCTTAGCTTTTTTTTTCGTCCGTTGATTTTCTTGCTTCCGACACAATATATTTGTTCGCCTTGAATTGGGTGGCTATTTTCTTCTTTGACCACGAGTTCAATGTTGTGTGCTGCTTCAGAAGATGCTGAGTTGATTGAAGCTGCTGAAGGTAGTTCCTCTAAATCGTATTGCGATTTGGGTGGTTGTGGTTCCATTGTTGACTGCCCTTCTGTTTCCGACGTATGACTTTCCTTATAAGCCCGCCTACGACAGCGATCGCAAATGCTTAACGTGGTATTCAATTTAACCTTGCACTTTTGAGCTTCTAAATTTCCAATAATGGTTTCTGTTAATTGGAAAATTTTCCGGAACACACAAAACCAGGAAAAGGTTCACAACACCTTGTGGAAAACCATATTGTAGTATTGTAACTGTTTCGAAAGAGATTTGTTATAAACTGATATCAGTTCTACGATGCATAGCTATTTATATGTGAAACAGGTAGAATTTAGGTTAGCAATTCGCCGGTACGTTCGTTGGTTGTAAACATTAGGTAGTCAACTGGCACACCTCTTTGATTCTACATGTGTTTATTCGTTTTGACGTAGTTACGTTAGTTCTACTGTTTAAATGATTATCTTTATCTTTCAACGAGAACTGAAATTTCGAATATATCTGTAAATTGTTTTATCTGTAACTTCTTCATTTTTCAAAAGGCACGGATGGGATAGCCATCACTTTGTAGGTTTTAATAACAGCTTTAAAATAAAAATTATCAATAAAACATTAAAACCCTGGTTTTTTTTTTACTCTTTCGGATTATTTTTTAATTATTGAGAAAAAAATCAAAATTTTTTTCCAGTGTATATTTTTTAGAGTGCCCAATCGATTCCCTACAGCTTCTTCCTGAACGCCATTTTTGTACAATTAACGGTTTCCAAGTTACAACGATTTTAAAAAGGCAATTTTTGTGAAATGCAAAAATACATACGCCCTTTTTCAAAATCAGTCGTGAGTCGGATTGGCCCGGGTTGGCGGTTCAATGCATAGGGCGCTGGTCTTACAAACCAGTTGTCGTATGTTCGACCTGGAAGGATTCGTAGTGTCAGTAGAATAGTAGCACTACCCGAGTAAAGTCTAACATCAAAATTAGAACAAATTGATATTTGATTATGATAGCAACATCAGATTGAAATCCTAATATGATATCGACTCATCATATTTTCAATTAATATCACATTGTGCTATCATTTTGCTGTTTAAAGGCAAAAGTTTTGTGAAACTCAAAAAATGAAAATAAAAATATCAACAACTTAGTGAATCCATTGAAATTGAGCAAATTTCAAATGACAGGACAAAAATACAAAGTTAAGTTTCAATGGAAGAATTATTCCTTCAATCCTTTGTTACCTTTTACAAAAATGCTTTGACATCCTGCAGTTGACCGCAACCATAACCGCGAAGAAACGATTTTTTTCAACATTTTTTCAACTTTTACGCAAATAATGCTCTTTCTTTTTAACCACGAGAATATTGGTGTCAAACCACATGCCTGGGAGGCATTAGATAAATTGGCGATCATCGGTACCACGTTTATCTGAAGCAGGTCAATCTGAATAGTGGCTTTGGCATTCCCATCTCGCTGATCGTCTGCCGTATAAGGAGCTTATTTCAGAATTTGATATGAGAAAAATATTTGACGTCATCGATTTCCTTCTAGATACGTTAAGTATCCGATCCTGTAACAATTTTTGCGTTCAGTTAAAAAAAATGTTTCCATCTTTGTAATCATACGACGTCGCGAAACTCACTCCAAAGTTTTTAGACCATAATTTTCAGTGCATCCAGAAATCGGGGACCTGGATGGCGAAAATAATCCACTCGCCAAACCCGTTCTGAAAATACCCATAATTTTATATCCAACAGTATGGAAAAAATCATTTACGAAGTTCGAACATCGAACATTGAATGTCTCAGATTTCAGAACCTAGAGCTAATTCTTAATAATACTTTAGTGGCTTAGAGGAGCCACCAAGAAAATATATGTTTAATTTGTATATTCCTAAGTAGTCCACAAACTGTGTCGACGACACTCTTCAAAACAATTCTCACTCCTAGTTATAAATGTTTAGAACTTCATATACTTACTAACGCTAGATATTATGAGAAGTGTTTTATCAATCATCTAATAGATCTTGGAACTTTAATACACTTTTCTAAAGAAACCGTCCAACTAAATCTTTATAATTTTGAGTCACAGGACTAATTCTGCTTAAAATGATCGTAAATTATAAGTCTACAAGAACTAAAAATTTACTGAAGAGATTTTGGTTCTATCTGTGGTCAGAAGCGAGATAATCATTCATTGTCCCAATTAGTCGAAAAAACAAATGATCTGGGATATCTTTTTGCCGCTTTCGAATTCACGTTCCCTGTGTTGTAGAAGACTTCACTGTAAAAGGTTCGGTCTTCAGAGCCTCTAAATTCGTATTTCAAAGTGATTACATGTGCGAGTTATATGCGATCAAGTAGATAACTCAATTTGATGTTATAATGTTTGGATGCTACAGCTTTGGATATGAGAAGGACAAAGAGAACATTTTTATACTGTTCTCGAATAGTCACACTGCTATTCACGGTGGATTCGGGATGGAAGCGACGCAACGAGTGTGCACTGACAGAAACTATCTACATACAACTTTGTGAAACAACACTGCTTGTCATATAATCGAACATTTTCCATCTCCTGATAGCTAGCGCTTACAGTCCATAGCAATCGCCAAAAGTTCACATTTCAAAACACCTAAGTTCGAAATCGGATTCTCTTCGCGGTAGTGTGGACATTGTATGAATTTTTTTTCTTGCTTACGACTAATATGGAGATTGCATAAAATCTTTTTTCTTGCTTGCGAGTAATATCGCCTAAATGTATACTATCCCGGACCTTTTTTGGCTGTTCTATTTTTAAATTATGCTTGTGACGTGTCATTTCGAGAAAATCCACATCATATTAAGTTTTCAATGTGCTTTCACTGAGAGCAAAACTAGTTTCCAGTTTGATGTCACACAGCATTTTTTTGCTTTCACTTTTGATCTTTTAACCGTTTAAATGACCAAAACGATAGCAAATTAAGTAATCGATATATACGAACAGCCCAACATCAAATTGAGTTTTCTTTTTAATCTCACACTCTACTCGGGTAGCCATGCAATGGTTCTGTACACTCTGAATCGGCTGCGAAGTCTGTTGAAACAGAAGTTCAAATTCCACTACAGGAATGTAATACCAAGGCTTTGCTTTTCGTGAGTCGGATTGACCTCTCCATCGGTTCAAAACTTATGGTTTGCCATACTGAAGCCATGTGCAAAGTTTCATCCAAATCGGAGAAGGTCGAGTCTGATGATCTGTTAAGCATTTCTGGAATTGCTCTTCTCAACCACGACTGGAACTTTGGTTCTGGTCCAGAATCCCGATCCCGAATTTGGACTCAAGACCGGAACTTCTAACAGAGTTTTGGAACCTGAAACTAGATTCTGAACCTTGACTCTTCACCTGAATTCTGGACCTAGCATCAGAACATGGACCTGGTGACTGAGCGGAGATCGAATTTCGAATTCTGGGCCTGAATTTTGTACCTGGGTTCTAGACTTGAACTCCTGACAGGAATTCATAGATTTCCGTGACCTGAATTTTGAACATGGACCTGGACTTCAGTTTTGGACCTGAATTCTCATCCCAGACCTAGATTCTGGATTTTAATTCCTGGAGAAATTTTGGATCTGAACCTAAATTCAAATCCGGGATGCAGAGTTCTGGACTTTAATTCTGGATTTGAACAAGATTTCGGACTCGAATTCTGAAAATGGATTGAATTTGGAAAAAAGACATGATTTGAATGTCTAATAAAACATTTAAACTATTGAAATTCATTCTTATTTGATCAATTATTGGCCGTCACACCACTCAAGCATTCAGCTTCTTACTTTCATTTTTACCTTTTTTAATAAATATAAAAAATAGGTATAGAATTCGCTCAAATTTTAGAAAAATTTTCCGAGGCCCGGAGGACCGAATGTCAAATACCAATCGATTCAGCTCGACGAACTGAGCAAATGTCCGTGTGTGTGTGTGTGTCTGTATGTGTGTTGTCAACTAAGAGGTCGAGATCTCAGAGATGGCTGGACCGATTTTGATCAAACTAGTCGCAAATGAAAGGTCACCCTGAACGCTATTGAATGCTTTTGAGATCGGATGTTTACTTTTTGAGTTATACGAAGTTTTATGTCAAAATTTTCAGTTTTTTGACAGTATCTGTCACATTTGACCTTGAAAACAGAATATGTTTCCAGACTTAGATTCCGCACGGTAATAGTTATTTAACAAGCCATAGATTGTTAAAATCCGTCCATTTTTAACGTAGATATCGATATTTTTGTGTGAGCGACTTTTTTCCCTATTCCAGCAGTAGGAGTTTTGAACGCTGTATGACAAAGCAATGCTTAGGAGCAACGTAAAATACGATTTTTTAATACTGTTACTTACAATTGTTTCTAAGTACCAAAGCGACTGTGTACATTTTCCTTTTTCATGACATTTTGCCTCGGACCGATTTTAGCACGGTTCGTTTTTGGCAACATAACTGTTCGAATATGACATATGTAAACCAAATGATGGCAGCATTTTCCAGTTGAAAGCAATTCCATAATTATACTGATTTAAACTACTTACTGAAATAAATGCTGGATGAACATAACAACCATATACCATTCGAATCAGTTCGTCGAGATCGGCAAATGCGTGTTCGACAAATAATTTCACTCAATTTTTTTTTAGATGACTCAACCGTTTTCTACAAACTCAGATTCATATGCAAAGTCATATGCTACTAAACAATGTTCCTGAATTATGTCTGGATCCGATTTCTGGTTCCGGAACTACAGGATGATATGTGAAAGGAAATAAAAATTTTAGACCCTATTTTCTCGTAGATGGCTGAACAGATCTAAAATTCAAATGAAAAGTTTTACGATGCTGTAAAACATCCTGCTTCTCGGTCAGATCCAACTTCCGGTTTCGGGGATACAGGATGATTAGTATAAAAATGTCTATTTTACATAAATTAATCAGGTTTATCGGGTTTGCAGATTTGGATAGTCGATAACCAAATAAACTTATTTCAGTTTTAGTGGTATTCAGTTTTCGATTCGGAATTAATTCGCACTATGTATCAAAGATGTTTATACTGATTTTCAATCATTTTGAAACAAATGTAAACTAAACAACTACTCAGGTGAATTTATCTGACTTCGGCTACACCGATTTTCGAATTCCGGTTCCAGTATCGAATCGTTTTACAAAGACAAAATTAATTAATATTATCCAATTCTGACTTCCGATTCTGGAATTACAGGATGATGAATTTCTTAAATTCAAACCGGTACAGAAAATGACAATCCCGAAAAGCTTAAAAGTTGGACTCAAAACTATTGCAATTTATTCGTCATATGGACAAACGAATCGGTTTGGGTTATGCTGGTTCCTGAATACCGGCCCTGGAAGTGCCTTGTCACACTTTTAGATTCAAATTCGATCCGATTTGCAGTTTCGATATTACAGAATAATGAGTGAATAAATTCTCAAATTGCCGCTTAATTTGACGGTCATTAAAACAATGTCATGAGAACTGAAACACCGAAGAATATTCATGCAAAAAACACATGCGGATTGATAAAAAAAGGTATCATCACACTGCTAGGTGGATTAAGCACGTTTTTTTACTCACAAATCTCACAAGAATTCGATGATTTACTAATCACATCATTTTTACAACAAAAAGATTGGCTTGATTCTGGATTGTATTTCGCAATGATATATTGAAAAGTTTTCCACGTTTACTCAGGGCCTATCTCAGGCCTATTTGCGACTCATTGCCCTCCATTTCACAATCAACTTTGTAGTCCTACGTCAACTGTTCAAACATTTCCATAGGACGGTCATTTTTAGTTGTTAAGGTGGGTTTTCTGTCTGACTAGTGATTCATAGGGAGGAAATAATGAACCGATAAGGAAATTTTCTAACGATCCACTTCGAGATTGGTGTGATAATCCTAAACACATAAGCACCGCCGGGCTCTAGAAAGAATCTCCAAATGATTGGACAATCTCCGCCAAACGAGTACAATCAATGAACTTCTCGATTAGTTCGCAAGTTTTTCTGGGACGCTTGCGGTCTCCGGGCGGGAGCGAAGGCGCAAACGAACAAGACAAAATTGAAAAACTTTCCCGAACATAGGCATTCACTCACAAATCTAGATATTGCCTAGCTGGAGGCTAACTTCCGGCGACGGATTGCCAGAGCAGTCTGTAAATATGACATAGGCGCCCCTAGGACAGTAACCATTTTAATCAATATCCTGAAACGTTTGTTCCACTTTTCGCAGCCTTCTCCCGGAAAAAGTTTGTCAGCCGTAGTAGTGATTCTACTGTGAATGGGAATCTTGATTTGAAAAACAATACAAGCATTTCGAGGAATCCGATTTCGAAGTGAGTCGCGAAAGTTATGGGATCATAGTTTATAGATTATTTCCAAGTGGACGGTGTTGGGAAACTTCATTTTATTTATTTACAAAAATACAGTGTTATTCTTTCTCTATATTGCGAAAACTAGACCAGTAAACAAAACTTCTGTTGGCATTCTACCAGACGACGTAGATTCGAACCGGAAACAAGTTCGTGAAAATTGTCAAGAAATTAAATTCAAATGATGTCCGCAGAAGTCGCTTCGGGTGGCACTGAGTTCTAATTTGCATTGATAATAAACTTTTGGTTATTGTTGGTGAGTTTCCCCACCGGCACGCGCGATTCTCTGTGCAACGATACGAAACAAACACCGTGTAAACGAGGAGCACTGGAAATTCCTAGCAACTCATTTAACTCTGGTTTCACAAATGAAAACGTCTCTTGTCGGTGGTGTTGGGAAAATGAAATACAAATATTTTTCATCGTTGTTCGTCCCGAATAACAATCAACAATGGTTTCTGTCGTTCTTTGGTTCTGCAATGAATTCGTTTCTGAACATCTTTGATTCCAGAGAAAGTTTTTAATTGTTGCCATTCGTTGAGTGTTTGTATCTTTGTTTCCGTATTATTATTATTATTCGTTTCCGTTGTTTGATTCTTACTGTTTAAAAATGGCAACGTTTTAGGGTTCTAACGATAAAGTCAACAATTAAAACAAACTGTTTTTCATACAATACAATACTACTCGATTTTCTCGGAGATATCAGAGCCGATTTTCACAAACTTAGATTTAAATAAAAGCTCGCTTAGTCCCATAGCCTGCTATTGAATTGTATATGGATCCAACTTGCGGTTTCGAAGTAACGGGGTTAAATAGAAAAAGGGACTCAATTCTCTCAAAGACCGTTTGGCTAATTTTTCACAAGTTAAAAGACTATCCCAGAAAGTATGGACGCAACCAAAAACCGCTGCCATTTCGCAATGGTTCAGAATCTGTCAATTTTTATGGCTGCGTCCTGTTGTTTACACTCTTCTCTAACCACTTGTGCAGTTGTTTATTCGTGTTCATTAGTTTGTTTCGAAATGCGTGGACTTTCAGCAGAACAACGTCGAAAAATTGTGTACAAATGGTGCACAGAACGCGGACTGTCACTGAGAAAGATAGCAAAAATGGAAGGAGTAAGTGAAAAAGCCGGGCGAAATGCAATCAGGAAGTTCGGTGATGATAACACCTTTGAGGATAAACCGAAAACGGGTCGAAAAAAAGGTCCTGCTAACCCTCAGTTGGATAAACGTATACTGAAGGCGTTCGAGCAAAAGAAGCAGTTTTCAGTTCGGGATGTGATCAAAAAAGTGGGCAATTCGAAGTCAAATGTTCTTCGTGCTAGAGAACGTTTGAATTTTCGAACCTATAAGAAGCAGAAACAACCAAAACGTAGTCCGAAACAAGAAGCATCGATCAGGCCGAGGGTTCGAAAGCTGTACAATACGATTCTTGCTGGAAATTTGAACTGCATAATCATGGACGACGAAACCTAGGTGAAAGTCGATTACAAATTCTTGCCGGGACCACAATATTATACGGTGCGAGAAGGGCAAGTGTTAAACCAGTCGGAGACATCGATTGAAGTCGAAAAATTTGGTAAGAAAACCTGGCAAGCAATTTTTAGCTGCGGTAAGATTTCGAAACCCTTCTTCACCACTGCTTCAATGAACAGCGAAATATACATCAAGGAATGTTTACAAAAACGATTTCTACCCATGATTCGAAGCCACAAGGATCCTGTTGTCTTCTGGCTAGATCTTGCTGCTTGCCACTACTCGAAATCAACGGTAGAATGGTATACTACCAAAAATGTCACTTTCGTCCAAAAAGACATGAATCCACCAAATTGCCCACAACTTCGACCAATTGAGGAGTTTTGGGCAGTAACGAAGGCACATCTTAGGAAACATGTCTCGGCAGCCGAAACTATTCAACAGTTCGAAAAAGATTGGAAAAAAAGTGTCAAAACTTGCCGCCAAGAAGTCTGTACGGAAATTAATGAGGAACGTTCGCAAGAAGGTGCGCCAACTAGTCTACAATGGCTAAGTAGCAAATGTTTAGAATAATATTCTGTTGTTGTAGTCTAATATTATCAGTGTATCGAATAAAATTTGAATATCTTACACTTGTGAATTATTTACAGCGAAATCAAAGTCCGTCCATACTTTCTGGGACAGTCTTCAGGTTCAAACGAATTATCAATATCATAGCTATTGAATTTCACCCGGGTACGACTTCCAGTTCCGTTATCACAGAGTGATAATTAAAAACAAATTAAATGTAACAGCGCTTTTACATACATGACTATGTAACATTATAATGCTTTGGTAATCGATGGCTAAAAAATTGGTTCTAGTTATACCGGTTCCATGATCCCGGTTCCCGAAGTACCGGAAATAATGAACAAAAGTTGACAAGGTTGCTGATCCTATCAATGAAACATTACTCGTGAACTATTCTTTACCCGTGCGGCGAGCAGTTTGTATATATTCCGTGTCTGCTTTATTCATTCTTTCCTTCCACTCAGAGAATTGAACCGCTTGGCAAAGCAAGCAAGCATCATATATGCACTCTGTTGACTCACAGTGAGTTCGTTTCGAAGCATTTAGGTAGAAAGCTATTCGGTGGTGCTGATGACTCGCGTTGAGTCGAATTTTCTACTCACGGTGATTCGTTCTCTGCGACGTATGGCGGTCCAACTGAATGACCGCCCAGGATAAAATTTTATTCCTGTATAAAGCTTATAAGAAAGATGTCGAATCTTTTCGAATTGTCTTCACTGCACATTTCTTCGGTGTTTGCTATACTTCAATCGTGATTTGTAGCGTTAGGGACAACTTTGATACCTGCCAGAATATGTTATTGATTAATCATCAAACTGTAAAGGGTTATTAATGGAGCGTTTTTGTGTGTCGTAAATATGTAACTTTCACTCCTATTCCGTAGTTCTATAATAAATTCATTTTGTGTTTCGATCGAGTTCGACTTTTCCAAACAAATTATACCTCATTCGAAATGCCAAATTGGTATTTTTCATTCGGTCGAATGTAGGGTTGTTTATTATGCCTGAGAAGTAATAGTCCCAAGTTTTTGTCAATTATTATTGTTTCTCATGATCGTGAAACTATTTATATACCGATTACAAAGCCATTCGACGATCGTTACCTTAATAATTATAAACATATGTGATGTCACTAATAATTGCTTTTAATTTCATGTTAATCATTCATAATAAACTAATAGTATTTGTATTGACTTCGAGACAAGTTGTGTCGAACCAAGTCAACTACCAAAAAGATTGAGACCAACTTTGATGATAAACACTATCAGTTCGTACAAATACTAGAAGAACCATAAACACCAAATAATTCCGTCACATTCAATATACAGGGCGTTAGAGCTACAATATAATAGAAACTAAAACCGAAATAGAACTTCTATAATTTTGTATAAGGCACTAATTTGGAGGCCAACATAAGATTTTACTGAAGAATTATATTTCTATTATTATCAAAAACAAACAAACTCTCTACAGTTACTTGTTGGAAACTGTGCCATGGATAATCGTGCAATGAAGACCTTCCGCAGTTTCCAATAACGAAATAAATATCTAAAAAACAAGTATCATACAATCAAACACAACAAAATTATCTGTCTCGTGACATTAGTGACGTTAAATAAAGTGGAATTAAATGCATATTTTTTTCTTGATCCTATATTCTCCTACTATCTCCCGATTATGTGATAACAGAATTATATTTCATTTGGACTCTTTGTATGTGATCCTTGAAGTATTCACGTAAAAATTTTTTTGCTCAACATAGTTTTAAGGTAAATAATACAATGAGTAGTTTCAAAACTGAATGTGTGATATAAGTAACAAAAATTCTAAATCGCACTATCTGACAAATCGATAAACCACGCGGATTGTATTATTTTTCAAATTGAAATCGTTTCCTCTGTAATATGAATATTGTAAAATGTTATGAAATTGAATTTACAATTTCTTCTAGCGGAGGTTCTTTTTTTAAAAAAAAGCTAAACCGATCACTTCGGGAGTCAATTGTAGAACATTTTATTTTCAATACATTTTTGACAGCAATATCAGATTGTAATCTTAATTTGATTTCAGCTCATCAATTTCTCAACTGATATCACATTACGTTATTATTTTGCTGTTTGCTTTTGGAAGAAAAACTTACGAGGCAATAGTTTTGTGAAACTCCAAAAATGATAATATTAAATGCAAAAATTTAATGAATGCATTAAAATAGGACTAAGTTAATAAGGCGATACAAAAATGCAAAAGTAAATTTCAATGGAACATCTATTCCTCCAATTTTATGTTGCGTTTTACAAAATGCTTCGACATCCTGTGGCAGTTGGCCGGAACCACAACCGTGATTCTAATCGATAATTTGCGTAGATGTATGGTAAAAGATGCTGAATGAGTATTTAGTTAGTAATGACTATTTCTTTGTTAGCCATTCTTCTTAATTGCTTTGATTTTTGCAGAGCAAGCAGTTACATGGCGTCTCAGTAGGTTCAAACGTTGTGGAAAACCCTGCACTCCTATTACTTCTATAAATCAAATCTATGCGAAGAAGCGTTAAATTGTGTTTAATATAATAAAAACATGAGAAAATGAATCATCCCTGGAATTGAAAGATTAGACTTGCCTCTATAATCAATATTCAGAATATATTTTTGTCACTCTATTTGCATTGCATATTGATATTGCGTATTGGACTTGATCATTCATAATCATATGTGATTTTAAAAAATATCACTGTAGATATTTCAGTCCATTTTCAAAATCATAAATAAAATAAATATCAAACCAACCCGAAAGAGAATCAAAAGTGTTGCTACAGTTATATGTGGAAAATAATTCCTTTAATTTTATTTCTTATAAAAGGTGATTTTTTTGAGGTTAGGATTTTCATGCATTAGTATTTGCTCAGATTTTTTGAGGTTATGATTTTCATGCATTATTATTTGCTCAGTATGCTCTGACATTTCATCATGAATAGACTTACTAACGAGCAACGCTTGCAAATCAGTGAATGGGCCCTAGAAAAGTTGGCAGAAAATCCACTTTTTTATCGACAAATTTTGTTCAGCGATGAGGCTCATTTCTGGTTGAATGGCTACGTAAATAAGCAAAATTGCCGCATTTGGAGTGAAGAGCAACCAGAAGCCGTTCAAGAACTGCCCATGCATCCCGAAAAATGCACTGTTTGGTGTGGTTTGTACGCTGGTGGAATCATTGGACCGTATTTTTTCAAAGATGCTGTTGGACGCAACGTTACAGTGAATGGCGATCGCTATCGTTCGATGCTAACAAACTTTTTGTTGCCAAAAATGGAAGAACTGAACTTGGTTGACATGTGGTTTCAACAAGATGGCGCTACATGCCACACAGCTCGCGATTCTATGGCCATTTTGAGGGAAAACTTCGGAGAACAATTCATCTCAAGAAATGGACCGGTAAGTTGGCCACCAAGATCATGCGATTTGACGCCTTTAGACTATTTTTTGTGGGGCTACGTCAAGTCTAAAGTCTACAGAAATAAGCCAGTAACTATTCCAGCTTTGGAAGACAACATTTCCGAAGAAATTCGGGCTATTCCGGCCGAAATGCTCGAAAAAGTTGCCCAAAATTGGACTTTCCGAATGGACCACCTAAGACGCAGCCGCGGTCAACATTTAAATGAAATTATCTTCAAAAAGTAAATGTCATGTACCAATCTAACGTTTAAAATAAAGAACCGATGAGATTTTGCAAATTTTATGCGTTTTATTGTTTAAAAAAGTTCTCAAGCTCTTAAAAAATCACCCTTTATAAGCCATATAAACTGTAAAATTTTCACTTTACAAAAGTGATTGTCCTCAGGTGACTCAACTCCAGCTTTTTTAAAATCTATCTGCCATTACTTGCCGCAAAATTTCAACAGCACGGAGTACGAACGTGAGAATAGTATTCGGTGAAATCTGAATAAACTAAACTGTTTCATTAGTTTTATTGCAGTAGGAAGTACATTATATGTACATTAGTATACGATTTTAAACGACGTTTTGAAGTGGACTATCAGTTTTATTTATCAGTTTAATTTTTATCCAACCCAATCGTTTCGCCATCTTCCAATGATAAGTAATGATATTACGTTTAAAGTTTTCCAAGCTAATTTGTGATGTTCAACGCACACTTTTTATCAGGGCAATATCTACGAGACAATTGAACTAAGCAAAATAAAAAATTGCTTCCATCGCATCGCTAATTTTTGTCTTCAATTTTTTTCGTACACTTGCATTCATGATTGCTGGCATTTTGACTCGCAGTGAGTCAAAAATTGACTCAATGTAAGCGCTATTCGTGCCTGATGATACCTGCTCTTGAAATGGTAGAGAATGGCTCACGGCGGAATAGCAACCAGCATGAAAAAGCAAGATCTCTTCTCTCTTGCGAGTCGCTCAGCCAGTCACATATTAAGCATAGCTTTTGCATCGTCCGGCATTACATGCTTTGCTGTTTCCGCTCTTGAATCGTTCGCAGGCGGTGAACGTTAATGAGTTGCGTGAGGCGAATTTCAGCAACCCTGATTTCAACTCACTTTGTTTTTCGCAGAGATGCCTGAGCCGCTTTTCACAGATTTATGCTTTAATGAAAGGTCTTATGTTATTATAGACTGCTATTGAATTGCACTCGGATTCGACTTCCGGTTCTGAAATTACAGGATGAAGTTTGTTCACAATTTCAAATTGTCATTTAGAGCGACGACGCAAAACCAGGGAACAATTCTTCTTAAGGTTCAGCTAGTAGCTGCCCGAACTAGCTTTCACACGCTAAATAGTAACCATGCGAGAATTAAGTTTACACGTGCGGCAAACCAAATGAAGTTTTTTTTCTCTTGATTTAACGTTTCGTCTTAGACTTATCAGTGCGTAGCAGTTTATGTTGAACTGCTACCTCCGACCTGACGGTTACGTACACCTAGCATAAATTTGGGGGTAAAAACCTCGTTTAGTTTGGGACGTAAATTTTCATATTACACTCAGATGTTATATCAAATAAGTGTTTCGCAAATAGCATTAACTTTACGTCTGCCTAGCGATTTATGTTGAACCGTCAGTGAGTCTAAGACGAAACGTAAAATCAAGTGAAATTGGTTATGTGCATCTAGCATAAATTAGGGGGTTAAAGGTGGTTCTGAATTACAAGAATTCGACATCCGGTTCATTGATATTCTTAAAAAAACCTTTAAATATGATTATTTTTCGGAACTGGTTTGATAAGCAGATCTCAGAAAGTTCGTTAAACACCGGAACCGAGTGTTTTGAATTTCGCGAAGGCACCGAAGAGCACCTATGCGTTGGTTACATTGTCAATGAATTGTATTCAATCAAACGCGTATTGATGAAAAAAGATTGAACCATTCAAACGCATTTCTCATCATACCATGGTGGTGTGGGCGATTATAGTACAAGCAACGTATAATGCGAAATCGGAAACACTCGGCTTTGGTGTTTGCCGTATTCAGGGACACTCGACTTCAGTGCTGCCCGAAATTCCAAACACCGTTGCTTGGCAATTACACGACCACCGCTACGGGTGCTTTTTCTGCTGCGTTCGGTGTTTTTATTTCAAACACGGGCACGAAGTGTAGCATTCAATACTCCTGGTGGTGTGCTCATGAGTGAAGATGAGTACCTTGCAGAACGGATCCGTGTTTTTGTCATGCCTGACAGTATGGGTATTTTTGGAACGGGTTTGATGAGTAAAGCCGGAAAACGATATTTCAGGTAGTTCTACAATTCAAGATCCGAAAATACCCATATTATAGGGGGTTTTGAGGAATATCAATAAACCTAAGTCGCCATCGTGGAATTCAAAACTATCTCAAACATCGTGTTCTGAGATCTACACATCAAACACGCCCCGAAAATATCCATATTGGAAGAGATTTGAGGAATATTAATAAACCGGAATTCGTCATCTTGGAGTTCAGAACCACTTCAAACATCGTTTTCCGACCGACGTAGTACGTTACGAATCAAATTCCAAAGGACGTAAACTTTTTTACGAGCTACCTCTGTTTAGTTCGTAAATGGAGGTTTCGAGGATTTTACTTATATACTGATATGATATGCACTTCAATACCTAGATATTTTCAGTGATATCTTACAAGCCAGTTGTAATTCCATTTAAAAAAGATTGTGTTTGAATATTGTTCAGTTCTTGTAAAATTTGAAGAATGGCTAAATCAGTTAGGTGAAGAGTTGTCATCGTTCCAAAGATTTTGTTTATAAATTGACTGACTAAATTGACTCATGGTTTACAACCATACAAAGTTAGTGTCTGTTTCACTAGCCAACAAAACATGTCGTATACCCACAGCATTCAATCACTGAAAGTATTCCGTATTTCTATGTGTCGGTTTTGCACGATACGCTTTGTGCGATGATTCGTTCAATTCGTGCAGTGGAAATTTCGGGTACCTTATTTTGTCCCCTGAATTTCACCTTAATGCTCGTTCAAATCAAACCTTTTTGAAAAACTTCAATATTGAGTTATATGTGGTAATACAAAACTACTCAAGTTTTTTAATTATAAATTGCCTTCACAATTGCTATATTTTCACAAACTCAGATTCGAATGAAAGGTCTTATGGTCCCATAGATCGCTATTGAATTTTATCTTTATCCGACTTCCAGTTCCAAAATTACAAGGCAATATGTGCAAATATATGAGAAAATGCACATTCAGTTTTCTCGGAAATTTCTCAACCGATTTTTACAAACTAAGATGCAAATGAAAGGTCTTAAGATTCTTCAAAAAGTTCGCGCTAAGTTTATCCAAATACGACTTCTGCTTTCGGTATTAAAGTATGATTAGTAAAAATTTTCAATTTCACGTGTATTTTTTCATAAGCGATGGCGAAACGAGGTGCACATTTTTATAAAATTTACTGGTAAATTCATCTAGTTAGCAGACATTGTTAGTTGGTGGATATGTAAATCTACTTTAGGACTACTAGTGCCCGGTTTCCGCTTCAGAACGCACCGGTAATAGTGAAGAAAAGCTCCAAAAACGGAACTCACTTAGATTTCTCAGCAACGGTTAAACCGATTTTCTCAAATCATAATTCAAATTAAAGCTCTTATTGTCTTAAAAGATACTGTGCAATTTCATTTAGATCCGACTTCCGGCTCCGAAATTATAGGGTAATGATTATCAAAACTTTCAAACTGTCATTCAAAATGATGCAAAATCGGGACGCATAGGTACGTGCTGGTACGAAAAAATAAGAAGAAAACGCACCCAATATAGATTTAAATGTGGTCACCCTGTGTAGCGTGCAGGGTGACCACATTCAAATCTATATTAATGGGACATAACTGTTTACAAATTCAAAAGGTGATGGTAGTTTATACCGAAGAAAGTTTTTGATTTTATTCAAGTTTAAAAAAAAAGAAACTTGGCAGAATCTTCTAGTGATGTTTTTGAAAATATAAGTAATATAGGAAAGACATCATTACACCACTAGGTGGATGAAAAAGGTTTTGTTAAAGCATCTTCTTCGAGCGATGTCACTGGCAGGTATTTTCAACAATAATTCAATCTTTGCATTCAGCGAAATTGTTTTACTTGTTTCACGTGAAAAAAAAAATCAACAATGCGATCCTTTTAAAAACCTACAATCAATCTCAAAAAACTATTTCATGTTTTCTTTCATTGAAATGAATTAATGTAATTCGCACCGTGTACAATTTTACAGTACGGGTAATGTTTGCTTTTGTTATCTTAATTGCCGCCTTATGGATTGTAAATTGGTAATGACTCAATAATTAATGAGAGCCTTTTCGTTCAGCTAGCTTTAGCTTTGATTTATTTATCAACGGTTCACAGTTACTTATATAGCGCTGTTATAATTCTTCGAACGTGGTGTTGGTACCCCATAGGAAGCCAGTTTGTACTAATACTTCTACGTTTCGCTTTCGGCTCATCAGTGCTTTAGCAGATTATTTTGGACTGCAAATGCGACCTTGCGGATCAACATAAACCGCTAGGCAGACTTAAAAAATTATATCTTCAGTTGGTTTTTCCCTACTTCGAAAATTGAACCAAAACAAATGAAATTGTGGTCAGTTATGTCCATTCCTTTCTATTTCACATGAGAAAATAACGCAAAATCACTGCCAAAAGAAGGAATGACAAAGTTTTCTGCTTGGTGGGCAGTAGAAATAATAATATATCTAAAATGGACAACCAAAGCAAGCAATTTCGGGGAGCACTGCTTTAAATTAACTTCGCATCAGCGTTCTCCCAAAAACCCATGACAGATTTAATTCAATTAAACTTTCATATCGCAAGAAGAAGTCTTTGTCCCCGCTGTGCTCCACCGACAATCGCCGAAGCCGGATTCAGTTATTTCGCATTTAGTTCCAATTCGACTGTCCTCAGAACGGCATGGAAAATTCTACTTCTGCGGAACAAAAAACAAAAAACAAACGCAACCGAACGGAAATGAGATAAAAAATGGATTGCCGGCAAGAAAAACAAAACCAAGAACAATGACAAGGGAGCTCGCTTCCACTCTGACTGTCGGATATCGGCGGAATCATCACTAGGACCACAGAGAGAGAGGGAAGGAAAAAAAACCCACCCAGTTACAAAGAATGAGGGATGGATTTTCCGGATAGACCTTGTCGCCGCTCTGTGCTTCTGGAGTTTTCGACGCAGCTCGATTCTTTCCCTTCATCTTCCGTTGAATTTAATTTTCTCTCTTTTGATCGAACGCACGGAGTGTGACGACACCGCAGACTAAAAGCGGGGTGAGATTTAAGGGTTTCTAGCTATTGTTTCCCCGCGCCCACCGAAAGAAAGTGATTTTTCCTTCGATGGCAGTGAAATAAAATATTTTTCTTGCCAATCCGTCGTCGGTGGATGAAAACCGTAAAACGGTTCAACGGTGGAGTCTGAACTTTTCGCCCAACTGGATTCCCCCTTTTCGGCGTTGGTTTCGTTCGATGCTAGTAGTCACGGGGGTAAAGTTGTTCGGAGGGTGTTTTTCCTCTTCTTTTTTTCTTAGCGAGATGCAACCAAACTCTTGTCGTTGGTCTTCTCACTCTCCGTATTGTCACCCTTGAGCTTCGGATGGGTAAATTTTTCTACTTACACGAGACTACGAGTGTCAATCCATGCCGAAAGCTGTCTCCCGGGGCTGCCTCGTTCGGTCCTGAGCTGTGTGCCACAAGCAAACCTACAACAGAGCCTAGCATGTCAAAAGTGACAATCTCAGCAAACAACGCGACACCTCCTGCAAGGTGCTCAAGCATGTAAATTTAATTTAATGAAAATTTCATCTAGTCTCGGACTAGGTCGGTTCTGTTCCTGCCATCCCAAGCGGGCCAAACGGGGGTAGTACTCGTACTCCGTTCTTTTCGTTGAAATGTTATGCAAAATAGCAAGAATGTAAAACGAGTGGAAATTCTTAAATTCCGTCCCAGTCGTTACTAAAGTGGTTCCCATGTGTCTTGTTCAAATCCAGTGTTGAACTTGAGAGGGCTGGGATTTGCTATTTTCGAAACCCCAAAAGCAGTTCCCAGAAGACTGTTATTTCAAAGACGAAATCCAGGAGCATTATCCGATTTCAATTCGGTAGAAAATTCTACTCCAATACAATGCCGACGACAAATTCAACTAAGTAATTGAAAATCTACCAGCTACTTAGCCCGGTTGTGTCTTGCAGCCCAGTGCCGATCCGTAAAGTGACACAAAATTAGCCGGGAAGACCCCCGGTGGTGTACAAAGTGCAAGCAAACAATTGTAACACATCTACTGTGGGGAAGTTGACCACGGATAAGTCTTGCTAACAGCAGGGAGCTCGGCGTTCATGCTTGGATGCGATATACCAGCTGAGTTTCTGTTAGTGCCGCCCGAAGCTGATAGGAAATATGCAGATAACCAACCAATGCAACCGCCTGGCAACTGACGCCTAACCAATGGGAGTATTTTTTTTTTTGGATACTCAACCCCCTCCCCGATACAAATATGCGGAAAATAAAGTAATCAAAATGAAAATTGAAAAAAAAATTGAATCTGTGTGGAGTGGCAGACGCTACCGAACAGCACCACTTCTGAGCTGGATTTAAATAAAAGGCCTGAAGCTGCTTCCGGAAAGTCGAGATACTTCGAGACATGCTGTATCGGACGTTTGGTGACTGACTGTGGCGCCTGCACAGCAAATCGATTGAAACTGCGACCAGGTATGAAAATACAGTAATCAATATAGGCTTAGTACGGCAAAACTCCGCTACATAGATTATGTCTAGTTCAGCTTCTCAGATCTCAAATTTCGATGGCTATTTCATGTGATCTTGGTCACATTGGCCTAATTCTTTAAGTATAATTGAACTGTTTATCCGATTAACAAGAATTAAACCAAATCAACTAAACGGTCGCTTTGAGTTTTGGCTTTCTTATTTTCTTTAGTTCTTCGCCGGGGTATCTCAATCGGTGGAGCAGTTCAAAGTTTTAAAATATGTGAGTATTGTAAATCAAAATGAGATCAGGTAAACATAGGAAATATTCTAACTTCTTTGTCAGCGACTGGATATCAAACAGAGATTCCTACCCGGAGCCACATCACTTGTAACTCGTAACTGAACAAAGTTTACGTAGTCTCATTTTTTTATTCACGAAAAAATTACGAAAATCATCCAACGAAACCAGAACTATGTGTCATCAGCTTAGCTTTACCTGAAGCAAATCAGATTCTAAAAAAAAAAATTGTAGTAGGTAATGCTAGAGACATAAGCGCGACATTGACTGCAGTCGACAAGGGGCATTTTAAAAATGCACATTTATTTTGATACATTGTTCTACTAATAAATTATCCATTTCAATGCTTTGGATTCTGAAAAGAACCGAAGGTTACCATTTCTTCAACTTTCAGCACGGTTGACAATTATTTCCATGAGAAAAATTCCGAACAAATCGGTTGCTTCTCGTTTTGACGAACGGCGCACAAAGTAAATCTGCCACACACTTGTGTGCCCTTCCCTACAGCGCTAACGTTCCGCACCGAGTGGGGTGCCACATGAAGTTGAACGTCGTATGGATTAGTGACGACACTTATTCTGATTGAAAATCGATTTTATAACATCAAATTAATGTATGTGAAGAGACCCAATTGACTCTTGTGTTGATTCTACATATGTAGAAACACTGAAAATGGTTTGGAACTAAATGATTTTACCGTAATTGCGGATTATAACACTATCATTTATGGCCCTTAAAATTGTCGATTTGTATATGTATTCTCTCCGTTGTTTTCATTCTTTGATAAATTTTCCGCACTTGTTTGAAGCGAAAGCCGCACTACGAACGGAGCGAACAATGAACATGATAGATCAAAAGTTCAAAAGAGCGATTCTAACGGCTACCAAAATGCCAACGTATAAAATTTTAAGGTTGACTACTTCATTCCGGATTATCATTTTCCATTTTTCTGATCGGTTAAATGTTTTTTTGGCCTTTCTCATATAGAAACACTATGCAATCGCTTTGAAAACCGATCTACAACTGAGGTCCGAATGGCCGAGTTTCATATACCATTCTACTCAGTTCGTCGAGATCACAAAATGTATGTTTGTGTATGTATGCGTGTATGTATTTATGTATGTGACAAATAATGTCACTCAATTTTCTCAGAGATGGCTGCACCGATAATTTTGATCCGACTTCCGGTTCCGGTATCACAGTGCGATTAGTGAAAATTTTCCGTTTCATGAGTATTTTTTCACAAGCGATGGCGAACCGAGGTGCACATTCTTATAAAACTTACTGCATGACATTTCGCCGAATGCCATTTCGCCGAATGCCATTTCAACGAAAGCCATTTCGCCGAATCCTGAAATCGTCTAAAAATCGTAACTAGAATTGATTTAAAATAAAGACAAATGAAAGATGATAGTGCTAAGGCCCTTTTTGTTGACCTACAATTGTACTTCTTGAATAAAGATTCATTCTTGTACTCTTGGATAAAGATTGATTCATGAACCTCAGAAAGTAGTTCCCAAGAGAACTTGTTGACTATTAGCTACTAAACATCAAAGCAATTGCATAGGTATACCTTATGATAAAAAAAGAACCGGAATTTTCATTTTAAAATTCCCGCGCTTGTCCAATCGATAAACTTTTATTCTCTCAACGTTGGCAACACTTTTATACACATTCTGTCAAATTTTGACGCATATCGTACGATTAGTTTTTGTTGCATATCGTACGATTAGTTTTAGTGCGTCTATACAAAGAAGTTGAAAAATTTTCGTGTGGCGATTTTTATAATGGATGAAAATTTAGAACAACGTGCGTGCATCAAATTTTGTGTTGCAAATGGATTTAAGTGTTCCGAAACGTTGAAAATGTTAGAAAAGGCCTTTGGTGAATCGTGTGGAGTGGCAGACGCTACCGAACAGCACCACTTCTGAGCTGGATTTAAATAAAAGGCCTGAAGCTGCTTCCGGAAAGTCGAGATACTTCGAGACATGCTGTATCGGACGTTTGGTGACTGACTGTGGCGCCTGCACAGCAAATCGATTGAAACTGCGACCAGGTATGAAAATACAGTAATCAATATAGGCTTAGTACGGCAAAACTCCGCTACATAGATTATGTCTAGTTCAGCTTCTCAGATCTCAAATTTCGATGGCTATTTCATGTGATCTTGGTCACATTGGCCTAATTCTTTAAGTATAATTGAACTGTTTATCCGATTAACAAGAATTAAACCAAATCAACTAAACGGTCGCTTTGAGTTTTGGCTTTCTTATTTTCTTTAGTTCTTCGCCGGGGTATCTCAATCGGTGGAGCAGTTCAAAGTTTTAAAATATGTGAGTATTGTAAATCAAAATGAGATCAGGTAAACATAGGAAATATTCTAACTTCTTTGTCAGCGACTGGATATCAAACAGAGATTCCTACCCGGAGCCACATCACTTGTAACTCGTAACTGAACAAAGTTTACGTAGTCTCATTTTTTTATTCACGAAAAAATTACGAAAATCATCCAACGAAACCAGAACTATGTGTCATCAGCTTAGCTTTACCTGAAGCAAATCAGATTCTAAAAAAAAAAATTGTAGTAGGTAATGCTAGAGACATAAGCGCGACATTGACTGCAGTCGACAAGGGGCATTTTAAAAATGCACATTTATTTTGATACATTGTTCTACTAATAAATTATCCATTTCAATGCTTTGGATTCTGAAAAGAACCGAAGGTTACCATTTCTTCAACTTTCAGCACGGTTGACAATTATTTCCATGAGAAAAATTCCGAACAAATCGGTTGCTTCTCGTTTTGACGAACGGCGCACAAAGTAAATCTGCCACACACTTGTGTGCCCTTCCCTACAGCGCTAACGTTCCGCACCGAGTGGGGTGCCACATGAAGTTGAACGTCGTATGGATTAGTGACGACACTTATTCTGATTGAAAATCGATTTTATAACATCAAATTAATGTATGTGAAGAGACCCAATTGACTCTTGTGTTGATTCTACATATGTAGAAACACTGAAAATGGTTTGGAACTAAATGATTTTACCGTAATTGCGGATTATAACACTATCATTTATGGCCCTTAAAATTGTCGATTTGTATATGTATTCTCTCCGTTGTTTTCATTCTTTGATAAATTTTCCGCACTTGTTTGAAGCGAAAGCCGCACTACGAACGGAGCGAACAATGAACATGATAGATCAAAAGTTCAAAAGAGCGATTCTAACGGCTACCAAAATGCCAACGTATAAAATTTTAAGGTTGACTACTTCATTCCGGATTATCATTTTCCATTTTTCTGATCGGTTAAATGTTTTTTTGGCCTTTCTCATATAGAAACACTATGCAATCGCTTTGAAAACCGATCTACAACTGAGGTCCGAATGGCCGAGTTTCATATACCATTCTACTCAGTTCGTCGAGATCACAAAATGTATGTTTGTGTATGTATGCGTGTATGTATTTATGTATGTGACAAATAATGTCACTCAATTTTCTCAGAGATGGCTGCACCGATAATTTTGATCCGACTTCCGGTTCCGGTATCACAGTGCGATTAGTGAAAATTTTCCGTTTCATGAGTATTTTTTCACAAGCGATGGCGAACCGAGGTGCACATTCTTATAAAACTTACTGCATGACATTTCGCCGAATGCCATTTCGCCGAATGCCATTTCAACGAAAGCCATTTCGCCGAATCCTGAAATCGTCTAAAAATCGTAACTAGAATTGATTTAAAATAAAGACAAATGAAAGATGATAGTGCTAAGGCCCTTTTTGTTGACCTACAATTGTACTTCTTGAATAAAGATTCATTCTTGTACTCTTGGATAAAGATTGATTCATGAACCTCAGAAAGTAGTTCCCAAGAGAACTTGTTGACTATTAGCTACTAAACATCAAAGCAATTGCATAGGTATACCTTATGATAAAAAAAGAACCGGAATTTTCATTTTAAAATTCCCGCGCTTGTCCAATCGATAAACTTTTATTCTCTCAACGTTGGCAACACTTTTATACACATTCTGTCAAATTTTGACGCATATCGTACGATTAGTTTTTGTTGCATATCGTACGATTAGTTTTAGTGCGTCTATACAAAGAAGTTGAAAAATTTTCGTGTGGCGATTTTTATAATGGATGAAAATTTAGAACAACGTGCGTGCATCAAATTTTGTGTTGCAAATGGATTTAAGTGTTCCGAAACGTTGAAAATGTTAGAAAAGGCCTTTGGTGAATCGTGTCTAGGAAAAACACAGGCATACGAGTGGTATAAACGCTTCAAAGGTGGTCGTAACAAGCTTGGATCATGATGAGATCCCTGGCCGCCCAACAACATCTGTTACTGAAGAAAACATTGAATCGGTGAAGAAAATCGTGTTGCAAAATCGTTCCTGTACCGATTAGAGAGATTGCTGTGTTGTTGGGCATCTCTTATGGATTAGCCGAACACATTTTAACTGATGTTTTTGGTTTGAAACGCGTCGCTTCTCGGCTGGTGCCAAAAAAGCTGAATTTCATTCAAAAACAGCGTCGTGTTGATGTGACCAAAGAGATGATTCCCAACGCAGATAGTGACCCCACATTCATCGAATGCATCATAACTGGTGATGAGGTGTGGATCTATGAATATGACTTCGAAACCGCACAACAATCGACCGAATGGCGCTTCGAAGGCGAGCCGTTGTTTTAAATTTTCATCCATTATAAAAATCGTCACAAGAAAATTTTTCAACTTCTTTGTATATACGCCAAACAAAAACTAATCGTACGATACGCGTCAAAATTTGACAGAATGTGTATAAAAGTGTTGCCAACGTTGAGAGAATAAAAGTTTACCGATTGGACAAGCGCGGGAATTTTAAAATGAAAATTCTGGTTCTTTTTTGATCATAAGGTATCTACCAGGCAAATGCATGTGGTTTTTTCCGTTTATTAGATGAAAATGAAAAAATATCTAATGCGGCTACGCCACATCGTTCTGGTTCATGTGCTGTCCGACCACGCTATAGCTCGTTCGGACCTAACTAAAGTAAAGAAACCTAGCTTTGAGTAGACCGGAAAAACGAGGCGGTTACAGGTTTGTATGCAAGAGGCCGCCGCTTTCGACGGCGGGTCGGTGGCCGACTCAGCTGGCGTCGGTTTTTTGGCTTCGGTTATGTGGCTGCGCCACATCAGTTCTACAGGAGACATTACATGCAGGAGACATGACCCTTTCGGCGAAATTACACTTTCGGCAATATGACCCTTTCGACGAAATGACTCTTTCGGCGAAATGACGCTTTCGGCGAAACGACTTTCGGCGAAATGACGCTTTCGGCGAAACGACTTTCGGCGAAATGACCTATTCGGCGAAATAACCCGCTCCCCTTTAGGACTACTAGTACCCGGTTTCCGATAATAGTGAAAAAAAAAAGAAATAGAAGCTCCAAAAGTGGAACTGTTTAATTTCATTCCGATCCGACTTCCGGTTCCAAAATTGTAGGGCGATGAGTGTCAAAAAGTTTAAATTTTATTCAAAATGACTATGCAAAACTGGTACGCGTCAGTACGGAAGAAGAAAACACCACCGGTTTTGATCCGTTCGCAGCGTGCTTTGTTCAATATTGTATAGCGTGCGTGGTTGCCACCTTTAAATCTATATTTTTCTGGTGAAAAAGATGTACATCTGTAAATCTGTTATTCAATTTGTACCTACTTGTTAATATTATCACCAAATCATGATAACGATGTTTTTCTATAAAAGTACGGCTATTGCCTTTCTCATATAGAAAGTTTATGTAATCACTTGAAAAATTGACTAGTGAAAATTGTCCCAGAGAGCTAAGTGTTCTATATCATTCGACACAACTCATCGAGCTGTGCAATGTATGTGTCTGTGTGTGTGTGAGTATGTGTCAAATAATGTCACTCATAAAATAAAAAATCTCATAGTCCCATAAGTTACTATTCAATATAATCATGCATGGAGTAAAAAGGGGTTTAAAATTGACAACCGTCATTTACAGCGACGATGTTTTTGCAGGGTAAATTCATCTAGATTTGTCTCAAAACTGATTTAATTTGTAGGCATTAGTTACTTACTAAACAAACCGACTTCGGCTATACTGTTTCCAAGTTCCCGGCTCTAGAAGTACCGGAAATAGTGGTCAATAAGTTTAAAACGAGACTCACTCAATTTTCTCAGAGATGATTTGATCGATTTCTACGAACCAGGATCAAATAAAAGTTTCTATAGTCTCATAGATTGCTGTTTAGTTTCATTATGGTCCGACTTCCGATTCCCGATCTATAGGGTAAAGTGTGTTTAATCATTTAGTGCGACGATACAAATTAAAGACAATTTCTCATCGATTTGAAACAGTTTACAAATTGATAAGGTTATGTTAGTTCATACCCAAAGAAAGTTTCTTATTTTATTCAATATTGAAAACAAAAATTTCATGACAGATTCTTCTAGTGACATTTTTTTAAATATAAGTAATATGAGAAAGGCATCATTACACCAATAGGTGGATTAAGAAAGGTTTTTCTGTTACTCGCACGCAAAAAGACCAGCAGCTGAATGATTTAATCGCGGTATTTATTTCAGGCTTTTAGAAAGTGCTATTTTTTACGATATATATGCTGGCTTTATTTGCAATCGCACAGCGAAAAGTTCACAGCCTATCAAATTATTCTAGCTTTGCACTAAACTGATGATTTTTACCTTTGATTTGCAAAGAAAGTAACCCTAATAGTTGTTTAGATAACATTTAAAGTTATTATAACGGCTGATTTTGTAAAATGTTCCCCACCGTTGTCTACTTTTCGCTTTCTTTTCCTCCAATGCAAACGACCAGAAGTTGTATGACGCAATCGCCTTTGTTTGAAGCGAACACTGCGAATGTCCAACAGCAGATATGCTCACAGAAGAACTAGTTGTTGTTTTTCTGCTTTTACGCTGGATGAACGGAACTTCACATTCATCACTGACTGAAGCACCAGTTGAATAATGCCGGGTGTAGTTCAACTGTCTTGGCGTAGATGGCAGGCTGCGAACCCGATGTATCTCCGATTATGAATTTTTATAAACTGAAGCTAGCAAACGTGCAACAGGGTCTATTAAAAGATTTCTTAATTTATTAAATGCTTCGTGTTTGAATTCTTGATTTAAACAATGTTTTCCTAATAAACGTGGTAGAAACAACAATCTTACATTAGAATTAGAGCAAAGACTCAAACAGGGAAAAAGTTATTAATAAAACAAACCGGGAGTAATTTCGTTTCGCTTTCGTGTTGTGAAATTTTGAAAATGCACCCTGGTGAGCACAGTAAGTCAAAGACTAGAGCTACGAGTTTCGAATGAAATACATTCCGCAAGTAATGACCATGGCCATGATAAATTCTATTGCCATAAGAGTTAAAACTGCTCATGGTTTGGATTATTATGATCATAAAATCATGAATTATTGAAATGACTTCATGGAAATATAAAACGATTTTATTTCATGAGCTTTGAATCATGGAAAAGGTAACGAATTTCTTTCCTTCCGGGTGATCAGCGGAACCTGTATTGTCGTTCATCAAACGAACGAAGCAACAACACACATACAGACATTTTGCGTCTTTGGTGTCCCGTGTGGTGTAACAGAGGACTCGGTGTTGGGAGAACTTCCTTCGCCGGGGAACTCTCCGTCGGAGTAGTCTAGATCCTTCGTCGGGGACTAGACGAGTAGATCGTGGCGTAATACCGCTAGGATCGTCAGGGCGCCAGTGAACCGGAAGCTATCCTCCAACCGGAATCACTGGATCGCCCCGGCATCCTCTCGGTCGGGTATTGACGGGTATCGAAAGCGTCGGTTTCAGGAGAGCCTCCTTCGTCGGGGAACTCTACGTCGGTGTAGGCTAGATCCTTCGGCGGGGGCTAGTCGAGTAGTCGCCAAAACACCGATTCGAGTCGTCGAGGCGCCAGCGAACCGAAAGCCATGCTCCAACCGGAATCACCGGACCGACCTCGGCACTCCTTCGGGTGTCCCGTGTGGTGTAAGAGAGGACTCGGTGTCGGGAAAATCTCCTTCGCCGGGAAACTCTCCGTCGGAGTAGTCTAGATCCTTTGTCGGGGACTAGATGAGTAGATCGTCGCGTGGTACCGTTAGGATCGTCTGAGCGCCAGTGAACCGGATGTCACGCTCCAACCGGAAACATTGGATCGACTTAGGCATCCTTTCGGTCGGGTCGTAGACGTATACCGTAAGCGTCGGTTCGGGAGGACTTCCCTCGTCGGGGAACCCTCCGTCGGTGTAGACTAGATCTTTTGGCGGAGACTAGTCGAGTAGTTCCGCGACGTAGCATCAGTTTTGGGTCGTCGAGGCGCCAGTGAACCGGAAGTTACCCTCCAACCGGCATCACTGAACCGACCTCGTCATCCAACTGGTCGATCCCTCGAGAGCAGGATGCTGATCCCCATTCTGCATAAATCTGGGGAGGGTGCTGTGAGTACCAATAACAGTTCGGCTGAAAAGTTCGTATCGTTTAATAGAAACACACATTTTTTTGCCAAAATTCGTTTTTATTATTCAACATAATTGCCATCAGAGGCGATACAGCAATTATAGCGATCTTCCAACTTTTCGATAGAATTTTTGTTGTACGATTTGTCCTTTGCCTCAAAATAGGCCTCAGTTTCAGCGATTACCTCTTCATTGCTTCTAAATTTTTTACCAGCGAGCATTCCCTTGAGGTCTGAGAACAGGAAAAAGTCACTGGGGGCCAAATCTGGAGAATACGGTGGGTGAGGGAGCAGTTCGAAGCCCAATTCGTTCAATTTCAGCATGGTTTTCATCGAATTTTGACACGGTGCATTGTCTTGATGAGACAAAACTTTTTTCTTCTTCAAATGAGGCCGTTTTTTTTAAATTTCGTCCTTCAAACGCTCTAATAACGCTATATAATAGTCACTGTTGATGGTATTTCCCTTTTCAAGGTAGTCGATGAAAATTATACCATGCGAATCCCAAAATACAGACGCCATAACCTTACCGGCCGATTGTTGAGTCTTTCCACGCTTTGGGTTCGGTTCATCGCGTGCAGTCCACTCAGCTGACTGTCGATTGGACTCCGGAGTGAAGTGATGGAGCCATGTTTCGTCCATTGTTATAAAGGGTGATTTTTTAAGAGCTTGAGAACTTTTTTAAACAATAAAACGCATAAAATTTGCAAAATCTCATCGGTTCTTTATTTTAAACGTTAGATTGGTACATGACATTTACTTTTTGAAGATAATTTCATTTAAATGTTGACCGCGGCTGCGTCTTAGGTGGTCCATTCGGAAAATCCGCTTTTTTATCGACAAATTTTGTTCAGCGATGAGGCTCATTTCTGGTTGAATGGCTACGTAAATAAGCAAAATTGCCGCATTTGGAGTGAAGAGCAACCAGAAGCCGTTCAAGAACTGCCCATGCATCCCGAAAAATGCACTGTTTGGTGTGGTTTGTACGCTGGTGGAATCATTGGACCGTATTTTTTCAAAGATGCTGTTGGACGCAACGTTACAGTGAATGGCGATCGCTATCGTTCGATGCTAACAAACTTTTTGTTGCCAAAAATGGAAGAACTGAACTTGGTTGACATGTGGTTTCAACAAGATGGCGCTACATGCCACACAGCTCGCGATTCTATGGCCATTTTGAGGGAAAACTTCGGAGAACAATTCATCTCAAGAAATGGACCGGTAAGTTGGCCACCAAGATCATGCGATTTGACGCCTTTAGACTATTTTTTGTGGGGCTACGTCAAGTCTAAAGTCTACAGAAATAAGCCAGTAACTATTCCAGCTTTGGAAGACAACATTTCCGAAGAAATTCGGGCTATTCCGGCCGAAATGCTCGAAAAAGTTGCCCAAAATTGGACTTTCCGAATGGACCACCTAAGACGCAGCCGCGGTCAACATTTAAATGAAATTATCTTCAAAAAGTAAATGTCATGTACCAATCTAACGTTTAAAATAAAGAACCGATGAGATTTTGCAAATTTTATGCGTTTTATTGTTTAAAAAAGTTCTCAAGCTCCTAAAAAATCACCCTTTATATCGACGAAAAAAATCGGTTTTATTTCGATATAACAGCTCCAAACACTGCTCAGAATCATCAATTCGTTGTTGTTTTTGATCGATTGTGTGCTCACGCGGCACCCATTTTGCATATTAAAATATTCGTGAATAATATGTCCAACACGTTCCTTTGATATCTTTAGGGTGTCAGCTATCTCGATCAACATCACTTTACGGTCATTGAAAATCATTTTGTGGATTTTTTTCACGTTTTCATCGGTAACAGCCTCTTTTGGACGTCCACTGCGTTCATCGTCTTCGGTGCTCATATGACCAGTACGAAATTTTGCAAACCACTTACGAATTGTTGCTTCGCCCGGTGCAGAGTCTGGATAACACTCATCAAGCCATTTTTTGGTATCGGCGGCACTTTTTTTCATCAAAAAGTAGTGTTTCGTCAACACACGAAATTCCTTTTTTTCCATTTTTTCACAATAACAAAAGTAGCTTCACTCAAAATGCAATATCTCACAAACTAATAATCAGACAGCTGTCAAATTTATACACGTATCTTTTGAAGGTTGGTACTAACTGAAAATGGTATGGATTTAATTCTAGTGGCGCCCTCTCATAGAAACGATACGAACTTTTCAGCCGATCTGTTAGCCTTCCATCCCGAAGTAATACCTAGCGGTGGTGCCGGGAAGGTAGGATTAGAGATTTGAGGTGTTTTAGTGGGTAGTTCCAATTAACAGTTAGGTAGTCCTGTGGAGAGTCCCACACTCCGTGCGTAAATTGCATTTCAGTCGAATGGTATATGACACTCGGGCCTCAAAAGTCGGTTTTCCCAGTGATTGCAGGGGGAGGGGGGCGAAAGGAGCATTCGCCCCGAACGCAAAATTTGAAGGGGACGACAAAGTCATCTTTGGGACCTTTTTTTTTGCTCGTCGAAGAATTTTGCGGATTTCCAGATTTTGGTTCATTTTTTTTTATTTTTTGCTCTCCGATCTTTGCGGATTTCCGCATTTTTGTTTTTTGCTCACTAATCCAACGATGGGGGCCGCAAAACTCTTATTTTGCCCCGGGCGCCAAATTTCTTCGGTACGCCACTGACGAGAATGAAGAACTTTGCTTCACGGCGTGCTACAAGACGCGAAGCAAGGTCATACAGGCAATGTTTACGGTGTTTTTTTCAGTGTAGGTTTATAGAAATCATTTTTGAACATAATGTTTGACTTTCAAGATCAAATTTGATTACATTTCAAGAATACTTTAAACATTATATAGCATAAATTTTGCATTTGAGTTTATTTTCAAAACGATCAATTTGTTTCTTGTAAATTTGCACTGTGTATATATCCTAGAAACACTAAAAGCAATGTTCTTTGAATTAATATTCATCGGAACTCAAAATTATGAACCTCATAGTTTCCTCATAGGCATCAAATGCTAACCTCATGAAGCATAGTTATCAACTGGCGCACATATTCATGAACGAACGAAGTAGCTCTCCTTGCTTGGGTTGCACTGTGAATTTTATCCGACATACGAATGTGTGTAAATAGCACAGAGGGTGAAACTCTTCTGTTAATATGTGATACATTTTATACTACTATATCATATTGGATTCTCTAAAAACTTTCACAACTACAGTATATTATCAAATTTGCACAACACATCTATCATACGTGAGCTGGTATATGAATATTATGTTGCAACTAAGAGGAAAATTAATCCCACTTTCACCGAAGTAGCACCGGAGTAAAGCACCGCTGCAGGACTGTCACTAGACTGGATGGTGCCGGTCTGTTCCGTGGCGCTTCGGGATGCTATCCTTAATTCATTATTTATCGTTAGAATGAAGGAAGCTTACCGGCTGCGGCTGTGAAGATAATGTCCGGATGAAGCAAGACCACCAGCAACCATCCCCGGGCTGGGACGAGGGATTCAAATGAGCTGAACTGCATCGAAACCGTCCGGCTGGCATGGTAGCAGCAGCTGTTTGGTAGCCGTGAGTAGTGTCAAGCTTCGTCGACCTCGGGCACCCGTTTATCAATTCGAACCGGGATGCATCGTTAAGCAAAACGGGCACATGTTCGCGCTGTGCTTCGCAGGTCCTGTAAGAGTTTTGGTTCAATTGTTTTTTTGTTGGTGTTTATTACGTCAGGTGGCATCGGGAATTTTAGGTTCTACTTAGTTAAATCTATTAGTGCTGCACCTTTTTTGCCACCGTAGAGTCCTTTCAGTACAAAGAAGTAGACGGATTTTACAATTGCTATTTAGTAACATTTTTCGTTTTACCACTAACCTTCTTAGAAGATTCATAAAACAATCTCAGAGAAGTTTTGTAGTTGGAGATAGTTGTTGAGATATCATAACAAAAAAAAAGAAACATAAAACGTCCTCAAACTCCCCCGAGATTATGCGCATAAAATTTCTTCGGAAAGATCACCGTTACTGGAAACATCCCTTCCATTCAAATTCGTCTAAAAACTGACAAACTTACTCAGCTGTTTGTGAGTAGTTCCGTTGTTACGAGTAGCCCAGATGTGGTCTTCACTGCACTGCACCACAGCTAGCAGCTTCTCTGGATGGTAGGTGCATCACTTATTCGACAGCAGCAGTCGCGTCCGAATGACATAGAGCACCAACCATGTGCAGTTTATGCACCGAGCTGAGCTCCAACCAGACTGGAAACAATGCGATGGGAGACGGAATTATTACAACTTTAGCAGAGACAGTCCAGTGCAAAATGATTTCATTTTAAGACCAACGGTGCCAAGCAACGGTGATTTTAGCGGATTTTGCTTACTCTGTGCATTCCATTTTCTGTTGGTATTCGCACTCGCAGGACGATAGCTCCGCCAAAGGACGGCGGCCATCAGGTTGTGCTTATCTGTTTCCGAATCGCAGTCCCCTCACCCATCATACCCGATGATATGTTAAATCTGTCATATTATGATGCTGTCAGAAGAACGGAACATCGAAGCTAGAAATCGATTTTGGTTTCAATGTTTTATGGTAGGGAAATGATACAAAATAACACCTGCGGCGAGAGCGCAAGGCGGAAAAGGACGAAAACGTCGATGTCGACATTGCCGGAGGTTGTTTTCGTTTTATTTTTTGGTTCTCAAGAGCCTTCTTCAGTCGAAGCTAGGAAGGTAGAATTGATTGACTTACCGCTGTCTGAGTGGTGGCGAAACCGAGAGGATATGATAATATATTGCCACTCCGGATATCCGACGAAAATGTTGTTCCCAATCCATCATGTGCTTCGGGACCTCGGGATCCTTCGTGTCCCATAAATGAGAGCAGGTTTTCACGAGTTCAACAGCACACGGCACGCTTGCTTTGAAGTTTCGCTTCGAACGCTTTCGATTTTGGAATGTTTGTTTGCTAGGAAATATTGATTCAAATTATCGCCGACGTTCAGCTCCTGTGTGCCATCGAGTCCAATCAGTAGCAAAGCCAAAGAAGTTGATCGGTTTATAAATGAATACAGGGAATTTTGTTTGTCGGTTGAATCGAAATAAATTAAGCAAACACATCTCACTCGAAATCTAGATTGGCGTTTGTGGGAAGCATGGTGGCACAATGATGGAATTAGCAATTGGTTTAGATTTGTAAATTTTTTCGGCTACCTAGAGTTGCTTTGATTTTACCGAAGCCTTTTCAAGGCTACCTAAAACACTGACAGCTTTTACAAGACTCATTATTAATCAGGATATTGATCCAAAAAAATCTATTCCGCACTAATCAACCTTTTTCAAGGCTTATTTTTCAAACTAATCCAAAGAATTATTTTCCGAACAAATCAGTCCTTTTGAAGAATTCAAGTCACCAAATTCGTATTTTTAAGGCTCTCTGAAAACTATTCTCTCCCAAGATTGATTCAAGCTAGGAGTCTATTCCAAGACTAATTAATTTAAATATTTTAAATAATATCTGGACCAATTCCAGAATTGTCGCCTTTTTAAGATTAAAAAGAAAATAATCCCGTTGATCCAATTACTTATAGCAACTTGTACGATATTCTTTCAGCATCGGATTCTACCGACAACCAGAAAAAAATTCTCCTAAAATTCATAAAATGAATCTTTCTGGGAAAAAAACAACAATTCTATGTCGTCTTCATCAAACTTCATCTTAAAAAAAGGCTTCGAATGACAGGTTTTACTGATTAATAAACAGCCGTAGTTCTACTGGCCATATGATTCCAGTCGGTTTCTGAATGTTTCAGAAGTAACATCCGGAGTAAAATTGTAAGAACCTAATCTTGATTCTATCTTACTCAATTAGCCAAGGGCTTCTTTCCTTAAACGAAACAAATCTAATTTTAACTCAGTGTATCAATATAATAGTTGTCGGTAATACAGACGTAAAATGGATTACCGACTTTCACGTACATAGCGCAAATAGCAAAAAGAAAAATATGTACAGACTTATTTACACAACAGAGTGTATAGCTACCCGAGCTACCCGATTACAAAAGCATGCTACAGTCATTCAACTCCCGAAAATGAGTATAACAGAGTAAATGTATTCATTATTTTCTGCGATAATGTGGGTATTTCATTGCAATATGCCTGTTCTTCAATGATTTCGGTAGAAAAATGAGAATTGATTAATACAAAACCATTTTCCAAAACGACCACATTTTCAGTTTTTTCGATTGCCTCAGACATAATGCCCCAGCAGCCGCATAATATCAGTGCACAGTGGTCCAGGAAGCAAAATAGCAGGAAACAATTGTTTACGCTTTTATTATTGGCCTCAGAGATTTGAAGTCTTCGGCACATTAGTTCCACTTAATAAACTGCGTGTTTCGGCTATTGTGGTTTTAGGGTGGTCCTAAAACAAACTATGAATTAAAAAATTATTTCAAAATCTGGATGAGATAGAACAATGCATCCTTCCACAATAATTTAGAATAATCAATTTAAGGCAACTTTGTCGAAGATATTGGTTGTGTATCTTTAACCGTTTTTATATTAGAACGGTTAACATATCCTTAGTTAGGGTGCTTCTTAAAAAAACAGTTTTTATTCAATAACTTTTTCATTTGAATTTTCTCAATAAAGTAATGGTCTAAGAAATTCAGGAGCCTAAAAAGACGCAACTTTTAGTGGAAGAAGATTTTTTTATACTACCTGGTTCAATAGTTATGTAAGATTTTAACAATAAAATACGCCTTTTTTGAATAACGGTTTCTAAAAATGGCGCAATCCGAAAAAAAATTTTTTGATTGCATTTGATAGCTTGTACTTTTTTATATAATATGAGAAAAAATTGGAAAACAGTTATTTTTCTATCTCATTTAAATCAAAATTTCATGCAAGTATTTTTGTACGTTACCATATAGCATGATAGTGAAGAATATTTTATTTGAACAATTTTAACAAGTCATTTATAGCACATAACCGTTTTCACTTTTCCTTATGTTTCGTTTTAGACTCGTCAGTGCAGAACAGTTCAAATTGAACTGCTTAATGCAAACTTAAACAGTTCAACTTGAACCGCTATACAGACGTAAAGTTAATGCTATTTGCAAAACACTTATTAATTGGCACCGAATGATCATACCTGAATCGGCCAGTATTAGCCGAAAATCACGTTTCCGTTCGGCACGTCAGCAAAGACATGACACTTCGGTGCCGATTAATAAGTGTTTTGCAAATACCATTAACTTTATGTTTGCTTAACGGTTTAAGTTGAACTGTTTAAGTTTTTTATTAAGCAGTTCAATTTGAACTGCTCTGCACTGACGAGTCTAAGACGAAACGTAAAAAAAAGTAAATTTTAACAAGGTTATCAACCCTGCTTTCATACCATGGGCTCAACTACGAAAAAGTCGTTAAAAGTTCCGTTTTGCGCGAGAAAAACACGTGACAGTACTACTGAATTGTTAAAGCGTGTTCATTCGTTTGAGATTGACTGCGGTGGAAAAAAAACGAATTAAGTTTTACAAGATCACATGACAACTTCATGATGAATCAAGTTTTTGTTTAACATATACCGATGCTTAAATTAACAATAGCACCGTTGTCTGTCAAATGATGTTCATTCAGCGTAGTTTGTGTGAGTATGTTATGTTCGTGTGAAACCTAAAGCGGCCCATACACGTTAAGTTTTCCATAAAAACTCTGAATAAAAAACTGCACGATTATTTGAACTGAGCAAGTGTTGCGTCAGGTTAGTTTTGCGTTTTGTCTTCATGTCAGTTCCATCAGTTTTGGCGATTCAGTACCAATACGGACTCTCTCCGCTTCATGTGTATATTCGCACTATGGAGTTGCTTCTCAAGATATCTTTTCGTTTGTGCTTGGAGAAACCAACGTGGAAAATTTCAAAGGAAAATAATCAAGAGGAATTGGGTTTACGAATCAGTGAACCTCGGCCAGGGGAAGGAAACAGCGGTAATGTTGTGAGGCGGTTTTTTTTAAAGAAGAGAGATAGTTGCTAAAATTACAGGACTGGATCATGATTTATTGGAAAGATTTTATGTTATACTATCATTAATTAACAGCAAATGGAGATCGATGTGTTGTCTTTTAGAATATATACGAACAGTACACATGAACTATACTGCAAGTTGTATGGTTGGTACGCAACTGTACACAAATTACTCGTGCATGGAGTGACTATTGTACAATATGCAATTCTTCCAATTGGAATGTTCTTAGAAGAAGCAGCAGAAACGAGAAACAAATGCATTCGAAGATTTAGAAAAAATAATACAAGAAAATTCAACAGACAGGTCAACTTGGAAGATCTGTTCTTAAGGCTTCTAATGACTTCCGATCCCATAATTTCTCTGGAAAACAAAACAAACAAAAATACTAACAAAGTTTTCCTTCCAGCAAATACGCGGCATCTAATAATGTAATATGATACTTGTTAATATACTTATTGTTCCAATTAATTTTACTAAGTAGTTTAGGAAAATCCCCTTCCTTTGCATTACCACTTATAAGAAACACTAGGAAATTGATTTGTTGACGCTTTTCACCGTGTAATTGCATATAAATGGAATTAAAATTAGGAGATTTCTCTGAGATCCCCATTGAATCTGAGTTTGTAAACATCAGTTAAACCATCTCCGAAAAAAATTCGTGCGCAAAAATGTGACAAACACAAACACTTTTGATTGGTATATGATATTCGGCTTTACGGACCTCTGTTCAGAAATCAGTTGTAAAACCTTTCTTTATGAGAAAGATAAAAAGTTTAAAAAGTACAAAGAATAGATTTTAAATATTTGTTTTGAAAATACACTATCAATTCCTTTTTCTAACACTCCCTAGTATATTACTAAGCTAGATGTTATATGATAACGTACAAAAATACTTGCACGAAGTTTTGATTTAAATGAGATAGAAAAATAACTGCTTTCCAATTTTTTCTCATATTATATAAAAAAGTACAAGCTATCAAATGCACTCAAATTTTTTTTTTTCGGATAGCGCCATTTTTAGAAACCGGTATTTAAAAAAGGCGTATTTTATTGTTAAAATCTTACATAACTTTTGAACCAGGTAGTATAAAAAAATCTTCTTCCACTAAAAGTTGCGTCTTTTTAGGATCCTGAATTTCTTAGACCATTACTTTATTGAGAAAATTCAAATGAAAAAGTTATTGAATAAAAACTGTTTTTTTAAGAAGCATCCTAACTAAAGATATGTTAACCGTTCTAATATAAAAACGGTTAAAGATACACAACCAATATCTACGACAAAGTTGCCTTAAATTGATTATTCTAAATTATTGTGGAAGGATGCATTGTTCTATCTCATCCAGATTTTGAAATAATTTTTTAATTCATAGTTTGTTTTAGGACCACCCTAAAACCACAATGGCCGAAACACGCAGTTTATTAAGTGGAACTAATGTGCCGAAGACTTCAAATCTCTGAGGCTAATAATAAAAGCGTAAACAATTGTTTCCTGCTAATTTTGCTTCCTGGACCACTGTGCAGTGGTATGTCGCACGACAAGAGACATTATGCCCCACAACAATGGTGCAATAAGAAGCCCGTTGAAATGTCGATATAGAAGAAAAGCAGATAAAAGAAATATTATTTGCATCAGAAATTGTTTACGTGTTCAACTAATAGCAATCGGGAAGCAACATATTTTAAAAATTTTAAATCGAAGCATACTGTTGAATCGCGGGTGGGAAATAATGTCCGTAAAGTGACTCTATTTAGAAAATTCTTATATCAAAGAAATAGCATTGTTTATCTGCATGTTTATACCGTAAATGGACACATTAGCACTACTGAAAATTAGTTACTGAGTTGCAACCGACCATTAGACCTTTTATACGGATAAAATGCTGCAAAACCTTACATCGAAAAGCTGCCGCCTACCCAAGGTAGACTATGCAATGTCCCTTCCATACATAAAACTTCTTGATCATTTCCTAGAGACAAGTGGAGTTTCAATTTAATAATTGACTCTTTCAAGACTTAGCTCTGACTCCAACTGCGTCCATTAGTTCAAAAAGTAGTTAAATTTGAAGAGATATTATGTACTGATACAAACAAACTAGATTTATGAAATTTCCAAAAAAAAGCATAAAAATAACAGCTTATTTTCTAATTTATAGTAGTCAATTGTTTGGTTTAAATAACATTCATGAGTAGATTTAATAATAAATGACGAAATAACTAATATGATATTCAAAATAAAGGGTGATTTTTTAAGAGCTTGAGAACTTTTTTAAACAATAAAACGCATAAAATTTGCAAAATCTCATCGGTTCTTTATTTTAAACGTTAGATTGGTACATGACATTTACTTTTTGAAGATAATTTCATTTAAATGTTGACCGCGGCTGCGTCTTAGGTGGTCCATTCGGAAAGTCCAATTTTGGGCAACTTTTTCGAGCATTTCGGCCGGAATAGCCCGAATTTCTTCGGAAATGTTGTCTTCCAAAGCTGGAATAGTTACTGGCTTATTTCTGTAGACTTTAGACTTGACGTAGCCCCACAAAAAATAGTCTAAAGGCGTCAAATCGCATGATCTTGGTGGCCAACTTACCGGTCCATTTCTTGAGATGAATTGTTCTCCGAAGTTTTCCCTCAAAATGGCCATAGAATCGCGAGCTGTGTGGCATGTAGCGCCATCTTGTTGAAACCACATGTCAACCAAGTTCAGTTCTTCCATTTTTGGCAACAAAAAGTTTGTTAGCATCGAACGATAGCGATCGCCATTCACTGTAACGTTGCGTCCAACAGCATCTTTGAAAAAATACGGTCCAATGATTCCACCAGCGTACAAACCACACCAAACAGTGCATTTTTCGGGATGCATGGGCAGTTCTTGAACGGCTTCTGGTTGCTCTTCACTCCAAATGCGGCAATTTTGCTTATTTACGTAGCCATTCAACCAGAAATGAGCCTCATCGCTGAACAAAATTTGTCGATAAAAAAGCGGATTTTCCGAATGGACCACCTAAGACGCAGCCGCGGTCAACATTTAAATGAAATTATCTTCAAAAAGTAAATGTCATGTACCAATCTAACGTTTAAAATAAAGAACCGATGAGATTTTGCAAATTTTATGCGTTTTATTGTTTAAAAAAGTTCTCAAGCTCTTAAAAAATCACCCTTTATAAGAGAAATATGTTTCATTAAATTCAAATCATTGGGACTACATTAGAATTATATTAGGATAAGATTTCTATGTAATAGTGATGCTACGGCGAAAAAAAGCTTTATGTATGTATGAAAAAAAAGCTACTTAATAATATTTTAGTTTTTTTTCATATTTTCCAGCAAACGACAGCTGCTAAACTTGCACAGCAAAAAGATGAAAATAGTGTTAGTGATAAAATTTGGTTCGACTAATCGATTTTTTCTCTAAACTGTCATTTTTGATTTATCATACTGGCAGCTTAGCAATGATACGAAATACCAACGAATAGTGAACGTTACAGTACATCCCAAATAGATAATGATTTTTTTCAATGAAATGTTATTTATAGATTTGAGCAATGACACAATCCCAGCAAAATTACTTCCAATTCCAATCCAAAACTTTCAACTCCAATAAAATAGTTTTCCCCGGACAGATTCCTAGTTGGTTATACAAACTCTAAACAAAGTATTAAAACAGCATATTTAGTAGGAATATATGTGTGCTACATTAAAAACGTGTTTAATCCACCTAGCAGTGAGATGATACCTTTTTTTACCAATCTGCATGTGTTTTTTGCATGAATATTCTTTGGTGTTTAAGTTTTCATGACATTATTTTAATGACCGTCGTTTTAAGCGACAATTTGAGATTTTAATCACTCATTACTCTGTAATGTCGAAACTGCAAATCGGATTGAATTTAAATCTAGAAGTGTGATAATCGATTAAAGATGCCATGATATGTAAGTTCCACTTTAGAGTTTACGGTAATTTAAGGTACTTCCAGAGCCGGTATTCAGGAACCAGCATAACCCAACCGGCCATATGACGAATAAATTACAACAGTTTTGAGTCGAACTTTGAAGCTCAATCCCATCTTCTATATCGGTTTGAATTTTAAAAATTCATCATCATGTAATTCGAGAACCGGAAGTCATAATTGGATAAAATTAATTAATTTTTGTATGTATGTATAAAATTATTTAATTTTTTATATAAGTTTATTTTAATTTGAATTTTTGTTTCTGATATTTGATTAGGCTTTTTTTGAGAAAACGATTGAGCTTTGAGAAACGATTTTATACTGGAACCGGAATTCTAAAATCGGTATGGCCGAAGTCAGATAAATTCACCTGAATAGCTGTATAGTTTACATTTGTTTCAAAATATTTGAAAATCAGTGAAGACATCTTTGAGAAATCATAGCACGAATTAAATTTTTAGGTGCCTTCTGAATCGACAAAAAGTTAATTTTTTTTATCGGCTATCCAAATCTGCTAACCCGATAAACCTGATTAATTTATGTGGAATAGACATTTTTATACCAATCACCCTGTATCCCCGAAACCGGATGTTGGATCTGGCTGAAGAGCAAAATGTTTTATAAAATCTTGAAACTTTTCATTTGAATCTTAGATGATTCTTAGAATTCATTTGAATCTTAGATCGGTTCAGCCATCTACGAGTAGAATGAGTTACACAATTTTGATTTCGTTTCATATATCATCCTGTAGTTCCGGAACCAGAGGTCGGAACCAAACATAATTCAGGAACTTTGTTTGGGAGCATACGACTTTTCGTATGAATCTGAATTTGTAGAAAAGAAATTTTCCGAGAAAATTGAGTGAAATTATTTGTCACACACGCATTTGCTGATCTCGACGAACTGATTCGAATGGTATATGGGTGGTATGTTCTTCCAGCATTTATTGCTGTAAGTAGTTTAAAACAATATAATTTAAAAAAAATGTGCCATCATCTGGTTTATATATGTCATATTCGAACGATTATGTTGCCAAAAACGAGCCGTGCTAAAATCGGTCCGAGGCTAAATGTCATGGAATAGGATGCTGTACACAGTCTTTTTGGTACTTAGAAACAATTGTATGTAACAGAATAAAAAAACGGGTTTTCCGTTGCTCCCAAGCATTGCTTTGTCATACAGCGCTCAAAACTCCTACTGCTGGAATAGGGGGAAAAGTCGTTTACACAAAAATTTCGATATCTCCGTTAAAAATGGACGGATTTTAACAATCTATGGCTTGTTGGATAGGTACTATCGTGCGGAATCTAAGTCTGAAAAAATATACTGTTTTCAAGGTCAATTGTGACAGATACTGTCAAAAAACTGAAAATTTTGACATAAAACTTCGTATAACTCAAAATGTAAACATCCGATCTCAAAACCATTCAATAGCGTTTTGGGTGACGGGGAGACCTTTCATTAGCGACTAGTTTGATCAAAATCGCGCACACATACACACACACACACACACACACACAGACATTTGCTCATTTCGTCGAGCTGCATCGATTGGTATATATCATTCGGCCCTCCGGGCCTCGGAAAAATTTTCTAAATTTTGAGCGAATTCTATACCTATTTTTTATATATATAAAAAAAGGTCAAAAAATGCGCATTTCATTCTAGTGGAACAATTTTATTGCTGACGAATCACCATATTCGAAAGAGAGACGAAAGACGCGGACATATTTGGCACACCACCATTTAGACGGCTTAGTACGGCTCTTAGCATTAGAAGACTTAATTCAAAATTTTTGTTAGTAAAAGAAGCGTGTGAAATAAAGAAAACTATAAACAACTAAGCGAAACACTTTCAACGAATTACCACATAAGAATAAGCGATTAGGAACGCGTATGAATTGAGCTCACCGCGACCTATAGTTTTGAAGAATGAGAAATAAGACGAAAGAAGCAAAAAACTTCTTCCAGATTAGACTATTTTTGAAAGCTCGTAGGAATAGAGGTGTTCTAATAACTGAAAAAAAACTCCTGCTTGGCCTTTTACGGCATGGAAGCAGGAAACCAGTGGATCAACTCTTGGCTATATTTTTTTACCGCCAGATTCCACACGGTCTCAGATATATATTTATATATGAGAAAGGCAAAAACGTCTCGAAGGCTCATCAACTGATGTAATATTGAAACACGAAAAATGCCATAAACGCCAAGACTCCCCCTTTTTTCGACCTACTTGATAATTCCGATGAGCTAGCATAAATGAGTACTTAAAATCTAATTTCCCGCACCTCATGCTTGAAAGTATGAAAATTCCCCAAAACCTTGCTGAATTAAGCTATATTCCTTTAGATCATAATTATCATCGCATCAGTTCCGCATGCTTGAGCGAACTTAATCGTCAATAGACTTGCACTCTATCCTAGCAGAGCAGCGTCAAAGTGGAGAATATAAAAAAAATGAAGACAAGACAAATTACCGCTACTACCGACTGCCCGCCCACCCGCTGCCCACAACACGGGGTTTCACATGAGGCAACAAACTTTGCCCGTGAAGCTGATCAAAATCTAACCTCTTTTGGTTGGTTTTGCACCGCACGATCTCTCGATACGTGAGCTAGCAGCTCAATTTAGAAGGCTGACAAAAAGCCGACAAAAAGGCGTTTGATGATTCGGTACAGATGGCAGATGGTTGGATGGATCTTTCCGTCAAGTTGATCCACTTACCTGGAAGACAAGAAATGAAAAAAATATGTTAAAATGCGTATCATATGGAGATAATTAGTTTTTATTGTATTGATCAAATACGCTAAGCTGTGAAGGTTGTTATTTCTCAAATGCATTTCGAAAAAAAAAATTGATATCCCCTAACCTACATCCTGATTCGACGATACGAATGTACATCAATTCTAACGACTGCTCGACGGTGATCTCACGGAACGTCTTCAATAGAAAAAAAAATCGAAGACGCGTAATTCTCTCAAATTATTCTAACGAATACGAAGAAATCTCCGCATGGCGGCACCTAAACAATAAATCGTTGAACATAATTGCTTCTCTACAGCACAACTACAGTGAAAACTCGCTTATCGATTGGTTTTCCAATTGGAATTCTTTTGGATTCAAACTCAAAAATCACTGGTCGGATCGAAACGGCTATCGTCTAAAGTTTTCTATTAAAACTAGTATCAAGCGTGCGGATGAAAAGATTTTGTAAATTCTCCAATTAGCAAGTGCTCACTGTAACCGATAGCACAGGTGGTCTTCATATTTGCCGCCATTCTGTGCATGGTTTCGATCTTTGTCTAAATTTAGACCTAGTATCATCATTAGTGAAACCTGTTCTTCATTGTCTTCTGCAAAAGAACGTCGTCCGTAGCGAGTAAAAATAAATTCATTGTATATTTCCTCTTCGGAGAAATTACTTTCAAGAGCGCTCTAAATACTTGATTTTTCCCACAAAAAAATCGGAAGGAAGTTACCGTGTCAACTGAATTTTTTTGTCGAAACGTTTGAGGATTATATGTAAATCAAGACTATTGCCGTTTTGTGAATGGGTATTTTACGTACTTTTACTTTAGTAAAGGGTGTTACGATCAAAAATAGATTGAAAAAAAACTCATGTTTTTGTTCAAATTCAATTCATGCAGAATAAAGTTAAAATTTCAATTCAAGCTTTTCTATCGCGATTTGTCAGGCCTGTCGGTTGACCCTTTCCATCAAGATTTTCCTTGATCGATCCACTGAACTCCAAATTGCTTTGAACTGCATCTCGTTCACAGCTGTCTTGCAAGTCTATCCACAAATTTTTCTTTCAAATTATGATAAAAACCTATATTTTATTCAAACTGAAAATTGATCTTTTATTGTACGAGGTTAAACTTGAGCATAATGAAAACCGGATGAAATTTAAGTTATTCCTTCACGAATTTTCGAACATTTTATCGAACGTTCTTCATCAAGTTCCGGACAAGTGTTGCATCGCATTTTGTGGACGCTTGAGTCTAAATTTCATGAACTCCTGCATGTTACCAGTCTTCTGGAAGACCCTCTTCACGATTGCCCAGTAACGTTCGATGGGTCGAAGCTGAGGGCAATTTGGAGGATTGATATTTTTCTCAACGAAATTTATACCCTTTTCTGTAAGCCAATTGAAAGTGGTTTTAGCATAGTGAGCCTACGCTAAATCCAGTCAAAACAGTGGAGGTGTACCATTCTTCTTATATAGGTAAAGGTAGAAGAGACACTCAGATCGATAGATTTTTGCATTTATAGTAAAATATTAGAAATATTAGAAAAATTTCTTTCAGCATTTATTAGGAAAATATAGTAGTGTAAAAAATGATTGACTTCAAACCACAGGAACATATTGCTTGCCATACCAGTACCTTTCGACCGAATTTCTCCTCTAGAATCGACCTGTCGCTCACAACCTCGCCAACGACGACAGCAAAGTATTGTAGACCGGGAAGGGTTTTAAGTCCTCCTTCTCATAAGTCTCATCGTCCATCAAAACGCATGCGTCCGGACACTGCAAAAGGCGCGAATACAATTTCCGGGCCCTTGTTGCTGCTCTCTCCTTCTCTTCTACACTTTGTTTCGAGATTTTCTGCTTCTTGTAGGTCTTCAGGTGATTTCGTCTCTTGATACGGTGGATCATTCCGACACTCGTTCCTGCTTTTTTGGCCAAATCACGTATTGACATTGATTTGTTCTTCATAATTAGAGATAACACTTTCTGGTCCAGTTTCGGGTTGGAAGAACCGGGTTTTCTGTTTCTTCCTGGTAGCTCATCCAAAGAATAGTGTTCCTCAAACTTATTGATGATGGTTTTAACACTGGCATGATGAATTCCAAACCGCTTCGCCAATTTTCGCATAGTAATACCCTTCACACTTAGCCATGTGTTCAAAAGCTTAATTTTCAATTCCTTTTCAATACGCGACATTTTGAAAACGCAGCATTTCAACCGCACAAACAAGAAAACAAACGAAAGCTGACATCCAAACGAACAACATGCTGTGATCTGAGCATAAAAAACCATCAAAAATACATGCGTATAACACAAATGTATGTGGATAGCTTATTTTCGACACTCTTTAGATGGTCACGAGATTTTTGTGTCGAATTTCGACAGTTTAATTTGTTTGAAAATTTTTGCCTTTCAATTTTCGTTTTTCTTTCAATGTTCGTATAGTGTTCGTATAGCTGTTTGAAAGATGTCGATTTCTTCATTCGAAACCACGAAATCATCAACATCTTCATGTACAGCTTCATAGTCCGGCTAGCTTAATTTGTCGTAACGATTTTGAGTAACCACTTTTTTGTAAGTCGACAATATGGCTCGTTATAAAATCGATGCACGATAGTATATGACACTTGCAGTGGACTCGAGCGGCGAGATTCAGGTCTCACTTGATATTCGACTTTCGGTATTACCCCGATCTAGTTTACTTGGCTGTCGACAAGACAGTTGGTTTCGTCACTCTGTCGTGCAAGTAACTTGGATTTTCGTGATGTGCGAGCAAAATATTAACGTTTTGGTCATCATGCATCGAAGCCGTTTCCACAACTTAAAAGCTACTGTAATTTGTACCAGGCCCAGTCCCAGTCCCAGTCCCAGTCCCAGTCCCAGTCCCAGTCCCAGTCCCAGTCCCAGTCCCAGTCCCAGTCCCAGTCCCAGTCCCAGTCCCAGTCCCAGTCCCAGTCCCAGTCCCAGTCCCAGTCCCAGTCCCAGTCCCAGTCCCAGTCCCAGTCCCAGTCCCAGTCCCAGTCCCAGTCCCAGTCCCAGTCCCAGTCCCAGTCCCAGTCCCAGTCCCAGTCCCAGTCCAAGTTAAAATCTAGATGAAGTTAATATTAAGTCAAAGTTAGGGTCAAGAAATCAAAAAAAAATAGTTGCGAAAAGGTTGAAATGGAAATTTTAACATTTTGCTCGGAAAATGAAATTTTTTATAAAATTTCTCAGTCTCAGTCCCAGTATTTCGGCCAGCAAAACATTTAATCGGAACAAATAATCACTTCTCTCAACGAAAACGAAAAGTATTCGTGAAAGAAGCGTCGGCAGTGATCCAAACAAGTTGGATGGTGCAAAGTTCGGTTTATAAGGTGAGTGACCAGGTATTAACATTTACTATTATTTAGTGAATATACAATTATGATATATAGGTTTTGACCGAAGCGACCGAATGTTGTCGTGATGAAAAATTACCTACTTATATTTGTGTCAGGCATTTTTTGGAATTATTATGGATTGACTAAATCGGTTTAAGCTTTCTCTATAGAAACGATAAAAAATTGCTGTAAATTCCGAATTTTAATCAGAATCTCGGCGACTCCTATTGTTATACACCACGTGATTAGATTCGACGAGATCAGGAAATCCCTATATTTTCAGCAAAATTTTCTCGGATATGGCTAAACCGATTTCTACTATCTTTAAACAATGTTTGAAAGCTATTCGTGGGTCAACAATCGAGTTTGAAAATCAAATGGCTGTCAATTTTGGTTCTGCTGTTTGAATTTCTTTAGTGACTTAACCGACAAACCGCGCTTTTGGGAATCTTGCGACCGACAAAACTTTCGCTTTTGGGAATGTTGCGGAATTACCCTGGTTACCAGTAAGCACTGATAATGGCATTGAAATAGCCTTTTATGAGCAACAAAAATGCTTATAGCTCTCTATCTGCAAACTGAAAGCTCATCTGTTATAAATCAATCAGAATTCAGCTTTCAGAAGGCACACCAGCCATAAATAAGCATTATTCATGAATATTCGTATATTTTGAAAAAAGTCGACCTTAATTCAGTCTCAAGTGCGATTTGCTGTCATTGTGTGGCATTAGTATGTGCCGATTCAATCAGACAAATTTTGAATCTACCAAAAAATGTAGCAAAAAGTTGGCTCAATGAAGGGAACGTTATCTGTATGACAATTGTTTTTGAAAAGGTAAGGCTACAGTGATTCAGGCTTGTGCTATGCCGTTTTTGTGCTTTGGGCACATAACCGATTTCACTATTCTCTACGTTTCGTCTTCGACTCGTCAGTGCAGGGCAGTTCAAATTGAACTGCTAACTGCAAAAACTAAAACTGTTTAATTTGAACCGCTAGGCAGACGTAAAGTTTACGCTATTTGTAATAAAAGTGTTTCGGCAATAGCGTTAACTTTACGTCTGCTTAGCGGTTCAAATTGAACTGTTTAAGTTTTTCCAGTAAATGTAAATTTTCGAACTTCTTATGAAGGAGAAGTCGTTTTCGGACGGAGTCACACTCTTACGGAAATTTAAATTTAACGTACTTAAGAAAGTAGCTGAAAAAAAATTTCGCACCTTCAGCTTTTGTCAATAAAAAGTGTTGAACTGCTGAATCACGTTAGCAGTTCAATATAAACAGCTAACGCACTAATGAGTGGAAGGCGACACGTAAAGTAAGATATTTAAACAATTTCAATTTATTAATTGGAAAATCGTGAACTAGACAACTAGACTACAAAAAAAAATGAAATAAAAGACCGTTTCCGTTCCTAAATCTTTCATGACATTTCGACGCTGCAGATTACACGAAACCCGCAACGGAACACACAAGTTGTTCTATCAGGAATTGAAATCAACATTCGACCCAATTCAATTCAGTGCTTTTGTTTGCCGGCTGTCAAAACCATCCACGGACATCCGGTGGTCAGATAAATGGGGAAAAAATCAAACCAAAATTTATTTATCTGTTCACCCATTTCCTTACCAAAAACAGTGGTAGTTACTGTTGTTACGCAACCGGATTGAGGGGGAGATCATCGTCACGATATAACACAGCAAATCAGGATATTCGAAGGTCCGGTTGACTGCGGACTGAACACAAGTACTATTCACCATGTCCGGTGGTCTGACTTGTTCCGGGTGCACTTCGGGCATGTGAAATTTGGCGTCAAGTGATAAACAATGGCACAGTGCAGCTTAACTGCAGTGTTCTCGCTCTCTCTCACTCTCTCTTTCTCCCGGGGGCCTTTGGCATGTTACACCGGTTAAAATCAGTGCGATGGGGATTGGATTGTTGGAAATAAATTATTCAAACTTTTGCATCTAAATGGGTTTTGTGGTGTTGCGTGGGAGTGCAAGTGATCGTTCGGTAGAAGCATGGCTATCGAAACTAGCGATTTAACTAATTTAAATGTCACACCCATCATGAATTCGTCGGACGGTTTGGACATGTTTCATGGAAAATGCTTGTTTGCATATTTGAAACTGTTACAAAACTGTTTCACAATTAATATGCAATTCAATGGATTCAATCCGTCTCACTGTGGTTTAATGTTCGTATTAGTTTTTAACTTTTCATGGAAGTAAGCGGGAACTGTCACAGTTTTCGGCCAATAAATCATGGTTGTATTGATGCTAAGCTTTGAGGCTAGTGAGAAATAGCAGTTTAACAATGAATGCTAACTAACGAACTTGAATTATGTCGAATTTAAGAAATAACAACATTCCTTTTTTCTTCTAGCTCACCAGGGCAGTAATTTAATTGGATCCGAGCGCAGCCCACCAAGAGTCAACAAAAGCAGCATAATTAAACTCGGCTAAGTTTATTGGTGTCTTCCGATCACAAACACGTAGCAGTGGGTGATGAATTTCCATCAACAAAATATCAACGCCAAGAACAACAAAAGTCCAAAACAAACTCGGCTGGGAACGGAAACAACCGATAGGAGCTTTGCCATTAGTTTAAATATCCGTTTACTTAATTTTAGTTACTGTTCGCCCGTAGGTTGACATTCAACTTCTGCCATGACGATGCGAGCACTGAACGAACAGAACCGATGAACCGCGTACTTACTGACGGAAGATGGCCAAATTAGTAAACCGTGAAAGGGAAAGCTTCAGCGCTGGTGTGCCGATCCGTGACCGGCAAACCGGTACCGTCATTGAGTTTGAGCGGTCTCAAATGATCACCGGAAGGATGGATCGGATCGGACTCTAGGCTGGTGAAGGTTTAGCAGTTATGTAAGGCGATTGTCCCTATATTCAATAGTATGAATATTTCTAATAAATTTATAAAAAATAAATTTAATTTTTTCTTCCACTGTATTATTTTTTTTGAATTCTCAGATAAGTGAAGGATTACAGTTTAAAGCAGGGGTGGAAATAAGCAAATTTTTTGATTCACAGTCAATAGAAATAGTCTGTATTATCTTTTTATATCACATATATTTTGTAGATATTATAATGAATTTTGAAATGAATGATTTTTAATAACATAAATTTTGGTTTTACTCGGAGTTTAAAAATGTTTTCATCGTTATCAGTATCACTGTCTGATTCGGAATCAACACTTTAACAAAGTTAGGCTCGTTTCAATGCAGCTCTGTGTTCATTGAACAGGTTTGAAGTTCAAATGGTACTTACGGTTCCGGTAATATAATGGTATAAGTCGTAAACGTCAAAACCGATTACCGTTTAATTTTCTCGGATATGGATTTTAGGTTCGTTAAGTGAGTTTATTTCGTCGGTCGCATCGGAATTCCATGCTTCGTGATGTATTTGAAATTTATTTAGTCGTGGTGGAGTTATATCGTCAATGAAAACAGCTAATAATATTAACATACATGTTGCGATGAAAAATAATCATAATGATAAGAAAAACATGCCCAATCACAATGCGTGCTACGCAGCTGAACAATATTACCCTATTTAGCTTGAATATCATACACAGAAGTAACAGGAGTGCAGTATTTTGCTGCGCCAATTCAAACGCATCATTGAAATGCTGCGCTCCTGTTACTTCTAAAATTAAATTCATGTCAAATAGCGTTTACTTCAATTTAATCTGAACATCATCATCAGCATCAACCAGCTGTAAGTAAAACAAAGTCATTTGTCGCTATGCTCGCTATTTGATGTGGTATATCTTGAAGCCTTGATTCGCGTTTTCGAGCGCAAAATGAGCTTATTTCCACCTCTGGTTTAAAGTATAAAAACTTTTGAATTAGAAATAATCTCTCCATATCCTCTCAAAGATAGGGTATTGTAAACTTTCTTTCCATCTGATCAATATCGCGAAAACCTTCGCCACAAGCACAATGATTAGTCTCGGAAAGTCCAATTCAAAGGAGATGTACATCTAACGTGTAGTGATTGGACATTAGTCTGGACATCACACGAATGAAGTCCCTACTCACATCCAGTCCCTTGAACCATGCCTTTGTCGATATTTTAGGAATAATTGAGTGCATCCACCGACCCAGATCATATTTATCCCAAGAAGCTGGCAAGTGTTTTTTGGCGAGACGCGTTATAGAATTTGTTGAAAGCCATCGGTATCTCTTAAATTTCACCCTCAAATAACACCACATTTGGCTAAACTATCGGCTCTTTCGTTCAGGAACTGTTTTATTTTGTCCAAGAATAACGATTCATTTTTGCCAGCAACGTCTGAGAAAATGGCTTCAATTGCACTCAGACTATCTGAGATTGAAGCTCGACTATTTTTTCGAAGTTACTAATAACCAGGGGATTCAGTACCTCACATCTTATTAACAGTCGCGATGAAAACTCCCAAAAACTATCTTTCATGGGAAGAACTCCGCCAGAACTTCGAGACTCATTGTAGGTGTCGAATGCATGCAGCCTAAAGCAATTCGCAAACAACGATACTGATCTCGTACCAGTTTGATAATATGAGAGTTTGCAGCGGAACGAAAGCAAACGTATCCATATTCCATTACTGAAAGTATCGTTGTCTGATACAATTTTATTAGATCTTCCGGATGAGCACCCCACCAAGATCTTGTTATTGTTCGAAGAAAATTTACTCTTTGTTGGCATTTTGTTATCAGATACCCCACGTGCATTTGGAATCAAACCACACCCCGAGGTATTTGAAAGTCAAAACCCGTTTGATCGTTCTTCCCATCATATGAAGCTGAAGCTACGCGGGATCATGATTTCTTGAAAAGACGACCAGTTCTGTTTTCTCCGCAGAGAATCCGATACCCAGATGAGCAGCCCAAACGGACAATTTATTTAAGGTATCTTGCAATGGTTTTTGCAGATCAATAGCTTTGGGTTCAGTAACTGAAACTACGTCATCATCTGCCAATTGTATTAGTGTACATGGGGTTACTAGACAGCTGTCAATGTCGTTTACATAGAAATTATGCAGGAGCGGACTGAGGCATGAGCCTTACCGGAGACCCATGTAGCTGATTCTGATTGTTGCCAAATCGCCATGTGAAAAATACATGCACTTTGCTGACAAAAGTTTGCGCAAATAATTATTTATAACCGCTGGAAGTCCATGTTGGTGGAGCTTGTCTGAAAGAACATCAATGGAAAACGAATCAAATGCTCCTTTAATGTCTAAGGGCATATTCAGGAGTGTTCTAGTTCTAGATGCATAATTTATGTCAGTTTTAAAATTTAAATCTAGAAATTATAACAAAATAAACTGGCAGCCCCAGCAGCGTTTTATCTGTGTTTCAAATATAGAAAAAATAGAACGGCAATGTATACCAGTTTTAAATTTGACAGTAGAACTGGTAGAATAAATAAAACTAAAACGGATTGCTGGGGATACGATTGTTCCAGTTTCATTTACATTATAGACCACCCATATGAATCTTGCAGCTGCTGAATTTGCTCTAAAAATACTGAGGCCATTTGATGTTTTCGAGCGAAGGCAATTTGAATGTCAGACGAAAGTAATGCAAGGCAATCATTCGTCCCTTTATTTCTACGGAAACCAAACTGAGTATCTGACAACAAACCGTTCGTTTCGACCCAAGTGTCTAGACGTCGTAGAATAATTTTTTCGAATAATTTTCTGATGCGGGACAACATTGCAATGGGTCTATATGAGCTGTGATTGGAAGCTGGTTTCCCCGGCTTTTGAATGGCGACAACTTTCACTTGCCTCCAGTCAGATGGAACAATATTTTACTGAAGAAACTTGTTGAACAATTCCAAAAAACGGTCGTTGAATTTAATTCTGTCCAACCCAGGAGCGTTATTGTTACAAGACATGCGTTCTATGGAAAATTCCAATATTGAAAAGGGGCTATCAATGGAATTATCATTTCGAGAAGACTCCATAATAAAGCTATGCGTAAGGACAGAATCTGGACAAACTTTCCCCTCAAAATCAAATATCCATCGATTCGACTCACTCTCATTTCCTACGTTACGATTCCTCATTCGTCTGGCCGTATTCCAAAGAGTGCTCATTGAGGTTTCTTTTGACAAACCTTCGACAGAATGTCTCCAATAGCTTCATTTCTTGGCCCGAAGTATGCTCCTGTACTTGGTTTCTAAAGTCAAGATTTTTTCAAAATTCTGAACAGTTCCTTGAAAAAAAATCTCAAAGAATCTAATATGAGAAAGGCATTATTACACCATTAGGTGGATTAAAAAAGGTTTTTTGTCTGGTTCTTGTAGTGAAGAAGTTTTTAGCGACATTTGCGCGAAAGAATCTTAGCCCAGAAATTTATTCTCGAAGATCCAGATTTTGAAAAACAATTTTTTCAAAGAGCACTCGACTGAAATACTTATCAAATTTATACACATTAGATCAGTGTTGTGACTTGTTACAGTTGTTCAAAATTTTAATTACTTAGGGCAGTAAATAGTAGAGTTAGAGTTTGCTAATTTGTGAATCATTTTTACTAACAGCTGAACTGCAGGGTTTTCAAAACAATTTATACATATTAATTTTTTTCAATCCGAGTCCAATTCAATTCTAGTAACTTTTCTACGTAGGAATGGAAAAAATGAAATATTTTTTCCTCGATACAACCTTTTGTAAAAACGACTAAAGAATCTATTTGCCGGTACCGTTCCTATCATCCGAACATGACTCGCTCGCCATCGAAACGAAGGAGTGCCGACACGACACAAAGGCAATATGAATTCCACAATATCGTCGCGTGGAATATGAATATTAAAAGGCTCAACCCATGGTCATGGCGGATCGAAATTTTTCACTACGGCTGTGGCGCGAACGTAGTACGAAACGTGAACGTCGTACTACTATCTGCATTGAAATGTTAGGAAACCGGTTGTTGTTTTGTTTGTTTGGCTTACACAAATACATATTTTCCACAAACTAACTCACATATCGGCCGGGCGGATTGAACGTGATCGCCCAGGATATTCACCTTCATTCGTAATATCAATGGATATGTATGACAACAGCTGCGATAGAATGCTAATAAAATTGAATCCCTGCGAGGAGAGGGATATGATATTGAATAGTTCAATAGCCGTGTCAGATGAAGTGGAAGGTAGCTTTCAAAGGAAATATTTGTCGAGCATTTAACCAAAGGGATTTCCAATGAAGTAGCTTTTGCGAGTCTTTTCCGTAATTTTATGTAGTGTCAAATGTCCTGAAAGAGTGAGGTTCAATCCATCCAATTAAACGTACCTAGATTTGCCTCAAGATATAGTTTAAATTGTCAAAATGGAAAATTGTCAAAATCAATCTTATTGCCCATAAAAAAGACTACATAGTGACTCTCGCGCCTAACAACAAACAAACAAACAACCAGAAAACTCTTCCCGCAATACACCTTAAAATTTCAAAATGTCTAGGAGATCAACCAAGAAGAAAACAACCTCCGGTGGCACGTCCTCAAAAGCGCATTGCTAGCAAAACAGACAAAATCAATCTACCGTAACCATTTTCGCCAGCAGGGAAAGATATGGATAAAATGAAATGGAAACATAAAACCTCCAGACAACCGTGAAGGACAACTGTTCGCTGTAAAATGGGAAATGGGATCCTGTTTCGTTACCGTTCGTCATTTGGAGATAGGACCCACAGAACCAAAAAAAAAAAGAAAACTAACAACAATACTCTGGTACGTACAATGCAGGCATAGGAATATCATGGGAATGAATCACACACTCCCATAAAAAAGAAATCAGTATCAGTGCATCTCGCTGGTGGTCCAACAACTACAGCAGAGGCAACGGCATGCACCTTTGTTGCTGTGTGAAATTCACCTCTGTTCCACCCACGACTATCGCTGAATGTTATTCCGTGCACGGGGTTGTGTTACCTCGTGTGCTAACGTGAACTAAGAAAGCACATTTCGCCGTATGCGACATTTTCTTCTGTTATGTGCAGCATCGTTTGCAGATAAGAACACGAACTTGCCCCAAATGTTATTTAGCTGTTTTTTCGTCTTCATAACCGCAGGTTGTGCAATCATTTCTGAACCAGACCATCTCATCAAAACTCAAATGGTGTCTTCTCCCCGGATCTCATTTTATGACGGTTTTATTGCTTATTTGGCTAACCAGAAAGATTATAATGCTTCCTCTTACCTACCGAAAAAAAGAACAATGGAAGCTCACCTCGAAACTCGTTAGAATTCAATTACATCCAAAAGTGTGTGATTTTTATTTTAAAATATTTCCCAATTTTTTTCCGCATGAACTAAGATCAGCTGTATGACGTTCTGCATGAATGAAAACTAATAGATTTCGAATGGCCCCATGTCCAACCTACAACCTGGGGTGAGGTTGAAATTCCTATTCAAAAACAAAGCAAAGTCAAGGTACCAAACTTCGAAATGTGCTGCACTGTATGTATTCGATATAGTGCTTGAAAAGGTCAACACGAAAATTCGGCGCACAGGAAAACAGTTTCATATGTTTCATGGCTTTCCGGAGGACATTAATACTATTGATGTTGATTGTGGAGCTGTGGTAGAGGCTTATGTATCTTCAAAGAGGGGCCTTGCAAGAATAGGATGAAAAAGAAAATCTCGTAAATTGATAGCGTAAATTGCAGTTCTAGTCAAATCATTGAAACAACAACAGCTGCAAATACAGCTGTTTCTCGTGTGATAAGAACCTTCAAAGAGCATCTGAATACCCAAAAAGAATGAAAGAAGTGGTCATACTAGAACAGTAAAACAATCTGAAAAGTGGTGCCACAGTGCAAGAGGTGCAACAATTCGAGATGTCGCTAAACAGTCAGTCGTTTTTTTTGTTCGGAAAACCATGAGGCGTGTTGGGTTACAAGTTTACCAAACAAAAGCCCCACACCGAAATGAAAAGCGAAACAGCATCCGGAAACTATACACAAAGTTGTTTATCAATCCGGATTGCATCCTGATGGATGACGAAACTTCCGTTAGCTTCCTGGGTATTAGTTTTACGTTTCGCATTCAGTGCATTAGCAGATTATGTTGGACTGCTAATGTCACCTCGCGGATTAACTTAATCCGTTGAGCAGACGTAAAGTCATTGCACGGAACGACCGAAATTAGCTCTGCGTCTAATTCATTTTACTGTTTTTGAAATAGTTGTTTTTAACATCACAATTGCAAAAAAAACTAATAAATTAGTTAAAATTCAAAATTTACTTTGCTGAACAAAGCTTTTGTTTTTAGAGAATGTAATTAGTTGGAAAATATTGTGGACATAAGCCACCAAAATTTAAATCCAACACGAAAATTTCATTACTAAATAATTTTGGGGTTGAAATCATAAAAATTGACGCTGTCTGTCACCATTACTGCTCAAAGACAGCACAAAGAAAGCAAAAATGAAAATGGTTTTAATAACAAGTTTATTAGTTAAAAACTCATGATAAGTGTCAAAGCAACACGATTCATTAAAAATCTAAAAAGGATAGTCTAGTTGAAATGGCTTGCAAATTGTATTGATGGTTTTTTACATGATATATGATATGAAATTTTTATACCGATATCTAAAAATGCCGAAAACTCTTAGTGGAAAGATTTTTTTGTGCAGAATTTGTGCTTATTTGATTTGAATGTAAAAAACAATGTTTATCGCGTGGAACAGTGAAGTGAGTGAGTGAGTACAAGTAACAGTTTTCGAGTTACAACGGTTTGAAGAAATTAATAAGTCGAATCAATCTCTCTATCCGTGGAAATGTAACGGTTTGCCATACTGAAGATGTGTTCAAAGTTTTAACATTATCTAAAAAATAGATCTTGATTTTGCCAGCCTACTGTTCATTTTTGGAATTGCTCAACGCAAAAGCCAGCGATCGCAAAACAACTAAAATGTTAGTTGTTTTTCTGAATTTGATTGGTTAAAATTTGGTACAACTAATCGACTATTGTTTTAACTAAACTGATTTATCGTGCTGGCAGTTTATCGATGACACCCAGCAAAAACACGCACCACAAACGAGTAATGAAACGTTACTGTTGAGCAATGACATACACCCTAAGCGGAAAATGATACGTTTCAATGAGGTGTCACTCGTGCAACTGAACAATGACACAATCCCAGGAAAGTAACCTGTATGCATGAGAGCAAAAAATGTCTCAGTTGTTTTAACCAATTATTCAGTTATTTATACTTAAGACGCCAATTGCAATAAATATTTTTGAGAGACTAGCATCTTCGGGGGGCTTAATTTAATTGTTAACGAAATTTAGCCTAAGTAGCTACTTTTAGCTTTATCACTAAACTCACAGATGATATAGAAATACAATAAAAGATTACGATTCCTACGATTTCTAAGATCTTGACCAGTAAAATGTTAACAGGACATTAATAAATTTTTCCTCCACAGGAAAAGCTTTTTTGATTCCGTTTTCAAGAATGTTGCTGATAAGCCTGATGCTACAGATGCACTTTCAAGAAAATACAAATAGACCACTTCACTTTAGCAGCAAATTTTTAAGCGATAGGCGTTTTTAATTTCGATTAACAAGAAATGTCAGAAAATACATTACTCGCAGATGAAATTAAAACATTTATACTGTAGGAATATCGATATTAACCACCGAAAACTTGTTTTACAATTAACTCTTATATTCTTCTGCATACTTTCACTCACATGAAACGCCCACTACGTAGCTGACATAAATGACGTTCATTTGTCATTAAAAATTTTCAATATGAAACGTTTCTGGTGATATGATGCAGATTTTTGTTCTGTGTTTTGCCGTCTTCGTTCCACACCAAGTGACATCATTTGAATACAGCAATTTCGTTTACTTGAATGATTATGACAAAATTAACAGATGTGTTAGTTAAATCAACAACATTTGAATTGAAACAACCAGGGCATGAAACAACAATTGCAATATTGTAATTTCGAGTTATCCGTGCGATATGTCTCGGCATTTTACTTTACCGAGCTCGAGAATTGGTTTTAAGTGCGTGGTTTCAACAAGACGGTACTACATCCCACACGGCACGCGAAACAATAACCAAATTGAGAGCCGCCTTCGGTGAACAGATTATCCGACGTTTTGGGCCCGTCAATCGGCCGTCTAGATCTTGTGATGCACTGGAATCCAATACTGAAAATTGAAAACTGCTCGAGAAATATTATTTCAGTTTCAGCTTTCTACCACTAACACAATTGATTAGCAACAACGACATTCCTATATGGATTTTCTCCGGCAAAAATGATTGGGAAATAAAAATTTACGTACCTTATATTAGTAATCCCGAAAAGTAGGAACCTTTAATTTACCACGCGAAAGGCAATTGATATGGCAGTTTGTCGCAAAACTATTTATTTTTTCCGGAAAACTGCTTTTTTAACAGAAAATATTTAGTTTTGTTTATTTTGTGTAGCGCGATTCAATATAAATCCATTGAAGCAGTGGTGCTAACTTTTTTACTATGGAATTAAAATCTACATTCATAAAATTTAAGCTATTTTCCATCAAACGTTGGTGAAAAATTGATCAAAACTGATGTTTCATTCAAAAAGTGAGTGTTTACATTTGAGAATAAATTATTGTTAAAACAGATTGTTTGAAACTCAATCGTGCAAGCCATTTTGATAAACTGGTTGCACTGCATATATCTATATATATATATATATATATATATATATATATATATATATATATATATATATATATATATATATATATATATATATATATATATATATATATATATATATATATATATATATATATATATATATATATATATATATATATATATATATATATAAAAATGCAGAGATCATTCTTTGTACTCACATCACGTGAAAACGGATGGACGGATTTACATGATTATTTTTTTGTTTGATCAGTTTTCACCCCCACCGGGTTCGTACGTCAACAAAATCAGGAAAACTTGCCGGTAAAGTGTGAAAAATCCATAAAATTGTTTTGTACGGACAATTGAATTTTCCGTTGAAAAAGTCGTCAATGATTGCTAGATCATTGATAGGTGTTTGGCGCATAACGAGTTGCATAAGTGTTGGGCCGTCGAAGAAAAGAAAACTAGATCGTTGAAAAAATCGTTTGGCGCGCAACTAATAGTTTTGTGTAGAGATTTCACGTGCATACTTGATTCATGTTATTTGTCATTTCGAGCCACGTGCTTAATTGGATATCAAAATTATTGCTTGACAAATGACTCAATAACGGAATGCATAAGAAAACCGCTTTAGGCAAGGGAAAAAGCTCTGATATCGTTTACCAGTTGATGGATTATGTGTAATGGAGTTAGATAAATAATATTGGTCATTGTGAGCGCGAGTTTAACAAATCAGAAAATTTTCAAATGAATCAATGGAAAGATTGTTCTGTAGAAGCGCTAATGTCAAACTAAAAGATTTTCCTTGCTTTTTGCTTTCTAATGATTTAGCGCACACAATAAGTGGCAATTAGATATCAATGTTCAATATTATTATCATAATGAATTTATACTGCTATTTTATATTTAATATTCTGAGAAGAATGTTCAAATTGATAAGATCAATACCTGAACAATATCCACCTTATTAGAGCCCAAAAGTACGCGTGGCACTTTTTGGCAACTTGAATATACAGAACAAGTTCCAAGAAAACTTTCTCGCTGCTTAAAAACTGCACAAGGAACTGTTTCAAAGTTTATTCTGTTGCGTCGGGCGAACATTCAAGTATGAGTAGTCGGGGACGGGTATAGCGTGATGGGTAAGTCGATGCCTTTCACGCTGCCCGCCTGGGTTCGATTCCCAACCCCGCACATAGGGTCAGAAAGTTTTTCTGGCCCGAAGAGGTGAATGACATTGATGTTAAATATATAATAATAGAAACAAAAAAAATGTATGAGTAGTTCCTTAAAACGGACTGTTCAGAATGCTTAGTATGTATGTGTTAAGTTTATCAATACAAAATTCAGGTTAGTGAGCTGTTTTATTTATCACCGAAAGCAAGAATCACATCTGGAAGAGAAAGCGTGATACCTTATATCTATTATGTCGAAGCCATTATAGAGAGATTCTTTATTGACTCAAAAGATGGGATGACAATCTGTGCATGTGCTCATTTTTTTCTTAACAGAAGTATTTCACAATTTCACATTAATTTTTGGTGATATTGCTTTTTTAAGCTAAAGCGCACGTGTGTCGAATTCCGTTGGTTGTAGTTAAGTAATCAGAAAAATAATGGAGACAAACGTTAACCACTTAGTCGTTTACTAATTCGGCTGTCCGAAAACATAAATTCGAACAAATGATTTTTGGGAGAGACGAAGTTCGACGGGTCAGCTAGTAAATACATAGATCTATGACATACGTACCAAATAAAATGTACGTAATACACAAATTATCAATCAATTGATTTACATTTGATTTTTAAACAATCAGGACTTTTCTGCTTGTTTGATAAAACCTTGAAATTAAACCTTTTTTAGAGCATCACTTATGTCGTATTCGCTTGATGCCAAACCTAATCCAGTTTCCACCAAAACTGCTGTCAAACCATTTTTGTTCGAAGCTAGTTTCGAACCTAGTTTCAACGTTGTTGAACTGAAAATCGAGTCAGTTTCGAGCCTGGTTTTTTATATCAGGTTGGCTCAAATCCCCGTTGCTAAGTGCGAAACCAACACAGTTTCGTGAAAAGTGTTTGCTTGACATTAGTCACTGCATCGTTCTTCCAGTGATGCCAGCTCTTCTCCCGTGATGTTTGATATTTTAGATGACTGCAATGTCGAAAAAATTCCCGTGTTTCAAAATATTGAACCCGGGCAGAAACCGTATCGAACGATTTCGATACGCATTTGTTAAGCTGCTTGGGGACACACCCCTAGTAAATTTCTCTCTATCCCACCGGTTTGCGCTATCCTTTTCTGCCTTTACCATAAACGATCGATTTTCAAGATCATCACAGTCCTTCACTGGATAAGAACCATATTATTACGTTTTCAGGTGTCATGATTTATGTCATCCTGAAACCAGCGTGACAATTTTCTTTGCTTGTATTATCACTCGCTGATCCCAAAGCTGTTCGCGTTCACCACGTTCGGGTCAACCGGTTTTTTAACCTACCGAGAAATCGATGATTAGCATTTTGGATTCTATTTTTGCAGACGAATCTCGTAAATTTTGGGTTCATTCAAAAGAATATTTTATTGGAGACATTTAGGTTTTAGCCACGAACTGGTGACCGTCGTACCAGTGTCTGTTGAATTTTCATGTCGAATAGATCTACTTTTGCTGGAGGGCGGTGCTTAGAATATTTGAACTGAAAGTCATGACTTGTAGCTGAGTTTTTGGTTCTTCTGTTTTAAACCCACAACCCCTTAAAGTGTGCTGATCGACGGATCCAGGTTTGACCTTCTAGGAGAAAAGGGCTAAACATGATAAGTCGTACCATTTTTTGGGTGTTTGCTTTATCTCATATAAGTGAAGTAGTGATCGCTTACGAAGATTGGAGCTATGACCGTAAGATCGGCCGTAAGAAACAAGTAACAGAAATAAGAGTAAAATTTAAATTTTGCAGTAAAAACCGTTCATGGATTTCCGAAGTTGTATGATTACGATGATTTCGAGGAATGTCGGAGAACTTATCGTGATAAGTACCTATACTGCATCGTTCGAGCTCACTTTAGTCCGGATGATGAATCACTTTTGTGGAAAAATTTGAGTGTCGGTAATTGTGGTTCTCATCGGTGGAACATTTTTCTAACGGTTTACTTTTCTTATCTTCGTAGAGTTATTCTGAACATCCATTCCGCTATGATCGTCGGATTCAAGAACGAGGAATATGTGTTCCGGACTGTGAACGCTTCTCGCAAGGTGTTCAGCTTTCCGATGCCAGTGGTTACGACGAAGACGACACCTACGTCGACCTGTTCAGGTCCTGCATCAATTTGAAATTGGAAAAGCATTATAATATTCGAGCCGGCACGAATATTGAAATCGTTCATTGCTACAGCGAGGCTACAGCACACCCTTCCTATGGTAAAGTAATCACTTTTTGTTTTTTAAGAGAAAGCCCTTTTTATCATGAGATCCTGTCACTTCTAGACTACATGGAGATTCTATTCTGCATCATTTTCGGCCAACTCCTGGTGTTCGTGTGTTTCTCAACCTGGGCAGATCTTCGGATACAGAAGGACCAACGTTTTCCGAAGAGTTACTTTTCCAGAAGTCATACAACCAGACGCGAACGTCTGCTAACTTCATTTTCAGTGCCGCGCAATATTCGTCACCTCAAAAGTCCTGTGAATAGCGCGATCCGCAAGGAGCTACAGTTTCTCGAATCATTTCGGTTCGTTCAAATATACCGCGTCATCCTGTTGCATGTGATTGTTGGTGTGATAAAAGCTCCGACGGTCAACCCAGAATCAATAGAACAGATGCTGAGTAATCCGGCGGCGATTACCTATGTGGCTGATTTCCAGAACTACGTTCAAACTTTCCTGTCTATATCCGGAATGTTGCTGGCTGTGAACTTCCTTGAACACACCCGAAAAAATCCCAACTTTAGCATAAACTATTTCTGGGATCGTCTCGTAGCGAGAATAATTCGCTTGGTTCCGGCCTATCTGTTTATTATGCTTTTGGAAGTATCGATTAATCGTCGTTTCCAGGGCGGTCCTGTCGGACAGCATTTCATTGGGGCCACACGAGACAAGTGTCGACAGATATGGTGGATCAACCTTCTCTTCATCAACAACTTCCTGCACACTGATCAACCGGTGAGTAATACACAAGCTTCAATCTTCGCACTTGAATATACCGAGTGAATTAAATATTTCCAGTGTCTTATCCAAATGTGGTACCTTGCCACCGATCTGCAGCTGTACGCATTTTCCATCGGTGCACTTATGCTGATCTGGCGGTGGCCAGTCCTTAAGAAGTATGTGTTTGCTGCCATCTCTATATGGGGACTAGGATTCGTAACCTTAATCGTGTATGTTCGTTCCATACCACCGGTAATGACCGAAGATCTGAAGTTGAGTCCTTGGTACAACTTTGGACATCGCTACTTCCTGCTGTACCAACCTTTCTACACGAACATCACCGTGTACTTCGCTGGAATTCTCGCCGGATTTCTCTATCATCGATATCGAGAATCTCGTCAGGAAGTGCTGAACTCTCGGTTCTTCAAACTCGTGTTTTACACTTTGCTGATGATGCAGTTCTTCGCCATATTCAGTGTCAGCTGGGTTGTTCGGAACCAGGACACACTGCATCCCATTTTGTCTGCGATCTATGCCACTGGCTTCAAGTATAACTGGGGAGTGTTGTCTACGGTGATACAACTTCAAACAGCACTGCTACCGCAACAATCGCGCTTTCGGAGCTTCTTCAGTCATCCGATTTTCGTGGTGTTGGGAAAACTGTGCTACAGTTTCTATCTGATCCACTTTTCCATAATACTGCAGGTCGTCGGTTCGGTCAAACAGCCGATCTACTACAGTGTTCGAGGTGTGGTAAGTATCCAGTTGACATGAGCTGAGCTGAGTAAGGATTGCGACATTGTTTTAATCTTCGTTGTTTTGTTCTAGTTCGATTACATGATGCAGGTTCAGATGTTGACGATTGTATTTGGTACTTTGCTATGCATTTTCGTTGAAATACCAACACGCGTAGCTTTAACGGAATTGATTCAAGGAGAGAAGAGTGGCGACTCGAATAAATCTAGCGTTGACGTGAATAGAGAATCTATTGCAATTGCAGAAACAAATGGCAAAACATGATGAGTGCGGAACCTGTTAGGAAGGCCATTGACTCAGGAAAACAAAAGACAGTTCATAACGACTTCCATGGTATTAAGTATAGAATTTGTGACTGATTGATTGGATTTTTGTTTTCTAGAGCAATCCCTTATAGTTTTTATTCCCCCGTTTACTACAATTAAATCTATCAATTGTACATGACCTTCCCTTGCACATCAGGGATCATTAAGTACGAAAAACTATGTCGCGGCACGGAAAAATTATTTCCGTCAAAAGGCAATTCCATCTTACGTCTTTTATGGTCAAGGTGGGAGGTATCCTTGTAAATAGTTGGTAACCTACGAGATTCAGCTGATTCCATTTCTGTTTTATGAACAACCTGCTCGCTACGGTAAACCCTGAACTGAAACTGCAAAAAGGATAACTTCAATCAATGACAAAAACTACCCAACTATCCAAAAAGTCGGATAAAAGGTAGTGATTTGGCTCACGCAGCTTATGATACTCTTGAGTAGTATTATAAGCAGCCCGTTTTTTTAAAGAAATGATGCACACTTGAAACGCAACTGAATCAAGCTCTTATCAGCTTCTAAAATACACTGGTAAGCTTAACAGCCGTAGCGAGCGTTACTGGTGCCAGAGGCGAACTCAAAAATATTCGCCCCTAAAAAATGTTTAACGAACACCTTGAAGACGAACATACATTATGTTATTTTTCTGTTAAAACATCCCAAGTAACATTTTTACTTCTAGTAAATACCTGTGGCAGTCTTGAGTGTTACGTCATAAATCTCGCATTGAGACTGCAAACTCCAAAAAGTCCCATTGAAAACATATTCGGAACTAAGATCATATTCCAGCCAAGTGGACCATTTTCCATAAAATCTATTAAACAAAATGAAAAATCAACAACTTTCGTTAAATCTACTTCGAAAGGACGTCAGCTGATGTCCCACTGGAATGCCGACCAGGACCTCCCCGCGGCCGAAGCGGAAACCGACCAGGACCTACAACTACAAGAATACCCCTCATGAAATGTATACAGAATTGTAAATTGTAATGTACCACTGTAAACACCCTACTCCCCCAACATAAGCAGCCTTTGCCCCACCCCCCTCCCACTCTAAAACCTAAGCCCCCCCCCCCCCCCAAAACTCGATACAAACCCGGTGAACGACCGTAACTAGGTTAAAACCGGGTATAAATAAACGATATAATAATAATAATACTTCGAAAGGATTCAAAATTGAAGAAAGTTTAAATCCTACTTTACAGTAAACATTAAAGTTATTCGAATGAATCAAAGAAAAAATGCGCGTTTTCATATTTATCGCGAATGTATAGGTTAAAATGGATCAGGGTCATTTCATCGAAAGCCATTTCCCCGAAAGCCGTTTCACCGAATGCCATTTCACCGAAAGGGTGTGGTATTTTCCGTTTATTAAGTGAAATAGAAAAAATATCTAATGTGGCTACGCCACATCGTTTTGATTCATGTGCTGTCAGACCTCGCTACCGCTCGTTCGGACCTAACTAGAGACCTAGCTCTGAGTAGACCGGGCAAACGAGGCGGTTACAGGTTTGTACGGCGGGTCGGCGAAATTACCCGTTCGGCAAAATGGTTATTTCGGCGAAATGACTCTTTCGGCGAAATGACCCTTTCAGTAAAACGACTTTCGGCGAAATGACCTACTCGGCAAAACGAATTTCGGCGAAATGACCCGCTCCCGGTTAAAATAAGAATTTTAATTAATCGTATTGAAATATGTGCGCTTCTAGAATGTGAAACAGGATTTGATTCAAGTACGTAAAGAAACCTGGGAAAATGAAGGAGCGACATGAAAAAAAGATTGAGAATATGCCAGAGACAATATGCCTCGTCGTACAGCAGCCGTGCTGGATGCTAAATGTGGTCATACGAAATTTTTAATTTAGTAAAATATCGTTCGATATTTGTAATAAAACGAATGCTTTAACCTACTGTAAATAATTGTTTAAAAAAAGAACTAATACGACTTTTCTCATAATTTATTTATCACTGTCTAATATTAAGCTTGATGTGTTAAAACTGACCAAAAAGTAATTTTCAACATGGGTCTAATAATATGGTCAGGGAATGGAATTCACAATTTTGTATGACCTTATTTAACAGCCAAACACGGTTGCTAAACGACGAGGTATATTTAAATGCAATTCTCAATCTTTTCTTTTATCTCCTCGTTATTTTTTCAGATTTTATTATGTACACGAATCAGATACTGCTTGGTTTTCGGAGTATGCTTAGAAACTTCACATTTCGTAAAGTCCCAAACATTATTTATTGGATACATGTCTCGACCAGTCAAGAATGACAACTTTTATGATTTCTAAAAATGTTGATAAACGTTTAAAACAGTTGCATGGTGAACCGAGATTTTAGAACCATTTTTTCATCGGTGTAAGTAACATAAATAAATGCTGAATTTTTCAGCATGGATCTAATAATGTGGCATGTGCATAGCATGAAACACTACAAGGGATAGTCCTTTAAGACTGTTCGAACTGTTGACGTAGGACTACACAACTGTTGTCGAAATCAATGTTAACACATGGATCAATAAGTCCTGAGACTAAAGCAGAAATGGCGCTCGTAGTAAACCAGTAACCACGTCTTTCTAGAGTACTAACCTTTGCTTGAAACGGGTCAAAATTTTAAGTCGATCCGATCAGAAACAGCTGAGTTATCGAGGTTGGAGTAAAGTCGTTTTGTAGTTTGTTTAAAAAATGGAAAAAACCGAGTTTCGTGTTTTGATAAAGCATTGTTTTTTAATGGGTAAAAACACCGTGCAAGCGAAACAATGGATTGAAAAATGTTATCCGGACTCTTGTCCATCAAAAGCAACGATATGTCGGTGGTTCGCCGAGTTTAAACGTGGTTGCACCGACACAAATGACGCGGAACGCTCGGGTAGACCTGTGGAAGCCGTTACACCGGAAAATGTGAGTGAAGTGACAAAAATTATAATGAAAGATCGTAAAGTGAAGCTTCGTGAAATTGCTGAGATGACACAGATATCATATGGAAGTGTATTTACTATCCTTCATGAAAAATTGAGCATGAAAAAGGTTCTTCCAAGTGGGTGCCGCGATTGCTTTCGATGGAACAAAAACAGCAACGAGTCACCCTGCCACATGTCGATGAAAACAATGGCGGAATTGAACGAATTGGGCTTTGATTTGCTTCCCCATCCCCCATACTCGCCAGATTTAGCCCCCAGTGACTACTGGCTCTTTGCTAATCTTAAGAAAATGCTCCAGGGAAAAATATTTGGCTCAAATCAGGAGGTCATCGCTGAAAATGAAGCTTATTTTGAAGCGAAGGATAAATTTTTTTATAAACATGGTATTGAAAAATTGGAAAAACGTAGGAACCATTGTATCACCGTAAAAGCTGATTATGTTGATGAATAAAAAAAAAATTTGCAAAAAAAATGTTGTTTCCATTGTTAGTCTCGGGACTTATTGATCCATGTGTTAATTCCTCACGGAACGACCGAAATTAGCTCTGCGCCTAATTCGTATTACTGTTTTTGAATTAGTTGATTTTAACAACAAAATTTCCAAAATAACTAGAAAATTAGTTAAAATTTAGAATTTACTGTGCTGAAAAAAACTCTTATTTTTAGAGAATGTGTTTAGTTGGCGAATATTCTGGACACAAACCAGCAATATTTCAATCCAACACGAAATTCTCATTGACAACTAATTTCGTTATTAAAATCAGAAACTTTGATTCTATTTATCTATCACCGTCATTACTGAAGGACAGTAGTGTCAAAGCAAAACAATCCATTAAAAAGCTAAAAGGGACAGTCTTGTTGAAACTGCTCGCAAATTGTTTAGATGTTTTTCGCATGTGTTACGATATATCTTTATATAAATTTCTAAACCGATATGTAAAAATGACGTAAACTGTTAGTGGAAAGTGTATTTATTTAGAATTTGTGCGCAGTTGAAGCGATTGTGGGTAATAATGTTTTTACGCGAAACAGTGAAGTGAGTTTCGAATGTTGCACTCTAATTGTACACGTCAAATGATGTTTTTTTTGTATCTTCTCATTCCGGGCTACGCCGTCCGAAGTACTACTTGTATTCGGTTTTTGTTTTCCGAGTGCTCAAAGTTTTCAGTGAGAGAGTCGATTTCGCGAAGTCGAATGAAGAAAACAGCGATTTAGAAGTAAAATTTTTCAAAAAGAAGTTTATGTTTCGCTTATGTCTTTTTCTCCAATACAACATCGTATTTATACCTGCAAATATAGAAAAGATAACCGCGACTGAAATTTTTTTCGGTAGTAGTGTGCCATCTAGTGGCTAGTAGTCATTACGGTGTTAACGAGCGCCATATAGCTGCTAATTGCAAAAACCAATTCAACCATTTATGTTGGTTGAAAACAACGTTTTATTTCTCCAATTCAACTAAAAAATTAGTTGAATGGATATGAAGCGTGCCTTAGCTAAAAAATGACAGCACTATTAATTGGTGAATTCAACTAAAAAAATAGCCATTTCAACAAATATTTTATTATTATTAAGAGAATCAGAATTAAAAAATCTAAATTAGCAAAAGTAAGATTTTTTTAGTTGTCTCAAAAAATAACTAACTAAAATCAGAAAATCAACTAATTTTTTCGCCAAAATGCTAATTTCGGTCTTTCCGTGCTGTTTTGAGCATTTGGGTAGCAGCTATCTTTTCTGTTCCACTTTCTATAAATTTTTTCAGAATTTTTAATTTCCTGAAAAGTACCGTTAGTTTGTTCATGTTCATGGTAAGAGGTGGTGAGACTTTTTGTACGAGCACTTGTACGGACAAGTTGATCCGATAAAAATTAAAAACCCAAAATCTACAGATGATCCATTTGCTGATGAGCACAGAATTCTTTACCACGTCACCGTTAATGCACCGCACACAACGCGAGTCGGATTAATACTAATTTGGATTACAAAGATTATTGAAGGCTCAGTAATCGCGTTCAAGCTTTGCAAAATGCAAAGTTGTCTTCTGTATACGAAATTGTCGTCGCTGTTAATGGAAACTATCAGAACGGTTTGGTATACAGGAAAAAATTACACATTGTTCGTTATTAATAATATCAAAATCTCAAATCTAAAATATATGGTTCTATCTGCACGAATCTATGCGATCTGACCTCTGTTTGCAAGGTTTTATTTCACGTACTTTGATCCCGCACTTCTATAAAGAAAACGAATACGTAGTCCTACGTTAAAATAAGCGATACCAGTGCAGTCAATAGTACCGAAAGCTACACACACTCATATTTCATTAAATTAGTCTTTTTCCCTTGAGAAAGGTCATCATAAACAAATCATCTGACTGCCTCACTTTTTAGAATGAGAAAAGCCGTTCATTACAATACAACAATTCAAAACCAGTCGTTAAAGGACTTATAATTAAATTTTCCAATAGAAAATCTCCCAATAGAAATCCAGCTCCGCGACAGCTATGGAAACGTCGACATTTTCTCTCCTCCTTAACCTTTGTTCTTCTCTGTGAATGATGGAGATGGGAGCTGTTAAGCTTGAGTTGGAAAGGTATCAATTCCCAGTACTATTTCCTAATCGCTCTTATTAGTCAATCAGCAAAAACATGATGATATCACTGTGCAATCCGCCAAGTCTATCGCCATAACGCGCAAGAGGCTCGCAGGTTTGCTCTTTGGTAGGTCAAAGTGTATATTCAGAATCGGGAAGAGGGCGTGTCTTGCTTATGAAGGATCAGCCCCATGGGGTTGTTTGAGTCATTGATGTGGAACAAGGCAACCAAAATTTCTAATGATCTACAATCAAACAGTTAAATCAATCGTCACACCTTTGAATTCGCAATTGCACGAGAATCTGCTTAGATTGATCTTGATTAGGAACCAACACTGAACATCGTTTGTCTTGATTTGTATTTGTTTTATAGCCGACGAAATTACACAAATAACCCAAATGTATGCAATTATATCTTTGTACATACTTGCGATACGGATTTTGATATTAAAGCTTCTCTTCGCCAAGATTGTGTTCAAGTTTTGTATGAAAGCAGTTATTTTTATAGCATTAAGTTTCTCTACACAGACAAAAATTATTAATTTTACAGGTGACAGAATTCTACAAACGATACAATTCACCACTACTTAATTTTTCAAATGACGCAATGTTCCACTCACAGAGAATTTTACATGCTCCGAATGTAATTTGCACTTGGCTACCAAGTGCCGCTGTATGGATTTATATGTATCAATTATTCAATGAACAAATATGAGCTCTGCGGTTCAGTAGAGTAACTGATGTGCTTATAATCTAATGTTTCTCGGTTCAAGTCTCGCAACTGCTAACGATCATTTCTTTTTCGAACTGTGTACCATTCTGCGATTTCGGTCAAAGCGATAAACTTTTTCTCATCGTAAATCGAGTTCATCTTATATAAATTAAAAAATTAATCTCAAGCACTCAAAATTTACCCTGAAGTATTGTCAATTTCCCAGGCGAAACGACATAACACGGAATTTCATCCGAGCTTGCATAACACAATTATCGTTACAAATCGTTTTATGGCACTTTTTGTCTTGCTGTCTAGCAACAACCTACCTTTAGCATGCTACGCGTAGAACTGAAACGTTAGCTATAATTTCGCTGCTATTGATAGATTCGCGTGCTTCCAACAGCTTCGCGTTTGCATCGATTGACCAATCAGAGCGATGCTTTCCCTTTGATATATCGCTTACTCCTTCAAAACCGTCGTCTATGGCAGGGAATTCCCATAGCAGACAAAATAGGACACTGCTCGTTACTAATCAAAATTTCAATCATATATAATTGAAAATACGTGGCATGATACATTCAAATCGAAACTTAGAAATATTTCCAATCAAATGATGAAGAAATATTAATAATGGATATAAAATAGACTGAGCTGTAAGTGTTTAAAATCTGACCACATTTCTATGTGTATTTTTCCTTGAGTTTCTGAATTGCACCCCTATATTGAAAATAAAAATGTGTTCCACATCAAAAAATGTAGCGGTGGTCACTAAACGACGGCTTTGTATTCTAAATGTTTTTAGAGTTACACTTCCTTGTAAATAAATGTAATCGTATAATAATAATGTGAAGTTTAATCAAATTTAAATAGTTTTCCCGGAAAAATTCGAACGAAATTATGTTTGCCTTTCTAATATAGATAGGTTATACAATCACTGTAAAAACCGATGTTTTAACCGAGGCCCGGAGGGCGTCTCAGCTAGACTAACTGAGCAAATGTCTGTGTGTTTGTAACAATAATGTGCACTCGATTTTCTCGGAGATGGCTGAACTGATTTGCACAAACTTATGCCGTTTTTCATTGAAAAACACTGGTGGAGTGGATTTGCTCTGGTTTTGCACTTTCGAGCAGAAATGCAATATTCTGACGGTGTTTTATTGCCACCGCCTCTAGCGTTTTTCAATGAAAAACGCCATTAAATTCAAATGACAGGTCTCTTGGTCCCATAGGTTGCTATTGAATTTTACCCGAATCGAACTTCCGGTTCGGGAGTAACGGGGTAAGATGTGCAAAAAAAAGAATATAAAGTGCACTCGATTTTCTCAGCGACTGCTAAACCGATTTTCTTCAACTAAGATTCAGATTAAAGGCCCTGCAGTCCCATAAGTTGCAATTAAATTTCATCTGGATCCGACTTTCGGTTCGGGAGTTACGTGCTAAAATGTGCAAAATGAACTACAAACGTGCAATCGAGTTTTTCTGAGACCGCTCATTAAACGAAATCAAATGAAAGGTCTTACAACCCCATATAACCCTACCAAATTTCATCCGGATACAACTTCTAGTTCCGGAATTCCAGACAAATAACTATAAAAAATTCATTTTCAAGGGCGTGTTTTTATACATGACAGGAAAAATTCATTCAAACACATTCAAATAGCCGTATAATTCTTGAATTGGACAGATATAGTTAGTTGATGACCAAATACAATGATTTTGGGTATACCGAATCTTCGTTCCTGATTCCGGAAGTATCGAAAAAAAAAATGAATTTCATTTAGATCTGATTTTCGTTTCCAGAGTTATGAGCTAAAATGTGCAAAAAAAATGAAAATATGTTTTCTAACTTTTCTCATAGATGGCGGTCCCATACGGAATTACTGAATTTCATCCGGATCCTACTTACTTATCATCACTGAAAAGGTTGAAAAATCGTAAAACATTTTCTAAATCGACCCTTAATCTTCTCCAATTGATAGATTTTATTAGTAGACGGTCAAACAAACTGATTTCAGTTATTCTTTCAAGAATCGAAGAAAATTATTTTGAAGAAAACCACAGTACTACATATGATAGTATGATTGATATGAGAAAGGCATCATTACACCACTAGGTGGATTAGAACAGGTTTTTTTTGCAATAACTTTTCTCGGAAAACGCTAAACCGATTTCCACAAGCTTAGAGCCAAATGAATGGTCTTGTGATCTCATTCAAAAATTTTTAATTTTGTTTGGATAGGACTTCCCGGTTCCGGAGTTATGGGGTAAAATGAGCAAAACAATAAAAATATGCGCACTATTTTTTTTTTCGAAGATGGCGAGAACGATTTCTACGAACATAGATTCAAATAAATGGTCTTATGATTCTAGGCAAAACTTCGGAATATTATCTGGATCCGGTTCCAGAATCATAGGGTAAAGTTTGATGAAAATTTGATATCATCACTTAAAGGGGCGAAACAATCACTTGAAATATTTTCAAAACTGGCATCAAAACTACTTCGATAGTCATTATCAGTAAACGGCTAAAAACAGGAAACGGCCATAGATAGCGCCATCTGGAAGAACCATGCAACATACAATTCACCGACCACTGCCGAACACCAGCTGAAAGCTGGATTCTCGAAAATCCGAGACGACATAATCTAATGATACTATTCTAGTTTTAAGTTAGTCATTAATTAGGATTAGAAAATACCCTTGACATCTTAGAGTTTAAGCAGTGTGCCTAAAAATATATTATTTTATTGAATAAAAAATAAAAAAAACGGCTAAAAACACTGGTTCCAGCTACCATGGGGCCCAGTTTCCGATTCCGGAGGCACCGGAAATAGTTGTCATATTGTCACCCCAAATGGATCTCATTCACTTTCCATCGCTGAGGAAATTTGACCAATTATCACAAACTTAGATTCAAATGAAAAATCCTGTGGTCCCATGCGGAATTCCTGATTTTCATCTGGATCTGACTTCCGGTTCCGGAATTATAAGGTGAAATGTGTTTAAAATTTTATATCATCACTTAAAGGGGTGAAACAAAACTCTAAAAAAAAAAAATCAAAATCGACATTAGAACTGCTCCAATCGGTAGTCATTATCAGTAGACGGCTAAACAAAGCGATTCCGGCTATTCCTTCAGGAATAGAATAAAATTATTTTAATGAATACCGCAGTATTATATATGATAGTATGATTGATACGAGAAGGGCATCATTAAAATGATTTTTTTTTCTAATAATGAAGATTAATAAAAATAAAAACACATTTTACAGGTGAATTATTTTGTCAGGTTATTGTATTTAACCATCTATCCAGGCCCCCGAACCCGACGAGAAGAAAAAACATTCTTACAGAATTTCAACTAGACATTTTTTACTTACATTATGATAGAGTTTATTCACTTGTTTGGTATTTAACTTCGCTCGGGAAGCAGTCGCTCTGCTAGTCGCGCTCATTAAAAGGCGCTTTGCGCGAGAGCTGGAAAATGTGGCATCGTTGCTTAATCGATTTTTCGGTCCTCATGTGTGCTCTGGTTGAAACCGAAATGAAATAAATTAATGACATCGATAGTTGGCCCGGATTCGTTGGCAAAATAACTCTTCGACACCGCACAAATTTCCGCTACAACCCAAAGCAGCATATACTAACGTAAGCAAGGTGAGGAACTGTTGCGCGGTTTGATTGCATTTTCAAATTTGACGAAGATCTAAGTTGGACTCAGATCGCTTAGAAATACTAGAAGTTGAAGAATTTTGTTTGGAACATAATGTAGGCTACACATACAAGGGTGGAAGAGTGTGTGAGAAAGAGAGAGAGAGAGAGAGAGATCGAGGGACCGGAAGCACCGACCGACCTGTCAGTCAGACAGTTTTGCACATGATCTTCTCCAGCGTGCGTGGCTTTCGGTCTGCAATACTAAGGTTAGCAACCGTGAGTCAATCTCGACCTTCCGCACTAATCCTCGTCGCACAGTCGCCGTCGTTGAGAAACTGTTTCGCTTTTCGCTACCACACGCCGTCGTTTGATATTGTCCCGATTGGTGATCATAAGCCGCGTCGTCATACATTCGACTACCAGAAAAGGAAGGTCACACGACCGCGCATTGATTAACTTGTCGCGAAGTCTGTGCGGAGGTGAGTTGAGGTGTTGAGCTTTCCGGGGTTTTTCTGTTTTTGTTAACCACTTCGTAGTGCATTGAAGTGATCATGTTTAATAAATTAGTTTCATTTTCGGCGTTCATTTTTTTGTTTCCTCTCAAACTGAAAACCGATGCATCAGTGCTCGTCTAACTGTCAACCAATGCAGATCTTAGTTCTTGTAGTGTGAAGTGTCCTATGGTGTTTTACATAGGAAATCGTTTCGAATGTCTGTGAGTGCATCTTAGGGCGGTTCGCGGTAGCAGTCAGAGAATCAATCAAAATCCTAAAAATGATTACCAGTTTGCTAGTTTGCACATTCATCCCGATTCTGCTAAGTCAGATAATGGTGGTTTGTGCCGAGCGATATTATGACCGTAAGCTATCTCCATCTCACAAAGCAACAGGATATGACTGGTTCGTTTTGCAGTGAATTAACACGTTTGTTTTTTTTTTGGTGTATGAATGGTTGGTTTAGAGAGCACCTACGACCGATTCCCTAAGCTATACAATTATGACGATTTCGAGGAGTGTCGGCGAAATTATCGGGATCAGTACATCTACTGCGTCGTTCGAGCCCACGTCAATCCGGATGACCGATCAACTTTGTGGATGAATTTAAGTGTACGGTTCAAGTAACTTTCGGGAACTGTGTGATTTTTGATTGGGAATTTTTGCCGTTGTTTTTTTTTTGTAGCGCTTCTCTGAAGACCCGTTCCGATATGATCGTCGGATTCAGGAGCGAGGAATATGTGTTCAGGATTGTGAACGTTTGGCGCAAAGTGTGCAACCATCGGAAGCTGGCCAGGAAGGATATACCAGGGCTAATTTGTTGAAGTCTTGTATCGATTTCGAATTGAGAAAAGATTACAATCTTCGAGTCACTTCGGATGTCGAGATTTTTCACTGTTATAGCAAGGCGAACGATAATCCTCCACTAGGTAGGGCAGTAAATATTTCCCAAACCTTCATTTACGAACGAAAACTAGGGTTCGTAAGTCGAACCAGTTTACGTTATTTGGAATTAACTTCGTAAAAAACTGCGTTTGTGATATGAGCCGCAATTTCTGGATATGGATATTTCCGGAACGGATTTAATGAATAGACTGGTGGCTTCCGGTTAGTTATGTACACCCCCACCGATAGTTTTGTTACATCGCCGCTTAAAAAAAAGCGGGTTGGTAATGTCATAGACATAACTGAATGACGTAAGCACGAATAAATCTGATCTGCTGTTTTCCACACTTCCGAATATCGGTAATCGTACCAACTATTAGATTGATTGTGTGAATTTGGCAAACATTTAATGCTTGTCTTGCAAAGCTCTAACGTTGCAAATATAATGTGGAACGCACGAAAGTAAAAAGTGACAGGGCCCATATTAATTTAAATTTGAAAAACCCACAACCATTTTTTTGTGGCCGTCTAGGATTTCTAAATTTGTGCTAGAAATCAATATGACATTAATTTCGAAAATTTACATGTCAAACCCGTCTCGAAAATACAAATTATGTAGTGATGAAAAAGAATATCAACAAACTGGAAGTCGCCATCTTATTTTTTTTAAGAATTCTTCAACAGTCGTTAACCAACTGCACTCAATTACTAGAAAAGTTATGTTTTTCTATGCGTCGGTTTTGCACTCTCTGTTTTATGCGCAGATTCGTTCAGTTTGAGCGGTTGAAATTTTGCGCACCTTATTCTGGCACTAAATTTCACCTTAAGGGCTGAGGATAGTACCGTAAAGTGGTAGGTTTTTTGCTATTTTCCCGTTTCAAATTAAATTTTCTTGGAAACGATTTTGTTGAAAATATTCTGTGAAATTTTCAGAATGATTCATTGAGTTTAGAGGTCGTGTTGTATTTTTTTCTGACTGAAGAACTGCTGAATATTGGAACGCTCGGAAATGCATACCTCTACTTGTTCATCGAATATCTCGGCTTTGAAGGCTTATATCATAAATTTACCGTGACAAAGTCTAGATAATTTAGTTTAGATGCGATTAGTACATTAAAACATATATGTTATCGCGATAAAAATAAAGTCTTGTATTTTTCTGTGAAACAAAGTCAGTTTCAATACATCCACCATTTTTTTCGCTTTGGTTTCCTGATAGCATTCTGAAAAAGGAGAGATAAATAAATTTGGCTCGACAAGGCTGCCAAACACACAGACATTCAATCTTTGTGAAAGTTGAATATTTTTTCATTGTTCATTGGAATCCATGTAATGGTCAACCCATACGATAGATTAATGTGATAAAATTTCTCATCAAAATAATAAAATGTATGTTGGCAACCCGGTACAGTTTGCTCATATACGAGAGAGTACAAGAGAAATACGATGCGCAAAGGGAATTGAGCGAGCCACGTGGCCGATTTAAAACTCAACACGTGGCCCTCTGTCCTCAGACCTTAATGCTCGTTCATACCAAACATATCAGAAAACTTTAATATTTTCTGTTATCTGTGGCTACTACTCATACTACTGAAAATTGGTTCATAAATTGCTGAACATATTTGTGATGGCATTGAGAAAAAATTATGTTTCTGCGTTGAATACAACCAGAGATATTTACCATTAAGTTCTACCAATTTTTGTACAGAGTGAATTTTGAAAAGGTGCCCCATAGTAAAGTAAAACGTATTCATATCAAAATGTAAGCCCGTCAACTAACTTATTTTCATCGCGCCGATGAACAATATTACTATCATTATTATTCCTTGATAGTTTTTACAGTATGGGTATTTCTGTAACGGATTTGAAAAATTGATGTCTTAAAAATGATCTTCTTCTCTTTCTTTACTTCTAGAAGGCATCACCTCACAGTTCACCGTCAGTTGATCCCTTGAAGTAACAAAATATCTCTTTCAATAGTGTGAGAGAAGCCTTCAAATTCGGTAAACATGTAAACATTCGAACTGGTTCAAGATAATAGATGAAAGACAAAACAGGTTGCTGAAATATCAATTACAGAATACACATAAATTAATAGTTTCCTCCTTCAGTTTTTTGTAATACTTTACTCCATTTATAATTCTATTTATTCGAACTTGCTCACTACCAACAGCGAAGACAATAAAGCAGCTAGACTACTTGGCACTTGAAACTGAGCAAGCAAAACTTCAACTGACGATGAATTCTGAGAGCTTCACTTGAAAATATCAGCAAAAGTCATATGAATTTGTATCGATACGCTGACGGTCAGTGGCCATAAATTTCATTTTCATCTGATATCATTCGATTGAAAATGAAACTTTACCGCACTGCTTTAGATGACACCGATTGACGGAACAGCAACTTAGATTATATTGCCAGTTGATTTTTGTTTGTAGTCCAATGGACTTTCTTTTCACTGTACTACAAGTGAAAACCTCGCTGCGTGACAACGTGGAGTCACCAAAGTACTGATGAAAATCCTTTTGTTTATATCGTTTATTTATACCCGGCTTTAACCTAATTTTGGTCGTTCGCCGGGTTTGTGAGGGGGGTGTGAAATGAAAATCCTTTCTTTCTCGCGAAATATTCAAATTTTTAACCGCACTAACACTACAAAACGTGTTCACTCGTTGAACATTTCACCGGAAATGAGAAAACGATCTTTGAAAACATTTCAAAATTTGATGAAATAAAATTTGGAATTGGTTCAAAACACTAGATGTCAACATCCGTTCTATCGACATTATTGAAAACGACAAAAATTATCGTATTTGTGGAACGAATTGAACCAGTAAATTGGAAACATAAATTTTCGTCGCCTACTCGTCAAATCCGTTTCAAAGTATTCACACTGTGAGAGTTAGGAAATAATTATCATTTGGATTTTAAAACGCACTTAAACATTGTTTCAGGCATCTACTCATCAAATCCGTTCCGAAAATATCCATATCATATAGGGATTTTGGTACCTCAAGGTAAATGTGTGCGTAACAGCTCATGTTGCGCTTGTATTCTTTCATTATCGAGTTTGAATCATTGATTTGCTTAGAAATCAGTTTGTTAAAAATTGACAAAATTGAAATTTTTTTTAATTAATGGTAGTTTGGTAAAAATCTATTAATCATTATTAGAATGCCACATTCGTTGAATATCTGCAAAAGTGGCATCCCTGGCTGTGCCTTAGCCTACTAATTGAGAGGTGAGATTTCTTACTCACAATGTCACATATGGAAGAATGAGCAAAAGGTTCGTGCTCACATTTATTCTGTATAAAATGTTCAAAACGACGAATGTAACAATGAGAGATTCTCTTTGTTTACCTTCTCTTTCGAATATTACGGTACTCTAAGGAATCGTTCACTCCAATTATTTAACGATAATAATAACTAAAGCTATCATGTTTTAATCTGCACTGAAGAAATTACCGAAAACAGCAGGAATATTTCGCAATAATAAAAAAAGGCGGGTGGGTAATGTCACAGACATAACTGGAGGACGTGAATACGACTAAAACTAACATGTTTCTTTCTCACCTCCGGTTAAAGATAATCATTCGTATTAGATTGTGTATATTTTGCAACTTTCATTGCTTCGCTTCCAGAATTTTAACGATGCATCTATACTACAGTACGACTAATTGACGGCAAACATATTCTACCATACAATTAAATAACACGGAACAAGTACAGTTTTGTAGATTGAGATACTCAGTAGAAATAAACTTCTTCGAATTCTTTTGAAAATACTTTAGTGGTTCTAAAAAACCGCTTTGCGTAATTTGTCTAATGTTTAGAACTGTTAAAATTCAAGAACTAATATAGACATCTGGGGTACGCTCCGAATTCAGCTGCAAATCTAGATCAAAAACTCAGGTCATAAATCTAGTTCTAGAAGTAAGGAACTGAAGTTATTTTTAGAATTTTCTGAATTGCGTTATATAACTAAATTCTAAACTAGAATACCAAGTCTTAATATAGGAACTGAACTCAGTTCCAGCATCTAGTTCCAGAAATCTTGTTCACAATTCACTGTTTCAACATGTAGGTTCTGAATTCTGCAAATGAATGCTGAAACTGAATTGATTAATTAAATTCTGAAACTTAGTTTAGGAATTAAACTCTGGTTTTGAATTCATTTTTTTAATGAAGGTTCGGTGTTCAGACCTAATATTTATTTTCAGAATCTAAAATTCATATCCTGTATTTTGTTTATTAATTCTGATGATAAAATCCTAAATCATATCTCTGGATTGATTCGAATCCCTGAATAAAGAACTAAATTTGAAACCAGTTTCAAAATTCAGGAATAGAATTCATAGTTAAAATTTTGAACCTGTAATCTGGAACTAAATTGTGAAATAGAAGTATCAATCTAAATTTGGAACATAAAATTAACTTCAGAATTCAGGTGGACCAGAATCTAGGTTTACCAACCCATTATTACTGATGTTGGTGAAAGAATTTCAGCACGATATTCAGTTCCGTCTGGCTTACTAGAAAAAAAATTAATAATCTTCGGTCAAGATTTACCTATTACACTCGGCCAGTAGAACATTGGAACTGACTACCTCAAAACCGTCGTCCTGGTACGAAAAAGGCAAGCAAACGTGGTGAGTTTTCCTCATTGTTTCCAAAAGTTTGAGAAAACATAGTTTTTGAATTATTTATGGTTATTTTACACTGTTGAAAATTTATTCACATATTCCTGATTATATTTCTGATAGCATGGAGAAAAAATTATGTTGTTGCGTTAAGTATAACAAGAAATATTCACGATCAAAAACTTATCACTCTCCCAGAGGGTAAATTTTGAAAAGGCGCCCCATAGTAAAGTAAGTCGTATTCACGACAAAAGAGAAAGTAAACAAAGAGAATCTCTCATTGTTACATTCGTAGTTTTGAACATTTTATACAGTATTCTTCTTTAGCGTTCGCTTTTAAAGAGCCGAAGATTCGTTCAGCTCGTTGCCTATTCCCTTCTTAATAATGCGGTGACCTGGATAGCAAACGAGTGAGCTAGTGAGCTGCGATTCTTTGAAAAAGGAGCTGTTAGCTGTCAGCTCACTTTTATTATTCGATCCACTGGAACTGCTGGAAGCAGGGGTGTCGGTTTGTTCTAAGCGCACATGATCGTTTTCACTTGTTTTACGTTTGGCTTTAGACTCAACAGTGCATAAGCATAAGCCGCTAAGCAGACGTAAAGTAAATGCTTTTTGCAAGTCACTAGATTGCACCTTAGTAGCATAACAAAACCTATAGCAAGAATGTTCTCAAGAAATAAAGGTTCTCAAGCAAATGCTGATGAATCCATCTTGGATTTTACACCGAACGCAAACATTGTTTCCCAATAATCAGTGACGTATCGAGGGGGGTAACGTTTTTGATTCGTAAAACGCTATTGGGATTTTCGTTCATATGAAAAGTTACGTGATCCGAAATACTTAGTAACAGAACACTTCGTAAATGAAAGTTTGGGAGTACATTGCCTAGTCACAACTCTTCCCTAGTTCAATCCCAATCTATTACAGACTACTTGGAGATACTTTTCATCGCTATTGTCGTTCTGATCCTTGTGCTTGTGTGCTTCTCGACTTGGAAAGATCTAAGCATACAGAAAAGCATGCGATTCCCCGAGAACTACTTCTCCGGACGTCATGCCACCAGTAACGATCGTCTGCTGACTTCATTTTCATTACCCCGCAACATTCGCCAACTGAAGGATCCGATCAACGGTGCACTCCGCCAAGAGTTACAGTATCTTGAAGGATTTCGATTCATCCAGATGCATCGTGTCATCCTGCTACACATCATTCTCTGTCTGGTGAAAGCTCCCAAGGTCAATCCGGAAGCAGTGGAACATAAGCTGTACACCCCATTTGTGATTCACTACGTGGCGGAGTTTCAAAATTACGTGCAAACTTTCCTGTCCATATCGGGAATGTTGTTGGTGGTACACTTTCAGGAACACATCCGGAAAAATCCCCGGTTTAATTTCAACTATTTTTGGGATCGTCTGATAGCGAGGCTGATTCGGATCGTGCCTGCGTATCTGTTCATCATCCTAATCGAAACGTCGATAACCCGTCGCTTCATGGATGGTCCCATCGGGCACCACTTCATAGGAGACTCACGAGCCAAGTGCCGTCAGGTATGGTGGACAAACGTACTGTTCATCAACAACTATGTTCACTCCAATCGACCGGTAAGTTACATTAGATTTCAACCAACTTTTTCTCATCCAGAATAAATTGAACCTTTCAGTGTTTAGTTCAGACGTGGTATCTGTCCACCGATCTACAGCTGTTCATCTTTGCCATGGGAGCCCTGATGCTAATCTGGCGATGGCCCTTTCTCAAGAGATACATATTCGGAGTTGGCTTCGCAATGGGACTAGCGTGCACCACCGTCATAGCGTATGCTCGCTCCGTACCTCCGGTGATGACCAAGGATTTGAAACTGAGTTCAGAATACAACTACGGACATGGTTACTTTCTGCTGTACCATCCGTTCCACACGAACATCACCGTTTATTTTGCTGGAATGCTGGCCGGTTTCATCTACCACCGATATCGGGAATCACGGAAAGATGTGCTGCAATCTCGACTTCTGATGTTCGTATTTCGTACCGCAGTGGTACTGTACTTTTTCACCTGTTTCTCGGATGCCTGGGTCGTCCGAAACCAAGCCACACTGCATCCAATTCTGTCGGCAATCTACGCCACCTTGTTCAAGCATTCCTGGGGAGTGCTTTGTACGGTGATTCAGCTACGAACTGCTCTGCAACCACGGCGATCACGCTTTCGGAGTTTCTTCAGTCATCCGATCTTTGCCGTTCTGGGCAAACTGTGCTACAGTTTCTATCTGATCCATTTCACCGTCATTCTACAAGTGATCGGTTCGATCAGACAACCGATTCATTTCAGCAGTCGAGGTGTGGTAAGTAACTGATCATTGTCACAGCTACCAGTCTGTAAGAAGTGTTTAATATTTTTTCCATTCTAGTTCGAGTATATGATGAATATTCAGATGTTCACGCTGCTGTTTGGCGTTTTAATCTGTGTGCTGGTTGAGCTGCCTTCGCATACAGCTTTCACGGAACTGGTACAAAAGCTGAAGGATCGAAGTGCGACCAAACGAGACAAAGAATCTTCTGCAGATGAAAGACTGTCTGATGAGAAGCTGAGAACCAAACGTGATGACTAGTAATGACGGAAGTTGTGAGCAGATGAGCTAATGATCGAAATTAGAAAATTCTTCAGGAGTTTGAGACGATTCATAGCACTCACAATTTAAGTGTATCTGGGAAGTCCCAGGTTTGCAGCACACGAACCGTCAGGATGAAACGCAAATTTGGCCTGACATTGAAAAAAAAACCACCAAAGCAAATTTCATCGATAAGTATTGATGACTGTCACGGAAATCCCACTGAGATCGGGAGGCAACGGAAACTGCTTCCAGATGATCGCTAATAAACGCGTCAGATAATTTATGCACGGGATTTTTTTCAAGCACGAATACAAATCCATTGTTGGTACCATGATTAAGCAATCATGAAAATCATAAAACTGTCCTTCTCATGAGACCATGTCTATTACTTATGATTTGGTGAGCAAATCCCATAAAAATTTTCATGATTTAAATCATTTTACTCATAATATCATTAATAACAGCTATGATCTCATGAGAAGACACGTTTCATGGTTTTCATAATTTCTTAATCATAATACCGGAAATGGATTTTTATCAGTGAGGGTTTTGTACCCTGGTAAAGGATCATTTCGTCGAATTGAATTATATGAAAAATGTCCAAACAGCTTTCAGTGAAATGACATTGTCCCGCTTGAAGCAAGTTTAAGTGTGAAGTGGTGATTTTTATTAAGCTTACTTTACCGTTGTCACACGACTTTGTACTATTAACAGCATTACGCTTTGAAACTTTAGTTACTAGCTTTAGTTTAGATAATTTATTTTCAAACTTGTATTGGCAGATTGTCGCATAATAAATCAATAGAATTTCAGAATATTTTGCAAAAAATGATAACTCAAAGGTATTTTTAATTCCACATATACATTTTGGGTTAAAAACAAGACATTGAGATCAAAAATTATTGACGGTATTTTGAATGCCAAAGTAATAAAACGAATGATTGCTAGAAGCAGTGACTCAGTAATTGTATTGTATCAATGTGGGACAAAACAAAACTTTGCACTTTGGATCACACTTTTGCTTCAGTGACAGCAAAATCACATGGTTCTTGGTTTCTTTTCTGCTTATTGGCAAATTTGTAAGCCCGGTTACCAGTAATGCAAATATTCAAGCAAGTTTCATACAAAAACTATACTTTTTTGTCTTTCTCATATGTAAAGGTTATGCAATCACTGTGAAACCCGACTTTTGAACCAAGGTTCGGATATACAATACCATCACAAAGGGGACGGGTATAGCGTGATGGGTAAGTCGATGCCCTTTCACGCAGCCCACCTGGGTTCGATTCCCAACCCCGCACATAGGGTCAGAAATTTTTTCTGGCCCGAAGAGGCGAATGACCGTAAGGTTAAAACCTCTATAATCGAAACAAAAAAAAAATACCATCACAAAGCCTGCTATTGAATTTCATTTGGATCCGATTGCCGGTTCCGGAGTAATATGTGAAAATATGTGAAAATTAAGTACAAAATATGCACACGATTTTCTCGGAAATGGCTTGAGCGATTTTCACGAACTGAGATTCAAACGAAAGGACTTAAAATTATTAAAACATTTCATCCGGTTTCCGTACTAGAGCACGATAAGTGGAAAATTTTCAATATCATGTGTTTTTTTCATAAACGATAGCAAACATAAATACAAATCCTATAAAACTGACGGATAAACTCTTCTAGTTTGCAGAACTTGTTTGTGAGCTTATGAACTTGATTCGACACTAATAGTTTCCCATTTCCTTCCAAAGTAGAACTCACTTCGATTTCTCAGCGATGCTTGAACTGATCTTCACAAATCTTAGTTTAAATTCAAGCTCATTTTGTCTCAAAAACTACTGTGTAATTTCATCCGGATCTGACTTCCGGTTCCGCAATTACAGGGTGATGAGTGTCAAAACTTTTTGTCAGTTCTATTATCCTATATACAATTTTTTGCTGCTGAATTTGCTCTTAGATTACCAATAGCTAGCTGGAATGTGCGTGAACGAAGCAGACTGATATTGTATTAAATAAAAAATTCGATGAAAAATAAATAAATGATGGAAGAAAACCATAAAACGACTTTGCTTTGAAAATGAAGTGTATTTATAGTTCGGTTTTCGGCATCACTATCTAGGATGAGCACTAGTTCCTGGTTTGTTTTTTCTGCTAATGACTTCGTAATACCCCCTTGGAAATGGTTCTTGGGACTACTGTTGATATAGACTTAAATTACATAATTTTAAATCGTTTTATATTCAATTAAATCCTTCTTTGGAAATCTCTACTCACATCCAATCCGCTTGAACAAGATCAGGAAGCTTGCCAACTGGAAAGTGTCTTTTGGCAAAATTATTTAATAAATTTTACGCTCAAAACCATCATTCATAGCTAAATAATTTCCGCTCTCAGTGCCAATGAGGTGGAACGCAAACTATTGTGATTTAATAGTAATTATTCTATAAATCACACCCCGGTGGCACAATTATTACCTACATACAACTGGCTCCAAGCCAAATTTTTTGGTTCTCTGCTTCTATTTCGCTGTGTTAAGCAGTGTTCATATCTTTCTTCACGTGGTAGCACCAAAATAAGTGAACTATTTCGCAAGAATATAAACAAACTATATCAAACATAAACTGTTTTCGACGGAATGTCGAACCGACGTTTGTACAGAGAACACAAAGCTAGAATTATACTTATATTACATGCAATTAAATTTTAACAGGTTTTGGATTGTATTTACGGATACGGATCATTCTGTTCATTGTTTGAAGTTGAAACAGAGACATTCGTTGATAAGATGACTTCTGCTCTGGATTCACTCGAACTCGGATGTTCTGAGTTCGAATGAAATCAAATAACTTTGATAACTTTTCTAATTTGGTATGCAAAAAATCTGTAAAATGATATGACAATATTCAACCATTTTTCGTTAATATCTGGAAAAATAATGCAGTTTTTGAGAAAATAATGCAAAAACTGTAAATTTTTAAAGGTCGATCCATAGATCTACGGATAAATCCGTAGGATTGGCATCTCTGCCTATTGCTGTCAATGGGCAAAAATCATTGCAAAATACTTCGGATAATTCGTCCGTTTGGACTGTTTTGCTGGGTATCGAGTTCTGAATCAGTCAGGTTTTTTCATTATTTACTCAAAAATAGCATTATTTTCCTTGATATCAACGGAAAATGAATGAATATTGTCACATCATTTTTACAGATTTTTTTGCATGCCCAATTATAAACGTTATCAAACATCTTTTACTGATTATTCATTTTTTGAAGCCTGTGTTTATCACTTAGAAATCTACACTCTCATTGAACATAACTTAAAATTGAGTGACACATCACTCAAATTCATAAAAAGTGCACGTACTCTAAACTTGAGTTACCACCTATCTACTCATTTTTGCTTTAAGGGACGAAATTGTCAAAACTTGAGTAATTTTTACTCAAAACAAGTAAAAAATATTTTGTTCAAAATTTGAGTTCCTTGCTCTCAAAATGATGAAATTTTTCTACGTTAGTTTTCGTATACAAAAATATTCTTCTTCCTTTTAAATGCGCAAAATAGTGATTCAAAACCGTTTCCTTATTTTGAAATCTTTATGTTGCACTTTTCACTAAGTATAATTGAAACCACAAAACATCTATGATCGACGTTGAGTCATGTTTTCGAAACCGGATCTAGAAACGGCAATGGAAAACGACGTATTCTTGCATTCTTTATTTCGATAAGAATATTCCGAGAATGAAATCGAACTGAACTGCAAGAAGTATTTTATTCACTCAAATGTTTAAAAACTCAACGCTTACTCTGATGTATGAATAAATGCGAGAGAACTCATGGCAACGAGTTTATTTTACTCAAATCCATACCCAAATTTTGACATATTGTTCCAGTTCATGAATTTGAGTAATCGCAACTCAAACCATGAGTTATGTTCAAAGAGCGTGTAAGCCCTTTATTTTTCGTAGGTTTTTGATTTATTAATTTATTTGTATTCGGTTCGTACATTTATGGATACGTTTAGTGTGTTGTTTTGTCCATATTAGGAGCGATGAGTGGTCAGTCAAAAGAGTTCCGCACCGCAAGTTCGTATCAAAGGAGCATGTACGAGTATAAGAGTAGACTTGGAGCCGAATTTACGGATTTAATCTCAGAAAAAAAGTAGCATCACCGGCTGTACACCCTCATTGAACATAACTGAAAACTGATTGACACACCACTCAGAATTCATAGAAAGTGCGCGTACTCTAAGTTTGAGCTACCACCTATCTACTCATTTTTGAGTTAAGAGACGAAGCTTTCAAAAATTGCGTATTTTTTAATCAAAATAAGAAACAATTTTTTTGGAAAATTTAAGTGAGTTTAATTGAAAATTTGAGTTCTTTGCACCTAAAATAAACAATCTTTTCTTCGTTAATTTTATACACATGGATTTCTAGTCCAAGTCATTCTTCTTTCTTTTAAATGGGAAGCGCAAAAAAATGATTCAAAATCATTACCTTTTGATTGATTTGGAGTCAAAATTGAATGATTTTGATATTTTTATGTTACACGTCTCACTTAGCATAATTGGAACCGTAAAATTTTAATTGAAAACAACTATAATTGATGATTCCTGGTTTCAAAAACCGGATCTAGAAACGGCCATGAAAACGACGTATTAGAATATTCCGACAATGAAAACGCACTAAACTGCAAGAAATGTGAAAACTTAACGCTTACTTTAATGTATGAATAAATGCAAGAGAACTCATGGTCTGAATAAATTTTTCTCACATTTTGACATATTCGTCCAGTTTAGGAATTTAAGGAATCTCAACTCAAACCATGAGTTATGTTCAAAGAGCGTGTAGGGTAACAGAGGTATTTCTGGCCACTTTATATATTTAGGTCCACCTTACAAACTTTATGGATTTCATCGATGTTAAGTAACTCATGTTGCATCAACATTAAATTACCTATTGCGGAAGGGGTTTTTCAAAGTTTTTACAACATTTGGTGGATATTTTTACAAAGTGGGCCAAAATACCTATTTTATCCTTTGTCCTATAATAGAAACTACACGCTTACGAAAAGTTAAACAAAATGAGTAAGTTCCACTCATTTACCGAAAAAGTGGAGCAACTCTAATTTAGAGCTAGGACAGGACCTGACAATTGTTAATCCACTTTTAGGACCAATTTCGGACCAGCTCGTGATTGGTTGAAATTGACATAAGCAAGTACAAGTTGTTGAAATCAATATTATCGCAGGGTGGTAGAAAAAGTGTTGTCAGTATCGCTGGTAACAATGCTTGAGATTGAATATTTTATTTTTCAGGTCATCTTTTCAAAATTATTAACTTCAATAGGATTTAAGTTCAATTTGTTTTTAAGTCCTGTCAATACGAAAAGTATACGAGTACATTTAACAATCACTGGATGATACAAAGAGAAAGCCTGTAATCACGAAGTGTGATATGGACGAGAATATTGATTATGTTGGTTGAAAATAGCACCGAATCTTTGGACACTGCTGTATCTTATTATTTTTCTCAAATAGAATATGTTGAATACTTTAGTTAATAAAGCTGCAAGAATTAATTACCCAAAATTGAATGTTTTAGAAAAATTTTATTCAGCTGTTTCAACTAAACGTTTTCTTCAAAACAAACATCTGATCAAAATGAATCCAGAGCTATATTTTTGACCGATATAACATTTGTTAAGTGTTTTCAGATGATAAATAATTGCATGTTATAAGGGGAGAAAGTTTTCAGAATGAATAATTATCTCTACTGGCAATAGTGATCGCGAGGTATTTATTATTTTCAGCAGGGAGCAACCGGAATACGAAGAGAAATATTTTTCTGGAAAAAGAAGCCAGTTGTCTGGTCCTGTCCTAGATTTAGAGTAACTTCTTAGTTACTCAAATTTGAGTTTTTTCACGATGTTTATGGGTAAAATCAACTCATTTACTGAGCAATACTTTATTTGTACACAATCCCAAAATTGTGTAATTACTTCTCAAATTTGCATTTGATTTGCAATTGCGTAATTACCACTCACGCTTGCAGCAGATACAGACGAACAGCAAAATTGAAGTACGCAATTCCACCAACAAAAAATGACAACTGTAGCTACCTGAAAACGAGTTCTTATTTTCAACTCTAATTTACAGTAAAAGTGACTTGTTATCATTGGCAGTAACTACTCAATTTTCGACGTTTCCAAGTATCATTCGAAATTTAGTAACTGTACAGACTATAAAAATAACACAAATTTTCACAGATTTCTGAAATCGATTACAGACTGGTAATGAGCACCAATTCAATTTGCTAGGGAAAACTGAGAATAATAAATATCCGACAGAGCGGTCGGTAGAAGCTGTTTTTTTTTGCTCGCCAAAGTTTTTCCGATCAGCTATTATGTTATGGGAAACGTGCACAGGTTTTGCACAGACTGCGGCTTTTGGCTTGATCACAGATTTTTGAAAAAATTACCTGGCATCTTTGCTGTCAATGTCATTCACGAAAAAAATACAAATGAGACTATTTAGGCATTAGCCTTTTTGCTAAGTTAGACAGCTAGTGATGTATGATTTTTCGTATTAATCGATTATTAGGTTTTCGAATAATAAAAGAAGAGTCGATTAGTGTAATCGATTATTATTACGCACTAATCGATTAATGCAATTAATCGAGCAAATAAGTAAAGAAAGCAAAAATATGAGAAAACGTGGTAGGAATGTTGAATTCAGAACCTGGATTCTATTCTACCTGAATTCTGAGCTTCATTTCAGGTTTAGTTTTGTTTCAAAACTCAGTTTTAGAATTTAGACCCAGATTACAGATTCAGAGTTTTAAACTATGACGTAGGAACTGAATGCTAATTCCGGGTTCTGGAACTGATTTCTTGACTACACACCAAAAAAATTTGAATTTTACAGGTGACTTAATCCCTCATACGATTTAATTCATAAAGACCTAATTTGTCAAATGACGGAAAATCTCAATTGTAATGACTTAATGTTAGATGAGCTTGAATGTTACTGGTTTCGACTGTAGCTTGCGTTCTGCTAGCAGGTGCGACTGTATGAATTCAAATGCACCTTTTCCCAGCCAAGAAGATGCATGCTTCTGTGGCTCGGTCGATTAACAGACGTACTTGTGATCCAACGATTCTCGGTTCAAGTCGCGACGGTTGCTCTCCGTATTCTTTTAATTTATTTCAATGAGTTTCATGTATGGAGTTTTAGACACAATATTAAATGTTCTTCCGCGTAAATTTGCGTGAGCTGCGACGCTCCATTTATGTGCATCTAATAAGATGTAAAATCACAGGGATTTTTTTAAGTGTGTAGGTTTGGGAACTGTATATCCTTAATTTACATTTGGAATTTTAATTTCACTTCATAATTCTAGAATTCTGATTTCACTTAATAATTCTGGTACATCCATTTTCAGCATTCATATTCAGAATTCAAAACATGTATGCTAAAACTAAATTCAGAACTTGGATTCTGGAACCAAAATATTGCATGACACTTTATGTTTACTTCATTTACAGATCAATGCAAACAGTAATCAATTAAAAAAATTATCTTCTCTGAGATTAGGAACAACACAAACCAATAACGTTGATCATGACAACACTTTTATTCCATACTGCGATAACATGAATTTCAAAGTCGTGTGTTTACTTATGCCAATTTCAACCAATCGTGAGCTGGTCCAAAACTGACTCTAAAAGTGGTACAAAGTAGTCTGGTCCTGTCCTACACGCTCTTTGAACATAACTCATGGTTTGAGTTGCGATTACTCAAATTCATAAACTGGAACAATATGTCACAATTTGAGTAAAATAAACTCGTTGCAATGAGTTCTCTCGCATTTATTCATACATTAGAGTAAGCGTTGAGTTTTTAAACATTTGAGTGAATAAAATACTTCTTGCAGTTCAGTGCGTTTTCATTCTCGGAATATTCTTATCGAAATAAAGAATCAAGAATACGTCGTTTTCCATTTCCGTTTCTAGATCCGGTTTGAAAAACATGAATCAATGTCAATCATAGATGTTTTGTGGTTTCAATTATGCTTAGTGAAAAGCGCAACATAAGGATATCAAAACAATTCAATTTGTACTCCAAACGGTTCAAAAGGAAACGGGTTAGAATCATTATTTTGCGCATTCAAAAGCAAGAAGAATAACTTTGTATATGAAAATTAACGAAGCAAAATTTCTTCATTTTGAGAGCAAGGAACTCAAATTTTGAGTTGAACTTACTCAAATTTTGAACAAAATATTTTTTTCTTATTTTGAGTAAAAATTACTCAAGTTTTGACAGTTTCGTCCCTTAACGCAAAAATAAGTAGATAGCTGGTAACTCAAGTTTAGAGTACGTGCACTTTTTATGAATATGAGTGATGTGTCACTCATTTTTGAGTTATGTTCAATGAGAGTGTAGAGCTCAACCTTAGGCTGCAGACAGAGTGAGCGCGAGAAGCTGAGTCGAGCTTGATGTTGATCAAAGAGGAAAATATATTTACAGCAAATCCAAGCATGCCTCTCACTTTTGGTCTGCTAACGTCAGTCACCTGCTCGGCTCAGCTTTTCACGCTCACTCTGTCTGCAGCCTAAGGCTAAACGTTATCTACAAACTGATATTGATCTCGATTAATTCCGACCTTCGATTCCGTAGTTACAGGGTAACTAGTGCCAAATTTGAAATCTCATTTTTTTATTGTTAATTTAATGTTAGTTGGTGGCCAAGCAAAATGGTTTGAGCTAAATCTTTCTTCGATTTCCGGTTTCGAAATTACCAAAATTAAAGGTCAAAAACCGATCGATTTTTCAGGGACAGCTGAAACGATTTGTACAAACTTGGGCTCAAGAGAAAGGTTCTATGATTCTATATCAATTCTTCATTTCAAATGACTAAGAAAAAGATATAAAATATATATCTTGTTGGTTTATACGAATTGACTTGGCAATAGTAGATAAAAATTCTAAAATGAAACTTCCATCAATTTTTAAATTTAATAGTAATGAGAAATTTACCAGTTCTCTACTGGGTGGATTAAAACAAGTACTACTTTTCTTGTTGCGCTGTGAGTTCATAGACTTTTCTACAACTTGAGTTTTTGTCCCCAGCTACAAATAGCTTGTCGAATCGGATATTGTCATGCATGATGCGTTACGCATAGATGAGGACATAATTCTTCACGGAACGACCGAAATCAGCATTTTCGCGAAAAATTTAGTTGATTTGCTGATTTTAGTTAGTTATTTTTTGAGACAACTAAAAAAATCTTACTTTTGCTGATTTAGATTTTTTATTCTCATTCCCTTAATAATAATAAAATATTTGTTGAAATGACTATTTTTTTTAGTTGAATTCACAAATTAAACGTACTGTCATTTCTTAGCTAAGGCACACTTCATATCCAGTCAACTAATTTTTTAGTTGAATTAAAGAAATATAATGTTGTTTTCAACCAATATGAATGGTTGAATTGGCTTCTGCAATCTGCAGCTATATGGCGCCCTGTCACCGAAACGGTAACACCTTAATGACTACTAGCCACTAGATGGCACACTACTGCCGAAAAAAATTCAGACGCGGTTGTCTTTTCTATATTGGCAGGTATAAATACGATGTTGTGTTGGAGAAAAAGACATAAACGAAACGTAAACATCTTTTTGAATTTTTTTTCTTCTAAATCACTGTTTCTTCATTCTCACTGAAAACTTTGAGCACTCGGAAAACAAAAACCGAATACAAATAGTACACCGGACGGCGCAGCTCGGAAGGTTTGAAGATACAAAAAACCTTCATCACAATTAGAGTGAAACATTCGAAATTCACATCACTGTTCCGCGTAAAAACATTATTACGCACAATAGCTTCAAGTGCGCACAAATTCTGAATAAATACACTTTCCACTAACAGTTTACGTCATGTTTACATATCGGTTTAGAAAATTATATAGGGATATATCGTAACACATGCGAAAAACATCTAAACAATTTGCGAGCAGTTTCAACAAGACTGTCCCTTTTAGCTTTTTAATGGATTGTTTTGCTTTGACACTGCTGTCCTTCAGTAATGACGGTGATAGATAAATAGAATCAAAGTTTCTGATTTTAATAACGAAATTAGTTGTCAATGAGAATTTCGTGTTGGATTGAAATATTGCTGGTTTGTGTCCAGAATATTCGCCAACTAAACACATTCTCTAAAAATAAGAGTTTTTTTCAGCACAGTAAATTCTACATTTTAACTAATTTTATAGTTATTTTGGAAATTTTGTTGTTAGAATCAACTAATTCAAAAACAGTAATACGAATTAGGCGCAGAGCTAATTTCGGTCGTTCCGTGTTCAAGTACCCATGATGTTTAATTTTTTTATCCAAACATTTGAAACTTGGATGTTAACGATTTCATAAACTAATGTAAGAATACGTTTAAGTCAAGTTTTCACGACCCTATAGCAATAGCCTGGCCGTTGAGTTTCCATAGAATTTGGACTAATTTATTGTAGATCCTCTACCGCATGGAATCGTTTGACTTCTCATTGATCGATAGAGATTATATCGAATGATCTCGATAGAGGCTGTACGTTGGCTGCAATCTGTCATCGAAGTAAGCTTAACAAATTTCCTGTTTTCACAATCGGAAGAAGGCTGTGCCATATGACATATGGATTATACTCTGATCGAAGTTCGCTCTTCCTAAGCGAATAAAAAACTTCTGTCACACACTTTAACTTAATTTGGTTCTAATGCTGAGGATATTACCATGAATTAAAAATAATTCATCATCATGATTCAATTTATCAATTGATTTTTTTCTCCACTCTTTGATGTCTGCTTCTTCCGATTGCCTACGGAGTGTGTTGGTAAAGTTTCGACCGTAACCGTGTAAAGCAATGCACTAAAACTCTGGTCTTGGTTTTTTGGTTTGTTTTTATTATGGGGAAACACCATTACTCATCCATCAACTCACGCACGTAACGCCCAGTGTCCACCCAAAAAAAACACCATCACCGTACTGAGCGTACATCACATTGTTCATCGCGGTTTGACGAAGAGGAAGTTTGATCCAACATCGCAAGAGCGAACTTTTCCGTTCGTCGATGAAGGCACTCAAAAAGCTGGTGCTAACCGGCACCAGCGAAGCATAAAATAAAACGAGTGTCGCTGCCGATGAATTCATCGCTCATCCTATCATCGAAGTCTTTCGTTTGTTTAACCGTTTGCCGCTTCTGAGCTCAGTCGCTCGTGATCGTTCATCATCGGTTGTTGGTTTGACGTTGGACGTTCGTGAAAGAGGCCGAAGATTTTACATGATCGATGATGGTTTGATTAATCATTCAACACGTTTTTCATTCATAAAAGCAACTCGTTATTGACGATTCAAAATGGAACGGCAAACATCTACGACAATGCGAAAGAAACGAAAACAAACATCAAACCATGCGTGTGATTCCCACTGCACATAACTGATATGTATATGGGTTTTCAAGTAGTCGGTAATTTTGGTGATGAACAAAATTAAACGGGTAGAATTTAAGATGTTCTATCACAAAGGAAAAAAAATATCACCTTAATCAACTTGACAACGCTAGACATCTACGTGTACTTACTTACACACTTAAATCTTAATATGTATCTCGGTGAAAAACGAGCCGAAAACGAACGGCAAAGCGATATTTTACTGAAATTTCGGCAAAGACAGCTTTTTCCCGAAATACTTATTACTTCCGATTTCTTGGCAATTCAAAATGTAATACTGATATTTGTTTTATTTTTGAATTACCGTGTTTGCCAACAATCGGTCCAGAAAAATATTTTTCTGAAACGTTTTGCAATCGTTTCATATTTAAAAATTGCTTAAAAATTTTGTGTTAGTACCACGAAAAATAAATAGAATCAGGATTATTTTTGGTGTGTCTTCGGAATATCTGTATTCCAATCTGAAGGGGTCACTCTCAAATGGCACATTGCCGCGAAACTGAATTACCGGTAGGAACACCTGCCTATGAAAAATGGAATTAAGAAAAGGAGCATTCTTTCGAAAATTTTCATTTTGCAACATTTTTATCGTTTATTCAATAGTACAAATAGATATTAGTAATAAAAGTACACTCGGAGTAGAAGAAAATCGATTTCAAAGTGATTACTACTACTTTTTTTAGTGTAAACTACGATTAAACATGGAAAATTTTCAGAAATGTGTGAAATTGGGTAAGGTTAGGATTTTTCGGATCAACATTTTTTTAAACAGGAACCAGTGTAATGTTGATTTCTCGAGTACTAGAATGTATAACGATCGAGTACCATTTATTTTGGATATTTAATCTGTTATTTCCATGCACTTGAAAAATGGTATTGAACCAAGTTTAATGCTCCATGCTGCATAAACGGTAGTTTTCGCACAATGAACTAAGATCAACATTACTACCTCAGAGTAAAAACTTTTTCTTCAACTTCTACTATGATTTTTTTAATGAATTTGCCCGTTTTTATGGTATATCGTTGAAAAGGTGAAGTAATTAAAAATTTTACTACCGATGTGACAACTCTTGCTGAAAGTATCATCTCAAAACAAGTAGCGCCTCTACATTTCAGTTTTGCATTTTCAGTATGTCCTTAACGAATTAAATCTTGAAGTCTTCGGATTGCACTGTTAGAAAAAATGACCTATTGTAATAAAAGAAAAACCCTTCTATTATATATAATTTTAAATTATTTCTCCTAACAAAAGCTCCCGGAAAAAAGTTCAAAATTCCGCCCTCACACAGGTGGACCCCCTTAGGGCGAAGCCACCTCATGTAGAAATTCACAGTTCAATCAGACCGTGCTGGATGAGTGATTTATTTGTATTTTTGCTGTACTGCCGAGGGTCATCTTCAACTCAATTTCATAGTTTCAAAATTGCATTCTTTCTATCGTTTAGCCTTTCAGTCATTTTCGGTTTTCGGTGAAAATCGTATACTGTGCAGTGTCGATATTCAACCGAAGCTTTGAGAATCGATAATGACAGAAGATGATTCGCAATGATTTTTACCTGTTGGTGCTCGTAGCTGTAGTAGTTTGTGTTATTACTAAGTGGGTGAGGTGGGGTGTAAATACTGCGATTTGTCATATTTTAGATATATTTTTTAGTCAAATTTCATAGATTTTCATTATATCGCTGAAAGATTGAGAATTGATATTCAACTGATTCTCCCTGCATAAACATGAAACGAAAACTGCAACGATTACTCAATTTATTTGCAAATACATCATTTGTGTTAGAACGGAGTTTATAAAAAACGAAGGCTTAGTAATGAAGTGCACTAGTTACATAATTAAAATCATCTTCATTACTCTAAAAAAAAACAAAAAGCAAACATCACATACAACAACGACGTAATTGATTTTTCCCAAATATGATTAATCCATAGCTACCATAATTTTACACTGGAGTCTCTTTTTACTTTATTTAATGCTGTTTCTTTTTACGCGGCTTTTTTTACGACGATTTCCGAAGTTACGTGGTTTTTCTTTACGCGGATTTCCGAAGTTACGCTTTTGGAAGTCTCAAAATTTTTCTGTCCCAAAGTCGATTTTCACAAAAAAAAATTTTTTGAGATCACTCCAGATCTGGACGTTTCATGCATTTCTAAGATATTTGGCATCAAAATTTTTTTTTCTTCAGTTTGGAGGTTTTTTTACGCGAATTTCCGAAGTTACGCGGTTTTTTTACGCGGATTTCCGAAGTTACGCGGTATCTCGTCATGAAAGTTTTTCGGTTTCGTTGAAATTTATGCGCAAAAAATTAGTAAGTTCTGAGAAAAGCATCCCCTACCATTCATTGAATGTGTTTCTCGAAAACTGCTATTAGGTTTTTTATCGTGACGACACAAATGAACAAGTATTCATCCTTGACAATTCAGCGGTACTGTTTACAAACAAGCTTAAACAAAAATCGAAGAGCACATCTAAAACAATCATCTTTACACTTTGCAACTAGTCACTTTTATTTAATAAATATCAAAAAGGAACCGTATTCAATCGTGAACAAATGTTTTAAAACTTTATTTAGGCGATACGGACCGTAAATGGTCTGATCCAATTTGTCAATAAACAAACAAAAGAAATTTCTGTTTACAAACAGTACTGCTGAACTGTCAAAATGTGTTCATCCGATTGAGGTTAGCAGTGACGGTAAAAAACCTAATTAAATTTTTTATCATGACGTCACAAATGAACAAGAATTCATCCTTGACAGTTCAGCGGTACTGTTTACAAACAAGCTTAAACTAAAATCGAAGAACACATTTGAAACAATCAAAAACAAACCGTATCGAATTGTGAACAAATGTTTTGAAAATCTATTTAGGCGATATGGACCGTAAATAGTCTCATCCAATTTGTCAACAGATAAACAAAAAATCTCTGTTTACAAACAGTACTGCTAAACTGTCAAAATGTGTTCATCCGATTGAGGTTAGCAGTGACGATAAAAAACCTAATTAGGTTTTGCACATGGCCACTCGAATAAACTACCGATGAGCTGCCGATGAATCAAGTTCATCTTTTGACAGCTATCAGTGGTTTGTTTACATATCTATTAACACGTATTCAAATTAGAATGAACGCAATGAACACATAAACAAACCACTGATAGCTGTTAAAACTTATTCATTTTTGTGAGGTTATGTCATGTTCGTGCAAAACCTGATTTACTATGGAATCTTAATACTTAAACTTTGTAAAAGTAAACAAAATATTCATATAACCAGTTTTTTTTTGTGTTTTTTCCTATATATACCGATTTCAAAATTAGAACTATACAATTATACAGATATTACATGAATCTCCCAGACGTCCCTGGATAGAATTTACATCATTTTCATATTTTGCTGCAATTGGCATATTGTCGTAAAACTGAATTACCGGTAGTGACACCTGCAAATGAAAAATGGAATAAAGAAAATGAGGGTTCTGAAAATTTTGATATCGACGGTAGTGATTTGCAACGGTTTTATTGTTTATTCAATAGTACAAATAGATATCAGCAATAAAAGTAAACTCGGAGTAGAAGAAAATAGATTTCAAAGTGATTACTACTACTTTTTTTAGTATAAACTCCGATGAAAGTTCTTCAGAAATGTTTGAAATTGGGTAAGGTTAGGTTTTTTCGGATCAACATTTTTTTAAACAGAAACCACTGCAATATAATGTAACCATTTATTTTGGATACTTCATTAGTTATTTCCGGGCATTTGAAAAATGCTTTTGAACCAAGTATAATGCTTCATTCTAAATAAACGTTATGTTTCGTACAAAAAATTAAGATCAACATTACCACCTCAGAGTAAAAACTTTTTCTTCAACTTCTACTATGATTTTTCGAATGAATTTGCTCGTTTTTATAAGAAATCGTTGAAAAGGTGGAGTAACTAAAAATTTTACTACCGATTTGACAGCCCTTGTTGAAAATATCATCTCTAAACAAGCAGCGCCTCTACAATTCATTTTAGCGTCATTGTGCCAATGGTTTCCGTGCACTTGAACACGTGCCGTGTGGCAGGGTTGCCATGTATACAGACGATTCTGTAGTTTTCAATTTTTCCCGAAAAAATCTAAACCAAGGTTCTGGGAATACAATGAATGAATTTGAATTGCTATGCACTGATGAGACAAAGACGAAACGTAAACATATCAAAATCGGTTATGTGCTCTAGCACAAAATTTGGCTAATCCCTGAATGACCAAACCTGCATCGGCCAGAAAAAGTCGAAAACACGATTTCGTTCGGCACGTCAGTACATTGCATTTCGATGCAAAGAAAAATGAGTTCTGCAAATAGTAGAAACTTTACGTCTGCTTAGCGGTTCAAATTGAACTGCCGAGTTTTTGCATAAAGCAGTTCAATTTTAACTGCTATGCACTGATGAGTCAAAGACGAAACGTAAACATATCAAGAAATACAAGTTTAACAAACTTATAAACTACATACTAAAAAAAAATAAAAAATACAATGTTAGATTTACTTGAATTTTACTGGTTTCGACTGTAACTTGCATTATGCTAGTAGGTGCGACTGTATGAATTTGCAATGCACCTTTTACCAACCAAGCAGATGTATGCTTCTGTAGCTCAGTCGATTAACAGACGTGCGATGCGATACAATGATTCTCGGTTCAAGTCGCGGCGGTTGCTATAAGTATTCTTTTTTTATTTCAACGAGTTTCATGTCATGGAGTTGTAGACACAATATTAAATGTTCTTATACGTAAATTTACGTGAACTGCGACGCTCCATTTATGTGCATCTAATAAAATGTAAAATCACAGGGATTTTTTAAAGTGTGTAGCAACTAACTAAACTTAGCCTCAAGTATGAGTTGTTAAATTGATAATGATTAGAGTTAAATAATTTGAATAATGGTAATTGATAGGTTACTACACTCAGGCAAAATGAGTAGTGCACATCGTAAGGCAAATCTTATGATGCATCAAAAATCACTAAAATCACCATTTCAAAAGATTAATATGTAAAATATATCTCTATTATGATGTTTATGACTCTGCAATATACATCTCATCTATCACTATTATAGTTTTCATACAAATAACTTGTCAATTCCACAGTATATGAGAGATGTTATATTTGTCGCACAATATTCCTAAAAATTTCTCATGAATTTCATAGGGTTTTTTATAGGAATTCCAATTTTTGTGACTTTATAAGGCAGTCTTATTACTCCCTTACGATATTCCACGCTTTCGGTAAATAATGAGTATGAGAAATGACGATCTACTCCTTCAATCGTCGTCCAAAATGACGTAGTAAAATGTAAATTTTATTTTTCATTATCTTTCTCTATCAAAATGTAGTCGCAAAAAGATGATTTTTTTATACCTGATAAAGGTGCAATAATGAATCCTTTGCTGAGGTTGGTATGGTGTTTAATGGAAAGAAATGTTTCAATAGCATAATTTTATAACCCGAATATCGCAAAATAATCACAACAAATCATCGTACAAGAAACCTTTTTGTGGGCGCTATCCATTGTTTTTCTGATAACAGTGTACGAAGAGCTCCAGCGCAGCGCTGCCTACTATACCGATTTATCGGTATCTATATCGATATGCTCTCTCAAAATACAGATATTTCAATTTTCATACAGATAAATACCGATTTTCAGTTTTTGCGTTTAGCTGCATAAGGGTAAACGAGATTGAGCGACCGTTTTTTTCCTCACTAAATCTGTTTCCTCACTAAATCGATGTTTGATTATTCGAAATAGATATTGTACAGATAGATTTTTCCGCCAAATACAGATTTTTGAAAACAAAAAAAAATAGTTATCAGTTCTGCTTCAGCGAAAGAAAATGTAATATTGATGACAAGACACAATTTATCGTGCGACAAATTACTCAATTCGTGATTATTTTCAGCAACTAACTCGAATTAGCATGAATGCAATGTGGAAATTAGGAATCGAATGAGCAGTTTTCTCTGTTACCGGTGAAGGGAAAATTCAAAAAGAAATATCAGTTGAACTTTCTGAATAAAATGACATTTCTTTCGCAAACATTTATCTAGCTATAGCAAGAAAAAAACTGCTTGAGCGTTTTTCAACAATGGCGGTTATCCTAAGATTCTAAATAAAACCTTAACGTATTCTAAGATTGACTTTACCGAACATTAAAAGCAGTATTGTCTAGACAGTTTGACATCACTAATGAGCTGTTTTGTTTGGTACCACAAAAGTAAATCTCGTTCGAATTTTTCCACTACTTGGTTCCGCATGGTTCGGATTGTTTGCCCGGGTGAGAGCCTCATCATAAGTTAAATGAATTATTGACGAGTGGAAAATTTGGATGACCTTGAATTGTAATCAGTTGGCTGGCCTTTAGGCACAGTGATTGTGTGATTCGCATATATAACGCGCATAGATTAACGTTGTCAAACAAACTATACAACTGGGATTTGTTATTAGGTTTGACGATCGAGAAGCGTAAAATTATTCAAGGATAATTTGTAAATACACTAAGGTCTTTTTTTATGCGGTTTTTTTATGCGAAATTTCATAGTTTTGCGTTTTTTTATGCGGTACGTAAATTCGCATAAAAATAGATTTCAGTGTAGTTAGACAACAAAAAACATCCTGCAGGGAAATTCAATTACGTAAACTGTGCGAAGGTTCCAGGTAGGGTTTTTTTTTCTAATAGAGATTCGAGATATTTTGAGTTAATTAGGAGCTCGTGTGAAGCAATTTTGACAGTCCGATATGAGATGCAAGAATTACACCAAGTAATTTGTTGTTGAGAGTAGAGATGAATAAACAATGCATCTGATCACCCTGTCTAAAATTTTTAAACTGCAATAAAAAACAATAAGGTCTAATTAATCACTACAATTAAATAATTAAATAATTCTACATCCAAATAATAAAACAATCAAATCATTGCCTTTTGCAGCCTGAAACCATCTTCCATGTTTGACGAGACTCTGTAACGCTGAGTAACCCTGCACTAAAGGTGAAATGTAGCGTCATAAAATGCGCGCAAAATTTTATCCGCTTCAGTTGAACGAACCGTCGCACAAAGCATACCAAGAAAAACGGACACATAGAAACAAGAACTTTTTTCAATGATTGAGCGCAGTGGGCTTACCTCTCGTTATATTGGCTTGTAAAAAAGACTGGACATAATGGATTTTTGAATTCTTCACACATTGAATATATGCTAATTCAATCATTATTGTTAGTGATTACTCTTACACTAGGGCTATAAATCATGAGTAATTATGAATGATTAACATGAGGTTATATGTATATGTATTGACTAACTTGCTAACCATGAATATGCCTGAGTTTAGTAGCAAGCATGGATTCTCCTTCAAAAGAACGATTGAAGACAAGAGAATATTCAAGTATTTTCGATATCTTTGCCAGTCGTTCACCAGGCCCTTCCCGCCGATGAGATAGAATTTACGTAAAAGTATTCACCATTAACTTTCTTTCGGAAGCCACTTTCGGAATTATATGGCATGATGAGTCTAGAAATGTCTGTTTCAACGATAACGAACCGAAGACCAAAGAGCCTCTGGCGTCCGGTGCCAGAAATCATCAATAGTTTAATAATTTCTTAGATTACATTATTGGAATACATTCCAATTATAACTAATAGTTCATCATACCATGCAGTTAAAATTATTTAGTGAATCTTTTCTCAAGCACATATTTGGGGCACGAAATTGAATATAAAGTTATTTCGTAGTTCATTATTATTCAATCGACTTTGAAAGCAAAATCAAGCGTTGATTCATTTTATTCATAATAATTGAAAAACCAATGAATTCCAATAAGTTTTCCATGCTGACTGGCTCGAAGCTGACCCTCAATGTTTATCACTTTGTTTGTATACCAAATTAATGAACGATAATACTTGGCTTGTATTCATTTCATTCAGTAGCTTGTCAATGTTGAAGTTTTAGCTTTGCTATAAAAATTGCTGCAATCTAAAATAATACCTGTTTTACGATATTACACTGCCAAGCATTATTGCTTCAGCAACATCAATGCATTGAATTCAACAGAGTTGGACATTATTAGCATTATAAATTACAGCTACTTAGAAAATAAACGATTTCTTACAATACCCATTTTATTATATTCAACTCGTTTTTATTTCAACACAAAACCCAATACTGCATATATTTGCTCACGATATAATGCCACCGTGCCCACCGTGCATTTCTCACACCACCTCAATACGAAACAGCAGCGCGCAAGCAATAAGAAAAATGCAGAAAAGTTTATGTAAACTTCTATAATTTTCGGTTGTTTTAGCTAAACTTTTATAATTTTGAGTTGCATTTTCAGATTCTTTGTGAAATTCTGCTACAAACACTACTTTTTAGGTCTAAAATCATCCCCGTGGGACGGAACAGTGACCGTTTATACATTTCAAAAACCAATTACGGCTCGGCAAAGCAAAATTTCAAAATTCTAAAAATACTTAGTTATGATAAATTTGATTTCGAAAACTTGAGTGTTTTTGGTTTTTCGAAAATCGGTCTAGTTTTTGAATAATTGATCAAAAACGCGATTTTCGCATTCCGCTACATTTCACCTTAACCTTCTTAATGCATTCTAGCTAGTTAGTTAGAGTGAGATGTGCTTCTCGCTTTCCTTCGTTTGATTGGCAAGACGCACGCAAAAACGACGAATGCGAAATCACTCCAATTTTGGCTAAAATACTGTTCCCCTCGGTTAACTCTACGATATTGGCATCGATTACGGTTATTTCAGCACAATCATGATTTGAATCGAAAAACTCCGAATCTAATCTTTGAATTCATATCACTTTTAAATGAAACCATTTTTTATAGCAAAACCGACGATTGTTTCGAATGTGTTAGTTTTGGTAGTTTCATTTTTCGTAAGAATTGCTCCAATCCAACGAATAAAAAATTCAAAGATTGATGACTATAAATTAATAAATTTGCTGGTACGCTCGCTTCGAAAAGGTTTTGTATTACATTAAAATCACCTACAATTTGTTGCCTCGTTTCAACACTCACCAGATCAATCGTCATTACAATCCTACAATTAATAGTAGTATTACTAAATTCGCTATACATGAATCACACATACAAACTGAAAAAAAAAACGTTGACGCAACCAATCATTCCATAGAGATGATGAAAAAGGTTTTGCGTAGAAAGTGACCGACAAATTCTCAAAGTGCAGCTGCTCGCTAATGGTTAATCATATGATCTGAGCCGTGACGCAAGAGTATCTAATATTTCACCATTGAAGATCGGTGGTAAGCTCGATCTTTTCGACACATACAGGAAAAGGTGTGCGATTCTACACGAAATGCCCAATCGGGGTGTATGAATAAACAAGAAGCAATTTAACCTATTCGACTTTTTCATATGAACAGACGTGCTCATTAGATGGGTTGTTTGACATCGTTTCAAACATCTGGTAGTCAGACGGAGTAACGTTCGGTGAGTGCGGTGTGTGAGATTAGATCTCTTATTTCAGCGTTTTCTAGCTTTTTTCAGCACTTTTGCAAAGTCATGCATCAGAATAACTTAATCGCACCTTTCCTCGTATGGGGGTCATTTTATCTTCTTTGGTTGGCTCAAACACATCAGCTTACCATACGTAGCAGGTCATGACCTAAGCGATGTGAATGTTCGATTTTACGGTAGAATTTAGTGTGGTATCCTGAGTTACATTTTAGCTACAATGAGTTCGACTAAAATCAACGATGTAAATTTGACGTCAATATTTCAAATACAAGGGCAAATGCAAATGATAGATTCTCATTGTTTACTATCTCCTCTGTTAATAACTCATCAATTTTAAAATATATTTCATAATCATTTTGTGTAGAACTACACCCAAAGTGTTCATTTTTCTATTAGCACTAAATAGTTAACGATCATCTGAATAAAGAAAAAAGAAAATGTAAACAAAAAGAGTCTGTCCCGGGCTGTCGAGTGGAGGGTGCGAACGGATTTTCTGGATAGAAGTGTACATCTACGAAATGGAGAATATTACATTGGCGATTCTGCCATGAGTAGGAATTGATCAATTAAAATAATAGGGAGGCTATGTAATTGCTGTGAAAATCGATCTTACAACCAATGCCCGGAGGGCCGATTGTCATATACCATTCTACTCAATATGTCAGTAGTATATAATGTCACTTAATTTTCACAAACTCAGATTCAAATGAAAGGATTTATAGCCTCATACAATTTTCCCAAATTTCATTTAGATTCGACTTCCGGTTCCGCAATCACAAGGAAATATGGGCAAATTTATGGAAAAAAGGCGCACTCAATTTTCTCGGAAATTTCTCAACAGATTTTCACAAACTACGAAACAAATAAAAGGTCTTAAAATTCTCTAAAAAGTCCCCGAGAAGTTGATCCAGATCCGACTTCTGGTTCTGGTATTACAGTGCGATTTTTAATTTTATGAGTACAATGGTAAAACTAGGTGCACATTTTCATAAAACTTACTGCTAAATTCATCTAGTTAGTTAGTTAGTTAGTGACTATGTAAAACTATTTTGGGGCTACTAGTCCCCGATTTTCGCTTCCGCAAGCACCGACAACAGTGAAGAAAAGCTCGAAAAACGGAACTCACTTCGCTTTCTCAGCAACGGTAAAATCGATTTTCACGAATCATGATTCAAATTAAAGCGCTCATTGTCTAAAAACATACTGTGCAATTTCATCCAGATCCGACTTCCGGTTCCGAAATTATAGGGCTATGAGTGTCAAAACATTGAAATCGTCATTAAAAATGACGATGCAAAACTTGTACGCGTCGCTACGTGCGGTACGGAAGAAGAAAACACCATCAGCTTTGCTCCGTTCCCAGCGAGCTTTGTTCATTTTCGTATAACCTGCAGGGTTTCCACATTTAAATCTATATGTTTCATGTGAAAAATATGTTAATTTGTAAATTTTTTATTCAATTTCTACCTACTTGTTAGTGTTATACAAGAAATCATAATAAATATGCTTTTCTATAAAAGTACACTTATTGCCTTTCTCATATAAAAAGTTTATACAATCACTTGAAAATTTGACTAGTGAAAACTGGCCCAGGACTGAAAAGTGTTCTATATCATTCGACACAGTTAATCGAGCTGAGCAATGTCTGTGTGTGTATATGTGTGATAATGTGTAAAATAGTTTCACCCATAAAATAAATAAAATCCGCCAGCCTCATAGGTTTCTATTGATTTTCATCATGCGTAAAGTGTGTTTAAAATTGCACTTTAGAGAGTTGTCATTTAGAGCGTCGAATAAAGGGCAAAATTCTTCTAGATTTGTCTCAAAACTGATTTAGTTTGTAGGCTACTACAAACTAGTTACTTACTAAACGAACCGACTTCGGCTATCCTGGTTCCCGGTTCCCGAAAATTTTCTTTATTTTCTACTGACCGTTGTGAAGCAAATGTACACCCAGAGAGTTTGTGAGTGTTATCGACTACCAAATGCAAATATTCGCAAAGCAATTGAAGCCGTTTAAAATCGTTGAACTTCTAACCGTTGGCAATCAATGTATTCGACAAAAACGGATTTACCTTGAAAAAGGCCATCAAAAACGGGCGAAACGTCGGGAAAATTAAGAATTAAATCGTTTGCCTAGTGATTTGGGACTGAGAAAGCTGTCAATACTTATATAAACTCATCTTCCAGTCGTTACAACCTCAATATGGTGTATTATTTTATTTAATTAGGATCGAAAAAAAAATCTTCTAGTGAAAATTTTGAAGATATAAGTAATATAAGTGGCATCATTACATCCCTAGGTGGATTAAAACAGGTTTTTCCCGCATAGCGTTTTGGCTACCTGGGCAGCCATGGCCACCAGACGGCTACCAAAATTGATTCAGTGACGGTTGTCAAATCCAATTTGACAAAACAAAATCGCCTGTATCTGTAGATTGTAGATTTCAATGTGGAAAAATCCTGGTGGATACGGTTGTATCGTTTGAGTTGTATATCTGGCAGCGGTGAGGCAGTCGGTCACCAGAATGTCTGCCAGCCATATTTTTCCAGCTGGCAGCATTTAGTCAGCCATCTGGCAGCCATGCGTATGCGGGTTGTATTGAGCAATACATTTCACAAGGCACACTGTTTTAGCTCTAAGATGCCGAGGTCATATTTCTAAAGTATTGAAAACATGTATCGCCATTTTTCTTTACAGTATAATGCAGTCATCACGGCAGATACCATCCGCATTGAAAAAGACCTGACACTTTTGAGTCTTGGTTTCAACAAGGTTTGCAAATCATCCGAATTTCCGCAGATAACTGCTTAAAATTATCAACAATCTTTCCTGAAATTTTGGTCTTCATGATGAACAGAGGCTACTTCGAAGTCTCGGATCTTCTTGGATCCTCTTGAAGGAAATAGTTGTTGCTTTCTTTTCGGTCGGCGGAAAACGTTTGGCTTCATTTTTAAATTCCGTAGCTTGGCGTGTAAGGCTTCAACTAACCCAATCTCCGCTTGACAGTGTGCTGAACAAAATCGGTACTGTTTCCCAATCAGGCACGTTTAACTCGAACCCACTTGAAAAAGTTGCTTCATCTAAAAAATATCATTTTCGACCAACCGCGATCTTTGTGCTTCTCCACTCAACTTCGACAATTATCAATAAGTTTGCATTAAGCAGAGATTTGTAGAACGTGTTATTACAACTTCTTCAATGAAAACATTTTCTTGTCTAATAAAATTGTTTCTCTTTAGGCATCCAGCGAGCGACAGCAAGGTTTTTCCACAAAGAACTATTTTGCTGAATGGAAGGATATTCAAATGAATTCCTCTTAGATGACTCTGAACGACGCTGGTGCAAGTCGCAAATGTCGCCTGTGATCCGTCGTCGTAACTGCCGACCACAGCCGTTCATTCAGCTTCGTAGAAAATGCATTTGTAGCGTTCCATTCGTTTTTTTCTCGGTTTATCCAAAACTCTATTCTATACTTCTGTCAAATTATAACGAACGACATTGAAGTCAGATAGAAATTTTGCCGTGATTAGAGTGAAATTAGCCCAAATTATTTTCAATTAGGTAACATGATTTTCCAAGTATTTCAGCAATCTTTACTTGGATTCAGCCCTCCAAGTACAGATTGCTGAAAAACTTGGAAAATCATGTTACCTTATTTAAAATAATTTGGGCAAATTTCACTCTAATCAAAGCAAAGTCATCGAATTACATTTCTTCTGTGGAGTTTGACCTTCTGTCTCAATAAACTTCGCAGCCGATTCAAAGCGTACAGAACCATTGTATGGATGGTAGTACGATCCTACTGACACTAAGAATCCTTTCAGGTAGAGGCTCGAACATACGACTACTGGTTTGTAAGACCAGCGATCCATGCATTGAACCGTCAACCTGAAATACAACCTTCGCGATAATTTATTTCACTAAGATTGTTTATGATTCAAACAGATGTCAACAAATGTTCTGATGCGACAATGTTGGTAGATTACTGCAATATTACTGTGTTAAGTTTTTGATCGGTTAATATTGTCCAGTACTTATCCCTTAAACATCGTTAGAAAAACGATCGATGCGACGTTGTATACTTAATATATTATTTTTTGACTAGGACAACCTTTTGGTTTTTGGAGAGATCTTCTTGTTACTTACCTGAAAAGAGAAAAAAAGGAAAAAATTATGTCAAAAAAATTAAAATTTGGTTATCGATTGGTCATTTGATTACGGAATAGATTTCGAATTTTTCTAAACATATAAGGTGTACAACTTTGCTTCCGCCGTTTTCCGATAGGTGGCTGTACCGGCTGAGGCTGGTCAAAATACATAGATGATAATGCCTTTAAAGTGAGTGTGTACAGTGCCTAACGAATTATCATCGCCGTTTCAGTGACAGTTGTTCTTGTTTTCGTATTATTCACGCTCGAAAATGTCTGTTTATGTGCCAAATTCTCGCCATTTGCTGGAAGTTTTACTTTTCTGTTACAATTCGAGAAAAATGCAGCTGAAACGCATCGAATGCTCTCAGAAACTTACGGTGATGGTGCTCTGAGTAAAAGAACGTGTCGGGAGTGTTTTCAACGTTTTAAAAATGGTGATTTCGATGTCGAAGACAAACATGGTGGTGGACGAGAAAAAACCTTCAAACTAGAAGCATTGCTTGATGAAGATTCGTGCCAAACCCAAGAAGAACTTGCCGAATCGTTGGGAGTGAGTCAGCAAGCCATTTCAAAATGTCTCGCTAACAGAAAAGCGGCCACAATATCAAGAGCGACGTGACAAAATCATCCTCCAACACGACAATGCTCGGCCTCACGTCGCAAAAGTGGTCAAAAAGTACCTGGAAACGCTGAAATGGTAAGTCTTGCCCCACCCGCCGTATTCCCCAGATGTCGCCCCTTCTGACTACCACCTATTCCGTTCGATGGCACACGGCCTGGCAGATCAACATTTTCAATCCTTTGAAGAGTTGAAAAATGGATTGCCTCATGGATAGCGTCAAAAAGAGGACTCCTTTTTTCGATCCGGGATCCGAAAATTGCCGGAAAGATGGGAGAAAGTTGTCGCTAGCGACGGACAATACTTTGAATAATACATCTTAGATACTATTTGTTCATTTCGAGCTGCGATTAACTGTTTAGAAGTGTTTGTTACTAACAATTAAAAATATTCAGTCTGTCTAACATGTAAACAATTGATACCATATTCGTGCAAAAAAACAACGTTTCCTTAAACGGCAACAAGTATTATTTCATATCCCAAAAAGAAGAAATTCGTTCTGTTGAAATTTTTGTGTTGGTGTCAGATATTGCATACTCAAAGACTCAAACACTCAAACAAGCCGATTCCTACGTGCGTATTTTTGGGACAACATTTCAGGAAACCCATTAGGTTACATATTACAACTGCTCATCAAAATAAACCTTGCCAAGTAAGCTAGTACGATCGATTCCAAGTTCCCTTCCATTTATTAAATCTAGGGTTATTAATAGCGTTTCAATGGAAGCAAAATTCATTACAATTTTGTCTTAAACTGTCAAATGTGTGGATTTGACATCTTTTGGAATTTGAACAGGGCAAGTTTTAGCATAAAGCGAGAAGGTCAATAATACGATCAAAGAATACAAATTAAATTGGATCGTAAACCCCTATACGCTGTTACTGTGAAAAAGGACGTATATAAAATTGAAATTTTGACAAAGAATTCGTCGATGTTTTTAGAATTTTGACAAAGCCTATATTGATGTTAGGAAAATGCCAGAAATACAACTGAACAAATCTAACTGTGCTGTATACAAACAGTTTCTTACCGGACACGAAGCAGCTGTTGAAAGATCGCTGCTGAGAATAATAATGTCTTGGCTGCTACGGTTGAAAGAATCAGAAAGCAAGCCTACTACAACTAAGACTAAGTGAGTTCAGCTCGCCTGCGAATCGATTTCATCATCACTGAACGAGTTTAGTAACTGTGTTACCATTTGGATGGAGAAAATATCGCCTCTTTATCGTAGTACCAAGCAATCAGCAGAGGAGCGCATATCACACGTCAAATATTAGAACCAGTGATGCCAACCCTACGGATTTATCCAAAGTATCAACGGATTTGTGTCTTCGCAACAGATCTACAAATGAATTACATGAAATCTACGGATATAGCATTATTTCTACAGATACCTCCAGATTTTGCCTTATTTCTCCAGATATCAACGGAAAATAAAAGTAATCTTTTGAAAGACTATCTCTATGGATTAGAGCCTCTCTGTGAGTATAAATCTTTTCACTTGAATCTCAGTTTGAGAAAACCGGTTCAACCAGCTCTGAGAAATCGATGTGAGTTTCGTTCCGTAGAATTTGACCGCTACTTTCGGCATTGGAAACCGTGAAACGGTATAACCAAACAAAGTTTATGTGGAACCTACTAACAAGACTCACTAACTACACCTTTCTCCCCCCGGTGAACGACTCTAAAAACTTGTAACCCGGGCTGAATAAAATCACAATTACACAATTTGACAGCATTTGCAAAAATAGAAGTTTTCGATGAAAAATCAGGATCCTAGATATTGATTTTGTTTTTTTCCTAGACGTTGTCGTTTTAGAGATATTTATATATGCCATTGTTTGTTGACTGTACGAATATATGATATAGTTATAGGATATCGATAGGAACTCAATAAAAAAATACACCACCTAGTAAAAGAATCAGTAAAAAATGTGATCATTTAGGGGGTTACAATTACAGTTAACAATAATATACTAAACGAAATAAACAACCTGCCTGTTCTTACATTTCGTCTTCTACTACCTACTGCACAGTAGCTCAATTTGAGCTGCTAACGCAGCTTAGCAGCTCAATTTGAACTGCTAAACTAAGAAATAAGATTCGCGCAATCGTTAAAACTGAAAGTTACTGGTTCAGAGAGTTTAGTTTTACAACTCATCAAACTGTCAAGGTCACTCTCCGTTGATTTATTTTCCTCTAGCAATCCGGACCACTAGTTTAAGTCTTCACGCGATACTCGTGGATATTAACGATTTGGTTGAGAAAAGGTGCAAATATTAGGTAATTTCGCGAAATGGCGAAGAAAATGAAAAAAAAACCGGTCGCCATCGTCGTCGAGCTTTGGAAACGTAAATATTTGACAATGATTGAATTTTTTGCGATGAGACTTGTATGGCGTTTCATTTTTCGATTTCTAAACGTTACTCTCCTTCATGGAAACGCTGTAATCAGTAAAGCATTTTTTGTTTGATCGAGATGTTTCTGACCTTAGCTAGAATCATTTCCACCAAAATCGGTGATGTGTGACGAGTTTTTATTAGAATCAGTCACCGTAAATAATTTCTACGCAGTTTTATGCAATAGTTCCCGAAGAGGTCCAATCTTTATTTATGAGAAAAACATTATTACAACCATAGGTGGAACAAATCGTGTTTCTTGAATGATCTTTTTTTTATTGCTTGAAGTTCTAAATTAACTTCACAATCGCCATGACTAATAATAAGTGATACCTTATCCACTATCAACACGTTATTTGAACGGAGACCTATAATTACGGAACCGAAACACCGTACAGAATCAAATTACCGATACATTAGGAAGAGTTTACTTGGCCACGTTCTATTCGATTGAGCAATACTTCAAAACAGCTTTGATTTCTATTTGTACCGGTCAACCGCACTTTGTCTTGTTTGAGTACAATTTGACGGTAATTAATCACTTCAGAATAGCTGAACCAGTCTGCGTTGGATCAACATTAAACGTGTTTGTCCGAGCGAGTGTCCCTTGATTCAACCACGTTTATAATTTTTCATACGATTTACAGATTTAATAATAATTGACCTTTTTTTTCATTTTAAAGGTTGAATTAACAATGCCGCAGACATTATTACAATCGACGGATTACACGGTTCTTCGCGTTGCTTTACTTTCAAAGTGAGTTGTCCCGACAGGGAAATAATGTTTATATCATGCCACATCGAATGTGATTCGATCGGCCTGATGCAAATTGATGCGATCGTAAATGGATTCAAGGATGAACTTTAAACGAGGTATAAGTAAGGATCACCTCCGCAAGAGCGATTCAACGGAACTAACGATAAAAATATCCTTCAACTAACCCTCAAAATTTCCAAACCCCATGACTCAGAGAACATCGAGCTGATGTGCAGAAAAAAAGGCAAACGATTTTGCTGCGTAGATCCTCGATACAATGGAACAATTGAAATATTTTTTAAAGGATTTGCACAAGGAACACATTCACCAAGCCCATTAGTAACCGGTTGCGGATAATTGACCTTGAAGCAAACGCTACCTCTGCCGTTGGGATACAGTTTTGGGAGTAAACGATTACCGGCAAGAGTGAAAGGCTACATTAAAAGATAAATATTGTCTACTAATCTGTGCTAAATAAGTTCAGCAAGTACTATAAAATAATTGACATCAGACACATGCTGCGTCGTTGGACGTGACATAAAACGTGACATTTACATAAGAATTCATCTAAACAGGTAGGAAATTAAACGCCATACGAATTGAAGCGGAAGGAACGACGTTGCACACTCGAACAAAGATGTTGAAAGTCCGAAATATTATTGCCGAAACAAAAAAGGCACCGATTTAGCATGGTATTATTAACTGATGCCGAATAACAGTCTTCGTACCATCAAACAATATACCAAAAACATCTCAAAAGAGAACGGTTCTGCTTCAATAAAATATCAAAAATGTAAGATTTAATGTAGGTTACGATGGGCAATATTTTGAAAAAAAATGCTACTTTTTAATCATCAAAAGGTTTAAATAGCAAAATGCGTTTAATCTTTTTCGAGATTCTGTTAGACAAATCAAATAACTAAAATGGTGAAACTAGTAATAGAAGCAGAAATATAGAAATCGCACTCACAGTAAATACAGCCAAAATAGCAAATAAAATATAAGACCCAAATAAAAAAAACAATATAACAACGAAAATAGCAAAAATATCGAACAAAGCAAAAAATTCAAAAATTGTTTCAAATGACAAATATAGCCAAAAAGCCAAAAGAGTGCAAACAACAAAAATATTCAAAATGGCAAACACTACACAATTTGCAAAAATAAGCCTTAATAGCACAAAAAGCAAAAATAGCAATAATATAAAAAATAGCCAAAAATTGCGAAGCTGTAAATTACAAATATTTTGAAACTTTAATAAAATTGGACATATAAAAAAAATGAATGTATAGAAATAATTGCAAAACCTTATAAAAAATGCAAAAATTGCAAAAAAATGCAAAAAAAATTCAAAAATTTTACAAAACTGTATAATATAATATAATAACTGTATAATATAATAATATAATAACTGTAATAAAGAGTTATAAAAACCGCATAAATTTTAAAAATTGCAGACTGACAATTGAAAAGATTTTGTAAACAGCCAAAAATCGACAATAATAGCAAAAATAACGAAAATAACAACAAAAAGAACAATGCTAAAAACAAATAACAAAAATAAGAAATTTCACAAAAATAACGAATAATAACGGGGGAATAACGGGAGATGAGGTCACAAGACTTTTCATTTGAAGCTAAGCCATCTCCGAGAAAAATTAGTGCAAAAAAAACGTTACATACATACAGACATTTTGAGTACTCGACGAACGAAGTCGAATGGCATAAGACACTCGGTCCTCCAGGCCTCGGCTCAAGAGTCGGTTTTCACAGTGATTACTTAGCTATTCTATATGAGAAAGGAAAATACAACATAAATAACAATAATAACAAAAATAAGAAAAATATCTATAATTAAAAATAGAATTTAAAATAACTAAAATATTTAAAATAACTTATATAACTGAAACAACTAATATAGCTAAATTAACAAAAATAACCCAAATAACAAAAATATCAAATATAACATGACTAACAAAAATTACATAAATAACAGAAACATCAAAAACAATAAAAATAATAACAATAACAAACATCCCAATAATAACACAAGTCATAAAAATAAAAAAAAAAAACACAGAAATAACAAAAATACTAAATATAACCAAATAACAAAAATTCCCCAAATTAACAAACATAACAATAATAAAAAATTTTACGAAAATATAGAAAATAAAAAAAAAAAAAAACATGGCAAATAAAAAAATATGAAAAAACCGTGAAAATAGTAAAAAACATAGCGGCAATAATAAAAAAATTATAAGCTAAAATAATCAAAATAACTAAAGTATCTAAATTAACTAAAACAACTAAAATAACTAAAATAACTAAACTAACTAAAATAACTAAGATAACTGAAATAACTAAAATAACTAAAATAAATAAAATAACTAAAATAACTGAAATTAATAAAAATAACTAAAATAACACACAAAAAAAACAAAAGAAACTAGAATAAATAAAATAACAAATACAACAAAAATAACTAGAATAACTAAAATAACAAAAATAACTAAAATGATTGAAATACCTAGAATAACTAAAATAACTAAAATAACTAGAATAATCAAAATAACTTAAATAACTAATATAACTAAAATAACTAAAACAATTAAAATAACTAATATAACTGGGGACGGGTATAGCGTGATGGGTAAGTCGATGCCTTTCACGCCGCCCGCCTGGGTTCGATTCCCAACCCCGCACTTAGGGTCAGAGTGTTTTTCTGGCCCGAAGAGGCGAATGACATTAATGTTAAAGCCTCTATAATTGAAACAAAAAAAAATAAAAACTAATATAACTAAAATAACAAAAAAAACTAGACTAACTAAAATAACAAATACAACAAAAATAACTAGAATAACTAAAATAACAAAAATAACAAAAATAATTAAAATAACTAAAATATCTAAAATATCTTAAATAACTAAAATAACTAAAATAACTAAAATAACTAAATTAACTAAAATAACTATAATAACTAAAATAACTAAAATAACTAAAATAACTATAATAACTAAAATAACTAAAATAACTAAAATAACTAAAATAACTAAAATAACTAAAATAACTAAAATAACTAAAATAACTAAAATAACTAAAATAACTAAAATAACTAAAATAACTAAAATAACTAAAATAACTAAAATAACTAAAATAACTAAAATAACTAAAATAACTAAATAACTAAAATAACCAACATAATAAATATAACAAAAATAAAAAATATAACAAAAACAACAGAAATAACAAAAATTACAAAAAAAAAACAAAAACAACAAATAAAAACAAAAACAACAAAACTAACAAAAATATTTAAAATGACAAATGGGTATAGCGTGATACCTTGCACGCAGCCTGCCTGGGCACGATTCCTTACGCCGCACATAGAGTTAGAAAGTTTTTGTGGCCCGAAGAGGCGAATAATCGTATAATCGAAACAGAAAAATACTGACAAATATAACAAAAATAATAATAGTAATAAAAAACATTATCAAAAATAACAATAATAAAAATAACAAAGATAGTAACATAGCAAACTTAGAGAAAAGGAAGAATGGGAAGCGAAAAAAGCAAAAATTATAACAAATATAGCAGAAACGACGAACGATGCAACATAAACTATAAAAATATAGCTGCAAACAATGCGAAATAGCCAAATAAGAACTGCAAAAGTAACGAATGAAGCGAAAATGGACCAAACGGAAAAACAGACAGAATGGACAAAATGTACAAAACTGATCAAATTGACAAAACGAACAAAATTAGCAAAATTGACAAAACTGGTATAATTGATATCATCAACACAATTGACAAAATTGACAAAATTGACAAAATTGACAAAATTGACAAAATTGACAAAATTGACAAAATTGACAAAATTGACAAAATTGACAAAATTGACAAAATTGACAAAATTGACAAAATTGACAAAATTGACAAAATTGACAAAATTGACAAAATTGACGAAATTGACAAAACTGACAAGATTGACAAGATTGACAAAATTGACAAAATTGACAAAATTGACAAAATTGACAAAATTGACAAAATTGACAAAATTGACAAAATTGACAAAATTGACAAAATTGACAAAATTGACAAAATTGACAAAATTGACAAAATTGACAAAATTGACAAAATTGACAAAATTGACAAAATTGACAAAATTGACAAAATTGACAAAATTGACAAAATTGACAAAATTGACAAAATTGACAAAATTGACAAAATTGACAAAATTGACAAAATTGACAAAATTGACAAAATTGACAAAATTGACAAAATTGACAAAATTGACAAAATTGACAAAATTGACAAAATTGACAAAATTGACAAAATTGACAAAATTGACAAAATTGACAAAATTGACAAAATTGACAAAATTGACAAAATTGACAAAATTGACAAAATTGACAAAATTGACAAAATTGACAAAATTGACAAAATTGACAAAATTGACAAAATTGACAAAATTGACAAAATTGACAAAATTGACAAAATTGACAAAATTGACAAAATTGACAAAATTGACAAAATTGACAAAATTGACAAAATTGACAAAATTGACAAAATTGACAAAATTGACAAAATTGACAAAATTGACAAAATTGACAAAATTGACAAAATTGACAAAATTGACAAAATTGACAAAATTGACAAAATTGACAAAATTGACAAAATTGACAAAATTGACAAAATTGACAAAATTGACAAAATTGACAAAATTGACAAAATTGACAAAATTGACAAAATTGACAAAATTGACAAAATTGACAAAATTGACAAAATTGACAAAATTGACAAAATTGACAAAATTGACAAAATTGACAAAATTGACAAAATTGACAAAATTGACAAAATTGACAAAATTGACAAAATTGACAAAATTGACAAAATTGACAAAATTGACCAAATTGACAAAACTGACAAAATTGACAAAATTGACAAAATTGACAAAATTGACAAAATTGACAAAATTGACAAAATTGACAAAATTGACAAAATTGACAAAATTGACAAAATTGACAAAATTGACAAAATTGACAAAATTGACAAAATTGACAAAATTTACAAAATTGACAAAATTGACAAAATTGACAAAATTGACAAAATTGACAAAATTGACAAAATTGACAAAATTGACAAAATTGACAAAATTGACAAAATTGACAAAATTGACAAAATTGACAAAATTGACAAAATTGACAAAATTGACAAAATTGACAAAATTGACAAAATTGACAAAATTGACAAAATTGACAAAATTGACAAAATTGACAAAATTGACAAAATTGACAAAATTGACAAAATTGACAAAATTGACAAAATTGACAAAATTGACAAAATTGACAAAATTGACAAAATTGACAAAATTGACAAAATTGACAAATTTGACAAATTTGACAAATTTGACAAAATTGACAAAATATTTATCGTATCGAGTTGAGCATATTCGAATGTCACAAAAACAACCTAATGTCATTTTTTTGCTTAACGGTTCATGTTGAACCGTTAACTGTCTTTAAGTGCAATATAAACCGTTAGGCGCTGACGAGTAGAAGTTGAAAAATAAATTTGGTTAAGGCCCAAATATGGTTAACAATCTAAATCATAGTCACAACACATCCTTCTTGCATAGTGATCACACTCAAACTCGTCCTCTTTGTGCTTCTTCTAAGATAATCAACTCCGAGGAGGCAAAGTTTGTTCGAACATTTTTTCCCCTGTGGACTCCTGCCGAATCAATCATGCAAGATGAAACCTACGAAATTTACTTGGCAACAAGCGTTCCGGGGGGCGATGATTGCCGAAAAACAAGAATCATTATTGCAACTCATCGTCCGGTCGAACGGTGCGATCAGTCAGTTCCACTATTTCCAGCAAGATTGCTGACCTGTTAGCGCGTCACTGTGTCCTCATTGTCGTAAAGCCGCACCGCGCCATCGCCTTGCCGATCATTAAAACATAACACTATGATAACTGACCCACCCCGCTGCAGTCTACTCGGTCTGGTCTGGTCCGAAGAGACCGACGATGATCATGCGAACGCTTGCAATCGAAAAGATTCACCACCAATTCGCGTAATTTTATCCGTCGGAAAAGGTGCCTGGCGGATCAGTCTAGTTCCAAACGCCGGTTCGGGTGGACGCGCACGCTAGCAGTCCGGTCAAGACGATAGATACTGTGGTAAGAGCTTCTGTGGTCGGGAATCGGAATCGGGAAGAGAATTCGGTGATCGAAGTCCGGTGCTGGTGGAATTGTGTGGCGGAAGAGAGAGAGAGAAGGGGTGGAACTGTTTGTGGAAGACTCTCGGTTAATTTGTCGCGGGTTCAGTGAGTGGAACGTGCAACCAAGCGGATATTGAATTTACAAAGTTTGTTGTTTTTCTTTAATTGTTCTGTTTGGGAATTGATTCTGTGATATGACTGTGCGTCAGTTGTGAGTGTTCATAAGATTTTCGGTGAAAAAATACGGATTATCTACGACCTGAGAAGTTCACTTTCGGAGGTCTGCCTGGTGATGAAAAATATTCAAGAAAGTGTCTACTCTCCTGTGTTTCACATTAACTCCAATCGAAATATTGCAGTTTAGAAATTCAAATTATTGTTAGAAGTATGTGTTTGTCGTAATGGAGAAAGAATCATTTTGAAGAACAAAGTGTGTATTGCATCATAAGACATAGGTGAAATGTGCCGAAAAATTTACTTAAATATGTGATTATTTCTGTTGATTTATGGGAATTTCAAATGGTGCTCATTCGTTTTGTTCTCCAGCAGGCGTACAACTATATGTTTTTTTTTAAATCAAGAGACGAGGAGCGAATTTTCAACAAAGAAGCTAATCAAAATCCAATCGGTGTAATTATCCTGTGCAAATTGTAGTTGTTCTTAAACTTCACTGAAATTTGCAGACAAAGAGTAAATTAAGATCGATGAGTTCACAAATTATCTGAGAGCGCAGGATTTTTGTTCAACATCACACGAAGAGGAAGCGTGATTTGTTTCCCTCTGCCTTGCGTTACGTTGGATGACTTCTAGGGATGACGTTCAGAGTGATTAGAGTGCAATTCAAGGACAATTTGATGGGCGTTTTCGGTTATTTAGTTTTTATTGCGTGTGGACACTGAACTGCGTTGATCAAACTGGGATTTCGGACCAGTTTTGTTATGTCTTGGAAATTTTCCCTTCGATAAGTGATCGTATGAGCGGTTCGAACGGCGCTGCCAATGGAAGGGAGTTCACAAATGCCGATTGTTTATGATTGTATCTATTATGATTCTATTGACTGGCTAAGACCATAGTTGATTCATTTCGCCAGGTTCTTTGAAACAGTCAAGAAGGCATTTTCTTAACCATATTACCTTCCGCGCTGAAGGTAGTCTGTGGTGTCGAACATTTAGCAGAGTGATCTTTAGTCCTTATTTGATTTAAATCGAAATCGAAACCAATTTCACGGTTCATGATCCGTGCAAAAAGCAAATCAACTTTTTGCAGAATATGACCTTCAGTTGTAATAGATTTTGCCACCGATTGTTGTCGACTCTAGAATCAAAGGTTTCACTATCCCATGAACAGGGATAAAAATAAAGGGACCCCAAATAGTTTATTTATTTACTCAAACTGTTGGCCTGTTGATGTTTGCGTCTTCCTTCGTTGGTCGCGTCCTGTACGCATAGCTCTTCGATCGACACTCGTCGCTCGTAAAATGGCTTGATGGCATTCTTTATTTATTCCTGAAGCAGGGAAAATCCCACTGGAGATAAGTTATTGTCAATTTATCACTATGTTTCCAGTAGGCATAAAACATCCTCATCTTTTGTACCAACAGATTACAGAATATCCAAATGATGAATTTCATGTTATTAACTATTTATTATAACTACATAACTTAATTCTTAGAACTAACGATATTTTTAAAGAGATAGAGAAGATCAGCAATGAAAACTGCCTTTTGCACATTTTTGCGAACGGACATTTGATCGATATCTATGAGCTTGCAACGATCTTGGCAATTTGGAAGATGTAGGGGCGCAAAACGAATAAATTTATGTTGAATTGCATCTATGCGTTGAATGTCGTTTTGATAGTAGGGTGCATATTATAGTGTAGAATGGACCAAAGCTAATATAATATGTTTTGGCATTACATTTACTGCTATTAAAATTGCAAATATCTATGATAACGTGACAGTTCAAAAGCAATAAAGTGTTGGCAGTGTTGGGAAAAAATCAGTATTTCTAAAATCGCAACAAGTGATTTTCAGACAAAAAAATCATAGATCAGAAAATTCACTGCAGAAAAGTGCAGTTCTGATTTTTTGACAACGCAATTTTCACTGAAACTGATTTCACTTGGCAAAAAATCAGTTGTGAAACGTTTACTAGCAAACATTTTGTTCGATGATGTTAAAGAAAAAAGTTCGCACATGAAATATTTCTGATATGATTCTCGAACAGAAGAGCCTTAGAAAATGAATTTTCATAGCCCTTTGCAGAATACATAATGCATAAATTTGACGATTAACCAAGCCTAAAATGCTTAATGTGCTAAATGAATCAATAGTGGTAAATTGCGCTATTCAAACACTGCGCATGCTGTGTGTTCGAGCTGTACTGACAATGTTGCGCTCCTGTTACTTCTGCGAATCAAATTCATGCTAAATGGCGTTTTATTGGGTTTAATCTGAACAGTGCAGTGTAATCAGCCAGCTGGAAATAAGGCAGTCTTTTTTCGCTATAATCATTGTTTGGAATGTAGATAAAATATTATGGCAATCATCACATCTTCAGACAGCGCAGAGTAGGAATACTTTAAATGTGGTATGACTGTTTTCTTTGGGGCCTTTTTGTTTTCTCTGGGGAAACGATAAGGATGTCCGATACCGAGTCGATACTTTTGGTCTCGATACTTACAGTGTCGCAACAGATGAAAGTCAATTCCTATTACGACGATTTTTGTTTTGTTTCAATTATAGGGACTTCAACCAGAAAAACTTTCTAAGCCTATGTGCGGGGCTGGGAATCGAACCTAGGTGGGCTTCGTGAAAGGCATCGACTAACCCATCGCGCTATACCCGTCCCCAATGGAACATTCTTTTCTTCGGATTCGACGAAACGCTAGACTCGTGCCTGGATTGGTATGAAGTGGACTAGCCGTCGTTGAAATTCGTTCTAGACAATCTTGCTTCGTCCCACAAGTGCACTGAGAGAGAGTGGAATGAGACAAAACCATCAACAAAACACGAACATAAAGGCCATACTCTCAGAGCATTTAATCATTTCATTTTTCACACTCATTGCAGTCTCTCTCTCTCTCTGTTCGCCTGTGGGACGACGCGAATTTGCCGAGAACGAATTTCAACGACGGCTAGTCCACGTCATACCAATACATGCGTGAGCCTGGTGCTTCCGTTCCGTCCGTCTCCGGTCCCATCGTAATAGCAACAGAAATTGTTTCTATTTCTTCGCGTTTTGTCTTCGGCTTCGGTGTCAGTGCTTAAGGTCATCGTCTAAGTACCATGCGCGCGGGTGGTTTTAGAGAATTTTCGATGGAAATTTTGAAAAAGTTTCCAAAACCAAAAACATACAGACCTTTGAAAAGCTTTTATCTATCTGCAGGGCAAAAATGGCTGAAATATTCGGAAGATTTTTCGAGTCGTATCAAAAATAGCTCCGAAAAATGTTTCTTTTTGTGATCTTTCACAATTATCTGGAAAAATAATGCGATGATAATTTTTTTTTCAAATAAACCTTATGATGACTACAAGGATCACATTCGGACACATTTTTGGAAAACCCTTTTCACAATTTGGCTAACCCCTAAATGACCAAGCCTGCGTCGGCCAGAAATAGTCGAAAACACGTTTTCGTTTGGCACGTCAAAAAAGACATTGCACTCCGTTGCAAAACAAAAAGTGTTCTGTAAATAGCAGAAACTTTACGTCTGCTTAGCGGTTCAAATTGAACTGCCGAGTTTAGCACTAAGCAGTTCAATTTGAACTGCTCTGCACTGATGAGTCAAAGACGAAACGTATAAATAATAAAAACGGTTATGTGCCCTAGCACAAAATTTGGCTAACCCCTAAAAGAACCTTTTCACGCTTTTTATAGAAAATCAACGACTTTCAAAAATTTCAACGAAATCGGTTATATGAAATTCGTTGACAGCATCATTCGAACAATATCAGAAGTGAACAAATCAAAGCAGAAGTTTATCTAGACCACAACGTTTCTGTTTGATATTATTTGATTTTTTGAATTTTTGGTCGTTGTTCAAAGTGAAAACTACGATTTTCACGAAAAAATCCTCCATTTAGTAGCTGTATAACCTGCCCAAAGTAACAAACAACGAAAAGGAAAACGTTGGGGTCTGGTTTTTTACATGTAGAAAGTGTGTGCCAAATTTGAATAAAAATTGGTGCAGTAGTTTTTGAATGACGATGGACACAGACTTTCAAAACCTGCTTTCGAGAAAAACGCGTTTGAAGTTTTTTGTATATAAAATCAATGGAAACAATTTATTACTCAACGGAGCTCGTAGGGTCTAATATTTTCAAACAAATCATATGTATTATTTTATAATATGTTGTAATGAGACATTTGAAGAATGTTTTGTCAAGTTTTAAAGTTAATCGAAGCATAAGTCTTGGGCCTTCGTGCCGAGCTCTTACTTCTTCGCAGTTTGAGATAAGCAGAAATAAAGGCCAATAACTTTCCATAAGTTTTGTTCCGATAAGCTTGAAAATTTCACAGAAAATTCTAGAAATGTTTTACTATAAGAAAATACAAAGAAAAAAATAAATGATTTTTCAAAACCCTACCCGCCACCTAACAAGTGATTTTTTTTAATTTTCACTAAAGAGATCATTGAAAGGGAGAAAATTCTCCTATGACATTTCGATGCTGAATTCCTACTACGCTTTAGTTCGACACCGAAGTGATTAATGCAACATGTAATGATTATATTTTCATAAAAAAAAAATCTACAGAAAAATTTCATAACTGAACTGCAACTGAGAAATAATAAAACGATATTACAATAATATTTTTTCACTTTCCAAACAGTGATTATAGCGACGAAAGACTGCTTTAATTCCAGCTGGCTGATTAAACTGCACTATTTAGATTAAACCCAACAAAACGCTATTTAGCATGAATTTGATTCATAGAAGTAACAGGAGCGCAGCATTGTCAGCATAGCTCGAACACACAGCATGCGCAGTGTTTGAATGGCGCGAATCCCCACTAGTGACTCACTTATCAACCACCTCAAGCACACTGAAAATTTTCAGGAAGGTTCAGTTTTTGTTCACCGTCGAACTTATTCATCATGTACATATTCTGCTAAAGTTTGAGATACAACGGCTATGAAAATTCATTTCTCAAAAAACCTCTGTTCGAGAATCATATCAGATATACCTATTCAATGTGCGAACTTTTTTCCTTAATATCATCGAGCAGAATGTTCGCTAGTGAACGTTTCACAACTGATTTATTGCTTTGTGAAATCAGTTTCAGTGAAAATTGCGTTGTCAAAAAATCAGTACAGAACTTTTCTGCAGTGAGTTTTCTGATCTGCGATTTTTTTTGTCTGAAAATCACTTGTTGCGATTTTAGAAATGCTGATTTTTTCTCAACACTGCCAACACTTGATAGCTTGATTGTCATAGATATTTGCATATTTTAATAGCAGTAAATATTTTGGAGTCACCGTCTCCGATATAATTAGCATATTCAACGTTATGTAAATCGTCCGAACGTTTAAACATTACGAGTACTACATCCACCAGCTTCATCTTACCAGCTGATCGCTGGTGATTCGTGTGGTAATCAGGTTTATGCTGAGTTTTCCGCCTTACAAAGTGCACTCTTGGCGGTGATATCCAAAATCCCAGAAAAATATCCAATAAAGAACTTAACTTCGAACTATTACGTGAAAGTTATTGTCAAGGTATTTTATTTGGCGCGATATTTTTCCGATAAACCTCTTTTACAGTTGCAAGGATAATCGTCATAATCTGGTCATACAATGCTTGTTTCAAGAATGAGACCGCCAAATTTGGGCCTTGTTGAGTACGTGTCAGATTGTAAAAAAGCGAGAGGATAGTGTCGGAGACATAGCCAGATGAACGCAAAAACAAACAAAATTAACATAGTTCATTTACATTTAATAACATTGATAGATTAATTGTTTTGTTCATTTGGCAGAATTTGGAACGGTGTCCCTACAAGCTTCGACGTTCCACATAAAATATTCTAGAAAATCACGAAACAAACAAAACTAAGAGGAATAGATTTTAATTCCTTTTGTTGGATAATGACAAGTTGGATGATTCACTATTTTCTTATCTTAACGGAAGAAAATATCGCAATCAATTTTCAAGATCGAATCGTTTATCCCAATTTCCTGTATTTCACGGATCAATCTTGAAAATATTCGGAAAATCTGCAAGACAATCAACCTAACAGTTACTGAATTGATGTGCCAAAGAGTGTGGAAGTAGGGTGAAGGAACCTCATCGAACGTAAATTACAGTGCTGCCAACAAATCAAATTTACTGCTGCTGGTGGTACGATAATTATTGAGTTTCCCAATAATTTGTACCGAAAACTAGCTCAATGAAGAAAATCTTTGATTCGCTCTTTAAATGGCAAAATAATAATAAATCATGAACTATAATCAAGAGTTTATGAAATTCCGAAATGATTCTGTGTAGGCGTCGTGTTGCCTGATATGACCTCTGCACACTGCAGTCCGATAGCCGGCGATCCACAAACCCGATCGGTATGGCCAGAGATCAGTGCTAGAGAAAGCCAGTCTCTCAAACTGAACATGTTATGCTAATATCAGATATGGTTATTTTTATCTGACACCTCATGCACTCATCCTCATCATCGATGCACAAAACGAACGGTTCGTCATAACGCAAGAGGACAAATCTTATCCGGAAAACAATACACAAAGAATTTAACTTACCACGGCCCGATACCCCTCGTTTTGGGCGAATGACGTACGGTAATTATTTGAACTGATGAAGTTTTAAATACCTCATCTCTAACTGTTTGAGAATGTCATTTTGTTTTCGAAATACGAATTCGGTCGGTAGCTTTATATATTCGAAGGACCACTTTTTGATGCAAAATTTTCGGACAACTTCGGGGTAGGAGATTGTTGAACTACCGATTTCTTGCTAATCAGTAGGCGAGTGGTGATTTTATTATGCGATTGGGTAATTTGATTATAGTATGCGATTGGGTAAATTTTTGAGCATGTGGATTCATACTGATATCTGAGTGAAGATTGAATTTATGTTAATTTCCAGAAATTGCCATTTGAGGATGTTGGTGTCAGAAAGCTCTTTTTTATTATAAAGTGAAATGCATTTACGCACAGAGTGTGGGACTCTCCACAGGAGTACCACTGTATAATTGGAACTACCCACTAAAATACTTTGGATCTGCAACCCTACATCCCCGGAGCTACCGTTAGGTATTACTTCGGAGTGGAAGGCTATCGGTGCTCAAAGCACCCTTCCCGGACTTATGCATCGTCATGGACGTCTGCGTTGTTCTATCCTACTTTTGGGCCATCTATCTCTCGAATTTGAGCCACTCGTTTCGCTACAGGGGATCGACCAGGAAGATGTCGAGGTCGGTCCGGCGATACCGGTTGGAACTTAGCTTATGGTTCGCTGGCGCCTCGACGACCCAGGGCTGGTCTACGTCACGAACTACTCGGCTAATCCTAGACGATGGATCTAGCCTACACCGACGGGACTGACGCTTCCGAAATCCGAGATCGGTCCGAACGGCAGGATGCCTTAGTCGGTCCAGTGATTCCGGTTGGAGGATGGCTTCCGGTTCACTGGCGCCCCGACGATCCATACCGGAGATACGTCGCATTCTACTCTAATCTCCGGCGAAGGATTTTGTCTACACCGACGGAGAGTTCCCCGACAACGAAAAAAAAAACTCTAGTGCAGTACATTTGTACACCAGCGCTACTGCAAACCTACGATGTTCGGTTACGGTTTTACGGGACTGATTTTGCCGAAAAAAAATTTATACACTACAAGGAATCGACATGTTTTTTAATCGTGATTTTTCAAAAAGATTTCAAGTCTCTTGACTTTTTATAGTATCAAGTATGCTCAATTTATGTTTCAGAAGTTTAACCCATAAATGTAAAGTGTGGCAATTTAATCCTCAATGTTGTCCTGTTGATATAGAATACTTGGCACCAAAGCAAAAAAAAAAGTCATTTTCATTGACTCAAAATGTTCAAAAATAAATGTCACTCTCAGTTGCGCTTGCAAATTATGAGAACGAGATCCATGTCTAATCAACGACATAAGCGGAACAGTAGTATCACAATTCTGTTCTTTCTTTCGTTTGCCCTTTCAGTCATTTTCGGTTTTCAGCGAAAATCCCACAGTAAGCAGTGTCGATATTCAACCGAAGCTTTGAAAATCGATAATGACAGAAAACGATTCACAGTGACTTTTATCTGTTGGTGTTCGAATTAGTAGTAGTTTTGGCTTCCAAAGAGCTTCAGAGGTGAATTTATTTCGATTCATCATGTTTTAGACACTCTCTTTATAGCCAAATGTCACAGATTTTCGTTAGTTTAAAGACAGTCCCAGAAAGTATGGAGGCAACCAAAAACCGCTGCCATTTCGCAATGGTTCAGAATCTGTCAATTTTTTGGCTGCGTCCTGTTGTTTACACTCTTCTCTAACCACTTGTGCAGTTGTTTATTCGTTTTCATTAGTTTGTTTCGAAATGCGTGGACTTTCAGCAGAACAACGTCGAAAAATTGTGTACAAATGGTGCACAGAACGCGAACTGCCACTGAGAAATATAGCCAAAATGGAAGGAGTAAGTGAAAAAGCCGTGCGAAATGCAATCAGGAAGTTCGGTGAGGATAATACCTTTGAGGATAAACCGAAAACAGGTCGAAAAAAAGGTTCTGCTAACCCTCAGTTGGATAAACGTATACTGAAGGAATTCGAGCAAAAGAAGGAGGTTTTAGTTCGGGATGTGGCCAAACAAGTGGGCATTTCGAAGTCAAATGTTCTTCGTGCTAAGGAACGTTTGAATCTTCGAACCTATAAGAAGCAGAAACAACCAAAACGTAGTCCGAAACAAGAAGCATCAATCATGCCGAGGATTCGAAAGCTGTACAATACGATTCTTGCTGGAAATTTGAACTGCATATTCATGGACGACGGAACCTACGTGAAACTCGATTACAAATCCTTGCCGGGACCACAATATTATACGGTGCGAGAAGGGCAAGTGTTAAACCAGTCCGAGACATTGATTGAAGTCGTAAAATTTTGTTAAAAAGGTATGGTCTGGCAAGCAATTTGTAGCTGCGGTAAGATTTCGAAACCCTTCATCACCACTGCTTCAATGAACAGCGAAATATACATCAAGGAATGTTTACAAAAACGACTTCTACCCATGATTCGAAGCCACAAGGATCCTGTTGTTTTCTGGCCAGATCTTGCTTCTTGCCACTACTCGAAATCAACGGTAGAATGGTATACTACCAAAAATGTCACTTTCGTCACAAAATATATGAATCCACCAAATTGCCCACAACTTCGACCAATTGAGGAATTTTAGGCATTTACGAAGGCACATCTTAGGAAACATGTCTCGGCAGCCGAAATCAGATTGGAAAAAGTGTCAAAACTTGTCGCCAAGAAGTCTGTACGGAATTTAATGAGGAACGTTCGCAAGAAAGTGCGCCAGCTAGTCCACGATGGCTAAGTAGCAAATATTGAGAATAATATTCTGTTGTTGTAGTCTAATTTTATTAGTATATCGAATAAAATTTGAATATCTAACACTTGTGAATTGTTTACAGCGAAATCAAACTTGGGGTCGTTTGATAGCTACTGTCGGGCCATTGATTAAGTTCAAAGATCAAATGGCTGTGACTTTTGGTTCCGGATATATGATTGTATAAGTGACGTAACCGACAAAACACGTTGTTTTTGCCGCTCTAATGTATATTAGGGTGCCAATATTTTGGGAGTACCTCTAATTTCGTAAAGCGCTATTGTTCAGAAGTTTAAGCATCTGAAAAAAAGTCCACATGCAAAATTTGAGCTAAATCGGACATGGGTAAGGGGTGCTGCCCGTCGGTTAAGGTTTGAAAATTTTCGATCTTGAGAAAGCATCATAAGGGGGAGTACATGAAATTTCCAAAATCGAAAATTTTTTTTGATGCTGAAACTCTTGAAACTGCATGAAACGTCGAGATTTAGTGTCATCTCAAAAATTTTTTTTTGAAAATGTCAACTTTCTGGGAATTTTGAAATTGAATTTTGAAGTCCCAAAAAGTCTCGAGATGCATTAAATCTCAACGTTTCATGCAATTCTAAGCCTTTTGGCATCAAATTTTTTTTTTCTATTTCGGAAATTTCATCTACCCTCCCCCCTTAACCGATTTTCAAAAAATAAGAAGCAAAGAAAAGATATTGAAATTCCTAAAAAGTTAATTCTGACCCGACTTCCGGTTCTGGTATTATAGTGCGATTAGTGAAAATTTTCAATTTGATGAGTATTTTCCGATTTCTCAGCAAAGGTTAAACCGATTATCACAAATCACGATTCAAATTAAAGCTCTCTCATTGCCGTAAAATATACTATGCCCGACTCCCGGTTCCGAAATTATATGGCGATGTGTGTCGAAATATTCAAATTGTCATTCAAAATGACGATGCACAACCGGTATGCGTTGGTACGTGCGGTACGGAAGAAGGAAACAAAACCGTTCGCAGCGTGCTTTGTTCAATTTCGTATGGCGTAGCATAATTTCCACTAAAATATCAACAGTTTTTACACTCATTTTATGAGTTAAGTGCATATTTTCGTGAATTTCAGGTGTTCTACATGTATTAATAGTTCAAATGCTTTGCACATGATGCAAGCGTACAAATTATTTTAGTGTATCAGGAATCAAAACTGATCGGCTCAGGCGACACGTACCCCGGCAATGTTTGTTTTCATCAGGCAAAAAGCCAAAACAACATAAAATTGCATAAAAATATAACATAATATAATTTTTGTTGCTTTCAGCGGTGCGTGGCACTTTTTTCGCGATTTCGTAGCGGTTAAACGATTACCGAAAACATTTGCCAGTCTTCTAAATGTTATTTTGAAATCAAAATGGTTTCTTTATCATTAAATGCCTATAAATTATACAAATAGAAGCAGATCATAAAAGATTAGGTTCAAATTAAATCACCTTTCTCACACTACGCATCTACTTCAACGGTTCGTTTTACGATCTTTTAATGACGCATCGTTTTATTCTCTGAAATACACAATCAACTAAGCGCCAGGTCGTCTACAACAAAAAAGCCGGTTAGACCGACTCCGATAGTATCGAATTCTGAACAGAGTCCCCTTCCTCCCTCCCCCCCCCCCCCCCCCTTTCTCTCTCACACGAAACAATTCATCTACTGATCAATCATGTAGATTCACACTAAATCTTCGCTTCGCGCCTTTTTTTTTTGGCCCCAGATCAAACCTGTTAAAACGAAGAAGCCACTTTGGATGAATGGTTTTTTTAACGATCACAAGAAACCCGTTGGTCGACCCATCCCCGAGCAGCTGATCCATCGTCGTAAGGCGCCGTGACGTTGTTGTTGTTGTAGCGGTTGCAGCGTATTGATTTCTACCTGCCGATGACGATCCCACGACGGTACGAGACGGCGGAGTTCCGGTGGCTGTGGCTGTTCGCGCTGCTGCTGACCGTCGGCTGTCGGTTGACACGCGCCAATCTCGACGATTTCATGGAATGTGAGCTCTAAACGGTGTCGTAAAACACACACACTATCAAGCATCTAAATTTGCGTCCGATCCATGGTAACATAAAACTCATGCGGTATTTTTGTGTTTTTTTTTCTTTTTTTCTCTGTTTTGTTTTGACAGTGCCCGACTACATCAAACTTCCGAAACTTTTTGTGTACGATGACTTTGGCGATTGCGTCGATGAGCAGCCGGAAGGTTTCCTGTATTGTGTGGTGCACGCCAGGATTCTGCCGAATGTGTCCTCGGAACTGTGGCGAAATATCACTGTAAGTAGGCTTTTCAATCTGTCTGCATAGAAAACTCTTATACAGGTTGTGCTGCTGCAGAAAAACATTGCACAAGCTTTTATACCGTAACGATAAACAAAAGTAGAAAAATTCCCAGCATCTCTTCTAATCGGATTTAAATCCTTTTGCTGTTCGGCCTAAAGCAAAGAGAACCTTTATTTCGATGCAACAAGTCGATAGACTTTCCACGTTCAGGGTAAATAGCTGTGTACAGTGTTAGGATCCTAATAACCGGATGAAGCAGTCCAAATTGATATTCCAACAAACAAATGGCTTGTGAAACCAACGCCATTCAAATCAATTCTTTTGTTAACGACCGTTTGGTGGAAAACTCGGGGGGAGGGGTTTCCGACAACTAGCTGCAGTGCCAACAGGGTGTTAATTTTGAGTTTAGTATTATAAAATCATTTTAGTTATCAACTCTATTGAGCAGAATTTTTAACTACACACTTAGAAAATGTTACATCTTCATAGATGCACATAAAAGGAGCGTCGCGATTCTCTTAAAATCACAATACAAAGCATGTAAAGATAAGTCATATGATTAACTTCACAGTCAATTTAACTGAAGCTTACATCGATACAGACGCAAAATTTATATTTACATATTAGTAGATGTAATATTATGTCATCACCGAAGAAATTACGGCACATTTGAATTTAAATCAAGCGTAAATTTCATTTTTTCTAAGAGTGTAGTTCTTCATTCACGAATTATTATTACCGTTACAAATTGTAATTTTAGAAAATCCAGGCGATTATATGCATTGTATTAAAATATTGAAAGCAGTGCATGAAATTAAGTAAACATTGTGCACTTAAAAAAATGACCCCTAGAACGTTCTCGTTACTTTTTCTATATACGTAAACGCTTTTGCGGGGTTCATTTGTACCCCTGAATTAACATCTCTCTGAAAAAAATTACAATGTATTATGTATAAACGGTACAGTTTCATTCCAAAACCATTTACATAAAAGCTTCTACAATAACTCATAACCAAACTCATCAATTTTATAGTATGAAATATTTTAGTTTTGGTGAAATAAGTATTTAAATTACATCAAAATTCTCTTTTCATCTTCATTTTAATGGGATACAAATATATCCCAAAGAGCCTTCTAAATTTAATAAACCGATCCTGAACAGCTTTGAAATAAAAAATCTGACGGAGAATCCTAAAAACATCCTGCTCTTAAGATATAGCGAAACCACATTACAGTAGCAACTCGAGAAAAAAAAACTGTGCCCTTCCAAATACCTCGTTCTTCTCTATCATTCAACGACTAATGACATTTGATTTTTTATTTTGATAACACGATATCTCTTCATTTGTTTTCATATGCAGGGTAGTTTAATTGGTAAAACAATTTCCCCGGTTAGGAGTTAACTACGGGTTCGAGTCCCGTCTATGCGGTTTTCTTTACTTAATTGCACTCACATGTCAATGTTTCAATCTGTTTTCTCCGTTAGATACTGATCTGATCGTATTCAAAACTAGCTCAAGCCGGCTCTACGTCTGAACAAAGACTGAAACACAAATCGTTGAAACACGAAAAAGTTAGTCATTTGAAAAATGATTCGAAAGTAGATCTATTTAGAGGATTCAGAATAAGTTTGTATGATCAATTTTTTTTTCTTTAAGGAAAGATATCTGCGAAAATTTCGTGTTAAACATTGAGTCTTGTTGATTTCGTCATATTTGAAACTTTACAATATTTTACAGTTTTTGAACAATGTTTAGATTGTTTTTATTTTCTATACGCATGATATTAAAAACCTTTAAAAACTAAAACAATTCCTAAAAACGAACAGTGTAAAATATGGCAAAATCAGGATCATTTATCTCAAATTTCGATGAAACTTTGTGACCGTTCCCAGTATGGAAAATCAATATTTTTGCATTTTAGTTTTGATAAACAGACAGCTTCGACTTAAGACTAATTTCTAAAAAGAGCAAATAAATTTTCTGCGTGCATTTCCTTGAAATTATTATAAATTGAATAGCAATTTTTTTCAATTTTTCATTAAAACCGAGATTTGACGACAATTTGATTAATGTTCTGTTACACAAGAAGCAGTTATAGTTTTTCATGAAAAAAGGCAATTAAACAGATTAGGAAAACTACCAAAATTTCGAGACTTTAGAAGACTTCTATGTTTTAGGCGGATTGGAAGATTTTAAAGAAAAGAAACATTTTCATGCTTACTCTAACTCTTTAAATGAAGACTTCAACGCAGCTTACTTGAGCCTACCTACCTACCTCATAGGAAAAAAAAAACAAACATAAAGTTTTTAAAAATTGCGTATATTCAATATTTGTTTTGTCATCACTTCCTGAGCTTTGAGAATATGAGTCAAAGAAAAGTTCAAGTCAATCCGTTAAGTAGAATCCTATCCACATATATAATGAAACGAGATTTCAAGAAAAGGCATTGAAAACTCGAAAACACGACAGATCTTTGTATTGTATACTCACATTCAATCTGCAAAGCATGAATTCAACAAAATTGCGCAATGACATCATCTGTCATATCTTGCAAATTCGAAAACTGTAAAAAAAATCGATATTTCGAAAATTTTACACACATTTTTCTCTTAAGGAAATTCAGAAAATTTATAAGACTTAGAAGGTTCAGAAGATTCAAAAGATCTAGAACATTTAGAGGATATAGAAGATTTAGAAGATTTAGAAAATTTAGAAGATTTAGAAGATTAAGAAGATTAAGAAGATTTAGAAGATTTAAAAGATTTAGAAGATTTAGAAGATTTAGAAGATTTAGATGATTTAGAAGATTCAGTAGATTTAGAAGATTTAGAAGATTTAGAAGATTTAGAAGATTTAGAAGATTTAGAAGATTTAGAAGATTTAGAAGATTTAGAAGATTTAGAAGATTTAGAAGATTTAGAAGATTTAGAAGATTTAGAAGATTTAGAAGATTTAGAAGATTTAGAAGATTTAGAAGATTTAGAAGATTTAGAAGATTTAGAACATTTAGAAGATTTAGAAGATTTAGAAGATTTAGAAGATTTAGAAGATTTAGAAGATTTAGAAGATTTAGAAGATTTAGAAGATTTAGAAGATTTAGAAGATTTAGAAGATTTAGAAGATTTAGAAGATTAAGAAGATTTAGAAGATTTAGAAGATTTAGAAGATTTAGAAGATTTAGAAGATTTAGAAGATTTAGAAGATTTAGAAGATTTAGAAGATTTAGAAGATTTAGAAGATTTAGAAGATTTAGAAGATATAGAAGATTTAGAAGATGTAGAAGATTTAATAGGTTTAGAAGATTTAGAATATTTAATTTACCAAATGTTCGAGAATTCTATTTTTTATTCACTTTACTTTTCTCTAATACGTAATAAGCGGCCTAGATACTTGTTATACACCTACATTGATAACGTTTTTCCTGTCGGGAATTGTAGTAACATGTTCAAACTACTGATACTCTCCAGTATTTTTCCTAGAATGCTACTAGAATCTGAAAACATAAGGACTTTCAGGAATGTTAACAATTTTGTTACTCTTCAAAGATTTTACAGGTATTCCTTGTTTCATTCCTTATTAACCAATCGGCTGAAAAGTTCGTATCGTTTCTATGAGAGGGCGCCACTAGAATTAAATCCATACCATGTTCAGTTAGTACCAACCTTCAAAAGATACGCGTATAAATTTGACAGCTGTTTGATTATTAGTTTGTGAGATATTGTATTTTGAGTGAAGCTACTTTTGTTATTGTGAAAAAATGGAAAAAAAGGAATTTCGTGTGTTGATGAAACACTACTTTTTGATGAAAAAAAGTGCCGCCGATACCAAAAAATGGCTTGATGAGTGTTATCCAGACTCTGCACCGGGCGAAGCAACAATTCGTAAGTGGTTTGCAAAATTTCGTACTGGTCATATGAGCACCGAAGACGATGAACGCAGTGGACGTCCAAAAGAGGCTGTTACCGATGAAAACGTGAAAAAAATCCACAAAATGATTTTCAATGACCGTAAAGTGAAGTTGATCGAGATAGCTGACACCCTAAAGATATCAAAGGAACGTGTTGGACATATTATTCACGAATATTTGGATATGAGAAAGCTTTGTGCAAAATGGGTGCCGCGTGAGCTCACAATCGATCAAAAACAACAACGAATTGATGATTCTGAGCAGTGTTTGGAGCTGTTATATCGAAATAAAACCGATTTTTTTCGTCGATATATAACAATGGACGAAACATGGCTCCATCACTTCACTTCGGAGTCCAATCGACAGTCAGCTAAGTGGACTGCACGCGATGAACCGAACCCAAAGCGTGGAAAGACTCAACAAACGGCCGGTAAGGTTATGGCGTCTGTATTTTGGGATTCGCATGGTATAATTTTCATCGACTACCTTGAAAAGGGAAAAACCATCAACAGTAATTATTATATAGCGTTATTAGAGCGTTTGAAGGACGAAATTTAAAAAAAACGGCCTTATTTGAAGAAGAAAAAAGTTTTGTTTCATCAAGACAATGCACCGTGTCACAAGTCGATGAAAACCATGCTGAAATTGAACGAATTGGGATCGAATTGCTCCCTCATCCACAGTATTTTCCAGATTTGGCCCCCAGTGACTTTTTCCTGTTCTCAGACCTCAAGAGAATGCTCGCTGGTAAAAAATTTAGAAGCAATGAAGAGGTAATCGCTGAAACTGAGGCCTATTTTGCGGCAAAGGACAAATCGTACAACAAAAATGGTATCGAAAAGTTGGAAGATCGCTATAATCGCTGTATCGCCTCTGATGGCAATTATGTTGAATAATAAAAACGAATTTTGGCAAAAAAATGTGTGTTTCTATTAAACGATACGAACTTTTTATATTGAATTAAAATAAATTCAACCCCGATTTTTATATGTTTTGAGATTCACATGTTTACAAGAACCTGAAGACTTCAATATTGTCCAATCACAAACACCAACACCTTTAAAATTTAAATAAAAAACTCATAGCAGGTTAAATATTTTCTAAAATTATCGCTCCCCGTTCGCAGGGGTTAAAACCGGGGTAAAATAAATAATATAAAAAAAATATCAGTTCGCTCTCAAATCTCATCCAAGTCAGTCGATAAAACAAAACCGCTTACGTTTGGGACAGAATAAACAAAGTACAGTATTGTGTAGTGAACAATAGAACAACCTCAAAATGAGTGAACCAAACGAACAAAAGCTACCACCGGTACGAAAGCATACAATTATTGTTGACTTCAGGCGGTGCAAAACTCGACCTTCGATACGAGAACTTGAAGGTTTGCTTAAGGCGCAAATGCATCTTGACATTAAACTTGTGCTTTTATTTCAATGCAATAAGACAAATAATGTTGTTTATATCCAGTTTTATAAAGAGATGGATGCAATTCCATTCGAAAAGGGCAATAACAATGCGCATTTTGTGGAGCACGAGAACATTAAGTACAACATTCCAGTATATATGGAAGATAGTGCTATAGAAGTGCGTGTGCATGATCTTCCCTCAAGCGTCATCGATCCTTATATTCGCCATACCATGTCACAATACGGAGAGACTCTCTCTATCGAAAAAGAAAAGTGGAGGAATTTTTCCCCAATATTCTAAATGGTGTACGTTTGTTACGCATGCACTTATGTAACTTTCGGTCAGGATTCAAGAATCCGGTGCAAATAACTTGTTACCTATGACAATCAGATGGCTTTATGTCAATATTGCCAGAAAGCTGATCATTACGGTAAGCCATGTGATAAACTGGACAAGGAGACAACCACACCAAAGGACAACGGTGCTTCCTTCACACCAACCCCAAGCAACCTCAGTACACCTGTGACAGTCACCAACAACAGTGAAGCATCCGCTTCAACGAAACCATCCAACGTAACCCTTATGGAACAAAGTACACCAGCTGCAGTTAACAGATTACCATCCAACCAACCAGCAACTGCAAACAATGTGCAACAAGGCGCATCTACAGCAACTAGCAACGAAATCAACAACACCACGGCAATGGAGGACGAGACTAACCAAGAACAAACTGCCCCTCAATCCTCGCAGTAGGGAAATGGAAGCTCCTATCCCCCTAGTAAAAGGGTTACAACGAGATCCAATACAAAAAAAAATTTAGCTAAAAACTCAGCGTAAAGCTTGTACGAAAATGGGCCTGAATAAAAATATGTTTTATAAAAAAATAAAATAAAATAAAACAAAATAAAATAAAATTATCAAAACTAATGAACTGCTTGAAAGCCTATATTAGGTTCACACTACAACAGATTCACAGCAATTTAAAAAAAAACTGATCATTTATGTATTGAGATTTTCAGTATTTTGAAGGCTTCGGAATTTTCGGTTACCTAATTTCAAACTTATTATGCATTCAAAAACATACAAGATATTGAAGCATTCAGGAGTTCTCAAGACTATCCGAACATTAAAAAAAATGACAAAATTCTGATTTCTCATTGCAAAATTGATTGAGTTGGCATCACTGGGAGTGCGTTGTGGTGCCTGGGTGACGGGCCCTCAAAAATGTCTGATTTCAATGTGTATTAGACAACTTATTGATCGAAACAGTTATTTTAATTGATAGTGCAGCTATGGCAAATGTGTGTGTTGATTAGCGAAATATATTATTTATTGAAAATTGCTGATTCGAAGTTCACGCGACGGAAACTGTGAATTTACCACCCAAAATTAAAGGACATCAACCGATCGAAGCGCCATCTGCACGTCATTGTCGGTTTTATCAGATTTTATGAAATGTGAGAATTTGTTTTTAGTTTTAATTTGCTATGTCAACTCGCGTTATTTACAGGGCGAATAGGAGAAACAGGATACGGATGAGATCGTTCCTTAGAGATATTTCACATTTTTCTTATTTACAATCTTATTATATTTCTCCTTATTAAAAATCGAGCTAGACTAAACTCCGTCGATTATTCGGAGAACGTTTGATCTATTTTATTCTGGTTAAATGCCAAGTTTAAGACTTTTTTCGAATGTTTTTTTTTTTTTTTTTTTAAATAACTATTTATTGGAATATGAGTTAAAATTAAATTATTAAGATTTAAATTGGGTGTTCAGCCACAAGTGGTGACTTTTCAGCCCTGTTATATATATATGATTTGGTTATTACCATGAAGACATCATTTGCTTCCGCAATTCTGAGATTTTTGTGTAGGGAAAATTCTAAACCTACTTGTATTGTGTAATGGGGAAAAGGAACTTATATACTAACTTACTAACTAATACAGAGAGCGAATCGATTCAATTGAAGATTGCATCGATTTTTGTCGGAATTTGCTTATAATATTATGTGACATTACATCTAATGGTTCTATATTTGTGAGTCTGTGTAACTCATTTGTACTAAACCAGGGAGGACGCTTCAGAATCATTTTCAGAATTTTATTCTGAATCCTTTGAAGCGTTTTCTTCCTGGTGGAACAACAGCTTGACCAAATTGGTACCGCATAAAGCATGGCTGGTCTGAAAATTTGTTTATAAATTAACAATTTGTTTTTTAGACAGAGCTTAGAATTTCTGTTTATAAGAGGATATAAACATTTAATATATTTATTACACTTTGCCTGGATTCCTTCAATGTGATCCTTGAAAGTGAGCTTTTTGTCATACGTTAAACCTAAGTATTTAGCTTGATCAGACCATGTCAATTCCAAGCCATTCAATTTGAGAATGTGATTATTGTTTGGTTTAAGAAAAGAAGCTCTTGGCTTGTGAGGAAAGATAATTAATTGCGTTTTTGCTGCATTTGGTTTAATTTTCCATTTTGACAGATAATCACTGAAAATATTTAAACTTCTTTGTAGGCGACTGCAGATCACTCTTAGATTTCTACCTGTGGCTAACAGACTTGTGTCGTCACAGAATAGCGATTTCTGACAACCAACGGGTAGATTTGGAAGATCAGAAGTGAAAATATTATACAAGATTGGAGCTACACTCGAACCCTGCGGAACACCGGCTCGTACGGGTAGCAATTCAGATTTACAATTCTGATAGCTAACCTGAAGAGTACGATCAGTTAAATAATTTTGAATCATTTTGATCAAATAAATAGGAAACTGGAAATCAGACATTTTTGCTATTAAACCTTTGTGCCAAACACTGTCGAATGCTTTTTCTATGTCTAGAAGAGCAACTCCAGTGGATAACCCAGAAGATTTATTTGATTTTATCATGTTCGTTACTCTGACAAGTTGATGAGTAGTTGAATGTTCATGACGAAATCCAAACTGCTCTGGTAAAAAAATTGAATTCTCATTTATATGAGTCATCATTCTTAACAAGATAATTTTTTCAAAAAGTTTACTGATAGAAGAAAGTAAACTAATTGGGCGATAACTTGATGTTTCTGCTGGGTTTTTATCAGGTTTTAGGATAGGAATTACTTTAGCGTTTTTCCATCTTTTTGGGAAGTAAGCTAATGAAAAACACTTGTTGAAAATTTTAACCAGGAGTCTCAAGGCAACATCGGGAAGATTTTTAATAAGAATATTAAAAATTCCATCATTACCAGGAGCCTTCATGTTTTTGAGTTTCCTAATAATTGATTTAATTTCATCAAAATTCGTCTCAATAATGTCATCGTGTGATAACACTTGGGTTGAAATATGATCATACTTCAGTGAGACTTCATTTTCAATAGGACTCACAACGTTTAAATTAAAATTGTGGACACTCTCGAACTGCTGAGCTAGCTTTTGAGCTTTTTCACCATTTGTAAGAAGTATTTGATTTCCTTCCTTGAGAGCAGGAATTGGTTTCTGAGGTTTCTTAAGAACCTTAGAAAGTTTCCAGAAAGGTTTAGAATATGGTTTAATTTGTTCAACTTCTTTAGCGAAATTTTCATTTCGCAAAAGAGTAAATCTATGTTTAATTTCTTTTTGTAAATCCTTAACTATGTTTTTCATAGCAGGATCACGAGAACGTTGATATTGTCGTCGACGAACATTCTTCAACCGAATGAGCAGTTGAAGATTGTCATCGATGATAGGAGAATTTAATTTAGTTTGAGCTTTGGGAACTGAAAGATTTCTAGCTTCGATAATATAATGATTCAAATTATCAATTGCTGTGTCGATGTCCGCAGAATTTTCTAAAATAGTTTCATGATCCACATGATTTTCAATGTGAGATCTGTAATCCAACCAATTAGCTCTATGATAGTTGAAAATAGAACTAATTGGATTAATTATAGCTTCGTTGGAAAGTCTGAATGTTACAGGAAGATGATCTGAGTCAAAATCAGCATGAGTAATCGGTTCACTACAAATGTGACTTTGATCTGTTAGAACCAGATCAATTGTAGACGGGTTTTTCACGGAAGAGAAACAAGTAGGATTACTGGGATGAAGAACTGTAAAGTAACCAGCTGAGAGTTGATTATGAAGTATTTTACCATTACTGTTATTTTGCCTACAATTCCACTGGACATGCTTAGCATTTAAGTCCCCTATTACGAAAAATTTCGATCGATATCTTGTAAGTTTTTGCAAATCGCCTTTAAAGAAATTTAATTGTTCGCCGGTGCATTGGAATGGCAAATATGCTCCAGCGATGAAATAAATTCCATGAATGGTTTCAACTTCGATTCCCAAGCTTTCAATAACTTTAGTATTGAAAGAAGGTAAAATTCGATGTTTAATTTGCCGTTGGACAAAAATGGCAACTCCACCACCAATTCCAGTAAACCTGTCAAAACGATGAACCACATAATGTGGATTACTTTTCAATTTTACATTTGGTTTAAGAAAAGTTTCTGTCACAATGGCAATATGAATTTTGTGAACTTTGAGAAAATTATAAAATTCATCTTCACTCGATTTCAAAGATCGAGCATTCCAATTTAAAATATTCAAATAATTATTTAACATCACTGTTAAATTTTAAATTCATTATAATATTATTTGCAAATTTCCATCCGATTTGAAATGCTTCAAAAAGTGATGAAGTCGAATTCATTTGGATGATCATTTGAAAAAGTTGATCTTGTAGGTAGATCATTTTATTTTCAGTTATATCGCCTAAATCGACTTCATTTAAAGAAGCGAATGGCATTGAAGGAATATTTGTAGGTAGACTGCCATTAGAAGAAGATGATTTGGCCGGTCTACCTATTAATAAATTGTTTTCGTTAGAAGAAGAACTGCAAGGCGGTCCTGTGTTTTGATTATTTACATTAGAAGAAATAGGAGATAGATTTCTACCTAATATACCAGCATAACTGACATTAGAAGAAGATGATGACGAGGTCGATCTACCTGTCAATAAATTGTTTTCGTTAGAAGACGAATTGGCAGGTGCCTTAGAAGAATTTTCAGGTATGTTCTGTAAATTTAAGGTCGTTGATTTGACTTGTTGTCTAAGCGAACGAGCGTTTAAAATTTTTTCCCTGACAGGACATTTCAAATAATTGGATTTATGATTTCCATTGCAATTTGAACATGAAAATTTATCAGTGGTTTCATTCATTGGACAAACGTCTTTCGAATGCGATTTACCACAATTCAAACACCGTATATCCATATGACAATTTTTGGTTCCATGGCCGAAGCCTTGGCAACGACGACATTGCGTTAAGTTTGCAATACGATTATGCCGTTTATAATGTTCCCAATGAATTTTAATGTGGGAAATGAAACGTACTTTTTCTAAAGTTTTCAAATTGTTTACATCACTTCGATTGAAGTGTATTAGGTAAAGTTCATGGGAAATTCCAGAGCGTGGTTTAGAAGTACCATTCGCTCTTTTTTTCATAAGTATTACTTGGGAAGGGGCAAAACCAAGCAATTCTTTTATTTCATTTTTAATTTCATCAATACTTTGATCATTTGATAATCCTTTCAAGACAGCCTTGAAGGGTCTGTCTGATTTTATATCATATGAATAAAATTTATGAAGTTTTTCGGACAAATATCGAATAAGACGTTCGTAATCTTCCAATCCATCCACCAAGACTCGACATTCTCCTCTTCGTCCGATTTGAAATGAGACTTTTACTTCCGGGAGAAAAGTAGAAAGCTCAGTACGGAATGCTTTGAAGTCGGAAATCATCACCGTCACTGGTGGCATAGATTGATGTTTCTTCCCAGAACGACAAGCGTCCATTTTGGGAATTTTTGAAGAATTTTCTTCTATGTCGCTACAATCGGATTCAGGAAGAATCTCGTAAATATTGTTAGACGGCATAGGATCAACGGAAGGGAAATCCGTCCGTTGTCTTTTATTTTTACATTCAGATTCTATAAGATCGTGAATGTTATTAGAAAAATGTTGAATAACGGATTGTGATTTATTCCGTATTGAATTATTTTTAGCCTTAGGCTTGTTGCCTTTCCGGTTGGACGCAGGCATTTTTGAAATTAATGAAATTTTAAATTAAATTAACTAGGCTAAATTAGTCTTCGATTAGACTCCTAGCTAGCCTTAAAAAAGGCTGATTAATTTCTTAGTCACTCTAATATCACTCTTTGTATCACTTAGTCACTCTAATATCACTCTTTGTATCACTTAGTCACTTAGTTAGTGATTCAGGTAGCCTTGAAAAAGACTGAAGCCTTGAATCAATGAAACTCTAGGTAGCCAGAAAAAAATTCCAGGAGCCAAGAGCTATACGCGTGCGGTGCGAACGACTGTTCAACACCGACTGGCTTTTTTCGAATGTGCTGTAACTAATTCCGCCTCTATTTGTCGTATTTCCAGTACATCTCGGACAGTTACCGGCACTACGACCACTCCAAACTGGAACGTGGGGTTTGCATTGAAAAGTGCCGAAATCTTCTCCGTTCGGAGAATGCTGCAGTAGAACACAAAAACACTAGTGAGTTCACCGGTCGGCTGGCAAGTCAGTGCGTGAGTCATGAAATCAAGCGTCAGTACAATCTGGAGATTGCTCGGGACGTAAGTGTCTATCATTGTTACACCAGAGATGAAATCCATCCCGGACTTGGTATGAGGAACCTGAATTTGTTTCTTCGTTCAATGTGATCAATGACCAATGTCTTCATATCCGTAGGTGTTTTGGAAGCATGCTTCTATTTTCTTCTCGTAGTGATAACCATCCTCATAGCATCAGCAACGGCCTACGACATGCGACAATCGAACCGGAAGGGCCATCCGAAGCTTCACTTCCGGCAGCTACCGGAAAGTAAAAGGGAACGACTTTTGGTTGCATTTTCTTTTCCTAGAAACGTTTATCGCTTGAAAGAGTCGGTGGGTGGCAGTATAAGACAAGATCTGGAGTTCCTGGAAGCGTTTCGAATTATTCACATGTTCCGGGTGATCCTATTGCACGTGTTCGTAGCTCATAGCAAGTTACCCCAGAAGAACACGTTCCACTACGAGAACATTCAACATCGGGCTGCGACGGTGATCTACATTGCAGAGTTTCAGAACTACATTCAAACGTTTCTGTCCATTTCGGGTATGCTGTTGGCCGTTAACTTCCTGGAGCACATTCGGAAAAATCCCGATTTTGACATGTCCGTTGCGTGGGAGAAGCTGAAATTGCGACTGTGCCGAATTGTTCCGGCTTACGCATTTGTGATATTCGTGGAGTGTGCCCTCCTCCGGCGGTTCATCGATGGTCCGATAGGGTATCACTTCATCGGAGAAGCTCAGGACAATTGTCGACGCTGGTGGTGGGCAAATCTACTCTTCATTAATAACTACATTCAAACGGATGAACCGGTAAGCTTACGAATCTCTTAATTGTGTTTGACTGTTTCGAAAGATATTGATTTGTATCCTGTCTTAGTGTTTGATTCAATCCTGGTATCTGGCGGTTGACCTGCAGCTGTTCCTCTACGGTCTGACGGTAATGATGCTGATCTGGCGATGGCAACATCTTAAGGAATACATCTTCGGGGTAGCTTTCGCGTGTGCGGCGGTTATCCCAACGATTGTGTCGTATGCGTACAGGATTACACCGGCCATGACACAACACCTTAAAAATAGTAACCATTACAACCGCGAGCACGATTACCAATATGACATCTACTTTCCGTTTCATCAAAACATTGGAGTTTACTCGTTCGGAATGCTCGCCGGTTTCATCTATCATCGCTACCGTGACTCGAGAGCTACCCTATTGGGTTCCAAATTGTTCCTAGGACTTTTAAAGTCTGCCGCCTTCCTGTATTTCCTTAGCCTTGGAACCGTCTATTGGGTTGTCGCCTACCGGGACAGCATTCAACCGATTTTACAAGCGATCTACTCAACATTCTTCAAGCAATCGTGGGGAGTTTTGTCGACGCTGCTTCAGTTAGGATTGGCTTTGTTTAGCATGAACTCGTGGATAAAACGATTTTTAAGTCATCCGTTTTTTGGCGTCTGCGGAAAACTGTGTTACAGTTTCTACCTGATCCATTTTACCGTAATCGAGCTGGTTTACGGTGGAACAATGGAACCTCTTTATTCTAACGAACGGGTGATCGTAAGTGTGATCTTTGCAACCCCCCCCTTCGTATCTCAATAATGCAGTATTAATTTTTAAAAACAGACGACATATGTGGCCCAGGTGCTCTTTTGGACATTGGTCATGGGAGTGAGTTTGGCACTGATGATCGAGCTACCGTTTGGAGTCGCTTTGAAGGAACTGGTGCAACGACGGAAGCAAAAACAGGACAAGATTCAAAAAACGCAAATTTCGACGATCGAACAATTGTCGAACCAACAGTCGGAACGGGTTTAACCACGGACAACAGTTCTCAGTAAGTGTAAGCAATTCAATTACTCCGTCCGAACTTGCATACAGTAAGAATCTATACGTAAAGAATCGCAAGCAATCAATGTTGCATTACGTTGATTGGTTAGGAAGTTTGTGGTTTAACACAGGTTTGAAAATCAAACGCAAATGGAATGTACGTAACAAATGATAATAACCATGACATAGTAGCTTAACGTAACGAACAACTACCGAGTAGTACATATTCTATTTATTTGTAAATAAAACATCGGTTAGTACTCAGCATGCGTGTTAAAAAGTCAGTTACCTACCCCAACTTTTATGATGACATCCCACCGAAGTCCTATTTCTTCCAGTGTCTTTAGTCCTTCATCGATTTCTCTCTAGTATAAAAATTTCGGTAGATTTGTTCTACGGACTCGTAGACCTGCAGATCCGTCTCCAAATCCGTCGTTGTGACATCGTTGCCACACTGCAAAACGAGTCTGCATGAAGGCATGCGTTGACTGAGTGGGAAAATGTGACAGAGCATATATTTATAGTTTAATGCATAACGCAAAGCGTCCTTATACCGACCGACGCAGAACTGCTACTGAATGAGATGCATAGTGTGAATTAACGATCGAAACCATCGGTCGTATTAGAGGAATTAAAATTATGACATGCTGTGATTGGTTCATGACAACATAGATAAATTCAAACTGATTTTTCAATGGTGTACTATTGAAATAGTAAAACAACTGTGAAATGCATGATTGAGTTAAATGTTTTCGACTGGATTGACAGGTGAACTACATAAATCCATCAACAAATGACTGAGTAATAAATGTTAAATTATAACAGAAAATCTAACGCAGCAAGTTTTGGTTTTTTTCATTGACACCCGACCCCCTATAGTGCAGGGTATTTTTAAAGTAAAAAATACCCTTTAAATTCATTTAAATTTTATTATAAAGGGTGACTTTTTACGCAAGTATCTTTTTGGAACAACGGTTTTTAACAAATCACGCGGGAATCGTGTCTTGTGTCATTGTCAAACTTGTTCAGTTTGGTCTATAGTTAGATCATGAAACGAACAACTTTTGCAATTTATTAAATTTTTTTCTATCAAAAATTATGCTCGGATCCACTTTTTTATCGAAAGCTTGTGTTCAACGAGCTCATTTCTGGTTAAATGGATACCAGAGTCAACAAGCGAAATTGCCACATCTGGAGTGAAGACCAGCCAGATGCACTGCAAGAGCTACCAATGCATCCCAAAAAAGTCACTGTTTGGTAAGGATTTTGGGCCGGTGGCATCATCCGACCGTACTTCTTCAATGGGTGGAACGTTACTCTGAATGGCGAGCGCTACCGTGTGATGAGTGACGATTTTTGTTGGCACAATATGGAAAAATTTGACTCGCCTGACATTCGGTTTTAACAAGACGGTGCCACACCCCACACGGCACGCGAAACAATGACCACATTCGGTGAACAGTTTATCTTACGTTTTGGGCCCGTCAATTGGCCGTCTAGATCGTGTGATTTAACGCCTTTGGAATATTTCTTGTGGGACCACGTTAAGGCTCTTGTCTACAAGGATAAACCAGAAACGATTGACGCAGTGGAAGCCAATATTGAAGTATTAATTCGTGAAATACCGGTGGATATGTTGCCAAAATTGGATGTTGCGCATGGGCCAATATTTGCATGAAATGATCTTCAAACATTAAATTATATTGATCGTTTTATCGATTCCAATAAAGATTTCATCAATTTTTTCAATTTTTTGTGTTGTTTTTTAAAAATCAAATCATATACCTCTTAAAAAATCACCCTTTATTTAGTACTCCCTTAATGAAGATACACTTATACCTACGATTTTCAACTATTTGACCTTGTCCAAAAAGTAAGCTTACGGAAGATTTGTTGAAATTTTCGTCACAGAATATATCTGTAAAATGTCACGAGAATCCCAAAAAAACGCCTTAACCTTTTCGACCGTTCCTAGGTCATTTCGGAGCACTGGTGTCGTCCATAACCGGGAACTCATCCTGCTCTCTGTCCTGTTAAATTCGGTCTAAGTTTCATCAACAGTAACCGTTTGACGTGAAAAGTGCACCCGGTTCTGTATCAGCATGGCCAAATACGCTTCCGAAGAGCGCTCGTGTTCGTGTTTTTGATCCAGATTCTTCTTGCGCGGCACCCAACCACAGGATAAAAGCCATAAGCTGGTATCGAATTTCATTCGAATCTGACTCCCGGTTCCGGAACCAGAAAGTGAAGTGTGCTTAAAATTTCAAACCGTCACTTAAAGTAAAGCTGCAAGAAACGGGAAAATTGTCCTAAACTTGTTTTAATTGTTTACAAATTGCAAAGGTTATGTCAGTTTATACCAAAATAAACTTCCGAATTTTTATTCAAGTTCCAAACAATTTTTTTGGTAGAATCGTCAAATATATATAAAAAGGTAAATAAAAAAGGTTTATACTGCATGATTTGTTTAGAGTTTCCACAACAATTTTTGACCTATTAACGGTTACCGAGTTACATCGATTTGAAGAAAGTGCATACAAAAAATGTCAAACCGATCTCTCTAACCGTGAAAAATTTATGGTTTGCTGTGTTAAAGACGACGTGTGCAAACTTAACTCAACTTTCAATATATGTTTGCAAGTGACATATGAAAACTTCTTAGAACACCCAAAATTGGGTAAACGAAACTTCGAAAATAGATAAGAAAATACTCAAAATTAGGTAGCTTTACGGTTCCGTGTAGGGTACGGAATATTGTTTTGATCGAGGTTTCGCGTTATTTTTACTTGGAGATAACTAGTATATTCACTAATCAAAACCAAATCGATGACTCTAAGAATCCCTTCAATCGAACATACAACATCTGACTTATGATATCATTGTCTTACTTTTTGAACAATTCGCCCAGGCCCAGAATACGACATTCTCGCGCTACGCTTATGAAAAATATTGTAGAAAAACAATACGATTTGCTGTTACAAAACCTTCCACAATTTTGCTTTGACCATTAAAAAATATTTTAATGTATTGTTATACACTATTCAATTAATTGTGAATATGTTTGTTTTACAATAGAATGTATTGGTTGTTAAGTATCGTAACAATTCAAATTATAAAATTTTCTCATATATGTTTTCTTGGAAAACAATCAATTGTAAATTTTGCATATTGTTTGAAACACCACGTTTACAATAAATTCAATTGTAGAATCGTAGAAACAATATATTGAATCGTTGAAAATGAAAAACAAATCTTGTCAAGACACAATAAAATGTATTGTAACCCATAGATCTAATTGTGAATCAATTGTTTATGCTGTAAAATCAATGGTTTATTTCTTTTAATACTTACTATAAAATCATAAATCCCAATAGAACCGAATTTATTTCAAAATAGAACAATGAAAACATAACCGGATCTATACATGTAAAACGGTCCATTGTCTGGATTTCAGATTGACTCAATAAAATGAACAAGTTCAACATTCGCTTCTTGGTTCTGCAAGACCACTGTGGAGCAGATAAAGGTAATCAAAACCCGTAATGGATATTCGCCTTTTTTGTTGTCCTAGGTCCCCTTCCCAAAGCCGTCTGGGATTACCTGTTGCTCGAGATGAATTAGCTTGCACGAGAATACAGGTTACTGGATTGGTTGTAATTTTATACAGTATGAAAGTGTGCTGAATCAAAAGAGTGATCATAACTTCAACTGCTCAGTGCTGACAGAACTCTGACGTTTGTAAACGATAATCCAGTCAAATGATTCTGTTTTTTTTCTTTGCTTCTTTTCTACTTGTTGTTAACGTCGTTTCAATAGAAAAACCTAGGACAGGATTTCGCAACTGGCTTGGTTGTCCAGAAAAATATTTATCTGCTTTTTCCGATTGTTCCCTGTTATAAATTATGTCATTTAGGTTTTGGTACTTCGTGGTTACCGGTTTGTGCAGAAGTGCATTCCTCGTGACCACTGTTGCCAAAAGAGATAGTTTTTTATTCTGAAAAGCTTCTCCCCTTATACCGTGCGGTTATTTATCAAATAAAAACATTTAGACAAATGTTATATCAGCCTAAAATAGAGCTCTGAATTTATTTTGATTTTTTTTATCTTTGTTTTAAAAAAAATCGTTTAGTTAAAAATATTTAATAACATTTTTCAAGAGTATTTATTTTTGGACAATTTATTTTTGCCGCTCCATTACCTAAGTGTCTAATTGTATATGAGAAACAATACTAACAAGAAGAACTATCTGAAGATCTTTCTCTTTATAGCATCCAGTAATTGTTAAATGTACTCATACCTTCCATATTGACTTGAACTCAAACTTTTTCCATCGTTGATTTTCTCATCTTTATTCTATGGATAACCATCTATGTGAAAAACAAAAAACAGTGTGATTGACAAACTATATCAAAAGTTTGGAAGCAATCTGCAATACTACAATTCAAGGATAAAGATGCACTATTTTTGCATGTAGTGTTGTTGAATTCGGTGCATTTCAATTTTGTTTCAATAGTTTTAGTTAGTCGTCTCAGTTTCTCCATTTAAAAATCTTCCCAGGAATTCCTCTTCTCATAAAACATCGAGCTAATAAAGCTTGCTCTGCTGCTCTGATTTTTAAAACTCTGAGGATCTATACTAATTGTTTCTATACTTACGGACAATTTTCATGGGACACCGAACCAACATGAACCACAGTTCTAGTATTTTAAATGCGCTTACCTGAAAGGGCAGAAAGATGTTTTTCCATTAGTACTCAGTTATAACTTTTCGGAAGATGAATTAAATAACATTGTCGGTATTGTGTGAAATTAAGCTCCAATAAAAGATGCCAAAGCCAATATGAACCAGTAGAATAGAGCTAGTGTCAGGGAACGTGTAAGATACAAACAGTACTGCAGGGTTGATATGAATATATAATATTGTGTGTGTGTATATTTATTTTAAAGCCATTATCCGATCCGAAAGTATAGTATTGCCACGGTGAAGGAAAACCAAGATCGTCTATAAAAGATAAATCTCCTTCCTGCATTTGAAACATCAGTTGTAAACCAACTTGTCCACTGGAAGGAAGGGGAATGTACAGAAATCTAATTCATTGTCATTTAAGGGTAATTTACAACCTTACAAAAAACAGCCATTGTTGCAAAAAGCGAAAGCAGTTTGCTTTGCTGTCGTTGTGCGGAAATTCTGAAGAGAAATATAAGTCTTTTTGGTATATCTTTTTAGATAAACTGATGATTTTCTCTTGAAGATTCATCTAGCAGTAGCGACGCTAGATGAATCTTCAAGAGAAAGCTTTTACGTCTATCAACAATGACTGTTTTCCTAGGATAGTGAGAAGAACTTTAGAATGCGAAACTTAGTAGTTGAATCTTGTCGTAGCTGTCCTCTTGAACTTCGTCCCGTATAAAATTTATATTCGAAACATTCAAGAGTTTACTTGAATTTCCTCCCTTTTCGGACGGTAGAAATGTCAAACAAAACTGACGCCAGAGATGCCAGGTGAAAATTTAAAACATCTTCAAACAGGGTGGAAAATGTCTGTAAACTCGAAACAAAGTCTGCGGACTTTAAGTTATTCATAAAGAATGATTAACGCTCGCATAGTTTTTTTTTACGAGAACCAGTACATTTTGCGTAAAAATAAAAAAAATTACAGTACATCGGTTTTGAAAAACAGTTCATTTTACAGTACGATTTTTATCCAATTTAATCTAATAATTATCAAATGATTTATTTTCATATTCTCAACAGTTTTTCTTTTTATTTCCCTTTTTAAAGTGTTTTCAAGTTCATTTTGAACTAAAAAAATAACGTTTTTAAATTTTTTTAAACAGATATATTTGACGATGATTTGGATTTAGTGTGTTCTTTGTTTTTTTTATGGAAACAATTTTCTCTTGTTTCAAGTCAACAAAATTTAGCAAAATTGTTGTGACGCACTCTGAGCAAAAATGAATAATGAAAAAATCATGATGAAAAGAAGAGAAGGATCAAAATCCATTTACTGGTTGCATGTATTTATATTCACTACGTGTTATCACTGTTCTTTCTGACGTTTTGTACTGCGACAAATCGAAGATTTAAAATTCTGTATTAATTTTTCTATATTGTAAATACGTAACCGTTGAAAGTCATACCGCCGAGTGCCATTTCGCTGAAAGGGTAATTTCGAATACATCACATTATATTTTCTTGTTTTTATGTTCCTCGATAACTGATGTGGTGCATTGGTCGTTTTGATTTGTTGATCGTTGAACGTTTGTTGAACAGCATATTGAACGAAATATTCGTTCAGTTTGCTGGGTCGGTTTGTTATTGTTTTTCTCTTGCAAAAATAGTGTGAAAATTACGTGTTACCTTCATATAGAAAGAAAATGTGTGGTTATTCTACGTGAAGTAGAAGTATTGTGCCGGTATAAACTTCAGAAATTCTCCAGTAAAACTCCAGTCCAACAGGGCTCCAACTCCTCATATAAAAAATGGCTCAACAATGGACCTCTGTCTGTCGGGTTCGTTGAACGAATAAAATGGCATTCGGTTAAACGGTCTGTTTCAAAATTGGCAAACGAAGGTCCCGTGTTGGCCTCCCGTTGAACGATTGATTGGACGTTCATTGGACCAATGAAGGCCCACCGTTGAACGTTTTTTTTCTAAACGGGCTGTTACCACCTAGTTTGCCCGGTCTACTCAAAGCTAGGTTTCTTTGCTTTAGTTAAGTTAGATTAGAGTTAACGCGGTAGTGAACTCGGACAGCACACGAACAAAAACGATGTGGTGAAGCTGTATTATCATATTTTCTCAGCATGACACAATGACCAATTCGGTAAAATGCTCTTTGGCGCAACGGCATTCGGCGAAATGGCTTTCGGCGGAATGGCCCTGACCTAAAAAATACAGTAGTTTTTAATGAGAATACACAGTACAAATGAAAATAGAGTACGTTTAAGGGGGGAAAACAGTACGCAGTCATCCAGGAGTTAGCCTAATTTTGTGCTTACACCCTCATTGAACATAACTCAAAATTCAGTGACACATCACTCAAATTCATTAAAAGTGCACGTACTCTAAACTTGAGTTACCACCTATCTACTCATTTTTGAGTTATGGGACGAAATTGTCAAAACTTGAGTAATTTTTACTCAAAATAAGAAAAAAACTATTTTGTTCAAAATCTGAGTAAGTTCAACTCAAAATTTTAATTTCCTTGCTCTCAAAATGAAGAAACTTTCCTTCGTTATTTTCATATACAAAGTTATTCTTCTTTCTTTTGAATGCGCAAAATAGTGATTCAAAACCGTTTCTTTTTTAACGGTTTGGAGTCAAAATCAAATTATTTTGATATTCTTATGTTGGGCTTTTCACTAAGCATAACTGAAACCAAAAAACATCGATGATTGACGTTGATTCATGTTTTCAAAACCGGATCTAGAAACGGCAAAGGAAAACGACGTATTCTTGCATTCTTTATTTCGATAACAATATTCCTAGAATGAAAACGCTCTGAACTGCAAGAAGCATTTTTTTCACTCAAATGTTTAAAACTCAACGCTTACTCTAATGTATGAATAAACGCGAGAGAGCTCAATGCAACGAGTTTACTTTACTCAAATCCATACTCAAATTTTGATATATTGTTCCAGTTTATGAATTTGAATAATCGCAACTCAAACTCCATTCACTGCAAATTGCTCTGAATTCAGTAAGCAGTATTTGGGTAAAAAATACAGTACAATTCTGTAAAATTCAGTACGGATACGAGCGTTAAGAATGATGCACGGAATCGGATTAGTGTCTGCAACCAAAATATATCAACAGCCTATTTAGGGAACCTACAGATTCACAGACAAATTGGTATATCTGGCATCTCTGGTCACAACGTAAGGCGTCATCCACAAATTACGTCAGGAATCAGGAAGCAGAGCTTCTTAGAAAAACGCAGTAGATTGAATAAAGGTGATAAATATAAGATAAGCTTAAGTTACGCTTTGGTTGATAAGCTTAACAAAGAGATTTTTTAAGTATTATTAGTATTACTCAATGTCTTTTCCTATTGTATTTGATGAGTTTGACAGATCAACTTCAGCTTTTCGTTGACTGGTGTCACAAAAACAAACTATTCATTAATGTTTCAAATTATCTGGTAATTACGTTTCATCGAACAATGAGTCCTGTAACATTCGACTACAATATTGATGGCTCAGTTCTGACTAGAGCGACTTAGGAGTACAGCTTGATAAAAAACTATCGTTTGATTTGCGTCGATCACTTATAATCATTAAGGCATTACGCGTATTGGGTTTCATTTCAAAAATTGCTGAGGATTTCAAGGATCCTCATTGTCTGAAGGCGTTGTACTGTTCACTTGTCCGGCCAATTCTTGAAAATGCAACAGTGGTTTGGTTGCCTTATCAAATTTCGTGGAATTTACGAATTGAAAGAGTTCAAAAACGCTTTGTTCGTTTGGCGCTGCGACACTTACCATGGCGAGACCCTGAAAATCTACCACCATATACGGAAAGATGTCAGCTTTTAGGGATTGATACGTTGCTACGCCGACGAAAAATTCAACAGGCATTGATCATTGCAAAATTGATAAACGGAGAAATTGATGCTCCCGAGCTACGTTCCAAAGTCAATTTTCGGATTCCAAGCAGAACGCTGCGAAATTCAACTCTGCTTTAGAACAGTTTTCACAGAACTCTATTTGGATATAATGAACCGATAGCTGCATGTATTCGAACGTTCACTTCTGTGGAAAATCATTCCGAATTCTAGTAGCTTTGTAAGGAAAAATAAAACATCTGTTGAGCTTTGATTATATTTTACAATCTTTGTTTTGATGTTATTTGTCATATCTATGTTAATTTGTGATTTTTATTCTCGTATTGTAATTATTGTTATTCTTTTTTTTCAAAAGATGATGGTTTTTGCGCTCATTTGATTGGCTACTTAAATGGGTTTTTTCCCATCCTCGTCCATTTAGATTTTTATATCCGATGGACATAACAATGATAATAAAAATAAAATAAGTGATGTTGAGACCTTGTACATAGGTGCGATGGTTAACTGTGCTGGTAGCATTGGGAATGTGGCAATTCTGCAAATCGGAAAGATCGATGATGTTCATGCGATATCTTTCTGAAATCGATTGATTTCACTTCTAACTTTTTGGGCTGCTGCTGAAAGCGGTAATTGGTAAAAAGTAAGCTCAACAGAGTCGCAGTCAATCACCTATCGTCAATATCTACGAATCGAATCAATTTGGCGCCTATTTTTATTAGATTTCTCTCCTTTTGTGTTGAGTATTGAATGAGTTTTTATAGTCGACTCAAATCTCCGGAATCCGTAGTCGGATTTGAATAAAATACAATAGCAGTTAATATTATACTACTCTTTATACAATTTACTCTAGTCGTTAGAATAATACTTCCGTAACGTAACGTTACTCCCTCCTCCTCTTGTCACATTTTGACACAATATTTGAAAACCCCTCCTCCTCTCTAAAGCGTAACGTAATTTGTGAATGACGCCTAACAGAAACTAAAATGTATAATTCTTGTGGTAGATAAGTTGTGAATAAGTGGCTAAAACGCAGTAAACACATTGAGTTAGAACCTTTCGAAACAACCGTAGATACATTGAACATAACCCGGCTTTCGTGTCCGGTTGCATTCAAACAATACCACAGCCGAAACCTCAACGAAAAAGTCGTACAAAGGCGCAACGAAAATAGCAGGATCGCATTGTGGAAGCAGTCCATAGATAGGCTTTACACAGACGAATCAAGATAACGGTAGATTCGCAGGGAAGTGTCAGAGAGCGGAAACGATAAAAATTAGTCTAGAAGCCGATTAGGCTTGCATCGACTACAGACCAAACCAGAGAACGGCATGAGAAGTTGCGAGTAGCTGCGAAAAAAAAACTAGTCATCGGTGTAGGAAATGAAATACCGAAGAGAACAATGAAAGAGTGTCTGCAGAGACCGATGAAAAAAGTCATATCGCCGAATCACAAGCTTAGACCAGGGATGCCAAGTCCACATATTAATCTGTGTGTTACAGATTTTCTACTTTCTGCACAGATTTCTGAAAATGATCACAGATCAGTAGATTTCGCAATTTAACTGGTACAGTAACTGTATCATTAAAACAATTTCAGCACAGTGCAAAATAAAAACAAATGTATAATAGAAAAATTTGAATCATCACTTCTAAGGTCCTGTGTTTTTTTTTCAATAAGTAATATTGAAATTAGTACGGTCTTATTCGGATATACACAATGTTAACGTACAGAATTCCCATCGACGCCACTCAAATGTACGACACCTGGCTATTAAAAACCAGTGTCCTAGACATTGAACTTGATTCAAGATGAAAACACAATGAAACCACAAATCACAGGCATAAAGGCGTACGATTAAAAAGGTTCACTGTCCGGATTGCAGTTTGAATCAATAAAATTGAATCAAGTTCAACATTCGCTCCGGGTCTCGTTCGCCACCTGCAAGGCCACTGCGAAACGGTTAATGGTTATCTAAAACCGTAATGCACGTTCACTTTTCGAGTACTTAAAACCGTTGTCCTAGGTCCTGTTCCCGAAGCCGACTGAAGCGGGATTTTGCTCAAGATTAACGAGTTTGCATGTGATGTAGGAAGTAATCTGCAATGATTGTAAATAAAATTTTGCGCTTCTACTAATTCAAGGTTGATGTAGCTGCATTTTTGCTGTTGGTGTCGTTGGACTCAGAGTATTGGATGCGTTTTGTTTAATTGTTTCTTATACCTGTATGTACTGTAGATGTATTCAGACTTATCTCAGCTGCAATTTGAACATTAAACTGAGAGGCTATGAAAATGTATGAATTTTATGTTATATTCCATCTACCTCACCAAATATTCAAATGATATGACATTCACATAAAAACCTGTTTCAATCCTCCTAGTGGTGTAATGGTGCCTTTCTCATTAGCATTTCACGAGAAATCGGTGAAAGTTTCATACATTTCGAATAACTATCTCCGGAACCGGAATCGGAAGACTGTCACAGTTGCAGTAAGTTTGTAGGGCAATTATAGCCAGGCCTACAAGTTCAAATAGTTTTACCACAGATAACAGATATACAGGCTCACATATGAACTGTGTGTAACATTTGCTCAACCAGCGTGTCGAACACTTGCAGATGTCTCCACGATCGACACAAGATGCCACCATGAATTGGGTTCCACTTTCACATGAGCCACAATTTTAGGTGCAACATTCACGTCACGCTAGATTTTTGTTTTGCTGTTGGTTAAAATGTCAAGTTTATTTTTGTTTTATTCCGATTGAATTCTCGTGTGAAATATGCGACATGGAAATAAAGCTGTCTTAGGGAAATCGTGTGATAAGTGTTAAAATTGTTGTAGTTGGAAAATTTCTATAATAGGCAGGAGAATTTTGTTATCGCTCGTAGGAACGTAGTGGAACGTTTTGAAAGATTGCGGCGAACAGTCAAGTGTAGGTGGCAGAAGTGTTTCCAACGTATAGCAAATTCGAAATTTATACAGGTTTTTGAAAAAAATTGTTCGAGCCTGTATATCTGTTCACTGTGGTTTTACAATTATCCTGGAAGTCGGATCTGGATAAAATTCAATTTAATTTAATACGACAAAACAATTATTTGAATTAAAGTTCGGCCGGTTCAGTCACGGTTAGTTTGTTTGATTATAAGCTAAAAAGACCTGCATGCTAGTAGAATTCAATAGCTAGTTTTAAGGAATTAGTTACATTTTCAATACCCACTAACAATAAATTCAATGAAAAGATTATTTTAATCTGAATATTGATTATAGAGACATAGTCTTTGTTTAATTTCAAGATGTTTGGCTTACTCCATTTCGATGAAACCAACTATTCGTAGACAAACGAAACGAGCGAAATTCTGCACTTCTATTACTTTTCTATATGAAATTCAATCTAACAGGTTATTACTTTTAAATCAGTTGCTTAAGGTGAAATGTAGCGGAATGCGAAAATCGCGTTTTTGATCAATTATTCAAAAACTAGACCGATTTGCGAAAAAATCAAAAACACTTAAGTTTTTGAAATCAAATTTATCATAACTAAGTATTCTTAAAATTTGGAAATATTGCTTTGCCGAGCCGTAATTGGTTTTTGAAATGTATAAACGGTAACTGTTCCGTTCCACGGGGATAATTTTAGAACTGAAAAGTAGTGTTTGTATCAGAATTTCACAAAGGAAATGCAACTCAAAATTATAAAATTTTAGCTAAAACAACCGAAATTTGAAAAAGTTTACATAAACTTTTCCGCATTTTTTTTATTGCTTGCGCGCTGCTGTTTCGTATTGAGGTAGTGTGAGAAATGCACGGTGGGCACGGTGGCATTATATCGTGAGCAAAAATAATGACGCGAATTTATGCAGCATTGTGTTTTGTGTTAAAATGAAAACGAGTTGAATACAATAAAATGGGTATTGTAAGAAATTGTTTATTTTCTAAGTAACTATCCTTTATAATGCTAATAATGTCCAATTCTGTTGAGTTCAATGCATTGAAGTTGCTGAAGCAATAAAGCCTGGCTGTGTGATATCGTATAACGGGTATTATTTTAGATTGTAGCAATTTTTATAGCAAAACTATAACTTCATCATTGACAAGCTACTGAATGAAATTCAAACCAAGTATTATCGAGATACAAACAATGTGATAAACATTGAAAAACAACAGGCATATACATGGTTAGCAAGTTTGTCAATACATATAACCTCATGTTATACCGTTTTCGTTTATTGATCAGAGCAGCCCGAAAGCTGACCCAGAGTCGCCCAAACAACGTTTGATATGTTTGTTTTAGCAACCTGAGGTCGCTCTAGAGCGGACTCCAATCGCGTAGTTTCGCTCTGAAAATTTTCTCGGGTCGCACCACGCATCCAGCCGAGTTTGTTTATTTTATCTTTTTTTCATGAGTTGTTGTTTAGGGCGCGTAAAACGTGTTCGTTTTACTCGGAGTCAGAGAAGCCCGCGTCTAGGTTCAAAAACGAAAACGGTATTAGTCATTCATAATTACTCATGATTTATAGCTCTGGTGTAAGAGTAATCACTAACAATAACGATTGAATTAGCATATATTCAAAGTATGAAGGATTCAAAAATCCATTACGTCCAGTCTTTTTTACAAGCCAATATAATGAGAGGTAAACCCACTGCGCTCAATCATTGAAAAAAGTTCTTGTTTCTATGTGTCCGTTTTTCTTGGTATGCTTTGTGCGACGGTTCGTTCAACTGAAGCGGATAAAATTTTGCGCGCATTTTATGACGCTACATTTCACCTTAAAATCTACTTTGTGTACAGATTTTTTTATCAATTTTGGTCACAGCATGTATGAAAAAAAATTAAAATTCCAACACATGTAACAGCCATTCGAGCCTGTGCATTCTGTTTTCTTTAAAACGACTGAATACTGGGGCTCATGTGTGCTTGGAGCCGATGGACTCGCTTGTGTTGGTTTTTGTTTTCTTTGCCGCTTGTACTAAATCGAACACCACACACCGCCTGTTTCGTTCGTAGAGACGGTGTTGTGTTTTCTTCTTCCGTACCAGCGCATGTACGTACCGATGCGCTTTATAAGACGGTTTTAAATTTTAGACACTCATCACTCATTTCGAAATCGGAAGTCAGATTCGAAATTGGAAGAATACTGAAACCTTTCATTTGATTCTAAGTTTGTAAAAATCTGCCAAGCCATCGATAAGAAAAGTGAGCTCGTTTCATTTCAGAGATTGTTACCACTATTTCCGGTGTCTCCGGAACCGGAAGCCGCTATAGCCGGAACAGATACGTTTGGCCGTCAAGTGACAAAGCCTATCGACTAGAACTGATTTGGGCCTTCAGCAACCACATTTTTGTGCGCTTTGCATTATTGCTCAGTGTAACTGCTTGAAATGTGCAACACTCTTTATCCTGTAACTCCTGAACCAGAATTCGGAACGAGATGAAATTCAGATGTTTTAGCAATTCCATGAGAAACTTATATACGATCTCTCAGAATTTCGTAATGTTTGAAAGAACCGTTCTCCATCGAAAAATATTGGACCCGTAGTTTTTTATTTTGCCATTAGGGTGACCATTTTTTTGTTAGGGTGAATAAAAAAATCGATTATTTTCGATTTTTTTCAAAAAATACATTTTTTTTAAATTATAACATTCTGCTAATTTTTCGATATGTTTATTAATTTATTAATTTATTGTAAAATCAACAGACACAATGTGGTTCGAAAAGATTGCTATTTGTCGTTGAAGAAACGTCGCATCCTCTGAGCTGCGAATAACATGGTAGATCTTGAGGTCATCTGCAAAAGATATGCGCGGTCCTTCCAGAGATAAATTAACGTTGTTATAGTACAGTAAGAAGATCAAAGGGCCGATGGCTCCCCTACAGAATTCCAGATGTTGCACAAAAAATCCTTCCGAAACACAATCGTCAATTTTATCTACAAGATGACGATTCCTGTGATATGATTGTTTCCATCGAAAGACGTTTGTACCAACACCAAGTCGATCCAATTTTTCTAATGTGATGCCATAGTCAATTTTATCGAAGACGAGGGAACCGAAAAAAATGAAAACCATTTGACATGGCGTTGTTCACGTAAGATGTTAAAGATAATAGATTGGCGGTTGAGGAACGCTTAGGCTTAAACCCGTGTTGGGAATCATCGATATACTGCTTGCAATGATTGAAAATTGTTGTCAGTATTACTTTTTCGAATAGTTTGGTGATAGCGCTTATACAAGTTATACCACGGTAGTTGTTTATATATCTTTTACCACCCTTCTTGTAGATAAATGTCAATAAATTTGTAAATAAATGTTCATAGGTTTTAGGAAAAATATCCGAGCATCATAAAGTTGAAGTATCGTGTTTGAAAAAGTCAATTGTATAACTATTAAACCGTTTTTAAAGGTTTGCGACCAATGGGCACTATGTCATTGTATATTTTTTTCAGAACGCTGAAATAGTTTTACATAGCGAAACTTGGCGATCGATTTTTTGTAGCATGCTAACATGGTCACCCTAATGACAAAATAAAGAAATATGGGTCTAAAATTTTGCAATGAAAAATGATTCTTCCAAATATTACGATTTCGAAATTCTGAGCGATCGTTTCTCATGGAATTGCTGTATAGAACAATATGACCTTTGAATCTAAATTTGTAAAATTCGAGAAAGGTGAGTACGTAATTCGAAATTGCAATTTTTAAACCAATCACCCTGCAACCGGAAATCGTATCAAGATGGAATTCAAGAATTGCCTAAAAGACCATACGACCTTTCATTCGAATCCGATTTTGTGAAAATCGGTTCAGCCATCTCTGAGAAAATTGAGTGACATTATTTGTCACACACACAGACATTTTGTGATCTCGACGAACGGAGTCGAATGGTATATAACCCCTCAGTCCGGGCCTCGGTTCAAAAGCCGTTTTTCACAGTGCACTATGGTCCGAAACGGGAAATTAGCGTGACAAAAATATTTTCACTATTAAATATTAGTTTTTTGTAGTTGGTGTCTTCACAAAAGTTGTTTGTAATCAAATTGCGCTCCTTTTGATGAAAAAAGTTTGAACTCAAAAATGATTTTGTTTGCGCTCCTTTTGATGAAAAAAGTTTGAACTCAAAAATGATTTTGTTGTACAATAAAGTTGTAGGAAATTTTAATGCGAGCAACTTTGCTGAATACAACATCTCTCTAACTCTTCATTTGATCGAGTTACATCAATTTTCCCGAGTGAAAGTAGGGTGGCTCCTGAAAAATCACTTTTTTTATTCTAACTTTTTTGTGAAACGTTCCACCGAAAAGTTGTCATTAGAGGAGTTGTTGAACTAATCATTGTGCACAATTTTGCTCAACCAAGCTTTTTCATATGAGCTACCAGTAAAAAGTTATGATTGTTTTTTCATCCAAAACTAGTCATGCTTCAAATATCAATATTCATTAGATGCCAGATCGATGAAAATGTATCCTATACGGTTCCTGAAAGGTCATAATATAAGTAAAAATTTAGGAGAAAATTGGAAGGGTGTTATTTTTTAAAATTATTTAAATGAATTTTAAAAATACCTTCAAAAAACTCAAAAACATTGCTTAACTCTTAAACGCCTTAACGTATGAACATACTTTCTTCAGCAAAATAATAGTTTTAAATTAGTTCTACAAATGTTCCATACATTGTCCTTTCGAGAAATGAGACACACAAAAACTACAGTCGAAAATAATTTCGTAACATCATAACTTTTTACTGGTAGCTCATATGAAAAAGCTTGGTTTAGCAAAATTGTGCACAATTATTAGTTCAACAACTCTTGTACTGACAACTTTTCGGTGGAACGTTTCACAAAAAAGTTAGAACAAGAAAAGTGATTTTTCAGGAGCCACCCTACTTTTACTCAGGAAAATTGATGTAACTCGATCAAATGAACAGTTAGAGAAGTGCTGTTTTCAGCAAAGTTGCTCGCAATAAAATTTCCTACAACTTTATTGTACAACAAAATCATTTTTGAGTTCAATTAGGAAAGTAAGATTTCAGATTTCAATTTAAATAAGGACCATCCTAGTAACTTTTTTCATCAAAAGGAGCGCCATTTGATTACAAACAACTTTTGTGAAGACACCAACTACAAAAAACTAATATTCAATAGTGAAAATATTTTTGTCACGCTAATTTCCCGTTTCGGACCATAGTGCAGTGATTGCATAACCTTTCTATATAAAACAGGCAAAAAGCATTTTGTAGAATTTGTCACTAATGTCATAAGCGGAGATAGAAACAAAAGCAACGGCCACTTGATTTTCGAACTTGATTCTCAGTTTAAGAGTAGCTTGCTGGATGAACATGATTGAAAATAATTGTTGAAAAGACAAAGCTCCGTCGTTTTCCTTCAACAAATGGTCTTCTAAGCTCCGACCAGGAAGGATTCTTAGGCTGTGAGCCATTCCGCTAATGATTTCATCTTTTGATTAAAATTTGACATTACGATAGTTATTTTTTATTGAGTAAAAATTGATTCAATATTTGACGGATGGAAAGCTATTCGGATTTATTTTGTACAGACAATAAAACGATACCAAGTTGTATAATAATTACAATAGGGAGAACATAAGAAAATCTTCGGGAAAAATATACTCGTATGCATATCCAAGTACACTAAGGTTTCATTTTAAACTAGGATTACGTATCGTGTTTAAAAAATCCGTGAAAAAAAAGGAAAGAATACAATTATTGTTGACTTCAGACAGTGCAAAATTCGACCTTCGGAGAACTTGAAGAGGAGCAAATGCATCTTGACATCAAACGTGTGCATTTAATTCAATGCAATAAGACAAATAATGTTATTTACATCTCCGACAAAAATCGATGCAATCTTCAATTGAATCGATTCGCTCTCTGTATTAGTTAGTAAGTTAGTATATAAGTTCCTTTCCCCATTAACAATACAAGTAGGTTTAGAATTTTCCCTACACAAAAATCTCAGAATTGCGGAAGCAAATGATGTCTTCATGGTAATAACCAAATCATATATATATATATATATATATATATATATATATATATATATATATATATATATATATATATATATATATATATATATATATATATATATATATATATATATATATATATATATATATATATATATATATATATAACAGGGCTGAAAAGTCACCACTTGTGGCTGAACACCCAATTTAAATCTTAATAATTTAATTTTAACTCATATTCCAATAAATAGTTATTTAAAAAAAAAAAAAAAAATAAAAAAAAAAAAATGTTATTTACATCCAGTTTCATAAAGAGTAGGATGCAATTCAATTCGCAAAAGACAATAACAATGTGCACTATGTGGAACATGAAAACATTAAGTACAACATTCCAGTATATATGGAAGATAGTGCTATAGAAGTGCATGTGTATGATCTTCCCTCAAGCGTCATCGATCCTTATATTCGCAAAACTATGTCCCAATACGAAGAGATTCTCTCCATCGAAAAAGAAAAGTGGAAGAACTTTTTCCCCAATGTTCTAAATGACGTACATTTGTTACGCATGCGCTTGAAGAGAGCTATACCATCTTATGTGACCTCCGGTCAGGATACAAGAATCCCGTTCAAATCACTTGTTACCTATGACAATCAGATGACCACATGTCGATATTGCCAAAAAGCTGTTCACTACGGTAAGCCATGTGATAAACTGGACAAGGAGACAGCTACACCAAAGGACAACGGTGCTTCCTTCACACCAACCCCAAGCAACCTCAGTACACCTGTGACTCCTCAACGAAACCATCAGTGTCCTCTATAGAACAAAGCACATCAGCTGCAGCTAATAACCAACCCAACGCACAGTGGTCCAAAACTGGAAAAAGACGGTCAAAAGGCTGTACTGACTTTCTCTGATTTTTAGGAGCTAACCTGTCTTCGAAGAAGTTTTACAAGATTATATTACGCTTCTTTTGAAAGTGACACCTTGATTTTTGTTAATGGGGTAGTACCAATTTCGAACAAAAATAATTTTTTTTTCACAAAAAAATATTTGTTTTCTATCTCATTTTGAAGAAAAAAACATTTGAAGTATGTTTGCTGAAGATATAAATAATGTAAAAAAAATATTTTTTTAGATATAGAACCGTTTTTTTTTAATTTATCTACGTATTACCTAAGTATCTACTACAAAGTGAGCGTAAACACGCAAAAACAAGCAAGCTCATGCTTCCACGCGCAACTTAAGCAACATGTAGTAATTTTTGTTTTGTTTACTTTTTGACAATTAACAATATTAGAAAAAGTCTAAGTGGAACTCGATACAATTTTTTAGGCCTTTTCAAAGTTAGTTTTAAATATTGAAAATCCGAAAAATTATTAAAAGTTCAATACATATTAAAAAAATGTTTCCAAACAAAATATGAAAAAGTATTGTAAAAGTACAAACCTTTACGAAGAGATTTCATTTTTGAATGTGTAAATAAATTGAGTTATTGCAAAGTTTGTTTTTTAAGACGATATGTTGATCGTGCGACGCTCACTTAGAGATGTGCGAAACAGCTCATAACGGTGAGCAGCTCCGAACCGATCAGCTCACTAAAGGGAATCGATTCAATGTATCAGCTCATTAGGATTGAACTGAACGTTTGTTTTGAGCGCCGTTTTATGGCGCCGTTTTTTTGCACCGTTTTTCTTACTCCGTTTTTCTTTCATATGCATGATCGAAATCATTGATGCACAAAGAACAATGCTATGCGAACTAACTTGTCTGCGAATTATTATTATGTCACATTTGAGAATATCTGCAAAAGTGGCATCCCTGAATGTACCATAGCCCACTGAGTGAGAAGTAAGATTTCTTATTGACAATGGCTCATTCAATCTGTTAAAGAAGGGTAGATACACATTTGGAAGAACGAACAAAAGCTTATCCACACATTTCTTCTCATTTATAACTCGCTCTTCAAGAGCCGAATATCCGTTCAGCTCATAGCTTGTTTCGACCTTACCAGCAGGGATGCCAGGTCATTTTTTCAAAAATCTGTGATCAAGCCAAAAACCTGTCTGTCCAAAATCTGTCTGTGCACGTTTCCCCGTTTCCATATTAGCTGATCCGAATCATTTTGGTAAGAAAAAAAAGGTCTCACTATTTTCTACCGCTCTGTATTTTTTTATGCTGAACTGTGATCAATTTTAAAAATCTGTGATCTATTTCAGAATTTGTGTAAATCTGTGCCATTTTTTAAATATGTGCAAAAGGTTGAAAATCTGTGAAACACAGATTAATCTCTGAACCTGGCATCCCTGTTTACCAGTGCGGTTAACTGGTGAGCTGCGCTTCACTTAAAAAGAGCTGTGAGCTATCAGCTCACTTAAAAGATTCGATTCACAGGGATAGCTCAGGAGCGAATTGCACATCTCTAAGCTCACTGCAAAAGTGAGTTACAGAAATAGCAGACGCGTGACGCCCTCCGTTCCTTAACCATTCATGGTTTCAGCATGGCCATAGTGAAAATGAATCACACGAATAGTACTCAGGATATTTTCATTGGAAAATAAATTAGATTAGGAATATATTTTCCTATAAGTATTGTGAAAGTTTGCTGCATTAAGTTGCATATTTCGCTTCGGTACAAGGTTTCCTAAGTAAAAATAGGTAAAATGATGTATAACTTTTCCAGAAAAGATTAAACCTATGCATTACCTTCTACAAAATTATGGGATTTTATATTATCTACAACTATTCCAAACAAAGTAAGGATTAAAAAAACTTGAAACAAGTTATGATTAGAAAACTAGTTTTAAGGGGGTTGTCATAATTCAATAACTAAAACTAACTTTGAATTAGTTGCATAAAGTTGGATATTTCGCTTCGGTGTAAGGTTTTATGATAGGTAAAAAAGGTAAAATGTTGTATAACTTTGCCCGGAAACAACAAATCTATGCACTACCTTCAACAAAAATATGGGATTTTTTGTTTTCTTCAATTATTCCAAAAAAAGTATGCATAAAAAAATAACTCGAAACAAGTTATAAATAAAAAACTGATTTTAAGGGGGTTGCCATAAAAACGCTTTGTATATCCGAAACGGTGCGACCTGGACTTTTGGTATATTTGACAAAGTAAATTATTTTCAATAGTTCTAAAACTTTGTAGAAGAAAAAAAATTTCTATCTCTTCAGAAAAAAAGGTTATGGTTATATTTTTTGTCAAAGTAGGCCATGAACAATTAGGGATAGAATTGAATTACGCGGTATAAATTATAACAAGATCCAATGAAGAAAGAAAAAGAAAAATCGTGCAAAAAACCGTTTAAAAAGAGATTTTAGTGTAATCAAAAGTTCCTCAATGACTGAAAACATCTGAGAGTACACGTGGAACTCTTGGCAACTTGAAAGTACATAACAAGTTTCGTGTGAACTATCTCACTGCATAGAAATTGAATAATGTAATCTAAAAGATGCTTAGAAGTTTGTTCGGCAAGAACTTTCAACTTCCTTTAAAAACAAGGTCATGATTGACAATTGAGTAATTAACCAGGCCGGCTGCCAGGTTTCAAACAAAGGTTCAAATTATTCACGAAATGATTTCACAGCCTTTAGTGTTCAAGGGAGCGAGGCCTTTGCACTAGCTTTTCAGACAGAAAAAGTTTCACATTGGAATGTAGAAAAACCCCGACCGCTGGAAACTCGATTTGCTCCCATCTTTCTGGTATTATTGGCCCAAACAAATTTATCGTCTTTTAAGCTCAAAATGCAATTGAACCAATTTTTGTTCCCTTTTTATAAAGCTACAGCTTCAACATGTGGTCAGGCGACGGACTCGTGCCTGGCGCGTCCTACGAATCTGTTTGGATTGACCACTCGGAAGCAACTCGTACTGTACGACAGCCTTGTGGGCTGCTACTAAACACGCTCTTCCGGCGCTTGAAATAAATCCAGTAAAACTAAGTTTTTGTGCCTCAACATAAAAAATAACCGCGTCTTCGAAACGACACAACCACTCATGTCATCTTGTTTTGCTTGTTGCAGTATTTTGGCACAGTTTTTGGAGCTCTCCGAGGACTCAAACTGCGGTTCCAGTCCAAAGGAAACAAAAATAAATTTTTGATTGGACAACTGTTTTGACTCTAATATTGCAGCCTAATAATTGTGTTAGAAGTTTCTGAAACACAGCCAAATGATACACTAAAACAGGGTGATACGTATTTTATCTTGCAATTGGTTTTACTGTGGCGACAACATATGCTTATGAAGAGCTACGGACAGGATCAGTTTAAGCTGTGATTTAAGAGAGTTCAAAGCACGGAACCCTCAAATGTGCTCAAGCAATTTTCGTTCTCCAAACATAACGAAATTGATTATGTTATGAATTCTTCGACAAAGGCCCGGAAACAAAACAATAGAAATTCTAAAACTTCTTTTTTAATACTAGAAACAAAAATAAATATGCCGAAAAAAAATTATCAAACCCCGTATTTTAGATATCATCTGTTTACGGAACCGGTGCCAGTACAATGACCCTGTCTAGTACTGGAGTCCAGAAGGTTACAGAGAAAAAAAAATTATCTACGCCTACGATACGAGAGCGAATTTGGTACAGAGATTTCGCACCCCTGCGTGAACAGCAAATTAATGCCATTTATAAAGTGGTCAATTGTCGACGCACCGAATGTTGTCAATTTGCACCTACCGCAGAGATATATCAGCTGGAGATGAGGTCACGGCCTCACCGGAAACCAGTGTATGTACACATCCTGTCTGGTCTGAACAGCTGGGTTCGCATTTAATCAGGTTATTGATACCAGCAAATAGATCATTTTCAATCTGGAATAATTTATTCTGCCGTCGTTAATCAGCTACGGATTCTGAATAGCGTTGTATCATTCACGCAATTCATGCGTGCAAAATCGTACACACTTCGAAAAAAACTTTTTATACGATGCACATAAACGAAGTGTCGCAGTTCACACAAATTAACGTAAAAAAGAACACGTAACTACTATGATGTGATTGAAATTGTAAATTTCCATGACATGAAATTCACAAAAATTAAAAAAAAAAATACTAGTAGCGACAACGGAGAATCGAACCGAAAATCATTAGATAAAAAAATATGTCCGTTAATCGACTGAGCCACAGAAGCACATATCTGCTTGACTAGTGAATAGTTCATATAAACTCATACTGTCGCGCTTGCTAGCTGACTGCAAATTACAGTCGAAACCAGTGAAACTCATTCTTATCCAACATTAGGTCATTGCAAATTGAATTTTTCGTCATTTGGCAAATTAGGTATTTATTAATTTCATTGTATGTGGGATTAGGCCACCCACAAAATTCATTTTTTTTGTGTAAGTATCGGTGATTTTTTAACGCATTGTATGTTTTACACAGTTTGTATGAGACTAAATGTCAAATGGAATGTCTATGTTGAATAACAAAAACCGAACAAACGGAGTTATTATTGATTGTGTTTTCTTCAACAAAACCAACAATCTGAACATTGAGAATATCCAGATGAATTCTGAGATCCTTCCCACAAATAAAACAAATTGTTCTCAAGAACTTTCAATCTGAATCGTGATCAATTCGTCGACACCGAACAAGCAAACGATGCAATTTGCACTGTCTCTCTCTCTAGCCAGATGCTACCTCGTTTTGTTGGCAATGGAAATTCCGGTCGAAACTCCGACTGGAATGAATCGATAACCACATCAATCAAAACAATCTTCGATGCCTAACTTTTTCCCAAATATGCCAATTCGTTACATTGGAAAGTTTGATCAGCACTCAGCCTCGATGCCGATCTGTGCGTGGAGTCGGCGGCTGATGAAACTTCGAAACACAAAACAGCGATTTGTCACTCGAAAATTTATTTCCAAATAGCGCAATATTCAAGTTTTTTTCGTCATCTTGTATGCCGAACTCGAAAGCCATAATTTAGGGTAAGAAGGAATATTTTTGTTGCAAGTATTATTTTTTTATTTGTTTATTGGGGAGCAGGGATTGGAGTTAGTTTCTGTCGAACTTGTTCTCCAACAGGCATCAAACTTCTTCATCTTTTGCATCAACAGATTACAATTATCCGAATGACACGTTTTTTTATACCTAATTCAACATCATTAATACTAATTAAACTAAAACTATATGAATACTGATTAGCATAAACCAACTAAATCTAATTAGACTGCAATCTAAGGAACAGTTTCTTAATAACATTACGTGATAGATGGAAGTCAAAAGTACTGAAACAGTGATTGAACCGGCGGCACATGCTAGCAAAAGATTATTAGATATGAACATGGATGAAAATCTGCGGTTTCGTTTGAACCGATTGTTCTACTGGAACGTAACTACCGGTTTAGAAATGTACTTGGCTCGGTCTCTAGACGAGTTTCAAGTTCGCGTGTTTTTTTGTGAGTTTCCTGGTAAATCTATGAACCTAAAACGTCTGTTTGATCGCGTTTCTGTTTGGGCTTGTACAGTTGTAGTTTTGAAAAATCTAAATCTTTAAAACAACCTGCTAATCGAAACAACGCTCATGTATCTAAGTTTGTTAAAATCGAGTGAACATTTTTTATATACACGCCTACAAACACGGAAAGAGATCCGTTACTGCGGGCATGATTAGAAAATCATGAAACCAATAAACTTCTCATAAAGTCATGATAATTGTTTATCATTTTATATTTAAAAGAATTCAAACCATGAGCAATAACTCTACATTCTCCCATGAACATTTATTATTGTGCGGAAATGTATGAGGAATGAATTTCTTTCAAAACTCGTGCTAACTCCCATTTTCTACCCAGATATCACTTTGTAATATTACGAGAGCTAGCGTAAACCGAAAAAAAATCAAATGTGAATTTCGAACACGGTATTTGCAAGAATTCGACATAGAGCTTGTTTTTATGAGGTTTGATTCATACGTGTTTTTTATGCAATTCGTTTAAGTGTTTAAATTCTTATACACAAAATCAAAACCGAAACAATGAACGCAAGTAAACACGTTATTTTAGGTGTCGTTGTTCTTCAAAAAACATATTTTTAAAATTAATGATTCAGATTAACAGAAATTCGCCGTGCCTTTCAATGTTTTGCTATTCAAATACATATTATTGGAGACATTACTTATATTTTCATAAACATTACTAGAAGATTCTTTTCTTTAATACTTGAATGAAATAAAAAACTTTCTGTGGGTATAAACAACCATAACCTTTTCAATTTGTAAACAGTTATGTCAAGTTAATATGGATTTAAATGTGGCAACTCTGGACGCTATACAAAATTTTAAAAAGCACGCTGTGAGCTAGGCGGTAGTGTTTTCTTCTTCCGTACCAACACGTACCGATGCGTACCGGTTTTGCATCAACAGTCATTCAACAGTTTTGAAACTCATCGCCCTATAATTTCGGAACTGGAAGTCGGATCTGGATGAAATTGCACAGTATCTTTTAAAACACTGAAAAACTTTAATTTGAATATTGATTTGTGAAAATCGGTTTAACCGTTGTTGAGATATCGAAATGAGTTCCGAATTTATAGCTTTTCGTTACTATTACCGCTGCTTTCGGAAACGGAAACCGGGGACAAGTAGCTCCGAATGAAATTTTATATCGACTTACTAACAAGGTCTGCTAACTAGATGCAATTACCAGTAAGTTTGATAAAAATTTTCATCTCATTTCGTCATCATTTGTGAAAAATACTCATGAAAATAATAATTTTTCACTTATCGCGCCGTAATACCGTAACCAAATGTCGGATCTGGATTAATTTTCAGGAAACTTTTTAAAGAATTTCAGGACCTTTCGTTTATATCTTAGTTTGCAAAAATCGGTTAAGAAATTTCCGAGAAAATTAGGTGCGCATTTTCTAATAGAATTGCACATAACAGATCGGCTGAAAAGTTCGTATCGTTTCTATGAGAGGGCGCTACTAGAATTAAATCCATACCATTTTCAGTTAGTACCAACCTTCAAAAGATACGTGTATAAATTTGACAGCTGTCTGATTATTAGTTTATGAGATATTGCATTTTGAGTGAAGCTACTTTTGTTATTGTGAAAAAAATGGAAAAAAAGGAATTTCGTGTGTTGATGAAACACTAATTTTTGATGAAAAAAGTGCCGCCGATACCACAAAATGGCTTGATGAGTGTTATCCAGACTCTGCACCGGGCGAAGCAACAATTCGTAAGTGGTTTGCAAAATTTCGTACTGGTCATATGAGCACCGAAGACGATGAACGCAGTGGACGTCCAAAAGAGGCTGTTACCGATGAAAACGTGAAAAAAATCCACAAAATGATTTTCAATGACCGTAAAGTGAAGTTGATCGAGATAGCTGACACCCTAAAGATATCAAAGGAACGTGTTGGACATATTATTCACGAATATTTGGATATGAGAAAACTTTGTGCAAAATGGGTGCCGCGTGAGCTCACAATCGATCAAAAACAACAACGAATTGATGATTCTGAGCAGTGTTTGGAGCTGTTATATCGAAATAAAACCGATTTTTTTCGTCGATATATAACAATGGACGAAACATGGCTCCATCACTTCACTCCGGAGTCCACTCGACAGTCAGCTGAGTGGACTGCACGCGATGAACCGAACCCAAAGCATGGAAAGACTCAACAATCGGCCGGTAAGGCTATGGCGTCTGTATTTTGGGATTCGCATGGTATAATTTTCATCGACTACCTTGAAAAGGGAAAAACCATCAACAGTGACTACTATATAGCGTTATTAGAGCGTTTGAAGGACGGAATTTAAAAAATAAAAAGGGCCTCATTTGAAGAAGAAAAAAGTTTTGTTTCATCAAGACAATGCACCGTGTCACAAGTCGATGAAAACCATGCTGAAATTGAACGAATTGGGCTTCGAATTGCTCCCTCATCCACCGTATTCTCCAGATTTGGCCCCCAGTGACTTTTTCCTGTTCTCAGACCTCAAGAAAATGCTCGCTGGTAAAAAATTTAGAAGCAATGAAGAGGTAATCGCTGAAACTGAGGCCTATTTTCAGGCAAAGGACAAATCGTACTACAAAAATGGTATCGAATAGTTGGAAGATCGCTATAATCGCTGTATTGCCTCTGATGGCAATTATGTTGAATAATAAAAACGAATTTTGGCAAAAAAATGTGTGTTTCTATTAAACGATACGAACTTTTCAGCCGAACTGTTATCACCCTATAATTTCGGAACCGGAAGTCGGATCGGGATGAAATTCAATAGCAGTATATGGGACTATAAGAACTTTCGTTTGAATCTAAGTTTGCGAAGATCGGATCAGTTATCTCTGAGAAAATCGAGTAACATTTTTTGTCACATTCACACATACATTCACACATACACACAGACATTTTGCGAACTAGACAAACTGAGTCGAATGGTATATAACACTCGGCCCTCCGGACCACGGTTCAAAAGTCAGTTTTCACAGTGATTGCCTAGATTTTCTATATGAGAAAGGCAAAACGGAAAAAAAATCGTCCAAATTTCACTCAACATTACTTAAATTTATAGGTTATGCTCGTTGCTGGCTATTCGAACCGATTTCAGCATCTGGCAGCATTTTATTGTTGTCAATTTTGTTTCAAAAGTATACAAGGGTTCGTTTGTTCAATTTCTCACAGGGCTTACCGGAATGGGTAGGTTTTAAACAGTATTGGCATGTGACCCGTTAACCCTCGAATATGATCTGCGCTTTGAATTGGGTACATTCGCCTCCGAAGACCAAGTAAGTAGGAATAGATCTCTCCTAATGCATTACACGAATTTGATTGCATACGTCTGGAGAAAATAGTCCTCCACCCTTCCACTGGTATTGGCTTTGTTACGCTCAACGCAGCAGGATTTGTTATTTTCCGCCGCGAGTTAGACTACTTTCGCTTCGTGCTTGGGAAAATACATTATGCATATGGTGTTATTAAACTTGTTTAACTGAAGCTCTTTAACCTTGTTGATGGCAAGGAACATTTTTTTCTTCAGTAAGTTTTCAATTTCGCTTACTGAAGGTTGAATACTACTCTCAATAACAATGTGTTTCAGGATATTCCAGATTAGTTAACCTCAAAAATTTTAACGATTTTAAAAAGGTTGACTGGTGTGACCTAACATTGCGAAATAGTTTGGATGTGGGACTACGTCTTTCTTAACTATGCTCACATGGGTGCATTTTCAAAAATTTGTTTTCTTAATAACTTTTTCCCTGTTTGAGTATTCTCGCTAATTTTTTCAGGAAACGAATAAAAAAAGATGTAAGATTGTTTATATCACGTTTATTACGAAAACATTGTTTAAATAGTGAAAAAAGGTCCAAACACGAAACAATAAAAATGGTCGTTTGCGTTGGAGGAAAAGAAAATGAAAAGTGGACAACGATGGGAAACATTAAACCAAATCAATTTTTCTAATGACTCATAATGTAATCTAAATAACTATTATGGTTACTTTCATTGCAAATCAAAGGTAAAAATCATAAGTTTAGTGCGAATCTAGAATAATTTGATTAGTTTCGTGCACTGTGCATAAATTGATCGAGAAAAATGTTCCGAACAGTGCTTAAAACCGTAGAGAAGTCCACAATTTGGCCCTTCTGAATGCCAGAATTGAGTCTCGTGTAGCATTTTGATAATTTCTTTCAATGAAGTGTGCAAATCCGAAATGAAATAGTCGACATCAAAATTCTATATTTTGCTAATTTTGTGGCCGTTAGGACCGCCCATTTGAAAAAAGCTACAAACGAAATCACGTCAAACGAAAGCTCCTTACCCAAATTGGTTCAGTTTGGAATTAGTCGGCAGTGCGAACAGATGTGTTGCGGATATTTCGCAATGCCAGTTTCGTTTCAATCAAGAGTGATTGCGTCATACAGCTGCTGGTTGTTTGCATTGGAGGAAACGAAAAGTGAACAACGATGGGGAACATTACACAAAATCAGCAGTTCTAATGGCTCTAAATGTTATCTAAAGAACTATTAAGGTTTCTTGCTCTGCAAATCAAAGGTAAAAATGATCAGTTCAGTGTAAATCTAAAATAATTGGATAGGTTGTGAACATTTCGCTGTTAGAAATTCGTACCAAGCGAATGCAAATAAAACCAGCATACGGAATATCAATATCGTAGAAAATACCACCTTCTGAAAGCCTGAAATGAATCTTGCTGGTCGTTTGCATGCAAGTAACAGAAAAAAATGCATTGAATCGGCCCAAAAAATTATGATCTGAAATGAAGCAGTCAACCTTCAAATTCTATACATTGGTATTTTTGTTGCCGTTAGAACCACTCTTTTGAATTTTTGATCTATTATGTTCTTTGTTCGCTCTAAACCATTTTTAGTGTCTCTACGTAGAATCAAGCAAAGAGTTAATTGCGTTTCCTGATCTACATTATTTTTGTTTTTATAAAATCGGTTTTCAATCAGAATATGGGTGGGTGCCACGACTCGGTGCGGAACGTTAGTGCTGTAGGGAACGGCACACAAGTATGTGGCAGATTTACTTTGTGCGCCGTTCTCCAAGCGAAAGATAACCGATTTATTCGGAATTTTGCTCGTGGAAATAATTGTCAACTGTGCTGGAAGATGGAGAAATGGTAACCTTCGGATCTTTCCAGAATCCAAAGTATTTTACAAAGATCTAATGAGATTTTACATGAAATGGATAATTAATTAGTTGAACAATGTACCAAAATAAAGGTACATTTTTAAAGCGATCTGCCCCCTGTGTCCATGCAGCCTTACATTGAGAATTGATAAAAAATTAAAATACTTTCACTACAACGTTACACACTAACGAATGATGAAATGAGTGCAGTGGCCTGGTATAATTTTAGAAGCTTCGGCTGTGTTTTCTGGGATGTTGCAAAATTTGGTGGTGTCAGTATCCTATATCCGTGGGAACATATTTGAATAAAATGGATTTTAATGGATCTGTTCCCATAATGTGCAATCTTTGAAATCCTTGTCATACTAAAACAACTCACCTTCCAGCAATGACACCGGATGTTTTGCTTCCGAATAGTGAAAATGATTTCCCTCTGTCTTCCGCATCCAGGAAGACGTGACCCGTTATGTACTCTAACCCTGACCGACTTAATGGGCTCAGCCTATAGACTGAGAAACGAAAATGTATAGCTCGGAGAAACCACTTCACCTTCGTCAAGATTCAAAGTTGTTCCAAGTACGCATTTAAGGCACCCCCTCTGAACTCTGAATACAATGTACTGGCTTAGCAGTAGTCTCTTAGTCCGTTTGTTGTACACCTCGACGGAGGTGGGTAGCTGTTTCCCATTCGCAAAAGGTCATGTCCGCAAGGGTACTTCGAGCCGGAAAACGAAACCTTCACCCCTCCAGCGCTACTTCAATCCAACTAAGCTGAAGTTGATCCGCCCATACATGGTTAGCTCTACTTTCACACACACGTTGTGGGTACTTCTCACCATCGAAGTAGTGCGAAGTTCTTAAAATAGGTCGACCAGTTGCGAATGAAAATTATTATTATTCACGACAAAGCTTCACCTGGGGTGTGAGGTGTTCTTCCGCATGACCGACCAAAACGGGGTTCCAGCATGCAGTCGACGATGCTACGGAGCCTCCGGTTCAAAAGGCATAATATTCCCTCCACCACATCAGCCCATCCGCCGAGTCCCCATCATTTTCAAAGTGCACATTCCATTATAAGCACACACTCACACTCACTCTCGAAGAGGACGCTGAGATCGGGTCTCCACATAAACTGGCGGGCGCAGGAACAACCAACACCGGAATAATGACAACGGTCCAAGAGGCTTTCCACGGGGCCGGGCTTTGTTTCGCGTAAGGTTTTTCCCATTGACATATTGGTTGCATAATTGAGAGCACGAACAGTGGAGGTCGGGTCGAAGCGAGTGGGGCGGGTGAGAGACGCGAAAAAAAAAGTTTAACAATATCACAAACGATACCAACGGAAACGGAACCTGCTGCGGTGCAATGGTGGCATGCCGATGAGGGTAGATATTTTTCCTTCACTTCCTTCGCCCGTACGGCAGCAATGACAGCCCCTAATGGGGCTACGTGGAAAACATATAACGATGTTGATGAGGAATCTACCGTGAGGCAGGTTTATTATTAGTCGTTCGTGACGATGAAACATTTGGGGAGGACTGAGCCCATTCGAGGTTACAACACGAAGAGGTTTCAAATGTTAGGACGCCCAAATAAATGAAAATAAAAATACATCTCCGATTCAATAAGCTCCCTTATCGGTAGTTTTAGCTTAAGATCGGATAGTACATTTTTTTCTAAGAACTCTTAAATTGTAGCCCTGACGCAAGCAAAGGGGCCATGAATTATTAACGAGCAATCAATACAACGAAACTGACTCACCAAAGTGTCCGTCGGGTCAAGCATGGCAGTATTCACTAGTTCAAGGTGCTGCACTTCATAGACACTTGACGTGTCTCAGTCAGTCTGAAAATTTTGCTTCTTCAAGGGGATTAGGTTGAGCGCTATTACACCTTTCCCGTGTGACAACCGGCGCCACTAACATCGTACAGTTCAATAGGATAATTAACGCAGATTGCTACCGTCAAGAAATCGATGACAGATGGTACTTGAATTCGTAAGCTTGCTTAGATAGCACCTTCGATTGGGTGATTGTATTTTTTGAATCAGAAGCTTTAAGGTTAGCCTTAATTGACTTAACTACATTTTAACGTGTAATGACATGTATATTGTTGCAAATAATAAATCATAAAATACCGTTTTTTATGGAAGGCAGGTTGAAATACCAAAGGTAAATAATAAATGTATGACATGTACGTGCTTATAAATATTTTCAAAAAATGTGGTTCGTTCCCGGTACCTTCTGAAATGACCGCACTCACCGCTTGGTGGAGCGCGAGGTTAATTGCATTGTTATCATTTCAACCAAAGTGTGCCATAAAAGCTCAATATATACAAATGAGCTACCGAATCGAAAGGGTTCTCACGGTTTGACATTTGCATTATGGATGTAAGATAGGAACTCAGCAGTGCAACCAATTTATCACCATTGGTGCCAGTTTCACGGAGGACCGTAGATGTGCGCCAAAAAAAGATCGTGACTGTCATGTCTTTATTTTTATTGCCCAAATTAGAGCGAGTATAGTCGGTGCTACCAGTGCAGCGTTAAAAACAATTGCTCTTGTCATTCAAATAGTCTCATTAATACAATTATATTGCTGAGCAAATTCTGGACACAAATTTAGGTACATTGCAAACTCACTCAGGAATGTAAAGTAACATGTTTTCACATGTGAAAATAAATGAAAATGTAGGGAAAGGTGTTCGGTTACGGTCTATTTTTGTCTAAGTGCACATTATGAGAACATTTATATAGCAATGGACAGCCAAAGTCCTAAGCAAACTACTTTTAAGGAATTAGATTGATTTCAGCGAATGAATTTTTTGGCAATAAAACTAAATAGAAACTAAATTACTCTTCACTATACGGGGCCGGGGGTCAATTAAAAGTTTCAAAAATAACCGCGTAACCTTTTTTCGTTAAAATTTTGAACGTTAATAACTCAGTCATTTGTTGATGGATTGATATAATTTAACAACCAATCGATTCGGGAACTTTTAACTTAAGCATGTATGGCAACGTCGTTTCAGTATTTCAATAGCATACTATTGAAAAAATGGTTAGAATTGACCTATGTTTTCATCCACCAATCCCAGCTGACCAAATTGACGTCATTTCCTTGTTCGGCATAGGAGGCTTTGTGTCATGCATAAAAACACCGCATCATTCTACGTAGTTCGAAGAGGAATCTATAAATATATGCTGCAAATCATTTCTCGATTTCAGTTAATGCTTGACTGCGAATGAAACAAGTAGCTCGTCCAGTGAGGTGATGACTAGATTGTATATGCGTTCGCTCGTTGGAGGCTGAGTGTCAGTTTAAAAAAAAACAACCGCGTAACCTTTTTCTATCATCATTTTGAACGCTTAGAACTCAGTCGTTTGTTGATGAGTTTATACAATTTAACTACCAATCGATTCGAAAACATTTAGCTTAAACTTATGCGGTAACGTGCATACCACTGAAAGATTGGATTGAATTGACCTATGTTTTCACGAGCCAATGACAGTCTCAGTGAATGATGTCAAACTCTCGTCCGAGTTGCGCAGTATGAAGTATAGCACAAAAGGGAATATATGAATATATGCCTGAATACATTTCTGCTTTAGTTAACCCATGGCTTATCTTGATTCTCCGGTAACTAGCAGGCCAACTTAGAATTATCGGCGATAGATTTTTCGAACCTAATTTGAAGCGCTTGTATCTCTGTGATTTATTGATAAATTTTCCTCATTTAACATGATTCGAAAAAGTTTAAAAATGATTTAATTTGTCAACGGGTAGTTTGCATACTGAAATCTCCATTTACATACAAATAACACGGTGGCGCGCAAATAAATTCAGTATAAAGTTGTGTTATGATGATAATCATAGATAATTCTTTTTCATTAAATGTGGCTAAATACAAAGAACTATCTCTCAGCATAATCCCTCAGACCCTATTATTAAACCAAACAATATTCGTGTAACCTAATTGAAGTATAAAGCATAATATTTTGGTCGATTCTTGCTTCCAAGAATCTTATAGAAGGGATCCAGGCTAAGTGTAGCAAAAATAATGCAATGAAAATCGTTATGCAGTATCGATTTGCTGTTGTCCCACCTGGAATAAAACGCTTCAAAAGATTCGGAACTTAGTACAAATCAGTTGCACCGAGTCACATATATAGAATTATCAGATGCAATAAAATACAGTATTAGAGATAAATTCAAGACAAGCTGATCTGCGATTTTACATGTATCATTTAAATCCTTACTAAACTCGGGTTACCGCCAGTTTCAGTTAAATTATCATTTACATCAAAGCAACAAGTGTCTTATCGATAATGTTCGTTCATGTATTAATAAAATCAAGTAACAATATAAACAAAATTAAGGAATTTGGTTGGGTATGCATTGGTTCCTTAATATGCAAAAGTGAAAATCAATTAAAGTAACAAAATATGTTCTGCGGACTGTGTCACATATTTTCTTCCTTGTATTGCTGCCATTCTATTTTCAGACACTTTCCGAATATTATCGACACTTTTTAACGAAGGATCATTAAAATTACACTATTACTGAGTTTATTGGTTGACGGTTATTCAAACTTTTCCCATCCACATTTTTCGATCAGAATATTTAAAATCCTCTCTAATCGCTGTTTATAAAATGATTAAGTTTGTACGTTCCCTGTCTTGAAAATTATTATGATATAAAATCGTTTCATTCGTCCAGATTTATATCTTGAGGTTTTTCTAATCTAAAATTGATCTTTTAAGTAACTTTGAAATCATCATAATTGACTTTCATTTATGGATATTTTCCAAAAATTTTCAATGTAAAAATTTGTTGAAGGCATAAAATAGAGTAGAAACAATTGTTCTGGAAGAATCTAATTGTCATTTTGATCATTCGCCAAAAATGTAAACACTAAAAGTAGAGCAAGTTTGTAATTTGCGACTTTTGGTGCATCCATCATCATCTTTATTTTTGTATTTATTATGGGTACCTTAGAATTATTTCATTTTTAATATAATCGTTATAGGTCGTGTCTTGCATACAACCCTCTAATTATTTTTACCTAAGTAGTAATCATTTTTGGTAATTTCTAGGAACGGAAAAATTTAAGTAAAAGCAGTTGTCACCGAAACCCCTTGGCGTCGATATCAGCGAATAAATGGCAACACGGCGCACAGTGGTCCAAAACTGGAAAAAAGACGGTCAAAAGGCTGTACTGATTTTCATTGATTTTTAAGAGCCAACGTGTTTTTGAAGAAATTTTACAAGATAGTATAACGCTTCTTTTGAAAGTGGCACCTTAATTTTTGTTAAGGGGGTAGTTTCGAATAAAAATGATTTTTTTTCCACAAAACATTTTATTTTTATCTCGTTTTGAAGAAAAATACATTTAAAGTATTTTTGCTGAAGATATAAATAATGCAGAATAATATTTTTGAGATATATTCGCTTTATTTTAAAAACAGTTTTTTTTATTTATCTACGTAGAATCTACTTCTATTACCCAAGTAGCTAATACTAAGTTTTAGATAGCATTTAAATGAGTAACTTTTCACAACCCAATCAATCAATTAAGTAATCAATGTTACCTAATAAATCATTACAATATAACACTTAGTCGCATTGCATTCGATCAATCAGTATCAGTCACGCTATCGTCCGAGTTTTCTGTGTCGCTAATTTCTTGCTCTGTATTTTCTTGTTCTGTTGTAAGTTCTAGCATATCAATTGCTTCCAGTGACAATTCCAGCATACAAATTAATATAGTGTATAACAAGATAATAATTTTGCTCCCCCTTCTTTCGTTTCTTCACTATCTCGACGTGAACTAATTAGATCTTTTCGCTGACCTAAGTAATTTCGCTTTCTGACCCCTTTTTTCAACAACATTTATTTCTCTCTGTTTCACTCCTTCTTTTCCGCAAAATTCACCACCATGGAGGGTCGCCCCAGTCGACGATCAACATGCGGGCCACCCGTCGGATTCTCGTTGTCTGGGGGTGTTTCCCGCGAACCCACACGAAGAATGTGACCACCATCGATGCGTACCAACGTCACCAGGCACCAACATCACCAATTCAGCATACGAGTTCCAACCGACCAGCCTCTACCGATGACAAGTTGGAAAATATGATCATGAAATTGAAGATACTAATTTCCTCTAATTTTAAGTAGTTAAAAAATGCCCTCGACCTCTTATAGCCTAACGCAGTGTGCCTTAATATATGTTATTGAATAACAAAAAAAAAAGATAAAAATGTATATTGATTAATACTATACTTGCTATGCATGTATGCAAATATATAAAAGATATTTCTATCCGATTTCCAAGGAGGAGTTTCGGAGAAAACTAATTTTAAGGGGGTTGCCATAGTTCAATAACTAAAACTAACTTTGAAAAGGCTTAAAAAAAGTTCCATCGACTTCCACTTAGATTTTTTTTATAATATTGGGTAAATCTTTTTCTATAAATTTTGTGAAAATCAGCTGCATAAAGTTGCATATTTCGCATTGGTGCAAGCTTTTATCATAGATAAAAAAAGGAAAAATGTTGTATAACTTTGCCAGGAAAAAAACAAACCTATGCACTACCTTCAACAAATATATGGGATATTTTATTTTCTTCAATTATTCCAAACAAAGTATGCATAACAAAATAATTCGAAACAAGTTATGAATAAAAAACTGATTTTAAGGGGGTTGCCATAAAAACGCTTTGTATATCCGAAACAAAATTTGGTTTGAAATTTTAAACACACTTCACCTTATAGTTCCGGAACCGGATGTCGGACCCGGATGAAATTCAAGTATGTTACAACTTTATAAGTTTGTTACAAACTTATAAAACCGATACACTGAAGAAGGATGTAAATAACATTATGAAATACGCATATCTGTATTGTAACGTTTGTTATGCTTCATTAAAGTATAGTGACTTTGTGAAAGTGTAATAACGTGACAGTGAAATAGTGGAATTAAATGGTACATAAATAGTGACACTGTTGAACATACATAAATACATAAACACACATTCAGCTCAATGAATTGTGTCGATTGGCATAGGATAATTAGCTCTCCGGGCCAATTATCACTAGTCAGTATTTCAAGTGGTTGTTTAAATTTTCTAGGCAATCTTTTTTTAGGTAATACTTTTACAGAATAGAATCGTTATCATGATTTTGTGATGATGGTTCCATCTGTTAGTGACGGTTTATTTATATTAACATTGCTTGCAATTATTTCAGTGTTCATAACATATATTACAAATTTTATCTGATAAAATGGAAAGATGATGGCGTTGGTCATAATGTAAAATAGTAAAAAGAAATTATTGCCAATTACATTACAATTACGCTATCTCTAATCAAAAAGAGGCTGTCATTTTCAGATTCGATTTATTGACTTTTTCCTTCTTCTATATCTCCCGATACAGATTCACAGATTTTTCTCCTGAAAAATATAGGTTTAGGTGTAGCAACCCTGCACGCTATACGAAAATGAACAAAGCACACTGTGTGCTAGGCGGTGGTGTTTTCTTCTTCCGTACCAGCACATACTAATGCGTACCGGTTTTGCATCGTCATTTTGTATGATGGTTTGAATGTTTCGACACTCATTGCCATCGCCAATCTCGGAACCGGAAGTCGGATATGGGTGAATTTGCACAGTATCTTTCAAGACAAGGAGAGCTTTAATTCGAATCAAGATTTGTGAAAATCGGTTCAACCGTAGCTGAGTAATCCTTGATTGAATTGATTCGTTTTTGGAGCTTTTCTTCAATACTATCGGTGCTTTCGGAAGCGGAAATAGGGAACTAGTAGTCCCAGAGTAGGTTTTTATATCTACTTACAAACAAGATCTAATCTACCAGTGAGTTTTACAAAATTTGCATATCGTTTCGCCATCGCTTGAGAAAAAATACTCAAGAAGTTGAAAATTTTCCACTTATCGCGTTGTAATACTGGAACCGGAAGGGGGATCTGGATGAACTTTTCGGGGAGTTTTTAAAGAATTTTAAGACTTTATCTGCATTTTAGTTTGTAAAAATCGGTTGAGTAATTCCGGAACCGAAAGTCGGATAAAAATGGAATTCAATAGCAAGATATGGGACCATAAGACCTTTCATTTGAATCAGAGTTTGTGAAAACCAGTTCATACACACAGACATACATACATAAACACATTTCATTACCACCACATCTGTAGACAACATTTTCCTTTTCTTGTACTGTGAGGCAGCTCCATTTGACATTAAATACTGCTTCCTGGATTTGAACTCTGTCTTTTAAAAACGTAATTAATCCACCTAGCAGTGAGATGATACCTTTTTTTTATCAATCCGCATGTGTTTTTTGCATGAATATTCTTCGGTGTTTAAGTTTTCATGACATTATTTTAATGACCGTCGTTTTAAGCGACAATTTGAGATTTTATTCACTAATTACTCTGTAATGTCGAAACTGCAAATACAATCGAATTTAAATCTAGAAGTGTGATAATCGATTAAACATGCCATGATATGTAAGTTCCACTTTAGAGTTTACGGTAATTTAAGGTACTTCCAGAGCCGGTATTCAGGAACCAGCATAACCCAAACCGATTCGTATGGCCATATGACGAATAAGTTACAGTTTTGAGTACAACTTTGAAGCTTAATTGGATAAAATCGATTAATTTTTGTATGTATGTATAAAACTAATTAATTTTGTATATAAGTTTAATTCAATTTGAATTTTTGTTTTTGAAATTTGATTAGGCTTTTTTGAGAAAACGATTGAGCTTTGAGAAACGATTTTATACTAGAACCGGAATTCTAAAATCGGTATGGCCGAAGTCAGATAAATTTACCTGAATAGCTGTATAGTTTACATTTGTTTCAAAATATTTGAAAATTAGTGAAGACATCTTTGAGAAATCATAGCACGAATTAAATGTTTAGGTGCCTTCTGAATCGACAACTGAATACCACTAAAACTGAAAAAAGTTATTTTTTTTTCATTGACTATCCAAATCTGCTAACCCGATAAACCTGATTATTTTATGTGGAATAGACATTTTTATATTAATCACCCTTTATCCCCGAAACCGGAAGTTGGATCTGACTGAAGAGCAAGATGTTTTAAAGAATCTTGAAACTTTTCATTTGCATCTTAGATGATTCTTCGATTTCATTTGAATCTTAGATCGGTTCAGCCATCTACGAGAAGAATGAGTTACACAATTTTGATTTCGTTTCATATATCATCCTGTAGTTCCGGAACCAGAGGTCGGAACCAAACATAATTCAGGAACTTTGTTTTGGAGCATACGAATTTTCGTATGAATCTGAATTTGTAGAAAAGAAATTTTCAGAGAAAATTGAGTGAAATTATTTGTCACACACGCATTTGCTGATCTCGACGAACTGATTCGAATGGTATATGGATGTTATGTTCTTCCAGCATTTATTGCTGTAAGTAGTTTAAAACAATATAATTTAAAAAAAATGTGCCATCATCTGGTTTATATATGTCATATTCGAACGATTATGTTGCCAAAAACGAGCCGTGCTAAAATCGGTCCGAGGCAAATTGTCATGAAAAAGGATGCTGTAGACAGTCTTTTTGGTACTTAGAAACAATTGTATGTAACAGAATAAAAAATCGTGTTTTCCGTTGCTCCCAACCATTGCTTTGTCATACAGCGCTCAAAACTCCTACTGCTGGAATAGGGGGAAAAGTCGTTTACACAAAAATTTCGATATCTCCGTTAAAAATGGACGGATTTCAACAATCTTTGGCTTGTTGAATAGGTATTATCGTGCGGAATCTAAGTCTGAAAACATATTCTGTTTTCAAAGTCAATTGTGACAGATACTGTCAAAAAACTGAAAATTTTGACATAAAACTTCGAATAACTCAAAAAGTAAACATCCGATCTCAAAACCATTCAATAGCGTTTTGGGTGACGGGGAGACCTTTCATTTGCGACTAGTTTGATGAAAATCGGCCCAGCCATCTCTGAGATCTCGACCTCTTAGTTGACAACACACATACAGACACACACACACACACACACACACACACACACACACACACACACACACACACACACACACACACACACACACACACACAGAGACATTTGCTCAGTTCGTCGAGCTGAATCGATTGGTATATGTCATTCGGCCCTCCGGGCCTCGGAAAAATTTTCGAAAGTTTGAGCGAATTCTATACCTATTTTTTATATATATAAAAAAAGGTAAAAAGTGTGAAATAAATGCTTGAATCGCAGTAGCTTAGTTTAGCTCTTGCGATTAATAATGGTATAATTAACTCTATTGATGGTATAAATAAGTTCGTGCCTTTCTTGTCGACATATTTAATTTTATTGACGAAAAAATGATAACAAATTCAATATTCAAAGTAAAGTTCGGTTATTGAAAGATAATTTTACCATACGGACGGTATGATTTTCACCGTACTCGGTCACTGTTCAAATTTAACGTATGAATTGTATATCTATGTATTTACATAATTCTGTAAGGAAAACTGATCGTCGGGTAAGAATTGGCATAATTTTTGTAAAATGAGATTCATATACCGAGACATCGGTTATTTCTTTTGATGACCCAAAGTTTGATTCAAAAAAATTACCGAACAACGAATCAACTTTGCCAGGTATACCGATTACTCGGTATTTATACCGATTTTTGACCTCTGTACCGTAATACAGATGTGTGCTCCAAAAATACCGATAATTCACTGATCATACAGATAAATACCGATTTTTTGTTCTAGTTGGAATAGGTATGAGAAAAGGTTGTCGTAAGACCTTTTTTTGCTCACTGAATTGAGCTCCAGTAAAATTTTCCTGGTACTTATGTAGCAGAGGTTCGGATACCGATAATTTGTTGTACCGGATACAGGTTTTTGGGAAAACGACCTGACAACGCTGCAAAGCTTAGTGTGTAAGTACCAACCCTCGTAGCAGTTTACGGAAAACCATTAGGTTTTGCACGATGACGATACAAATGAACTGCCGATGAAACAAGTTCATCTTTGACAGTTGCCGTGTACTTGCTTTGTTTTGCGACAGCAAGTTAAAAATTGAAAAATGACGAAAAAGTGCCTGTTAAAAACGTATTCCACAGTGAAAATAACTAATAGGATTGCCCTGATTGTGTTTCCAGAATCAAGGAGCGATATATGTATGAATCTGTTGAGTGTGAGGCGACTTGCAATTTTTACATTCAAACGATGAACTTCTTATGAACTTTTAAACTGTAAACAAGTACACGTCGACTGTCAAAAAGAGTTCATTCTGTTCATTTTTGTGAGGTTATGTCATGTTCGCGCAAAACCTAATTGCGGGGTTCGATTTTACACTGACGTAAAAATATTTATGAATTTTATAATTATACACTGCGGAAAATGTGCTTAGAGTTTCATTAGTTTAGAACTTATGAAACAAGCAAGAATCGGTTCTATTTCGTGTTGAAGATTTTTGTGAACAGTTTCATGGTTATCTTAACTGTTTTCTAAGTAAGCATTGCACAATTTTTCGTTCCAAATATTCCTTCAATAATTGGCCCTATGCGGCTCGACAAAATTCACTGGGCGTCTTTGGCGCACTCACACTAGTATTAACCACACTAACACATTCACGCGTGGATTGGTCAATAGTTTTCTCTTCCGCCTGGTGTAAAAAAATTATGCTCTATTAGTAAGAATTCAATGTAATACCAACCGTTAACCAAAATAACACGTGGAACGATAAAGTTCGTATAAATGAGTATATACATATAAACAACCAGGGCCGCCGAAAGAAAAACAAAAACGGGCCCGGGGGGATTTGAATACGGGCTCCCTTCGTTTATTGAGCAAATGAGCAAAACCAAACGACTTAACTCTATTTTAGAGGATTTCACGAGCACAGAAACAAGGTCCCAAGATATCTTTTGATTATGAACAATAAGGAATATTTTTAAATCTTTGAAAACAAACGGGCCCGGGGGAATTCCCCCTATTCGCAACCTTCTCTCAGCGGCCCTGTCAACAACAATCAATCTGATAACACAGTAACCGACGTGTAACCCAGCAGCTGACATGTTTTCAGCATCGCTTAGAGCAAATTCAGCAGCTGGAAGTTTTATATGAACGGTCTATAATAAAACTAAAACAGAAACTAAGAGCAAATTCAGCAGCTGCAAGATTCATATGGGTGGTCTATAATATAAATGAAACTGAAACAAACGTGTCCCCAGCAAGCCGTTTTAGGGCATGTGTAGGAGTGTTACAGTTCTAGATGCATAATTTATGTCAGTTTTAAAATTTAAATCTGGAAATTATAAAAAGAAAAACTAGCAGCACAGACTAACAGACAGGACACTCAAATTAGATTCTTCAATCATTTTACCGGTCATTTCGAATATTCCTTTATTTGGGACAGTACTCACATGTGTCATGATGGCGCCACGTTACCCTATCAAAAACATCCTATCTGTCATCTAGACTGTGTTTATTTTTTTCATTTATCAACAGAGTTGCCATTCATACAGAATTACCTGTAATGTATTGATTTGTATACGTCCATGCGAATTTCATGCAGGATACAGATTTAATGCATATTGCCAAAACTATATACATAATTGTGCCTACTTCTCATCGTCCAACGCAATACAAAATCAAACCCGTTTGGTTACAATATTTACTTGCTTCTTGTCTGCCGCCACTTAATTTCGGGTTAAAATTACCAACACAATAAAAATTAATCTAGATGAGCAACGTTGAGAAAAATAAATGGTTACTTTCTAACATCGCGATAAAGTTAAATATATTATCAACGTAATCCAATAATTTATTGTGACTATTCATTTTCAAATATTTTGATGAAATCAGGCATCCCTGCAAGCAGCTGATCGGTGTTGACAAACGAGGGGAAACCAACTAGTAAAAAAACTTTTACATAACACAAGGGGTGTACAGATAGTAAATAGTTCGCGCAGTACAATATAGGTGGAACTAGTGCATCACGAAAAAATATTTTTATAAGAATTTACTCATACTGTCATGTCTGTTAGTCTGTGCTAGCAGTCCCAGCAGCGTTTTACTAGTGTTTCAAAAATACAACAAATAGAACGGCAGTTTTAATTACTCGAATAGTTCTAGTGTCAAATTTAGAACTGTTATACGCTGCCGTTCTATTTATTCTATCCTACTTAGAAAAAAAAATTCACGTTACTTCTACCCGAAAACACACATGATTCTCATCTCATCTTTTGATAATCATATAATTTTTCTTAGCCTTGATCGATTCGCTGAGCCCGATATTTGACTAATGGTAATCCTCGTCCATGCTATCTTTTGTTTTTTTATTTATTTATTTATTTCCTGAAAGTGCTTGGAAGTATCCAGAAAGTTTCCTGGATCAAACATTAGGAGTTTAAATTAGCTAAAAAGGGAAACGTAAAATGTCTATTAGCATTTAAAATGTTCCAACAAGAGAAGCAGAATATCCGAAAAGTAGAATGTCAGCCATTTTGGTAAACAGAATGTCAGCCATTTTGATTTTGAATTTTTTCATACAGGAAATTCGCTTAAGTTCCCATTATGTGTTTCATATTTACATCACATAAAAATTATGAGTAAATCAGATAACATGTACAGGAATCCCATTTTTTTGTATATAAGAATCACGTAAAGTAGCAAAAACAAGTCAAACAATGCATTCACGTGAATAATCTCATGAAACTCAAATGATTTATTTATTGAGTGCAGTAATTTCATACATTTTCGAAAAAAGATTGACGTTTACATTGGCTCGTTAGAGCAAACCAGTGGATGAGATAGCTAAAAAAGAAGATGGTAGAACATTATCTGGGTCACGTCGGCCCAATAATGTCGATACGTTCTTGGTAGACGCAAATTATTCGGAATTGTCAGTTGACGGTCTGATCATAGCGCTGCGATCAGGCCCATATTGTGTTCAATTGACCCGATTATCGTCGACCGTCGCGGATCCCCAAAATTCACTGGAGTGTAGGTTGAACAAGTTGTCAGGTCTTGCCTTAGGGTCCAATTTATAAATGACATTTTTCATTTGTTTACTTTTTCCCATTACTCTGGAAGTACTATTGAAAATATTCCCATGAAATTTTTATCATAAAACATTGATTGATTATGACAGTTGGTTGTTTTAGGAAATATTTTATTTCCCATGATTTATAGCAGTATGATGTTACAATCTACGCAAAAAAAGTATTGAATTTGTCGCAATATCAATGTCAAACCATGAACAACACAGCCGTCAATCCCATCTCCAATCGTTTGTTCGAACAGACATTTCTATCTCTTTTTTTGCATTCAATTTCAATGCTTGTGCAGTTTCGCTCAAATTCCTCGAATCGTCCGTGGAACAATCAAGTCCACAATTCAATGCACGAAACTAGTGCGACCGGAATCAAGCAGTAACTATCAGAAATGAACCTTTTTTCTCCCCCAGTCACTGGTGCAAAGAAGGGGCATGTTTCCTGGATATGAAACTTTGCGACACAGCTGGTGACAAGGCGATTTGTCGAATATGTCACTGTGGGAAAAATTCGCATGATGCACTCGGTAAAATGCACTTTCAACCATTGCATTGCACTGACTGACGACAGGTACTTTCAGTTCCTTCGCCTGGATTATGGTGCCGAATCGACCGAAACCGATCCAGAAGGAAAATTGAATCGAAAATAGATTTTTTGATGCGGTCTGCATCCGAACGTTCCCAGAACTGTGGCGCACTATTCGAGTGGATGTCGGTGCGGGTTGTTTTTTCAACAGGGAAGCATAGTATTTTTACGCTGTACTTTTGAGCGATTCTTCAAAACTGGAAAAAAAGAAGCTTTTAATCTTTCGGGTGTTATATTGAATCTCATACGAAGGTCAACTTCTGGATATTAGGATAAATATTGGGATCTGATAGAGCGAGTACCGCAGCCGCTCCGCTTTGTTTACAATGGGAATGTATTTGCTATTACTCTCGACCTCATTTGCATTCTGTATGTTGGTCAACAACAGAACGAATTGCGTCTGGCACAAGAATACCGGATCGATACCCTGGTGCTGATGACGATCGAACTGGATGACAGTTCGATTGTGTTGCAAAGTCCAATTACCAACAATCGGCGTGATGGGCCATCGGAGCAAACGTGCCCATAAAAATAGAACAATGTGACAGACAATAGGCCTTTGAATAAATAAGCCTCGTCCGTATCTCTCCGTATATCCGTTTGCCGAGACGGTCATTGGTCGAGGCTCAATTATTGGTTGTTTATCCAATAGAAAAGGCCCCACCACCGTGTGGCATCGAACCACGTCCGCCCTAGCTAATCCACACTGGTTGGCTGCAGGCAACCGGTCCGGACCGGTCGGACACACGGTCCTTGCCGTAGGAATATTATCGTTCTACAATGATAAACAGGACATGCCATTGTCACCGATGGTTTCGTATCGGGAGTAGTTTGCCTTGTACTGCTTTGTTCTCCGATGATGGCCCGGAGGTGTCCCGGGGAAAATGACACAACATACCGAACAGATGGGCAGAACACGGTGAGGTTGGTAGTTTACTACTTATTCTTTTATGACTACTTGGCTGTATTTTGTTTTACCCTATTTAACGCGTCATCGCTTGTATCGACAACGGTCAACCGAGAGCTCGGCTGTCCGAGTGATATTCATTAGCTCGTTAGCCATTGTCCTCCAATCGCTGGATACGAGAGTAAACCGGCTGATGACTTTCTCAATAGACCCGTTTGATTGTAGTGCGTAGATACAATGGTAATTATGTCATTCGTTGTTCACAGTTAAGGGGTAAATTCGGTAACATCCATGCAATTGATAGTAAAGAAGGACCTTTTTAATTGAGGTAATTAATAAGTATTTGGTAACATGTTTGTTTACAAACAAAATACTATGCGTTGCAAGCCGACGTTTTGTCTACCAATAATTTTCGTGAACACCGTCATTCACCGAGGTCCATACAGTACTTTAGCCATCATGTTTTTTTTCGTATTTTAGTTTTTTTAGCACTTTAGCATTTTAACATTTTTGGTTATCAATCTATTTAGCATCTTAACCTTTTCGCTTTCCGCAACTTAACAGAAAGCCGAATGTCATATACCAATCGATTCAGCTCAACGAACTGAGCAAATGACTGAATCGATTATCGATTTGACTTAGGGTCAAATGAAAGGTCTTCACTAGCCTGCTATTAAATTTCATTTGGATCCGATTTCCGGTTCCGGAGTTACAGAGTTGTATGTAAAAATCAATGAAAAAATGTGACCTCAATTTTCACGGGAACGGTTAAACCGATTTTCACAAACTTAGATTCAAATGGAAGGCCCGGAAGTTATTTGAAACATTTCAGAGCATTTAAGCCTGATCTGACTTCCGGCTCCAGAACTGAAGTGCAATAAGTGGAAAATTTGACTTTAGTTAAGGAACAAAGCAGTTAAAACTTGATTATTTCTACTTTACATACGAAAAAGATATTGTTTCGAAATTTTAATTAAATCAAAATTCGAGTTCTTTTCACACAAAATAAAATAAATCGCTTATATTCAAATACATGGAATTCCTAATTTAAACTTTTTGATGTGGAATCTTTATTTTCTATATAGGGGTACAACAGGCGCGTACCCAGAAAAAAATTTCGGGGGGTGTTTCAGAACATGTTGATCAATTTCCATACAAATGGAACTTTTTATTTAATTATTTGAATTTTTTTTTATTGTGGAGTCGTTTGTTGAAAATTATTCATTTTATTTTTTACTTATTTGAAAAAAAGAGTTTACATAATATCATACTTTTTTGAGTTTCGGAGGGGGTTTGAACCCCTAAAACACCCCCCTGTATACGCGCCTGGGGTACAAATTAAAAACTCAAGGAAAAATACACGTAGAAATGTGGTCAGGTTTTAAACACGTACAGCTCAGTGTATTTTGTATCAATTATTAATATTATTTTATTGGAACTTTTTCTAGAATTCGATTTGAATGTATCAAGCCACGTATTTTCAATTATAAATGATTGAAATTTTGATTAGTAGCGAGCAGTGTCCTATTTTGTCTGCTAAAAATCTCCAATATAGCGGATTTCCCTGCCATAAACGAAGAGGTAAGCGATATATCAATGCGAAAGCATCGCTCTGATTGGTCAATCGATGCAAAAGTGAAGCTGTTTGAAGTATGCGAATCTATAAATAGTAGCGAAATTATAGCTAACGTTTCAGTCCTACGCGTAGCATGCTAGAGATAGGTTGTTGCTAGACAGCAAGACAAAAAGTGCCATAAAAATTCTGATGAAATTCCATATTATGTCGTTTCGCCAGAGAAATTGACAACTACCCCAGAGTGAATTTCGAATGCTTAAGATTAATTTCTAATTTGAGAAAAAGTTTATCGCTTCAATCGCATCGAAACCGCAGAATGGTAAAGAAACTTAACGCTATAAAAATAACTGATTGCAACTTGAACACAAGCTTGGTGAAGCTTAAATATCGAAATCCGTATCGTAAGTATGTACAAAGATATAATTGCATACATTTGGGATATTGGTGTAATTTCGTCGGCTATAAAACAAATAAAAATCAAGACAAACAATGTTCGGTGTTGGTTCCTAATCGAGATCAATCTAAGCAGACTCTCGTGCAATTGCGGATTCAAAAGTGTGACGATTGATTGAACTGTTTGATTGTAGATTATTAGAAATTTTGGTTGCCTTGTTCCACACCAATGGCTCGAACAACCTCATGGAGCTGTTCCTTGTAATTATTTTCTACGTGTATTTCTGAAGTTACGGAGATTACACCAGATCTGAACGTTTCATGCATTTCTAAGATATTTGGCATCAAAAACAATTGTTCAGTTTGGCGGTTTTTGATGCGGATTTCCGAAGTTATGCGGTTTTCCGAAGTTACAGATTTTTATGTGTTTTTCTTTTTACGCGATACATATCTGACCTCAGAGTAATGTAAAAAAAAAATTTTTTTCAAGCAATCGACTTGGAAAAAATTTGAGATTTCTGAAGTTGAAAAAAAAAATTATGCCAAAAATCTTAAAAAGGCATTAAAAGTTGAAATCTGGTACAATCTCAAAATTTTTTTTTTTGTTCTGAAAAAATCGACTTTTGGACATGAAAAAAAATTGAGATTTCCGAAATCGAAAATTTTTTTTAAGCCGAATGTCTAAAAAATGCATAAAACTTTGACATACGGTAAAATCCAAAAAAAATTTGAACAAATATATGTATATATGTATTTGAACAAAACGACTTTTGGACTTAGAGACTTTGATATCGCCTAGCTTCGGCAATTCGCGTAGGAAAAATTCTGCAAAATTTAAGAAATTGTGTGTTGATGCCAAATGTCTTGGAAATACATGAAACGTCGATATCTGGTGTAATCTAAAAAAAAATCGGGATAACAACAGATCTCGACGTTTCATGTGTTTGTAAAACAATATAAGAAATTCGGATAGCTTTGAGAATTCGCGTAGAAAAAAACGCACAAATTCATAAATCGACGTAAAAAAACCGCGTAACTTCGAAAATCCGTGTTATAAACGAATATAAATATGTATATGTTTTATATAGGTCACTTTTGACCTGTTGATATCGTGTTTTGTAAGGGCAGAGTGTGAGTTTCAGCGAGCCATTGTTATTCGTATTCACTTCAGTGCGGTTATGTCTCTGACATTAACTACCTGCCTTTTTCGATATCTGTTCATGTGCAGGTAGAAACATTAAGAAGTACAACAAACAAATGCCTCTGTCGTGTTCTTTATTGCGTTAAATTTTTTTGTTTTTATGTATCAAAATAAAAAAAAAGATTTGAATTTTATGTTTAAAAATAAAAAAATTAAAAAACATTCCTTTCCCCAACCCTTGCTTTGTGTGCATTGTTTAAAATAATTAGGGTAAGGGTTCCCTATTTCATCTCATTTGTAAGGACTTTATCAGGTGTAAAACTTTGCTTCCGCCGTTTCCCGATAGGTGGTTGTACCGGCTGAGGCTGGTCAAAATACATAGATGATAATGCCTTTAAAGTGAGTGTGTACAGTGCCAAACGAATTGTCATCGTCGTTTCTGTGACAGTTGTTCTTGTTTTCGCATTATTCGCGCTCAAAAATGTCTGTTTATGTGCCCAATTCTCGCCATTTGCGGGAAGTTTTACTTTTCTGTTACAATTCGAAAAAAAATGCAGCTGAAGCGCATCGAATGCTCTCAGAAACTTACGGTGATGCTGCTCTGAGTAAAACAACATGTCAGAAGTGGTTTATCAATAAACGAACAAATCACATGTTAAAATGGAAATCTTTGTTAAAATATTTAATGATGAACACTGATAAACATTTATATTGAAATTTTAAACCAATTTGAACTGATTCATTTTATTAGTGAAAACAAATAGAGCAGATACATATTTTCTATGAAAGTATCTGGCATCTCTGTGCACAGCCGATGAAGCACACACACTTAACAGCGTTATATTGACATATAGCAGAAAGAAACCAGTGCTACCAGATTTGTCACAATGGTTATTTCATTAGTATTTAACACGCGCTTTCTGGTAATATTCAAAACCGAAACAATTTTATTGAAATATAAATATCAACAATATAATTAAACTAATGTCACGGATACATAAAATATACTTGGTAATGATAATTTAAAGAAGGAAAACAATTTTTCGTGTAACATTCTGAAAAAACTTGGCAACTTTGCGACATTAAATGAGATGAAAACAAAGCGCAATCAAGTGAACTAAGTGACTTTCATCTCATATTCTTGAAGACTTTTATTGCTTGTCGGGTAATTTTTGAAGTTTTTAATCGTTAATTTAACAAGTGGCAAGTGAACATTACTAATTATGAAGTCATCCAGCATTCAATAGTAGTGTAATTTTACGAAATTGTGATCATGTTTTGAGACGAATCGATTAGTAGATATTCAGAAACATGAGGAACTGTAAATCTTGAGACGAAAATGTAACCTAAATTGAAAAATGAGTTGGTTTTAGATGAAAAAAAAAGATCACCTAAGAATTTAAAACCATTTCTTCCAATGAGAAAGTGTGACAATAGCTTGAATAATCATTTTAAAACATTCCACAGTTTGGTTCAGGTACGTTGTAAGATATTATTCATGTTCAAAACAACGAGGTGAAGGGATGAGACGAAAATAGGAGCTCAGATGAAATAGGGAGCCGTTACCCTATAAAACAAAATTCTTTGTACGCTCCATTACTGATGATTCCGTAATTCATGATTTTTCTGGGCAAGCTTTTGCCGAGCCAACAGAGTATTTTTAGCTGACAATAGCTGACAGTTACGAAATCTAAGATTGCCGAGATTTTTCGTAATTAAACGTGAATTTGCCGTAACGATTGACGAGCACACGGCAGTGCAGATTCAGGAATAAATTTGAAGTGTGTAATGATTCTTTGCGGTGCTTTCGCACTATATTGCAATTCTCGTTAGTAAGCTGTAAAACATGTATAAACACAATTCAGCAAATAACTCTCAACACAGCCTGGCACATTCATCAATCAACTAGAAACACAAATTAATTAATTTTGGTAGCACAAGGTCACGAGATGTGTGCTCACCGTCCAACGTCCGACAAATCTACAATCCTCACGTTGTACATTTTTTTTTTCATTAGACCGAGGCCGACCGTCATGTTCGGATGATTCCATGTGTCATGAATTTCTCTATGTTCATTTGTAATGCCACTGGCGACGGAGAAGGGAAGTACCAATGTCTGGGGTTTGTGCGGCCTGCCTGGGAAGCATGAGCCTGTTTTCGCATGTGCGGAAGGAATGAAGCCTGGGTAGTGCATTTTGTTAGAGGCAAAGGACCACTTGAAGACACGATGTCGTAAAAGGAGAAGTGGTTTCACATCATTTACCTGATTCAGTCAGTTCAAATTGAATAAGATCGTTCGGATCATCTGGCGCCGACGATATATATTTGGCATTCCATCGACGTTCCACAAAAAAAATCGGCTTGCGTATAAAACCATGCTAGATGGACTAAAGTTTTCATTCCAAACGAACGACGACAACACAGTAATCTCATCTCAACTTGCTGCATAAAGTGGTCCATAATAGCAATCTGTGTGCCGGTATCAGCATAATAATGACAGCCCAAGAGCTTGCCCTTAATGCCCGTGGTTTCGATGCCGTTGCCAGCATCGTTTAATGTTTATTCATATTATAATACAGCAGCAGTAAATGACTGTCTCATTATTCTGAGGCATATCCAGTATCTTAAAGTTGGATTTTGCCTTCTGTGCTAGAAATTGAACAACCGACCAGAACTTCGAGGTCTGGCAGAACAACTCAACCGTTAACTTCCGACAGTTAAAACGTCTGGTCGATACTGGTGCTCTCCGCTCTGCTCTAAGCTGTGTATTAATTATTTATCGCTATCCAACACCTAGCAGGGAATATCCCCATCGAGGTTTGCATTCCATGTTACTATTAAGAAGGATATGCACGAACGGTAGCCAGAATCGATTTTTTTTTTCATTCAATCTTTGGCTCTTTTTGTTCGATTCGATAAAAATAGGGTCTTAGTTTGTGCACATCCGACGGCATTGCTATCACAGCTGGTAGATAAAAATAGCAGACCCTCATTTTATAATCCTTCTATAGACTACGTTCCACAGCGAGCTCCGACAATGGAGAGAACCAGTAAGACGTCATAACGCCTGAACGGCAGTAGGTGGCCATTAAGATAAAACGCGAATCATGAATAAAGGATTGCACACGAGCTCGACTAGATGGGCGAACGTAAAACACGCGGCAGATGCCCATTTCATATTTAACATTTCCAATGAAATAAATGATTTAGTTAGACGTATGCGGAAAGGATATATGGATCAACTGGCAACTGTGCCCGCTTTCAAAAATGCACGAGAGGTCAACTGTTTCCATGATAAACTGCCATTAAGCTGGAAAGTTCCAACCTGATAAATATTGAAAACTTTCGTTTCTGTTTTGTAGCAGCCTCATTAAGAAAAGGATTGTCGCTTCAAAAACTAGAAAGAGGTTAGAGGAATAATTTTCAAATTGACATTAAAATGACTTTGCTTTTTATCCGACTTCATCACTACTAACGAATAACAGACCTAGAGGGAAAAAGGAGGGTGGTTAATTTCAACGACATAATCGGATGATATTATGTAAAGTGTATTTACAGTTCCTGGACCTAATCCTGTTATTACTGTATTACTGCACCTGGATCCGGAAAACGGTGAGTCTAGGTCCTGTTCCAGTTTCACGACCTACACCGGTAACATGAAATCCATATCCATGATTTGGAACTTCCAGGTTCAAAGATCTACCTTTTACCGCTTTTTTACGTTTTAGTCCAGTTTTAGGTCCAGATCCACTGTTGGATTTGGGATTAGAACTTGAATACGGAAACTGAATTTTGCAGATGGATTCAGGACATGAATTCTGTAACTAAATTCTGGAACTGAATCCAGGAGCTGATGCTAAAAATTGATTACTGAAACTGGGGTTTTGACCCGGATTCTGGAACTGGATTCGGAAATTAAATTTCGGAGTTGAATTCTGGCCTGAATTTGGAAACTGGATTCTTACACAGAACTGAACTCTGCTACTAAATTCTGCATCCGGATTCGGGGGCATAATTCTAGAGCTTAACTCAGGAAAAAGATTCTGGACCTTATACCTTGAATTGAACTCGGGAACTGAACCCAACTTACCAAAAGTTCGAATAAAAGGCTCTGATTCAGTTTAAACTGTTTATGTATAAAACGAATATGCACGATGTGCACAAGCAGCAAAGAATGTATTCATAGATTCGGGTTCTCCACTAGTATAGCTTATTAATTATGACCATTCGCATTTCAGTGAGGTGAGCAGTGAACGTTATTCGAGACGGGTGAGAATTATAAAAGAAATTTCGCACTGAAGATGAATGAATGAATGAATTGGTTCTACTAAGAATGTATGCAACATGTTTATGAATAGTACATGATTTTGTAAGATGACGACACGAATGAACTGCAGATAAATCAAGATCATCTTTTGACAGCTATCAGTGGTGTGTTTACATATCTATTAGGTTTTACACGATGACGACACAAATGAAATGCCAATGATTTCATCTTTGACAGCTGCCGTGTGTTTGTTTTGTTTTGCATTAATTTTCGAGTGGTCTTCGTACAAAACCTAATTAGTGGTTTGTTTATGTGTTCATTCTACGTGTTAATTAGGTTTTGCACGACGATGACAATTGAACTGCCGATGAATCAAGTTCATCTTTGGACAGATATCAGTGGTTTGTTTTTCGATTGCACATTCAAAATTGAAAAATAACGAAACAATGTCTGTTAAAAACGTGTTCCACAGTGAAAAAAACTAAAAAGATAACCCTGAATGCGTTTCCAGCATCAATGAGCGATTTTTGTATAAATCTGTTTAGTTTGATGTGACTTCTAATTTTTAAATTCAAACGATGAACCTCTGATGAACTTTTAAACTTTAAACAAACACACAACGGCTGTACTATTTTTTACCACTCGAATGAACTACCCATGAATCAAGTTCATCTTTTGACAACTATCAGCGGTTTGTTTACATATATATTAACACGTATTCAAATTAGAATAAACGCAATGAACCATAGACAAACCACTGATAACTGTCAAAACTAGTTCATTTTTGTGAGGTTATGTCATGTTCGTGCAAAACCTAATTCTAAGCAGCCCGATGTTCAAGTAATTATCCACAGTTAAAAGCTAATGCAACGCAAAACGAACGAACTTATGAACCGCGGCGAGAAAGATCACGTGAAATTTGTTCGGTAATTCCAAGTTCTCAAAAGTTCCACGTATACTTTTAAACAGCAAGAAAGTGAATGTTTCCAGTAAATGTGAAACTTTTGGATGTTTTGGGATTCTTATGCAGAGTTCGGAAACGGGATTCAGGAGCTCTCAACCTGTAAAAGCATTTTGGAAATAAATTCGAACATTAAATACTAGAAATTTATTTTGGAGCTGAATTCAGGTTCTGAATCTGAATTTCAGGTTCTGGATCTGAATTATGAACCCACAGCTGAATATTGAACCTGGACTCTGCAACTGAACTTTGAAGAAGAAATCTGGACCTGGATTCTGGAACTAAATCATGGAACTGGATTTTTAATTTGAAACTGGATGCGGAGCTTTGGAACTGAACTCGGTAGCTGAATTCCGGAACTGAATTCTGGATCAGGATTCTAGACATTTTGGATTCTGAAAATGAATTTAGGATCGGAATTCTGAAACCAAAACGTGCTGGGCCTATTCTGGAACATAATTTGGGAAATGGAGATGGATTCTATAGCCATGTTCTAGAACTGAATTCGGAAAGTGGATTCTGATGCTTGAAATTGGTTCGGGATTTGGATTCTGGACATGAATTCTGGAACTGGATTCTGGACCTGGCTTCTGAAATCGAATTAATGACCGATGCTCTTAAAATAAAATTCAGCTTATGGAACTGGAATCTGGATTTGAATCGAGAAATCAAATACCGAACGAAGAGTCTGGAACTAAATGGTGGATCTAGAGCTTAATTTTGGAACTAAATTCTTGAACTGAGCTCTGCTACTGGATGCCTGGAATTGAATTTGGGAGTAGTATTCTCAATCAAAGGTTCTGGAACCGAATTCGGGAGTCCTGAAAAGGAAATTTTTGATCTGAATTCTGGATTTGAGTTCTAGATCTGGATTCTGTAACTGAATTCTTGACCGGTATTCTGGAACTAAAATTCCAGTTCTTTAGTTGGATTCTGCATCGAAATTCTGAAACTTGATGCTAGACCTGATTTTTTAAATTGAATTTGAAGACTGGAGCTACACAGCAAAAAATAATGAAATTTACCGGTGACGTAAATCCGCATATGATTCAAATCATAAGAACGTAATTCGTACAATGACTGAATTTTACAAGAATGATTTACATATGTGTCGAACATACACTAATTTCAAAGCAGCCGAGTAAATTTACATGCTTCTACACTGCCGGTCTAAGAAGACGTAAATTTACACGACATGTTCTAAGCTGTGTAGATTCTGTAACTGAATTGCAGTACGATATTATGGACTGGATTCTGGACTTGATGCCTGAAATTGAATTTGAGAGCTAGGCTATAAACCAGAATTCTGAAACACGATTTTGTACCAGACTTCAGAAGTTGAATCCTGGATTTAAACTTTAGACCTGGATTCTGTAACTGAATTCTGGATCGGTATTCTGGAACTAAAATACAAGTTCTGGAGCAGGATTCTGGATCGGAATTCTGAAACTTGATTCTAGGCTTGGGTTTTGAAATGAAATTTGAAGACTGGGGCTACAGAACAGTATTCTGAGAACTGAATTGGGCAACTGGATTTGGGACCGTATACCAGGAATTGAGTGTAGGAGTTCTGTTCTGGATTCTGGAATTATGTTCAAGAGCGGTATTCTGAAACTATAACTAAACTATAGGTTCAGGAACTGGATTCAGGATTTGATTTCTCTAACTAAATACTGGACCTGGAATCTACGAAAAAATTGGAAAGCAGGATTCTGGAACTAATTATAGAACTGAGCTCAGCAACTGGATTCTGCATCTGATGCCTGGAATTGAATTCGTGAGCTGAATTCTTGAATGAGATTCTGGATTTGAGTTCGGGGCTTCAGTTCTGGAACAGAATTTTTGGAACGGTATTCTGGAACTTAAATTCAGACTCTGGAACTGGAATCGAGATCTGAGTTCTGAAACCTGATTCTGAACCTGCATTTTCAATTCACATTTGGAAAGTGGAGCTAGATTCTGTAACAGTATTCTGGACCCGATGCCTTGAATTGAATTCGTGAACTGAATTCAAATCCAAAATTCTAGAACAAGATTTTGGACCTGGATACGAATTTTGTGACCCTAGTTCTGGAATTGAAATACTAAATTCTAGACCCACAACTGAATATAGGACCTGGATTCTACAACTGAACTTTGCAGCAGAAATCTGGACCTGAATTCTGTAATTAAAATTAAGATCTGGATTTTTAATCTGGAGTATGATTCTTTGGAACTGATTTAGGAACTGGATTCTGGATCAAAATTCTAGATATGGATTCTGGAAACGAATTCAAAACTGGAATTTTGAAACCAAAAGTCAGGTGCTGGGCCTGGATTCTGGAACTTAATTTAAATACAGGACAGTATTCTGGAACTGGATTCTGGACCTGATGTCTGGAATTGAATACGTGAACTGGATTCTAATCCAAAATTCTGGAACAAGATTTTGGATCTGTATTCTAGAACTGAATTTAAGAATTTGGAGCTAGAACTCAGGCTCTGGAACTGGAATCAGGATCCGAAATCAGAAACTTGATTTTGGAGTTGATTTCAACACGGTAGTTCTGAAACTGAAATTCTGGTTCAGGAACTGGATTCAGGATTTGAATTCTTGTACTACAACTGAACTTTGAAGCAGAAATCTGGACCTGGAACTAAATTCTGGATCTGGATTTTTTTGGAGCTTTGGAACTGAGTACGCTAACTGAATTTGGGAACTGTATTCTGGATCAGCATTCTAGACATGGATTCTGAAGTTAGATTACGAAAATGAAGAAAGGATTCTGAAGTTGGACGGAATCCTGAGACCAAGAATCAGATACTAGGCCTGGATTCTGAAACTTAACTAAATGACAGAACAGTATTCTGGAACTGGATTCTAATCCAAAGTTCAGAAACAAGATTTTGGACCTGGAACTAGCCCTGAATTCTAGATCTGAATTTAGAAACTAGGAGCTAGAACCCAGGATTTGAAACAGGAATCAGGAATTCAGAACTTTGATTCTGGAGTTGAATTCTGTCGGGAACAGTTTTTTTAACCAAAACTCTGGACCTAAATTTGGAAGCTGAAGTCTGGAATTTGATTCTGAATTTCAATTCTGGACCAGGATTCTGTAATTGAATTCAGGTTCGGAATTCTGAAACTGAAACTCAGGTTCTGAAACTGGATTCAGGATTTTTTTTTTATTCAATATTATAATATAATTTTAAGGCACACTGCTTAAGCTCTAAGATGCCAAGGGTATTTACTAATCTTAATTACGACTAACTTAAAACTAGAATAGTATCATTATGTAATGTAGCGGTAGCGGATTCTCGAGAAGCGATCGGTAGTGGCCGGTGAATTGAATATTGCATGAGGGTCTTCCATATGCCGTTGGCGAAGATCCATGTTGGCCGCATCATTCGGTCCGTGTGGGTCCGCGGGAAACACCCCCAGGCTACGAAGGCCCGGCGGGTGGCCCGCGTGCTGGTTTTCGACTGGGGCGGCCTTCCGTGGACGATGATGGTGATGTTACGGAAGAGAATGAAAAAAAAGTAAATATTGTGGAAACGGGGTAAAAAGGGGATGTGGGAACAAAATGTTTGAAAACGATAAAGATCTAATTAGTTGCCATCGAGATGGTGAAGAGACAGGGAAGGGGTAACGAAAAAGTTAGTGACAAAAAAAGATCTTGTTAGTTCCAATGAAGATGGTGGACAGGGACGGGGATCGAGAGAATCGGGCGGATGTTAGTGTCGAACCTGTAGGTGGAGTTTATACTTTCTGAGCGAGGGATAACACATTACACTTGTATATCAATGTGTTTAAGGTACTGGTATATGAGAAGCATATATAAACTATCCCGACTCGCCAACACATCTCGAACCGGAACCTCAGGCGGTCTACCTCGGGCCCTAAGGGATTCCAGTAGCTTCGACCTGGCGTCACGATACTCTACGCACGACCACACGACATGCTCGATGTCCTGATAACCGTCGCCACAGGTGCAGAGACCGCTCTCCGCAAGCCCAACACGCCGGAGATGTGCGTTGAAAGTGTAGTGATTTGACATGAGCCGTGACATAACACGAATGAAATCGCGACTCACGTTCATCCCCCTGAACCAAGGTTTCGTCGATACCCTAGGGATAATGGAATGTAGCCATCGTCCCAGTTCGCCATTGCTCCATGAAGTTTGCCAACTTTCGAGAGTTTTCTGACGAGAGATACTGAAAAATTCATTGAAGCAGATTGGTCTTTCATAAATATCACCTTCTAATGCGCCCACCTTAGCCAATGAGTCTGCTTTTCATTGCCTGGAATGGAACAATGCGAAGGGACCCAGACTAACGATATTAAATAAGACCGTTCAGATAAAGTTCGCAAGTGTTCCCGTATTTTCCCCAGAAAATATGGGGGATACTTTCCTGGCTTCATTGCCCGGAGAGCTTCTATTGAGCTTAGACTGTCCGTGACAATGTAGTAATGGTCTTTGGGCAAGGTTTCAATGATCTCAAGGGTGTACTGAATAGCAGCTAATTCTGCGACGTAAACTGAAGCCGGATCATTGAGTTTGTGAGAAGCGGTGATGTTTTGATTGAAGATGCCGAAGCCTGTGGACCTGTTGATGTTTGAACCGTCAGTGTAAAACACCTTTTCACAGTTGACTGTTCTAAATTTATTATAAAAAATATTTGGGGCCACTTGAGGGCGCACGTGATCCGGGATTCCACGAATTTCTTCTCTCATGGATGTGTCGAAAAACACAGTAGAATCAGAAGTATCCAAGAAATGAGCACGATTGGAAACAAACGAAGAAGGATTAATATTCTGAGCCATGTAATCAAAATACAAGGACATAAAACGGGTCTGAGAATTGAGCTCGACAAGCCTTTCGAAGTTTTCAATCACCATCGGATTCAAGATGTCGCATCGGATTAGCAATCGATATGAGAGATCCCAGAATCGGTTTTTCAACGGTAAGACGCCCGCGAGCACTTCGAGACTCATCGTATGAGTCGACTGCATGCAACCTAAGGCAATACGCAAACAACGATACTGAATTCTTTCCAGCTTGATGAAATGAGTGTTCGCCGCGGATCGGAAGCAAAAGCATCCGTATTCCATCACGGACAATATCGTTGTTTGGTATAACCTGATCAGGTCTCCTGGGTAGGCACCCCACCATGATCCGGTTATTGTACGAAGAAAATTGATTCTCTGTTGGCATTTTTGTTTCAGATACCTAATGTGACATCCCCAGGTGCCTTTGGAGTCGAACCAGACCCCGAGATATTTAAATGTGAAGACCTGAGCTATGGTTTCACCCCCTAGTTGAAACTGTAATTGTGCTGGTTCTCGCTTCCTTGAAAATACAACCAGCTCAGTTTTCTCCGTGGAGAACTCGATACCCATTTGAAGAGCCCATGTCGACAAGTTGTCGAAGGTATCTTGCAATGGTCCTTGGAGATCGGCAGCTTTGGGTCCTATAATAGACACAACGCTGTCGTCGGCAAGTTGTCTTAGCGTGCAAGATGTGTTGATACATTCATCAATGTTGTTCACGTAAAAGTTGTATAAAAGGGGGCTTAAGCATGAGCCCTGAAGAAGACCCATGTAACTGAATCGTATTGTCGACAAATCACCATGCGCGAAATACATGTATTTCTCGGACAACAGATTATACAAAAAGTTATTCAAAATTGGTGAAAGACCATGCTGATGCAACTTCTCAGATAGGATGTTTATGGAAACTGAATCAAAAGCCCCCTTGATGTCTAGGAAAACTGACGCCATTTGTTCTTTACGAGCAAATGCCATTTGAATTTCGGTTGAGAGCAACGCAAGACAATCGTTCGTTCCTTTGCCCCTGCGGAAGCCGAATTATGTATCTGAAAGTAAGCCATTAGTCTCGACCCAATTGTCTAGACGAAACAGAATCATTTTTTCGAACAATTTCCGGATACAGGAAAGCATAGCAATCGGCCGATACGAATTGTGATCGGAGGCTGGTTTCCCTGGTTTTTGAATGGCAATAACTCTTACTTGTCTCCAGTCATGTGGGACAATATTATCCTCAAGAAGCCTATTGAATAAATTCAATAAGCGCCTTTTGGCAGAGTCAGGCAAATTTTTCAACAAGTTGAATTTGATTTTGTCTAACCCCGGAGATTTATTGTTAAACGATAAAAGCGCAAGTGAGAACTCGACCATCGAAAAAGGTGTTTCGTTTCTGTTTGATGAAGCGACGCGCATGATTGTCTGTTCCGGAACAGAGTCAGGACATACTTTTTTAGCGAAATCGAATATCCAGCGGTTAGAATATTCCTCGCTTTCGTTTGTGGTGTTTTTGTTGCGCATTCGTCGGGCTGTGTTCCAAAGAGTGCTCATTGATGTTTCTCTCGATAATCCGTCTACGAATCGACGCCAATAACCGCTTTTCTTCGCTTTAATCAAGCTTTTCATTTTAGCGTCTAATGCCGCGTAGTTTCTAAAATTATCAGGTGTTCCGTTTTTCCTAAGCTCGACAAATGATGAAGTTCTCTCCGCGTTTAATTCTGAGCACTCTTTGTCCCACCACGGGTTGGGGGGACGGATGTTAGTTTTCGCGCCGGGTACACGTTTCGTCTGAGCTTGAGTCGCGGTGTCGAGAATCAAGCCAGCCAAAAACGTGTACTCTTCCTCCGGAGGAAGTTCTTGTGTTGTTTCTAGATTCTCAGATATCAAATTTGCGTAGCATTTCCAATCAATGTTTCGTGTGAGGTCATACGAAACATTGATTGTTTCCGATGGTCTTAATCCGGTGGCGATTGAAATTACGATAGGCAGATGATCGCTACCGTGGGGATCAGGGATTACCTTCCACGTGCAATCCAACCGTAGCGATGTCGAGCAAAGGGATAAGTCTAGCGCACTTGGTCTTGCTGGTGGTGCAGGAATTCGTGTCATTTCTCCCGTATTCAAGATTGTCATATTGAAGTTGTCGCAGATATCATGGATCATAGTTGATCTGTTATCGTCGTGAAGACAGCCCCATCCCGTACCGTGTGAGTTAAAGTCTCCTAAAACCAACGTCGGTGCGGGAAGAAGCTCTATGATATCATTGAGCCGCCGATGCCCAACCGAGGCTCTTGGGGGAATGTAGATGGAAGCAATGCAAAGGTCCTTGCCTTTGATTGTAACATGACATGCGACAACTTCAATACCTGGTATCGAGGGGAGGTTAATGCGATAGAAAGAATAGCACTTTTTGATCCCCAAAAGTACTCCTCCATAGGAATCATCTCGATCCAGACGAATAATGTTAAAATCGTGGAGGTTTAAGGGTATTTCAGAAGTTAGCCAAGTTTCGCACAATGCAAATGCGTCACATTTCAGATTATTTACTAGAAATTTGAAAGGATCTATTTTTGGGATGATACTTCTACAATTCCACTGTATAACAGTGATTGTATCCGTGACCTCGGTGGGTGTCTTAGCCATCGAAGGATACGATCGCTGAAAGAAGGGGCCATTTTGCAGTCAACTGCTTCAAGAATGTTTTAACTGTAGGAATAAAAGCCATTATCAGGCTTTTAAGAGGTTCAGAAATATTGAAAGTAGACATGATCCAGTCCACAATATCAGAGAATTTAACAAACCCAGTATTTGGTAAATTTTCTGACTGATCTTCAGGGACTTTCGGGGGTTTTGAAGTCCCAGGAAGTGATGGAAATTCTTGCTCGGAATTTAATTTTCCAAGGCCTGGAGCTTTTCTCTCTGGTTTTTTGCCATCACTACTAGTTGTTGTAATTTTTCGAGACCCATCAGAGGACATCTTCGAACCCTTACTAGGGAGCTTTTGAAAAGATTTATTTCTTCTCTTTCTGTATGATGAGCTAAGAGGGACAGCCGAAGATGTACCTTCGAGGGGGTCATCATATTCGCTCTCGTCAGTTGCCAAACAAGCGTACAGGTTTACTGGAGGCGTAGCACTCTTCAACATTTCAGCAAAAGAACGCTTTGAATGTTGCTTAAGTGAACGCCTCATCTTATCCTGGCGCAATTTGTACGCGGGACAATCAGAGAGGTCATGCGGCCCCTCCTTACAGTAGAGACACTTTTCATTGTCTCCACTGCAGGAGTTATCCGCATGACTCCCTCCACACTTTATACACCGGGATTTATTGCAACAATGGGATGCTGTATGTCCCAATTGTTTGCAATTAGTGCAGTTCATGACCCGCGGCACAAAAAGGCGAACAGGTAAACGAATTCGGTCCAGGAGGACGTAGTTAGGCAAAGCCGAGCCAACGAAAGTCACCCGATACGAGTCTGATGGGATATAGGACTTAGTGCCATCCTCAGTGGTCGATACTGAACGCAATTGCTTGCAGTCCAGTATCTTAACGTTCTTGAGTAAGGGGTTTTTAAAACCGCCTGCCCCATGCTTAAGAACGTCCTCGCAAGTCAGACTCGGATCGGTGATCACGCCGTCTATCTCGACTTCGCGAGCTGGTACGTATACGCGATACTCCCGCGTGAAATGCTCATTTTGAACGATCTCATTAGCCTGTTTTGCACTGGCTAACAAGACCCTAAGCTTGTCCGGGCGTACTTTTTCAATTTTTTGTACGGTATTGTATCGCGAGGACAGGTCTTCAGAAAGTCTTAGAAGATTCAATTTTTTACCGTTGGCTTTGGTCCGGATGTAAACCGCATACGGTCCGGCCGGGAGTGCAAGTCCATCGGGATAATTTTTTACACGAGATATTTGGCTATAAGATGATTCCATTTTGTCATCTGGAGGGAGGTCAGGCAATTCTGTGCCTTCTGTCATGGCACGGAGATGTGTCCGTGCGGGTAAATATTGGAGGACAAATGTAGTGGTATTGAAGAACAGGGGGAAAAAAGAAAAAGGCAAAAATACTTAGCTTTAGCTCTCAAAGGGTGAACGGCAGACAAGGCCCGGTCCTAGGCAATCGGTGGATATTCCTGATCAATAAAGTGCAAAAAACCTCCTAGAGGAAAAAGCACTTTTTTGCAGTCTCTTTCTGCACTGTACAATGGAATCTTATACGTTTTTTCACTATACACTGTCCAATGTATTTGTTAACAATATAGCAGCAGCGCCCAGCTGGGCGCTGGCTAACGGTACCACACAGTGCTTCTTTACACAACTCACAATTGACCTTGAAGACGGATTAATTCGAACTATCACTCGACCGCACTGATTCAGACAATAGAATACGAAATGACCTTGAAAGCGGAATAAAACAATTTACCGCACCACTGGAGGAACACGAACTTGCGTCCGATCAGCCCGATAGTTGCAGTGGAACTGGATTCAGGATTTGAATTCTTGTACTAAATTCCGGACCTGGATTTTCAGCATTGAAGTTGGGAACTTGAACTAAATCTAAAAACTGGAACTGGTTCCGGGGGCTGCATCTAAAAACTAAACTTTGTAAATGGATTCTGCATCTGATGCCTGGATTTGAATTCTGAAGATGAACGTTGGACTTGGATTCTGGAACTAAATTCTAGACCTCAGTTCTGGAACTAGATTCTTAACCTGAAACATGGTCCTGGGCCTGAATTTAAGAATTAGAATCTTTAAATGAGTTGAGTGGTTTCTGGAATTAACTCTGGATTACCTTAGCTCTGAAACTAAAAATCAGGCTTTGGAACTTGATTCTGGATCTGAATTGTGGAACTGAATTCAGTAACTGGAGCTGGATTCTGGAATTAAATTCTAGAACTGAGTTCTGGAACTAGATGCAGGACCTGGTGCCGGGACTTTAACTATTTTCTAACCAGAATTCTGAAAAAAACATTCTGGATCTAAATTTGGAAGCTGAAGTCTGAAATCTATGGATCTAAGTTCTTAAACTAAATTCTAAATCTGGAGCTGGATTTTAATTTGTTCTGGAATTGAATTAAAGATTTGAGTACTGGAAATTCAGGACCTGAATTCTAGTGCTGAATTTAGGAATTTGAAGCTAGAATTCAGGTTCCGGGACTGAAATCCGAATCTGAATTCAGAACCTTGATTCTGGAGTTGAACTCAAGGTGGCAATTCTAAAACTGAAATTCAGATTCTTTAACTGGATTCATGATTTGAGTTCTTGTACTAAACTCTGGACCTGAATTCCATAATTGAATTTGGGAACTGGAACTGAATCTAAAAACTGAAACTGAGTTCTGGAACTAAATCTAAAAACTGAACTTTGTATATGGTATAAACGTTGAGTTTGGATTCTGGAACTAAATTCTAGAACTTAGTTCTGAAACAAGATTCTCAACATGGAAAACCGTAATCTGGATCTGAATTCTTAAACTAAATTCTAAATCTGAAGCTGGATTTGGATTTTGAATCCTCGTTCTGGAATTGAATTCAGGATTTGAATACTGGAGTATTTCCTAACCGGACCTGAATTGTAGAACTAAATTTAGGATTTTGGAGCTAGAATTCAGGTTCCGAAACTCGAATCAGGATCTGAATTCAGAACCCTGATTCTGGAGTTTAATTCAAGACGGTAATTCTGAAACTGATATACAGGCTCTGGAAATGGATTCAGGATTTGAATTTTGTATTGAACCTGGATTTTATAATGAGAACTTGGGATTTTGGAACTAAATCTAAAAACTAAACTGATTTTGAATTCTGGACCTAGAGAAGAACGTTATACTTGGATTCTGGAATTAAATTTCAGAACTTAGCTCTGGAACTAGACTCTTAAAAAACTAAACTTCAAGTTCTGGAACCTCGAACATGATTCTTAACCTGAATTCATGAATTTAATTCTGGAAATGATCTCTATAACGGAACTCTAGACTGAAATTCAAATTCTGAAACTGGATTCTGAGTCTAAATTCTGCACCTGGATTCTGAACTTGAATACCTTAACTAAATGCTGTAATTAAATTTTGAACCTGAATAGGAGAAGTAAAATTCAAAACAAAGTTCTAAAGCCTAGTTCCAAACCCAGAATTCCAGAAGCAAATTTTAGAACTGAAATCAATTCTGGAGCGGAATGTTGGACCTGGATTCTGATCTAAACCAGAACTACTTCCAAAACTCAGATACAGGACTCATGTCCAAGATTCTGCTTCGATATTCAGTTCCATAATCCCGATCCAGAATTCAGTTCCAGAATCCAGGCACGATTTCAAAAGTTTCAAGTTTCACAATCATGCTCCAGAGCTTAGTTTCTGTTCCACAACTAAGCTTGAACTTTAAAGTCTGTACTCTGAAGTTGAATTTTGAAATTGAAACTGAATTTTGGTACTTAAATCTGATCACTCACTACTTCAAAACCGTCGTCCAAGCACGAGAGAAGCAAACACGCTTTTCTTTGAGGCTCGTTTAAACTAAACATTGTAGAACATTCTAATCTCGATTTTTTTTGTGTGTTTATCTTATACTGATGAACATTTTATCAAAAATTGATTATAGGATTTCCGATGGTGCGGAACAAATCTATTTTTTATTCAGCAAGAGATATTCACGATCAAAAACTCATCACTCTCATTTATAGTAGATTTTGAAAAAACGCCCCATAGTAAAGTAAAAGTCAAAGTAAAAAAAGAGATAGATTAAGCAGCAAAGAGTCTAAGATTTGCGGAAAAGTACCTCGCAATCTCTCAGAAAAAGGACAGCCTTCTCTCAACCGAGGAGTTGCAGCGCTACATCATCATCGAATTGATTTCGGACACCATGTTTCAAGATTCAACGGAGTCTTTTTCGGGCTGAATGATTAACATCTATTATCTATTAAGTATTAATGGTGTTGACTGTCAACATTTTACAACGGGAGAACCAGTCATACATATGCCACTTCATCAATGGGAACAATTCTTTAAAACACTTCCCATGCAATCCGTACAAGTTAAGCTCCGCGTCAGTAGCGTGAAACGATCAATCACAGCTGGCAACCGAAACTACGAAAATATTGGCACCAAACTAGGTCAGCGCGAACAATCGAGCGAGTTTTTTTACGTTGCCACTCACCAATCACGATGAAACTAGTGAAGAAAAACTTTTCAAAGAAATAAATCACTGATTCATCTTCATGGAACCAATACCAAGAGGATTCTTCCTTTTAAATTGCTATAGCAAGTCAAAGCCTTCCGAAGTTCCTGAACAAGAGAAAAAATGCTCCTATCAAATACTTTACTGTAGCTATAAAAAAAACCGTCCAAGATAACAAAAGTGCATTGAACAAACAACTGTAAGTCAGAGCGAATAAAACAAGAAGAAAAATCTTTTCTCGACCATTGATCATTCGGTGTTCTACTTTTCAACATCAGCCATCAATGCCAATTCCTTCCGCTTCGGGAAAGGTAAAACAACTAATCCATATCGAACCCGAGTTGATAAAAAACTTCAATCTAGAACGGAAATAATTAGAAACTATTTCGTTGAACTAACTTGTCGTGCAAACACAAATTATCACGTGTATTGTGCAGTGTACAAGGTCTGCTCAGGTTGCCCAGATTGGAAAATGCTTTTATGTTCACAGCAAAAAACATGAATTTTACTGCAACGTGAACGTGAAATCACATATATCTGCTTATAAAAGTAGTCTTCTCATCAGGGAAATGATGAGTAACCTCCGTTAAGCACACATCTTCAAATAACTAGGGGAACATCAAACTTGAGCCCAATAGTTATGATTCTTAATTTTCGAAAACATGATGGAATTGGTGAAAATCTGTTATACAATTAAAGAGCAAATCTGCGAACCTCTTAAAGAGCATTTTAGGAAATTTAAGGAACTAATTTAAGTGTCCTTTACAGTGCGCATTTTAAAAGTTTAATTTGGATAAAATAAACATCTTTAGTGATTCATTTGCTTATTGAGAAGATTCCGCTTTCACCTAAAATTTGCTCTTTGACAGGGATTGTCATTCCCGAAACTGCAAATTTAATGAAATGTGCGTGTGCGTAGATTTCCGTACTACTATTCACCGAACTGATACTGTGCAAAAAGCGTTTTGTTCGCATCGATTCGAGTATATAAAACTATATATTTAAAGTTATGTGTGGTAAAAACTTCAATTAATAACGAACAATGCTCACAAAGCCGTTCTCATAACTTTCTCTAACAGAGTCGAACATAATAAAAATTAGCATTGAACCGACTTGCACTTATTGTGGTTCATTAACGTCGTGAAATCGATTCTGTGCTAAACTGCAAATCAGCCTTCTGTGTATTTTTATGTGCCGTTCAAAAGGTAATATTTTTTTGACGAAGTTCTGCTGATTTTCCGCATTCGAGGTGCTGAACGGCCTCGATCATCAAGTACAGGTTGATTTTGATCAGGGATGACATTATGCATTCAATTCGAATCAACTTGTCCGTACAAGCGCACGTACAAAAACTTTTTCGTTCCGTAATGGCTTATGTGAACCCAGCACCTCTGAACACCAACCAAGGAAACCTAAAATTCTAAAAGAATTTATGGAAGGCAAATTTTGCTTATATCACAGCGAAATGATCTAAAATAATTGCTCCTGTGCAACAAAAAACTAACGTAAAAACTCTCATGGGATACATTTCCACCCCAGGCCAACTTTAGAAGGTCATAACTCAGTCGGTTAAGTGAAATAAAAATAATGTCCCAGTGTAAATGAAAGACTAACATCAGGTTAAATTATCGTTAAATTTGAATATGATTATTGTAAACCGTAACCAAATAACGGAGATTTGAAGTTGCGCTGGGGTAGAAATCTACTCCACGAGAGCGTTCTAGGGTTAAGTAAATAAACGGAAACTGTCACTTGTCGATGAGGCTATACAAAATATCCAGCGAGAATTATTCGTGAGACGGATTATTACAAAGTCATCATAGAAATTCCCTCAATGTGTCCGATATTAATCGAAGGCTTGTGGATTTTGCTTGAAATTCAAATAAATCAATATGGTAAGTAAACAAAGAGATACTGTCATTGCTAAGTAGGCGGTTCGATTTGGTGAAATCACTTGAATTATTCGATTATGCAACAATCGAATACAATTTTCAATCTAATCGTTAAAATTTCAGACGATTATCAATATTAATGATCGATTTCTCGATTAATCGACATCTCTACACATAACAAAGGATTTTTTCGGGTAATTAACAAAGCGATACAGAAACAAAATTGTTCAATTTTTCTTCTTCTTCTTTTTCTTCTCTTTTTGCTACTGATATCCGTCATGCGATTGCAAAGAAAAGGGCTAGTTAAAATTAAAGATGGGCAATGCGCTCCTGAGCTGTTGCAATGCATCGAATCATAAAAGTGAGCTGATAGCTCACAGTTCTTTTTAAAAGAACCGCAGCTCTCTCATTTTCTACCCAGTTCGCGCATTGGGAAGAGGGGAATAAGCTACGACCTGAACGGATCTTCGACTCTTGAAGAGTGAGTTCTAAACGAGGAAAAATGTTTGCACCAAGTTACGTTATTTCTAATATGCTTGCATCTATCCTTCTTTAACGGATTGAATGAGACACTATCAGTAAGTAATATTACCTCTCACGACGCAAGAAAACGTGTCACAAATTTAACCATCTGTTCAATCCAGGCGCGTAGCCAGAGAAAATTTTCGGGGGGGGGGGGGGGGGGGGGGGGGGGTTTTAGAACATGGTGATAAATCAACACATGTACAATTTATATCACAATGTTTCCCATGGGTTATAATTTTTTGTTTCGGGGGGGGTTTGAACCCCTAAAACCCCCCCCTGTGTACGCGCCTGGTTCAATCTAAATGAGCTGATGAGCTGATACATCGAATCGATTCATTTTGGTGAGCTGATCGGTTCGGAGCTGCTCACCAATATGAGCTGTTTCGCACACCTCTAGTTAAAATTAGGCAATGCTGTGAACGAGCTTACATGTAACGAAATAATGCGTGAGAGAGACAACACAAAAACAATCTAAGCTTTTAAGCGAAAAGCTTTCAATTGGAAGAGAATGAGAGAACGGCTATCGTTTAGCTGATAACACTAGTTGTCTGAGTTGAGTGCAGTGGCTACTTGTTTGAGTTCCATTATTAGCTCGTGCGTGAACAAGTTGAGAGCATGCGTGACTCGATGATTGAGTCATCAATGATTTTTTACATACGAACACAATCACATTCGAGAAGTGCTTCCAGATAAATTATTTTATACTAAATTCGCTAAAGATATGTTCGTCTTTGATTTAAATTTACTTCTTTGGACGCATGTTTCATCACGTTCCTAACTGTTGAAAAATATGAAAATTTTCAAACTTTCAGGTTATTATCATTATGTTTTAGTTACAATGAACCACAAAAAAACATGTACAAACAAAATGTACAAACGTGTGAAACACAATATTATGTTTCAATAGACTTCGCTGACGATTTTTACAGCACTATATCAACACATGGATTAGTGCTAAGAACCGAATGATATTGGGAAACCTTCCTGGTCGGAGTACGAACTACAGGTTTGCAAGACCATCGCCTAACACTTTGTACCATCGAACCAAATTGAATATATCAAGGCATACTACAATCCACATTTCAATAAAACAAGTAAACAAAACCGAACGGAACTTAAAATTACCTATCACTGATTTGGTACTGCAAAATTTCATCACCGTTGACATATTTACATCGGAACCATGGCACAGAAAACTATCGGCCAATCAATCACTCTATCAATCAATCACCATTCGGCTATCATGTGGCAGAACAGCAAAAGACGACGTACAGTCGATATTCCGCTCCATAACAGAGAGCTCAATAATATGGTATGTGATGGATCTTCGTCCATGCAAACGTAACAGAACATCGAATGTGTGAATCAATCATGTGCCATCGACTAACTATATATATTGTATGAGAAGTGCGTATCACTAGCCAGCATACGTGATGTTAGGAACACATCTGTATTGGCCCATACCGATGGCAGCACTGCTCGTTTACTGACACAATGTGTGGCCTATGGCCGAGTGTGTTGGATTAATGTGTGCTACTGAGATAGATAGGGTAAAATGCGCTGGTGAGTTTTGGGAAAAGGTTCCAATGCTTTTAGCCGAATATCTTTCATTATCGGTTCGAATTTTGGCTTTGAGAGAAACATTTTTGCAGGTTTTTCATGTCATCGTAGTTTTGTTCAAAGATAAACTCAAGATGGAATAGTCTTTGATTTCTCATGTACTATTCAAATAAGACCCCTCTATAATTTCGGTTCACCGTCAGTTGTAATTCAATTATTATTTGAAACAAAACAACATGCGTCGTTACTATAACAATGTTTGTTTATGTAGTACCAATCCTAAGCTTCAATATAAAAGGAATCTCGGTATTTGGCTGCATATCGAGTAGATCTTGGAACTTGAAAAATCAATTAAATTATTACTAAGAATATATTCAATTTGTTATAATCTTATATTACGAGGCATTCAAAACTTGTATTGTAGCTATGGTATTTTACCGTCATTTTCAAATGTTTATCGACACTTATTAACGAAGTGAACGAAATTACACTATTACTATGTTCACTGGTTCACGATTACTGATTCGATATTTTTCAATGGATCTATGGGACCTTGTAATCTTGAATTTATCTTTGGTTTTATTCATGGTTGTAAAAAATGTTTTACCAAGCTGCCCATTTAAAATCGATTCTCGAGCCGAGTTAGATCGACGATTCGATTTTATACTGCTACCAAGTTAACCAAATGCTATTTTCCAAGAATCGTTTAAATTATAATGAGAAATCTCAGTAAAGGACTCTCTTTTCGTGGATGTTTGGAATAATTAGCCGAATTTGTCAGTAAATTTCAAATATACAGAAATCAACAAATGCGTTTGCCGAGATGTCGAGCAATGAGTTAGCTTTTACTGAAATACGGCAGGACACTTGTCATTCAATGTCACTAGTCGATTTTGCTACGCACCATGTCACCATTTCTCGTGAAACGAGAAAGTAGACAAATTGTGTGAGAGAGAAGATCTCGAGATTTCACGAAAAGATAGGTGAAATAATAGTGAAAATAAAATCTAAGGATCCACGTTTCATATGTTTTTTTAGACATGTGTTAATTTACATGTAGTCTTTAAGTTTTAAAATAAAATTAAGGTTAATACAAAAACATTCCTTCCCCAACCCTTGCTTGTGTATTTATTATTTTATACATTAAAGCAAAACTCTTTGCACGCTCCGTTACCGATAATTAGGTTATTTATGTTTTTTTCTTGGCCTTTCTTCCGAGCTGACAGTAAAATTTTTGCTGACTGTTCCGGCAATAGCTGACTATGTCAGATTGCCGAGATTCTCAGAAAAAAATTATTTTTACCGAGACGATTACCGAGCAAACGATTCAGTAAATCTCGGTATTTTTTCGCCGTGTATCGAAACGGTAGTAGTAGTAAAAGAGTATTCTCACAATCGCTGGAATTTCTAATTTAATTTCCAATTTAAAAAAAGGTCGACTTAAATCAATGCGATCATGAAACAAATCATCATCATTTTTACTTTAACGCTCTATAATTTAAATACCAATATGTCATTTCACAAAAAATAACGACTATAGTCACTCGTTTTTCTTAGTCGTTATTTTTCACTTTCCTGAATCGGTTCATTTAAACTTAGATTGAACTTTAATGTCTTACAGTTCCGCAGAAAATTGAAGATTGAAGATCACCACAATATAATTTACCGTTGAATAAAAAGCGATTTTGTCAAACTGATCAGTAATTTTTTTTCTGATTTGCAATAGACGTAACATTGGTTGAAAGCTGAATTAAAAACTACTGCAATTAGAAAGTATTTTTTAGCTGGTGGTCAATCAAACCCACTACGAATCCTTCTAAGTCGGGGCTGAATCATACACTTCTAAGACCAGCGACATAAGCGTTGGTTCGCCTACACGGGCTAGTCACATTGAGTCCTAATGAAAAATTTTTACCTTCTATAGAAGAGTTTTTTTGTGCAAAGAAAAACACTAATTTAATTTAAACGACGTGAATATATGAAATCTAAAATATAAATATAACGCAAATCGAGATCAATTTCAAACTGAGTGAAGATGAGAAAGTGAGTAAATTTTCTATTCATGAAACTGTAGAAAGTTCAGCTGAATTTTCAGACAAATAACGAATTAGTTAAAAATTCCTAATTTAATTTATACCCAAATATGCAAATAATAAATAATATTGTAACATATCAGAGGCTTTTACACAAGCCCATTAAAAAACGCTGAAATCAATTCGTAGGGTAACAGAGGTAGTTTGGCCCGCTTTAGGATCGATTTTATTTTGGCCCACTTTGTAAAAATATCCACCAAATGTTTTAATATCTTTGAAAAATCCTTCCGCAATAGGTAATTTAATGTGATTAGCTTCAAACTGATGCAACATGGGTTACCTAAGATCGATTGAATCCATATAGTTTGTTAGGTGGGCCAAAATATATGAAGTGGCCAAAATACCTCTGTTACCCTAATGGGACAAATGTAATGGCTGAGTAAAACGACACTTCCCTAGAGATGAAATTATACACAATGTCTCTACAAAGCTTTTCATCAAACACCTATTAGATTACAAATAGTAGATGCATCTTAACATACGACTCTCATTTGTTCTACTTGGAAGGTTAGTTAATGTCTACAACGTTTATACGTGATTCCCAGCATACATGAATTGAATTCAAAATAATTAGCCCGCTCAATTAGTATTTCAAGTTACAAGATAAATGCTTATACAAAAATGCCCGTATAGCAAAACGATAAAAGAATAACGAAATAGTTTAAAAATTTTGTGATTTTGGTTGTAAACAGGATTCAAAGAACATTTTCGCAAAAGATTATGTCGCCCGTATAAAATTTGACAATTTGATGGTTGTTTTCCACCAAGTAGTTTAGTAGTTAAATTTTACTAAGGCTGTGTTTCGCGGTTAATTTTAACTTTTGGTTAAAATCTGACACTCGAGCGGTTAATTTGATGTTGTCAAAGTAACCCTGCTCGAGAGCATGATTATTTTTGACAGATCGATGGTTATTTTCCGACACTGAAAAAAACTTGCAATGAAAATTCTAATATTAATTCTTTAGTTGAAATTATTTCCAGTGGATTTAATTCCCAAATAACTTTCCTTCCGTCAAATTGTGAAATGGGCCGCAGTTTTAGTTAAATTTAACTGCTTGACACAAAATAACCGCTCAAATGTCAGATTTCAGCCAAAAGTTAAAATCAACCGTGAAATGATTCACAACCTAAAAATGCAATCCATTTCAAAATTTTATATAAGGGAAGTAATTTAGGTATGTTTGGAACTTGGTATGTTTGGAAAAAAATATCAAGTCGCTCTGTTCCATATAAAAAGTACTCGCACAGCTGTCCCACAAATTGAAGAGCACGTGTTAGTAATTAAAAATAATTTGTAAGATAAACTGTCTTTGAATCCATCTTTGGACATAGCCGGTACGATATTTCTTTTTGGATATTTTTCGTTTCGATCTCAGTTCCTCGTCAAATACTTTCATAATCAAACGTTTTGCTCCCATTTATGCTCACAACTTCATCTTCCGAACCAACAACTTTAGGACAAGATTCAGCACTTCTGCCATAACTTTGACCAAAATCAGATGTAGGAATATGCGAATATTTCAAATTGGAATCATCTTGAACCAAATATATTATATATCAATATGGATCACTCTTGCGGTTCACAAGCGATATCACAGTAAAGTGCGGTGGCAAAAAAGGTTACTAATACACTACAAATTTTTTAATGCATATATGACAGTTTTCCCAATCAGTACACTGAATCAAACAACTCCAAATATAAGAAATATTTCATGATATACTTTCTATTTGTCGAATTTAGGAATGGTTCGTCTGTTGAATGAAATTCAATTAATTTTTAGAAAATAATTATCAAGATTTCATACTTTGACTAAAATTTTAAACTATTTGCAAAACAGTTCACAACAAAGGGCAGATCGCTTAGTATATGCACTTTTAATTTATAGAGAATTTTTAAAAATGACAATTCTAACTTTCCCTGAGAGAAAAGAAAATGTGTAGCTTATTTAAATTCAATGTCATGAACGCAATGAAAAAATATCGCAATCAAAGTAACTTGTAATACACCGTTCATTTCATTTTGATTTTGTTCTATATATCAGAAGTGATCTGTCAAACATTGCCTTCACATCTTATAGGTTTCGTCTTTTCAGCCCTATTCATAAAATTCATGAGCAAAGTTAAATAATACTTCATAAGTCTCGAAAGTGAAGACATTATTTACAGGCGATATTTACTTTCGTCAGAAATAAAAACACAATTAAAAATGAAAATGTTCACACCTCTATGTGGGCATCATGCTCAATTATTTTTGACATTTCACTACTGGGTGCACGTTAAATGCAAACTATTAAACATGATTGAACTAATAGCCTTTTCCGTCTTGAGATGGTGTTACTGTGATGTATTTTTCGATTTGTATTGAATTCGTTAAAGTGATCCATATTGATATATAATATATTTGCTCAAACGTACTGTGCTGAACGAGAGATTTCAGAGTATTTCTTCCGGGTGGTGGTGGCATTTAAACCTACAAAGTCATTGCTTGAGCTGACTTCCGTGGAAGAGTCTTCACCATGCAATTTAAATACTTCAACAGCTGACATGTTATCACAAACTTAGCTATATCAAACGATTCAAAGTTTTTAGCTTAGCTAAGATGGGACCGGTATGCGATGCAATAGTATCACGGATCATTCATCCTAGTAGCGGAAAAGAGCAAATTATTTCCGAAAAACGTATTCATCTTTTTCTCAACTTGTCGATTTTAAATAAGGGACAGATATGCAAGTGTGGGCAGTATGATAATTGCGGTACAGGGAGCATAAGAAAAACTTGCTTCGATTTTTTGTAAGATTTTTTCCACTGTCTGAAAATAGTCATCCAATTGTCAAAGAACACTCGGGCAGGGTTATTTTCGACCACGAAGAATTTAACTGATGAACTATCGGATTTCAACCAAAAGTTTAAAAAAAAACGCTTAAAGTTAAATAATCGCTTTTCAGAGAGACCACTGACGCATTTGAACCCCTTTTACTCCGATGAAATCAATTGACAATCAAAACGCACTCAGCTGAGCTCTGCGTGTTTACGTTTGTTCTGAAAGCACTCAGTAAGTACGGAAAAAAAACAAAGCCGATTCGCTTTCCCAGCTTTGGAATTCCCGTCCTCAGAAACAATAATTGAATTAAAGCGAACGGGTCACGTTGGGTCAGGTGAAAAGAGGTTCATGTTCACTATGATTCAGCGGATCGATATTCGGCTGACCGATTTTCCAAACCCGGTGACACGGTGTAGTAGTTCAGAGTGAAGTGTGATGTGTGTCAAGTTTAGTGGCTCCAGGGTGTGTTTCTACCTTGAATGCTACTTGCAAATGATATGACATACCGTTCACATCCGACACGGGGGCTTCGATATCAGCATCAGCATCAGCAGTAGCAGCACCATCCCCACCGCCACCACAAGCAAACAGCAGTAGCAGCTGTAGAAGATCCGGAACCGTTTACAGTTCAGAACGGATTGCAGCGGCTGTTCAGCCAAAGCGGCATTGAAAGTAAACACACCAATCTGGTTCCAAGGCTCGTCTCTTTTCCACAGTGAACACGGAAACGCACTCGTCACTCTCAACACACACAGCACAGATACTGGGACCGAACTGTCCAGCGGTTGGCTGTGCCGACGGTTCACAAGGGGGTTCCCCTGGTTCACACCCTCCCGAACGAACGAATGTAACACAACCACGGGAAAGCTAGTTGATGACCGAAGTGCTCCCGTACTACACAATAGTGGTGAGAGCGAACGAGAGAACATGCAACGTGAAGCTGTCTATACATATATTTTATATATTTTTTTTTACTTCGTCACTGTGGGTGGGAGTTGGGCTCCGTCCGATGGACTACCAGTCTAACACGGTCTAACACGAAGTGACTTCACGCTAGGCAGACGCACGCACGCACGGTTTCGGGGCCAAGCACGCAGTAATGCTCCTCCTCAGTAGTCGTGCAGTTCGGAACTGGTTCTTGTCACTCTACGGGAGCGAACACTACTGTCGGAACGGCATCCGTTCTGTTCACGGAATCGGGAATGTCGTAATTCCCACGATCAATTCGGCACTCATTCGCGTGCCATCGCCAGTGTGTTGTTGTGGGGATCACGAGAGCGACCTGACACGAGAGAAAGAGAGCATCGATAATTTCTCCAGTTGTAGTTGTACGAAACGCACACCAACGTTGCTCGGGGGACCATCTGCTATGATTGTGTTCGTGTCGACATGAAAAGCTCCACAATGTGGCACTCCGAGAATAGTTTTCATCGATTCAAAGTGTGATTCTATTTAGAAACCCATTCCTAACTTAGCTCAACTTTTTCCAGCAAACAAACTTTTCCGTTTTCTGATTTGCACTCTTGCTCACGTGAGACAAACGCTAGACTTCGGGCATTGCTTCATCTGTCAAAAAACGATGACGTAATTTTCGCGCGTGCGCACACTGCCACCATTCTACTCGTCGTAGCTGTTGTCGATTTTACGTGTGTTTCTGTTTCTGTTTGTGTGTGTAACACGGAGGAAAATCCACTGCCCCACTCGATGAATTGAAACCGTCCGCTATTATCTAATAGTCATTCCGGCAGATTTTCCAGCACCCCACACACCGCAAGGTACGACCGACAGACGTCACTCGGCACACGAAAATCAATACCAATTAAATCAAAATTAACACCCACCGTAAACACGCAAAACAACATATACGCCGCAAAAGTGCAGCTGAAAGCTCGATCGGTCGAGGAGACGTCGCCCGTCAGGAAAAGAACATACAAACACCGCACTTGAAATTTTTCCTCTTTTTTCACAAGCCTTGCCGTTTCAGGCACTTTCGCAGAACTAGACCCCGCAGTGTCCACAGGGCCGCACGCGAGAACTTCCACAGAACACCTAAAAGACACTCAGTACTTGGCTTCGGTCGGAACCCGGAGGAAAGATGTACCAACTAAAAACCGAGAAAAATATAGAAACACACAGCACTTTTGCACCATCGAAACAACGGAACGGAAAACGACCGTGTAGAAGTGCACACAAAAACTTTTGTCTCGTCCTTGTTTTCACTGGTTTGACGTCTCTCGACAGATCCGGCGAGTCTGGGGTGGGTGGTGGCCTGAGCTTTCGGAAACCAACACCACGATAGCCGATTCGCTGGAGGAAAGTTTTCCCCGTTTTTCGAAGCGAGATGGACTCGCAAGATACAGCTGCTTCGTGTCCTGGAAAATGGTCCCCTTTGATCAGTGAGTTAGAAGGAAAAGACAAACAGCCACTGGAAAGTGACGAAAGCTCACATGTGTTCCCCTTCCTGACAACACAAACATCAACAACAACAAGTCCGATGCGAAAGCTTTTCCGTATGAAACTCACTACCACAAACGTGAAATGGTTCGGAATCGATCAACTTTGCTGTCCGATTTTGGGTTGTTTTCCTCTGGATGTAATTTCTCTATAAATCCCAAGTGATAACGTGAATGGTTTTGTTTTGTCTCGTTGGGTTTGACATGGAAAGGTTGGCGCATAAATAGAGTAAACAATGTTCCAAGTATTTTCGGTGCGTTCGAAACAATGCTTCCTTCGGAGCTTGTAACGAAATCCATGACGGAAGCGGAGAAACCTGTCAAATCGTTTCTTCTATATAGTACCGAAAGGGTATCTAGACAACAATGTTTTCCGTAAATATTTCAAAAGCATGGATGGGATAATTGTTTGAATTCGACGTTGGCGGGTGCTATGTTTATCCGTGGCTACCGAAATTCAGAGCCGCTGGTGGGTGGGTGCATTGCGCTTATTGACATTGGTGTTGCTGCTGGGTTTCTCAATATACACGTAGAGAAATGGAGCATGTTTAAAATAACAAAACTGTTAGTAGATTCTCAAATTCGATCTATGATCATTTCTAGCTAGACTACGGTTGTTTTGAACTAATTTCTCCCTTCAATATCAATAATGTTCTCTGTTTTTTTTATTTAAAATATATTTTTTCGAGGTCTATTGTTCACTACACAATACTGTACTTGGTTTCTTCTGTTTCCAACGTAAGCGGTTTTGTTTTATCGACTGACTTGGATGAGAAATCATAAATTAAAATGGAGATCTTTTGTACATTCATAATTCGAAACCAATTTAAGCTGATATTCAAGAAAGTCAGAGTATGCGTTGTATGGCCTGACTTGACGTTTCACATTGGGCGTTGGCATTTCATGTAACCTAATGAAGTCAACACTTTCAAAGTAGATAAACAATCTCTATTGAATTTCGTTGATGAATATTCTTGTGAGTGCGACAATGACTTACGAAGACATGAAGAATGAACGCCAGGGGCGTTATTCGGAGAGAGTTTCAGAACATGATGATTTATTCTTTACCTAAATTTTATGAATTTACCTAAAAAAAATTGGATAAAGTCGCTTGCAGAAATATTTTTATTTTATAATTGATTTATATATGACGAAATCACATTCGCAGCTGGGAATTTTTTTTCAGATTTGAATGAAACTTTCTGTACATGTAGACTTTGTCCTAGAATGTCACATTGCATATTTTGTTTTTCAAAAATTTATCTAGATTGTATTTTAAAAAGGCCTAAAACTTTTATTCAAACATAATATCAAAATTGACATAGCCTACAAAAAAGTATTATACAGTATTATACTCAAAATTAATTTTCACAAAACCAGTTAAATTTAAAAAAAATTGAAAAACTTCCATATCGAGTCCTACACTGAAAACGATTGACTTTAAAAAATTTAAATTATTTCACAAAAAATACATTTTTTTCGGATAAAATTTTTTTAACAGTGTATTTTTATCGGAAACTAAACTCAAATGAAAGCTATTACCCGCATATCGTTTTGGCTACCTGGGCAGCCATGGCCACCAGACGGCTACCAAAATTGATTCAGTGACGGTTGTCAAATCCAATTTGACAAAACAAAGTCGCCTGTATCTAAGTTAGCCGAGCGTTTTCATCTTTTCAGCTTCGCTGAAAGTGTCAAAGATTTCAATGTGGAAAAATCCTGGTGGATACGGATCTGAAAGGAAATCTCACATAATCGTTGCAGAAAGTATCGGTAATGGACAAGACAACACTTTTTTCCTAAAACTGCCCGCCTTAAAATACATGGGCGGTTGGTTATGTTACCTAATAACCTACTTTAAGACAAAGTTTTACTGAATTCGAAAGTGGTGTTCTATTTTTGTAAATTGACTTTAAATTTTGAAACCGATTTTTTTCAGTGTAGGATTTGAATAGATGAATTTCGCTCAAAATCGTATTCAGAGTTGGCAGTATATAGACTTTATAAAAAAAAGCCATTTAGCTTACATCGATTTTCCAAAATTGATCTAGACAATCTTGAAAAGGACTAAACATTTTTATAATTTTTTTGTAACTAATTAGAGTAGAAAAATGACAAATCCAGCAAAAAATTGTTGGGCTGGTGATGTTCTCGAAATAAAAAAAAATACTATTCAAATTTATACTGAAAAAAAAAAATTTTTTTTTTCCAATATAAGTTTTTAAAAATTTACAAAATTTTAAATAAACGCCATTTTTTATTTAAATGAAATTTTGTCTCATCATAGATAAATATGTTCCTGTCGACTTCTCATAAATTGCGAGATGGGCGTTAATATTCCCATCCAGCACTGATACTTGCTGCAAATATCGAGCAACTACCAACAGGGTATTCGGTCAAATTTTCTCACAAATTGAGATTCATTGGAATCTTGGATAATAATGACTTTCAGTTTGGTTTGGTTTTTATTGAAAGGACTCAGTTTGGACAAGAAATAGTTTTTGTTTGAAAAACTTTCTTTCCTTGAATGTGTCCATCTTTCAATGTATGATCGGTTGGTAGGAAACTTAATCACCAAAATTTTTTTATCAAAATCAAAAATGGTTTTGTTATGTAAATTGATTTTAAATTTTTAATATGATGTTTTTTAGTGTAGGTTTTGATAAGGATTTTTTCCTTTCTCATATAGAATGGTTATGCAATCACAATTATGGCCGAGTGTCATATACCATTCGATTCAGTCCTTCGAGTATGCAAAATGTCTGTGCGTGTATGTGCGTATGTGTGTGTGTGTGTAACGTTGTTTTTGCCCTAACTTTTCTCGGAGATAGCTGAACCGATTTTCACAAACTTAGATTCAAATGAAAGGTCTTGTGGTCCCATACAAAATTCCTGAATATTATTTGGATCCAACTTTCGGTTCCGGAGTTATGGGGTAAAATGCGCAAAATAATTAAAATATGTGTTCTAACTTTTCTCATAGATGGCGCGACCGATTTTCACAAACTTAGGTCCTGTGGTCCCATACGTAATTCCTGAAATTCATCCGGATCCGACTTCCGGATTCGGAAATATAGGGTAAAGTGTGTACACACTTTATTTCGTTTTTCGTTTTATTAGTGAATACAGATAAATAGAGATTTTTTATGTAAAACAATACAGATTTTCTATGAAAATATTTGGCATCTCTGCTCGAGAGCATGATTATTTTTGACAGTTCGGTAGTTGTTTTAGTACACTGAAAAAAAATCAAAATGCAAAAATGTGCAATACTAAAATTTTTGTTGAACGATTTATATAATTCAACTACGAATCGATTCGAAAATTTATATCTAAAAACTTGTATTGCAACGTCGTTTTAACATCGTTGCAATACAAGTTTTTAGATATGTTTTAACGAGTCAATCATAGCATTCCATAATGATGTTATCCTCTTGATTCCTCTAACACGGCGACCGTTCTGCAAAGTATGAACGTTTGCTCAAAGCAGAATTTATAAATATGTGAATTTTTTTCTCAGTCGGTGCCAGCCTTCACACGCTCGATGAATATGAACATTTCGATGAATTGACAGTGTTCAATATCGAACCGAATTGCATTCGGTGCGGTTCAATAATGCCATAGAGAGCATTATTTGTTCATTTTTAATGCCATCGTGATCGATTACACTGAAAATGGTGATATTTAATATGGTGGATGATGTACTGAAAATCAATTTCAAACTCATCTTGCCGTTTCCTTTTAAAATTTCGGCAACCATAACAGTTGCAGTAGGATATATTTTTAAATTTTTAAAACCATGAAATATACAGATTTGATCCAAGTTACCAGCGGTGAAAATGGGCAAACAGCAGCGAACAGTTAGGAAAGCGATTGCATCACTATCTGAATTGGCATTAAATAAATAATTTTTATCTGATGTTTCCATCTACCATTAAGCACAAATAAATTTATTATATTTATATGTGTAAAATTCAAAAAACATTTTCATTTTTGATTTATCAATGAATATTGCGCGCTGTTTTATTTTTACATGCTTGAGTTTTCTCAAATCTTGTAAATTTACTGCGGATCAATTTCTTTCATGTAAATTTAAAGCACAGCAGTATGTGTAACGTAAATTTCATATCGCACGTAAAGTTTTGTTTTATATGACGGGTGCTTTTTGTTACAGTTGTTCCAACGGAAATTTATCGTTTTTTTTCGGTACTGTGTTGTGGAAGTCGGTTCAACCGTCGACGAGAAAATTAAACTGAGAAAAAAAAGTGTTTTGTCGCCAGCGGCATTCAATGTGAAAATGTAAAGGTAAAATCAAGGACGCATTTAGCTCTCTCCGGACAGTACCAGCCTAGATGCCGTGTGGAATCCGGCGGAAAAAAAATGAACCAAGAATAGATCCACTGGGTTCCTGCTTCCATGTCGTAAAAGGCGACAATTGCAGGAGTTTCTTTTTCCTTTCAGTTATCAGATATTTTCAATGTTTCACTTCTGATTACTCTATTTTACTAAATTATCTCTTCATTCAACCTATCAATTTCCGTCTAGCTTCGAAGAAAAGTTTTATTTGGAATGTTTTCTTCTTCCATGTTATTGATTGTCTTTCAGGATTATAAATTGAATGATAAAAATAAAATTTTGCCAACTCCGTTGATATTACAATGTTAATAATATAGATAACATATATCGGTATATTGAATACATAATAAAAACACATGATATCAATATTTTTCTCGGTAGCCGGCTGCCCAGATCAACCAATATAACCAATTAATAATTTTAATACAAAATTGAAATAATAAAGTGGAAATAATAAAGAATCTAGACGCGCGCGAAATCTGTTGACCTTTATTTGGTGATTTAAAATGATTTTATAACAACTGTTTAGAATATGTCAATGCAATGAATCAACTATTTTATCTAAATCCTATTCACTCGTTTATTTTGTATCACGTAATTTCATTTATAAAGAGCTGTGAAATTTCGAAAACGATCTGTGAATCGAGACTTGCCGGGACTTCAATATAGGATGTTGTTGAAACGTAAACTCGGGAGGTCAGTGAGTTTAGTGGTGCATCCGAGCATCTTGAAACCGGAACATACTGAGTCGCGCGCAAATAATGCCAATACTGAAATTTTTACTAACAAATATCCTTCTCCCGTGACACTAGTGGAGTGCGCAGTAGTATATACGGCCTCTAGTAACAACAAGTGTTGGACTAACATCCCTCTCCATTCCTTAGACGATCTACGTTCGGGCCTGGCCGGCGCCGGTACTGATCAATGAATTCTGGGATTACCAGAAGATGTACATTGAAGGATGATTTACCAGTCCCAGGTCGGATCATCTAGAAATTCCCTGTATAATTTCAGCTAATCCCGATCAGTAACGGAGTAGCAACCAGGGGTGGTCGCTCAAGCTCAAGCTCAAGCTCAAGCTCAAAGAACGCTCACTATCAACTCTTCACACGATTCAATCAGTGCCATCAAAGAGAGATGGATATCATCGCAGCAACAAAAAACCGGCATGGTTCATTTAACATAGAATAGACACCAGTGCGAGAGCGAATTCCTCTCGATGACCTGTCTGAGCATCACGAGTTAGCACGCTGCTGTGGGGATTCGCTCTGAAGCAAAAAACAGTCGCTTATTCTCGTTTCGCGATCCGATTCTACATGGGCAGTTGATAATTGCGATAGAATAATTTTACTATTGCCACTTATTTTAACTACGTGCATATAACCTTTGTATAAGTTTTGTCTATGAAAATGTATGTGAATGCTCCACACAAGGGTTTTGAAATATTGCAACCTAGTAGAAGAATAATCAAGTCAAGTTCTTGTAGCATCTTCTACCGGATTGAAAATATTGTATACAATATAGATAAATATCGAGTAGCTTCTCTCAAATTATCGGCAATCACCAACACTGGGAAAGATATATAAGTGCCCCATTAACGAACGCGCAATTACATTTAAGAACTACGGATCATTTCGGATCTTTGATCTTTGATTCCGTTTTTTAAGTAAGAATCACGGTCCTCTACAAAAATATACTCTTACTCTATGCAGTTTTGAAGACACGGATAGAAAAAACTAATAGAACAGTATTTGGAACTCGTTCATGAATATTTCTTGAACATATTCCCGGAGAGCGGATTCAAGTCACAAGCAGTAAGAACTGGACAACAGCAGCGGATAATTAGAAAAGTGATTGCAACGTTATCTGAATCGGCTTTGAATTTTTTTTTATTTCGATGTTGCCAACTAACATTATAGGGTAAGGGCTCCCTATTTCATCTCATTTGTAAAGGACGTCGCCTACAAACCCCGATTTAGCCACTAAAATCACTGTAACTATTTCATATTACTGCTTCATTCGCCTTGCTCCACGTTGAAAATTGATTCACATTTCTTGAAAATTCAACTAATATTTATAAAACAGCTGAAAACACTAATGATGTTTTCACTACTCTGCTCCTAATTTCATCTCAATGGATTTTTATCCATCCTATCGTTGATCTTTTATTCATCCTATAAATTAGCAATGGCGACAGCAATCAAAACAAAATATTCCACTATTACACTCTCACCCGCATTCGCATGGCTGCCATATGGCTGACTAAACGCTGCCAGCTGGAAAAATATGGCTTGCAGACATTCTGGTGACCGACTGCCTTACCGCTGCCAGATATACAACTCAAACGATACAACCGTACCCACCAGGATTTTTCCACATTATTATTATTGGTAAAAAATTTACTCGTTAAATTATCTAATTAATGGGACAATGACTTACGGAGATCTAAAGAACTATCTTTTAACATCATTTTATTAGTGCAAAGTAATACATATTTTCTATGAAAATACCTGGCATCTCTGTGCACAGCCGATGAAACACACACACACTTCACAGCGTTATGTTGGCGTATAGAGGAATGAAACCAGTGCTACTAGATTTGCCACAATGGTTATTTCATTAGTATTTAACACGTTCTTTCTGGTAATATTCGAAGCAGAAACAGTTTTATTGAAATATTAATATCAATAATATAATTAATCTAATGTCACGGATACCAAAAACATACTTTTTGATGATAATTTGAAGAAGATAAACAATTTTTGTTTTGTAACATTATGATATAATTTGGCAACTTTGCGAAACCAAATGAGATGAAAACAAAGCGCAATCAAATGAACGAAGTGAAAAACTTTCATCTCATATTTTTGAAGACTTTTATTGCTTGTCGGGTAAATTTTGAAGTTTTTAATCGTTAACTAAACAAGTGGCAAGTGAACATAACTAATTATGAAGTCATCCAGCATTCAATGGTAGTGTAATTGTGCGAAATAGTGATCATGTTTTGAGACGAATCGATTAGTAGATGTTCAAAAACATTACGAACTGTAAATCTTGAGACGAAAATGTGTCCTAAATTGAAAAGTGAATTTATTTTATATGAAAAAAACGATCACCGAAGAATTTAAAACCATTTCTTTCAATAGAAAATTGTGACAATAGCTTTTCAAATCATTTTAAAACATTTCACAGTTTGCTTCCGGTAGGTTGTAAAATTTTATTCATGTTCAAAGTTATGAGGTGAAGGGATGAGATGGATATAGGAGCTCAGATGAAATAGGGAGCCGTTGCCCTACATGAATAAATTGCTTATATATGTATAACATTGAAAAAAAAACATCTTGATTTATGATCCGAAAATTTTGTCAATAAATATTACGTGCTATTTCATTTTTACGTGCTTGAGTTTTTTCAAAACGTGTAAAATTACTATTGATCACACACTTCGAAAAAACCCTATGATTTTACATCCTATTAGATGCACATAAATTGAGCGTCGCAGTTCACGCATATTTACGTGGAAGAACAAATTTTCCGTTGTCGCTAACAATAATTCCACCCGGGATTAAACTTTCGACTTGACGTCTCAATGGACCAAAAAAAATTGAATCTTACATGTGAGTTAATCCCTCATACGATGTAATTCATGAAGACCTAAATTGTCAAATGGCGAAAAATTTCTCGTGTGTTTGTGTGTGTGAGTGTACTTCTATGGTTCAGTCGATTAACAGGCGTACTTTGCGCTCCAATGATTCTCGGTTCAAATCGCGATGGTTGCTATCAGTATTCATTTTTTTTATCACAATGAATTTCATTTCATGGAGTTTTGGACACAATATCAAATGTTCTTCCACGTAACTTTGCGTGAACTGCGACGCATCTAATAAGATATAAAATTACAGGGTTTTTGATTATGATCTGAAAGTGGGACCAATAAATTGATAGCTTTTTTTTTTTTTTTTTTTCATAAATACGTTTATTTCATAGGCAATATACATAAGTTTTTCTTCGCCGTGGCATCCACAATACATAGTAGTTTAAACCTAATACATTTCGAATATCATATTAGTATGTTGGTACTCATTAGTTAATCTAAACACTGTTTTTATCAAGCGAGTTGCTATTTTAAATTACATTAAATAAAATACATTTATTTTGTACATGATCTTATAACTATTTCAGGATTGTTTGTATCAGTTCACCACTTATATTCAATATCCTATAGTTGGCTATTGGTTGAACTCATGGAAGAGAAAACAGTTTAACATAAAATAAAATTTAAATTGGAACTCCAATGGATTTAATGAAATGATAAAGAAGTTTCATGTATGGAAGGTCACGACAAGCAAGAATGTCGCGAACTGGGACATTGGATAGTCTACCTTGGGTACGCAAGGAATTTATTAGTTGAGATCTGACATCACGAAACTCCACGCATGTCCAAACAACATGGTCAATATCGCGGTAACCTTCGCCGCAAGCACAATGATTAGTCTCGGAAAGTCCAATTCGAAGGAGATGTGCATCTAACGTGTAGTGATTGGACATGAGTCTGGACATCACACGAATGAAATCTCTACTCACATCCAGTCCCCTGAACCATGCCTTTGTCGATATTTTAGGAATAATTGAGTGCATCCACCGACCCAGATCATCTTTATCCCAAGAAGCTTGCCAGCTGGCAAGTGTTCTTTGGCGAGACGCGCTATAGAATTCGTTGAAAGCAATCGGTCTCTCATAAATTTCACCCTCAATAGCACCACGTTTGGCTAAAATATCGGCTCTTTCATTGCCTGGAATGGAGCAATGAGCCGGAACCCAAACTATTGTGATTAGATAATTATTATTCAATATGTCGTTCAGACACTGTTTTATTTTACCCAAGAAAAACGGTTCATTTTTGCCAGCAGCGTTTGAGCGAATGGCTTCAATTGCACTCAGACTATCTGTGAAGAGGAAATAATGGTTTGGAGATAATGTGACGATTACATTCAAGCTATAATGAACTGCTGCTAACTCTGCTATATAAACAGATGCAGGTTCTTGAAGCTTGAATGAGGCCGAAACATTATTGTTGAACATACCAAACCCTGTCGCTTCTTCCATTCGCGATCCGTCCGTGTAAAACATTTTCTCAGAGTTAATATGCCTGAACTTACTTGAAAATATTTTTGGGATTTCCATAGAGCGTAGGTGGTCCGGGATTCCACGCACTTCGCGCTGCATGGATGTGTCGAAAAATAAAGTTGAGTCAGGTACATTTAGGAGGCTGACACGGATAGGAATATATCTTGAAGGGTTGATTTCCTGTGACATATGGTTAAACTATACTGTCATGAATCTTGTTTGAGATTGAAGCACAACTAGTCTTTCGAAGTTATTAATAACCATGGGATTCAGCACATCACATCTTATTAGCAGGCGTGATGAAAGCTCCCAAAATCGATCTTTTAATGGAAGAACTCCCGCCAGAACTTCAAGACTCATTGTATGTGTCGAATGCATGCAGCCTAAAGCAATTCGCAAACAACGGTACTGAATTCGCTCAAGTTTGATAATATGAGAATTTGCAGCGGAACGAAAACAAACGCATCCATATTCCATCACTGAAAGTATCGTTGTCTGATACAATTTTATTAGATCTTGCGGATGAGCACCCCACCAAGACCCTGTTATTGTTCGAAGAAAATTTACTCTTTGTTGGCATTTCGTTATCAGATACCTAATGTGTCCTCCCCACGTGCATTTGGAATCAAACCACACCCCGAGGTATTTGAAAGTCAAAACCTGTTCGATTATTCTTCCCATCATATGAAGCTGAAGTTGCGCGGGATCATGCTTTTTTGAAAAGACGACCAGTTCTGTTTTCTCCGCAGAGAATTCGATACCAAGATGAACAGCCCAAACGGACAATTTATCTAAGGTATCTTGCAATGGTTTTTGCAGATCAATAGCTTTGGATCCAGTAACTGAAACCACGCCATCATCTGCCAATTGCCTTAGTGTACATGGGGTTACTAGACAGCTGTCAATGTCATTCACGTAAAAATTATAGAGGAGCGGACTGAGGCATGAGCCTTGCGGGAGACCCATGTAGCTAATTCTGATTGTTGCCAAATCGCCATGTGAAAAATGCATGCGTTTCTCTGACAAAAGGTTGTGCAAATAATTATTTATAACCGCTGGGAGTCCATGTTGGTGGAGCTTGTCTGAAAGAACATCTATGGAAACTGAATCAAATGCTCCTTTAATGTCTAAAAATACAGATGCCATTTGTTGCTTTTGAGCGAAGGCAATTTGGATGTCAGACGAAAGTAATGCAAGGCAATCATTCGTCCCTTTATTTCTACGGAAGCCAAACTGAGTATCTGACAACAAACCGTTCGTCTCGACCCAAGTGTCGAGACGTCGTAGAATAATTTTTTCGAACAATTTTCTGATGCAGGACAACATCGCAATGGGTCTATATGAGTTGTGATTGGAAGCTGGTTTCCCCGGCTTTTGAATGGCGATAACTTTCACTTGTCTCCAGTCAGGTGGAACAATATTTTGCTCAAGAAACTTGTTGAACAATTCCAACAAACGTCTTTTTGCGAGGTCGGGCAGATTCTTCACCAAGTTGAATTTAATTCTGTCCAATCCAGGAGCGTTATTGTTACAAGACATGAGTGCTATGGAAAATTCCATCATTGAAAAGGGGCTATCAATGGAATCATCATTTGAAGAAGACTCCCTAACAATGCTATGCGTAGGAACGGAATCTGGACAAACTTTCCTCGCAAAATCAAATATCCATCGATTCGAGTACTCCTCACTCTCATTTCCTACGTTACGATTCCTCATTCGTCTGGCCGTATTCCAAAGAGTGCTCATTGAGGTTTCTCTTGACAAACCTTCCACAAAATGTCTCCAATAGCTGCATTTCTTAACCCGAAGTATGTTCTTGTACTTGGTTTCTAAAACCAAGAATTTTTCAAAATTCTGAGGAGTTCCTCCTCCTCGTTTTAAAAACGTCTTGAAAGCATTTTGTTTCGCGTGTTTAGCATCTGAGCACTCTTTGTCCCACCAAGGATTTGGAGGTCTTCTGTTAGACGATGGACCAAGAAATCGTTTGGTTTGGGCTTGTTCTGCGGCCTCCAGAATCGAACAAACGAGGAAGTCATATTCTTCAAGTGGGGGAAGCTCTTCCATTGAAGTTAAGACACTTGAAATATTACTTTGGTATTTAATCCAGTCAATATTTTTTGTCAAATCATATGGAATATTAACTGAATTAGCAATGCCTTTGTTACTGCTAATTGAGATGATGATTGGTAAATGATCGCTACCATGTAAATCAGGAAATACTTTCCAGGTGCAATCTAGTCGAATTGAAGTCGAACAAAGAGATAAATCTAATGCACTTGGACGTGCAGGAGGTCTTGGGATCCGTGTCATGCTACCCATATTTAGTACCGTCATGCTAAAATTGTCGCAAATATTATATATTAGAGATGATCTGCTATCATTGTAAACGGAACCCCACATCATTCCGTGCGAATTGAAATCTCCTAAAATCAAACGTGGAGCAGGAAGGGCTTCGACAATTTCATTAAGCTGTCGTTGTCCAACTTGAGCTCTTGGAGGAATATATACCGAAGCAATGCAAATGTCCTTTCCTTTAATGTTTATTTGACAAGCAACAACTTCTATACTAGAAGTCGAAGGAATGTTTAATCTATAAAAGGAATAACATTTCTTAATTCCTAAAAGCACTCCACCATACGGGGAGTCTCTGTCGAGACGTATAATGTTAAAGTCATTAAAATTTAAGGCTATGTTTGATGTAAGCCATGTTTCGCACAAAGCAAATACATCACATTTTTGACTATGCAACAAAACTTTAAATGAATCAAGTTTTGGCATGATGCTTCGACAATTCCACTGCAGGACAGTGATTGAATCATTTGCGGCGGATGATAAATTATCCATCAAATGATACAAAACCTGTAAGAGCTGGCCATTGAGCTGATAACTGTTTCAAAAAAGTTCTAGCTATTGGAAGGAATGCTGTTATGATGGTCTTTAGAGGTTCAGAAATATTGAATGCAGCGAAAATCCATTCTACAATTTCCGAAAATTTCAGTAATCCTGTTGGTGAATGTGAAATGGAGCCCACTGGATTATTGTCTTTTCTTGAGCTAGTTCCTGGATTGGTTTGTGAATTTGACAAACCAGGAGGCACAGTTTTTGGTTTTAAATTTGGCTTTTTAGCTTTAACACGGGGATCTTTTTTTGAAGGTATAATTTTAGGTGTCTTTTTTGGTATTTTGTGGTTTGTTAATCTCCTCTTAACAGACCCTTGAGGAGTGACAAACGAGGTATCTTCACTATTTCCGTCAGAGTCAGATTCCTCTGGCTCCGCAAGATTTGAAAAACCGTTTTCGGTTTCCAAAGGGGAGACATGTATGACCGTTTTGAGCATTTCTGCATATGTGCGCTTAGACCGTGCTTTTAAAGAAAGCTTCATTTTGTCTTTACGCAGCTTAAATGCAGCGCACACTGAAAGATCATCATGAGGGCTTTCCCCACAATAAACACATTTTTCAACATCTTTATCGCAAAGATTATCCTTATGAGGCCCTTGACATTTGATACATTTGGACTTATTACTACAGTAAGTAGCTGTATGTCCGAATTTTTTACAGTTCGTGCAATTCATAACATGCGGTACGAAAAGCCGAACAGGAAGACGAATTTTATCGATATAGACATGGCTAGGCAATGCAGATCCGGCAAATGTTACGCGAAACGAATCTGAGGGACGATAAGACTTTTTTCCATCGACAATAGATGCTGAGTACAATTGTTTGCACTCGAGTATCTTAACTCCCTCAAGCATGGAGTTTTTAAAACGGCCAACTCCATTTTTAAGTAAATCATCTGCTGTCAGACTTGCTTCAGTCACAACACCGTCAATTTCTACCTCCTTCGATGGAATGTAAACTCGATATTCAATAGCAAATAATTTACAGGTTACAATATCGTTTGCCTGTTTCAAGTCGTTAACTACAACTCGAATTTTATCTCTATTAACCTTACAGATTTCTTTAACTTCAGAGAAATGTGATGTCAAATCCTTTGTAATTTGCATCAAGTTTAAAATCTTTTCTTTTTTTCGAAGATAGACTATCCATGGCCCAGTGGTACCCTGTGGATAATGTTTAGCCCTCGGAGTATTTAAACTTTTACTAGTATCCGGAATCGGATTCGGATGATCTTCCATGAGATCATCCATTACATTAAATTTTTTTTGTAAATTAATAATACCAAAATAAAAACTTATGTTTAGTAAAATTTCAGATATAAGAAATAAAAAATAAATTAAATTAAATCTACCTTGTAGCTGATGTCTCTGTTCCTTTATCGTGAAGAACGACGTGAAGCTCTTCCAACGATTTCCAATTGGCAGTCTTTTGCTGTTTCCAATTGGCAGTCTTCTGTCGTTTACTGCTATCTCAGTTGCTCTGCCGTCGTTGTGAACACCACTGCACTTGCTGTACCTGACCCCAGGTACAGTGCTTTTGCTCTTGGTGGCGATCAAATGCGATGCTTGCAGTGTAGCACCTCGCGATATATGCCGTCTCTTTTGATCCTACGCAGCGTACAAATTCTGGTACCTGGTAGATCAGCACTGGGTTGCTTTAGCACCTCTGTGCCTTTGCACCCCTTCGTCTTCGCACCTTTATGCGATGGCACCTCTGTGACTCGTCACTTCTTTGCTCTCGCACCTCTGTGTCTCTACACCTCTGTGCGTATGAACGGGATGGCCTTCGTTGCTAGCTTTCCAGTCGGGAAACGCCCCGAATATTGCGTTTGCTATGGGCAGTTTAACTACCTGAAGCTTAGAATTGTCTCGGTAGCAGCCGTTAACTCACGAGCCAGTACAATCGAAACACAACCTCTTCGCTTGAATGGTTTTTACTGAATGAAATTGATAGCTTGTCATTCCACATTTCTAGTGCCAGTGAGTAACACTAGCGATTTTCGCTTTGTCCTATTATAAAGATGGTAAAACCGCATATTTTGATACGATCGTGTTTGGATATCCTTTTCTACAGACAAAGCACAATTGAATATTTGTCAAGCAACTCATGTTGGACTATCTACAGCGAACATTATGGAACCATGTTTCAACGTACTTCAATGAAAAATTTATATCCGTCCCGATTCAACCCTTACATGCCTATATGAGACACTAGGGAATAAGGTACAATGGATGGCCATAATCATATGAGCTAAGCTCCAGTGGAATGTATGTTAACATTCATAGGACTACAAAACAAATGTCGAAACAATGCATCGAAAATTAAACAACGATGATAATAATTAATTATTCAATCACCGCTGGTAACAATTAGCTTCTACAAAAAAATTATTCGATAATTAATTATTCACCAACATCTGTCATCACAATGCATCGCTAATAACATGCAATCAAACCTGGTCAGCATTCGAGAAAATAAACAGATATGCAGCACAAGCTTTAACTCGAAAACAGTTGACGCGTACAAAGCGATTAAGTATCGCATTTCTAAACTAAACTCTGGATGTTAGTCATTGTATTTTGTGATTACTTAGTCGCCATATAGAACTGCATTACTAAAGCAATAGAATGGGAATGAATTTGAAAAATAGAAATTACTCTCCATACGGGTTTCACATCATCAAAGATGTAATGTGAATTTTTATGCTCCCATCTCTCCGCGTCAATGATTTTTTTAATGAACCCTTGAATAATTATTGTATACCATTACCGGATGAAAAAAAACTGAAACCTAAAATAAAAAAAAATTTACCTCCATAGTCCGTAACTGAACTGTTTCCCTGGACCAACAACGTATTGGACGTATCGAATAATGAGACTGATTTGTTAAAATTTCTCATTAGTCGTCTCGCACGTTATCTACGTAATTGAAGTCCCTCGAAGAGCAACATTGTAACCCGAATAAGTAGTTTGCCATCGCCTTACTTGCCGCGCAAAAGAGCACACATGGCCACCCACCCTTCGGAGGATGGAAGGTTGCAATTTCACGGATTATTTATTTAGATAATTGTAAAAAAAAGAGTTCAACCACTGTCCATGGCAAGTTGGCTGAGTTGCGGATCAGAGCGAGGAAACAATACCGGTCAATTTTTTTTCTACCCCAGACCGGGGACCAGCAAAATCATGATCCAGACCAATCTGTTGCCTGTCATCTGCGGCACTGTGGCTTATTCAGCTATCAGCCACACGCTGATCTCATTTACCACTTAGTTGACTTTGATCGGATTGTGCCCGGATACGGTGGATTGGCAGCGCTGGCCCGTGAGTGGAATGCCACCCGGCACTGGCACTGGCACTGCATTCCCAAGCGAGCAGACAAATGCACTGCGATGGCGAACATTTCCCGTACCGATGCTGGCTCCTCCTAGCTGATAACCTGGTTGACGTCAACCGTCTCCTTTTTATCGCTTCAAATTAAGACGTCAAGTCGAAAGTTTAATCCCGGGTAGATTCCTTGTTAGCGACAACGGAAAATTTGTGTGCCGGATTGTTGTTGTTCATCTGCCGTCAAAAGTGATAACACAATTTCACATTTACGTATCAAGCGGGCTGTGCGATGCTACGAAGTTGTCGAGATTGGAAAAAAAAATCCAACCGGGATCAGTCTTCGTTATACCGTATCCTATTATGTTCACCGTTATGCGGACCGACAAAAAAATGACCGAAAATATTGAATTTTTGCTGCAAGCTTGCATCCACAGTGCATCTCGAGTGCACCTAACTATTGTATGAAATCGTTGTGAAAGTATTCTCCCCATGATACCGGTATTCAACCGCCACTAGGGGGGAATTTCAACTGAGCGGAATTTTCTTAGGTTTGAGCAATCGAGATATCGTGCCGGGATTTCACTTCAAGGTCGAATGAAACTATGAAGAATTTTCAACTAAGTGTAGCTATGTACACTGAGGTCTTTTTTTATGCGGTCTTTTTTATGCGGTCTTTTTTTATGCGGTTTTTTTACGCGACTTTTTTTATGCGAATTTTCAGAGTTATGCGGTTTTTTTTTATGCGAAGTTTCAGAGTTATGCGGTTTTTTTTATGCGAATTTCAAGAGTTATGCGGTTTACCCTTCTGCGGTCTTTTTTTATGCGAAGTTTCAGAGTTATGCGGTTTTTTTAATGCGAAGTTTCAGAGTTATGCGGTTTTTTTTATGCGAATTTTCAGAGTTATGCGGTTTTTTTATGCGGTTTTTTTATGCGGTACGTAAATTCGCATAAAAAAAGACTTCAGTGTATAGCGGATAATGCAAACTCTTTAAATTTAACAAATATTTTTTTATGCAAACTACAGCTTCCTTTGCCAGTGTTTCTAAACATTGGGACTTAACATAATGTTACCTTCTTCACCTAACAACCTAACACTGTATAATTTTGTATTGTACGAAATACTTGTTCAGTTTATTGGAACGGTTTGTTGTTGTTCTCGCCATATGGAAACAAAATATGTTGTTTTTCTACGCAGTGGTGTACCGAGGAAAGGATCAGGGTCGTTTCGCCGAAAGCCGTTTCGCCGAAAGGGCCATTTCGCCGAATCCTGAAATCGTCTTGAAGTCGTAATTAGAATTGATTTATATTAAAGACAAACGAAAGATGATAGCGTTAACGTCCGTTTTGTTGACCTACCATTGTACTTCTTGAATAATGATTGATTGTTGTACTCTTGAATAAAGATTGATTCATGAACCTCAGAAAGTAGTTCCCAAGAAAACTTGTTGACTATTAACTACTACGCATCAAAGCAATTGCGTAGGTGTATCTACCAGGCAAATGTAGGTGGTATTTTCCGTTTATTAGGTAAAAATGAAAAAATATCTAATGCAGCTACGCCACATCGTTTTGGTTCATGTGCTGTCCGACCTCGCTACCGCTCGTTCGGATCTAACTAAAGCAAAAAAGTTAGTTAGTTTTAAGAGATCAGTTATGTCGTTATATTAGTTAATAACATGATATGTATCATTTGGATATTCTGTAATCTGTTGGTACAAAATATGATAAGGTTTTATGCCTACTGAAGACATAGTGATAGATTGATAATAACTTATCTCCAGTGGGCTTTTCCTTGCTCCAGAAATAAAAAAGATAAATAGCTAGCGTAATCCGAAAAATAATTTGGACAAGAAACACCAACCGATGAAAGTCAGATAAACTACCATGTTTAACCAGTTTGTTTAATTTGTTTCACAGATAAAGCAACACAGGCTGTATTTATTCACCAAAATATTTAAAATAAGATGATTAAACAAAAGTTTTTGCAAGATTTAAATGCAAAGTTCGTTTTCTTGAGGCACGATTCACACGTGTTGAATGAAAAACTGCTTAGAAAATACGTTGTCTTACACATCGTCGTTCTTAAAAACCTGTTTTACTCCACCTAGTAGCTTTCAGATACCTTTGTCATATAATTTAAGTTTTTATTAATATTACTAAGGGAGTCTTCGAAAAACTTTTCTTTGAATATTGAATAAGACCAACAATGTTTGTTTCGATATAGACCAGTGTAATCTTTTCAATTTTTAACAGTTTTGACCCAAGCAAAATAAAATCTTCGGTTGCTCTAAATGACGGTTTGAATTCTCACCCTGTTGTTCCGGTACCGGAAGTCATATCCGAACAAAAGTCAAAAGCAGTCTTATTTTCATAGACGTTTATCCTTTTATTTGAGTCTACATACTAAACTTCGTCGGTATTTTTTTTATTTTTATCTTTTGACGAGTTTTGAACCTACTTAATACTCTTATTCTACTGATAATTCAGCACAAATAAACATTCGTTGACAGCAGTATTTAAAGGTATGGCTGAGATGAAATCTGGTAGTGGTCGAAACCTTCAAAATGAAACTTACATCGATTTCTTAATATTTTGGAACAAATAAGCACAAGTACATCGTGATAGTTCGAGGATGCCAAATTGGGTGAATAAGGTGGATAAGAAAATAATTAGAACCATAAATCGTAAATGGTAACGTTGCTCTTATGTTATCATGGTAGTGACATTCGGTATTCAATCGCTCCAATAATGCACACTAATAGTATGGTTTAATTTTCGTTGTTAAAGGTAGTTCATGAAAAGTATGCCATGACAATAACCCATAACTGACGTCCAACAATTGAGATCCAGGTTTCGTTAATAATTACCAACCTACACCAAAAGGTTAACCGAATCTGCATTAGCTTAGCCAAACATACTTCCGAAGTGCACTCGCGTTCGTCTTTTTAGTACTGAGTATACATCCGCGGCATCCAGCGAAAATCTTTTTCATTTGCGGAATCTAACATAAACAATGGTAAGTGTGCTCAGTACTAATCTATGTGGCATCTGTTAGCCTACGCACCTTTCCTTTCCAGTCATCCAACACCATTTCACGCAATGTTGAAACTGTCTCTTGTAAGTGCATCGAAGCCTCTACCGCTGCGGGCTCGATCACCATGAAACTCTCGAAACTATGATTTCACAGTGGAATCCTAAGGAGCACTAGACTCATAATCTCGTATCATAATTTTTGTTTGATTTTCTTCGCCAAACAAGGCCAAATTCATTTTTAAGTTCTATTATATGTATAAAAATAAATTAGTAAATAGGCATCCGTTTTCCGGGGCCCCTCTTCTGGGTACGTGCCTGTTTGCATGTATTTGGCTTGATTTTTACGTGTTCCTCAGAGAAATATCCCATAACTCCGGAGCCGGAAGTCGGATTCATATGGATTCAATAACAGGCTATGGTAATAGAAGGACTTTATTTTGTATTTAAGTTAGTGAAAATCGGTCCAGCCGAGCAAATTGAGTGCACATTTTTGTTACATACACACTTACACAAAAAAAAAAACTCTGTGATTTAACATTTTATTAAATGTACATAAATGAAGCGTCGCAGTTCACGCAATTTACGTGGAAGAACATTCAATTTTGCATCTAAAACTGCATGACATGAAATTCATTGAATTAAAAAAAAGGATACTGATAGCGACCGCCTTGAACCGAGAATCATTGGATCGCCAGTTCGACTGTTAATCGTCTGAGCTACAGAAGCATGCATCTGCTTGGCTGCATTGGTGCATTTAACATAAATTTATACATTCGCTCCTGCTAGCAGAACATAAGTTACAGCCGGAACCAGTAAAAATCAGGCTAATCTAACGTTGTCGTTACAAATGAAATTTTCCGTAATTTGACAAATAAGATCCTTATGAATTACATCATATGATCACGTGTAAAATTCAAATTTTTGATTATGTTACAAAGATCACCATCGTGGCGGGAACATGCCTAAAATTATGCCCATCAATTGAAGGTTCGTCATGTTTAAATTTCAGCCCAATTAGTCCAAATGATTTATGGTCCGAGAATTATCATAACATGAAAAAGAAACTCTTTTCCCCAAATCATAACTCATTTCGCTAATTTCTGTTAATTTTGTACAATGAACAGGATCTGCACGCATTGGGTACACTCCAAAAAAATTTGAATTTTACAGGTGACTTAATCCCTCAAACGATGTAATTCATAAAGACCTAATTTGTCAAATGATGGAAAATTTTATTTGTAATGACTTAAAGTTAGATGAGCTTGAATTTTACTGGTTTCGTCTGTAACTTGCGTTCTGCTAGCAGGTGCTCCTGTATGAATATTAATGCACCTTTTACCAGCCAAGCAGATGCATGCTTTTGTGGCTCAGTCGATTAACAGACGTACTTGCGATCCAAGTCGCGGTGGTTGCTATTCTCAGTATTCTCTTTTTTTTATTTCAATGAATTTTATGTCATGGATTTTAGACACAATTTTGAATGTTCTTCCACGTGAATTTGCGTGAACTGCGACGCTCCATTTATGTGCATCTAATAAGATGTAAAATCACAGGGATTTTTTTAAGTGTGTAATCTTTTGTCGAATACACAAGCCAATCCAGTTTGTTCCAAAATTTTCAAAAATATTTTTGCCAAATCCCCAATTCGGTTGGTTTTGATTCGACCAACTGGTACCGGATCCCATTGAATCTTTTTGAGATGGATGGAAGTTAACGAAATAATTCCAGTTTCCACTGAAGCATACTTTTCATTCTTTTCCTTACTGATAACAGGAACGTAAGTCATAACTGAATGCAATGGCCGACTTGGCTGGCATCTTTCGCTCTGTGATAGCATCAAGACTAAAGTATGCGTAATACAACCGGTTCGGTTTTCTACCTACTCCCCATGTTCTACCAAATTGTGCTCATATCATCATATCGTGTAGTCTATTCTGTACTGTGCATTTAGAAGATATCCAGAATTGTCGAGTCTTCAAATGTTAGGACGATGCGGTTCAGTACTCAGGGCTGTAATAAAATAACTAGACTTCGGATCTGAAATTATCTTTTCGTTTCGTCTTAGACTCGTCAGTGCAGTGCAGTTCATGTTGAACTGAATAATTGGCTGTTTCTTGGATGGCATATGTGGATTGCTTCCATTGTCATGTGAAAACATTTTTAAAGATTTTATCCTCGGCCATTAGTATGCGAGCGTATCAATTAACCTAATAGTAGCTTTCAAACGAGTCTAAGTCTTTCGAAATTGATTCTTTTATCCCCAAAAAAATTTGTCGGGTACGTCACAAATAATATTGCAGTTCCCGAATCGGAAATGTTCTCCATAACTCTTCCAAATTTGCTTGACATTGTTAGCTTTCAAATAAGCCTAAGTTTATTGAAATTTGATGAGCAATCTTCGAGAAAATTCAACCGATGAAAAATTTACTGTACGTCGTTTACGTCACTTATACCATTATATCTCCGGAATCGGAAGTGCCAGCCACTTGATCTTCGAGTTTGATCTACAATTCAATAGTAGCCTTCAAATCAGCGCAAAATCGACTCAACAATCTCCGAGAAAGTTGAGTGGTAAGAAAACAAGGTTTTGTCGCTTACGTCTTTTACGCCATTATATCTCCTGAACCAGAGGTGACAGCCATTTGATCTTCGAACTTGATCCACAATGCAACAGTAGCATTCAAACGAGCCATTTTCTGCTGGTTGGTTTCCTAAATGTATGTCAAGTCAAGATTTTTATTCCAAATGATATTGAACTACATTTGTTAACATTCAGTTGGAGTAAGCTATTGTTGTACCAAATATTGAATACGTTAATTTCATGTTGAAATACTTCAGCATCGTCAGTATCTCCTATTTCAATAAGGAGCTTCACGTCGTAAAGTGCTTTCAGGTATTTGAGTAAGAAATAAATGTTGTTTACGTACAAGATAAAAGGAAGAGAGCCTAAATGTGAGCCTTGGGGAACAGTTGAAATGAATGTTGAGTAAAATCGTTAGATCACATTATTAGGACAAAGAAAGATAATATTAACAAAAAACATTGTCGTCGTTTACGCCACTTATGCCATTATATCTTTGAAAGCAGTAGTGATCATAGTGTGGCCTTTGAACTTGATTATTAATCTAATGAAACCTTTCAAATGAGCCTAAGTTTGTTGAAATCGGTTTTTTTAGGATACGTCACTTATACCATAAAATCTTCAGAATCAAAAATATCTTTCAATCGAACTTTGAACTTGATGCAATGATCCAGTAGTAGCAATGAAGCAAGCCTTAGCTTGTTGGAATGGATTTAGCTAACTTTAGAAAAATTGAGCATTAAAAAATGCGTTTTGTCGTTTACGTCACTTATACCATTTTATTACCGGAACCAGAAGTGAAGAATTTCATCTTCCAAATAGATCAACGATCCAATAGTAGCGTGTAAGCGTGTAGCGTGTTCAAATAACTCTAAGTTTGTTGAAATCAGTAAGGCATCTCCGAGAAAGTTGTGCGTTCCACCATACTTCAGTGAATTGAGTTTTATGTAATGTACAATACGGAATTGTTTGGTTTCATAGAATCTAGTTAAGATCGGGGACATCCAAGAATTATCTGGAATAAAGAAATCAGTATATGAACGCGTGCCTGGTGACTTTTGCATAACTTTTAGGTGAGTTATGTTTTCGTAGTACTATATTCAGTGAATTGACATACTGTGGTAATGTCTGTTGAAGTTCCAAAACCTCCTTGGTATATAGATCTTGAGGTCTGCCAACGAAACCGATAATATTAGTGAGTTTCTTTTTTGAGGTCTATACTCGTGGTATTACATTCATTTAATTGGATCATTGTGTTGAGTTATGAGGTAGTTCTAGTTCATGCAAAAACTACTTGGAATATAGGCCTTAAGATCTACCAGCGTAACCAAGTGCACTATCGAGATCCTTGTTAACGGTTCATGTTCGTGATACCACGTGCAAATCATTCGTTCATAGTTAATATTCTAGGTCTTCCAAATACTACCTTTGCTGTATCGAGCATACGTCTCCACATAACTTGATCCATGGGTGCTCGTCTCCAGCCATTCAATGCACGGATGCTTCTGAGATCACCCTCCACTTGATCGATCCACCTTACTCGCTTCGCTCCTCGTCTCCTCGTACCAGTCGGATTAGATTCAAGAACCATTTTCACTGGGCTGTCGTCCGCCATCCTTATCACATGACCAGCCTATCGTTGACGTCCGATTTTAGCTGTCCGTACGATGGGTGGTTCTCCTAGCAGCTGTTGTAATTCGGGATTCATTCACCGTCTCCACGTTCCGTATTCCATCTGCACTCTGCCATAGATGGTTCTCAGTACCTTGCTTTCGAAAACACTAAGGGCGCGTTGGTCCTCTGTCAACATATTCCAGGTCTCGTGGTCATAGAGAACAACCGGTCTAATGAGCGTTTTGTAGATGGTCAATTTCGTGCGATGGCGTTATTTTCTCGATCGGAGGGTTTTTCTGAGTCCAAAGTACGCACGATTCCCTGCCAAAATACGTCTATGAATTTCTCTGCTGGTGTCATTATCGGCGGTCACCAGTGAGCCCAAATACACGAACTCGTCAACCACCTCGATATCGTCGCCGTCTATCAATATTCGTGGTGGGAGGCGTAGTGTTTCTTCACTATAGCCTCTTTCTCTCATATATTTTGTTTTTGACGCATTTATGGCCAGTACGATACGTCTAGCTTTAGCTTTCAGTCCGATAGGTTTCCGTCATCCTCTCAAGGTGTCACAATATCAATATCGTCAGCGAAGCCAAAAAGTTGTACGGACTTTCGGAACATCGTGCCACTCGTGTCGATCCTCTCTCTTCGAATCACACCTTCCAAGGCAAAATTGAACAAGATACAAGAGAGTCCATCACCTTGCCGTAGCCCTCTCCGAGATTCGATGGGACTTTTAGAGCGTCCCAAATACTCGGACGTAGCAGCTCACTCTATCCATCGTTGCTTTGACCAATCGCGTCAGTTTATCCGGGAAACCGTATTCGTGCATTATCTGCCATAGCTGTTCTCGATCGATTGTGTCGTATGCCGCTTTGAAGTCAATGAATAGGTGATGCTTGGGTACGTTGTATTCACGACACTTCTGGAGTACTTGCCTTATCGCGAATATGTGATCCGTAGTGGCGCGGGCTCCAGTAAATCCCGCTTGGTATGGCCCTACGAATTCCTTAGCTATTTGTGATAGTCGACGGCAGAAGATTTGGGGGAGTACCCTCAAGGCGGCGTTCAGCAATGTGATTGCGCGGTAATTGCAACAGTCGAGCTTATCGCCCTTTTTGTAGACGGGACATACCACTCCATCCATCCATTCCTGCTGTAGAATCTCCTCCTCCCAAATCTTAGAAATCATCCAGTGCAGTGCTCTAGCCAGTGCCTCTCCTCCATGTTTGAGCAGCTCGCCTGGCAACTGGTCATTGCCCGCGGCTTTGTTGTTCCTCAGCTTGCCGATCTCCTCACTTATCTCCGACAGATCAGGTGCTGGGAATCGGTCGTCGGCTGAGCGTGCACCCAGATTGATTCCTGTGCCGTTCTCTGTATCTTATGCTTCGCCATTCAGATGCTCGTCATAGTACTGCTTCCACATGTCGATCACCTCACGTTCGTTCGTGAGAAGGTTACCGCTGGTATCTCTGCACATTTCGGCCTGTGGCGTGTAGCCTTTACGTGAGCGATTCACCGCGGTCGTTTTAGCCGTAATTAGTGCGAACGAATGATGAGCTGCGCAACCTTCGGAATCGGTTAAGAAAGGCTCGTAGAAGATTTTTTCGGACAAAAGCTGAAGGAGATAAACTGTTGGTGCGTGAATTAGAGCATCAGTTTGAATCATTGAACGTATCGTGTTTTCGACTCTACGTTTCTCGACTGGAGAACAGTTTTAAGGAGGACCCGAAACAGTTCTGGTCTTATCTGCGAAGTAAAAAGTCTTCCCGAGGATTTCCAGAAAGCATCTACTATCGAAACCAATCTTCAACAACATCTATTGACGCAGCCAATCTATTCTCGTCTTTCTTTCAAAGCGTGTTAAGTAACAACTCACCACCTTTGTCAGAATCTTACTTGAATAGTCTACCGTTGTATAATGCTGCTGTTTTCACCCAAGACGAGGTGCATAATAATCTACGATTAGTTGATGGATCAAAGGGACCGGGCTCGGACGGCCTTCCGCCATCTTTTGTAAAGCAATGCTCATCTGCTTTGGCCTTGCCGGCATCTCTTATTTTTAATCGTTCTCTCGCTGAAGGATATTTTCCTGCGAAATGTAAAGAAGCTGTAATAGTACCAGTTCACAAATCCGGAAACATACATGACGTCACGAACTACAGAGGCATTTCTATCCTTAGTTGCCTCCCAAAAGTTTTCGAGCGTATGCTATTAGATATTATTTACCCGTCAGTAAAGCACATCCTCACAACCGATCAGCACGGCTTTGTCAAAAAACGATCAACTACTACGAATCTAATGAGCTACGTTTCTACTCTGATTGACAAGCTTGAAAAACGACAACAAGTTGATGCGGTGTATTTCGATTTTTCTAAAGCTTTCGATTGTGTTCCTCATGTACTCGCTGTTGAAAAATTGAGACGAAATGGATTCCCTGACTGGATAACAAACTGGATTCTTTCTTATCTTACAGATCGTAGTGCTTCAGTTCGAGTCGGAACTGTACATTCTGATCCTTTTGATATTACATCAGGTGTTCCACAAGGGAGTCATCTCGGACCACTTCTGTTTGTGCTGTTTGTGAATGATCTTTGCAATGAACTGTCGTCGTTTAAAATAATGTATGCCGATGATTTAAAAATTTACCGAATCATCACAAGCCTTGTAGATTGTTGTGCGCTACAAATTAACATTGAATGTGTCATAGATTGGTGTAATAGAAACGGCATGAGTGTTAATGTTAGTAAATGTAATACCATAACATTTTCACGAGTTCAGTCTCCAATTTTATTTGAATACTCAATGATGGCGAATCCAGTCAAAAGAGTTTCTTCTGTAAAAGATTTAGGCGTAGTTCTCGACCGTAAGTTACGCTTCACCGAACAGCTTTCGATGGTTATTGCTAAAGCTTTTGCCGTCCAGGGACTTATCAAACGCAACACTAAAGACTTTAACGACGTTTATTGTCTCAAGGCTGTTTACATTGCTCTAGTGCGCAGTATTCTAGAATACGGAGTTGTAATCTGGGCTCCATACCACAACGTTCACATCGACCGGATCGAACGAGTGCAGAAATGTTTTGTCCGATTCGCGCTTCGAAGACTTCCTTGGCTTAATCGGCTTCAGCTACCACGTTACGAAGATCGCTGTGTTCTCATCAACTTACCCACGCTGCAAAACCGGCGGATATTTCATCAACGACTTTTCGTTTTTGATTTGCTTAATAATAACATCGACTGCCCCACACTTCTGGCAGGGATTCATATCAATGTTCCGGGAAGATCTTTGCGAAGAATGGACTTCATACGACGATCAGCTCATCGCACACAGTATGGACAAAATAATCCAATGGATGTTTGCTGTAATCAATTCAATATAGTTTATCATCTATTTGATTTTACTATGAACAAAGACACATTTAAATCGAAAATATTGTTAAGTTAATGTTTTTAGACTAGATAGATAATAATAAGTCTGTGCGATAGTTTTTACTCTAATCGAAGACAAATAAATAATAATAATAGTAAATTCCACTACTGAACTGATTGAATTCAGAGAAATGGCTATGTTTCCGAAAAGCAACAGTATGCATTTTGAGGTTAACTATGTTTGCTTAAACTTTTGTTGTTTATCCAAGACAAATGCTGATTTGTCCGTGATTGATTGTCTCAGAAGACCTCCATTAAGATTACCCGTTCCGGGACCGGCACAAACAAAAGAGCTGCTTTCACATTTCACACCAGACAAGCTTGCAGAAGCACCAATTCGAAGCTGGCAGAAATGTTGCCACATTCGCACGCAAATAAAACAAGTTAGCTCACGCAATCCGCAGTTGTGGGAACAGTTCTTGCAGCTACTCACCTACAAGGCAAAGAGAATCCTTAATCGGTTAATGAATTATGTTCCTTACTACGACCGATTTCTACCATCATTAGTATCCACACGAGTAATATCAATAAATTTCCGGCCACCATCACTGCCATCCAACGGCACGCACGTGATCCTGTTGTATGTTGCCATTTCACGGTTAACGATTTGCGGTTACCGCCAACACCTATCAGACGTTTTTCCTTCACACCGATCGGTCGCCGCTTCATTTGCCAAAAGTAGCAAAATGTGTATACGACTGGAAGGAATCTGGTATGCTTTCACGTGAATATTTATATCCCTCTCACGTGAAGACAATAAACATGTAGCGCTTCTATCTTCCAGTTTCTAATGAAGGAACTTGCGTCAGCGATGCCAGATAGTAGTAGTGTCGTTTCCGTAGATTGTGATTTTTCTCGGAAGCTTTTTTTTACTCGCCAGACAAAACTAGTTCCCGTATTACTCCGTTGAAAAATTCGAATTTTCGTTGATTTCCGTATAAAAAAAAAACAATAAATCTGGCATCGCTGACTCGCGTTCCGTGTGGCCGCACAGGAGTTTTTTTTCGTTCAAAAAATACGAGCAAAAAATATATATAATTTAAAAAGTTTGTGTCTAGAAACGTGTCGGCACACTGCTGGAAAACGAGATCTGAAACTTACCAAACAATAAAAATTGCGAAACTGACAACAATGCTCGGCTCGCATTCTCTATTTCTCTGTTTCTACGGCAATAGATAAGCATGAATGGGGTATGGCAGAATTCTATTTCATTTCCAGTGTCGGCATAAATTACCGCGTATACTTTAAATTCAACTAGCTGGTCGTAAACCGCGATTCTTTGGTCTCAGTGAGGAAACCAAATTGTTCTGTTGTGAGTGTCCCTTTCAGTTACTCGTCGAATGGTAGATTCACGAAACCAGGGATATGTAAATATATTATTTTGTTTCATTTTAGGGTAACAGAGGTATTTTGGCCCACTTTAGGATTGATTTTATTTTGGCCCACTTTGTAAAAATATCCACCAAATGTTGTAATATCTTTGAAAAACCCTTCCGAAATAGGTTATTTAATGTGATTAGCTTCAAATGGATGCAACATGGGTTACTTAACATCGATTAAATCCATAAAGTTTGTCAGGTGGGCTAAAATATATGAAGTGGCCAAAATACCTCTGTTACCCTATTTCACAGGAAACATTATCCTTAATAACGATTTTAACCCATGCAATGAATCGACAAGAAAATGTTCAAAGTTTCACGAGGTTCCCAATAAAGTTTCAAGTCCCTCTAGCAATTTATCAACTTTTTTGTCCCTTTCAACTGCGGTGTGTGCATGACTGCAAAAGGACACATACATCGGAACGTACAAAAGGAAACGTAGCTCTAATTAAACTTAATTAATATCCCCACGGCAGGTGTAAGCACCTGCTAGTCAGCAGTAGTGCTAGGAATAATGCTCATTAGGTAGTTGTCAAAACTGAAATTCGCCTTCGGCCTTCGTGCAGAAAATGGGAAAGTTTAGAGTCTGCAGTCGAGTGAAAAAACGTCGATCTAAAACAGGATTAGTATTTTCAGGAGCTATTTCCTGTTGCCCGATTTCTCTCCGACCGAAGCAAGTCGGCATTCATCTCGGCAAAGTTGAGCATTCTTGTACGCCAACGACGACGATGGGATTTTATCTAGAACAAAGGCAAATGATAAACCACCGGGGGAGAAATTTAAACCATGTTCTGTGTCGTATTATCAATGCTTTACGAATGTGTTCAGACGATCTGAGACGAACAGAGTTGATTACGATACTATTAGTGATATGTGTTTAACTAAATCATTCAATTCAATCGATTCATTGGCAAACATTGGCATTAGCGTTAGGATTAAGATTAGAGATTCTGACGCCGGCCAGATACGAGTGCAGATCTACTTGGGAAGAAAAGGAGTCTATTTCAATACATGCTGCTACTAGAGACCAAAGAATGCTTCGTATTTCTTAGTATTTTTCTTTAGCTCTGGGTAGCCAGCTACCGAGAATGCTGTATACCTTATGATCAAAAAAGAACCGGAATTTTCATTTTAAAATTCCCGCACTTGTCCAATCGGTAAACTTTTATTCTCTCAACGTTGGCAACACTTTTATACACATTCTGTCAATTTTTGACGCATATCGTACGATTAGTTTTTGTTTGGCGTCTATACAAAGAAGTTGAAAAATTTTCGTGCGGCGATTTTTATAATGGATGAAAATTTAGAACAACGGCTCGCCTTCGAAGCGCCTTTCTTTGTATAGACGCCAAACAAAAACTAATCGTACGATATGCGTCAAAATTTGACAGAATGTGTATAAAAGTGTTGCCAACGTTGAGAGAATAAAAGTTTAACGATCGGACAAGCGCGGGAATTTTAAAATGAAAATTCCGGTTCTTTTTTGATCATAAGGTAATATTATCTGCACGAAAATATACATGGTTCAGATGCTCCATCTACTTCAAAGGTGTATTAAAAACTCTATTTTTCAATTTTCAATCTTCTGATTAAAAAGCTTATATCAATTCACCTTGAGGAGTTACATTGCCTTTCTTTTGTCATTCAAACAGTCTTATTAGGACTTTTTTCATTCAGTTAATTTGTGTGATATAAATTTGTGCTGGTTTTGAACAAACGATCATTCCGATTGATTCAGGTTGTTCACCAACGTGTGCTCCAAAGCTTACGTTGCTTGTTCGACAACATTCCCGAAACCGAAAGTATCAGCAATAATACATTTGAACTTGAGTATTAATTCATTTCTAAAAAATGTTCGAAGAACAAAAAATATTTGTCGTCTAAGTCACTTATACGATTAAACTTCATAAATTGGAAAAGTCTGTGATTTGATCTTAGAATTGAACCCATAAGAAAGGATTTTTATCCGTACTTTGACGACTCGACGTAGTCCCATAGCGAGACTTTCGCTTGTAGTCCAGTGAAAAGAAAGTCCATTGGACTATTAAACCAATACTAACTGGCAATATAGCCTAAGTTGCTGTACCATAAAATCGGTGTCATCTCAAGTGAGGTGACGCCAACCAGAATGAAGAATAAGAAGAAAAAGAAGAAGAAGAAAAAGAATCCATAATCCGACAGTAGCTTTCCAACAAGCCTATGCATGTTGAAATCGGTTCAATCGTCACCGAAAAAAATAAGCAGAGAGAAAAATCTTTGTGAAGTCACACATGGAAATTTTTTTTTATCTTGTCGAACTGATAACATCTAACACAAGCGGTCTCAGAAGCTTCGATCAAAAGTCGGTTTTCCTTGCAATTCTATATCTTTTCTACAGAGAAAGTTAGAGAGTGCGGTTTGTTGGATACTTCATGTTATTTTCGATCTTGATCCACAACTCAATAGCTGCTTCCAAACGAGACTCAGTTTGTTGAACTCGATCAGCCATGTCCGACAAAATTGAGTGGATAGACAAAACGTGAAACAGATTAAATTTATACACACATTCCAAACATTGGACAAAGGCATTATGTAATCATTAGGTGAATAAAAATTGGTTTTAGAATCAGCGAACTAATCCTACAGAATTATTTTTGAGATTATTTTCAATTGCATTAAGTGCATTTTTCTCTAGGATAGGAGCATTACCCATTCAGTGTTTGTGTTTGAATTAAGAATTCATTTATTTTTTAATTACCCTTTTTACGATATTACCTCATTGGGTAGTTTTGTTCAGCTATCGAATGATACCAATGCAAGCAACGGAAAGACAACCTAAAGAATTAAAATACACTGAAGTCTTTTTTTATGCGAATTTCCGTACCGCATAAAAAAACCGCATAACTCTGAAAATTCGCATAAAAAAAAACCGCATAACTCTGAAACTTCGCATAAAAAAAACCGCATAACTCTGAAACTTCGCATAAAAAAAGACCGCAGAAGGGCAAACCGCAGAAGGACAAACCGCATAACTCTGAAAATTCGCATTAAAAAAAACCGCATAACTCTGAAACTTCGCATAAAAAAAACCGCATAACTCTGAAAATTCGCATAAAAAAAGTCGCATAAAAAAACCGCATAAAAAAAGACCGCATAAAAAAGACCTCAGTGTATGCTAAAAAATTATACCCGATGCTGTACGCGAACCAGCAACTTTCTTCAATCAGAAGGAATCGCTCTGCCAACTGAACTACTATGGATGTGATGAAACATTGAAACTAGGAACTACAACGGCATAGACATAGTCTGAACAGTAACGAAGCTCGAATCTTTCTCACCGAATCTTGGAGTAGGTAGTGTTATAGACTTAGCCGCGAGATTGACGTAGGGCTGCATTCGAGGTGTGTTTGACCGGTTGAGATTTTGCATTTCTGAGAAGGACCGATCGGTTTCGGAGGATTGCGTTTGTATTCTAGGAAGTTTATGACCGTTTTCTAGATAAGTTCTTTGCGTTACTTTTGGGGTCCTGAAATTAATCATTGGTAGCTTTGAAGTATTTTGCTACGGATGATTACGTTTGTATTCCTGGAAGAAAAGCGCCAGTTAATGTCATTTGTGAGTTTGAGCCTTGACCTGAAAGATATCATTACATGAATACAATCATACCTTATGATCAAAAAAGAACCGGAATTTTCATTTTAAAATACCCGCGCTTGTCCAATCGGTAAACTTTTATTCTCTCAACTTTGGCATCACTTTTATACACATTCTGTCAAATTTTGACGCATATCGCATATACAAAGAAGTTGAAAAATTTTCGTGTGGCGATTTTTATAATGGATGAAAAACCGCTCTCTCAGTGGGTTACCGCAAATACCAGTATATTCCGTAACGAAATCGGATGAAATGATAATCCAATACAATGAATTTAAAACCAGCATGTCGGATTCTTTTCCATAAACTCTTTAATTTATCATCGATTGAGAAACATCATGAAGTTTCATTAATTCCAGTATTCCTTTTAGATAGCTCTTAAGTTTATCAGTGAAATGATTTGTAGAATCTGCAGAGCATTGTTCTGTGGGAAAAAGCTGTATTATCTCTTGTGAAAAACCTCTTATCTGGTTGTTCCTTGGACCAAGAGATACGACAAGTCAAATCGCACAGCCAGTCATGTTGACATTCAAGTGAGGCTAGTTCGCAGAGAGAGGCAATGGGATCAGGATGGATGCAAATCGCTAGTAATGAGATTTCACTGTATTTGAAATGCAAAGTAATTGAAGAAATTGGATTGTGCATAACAAAGGCACTACACTAGAAATGATGAAAATCACAACTGGTTATTTTGTTCGAGTTTATATGATAATGAATGTACTCGTTAACTTTACCAAGAACATCTATTTAATATAAATCATCAATATCATTAACATTGCGGTTAACTGTGTAAGACATTCCATTCAGCCGCCGAAGCTATTCAAGTCATGCCTCCTACCTACCTAACAACGACCGGCAAAGCATGAGCAGAGAAATCAGCGATCAGACAAGGGAAAATGAACGAAAAGCCATCGATGGGTATTAAACTGTCGGAAGCAGGACACGATCCACTGGAAGACACGTCCATCTCAACGTTTTCTTCTCTGATCGGTTTCGCCCGCACGGCAATCCAAGTGGAATGCCAGCAAAAGGAAGTATTCATCTTTTTCACACCACCCGACCGACCAACCGACCGACATAGAACAGCCACCTTCATTAACGGTTGGCACCACCCACACGAGATAGAAAAATTCTACCGCCATCCCACCGAACTCGAGTGGAAGAGGAAGGGATCTTAAATGAAAAGATGCTGTGGCTGGAAAATTAGAAGTGCACATTCCTTCCGAACAGAGCCGATAAGGGTAAGTGGAAGATAATGAACTCGGTTCGCTCTCACACTCTTTTCGTCGTGCAAATTTCTTTCCAGGGGGAATTATTCACTGGTCGGTCAACCTTTGGTCGCCCATGATATTTAAAATTGTCGATTCCCAATGGATTCGTTCAGAAACTGTAAAATCTTTTTGGAACAAATTTAATTTTAGAACATGTTTGTCAGTTTGAAAATGTAGGGTTACTGTATCTTTTTTTTAGGATTCGTTTTGGACTCTAAGAAGTAATATTTAAGAGAAAATAAGTTCGACAAATGTGCAATACTGTGGTTATAGTGTCGTGAAACCTCGAAACGAATGCACCAGATTTCATCTTAGCCTTTGAGACTAGCAGATCTCATTTTAACGGATCAGACAGGAATCATTGCGCCGAGTCGTTTCTCAATCTTGCAATTGGTGGTGTATCAATCGGCTAAATTCTAACTTTATAAAGATCCCTAGTCTGTTGGTTTAAGTAAGATATGTTGGTACTTATCGTGTTAATAAAACATTGCGTTATGTTTAATTTATTGCGAAAAAAAGGTTTTTGAATACCATTCGATTTTAGTGCAAATAATACAAAAAATTTAACTACGTTCATACGAAAAAGCATCTAGTATCATCTGATTATATTCTGAGACTACTGAAACTCGTAAGAGATATTCCAAGATCCAAGAACTATTCTGGTAGATCTTACAAGGACTACCTCATATCTGTTCATAATGATCCGATTAATTGAATGTTATACCACGAGTAAGAACTACACAAAAGTAACTTACCAATGTCATTCCGATGCCTCCAGAATCGGAAAACGAGAATTACGATAACCGAAATCAGTTTGTTTAGCTGTCTACTTATAATGACTTATGAATGGAGTAGTTTTGAGTTCAGTTTAGATTTTTTTCACGTTTTTTTTGTTTTGCCACTTTAAGTGATAGTATAAAATTTTGTACATACTTCAACCTATAATTCCGGAACCGAGGATCCAAATGAAATTTAGAAGGTTTATACAGAACCATAAGGCCATTCATTTAAATCTGTGTTTGTAAAAATCGGCCATGCCATCTCGGAGAAATCGAAGAAAGTAAGTAATTTGAAATTGGATTTTTGTACACTAATCACCCTATAATTCCAGAACCGGTAGTCGGATCCAGAAGTTTTGTGAAGGACCATAAGGAAGACGTGAATAGTAGAATGGGCAGAACTTAATCGTGAATATCTCAAGTTGTACTAAACGTAGCAACATAATTCTTTTTACAGGCCATCAGAAATATGATCAGCAATTTGTGATAAAATTTTCAACAGCGTGAGATAACCATAAACTCCTAAACTAAGTTTTTTCAAAACTTTTGTAAACAATGAGAAAACCTCGATTGCTAGCCTTTCTCGTACCCAATGGTTTCAAGGTAGTCAGGTAAATTTTGATCAAAAATTGTTAATTTCTTTTAGCGCGCTAGATGGGACTGAAAGTTGGTGGTGAGAACTTCCAACCAGAAGCAGCAACAAAATAGACCATTTGCAAGGAGTAAACCCTCTTTTGGATTAGATTCTGGAACTGAATTCCAAAAGTGAATCCAGAATCTGGGTTTTTGATCACCTGATTTCTGAACTTAATTTAAGATTTCGAGTTCAATTTCTGTTTCAGAATTTAGTTTTAGAATACAGTTTCAAAAGCTAAAAATATGACTCTGGAACTGAATCCTAATTACGTATTCTGGAACTAGATTTTTGTAACTGAATTTATGTTCGGAACTCGTTTCCAGAATCCAATTACAGAATTCTGGAACAAAATTCATTATATGAAGATCTAGATCCAAGAACAAAATTTTAGATCTGAACTCCAAACCAAAGTATTATAATTCCTGAATTCAGTTTCAGAATTAATTTCCAGAATTCAGGTTTATAAATAATAACCTGCATGCATGCTAGAATTGATTTCGGAACTTGGGTTCTGGTACAAGATTTTCGAACTGAATTCATACTATTTCTACTGGATTCTGAAAATGAGTTCAGTACTAGAATTATAGAACTAAATTCATGAACTGAGTTCTTGAGAACTGGATTTCGAACCGGAATTTTGCTACTGGCCAGTCCCAGGTTCCGAATTTAGTACTTAAATCCAGTTCCTGAATGTCCAAAATGCAAGCTCTGGTGTAGATAAATAGATGGTGACTAAAAGTACTCAACAATTAGAACCATTAAAATGTTCTCAAAGAGCTATCCGAATTTTTCATCCACTGATTATTTAAAACTAACAAAAAAAAAAACAACTATAACATTGTTTGTTGCATTGTTTGATTCTTATTTGTTCTGCGCTCTTTGTGTGGTAGAATATATTTTTCGTTAATAACTCTCAATACTTTAGTATAGAAGCACCGTTATAATTCGGGAAACGAAGTAATAAAAGTTGCAAAATTCAAACAATTAATTAACTAATTAACGACGGTTTATATTCGGAAGCAACGAGCAATAATTGATATTCGGAAGTATGAAAAAAGCATGTAGCTTTTATTCTTATTCACGTCCTCCGGTTATGTCTCTGACATTACGCACCCGGTTTTTTGTTGCACATTTTACCCCGTAACTTCAGCACCAGAAAAACCATAAAAGCTTTCATTTGAATCTTAGTTTGTAAAAATCGGTTAAGCCATCTCCGAGCAAAGTTGGTGCATTTATTTTTACATTTTACCCCATAATTCCGAAACCGGAAGTCGGATCCAAATAATATTCAAGAATTTTGTATGCCACCACAAGACCTTTCATTTGTATCTAAGTTTGTGAAAATCGACCCAGCCATCTCCAAGAAAAGTTAGTACGTTATTCACACATATACACTCACACACATACACACAAACATTTTGGCGTACTCAATGAACCGAGTCGAATGGTATGTGACACTCGGCTTTTCGGGCTTTAGTTCAAAAGTCGGTTTTCACAGTGATTGCATAACCTTTATATGTGAGAAAGTATGACAACAAAAGCCAATTGAATGACCTGCTACAAAGTAATACAAAAATGAAAAATTTCATTTTCATCATATAATTCCATTCAAAAGTGAAATTTCATTGCATTGCAGATAGTAATTAGGATAGATAGGAAAATTTTACTTTACTTGTTGCTACTACAATGCTTTCGCACGACTCACAGATAACATCCGATATTAGGAATCCATAAATTTGACGGAAAAACTTCTTCCGATAAAATGTCATTCGAGCAATTCGATTGGAATTCGAGGGTTGATTTTTTCCTGTTTTTTTTTAATCAGCTCAAATTCAGAATTGCTCCATTACAAAAAAGGACTATTTCTCTCAACCGTTCACTATTTTTAATCTAGTGTTACTTTTGAGAAGGGCCTATTCAAAAATTTATAGTAAATTTTCAAGAAACTATCTCTGAAAAGGTTGATCCGACGGATTTGATGTCTTCAGCAGTGTTGTAGTTAGTCATTAGGACTATGCGAGTATAGCATATACTGTACAAAAATTATGGCATTTACTTAATTGTTTTTTTGTTTCGATTATAGAGGTTTTAACCTTCTAGTCATTCACCTTTTCCGGCCAGAAAATCTATTTACTTATTTGTTTCTGAAAACATACTTAAAAATTATATTCTTAAAAATATGTGCAACTGATTTTCTGCTTAAAGACTGTCACAGAAAGTATGGACGTAACAAAAAACCGCTGCCATTTCGCAATGGCTCAGAATCTGTCAATTTTTATGGCTGCGTCCTGTTGTTTACACTCTTCTCTAACCACTTGTGCAGTTGTTTATTCGTTTTCATTAGTTTGTTTCGAAATGCGTGGACTTTCAGCAGAACAACATCGAAAAATTGTGTAGAAATGGTGCTCAGAACGCGAACTGTCACTGAGAAAATAGCGAAAATGGAAGGAGTATGTGAAAAAGCCGTGCGAAATGCAATCTGGAAGTTCGGTGAGGATAAACCGAAAACGGGTCGAAAAAAAGGTCCTGCTAACCCTCAGTTGGATAAACGTATACTGAAGCCGTTTGATCAAAAGAACGTGGTTTCAGATCGGGATGTGGCCAAAAAAGTGGGCACTTCGAAGTCAAATGTTCTTCGTGCTGAAGAACGTTTGAATATTCGAACCTATAAGAAGCAGAAACAACCAAAACGTAGTCCGAAACAAAAAGCATCGATCAGGCCGAGGGTTCGAAAGCTGTACATTACGATTCTTGCTGGAAATTTGAACTGCATAATCATGGACGACGAAACCTACGTGAAACTCGATTACAAATCCTTGCCGGGACCACAATATTATACGGTGCGAGAAGGGCAAGTGTTGAACCAGTCCGAGACATCGATTGAAGTCGAAAAATTTGGTAAGAAAGCTATGGTCTGGCAAGCAATTTGTAGCTGCGGTAAGATTTCTAAACCCTTCATCACCACTGCTTCAAATATAAATCAAGGAATATTTACAAAAACGACTTCTACCCATGATTCGAAGCCATAAGGATCCTGTTGTCTTCTGGCAAGATCTTGCTTCTTGCCACTACTCGAAATCAACGGTAGAATGGTATACTACCAAAAATGTCACTTTCATCCCAAAAGACATGATTCCACCAAATTGCCCACAACTTCGACCAATTGAGGAATTTTGGGCATTAACGAAGGCACATCTTAGGAAACATGTCTCGGCAGCCGAAACCATTCAACAGTTCGAAAAAGATTGGAAAAAAGTGTCAAAACATGTCGCCAAGAAGTCTGTACGGAATTTAATGAAGAACGTTCGCAAGAAGGTGCGCCAGCTAGTCTACAATGGCTAAGTAGCAAAGGTTGAGAATAATATTCTGTTGTTGTAGTCTAATATTATCAGCATATCGAATAAAATTTAAATATCTAACACTTGTGAATTATTTACCGCGAAATCAAAGTGCGTCCATACTTTCTGGGACAGTCTTCAAAAACGGCTATGAGTCCTACCCACAAACTTAGGTTAACCCCTAAATGACAACTGATTTGTTTATATCTTGTAGTTAATAGTTTTTTGGATTTTTGGCACTATAGGCCACGACAAAAAAAAGCTATAGTTTTTCAAAGAAAGAAGAATTTTAATAAATTTATGATAATGTGATGCTAATACTTTCCAAGCTAGTTTAATGAAAGCAAGTAAAAGCGTGTAGCCTGGTTTGCCAATAAAAACTGCCCCCAAACAGAAATTTGAATTGATATGAGCGTTTTGAAAGGGTTTGCATTGGAGATGATTTTCCCTATATTTCAACCCTTCAACTGCCATATTTGTGGAGTTAGGGTGGTTCGACTGATTTTCATTCTATTAAAATTAAAAATTAATTTAACAACTTCTTTTGCACAAACATCGAAAAAATCAGGAATATTTGAGGAATTATGGGAAACCTTTTCTGATTTTTTTTTTCAGAATTTTTCAAAATAGTAAAAAAAAAATGTTCAAAATTTTCGAATTTTTTTATTTGCACTTACAGTTTTGGTACCACTCTCGATTTTACAGTGAAAATAAATCATTCAAGAGTACATTACGCTGTATTATTTTAACTTGGAGGGTATAATATCAGACTTAAAAAAAAAATCATTTGAAAAACCATCATCCGATGGAGACGCATGGTATTTAGTTCTGAAATCATCCACCAGTCGTCTTCAGAACTAAATAGCATGCGTTTTTATCTACAACTTAATTTCAGGAAAATTCATTCCTTATGTTATTTAAACACGCCTGGCTCGATTTACCAAGCAGTAATGTAGGGAAACAGTTAATTTGCACGGATTAGTGAACATGGTGCCAGCGGACGGTTGTATTTAATAAGAAAGAACCAATGAGGGAAATTTGAATCGGAGCTAATGAATTGACGAATATTTAGTTTCTAATATATGGTTTAAAGTTTTTGTTTGTGAGCTGATAAGTCATTTTACATTTATTGTATCCAAATCAAATAAATCAACAAATACACTGTGGTCAATTTTGATTTCACATTTTTGTTAAATTTAGTAGAAAAGTAAAAAAAGTATTCCCAGAAACCAAACGCAAAATCACGATAAATTCGAAACTAAGTGTAATCTAAAAAAAAAATTTTTTAGAGAAAACTGTTCGTCGACGTTTTGTTCCAGATGGTATGAATAGCCAAGTTGACTAAAATTTTTCCTAAATTGGTACAACCTTATTTGATACTCCTGTTAAGTTCGAGTGGGATATGTCAGTTAGTGTGTGCTTGGCAGCTGTTTGTTTACGACACGAAATATTTGTCTGGCTATTTATATTATGAAAAAAACTTGAGCAACGAGTTTGCTTGAAATTCTGTGTTTCAAATGGAATTTCGGCTACGGCTTTTCTTTAAAAAGGTTGCAAAAGTATTTTTTGGGGACTTTACTCTATCGAGAAAGTAATTATTTGAGTGGCTTAAAGCATTCAGTTAGGATCGTGAAATCGTAGAATATTTGCTTAATACTGCTCGTCCGTCCTCCTTTGTTAACGACGATAACATTGAAAAAGCGAAGGAAATTGTGCTTGAAAATCGTCGTGTTAGCATTGGAAAGATAGCAGAGGAACTTGGCATCTCTTATGGATCGACTCAGTACATATCGGTTAATGTTTTGGTTATGAAACGCTTCGATGTCAAGCGTAATAGCCTGTCCGCACTACACCGGGACGACCGGGACGGGACCGTCCGGGACTATCCGGGACGTTTTTTTCCTCATCGGCGATGACTGAGCTGCCGGCGTGTGCATGTATTGGAATCCCGGACCCGGGATAAAATCCATTTGCTTGCCACCGATATTCCTCACCGAGTTTTTCGCACCATGCCGACAGCCCACACAGAAAGAGATGCCATCAGCATAACTACCTATAAACCAGCACACTTCGGTCTTCCTTTCGCTCTTCCTCTCTCAATTCACTCTCTTTCTGTGTGGGCTGTCGGCAGGAGGAATATCGGTGGCAAGCAAATGGATTTTATCCCGGGTCCGGGATTCCAATACATGCACACGCCGGCAGCTCAGTCATCGCCGATGAGGAAAAAGAACGGGTGTGTAATGTCAGAGACATAACTGGATGTCGTGAATACGAATAAAACTGACACACTTTCTTTATACTTCCGAATTCGAATTGGTAGTTGATCGATTATGTGAATTGTGCAACTTTCCCCTTTTTCACTACTAGAATTTCAAACGATGCGTCTAGACTAAATTACAGATTAGTTACAATAAACATTCTGAAACGCAATTAAATGAATGAAATAACTAGATAGTTCTTTATAACAAAAATAGGCCGTATAGAGTACAGTAAAGTAACAGTTCGCATAATTCTTTGAGAGTATTATTATGGTTCTAAAAAGAACCGAATAGAATTATAGAATAAGGAACTGGACCTGAGTTCAAGAACTAAATTTAGAACCAAGAACAGAAGTTCTGCTTTCATTGACGACTGCTCCACCTGACGACTGAAGTCTAAATGAAAGCACGACCTGAGCGTTTGAGTTTGGCACCACGCAAAAGGTCTGCTCTCATTATTGATGACCGCTGCTCCCGACGATTGAAGTCCAAATGAAAGCACGACCTAAGCGTTTGAGGCTTTATACCACGCAAAAAGTTTGCTTTCATTGCCGACTGCTCCACCTGATGACTGAAGTCCAAATGAGAGTTGCGACCTGAGCGTTTGAGGTTTTTAACCACGCAGAAGATGCACTCTCCGAAGCTGCTGGTCCCACGACGTTTGCTTGCATCCAACGCACAAGAAGAAATGATCGAATTTCGACCACGGTTCCCCTTTTATACGCAGTCAGTTGAAGATATGTGGCTGACTACCTCAAAATCGTCGTCCTTGCGCGAAAAAGCCAAGCAAAAGTAAAGAGTTTTCCGCGTTGTTTTCAAAATTTGAGAAAACTTAATATTTGAGTTGTTTGTGGTTATCTCACACTGTTCAAAATATTATCCTAAATTCCTGATCATATTTTTGATGAAATGGTGAAAGAATTATGTTTCTGCCTTTAATACAAGTCGAGATATTCACGATTGAGTTCTGCCCATTCTTCCATATGGCTAATTTTGAAAAGGCACCCCATAGTAAAGTAAGTCGTATTCACGACAAAAAACGTCCCGGATAGTCCCGGACGGTCCCGTCTCGGTCGTCCCGGTGTAGTGCGGACAGGCTATAAATCGAAAGAACTGAATATTTTGCATGATTGTAACTGAATTTTCGGCCAAACACGAAACGAAAGTCATTGCTTAGCCACCGTTTTCACCAGATTTGGCCCCCTGTGGCTTTTTTCTATTTCCAAAACGAAAATATCCACTACGAAGAATGCGACATGAATCGATCGAGGACATAAAAAGTAATTCGCTGAAGGAATTGAAAGCAATCCCAGCCGAGTTCTATGGCAAGTGTATGGAACATTGGATTGACCACTGGAATACCTGTATTGGTTAACAAAGAGCCTATTTGAAGGCATTAATGAAGAAGTCCAAGTCAATTTCCGATCAGAAGGTAAATAGCACAAGTAGACTCGAATGACAACGTGTTCTGGGCACGCATACCATTTAAAACACTCAACCGTATGATGCCGAAACCGAATTTAGCCTATTAGAATTAATGTTTCCATATCTGTAGGTTCCTAAACATCTAACGAGTATTAAACAACGGTTTCTGCTGTTATATTTTGGAACAGAAAATTTTTGAAAATAAATCCAATATTTATTAAAATACTATTGTAGTATCTCCAGCAGAGCAACACGAGGGTTAAGCCAGAGAGGGATGGAAGCAAACCGATTCATTATGCCAGTGGGTGGCGAGCTATTAGCGAAGCTCTTCGCTGCTGTCCGTCAAAAGGATTTCTTCCGGCGCACTTGTTTTGAACGACTAGCTTTTATTGAGTAGCTATGAGACATTCAAGTTGATCGATTCTTTTGAAATAGTGCATTCATTTAATCACTTATTCTCGTAAACAAAAAGGAAAGTAATAATTTTATTTTAATATCAATTATGATTGTTTCTCTCGTATCAATCAAAATATTTGAAAAGTTTGGGTCCATTTTCGTACCGCGACAACAATTGCTTGTAGCATCCTAACTTTTTCCGTGACAATTTATCTAGAAAGTAGTGCATTCAAGATAAGAAAATTCCTCAGTTAGGGTACGAAACCAAACTTCAGCGGTTTGCTTGTTTGGAGCTTCCACGTTTGTAAATTAATTTTTGAAATTACGACACCTCTGCCTAACCTTACCTTTACTAATAACAATAGTTCCATCCACTAGGCATAACTCTAGTTGTATTCCATATGATGGAAATCCTTTTACATGTAAAATCTTATTACAGCGCGAATATCCCAGCTAGCGGTAGCAACGATTATGGTTGGACGTTGTTTACTGTACGCACAGATGGGCAAATGATTTCTGAATCCAAACAATATCTGAAATAGCTGCACGAGCTGGGCATGCTCAGATACGTGCTGAGACTTGTATAATTTGAAATATAAACGAACGGATTTTATTTTCGAACATGCTTCGATTATTGAAGCAAGATGGATAATCTTTTCAATATTTTTATAGACTCATAAAACCAAAGAAAACAAAAAGGAGAAAAGTTTTAACTAAAACCAATCTTGTATGCATGACTGACTAACACGTCTTGATAATTCTGAGTAAGTTGTAGTACACTAACCTTTCCTTCCGTTCAATTTCTCAACGTTAGAACAAATTTCTAACTAGCATAGTTTATGTTTGACATTAACCAAGGATATCAAAGGTAAAGAAACTTTCTGAACATGAACAAACGAATGAAGAAACAAATTATTTAAACACCGAGCACCAAATTGAAGCCAAAAGTATGATTTAAACAAAATACAGCGGTCGGTTAGAGAAAAGTTTCATGCTGGTAGTGCCATTCCGAACAGAGTATTCCAACAGCAACCGAGCCAAACCGCCCCATGGATTCGTTTTCCACATGAGTGACCCAGAAATCAAACATCAAATGAAACCCCCCGGTCCTCATTACGACGTTCAGAAATCTGTGCTCGACAATCCGGCAGTATGGAGCAAAAACAAAAAAAAACAGACCGGAATAAGGACAACTTGCCGCTCTTCGATTCTGATCCCTAGCAAAAGTAGGTAATGATGCTAGCAAACCGGAGGGGAATATCGAAACAGCTGAAAACAATAGTTTGAATTAACACCGTAGGCCGGTCGTGCTGGCCGTGGTGCCGATCCTTCCCTCCTTCCAGGAAAAGCCTGCCAAACCCGCACGGACGCACGTTCCGGCGGAAATGTAAATGCCAAAATCCGGATCCCCGGCACGTTCTCCCGAAAGCCATGGCACAAATCTACTGCGACACAAACAAGTGCAGTGAAGCATAGAGGAAAGTGCCCAACCTCCCACCTCCCAACCTCTCTGGTGGATTACGATTTTCCGAATTGGGAACCGCAGTAGCTACGATGGCCAAAAAGTTGATCCACTTCGGTTGGCTTGCCGTGGATGGCTCTCTCCGATAAGAACCGATGTCGTTGTTGTTGATGATGATGATGTTGATGACGGTGGTGATTGTGGTGGTGGTGGTAGTGGTGGTAGTGGTGATGTCAGTTAGCTTTCAATCTCATCCGACCGAACCTGATAGGAACTTGTCAATCAGCACCCACTCGAATTCTCGAGCAGTTCGTCCATCATTATTCAGTTTAGAGTGTGTCTTCCTTTTATCTTACTTCCCAGTAAAATGATGGCGATTCCAGGTCAAACGTCCACTTTGCTTGTAAGTGTGAGGCGGGTGAGTGCTTGAATGGCGGTTTTGGCAGTTTGACTGTATTGCGGTTAAGCGAAAATTTGTACTGTTCTGAAAATCCACTCTGATAAATGAAATTTGGTTAAAAAAAACATAGCGTTAAATAAAATCATTCACTGGATGTGCGAATTGATGTTACGAACCGATAAAAAAAAAATTCAGGCCGAACCCGTTGGAACTAGAAATTTGATGGTTCCACGAACTTTCCCGAGAAAAAAAAATTTTTCATCCGTTGTTCGTTGTATCTGTGTTGCGACACAATGGGGTTACTTTTAGTAGTTCAGTGAAAGTAAGGTCCGTTGCACCAAAAACGAGAAATAAATGGCAACTTAACCCAGATTTTTGTGCCGCCCATGTTTTAATCCTCCGTAATGATGTCTTCTTTATTTCGGTAAAAAGGTGATTCTCGGACAAATGTGACTGTCGATAATACTTGCCAAAATTTCTATTTTTTTCGCATATATTTGGCACTATCAGGGAATAGATTAATGTCCGTGATGTTGGCAAAATTGGTTTATTCAAACTCTGCTTCTAGGCTAAATGGTCACATCTTAGGCTGTGCAACACTTGCGCCATCTTGTTCATTTTTGAACACCTTCCCGATTTTGCGAAGCTTGACCTTAGTTGTGGGGATCGAAAGAAGGGCCGCTAGTTTTTTGGAGGCATTCTTATCTAAACGATAAGCCGGGTCGGGTGTTATGTACGACTTACTATTTTTACTGCACCCACAGATCGCCTGCCAAACCAAGTACTTCTTAGCAAATTTGTCGACCTTCTTCTTCCGGAATTTCTGCAGAATATCCAGACGGAACTTGCCGATGAAACATTCCATGGTTGGGAGACTGCTTGGTGGCCGTTTTAATGTATGTCTTGTTGCCTGTTGCGATGCATTTTGGCTGCTCCACTCCCTTGCTGTACAGCTTTGGGGTGCTGGATTTGACCGTCGTATTATGTTTATCCCGTCATCCAATCCGGTCTGCTTTATTCTCTGCTGGACGAGCCAGATTTCTTTGGCCATATCCCGAATCGGAAGGTTCGGATTGCACTTGAAGTTTTTACCTCATCTTTCTTGCGTTGTTTTTCTTCTACTGCCAGTTCAACACTGAATCATCTGAGCCGCCCTGAACGATTTTCACACAAATAGTCAAATAGTCAATGTCAGTTTCACTGGTCTAACCGTTAACTGGATTGTTCACGACAGCCTACTTGGATTCAATTCCCAGCCCCGTCTTCCGTCTTCTGTCTTCTGTCTTCTGTCTTCTGTCTTCTGTCTTCTGTCTTCTGTCTTCTGTCTTCTGTCTTCTGTCTTCTGTCTTCTGTCTTCTGTCTTCTGTCTTCTGTCTTCTGTCTTCTGTCTTCTGTCTTCTGTCTTCTGTCTTCTGTCTTCTGTCTTCTGTCTTCTGTCTTCTGTCTTCTGTCTTCTGTCTTCTGTCTTCTGTCTTCTGTCTTCTGTCTTCTGTCTTCTGTCTTCTGTCTTCTGTCTTCTGTCTTCTGTCTTCTGTCTTCTGTCTTCTGTCTTCTGTCTTCTGTCTTCTGTCTTCTGTCTTCTGTCTTCTGTCTTCTGTCTTCTGTCTTCTGTCTTCTGTCTTCTGTCTTCTGTCTTCTGTCTTCTGTCTTCTGTCTTCTGTCTTCTGTCTTCTGTCTTCTGTCTTCTGTCTTCTGTCTTCTGTCTTCTGTCTTCTGTCTTCTGTCTTCTGTCTTCTGTCTTCTGTCTTCTGTCTTCTGTCTTCTGTCTTCTGTCTTCTGTCTTCTGTCTTCTGTCTTCTGTCTTCTGTCTTCTGTCTTCTGTCTTCTGTCTTCTGTCTTCTGTTTTCTGTTTTCTGTTTGTCTTTTGTTTTCTCTCAAATTTTTATATTATTTTTCTGAGTATAAATCTTTTAAAGATACTACATTATATTCGCTAGTCTTAATATTCTAAACACAATGAACTCGAAACAATTTCGTGTTTTGATAATTGGTTTATGATGAAAAAAACACTGTTTCAGCAATGGCTTGAAAAGTATTACGGAAGCTTTGGTCCATCAATAATCAACCATTTGTCGGTGGTATATTGAGTTTAAACGTGCTCGTACTAGCACTGAAGATTTTGCACGCTTCGGCCGGAATGGACCAACGTGTAATTGATTCCCTGCGTTGTTTGCTCTGCTAAAATAAGCCGCATTTTTGGTGTCGATATGTGACAATGGACGAAACATGGATCCATCACTACATTCGGTAGTTAAAGCGGCTGTCACTCGAGTGTACTGCAGTCGATGAGAACCGCCCAAAAACGCAATTGTGGGACGGGAAAGGGTTTTGGGATGCTCATGGAAGTTTTAGTTCGTCAACCAGTTTGCAAAAGGTAAAGCTATCAATAGCGAATATTGCATTGGCCAATTGATGTTTATGAGAAACGAAATCGATTAGGAACGACTCCAAATAACGCAGTCGTTCGCTACCATGGCCAAAATTGCTTGATGTGGTCTTTGAATTACTGCCGCACCCACCTTATCAACCGGATATGGCCCCCAGCGACTAACACCTGTGTTTCTACGGCCAACGTGGAAGTCATCGCTGAAACAAATGCTTATTTCAAGGCAGAATATAAATCGCTTTAGGTATTGAAATGTTAGAGTAGCACTGGACCGTTTGTCTTTCTGTTGATGAATATAGTTGAGTATTGACAAAAAATGTGTTTCTTTCTTAGTTATTTAAAAGTTTTCGAGATCTTTTTTCTCTTACAGTAACTCTTAATTTTCTGTTGTTTGTCGTTTTGTTATTTTGTCACATTCCGTCTATTCCAATGTTATTTTTTTATCATAAAATTTTCGTTCTTCCAGATTTACATTCAATTTATTTTCTTCCTTGCAATAAAACTATCTCGAAGTTGTCAGCAAGCAATTCACCGAACCTTGGCTGGAAACCAACTGACCGTACACGGTATCGTAATTTATGTGTAATGAAATATATTATCTGCAGCTATCCTTCTTGTTGCTACTGCCATTGAAAGAGAGAGAAAAAAAATTACGAGAAGGTTCAAGTCTGCTACTCTAACCACTCGGACTCCGGAATGAGTTTGATGATGTTCACATTATTCTAACGCTTCCTTCTTAGTAATTCCATCGGCCGTTCCCTTGGAAGCGGAAGCTACTGATCGGCGGCCGGTTGCGGGAAGGATTTTATCGCATATTGCTTCGGATTTTATTTCCAGTCCGGAAGCGGACTTAGTACCAATGCTTTCACGTATTGCATCGTATAAGCTTAATTCAAGCGCGGTTTGGTTCTTTGCGGATGTGCTCGGGATCTGGATGTGAATAGCAGGCATCGAAGGACACGGGCTGATGGCGGTGGCATCCCATCGATTCACATTCATTGCGATGGTAGAGATGGATTATTTGAATTTTAGATCAGATAGTTTGCAATGTTCTTTATGTGCTTCGGTTTACTTGCTAAGGTGTGTGTGTTTGATGGAATATAGTTAACATGATGGAGCTGCTAATAAATTTAAGTATTTATTTATACAGATCGTTAAACATGTTCAATGGCCGATAGCGTAAAGCAATTTAGTTAATTTGGAATTCGTTCAATCGAACGTTTGGCTGTTTCACCAAGACGAGGCTTGGAATTTGAATTGATTTCAAAATTACCTAACCACTAGGCGGTAGCAGACATTTCACTCAATAAACTCCCACGAAGTAAGTATGTATGTATGCATATTTCAGCTTCAACCGGTTCGAAAGTAAAACGGATTGCAAATACATGACTAAGTTGGTGAAAGCGGAAAACATGTCGGAAAACAAATATCATCTAGAAAGCACTCGGAATATTTCACTTACCGAAAATCACTTTGACTGGCAAAGAGATCCAGGCACGTGCTTCTAAATGTAAAAATAATGGTTCCAATATGGCTCACATCTCCTCGAAGACATCGGAAAGCAAGCAAGCATTTTTCCTAGTTCTAGATTTGCTCTCCATTTCCGTTTGACACCGCCACTGATTTTACTTTTATTGGTTCAAGCTTAATCTATTTGCCAAGCTGTCTTTCGATTTGCTGTCGTGTCTATAAATATTTTTACTGCTTTCTGTCGGATTTGCTAGTCTATTATCCTTCCTTTACCGCCTAGTTGACAACACAGAAAATAAAAACCGGGTGTCGTTTTTTTTTTTCAATCGAAAGGTTTAGTAAAATATCTGATCCGTAGTAACGGTTTGCAATTCTGCCAAACCACTTCAATCACAATTACTGTAACCCAATCAGAATAGTTAACTCCCACTGCAACCGGTTCAGAATGTTGATTAGCTTAATGGACTACGTTGTCAATCGCAGTGCTCATCGGTAAATTCCATTAAGTAAACATTTATTGGCTTTCTTAATTCACCAGCTACGGTTCGTTTTCTTCCTTCCATTGGAGATGCGATTCAGCAGTAGCAAACGGAAACCTGATAAATGATTACGAGTGTAAGCAGCATTAATCAAAGAGCATGTATCAAGCTTCTAGCCGCAACTGGAAACCATTCTCTTCTAGGGATTGTACATTTTCCTGATACCATGCAATTAGTGACTGTTATCGAATGGTAAGCAGATGCCGTCTTAGTAAAAGGATACGCTATGAAACATCACCCTGGCTGCGGTAATAGAAAAGGAACTATCCAAACAGGAAGTGGACTGAAAAGCTGTACTTTATTTCCAGATTGCTTTAATTTCTGTGAGACTCTGATTTTAGTACCGTTTCGGATAGTTTTGATGATTACTTTCCAGGATTCCATAACAACTGTGAATGAAATTTTTCCTCGGCAGCGTGACAAATACTGCCAAAGGTTGCCGAGTACCGCATTTTATTTTGATGTAAGCTAATATCCCTAATTACTTTATTTATTCAAATTATAATTCACATGTAAAGTTTTGCCTTTCTCATATAGAAAGGATACCCAATCATTGTGAAAACCGACTTTTCAACAATGGTCCGAAGAGTCGAGCGTAATGTACCATTCAGCTCTGTTCGTCGAGTTAGCGAACCAGGAATATGTACTCACTTTTTCCGGAGAAGGCTTAACCGATTTTCACAAACACAGATTCGAATGAAAGGCTTGACAGTTTTGGAAAATTTCAGAATTTGATTCCTATCTGATTTCCGTTTTCGGAATTACAGCGCGATAAGTGATGACCAAATCCTCAAATCTGACTGGAAAACTTTTATAATACTCAAATTAGGTTAATTGATCAATATATAATCTCACTCCGGCGCTACTAGCCCTCGGTTTCCGGTGCTCCGAAATTAGTATCGAAAAACTTCAAAATGAAGCTCAATTCGACTTTTTTGCGATGGTTGAATCGATTTCCACAAGCTTAGATTAAAATTTCCGCGGTATCATGGTCTCACAGGTTGCTGTGCAATTTTATCCGGATTCGACTTCCCATATTACAGGGTAATAATGAACTGCTACGATTAATTAATTTTTAGTTTGTTTGAAGTGAAGTCGCCATAACTAAGGTCACTTTTGCAATGGCTGAGTGGAAACATATATTGGAGAAGCCAAATGAATGAGAAAAGATATTTTTTTAGAAACAGATGCCAAGATACAAGATTTCCAGAAAATCATCTTTTCTGTGAGTTTCTCATGCATTTGGCATCTCCATAATATGTTTCCACCCAGTCATTGCAAAGCTTAACTTTTCGTCAAACCAACAAAAACTGAATGAACCGTAAAAAAACAATTGCGGTTTGACTTTACGAAACATTTTGACACAGTAGAGAAGGCAACAAGCGATTATAAACATTCTGTCCTACCCAGTGCTTGAGCGGAAAATAGGTATAGAGCGAGAAGACTAGTGTGTTTGGACATAGGGTACCGGTCATGAGGCGGCTAGGATTTAGATCATTGTTCGATGTGCGCTTACCAACTTGGTGCTGTTGTAAAACTGCGGCTGCCATGGCTCAGGGTGGCAGAAATAGTAAACGCAAATGCACGGATTGCATAAGAACGCCTCTGAGCGAATCTCTTTTTTTCCAAAAAAATCTGTAAGGTTCTTTATCATTTGGCTTCTCTAATATAAGTTTCTCTAATATAAGTATATATTACTCAGTCATTACAAGACTTAATGTACAGCTGTTTTAATTTTTTTTTCTGAAAATCATTAAGAACAAATCCAGCATTCGAGGCAGTAAACAGCTGTTCTTATTTAAGAAACCACAAGACTCGAATGCAATATTACATTGCATTTACGGTCATATCTAAAAGTTGAGTAATACCTAAGATAAAAAAATCGAGTAACTTTGGAAATCCGCGTTAAAAAAACCGCCTGAATTCGGAAATTCCCGTGAAAAACGCGTGAAAAAGACCAGTGTATAATGATATCCGCATTTTTCATACTCGTATTTTTCTTGTTCGACACATTCCCTTTCGTATTGTTTCATTTTTTCCTCTACTTGTATTTTTCATGTTCTACGAAATATTTGTCCATGTCATGTTCTTTAATGTGTCTTAATATTTTTCGTGTATTGCATATATTCAATAATTTTATCTTGATAATTTTGTGTTTTGCCTTTCTCATATAGAAAGGTTATGCAATCACTGTGAAATCCGACTTTTGAACCGAGGCCCGGAGGGCCGAGTGTCATATACCATTCGACTCAGTTCGTCGAGTAGGAAAAATGTCTGTGTGTGTATGTGTGTATGTGTGTATGTAACGTTTTTTTGTACTAACTTTTCGCGGAGATGGCTGAACCGATTTCCACATACTTAGATTCAAATAAAAGGTCTTGTTGTCCCATACATAATTCCTGCATATTATTCGGATCAGTCTTCCGGTTCCGGAGTTATGGGGTAAAATGTGCAAAAAAAATGAAAATATGTGTTCTAACTTTTCTCATAGATGGCGCGACCGATTTTCACAAACTTAGGTTCAAATGAAAGGTCCTGTAGTCCCATACATAATTCCTGCATATTATTCGGATCAGTCTTCCGGTTCCGGAGTTATGGGGTAAAATGTGCAAAAAAAATGAAAATATGTGTTCTAACTTTTCTCCTAGATGGCGCGACCGATTTTCACAAACTTAGGTTCAAATGAAAGGTCCTGTGGTCCCATACGTAATTCCTTAATTTCATCAGGATCCGACTTCTGGATCCGGAAATATAGTGTAAAGTGTGTTAAAAATTTTATACCATCACTGAAAAGAGCGAAAAACCGTAAAAAGTTTTCTAAATCGCCCTCAAATCTTTTCCAATTGATAGTGTTTTTCAGTAGACGGTCAAACAAATCTATTTCGGTTATTCTTTTAAGAATCGAAAAAAGTAATTTTGAAGAATACCACAGTATTTTATATGATAGTATGATTGATATGAGTAAGGCATCATTACACCACTAGGTGGATTAAAACAGGTTTGATGTTTGTTATTATTCACTCGTTATCATATTTTCCATGTTTTACGAGTATTTCATACCATTCGAAGTATTACTTTTGAGGAGGGACTAACGAAAAATCCCTTGATACTTTTCAATAATATAAGTTCCAGAAACGGTGGATCCGATCGAAACGGTTCCGAACGGTGGGTAAAAAAATTTAGTGCTACTGACAAATCTTTTTTTATTCTTCTAATAATAATTAAAATTCAAATATCTCAATATCAAAAACGTACTTTTGATTTTTTTTATTTTTTTATATGTTGTAGCTGAAGTCCAAAGGAAAATACTGCAAATTTCTAGAATGGAGAAGTGATATTTTAAAAAGTTACATGTTTTCAAAATAAGGTAAATTTTTAAAAATCTGGATAAACCTTTATTTTTTTATATTTTTTAACAAAATTATTTGAAAGAACGCTAAATTTTAAATGATTAATACAGCTTTTCTCTAGATACAGCCTTTCGAAAAAAAATCGGGAATTTTTTTTTTTGTACCGATTTTGGATGATCGTTGAATCTTTCCAAATGTAATAGTACTATTAGACTTGCATAAGAACCTGTTCCATGTATCATGTTGTTCAGATATAAGCAATTTTTTTAAAACAGTAAACAAATTGTTAAGCAAAAGGTTGTATTCTTTCTATGATGTTGTTTTTAGAATGTATAAAATATATGGAAAAATAATCAGAAAATATGTTTCCCAGTTTTCTGAAATAAATATACCTGTTAATTTCTTACGGTAAGCCTGTTTTTATATTTTTGCTGATCTTACAAAAATGTTCCCCTTAGTTTTTACAGGTACCCATGTTTGTATATAAAACAATCCGGTACTGCGAATAAACAATACCTCAATACCTGGTATCGAGGGTAGGTTAATAATTAATAATTAAGGTAGGTCCCGGGTTGGCGGTTCAATGCATAGGACGCTGGTCTTACAAGCCAGTTGTCGTATGTTCGAGCCCCGACCTGGAAGGATTCTTGATGTCAGTAGGATCCATAGTACTAGCCATGCAATGATTCTGTACACTAAGAATCGGCTTCGAAGTCTGTTGAAACAGAAAGGCAAATTTCCACAAAAAGGATGTAATGCCAAGACTTTGATTTACTTAGGTTAAGGCGAATAATGTTAAAATCGTGGAAGTTTAGGGGAATTTCAGAAGTCAACCAAGTTTCGCACAATGCAAATGCGTCACATTTAAGAATGTTTACTAAAAATTTGAAATGGTCTATTTTTAGGCTGATACTTCTACAATTTTTCTGAACAACAGTGATTGTATCCGTGACCTCGGTGGGTGACTTAGCCATCAAAGAATACAATCACTGAAAGAAGGGGCCATTTTGCAGTCAACTGCTTCAAAAATGTTTTAACTGTTGGAATGAAAGCTTTTAATACGCTTTTAAGAGGTTCTAAAATCTTTACGGTAGTCATGATCCGGTCGACAATATCAGAGAATTCAACAAACTCAGTAACAAGGTAAATTTTCTTAATGATCTTTAGAGACTTTCGGGGGTTTTGAAGTCCCAGGAAATTCTTGTTCGGAATTTTATTTTAAGACCTGGAGCTTTTTTCTCCGGTTTTTTGCCATCAACTCCAGTTGTTTGAATTTTTTGAGACCTACCAGAAGACACCTTCGAAGCCTCACTAGAGAGCTTACTAGAGGATATATTCATTCTCTTTCTGAAGCTTAGAGGGACCGCCGAAGATGTACCTTCAAGGGGATCATCAGCATCGCTCTCGTCAGTAGACAACCAAGCGTAAAAATTTACTGGAGGTGTCGCACTCTTAAACATTTAAGCAAAAGAATGCTTGGAATGTTGCTTAAGTGAACGCCTCATCTTTGCGCAGTTTGTACGCGGGACATGCCGAGAGGTCACTGTAAGAGAGACACTTGTCATTATTATTATTTATTTATTATCAATTAAGACAATAAACCTTTTTTCTTATTTTTCTCTTTTATTTTTCTATCCGCCTATGAATTATCTAGTTTTTTATGTCAAAATCTTAGTCTTTCTTATACCTTCAATCTTTCGTATATTTTTTGCTAGATTCATCCGATTTTATTAATTTTATCTTAGAGTTTGGGGTTCTTTGTAATCTCCACTAATTTGTCTTCTCTAATTATTTTCACTCATATTATTTTTACTAGTATTTTCGACTGTTTTGCTCGGTCGAGGTAAATATTTTCATCAAAAGTAAAACTATTTTTTTAGAAGGCATAACAAAAAATTAAGTTCTAGAACGCAAACGTTTCAGCTACTTAAACAATTAACTCGCTTCTTAATTTGAAAATAGAAAAAAATGAAGTTTTATTCATCGATTGTAGGAATATCTGTACACATTCGAACTAACATGTCTATTTTTATAAGAGTTTACATAAAAGCAGGGATGTTTTGTAAAGGGTGATTTTTGTGCTGGAGTCTTTTTGGCAACACTGTATTTGTGTCTTGTGTCATTGTCGAACTTGTTCAGTTAGGTCTATAATTTAGTCATGAATCGACTTACGAACGAACAACGCTTGCAAATCATTGAATTTTTAAATCGAAATTTGTGTTCGGTTAAAATAGAGTGAATTTTGAAAAATTGTGTTCAACGATGAAGCTCATTGCTGGTTGAATGGATAAGTCAACAAGCCAAATTGCCGAACCTGGAGGTCAACCAGAAACATTTCATGAGCTACCAATGTATCCTAAACAAGTCAAATGCCAAAATTGGAGCTTGCGCATGGGCCATTTAAAGCGGAGCCGCGGTCAACATTTGCATGGAATCATGTTCAAACATTAAATTATATTGATGATTCTATCGATTCCCAAAATAACTTCTCAAATTTTTTGTGTTTTGTTTCAGAAAATGAAAACCTATACCCCTTAAAAATCACCCTTTATCAACAGTGGATAGAATTTTTACTGGTTATTATCACTTTTATTTTGGAAAAACGCATGCAATTGTGTATTTTTCATGGATAGATAATACCCAAGTAGCAAACATTGTTCTAGTGCTGAATTTGTTAACTCTTCTCGCAACCAGTGTTGGCATTATCATTCTCAAAATATCAAAAATCAGTTATTATCGCCGATAATAATTGTTGGTGATTATCACTTACAAAATCATCGCCGAACATCATGAAGAAAATCATTTGATATTCTGAGAATGATATTAGAAAACGATTATCACTTAATATCGGTGTGCGAAATTTTCAAAACATCAAATATCACCGCTGAGTATGGGGGAAATCATCACCCGTTCAATCTCACTTTAGCGATGTTTCGTAAACTCACACATGATTATCATTCAAAAGCATTATCACGATTATCACCCATGCGCGATTTTCACTACCACATGGTGATATTCCGTGAGGTGAGTGTGGTATTGAAAATCAATTTCAACCAAATCTTAACATGCAGTATGATTATTTTTGGAACGGGTGGTGTCGAAAATCATTGTCTGAAGTTATTTGAAATTGATGATAGTGAATTTCGGTTCGTAAAATTTTATCAAAACCCATGCAATATTGGTATTTTTGGAATGGGTATGATGAGTAGATGTTGATTATCGATGTCTGGAGTTATTTTGAAATCCAACATGGCGGCTCTCGGTTCATGAAAATTCAACTAAACCCATGCAATATGGGTATTTTTGGAACGGGTATGATGAGTAGGTGTTGAATATTGGTGTCTGGAGTCATTTTGAAATCCAAGATGGCGGCTCTCGGTTCATGAAAATTCAACGAAACCCATGCAATATGGGTGTTTTTAGAACGGGTATGATGAGTAGGTGTTGAATATTGATGTCTGGAGTCATTTTGAAATCCAACATGGCGGCTCTCGGTTCATGAAAATTCAACTAAACCCATGCAATATGGGTATTTTTGGAACGGGTATGATGAGTAGATGTTGAATATTGATGTCTGGAGTCATTTTGAAATCCAAGATGGCGGCTTTCGGTTCATGAAAATTCATCTAAACCCATGCAATATGGGTATTTTTGGAACGGGTATGATGAGTAGATGTTGAATATTGATGTCTGGAGTCATTTTGAAATCCAACATGGCGGCTCTCGGTTCATGAAAATTCAACTAAACCCATGCAATATGGGTATTTTTGGAACGGGTATGATGAGTAGATGTTGAATATTGATGTCTGGAGTCATTTTGAAATCCAAGATGGCGGCTTTCGGTTCATGAAAATTCATCTAAACCCATGCAATATGGGTATTTTTGGAACGGGTATGATGAGTAGGTGTTGAATATTGATGTCTGGAGTCATTTTGAAATCCAACATGGCGGCTCTCGGTTCATGAAAATTCAACTAAACCCATGCAATATGGGTATTTTTGGAACGGGTATGATGAGTAGATGTTGAATATTGATGTCTGGAGTCATTTTGAAATCCAACATGGCGGCTCTCGGTTCATGAAAATTCAACTAAACCCATGCAATATGGGTATTTTTGGAACGGGTATGATGAGTAGGTGTTGAATATTGATGTCTGGAGTCATTTTGAAATCCAACATGGTGGCTCTCGGTCCATGAAAATTCAACTAAACCCATGCAATATGGGTATTTTTGGAACGGATATGATGAGTAGATGTTGAATATTGGTATCTGAAGTCATTTTGAAATAGAGGATGGCGGCTCTTGGTTCATGAAAATTCATCTGAAACCATGCAATATGGGTATTTTTGGAACGGGTATGATGAGTAGATGTTGAATATTGGTGTCTGAAGTGATTTTGAAATCCAACATGGTGGTTCTCGGTTCATGAAAATTCAACTAAACCCATGCAATATGGGTATTTTTGGAACGGGTATGATGAGTAGATGTTGAATATTGATGTCTGGAGTCATTTTGAAATCCAAGATGGCGGCTTTCGGTTCATGAAAATTCATCTAAACCCATGCAATATGGGTATATTTGGAACGGGTATGATGAGTAGGTGTTGAATATTGATGTCTGGAGTCATTTTGAAATCCAACATGGCGGCTCTCGGTTCATGAAAATTCAACTAAACCCATGCAATATGGGTATTTTTGGAACGGGTATGATGAGTAGATGTTGAATATTGATGTCTGGAGTCATTTTGAAATCCAACATGGCGGCTCTCGGTTCATGAAAATTCAACTAAACCCATGCAATATGGGTATTTTTGGAACGGGTATGATGAGTAGGTGTTGAATATTGATGTCTGGAGTCATTTTGAAATCCAACATGGTGGCTCTCGGTCCATGAAAATTCAACTAAACCCATGCAATATGGGTATTTTTGGAACGGATATGATGAGTAGATGTTGAATATTGGTATCTGAAGTCATTTTGAAATAGAAGATGGCGGCTCTTGGTTCATGAAAATTCATCTGAAACCATGCAATATGGGTATTTTTGGAACGGATATGATGAGTAGATGTTGAATATTGGTGTCTGAAGTCATTTTGAAATAGAAGATGGCGGCTCTTGGTTCATGAAAATTCATCTGAAACCATGCAATATGGGTATTTTTGGAACGGGTATGATGAGTAGATGTTGAATATTGGTGTCTGAAGTGATTTTGAAATCCAACATGGTGGTTCTCGGTTCATGAAAATTCAACTAAACCCATGCAATATGGGTATTTTTGGAACGGGTATGATGAGTAGGTGTCGATTATCGATGTCTGGAGTCATTTTGATATCCAAAATGTGAACTTCTAGTTTATGAAAATTTTTCGAAAAATTTGAACTTAGTTTGTGTAGAACGCTCGTCGCGTGCGATTGTATTTCTTTGTTGCTCTGCGTTGTTTCGCTGTGTTTCGGTCGGATTTTTCTGCAGGTTCCAGTGTTGCATTCAATATTTTTGTTGTTAAAAACGGAGAAATGATGAATTTGAAAGAGGAAAGAAACTACAACTGATGCCAGAAGGGTGGACAGTGCATGGAAGTTCTTTTTTGGTGTTGGTATTTTATTCTCGTGAATGCAATCTATCACCGTGTTTTACCCACCAAAACTGAAGTGAAAACCACGGAGTTTTAACTTTTTCGGGAGTTGAGTGTCATCTAGCGGCAAGTAACACTCATCAATTAACCATTTACTATATATTAAATGGCATTAAGTGTGAATTGAAAATATTAAACGTCACCGTGATTGGTAGTATCTGCTACACAACCTTGTAATTTTGTCGCTATAATCTGCATCTCTAAATTCTAATTTCATAAGCTTGTAGGTCTACTAGAAGACAACTGTGCAGGCTATTGCGCATTAACGTCGATTTTGCAGTAATGTTTCCGACATTACTTACCGTTTGTTTATAGAGGTAATTTTTTTCAAATTTCGAATAAAAACGGACAATTTTCTTTGAAAAATTAGTGCAACACTTCGAGACGGTATTGTAGATTTGAATTCATTGTGCGAAAGCAGACATTTATTTAAGAATCACTATCAAAAATTTATCATCGACAGTTCTGCAAATATTGCACTTGAACCAATACTACTGTTCTAAAGCTTGGGAAAAGTAAGGAACTCGTTTGTTGAGCATTCTGGTAGTCGAATTGTTGACATCAAATTGGTTGCTGTCAACCAAATGATTGGCGATTGAAAACTAACACAATCCAATTATACATATTTTCGAAAATTTGCTATGTTTAATCTTTCACTTCAAACAATTTTCTTACTTTCGTAGTATATTTTTATTGCTGATCTTGGATTTCAAAATGACTCCAGACATCAATATTCAACATCTACTCATCATACCCGTTCCAAAAATACCCATATTGCATGGGTTTAGTTGAATTTTCATGAACCGAGAGCCACCATGTTGGATTTCAAAATGACTCCAGACACCCATATTCAACATCTACTCATCATACCCGTTCCAAAAATACCCATATTGCATGGGTTTAGATGAATTTTCATGAACCGAAAGCCGCCATCTTGGATTTCAAAATGACTCCAGACATCAATATTCAACATCTACTCATCATACCCGTTCCAAAAATACCCATATTGCATGGGTTTAGATGAATTTTCATGAACCGAAAGCCGCCATCTTGGATTTCAAAATGACTCCAGACATCAATATTCAACATCTACTCATCATACCCGTTCCAAAAATACCCATATTGCATGGGTTTAGTTGAATTTTCATGAACCGAGAGCCACCATGTTGGATTTCAAAATGACTCCAGACACCCATATTCAACATCTACTCATCATACCCGTTCCAAAAATACCCATATTGCATGGGTTTAGTTGAATTTTCATGAACCGAGAGCCACCATGTTGGATTTCAAAAGACTCCAGACACCCATATTCAACATCTACTCATCGTACCCGTTCCAAAAATACCCATATTGCATGGTTTCAGATGAATTTTCATGAACCGAAAGCCGCCATCTTGGATTTCAAAATCACTTCAGACACCAATATTCAACATCTACTCATCGTACCCGTTCCAAAAATACCCATATTGCATGGGTTTAGATGAATTTTCATGAACCGAAAGCCGCCATCTTGGATTTCAAAATCACTTCAGACACCAATATTCAACATCTACTCATCATACCCGTTCCAAAAATACCCATATTGCATGGGTTTAGATGAATTTTCATGAACCGAAAGCCGCCATCTTGGATTTCAAAATGACTCCAGACATCAATATTCAACATCTACTCATCATACCCGTTCCAAAAATACCCATATTGCATGGGTTTAGTTGAATTTTCATGAACCGAGAGCCACCATGTTGGATTTCAAAATGACTCCAGACACCCATATTCAACATCTACTCATCGTACCCGTTTCAAAAATACCCATATTGCATGGTTTCAGATGAATTTTCATGAACCGAAAGCCGCCATCTTGGATTTCAAAATCACTTCAGACACCAATATTCAACATCTACTCATCGTACCCGTTCCAAAAATACCCATATTGTATGGTTTCAGATGAATTTTCATGAACCGAAAGCCGCCATCTTGGATTTCAAAATCACTTCAGACACCAATATTCAACATCTACTCATCGTACCCGTTCCAAAAATACCCATATTGCATGGTTTCAGATGAATTTTCATGATCCGAGAGCCGCCATCTTGGATTTCAAAATGACTCCAGACATCGATATTTAACATCTACTCATCATACCCGTTTCAAAAATATCCATATTGCCATGGGTTTAGATGAATTTTTACGAACCGAATTTCACTATCAACAATTTCAAATTACTTCAGACATCGAGATTCGACACCACCCATTCCAAAAATAATCATACTGCATGATAAGATTTGGTTGAAATTGATTTTCAAAACTTCACTCACCTCATTGAATATCACCATGTGATAGTGAAAATCTTTGCATGGCTGATAATTGTGAGAATGATTTTCAATGATGATAATTTATAATCATGTGTGAGTTTACGAAACATCACTATGGTGATATTGGACGGGGTGTGATATTTTCCATACTCACTTCGAGTGATCACAATTATCATTGATATTGTAGATAGTGATAATCGCTGTCGAAAATCGCGCATGATTTTCTGCAGCGGTGAGATTTGATTATTTGATATTTTCGCAACACTGCTCGCAACGATTATGCGATTAGAAAAGCACACTTTTCATGTATGATGAGCATTGTGTCGTGTTTCATATGTTTCACAAAAGTAATATTTACTAAATGGAAACCGAAATTGAAACTTCTCAAATGATCTTGTCGTATAGTCAGTTGAAAAATCGGATGTGGAGCTTAATCCATTCAGGTTTTTGAGTTGGTTTCACAAGCAGTAATATATATGAGTTTTTCATCCCTTACAAAAACGCGTTGAATCAATTGTCTAACATATCTAACAAAAATAACCGATCTGAAGCAATTGTGAAACATGCCAATTATAACAAGTTTTAATTGTTACTTGGGTATCAACTAAACACAGAGAAAAGAAAAACCTACATACCAAAAATAATTGAAATTAACAGGTGACTTAATCTCTCATGCGATGTAATTCACTAAAACCCTATTTTTTTTCGACTCTAACTTGAATTCTGCTAATAGGTGCGATTACCTTACCAGCCTTTTATCAGCCTATCAGATGTGTGCTTCTGTGGCTCAGTCGATTAACAGATCTTTACAAGTCGGTTCAAGTCGCGCGGCGGTCGCAATCAACTTTAATTTTTTTTTATTTCATTGCATTCCATGTCATGGAATTTTAGAAACAGCATTAAATGTTCTTCCACGTAAATTCGCGTAAAATGAGCATCGCGATTCACTTACAGTCACAATTCAGAGCATTTATAAATAGGTCTCTTCATTAACTTAACAGTTAATTTAGCTGAAGTTTACATGTTGACGCAAAATAAATTTTTGCATGATAATAGATGTAATATTGTGTCAGCTAAATTAGCTGTGAAATTCATAATAATACTTATATTTACATGCTTTGAATTGTGACTGTAAGTGAATCGCGACCCTTCTTTTTATGTGCATCTTTAAAGATGTAAATTTTTCTAAGCGTCTAGGCTTCTGTTCTGAAACAAACTTTACAGTAATCGAAAAGCAACGCTGATTGAATACGGCCTCCCTGGACATTGAAACCGAAATCAGAACCATTTCGAACATGATTGTTATTCATATTGAATGGGAATTGTTTTCCTAACAAAATTGTTTGGTTGACCGAATAATGTAATTTCAATTACACAAATAGAATCCGACCTCGACAGCAATTCATCGATCGAGATGTAGATGGGGTAAAAACGCACACCTTATAAATATTGCAATCCCATTTTTCTACAAATCGCAGGCAAATTGGAACTGAAACTGAAAGTTTATCATTATTAATTATTACTGTATTTTTTGCTATCTGCTGGAAAAATATTGATTGAAGGTCACCATTTTCTCAGGATATGCATTTTATCTCTTCTTTCCTTGCATGACTTTCGGACTGGTGTCCGGGGGGTCACTAATTCGATTAGTTTAAAATTATAATGGCTTTGTAATGCATTTCCCAACGCAATTAACCACAAATCACAAACTCGAGTAGAAAGCGTTGTTTAAAATATCTCATTGCATTCGTCAAGAGTGACTGAAAGTTCAATTAATCAGAAGCTCTACAGAGGGAAATTAAAACTCAAAACATTTTTAATACATGAACTCTTCATCGGATAATTTTCAGTTTATTTTAAAACTCACCCTTTCAATGCTATTCAGAGTCATTTTCATCCGCAATACAAGCATTCATTAAATCCCATATGACAGGAAATGGTTTCAACTTTCATTTTGCATCAGATTATATGTTGTTTTGTTGTAATTTTCATGCCTCAACAGCAGATTTTAACAAGCTGGGAATTATGCTGGAAAATACTCTAAAGTAGGTATTTAAACGCACGGGCCCCAAATAACGAAACAGCCTTCGCTATTGATTTTCGATGATGAAGAAATACAATAATGATGTTCGAGGATCGTGAAACCCAATCGAAACCGTAGTCAACGAGCGCAGCCCCGTTGCTCCATCGACAGATATTAAAACTCTGCAATGTTGCCTTTCGGGATGGAACCGGGGCCCGAATCCGTGGAACGACGACATCCTAGAAAAAGGATTCAATATTCATTGTTGCAAATTGGAACGATGCAGTCTGTGGGGAAAGCTTCGTGAAATGATACCCGGACGGCACATTCGTACTCACATACACCGACGCCCACGCCCACGCATCACGGATCCTTTGCTGCCAGCAACATTAACAGCACAGAACAATGCATACCCAACGCGAACAATTTAAACTGGAAAGCAATCAGCGAGCTGGAAAACCATTTATAAGCGCAGTCGGCTAGAGCCGATAAGAGCGGAAGAAAATCCACTTTAATAAAATTGCTTATATCGCTTATGCGCCGTGGTTGTACAGTAGCAAAAATCCTCTACAGTCCTCTGGTTTGGGGTAGCCCTGGGGCCAAACGGGAATATCATGTACGGGACAGACGATGGCGCAATCTGACAAAGGATTTTGGCTTCGGTAGTTAACTAATTTTAGGATCGCATGCGGGCTGGCTGCTGGGCTGCTTGACATCCATTCGTCGGTACGAACAGAGGAGTGCTGGAGGAGCTGAAGTCGACAAAAAAAAGGAAAAGAAAGAAAGATCTCACAGGTCAACCCCGCCGTGATATGCTGGCTGCAAAGTGATAATTGAATTTCCCCGCGGCGGGGTCATCGCATCTGCTGCTATGTCTTCTTTTTATGATGGTTGACACATTCGTAGTAGTCAGTGGGAAGGACGGGAGCAGAATTTATGATTGTCATTAGTGGACCATAAATCAGGACCGCTTTCCGTCGGATGAGTGGACATTGCTGGTACAGGTTCGGTTCGGTTCGGTTCATCAATCTGTGATTGGATTTGTGCTCTGCGCTCACATGCTGCGGTGGATGGTTTTTTGGAGATACGCCATATTTGACTTATTTTTTAATTCAATATTTCGTCTGTCCCAAACGATTCAGATAACGAGAGGCGACGAGTTTGCCTGTCGGAACATTTTGGAAGTGCAGGATAATAAAAACGTTTTGGTTGGCGATGTTAGAAACCACAAGCGGAACTGCAGTGTAAGGGTAAACTATTTCTCTTTTAGTTACTTGTTAGAAAATTTCGATATTTTAACTACTAACGAGACCAGACTTATATCAGCGCTTACTACGGAAACAACTTTTTGTTATAAACTTGCTCGGTGATCGGGTGGGCACTAAATAATATCTAAAGAAGTATTAAAATTATTTCTTTGCAAATGGTAAAAAGTAAAAATCATCAGATTAGTGAAAAACTAAAATAATTTGGTTAACTCTGTGTATTTTTCGCAGTGCGAAATTCGTACCAAACAAGCGTTTAAAAGGTAGCATTTGGCTGTTCTGAACACACACACGAGAATTTCACAATTTGATTCTTCTAAAAGCCAGAAATGAATACCGTACAGCATTTTGATAGTTTCTTTCATTCAAATATTGATATGTATGAAGTATTGAAATATTTGAGCGATTGTGCGACTTTTGTTACTATTATTTTCATGTAATGATTTCTTCTAGGTCAAGGCTCAAACTAAATATGACTTGGAATGACGCCCTACTTCCTGGAATACAAACGCACCAAACCAAATGGTCCTTTCCAGGACTGAAAAAGTAATGAACGGTATCAACTCAGTTAACATCTACACACATCTTGAATGCAGTCCTACGTCAATCTCGCGGCTATGCCTCTGGCATTACCTACTCAAAGTTTTCCTTGTTTTTTTGCATTCAAACGGCACTCTCGGCTGGCTGTCTGGAGTTTCACACGTTATATATTTTTTAGGGAACAGATTTTAGTACAAAACGCAGTAAAAATTTATCGCATTCTCGGTAACCGATTTTCCGCCAAGACTCATTGTATGTGTCGAATGCATGCAGCCTAAAGCAATTCGCAAACAACGATACTGAATTCGCTCCAGTTTGATAATATGAGAGTTTACAGCGGAACGAAAGCAAACGCATCTATATTCCATCACTGAAAGTATCGTTGTCTGATACAATTTTATTAGAAATTCCGGATGAGCACCCCACCGAGATCCTATTATTGTTCCAAGAAAATTTACTTTTTGTTGGCATTTTGTTATCAAATACCTAATGTGTCCTTCCCACGTGCATTTGGAATCAAACCACACCCCGAGGTATTTGAAAGTCAAAACCTTTTGGATCATTCTTCCCATCATATGAAGCTGAAGCTGCGCGGAAACATGCTTTCTTAAAAAAACGATCAGCTCTGTTTTCTCCGCAGAGAATTCGATACCCAGATGAACGGCCCAAACGGACAATTTATCTAAGGTATCTTGCAATGGTTTTTGCAGATCAATAGCTTTGGGTCCAGTAACTGAAACCACGCCATCATCTGCCAATTGTCTTAGTGTACATGGGGATACTAGACACTGTCAATGTCATTCACGTAAAAATTATAGAGGAGCGGACTGAGGCATGAGTCTTGCGGGAGACCCATTCTGAATGTTGCCAAATCGCCGTGTGAAAAATACATACATTTCTCTGACAAAAGGTTGTGCAAATAATTATTTATAATCGCTGGAAGTCCATGTTGATGGAGCTTCTCTGAAAGAACATCAATAGAAACTTAATCGAATGCTCCTTTGATGTCTAAAAATATAGATGCCATTTGTTGTTTTTGAGAGAAGGCAATTTGGTTGCCAGACGAAAGTAATGCAAGGCAATCATTCGTCCCTTTATTTCTACGGAAGCCAAACTGAGTATCTGACAACCAACCGTTGGTCTCGACCCAAGTGTCGAGATGTCGTAGAATAATTTTTTCGAACAGTTTTCTGATGCAGGACAACATTGCAACGGGTCTATATGAGTTGTGATAAGAAGCTGATTTCCCCGGCTTTAGAATGGCGATAACTTTCACTTGCCTCCAGTCAGGTGAGACAATATTTTGCTCAAGAAACTTGTTGAACAATTCCAATAAACGTCTTTTTGCAAGGTCGGGCAGATTCTTCACCAAGTTGAATTTAATTCTGTCCAGCCCAGGAGCGTTATTGTTACAATACATGAGTGCTATGGAAAATTCCATCATTGAAAAGGGGCTATCAATGGAACCATTATTTGGAGAAGACTCCCATATAATGCTATGCGTTGGAACAGAATCTAGACAAACTTTCCTCGCAAAATCAAATATCCATCGGTTCGAGTATTCCTCACTCTCATTTCCTACGCTACGATTCCTCATTCGTCTGGCCGTATTCGAAAGAGTGCTCATTGAGGTTTCTCTTGACAAACCGTCGATAAAATGTCTCGAAGAGCCACATTTCTTGGCCCGAAGTATGCTCTTGTACTTGGTTTCGTAAATCAAGAATTTTTCAAAATTCCGAGGAGTTTCTCCTCCTCGTTTTAAGAACGTCTTTTTTTTTTTTTTTATTAAGAACGTCTTGAAAGCATTTTGTTTCGTGTGTTTAGCATCTGAACACACTTTGTCCCACCAAAGGTTTGGAGGCCTTCTGTTAGACGATGGACCAAGAAATCGTTTGGTTTTGATTTGATCTGCGGCCTCCAGAATCGAACAAACGAGGAAGTCATATTCTTCAAGTGGGGGAAGCTCTTCCATCGAGTTCAAGGTACTTGAGATACTACTTTGGTATTTAATCCTGCTCAATATGTTTTGTCAAATCATATGAAATATTAACTGAATTAACAATGCCTTTGTTACTGCTAATTGATATGATGATTGGTAAATGATCGCTACCGTGTAAATCAGGAAATACTTTCCAGGTGCAATCTTGTCGAATTGAAGTCGAGCAAAGAGATAAATTTAATGCACTTGGACGAGCAGGAGGTCTGGGAATAGTAAACACTGATAGAAACCTTTTTCTCGAACTCGATGCAGCTTTATTTGCGCACTGCGAAAAATGAACAAAACTAATCAAACTCCTGTTTTCTATATTTATACTAAACCAATTTTATTTCTGATTTGCAAAGAATTAATCTAGTAGTAGTAATCTAAGAAGTAGCTATTTAGATAATATTTAGAGTCATTAGAACGGTTGAAATTGTATAATGTTCCCCAACATTATTCACTTTTCGTTTTCTTTTTCTTCGATGCGAACAAGCAGCAGCTGGATGATGCAATTGCTCTTGTTTGAAGCGAAACTCGCACGCACAACAGGATTTATTTATGAATTCGATTGATTTTTATATTTCGTGTTTGGAACTGTGTCAAAATTTCGTGAAAGAATTAGAGAAAATACTCAAACAGGGAAAAAGTTATTAGGAAAGTAAATCTGGAGTAATTTCGTTACACTTTCGTATTGTGAAATTATGAAAATGCACCCAGACGAGCAGAGTAAAGAAAAGCGTATTTCTACATCAAATAGACCTATTATGTCTAAAAAATTGTTTCACTATCACAAGTCGATACCAACGATGGATGGATTGAACGAATTACATTTCGAACCGCATCTTCATCCACCGTGTAGATAAGATCTGGCTCCCAGTGACTATAAACGGATTTAAAAAAGTGCTTGACGTTAAGGAATTTAACTCGAATTAAGAAGCAATTGCTGAATGTGGAACCTATTTTGAGGCAAAAGACAAATCCTTCTGCAAACACGGCATCGATTAGTTAGAGAATCGTTGGAATGACTGTATTGCTCTTGAAGGAGAATACGTTGATGAATAAAATCGATTTTTCGCAAACAATTGTTGTTGGGCACACGACTTGTTGAGTGCTATAAGACATTGAACATGAACATGTCAATTGTATGGGTGCGCAGTGCTGCTATTTTGGCCTGCACGATATTGACATTTCTTTGAACACGCCTGAGGGCTGCCAAAATAGTATGTCGTTTACGAATTGTTCGTGAAATTTGAGATCTATCTATATCTTGTTAAAATAATGTCTTTAAAGATGTGTTACACGACTCAAGCTTGAGTAAGTCAAAACGGCTTAATAAGTTTTCCTTTCTAGTGTTCGTTTACATCAAATATTTCAGTAATAGTCAATTTAACGTTATTTGTGGATATCTGTTCCGACTTAAAATTTTATCATAAATTGCTGATTATAGTTCCTATCGTATAGAGCAAAATCCGTTAAGTAAAAATAAAATCCTACATGGATGGACGTATTCAGGCGCGTATACAGGGGGAGGTTTTAGGGGTTCAAACCCCCCCCCCCCCCCGAAACAAAAAATTATAATCAATGGGAAACATTGTGATATAAATTGTACATGTGTTGATTTATCACCATGTTCTAAAACCCCCCCCGAAAATTTTCTCTGGCTACGCGCCTGGACGTATTAAAATGTCACCCAATAGGGTAACGAAGGTACTTTGGTTGCTCTAATACATTTTAATCTGGTGTTCATTTTTCTGGATGTATTAAAAATAAAGTGTTTCAATATTGGAAAGATTATTCCATTTTTCATCACATTAGGTATTGATACGTACTTCATTTTGATCACTACATGGAATGAGAAGTTCCGGACCTAACAAAAGAAAAAATCGATTTTTACCGTGAAAAGTTTTTTAATCTTCAGTATAATCAGTGTCAGTATAAAAAAAAAAGATTTATCAAGGCTTTCGTTTCTGCAAAGACCTCAGCATTCGACGAAAATTTCTTTCCCTGGAGAATCCTTTTCGGGTTTGGAAAAAAAATAAAAGTCGCTGGGGGGCAGATCTGGAGAATACGGGGGATGGTGGACCAATTTGTACCACATGTCATTAAATTTCGGCGTTGCTGTTTTATCAGGACACGAAACTCGACTTTTTCCATAGCTTGATGAAAACTATAACTCGTCTGACACGATCAGCTGTTAATTAAACACTAGTGTATAGATAGTCATGAAATTTGGTATTGGGCAATCTAGAAACTATTCACGTCTTTCCTGTGAGAGGCCCGGGACTTTTTATTCCATGTAGTACAACCAAAAATACGTTCGGCGGGCCGAAATATATTACAGTGGCCAGAATTCCTCCGTTACCCTAGTGAATAAAGATGAATTCACGTCAAAAAATAACCTCCTGTACGAAAGTTATATCCTATACATTTCATAGCTCCTGAAATGTTTACGCAATTTGTTACTCTGACACTTTCGTTTTCCGTTTCCTTCTATCAATTTCGAAGCATTCATGAACCCATAGCAGCGTCTAAAAAAGAGCTAGCTTAAGCATTATGGAAAATGCGAGTAAATCACAATCAAAGCAATGGAGCTTGATCCTGCCAGAACAAAATAAGGAAATCAACCCGTCTTGTCCAAATCCAATCAACTGATCACATTCAGACGGGTTGTCGTCGCAACACAAAATCCAGCTAATTTGAAGAGACTATAGCAATCGGATCCGATTTCCGCTTTTTTTTTTGGTTGTTGCCGTTGCTGTTGCGTTGATCGTCGATTTCAATATCCAGTAGGAATGAGATTCCGACCGAACCAATCATCAGGATATGTGAATCCCGGGAGCTTTCGCTAAAACGGCACCCCCGTAAATTCCAATTTCATCGACGAGCGGAAGCATTGTTATCGCATTACGAATGTTGCATTTATTGCGTGGATTCTCCCCATGCCCATCTTGACAAACCGTGCTGGGACAAACCAGCGCTGATTGAAAGTGAATTGAATCCATTGCCATTGGTGCTGCGTGAACATCATTGATGGGAACAAATCTGTGTTTTATTACCGAGCTTGTAAAAGTGACAATCCCGTTCCGTGACTCTGGTATATCCGGAAAGGGGGAAATCGAGGTATCGGAACTAGGAGGAATAGATTTCCAAAGCCGATTAGGCATCTGGCTACTAAATCAATGTGTTGGTCGTTTGTTGCTACATTGTGAAAAACAGCTTCAAAGTAGAGGATGAGGTTGAACGGGACGGTGTTAGCGTTTTACTGATAATCGTAATTTATTTAGACACCCAGCATAGCATAGCATCCAACATACATGAAACGGTGCCGAGTTTAGTTGTATAACAGTTCGGCTGAAAAGTTCGTATCGTTTCTATGACAGGTCGCCACTAGAATTAAATCCATACCATTTTCAGTTAGTACCAACCTTCAAAAGATACGTGTATAAATTTGACAGCTGTCTGATTATTAGTTTGTGAGATATTGCATTTTGAGTGTAGCTACCTTTGTTATTGTGAAAAAAATGAAAAAAAAAAGGAATTTCGTGTGTGAAGTGGGAATTTCGGAGTGAAGTGAAGTTTCGTCCATTGTTATATATCGACGAAAAAAATCGGTTTTATTTCGATATAACAGTAAAGTAACCAGCTGAGAGTTGATTATGAAGTATTTTACCATTACTGTTATTTTGTCTGCAATTCCACTGGACATGCTTAGCATTTAAGTCCCCTATCACGAAAAATTTCGGTCGATATCTTGTGGCAAATCTCTTTTAAAGAAATTTAATTGTTCGCCGGTGCATTGGAATGCCAAATATGCTCAAGTGATGAAATAAATTCCATGAATGGTTTCAACTTCGATTCCCAAACTTTCAATAACTTTCAATAACATTAATTCATTATAATATTATTTGCGAATTGCCATCCGATTTGAAATGCTTCAAAAAGTGAGAAGTCGAATTCATTCGGATGATCATTTGAAAAAGTTGATCTTTAAGGTAGATCATTTTATTTTCAGTTATATCGCCTAAATCGACTTCTTTTAAAGAAGCGAATGGCATTGAAGATATATTGGTAGGTAGACTGCCATTAGAAGAAGATAATTTGGCCGATATACCTATTAATAAATTGTTTTCGTTAGAAGGCGTTCCTGTGTTTTGATTATTTACATTAGAAGAATTAAGTGGTAGATTCCTACCTGTTACACTAGCGTAACTGACATTAGAAGAAGATGGTGACGAGGTCGATCTACCTGTCAATAAATTGTTTTCGTTAGAAGACGAATTGGAAGGCGTACCTGTATTTTGTTTTAAATTCGAAGAAATAAGTGCCTTAGAAGAATTAGGCGTGACATTTGCAACGGTTTTTTTTTGATTTGCAGGTATGTTCTGTAAATTTAAGGTCGTTGATTTGACTTGTCTAAGCGAACGAGCGTTTAAAATTTTTCCCTTACAGGACATTTCAAATAATTGGATTTATGATTTCCATCGCAATTTGAACATGAAAATTTATCAGTGGTTTCATTCATTGGACAAACGTCTTTCGAATGCGATTTACCACAATTCAAACACCGTATATCCACATGACATTTTTTGGTTCCATGGCCGAAGCCTTGGCAACGACGACATTGCGTTAAGTTTGCAATACGATTATGCCGTTCATAATGTTCCCAATGAATTTTAATGTGGGAAATGAAACGTACTTTTTCTAAAGTTTTCAAATTGTTTGCATCACTTCGATTGAAGTGTATTAGGAAAAGTTCATGGGAAATTCCAGAGAGTGGTTTAGAAGTACTATTCGCTCTTTTTTTCATAAGTATTACTTGGGAAGGGGCAAAACCAAGCAATTCTTTTAGTTCATTTTTAATTTCATCAGTACTTTGATCATTTGATAAGCCTTTCAAGACAGCTTTGAAGGGTCTGTCTGATTTTATATCATATGAATAAAATTTATGAAGTTTCTCGGACAAATATCGAATAAGACGTTCATAATCTTCCAATCCATCAACCAAGACTCGACATTCCGGGAGAAAAGTAGAAAGCTCAGCACGGAATGCTTTGAAGTCGGAAATCATCACCGTCACTGGTGGCATAGATTGATGTTTCTTCCCAGAACGACAAGCGTTCATTTTGGGAATTTTTGAAGAATTTTCTTCTATGTCGCTACAATCGGATTCGTTGAAGTTGTCAGTGCGAGGGGAGAAAATTTGACTTGCTCTTCGTCACACAGAGGACATGGACTGAGTTGAAAGATATATGACACTCGGCCCACCGTTCAAAAGTCGGTTTTCACAGTGATTGCATAGCCTTTTTATATGAAAAAGACAAAAACTGAAAATTTTGACAGGAAGCTCATGAAGTAATCATCCTATCTCAAAAATATTCAATAGCGTTCAGACCGCCGGGTAGACCTTTAATCTTTGAGATCTTGACTTCTTTGTTAAGAGTTTACTTTTTTACATTTTTCGAGAATTTTGCCCCTTTACACCAGAACCAGAAGTCGGAACCGAAAAAAATTGAATAGCAGTATATAAGACTTTCATTTGAATCTAAACAAATAAGCGGTCTCTAAGAAAATTGAGTAGTTTGATGCAGGTGAAATTCAAAAGCAGTCTATAGGATCAAGAATTGTTTCATTTAATTTCCTATTTCAACAAAATGGTTTCTGGTTAGGTGAATAAGGAAAAAAATTAAATATAAGTCGCAATAAGGAAAAAAAATAAATATAAGTTTGTGAAAATTCGTCCAGTCAATTCCCGAGAAAAGCGGCTATATATTTTTGTAATTAATACACATACACACACACACACACCTATAAACTGACATTTGCTGGTCTCAACAAATTTATTCGAATGGTATATGACGATTGATTCGAAACTTGATTTTCTCAGTGATTTCATAAGCTTTATTCTTTAGGAAGGCAAAAAGGTTTCATCTAACTGCACAAAATGTCATGAAGAAGGGTGCCATACACAATCTTTCAAGTTATGTAAACGGTTTTTCAAGTGCGTATTCAAAACCGTGTTTCACTTTGCTTTCAAACATCGTTTTATTATGAAGTACTCAAAGCTCCTTTATTTGTAAGGAAAAGTCACTTCACTAAAAGACAATATCTCCGTTAAAAATTAACGGATTCCAACAAACTACAGCTTGTTAGATAGGTATTAAAACGAGGTATCTAAATTTTGGAATCCATTTTGTGTTTAAGATCAATTGAAACAGATACTGTCAAAAAATGTAAATTTAAACAAAAAATTCTGTATAACTCAAAAAGAAAACAACGGATCAAAGGACGAAAAAAATAGCCTTCTGACTGACAAAAAGAACTTTAATTTGCAAATAGTCCAATCAAAATCGTCTAAGCCATCTCTGAGATCTACCTTATGATAAAAAAAAGATCCGGAATTTTATTAAAAAACGCAAAATTTCAATTTTTAATAAATTCCTTTATTATCGCCTTCAAAGTACTCTCCTCTTGCGGCAATACATGCATGCCAACGCTTGATCCAATTTTCCATACAAGTTTTATAGACCGCCGAATGTATGGCCTTTAGTTCACGCAGCGAATTCTCTTTTATGGTCTCAAAACGCGTTTCCCGCAATGGCAATTTGAGTCTGGGGAAGAGGAAAAAGTCACACGGGGCCATATCTGGAGAGTACGGTGCTTGGTTGATGATGTTGGTTGAGTGGGGTCACTATCTGCGTTGAAAATCATCTCTTTGGCCACATCCACACGACGCTGTTTTTGAATGAAATTCAGCTTTTTTTACACCAGCCGAAAAGCGACGCGTTTCAAACCCAAAACATCAGTTAAAATGTGTTCGGCTGATCCATAAGAGATGCCCAACAACACAGCAATCTCTCTAATCGGTACAGAACGATTTTGCAACACGATTTGCTTTGCCGATGCAATATTTTCTTCAGTAACAGATGTTGTTGGGCGGCCAGGGATCTCATCATGATCCAAGTTTGTACGACCACCTTTGAAGCGTTCATACCACTCGTATGCCTGTGTTTTCCCTAGACACGATTCACCAAAGGCCTTTTCTAACATTTTCAACGTTTCAGAACACTTAAATCGATTTGCAACACAAAATTTGATGCACACACGTTGTTCTAAATTTTCATCCATTATAAAAATAGCCACACGAAAATTTTTCAACTTCTTTGTATAGACGCCAAACAAAAACTAATCGTACGATATGCGTCAAAATTTGACAGAATGTGTATAATAGTGTTACCAACGTTGAGAGAATAAAAGTTTACCAATTGGACAAGCGCGGGAATTTTAAAATGAAAATTCCGGTTCTATTTTGATCATAAGGTATGCCTGTTTCTTCTGTACACACATACAGACATTGTAAAAACAACAGAGATCCCTCCGGGCCATGGAAAATTTCTCTAAAGTTTGAGCGAATTCGATACCTATTTTTTATATTTATAAAAAAAGTGAAAACGCGAAAAGAGTGTAAGAAAGATGACGCAAGTGTTGCACACAATTTGATGGGTAGCGTTAAGTTCAAGATGCGGTTATTTGGCTTAGGAGGGGAGATTGAATAGACCAAGTACGCTAAAAATAGTCAAAAATGGTTGAGTTTCAAAAATAATTCGACTTAAACTGAATTTCTGGCAATCATTTTTGTCTGCTACAGTCTTTATAAAACAAGTCTTTTGAAGCCTGAAGTAGCTAACAATCATCTTTACTTCGCAACTCACAGTTTTCGAAACAGCAAAAGACAAAGCCAAACAACTATCGTCGCGAAAACAATTTCCCTTAATACTGTTTACTGAATATCTACAAATTATATAATCACCCAACCACTGTACAAACTTAGAACCTGTCGAAAGCTAACAGCACGAGTCTCGTGGGGACTGGAAACGGCAAACGAACGGGTGCTGTTTTGATTAAGCACAAATTTAATAAACATTAACTTTCGTTACATTTCCGTACCGTGTGCCGAGGCCGCATCTTTCCCGGTCTGCTAGTGGATTCGGTACGGGAAACAAGAGGGATGCGGTTTCAGTATCCTACCGAACGGAGTAATTGATGATTATCCTTCGAAATGACAAGCTTCCTCGCTTGGTCCGGGTCGCACGGTTCGGATGGATTACATTTACTTTGCAGTCGGCCCCGGCAGAAGTTTATTTCGGTGACAAATGTCGCAAAAGTTTCATTCTCATTGGCAATTGGCTTCGATTATTTGGTCGGGCTGTTGAAGTGGATAGATAAGGGGGCATTTTAATGAACTCATTGAACTGGGAATATGACAAATGGTTGTTCTGTTTCGGTTGCTCTCATTATAATGACTATCGGTTGGATATTATATTTAATGTTGGGAAGCCAGAGTTTTTCGGGGATATTATGTAATTGAAAGTATTATTTGAAAAGAGAGCACCCGAGATTACAATTACAAGCACTACAAATTAGTGCTTGACATCATCTTAACACGGTTGCGGATAAATTATCATTGTTCGAAGTTACTTCTCCCTACACAGCAACCAATTATTTAACAACAAGAGACCCAAATCCACATATGACACAATTCATAAGAACGTAATTCGTAAAATGACTGAATTTTACAAGAAATATTTAAATATGTGTCAAACATACTTCGCTTTTCGGGTAGGCTTGTAAACTTACATGTTTCTGCACTTAAAAACATGTCATAATGCATCAAATGTGTGTTAGATCTACGGTAAAACTGAATCATTTTTATGCTCGAATATGTCAGTAGACCTAATTTTACATTTTACATTGTGTGTAGGGTTGAATGACATAAAAATATCTTTGGAACCAGTACCCGAAGACTGACATAACATAAAACATGTATAAAATATAAATCGGTTTGGAACCAAGATTTTGTATTATTTTCGGCCTAATGATTAGTATGTCGTTTCGAAATTTTCATCGCTTATCACCCTGTATTCCCGGACCGAAGGCCGGATCTGAATAGAATTCAAAAGCACTAATGTGACTTTAAAACTTTTAAACTCTAATTTTCGAATTTACGCGATTTTTTGTGAGGTTTTTTTTACACTGTACGTAACTCCCGCGTAAAAGGAATCTTCAGTGTATGTACATAATCACTTGAAAAATTTTTGGTTATGAAATCGTTTATTGAAAATTATCCATTTCATACTTGACTCAAATATCTGAAGGAAAGAGTTTTCATAATATAGGGAAGACCAAGGCTAAACAAGACACTTTAGGGAAATTGAAAAAAAAAACATCCATTACAACTAGGTGTTTACCCAAGTTATCTCTACCGTTATGTAGATTCAACCTTCAGCTCCCAATTCCCAATTCGTAATTTGGGAAAATATACATTAGTTTTCGTAACATGCCGCGCAGAAGTCCAATATTTCTAGAACCGCGGAGCTAAACCGGACTCGTTATGGGACTATAAAGCTTCACACAAAAATGGAAAACGAATACATTGGGGTGCCAAATCTCGCGACACATTAAGGAGTGCGAAAAAATGAAGCCATGTTCGAATGAATTCTCCATTTGTTGAGTTCAATCAGTGTACCCACACGCACTGGGTATGCTGAAGTGACTAATGAGTGAGTTTGACAGTTAGATAGAGAAGTAGATTTGCAGACATTGTTTGTTGACTTTTGAAAATCGAGTTTTTCGCAGACTTTCGTCTAAATGTACAGACTTTTGAAATTGTCGCGACGTTGTTTATTTTGCTCTCCGAGTCAGTGTAGTGTATCATACTGCAGACATTCTTTCGGATTTACTGACTTTTGCAATCCTGTCTGAATATATTTGAAACTTTTACCTGGCATCTCTTGTTGTGCAACTTAATCTGAATTAAAACTTATAATCTAATATATCACAGAGGCTTATCACAGTTTTTGTTAATTTTGTTACGGAGTACGAAGGAGTAATTACGGTAGAGTAGAAGTAATTGGCGGTAGAGTAGCTGCCAGTGACGGAGTGAGTATATGAGACAAAAACCTGTAAGCACATTTGAATTGATTTAAATAAGTAACATTTAGCCGAAACTTATACCAAATACAAATTATAATACGGAATACCTCGACAAATTTTCAAGGACACATTTTGCATCGTGCGGTACACTGTCATGATACACTGTCAGAGTGACAATGTACTTTAACGAGTTTTCTATAAAACTAGCAACACTGAAGGGTAAGAATAAGTTCACCATAGTTACTGTTTATTATAGTGTAAAATAAATAAACAAACAGTTTTTATCTGATAATCAAGATTACCAGCGAAATGTAAATTAACCGATATATTAATAGAACTAGCGGATTGTATATTCGATTGTATTGACATTTGTAGATTCGTGGGTGTTTGCGTTCATTTTCATCTTTTGTGCTAGTGCCGGTGATATTTAGACTGATTGTTGCTGTTTAATACAGCAACGATAAACAAACAAGTTTGTTTTGCACCGTAGCAACTAGCATAAAGCGTTGCCAGAAACGATCTCCTTCCACATTTTCAAACTATCGCAATGAAAGGGAGTAATTTGCTAGACTTACTTGTTCAGGCTGTAACCAAACATTGGCGGTTCGTTTGTATGGGACTTAGGGGTATTATTATTTGTATTTGCTTATACTATGTTCACACCTGCAGAAAATAACATGTTTTAACGATAGTAGTATAAAGTTAAAACCGCACTGTTCACACTAAGATTATGTTATACTCATGACATATCACTTGGTATTGAGTTTGTTTATAAACAAACTGCAAAAATGCCTACGTCGCAGTTAGGAAAGAAAAAGTATTTTGACAACATCCGAAAATTAAGAAATAAGCCAGGCACTTCTCCTAGCTATGAAGGATATTTTCGTTTCACGCTTATTGCCAACGTTTCGAATATTTTTGAGCAGCAAATGACCAAAAGAGTCATCTTTTAATTTAAAAACAAAAGTGGTTGTACCAGTCTGCGTTGTCAGGTCGTTTTTCCAAAAATCTGTATTCGGCTCAAAAATCTATCTGTACCATATCGGTATCAGAGTCTCTTCTACATAAGTAGTAGAAAATGTCACCAAGAGGTGAGCAAAAAAAAAGGTCCCACGACAACCTTTTCTCATGTACATTCAAGCTAAAAACCAAAGTCTGTACTGTCTGTATGATTCATGAGTTATCGGTATTTTGGAAGTACATATCTGTATTGCGGTATAGACGGCAAAAATCTGTATAAATATCGAGAAATCGTATACCTGGCAACGTTGGTACCAGTTTCCAGTTTTGTTTTAGTATGATTACATGGCTACTTTGATGGAAAACTGCTGTTGTTGAACAGCTTGTCAATTGACATAGTCGAAAAGAAGAGGAAAATGCTAGCAGGATTGTGTTTTACTGACAATTATGTCATGTTATTTCGGGAAAACATGTTTTAATGTGACGTTTCTGAATATGACATAACGCAAAAGTAAAACATGTTATTTCGCTTAAAACATGAAATCAGAGTAAAAACTTGTTTTAACTAATAGTGTGAACATAGTATTACACTTTATAGTGATCTGCGTGAAATCGAAAATTGGATTCGCAGAATTTTATTTGGTTGGTGAAACTTGAATTGAGCTATAACTAGACCTCACAGGAAAAAATAATTAATTTTACAGGTGACAGAATTCTACAAACGATACAATTCACAACTAGGGTAAGGGCTCCCTATTTTATCTCATTTGTAAGGACGTCGCCTCAAAACCCTGATTCAGCAACCAAAATCACTATAACTATTTCATATTACTGCTTCATTCGACTTGCTCCACGTTGAGAATTGATTCACATTTCTTGGAAATTTAACTAATATTCATAAAATAGCTAAAAACACTTATGATGTGTTCACTACTCTGCTCCTAATTTCATCTCAATGGATTTTTATCCATCCTATCGTTGGCCCTTTATTCATCCTATAAATTAGCAATGGCGACAGCGATCAAAACAAAATATTCCACTATTACACTCTCAGGTTCAAAATGTCGGAATTCTTCTTAAAAACGGCCTAATGCCAACTATGAGACAACACACGATATTTTTAAAACCAGTTTGAAATCATTTCAACGTTGAAAATTTTTTCGGTCGTTTCCGTTACCTTTCGCTTTAAATTTAAAATTTTACTGTGAAGCTAATTTGATGAATTTTAAATAAAAACAAAAAAGGAATTGTTACTATTTAGGCATTAGTCCTTCTTAAAACAAAATGCAGAGTCAGAGATGCCATTTATACAGATTTATCTTTATTGTATAGATTTTAGCGTTCGCATACTGATTTAAATCAGATTACAGATTTTCTAAATTTAATACAGATTTGTACAGATTCATTGAAATTTTCTCTCTAAGTATCTATTAGTATTTGATTACAGTAATTCTTTAAAAAGTTTATTAATCAACGGACACATCAAATGTTAAAGTGGTTAAAGTTTTATGCAAATAATTGATTATGAACACTGACAAACATTTGTATTAAAATTTTAAACCAATTTGAAGTGATATATATATATATATATATATATATATATATATATATATATATATATATATATATATATATATATATATATATATATATATATGTATATATATATATATATATATATATATATATATATATATATATATATATATATATATATATATATATATATATATATATATATATATATATATATATATATATATATATATATATATATATATGAAAACAGATAGACTTTTTATGCAAAGTAATACATATTTTCTATAAAAATATCTGGCATCTCTGTGCACAGCCGATGAAACACACACACTTCAAAGCCTTGATGTAAAATACCTGGTGATCACGTTTTTCTATGTGTTAGTGCGGTTGTAATTTTATTTTGGAATAACAGAGAGACGTGAAAAAGAAAAACATAAACAAATGACGTTTCGGGAGTTGCTTTCATGAAAATATTTAGAGTTGATTCTGTTTGCGAAAATATTGACAGTGAAATGCGGTGTTTTGTTCCGGGATGTTTCAATCGTTTTCATCACCTGCATTTGAAATGCCACCCACAGTACAATCACTCCATTATCCATAATAACTGTAATAGATACCACAGTGCGATCCGCCAAATCCTTTCTCCAACGAAATGAACAGAATCGGATGTGTGTAAAATTTTCTATATTTCGACGTTACCTTGCAAGCCCTTGAAGAAAAAATGTCCAGATTTTCATTTAGTGCCAAAGATTCGCCAGGCTGCGCGACAACTGGAGTAACTTAGAAGTGAAATCCCGATCTGAACTGGTCGTTTGTTTATGTTTACATGCTTGAATCCCGGCGCGCCATACTTAATTTCGTGAGAAAATTACCAACACAACCAAAACTGTCTTATCACGCCACCAGTGTATTTTACGTCGTGCTTCAAAGCGTTATGTTGACATACAGCGGAATGAAACCATTGCTACCAGGGATGTCAGGTTCACAGATTAATCTGTGTTTCACAGATATTGATTTTTTTTGCACAGATTTTAAAAATGACACAGATTTTCACAGATTTCTGAAAATGATCACAGATTTTCACAGATTCTTGAATAAATCACAGATTTTCACAGATTCTGGAAATCGAGTACAGTTTAGCACCAAAAAGTACAGAGCGGTTGAGGAAAAAGGTACAGAGCGTGTTAGTGAGACCTTTTTTTTTTTTGCTCACCAAATTGATTTTGAACTACTATTGGGGTATTGGGGTTTTATCAAGGGGAACGTGCCATTTGAGCCAATTTGTTCTGATTCTGATACTTTTTGATGATAATTTGAAGAAGAAAATCAATTTTTGTTTTGAAACATTATGAGATAACTTGGCAACTTTGCGACACCAAATGAGATGATAACAAAGCGCAATCAAGTGAACTAAGTGAAAAACTTTCATCGCATATTCTTGAAGACTTTTATTGCATGGTTATTTTTGAAGTTTTTAATCGTTAGTTGAACAAGTGGCAAGTGAACATTACTAATTATGAAGTCATCCAGCATTCAATAGTAGTGTAATTGTGCGAAATAGTGATCATGTTTCGAGAATAATCGATTAGTAGATATTCAGAAACGTGACGAACTGTAAATCTGGAGAAGAGAATGTTTCATAAATTGAAAAGTGAGTTGGTTTTAAATGAAAAAAAAACGATCACCGAAGAATTTAAAACCATTTCTTCCAATGAGAAAGTGTGACAATAGCTTGAATAATCATTTTAAAACTTTCTACAGTTTAGTTCAGGTACGTTGTAAGATATTATTCATGTTCAAAGTAATGAGGTGAAGGGATGAGATGGAAATAGGAGCTGATATGGAATCGTTAAACTTTTTTTTCACATAAATTTGAATACAATTCAATACAAAAAGAAAACTTGGGGGGCACACACTATACATTTGTATCCCTACTAAACCGACAAATATTACGACTTCCACAACTTTTCGAAGGCATTTCGCGGATCAGATGAGAATCAACGCTCTTCACATACAGTGTTCCCAAATCTCTCGCTCGGTCCTTTTGTTTACATTTCCAATTACACGTAGGGCAACGTCTATCTATTTCATCTCATTTGTAAGGACGTTGCCGCAAAAACCTGATACTGCCATTAAAATCACTAAAACTATTTCATATTGCTGCTTCATTTGCCTTACTCCACATTAAAAATTGATTCACATATATCATAATTTAAACTGATATTCACCAAACAGATAAAACCACTTATGATATGTTCACTACTTTGTTCCTTATTTCATCTTAATGGATTTTTATTCATTCTATCGTTGGTTCTATATTCGTCCTGGTAATTGGCAATGGCGATAGCAATCAAAACAAAATATTGCATTCTCAGGTTCAATTTGTCTTAATTCATCCTGAAAGGGCCTAATTGCCTAATTCATTACTATTTAACACCCAATCTCTGGTAATGTTTGAAGCCGAAACCGTTTTATTGAAATATAAATATCAATAATATAATGATACTAATGTCACGGATACCAAAAAATACTTGTTGATGCTAATGTAAAAAAGAAAAGAAAAACATTTTTTCTTATCATAACATTTTGAGAAAACTTGTCAACCTTTGCGATACCGAATGAGATGAAAACAAAGCGCGATCAAGTGAATTAATCGGAAAATTGTCATCTCATTTTTTTGAAGACTTTTTTTGCTTGTTGGGTAATTTTAGAAGTTTTAAATCGTTAACTAAACAAGTGGCAAGTGTATATTACTGTTTGTAAAGTCATCCAGCATTCAATAGTGGTGTCATTATGGGAAATAGTGATCATGTTTCGAGACGAATCGATTAGTAAAGATTCAGTAACATGACGAACTTTAAAACTTGAGACGAAAATGTTTTTTAAATTGAAAAGTGAGTTTATTTTAAACAGAAAACAAATTTGTTTCAATGAAAACCTGTGACAATAGCCTGCATAAACATTTTCAAACATTTCATAGTTTGGTTCTGCTGCGTTGTAAGATTTGTAACGTTATGTGAGCTATTTTTCTTGGTTATTTTGGGATTATTTTAACATGTTTATTTTCAAAAGTAGCGGATGAAACCATTTACACTTACAACCTCTTTAAAATGGCTTTCATGTCGAATTTGTTTGACGTACAAAGACAATCTAATGTCCATCTTGAAATCTAATATAATTTAAATGATTGCAAAATACAGAAGAATAAGCTACTAGCTACAGGGTTTATCATTTCAAGTGGAAGCATTTTTTTTCTTAACATAATATTTGAAAAAAAATCAGTTTTCATTTCGATTGTAATTTATTTTGATTCATGGAGATATGTTACAGCTAGTTTTTGAAAATGATATTACAACAGTCGTAACAAATCGATTGGTAGTCGAGCTGTAAGGCATGTTGCACCGTCCTGTTGAACCCACTAACCATTCAAACCATGTTCACGAACAATGGGCATCACAAAATCATTTATCATGGCTCGATAACAATCGCCATTAACAGTTTTCGTTACTCCATCATCCTCTTGGAAAAAATAGGGACTAATCACCATATCCGCACGAACACCACACCAAACTCTAGAGACTCAAATTAATTGAGGATTTTTCAGTGGTTTAGAACCAACAATTGTACCAAAATTCATTTAACGTGAAATGTGCCTTGTCTAACATTATGATTTTTCGTCAAAAGTTGGCCTCGTTTTGAATGTAAAGCTGGACAATTTTAGCGCGTTCGTTTAGTGTGTACTGATCTATGCTGAAATTCTGTTGGAGTGACATTTCGAACGCGGTATGTCATTAGTCGATCTGACAATTCTGTCAAAAGTTATTAGGTTGCCCGATGCTTCCATTTCCGGTAATAGTGGCAGAAAACTACAAAATCGGAACTCGCTATGATTTCTCAGCAACGGTTAAACCGATTTTCACGAATCATGATTCAAATTAAAGCTTTCAGTGTCATAAAAGATACTGTGCAATGTCATCCAGATCCGACTTCCGTATTCCGAAAATAGATGGCGATGAGTGTCAGAACTTTCAAACTGTCATACAAAATGATGCAAAACCGGTACCCATCGGAACGTGCTGGTACGGATGAAGAAAACACCACCTCCTAGCACGCTGCGTGTTTTGTTCAATTGTATATAGCGTGCTGGGTTGCCACATTTAGATCTATAGTAACATGTCAGAGCAGTTTACAAATTGAATAGGTTATGATAGTTTATACTCAAAGTTAGTTTTTGATTTTATTCAAATTTGAAAGAAGAAATCTTGAAAGAATCTTCTGGTGATGTTTCTTAAAATATAAGTAATATGAGAAAGGCATCATTACACCACTAGGTTTTTATTATTAAATTGTACAGAATGTAAGTTTTTACTTCAGTCTTGCAGAGAATAAAGAAATAGAAGAATGGAATATGATTTTATGGATTTTAATACATTTAGAATGTTTGCAAAAATGTAGAAATTACAAAAGTATCTGTTAACAAAAAAATTACAATGAAGGAAAGGAGGTATACTAGTTTATAGTTTGACAAGTGATCAATGGCAAAAAGCTGCCGACTCTCCCCTATCCACATAATGAACTGTACAAGTTTACCACAAAACACAATATTTTGTATAATGCAGAGTTTTTAAACTCGTGCTTATTTTTGCTAATTTTTTTCATCAGTAAGCACGTCATTATTTTTGGGAATCCATTTTTGAAACACCCTCCATCGATTACTGCACTTCTAAATAGAGCATTGATTGATCGACCGAGGTTCATACGGGGGACAAACGCCATCAACTCGCTCAATTAAATTTGATGGGATTTTCCCTCCACCCTTCCTAATTTTTTTTCGAAACCTTTCCACTTCACATGCTTCAACTTCATCTGTAAATGCGACTTTATCCCTGTTTTATCCCCTATCACGCTCCAATTGGCGCAATGGCCCAGTAGCAAAGCTCTCAGAACATCACGCTATGCTTGAATCAATCTACACACATACACACACACACACACACACCAAAAAAATCTCCAGTCGAACTGCCGTTTGGCACAAAGTGGATATTGATTCAGGGTTCGGTAAATAATTTACACTCCATTTACCTGGTGCTGGTCCGTTTGCCGTGTGCGTGTTCCGTTCACCTCAAGTGATGTGACATGGGCCACTTGAGATTGGATTGGATCTAGCGTCACTTGTCCCTCTCCACGAGGCCCATAGATGGGTTAAAGGTTTTCCTCTTTTTCCGATTTTATTTTTCCAAAGCACCCTTCCATTTAAGACAAATTTGATGTAATTCGTTCACGGGTGGCTGGCAAGTCCGAGAAGAAATGAAGCGTGACGAGTAGTGCTAGTTTTTTTCTAAGCTCAGAATACAACCTACCTTGCAAGTATAGGAAAATAGTAGGCTTGGAAATAAATCATGTCTGGCTTTAATGGCAGATGAAATTGCCACCGAATGGTAGTCAATCGTTCGGTACCATCAATCTACCATCAAAATGCGTATTTTTTCAGGCGCACGAACTCACAGAAAACCGACCACTTCTCCCCGTAAGCCACTCAATCTGCAATTTATCCGATTTTGAGTATTAGAAATTTAAAGCCCCGATAAAATTGTCGTATCACGTTGTTATCCTCTGCGGCAGCCAGTCGTCAAACATGTTGAGGAACCTAAAAATGGAAAGCACTTAAATGTTGGAAGGCATGACATAATCGAGAATAATTTTTTTATCTCTTCAACCGCACCTGATGAGGGGAAACAGCACCATTTATGTTATGTGGTGGTGAGGAAAACGAAAGAAAAAAATTTAGTGAATAGCGTTCTGGAATGAGGTGTGATACGCAAGAAGTAGTTCATTTCCCTGAAGCAACGTTTGAAAAATTGTTTCCTGATTTATCGATTTCTCATCAAACTGCTCCCTACTGCTGTCCTGGTCATCATCAAGCACGAAATTGAAATTCAATCGAAGTAATTGCAATGATGATTATTGCTTCGGTTGTCATTATGAATTAGAACTCTCTTGTCGAAATCCCTATCGCTGATATTTGACATCAGTCATCCATGCTGAAGTTATCAAAAACCAAGACCTTAAAGCGACTCGACGCTTGATAGTTACATTTTCATTTTACTTCGGAACAAAATGAAACTCCGAAGAAAACAAACAGTTAGCTTCTACGAAATTACAATCGCTTGAATGTCGGTAATCCATTTTATGTCTGTTTTACCGACAACCAGGCATATTTTTTGTACCATCTCCACAATGTTTTACGGAGAAAATATTGAAGTCGTTTCTTGTTCCACTAGTGAAAGCCTTTTAATACTATTTTCATTTAGGTTTTATTGTTATAATATAGAAATTGATTGCAATATACGTGTATCAAACGTTATAATATTCGGGAAAATAGTGACTGTGAAAATAGTGACTTTGTGAGAGTGTAATGACGTGACATAGTGGAATTCAACGGTACAACAACAGTACTATTAGTGAGAATATTCTACTAACAGCTCAAACAGAAATTTAGCAGAAAAACTTTCTAACAGTATGTGTGGGATTGGGAATCGAACCCAGGAGGGCTGCGTGAAAGGCGTCCCCAATGGAACATTTTTATTTCTTCGGCTTCGACGAAGTACCAAGCTCACGAATGTATTGATATGACGTGGACTAGCCGTCGTTGAAATTCGTTTTTGACAATCTCGCTTCGGCCAACAGGTGTACTGAAAGAGAGTGAAATGAGCAAAACGCGCACATAACGCGCAAACGCGCACGTGTAATTAATCCATTCATCCGTAATTCCGACAAAAATCGATGCAATCTTCAATTGAATCGATTCGCTCTCTGTATTAGTTAGTAAGTTAGTATATAAGTTCCTTTTCCCCATTACACAATACAAGTAGGTTTAGAATTTTCCCTACACAAAAATCTCAGAATTGCGGAAGCAAATAATGTCCTCATGGTAATAACCAAATCATATATATATATATATATATAATAGGGCTGAAAAGTCACCACTTGTGGCTGAACACCCAATTTGAATCTTAATAATTTAATTTTAACTCATATTCCAATAAATAATTATTTAAAAAAAAAAAAAAAGAAAAAATCCATTCATCCGTCTTCGGTGCGAATATTCTCATATTACTCATGCCCGTCTTGAACAACGTTGAACTATTCACTGCACGAAAGAGAGAAGGGATAAAATGATTAAGCAACAATCGTAAAGAACCCGAATCTACTAATACTTTCTTCGCTGCTGGTATACATCGTGCCTGTTCGTTTTATACATTCGTTTGTCATTCGTTCATTTACTTTACTCTTCGAATTAGTTCGAATAGCGTCACTGCGATGATTGTTGGATTCCATTCTTCGCGAAGCATTCTTCATCTAATAAATTTATCATATATCGTTGGGTAGCAGCAATGGGAGAGTGCTGGGACATGGTTCATCACATACACATATGACTATTGCACTAAAACAGGGGGGAACGTCTTAATTTGCTTGTTTCAATGACAGCGCGAACGATCATCGCGAATTAGGTTTTGACGATGATCACTGCAGGAATATTCGTTCCATATTAGCCTTAAGCAAAGACATCATATTAACAAGATATCCAGCTCTCACATTTCCCGAACAAATCATTGGCAACATCCTTTTTTGCGAGCATGACGCCCTTAGGCGAGTCCGCATCGAATCTCGTACATAGAGGTAGGGGAGAGAAATTTCAAATTCGAGCAGCGTTGGCTTCGTTCGCACCTGAATGTACGAACAAGTCCGAATATCAGAGCGATTATCGAACAAAGTAAAAGAGAAACGAACGATGATTATTGGCGTTTGTTGCATTTTTGATATTCAAGCAACATAGTTTAAATAAACAGATTGAAAAATTACGTTCTGCGTTCAGCTGAAATGGAGATCACATTGTTCTATTGATAGCTAGAATAGCTTCTCAATCAAGCTATAGCCTAATTTCAAAATAGAAATGATTTATTTTAATTCAAAATATATTTTTTTAAAGTGGGCGAAAATATAGAAGTTCCATATTTAAATATAAATGTGGTGACGGAAATAAACAAAAAAAAATGGTATTTGGAATCGTTAATTACGAATACAGGTTCGATAGTATTATGTCACAGTATGTTTCATATCATAACAACCTGTTTTAATCCACCTAGTGGTGTAATGATGCCTTTCTCATACCAATCATACTATCATATATAATACTGTGGTATTCTTCAAAATAATTTTCTTCAATTCTTAAAAAAATAACCGAAATCAGTTTGTTTGACATTCTACTGATGAAAACTATCAATTGGAGAAGATTTTAGGGCGATTTAGAATTTTTTTTACGGTTTTTCGCCCTTTTCAGTGATGGTATAAAATTTTTAACACACTTTACCCTATATTTTCAGATCCTGAAGACGAATCCGGATGGAATTCAGGAATTACGTATTGGGACTACAGAACCTTTCATTTGAATCTAAGTTTGTGAAAATCGGTCGCGCCATCTATGAGAAAAGTTATAATACATATTTTCATTTTTTAGCACATTTTACCCCATATCTCCGGAACCGGAAGTCGGATCTAAATAATATTCAGAAATTTTGTATGGGACCACAAGAACTTTCATTTGAATCTAAGTTTGTGAAAATCGGCTCAGTCATCTCCGAGAAAAGTTAGTGCAAAAAAACGTTACATACACACATAAGCACATACACACACAGACATTTTGCGTACTCGACAAACGAATGGTATATGACACTCGGCCCTCCGGGTCTCAGATCAAAAGTCGATTTTCACAGTGATTGCATAACCTTTCTATATGAGAAAGGCAAAAAGATGTATATTAGTAATCTCTATATGAGATTTTACCATACTGTATGGAATTAATACATTAATTTCATAATATTCTGCCACTGCTTCCTAAAGCGGGCCAAAATTCCTCTGTTACCCTATTTACATTACAGTCTCCTAAATGATGTTATTTGTTTTCTTTTGAAGTTATTCAGGAGTTTTGATGAAATTTGGATGGAATTTTCAGATATTGCTAGTTCAACTCACAACAAAAAGTTCTAATTAATTCCTTCGATTCAAAATAATTTACAATACCTCCGATAAAACACGACTGGCCCAAGGCAGCCGACTCTCCCTTATCTATTTTAAAACATGAAACCGAAAATAGCAATTTGCAACACTTTTCTTGATTTTCAAATAGTGTTTGAAAATTTGACACTTCTCAACTTATGAATAACCCTATCATCATAAATCTTATCATTATACAGGATGGGCCAATTAAAGTGGAAGCATCGGGCAACCCAATTACTTTTGACAGAATTGTCAGATCGACTAATGGCATACCGCGTTGGAAGCGTAATTTCAAGATAATTTTATAATGGAACAGTACAAACTAACAAACGCACTGAAATTGTTCAACTTTATATTCAAAATAAATTCTCAATTGTGAAAACCAAACGTGCGTTTCGTTCGAAAAATGAGGATACGTTAATCAGCAAAATTGTCGGTTCTATACCACTGGAAACTCTCAATTAATTGAGGAATTGAACCTCTATACGACAAAAAAGTAACAGTTTGGTGTGATGTTTGTGTAGATATGGTTATTGTTCCCTATTTTTTCCAAGACGATGGATGGAACAACGAAAACTGTAAATGGTGATCGTTATCGAGCCATGATAGACGGTTTTGTGATGCCCATTATTCGAAAAAATGGTTTGAACGGCTACTAGTTCCAACAGGACGGTGCAACATGCCATACAGCTCGACAAACAATCGATTTGCTACGACCATTGTTCCCCGGATATCTAAAAACGGTGATTTTAACTGGCCCCCGAGATCACCCGATTTGACGCCACCATACTTGTGTTTTTTGTGATGCTATTCGAAATCCAAGGTATACGCTGATATGTCAAGAATCATAGCTCAACTTAAAGAAAACATATGACGTGAAATCGCCACCATATCAAACGATATATTGGCCAAAACTATGGAAAACGCCGAAAAAAGGGCACATTTTGTACTCAAGGCCAAGGGTGGCCATTTATGCGATATCATTTTCAAAAAATAGCTGTAACATATCTCCATGATCCAAATAAAATTATAATGGGAATGACCACTTAATGACACGAAGCAAGCTTAAGCTAAAACAATACAGGATTTTTTAATGAATTAGACTGTAGACTTGTCGCTTAGTTTAGCTTTTGAAGTGCATTGAAAAATAAGACACTGTGAGGTGACTTTAATTCAATATACTACTTCAAATAAGTGCATGAAAACAGATGTAAATTCACAAAATATTTTTACCTGTGTATTTTCAAATTCACCCGGGTTGGCAGTTCAATGCAGAGAGCGCTGGTCTTACAAGCCAGTTGTCATATGTTCGAGCCCCGACTTGAAAGGATTCATAGTGTCAGTAGGATCGTAGTACTGCAAAAAAGTTTTCGCAGCATAAATATTAATCTTTTGCAAACTTAAAAAAAATGATTTTTTTTGTTGTGAAACTTTTGATTGCATGCATTGTTCTCATATAATGAATAAGAAAATCTACACACAAAACAAAATAATGATACTTATTTATTTTGTGAATTTGACCAAGAACCAACTATATTCCAAGACTAATTAATGTCATTTACCACACAGCGAAATGATATTAGTTTTACAAACATCTGGTACCTACGATTAAAGCATTCACAAAATAGGAGCTTACTTCTGGAATGTAAACCGACACTACCCAAAACTCCTGGATCCTGCCGGTTCTAGTTAGTCATCTAATCACGTTGAGTAATGCAGTCATTTTCCAGCATCAATTCCATCTCCGACAGCTGATGTCCCGTAACCAAGACGTGAGTCGTTATGGTGGCTGGTGCCGCAGAAACCAGGAAACCATCTGAAGGATGAGGAACGACGCTCAATCCTTTCCGTCTAAAATTTATTATTGTCCATTGCTGCCTGGCCCATCAGGGAAAAACATTCAGTTTTTGCTAGTCTGCCATTATACTTTTTGATTGGTTCATTAAATATGGATTTGAAACGCGTGGTTACAGTTTCTGTCTTTTGCTTTCCCAGTACAGAAGCACGTTATTTCTTGAATCCGAATGAAGAGTGAACAATCCCAATGGGCATCGCCGGTCGTATATCTTGGCTTGCCGATAGTCGACGGAGAAGCCTTTTTTTACGACTATTCGGCGGGAGTGCAGACCGAGGCATAGCAATACTGCTAGCAGCTGTACGGGCCGTAGTTAAGGCGAAATTTAATTTATCTCCCATGGGATAGCACCTGTTACCCGAACACTTGCTTTCAATAGAAATTTCTGTCGATATCGCTTTAAGGAAAAGTTGGGAATTGGCAGAAATCAAGCATTTTTGAAAAAATACCCGAACGTGCATTGAAGGAATCCCTTCAATAAACGTTGAATGGAAATCACAGTAATTTACTAAAGTCTAACTAGTAACAACTGGAGAGAGCAGGAAGTAACTTCCAGAGTACTTTCTCGGAGTTCGTAGATGAAGGTCGAAGATCAAGATCAAGCTTCCGGAGGTAGCGCACATATTTTCATCGGTTGAATTTTTTCGAAGATAACTTAACAAATTTCGATAAACTTAGTCTTATTGGAAAACTAAGAATGTCAATCAAATTAGGAAGGGTTAAGGAAAACGTTTTCGTTTCGAGAGATGTAATGTTATATGTGACATAACCTGCAAATCCCAGTGTTTTTTGTTGCATTGCAAAATTTCTTGGAGATAAAATAATCGGTTTCGAAAGACTTAGACTTGTTTTAGAGCTACTTTTAGGTTATTTGATAAGCTAACCGAGGATAAAATTTTACAAATGTTTGAATGAAACTATTTAAATGGCAAGACGATGACATTATCACACCAATAGGTGGATTAAGAAGAGATTACTAGTGATCTTACAACCAGAGATTAGAGCCAGCGATCTGCGCACACATTGTTATGATTGTAATTGAACTGTCAAAAGCGGTTCCAATCTGCTTGTTCAAAATTGCTTTGTTACTCGTTATTCACCATCAGAGATATTTGAAAGAAACGTGAAATAATGTACAAATGCTTTATACAGTTTTCTCCCTGAGTTTAAGCAAAACTGATGAATGCACTTCATTTTTTGCTACAAATGTGATATTGTGGTTTTCAGTGGGTCATAGAATGCAACGGAATCGCCACCGAATAGCGAAATGATGAACGTCGAAATCACAGACAGAGCTGCACAGAGATGGCATTTCACCAGAGTGATACACGCTAGAGTCAGATTTTTACCACACCGAGGATGCAAAATACGAAGCACCGCACAAAGAGGAAAGCGCACTTCTTCTCAGTGTCGAATAGACAGCATTTGAGTGTGTGCTTGTGGTTAAAGCAGCTGGCGCGAGTGAAACACATTCTCTTCGCATGAATCGCTCACACGCGCTCTCGTCTAAATACACCCAAGTGACCACTGGCGCGTGATGGTGAGCGAACACTTCTGTGAACTTCAATTAATAGAGAGTAGATCTGGCCTTGCTATGAAAAATTTGCAAGGAAAACCGAAAATTTTACGATAAATTCTTTTATTTTGCTGATTTTGCGTGTCCACGCTTCATCTACGAAAACCATACAGCAGAGTGCTCACCGGCGTGTACACCTCTGTGAAAGTATCTGCATCCACCTCAGAGAATTTATTAGCTAATGGTCTAGCACTTTGGTGCGATTCAGTGGAAGAGGTAAAAGGAAATAAACAAATGCACGCATGATGCGTGCACACTTTACACAACAGTGGTGTATAAATGTGAAAGAGAAGAGCTCTCGTTGAAGTTGTCAGTGCGAGGGGAGAAATTTTGCTTGCTCTTCGTCACACAGAGGAGATAGACATCTCTGGCTGCAAATAGTGATGTATTTTTTTACTCGATTAATCAAAATAATCGATTAAAAGGCTAAACTAATCGAGTATTTGTAATCGATTAACGACAGTGTCACTAATCGAGCTAATCGATTAATAGCAATCAATTAATCGAGATTTATACCAGTTAGGCTGTGAACAATTTCGCGGTTAATTTTAACTTTTGGTTGAAATCTGATACATGAGTTGTTATTTTGATGTTGTCAAAAATAACTCTGCTCGAGAGCATGGTTATTTTTGACAGATCGATGGTTATTTTCCGACACTGAAAAATATCAACCAAAAGTTAAAGTTAAAAGCGAAATGGTTCACGGCCTTACTAGATAACGTTTAGCCTTAGGCTGCAGCAGGCGCGTACACAGGGGGGGGGGGGGGGTTTTAGGGGTTCAAACCCCCCCCGAAACAAAAAATTATAACCCATGGGAAACATTGTGATATAAATTGTACATGTGTTGATTTATCACCATGTTCTAAAACCCCCCCCGAAAATTTTCTCTGGCTACGCGCCTGGGCTGCAGACATAGTGGGCGCGAGAAGCGAAGCCAACCTGGTGACTAACATTGGCATATCAAAAGCGAGAATGATACTAGTAGTTAATCAAAAGGACTCTTTTAGAGTACAAGTGAGAAATCGGCTCAATTTTCACTCTGCCACTTTCTTACTGTATGATACTCTAATGGTAAAGATTTGATATTCAACACAGATTTTCATTTGGCAGCTCTGATTCTGCTTAGAATAATTTTATCGATTAATCGCATTAATCGATTTATGCTTAATAGTAATCGTTTACACTAATCGACTCCTCTTTTATTAATCGAATGCCTAATAATCGATTAATACGAAAAATCAGACATCACTGCAAATTGTCAGTCATGTCAAATGACCTTGACAGACTGACTTAAATCATCGTCAACTGTAATCGGTACGATCAAAGTGCCTGTCTAATGAGATACTCGACAGTTCTATGCAACGTTGCCAGATTTCTCAGTATTTATACACATTTTTGACCTCCATACCGCAATACCAATATGTTCTCCTAAAATATCGATAATACACGGATGCAGATAAATACCGATTTTGAGGTTTTGCTTGAATAGGCATCCGAAAAGGGTCGGGGCCTTTTTTTTTGCTCACTCAAACAAGCTCCCGTGACATTTTCCTGGTAGACTTTATGATACCTGCATGCAGCAGAGTTTCTGATACCGTAAATATGACCTGGCAACGCTGGTTCTATGACCAAGTAGAAATATACTCAGTCAAAGACATACGACTTTTTTTTGCGTACTCCTATTCCCAGTTGAAGTAAAAAAAATCATGAGAGTACTAACATAGACATAAATTGATAAAGTTCATTGTTCTTTGCAAAAAGTCATCGGAGTTTATTGGTGTAAATGAATTTAGTTCAGTTAGTAGAGCCTGGTTGGCAGCAGTCCAGTGACATAAGCAAAGCTTTCCAATCTTCGTCGTGCAAATTTGCATGTAAATTTCCCAACTTCTTTCGTAAGCAGACTGCAGCTCTGCAGACTTTTTACAGATTTTTGAATGTATACAATCTTTCGACTTTTAATATTGCGTTTGGTTTCTTGTTTGTTTTTCCTGGTCATACTTAAAAAATAAACACTTGCCTTGGAGGATTTCTGGTATGAACACGTGAAAATTTTACCTGGCATATCTACCAGGAGTTGGACAGTTGTTTTAAACCCTTCACTGTCTGTTGTAAAGCTTGCTTCATTTAGAATCGGAACAAACTTTTGCTCATATTGTGGTGCTCCTGGTGGACGGATTTGGAAGTTCTTGGCGCCCACGAGTCGGGAATTTTGTCAGCTTCACGTAAGATTTTTGACATTCCGCAAATCGACTGTACATACTTGGTGAACAATCAACATGGAAGCCGAAAGAAGGGAAACAATTGTGCACAGTTTTTTGGAAAATCCATTGTGGTCTGCATCTAGGCTATCTGAACAGCTGAAATTGCCCAGAAATACCGTATGGCGCGTTATCAAACGGTATAAGGAAACATTAACGACGATTCGGAAGCCTCAAGCCAATCGTCGGAGTGGAACTGTCGACCGGAAACTGCGTGGTAAGATTTTGAAGACGATTAAGAGGAATCCCAATCTGTCGGAACGTGATTTGGCCAGAAAATTGCGTGCTGCCCATAGTACCGTGAGGAGAACTCGACTCCGGGAAGGAATCAAGTCATATCGAGCTAGTAAACGGCCAAATCGGACCATAAAACAGAATAGTGTGGTCAAAATTCGTGCTCGAAAACTATATGACCAGGTGCTGAGCCAGTTCGACGGGTGTCTTCTGATGGACGATGAAACCTATGTCAAGGCTGACTTCGGGCAAATCCCAAGTCAAAAATTTTACTTGGCAACGGCTCGAGGGGATGTTCCAGCCAAATTTAGATTTGTTTTTGCCGACAAATTGCAAGAAAACTTATGATTTGACAGGGCATTTGCAGCTGTGGCAAAAAACGAAAGTTTTCGTTACAAATAAGACAATGACATCGGAACTATACCAAAAAGAGTGTCCCTAAAAACGAATTTTGCCGTTCATTCGATCCCACGACCATGCCGTAATGTTTTGGCCAGATTTGGCAAGCTGTCATTACAGCAAAGTCGTTCAAGAATGGTATGCAGAGAAAGGGGTCCAGTTTGTTCCGAAAAACCTTAACCCACCCAACTGCCCCAGTTCCGCCCTATTGAAAAATACTGGGCAATCATGAAAAGGAGACTCAAGGCGAAAGAAATGGTTGTCAAAAACATCAATCAGATGACGACCTGGTGGAATAAGATAGTTAAAACGATGGACGAAGATGGTGTGCGCCGCCTAATGAGCCGTGTTACATGAAAAATTCGAGAATTCTTTCGAAACCGTGACGAATAATTTTATCCGTATTTCTTCTTAAAAGTATGAAGAAAACGCGACATTTGTATAAAAAAAGATCTTGAATTCAATAATAAAAAACTGAAATACAGGCAATTGTCTTTGTTCCAATTCTATCTGAAGCAAGCTTTACTGTAGTTTACAGCATTGTTATATCAAGCAATAAAACGGATTGAGAAATAAATCGTCTGGTGGATTGAAGGCAATTACAAATTCAAAAGGTAACATTCTCTAGCGAAAAGAATTATTTGTTCACCCAGATGCATCAACAGATATGTATCTGTCAAAGACGACTGAATTTTTGGGGAAGGCGATTAACAATTTTTATATAGTACCTTATTTTTAAGTTTTTTCTTATATATATTCTTATAGGGTAAGGGCTCCCTATTTCATCTCATTTGTAAGGACGTCGCCTTCAAACCCCGATTTAGCCACTAAAATCACTGAAACTATTTCATATTACTGCTTCATTCGCCTTGCTTCACGTTGAAAATTGATTCACATTTCTTGAAAATTGAACTAATATTTATAAAACATCTAAAAACACTAATGATGTTTTCACAACTCTGCTCCTAATTTCATCTCAATGGATTTTTATTCATCCTATCGTTGATCTTTTATTCATCCTATAAATTAGCAATGGCGACAGCAATCAAAACAAAATATTCCACTATTACACTCTCACCCGCATTCGCATGGCTGCCAGATGGCTGACTAAACGCTGCCAGCTGGAAAAATATGGCTTGCAGACATTCTGGTGACCGACTGCCTTACCGCTGCCAGATATACAACTCAAACGATACAACCGTACCCACCAGGATTTTTCCACATTATTATTATTGGTAAAAAAAATTACTCGTTGAATTATCTAATTAATGACAATGACTTACGGAGATCTAAAGAACTATCTTTTAACATCATTTTATTAGTGAAAACAGATAGAACAGATATAGACTTTCTATGCAAAGTAATACATATTTTCTATGAAAATACCTGGCATCTCAGTACACAGCCGATGAAATACACACACACTTCACAGCGTTATGTTGGCGTATAGCGGAATGAAACCAGTGCTACTAGATTTGCCACAATGGTTATTTCATTAGTATTTAACACGCTCTTTCTGGTAATATTCGAAGCCAAAACAGTTTTATTTAAATATTAACATCAATAATATAATTAAACTAATGTCACGGATACCAAAAACATACTTTTTGGTAATAATTTGAAGAAGAAAATCAATTTATTTTTTGTAACAATATGAGATAACTTGGCAACTTTGCGAAACCAAATGAGATGAAAACAAAGCACAATCAAGTGAACTAAGTGAAAAACTTTCATCTCATATTTTTAAAGACTTTTATTGTTTGTCGGGTAATTCTTGAAGTTTTAAATCGTTAATTAAACAAGTGGCAAGTGAACATTACTAATTATGAAGTCATCCAGCATTCAATGGTAGTGTAATTGTGTGAAAAAGTGATCATGTTTTGAGACGAATCGATTAGTAGATAATCAGAAACATGACGAACTGTAAATCTTGAGACGAAAATGTGTCCTAAATTGAAAAATGAGTTTATTTTAAATGAAAAAAACGATACACGAAGAACTTAAAACCATTTCTTTCAATAGGAAAGTGTGACAACAGCTTTCATAATCATTTTAAAACATTTCACAGTTTGGTTCAGGTAGGTTTTAGAATATTATTCATGTTCAAAGTAATGAGGTGAAGGGATGAGATGGAAATAGGAGCTCAGATGAAATAGGGAGCCGTTGCCCTATATATATAATCTTAAGAAAAATTTTCTGACCCTATGGGGTTGGGAATAGAACCCAGGTTGGCTGCGTGAAAGGGCATCGACTTACCCATCACGTTATACCGGTCCCCGTTCTTTTAGTTAATATTGATACTGTTTCAAGTGAACAAAGCCGTAGTTTAATACAAAGTATTATTGTATAATTATTATGGTTATATAAAACATTGTCATTTAAAGTTGAAATTAAACAAAAAAATTGGTTTGTGGTCACGAAGCGGTTGAATCGATGCGAATGACAGTTTCGCTATCTTTGCGGCATTTTGTCGCTATCTTGTCGCATCGCAATCTGTGTTAACCGCACAGAAAATAAACACGAACATTCAAAAAGTCACTTGCACACACATTTCTAGGACAGGGCCAGACAACTGGCTTCATTTTCCAGAAAAATATTCTTCTTATTCCGGCTGCTCCCTGTTGTAAATAATACATTCTTCGCGATCACTGTTGCCAGTACAGATAATTATTCATTCTGAAAAGCTTCTCAAAATGCGATTGTTTAACATTTGAAAACATGCGATTGTTTATCATTTGAAAACACTTAGACAAATGTTATATCAGTCAAAAATATAGCTCTGAATTCATTTTGATCAGATGCTTGTTTTAAAGAAAAAGTTTAGTTAAAACAGTTTAGTACAATTTTTCTAAAGCACATTTTAGGGTAATTAATTTATGCAGATTTATTAACTATTATATGTATCCAAAATATTCCATTTGAGGAAAATACTAGCAAAAAACTACTTAAAAACAAATTGAACTTAAATTCTATTGAAATTGATTATCCGAAGAACAAAATATGCAAATTCAAGCTACATTGTTACCGACGATACTGACAACACTTTTTCTACCACCCTGCAGTAATATTAATTTCAACAACTTGTACTTGCTCATGTCAATTTCAACCAAACACGAGCTGTACCGAAACTGGCTCTCGAAGCGGATTAACAATTGTCAGGTCCTATCCTAGACAAATACAAATGCAAGTGGTGCTTGAATTTTTATTCTGTTTTAGTCTCGTAGCCAGATCTACGATTATACTTTCCGCTGATCTCTGGTTTTAAAATCACTACTCTTAATGTAAATTACATGCAGTAAAATATAATGTTGAAGAAATAAATTCCGGATAATTGTTACCAAATTTGTTGTTGATTCTGGCTTGGATTAACCATTGTACTCGTGGAACTATCAACATTTGTTTGAACCAATCATAATCTAATTAAAAACGAATACATATTCTTAAAATCTGACTTTTTTGTTCGAAACCACCACATTGCGGTTTGAAACACTTTTTTGTGGATTGACGAGCAACCAATCGTTTTGTAATTATGAACAAAATTCTGTCTCAGAAATGCTGGGAAATTTTTTTTTAAATATCTTCAGGCAGGATTTGAAAAGTCTGTAAACTTGAAATAAAAGTTTCTCTACAAATAATGATGCACGGAATCATTTCAGCGCCAGGTCGATTTTAAAAGTCTGTAAATCTTGACAAATGTCTGCGAAAAACATGATTTTCAAAAGAGTCAACGTAGAAACCGTCGAGATGGGCACACCGCACAAGTGAAGATGACACGAAGCGGCCTTTTGCAACGCATCGATCTGTCATCACATGACAAATGCCAATCGACAGAAGAGGGGAAAACCCAGCCGCCTGCTATGACGTCATGAAACTGTGGCCAGCATCATTCCGCAAACACCAAAACAATGAAGAAGAAGGACTAACAAAAAATTGGATATTACAAACTACTTGTTTATTCAGTACCCTTTACCGCACTTCCCCGCAAATTATCGATCAGAATATCATCACTACGAGAAGGAAATTAAGATTTTACTCGATTTGAAACGCTCGAATGTTTGTTTACCATACTTTGAGCGCTCTGATTGCCCACCAAATGCCCCAGATGTTGGCTACGATAGCACTTGCTGGAGCGCCCTATCCTTGTCACCGGGCTGGGAAAACCGTCATCGGCAAAACCCGGCTTCCTGTCACGACGCCATCTTGATGAGATCAAAATCGGAACTTCAAAATCAGCTGATTGCAACGTAAACAAACTAACAGTAATACATTTGTTTTACGCGTTTATCTTGTTTAGGGCACAAAAATTAGTGAATTTTGGGTCGACTCTCTCACAATAACTTGTCGATTTTCCTAAAATACAGCTGACAGTGTTTTGGGACATCAAGTGGAGAAATTTTCACAGTTTGAGAGTCGCGATGAGTATCAAAACATCGTATACTTTCAAATGGCTGGTGCTCACATACCGGTGTCAGATGGGTGGCAAAACCACATTTTTGCGAAGATAATTTCATTTCCAATTGTACGTAGAAGTGACCGGTCGTGTTTTAAAGTTGCTGAAAATAGAAGTAGTAAGAAATATGTTCGTGTCTAGAAAACCGAAATTGTAAGTTCGAATGTAATGAAAAAGTGAATTAACTAGTTGTAATTCTCTTTCAGTGGAAGTGTTAAAATAAACGGCTATCAAAGCGATTCGTGCGCCGTTTTATTTGCGTCCGACAGTTTCGACAAAAAGTCTGCAACAAAAACATGTCTGCAGATTATTTTCAGAAATGGGCAGTTTTACATACAAATCTGCAGACCTGGTATCACTGCGTAGAGTTCTCTAAACCCAGTGCTAAGTCGTTATAATATTGTAACTTTCACTGGCGGTTAGCAAAGATTGCGATGCGATAAGATAGCGACAAAATGCCGCAAAAATAGCGACGCTGTCATTCGTATCGATTCAATTTCTTCGAGATCACAAGCCTGGAACTTTTTTTTAATTGTCCGTTACAATGACAAATTTCTATTAACAGAATAATTATTACGTAATCTTTAACTATAATGAATTCATTTCAAAAATGCATATGCGATCTGCCAATGGCTACAGCTTGCACGGATTTTTTTTAAGCGTGTGCTTTTATTTGACATAATGGTAATTTTGTGCTTAGTATGTTCCTTTTTAATTCATTCTTTGTTCCAGAACGTTACATCCCAATTCTGCTAAGAAATCAACGACAAGAAGAAAATTAAAATATTTAAAATGGAAACAATATCGGAAATGGATGAATTATTTTTAAATTACATAGAAGAAGAACACGATGATTGTTGTATTGGCTTTGATACTTCTACTTCCAGACTTTGTTTTGAAAATGTAGATTAGCCTGCAAACTTGATGTTTAGATTAGTCTTCATACTAAATCAAATATCGAGAAATGGTTGCAGACTAAAGAAGAAGAACTAGTAAAACTACCGAAATTCTAGAGCATTCTAGAGTGAATGTAAGACTTTATAACAAAAGAAAAAATCGGAATCGCACAATCTTTGCAGATGATATTTAAAAATATTTTAAAAAGGTAAAACTAACTTTTGAGTAAATATAGTGTTAAGTTTTGGTTTCTACCAGGTATGGCGTGTTTGCTCGAAATTTGCGAAAAATAGGGGTAATTAATCAGTGTTCTCGTGATGGTGCACAGGCGTGGCTGGGTGAGCATCTCACGAGCCGTGTTACACAGACAAGAATAAATTAATTTTGTTCTAAGACAAGTCTTCCAAATACTCGTATTTTTCTGATGATTTGATTGAACAACTTCTGTTGAAATGGCGCTCTAAAGCCAATCTGATAGTGATAGTGGTTTCGTAATATTTAATTATGTGTCAGAATGTTCGATGTAACTTATCAGTGCTTTAGTGTTGGTGCATCGTTTCAAATTCTAGTAGTGAATAAGAGGAATGCCTACACAATTCACACACTAACTAATATTCGGAAGTGTAAAGCAAGCAATTTTCTCATATTCGCGACATCCAGTTATGTCTCTGGCATTACCCACCCGCCTTTTAGGTTTGGACAACAATAGAGACAACAAACGAAAAAAAAAATTTAAAACAAATTAAAATTAAGTAAAAACAAGTCATATATCGGAATGTTTTTATTTTATGTGTAACGAATATCTAAAAACACATTATAAAGGTAAAATAAATCCAGTTGGAATGCATTTTACTGTGCACAGGATGGCTCGTGTTTTTGATCCTACAACCTCAACATGTTCAGATTTATAATTTTGATAACAACCGTGTTAACTCTACTGTTCAGATTATTCAGGTAATTCACAATAATCCGTTGAACAGTATGGAAAACAGTATTCCGGAACTAGACCTAGGGTCCGTTAATCATTCGATTGCATCGCAGAGTTTCGAACCATATTTCCATTTACTCTAATGACATACATTAACTATCGTTTATCAGCGAGCACCATTTAAATGGTCGGGTTCAACCGAACGGACAACCCATTAGTGCCAGCAGCCAGTATGTAGTCCTGCCAGCCACTGAATACCTTCCCTAATCTCTCGATTCTAGCGCACCTAATGGATGAACCTTCGCGAAGACCGGTCACCACTCTGGAGCAATTATTTTCCGCTTCCGATCGGTGCTCTGATAACCCCTATCAACGGTCGGTAATCTACAGGTCCAAAGTCTGGATTAGCGAAATTAATTTGGTCAGTCGGTTTCCGGTGCGATGAGGCGGAGGGTATTTATTTACAAATGGTTGACCGGATTCCGACACAACGAGACACTGGTCGCACATGCAGACGGTGATTAATGCTTCTTCGGGTCAAGGTTGAACCGGACCGTTTGTAAATGATTTGATGGCAATTTGGAAGCAGCTGTTTCCGAATCGAAGAAGCAACATTGAATCTTATAATTAATGGTGTGCGAATTGTCTGTAGAATGAACATAAATTCTGGCAAACACTAGTTGATAATTTGCTGAAATAGCTTCTACTAATTATCATAGGTATTAAATTCATGATGCTGCTATTGAAACAGTTTTGAGTTTCGATTTAAAAAATAAAAGCAATTACTATTGTATGAAATCACAATTGACTACATTATTTCGAGGACGAAAAAGTAACCCACGTAAACAAAAAGCTATCAAGTTTTTAAGGAAAGTGATGAAATAGAAAAACTGAGTTCAAGACTGCTTATAGTGTCCTAACACAAAATCCAGAATAAGTCTGATTCTGAATATAATTCAGCAAAATAAAAATAAAGTTTGGATAATGTCGGTTAACGGATCTAACGAGATTTGAAGTTGTTGAAAAGTCGAAGCTGAGCGCATCGAACTGACTATAAAGTAAAAGGATCTAAAGAAGAAACACTACGCATTCAACTCAGGGTTACCAGATATACAAAAATTTTCAGTATTCTACTAATTTTCAAGTACATTGGTCAATTTTACTGAATTTTATACGGATTTAGCAAAAAATACTGATTTCATACAGATTTCTAAGTAAGTCTGTTTTTCTATAATATAATGATAGAGGAGCGTGACTAATCGGTTGAACAATCATTTCACTGGGTTAAATCATTGAAAACATGCGCAAGTTGAACTCAGTAGAACTAATTAACTCTTGAACTTCCAGAATGCACCCAAAGTTTGTAGTACATGTCATATTTTTCAACGATAATAACTCAGTCATTTGTTTCGAGATTGATATAATTTAACAATAAATCGATACGGAAACATTTAGCTTATACATGAATAGCAACGTCGTTTCAGTATTTCAGTAGCGTACTATTGAAAAAATGGTGTGAATTGACCTATGTTTTAACGAGCCAATTACGGCATACCATAATGACGTCATCCTTTAGTCACTTTTGTGGCTGGCTGCCTGCGAAATTAAACACACTTCATCCTGTTGATCTAGAATCGGAAGTCGGGTCGAAATAATAGTTAATAACACGAGGTACCAAAACCTAAATGACTGAAATATGTTTGCAGCCATGAAGTCGTCAATTCGTTTTCGCCTGAGACGTCAGGATAGACATAGCACTTCGGTGTAAATAAGTGCATTGTAAATAGCAATGACTTTACGTCTGCTTAGCGGATTATGTTGATTCGCGAGGTGACATTAGCAGTCAACATAGTCTGCTAATGCACTGATGAACTGATGAATACGAAACGTAAAACAATCAAAACAGTCATGTGCACTTCTGCACAAATCGGTACCCACGAGGTACAAAAACCAGTTAATAACAGTCTTTGAGTCCGTGAAATATTTTATTTGAGTCTAAGTTTGTGAAAATCGTTTCAATGATATATGAGAAAATGAAGTGAGCTCCTTCTGAATGATTTCCAGTTCTTCCAGAACTGAAAACACTAAGTATTGTGAAATTCGGTTCATTCAAATATCAACTAATATGAAATACAAACTGGACCAATTTCATTTCCAACTCAGACGATTTTTTTTTGGATTTTGATATCGTATTGTGTTGTGATAATTGAACCGCAAGTTAGGCTTGGATAAAATTGATGAAACCTTAGTAAATAGTAAATATACTATTGAAATTGACATTCTCACTATAGGCACCCTGTATCTCCGGAACCGACGGTTGGATCTGAATAAAACTATTCTTATGGCATCTTAACTCGAGCAATTCTTGACAGTTCGAAGTACAGAAGTGTGAACTTTCTCGCTGCATAGAAGCTGAACAACGTATTCTAGAAACAGCTTAGATGTTCGTTCAGTTGCGTCGCACGAACTTTCAACTGTGGATAATTACTTAAAAAATGAGCTTGCCTAATGAACTTCGAAAGCTGCTTAAGCCAAATTAGTCCCCTTTATCCTAACTTTTGTTCAATTGGGAAGACCTTTCAGTTGAATTTAAGTTGGTAAATCGGTTTAGCAAACTTCGAAAAAAGTGACTGACAGATTTTCGATTTTTTTGGTGCACTTTGCACTTCGGAATCGTAGGTCGGATACAGATGTAATTCAAAAGCCTAGTATGGGACCATTTGTGTGATTCTAATTTTGTTAAAATCGGTTTAGTATCTTTTGAGATAATCGATAAAAATCATGTTCACTTTATCCTTTATTTGGAGCATATCACCCTGTACTTCCAAATAAGAATAAACAAATTTTAGAATTTTGTTTTAAGATCTGCCATTTGAATCTAAGTTTGAGAAAATCGGTTGGGTCATCTCCGACAAAAGCTCGGTGAGCTGAATCGAATGGTATATGAAACTCGGCCCTTCGAGCCTCAGAAATTTGTTTCCAGGTTTAAGCGAGTTCTTATCTAATTTTTATGTTTATAAAAATAAATAAAAGTGGTGCGTAGCGTACCTCGAAAAATTTTTCGGAGAGGGTTCAGAATATGATGATTAATTTCCATACGCAAGGAAATATGTATACAATTACTTGAAAATTTTTTGATAAAATCGTTTCTTGAAAATTTTTCATTTTACAATTGACTTAAATATGACGAACTTCGCGCCAAATCTTATACGCAGTTGGTAAATATTTTTCAGATTTGAATGAAACTTTTTGAACATGTTGACTTTGTCTTAAAATATCACATTACATATTCTGTTTTCCCAAAGTAGATCTAGACTGTCTTTTGAAAAGGGTTAGACTTCTGTTTTAATATTTATATTCAAATAGCTGACGAAAAAGGACAAAGCTTACAAAAAGCATTGTATTTTCACAAAATCTACCAAGTTTTCCAATTGATATACTGAACAATTTCCATATCGAGTCATACACTGTAAAAAATAGACTCTAAAACTTTTAAATCATTTTACAATAAAAAACTTGTGATAATGCCTTTCTCTTTCTTCAAAACAGTCTCATAAAAACATTTTTTATCTTTTTATTAAATAATTTGTGACACTAATTTGGGCTCATTTTTTGACACCAATTGATTCAGATTGAATCGAGTAGTTCACAAAAGCATTCTTCAGTGTTTATATCACATAGTAGGCATCATTTTTCCAACTAAGCATTTGAAGCTTGACATTTGCGTTGCCTATTTGTATGAGAAGAGTGATGCCACTTTGTGGAATTTAGTGGAATTTTCATTGATCTTGAAAAATCGTCATAGGAGGAGGGGGGGGGAGACGTCTACATTTTGACGCCGACTTAAGTCCTAGAATTGCATGAAACGTCGAGATTTAGTGTCATCTCGAAAAAAATTTTTTTTTTTAAATCGACTTTCTGGGATATCAAAATTTTTCTTAGTCACAGAAAGTCGATTTTTAAAAAATTTTTTTTTAGATTACACTAACTCTCGACGTTTCATGCAAATTTAAGATTTTTGCCATCAAAAACAATTTTCGATTTCGGAAATTTCATGTACTCTCTGCTCCCTCCTGGTGCTTTATCAAGATCGAAAATTTTCAAACTTTAACCGCTGGGCAGCACCCCTTACCCATGTCCAATTTAGCTCAAATTTTGCATGAGTACTTTTTTCGAGGTGTTTAAACTTTTGAACAAAAAAAAACATCGTGTTTTGTCGGTTACTTCACTTATACCATTATATCTCCGGAACCAAAAGTCACAGCCATTTGGTCTTCGAACTTGAACTATGGCCTAACAATAGCTTGTTAAAATCTGTTTGGTCATCTCCGAGGATACACACACAGACATTTTGCAATCTCGTCGAACTGAGTCGAATGATATATAACACTATGGGTCTCCGAGGCTCCGTTCAAAAGTCGGTTTTTCCAGCAATTCTAATACCTTTCTATAGAGAAAGCCAAAAGCATTTATATTTGGTCACAAAAATTTAATCTTTTTATTTAATAAACTTAACTGAAAGCCATTATCATCCAAAAATTCAATGAATCTCAATTTGGGAGGAAATTCCACAGAATACTGGTTGCCCGATATTTGCAAAAAGTATTAGTAATGGAGAAGAAATAGTATTAGTTAGAAACACTTTTTTCCTAAAACTGTCCGCCTTGCTATACTTGGACAGTTCGTAAGTGGTGTTTTGTTTTTGTAAGTTGACTTAAAATTTTGAAAACCGATTTTTCAGTGTACTATTCGAATAAACGACGAACTACAAACAGACAGACGCATGTAGATTTTATCACAAAAAGCCACTTGACTCATTTTTCACTATTTTTTTGCAAATAATTAGAGTCGAAAAACGACAAATCTTTAAAAAAATTGTGGTGCTGGTGATGTTCTCAAAATAAGTCTAATTTTCGAGTGAGTATACTCAAAAAATCACTAATCGAATTTTACACTGAAAAAAAATCGATCTTAAAAACTTGAAGTTAAATTACAAAAAAAACGTCATTCTATATTGGAATGAAATTTTTTTCCAACATAGATACTTATGTTCCCTGCCAACCTTCCATATATTGTAAGATGGACGTTTTTAAGGGGAAAAGGTTTTCCTTACAAAGCCTTTTTCTTATCCTGGCACCAGAGATGGCATTTCACCAGAGTGATACACGCTGGAGTCAGATTTTTGTCCACACCGAGGATGCAAAAAACGAAGCACCGCACAAAGAGGAAAGCGCACTTCTTCTCAGTGTCGAATAGACAGCATTTGAGTGTGTGCTTGTGGTTAAAGCAGCTGGCGCGAGTAAAACACATTCTCTTCGCATGAATCGCTCACACGCGCTCTCGTCTAAATACACCCAAGTGACCACTGGCGCGTGATGGTGAGCGAACACTTCTGTGAACTTCAATTAATAGAGAGTAGATCTGGCCTTGCTATGAAAAATTTGCAAGGAAAACCGAAAATTTTACGATAAATTGTTTTATTTTGCGTGTCCACGCTTCTTCTACGCAAACCATACAGCAGAGTGCTCACCGGCGTGTACACCTCTGTGAAAGTATCTGCATCCACCTCAGAGAATTTATTAGCTAATGCTCTAGCACTTTGGTGCGATTCAGTGGAAGAGGTAAAAGGAAATAAACAAACGCACTCATGATGCGTGCACACTTTATACAACAGTGGTGTATAAATGTGAAAGAGAAGAGCTCTCGTTGAAGTTGTCAGTGCGAGGGGAGAAATTTTGCTTGAGGAGATAGACATCTCTGGCTGGCACTGATACTTTCTGCAATTATCGGGCGACTAGCAACCCAAGTAGCAAATGACAGCAAATGGCTGTCATAATTGTACCGGGCACAATATACGTCGAAATTGCTATAAATCTCTTGTGGAAGAAAAATTAGTGAAATGATTGATGCTCTCCGCAAGGCAAAAAATGCTAAGCCGAATTGATAACGTTGCTGTAAAAAAATATATTTCTGCTAAATCCGCATAGTTTGAACTTGAATTTTAGGTCAGTGTGTGCAGTTTTCTTCAGTTTTAGAAAAACAATGATATAAAATTCAAAACTTGCAAAAAAGTTGTGCAAGATTTATCTGTTTGAATTGAGCGCAAAACTTGCAGACATGAGACTATTATCAAAAAGTTGCAGGAATACAGCATTACATACGCAATGAAAACAAAAATAAACCAGATAATTTGTATTCGGTTTTAATCTCACGAAAAAAAAATAAGCAGACCTGACAACACTTTTCAAAGATATTGAACGAAAAGTTAATTTCATCATAATTACTCCCATAGTTATATATTACCGCTTGTGCAACTTGTTTTTGCAACTCCAGCACACGGACTTGCCAAAATAATACCTACAGTGCGTATCACAAAAGTCGGTCCCTCTAAGATAAATGACTATACTGTATTGTTGTTTAATTCAACTAGAAGATTAAACTGATAAAAAACAAAACGTAGAAAATTTCTTTCCGAAATATTAACATGTAAATGTTTCCTGTTATTTAGATGATATATGTCATTACGTTGGATGAACCATTTTCTATTCAACTCACTATTACAATCGAAGCCATATTGGAAAATATTAAAAAAAAAATCATTTCGAGATTTTTCAGGTTTAATTACACATTAATTTGATTAAAATCGTCTGACAATTTTAAAGAATGTTTGAATACACGTATTTTAAACACCATTCCGATGATTCTCATTAAACACGTTAATTGAAAGGCGCTTGAAAATTTCGGACGTACGAATACATGTTTCACCATAAAAATGCAGTTTGTTGTCGATTTTTCATTTACAAAGACACAAAAGATTAATTCTACAATATGTGCATTATCATTTTTCATGTGCAGATTATTTTACAAGATCCATGTTTGTGTTGAGAGCAGTTGTATTAAAAATCAAATTGTGAAACTTATTTATTAGAAATTATGTTTGTTATGTTTTTGTAAACGTCATTCCATTTCTTGTTTACATTACGTAGCAGATTGCATGAGTTTCACAATTGTTTTTTCGCTGATTTTATTACTACCTTTTTGATAGGATCAACGCATGAGTTTTTGTATCAGTTGCACAATCGTTGTGAACAAATGTTCGTAATAACGGATGAACTTGAAAGTATGTTGCACAACACCGAAAAATTGCGCTTTTTCCATAACACAACAGTTACTAGAATAGTGATATAAGCTAACTTGATAAATTGCACAATCAGTAGAAATATACAGGAAAGCAACTTAACATGCTACTTGGGAACAGGGTATTCGGTGAAATTTGCTCATTGGAATTTTTGGATGATTAGGACTTTCGGATTAGTTTAGATTTTAGTAAAAAGTCTCTGGATAAAAATAACTCACTTTGGACAAGAAATAGTTTTTTTTTAACGGTTTGTAGGGAAGGTAATCACCAATCTTGGGACAAAATTTTATCGAAATCAAAAATGGGTTTCTTTGTAAATCGATTTTAAATGTTAAAAATCAATTTTTTTCAGTGTAGGACTCGATAAGGATTTTTGTTTTGAAAAATTAGACTGATTTTGTGAAAATCCAAAATTACACTTTTTTGCAGGACTTATCATTTTCAACAATGATTATTGGAAAAAAATTGGTTAAAAATTTAAAAAATGCCCGTTTTCAAAAGACAGTCTGGATAAATTTTATCTGCATGTCCAGAAAGTTCGATTCAAATCAGAAAGGGTTCTGCCAACATTTGTTCGAGCTAGCACGAAATTCGTTATATTTTTAGAGAAGAGTTTTCTATATAAAACTATTTTTTCCAGTTTCGGGAGGGGTTTGTGTACGCGCCTGCGTATGCAAAATACAGGGAACCAGAAACCTATCTAATTTTGAGTACTTTTCATCAAACTTCCGAGCTTCGTTCAGTAACCAATTTTGAGAAAAACTGACTCAAGTAGTTTACATAAGGCCTATATAAAATACACAGAATGTTTGCTATATCTATAACAATATTATATTTACTCAACTGTTGAGTTTCATTGACTCAATTGAACGCACTTTCCTTAGTTTTAGCCTAATTTAATGAAACTCTCGCAGCTGAATAGCGGCCCTTACACGAGCATTATTATTCATTGTCATATTTAATGATGGCTAAGTAATGATGTATTTCAAATTTGATAGAAATCTCGTCATTACTGCAAATTGCAAATGATATTAATTTTTAGTAACGACATTTTTAATGACTCGTGTAAGGGCCGCTGATGGTTTTGCAATTTGTGTGGCCACCCATTTTTCAGCAGGGCCGCCGTTCATTTTTCACCGGGCATAGAAACCTCAATTCTAAATTCGGTGAAATGTAGTCAATTGATAGATGCTTTCAACTTTCTGTGCACGTATAGCTAGCGACATCTACCAGTCAAACCGGTGAGCTTGTAGCAACATTCCTAGTAATTGGCATATTGTCGAAAAGCTGAATTACCGGTAGCGACACCAGCCAATGAAAAATGGAACCAAGAAAAGGAGGATTATTTCGAAAATTTTCATATCGGCTGTAGTGATTTGCAACACTTTTATCGTTTATTCAATAGTACAAATAGATATCAGCAATAAAGGTACACTTGGAGTAGAAGAAAATCGATTTCAAAGTGATTACTACTACTTTTTTTAGTGTAAACTACGATTAAACATGGAAAATCTTCAGAAATGTGTGAAATTGAGTAAGGTTAGGTTTTTTCGGATCAACATTTTAAACAGAAACCAGTGTAATGTTGATTTCTCGAGTACAAGGATGTATAGCGATCGAGTACTATTTATTTTGGATACTTTATTTGTTATTTCCAGGCATTTGAAAAATGGTGTCAAGCCAAGTTTAATGCTCTATTCTGAATAAACGGTAGATTTCGCACAATGAACTAAGATCAACATTATCCCCTCAGAGTAAAAACTTTTTCTTCAACTTCTACTATGATTTTTCAAATGAATTTGCCCGTTTCAATAAGAAATCGTTGAAAAGGGTGAGTTATTAGAAATTTTCCTACCGATCTGACAGCTCTTGCTGAAAGTATCATCTCTAAACAAGCAGCGCCTCTACATCTCAGTTTTGCGACAATATGCCAATCGATAACTGAAAAATATTGTATCGAAAAAGTTTTTATATTTATTATCGTTTGATCGATTTCTAATGATACCTTTTTGAAGAAAACATTAAACACCCGCTGAACTAAACGCATTCGAAAGCATAACAGCCATGTTCAGCAGTTTGCTGTCTACCAAAAGATAAGTTCTTCGGACGGTTGTAAAATATATACCCATCAAACTAGAGTTTCAGAACTACAAACAACATCAGTTGCCCGGTCCAGAAAGTGCCCCACAGGCCGAAAGGGTTATTTTGTCCGCATTCACATTCGGTTCCCTAATTCCAGCAGCTCGTGAGCGCTCATCCTTTATCAATATTCCCCCAGTCATCCTAGGCCACATTATAGCCGGTTATCAACTGGGACATTCTTTACTGTCATCGCTTCGTTGTTGTTGTGTTGTGGGTGAAAGGAAGACTTTTGCCTGTACCATGCAGAGGACACAATGACATGTCGTAAATAAATATGTGCTCTCTTTCTAGTTTGTTTTATCTTCCCAGGGGAAGGTTGGAGGTGCAGTGCTGTTAAGTATGTATGTACGTGCGTGACGCAGTGCCTATACATCTCCTATCCGAGAATTGTGCGACGGAAGTACGGAGCATAACATGGCACCAGACAAGGGTTAAGCGTTGGTCTCGACCACCGTCTGTTATTATTTATGTAGACGATACATTATCGCTATGATTAATCTTAATCTTTTTATTGAATTTTGACATATTCTCCACAAGCTGCTGCTTGGCACCGGTCGCGATAAGGATTTTGGCCGGGAGCGCTAGGAGGGAAAGACGAAACTACATCTATTACGTATGTGCTAGCACAAATCATGTCGCTCTGGCTCTACACACTGTCAACTTAGTGCGATCGTGACTATACTTTACCACCGCCAATAGTGGCAGGTCCTTGTCGAGGACCTCGCCGAGAGGACACATAAATTACATTGATATTTTCCTGTTTGCCCCTGTTTGCAGTTGGCAATAGCGGAACGCCATAGGTTTGGTTTGTGGCGGTTGTGGTCGGCTTCCTACAAGCACAGACCAGTCATCGCACGTCGGATAAGGCCACAAGGCAATGATGACGGAAAATATCGATGAAAAAGGCGTATGGTTCTTCTGCCGTACGGAGAGAGGCCAGCACGTTTCGGTAGCAGGAGCAAAAATAAAAAGTTCCCAGATAGACAGAGGAACGGAAAAAAACACTCACTGTGATAGAACTGGTCGAACGGTCCATGAATTCTGTTGCATAAATATTGGGTGGTCTCATTTATTCATGATATTGTTGCGGTAATTCATGCATCACTTGCGTGCATGACGATCACCGAACAGGTCGTACGCGGAGAGGATGTTCTTTTTTTGTGCAAAAATAATGACGGTCGGTTTGTCTGGTGGTTGGTATGACATCTGTGCCTTCAGTTAACTTTGAATAATTAGGTCAAGTGAAAGAACTTCTGACGTTCTCAGTTACGATTTTCTTCAATAATCTCTAATTTTTCGATCCCATGGATCGTTCTGTATCTTCCTAAATAAAAACAAAAACAGCGCAGCAAGAAAGTTCACGCGTAGCTTGTTCTGGACTTCCAAGTTCTTCAAAGTTCCACGTGAACTTTTAATCAGCATGAACGAGGATTATTTCAGTAATTGTGAAACTTTTTGTTGTTTGTGCACGCTCATCGTATTAATTATTCTTAACAGATCGGCTGAAAAGTTCGTATCGTTTCTATGAGAGGGCGCCACTAGAATTAAATCCATACCATTTTCAGTTAGTACCAACCTTCAAAAGATACGTGTATAAATTTGACAGCTGTCTGATTATTAGTTTGTGAGATATTGCATTTTGAGTGAAGCTACTTTTGTTATTGTGAAAAAAAATGGAAAAAAAGGAATTTCGTGTGTTGATGAAACACTACTTTTTGATGAAAAAAAGTGCCGGCGATACCAAAAAATGGCTTGATGAGTGTTATCCAGACTCTGCACCGGGCGAAGCAACAATTCGTAAGTGGTTTGCAAAATTTCGTACTGGTCATATGAGCACCGAAGACGATGAACGCAGTGGACGACCAAAAGAGGCTGTTACCGATGAAAACGTGAAAACAATCCACAAAATGATTTTCAATGACCGTAAAGTGAAGTTGATCGAGATAGCTGACACCCTAAAGATATCAAAGGAACGTGTTGGACATATTATTCACAAATATTTGGATATGAGAAAGCTTTGTGCAAAATGGGTGCCGCGTGAGCTCACAATCGATCAAAAACAACAACGAATTGAATTGCTGAAATTGAACGAATTGGGCTTCGAATTGCTCCCTCATCCACCGTATTCTCCAGATTTGGCCCCCAGTGACTTTTTCCTGTTCTCAGACCTCAAGAGAATGCTCGCTGGAAAAAAAATAAGAAGCAATGAAGAGGTAATCACTGAAACTGAGGCCTATTTTGAGGCAAAGGACAAATCGTACTACAAAAATGGTATCGAAAAGTTGGAAGATCGCTATAATCGCTGTATCGCCTCTGATGGCAATTATGTTGAATAATAAAAACGAATTTTGGCAAAAAAATGTGTGTTTCTATTAAACTATACGAAATTTTCAGCCGAACTGTTATCATTACATTTGTTGTCTATTGCTGGATCTTATTGATACCTTTTTTTCTAAGGTACTTAGTGTGAATTGGGGAACCATTGGAAAACTGTTTGCGCCATCGTTCATCGAGTCGTCGATCTTTGGAAGACGATTTTCTCGTAAAGCTGTTCACAAAAAACTTAGAACAAAACAAATGATTTTTTGAGATCCATCCTACTTTTACTCCGAAGAATTGATGTAACTCGATCAAATGAAGAGATAGGAAGTTGGCTTTCTCAGCCAAGTTACTCAAAATAAAATTTCCTACAACTGTGCTGTGAAGTGCAACAATTTTTAAATTCAATTAGGAAAGCTAAAATTCAGATTTAAATCCCAACTTGAATCACCCTAATGATCTTTTACATCACAATAGAAATAAATACAACTTTTGTTAAGACACCAACTACAACAAAATAATATTTAACAGCGAAAATATTTTTGTCTCGCTAATTTTCCGTTTCGAACCACTATACATTGTAACGTCTGTAACTTACCAACGAGTAACGCTTGTAACGCTTCGTAACGTCAATAACTCATAAAAAGTAACGCATGTAATGCTTCGTAACGCCTATAGCCCACATAAAAGTAACGCATGTTACGCTTCGTGATACCTAAAATTTGTAATAAGTAATGCATGTCAAGCTTGTAACTTATAAACGAGTAACGCTTCATAACGTCATGACTCACAAAAAAGCTAAGCATGTAACGCTTCGAAACGCCCATAACTTACAGAAAAGTAACGCATGTAACACCTCGTAACCCCTGTAACTAAAAAAAGTAATGCTTCGTAACGCCTATAACCTACTAAAAAGTAACACATCCCGATCAGATGCACATAACAAAATCATAGCGCAAGTATATCAACAGTTGATATGTATAACAATTTATGTTATTTTGAGATATTTAACAAATGAAAACAGTTGAAAGTTAAAATTTGTGATAACAAAATAATAACAAAATCAGTTATGATGTTTTATTTTCATTTGCAAGGCTCATGCTAAAGTTCATTAATAGGAAAAATGAGTTCTTCTGTTGCTTTATATCGAAATATAATGATCACTAAATAAATTATTCATTTAATAAAAAAATCATTCAACAATTTTGGATTGAAACGATGCTAAAAGTTAGATGTGATAAAGTTTTTCTGTGTTAAAATTGCTATCTAATTTATTACAACTATTGTTATAAATTTCTGCTTTCGGACCTCTGTAGTTATATCAAATTCAATAATAATTGTGATACAAACGTTTCAAAATCTGTTACGATTTTGCTCTCGCTAGAGTCTTTTTTGTGATGATTTTTTGTTATTTTAACAGCTTACCAGTCAAAAATAATTCAGAATTTGTTACGAAATATTTCTGAAATAAATTACTCCAGTTTTTATAATTCTGTTATTACTATCTGATCGTGATTTTACGCTTCGTAGCGCCTAGCACATATCTCTTACATAAAAAGTAACGTTTCGTAACGTCTTCTACTTACAAAAAAGTTGCGTTATGTTGGTGACGCTTTTAACTCAAAAAAGAAACGCATGGAACGCGCCATAACGTATATACCTTAATAAAAAAACACAAATATAACGCATCGTAACGCCTATGATTCACAGGTAACGCTGCATAACGCCTATCATTTACAAAAAGTAACGCTTCGTAACACTTTAAACTTACAAAAAATAGCGCATGTAACAGTCCGTAACGCCTTCAACTTACAAAAGAGTAACGCTTCGTGACGCTCCGTAATGCTTATAACTTACTAAAAAGTAACGCAAATAACGCTTCGTAATGTCTATAATTAACAAAATAGTAACGCATGTAACGCTTCGTAACACCTGTAACGTACAAAAAAGTAACGCATGCAATGCTTCTCAACACCTACAACTTACATGAAAATAACACTTCGTAACACTAAATAACGCCTATAACTTATTAAAAAAATAACGCATGTAACGCTTCGTAACGTCTATAGCTTACAAAACAGTAACGCATGAAATGCTTCGTAATGCCTTTAACTCACAAAAAAGAAGCGCATGTAACGCTTCTTAACACCATTAACTTACATGAAAATAACGCTTCATAACGCTCCGTAACACCTTATAAGACGCACATAAATGGAGCGTCGTATTTCACACAATATTTATGTTCAAGAACATGTAAAATTATGCGATTTGAAAATTACTTGGATTGTAATCGAATGAAATGAAAAACAAAAGATCGATGGCAACAGCGCGAGTTGAACCGAGAAACATTAGATCACAAAATCACGACAGTTTATCGACTGAATCACAGAAGCACATATCTGCTTGGCTGTTAAATGATGCATATAAATTCATATATTCGCACTTGCTAGCCGAGTGTAAATTATACTCGGAGTCTGTAAAATTCTGTACTTCGTTGCGGCTGCGGCTTTCAATCTAGTCTTTATTTTTGTTATTAATAAACGTTTTCCGAACAATTGTACAGCTATGATCACAATCGATTTAGCTACTCTCACCAATTTCGCCAATTGGCATGCGGGTAGTTTAAATTTTCGCAATGTGCGAGCAAAATATTGATATTTTCACAACTGAAGAGCAAAGGTCGAAATCATACAGTAGACATTATGACACACATCTTTAAAGTTAGGAGTGTGTCAAGAATAAAAAAAATCAAGATAAAAAAATCGTCAAGTTTAAATGAACCCACTTTTAAACGCAACGCCCCTTGAACGTCATAGCAAGCTTAAAACTAAATATTTTGTATAATCAAATTTCCTTCAAAATACCAACGTTTTAAATTATTTCACAAAAACTAGATGACAACGATGGTGCTAGCTCAATTTCTTCTACAATCGTTGAACATGACATTCAAAAAACAATTTAAAAATCGGAAAAAAAACTTCAATTTAGTTCACTTCCTCATCTCTCCAAATACCGTAAATGTTACAATTCGGAAAAATAACTGTTTACTGAACCTTCAAGAGAATGTGATAGAATGTACCAGGGGAACAATGATCGAGCAAAATCGCAAAACGTCCACGGCAAGCGCAGAGACCAGAGTTGATTATAAAACCGTTCCCCATAATTTCGGTTTTCCTTCACCGACTGTCAGCAAGTAATAGCATTTGCCATTACTTCTCCGCTTGGAATGATGTGCAATAAAAAAAAACCTACACACCAAATCACGTCCACTTCGACATGACAAAGAAAGTCTATTTCAACCAGAAAGCTAGTGCTGAAGCACCCGGAAGCCGAGAAAAAGACAAATCCTGCACAAAGCTGGTCAAAGGCGCTTTGGTGGGTAAATCTTACCGATCGCAACCGTCATTTCGGTCCCGTTCAAGGATGTCACGCTACCAGGCCGTAGCGACCATCAGGGATCGGACCCGGTTCCGCCTGGAACGGGACAGAAAAGCCACTTAACAAGGGGTGGGAACAATTCTTTCGTCCTGGTCAGACTCATTGCCGGTTGCCGCTGACGTAAGGCGGAAATTTATAACTAAGGATCTAGGTGCCATCCTGTTGGAGCATGTCGTCGCCTCGACCATCAACCAACCGTCTCCTTCAGCGGCAAAGGCGGATGGAGTGCCAGCTTCAAAGAAGCGGAAAGCACTGATGCCGAAGCCTCCGCCGACCGGCCGCCCGTCCGACCACCGCTGCGGTTGATTGCGGACTGACTGCAGCGGCAAATAGCTCAACGCACAACGCAGCAGTGGAATGGGAAATGGTTTTTTAGTGTTCAACACTTACCCAGTTGGAAGTTTAACGGATGAGTGATCTCTTTGAACTAGAAATCAAGGAAATGAAAAACAAAAGCGTTGAATTGTCTCCAGCACAAAGCTAGCACTTAACAAGAAAAGTTCCTGATTCAGACAAATTAGCGTTTTTGATGTTATCCAGTAGAGGAAGTGCGTTTAAAGGGTTGTTTTAAATCGAGTCAACTATTGAACACCCATGGGATAAACTTTAAAATGTTCATTTATGCATAATAGTTTGAAAAACAGGCTTTCCCTAAGGAAAAATGCAACAATTTAATTGCATGCAAACCAATTCCCTGTTCCTTTTACATTCCTGTCATCATATGAATGGGTTCATAAGTATTCCGGCATCATCTTGTCCCAGTGAAACAAACCTGATTGGTGGAAGCTGGGAAATGATTTCCTCATGGGAATGATAATCCGCTTAGGGAGAGCTAGAGAGAGAGAGAAAAAAAAGAAATTGGAACGCAAATGGCACATACGAATGTAGGAATCCATTCTGCTTCGGTTACTGACATAAAAGTTAGTAACATGTGATTAAAAAACGAGCTTTGTTCCGAGATCGGGACGGAGGGGTGGAATGAAAGGGACAAGTTTTATTTTTTCTACTATTTAGCTACTGCAATAGCGAGCAGGAATAACGAGGACATTTTTTTTCTACCTCGTGGAACTAGGAATCAAACTGAAACGTACTTTTGGGAGTGCAAAGTGCACATTTAAAGCTCGAACACCGAATTAACGTGTTTTCTAAGATTCTTGTAAATTCAAAAAACGGCATAACATTAAACATATCATGTCAATTGTATGGATGCGCAATGGTGCTATTTTGGCGCGCACGCACCGGTACAAACATGCGGTGGTACGGAAGAAGAAAATACAACACCGTCTCTACGAACGAGACACGCTGTAAGCAGTGCACAGTGGTTCAAAAGCCCAATTTTACGCTCTTAATTGTTAATTGTTGTTAATTGGGGACTCTAATCAGTTATAATCGATAGAATCGACGGCCAAACGTATCCATTCCGGTTTCCGGTTCCGAAAGCACCGGCAATAGTGGTCACAAACTCTAAAATGAAACGAACTCATTTTCCTCAGCAATAGCTTGACCGATTTCTACAATCTTACAAATGAAAGGTCTAATGATTCTATGCATTACTTCTGAATTTCATCCGGATTTGACTTCCGGTTCCGTTGCATGCGGTGGTACGGAAGAAGAAAACACAACACCGCCTCTACGAACGAAGCACGCTGTGTGTGGTGTTCGATTTCGTACACGCGGAAAAGAAAACAAAAACCGACATCGAAGCTCAATTTTGAAACCACAAGTGAGTCCATCGGCACCGAGCGCATATAAGCACGAGCTGCAGGTACGAATGTATGTTACTGGTGTGTGATTTTTGTTGAACACGATACTGAGGTTGAGACGAATCATAGCCAAATTACGAAATGTACGCCTGAAAGAATAAAAACCAGCTTTAATCCACCTAGTGGTGTTAAATTGTCTTTCTTAAACAACTCATTGAATTCTTTCGATTTGAATTTCTATTGAATAAGAACAAAAAAAATTGTTTAGGCATAACCTTTCCAATTATTATTAGTTTTGACCCAACTTAACAGGAATTTCGCTCTAAATGACGGTTTAAAATTTTAAATACATTCCATCCTGATGTTCCGGAACCGGAAACGAGATCCGAACAAAGACCAAAAACAGTTTATTTTTATAGACGTTTACCCTTTTACTTGAATCTAAGTTTCTGAAAAAATGAAGAGAGTTTCATTTTTTAGCTTTCGACTACTATTTTCGGAACCGAGAGCTAGGAACCGGTATAGCTGAAATCGGTTCTAGCTGAAGCAACTAACATAACCAACACACCAAAAAAATTGAATTTTACAGGTTAAACCACCTTATTCGATGTAAAGACTTAATTTGTCAAATGACGGAAAGTTTCATTTGTAATGACTTAATGTTAGATTAGATTGAATTTTACTGGTTTCGACTGTAACTTGCGTTCTGCTAGCAGGTGCGACTGTATGAATTTAAATTCACCTTTTACCAGCCAAGCAGCTGCATGCTTCTGTGGCTCAGTCGATTAACAGACGTACTTGCTAGCCAATGATTCTCGGTTCAAGTCGCGGCGGTTGCTATCAGTATTCTTTTTTTTTATTTCAATGAATTTCATGTCATGGAGTTTTAGACACAATATTGATTGTTCTTCCACGTAAATTTGGGTGAACTGCGACGCTCCATTTATTTGCATCTAATGTTAAATCACAGGGTTTTTATAAGTATGTATAAATTAAACAGTTTCGTTGAATTTTACCCGGAGCGAACCTCCGGCTCGGTAGAAACGATGATAAATATGTAGAAAAATGAAGGAAAAGTGCTCTCGATTTTCTCAGAGATCGCTAAACCGATTTTCTTCAACTAAGACTCAAATTAAAGGGCTTAGTTATCATAGCGTGCTATCAAATATTATCTTGGTCCGACTCCCGGTTCCGAAGTTACGTCGTAGAATGTGCAAAATGAACTAAAAAAGTGTACTCGATTTTCTGAGAAATCGCTCATCCAATTTTCACAAGCTTAAGTTCAAATGAAAGGTCTTACAACTTCATATAACCCTACCGAATTTCAATCGGATACGACTTTCGATTCCGGAATTACTGGCCGATAAGTATAAAAATTCCATTTTTAGGAGCGTGTTTTAATACATGACACGGAAAAATCAAGCCAAATACATTCAAATAGCCGTATAATTAATTACTTAGGCAAGTATGGTTAGTTCATGACCGAATACGTTAACTTTGAGAACACCGAATCATCGTTCCTGGTTCCGGAAGTATCGGAAAAGTGCTCGTGTGCTCCAAACCGGAAATCACTTTAATTGCTCAGAAACGATCTTAGCAAACTCAGATTCAAATGGAAAGTATGTTTCCATAGGTAAATGTAGAATTTTATCCAGATCCGGTTTCCGGTTCCCGGTTCCGGAAGTACAGAGTAATGTATATGAAATTGTAACCTGTCATGTAGAAAAGAAGAAAATTGACAGTTTGACAGTTTCTTCTCTGGCTCATTGTTAGTTACTTGAGGTATTTGATTCTAGTCATTTTTTGTGTCTCATTTCTTCTTCCTAATTTGTCCCTTTGATTCTTACTTATTATTGTATTATTTTTCGATAATTTTACTTATTGTTATTATTATCTATTAATTGTACTTATTATTGTATTATTTTTCGATTATTTTTTCTATGTTCTGATTCTGGAAGCTGATAATCCATGGTTTTGTAGTACCCATATTACTTATTTTTGCTTTTCCCATATTGAAAGGCTCATATTGTAATCGAGTGAATGTTTTCCGTCACTAGAGATGGTCGGGTTTCGGATATTTGTACCCGAAACTCGACCCGAACGCGACCGTTCAGGTTCGGGTCGGGTACAGGTGACGATTTTTTCGTTTTCAGCGGGTAGTGATCGAGTTCGTGTTAAGAAAATTGGTCGGGTTAAAAAATTTGTTCGAACCAGAATGCTCAATTTTTTTCGTGTTTGGGTCGGGTTCGGGTTTTGAAGAAAAATTATTATGAATATTATTACATAATATGGGATTTTTTTTACGGAAAACCTCGAAAATAATTTTGTTTGGTGAGTGTAAAAAAAGGTCTTCTCTTGTACGTTTCGTGCGCTAGATTTTCCTGAGCAAATGTCAATCTACGGAAAATACACTACACTGAAACTTTTCAGAAATTCGAATAATTTTCTCTAGAGTATCTATAACCAGATTGACGACAACTGTTCGTTTGGAAAGACAGCTTTGTTCCAAATAAGCAAACGACCTGTCAAATACAATAGAAAGCTAACGAAACTGCCAACATTGCTGATTAAATGTTTTGGTTTGTTGGCAACATTACGGATAAGACGTCGTCACTCTGGTTAAAGGCACTCTAATTCTCTCGGTGTAAATTTTGTGTTTATTTTTATTAATACTGGCAACCTGACACACTCAGTTGGCAATGCATTTCTCTCAAGGTATGAATCGTATAAAACATATATTATTTGTTACTTTCTCCTTTCAGGACTATTTTCTACAGCAAATATTAAGAAAACCCACTTTGTAACCAGGGCAAAACATCATGTACCATGTTCATCGAGATTAGTAAATGCCTGTGTGTGTATATAAGTGCATTCCATTTTCTCGGAGATGGTTGGATTGATTTCCACCAACTAAGATTCAAACCAAAGATCTCGCGGTTCTATTGACTACTGGTAAATTTATTTCGGATCCGACTTCACGCTCTGGAATAGTGGGTTAAAAGGTACAAAAAAATGAAATAAAAGTGTATTCGATCCTCTCAGAATCCGCTCATCCGATTTTCACCAACTAGAATAAAAATGGATGGCTACGGTCCAAGAACTAGTTAGTTACTTTCATTTGAGTCCGACCTCCGGTACTGGAGTAACGCGGTAAAGTGTGAAAAATAAAAAAAAATTGCTCTTGATTGCATTAGACACCGCGGGGCCAACTTTTACAGACTTTCGCTCTTACATTCCGTTGTTGAATCAAGGCGAAAAAAATTCCGAGATTTGCACCACCGATAATAGTCTCGCAGAATGTTCAATTATTGAGAATCTCGGTGATCTTGAATTTGGAAACAGTGAATTATTATCGGACTTTCTTGCGACAATTTAGCTGTTAGCTCTGCAAAACCGTTAAGTATTGAATCATTAATTGCCGAGCCATTAGTAATAAAGCGTACAAAAGATCTTGCTTTAACATTGAAATTAATAATAAATAGTTATCAAAAAAGCCGAGGTTTGTCGCCGAATTCCAATAAGAGCTAACATATTGTCCGCAAACTCGGCAAACGGGTTAACTGTTTTCGGTACATTTGTTATTTAATGACAAGGGTATTTGTTGTTTAATGACACGGCTGGCTTGGCAGTATCCAATCCGATCTGCTCAATATTTGAGTACATTTTCAACTGTTTCTGGCCTTATTTCATCAATAGCAACTTGAATTGCGTGCTTGAGGTCTACAATTGTTTCAGGATGGTTGGCATAGCATTTATCTTCAACCGATCTTCAAAGAAAATAACCCAGCGGCGTCAAATCGCAGCTTCTCGGAGTTCAATTCACATCACCATTATTTCGACGTCAAGCCGATACTATACTTGATCTATTTGAAGATTTCTTAACTGGTTTTCCCATTTAAAATAAGTTATTACTTATAAACCAATTCGCACCCATTCTGTTACTAGCGCACAGCGCGATAGCACCCAGTCGACGCCGTTCTCTTGATTAATGGACATCATAGACACATGGGGCGGCATGAAATAGGAACTTGAGTGCATCTTAGTTATAACACTTTTTGATGACCTAGGCTCAAATACAAAATTTCATGGTCCCATAATTTGTTATTGAATTGTATCCAAATAAGTCATCTGGTAAACTGTGCAAGAAATGAAAAAATGTTCACTCATACTCGTAGCTGATCGATAAATGATCTATTCTTCCTAAAACCTAGAGAGCAGAACCAGATATCGATAATGTTGCCTCAGAATTCGAATACTTCAATTTGGATGAAGCTTTGCATACTTTTTCAGTGTAGCAAATCATTTTTTTTTTACATTTAAAAGCATTTGTTGTACATTTTAAAACTTTTTCAAAATGGTGGCCAAGCCGAAGTTACCTAGTGAAATTTGTCGACTCGCATAAGTCCGATCATCGGTCCGATTATCGGACCGATTATCGGACCGATTATCGGACCGATTATCGGACCGATTATCGGACCGATTGAGCACGATATGGGGCCGATCGTAGCGCTTCGATCGGCTCGTCATCGGACACCATTTGCATCAACCGCGTTGACCTAAAAAAGCTATGTATCGCTATAGAAACAGAGCGAAGGAACATCAAACAAGGCACATTCGAGCCGACGTCTCCCCGATAGGGTGTGAAAGACATTATTTTGTTTCGATCATAGAGGCTTTAACCTTAAGGTCATTCGCCTCTTAGGGCCAGAAAAACTCTGGCCCTATGTTCGGCGTTGGAAATCCAACCCCGATATATACTATCCCCTGAGTATCAGACATCCGGTCTCTGCTTTGGTATTTCTACACTCTTTTGTTCTACCGATACACTATGTAAGCTCGAAACGCAATCAAAAGCTTTCTTGCACGATGCGTCCGATGTTCGGATTTACTGGGTATGGGAAATCTAGTGAACACTCTAAAAAATTTACCACTGAAAAACAAAGCTCAATAATTTCTACAGAATTGGAAAATTAGCCGAAAAAGTAAAATACTACATTAGTTCCAACTTTTTTGTAATATTTTGCAAAGCTTCAAAAATTTTATACAAAACAGTCAATCCATCTCTAGAATATGATTCAACAGTCTCGGGATATTTGCACATGAAATTAAAAGTTCTCAGATTTTTGTGGAATTATACAACACGCGCAAACTTTCTATTAATTTTTTGTTTGTTATTCGTCTTCTTGTTCGGGAATTGCAGTTAAAGATTAAGGTAAAAGTGGAAACGTATAAATAAATCTTATTCCTTTAAACAGAAAAGCATTTTTTCTGATTTACTGAACTTGTTATTTGATGGATAAACAAACCCACTAAATCTAGACTGGTTTCTGAAGCACAGGAAGCATTTGAATTTTGTTTTTGTTTCAAGCAAAAGTTTTCGACGAATCTCAGTTTAATACATACGCTTATGAGAAAGACATTATACGCCACTCGGTGCATTCAAACAGCTTTTTTTGAGCTTCCGTTCATTTGTTTCAAAAATTATCTGTTTAGATATTTATCCCTTCTTCTCTTTCCATGTTTTTTTTTTGCACGGTTTCCTAAAATAATTTCCCTCCTAACACATCCTATTTTTTTAAAGTTTTTTGTGCCGTACGCCGTACCACCGAACGACCATCCGGTAGGATTCGCAAACTTATTGTCCCCACTTTGCATTTATCCTTTCATTCTTATCAGACTTCCTGCTGTCATCGGCAAAAGTCTGACCAGTTCCGACCCGACGTGGCTGTGGTTGATTATGGTAATTATCTACCCTCTCCATCGAGCGTTCCATCAGATCGGGCTATTTGCTAGCGCTCAAGGTTTCCACTCCGTCTAAGTCGCACCAGGTTCCGTCCGTCGCCCGACTTCCGGCACTTCCAGTACTTCCAGTTCGCTACCGGAGCCCATTCTGTTCGGTGACGAACGGAAGAAAGCAAATCATCGCTTCTGGGTGCAAAACGTGAGTAGCCACAACATTAGACCACACTTCTCGGTTAAATTCAGCGGAAAATTGCCACGAGTGGGGATTGCCGCATTCGATAAAGTTGACGACGTTGGTTCTGACAGGGAAACACATTTTTCTTCGTGTGGGGTTTGACGACAAATTCCACTTCGAAGCAATGAGTTTTTAACCGTTTGGGTGAATTTTTTTCTATTCGGAGCATTGGAACTCTTGAGCAAATGAGATTCATCTTTGCTCGAAATAATTTGGTATCAAAAATATTCTTGATACGAAAAATTGTGGAAATAAAATCTTAGAACATTGTTAGAACTAATTTTAATAAGTTTGTTTTTATATTTTAAATTTTTAATTACTACTGTTTGATGGGTGCAAAACCCCAACTATATCAAAATAAATACTCTTCTCCAAAACTAGTTATAAATGTGATCAGTATTCTGAAACACAGGCTAGTTTCAAGCCATGTTTCAGAAACTATTCGATTCGATTTATGGAATTCCGAAATTGATTGTTTGTGTTTGTTTGTTTGTGCGTGACAATTTTGATTTAAATCAAATGCAGTGGTGCCATATTGGCGGCTGTAGAATTCTATTAGAATCTAAGCCTCGATTTGTAGGTCTTGGCGATTTACGAATGACCGAAGTGTCAATTGCTACATTAGTTTCCAATACCCAATTTTGGAAGCTGCCGAATTGTCGACTAAAAGAGTGCGGAATGGAGCTCACATCGATTTCTCAAAGATCACCTAACCGATTTTAACAAACTCAGGTCTCATAAACTGCTTATGTTTTTTTAATTTTATTCGAATCTTTAATTGTTGATTGTTGAGTTGGCTAGGAAATTCCTAAGCTAAACATATCAGGTATACCAGTTAATAATGCGGGATTTCAAGATTTCTCTGCGAACAAGAATTAGTTCAAGCACAGATAACAGATATACAGGCTCACATATGAACTGTGTGTAAAATTTGCTCAATCAGCATGGCGAACACTTGCAGATGTCACCACGATCGACACGAGGTGCCACCACTATTTGGGTGCCGCTTTCACTTGAGACACAACTTTGGTGCAACATTCACTTCTCGCTAGATTTTTGTTTTGCTGTTGGTTAAAATGACAAGTTTATTTTTGTTTTATTCCGATCGAATTCTCGTGTGATTTATGCGACTTGGAAATAAAATTGTCTTTAACACTTAGGGAAATCGTGTGATAAGTGTTAAAATTGTTGTAGTTGAAATATTTCTACAACAGGCAGGAGGATTTTGTTATCGTTCCGGAACGTAGTGGAATGTTTTGAAAGATCGCGGCGAACAGTCGAGTAGGTGGCAATAGTGTTTCCAACGTATAGCAAATTTGAAATTTACACAGGATTTTGAAAAATTTTGTTCGAGCCTGTATATCTGTTATCTGTGGTTCAAGTTAGTGTCATAGTGAACTGAACATGTTGAAATGCGTGCATAATAAAGAGCATTTGCGGCGGCGGAAAGTGTTGATTCATTTTTTTGTTTAGAAAAAGGCCTGCAGAATTTCAAAGAAACCCTGTTGAAGCTTGCAGGAAATATGCTCTACCGGTTGCGGTTTGCAAACATTGGTATACACGATTTAAAAGTTGCCGTTTTATTGTGAAGGTAAGGAACACTTATGTCAACCCCAAAAATTTAAAGATGCCAAAATACAAGGACTGTTTCGGCACTATCTAATTTTTCTTATTTTCCGAGCAATAACTTAAGATAATAATAGCTTCGACTGAGACCATCATTTCATCATCTTCAATATCTCTTGAGTTTTAAACTTGATTTGCGAACTCTTGAATATTGAAACAAGCTATGATTGAAAGAAGGTGTTTTATTCATTTCGGAGGCGTTTTGAACACAACTCTTGATTGTCTGATGGTTTTGGAGTCGCCATGTCTGACAGTGAAGAATGTTTTTATTTATATGATGAATGTATGGAAACCATAAAGTTGTCCACATGTTGCATGCCGCCAGAGATGCCAGGTAATATTACCTATTATCGCAGACGAAAAACAGATCTGCATCTTAACTAAGGCCTCTGCTAATTTACAGACAAATTGGCATCTCTGAATCTTACGTATTATTTAAAAAAAATGGAATACCGGTAATCGAATTCTGTAGACATTTTGAAAGTTATGAAAAAGCTCTAAGATCACAATTCTGAACGTAGAATTTTAGTTCAACCTCATTAAAATGAAGGTATGACGAAACCAGAGAATTTAAATGTAAATGTATTGGTGGAACCCAAGTTTTTTCATGCAGTTATGACATTTGTGAGTATAGCAATCATCACCCATTCAGGAATCAGGACTAATTGGCTCAAATGGCACGTTCCCCTAGTTATTTAAAGATTTGTGCCTTTATTTATACTGCAAATTGTCCAACGACGTGTTCCTAAAAAAGGGTATGGGGTTTCCCATATAAATATTTTGAAATAAATATATGGAAAACAATCAGTTTTGTATGAAAACTGGCAGGACTATAAGAAGCTAGATTAGATAAAGTAACATTTTGAGACTGTTTGTTCGATCAATGACCTTATTTTAACCAGAATATTTTTTTGATAAACAGATTTCGAAACATAATTTTCGAATAAAATCATGAGTTGGCTGTCAATTATTTTGTTATAGTATGTATTATTTTTTACGAATTTACATAAAAGATTATCAGTGTGGTTACTCACATTTACAAAAATTTGCTCTGGAATAAATTTGCCTCTTTCATCGATCGGTTCTAGATCGGTGTAAATTTGAATAATTGAATATTGATATTTTTGAGGAAGGACCATCGGCAGGATTACAGTATTTCAGTAAGAAATCTTTTCGGATAGGCACATTTGATAACTCTTCAACTAATGGATCATACTGCACTATGGATATTTCGCACATTAGCGCTGCTTTTCTTTCTTAGACGGGCGTGACATTTTCAAAAAGATTACAATATTTGAATAGATTGTTAATTTTGGGTTTTTCCTAGGCAACGGTATGTCATGAAACAGAGTTGCTGATATCTTTGTGTAGAGACTCTGTAAGATATTAATATTATAAATAGCTCATATTGAATACTTTCAATTAAATGAATTTCACAATAGCGAGAAGGCAGTGTTTGAATTAATTAGTGTTAGTAATATATTAGAGTTATATTGTCGTAGTTACCGTACACAGAAATAAATTATAAATTTAAGCAATGACTGGACTCACATTGCCGTTTCAACCTTCCGAGCGAACGGACGTGATTTGGATTTACTGCGAAAGCATTGAAAACCAGTTGTGTGTGTGTGATAAAGTGGTCGGACGATCGAAACGATATTGTGTGATAGACAATAGTGCTTTTTCCTCTGAGAGGTTTTTTTCGCATTATATAATAGAACAGTGCCTTATTGTGAGCGGTGGATCGAAACGGTACCGTTAGCCGGTTATTGTTTCGGCGATCAAGGCCAAGTGTGCAGATTATAAACAAGCGGCCATTGTGTGAGGATTATAAATAAGTGTGCTTTTTCCTCTCGGAGGTTTTTTGCACATCATCAAAGCGGCGATACGCCGACCGACGAAGACCAGCTTTGTGTCCCCCGTTGGATCTTAAGTTAAGTACCGTTACTTCGATTATTCGTTTTTGACCATTATATTTCCCCCCGAATTACTTGTTTCTGCGCGGAAGTAGTTCCGCGACATGTCTAATTTAAGTCCTGCCCCCCCCCCGCTCCCGATGTTCAAATGGAGACTTCCCTTGTCTGTAAAATGTCCTGCATAAAGAGCTATCCTGATGGGCTCGCACTACCGGCCGGGCCTTACGCGGTCTATTTCCGGACCAAATCAAGAGAAAAAAATTTAAATATTTTAAAAATATCGCGAGACCTGTTTTCGCGATATAATACTATAAAAAGTATTGATAGAATACGGCCAGACAAGCTCAGGGTCCTGTTTACCAGCTCTAAACAGGCTAATGAGCTTGTTCAAAAGGATCCCTTTACGCAGGAGTACCGCGTCTACGTGCTCGCTCGCGAAGTAGAAATCGACGGTGTGGTCACCGATTCGAGTTTGACTTGCGAGGATTTTCTTAAGTACGGGGCGGGTTTAAAGACCCCTCACTTAAGAATGTCAAGATACTGGATTGCAAGCGATTGCATTCAGTATCGATCGCAGGGGATGGAACAAAGTCTTATCCCCAATCAGACTCTTATCGTGTGACCTTCGCCGGCACTGCTTTGCCCAACTACATCCTCTTGGACCGGGTTCGTTTGCCTGTTCGTTTATTTGTACCCCGGATAATGAATTGTACCAATTGCAAACAACTGGGGCATACAGCTACCCATTGCAGCAATAAGCCACGTTGTGCTAACTGTGGGGAAGCTCATGCGGACGGCTCTTGCGGTAAGGATGCTGAAAAGTGTCTCTACTGTAAGGAGGGTCCACATGACCTCTCTGATTGTCCCGCTTACAAACTGCGAGGTGATCGAATGAAGCGTTCCCTAAAGGAGCACTCCAAACGCTCCTTCGCAGAGATGCTTAAAAGTGCCACCCCTCCTAAACAGACAACGAATCCATATGCCTGCTTGTCGACTGACGAGAGCGATTCTGACGACCCTTTGGAAGGTCCATCTTCAGCGGTCCCTCATAGCTGTAGGAAAAGAATGAATAAATCTTCTCATGAGCTACCTAGTAAGGGTTCGAAGGTGTCTTCCGAAGGGCTTCGAAAAGTTACAGCTAACGGGAATCGGGAAAAATCACCGAAGCAAAAAGCTCCTGGTCTCGGAAAACTCAATTCCGAGATGGAATTCCCACCACTTCCAGGGACTACAAAATCCCCAAGCGTCCCTAAAAATCCACCAGAGAACCAACTAGGTGCTGGACTTATCAAGTTTTCTGATGTTGTGGACTGGATTTTTACAACTTTCAATATTTCAGACCCTCTTAGAAGCATTTTAATTGCTTTCATGCCTACAGTAAAAACATATTTGAAGCAGTTGACTGCAAATTGGCCCCTTCTTTCAGCGATTGTATCTTTCGATGGCTAAATCATCCACCGAGGTTACGGATCTAATCACTGTTTTACAGTGGAATTGTAGAAGTATTATCCCAAAAATAGATTCATTTAAATTTCTAGTAAATAATCTGAAATGTGACGCATTTGCATTGTGCGAAACTTGGTTAACTTCTGAAATACCCTTAAACTCCCACGATTTTAACATTATTCGCCTGGATCGAGATGATCCCTACGGAGGAGTACTTTTAGGGATCAAAAAGTGCTATTCTTTTTATCGAATTAACCTCCCCTCGATACCAGGTATTGAAGTTGTCGCATGTCATGTTACAATCAAAGGTAAGGACCTTTGTATTGCTTCCATCTACATTCCCCCAAGAGCCTCGGTTGGGCATCGGCGACTCAGTGATATCATTGAGCTCCTTCCTGCACCGACGTTGGTTTTGGGAGACTTTAACTCACACGGTACGGGATGGGGCTGTCTTCACGATGATGACAGATCAGCTATGATCCATGATATCTGCGATAACTTCAATATGACAATATTGAATACGGGAGAAATGACACGGATTCCTGCACCACCAGCAAGACCAAGTGCGCTGGATTTATCCCTTTGCTCGACATCGCTACGGTTGGATTGCACGTGGGAGGTAATTCCTGATCCCCACGGTAGCGATCACCTACCGATCGTAATATCAATCACCAGCGGCTCAAAACCATCGAAGACAATCAATGTTTCGTACGACCTCACACGAAATATTGATTGGAATAGCTATGCGACCTCGATATCTGAGAAACTTGAAAGAACTCAACAACTTCCTCCGGAGGAAGAGTACACGTTTTTGGCTGGCTTGATTCTCGACACCGCGACTCAAGCTCAGACGAAACGTGTACCCGGCGCGAAAACTAACATCCGTCCTCCCAACCCGTGGTGGGACAAAGAGTGCACAAATTTAAACGCGGAGAGAGCCTCCGCGTATAAAATATTCAGAAAAAATGGAACACCTGATAATTACCGGAATTACGCGGCGTTAGACGTTAAAACTAAGAACTTGATTAGAGCCAAGAAACGCGGTTACTGGCGTCGGTTTATAGACGGCTTAACGAAAGAAACATCTATGAGCACTCTTTGGAACACAGCCCGACGAATGCGCAATCAAAACACCACGAATGAAAGCGAGGAATATTCCAACCGCTGGATATTCGATTTCGCTAAAAAAGTATGCCCAGACTCTGTACCGGAACAGAAGATCACCCGCGCCGCGACACCAAACACAAACGAAACACCGTTTTCGATGGTAGAGCTCTCACTTGCACTCTTGTCATGTAACAATAAAGCCCCGGGATTAGACAGAATAAAATTCAACTTGTTGAAAAATCTGCCTGACCCCGCCAAAAGGCGCTTGTTGAGTTTATTCAATAAGTTCCTTGAGGGCAACATTGTTCCACATGACTGGAGACAAGTGAAAGTGATCGCCATTCAAAAACCAGGAAAATCAGCAACCGATCACAATTCGTATCGGCCGATTGCTATGCTTTCCTGTATCCGGAAATTGTTCGAAAAAATGATTCTCTTCCGTCTAGACAATTGGGTCGAAACTAATGGCTTACTTTCAGATACACAATTTGGTTTCCGCAGAGGCAAAGGAACGAACGATTGTTTGGCGTTGCTCTCAACCGAAATTCAAATGGCATTTGCTCGTAAGGAACAAATGGCGTCAGTTTTCCTAGACATCAAGGGGGCTTTTGACTCAGTTTCCATAAACATCCTATCTGAGAAGCTGCATCAGCATGGTCTTTCGCCAGTTTTGAACAACTTTTTACATAATCTATTGTCTGAGAAACACATGTATTTCGCGCATGGTGATTTGTCGACAATACGATTCAGTTACATGGGTCTTCCTCAGGGCTCATGCTTAAGCCCCCTTCTATACAATTTTTACGTAAACGACATCGATAAATGTATCAACACATCTTGCACGCTAAGACAACTTGCCGATGACAGCGTTGTGTCTATTATAGGACCCAAAGCTGGCGATCTGCAAGGGCCGTTACAAGATACTCTTGCCAACTTATCCACATGGGCTCTTCAAATGGGTATCGAGTTCTCTACGGAGAAAACTGAGCTGGTTGTATTTTCAAGGAAGCGAGAACCAGCACAACTACAGCTTCAACTAGGGGGTGAAAACATAGCTCAGGTCTTCACATTTAAATATCTCGGGGTCTGGTTCGACTCCAAAGGCACATGGGGATGTCACATTAGGTATATGAAACGAAAATGCCAACAAAGAATCAACTTTCTTCGTACAATAACCGGATCGTGGTGGGGTGCCCATCCAGGAGACCTGATCAGGCTGTACCAAACAATGATATTGTCCGTGATGGAATACGGATGCTTTTGCTTCCGATCCGCGGCGAACACTCATTTCATCAAGCTGGAAAGAATTCAGTATCGTTGTTTGCGTATTGCCTTGGGTTGCATGCAATCGACTCATACGATGAGCCTCGAAGTGCTGGCGGGCGTTCTCCCATTGAAAAACCGGTTCTGGGATCTCTCATATCGTTTACTCATTCGATGCGACATTTTGAATCCTCTGGTGATTGAAAATTTCGAAAGGTTAGTTGAGCTCAATTCTCAAACCCGTTTTATGTCCTTGTATTTTGATTACATGGCTCAGAATATTAATCCTTCTTCGTTTGTTTCCAACCGTGCTCATTTCTTGGATACTTCTGATTCTACTGTGTTTTTCGACACATCCATGAGAGAAGAAATTCGTGGAATTCCGGATCACGTGCGCCCACAAGTGGCCCCAAATATTTTTTATAATAAATTTAGAACAGTCAACTGTGAAAAGGTGTTTTACACTGACGGATCAAACATCAACGAGTCCACAGGCTTCGGCATCTTCAATCAAAACATCACCGCTTCTTACAAACTCAGTGATCCGGCTTCAGTTTACGTCGCAGAATTAGCTGCTATTCAGTACACCCTCGAGATCATTGAAACCATGCCCAAAGACCATTACTTCATTGTCACGGACAGTCTAAGTTCAATAGAAGCTCTCCGGGCAATGAAGCCAGGAAAGTATCCCCCATATTTCCTGGGGAAAATACGGGAACACTTGAGAACTTTATCTGAACGGTCTTATTCAATATCGTTAGTCTGGGTCCCTTCGCATTGTTCCATTCCGGGAAATGAAAAGGCAGACTAATTGGCTAAGGTGGGCGCATTAGAAGGTGATATTTATGAAAGACCAATCTGCTTCAATGAATTTTTCAGTATTTCTCGTCAGAAAACTCTCAAAAGTTGGCAAACTTCATGGACGAATGACGAACTGGGACGATGGCTACACTCCATTATTCCTAAGGTATCAACGAAACCGTGGTTCAAGGGGATGAACGTGAGTCGTGATTTCATTCGCGTTATGTCACGTCTCATGTCAAATCACTATACATTCAACGCACATCTCCGGCGTATCGGGATCGTGGAGAACGGGCTCTGCACCTGTGGCGACGGTTATCAGGACATCGAGCATGTCGTGTGGTCGTGCGTAGAGTATCGCGACGCCAGGTCGAAGCTACTGGAATCCCTCAGGGCCCGAGGTAGACCGCCTGAAGTTCCGGTTCGGGATGTGTTGGCGAGTCGGGATAGCTCATATATGCTTCTGATATACGAGTTTCTCAAACACATTAATATACAAGTGTAATCTGTTACATCTGGCTTAGAAAGTTCCTCCTATTTATCGACGTTGCTTCAACTGTGGCTAAGAATAATCTTCACCTGCAGGTTCGACACTAACTTCCGCCGATTATCCCGATTCCTCATCTGTCCACCATCTTCATCGGAACTAACAAGATCTTTGTGCTGTCACTAACCTTTTCGCTTCCCCCCTCCCCGTCTCTTCACCATCTCGATGTCAACTAATTAGATCTCTGTCGTTTTAGTCAATTCATTCCCATATCCCCTTTTTACTCCGTTTTCCGCAATATTTACTTCGCTATTTTTTTTTCTCATTTTCTTCTGTAACAACACCATCATCGCCCACGGAAACTTACGAACAGCATGCGGGCCACCCGCCGGGTATTCGTAACCTGGGGGTGTTTCCCGCGGACCCACACGGACCGAAGAATGCGGCCAACATGAACATTCACCAACGCCATATGGAAGACTCTCATGAAATATTCAATTCACCGGCCACTGCCGATCACCAGCTGAAGGCTGGATCTGCCAAAGTCAACCATTGCGACCCAAATATGACATTACTCAATGATACAACCCTAGTTTTAAGTTAGTCGTAAATTAAAATTAGTAAAAGCCCTTGGCATCTTAGAGCTTAAGCACTGTGCCTTAAACATTATATTCTTGAATAAAAAAAAAAAAAAAAGTTCATTACAAAAAAAAAATGACTGGACTCAAACGATACAATTCACAACTACTTAATTTTTCAAATGACGCAATATTCCGCTCGCACAGAATTTTACGAGCTCCGAATGTAATTTGCACTCGGCTACCAAGTCCCGCTTTATGGTTTTATATGTATCCATTATTCAATGAACAGATATGAGCTCTGTGGTTCAGTCTCGGTTCAAGGCGCGGTGCTGCTAACGATCTTCTGTTTTTATTTTATTTCGTTCGAAATCAAGCCATGTAATTTTCAATGCACACAATTTTACATGTTCTTGAATAAAAATTTGTGTGAAATACGATGCTCCATTTATGTGCATCTTAAAAGATGTAAAATTACCAGATTTTTTCGAACTGTGTAGTAACGCGTGTTTTTACGTACCGAAATATTAGAAAAAAAAATAAAACCACAAATGCGCATTTTCGCGCCTTTTTCATGGAAAATTGGGGTAATGGGCGATAAATACCAACATGAAGAACAATCGATTGAAGTTTTGTGAAGTATACTCATACCAGAGAATGACAAAACGTATTGAAATAATCGCAGATAAAATGGGTGAAAGGAGTATAAAAATCGCAAAAAGTTTTCAGGCGTGATACATTTTTGCACAAATTTAGTGCTACAGAAAATGTTTTATAGAAAGCTCTGTTTTAAACGATGAATGAGCATATTACTCAATTGCAGAAGCAATTTGCGGAAAAGTCTTTGAGGTTCGTGTATAGAAAATGGTGTTTTAATTAGTGCTGCTCCCTTTGTTAACATAAAGTGAGTAGCAAAACAGAGAAAGAAAGGTAAGCGGTAGCTAGTCGCCATTTTATGGATCGCTTCTGTGATGTCCATAAAATTGGAATTACCAATTCTAGAAATTCCAGGATATGGTTAAAAAGTTCTAGTCCTATCCCTAAGGGAAACCTTTTCACACTATCCCAATTCATCATCTAAAGATTTCCGTTCGGGTACTAATTTATAGTTAAGCCAAATATTGTGGTTTTCAGCGAGGTATAGAATGCGACAGAATCGCCACAGAATAGCGAAATCATGAGCGTCAGGTGCAATTTTTTGTAAGCTGACTCTGCTATTTTGCAGATTTTTTACAGGGTTTAGAAACTTTTATATACAATCGTCAAATTTGCCGACTTTTAAAATTACGTTGGGCTTCTTGTTTGTTTTCTCTCGTCTTACTTATAAAATTTAACACTTGCATTGAATGATTTCTAATATGCAAACTTGAAAATTTTACATGGCATCTCTGCCTGGAGTTGGACAGTTGTTTTAACCTCTTCGTTGTTTATTGTACTGAAGTTTACAGCATTTTTGAATCAAGCATTAGAACGATTTACAGATTTAAAACGGTAATATTCTTGTTTGTTTGTTTGTACACTAAAAGCATCAACAATTATGTATCTGTCAATAACGACTGAATTTTTAGAGAAGACGATTTTCAATTTTGTTTATGGTACTTTATTTTTATTGTTAGTATTGATAGTGTTTCGAGTGAAGCACGAGGTTTTGAAGACAGAGATGTTGATTAATACCACGTATCATTGTATAATTATTCTGGTTACAAAAACATTGTCATTTAACGGTCAATTAAAAAAAATATTTTTTCTGTTTTGTGGTCTCGAACGGGTTGAATCGATGTGAAAGACAGTTTAGCTATCTTTGCGGCATTTTGTCGCTCTCTTGTCGCATCGCAATCTTTGTTGACCGCCAGTGAAAATTTCAATACAAATAACTTGTGTTTAGTTAAGCGTCGCTCGTTAAAACGATATGAATCGAACGTCGTTGGCCGTGCTGCGGCCCGCAAATCTTTTAACATATAAGTCAGGCAGCAACTTCTACACGCCAAAAAAAATGCTAAATTTAACAAATTCCGGGAAATTTTAACAATTTATTTTTGGTGCTACAGTGACAATAACAATTCTGGTTTGATTCAACCAATGTTTTTTTAAACAACCAACACTAAGTCAGAACTACTATATTCATAGTTGAAAGAGTTCAAAACACCTTTTTTTAAATCTTCGATATCTGGTATAATCGTTTTGTTGTGTTTTGCGCAACCAGAATTTTCCTGCGTAACATATATCAGGAAAGCAAACTAAAAATGGCTCGTAGACAAAACTCTATTAAGAAAAAATATAACATTAATTGAATTACTCCGAATGTGACGAAAAGCATTTTAAAAATCGATTCTAATTTTAATAAACTCCGTACAGACATTGCACAACCGGTGAGTGGTTTATTTTTTTATTCAATAGTATAATATATTTTTAGGCACACTGCTTAAGCTTTAAGATGCCAAGGGTATTTACTAATCTTAATTACGACTAACTTAAAACTAGAATAGTATAATTATGTAATGTAGTATCGGTTTAGCGGATTCTCGAGAATTCAGCTTTTAAGCTGGCGATCGGCAGTGACCGGTGAATTGATTTTTGCATGAGGGTCTTTCATATGGCGTTGGTGAATATCCATGTTGCCCGCATCTTTCGGTCCGTGTAGGTCCGCGGGCGGTAAGTGGTTTAATTTTTATTACTTTATCGAAAGTGTCAACAATTTATTAAAATCTGTTCCTGAAATCTTCCCAAGCGATTGGGCACAAAACTGTTAAACAATCAATGAAAAATTATTATTAACTTACGAAACCTAACGACTATCGGTGAAAATTGGAAATCATAGATTTGCAAAACCGCAGCGAAATAGTACAAGAAAGCTTAAGCTTCAACAGCTGTCAATTGAGTGCACCATCTAGCGGAATAAAACTAAATCAAGTTCCCTTCCCCACCAGAATGCACAACCAGCTGAAGTCGCGATTTCGAAGAGCTTCGTTTTCGCCTTTTCTCCCATTCGCCGGAATTCTGCTATTTGGCGCATGCTGTTTGAGTTCCTATCGATCCAACAAGTTCGCGCCATTGCATCGTCGAACTCAGTATTATTCTATTATTCAAACTTCCGGGTGATGGCTAATCCGTCGCAGGAGAAACTCATCCATTCCGAGGACTGTCTGAACGTATATCTGACGAAACAGACCACTTCGGTCATCGGGTTGCGTTGGGACTTTACCGGTCTGTTGGGTGAACCGTTCGACTTATTCAAGGTGGAAAAGTGTTACAGTTGTCGACGCAACCGTTGGGATGTGGTTCACTGGAGCAAGGAACGGTCGGTGGTGGTTCGTAACCTCGAACAGAATCTGTGCTATTCGTTTCGCATCAACGTGCTTAGACAGGACGAGGAAGACGGTAGATTCACATATCTTCGGCGTTCGAAAATATTCAAATCATTCACTCTACCGGATGTCCCTTCAGCAGTGGCCGTGTTCAGGGCAGTGAAAAAGAATCAGTTGGCTCTTACGCGAAGGTTTCTCAGTGCCAAACCGGAGCTGGTAAACGTTCCCGTCAATGGCGAAACGCTTCTGTACCAGGCAGTGAGAAATAATAGTTTGGAAGTCGTTGATCTTCTGCTGGAGCTGGGGGCCAACATTCACCTTGGGATACCGGTCATTGGGGAAACACCCCTTCAAGTATGATATTCATAAACTAGTTTAAAATTCCCTTGTTCACAGATTCATACTTATAGTTGGCAATCTATAACAGAAATATTAAAATGGCACGGCATTTGATAGAGCACGGAGCTGATTTGAATATGACAAATTGTATTGGAATGACAGCCGGCCACTACGCGGTGGATTCCAACGATCTACAAACGGTCAAGTTCGTTCTGGCTCACGGTTGCAGCTCGGAAACACGTGATCGATGCAGTTGGTCGTTGATTTTCCGGGCCATCTTTTTGCGAGTTGGTACCGAGATAATCAAGCACTTGATCGAGAAGAAGTGCCGGTTGAAAATTCGTGACCGAAACCGATTGATGCCATTGGATTACGGGCGGTTGTCCGGTCAGGAGGAGGTCATCAAAATGATTAAACGTAGACTTAAGATCTAGGTGGAAAACCGTGTCAGGGGTTTGTCCGATTATGTACAGTGTAATTTCCGTTCATTTTTGAAACTATCGCATTTTTGCATTAAATAAAACTTATCTAATAATACTTAAACCGTAACAATGTAGATAAAGATACGCCTTCAAAAAACGTTCAAAGCGATCTTCGGAAGAGTGTTAGAGGAGTAACGATACATAGTAGAAATTTTATGATAGCTACCACAGAAGCACCGCTAGTTTTTTGCTGCTGATTTCCGCCATCCTCAAGCTCGTCCCCATTGTGATCCGGATGATGGTGGGCGTCACGTTTCTTTCGGGACGGTTCAGGCTGTTCTTCAACCGGTTTTATAATCGACAGTTTCGTGGAGATCGGTTTCACGCTCAGATCTTTGCTGCTATCCTGTGCATTTATTCCACCGGGGACCAAAGGGTTGGCATATTCGGAAACAGGAGGTTGCACCGGATTCGCTCCATGCATACCGTAAATCGGATGTAGATCCGGTGCTACGTAATCGGAGATGGGTGGAATATCTCCGCGGAACGGTCCAAATTGAGGATTATCCCGAATAAACTGTTCCGTTTTCGACACTGGTTTAACGGCTTCCTGCCGTACGTTACTGGGAGAATTCAACAACGAAACATCGAGCACTGCTTTACCATCGTACGATACAACGGTACCTTCGGGGTAAATCTTGACGACGTTTTGCGTTTCTGGTGGTAAGTAGAAAGAATCAACACGATCATCAGCCATCGCCATTTTGTCCTCGCCTACTTCCACATTCATTTGCTTCAAATCTCCACTCAAATGTTCGTGTTTTCCATCCGACTCTCTCAGAACGCCTACTTCGCTCGACTTCTGTGCCATTGCCATGCTGTCCAACGGCGAAGGAATAAACATCGGTTCAAATGCTTGCCGCTGGGGTTCCCCACTTCCGATCATCAGTGCATCACTTTCGATGGCTTCGTCGATGTCGTAGTCCTGTCGACGCTGAATCGTGTTCCCGTGGTGTCGCATCTGGTCATCGAACTCGGCGTTTATCTCGCCGGTTCGACGGTAAATTGGTTTAAAACCACTCTCCACCACAACCGAGCTGGGCTCAAACCCCGTACTCGGCTGAGGATCTACCGGAGTTTTGTTTTCATGGATATCGTAGGGTACTTTGAACATTGGTTTGATGTTCAGAGGTTCTTTCATGATCGGTCGCCTAGTGTACCGAACCGGAAGTGTGATCGGATTTTGTTCTGCCATTTTCAACCCCATGCTGAGGTGTGGAGACATTTCCGGAACCATGTAGGGCACAGTTTTTGTCGGTTTAATAATCATCATTTCCATGGGTTGCGGTGGTGGAACTTTCCGGAATGGTTTAATTTCCGTAGGTTCTCCTAGTAGCAGGATTGGAGCAATGGCTTTCATCGGTAGTTTTGGTTTTGCCATGAACGGTCGCATAAGTGGACTCATCGGTTTCTGATAATGGCTAATGATCATGGATGGTTGTGGGATGTTGTAGGGACGATTCGGGCGCCCGGCGATCGGACGTCTTTCCACAGCTATCGGTCGACGCATTGGTAACTTCACCGGACGAAACATGGGTCCACTGTTCGGAGGACGTAGATAAACCGGTATACCGGATGAGGATAGAATCGGTTTACCAGAGTGAACGATCTCGCTTTGCAATGGAGGTGGATTGTTTGCGCTGTAGTTACCATAGGTTTGATTGTTCTTCAACTTTGCCTCGAGATCTTCTGCCGCGCGAATGCCTTCTTCAATGATTTTGGTCATTTCTGGATCGTTTTCCAAATCCAGTTTCGAATCGTCTTTCGGTTGTTCCGTGTTCATCTTGTGATTCTTGATAAGATCTTTCTCATTTTGCTGAATAAAGTTTTCGTGTTGTTGAAGGAAGGTGTCCGATGGGAGTAGTTTCGATTCGTGCCGAATCGAAGGTTCCGCATTAATTCCTTCATCGTTTGGTTCGACATACACCTCGTCGATTTCACTCGCTGCCCCAATGTCACACGAATCATGCACATTAATGCGCCACCCCAGGTATCGATGAGTGAAACATTGATAGTACACAGTGTCCGGAGTGTTGGCATCTGGTGTCCAACTGATGAATCCGGGTTCTCCAGGATCACACTTCAACGTAAGACTTCGCTGGTATGCTCCGAACGATGGATACGAATCGGCTGGTGGCCCCTCCGGATTTGGAACCCAATTACAGAAACGACCTACACCGGTCGGAATCAGTTGTCCGTTGCGATCCTGTTGAACTCCGGCAAAGATTGTGATGTTCTGAAATGATTCCAAAAAAAAAACATTATAGTCGTTGTTGGACTGTCGTACTTCCCGATAGGAAGTCTAACCTTTCTGACATCCTCCTCCTGATGATGGTATCCACCGACAGGATCATCGGTGATATAAAACGGATGGTACTTGGCCGGAACCTCTGGATCCTGTCCAGCTTCCGTCACAAATGTATAGGTTTTACCACGCACAACATTGATTTCCGGAATCAGCAGTCCGTTGATGTACCACGAAACTCCCCAACCAACGTGCCCTGTTTTTGAAGAGAAGATTAAGAAAGACAGATTGGAGAAATTTTGATCCAATTTCCACTCACCCGTAATCGCTGAATATCCCTGCTTGCCACCAGTCGGCCCCATCTGAGCATAGAAGACACCGTCGTCCGGTTCGTCGCATTGAATCGGTGGAATATCCCAAGCACCCGGTTTTGCGGGAGGTCGAGCTGTTGCCGGTGCCTTGGGTCGTTGCATGGCATCAGCACGCCGATTGGGTTCCGAACTTTGCTGATTCGATGGATTTTCCTGAACTTTCTGCTGGTCCGATTCCGGTGTCGGACAGTTCCAGTATGGTTGACGACCAAAGTCGACCAGCCGGTTGTTCTTCAGAAACTGTGAATGGTAGGACACCTCATACCGCTGATTCAGTGGTCCGATGGCCCAAACGATTGCCTGTGATCCGTTGGTAAATATCGGAAGATCGAGATGATCCGTGGCACGCAGTGGCCGCTGGTAGGTTACGATCGAATAACCATTGACCATGGCAGCATTCAACAAACGGATGGAATTACTGTTTTCATTGATTCGGGTATCGGGACAACTTCCTCGTGATCCAGAGCACTGGGATTTAGCATCCAAGTAGTAATCCTGGGCGTAACCCTTTCCGGTAGCTTTGTCAACCCACACAACAGCCGCGTCGGCTCCAACCATGATGCTCTTGGCGGTATCCGGAGAAATACCAAACGACATGTACTCGCCATCCTCTGTGAGAAAAAAAAACATTAAATCGTATTGCAAGTGCGTGTGTGTGTGGCAACCGTAGTCATCAGGTGGTTGAGTAATTATTAGATAATCACTATGGTGTCAACGCACTTTAATTGCAATGCTGTTAAGCGTGCCCCTCAGTATGCTGTACCTACCGTTCCTGAGCTAGGATTGCGCGACTGGGTTGAAATAGTAAAACAAAAAATACTACATCGCCGCTGCTGATGCCGCCGGACGGGAATGATGTGCGGTTAACAAGGGTAATAAATCGTCACCTCGTGGCTATTGGTTTGCTCATTATGGGAGAAGAATGGCTTGGCGGTCTCCGACTAGAGATTTCAATTGCAATTGCGTACCCGTCACTGGTTTCTATCAGAAAATTTCACAATGACCTTTTCGGACCGAAAAACGCATGGCTTCGAGGTTGAAATTTCCAAAGAAGCGTAATAAATATTACGCTACCTCGGCTACGTTCATGCCCATAGTCATTATCGTGTAAGCAGGATTTCCTACATCGAAGGCATAAATTATCCTTTCATAGCAAATGAAAACCACGGGTGATGGAAGGAAACAAACTGCATTGAATAATCGCGTTACATGAGCCAGCAAATTACCACCAGCTGAGTTGCAATTGACCGGATTGTTTGGAATAATAACCGTAGCTGAAAGTCATTGTGCTTCCGAACGTCGGAACTGGCTAATGTTGTGCCGAGTCACTGTGAAAAAATAATTCCATGGCCAAGGCTAGTGCCGGTCATCGGCACCAAAACTACAAGTGGCCCTTCTGCCAATCAAAAAACCCGTTGCGTAATGTGTGGTTTTTTTGCTTCTTACCACCCAAAATCTACTCACCCAATTTGGCCACCAGCTGAATGACGATGCTCTCGCCGGCGACGGCCCACCGCACCTCGAAGGCCAGGTCATCCAGAAGTACTTCGCAGTTCAGTTTTGACTGGTTTGGTGGTCGGGTTTTTTTTGCGGACAGCAGCAAACATCCAACAATGACACGGGAAAGAAAGAGAAATGGAGCAGAGATGGAAAAAAAAATAAAACGGGGAAATGTTTTAAGCCTTGACTTGTCCGGATAGAACTGAGACTGATTATTTTCTTAGGACGGCCAGAAGGGGGGATATTCATGAAACAGCACAATTCAAACTCAAAATGGGTTAGTAATTAAAAGGTTGCTATATGGACTCAAACTGTTAGTTGACTACGGATGTGAATTTCAAACTACTGGCCTAGTGAATTTAACACTAAAAGGATATTTACACTACGTTGTGGATGAATAAGGCAGACGGAATTTATCTATGTTCTTAAAACTTTGACCAATTAGGATAATCATATAACAAAACTACAAACTCTGGATGTAATTTCTAATGTGACCTAGCAGTAAAAATTGAAGAGTATACGATCTTTAGGTTTTCGTAGACATAAATTAAAACAGTATCTGTACTGCTACGTTAGTCTGTTATGATATCCAGTATTTCATTAGAGATAAGAAGGAACAATGTCTGTACAGCACGGCGGGTGCGGTTTCCAGAGTTTCTAAGCATGTTTTTACCGACTGTACAACATGTGGACAAATATTGTTATTTTGCAAAATCAGTTTGTCGTGTTGATCGCTGTATTGTTGCCGTTTTTCTTGCAATGATCGGCTCAAACGCATCAATTGTGGTTTGTAGACCTTTCCCATGCATTGAACCGCTAACCTGGGACAGATACCAGAGAACCACAAATCGCATAAGGTTGCACGAATTTCATCGCTCAAAACGCTTTTTATAATCACCATCGCATAATCGTATGACTGAAGCCTATATTTTTTCTCATATGATGTTATCGCAAAAGCTTACTGCGGCGAAGAGCACAAAATCGCATAATCGTTTGAACGATCTCGCCGTATATATAATTGAACTCGCATTAATTTCATAAATGATTGGCTGTACATGATACCCAAATTTGAATAAGAAATATCTATCTGAAGAATATAAAAATATTCGGTCGCATTCTAATACGGAGCGTTCTACAGAAAATTCCTGAACACTTGTTTGAAAATTGGTTAAGCCTATTGTAAATTATCAGTATCATGGAGCATTCAGGCCTGAGGACAGTGGGTCGCGTATAGATTTTGAATCTTCCTCTTTGACTCCCTAAATTCCCTTTGCGTCTGTGTGTTTAGGAACCTTGTTAAGTAGATTTGATTTCTCTCCTTTTGACTTTCCCGGACACCACCAGAAAACTAAAGCGAATAAAAAGGCGGATGCATTGAAACTGACTTTGTTTCACAGAAAAATACAACTTTGTTTTTATCGCGATAACATATATGCCTTTATGAACTAATCGCATTTAAACTAAATTATCTAGACTTTGTCACGGTAGATTTATGATACAAGCTTTCAAAGCCGAGATATTCGATGAACAAGTAGAGGTACGCAATTCCGAGGGTTCCAATTTTCAGCAGTTTTTCAGTCAGAAAAAAATGCAACATAAGTGGTAAACTCAATGAATCATTCTGAAAATTTCACAGAATAATCTCAACTAAATTTCGAAAAGATTGTCAGGTGGGTTTTTCGATATTCATCATCGTTTCCAAGTAAATTTAGAAGTGTTTGCTCACCACTTGGGTGTATTTAGGCGAGAGCGATTTATGCGAGTAGAATGTGATTCACGGTTTATACACAAGCGCACACTAATAATCTGTCTATTCGACCCTGAGGAAAAGTGCGCTTTCCTTTTTGTGCCGTGCTAACCGGCTGTATCTTCAGTGTAGGCATGAAACATACACGCTGGTGTATCACGTTCTATTGAAATGCCATCACTGTATACAGAGAGCGTAACCGTCGAAGGTGATTGTCCGACGTGTTGGATTATCGTCATGGATCCGCTTTTCATCGCCAGTAACAATTCTATGTAAAAAAACTGATCTTGTTTGCAGTTGGAGCAGTTGTAAGCGCGCGAAGAAACGGGGAAATTCGTCGTCCCTTGGATTCAAATCATACGGTACCCATTTGCATACCTTTCGTATCATTTCTATTGAGTTTGCACGTTGGCAAATGGTTGGTTGAGTAACTGTGAGTGATTTTGCAAGTTTTTTTACGCTGATTGTCGGTGGCTGTTTTCTTCACATTGAAATAAAGATCCGCTCCCCGCAACAAACACTTTATTTACCACAGAATTAGACATTTTTTTAGTAAACAAATGTTTTGTTGTTCACGCTTCAGCTGACTGACACATATTGATTCTGAAAACGGTATGACATTAGGGGCCCGGAAAATTCGAAGATTTAAAAATGTTTCTTATTGCTCATAAGCATGCCTTGCGACCTTTATTTTTTTTATCGTTCAATCCCCGAAGATGGAGTAAAACGAACGAAACGAATGTTTATTTGCAACGAGTATTGAAGAGGAATGACTCATGACGCTTGTTTCGCTTCCGGACTTTCAACTGAATAAGTAAAAAATGAAAATTTTGACACAACTGCTTGCGCAGTTGCCTTTGAAGTATCAGTAAATTATTTATTAAAGAACTTATTGATATTCTACTGAAATTATTGCCCTTTGGTACCACGTGTATTTCAGTAGGCGAACAACATTTTACTCTCTTTTGCCTTGTCAAACAAATTAATAGTATGTTAGAACAAGTGTGTCGTGAAAACGTCGTACTTTAGTATAGGTGTACTGTTACAATTCAAGAAGTAAAGAAAAGAAACCATGCATTATTTAAAAAATTTATGAGCTTATAAGAACGATTTTTGATATTTAGAAGAGTGAAATTTTATTCGTATTCACATCATACAGTTCTGTCTCTGACATTAGCCACTTACTTTTTCTCTCGGCGGCCCTGCTTACGTACTTTACATTTACAATTACTGAACCACTCTAATGGCGTTTTTCATTGAAAAACACTGGTACCGTGGATTGCTCTGGTTTTGCACTTTCGAGCAGAAATCGCAATGAAACACCGTCAGAATGTTGTTTTTCGGCTCGAAAGTGCGAAACCAGCGCAATCCACGCCACAAGTGTTTTGAAATGGGTCGCAGTTTTAGTGTTATTTTAAATTGATAGTTTATAATTTCATGTCATTTTGACGTGAATACCTTCTACTTTACTTTGAGGCGTATTTTTTTATAAATTTAACCGTTGGGAGAGTGATAAGCTTTTGATCGTGGATATTCCTTGTTGTTGATTGTTGAACTGAAAAAAGAATTGCAACTAATTGCTTCAATTACCTGGATTTGTTAGCTTCCGATCAATCGAAATATTTATGCGATATTCAGTTGAGAAAGTTGCGTTCAAGTTGGTACGAAATGGAATTCACATCGATTTCCTTGGGATGACCCATCTTCATAAACTAGGTATCAAATTAAAGACTGTTCAGGTTTCATCGATTTCACCCGGATCATAATACGGGTTCCAGAATAATGAATTTAAAAATGCAACCGGATATACAATCCCCGTTTTAATCTTATCCCAAAAAGAAACGGTCAAACGGAACTTTACTATTTCTAACGTTTAGTGAAGAAATGTCGATATCTTTTTGGCCACATTCCCGCACAGCGTGTTGGCTATCTTGTCAGCCAAAACCAAAATGACATAAAATAGTCGCCCGTCATCTAGTAATCCGCGCAGAGTAGCACATCTTAAGTGCTGCACGACGCAGATTAGTTGGTCGATAGTATATATGTGAAAGTATTTTCCAGATGCCAAATCTTAAATAAATAAAGCATTAGGACTGAAATGAAATCATTCTTTGTCGATCCGAAACCTATTTTCCGTACATAGACAAAAATATCAACGAAAAAATGAAAAGAAGAGCGTACTTTTTGCATACGGTTCTGGTCAGTATGGATAAAGGCTTCCAGCCATGTCTCCCTAAGAACTGATGTGGCGAAATCCTGGTGGATACAGCTGTCTCATTTGAGATGTATGTCTGGCAGCGGTAAGGCAGTTGGACACCAGAATGGATGTCAGCCATATTTGGCCTCTGGCAGCCAACCTTATGTGAGATTATTTTCTGGCGTTTTCCCAGCCCAAGTAGGATCACAGCATTAATGATGGACTCAAGACATTCATTTCGGACCATTTGTATATGTATTTTTTTCGCAACGGCTTATTCTTCCAGTAAAATTTCCAAAGCTGACGTTTGCAGAGGAACTTTATCTTCTTCATCATTTTATCGAAGAGTCTGAATTCATGTACTTGCAAAGTTTTTAGTTCTCCAAAGTATTAAATTTAGTTACACTACTACACGTCAGTGAATCCAAAACGTTTGGTTTTGTTGTCAATGGATATTGGATGACAAACAGTTAGCGCAGCCTTTTTCTCAGAACAAACATCCTGAGAAGACCGTACATGCCGTTAACAACTGGGTTGAGATTCATTGAAAATTATCTTTGCCCAAGGCATGGACTTGTACATTCTCAGCGTAAAATATCTAGAAAATTCAAAAACACAAACTGAAACATCAAAACTTCACTGAAAATCATCCTTATGAACTATACATAAATATCATGAACAGAATTAGGAGACCACTTGAAAAATCAAAAATTTGTCCAAGGTCTTACTCAAACTGAACGTTAAGAAATGTATAGTTGAATATCGCTTAGTAGGAAAATCTTGACTCCTTCCACGAGGGTTGTTACGTATGTATTCAACCTAAAAATTAAACCGGAAAAAGTTTTATTGTTTTTCAAATTATTCCCCTAGATGATCAATACACTTTTGCATACGCTTGAACCAATTTTCATAACATTTTTTCCACTCTTCTTGAGGTACCTTCAAAAAATGATTTTTGAACGCTTCAACAGCTTCTTCAGGAGTATTGAATTGCTCTCTATGTAGTTTATTCTTCACGAAAAGAAAAAATAGAAGTCGGTAGGTGTCAAGTCAGGAATATACGGCGGGTGGCCCATCAATTCGACGTTTTGGGTGCTCTAATATTTGGTTGTGTCAACCGATGTGTGAAAGCTTGCATTAACGTGATGAAGAATGATTTCGCGTAAAACTTCTGGCAAACAAATGGTGATATGTATACCAATCAGAATGGACGATTGACGGTCTTACGATCCTCTAAAGCAGCGGTAGCGATGTGTTCGTTTATACAGAAAAAAACAAGTCACCATTTTCTTTGAAGTGCTTCGAAAGCGAACAATTTTTGCAGGATTTTGTTTTTTCTGGAGCACCCATACAGTCGACTGCAGTTTAGTTTCGTGTTCATATGAGTGAATCCAAATTTGAATCACAACGATTAATTTTTTTCAGCATTTCTTTGCACCAATCGACACGAGTCTTTTTTTGAGCGATTGTCAAACTATCTGGGATCGATGTTTTCTGGAAAAACAACACATATTGGACGACCTTCTTTGAATTCATCGGCAAGCGAACTACGACCATAATTGAATTCGTTATACCAGTTTTTGCTACACTGCAAAAAGTCAAACTAAATTGATAGAAGCACTCTTGTCTTGATAATTCACGACGAAAATCATAATAAATCATTGCATGAAAATGTTCACGATTCTATTCAATTTTTTTGCTGAGGTAAAATATTTATCTCACTGTTAACCAAACAAATAGAGCTCAAAAGACAGAATGTTCTGAAGATAGTAATGACTAAAGATGTCAAACTCAAGAAACACAACAAAAATACTTTAGCTTGGGTGCGGCGAATGACCAGAAACGGTTAAAGTCGCTAATGAAATAAAACCAAAAAGCAAATACTTTAGCTTGACTTCAGCAACAACATTATTTCGCCACGAAACCGCGCTACTTCGGAAATCCGAGTAAAAAAACCGCGTAACTTCGGAAATCCGCGTAAAAAAACCTCAAAACTAAAAAAAAATTGTTGATGCCAAACATCTCAGAAACGCATGAAACGTCCAGATCTGATGTAATCTGAACATTTTTTTTTTAATCGAAAATTTTGTAAGTGTCGAAGAGTTGACTTCAAAACGAAGTTTCATGCATTTCTAAGACAAAACAAGAGAACCGCGTGACTTGGGAAATCCACTTAAAAAATACCGCGCAACTTCCACGTAAAAAGAAATCGCATAAAAACCGCGTAAAAAAGACCCCAGTGTAGCCTACATTAGTTTGAAGAATAACTAAATTAATATTTCCTGAAACTCCGTGATAAAATATTCGACGAATTGATTACCAACTCTTGAAGTTCAATACATCGAGAGAAAAACATCTAAAAATAAGAACACAAATGCATGAAATTTAAAAAAAATGCCTGAGCCAAATTTATAAGAACTTTTGAAATATGCAAAAAAAACCTGCTATTTACAGCCACAGAAAACAGATATACAGGCTCATATATGAACCGTGTGTAAAATTTGTTCAATCTGCATGGTAAACACTTGCAGATGTCGTCACGATCGACACGGAGTGCCACCACGATTTAGGTATCGCCTTCACAAGAGACACTATTTTGGGTGCTACATTCACTTCACACTGGATTTTTGTTTTGCTGTTGAATAAAATGACAAGTTTAATTTTGCTTTATTCTGATCGAAACCTCGTGTGATTTGTGCAACGCGGAAATGAAGTTGTCTTTAACACTTACGGAAGTCGTGTGATAAGTGTTCAAATTGTTGTAGTTGTCAAATTTATATCACAGGCAAGAGGTTTTTGTTATCGTTCCGGAACGTTTCGAAAGATCGCGGCGAATAGTCTAGTAGGTGGCAGCAGTGTTTCCAACGTATAGCAAATTTGAAATTTACACAGGATTGAGAAAAAAAAATTTTGTTCGCTCCTGTATATCTGTTATCTGTGCTACAGCCTACTATTGTTTGCAACAGATTAGTAACGGAAGGCGCCATACCCAATACCATTAGAACCGCGAATACTTACAAGCGCATAAGTTCTGTCCGAGTCACATTCCACACCGAAGGGCGATGTGGTGGTTCTCCAGTGGATGTAGTACTAGAGCTACAAGGTGGTAAAGGTAGTTGGTGGTGGTGGTGGTGGTAGTAGTAGTCATTAGGAAAGTTCTGAGTTCGAGCCCTCGAAAATTTGTCGTTTGCGGTACCGAAATTCTCCTACTCTGAGGTTCCCTTGTAGTAAAAGTAGTGGTAATAGCAGCAGTAGTATTAAGAGTAGTAGGAGTACTAGCATATCTAGTGGTTAAACATTGCTCTCGTTCGGAACTGTGTATTTGTTAATAGCTTACTATAGTTACCGATTTTTTTACAAGAGTCCATTGCTCCAGCAGCAAGCGCCAGTCGACCAAGTCGGTGATAAAGAGTCTAATTAACATTTGTACGTGTGTCACAATACCCTGGTGCCAAGCGGCCATTTAGTGTTTATTGTTCAGTCGGTGTGATGATAGGTTCGGTACACAAAGTGAGAGAGAGAGAAAGTGTGTGTTTGTGTGACAGTTACAAAAGGTGTCATTGAATTGTCGATACACTGTCGCATGCCAAAAACCCACAACGCCGGTTGAGGGTGGCTTGAGTGTCAGTTTGAATTCTGTGTTCAGCGTGCTTTGCAATGGTTATTAGTTACGAATGGTGCACTTGGCGATTGAGTGAGTTTGGTGGCGGGTGCTTGACTTTAGATGGCAATGCAGTTGTGCGAATTGTTTGGTTAATTGAGTGTTTAAGTGAATGCATTATTCAGGCAAAATGTATCTGGGTAGCAATAAAACGAAATATTTCACATTTTTTTACACGAATCGTACAAGAGCTGTTTATTGTAACCATTTCTGGACCAACTAAAAAAAATGTCTTATTCTCGACGTCTAATACGGAATGTATTAAAAACAAATTACCTGAAACGAAACTTGGTTCGGTTGTATTATAAACTATTTACAAAAAGTGGTTAACACGATTTACAGAACTGAACAGAGATTTTTTTTTTCGTCATAATTTTATGTGACCGTGCCATATCTATCTGTCCCAAAATACAAATCAACGTTAGAATTACTGATAACTAAAAACGTAGTTTATTTTAAATTGAATAATAAAGCAATAGACAAATGTTGTTCACTCAACGTTGGCAGAGAGCGAACATGCCGAAAGCGTTCAATCTCTATCGGCTTATTTTTAATGACATGGAAAAAACCTTACAAAACTATAAATCATTGTTTGACATCGAACGCGATCTACTGAAATCAGTTGAAAAAAGACCCATCATAGTCTAGAATGCCCGGGTTGCGGTTATTCTGGTTACTGGCCGGAGTCCGGCGTTTACTGTTAGTTACCTGTGGGCTGATGCCCAGCATCTTCAGCGACGGTGGCACATTTATCTGATCCGGAATGCGCACGTGTCCAAAGTCGACGGTGAATGCCTCGCACCAAACGCCAAAATGGCCAATATCGAACACGGTCAGGTCTCCCGGCAGGGTCAGCACGATGGTCTTTTTATCGTAACGCCGCAGTGGAGTTTCCTTACCGTTCTCATCCGGAATACGGATACCTTGGGGACTGGGCTTCGGTCCACGACCGACCCAGAACTTGGCATCTATTAGTTGGTGGAAAAATGTAGTACAAATTAATTTAACGTTCATTGTTTCCCCACTTCCGAACGAACTTACCGGGTGCCTCACCATCATAGTTGAAGTTCGGAATCAGCAGTGTTTGAGCATCTACAATCACAATGCTATCCGAACTTACGTCATGTATTCCACCAAGTTGTCCAATCTTGGTCGGTCTTGGAAAATCCAAATCGTTCCGGATGACCACATCGCCGAAGTTTACGCTGAAATCGTCACACCACACCGAAAACCATCGAATATCGCGCAAAGTTTTCCCCTCTGGAAGTGACAACGTGATGTCCTCGTTGCGATACTTTCTCAGAACACCAGCGCGTCCTCGTTCATCCCGCAATCGATGAGCACCTTTATTGCTCGGAGCCCGTGTATTTCCGACGTAGAAGTAGGCAGCTAGAGTTACATTGTACATACATATCCATCAAGTACAGATAATTTTCGAAACGAATCAAACCGCAACACTTACCCGGACCTTCACCATCGTAGTTGAAGTTTTTCAGGAACAATGTCCGGGCATCTACCGCGTAGACCGTTCCGGACACACCGTGCTGCAGCTGGCTAAGATCGCCGATCTTGGTCCCGTAGTACCCCTGAAGAGCATCCACGCTGGAAATGAGACAGCCTGTAATCGGAGAAAAAAAATAAAACAAAGCATCAAAACGCAGTCCAACATTCCAACACTGCCGAAACGTTGAAAGTAAAATCTGCCTTTGATCTCATTCATTCGGACAGAACGCCCGGCCCGGAGTTTCGAAAGCACCGAGCCTATGGCAATTCAATCTGGTTCGGGTTTTACTTTCCCATTCCACTCTCACATGGTGCCATTTATCCACAAAGTGCCACACTGTAAACACACATTCATATAAAATAATCGGGTTAACGACCATCTGCGTGTCAGTAAGCCAACCAATTGTAAACAAAACATAGCTGGCCACGGTTTTCGTGCATTAACTGTCGCTTTTTCATCCCACTTCTTGCGGTTGGCCTTTTGTTCTCCACTTCTCTACGATTTGCGGTGCACGGTTAAAAAAGCACTGAACGAATTCAAACGTTTTGATTCCAGCCAGAGGATAGTAATTTCCCCACAGTCAATTAAAGAAGCTGATTACCTACTACTGTCTTCCCTTTCTAATCAAATACCGACGAAGCGCAACCCACACAGTCATCAATTGTGCAGCACACATCTTCAATCACTCTTCTGATCTCTCGGTTCCCCTTTCGGATGATGATTTCGTTTGCTGACGAGAGACCTCCATCAACTTTCGCTTGTGGATAAAATAAAAATGGGTATTCGTTCGCCGGTTTATATTTACCGACGGAGTTCACACGAACACTTAACGGGTGGCGCCCAATCTAGCGGAAAACCGATTCGCCGCCGTGGATCGTGAGAAACGGTTCGCGAAGCGCAGTAAATATACTTATTTCGAAAGGTGCTTGACAGCCAGCGGCGGTACCACCGGGCATCGTTACAGAAGAAGATAGAATAAGGAAAACGAGCAAATTGAATTGCCTAATCGAACCGTTAATCGTTTCGATTGAGTGATTGATTGATCGCGTGCTGGTGGATTGTGGCGAGTGGATTGAATAACCCGAAGATCTGAGAAGATCGAGACATGAGATGAATTGTGCTTGCATATCTGGCAGCTGGCTGGAGTACCATGACTGCCTGCGACGAACTGCGAATATGAATGAATATCTTTTAGGTTCGTTTGTGATGCACTGCCGAATGAAAACCCTAAATTTTCCTTTTTTTCTACGATAAATCTCTAAAATACAAATGAATACTTTCCCTAGCAGGGTTCGAGCCTGCGTTCCTCCAATCGCTAGTAGGGTGCGTTACCACTCCACCAACGATGAACTGGGGAACTCCAACAGTTTCCGCCACAATTTAGGTCGAGATGACTGAGCCGACCGATCGTGATCCAACTAGCTTCAAATGAAAGCTCTCCCATTTACCCACAAAAAAAAAAACAAAATGTTTTGAATACAAAGTTATAAGTTTTATGTCAAATTCTCAGTTTTTCATTTCTCATATACTGCCCATACTCTCTTATCAGTCCCATATGGCTTCTGGCCACTTTGGACTTAACCCGACGGATAACGTCTTATTTAAGCCTACTTTCAGAAATTGCAAAAATAATTTGGGGTTAGTTCAGTAAAATTTGAAAAAAAAATCAAATTGGGTCTGTCTCATATGGAAAGTACTCGCATATCTGTCCCATGCATACAAAAATTTAGATAATGTAAGATAAACTATTTTTGAATCAATCTTTGGATATAGCCGAAACGATAATTTTTCGTTGATATTTCTTATTTATTTCTTTTCTTTCTGGAGCAGGAAAAAGCCCACTGGGGATAAGTTATTATTAATCTATCACTATGTCTCCAGTAGGCATAAAACCTCCTCATCTTTTGTACCAACAGATTAAAGAATTCCCAAATGACAAATTTCATGTTATATCAGGTGTACAACTTTGCTTCCGCCGTTTTTTTTTTCAAAATTGAAAGCTTTATTACGAAAAAGTGGTCACAGATGTATTATTCAAAGTATTGTCCGTCGCTAGCGACAACTTTCTCCCATCTGTTCGGCAACTGCTCGAAACAGGAGCCCTCTTTTGACGCTATCCATGAAGCAATCCATTTTTCCAACTCTTCGAAGGATTGAAAATGTTGATCTGCCAGGCCGTGTGCCATCGAATGGAATAGGAGGAAGTCAGAAGGGGCGACATCTGGGAAATACGGCGGGCGGGGCAAGACTTCCCATTTCAGCGTTTCCAGGTACTTTAGAACACTTTTGCGACTTGAGGCCGAGCATTGTCGTGTTGGAGGATGACTTTGTCATGTCGCTCTTGATATTGTGGCCGCTTTTTTAGCGCGCGACTAAAGCGCATCAGTTGCGTTCGTTAAGGATCTCCTGTGATGGTTTCACCTTGTTTTAAGAACTCGTAGTAAATCACACCGAGCTGATCCCTCCAAATACAAATCATAACCTTGGCGCCGTGAATATTCGGTTTTGCCTTCGACGAAGTAGCATGCCCGAGCTCTCCCCATGATTTTCTGCGTTTAGAATTATCGTATCGACCCACTTTTCATCACCGGTTACGATTCGATGTAAAAACCTCTTACGATTTTGTCTTTGAAGCAGTTGCTCACATACAAATAGACGGCGCTCGATGTCCCTCGGTTTCAACTTGTACGGCACCCAGTTTCCTTCTTTCTGAATCATGCCCAGGGCCTTGAGACGTTTTGAAATGGCTTTCTGACTCACTCCCAACGGTTCGACAAGTTCTTGGGTTTGGGACGAATCTTCATCAAGCAATGCTTCTAGTTGTTCATCTTTGAAGGTTTTTCTCTTCCACCACCATGTTTGTCTTCGATATCGAAATCACCATTTTTCAAACGTTGAAACCACTCCCGACACGTTCTTCTGCTCATAGCAGCATCACCGTAAGTTTCTGAGAGCATTCGATGCGCTACAGCTGCATTTTTTTTTAATTGTAACAGAAAAGTAAAACTTCCCGCAAATGGCGAGAATTGGGCACATAAACAGAAATTTTCGAGCATGAATAATACGAAAACTAGAACAACTGTCACTGAAACGGCGATGACAATTCGATAGACACTGTACACACTCACTTTGAAGGCATTATCATCTATGTATTTTGACCAGCCTCAGCCGATACAGCCACCTATCGGAAAACGGCGGAAGCAAAGTTGTATACCTGATAATAGTTATATAGTTATAATAGTAACTAGATAACTAAATTCTTAAAACTAACGATACATTTTCTAGGTAGTCTTCGAGAAAACAGTTTCCTGCTAGTATCATGATCTTACCCATGTCGAACTGACTTGAACAGCGATTAAAAAGTCGGCACATATTGCCAAATGACTCGTTGTGGCCATAGTTTGTTCTAGTGGATGGAAAGCCAAAGAAAGGATGGATGAGCTCGGATACAACGTCGACGAATATCAAAATCTATCAAACTTAACAGCTCCGAGTAATCAATTCATGATTGGAGAAGATCATACCTTATGATCAAAAAAGAACCGGAATTTTCATTTTAAAATTCCCGCGCTTGTCCAATCGGTAAACTTTTATTTTCTCAACGTTAGCAACACTTTTATACACATTCTGTCAAATTTTGACGCATATCGTACGATTAGTTTTTGTTTGGCGAAAATTTTTCAACTTCTTTGTATATACGCCAAACAAAAACTAATCGTACGATATGCGTCAAAATTTGACAGAATGTGTATAAAAGTGTTGCCAACATTGAGAGAATACAAGTTTACCGATGGACAAGCGCGGGAATTTTAAAATGAAAATTCCGGTTCTTTTTTATCATAAGGTATATATGTTTTTGAAGTCTTTCGTCACACGAAAGACGAACCCTAACAGCTTCGAGGTTTTATTAATAGTATATTCAATGTGCTGTTTATAATTCATTTTCTAATACAAGATGACTCGCAAGTCTTTAATATACGATTTTCATCTAAGAACCGTTTGTGAGATCGAGCAGTTAAATTCAATCATAGAACGTTTGAGAGTGAATGAAATAACAATATATTTTGAAGCATAAACGATCATACGGTATACTCTACACCAAATTGTAAAAATGTCCAATTGCGACTCCAAAAATTTGGTGTCTTCGAAGGTTTTAATAAGGTGAAAAGAGTTTAAAATCATCAGCATACGATAACTTCATACATGTTAGCAAAATGTTCAAATCGTTTAGGTAAATTAGAAATATGAATGATTCAAGATGACTACCTTGAGGAACTCCGGAGCTGACAGTAAATGGAGACGTAATGCAATCTCCTATTTTCACTGACATGTCGCGATCAGTTAAATATGAGCACAGCCAATTAGGAAATGATCAGTTGAATCCAAGTCTACTCAATTTGGATATTGTGATCCGATGATTGATATTGTCGAAAGTAGCAGAAAAATCAGTATATATAGCATCTACTTGCTGTCGCGATTGCAGGAATTTTATGATAAATGAAGTGTGTAAGATACGAGATTTGTCGTAGTAGATCTTCAAGGCATAAAACCGTACTGACTTCCAGATATATAGTTTGAGCGATTTCGACGATTAGTTCAAATTATTTGAACACTGCGCATTACGCCGCTGTTCCGCGATAGTTTAATATTTCGGTTTTACTGCCTTTCTTAAAGACTGACTTCAGCTTGGAGCACGCGGTAACGTGTAAATTTACATGTTCTAGCACTTAAGAATATGTCAGAATGCATTAAATATAAGTTAGAATTACTGTAAAATTGAGTAATTTTTGACGCTCATACATGTCGGTCTCAGAAGACACATTTTCACGATTTTTTCTAGGTGTGTAGTTTTAATAGATGATATAGAAAAGAATTGAAATAGAGATATTTATATTTCGGTGTGTTTCATGATTCCGTTAGTTGAGAATTATGTGTCCGGTTTAGCCCCTTTTTTTGTCGTGAATACGACTTACTTTACTATGGGATGTGTTTTCAAAATTTACCCTCTGAGAGAGTGATAAGTTTTCGATCGTGCATATCTCTTGTTATATCAAACCTTTCAACATATTTTTTATTAATCGATTCATGATAACATGTTAAGTTGTATGACATAGTTTCAAATAATTCAAAATTAAAGTTTTCGAAATTGTAGGGGAGAGTGTTCGGTTACCGGCACCCTTTTCTTTTAAGCTTATAACTTCTGACTAAGTGTACATTATGCGGATATATATACATCAATGGAAAGCTAAAGACCCTAGCTAACAAATCGATTGAAAAAACTTTATTATCAAGTGATAAATTTTAGCCATTTCAAAAAAGGTGTTCGGTTACCGGCACCCCAAGAAACTTCTCTAAAAATGGAAAAATATTCAATTATTCAAAGAAAAAACGGAATTTATTCTTTTCGGAGGCGTTTTGGCCAAAAGTCTTCATTGTCTGATGGTGACTTCGGCTTCGCTCTCTTGGCCAGTGATTTGGATAGTGGCGCCTTTGGTGTTGATTTGGGTAGTCTTCCACCGGCTTCGTGGGATTGAATACAATGCTGCAGTCGAATTTATTGGCTTTTTATCCACTAAGCAACGTTTAATGGCATCAATCAGTGCATTAAAGTTCATTTTCCTTAAATTGGACGATTTGTTTGAAGTCGTCATGGCTAACAGAACTAGAGAACCAAAGTTTTTACCTATATGACGGATGTATTGAAGCCGTCAAGTTGTCCACGCGTCGCATATCACCAGAGATGTCAGGTAATACAATAAGTTTAGCTAGCAAAAACGAAAAGATCGCGCCAATTTTCAAAAGTCTGTAATTTCTGACGAATATCTGCAAATAATCAAAGTTTCAAAAGTCTGTAAAAAGTCTTTAGACGATAAAAAGATTTACATGTTAACTGAGAAATTTGATCATTTACAGACAAATTTGCGGAGTTGGCATTTCTGCCCATCATTGACAAATTTTCGCGATTTGTCAAAAAAACGGGGTGCCGGTAACCGAACACCTTTGCGTGCTGGTAACCTAAATCGGTAGACATTTTGAAAAGGACGAAAAAAAACTTTGGTTGTGAAAATTTTGATAGCATCCGGTGTTAAATCACGAAATAGATCGATTTCACCTCATAAATATTCAATCCACTGACTTTTTCCAATGATGCTTTTTAATTTATGATACTATAAAAAAGTCATAAAAAACTTTTGTGTGATTTTCACACAATTAAAATTTGTTTTAAGCGCAGCAGAAACATTTGTCGAAATGACGCTATCTGCTTTCTGTCAAAAGTTACGGTCGGTTGCCGGCAACCGAACATCTTCCCCTATCAAGGAATTTCAAAGAGGAAAGCTCATGACGCGTGTTCATATTAGTTTGTGTTTCAGTCATAATTTTGACGGCTCATAGCTCAGTAATGGATTTACATAATCTAACTACAAGTAAATTAAATTTTTACCTTTTTTAATGAATATAAAAAAATAGGTGTAGAATTCGCTCAAACTTGTCCGTGTGTGTTGTCAACAAAGAGGTCAAGGTCTCAGAGATAACTGAACAGAGTCGCAAATGAGAGGTCTCTCTGTCACTTTGAACGCTATTGAATGCTTTTGAGATCGAGATCGAGGATGTTTTCTTTTCAGTTTTACGACGTTTTATATCAAAATTTAAAGTTTTTTTAAAAATATCTGCCACAATTGACCTTGAAAACATAATATGTTTTAGACTTAGATTCCGCACGGTAATAGCGTCTATTTTTAACCGAGATATCGATATTTTTGTATAAGCAACTTTCTGCCTTATTTCAGTAGTAGGAGTTTTACGCGCTTGATGATAAAGCGATGTTTCGGAAACACGACTTTCAATACTGTTTTATGCAAATGTTTCTTAACACATAAAAGACCTCTTTCATGACGTTTCGATTTTAGCACGGTTCGTTTTTGGCAAAATATTCGACAGGTGGGGCAAACACAATTCTTTTGTGTTAGTGAAATTTACTTTGCTTCAGCTAGGCAAGTAAAACTAAAAACCACGTGCTTGCTTTCGTCACATCGTTCGGACTAGTTGGCATTGATTCAAAGCATGTTTATTTTTCATGTATGTCCATACCGAATTATTTACAAATTTTTGATTACCAACGCAAGCAAGCCATGTGCTCTGCCCCACCTGTTTATATCACATTGAATGGAGACGGGTATAGCGTGATAGGATAGTCGATGCCATTCACGCAGCCCGCCTGGGTTCGATTCCCAACCCCGCACATAGGGTCAGAAAGTTTCTCTGGCCCGAAGAGGCGAATGACCTTAAGGTTGAAAACTCTATAACCAGAGCAAAAAAAAAAGAAGATTTCTGAATTCAGAGTCGGCTCAGTTCCAAAAATTTATCTTCGTCAAAACGTGATCCCAAACATAATTATAACGACACAGCCTAATTGAACGAATAATTGCATAATCAAGTAAGAGATTGGCAGAGTCCGGCCATATCTGTATTTCACACCAAAAAGTTGACCCCGCGATCAGTTGATGGCGATGAAATGGCAAAAACTGGTGTTCTTTCGCCCCACGGCTACCCGAAAAGAGCGATACTGACCGGTTCCAGTTTCACACGGGTATTATACAAGTTCCAGCAGACAATGTGACGCGCTATCAATTTGTGTGCGTGTGGATCTTCGTTAGCATTTCAGATAGATGGACCTTGACTTTATGCGAATATATTAGCTCAACGGTCGATTTCTGAATGAAATTGTTTGTTGATTCATGAATTCGAGTGGCCGACCATTGCTGCTGGATAATATTAACTGATTCATGCTGTATTAAAAATCATATTCATATTCTTGACTGTTGAGATATCAGTCAAAACTAGCCAATTCGTATTCCATGCAGATTTGGCCGGCTAAAACAATTTATCTATCCATTAGTCAGCTCACAGCAATCGTTCGGAGTCATACCGAAATTACACTGATTCCAAGCCATCTGATCAGTTCATCCTTGAAGCAACCCGCGCAACTGGCCACATTCAAATACACTCGCAAAAACTGGTTCCCGTTGCAGGGCAGCAGCAGCAGCAGCAACCGCTCAAAACACCCAGTGACCGGTGAAGTATTCGATGGGTGAAAGATGTAACGAGCCCCGGTGGTGGCCGCTGCAGAATCGAAAACCAGTCTGACCAGATGCAAAACGAAACAGCAATTCTTGAGATCAGTACGCAAAGGGGGATTACCAGCGCACGAACTCATCTTGCCGTTGTTGGCGCGGGTTTCGAAGAAAAGTGATGCATTGAAAGGTTAAAAGCTACTCAATGCACTGTGCCAATATTTTGTGTGATGAATTTTGCGATGGCTATCACGTTTGTCTGAGAGAGAGATAGAGCCGAGCGGATCGTTACGCGATACTTGAATAACTGGCTTAGCTGCAGTAGTTTCATACGCTGCAATCAAGGTACCGATTGTCTATAAGGCAGTTTCAACCCGTTCGATGCCATTCCATTATTGATCAGGACCAAACAAGAGTATACGACAATCTTTGGTAGAGACATGCATGGGAATAGTGCTCTGTTCAAAATCATCGAGCAGCTTTATTCCAAAGAGGATCTAATAAGATAGAACACGAGTGTTGATTTTGGAAACCAAGGAACCCTTTTTATTTCCGTGTAGTAAAAGCAGGTAAATGATTCTGAAGTAGCTTCAAAACGAGCCTAGGATTTTGGAAATCGGTTCAGACATCTCCTGGAAAATTGAGCGCAGGGATAAATCTAGGATCTCTAAAACCGAATGTGACAGCCATCTGATTTTATAACTTAATTGACATCTCAAGACTAGCTTCTGAACGAATCCAAGCTTGTGGAAATATTTTTTATCGCTCTTGTTTTCGAGAATGGCCGATTTCAACAAGATTAGAATCGGTTGAAAACTACTGTTGGATCATTGATCGAGTTCGAATCTCAAATAAATGACACTTTAGATTCTAGGAGTATGATATCTGAAAACGCATTTTTTTTCTTACCTCTCATATTTCTCCGAGATGGTTGGGCTGAATTCAATAAGCTGTGTCTCATTTGAAAACTTCTCTTGGAATATTGGTCAAGTTCAAAGGCTAAACCGACGACACGACCAGGCACTCCGAAGAAAAATCGAATCGAGAATCAAATGGTTGTCTATTCTGCGTCCGGAGATATGATCGCACTAGTGACGTAGCCTCGAGAACCATTTTCTATTCGCCCAATTATTTCAAAAAGAAGCCAATGATAAAGCGCTAACCTATTATTGCTGATTTATTTGGTTTGCGGAATGTTATCAAATATGTGACGTAAGCATCGAATCATGAATTAATCGTCAATCTGCATTATTATCACTAGCAATGGAAATACATCCACAAAATTTTGTTGCACAAGAATTCACTACCTTGTTTTGCCTTTCTCATATAGAAAGGTTATGCAATCACTGTGAAAACCGACTTTTGAACCGAGACCCGGAGGGCCGAGTGTCATATACCATTCGACTCAGTTCGTCGAGTACGCAAAATGTCTGTGTGTGTGTATGTGTGTGTGTATGTATGTGTGTGTGTGTATGTGCGTATGTGTGTATGTAACGTTTTTTTGCACTAACTTTTCTCGGAGATGGCTGAACCGATTTTCACAAACTTAGATTCAAATGAAAGGTCTTGTGGCCCAATACAAAATTCCTGAATATTATTTGGATTCGACTTCCGGTTCCGGAATTATGGGGTAAAATATGCAAAAAATAGTGAAAATAAGTGCACTAACTTTTCTCAGAGATGGCTGCACCGATTTTCACAAACTTAGGTTCAAATGAAAGGTCTTGAAGTCTAATACAAAAATCCTGAATATTATTTGGATCCGACTTCCGGTTCGGGAGTTATGGGGTAAAATGTGCATAAAAAAGAAAATATGTGTTCTAACTTTTCTCATAGATGGCGCGACCAATTTTCACAAACTTAGATTCAAATGAAAGGTCTTGTGGTTCCCTACAAAATTCCTGAATATTATTTGGATTCGACTTCCGGTTTCAGAATTATGGGGTAAAATGTGCAAAAAACTGTGAAAATAAGTGCACTAACTTTTCTTAGAGATGGCTGATGAAACCGATTTTCACAAAATTAGGTTCAAATGAAAGGTCTTGAAGTCCCATACAAAATTCCTGAATATTATTTGGATCCGACTTCCAGTTCGGGAGTTATGGGGTAAAATGTGCAAAAAAAGAAAATATGTGTTCTAACTTTTCTCATAGATGGCGCGACCGTTTTTCACAAACTTAGATTCAAATGAAAGGTCCTGTGGTCCCATACGTAATTCCTGAATTTTATGCGGATCCGACTTCCGGATCCAGAAATATAGGGTAAAGTGGGTTAAAAATTGTATACCATCACTGAAAATGGGGAAAAACCTTAAAAAATTCTCTAAATCGACCTCAAATCTTTTCCAATTGATAGTTTTTATCAGTAGACGGTCAAACAAACTGATTTCGGTTATTCTTTCAAGAATCGCAGTATTATATATGATAGTATGATTGATATGAGAAAGGCATCATTACACCACTAGGTGGATTAAAACAGGTTTTTTTAAAAAAAATGGATGTTTTATTTAGTGTGACCTATCATTTTGATGGAGACATTTAAAAAATGTTGGGACTCGTTCTGACCAAGAATGAACAATGAAATGACCATGCTGAAAATGATAGAAAAAGACAAATCTATTCTTCATTTCCATTTGTCCTGTTATCATATACAGCTAGACGTTCGCTGTTTGCCTGTATTAAAACTCCCTATATGTTAACACTGTTCTCTCTTTCTTTGATTCGGGTGCGACCAATTAACGTTGTTTCAATTCAAAACATGACTTTTTGGTCAATTGGTTTCGAAGGTTCGGATGTTTGTTTAGTCAATATAAATAATTCAAAATAAAATGACTAAACAACTTTTTCAAACCAGCTATTGGTAGTCGTTGTGAGTACATTTTGTAAAATCATTGTATTTTGTAAAACTTTCTGTGACTAACTAGAACCAGTGTTGCTAAGCTCGCTCATATCGTGCAGATAATTCTCACTCGTGTGCCATCAATACATCTAAAACTCCCGTGTGAGTGTGCTCCCCATGGTTATTTCCACCCTTTATTTTGCTATCGCAGTGCTCTTCTGTGAGTGACGATGAAACACCGAGCACTCTTATCGTGCATATTCCACCGCTCATTCTTTCGTTGGCCAACTCGTCGGCGTACACACTCTTACTTACGCTGTTCCTCATAGAGTGAGCTGACTCGCAGCAGTAAACACTCGCAGTAAGTGTTTACACCTGCTGACTCTCACTCATCGTATCCAAAAGAAAACACCACTCGTATTTGAAATGCACCTTTTTGTGAGTGACTCATAAGCGTGCACGGAGGAGTGCGAGTAAGATAACACATGGAAGTCCCGAGACTAACAATAGAAACAACATTTTATTTTGCAAATTTTTTTTTATTCATTAACATAATCATCACTTTTTAGGGTGATACAATGGTTCCAACGTTTTTCCAATTTTTCAATACCATGTTTATAAAAAAAATTATCTTTCGCTTCAAAATAAGCTTCAGTTCCAGCGATGACCACCTCATTTGAGCCAAATCTTTTTCCCTGGAGCATTTTTTTAAGATCAGCAAAGAGCCAGTAGTCACTGGGGGCTAAATCTGGCGAGTATGGGGGGTGGGGAAGCAGATCAAGGTCCAATTCGTTCAATTTCGCCATTGTTTTCATCGACTTGTGGCAGGGTGCATTTTGTTCCATCGAAAGCAATCGCCATTTGAAAAAAACCTTTTTCATGCTCAATTTTTCATGAAGGATAGTAATTACACTTCCATATGATATCTGTGTCATCTCAGCAATCTCACGGAGCTTCACTTTACGATCTTTCATTATAATTTTTGTCACTTCACTCACATTTTCCGGTGTAACGGCTTCCACAGGTCTACCCGAGCGTTCCGCGTCATTTGTGTCGGTACGACCACGTTTAAACTCGGCGATCCACCGACAAATCGTTGCTTTTGATGGACAAGAGTCCGGATAACATTTTTCAATCCATTGTTTCGCTTGCACGGTGTTTTTACCCATTAAAAAACAATGTTTTATCAAAACACGAAACTCGTTTTTTTTTCATTTTTTAAACAAACTACAAAACGACTTTACTCCAACCTCGATAACTCAGCTGTTTCTGGTCGGATCGACTTAAAATTTTGACCCGTTTCAAGCAAAGGTTAGTACTCTAGAAAGACGTGGTTACTGGTTTACTACGAGCGCCATCTCTGCTTTAGTCTCGGGACTTATTGATCCATGTGTTAGAATACGCTTCCCACTCGCTCGAGAATGTGCTGCATGCGCTGGGTTCTCACTCTATTAGCAACACTGGGTAAAACACGTTCTAAACGTTGGTCGTTAACAATAAATAAATGTTTTGATGAGAAACCAATTGACCTAAACAGCCATCTTTTGATTTGGAACTGTTCTCTCTGACGTTTTGTATTACGGCAAATCGAAATTCGATGCTTCAAAGGAATAACATTTAGCATTTATTTTTCGATGGAAAAAATACAGTAGGTACAATTAAATAGGAAAATACAGCACAAATTAAAATACAGTGGAGACGGGTATAGCGTATAGCGCCTGGGTTCGATTCTCATCCCCGCACATAGGGTCAGAAAGTTTTTCTGACCCGAAGAGGCAAATGACCTCAACCACCACTGTATCTCCCCGAGTATCACGAGATAGGAGATGTGTGAGTAGGGAGCTAAAGAGATTCGGATATGTTTTGGTAGACAATATGATCTCAAACAAAAGCTGATTTTCAATACTCAGGAGAAATATAATAAGGCATTATAAGTAAGAAAAATATATAATAACATAAAGGAACGATCTCACCAGTATCCTTTTTCTCCATTGCTGTTCACAACGCGAGATGAAACACGACTATTGAGAAAATAAAATAAAAACAAACACTTGCAAATGGACCTGATGCAGACAAATCCTAGACCCTCAGCCTTAATAACACGATTGACTTGTAAACGTTCACACATTCCATAGAAATCCGATAACACCGACAATGACAAGCAGACGGCGCCTCGATCGGTTAATGTCGTTGATCTTTGGAGCGGTAAACTAAAAGCGCCGCTTGAGCACTTTTAGTTTCGCGAATCAACACTACTCAATAAAAAAGACTCTCACTACTAAACACACACTTGCCACAGCTGCACTATCACTCAAAATAACTGTTTCGACCAAATTTTTAACTATACGTATCAAACAACACATAGAAATTAGACTTTTTTGAGAGCAGCACTTACACACGGCATCGTACTCCCAGTGATGCCAACTCTCTCCGAAAGTACCGTAAATAGTGGTCAAAAACTCAATAACGAACCTCTCTTCATTTTCACAGAGATGGCTGAGTCGAATCTCACAAGCTTAGATTCAAATGAAAGTATTTATGGTTTCATAGACTGCTTTCGACTTTTGTTCGGATCCGATTTCTGGTTGCGGAAGAAGAGAGTGAAGTGTGTTTATAAATTGAAATAAGCCTATGCTAGTTTATGCCTAAACAAAGATTCAAAGAAACGAAGAATCTCTTAGTAATATGCATGAAAACCTGAGTTATATGAGAATGACATAAAAACACCACTTGGTAGACCAAAACAGATGTTTTTATGTCATTGCTGGATCCAAAGTGGTTGCAGCCACTTTATTGTCTTACTTTGTTTCTTTATCAAAAAAGCGACTTAAGTGGTAAAGCACAATTTTGTTCAAAAGTTAGATCGATAAGGAAAAGGATTTAATGGGACTATTGGAATCAGAAGAGAAGGAAATTGTTACATTTCTAGGTAAATGCGAAGGATGTATGTGTTGCACTTTCCCTCCAACATATTTAGAACTGATACACTGATGAAGGTTGCAAATAGTACACCGAAATAGTAGTATCTGTGTTCGTTACTATCTCATCACATTAGTAGCGAAATAGTAAAGATTGTATAGTGGAATACATTTTGTTCTAAAGCAAATAAGGTTACGTTTGTTGATTTGGTAATTTTCAATGTTTGAGCAAAAAAACAGATTGAAAAATCATGCGAATGAAAACTCACAGGAAAGATGATTGTTTTAAAAAGAAAACACACCCAGAAGCAGGTTCGAACATCGACACTAGCCGATACACACTTAGAAAAAATCGTGAAAATTGTATTTTAATCCTCGAGCATTAAAAATGACACATTTTTACAATTGATTTAATACAATGTTCACGTGTTTTGGTTTATTTTTACATGTTGAAACACGTAGATTTACGTTGCAGCGTGGAAATTGTTGGGTATGTTTGACACAGATTTGACGAATTATGATTTTATAAATAGAATTAAAGGGTGATTTTACTGCTGGTATCTTATTGGAAACATTGTTTTTGACAGATCGTGTCTTGTGCTTAAATACATCATTTGTCGTATGTCGTTTCATCGAGCAACGTCACCAAATCTTCGAACTTTTTCGATTGCTCGGGACGTGCATTGTCTTTCAAGTCAATTCTTCCGTTTACAAACCGCGAAAACCTCTTTCTACATATTTGCTCAGCGAGAGCATGTTTACCGTAAACTTTATGTATAGTTGGCTAACGCCATCTTTTGTGGAACGCTACGAATTAAAGGGTATTTTTTTAAGAGGTACATAATTTGATTGTAATCTTTACTGGATACGATAGAAAGATCAATATAATTTAATGTTTGAAGATGATTTCATGCAAATGTTGGCCGCGACTCCGCTTTAGATGACCCATGCGCATGGTCCAATTTTGGCATACTCTCTCCAACATATCAACTGGTATTCCACGAATGATGCCACTGTCTCATAATCCACACCAAACAGTGACTTTGAGATGCATTGGAAGATTTTGCAACACTTCTGGCCGGTCTTCACTCCAGATGCGGCAATTTTGCTTGTTGACGTATCCATTCAAACAGAAATTTTTTGACAAAATAGTGGATCTCACTACTTCCAACTTTGTTAGCGCCCATTCATGATTAAATTATAGACCAAACGACGATTCATGAATAAAGTATAGACCAAACTGAATAGGTTTGATAATGACACAAGACTCGATTCAAGCGTGATCTGTCAAAAACGGTGTTGCCAAAAAGATACCAGCAATAAAATCACTCTTTAATTCTATTTATAAAATCACAATTTGTTAAATGATTGAATTTTACAAGAATGACTTGAATCTGTGTCAAACATACCCAACCTTTCACACTGGAACGAAAAACTACGCGTTTCAATTAAATCAATTGTAAAAATGTGTCATTTTTTATGCTCGAGAGTGTCGGTCTCACTTAAATTTACATGATTTTTTGTAAGTGTAAGACTGCAGCATTGACTCACCGTAGGGTAAAGTGTTATAATATGCTCCCCTTAAGAATACATAGAAATATTTCTAAATGTACTGATATATGTTCTTCGATAATGTAGGTATATTTTTACAATACGCCTGAGAAATATAATTTTCAATGATTCCGGTAGAAGTGATGAGAATTGATTGATACAAACACATTTTCCAGAACGACCACATTCTCAGTTTTTTTCGCTTGCCGTAGACATAATGCACCAGCAATCGTTTAATATGCCCCACAACAATGATGCAATATGCTCTTTGAAATGTCGATACAGAAGAAAAGCAGATAAAGAAGAAGCAGATAAAGAAGAAGCATAATCAATTAATTACAACCGGAAACCAACATTTTTGATTTTCCGAACGCTACATTTCGTTTCAATAATAGTTATAAATCTTTAAAACAATATTTTAACTCGAAAGCATACTGTTGAATCGAAGGAGGGGCATAATGTCCGTTTAGAGACAATTCGGATATCGAAGAAATGGCATTGTTTCTCTGGCTTTTCATACTGTAAATAGAGACATTAGCACTTCTAAAAGTTAATTACTAAGTAGTAACCGACCTTCAGACATTTTACACGGTTAAAATGCTTGTTTAGTCGAAGCAAAATCTTACATCGAAAAGCTACCTAATGATATTTTTAGTTTTTTCATATTTACCAGCAAACAACTACCAAACTTGCATAGCAGAAAGATCTTACGAAAATATGGTGCTAGTGATAAAACTTTTGTTTAGAAAAGTCTAGAACGCTTAAAAAAGGAAGGGGAACGTTTTGGCCAGTAGGGACGCTTTATAATACTTTCCCCTACCAGTTGCGGACCAGCATCCTCAAAGTCACACCGGATGTATAACTTCAGTACAATAAATGCCTGTATATATGAAATAATTCACGAACACGCAAACCTGATCCACGTCGTCGATTCAAATATGGGTCAAAAATTTTCCTTTCTATCATGACAGTCTACAGGTAGGCTCTTCTGCGAATCAGGTTGGCTCCTGGGATGCCACGATCACTGAATAAACTCCGTAAAACAAACCCGAACAGTCCCGAAAACTAAACGATAATAGCTGCCCCAAAGCTGAGGCAGAAAATCAATGTTTTATTCAAATTTTCTGCGGCTCTCTACTCACGCTATCCGTCGAAATCGCTGTGATTGGGTCGCTTTCGACAGCAGTGCTCTAGTTGATATCTGCCATTTTTACACTGAAATGATTTGTGTTCAAATTTCTAAAATTAGCGATTCCGGCCTACTCATTTTGTTTCTTGATTCGCTGTCTCAGTAAACGGTGCTCTTCGCCTGAAAGGTACTGACTGGAAGAAAAAGGGGAACAGCACAGGATCCGTAATAGGGTAGCATCAGTTTCATGGTAATCTATTAATAAATCAAACTTAACCACATCTTGTTCGAACCACATGAGCATAGCTGCCTACCTCCTGGAATTTCTTCCGACAGGGTAGTCGGCACTCGGATTTGATTCATTGGTGAAATTGTGATTTTCCCCAACCGCACGGGTCGAATGTGTGCCATTCCGATGTTACCCCCTGTCAGTGCATTACAGCTTAAGTCGCAATTGACCCAAATATGCGTGAATTCTCTTTTATTTATTTTTTTCAGTGGCACCATTCCGTTCAAATCTTATGACTATGAATAATGGTCCATTCCCGACAAACGCACACAGGCACCGGCGCGTTATAAAATCCAATCATTCAACAACTTACATATCGCAATTGCTCCAGCTGCCACGATAAACTCTCGTCTCGACAACATCTTAACGGTTCTCCACTGGTCCGTCCTACTCCAGTTCTTCTGGGAAACGTTTGTTAATCCCGCAATTAGTGCTTCACTGGTCAACCTGGTTCTTCGTTGCAGCAGCACTGAAGCCAAACCACACTCGTTTCAACACACTGCCACTATCACTTTCCAGCTTTCACGTTCCCAAAGAATTACTGCGACAATTCACATTCTTTATCCGGAATTCAAAATTTCACTTTTCACGTCGGCCGCCTCAGGGACCCTCACAAATTTGTCACTTTTCCTTCTACGAACCAATCGTACAGGCACTAGTTTTCTACGTTGGCACACACCGAAAAGATCAAGGCCAGCTCCTGGTGGGGCCTTCAAGTCCCGTTGGAAATCACCCCGCGTCTGGGCTACAAATGCAACACACCGAGTCCAGAAGATCTCCCTATGTTCGAAGAGATGATCCGCACCGTTCAAAAGCTCACAACAGACTAACTCCTACCAACGGGTTGCAGGGGAATATGTACACCTATTGCTGTGACGGAAAACCGGGCTGGGATCACTGGTGGCTGTGGGTCGATCGAGCTCTCCGAAAGCTCCGATCATCTTTCTTTCGGCTCTCTGCTGAAGCTGCACCGCAACGCAATCAATCGCACTGCGGCGGGGTTCGTCGTTGATGATCGGATTGTAGTTCTTTTTTGAAGCCCACAGAGTTAGTGTTCTGCTCTTGCAGAACACTAACTACGCAACTTTGTATGTAGTAACAACAACAACAACAACAACAATAACACCGACATGCAAACTCATGGCCTTTAATGAGGCTATTCAGAAGATTAACGAGCATGGGAAAAAAAGTCTAGTCGACCTTAAAACCAATTTTCGACTGTTTGGATTAGAACTCCCATCGCTCAAACATGCTACTGTCAAATTCTTTAACTACTTCTTCAAATGAAGATATTTCGATGTGGTAATTGCAGAGGCGGTATGAAAAAAATTGAGTATGGAAAGTAGTTCAATTGATTTAAAAAGAAAAGAATGACGAGAATAGATTGTCGTTGAAAATTAGTTTTGTTAGTAGTTGCGATCAGAGAATCCTCGGGAAGACTTTTTAATTCGCACATAAGACCAGAACTGTTCCGGGTCGTCCGTAAAGCTGCACTCCAGTCTAGAAACGTAGAATCGAAAACACGATGCGTTCAATGATTCAAACTGATACTCTCATTTTCTCGAATCTATGGCCCTTATTACCGTTCTCACTATCTCTTCAGTCACATATCACTTCACTTGATTTTACCTATTACCAGTATTGAGCATAGTGAAATGGTCACTGTAGTGAAAAATAAACTCTATACTATATGTAGAAATATTTGCAAGCATTAGGTGTAATGAACCCTAAAATATGTGTAAAATTGGTTGTACTGTTGAGGTTCAAAACCTGACCACTGTTTGTACGATTTATGTTTCCTTATTTTAAATTCACACCCCGATATAGATAAGAAAGACATAAAGACTGTCCATGAAAATATGGACGCACTTTGATTTCGCTGATAATATTAGACTACAAAAACAGAATATTATTCTCAACATTTGCTACTTAGCCATTGTAGACTAGCTGGTGCACCTTCTTGCGTTCTTGCGAACGTTCCTTATTAAATTCCGTACAGACTTCTTGGCGACATTTTTTGACTTATTTTATTCCAATCTTTTTAGAACTGATGAATGATTTCGGCTGCCGAGACATGTTTCCTAAGATGTGCCTTCGTTAATGCCCAAAATTCCTCAATTGGTCGAAGTTGTGGGAAATTTGGTGGATTCATGTCTTTTGGGACGAAAGTGATATTTTTGGTAGTATATTTCGCTGTTCATTGAAGCAGTGGCGATGAAGGGTTTAGACATCTTATCGCAGCTACAAATTGCTTGCCAGATCATACCTTTCTTTCCAAATTTTTCGACTTCAATCGATGTCTCGGACTGGTTTAACACTTGCCCTTCTCGCACCGTATAATATTGTGGTCCCGGCAAGAATTTGTAATCGAGTTTCACATAGGTTTCGTCGTCCATGATTATGCAGTTCAAATTTCCAGCAAGAATCGTATTGTACAGCTTTCGAACCCTCGGCCTGATCGATGCTTCTTGTTTCGGACTACGTTTTGGTTGTTTCTGCTTCTTATAGGTTCGAAGATTCAAACGTTCTTTAGCACGAAGAACATTTGAATTCGAAGTGCCCACTTTTTTGGCCACATTTCGAACGCCTTCTTCTTTTGCTCGAACACCTTCAGTATACGTTTATCCAACTGAGGGTTAGCAGGACCTTTTTTTCGACCCGTTTTCGGTTTATTCTCAAAGGTGTTATCCTCACCGAACTTCCTGATTGCATTTCGCATGGCTTTTTCACTTACTCCTTCCATCTTTGCTATCTTTCTCAGTGACAGTCCGCGTTCTGTGCACCATTTGTACACAATTTTTCGACGTTGTTCTGCTGAAAGTCCACGCATTTCGAAACAAACTAATGAAAACGAATAAACAACTGCACAAGTGGTTAGGGAAGAGTGTAAACAACAGAACGCAGCCACAAAAATTGACAGATTCTGAACCATTGCGAAATGGTAGCGGTTTTTGGTTGCGTTCATACTTTCTGGGACAGTCTTTAGATACTGATTGTTGTGAAAACTGGCAGTCAAACGGTTATTACAATTTTCAGTCAGTGTATTTTTACTAATCAAACGAACAAAAATCTTGAGAAGTTCGTCAAATGAATTAAGGTAACGGTGCACATGTTTTCAAAACATTAGAACTCCTCAAAGCTATTTCTACTTACAGGCAGAAAGTAACTTCATATGACTAGGTCCATAATGGCGCTCATAATTCCGGTCAACCGGAACATTAAGTCGCAAGTCTTTCTCAATTTTTACTGTCAAACAAACCGTAGCCAGCGTTTATAATTTGCTTCACTCGTTTCTGCAAAAAATATTTAAATCCGAAAATCCATTTGAATTCAGAATTTCATTTATAAATAAAAACAAAAACAAAATAATTACCGAACCATTCGTTAGATGATTTCGTTTGGTTTACAGAACTGTTCGGTATTTGACTGACAGTTCAACAAAAATTTGTTTACCGAACGGTCAGTAAGCCTTTGAATTATCGAAGGTTGAGTTGTTGAGAATTTGGAAAAAAATTACCGAATTCTGCGAGATTTTCTAAGTGTGTAGAGTAAGATTTACAAGAATGTGTTGTAAAATTTCAATCCTATCGGAACCAAACTCTGGAAGTAATGTGCCTTTAACTTTTCTTATCCCATACTGCTATAAAAATAATAAAATAAATATGATTTTCTGAAAGTGTTAGACGCACCCCCTCTCAACGTTTTCCTTTTCGTTTTTTTTAGCTTGGGGATTTTTACAGCTACAAAATGGCGGATATTTTTGGAGAAAATCGCAGTTTTGACTTGAAACAACCGCCGAAAATTCAAAATATCAAAAATATCAAATAAAAACGTAAGGATTTAGAAAAACATCTACTACAACTAGGTAACTTGGATTTTTTGACTTCTGATAATTTTGTACTGAGATACAGTAGACACAGTAGACAAATTATGATTTATTGAAAATGCGTCCTCGAGAATACATCTCCACTGATTTATTACTCAATATTTTCCACGAAAAAATTATCAAATGTTGTTTTAATGATGCTTTGTATTATTCAAAACATTTGAATTCGTTATTTTGAACGAAAGCTTGTTGACAATTTTTTAGACATGAGTTCAACTTTTTTTGGAAGACATTGGCATTGATAGCTATGTAGGTATAAAAAGTGAGATGCTAAAGTATGTGTCGTGATACGGTTCAGAATAAATTGGCTCATAACGGCACGTTCCCCATATTTTCGGGGATTTGTGCCTTGCCGTGACTTTTCATCATTTACCTGAATGATGGTGGGAAATAGAAGAGGATGGAAAATAAATGAACGGGAGGAATACGGAATGAAACACGCACACAACATAAATGTGTACAGAAACCAGTCGCAACTTACGAGACGTAGAAACCGCTTGCGAGAGTAATTAGAGGTCTTTTCCACATTGGGTTAAAAACCCAAGAATATCTCTGAGTTTCAGTTGCTTGAACATAGGTTCTTCAATGTAAAAGCAACCAAAAACCCGATACCGTAGTTGAGATACTGCAGGGCAGTTACATATTAGGTGATATGAAGTTCCGTAATCGGATTCACAAAGATCACATGAAAATGATTCAGCAAGATGTATGGTAGCCATGTGATAATTAAGTTTACAGTGGCCAGTCAGAGCCCTTACCAGAACACCACAATGGCGCTTCGAGAAATGTAAAAGATTCTTCGAAACTCCAGGGCATGGATTTTCCAAGAATACTTTTGTTTGACGACAAGTCTCAGATAGCTATGTAGGTATAAAAAGTGAGATGCTAAAGTATGTGTCGTGATACGGTTACAAGACTAACAAGAATACCAATACATTTTCCAAGGTTTATATTGCCCCACCACGGTTCACCATTCCTGAGGAGGAATGAAAAAAGTAGATGTATGAATTCACAGAAAAGCTCGTGATTTGGTAGGCCATCTGTGGAAGCGTCAAGGTGACCCTCCAGAAGCACTTCCTTCTTTTTTGCGGCTGATGTTCGACTAGTACAAAAACAACAAGGGTAAAGTCTACAGTCTTGCCGATTTTTTAACCATAGTAACCAGTCAAAGACAAAATTTACATTTCTCTTCATGCTCTCTCGCATATGTACAAAATGACTCTCGATGGGTCGGGTGACCAGAAAAGTTTCGATATTTTCGGTTACAAGTTTGCATAAAATGTGTCTGCATCCAATAATTGTTTGGCAGCCTTGCTGAGCCGATTTTATTTCACTCTCATGTTTCGTTACGTTACCAGGAAACTAGAGCAGAAAAAATAACGCTTGCATAGAAATTGACTTACCTTCACCAAAATAAATTTCCACAGAATAATCTAAACTAAGTTTCTGAGAGATTGTCAGTTGGTTTTTTTTTATATTCGTCATCGTTTCTGAGAAAATCAGATTTGAAGCGTGAAAATAGCCCTCTAAAGCACCATAAAACACACTGGCCTCAGCCCTTAATGCCTATCCGAACTCGACCAGTGCTGTCAGGCAAGTTTTTGTTTTTCTCATATAGTAAAGCTATGCAATCACTGTGAAAACCGACTTTTTAACCGAGACCCGGAGAGCCGAATGTCGTATACCATTCGACTCAGCTCGACAAACTGAGCAAGTGTCTGTGTGTGTCTATATGTGTATGTATGTATGTATGTATGTGTATATGTGTGTATGTATGTGTATATGTAACAGAAATGTGCACTCAATTTTCTCAAAGATGGCTGGACCGATTTTTACAAACTAAGATTCAAATGAAAGGTCTATTGGTCCAATAGATTGCTATTGAATTTAACCCGGATCGAACTTCCGGTTCGAGAGTAACGGGGTAATATGTGCAAAAAAAATAAGAAAAAGAGCACTAGATTTTCTAAGAGTGCTAAATGAATTGAAAAAGTGTACTCGATTTTCTCAAAGACCCCTCATCCAATTTTCAGAAGTTAAGGTACCAATGAAAGGTCGTAAAACCCCATATAACACTGACAAATTTCATCTGGGTACGACTTCCGGTCCCGGAATTACAGGCTGATAAGCATAAAAATTTCATTTTCAGGGGCGTCGAAGCACCCGGAAAAATCAAGCCAAAGACATTCAAATAGCTGTATAATTATTCAAATAGACAGGTATGGCTAGTTAATGACCAAATACGTTGACTTTAAGTATAACGGATCATCGTTCCTGGTTCCATAAGTATCGGAAAAGTTCTCGTGTGCTCCAAACCCGAAATCACTACAATTTCTCAGAAACGGCTAAACCGATCTTGGCTAACTCAAATTTAAACGAAAAGTATTGTGTTTCCATAAATTAATGTAATTGCAACCTGACCTATAGAGCGATAATGTGCTAGTTGCTGACCAAACAAACCGATTTCAGCTATACCGGTTCCCGGTTCCGGTAACTGTTTTGTTCCTATTTAATATTCAAAGCAAAGTTTCTTTGATGAGTCCCTTAATAATATCAATGAAAACATGAATTATGAGAATAACATTATAGCACTACTAGGTAGATTAAAACAGGTTTTTCTCTTCGGCTTTGACTGAGCGTGCATGACGGGTTCGGCAAAATTCGTAGATCGGCCGCAACGATATAGTAATTTGGATTATTGAACATTTTTTCATTGTGAAGAATAAGAAACACTTTTAAATCTTCAAATTTCCGGATTCGAATGAAATACTAAACCTCTCCCACCTCCCCCTTTTTGAAGACCCTGGCTCTATCAACCTTACTCTAACCGTGATGGTAAAACAGTGAAGCAACTCTGTACAGAAGTGTGCGCGTTCAATAAACGGCACCCCGCCGCGTCAAAAACGTACATCATGCGGCACTTTGTGGACGCCGGATACGTCCTTTCCGGTATCTAGAACATCTTGGAACTATCTTATATTTTTGAAGTGTTTTATTACTTATCGGGTAATTTAAGAAGATTCCAATCGTTGATTAAACAAATGAAAAGTGAACATTACTAATTATGAAGTCATGCAACATTGAATAGTGATGTAATTATATGGAATACTGGTCATGTTTTCAGACGAATCAATTAGTAAATATTCAGAAACATGACGACATGTAAAACTTGAAACAAAAATGTTTCCTAAATTGGATTTAAAACCATTTTTAATGGAAAAGTGGGACTTATATATACACTAAGGTCTTTTTTTATGCGGTTTTTAATGCGACTTTTTTATGCGAATTTTCAGAGTTATGCGGTTTTTTTATACGAATTTTCAGAGCTATGCAGTTTTTTTTATGCGAAGTTTCAGAGTTATGCAGTTTTTTTATGCGAATTTTCAGAGTTATGCGGTTTTTTTATGCGGTACGTAAATTCGCATAAAAAAAACTTCAGTGTACATTATAAAACATTTCACAGTTTAATTCAGGAACGTTGGAAAATATTCATGTTCAAAGCTTTGAGATAAAGGGATAATATGGAAATATGAACTCAGAAAAAGGGAGCCGTTACTCTATTCTTTCTTGAAATCCTGATGAGAAACATTATGAATATTACAGGTGACAGAATTCTTCAAACGATACAATTCACAACTACTTAAGCCTATATTGGCATAATTTTCATTTACTTGGCTTTAACCTTAGAACATGATTTTCATTTTCGCACTTGCAAACAATTGAGACATCTAAGGCGCAGAAACGCGCGGAGATATTCGAAAAGTAGAGAGAAAATGCTACAAGTTCAATTACTAATAAACAGTTACAGCCGTTTTCGATCCATTTTTAATTTTAATGTGCCAAGTGCCGCTGTATTGATATATATGTATCAATTATTCATCAAGCTGATGTGAGCTTCTGTGGTTCAGTCGATTAACTGACGCGCTTTGTGATCTGATGGTTCTTGGTTCAAGTCGTGCTGTTACTATCGATCTTTCGTTTTTTATTTCATTCGATTTCAAGCCATGTAATTTTCCAATTCCACAATTTTAAATTTTCTTGAAAATAAATTTCTGTGAAATACGACGCTCCATTTATGTGCATCTTATAAGATGTAAAATCACAAGATTTTTTCTAACAGTTGTTGATGGAATTGGGCTTGGCTCTGCTCATCCGCAGTCTCGTTACTCCATCGTAGAAGATGTTTGTAGCGATGAACTGGTCCGGCGGGAGGGGCCAGGTGAATTACTTTCTGATACTGGTAAAGATATCGGGTTCGATTCCTGATGTGATCAAAGATCTTTCCGGGCTGTGAATTTTCTTGATTAACCCTGGATAGTGAATCCGAAATATTTGAAAATTGTTTTATTATCAGTCGTTTTTTTTACAGAAGAATCTATACCTGCTAGAAAAACCAGATCATTTGTTTGGTTCTTGTTTACTGGTTAAGATACGTGCTAAAATATTAACTATCATCTAGATAACTCGTTCTGCTCACACCTTTGTAGGGGTATGAGGTGGGACCATCATCATCAACAACAAGACATTTTTGTTTTCACCCGAATGTGTAGAAACGCGATTCCTGTCCAAAGAAATATCAGCATCGCTGGTAGTTTTTTAGAAAGATTCCAAGCATAAAAAAATGACGAATGCTACATAATAAATAAAAATCGTGTTCAAGATCAATTCGCAAGTCGATGAATAAAATTTTGAATTTAAACATCATGCAAGTAAAAAATGCATTTTTCATGCAATCTTGTCAGGGTTTCGATTGTCTACATATTTATTACATAGCTGAAATCAGGCATTTAATACAAAATAAATCGCGTTTAACCATTGTATATTTCCCATAAAGTACCTAATAGATTCGATTGCTTGCCAGAAAAAATAAGCCTTTTATTTTGGCTGCTATGCTTTCTAAATGTTTTATTCCAAAACACAAATTTATCATTTGATTGCAAATCACCTTCACATTTGAAAGGAAAATTGTTGGAAATCGGTTCAACTGTTTTCAATATATTCGAATGGTCGATTGACGACATTGAACTGACGTGTACAGGGTCCGCCATGTAACTTTTTTTTAATCATGCAATAAAACACAAACGGTTCATCTGATTTCATTGACCGTGGCGGCGGCTCCTGCCACATTTTCGAAGAAAAATGGCCCAATGATGCCGCCAGACCAAAATCTGCACCAAACCGTCACTCTCTGAGAATGCATCGGCTTTTCCATGATAACGTGCGGGTTTTCCGTTCCCCAGATGCGACAATTTTGCTTATCAACATACTCGCCGAGATGATAATGTGCCTCATCCGAGAAGATGATTTTTTTGACAAAAATCGCCGTCTTCTTCAAGCTGATCGCAAGCCCTACTGCACTATTTTCACGCGTTCCTCAAGCGTATACACAACCATTTTTGTTCAGTGGAAGAATAAGGCTAAGTTTCAGTCAAATCAGAAGTGACATTAAGGTTACCAATGTCGAAAGAACCGCTAGTTCGAAAAAATAATGTTAGATGGCAGACCCTGTACAAACCACTGTATTTCGTCTATTCTTCTGTAAACGAGAATTCGTACGAATTATTTTCGAATATATGTATCGTTCGAAACTAAACTGGCATACATTCTAACATTCAGCATATAGTTCATCAAGGGAATTTGAGTGATGCCAAATTTCTGTATGTTTGGTGGCGTACCGTGTTTACTTCAGGTGTACAATTTTCTACTCTCTTTTAACCTTTATCATTAATTTAGGTGTTAGAAAAAGTGTGTCGTTGATTCGTCGTACTTTAGTATAGGTGCATCGTAACAATTCTAGAAGTAAAGATATGAAACCTCGCACAATCCACTCAATATATAAACTTATGAGATGGTTTTAGGTATTCAGAAGTGCGAAGAATGCTTGCTAGTTTTATTCCTATTCACGACATCCAGTTATGTCTCTGACATTACCCACCCACCTGTTTTTGTTTCTGCTACTGTGCGTGGATAAAACGTAAAAATTCTTCTAAAGTTGGCTCAAAACTATTTCAATTTGTAGTTTATGTTAGAAAAATATTTCGAACAATCCCACAGCAACTTATATGAGTAATATGAGAAAGGCATCATTACACTAGGTGGAATTACACTACAAGAAATTTTACAGAACGAACCGATTTTAACCGATTTCACCTGATTTATGTTTTTATAACTGTGATAAATTGAGAAACTGAAGATATTTTAATACTTTTGAAAATATTTAAAATTTGATACAATTGAAGAACTTAAACTATCGTCGTTTATCATTTATTATTCATTTATTATTTATTTATTTTTTGTTTATGTCCATCGGATAAACGAATCTAAATGGATAGATAGGGTGGGAAAAATCCCATTTGAGTTGAGTCTTGTTTATCATTCTCATACGGGCGTAAAAACCACCATCTTTTAAAACAGTGTCAGGAACAAAAACAATAACAAAACAACTACAATAATCTTAAAACGGCTAACTACATACTAAATAAATAACATAAAAAAAAATCATCCGATAAGTATTTCCGGATTATTCAAACGATCCCTAGTTCCCTCTAAAAGAGCTTCGAGCAACGTCAGTTGCGGCAAACTTCGATCCGTACAATCCGAACTGCAATTCCCTTCTAGCCGCTTATAGATCATGGTCATGACCTGACCGCCAGGCATTCAAATCTCTTCCGCCGCTTACTCAACCTGACAGACAGAAACGGGTGACTGTGCAGTAACCGCCACGGAACCGAGCTTTCGAAGCTTAAGCAAAACCGCGGCGTGGCCGCTGGGCTAGAATGTTGTCTGATCTAGCTCCCTCCCAGCCCCCCGAACCGGGTCCGCAATCAGTTCCACGGATCGTGATAGGTGGCTCGTCGCGTACCTATTAAAGATCAACGGACAGAAGATTCAGACAGGCTGCCAGCGCCTGCCCGGTTCGATTGCTGATGTGAGATGATGCGATAGCTAATGATATTTAAATTAGGTGTGTTGCATTAATGGCCCCCGTTGGAGAGCAGTTGCGATTGCATAAACGGTTTTGTATTCTGGTGTTTCAGAAATTCTCGGTCGCCCGACCGGGGGAGGGAAGGAGAGGGGAGGGTAGGGGAATTGTACAGTCATTGAATGCAAATTAGATGCGAAGTTCGTCTAGTGTGATTCCTGTGATAGTTCTGCCAGCTACCGTTGCGTCCGTTGTCGGATGGCAGTTTATGAATGGCTTGTCCGGAATGCTTCAATTCATCTTACTAATTGGCCGTAATTGTAGCTAGGCAGCAGGAAAAGTTCATCTGTGAGACAATATCTGAAAAATAATAGTGTAAACAAATCATGATCACGCAGAGCAACTTAACTATTTAGAACAACTAGTTACAAGTTTCTTCCGCTTCTCATGAGTCATTTTATCATTCCTTAACTTTTACAGGCTTCACAGGCAAGCCTGCAAATCGTGGCTGTGATGAGTTCGTTTCTTAGACAATGATCTTGCTTTTTCAGCCGCAACACTGCATTCTCTGTTTTGATTTTCATTTTCTTCCTTCCCAAGCGAACAAGATGCCAGCTTTCCCCCTCCCCAGCCGATCATAATTCTACGGCAGCGGAAACCGTTGGCTGAAATTGCCTTCATCCGGTGGTACGTTCCACCCACCCATTGACCCTAACATTACCAGCAGCAGCAGCAACTGAAGCAATGCCGCAGCGACCGGTCTCCAGGGCAAAAAAAATCTGGGGCACCTATCAACATAGCAAATGCTTTTGTTCCGACAATTGACCCCTTCGTTTGGCTACAATCTGATGCCTTGGTTGTGTTTATGATGATGAGTGATAAAATCCATTTGGCAACGCAACCCCCTTCTATCGATATAACGGTCCCCTGAGATCGCATCGGACGAAGGACTTGAATTGCGTCTTCAGTCATAAAGTTTTATAGCACGACTGCTAGCAAAACCGGGTGCATCCTTGAAGTGTGATTTAAGCATTAATTTAAAATCCAGCTATGATCAGCAGTCTTCCTTATTCACCAGTTAGCGAGGCTCAATGGTGGCTAGTTGCTCAATCATACAATCAAATTGCAGCGGAAATCTTTTCCTATTGCTCGAACACACACACACACCGGAACTTGAATCACGTTTGTTATTATACAGTACGGCTTCAGATAGGATTCGCGGTGTACACAATGACATTGCGAAAAAAATTTGTTCATGAGGAAGAACGATGCTGCACTCGTACGAAATATTACTACACACGACTAATTTATATAACACTGAATAAGAGTAAAAAAAACTGACCCGAAAACCAGTTTTTTTTTTGTGCAAAAAGGGAATCGGTTTCGTGGAAGGTCGTATTAAACGGTTGTAACATTCAGAGACTAGAGACTAACGCAGTTCTTTCATCATTGAGGGCAGTGAGGTTTCGCGTGCGAAAAATTAAACGAGAAAGTCTTAAGGCAGTGATTTCTGTGAGTCTAATTTTTCGGATCCTCTTAACGGCACGCACTGTCTGCGGGATAGAAGTTGTTCATTTTTTTTTATTGATGTCGCTGGAACTATCAAATGTAAACTACTTTTAGGCTGTGGAAATGTTCGCAAATGGCTTTAACTTTTAGTTTAACTGTTGTTTGTTTCTTTCTGTTAAATTATCTTACTTTCTGTGGTATATCCACCATTAGGTTCCAGACGGTATCCTCAGGTATGCCCCCAGTTTCTCTTGAAATTATCGGAGCCAGGACGGATTTCGCAAGAGGTGACAAGAGGTCAAATCACACCAAATCAAAGCCGGACGGAGGTAGCCCGTTTGGCATAATACCGTTTGTCTGAACGCCGTTTGGCACAAAGTCAGGACAGTAGCTAGAGCCTCGGAGGCCCTGGGGCAACAAATGAATTCGGAACCTTCCATACGGAAACATGTATTTAAATTTCAAAGTATACCTAGGGTTGTCTACAGTACATTATTCAATTTGAGGTATTTTCATGGGCCCCCAAAATCTTTGTCGAGGTAAGGCTATTTCAATGTCAACAAAGTGGTCATAGTTTCCCGTCGGAGGCCCTGAGGCACCGCCCCACATGCCCTACGGCCCTACACAAAGTCATTTAGCATAAAAGACTCGCAATATTTCAATCTAATGAGAAATTTCGTTTGTGTTTCGATCGAGTGATGTTTTGCAAGGAACACTGTAATGAAATATTTTAATTTTATATTCGATGAAAATATTTCGACGATATTAGGTAAAATAGCATTATTTCTTTATGGAACTCTGTACTAAATAGCACACTATCATTTTATATTAGTCACTCACTCAGTGCTAGATTCTATTCGTCATAGATGATTCAGGTCGAGATGACCGAATCGGACAGCAGGTCATCAAAAACAATGTGGCATATCCACATTATAGATTGTCCAAGAAAGTATGGACGCAACCAAAAACCGCTGCCATTTCGCAATGGTTCAGAATCTATCAATTTTTATGGCTGCGCCTGTTGTTTACACTCTTCTCCTACCACTCGTGCAGTTGTTTATTCGTTTTCATTAGTTTGTTTCGAAATGCGTGGACTTTCAGCAGAACAACGTCGAAAAATTGTGTACAAATGGTGCACAGAACGCGGACTGTCACTGAGAAAGATAGCAAAGATGGAAGGAGTAAGTGAAAAAGCCATGCGAAATGCAATCAGGAAGTTCGGTGAGGATAACACCTTTGAGAATAAACCGAAAACGGGTCGAAAAAAAGGTCCTGCTAACCCTCAGTTGGATAAACGTATACTGAAGGCGTTCGAGCAAAAGAAGAAGGCGTTCGAGATGTGGCCAAAAAAGTGGGCACTTCGAAGTCAAATGTTCTTCGTGATAAATAATGTTTGAATCTTCGAACCTATAAGACGCAGAAACAACCAAAACGTAGTCCGAAACAAAAAGCATCGATCAGGCCGAGGGTTCGAAAGCTGTACAATACGATTCTTGCTGGAAATTTGAACTGCATAATCATGGACGACGAAACCTACGTGAAACTCGATTACAAATCCTTGCCGGGATCACAATATTATACGGTGCGAGAAGGGCAAGTGTTGAACCAGTCCAAGACATCGATTGAAGTCGAAAAATTTGGAAAGAAAGCTATGGTCTGGCAAGCAATTTGTAGCTGCGGTAAGATTTCGAAACCCTTCATCACCACTGCTTCAATGAACAGCGAAATATTCATCAAGGAATGTTTACAATAACGATTTCTACCCATAATTCGAAGCCACAAGGATCCTGTTGTCTTCTGGCCAGATCTTGCTTCTTGCCACTAATCGAAATCAACGGTACAAAGGTATACTAGCACAAATGTCACTTTCGTCCCAAAAGACATGAATCCACCAAATTTCCCACAACTTCGACCAATTGAGTAATTTTGGGCATTAACGAAGGCACATCTTAGGAAACATGTCTCGGCAGCCGAAACCATTCAACAGTTCGAAAAAGATTGGAAAAAAGTGTCAAAACTTGTCGCCGAAAAGTCTGAACGGAATTTAATGAGGAACGTTCGCAAGAAGGTGCGCCAGCTAGTCTACAATGGCTAAGTAGCAAATGTTGAGAATAATATTCTGTTGTTGTAGTCTAATATTATCAGTATATCAAATGAAATTTGAATATCGAACACTTGTGAATTATTTACAGCGAAATCAAAGTGCGTCCATACTTTCTGGGACAGTCTTTAGACCTTTCAAAATCTCAGTAAATTAGAAAAAAATGTATTAAGCAGCATGTTTATCTATTATTCCAAACGACCATCGCAGTACCAAAAATTTGTAAACACTATACCAAATGAATATTATGCCAAATGACCATTATGCCAAATAGCCATTTGCTAAATAACCATTACGTTAAATGGTTTTTGATCAAACGGCGTCATACCAAACGGTATTATGCCAAACGACTTTATGCCAAACGGGGTAGCCCCTTATTGATAGTACCGGTAGAAATGAAACTTTGATATCTTTAACCACAACCAAGGATGGCTTTTATCGTATGAAAGAACGCTCTCTAGCAACTCTTCACACGATTCAATCAGTGCCATCAAAGAGAGACGGATATCATCGTAGCAACAAAAAACCGGCCTGGTTCATTTAACATAGAATCGACACCAGTGCGAGAGCGAATTTCTCTCGATTACCTGTCTGAGAATCATAGGTTAGTACGCTGCACGCTCCACTTTGAAGCAACAAACGGTCGCTTATTCTCGTTTCACGATCCGAATCTATACAGGCAGTTGATAATTGCGATAGAATCATTTTACTATTGCCGCTTATTCTAACTATGTGCATATAACCTATGTATAAGTTGTGTCTATGAAAATGTCTGTGAATGCTCCACACTAGGGTTATGAAATATTGCAACCTAGTAAGAGAATCATCAAGTCGAATCATCGACCCGATTTTCTGCGATAATTGTCAACTTGCGGTTATCTCTTGGTAAATTCCACACAGCACCGATTACTATCAGACTTTAAATTTTTTTAAGGGCCATGAAATACTCAGAGTATGAAGTGGAGCAAAGAAATGTAGAAAAAATCTCTCACGGTTCATGCATTGAGAGACACTAGTTCTTGTAGCATCTTCTAATGGATAGAAGAAAATGTGTTCAATATAGATAAATATTGAGCAGCTTCTGACAAATTATCGACAATCACCAACAAAACCACAACTACATATGGCCTGCCAAGTCAAATACTTTATCGGGAATTCAGACACTATCTTTAGCTCAGAAATGCTTGGCAACGGGGCGTTTCTTTGAATTGCGGTGTGAAAAGCCCGTTCCGGAAGCGGTTTAAAGTCTTCCAAAAGTTTCGTCGTCCGTTATGGTACAAGATTTTTTTCTTTAATTGGTATAATGTTTCTTAGCACGAAATTTTGCAATGAAATTTGGCTTGTTACCACGGTTGGACACCTTTTACTCCTCCAGTCCTTACCTTAGGTTTCACTTTTTGTATGTATTATTTAAACTTCCCAACTTCGCAAGACATATGTCGCATAGAAAGATTAGAATTTTTCTCAATAATGGCGGCCACCCATTTGTCGGGAGCGTACTTCTCGATTTACTCAACTTCCAATTATCCTGTTCACAGTCAAGCACTGTTAAAACGATCATCAAACACAAAACACGATTCTGTTCCGTTGTTTTAGATTGTTGGCAAGATGGCGTACCGATAAATAAACCTCCATATGATTCGACTTAATTTTACGGAATGTAACAAGTGTGTAAACATGTTGTACCACGAAGTCCAGTAGAGAGTTTTAGCTGTCATATAAGTGAAATGTGACTTTGATGATTATTTTCTTTCAATGGGTAAATTTTACTCAAGTTCTATTCAAACCTTGTCAGTCCAATTCAATGCCGTCACAGTTCATATGTGCATTTTCACTCGTGTCTGGTACCGTTTCGTGTCTTTCTTGAATTGACAAAATGTTCTTACTTAATGTTGAAATTTTTTTTCGGATAGTATAAATTCAAATTACAACGTGAAGTGATTTGTTTATAAAAATATGCCAATTATGTCAATTTCTGCAAAAAAAAGAAGGGTGGATGATATAGGCCTGAAAAGCCTCTTTCACACTTCCAAATATCAGAATCCGAATTTAGCTTCGGCGGGCAGGTTCTTAATTCTGAAACTGGACTCAGGAATTGAGTTTCAGAGTTCCGAAATACAGGTTTCATTTCAATCTAAAATTTAGTTCCAGAAACCAGATCTAAAATTCATACCCAGAATTCTAAAGTTGAATTTTTGAATCAAAATTCTAGATTCGAAATCGGAACATAAATTAAAGAACTGACGTCAGTTCCAAAATCTAGTCAAGAAACCAGTTTCAAGAAGCGAAATCGAATGAAAGCGTGACCTAAGCATTTGAGGCTCTACGTCACGCAGAAGGTCTGTTGTTGCTGCTGTTGGTGGTAGGTTCTCACCACGACTTGCAGTTCCGTCCAAGCGCACAAGAAGAAATGATTGATTTTTGGAACATGGTTTACCCATCATCACCTTAAAACTGTTGTTCGAGGGCGAAAAAGGTAAGTAACTATAATGAGTTTTTCTCATTGTTTCCAAAAGTTTGAGAAAATTTATTTCTTAGTTATTTATGTTTATCTCACACAGTTGAAAATCAATCATAAATTGCTAGTCATATTTCTGATGGCATGGAGAAAGAATTATGTTTTTACGCTATGTACAGGGTGATTTTTCGCTTATATTTTTTGGCAACACTGTTTATTGACAGACCTCGCGTGAATCGTGTCTTGTGTCATTGTCATTTAATTTAATTAATCATGAATCATCTTTTGGTCTATAATGATTTAATCAATTTGGGCACTGGCAAAGTTGGAAGGAAATTTTCTTTTTTATAAAAAAACATGTGTTCAGCGACGAAGCTCATTTTTGGTTGAATGGATACGTCAAAAGTTAAAGTTACCGCATCTGGAGTGAAGACCAGCCAGAAGCATTGCCAGAGCTACCAATGCATCCCACAAGAAGTCACTGTCTGGGCCGGTGGCATTATTCGTGAAATACCGGCCGATATGTTGGAGAGAGTGTGCCAAAATTGGAACATGTGCAGCCAACATTTGCATGAAATCATCTTCAAACATTTAATTATATTGATCGTTTTATCGATTCCAATAAATATTTCATCAATTTTCTCGAATTTTTGCCTTTCTCATATAGAAAGGTTATGCAATCACTTGAAAAACCGACTAGTGAAAATTGTCATATACCAAGTGTCATATACCATTCGACTCAGTTCATCGAGCTGAGCAATGTCTGTGTGTGTGTATGTATGTGTGTGTGTATGTGTAAAATAATCTCACTAGGTTTTCTCGGAGATGGCTGAACCGATTTTGACAAACTTAGATTCAAATGAAAGGTCTCGTGGTCCCATACGGAATTCCTGAATTTCATCCGGATCCGACTTTCGGTTCCTTAATTATAGGGTAAAGTGTGTTCAATATTGTACACCGTCACTTAAAATATTTTCGGATGCAACAAACATTTAAATCGTAATCTAGAGTGCATACTAGAAGAGCTTGTACGTCAGTTTAGTTGGTGGCCGTACGAACCGACTTTGATTATACCGGTTCTCGGGTTCCGGTGCCGGAAGTGCATATAATAGTGAACCCATTTCGTTTTCTTAAGGATGACTTACTCAATCAAAGCACTGTTTTATTCTGTATGAGAAATTTTGAATAGAATGCCACAATATTATATACATGAGAAAGGCATCATTGCACCACTAGGTGGATTAAAACAGGTTTTTGTATTTATTTCTGTTTTTGAAAATCAAATCGTATACCTCTTGAAAAATCACCCTTTACAACGAGAGATATTAAAGATTTAATTATACCCATTCTTTCACAGGGCGTATTTTAAGAAGGAGTTCCTTTCACGTCAAAACCAGATACTTGAGTGAATCGTTGAGTTTTCTCCATGCTTGAATGATCAATGTCTCGTCTCACTTTTCCTTTCAATCCGTGTCACGTCTCACTTTGACATGTCAATAACAATTATGATATCGAAAAAGATTATTTTTAACAAAGAAGAAAATAACTACTAAACTGTTATTGAATAAAGTTATCCGCGGAATGGTTTACAGCTATGTTATTCCATACAAGCTAACACATTCCTAATATACAAATGTTCACAATTCGAATTTTCTTTAAATTCACTATTTCAAGACAAAGAGCTAACTCTCAATACATATTCTGCACACTTAAATCGTATTACCGATCTTTTCTGATAAAACCTCGGTTTCTTTCTCTAAAAATAATCATCATAATAAATTTCATCACAGCGTTGCCTTAAGGTATTTCTAGCAACAAATGTTTATTTGTGCTGATACATGAGTAGAATGAGAATGTTAAGTATTTCGGTTGTTACAAAACATTATATTTCACTGAGAATCAGGTTAAAAATATCTTGACGAAATTTCATCAGTCGACATCGGCAAACAAATTCAAGTGTGTACACATCTAAATTAGATTATCGATCCCAGCTCTAGAAATCGTGGCAAGTAGTTTTCAACCGAATTCGAAGCAAAATTTGATACTATTACTTTACTTTATACTGCTGATTTGTGGAAATTGTATTGCATTTTTCTTTATTTTCTCTACCGATAAGATTCAGAGTTTAAACAATATGGATGGAAAACATGTTAGTTTCATTTATTTTTTCAGTAGATGAACTGCACTCTATTACTGCAATTTTTCTGAACAGTGACTTTTTGATACTTATGGAAATTTCATTAACAAATAAATGGACTTCCAAAACCCAAAACACATACAAAACTTTGTTGAAAGATTTTCCGTTTAGAAATAGTTACTTCTATTATTTTGAGCACAACTGTATATTACCTGGAACCCCGATTTTGCATTTGTTCAACCCTTTTACATTATCTGAACAAGAAACCAACAATTTAGATAAAAACAATGTATGTGATTTGATATATTGGACATAGCCCCAAGAATGACTGATCGGTCACCCTGTTGGTAACTCACGAGTGCTGCACCGTTTCACTCACCGTTTATTCAGTCGAGCTTCGATTGACTGATCATACAAATAGTGATTAAACTGCAGCTATTACATTGGCTGAGGGTTACTAGTTTACATAAAGTTGCCCATATTCATTAGCATAATCGCATCATTTTATTACGCTTTGTGGATTAATTATACAATTCTATTTCATATATGCTTTCAGTTATCTGTTGCCACAATCTTCATGTAAATGCATAAGTAACTGCATACATAGAATACTAATATTCAAACATATGTAATTTTACAGCTATTAGCTGCTAAAAAAATCCAAAAAACATTACTACGTTAGCGGTTACGTTTAAATTTAAAAACATGAAATTCAACATGTTCATTGATCGTAATATAACCTGAATATTTTCATGTCAAATTGTATTGTTCCTTGAACTACTCACTGCATTTCTTGTTTCATGAATGTTATCATATCTGCCATTCGACGAAGTATGGTCATCTGAGAGTATAAACAAATGATCTTTACTAAACAACGTTTCACAAACAATGTTATCGTGTGAATAAAGAGAGAGATAGAGGAAGAGTAGCTAATGTAAATAAACAACCACTAATCGATTAGACATGTGCGAGAATGAGAACTGATAAGAGATATGCCATACAGAGAGAGAGAGAGAGAGAGAGAATGAGAGAATGAGCAATTAGATCAAGGGGGCCCTCTCCGACCTCAGTTAACGGGAGAGTGAGTGGCCTTTTGGAAACAGTCAGAGTTGCCAATGTATATATATATATCAAAATTTAAATCGCATACCAAAGTTTTTCTCATTTAGAAAGACACTCTAACAAATAAAATCGTGTACCAGATAATGCAGATCTCACCGGATATTTTTTTCTGTGTGTACAGTAAAGAAATCTTGCTGAAGGAGAGTTAAACTTTACGTTTAGAAAGGGCTTCAAGTTGCTATGCACGAATGCTCAATATACTAACGGGTCAAAGACGAAACGTAAAACAAACGGTACTACTTTTTGTTGACATACCATTTTATCAGAACTTGAAATTTCTGGAAAAAGGGTTGTATTGACGATTGTTTTCAGTGTTGTTAAGACGTACAGGCGCCTTGAGCTTGCTTAGAATTGAATTGGAATCTAACGAGAAATCAGATTAGAAAAATGACATGGGAATACAAACATGAAATTAATACAGCGAAAACGCTACCATGACGGCAGAGCGGAGAGTTAAATAGACTTACCCTGTAACAATTTAATTCATCAGGGATTTACCATAGAGATTTAACTATAATCGAGCACAGCGTAATATGCTCGCTTTTTTGTTCAATTAGGCTGTTTCTTCGTGTGTTTCACATGCAGGGTAGCTCAAATTTCGTCTTTACTGTAAAAAAAGCTGTTTTCCATTCGAACAAACCTTCAATTCTATTTACAACAACACAATAATATAATAATAATCATCAAAAATCAAAGCTTTACAAATTATATTTATTTACAATATAAGCCTTGGTATTACAATCCTGTAGTGGAAATTAACCTTTTGGCAGCCGATTCAGAGTGTACAGAACTATTGCATTGGCTGGTGCTACGATTCTACTGACACTACGAATCCCTCCAGGTCGGGGCTCGAACTTACGACAGCTGGTTTGTAAGACCAGTGCCCTACGCATTGAACCGCCAACCCAGGACTTATTTATAATATATAACTGTCGAATAAATCAGTTGATAGTTTTCGGAATAAAATATTTCTGGTTTCACTGATTGGTAGAGCTTTCTAATATCGATTTCTCTTGATGCCAAACCCAGGGCATATTTTTCACTTCTCTCTTAGGGGCACACAAGTGCTCAGTTTTTTTGTTCGCCATTCACAATGTTCAACGGAGACAGTATTGAAGTCATCAAGTCTTGTTTCATTAATGAAACAAATAATATTTTAGTTAAAACTAACATCTGCTTCTTATACTTTTATGCAGGTTTTATTGTTACAAATGCAATACATTTTAAAGCAGCTTTACAATTTTAATCAAATTTTGCTCATGAATCTTTTTGCAATTATTCTCTCGTATTGTAGAGTATTGATGAGGAGAGTTAAATTTAAATGATCGATCGGTATTTTTGAATTCCGATAAGCGACGACTTAGAAAAGTGACGTAATTTTACAATCTGATCTTGAATCTCTATCGAAATTCTAGTTTTGTGAGTTGTAGGATAATGGGTGTTAAAAATCTCAACCTCCATATGGTTGATGACGCAAAAACAGTGACGATGTCATCAATATTGGTATCAACATTATTTCGATTTCTTGGTCTGGTTAGTTGATGATCAAAGTCATCCACGGATTAATGAGTATGACAACCCTTAATCTTTATAAAATGTTCAAAACGACGAATGTAACAATGAGAGATTCTTTTTGTTTACTTTCTCTTTGGATTATTGCGAAACATTCCTGCTTATTTTGGTAATTTCTTCGGTGCACATTCAAAGATGAAAGCTTCAGTTATTATTACCGGTACATAATTATAGTGAATGACCGTAATAATCGAACGAGAAAGTAAACAAAAAGAATCGCTCATTGTTACATTCGTCGTTTTGAACATTTCATACAGATATACTCAGATGATTCACGACTATATTTTTGAACTTTTTTCTTGGGGGCACTGCGCTCCCTCGCGTGACCCCACAAAAAACCCAAACCTAATCCAATTTCCACCCTAACTGCTCTCAAACCGTATGTTTGAAGTTTGTTCCAAATCTTGTTTCAACGTTATTGAACTGAAAAACGAGTCTGTTTCGAACCTGATTCTTATATCAGGTTTGCCCACATTCTCGTGGCTAATTGCGAACCCAACACAGTTTCATAAAAAATGTTTGTTTGCTGAAACTATCCAGGGTCTCAAGCGAAAACGATTTTAATGTAGTTAAAAATGGTTGCTCCAACATTCATGTAAAATAAGCATATTTTGATTTAATGACAACTTGATCGGATTTGATTCATTTCTCGTTGTCAACCGATTCATTTTGCAAGTAATTTTTCATGTGAAAAAGTTCTGTAGACTGAGTTTTGACAATTGTTTCAATAGTCCAGCATCTGCGGTGAATAGCCAAGAAAAGATCCGTCCGCTACAATGCCTCAACTGAGAGTTTTAAGGTGAATTCAAACAATCTACGAACAAGTAACATGCGAAGGAATGCCTTGGTATTTTTTACCATACTGTTACAAGTTTCGCTGTTGATTTTAAGCTTACTGCATGGCATCTTATTGATACTAAGAATTCGTCAAGATCAATGCTCGAACATACAATGACTGATTTTGTTAGAGCAGTGTCCTGTGCTTCGAAACGCCAAATTCCCAATAAATGAAAGAAAAAAAAACAACAAAGTGAAGCGCCAACGAAATTTGTCATAACTCTTTCTTCAAAACTAGCAACCCTGTATGAAGCAACCGACCTCCGTTTCTCAGCTCACACCGGTTCTCTCACTTTGAACGCGCTAATATAACGATCGTCTGAGCATAAATCGCGATCAGTTTGCAAACAGAGTCTCGAAGCGTTCGGTTGTGGTGTGTTGTTTCGGTGCAGTAATTCATCCTCCGTGCGTGAACTACCGTTTTTGGTGTTGTTTGACTGCAGATAAGAGGAAGCAAGTTCAAGTTCAATTGATAAGTTGTTCGCTATAGGTGTGCTGTTAAACTGTGAAAACCGACCGATCGAGGCCGTTTTCCAATTTCATTCATAAGGCTTTCTGGATCGTTCCGTTTGCAGCGATGAGGAACCTGCTGATCGATCAGGTAAGCTCAGCCGCGTGTATTTTTAGCATGCTGTGGTCATCGGTGTGCAATTTTGAAAGCGTCAGCTTAAAGGAAGAACTTTCATCCGCCTGTTATTTCGCTGTTGATGATATTGTTTACCTTTTCGAAAAGGCAATTATATTTCGGGATTCATGTTTCAAACAATATTGTAGGGGTATTTGCGAAAATGTTAGTGCCAGTATTTTTTGCGTCTCTACTGACAAATCTATCTAAATTATGAGTTCACAGTAAATCAAAAATCATAATTGCAAATTGAGTGTCGAAAAAAAAGTGTGTTATGACATTGCTATAATTATATTATGGACAAACATGCGAAGCAATCATCAATAACATCATTAGGAAAAATGAAACCACATATCTTTTTCTTGTGAATTTTGCTTTCAACGTGTTGTCCGAAAAGCATTGGACTTCTAAGTGAAGAGCCAACACTTGCTGAAATATGAGTGGGCGAGAAAATATTTCCTCTTTTTTTCCACTGACCGGACCGAGGTGATCTACGACTGCTCTTTATATTGTTGTTGTTGTTGTTGATGCCGTTTTCGGCTTGGCAATTCGTTTCTATTTATAGCAGCGATCTTTCTGTCAGATTTCATTCGGAACTGTATGAAAATTTGCACACCTTAATAATTGACTGTGGTACCTTTCACGTTGTTGTACGAATAGCTTATACGTGAAGAGCTCTTCTAAGGGTGGTGTCGTAACGTCAGACCTTCCACTGGTTCATAGATAATGAAACAACTAAGACTCATTCTCTTCTAGTTGTAGTTGGAACAGCGTCGAAAGTTTGAATATGAACTCTACACGGAAAATAGAAACCACCTATTATTTGGCTTCTTTTTACTTAATTTAATGTTCTTTTGATCTTTTTCTTTCATTCGCTCCTTCAATTGTTGTCAAAATACAAAGAGTAAAACCACCCAACAGCAAGCGTTTCGTTCTATAAGATAAAATTAAAGAAACCGTATCAACCTGAAATTGAGTCAATACGACTCAACTGTAGAAAAGATATAACTCATCTTTTTTGTTTTTTTTTGCACGTGGCTTACAGAAACTACCTAGAGCCACTTTACCTAAAATAAGGAACCCCCAAATTGGGTGGAATGTACTTAAAATTAGGTTGATTTGAGGTTCCGCTTAGAAGCAGTTCACGCAACTCAGTTTTGTTCGCATATTTGAACAAGTTATCTTCAGTTAAAAATTTTATCGAAATGCGCTGAACATCAGGGCTGGGAAAATAAAGATAAAAAAGGAAGATCGCTTGTGATCTTTCTCAATAAATATTACCACTGATCTGACCTTTTTAAGATCAGTTGATCAGTGGTCTTTAACACTCCAAATACCAAGCCTCAAAAAAAGTTGGAACGGTAACTTTGAGCTATCATAGCTCAGCTGTTTTTCAACGAATCTCAATCAATTTTACACCCTCGAATTTTGTGAAGTTCGTAGATTGATTCCAAAACTTTGTAGCAGACGATTGGTAAAGGAAAACCAATGAAAATTTGATTTTTCCCGTTCCAAGTTTTTTTCACGCGCCCAATATGCCCTATCTGCTTTCCAATTTTCTTTCCTTTGAATACTTTCCTTTGAATTCCTTTATTGAATACTTCAACTTTACCGAGTCATAACTTTGTTGTTAGTCAACCGATCTTCATAATTTGTTCACCATTGGAAAGGTACTACTTCCTCAAATAAAATGCACTAAAAAAAACTAAAAATAGGGTTGTCTACCCAAAGTTATAATGAAAACTGTAGGTAGATGACCTAAGAAAAGATGAGACTTTTTACAATGATCGTAAATATCTCGAAATTCATAGCGATGACCTATATATTTTTATACATCATTCGTTTGTTAGTGATACCAGCTACAATTTTCGCTCAACTACCATTCCTGCACAATCAAAAGAAAACATTAAACAATGAATTTATAAATATATATGAATTTTTAATTTTTTCCACATGTTTTTATATAACTTAAAATTAAAGAGAAGACATGTACATTTTTTTGATTCAAAATATTGGAATCATAGCCAGAAACAATGTATTGATGATCAAAATTACATATCCGTTCAAAGAATCTCAAGAAATTTGGTACAAATACAGAGAATTTGTATTATTGGGAAAATTTTGCCAAAAAAAAAACAAATCAAAACTTTTAAATTTTATGACAAATATTTTTTTATTATTTTGTTTGTAAATTTATTATGAACAAAATTTCCAAAAAACTGAAACTTGGATTTCACTGAAAATGTTAAAATTTTTTTTAAATATGCCTAAACTCTGAAAACAATTATGTTTTTGTATTGGACAAAAGATCTAAACAATTTTTATGCACAACCCAAACGGAATGGATAACTACTAAAATTAGTTTTTTTTGTTTTAGGTTTTCCGTTAAATCTCAAAAAATCGGTAGAAGATCGGAAATTTCAAAATTTCTTATATATATTGCGTTCCAATGTTTCTGCAAATCGAAGTGAAAATATTTTAATCCGTTTTGATTTCATCTGTTTCAACGAGACGTATAATTTCATTTAGGGGTTAGCCAAATTTTGTGCTAGGGCACATAACCGTTTTTATTATTTTTACGTTTCGTCTTTGACTCATCAGTGCAGAGCAGTTCAAATTGAACTGATTAGTGCTAAACTCGGCAGTTCAATTTGAACCGCTAAGCAAACGTAAAGTTTCTGCTACTTACAGAACACTTACAGTCAAAGACGAAACGTAAAAATAATAAAAACCTTTATGTGCCCTAGCATAAAATTTGGCTAACCCCTAAATGAAATTATACGTCTATTATTATTATTATTAGCTGCTCGATATACGTTTATCTACAATTTTGCCGAAAAATGCAGTCCTCTATCTCAATACATCCGGAAAATAAGTTTTGGATCATCTTAATAATAAGAGCCACCCTAAAACCATGTACATCGACATATGGCTTATCTTCACTGATCATTTGTTTTGAAGACATCATAGCTCTAATGTATAAGGTTAAGCCACAAATGTTTTTGTCCCCCTAAATTGTGGATCCGGACCACTGTGCAATGCAATTTAACTCGGAAATTTTAAAATTTCCGATCTTTTATCTATTTTTTGAGATTCTACGCAAACCTACAACAAAATCAGATTTCAATATAGTTATCAATTGCGTTTGGGTTGTGCATAAAAATTATTTAGATCGTTTGTCCAATACAAAAATATAACTATTTTTGAAGGTTTAGGTTATTTACTAAAATTTTAAAATTTTCAATGAAATCCAAGTTTCAGTTTTTTTTTGTAAATTTTGTTTATAATAAATTTTCAACTAAAATAATAAGAAAATATATGTCATAAAATTTAAAAGTATTGATTTCAAGTTGTTTGGCAAAATTTTCCCAATAATAGAAATTCTCTGTATTTGTACCAAATTTCTTGAAATTCTCTGAACGGATATATAATTTTAGTCATCTATACATTGTTTCTGGTAATGATTCCAATATTCTGAATCAAAAAACTGTACATGTCATCGCTTTAATTTTTGAGTTATATACAAACATGTGAAAAAAAAATTAAAAATTCATATATATTCATAAATTCATCGATTTTCAATGTTTTCTTTTGATTGTGCAGAAATGGTAGTTGGGCGAAAATTGTAGCTGGTCTCACTAGCAATCGAATGATGTATAAAAATATACAGGTCATCGCTTTGAATTTCGAGATATTTACGATCATTGTAAAAAGTCTCACCTTTTCTTAGGTCATCTATCTACAGTTTTCATTATAACTTTGGGTAGACAACCCTGTTTTCAGTTTTTTCAGTGCATTTTATTTCTGGAAGTATTACCTTTCCAATGGTGAACAAACTTTGAAGATCGACACAGACATTTTCATAGACACAACTTATACAAAGGTTTATGCACATAGTTAAAATAAGCGGCAACAGTTAAATGATTCTATCGCAATTATCAACTGCCTGTATAAAATCGGATCGCGAAACGAGAATAAGCGACCGTTTCTTGCTTCAGAGAAGATCCCCACAGCGGCGTGCCAACCTTTGATTCTCAGAAATGTCATCGAGAGAAATTCGCTCTCGCACTGGTGTCGATTCTATGTTAAATGAGCCATGCCGGGTTTTTGTTGTTGCGATGATTTCCAACTCTCTTTGATGGCACTGATTCAATCGTTGAAGAGTTGCCAGCGAACGTTCTTTGATACGATAAAAGCCATCCTTGCTACTAGTATACATTGTATTGCGAATTAAACAACAGGTTGTAAAATTAAACACGGTTTGTAACAAACGAGAACATGTGTTGAAACTTCGTAAATCGTGCCGTACCGGAGCCGATTTCTTCCCAACTCTGATGATAAGGACTGTTAAAGGAGCATTCCTTAAAGTTACAAATTAAAGTTACAATTTTCTCCAATTGGAGCACCTTCACGCATATAAATTGACAAAAATCATTGATGTACGTGCTCCTTAAGTATTCTTTATCACCCATCACTAAACTTCCCAAAGACACAAAATTGGCATTTTGGACGATTTTAAAAGTCTCATTGACACGCATTATCCATAGTTTTGTAAAATCGACGATTTTAGAGGTAAATCAATCGGCACTCATGCTTGATCTTGCTCATATTTTCTTCCACAATGCTCAAAGCTGATCGAATCGTCCAGAGATTTGATCTTACAGTAATCACTGATAATAGTAGCCTAAAATCACTACCGATTTTGTGTGACGGAAGATCAGTATTGATTTAGATCAATGTGATTCAAATATCACTTATCAACTGTTCTTTAAAAAAATAAATCAGGAGTGATCTTTATTGAGAATGTATAATTGAGATTTCCTGCAAAATTTATACAAAACCTTTTTTTACGCGATAAATTAAATAAAAAGTCGCGTTATTTTAAATAAAACGCGTAATAAAGTCGCGTAAATTGAGGTTTTATTGCATCTACTAGACACTACTCGTACAGCTATTTTAGTCATTTGTCTATCTGCGCGTATAGCAAACAAAGTGTGCGATAATCGTCACTTCCGACAGCTTCGAAGCTAAAGCAGTAATATGTTTTGTGTGTGCCAAAGAATCTACCGGAGAGTGAAGGGAAGGCTGAGGTCGTGAATTCAAAAAAAGTTACAGGCGGCGAGGTTCTATGTAACTGATCTAGTGGTACGAAAATTGCTGTTTGGATAGGCCCCTCGTAGTATAGTCATTTTGCTAACAATTTTAACTTCATATTTTGTGACAACAGATTCATTATGGAAGAAGGAGTTCTAAGAAGGTCGTCAAATAATGATGAATTATGTAAAAAGATTAATTCAGTCATGGTTCGGAAAAAAAACATACATTAAACATAAATTGCGAGTAAACAACTTAGCGATGGCTCTTAGTCATTCCGTATCAAATTGCTACATCAACATTCATGTCTTATTTTTTTTTTTGTAATTTATGAGCCACATTTATCTCCATAACTTTACCTTCGCATACAGGGAATAATGAAATATATTTCAACATTAGCTCTCGTTGCGTGCTAATCATTAACATTAAACCCCAAGCACACCCAACTAACAATGCTCTTTTAAACACTGAACACTTCCCGCCACCTGATGCCAATTCTACGGCCGTTCGAGAAGTCGAATAACGCACACCCGAAAATCTTTCGCCCGAGTTCAAAAGAAAGTCGACTTTCCCATCGATTGACTGCTGCAACGCCAACACCTACAGACCCATTAAACCCATTTCGGCCGATGTACCTTTTGCACCTTTCCGGCACACGCCAATTTACACGGTGTGTTCAGTTTAGCTAATTGCTTGCAAGGCTCTTGCCTTCGGCTATTTACGACTACCCGCACGTTTCCTTATTTGCGCAAAACTATCACTACCGAACCGCGTCCAAATGTTCGACGGATGGAATATTTTCGGGGTGCCCAGTAATTAAACCACCGCCCGGAATGGACGCAGACGCTGCCCCTATCGTTGCAACCATCAACTATCAGCTCTTTCGACGGTGTTGGTCGGTTGGTTAACCGGTGCGCGCGCGGTGTGTCGGAATTTCACCACTCCCTCCTCTCTCTCTCTCCCTTTGTCTGGTTCATAGTTTCATAAGTGCTGCTAATTTGAAATTACAATTAGGTGACTGAATGACGGACGGAGATGGCGTCGAAGATTCGGTCGGTTGAGTTTGCAACGTACGGCCAAAGGTTTACGGTCTGACCTCCGGCCCGGACAGCGTTTTCCTTTTACGGAAAACCTGTTCCATTCGTACAGATCAGTTCAGCATGGGCAAAGTCAATGCAGCAAGCGACCGATTACAGTCAGTTAAACCGACTTGCTGACGGATGAGCGCCGAAACACCGGTAACGAAATGATATCAACCTTGACCGGTCGACGGGAGGATGTTGTTTACCAACAATATTTCGGAACTTGGATACGGTTAAGTGAATTTAACTTTAGATGGTGTAATCAATAAATTCAGCAGCCAATTTCGAAAATGCGTCGTAGCTTTTTGACCCTCTTTCCGACGTAAACAGGATATCCTCTCTCTACTACATGACTTCAAATTGAACAAACTGACAAAAACAAAAAATCCATGTTACCATCTCGAACCATCCAAGGCAAACCCGAGCACGAAGTGATTTTTTTTTCTAACATCGGAAAAATAACATTCACTACACGCGGGCCGCACCTCTATGCGTTTCAATCGACTCGTGCAGCCGGTGTCTGTGTGGGCATTTAATGATGCAAACGGTGAAAATGCGCACCGCAAGCGCCGGTTGTTGCACAACGGAGACATGTTCTAATAATAGTCCTTTTCGGCTTGGACATGTGCGCCTTTTAGAGGCAAAGATCGTTTGCGACCGCGGCTCCGCTGAGAGACGACGTGCCGGTCGAAGAGAGCCAATTGAAATCTTTCTCTCTCATTTTTTCTCTCTGTTGATGAGTGGACAACGGTTGGCAAAGTTATGGGAACAGGAAAATGAGGAAATTTTTGTTTTGACTGTTTGGTAATGATTCAGATTAAGACGAGCATCACTGTTGTTGATTCATTCAGGCTAGACAAAGCGCTTTGTTGTCGTGCCTTGCGAATGAAATCAGCGCGCTGACTTAGCCGATGAAAGAAAGAGAATTGGAATTCAGAGAATGTCGGGGTGCACTTTGATCACGACTAGGGATGTCTGATCTTTCGGATCAATCGAATTGATGGGGCATGTAGGACATCAATTTGCAATTTTTTTTCAGAATGTTCAGAAGTATATACATCTTATTCAGAAACTGACCGTGACCGTGAGTACTTCTCTTTCATACCTGCATTTTCCAACTCCATCTCTGTAAACTATCTATCAGAACATGACATTTCGACAGCACTGAAAAACTTAGACGCCTCAAAAGGACCCGGACCTGACAGTATACCACCAATATTTAAAAAAATCTTGCTGAAGAACTTACACTACTACTACAACTAGTTTTTAACTTATCACTTAATAAATGTACTTTTCCTAAAGCATGGAAATCTTCCTTTCTTGTACCAATATTTAAATCTGGTGCAAAATCTAACATTCGGAACTACCGTGGAATAGCCATTATCTCATGCATTTCAAAATTATTTGAAAAACTTTTTCATCAACTTAAAAATGTAATAACAAACAAACAACATGGCTTTTTTAAAGGCCGCTCAACTACAACAAATCTCTTAGAATTTATTACATTCACTCTGAATGCAATGGACGCTGGCAACTACGTAGAAACTCTTTACACTGACTTTAGAAAAGCCTTCGACCGTATTGACATACCATTACTTCTACACAAACTACAAAAATATGGCATAGAACATAGCCTTCTGGAATGGCTCAAATCATACTTAACGAATCGTGTACAGGTAGTCCGCTTCCAAAACATACTGTCTGAACCAATCAATGTAACTTCTGGCGTACCTCAGGGTTCTCACTTAGGGCCTCTCCTTTTCATTTTACATATAAACGACATTTCCTTCATACTCAAAAATCTGAAAGTGCTTATATATGCAGACGACATGAAACTCTTCATGGAAATTAAAAATATTAACGACGCTGTAATATTCCAGAACGAAATCCATCTATTCCACATTTGGTGCTGCAAAAGTCTACTCCAACTCAATGTTAAAAATGTAATTCAATAACTTTCAACAGGAAAAATGAAACTATATCTATAAACATACATCTAGGAAATCAACTTGCAGAAAATGTAAAATTGTACGAGATTTAGGCGTAATCTTAGACTCCAAGCTCACTTTTGTGGAACACTACAATACCATAATCAATAAAGCAAATAGCATGCTGGGCTTTATTAAACGCTTCAGTCATAACTTTCAGGACCCATACACAATTAAATTATTATACACTACATATGTCAGACCTATTTTGGAATATTGCAGTTTCTTTTATATTGCAATTTCTTTTATAGGCACTTCGTAAATTAAACTGGACAGCATTTCCTTTACCACCATATGAAGCACGCTGCATGCTCATCAATATTCAAACACTTAAAGAACGCCGCGACCTTGCAATGGTTTATTTTAACAGCAACATTATTTCTCAACGCATTCAATCACCTTCTTTATTATCGCAACTAAATTTTTATACACCTAGCCGTCAACTACGAACCAGGAAATTATTTTTAGAAAGAAACACTAAAACAAATTATGCAAAACATAGCCCAATCAATCGAATAATGCGCCTCTACAATCAATATTGCGAACATCTTGACCTTGGTATGTCCAAAAATGAAATGAAATTCCAGCTTAGTCGTAGAAATAATGCGTAGTATCTAAGTAAACATTGTAAACCATTTATATGTAGACTACATTTGCTTGACAAAATAAATAAAATAAATAGATTAGCCACACATAGCATAATAGATCAAAATTAATCGATTAATCAAGTTTTTCATTATTCAATAATAATTCCAGTTAGTTGTGTTTATCCTGTAATTATATCACATTTATATATTATAGCTCACTTTTGCATTAAACTCTACAATTTTGCATTACACACTTGGAAAAAATCATGTAAATTCACATTTTCATAGATGTTCATAAAAAGGTGGGTTGGTAATATCATGAGACATAACCGGATGACGTGAATTCGATTAAAATGGATGGTTCAGTTTCTTTGATGTTATAGTATCTAAATTCTGGACCTGAACTCTAAAACTCAATTTTGATGCTTGATTCTGAAACTGAACTCGGGTACTGAATTCTAGAACTGAACTTTGAATCTGGATTGTTAAACTGATCACTGAGCATATGTTTTGGATCTGAATTCGAGAACAGGACTCCGGTTCGACACTGAATTCTGAACCTGAATCCAAGCACGGAACTATGGACCTGGATTCTGGTCTGTTGCTGAATTTTAATTACAGAATGCGAGTCCAGTATTTAGTTTTCAAATCGGAAAATCGTATCCAGAATTCAGTTTTGAAATTAAGAACCGCATTTAAGCTAAAAAAATCTTCAGAATTTAGTTCCTGAAGTCAGTTACACTTCAAGAATTGTGGAACTGACATTTGGACTCAAATTCTAGACCTGTATTCTGGAACTGAATTCTGAAACTGAATTTTGGAACGCATTTTAGAACTGAACTCTGAAAATACAACTAAATTTTGGATCTGAATTCTGGTTATGGATTTCGTTTTCCACAGCTTCAGGTTCAGAACTCAGTATCAGAAACCTAAACCTGAATTCTGAAATTGAACTTCCAACTGGAAATTTGGAATTGAATTCCGATCTGAACCTCAATTTCAGTTCCAGAATCCAGCTCAGAGATGCAGAATTCATTTCCAAAATTCAGTTCCAAAGTCCGGGTCTAGAATCAAGATCATGATCTCAATTCCAGATTTCGATTTCCAAATTCAGGCTTAGATTCAAGTGCTGAAATTCAGTTTCAGCAAAGCTAGAAAAAACAAAGCATAAAATTTTTACTTTCTTCACTTTTTTTTATAATAAAATTTTTATTGGGCTCATTTGCGTTAGCTTAATGTGGCCGATTGTCTGGTTGTTAGGGGGCCCGAAGGGAATCAATTAGCTGGAGTCTGACGTCGCAATACTCGGAGCACGCCCAAACAACATGCTCGATGTCATGATAACCGTCTCCGCAAACGCTAAGATTACTCTCACTGAGCAAAGAGTGGTTGGACATAAGTCTTGACATTGTGCGAACAAAGTCCCAGTTCACATCCAACCCTCGGAACCAAGCTTTCGTCGATACCTGCGGTATAATGGAATGTAACCACCGTCCTAGACATCCATCATTCCAGGACGTTCGCCAGCTGACGAGTGCCTCTTGACGAGAACGACTGAAAAATTCATTGAAGCAGATTGGTCTTTCATAGGTTTCACCTTGTAATGCACCTACCTTGGCCAGTGAGTCCGCCATCTCATTGCCCCTTACGGAACAATGTGATGGGACCCAAACCAAGGTAATCCGGTATGATTTTTCAGATAAAGCACTCAGTTGTTCCCGTATTTCCCCAGGAAATACGGCGAGTACTTTCCAGGCTTCACTGAGCGAAGAGCCTCGATAGAGCTGAGACTGTCCGATACAATGAAGTAGTGGTCTGTGAGCAAAGTTTCAATGATCTCAAAGGTATACTGAATTGCAGCTAGTTCTGCGACGTAAACTGAAGCCGGATCACTGAGTTTATAGGAGGCGGTGAAATTTTCATTAAAAATACCGAAGCCAGTGGACCCGTCGAGATGTGATCCGTCAGTGTAAAACATTTTATTACAGTCGACTTCTCTAAATTTGTCATTAAAAATATTTGGGATCACTTGAGGGCATACATGATCCGGGATTCCATAAATATCTTCTTTCATGGTACTTTATTCACTTCTCAAACATTTTAGAAAATTTATGTTTCGAGTTATTAGCGGTTATACCATTCTAATAAAAATTCTACCACAAATTGCTGAAGTTATACAAAGACGTGCAGATAAACTTTTATGGATACGGTAAATACAACAAGAGCTATTTACGATCAAAAACATATCACTCTCCCAGAGAGTAAATTTTGAAAAGGCGTCCCATAGTGGTAATTCAGTTAAGTTTTCAATTCAAAGCATGTAAAGATAAATCATATCTTTAACTTCACAGTTAATTTAGCTTACATCGTTACGATACAAAAATTATTTTTACATGTTTATAGATGTCATATTGTGTCATTTCCAAAGAAATTACGGCATTCTTGAATTTACGTCAAGCGTAAATTTCATTTTTTCTAAAAGTGTAGAAAGATTTCAGAATGATTCATTGACTAGCGGCCGAGAAAGTCTTTATTCTGAAGGAAGAATTGCATAGCTGAAAACGGTAACTTTCTACTTGTTATCTCGCCTTCAAAAGCATGAATCAAAAATCTATCCTGACAATTTCTAGATAATTTAATTTAGATGCGATTTGTGCATAAAAACATCGGTGTTGTCGCGATAAAAATGAAGTGAATGTTATTTTTGTGAAGGTAAGTCGATTTCTATGGCGGCGCCATTTTTTCTGCTCCAGTTTCCTGGTAACGTAACGAAACATGAGAGAAAAATAAAATCGGCTCAGAAAGGCTGCCAAACAAGGGGTAGCTTTATTGGATTTTATGTTATGTACATAGTCAAACTTGTAACCGAAAATATCAAAACTTTCTTGGCCGCCCTGCCCATCGAGTGTCATTTTGCACATATGCGAGAGAGCATGGAGAGAAATGTAATACGCAGAGCGAGCCACGTGGTTATACGCGACTTACTGGCCTCAGCCCTTGATACCTTTTTCCCTATATGAGTATTTCCTCCAATACTTTCACGAATCGAATGGAAGGAGGTGCAAGATTGTTGTGTTACAACACACCTAGAAAAATTCGTGTAAATTTAGGTCTTCTGAGACCGACATATACGAGCGTCCAAAATGACTCATTTTTAGTAAAGTTGACAAATATTTACGACATCCTGACATATTTTTACGAGCTGAAGCACGATAATTTACGCGTCTGATTGAAAGTTGTTATATGCTTGAAACATTTTACGAATTACGTTCTTATGAATTGAGTCATGTGTGGATTTGCGTCTCCTGTAAATTTCATATTATTTTTGCTGTGTATCGATTTACAAATGATTTTTTTGCGTTGGCTTTAAGGTATGTGAGTATTCAATTTTTTTTTATAATGAATTTTTAATTGTGTTTATTTTAGTGACGTTTGTGCGAAACTTTGAATTTGTTCGGTTGTTTAATTTTTAGTACTTTTCTGTAGGTAATACTTACTCGCCCTCGTCAAACTGTTATCATTTATGACAGACAGAGTTTCAAATTGTCAGGTATTTTCAATGAAAGATTACAATCCAAATACCTATATCATCGTTTTTTACTGCTTCAATTTAAAATTTCGAAACAAACGAAAGGAGAGGAAGTCGCATTTTCGTCTCTCACTTCAACAAAAGAGAGTGCCAATGCCAACATAATTTGTTTTCCTATGACAAGACGAAACCAAAATATCATTTTTATGAGAATGTTGTAGAATTTCAATTCTCATACTTTTTTCAATGTATAGAAAGTCGATGAAGCTTGGCTATAAAGAGAGTCTAAAATATGATATTTTATTAAACTCTAGAACTTTTTTGGAAACTAAAACCACTAAAAAATACGAACACCAAGAAGTAAAAGTCATTGTGTTTCATTTTCTGTTATCTAGAAGCTTCGGTATACGATTTTTACTGAAAACCGAAAATGATTGAAAGTATAAATGAAACAAAGAACACAATTTTTAAACTACTATTCCGCTTATGTCGTTGACTGAACGTGGATTTCGTTCTTAAAATTTGCAAGCGAAGCTGAGAGCGACATTTATTTCTCGTATTTTTTGTATATTTGGAATCAATCAGAATGATTTTTTTTGCTCTAATGACAGGAACAGGTTCGGAAGCAAGTACAAAAAGTACAGGAATAAATTCAGACAGTACAAGAACAGGTACAGAAAGTTCAGGATCGAGAACAGTGACCAGTGCAGAAAGTAACAAATGCAGAAAGTACTGAAGCAGGCATAACAGTTCGGCTGAAAAGTTCGTATCGTTTAATAGAAACACACATTTTTTTGCCAAAATTCGTTTTTATTATTCAACATAATTGCCATCAGAGGCGATACAGCGATTATAGCGATCTTCCATCTTTTCGATACCATTTTTGTAGTACGATTTGTCCTTTGCCTCAAAATAGGCCTCAGTTTCAGCGATTACCTCTTCATTGCTTCTAAATTTTTTACCAGCGAGCATTCTCTTGAGGTCCGAGAACAGGAAAAAGTCACTGGGGGCCAAAGCTGGAGAATCAATTTCAGCATGGTTTTCATCGACTTGTGACACGGTGCATTGTCTTGATGAAACAAAACTTTTTTCTTCTTCAAATGAGGCCGTTTTTTTAAATTTCGTCCTTCAAACGCTCTAATAACGCTATATAATAGTCACTGTTGATGGTTTTTCCCTTTTCAAGGTAGTCGATGAAAATACGTCATAACCTTACCGGCCGATTGTTGAGTCTTTCCACGCTTTGGGTTCGGTTCATCGCGTGCAGTCCACTCAGCTGACTGTCGATTGGATTCCGGAGTGAAGTGATGGAACCATGTTTCGTCCATTGTTATATATCGACGAAAAAATCGGTTTTATTTCGATATAACAGCTCCAAACACTGCTCAGAATCATCAATTCGTTGTTGTTTTTGATCGATTGTGAGCTCACGCGGCACCCATTTTGCACAAAGCTTTCTCATATCCAAATATTCGTGAATAATATGTCCAACATGTTCCTTTGATATCTTTAGGGTGTCAGCTATCTCGATCAACTTCACTTTACGGTCATTGAAAATCATTTTGTGGATTTTTTTCACGTTTTCATCGGTAACAGCCTCTTTTGGACGTCCACTGCGTTCATCGTCTTCGGTGCTCATATGTCCAGTACGAAGTTTTGCAAACCACTTACGAATTGTTGCTTCGCCCGGTGCAGAGTCGGGATAACACTCATCAAGCCATTTTTTGGTATCGGCGGCACTTTTTTTCATCAAAAAGTAGTGTTCCATCAACACATGAAATTCCTTTTTTTCCTTTTTTTCACAATAACAAAAGTAGCTTCACTCAAAATGCAATATCTCACAAACTAATAATCAGACAGCTGTCAAATTTATACACGTATCTTTTGAAGGTTGGTACTAACTGAAAATGGTTTGGATTTAATTCTAGTGCCGCCCTCTCATAGAAACGATACGAACTTTTCAGCCGATCTGTTAGAAAGTACAGGGACCAATACATAAAGTACCGGGATATGCGCAGAAAGTACAGGAACAGGTGCAAAAAGTACAAGAATAAGTTAATGAATAGGTACAAGAGCTCAGGAACAAATATAGATAATACCGAAACAAGTACATAAAGTTTAGGAACAAGTCCACAACATACAGGACAGGCACAGGATTACATACGGAAAATACAGTAAAAAGTACAGAAAGTACATAAAGAGGAATGTACAGTACCGAGACATGTATAGTACAGGAACAAGTTTATAAACTCCTAGTACTGGAACAAGTTTAAAAACTACAGGAATAAGTGCAGAGAGTGCAGGAATAAATACAGAGAGTACTGGAACAGGTACTAGAAGTACAGGAATAGGTACAGAAAGTACAGAAAAAGGAACTTTTTAATGTAATAGCAAATGTTATCGAGGCAACAATTTAGGTTGACCAATTCAATGGCGATGAAGTTTTTATTCCACGGATTTCAAAAATAACCACTGATACGCACAGAAAAAATTGTGAATATTACATGTGACATAATTCTACAAACGATACAATTCATAACTACTCAACTTGTCAAACGATACAATATTCCATTCGTACATAAATTTAGAGACTCCGAGTGTAATCTGCATTCGACTTCCAAGTGCAACTATCAATTATTCATCGAACAAATATGTGCTTCTGTAACTCAGTCGATTAACTCACGTGCTTTGGGATCTAATGTTTCTTGGTTCAATTCGCACTGTTGCTATCGATCTTTTTTTTCTTTTATTTCATGACATTTCAAGCCATGTAACATAATTTACAACGGTTCATTAATTAAAAGAAAATAACCAAATTATTTCGAATAACTAACAAACCATAGTCATTCAATTTCATTCGATTATCCGGGCCAGGCATCGATTACTCGATTAATCGGACATCCCTAATCACGACGTCATTGCCCCCCTTGAACCTGAAAACGAAAGTCAAGCAGCTGTCGTCAGTGGTCTAGTGTTCTCGACTGGTGGCGACTCAGTATCTACTGAGAAAATCAGCTCATACTACTTGTATATTTTAAGTCGTATGAGTGTATCACCTATTTTCACACGTACTTCGGATAAAAGCAGTTTATTAGAACATTTCCTTCATCTTCTATTTTTACAGATTGTTCACGACGGCTATGCGGTGCTCGATGACTTTCTCGCCCCGGAAGAGGTGTCCGAGTTGTTGGAGGTAGGACAAGCACTGCACAAAGATGCTCCCAAGGAGGAACGGAGAGTTTTCAGTACCGTAAATTCCATATCAGCCCAAAGCAAAGATCAGTATTTCATTGAAAGTGGTGACAAAATTCGATATTTCTTCGAAGAGGGCGCAGTCGACGAGAATGGAGAGCTGTTGGTGGATCCCTCGGTGGCATTGAATAAAGTAGGGCACGCTCTGCACACGGACCATCCGGTATTTTCAAAGATAACCTTCTCCAACCGAGTGAAGGAAGTTTGCTGGCAGTTGGGCTTTCGGAAGCCAGCCGTAGCACAGAGCATGTACATCTTTAAGAATCCGGGTGTTGGAGGCGAAGTCAAATCTCACCAGGATGCTACCTATCTATACTCGGAACCGAGTTCAACCATAGGTTTTTGGATTCCTCTGGAAGATGCCACCCTGCAAAATGGTTGCCTGCAGTTCATCAAAGGTTCCCATCGGAGTGGTGTGCACAGAAGGTAGGTTCATCTATTTGGTCATCTCAGACGGTCTCTCATGGAAACTCTCACATTTCACTAAACAGGTACATTCGCAACCCCGACAAAACATCAACCGAGTTGTTAATCTACGACCGACCGGCCCCACTTTATCCGCAGTCTAACTTTGTCCCAGTTCCGGTGAAGGCTGGCTCGCTAGTACTCATCCACAGCCAGGTGGTCCACCGGAGCGATGCGAATCGTTCGAACAGCAGTCGCCACGCTTACACTTTCCATGTGATCGAAACGGAAAACTGTGACTACTCCAAAGAGAATTGGCTGCAGCCGCCAGAAGATCGGCCTTTTCCGGTGTTGTTCGAACGAGATTAGGAAGATGCGGAGCGCTGCGGTTGGTATTCGGCTTACAATGTGCCATAGAAGATGATTATTTTTTCCAGTCTTTATATATTGTATGCAAATATATGTGTATGTTTTTAAGCTTAAATATTGTTTCATTAAAGTTAAAGTTATTTTGGAGCAATGCAGTGAAGCTTAGTACCGGAACCTTTTCTTCTTTCCTTTTCATCCAATACCCTCGCAACCGGATTTCATTGTGAAGTGACCGTCAAGTGTATTATTTTGCAACTCGTTCCGATGGTGTTCATCTCTTTACCCCGTAGCGTTTTTTTATGCATCACTAACGATCAGATATGAATATTGCACTCGAATGAGTGATAGCATGATCTATGTCTAAGTTTTTTTTTGCTGAAAACTGAATATTAATTTAAACAAAACCAAGAGGGGAGTTACTGAACCGAACTTACGCGTAGTCTCACGTTTTCCGTATGTCCGTGCCGGTCTGTAAAGTAAAATACCATTCAAAAGAAACATCATCTTACATTCCACAATACTGGGTTTCTCTTTACCATAGTATGAATAGTTGTTTTGAGTTAGTTCTCAACTAAAATGTAAGATGAACCAAAAATTTTTATAAAGTAACGTGGGAAGCGATGCTGAAACTTTCTTTAAATTAAGATAAAATGACCAGGAAGTAACGAACCGTTACTTTGAATATTTTATTAAAATACTGGTAACATTCCTTGCTATTCTAATGTTTTTCTTCGGTGAAAAATCAATGATTGTCACAATACATTATAAGCATTAAAAAAAATTTTTTTTTCTGGGACAGATCACGCTTTGCAGGGTGAAATGCCACGTGCCGTATATTAAAGTATTTTTTGAAGAGAATAATAAACTATTCCATGTATAATTCTTATTCGTGGTGGGTGAGGTAAGAAGGAAGTACTACTGTGGACAAAAAGTAGTATGACCTACATTTTTTTCTAGGTTGGTATCACTGTCAGTGATATCTGTGCCAATTGTTACGTCAAAATATTCATTAGTGTTTAGTATACTTCTGTTTTTCTGAAGTATTAGAAGTGACTTTTACAACGAGTGAAACTATTCAACAAAGAAGTTCCATTAAATTTTGTGTGCGGAATCAAGTTTCTGGTGCTGAAAAGATTAAAATGTTGCAAAAGGCCTTCAGTGCTAATTGCTTGTCGCGAGCGAGTGTTTTTAATTGGTACAAGTTATTCGAAGTGGGTCGAGAACGCGTTGACGACGAACCACGTCCAGGACGCCCATCAATATCAACTGATGCTGAACACGTCAATAAAATCAAAGAATTGGTGCTCGAGAATCGACGATTAACGGTTAGATATTTTACTAGGAAGATTAGTAAAAACTATTTTGAAAGATCATTTGGGCCCAAGAAAAATGTAAGCACGATTGATTCCAAAATTTTTCATTGATTTTTCGTGATTTTTTAGCCAAAAAATCATATAATATCATTCCGCAACCACCGTATTCGCGTGATTTAGCTCTGTGTGACTTCTGGCTGTTCAGCAAGCTCAAACGACCGCTTCAGGGAAACCGTTTTGTACATTTAGGGGTTTTTTTTGTGCAAAAAAGCACATATTTTGTTTCAACCTTCTTTGCGTTTCGCCTTCGGCTTGTCAGTGCTTAAAGCAGTTCAAGTAGAACTGCCATCGCCGCCTAGCAGTCCAACTTAAACCGCTAAGTAGACGCAAAGCTTACACAACTTATGTAACACTTATTGGATATTACACTGGGTGCAATATCCTTTCTGACGTCTCGGGGGAAAACGAATGACGATTGGGCTTTCATTTCCATCGGGCTTTTCCCTGCTCCCCAAAATAAACAAAATATACCAAGAATTCACACGGATACTCGTAACTCTAGAGCTCTTTTATAATTACAAACTCGAAAATGTGACAAACTCTCCTAGAGCGGAATCTCAACCCACTTTACCCTACTGTTACAACCCAAACCAAATTCAACATATAATCGCACATCGTTCGTAAAGGCGGTGTTGTGTTTGCTTCTTCCGTACCAGTACGTACGGGTGTTTTATATGGCAGTTTGAGAACTTTAACTCATCATTCTGTAATCACAGAACTGGAAGTTGGGTGCACAATAACTTTTGGAACAACGAGAACTTTGATTTACATCATGATTTGAGGAAATCCGTTAAACCATTGCTGAGAAATCGGAGTGAATTTCGTTTTTTGAAGTTCTATCGCAACTATCGGTGAAAGCACCGAACCTGGTGAAAGCACCAACATTTAAAACCGAGGACTAGTGGCAAGAAAGTAGGTTTATATAACCACCAAATAACAAGATCTGCAAATCAGAAGAATTTACTAGTTAGTTTTATAAAAATTTACACTACTTCCCGTGAAATTGAATTTTTTTTTACTTACCGTGCTGTAATTCCGAAACTGGAAGTCGAATCCGGATCCGGAATTTGGGAGCTTTTGAAGAATTATAAGGTCTTTGAATTGCATTTAGTTTTTAAAAATCAGTTAAGAAATTTCCGAGAAAATTAAAAGAGTATTTTTTTCTAAATTTGCACATATTTCCTTGTAATTCTTAATCCAAAAATCTGATTGAAATGAAATTCAATACCAGACTACCAAACTATAAGAACTTTCTTTCGAATTTTAGTTTGTGTGTGAGTTCCTATTTTTCACATTTTGTTCGCCCATTTCATAAATATAAAACCTTATCTAATCCACCTAGTGGTGTAATGATTCCTGTCTCATATTACTTATGTTTTCAAAAACATCACTAGAAGATTCTGCCAAGATATTGTTTCCAAACTTGAATAATAACAAAAACATTCTTTGGTATAAGCTACCGTCACCTTTCAATTTGTAAACGGATATGTCAAGTTAATATAGATTTAAATGTGGCATCCCTGCAGGCTATACAAAATTGAACAAAGCACGCTGTATGCTAGGCGTTTTTTTTTTGCATAATTTTAGATAACAGTTTGAAAGTTGTGTCCTCATTGTCCTATAATTTCGGAACCGGATGTCGGATTTGGATGAAATTGCACAGTACCTTTTAAGAAACAGAGCTTTAATTTGTAAAAATCGGTTTAACCGTTGCTGAGAAAAAAAAATAAATTTCAATAGCGAGCTATAAGACCATAAGACCTTTCGTTGGCTTCTGAGTTGGTGAAAATCGGCTCAGCCATCTCTGAGAAAATCGAGTGACATTATTTGTCACATACACACACAGACATTTTGTGATCTCGACGAACTGAGTCAAATGGTATATGACACTCGGCCCTCCGGGGCTCGGTTGTAAAGTCGGTTTTCACAGCGATTACATGGCCTTTCTATATGAGAAAGACAAAAAGATTTTGAATTCAGATATAGTTACTCATTAAACTTCCCGGAGATGTAACTGAACGCTAATTATGCCTTCCTACTCTCTCTCTTTGTTTGGAGTGTATATAATTAAGTATAGATTTAATTACTAGAAATTTAACAATGCGTGGAAAATACGCATTGTTTTATCCAAGTGATCAGTTTCTTTGATTAACAACAATGCTAATATCGATGAATAGTCTACTCATTAGAGAAGACTGATAGTTCTCGAATTGGAGGATTTAATTCCTCATTGGAATGGAAGCTTTACACAGTGTACTCTGTGTGTGATTTTATTCAAACATTGACCGTATGCTGCAATTCATATGCGAAAAGAGGAATATCAAAAATCCTAACAATGTAGTTCATCGAGCTGAGTCTAATCATATATAACATTCGTCCCTCGGTAAAAAGTCGGTTTTCATAGTGATTGCATAGCCTTTATACATGAGAAAGGCGAAAATGGGCATGGGATTCGTTCAAATTTTAGAAAAAAAAATACGGGGCTCGGAGGGCCAAGTGTTATATACCAGCTGTGATTCAGCTCGACGAACTGAGTAAATGTCCGTTTGTCTGTTTGTGTGTTGTTAACAAAAAGGTCGAAATCTCAGGAATGACAGGACCTATTTTAATCAAACTAGTCGCAAATGAAAGATCTCCTCATTCTCCTTACTTATCGAGTAATACGAAGTTTTATTGTGAAATTTTTGTTTTTTTTTTGACAATATCTGTCACAATTGACCTTGAAAACAGAATATGTTTTTAGACATAGATTCCGCACGGTAATAACTAATCAACAAACCATACATTGTTAAAATCCGTCCATTTTCAATACTGTGTTATGCAACTGGTTCTTAGGAACTAAAAGACTATGCACAGCACCCTTTATTATGACGTTTCAATTTTAGCACGGTTCGTAACATAATCACTCAAATATGACATATGTTTTAGAAAAGTGGCAGTATTTTCGAATTCAGAACAATTTCATATTTATATTGATTTCAACTGCTCACAGTAGTAATTGGTGGAAGAACAAAACATCTTACACCCATATACCATTCGAATCAGTTCGTCGAGATCAGCAAATGTGCGTGTGAAAAATCCAACTTCTGGTGCCGAAAGTACAGTGTGTAAAAAAATGACAATTATGTCCCTCACTTTCATCGCTCATGGCTGAACTGATTTACTGCATCTAAAATTCGAAGACACCTAGCTTTGGGCAGACTGAGCAAACGAGGCGCTTACAAGTTTGTATGCGAGAGGCCATCTTGGCTTCGGTTATGCCACGTTTATTATTCAGGAGACATAAAAACAATGAATATTTTTGAATTGTCAATATTTGTAGTTTTCTAATTAATAATGTGCTGTATTCCAAATTACCTGAGCGTTTCACATAAACCGGTTACTTGGTTACAATTCTGTAATGGTTAAAAACCATATAATTTCAATCAGTTACATTTTCTACTTGGGGTGCGTTTGAACATCTGTGTTCTAAGACTGAAGCCGAAGTATGTTTATCGCGTGATTTATTCCGACTGTCAGGCTCACTGTCAGATTTAACACTGGTTCAGCGAGGTTAAGCGAAGAGAATGATAGTGTCTGGTTACAACTGCGTTCGGACTGACTGATCTATCAATATCTATTAATACAACCACTCTTATCAAAACTGAACTATTTCATGGAAATTACATTAATGTTCCAATAAAGAAATGATAAGCTGCCTTCAAATCGAAGACCTATATAAACGGTTGCATTCCCGGACCGGGCGGTTTAAAAATTCATCCCGTGTTGCACCAAACTGCCCTTCATGGCGCCGATTCTGAGAATAGCTGTACTTCAACTGGACAGTTTTCCTTCCAAGAAGGAAGCAATAGAGAACGCAATCAACCTGATCCGTACGGTTGTGAAAGATAAACGAGCCCAGCTTGTTATACTGCCGGAGTGTTGGAACTCGACTTACAGCACCGCTGAGTTTGCCAATTCGGCCGAATCCATTCCGGACGGGGAAACCTCGCTAGCTTTGTCGCAGGTGACTTCAGAATTGGGAATCTATTTGATTGGGGGAACGTATCCGGAGAAGGATGAGGACAAACTTTTCAACACGTGCCCAGTGTGGGGGCCCAAAGGTGAATTTTTGGGCAAGTATCGTAAGATGCATTTGTTCGATATGGACATTCCCGGAGTTTGTACGTTCAAAGAGTCCAGCGTGTTCACGGCGGGAAACGAGTTTTTCACATTCAACATTGGTGAGTTTAAGGTGGGTGTGGGTATTTGCTACGATCAGCGGTTTCCGGAATTTGCTGCTGTCAATCGCCAGCTGGGTTGTGACCTGTTGGTTTTCCCATCCGCATTCGATGCCTTCACTGGTCCGATGCATTTCGAGCTGATCGCCCAAGCTCGGGCGCTGGACAACAGTATGTTCGTGGTGCTTTGTTCTCCGGCACGGGATGTGACCAAAGATTACGTCGCATACGGTTACTCAACCATTTGTGATCCTTGGGGTCGAGTCGTGTGTCATGGCAAAGAGGGTCCCACGGTTCTGACGGCGGAGTTGGATTTTGATATGTGCTCCACGATCCGTAAGCAGATTCCGGTGCTCAATCAGAAACGAACTGATATGTATAAATTGCAAGTGTTGGCATGAATAAGGGAGAAGAATCGTTTTAAAATAAATTGCTTTGGTGTTGGTAAAATTGCATTTCATTATTGGTTCATGCGTAATTAAGATTTAATTGATATTGTTATGTGTTTTATGGAACATTGTATCAACAGCCATCTCATCAATATGAGCCATGTTATTTTGCAGATTACTCGAAAACTTGAAACAAATACATTTATTTTCATCTTACTCTCAGCGTCGATAGTTTTAAAAGAGACAGCAGATCTCACTACAACTTATGGATTCAGTGTATGAGATGACTACTGGAGCTGAGATGAATGAAGGAACCGTTACTCTATGCATTTTCTGGTGAAATTTGAATGTCCAAAAAGAAAAAAAAACGACAACTGATTAACAGCTTTGCATCTCATTGCATTAATTCCGGAAAATTAAAAATAAATAATAGAGTGACAATAAAAATTCTGTTTTGATTTTATTGAGAGTGTAATAACTACGCTTTTTGTTGTACCCATCTATTTTCTACTTCTCTGTATTTTTACTTCCTGCTTATCAACTGAGTCCCATACGATACGAACGGCTAAATGCAAAAATCGGATAAGTGCAATTTAGTCTGGACAACTCGTTTAAATATTTTGGAATGTAAAAACCTGACCGGTTTGGAAAAAAAACATTGAGTGCAAAATCCGGACATAAATTTTGCAATGCAAAAATAATTTAAAAGCATCTTTTTGTGGGAATCGGAATTGAAATCCTAATCGGTTCTTCCGAAACGAATGTCATCTGGATCTAGTATTCAGTTTTTTTTACCGACTGCCTCTGCGGGCGAAGCTTGGTTTGTTTGTTTGTTACGGGTGGCCAGCTTCATGCTGCATTTCACAGCTACAGATGACGGAAAAACATTAAGTGCAAGAACTGGATAAAAACCTTTGTTTCGGAAAAATCGGTTAAGTTCTTGGCCGGTTTTAGCATCCTTAGGTTTTGTTTGCCGGCTCTTGCAGAGAAGTACTTTTTAAAAGATTTTTGCATTTAATTTTTTTATCCGGATTTTGCATTCCAAAATATTTAACCCTCTAACTCGCAAGCCGCAGCACACAGCCGGTAGTTTCTCGCACAATTGTACACAACATAAAATGGAAGATTCCGTTAGCTTGGAATTGGTAACTACCTCAAATATTGTTTTCCGGCATCTAATTATCGAACCAGTTCCGAGAATTCGCATAGTGTAGGACTTTTCAAAAAACGTAAACAAACCAGAAAACGCCATCATGGATGTTGCATCGACTGCAAACAGCTAATCACCGAACCCACTCATAACATACCCATGACACGTAAAAAATTACATTTTTCAAAGGATGCTGTTCCGAATAATCGCGATTAAGCTTTTGATTGTCATATGCCCACAAACGAATTTCCAGACATGACAGTCACGATCTTTTTTTGGCGCACATCTACGGTCCTCCGTGAAACTGGCACCAATGGTGCTAAATTGGTGGCACTGCTGAGTTCCCATCACCACATTCATAATGCAATTGTCGAACCGTGAGAACCCTTTTGATTCGTTAGCTCATTTGTATATATTGAGATTTTATGGCACACTTTGGTCGAAAAGATAACAATACAATTAATCTCGCGCTCCACCAAGAATTCGGTTAATTTAAAAAGTACCGGGAACGAACCATTTTTTTTTAATATTTGTAAGCACATACATGTCTTTATTATTCATTTTTGATATGCCTATGAATGAAACCAGCGCGCTACGAACTACCGTCGCTTAAAATCTACTGCCCCGATTTGAATGAAATTTTTCATAGCTATTTTGTAAAATATGTACTTTCAGAATATGCATACCCTTTTCATTTCAAGGGGAACGTGCCATTTGAGCCAATTTGTTCTGATTCTGCATCGATCGGAACAAATAGTAATCGAAAAGAGTAATGTCTGGGCTACACGGCGGATGGGGTAGGACTTTCCATTTGAGCGATTCTAAGGGTGTTTAAACGACTGTGCAAAATGTGGGCGAGAGTTTCCATATAAACGTTCGAAAATGACTGGCTGGGTAACTTCCAAGTGATTTTTCCCCGTTTGCAATGGGCCTTGATCAAGCAATTCTTTACAATTCATTTCAGTAAGTTTTGGAACTTGGTTTGCCATTTTTTAAAGAATCTTCATATCAAGCTGAGTAACTATCGTGAAGATAACAAATAACTCAGAAAAACCGTTATAGCATAATAAAATAAAGTCAAATTTTAGAGCCTATAACTGAAAACCTCTTGAATAAAGACAAAAAAATCAAATGTCACTATCAACTAGCAACTTTGCACGATGAAGATTGGAAAGCCTTTGTCACTGGAATGCTGCCAACCTAAGACAAGACCTGACAACTGGGTGGGGGAGGGGGCTGCTTTTGTTCCAAAGTGGACCAGTTTCTGATTGGCTGATTTTGATGTTGCTACCCGCACATTGTGAAAAGAGACCCGCACATTTGCACGGTACGCGAGCAATGATGCCAAGTATATTGAAAATCAAAAAACAAATTTAATAAAACGAATAAGTAATGAAAAAATTTGTAAATATGTCAATACTGTAGCCGATACGTAAACAGGGCAAAAATGACGAGAAGAATGATTCGAAAGGAAGAATAAGAAGCCTGTTGTCAGGCCTTGACTTAGCTGCCAACCAGGCTCTACAAATCACCATATATCACAGATAGTCTGCGTGAAATTGAAGCTATTCGTCCAAACGCTGCTGGCAAAAATGAACCGTTTTTCTTGGGCAAAATAAAACAGTGCGTGAACGACATATTGAATAATAATTATCAAATCACAATAGTTTAGGTCCCGGCTCATTGCTCCATTCCAGGCAATGAAAGAGCCGATATTTTAGCCAAACGTGGTGCTATTGAGGGTGAAATTTATGAGAGACCGATTGCTTTCAACGAATTCTATAGCGCGTCTCGCCAAAGAACACTTGCCAGCTGGCAAGCTTCTTGGGATAGAGATGATCTTGGTCGGTGGATGCACTCAATTATTCCTAAAATATCGACAAAGGCGTGGCTCAGGGGACTGGATGTGAGTAGAGAATTCATTCGTGTGATGTCCAGACTCATGTCCAATCACTACACGTTAGATGCACATCTCCTTCGAATTGGACTTTCCGAGACTAATAATCATTGTGCTTGTGGCGAAGGCTATCGCAATATTGATCATGTCGTTTGGACATGCGTGGAGTATCGTGATGCCAGATCTCAACTAACAAATTCCTTGCGTACCCAAGGTAGACTATCCAATGTCCCAGTTTGCGACATTCTTACTTGTCGTGTCCTTACATACATAAAACTTCGTTATCATTTCATCAAGTCCATTGAAGTTCCAATTTAAATTTTTTATTGTTATTTTATGTTAAACCCCTTTCTCTTCCATGAGTTCAACCAATAGCCAGCTATATTAAATAAATAAAAGTGATGAACTGATACAAACAAACCTAAATAGTTATAAGATCATGTTCAAAATAAATGTATTTTATTTAAAGTAATTTATAATAGCAAATCGCTTGATAAAGTACTATGTATTGTGGATGTCACGGCGAAGAAAAACTCATGTATACGAGGTCTGTTCAAAAAGTACCCGGAATTCTCATTTTTCTAAAAAAATATTTATTTATTCGTCTACATCTATATCGTCCCCTTCAAAGTTATCCCCCCTAGATATAATACACTTATGCCAGCGTTTTTTCCAGTCTTCGAAACACCCCTGATAGTCACTTTTTGTAATGCTCTGTAGCACTCTCAGCGATTCTGCCTTTATCTCTTCAATCAATGAAAAACGCTGTCCTTTCATGGGTCTCTTCAACTTTGGGAACAGGATCACCAGTTATGACCCTTTCAAGTAAATTTGGATCGTCGTTGACGTCGTTTAACAGCTCCTGAGCGATGGTAATGCGTTTGTTTTTTTGATCAAAATTCAGCAGTTTTGGAACGAATTTTGCTGCCACTCGTTTCATGCCCAAAACATTTGAAAAAATATGATGGCATGAGCCAACTGATATGCCAACTTCATCAGCAACTTCTCTAATAGTGATTCGGCTATCATCCATAATCATTTTTTCCACTTTTCCACACATTTTCATCGATTATTGACGTGCTGGGTCGACCGGAGCGTTGGTCGTCTTCAACGTCTTCGCGGCCATCTTGGAAACGCTTATACCACTCGTAAACACTTGTTTTTTTCATAGCAGACTCACCGTAGGCTCTCTGTAACATTTCGCACACTTGGTTACACTTTATTTCATTTTTCACGCAAAATTTAATACAAATTCTTTGACTCTTCAATTCTTCCATTGTTTAAACTAACAAAAATCGCCGAGCTCAAAAAAACACGTCTACACCAGCCGCAACAAGACAGAATGTAAACAATGAATACAGCTGAAAATTTCACCATACATTAGGGACATATGTACCAACACAATAAAAAAAAATTTTGACCACCGGACTCTCCAGACGTATTTATGGAAAAAAAAAGTTATTAAAAAATCTGTTGGTCTTTATTCCACAGGCCGAAGATGACGAGAAGGATGACTCGGAAAGAAGAATAACAACCTCAAATGCACATTCGATCTTTTTTTAAATTACATCACGAAACACCTTCCATCAATCAGTTTTAATCGGTCACCTGATATAACGTGTGAATCATACTTTACCCGAATAAGATATGATGTTTGTTTTCATCATGAAATATCTCAGCGGTTTTTAAAATCTAGGCAGACACTCCTGATGTCAATGATTAGGGTATAGAAAGCTGCGTCTATTGCCTGTTTTCCGGCGGTAAAGAATGATGATAACTGACCGCGTTGTACGAGACCCCACTTTATTACTCAAAAAAAGAAAGAATTTCCATAGGTACTGTGGTGGCTTGATATTACAACACAACGAGGCTATCACTGGTAGTCCAGTGAAATTATAGTCCATTGTACTAAAAACAAAAAACTAACTGGCGTTATAGCTTTTGTCGATGTGCCGTGCCATGAATCAGCGTGATTTCATGTGATGACACACCAACTACAAGAAAGAATAAGAACTGAACGACTCTCTGACCACGCACACTCTGCTATGATCCTTATTTGAAAACAGTATTATTGAAGCACTAAAATTATTCACGTACTCCTTTCACTTTCGAGTCAACCCTGTGATAACGGACCACGCTGTCGACAACTGATCGTGTAGTGTAACAATGCGGAATAAGAGTTTCCAGCACCCAATCAGTGAAGTACTGTGCTATCAATAGTTCAAAGTTGCTACCAAACTCTTTATTATCACATTTCATGAACCTATTAAACTATGCACTTGGTCAAAATATATAACTCCGTTAGAACATGCAGCTTATCGAACAATTTACTTCTTAACAACTAATTCATACAAATCATTTCGTTTCTCCTCCAGAACCGGAATCTGCTCGCGTATCTCGTTCAGTGTTTTAAGCACTAAATCGGCCACCACAATCTCCTGGAATTCGGTTCCCATCTGAATAATTTGACCCCACGGATCGACGACCAGCGAGTGTCCGTGGCAAATCAGCTCGGCGTGCGAATCCCGGGCGGGTGAGCAGAATGCAACAAACACTTGGTTGTCCAGGGCACGGCTTCTGGCAAGCAACTCCCAATGCATTTCCCCTGTGTAGGCATCACAGGCAGCCGGATAAATCAGCAAACCGCAACCCATTTGGCGATACGCCGCGGCAAACTCCGGAAAGCGCATATCCCAGCACACTCCCAATCCGATTTTGGTTTCTCCAACGAAGAAGGTAGTGTAGCTGGCGCCCGGGGAAATCACCTGGGCCTCGTGAACGGCGAACTGTTCCGGAATGTTGGCATTGCGAGGATGAACCTATTTAAATTACATTCTCCATGATTAACCATCGTCACATTTGAGCTGCAGGATAAACCTACCTTGCGATGTTTTGCCACCAACTCTCCTTCCGGTCCCCAAACCGTGCAAGTGTTGTACAATTTTCCACAGCAGATTTCAGCGATCGAACCACCGACAATGTGAACACCATAGTCTCTGGCTGCTTGACTCAGAGCAAGGCTGGTCGGTCCGAGTGGGATTTCTTCGGCGCTAGCCTCGAAATCTTGTGCACTGTACGGACAGTTGAAACATTCCGGTAGCACCACAACGTTGGCTTCTTTCTCCTTCTTGGCAATACGAATCAAGTCCACTGCGTTCTTTAAAATTTTCTCCTTCGATCCGGCAATTCTCAGTTGAATCAGTGCTATTCTGATGACCATCTTTGCAGTTCGCGGGCTGTCTAGAGTCTACTGACCGAGTGAACCAGCAGTCGGAAACTGTCTTCGCTGTTATATGTGTACCACTGACCTCTCCAAGGGCCAACCATGCTCGATCGATTCATTCGTTCCGCAAGTGATCCGGCTGATAAGGACACCGGTCTGACACGAATATAAGCAACCAGGCTCACCAGATAGCGAAAGTGTGTGGGGCGAATTGTCTGGCGTCGTGAACTGTATATGATGGATGTTGCACTTTCTATACTATGTAGATGAAACAATGACGCTTTTGTTTTTAGCGTCAATCTCGTGGTGATCGGTGCCGGCGATGGCGGGTGCCCGAGAGATGATTGGTTTTGTTTTGATTTATGTGTCTAAGCGGCAGTAAACAACAGTGCACAGCCGAATCGACCCGTAAGAAGTATATTGGTTCAATAATTGGTTCGGCGAGATTATTATTATTTCGCTTTATTTTACCTCGGTTTTAAATTCTTGAAACATTCATCGAGGTTAACCTACGAGATAAATGCAAGCACTACTTAGAAACAGCATTTTGGTTCAACGAAAAAAAGTCAGTTATTACATGTTTCAGATTCCAATGATTCTTTTTTTTTTTTTTTTTTTTTTCAAATAAAATTTTTTATTAGGCTCATTTGCTTTAGCTTAACGTGGCCGATTGTCTTGTTGTTAGGGGGAGAGAAAGGGATGCCGTATTACGGGGCGGCATACTCCCCAGTTAGTAAGGGGACATAGGGAGGGTGGGACCTACACAGTATTGAATTGAAATTTGAATACATCATTGGTTTGTGGCATACATCTTTTAGACACATTTTGCGTTCGATGAATCTTCATGTTTTTCAGCTTGTAGCAATGAAGAGATTATTCTGGATTGGGATGCTTCGTTGGTGTGTTCTGACGTTGATGTGACGTTTTTGGGTAGCTTCCAGCAACTCAGTCAGTTCAAGGCAGGTGCATGCTCCGAAGCATCGTTTACACAGGCCATACTTCCAGCAACGTAAAGAAGAGTGCGGTAGAGCTGTAGACGAGAAAGAGATAGGGAGAGCACTAAATTTGAGCATTGATAGTTTTCAAGAAGTTATAGATGAGAGTCATATAAGGAAGATTTCGAGTTGCCAAGACGTCGCGGACTGGTACGAAGGGTGGTATACCTCGGGCCCGAAGGGAACCTATGAGTTGGGACCTGGCATCACAATACTCGACACATGTCCAAACAACATGTTCGATGTCATGATAACCCTCACCGCAAACGCAGACACCACTCTCAGCGAGCCCCACACGACGGAGATGCGCGCTGAACATATAATGATTAGACATGAGCCTTGACATTACACGAATAAAGTCTCGGCTCACGTCTAACCCCCGGAACCAAGCTTTCGTCGATACCTGTGGGATTATTGAGTGTAACCATCGTCCCAGAGTTCCACTATTCCATGTATTCTGCCAGCTAGCTAGAGTTTTCTGACGACAGCAACTGAAAAATTCATTGAAGCAGATTGGTCTTTCATAGATATCACCTTCTAGTGCGCCCACCTTGGCTAACGAGTCCGCCCTCTCATTGCCCCGTATGGAACAATGTGAGGGGACCCAAACCAAGGTAATCTGGTATGATTTTGCAGATAAAGCAATCAATTGTTCCCGTATTTTCCCCAGGAAATACGGTGAGTGCTTTCCAGGCTTCATTGAACGGAGAGCCTCAATGGAACTGAGACTGTCCGATACAATGAAGTAGTGATCTGTGGGCAGAGTGTCAATGATCTCAAGGGTATACTGAATTGCAGCTAGTTCTGCGACGTAAACTGAAGCTGGATCACTGAGTTTATAGGAAGCGGTGAAATTTACATTGAATATACCGAAGCCAGTGGACCCGTCTAGATATGATCCGTCAGTGTAAAACATTTTATTACAGTCGACTTCTTTAAATTTATTATTAAAAATTTTTGGGATCTCTTGAGGGCGTACAGGATCCGGGATTCCACGAATTTCCTCTTTCATGGATGTGTCGAAAAACACAGTAGAATTAGAAGTATCCACAAAATGAACACGATTGGGAACAAACGAAGAAGGATTTATATTCTGAGCCATGTAGTCAAAATACAAGGACATAAAACGGGTTTGTGAATTAAGCTCGACGAGCTTTTCAAAGTTTTCTATCACCATCGGATTCAAAATGTCGCATCGGATTAGCAGTCGATATGAGAGATCCCAGAACCTGTTTTTCAACGGTAAGACGCCCGCCAGCACTTCAAGACTCATCGTATGGGTTGATTGCATGCAACCCAAGGCAATACGTAAACAACGATACTGAATTCTTTCTAGTTTAATGAAATGAATATTCGTAGCGGAGCGGAAACAGAAACATCCATATTCCATTACTGACAATATCGTCGTTTTGTACAACCTGATCAGGTCTCCTGGGTGAGAGCCCCACCAAGTTCCGGTTATTGTACGAAGGAAATTGATTCTCTGTAGGCATTTTCGTTTCAAATACCTAATGTGACATCCCCAGGTACCTTTGGAATCGAACCAGACCCCGAGATATTTAAATGTGAAAACCTGAGCTATGGTTTCACCCCCTAGTTGAAGCTGTAATTGCGCAGGTTCTCGCTTCCTTGAAAATACAACCAGCTCAGTTTTCTCCGTAGAGAACTCGATACCCATTTGAAAAGCCCATGTCGACAAGTTGTCGAGGGTATCTTGCAATGGTCCTTGGAGATCGGCAGCTTTGGGTCCTATAATAGACACAACACTGTAGTCGGCAAGTTGTCTTAGCGTGCAAGATGTGTTGATACATTCATCAATGTTATTTACGTAAAAGTTGTATAAAAGGGGGCTTAAGCATGAGCCCTGAGGAAGACCCATGTAACTGAATCGCTTTGTCGTCAAATCACCATGCTCAAAATGCATGTGTTTCTCGGACAATAGATTATATAAAAAGTTGTTCAAAACTGGTGAAAGACCATGCTGATGCAACTTCTCAGATAGAACGTTAATGGAAACTGAATCGAATGCCCCCTTGATGTCGAGGAAAACTGATGCCATTTGTTCTTTACGAGCAAATGCCATTTGAATTTCTGTTGAGAGCAACGCTAGGCAATCGTTCGTTCCTTTGCCCCTGCGGAACCCGAATTGTGTACCTGAAAGCAATCCATTTGTTTCGACCCAATTGTCTAGACGGAAGAGAATCATTTTCTCCAACAATTTCCGGATACAGGAAAGCATAGCAATCGGCCGATACGAATTGTGATCGGAGGCTGGTTTTCCAGGTTTTTGAATAGTAATAACTCTCACTTCTCTCCATTCGTGTGGGACAATATTACCCTCGAGGAACTTGTTGAATAAATTCAGCAAGCGCCTTTTGGCAGAGTCGGGCAGATTTTTCAACAAGTTGAATTTAATTCTGTCTAACCCCGGGGCTCTATTGTTACACGACAAGAGCGCAAGTGAGAACTCTACCATCGAAAACGGTGTTTCGTTTGTATTCAATGTCGCGACGCGGGATATCTTCTGTTCCGGAACAGAATCAGGACATACTTTCTTAGCGAAATCAAATATCCAGCGGTTAGAATATTCCTCGCTTTCGTTCGCGTGATTTCGATTGCGCATGCGACGGGCCGTATTCCAAAGAGTGCTCATTGCTGTTTCTCTCGTTAATCCGTCAACAAACCTTCGCCAGTAACCGCGTTTCTTAGCTTTAATAAGACTTTTCATTTGAAATTCTAACGCCGCGTATTTCCGATAATTATCTGGAGTTCCGTTCTTTCTAAACGAGATGAAGGCTGAAGCTTTTTTCGTTTTCAGCTCTGAGCACTCTTTGTCCCACCATGGGTTGGGAGAACGCATACTAGTTTGCGCGCTAGGTACTCGTTTCGTCTGAGCTTGAATTGCGGTGTCAAGAATCAAGCCAGCCAAAAATGTATACTCTTCCTCCGGAGGAAGCTCTTGTGATGTTTCTAGTTTCTCAGATATCGAGCTCGCGTAACGTTTCCAATCAATGTTTCGTGTGAAATCGTACGAAACATTGATTGTTTCCGATGGTCTTCCACGGTTGGTGATAGAAACTATGATCGGCAAGTGATCGCTACCGTGAGGATCACAGATTACCTTCCACTTGCAATCTAACTGTAGCGAAGTCGAGCAAAGGGATAAATCCAGCGCACTTGGTTGTGCTGGCGGTCTAGGGTTCCGTGTCATTTCTCCCGTGTTTAGAATTGTCAAATTGAAGTTGTCACACAGATCTTGGATTAACGAAGAACGATTATCATCATATAAGCAGCCCCATCCTGTACCATGCGAGTTAAAGTCCCCTAAAACCAGCCGCGGTGAAGGAAGAAGTTCTATGATGTCTGCAAGCCGACGATGCCCTATCGAGACTCTGGGAGGAATGTAGATAGAAGCTATACATAGATCTTTGCCTTTAATATTAATTTGGCAAGCAACAACTTCAATTCCCGGTGTCGAGGGGAGGTTAATACGATAAAATGAATAGCACTTTTTAATCCCTAAAAGTACCCCTCCATAAGAGTCTTCTCGGTCCAGGCGGATTATGTTAAAATTATGGAAGTCGAGGTTGATGTTAGAAGTAAGCCAAGTTTCACTCAAGGAGAATACATCGCAATTATGAGTATGTATTAAGTGTTTGAAAGAATCAAGTTTTGGGATGATACTTCTGCAATTCCACTGAAGCACAATGATCATATCTTCGATTCTCAGTGGTAAATTATCCATCAAAAGATACGATCGCTGCAAGGAGGGGCCATTGTTCAGTCAACTGTTTTAAAAATGTCCTTACTGTTGGCAGTAGAGCAGTTAGGAAGCTTTTCAGAGGATCAGTAATATTGAAGGCTGTTAATATCCAGTCCACGATATCAGAAAATTTCAATAATCCAGCGTTTGTTGGATTTTCTGGTTGTGCTTTGGGGTCATTCGGGTTTTTTGATGCCCCAGGAAGTGCTGGGTACTCCTTATCATCCCTAAGTTTTTTGAACCCAGGAGGTGTTTGCTTCGGTTTTGAGTCAGCACTTTTTGTTTCCGTTTGGTTCTTTTGTGACGAAGAGGACAGTCTGAGGCCTTTACGAGGAAGCTTGGGAGAAGCCAGATTTTGTCTTTTCCTGCTTCCTTCAACCTGTGTGTAGGAAGGTCCTTCGCCTGGGTCGTCAGAGGTATCCTCTTCAACTGGCAAGATTGCAAACGGGTTCTCAGGGGTCGATGGAGTGGTTCTTTTTAAGATTTCCGCATAAGAACGTTTGGAACGTTCTTTCACGGATCGCTTCAATTTCTCCGCACGCTGTATGTACGTAGGGCACACCGAAAGATCATGAGGATTCTCCCCGCAGTAGCAACACTTTTCCATTGCTCTTCTGCAGAGATCGTCCTCATGGGCCTCTCCGCATTTGCCGCATCGCAGTTTGTTGCAACAATAGGTTGCCGTATGACCTAACTGTTTGCAGCTTGTACAATGCATTACCCGCGGTACATACAGCCGAACAGGTAGACGAACTCCACTCACTACCAAGTAATTTGGAAGTGCAGATCCGGCAAAAGTCACGCGAAATGAGTCCGATTGGTAAAATTTACCATCTATCGATTTGGAGTGCAATTGCTTGCACTCCAAAATTTTCACTGGATGAAGGTCGGGGTTTTTGAAACGGCCTACCCCGTCCTTCATCAGATCTTCGATTGTCAGACTTTCGTCACGGACCACACCGTCGATCTCCACCACATGAGACGGGACGTACACGCGGTACTCCTTCGTGAACAACTCGCTGGTAGCAATCGCGTTTGCTTGCTTCAGGTCGGACACAACAACGCGTAACTTGTTTGGCGAAACCTTATCTATTGTTTTTATTGCCGAGTAATGTTTTTCCAGGTCCCGAGCAATATTTAAAACTCTGAGAGACTTTAATTTGGGCCGGAAGTATACCACCCACGGACCCCCCGAGCCATCGTCTTGGTAAACTTTTTGGCGAGCAGGCAATATCTTAAAGGGAGATGGAGGCATCGGAGAGGGAGATGGCATCGGAGAGGGAGATGGTATCGGAGGGGGAGATGGTATAGGAGGGGTAGATGGCATCTCGGAAGCAAACTCAGCCTCTAAATGTTCTTCGTTCATTCGTTCAGCTTCGCCCTCCTCCGAGACACCCCCACTGTCATCAATATTCATATTTAAAGTGCGGGAGTAAAGAAGTCTCCCGCACTTGAAATGAGAAAGAAAGAAATAAAATGAAAAGAAAATATATGAATAGTAAAAGTTGAAAGAAAAAGTTTGAGAAAATACTTAACAGTATGTCACGGTAAGCTGTTAGGTGAGTTGCTCCTTCACTCCTTCGTTGTGCTTCAGCGTGACCTTGACTCAGGATTTGGCTGCTGCGATGCAGGTAGCAAACAATAGAAATAACTGCTGCCCGAGGATAGCACAATAGCGTCTACTGTCGATACTGATACAAAACCGGTGCACAGACAGAACTTACTTGCGGGGATGCTACTTTTTATCACTTTTATTTAATGCCTATACTACAGCCTCTGCTGTGATAGGCACCTTCGTCTTACCGATGTCGATTGTTAAAAAAAAACGCGTGTGCTCACTTCGAACATTCGGTTACGAATGACCAATGATTCTTGTAGTAGATTACTAACATCTAACCAACCCAATTGAATTACATTTATTCTGTCGAAGGTTAAGTTTCTCAATCAAGTTATCCATATTTATTGGAAAAACTTTGTACCGTTGTCTTAAAGAAAAGCTAAGCAATCACTGTAAAAACCTATCTCGCAACCAAGGTCCGGAGGGCTGAGTGTCATATACCATTCGACACAATTCGTCGAGATCGGAAAATGTTTGTATGTCGGACCGATTTTTATAAACTCAGATTTAAATGAAAGGTTCATATTCCCATAGATTACAATACTCGATTTCATTTAGATCCGGCTTCCGGTTTCTCGGTGAAACGGAGTAAAATGTGCATAAAAATAAAAACCTGTTTTAATCCACCTAGTGGTGTAATGATGCCTTTCTCATATCTTTCATAGTATCATATATAAATGTGCGGTACTCTTCAACATAATTTTCTTTGATTCTTAGATAACAAAAAGGGGTTTTCCACAAACTAATATAATCTATAGTACTCAGGTCGGTTAGGCCATGTCCAAGAAAACAAAGTGAGCTCCACTATTATAGGTACTTACAAAACCAGAATCCGGGAACTGGTATAATCGAAGTTGGTTCGAGAAAAGTGATTGGGATCCATTTTTGAGTGTATGGCTACAATCTCAGGTCGTTAGTCGGAAACCGGGAACCAGGAAAGCAAAAAAATAATTTGTTTGGTCGTCTACTGACAATGACTACCGATTGGAGTAGTTTTGAGGCAAGTTTAGGAATTTTTTACCCAACGAACGATCGTTAGTAGGATATAAATAAATGATACATAAAAAAATATTTGACGTTTTTTACATTGCCGCTCTTAGTGACGGTATAAATATTTTAACAATTATCACCCTGCAATTCCAGAACCGGATATCGGCTCCGGATGAAATTCAGGAATTCAATTATTAACCACAAGACCGTTCATTTGAATCGAAGTTTGTGAAAATCGATCAAGTCAAGTAAATGAGATCCATTTTGATATATTCTAAAATGGATCTCACTCGCTGGACTACTATTTCCAGTGCTTTCAGAATTACAAAATTGGGAGCCTGAATAACCGAATTTGGTTTTCTACTGGTGATGGCTACCTTTTGGAGGCCATCTAAGAAATTTTTCTACGATTTTTGTTTCACCGTTTTCAGTGACGGTATAAAATTTTTTAACAAACTTTATCCTATAAATCCGGAACCGAAACTCGGATTTAAATAAAGTTTGAAAGTTTTGTATGGAGCCATGACCTCTCATTTGAATTTGCTAAAATCGGTCTCGTCATCTCTGAGAAAATTGAAAAAGTAATTTTAAATAGGAATTTTTACACTAATCACCCTGTAATTCTGGAACCGGAAGTCGGATCGAAGTAAAATTCAGGAACTTTGTATGGAATCATTATACCTTTCTCACCTAGAAAAATTCGTGTAAATTTAAGTCTTTTAAGACCGACATGTTCAAGTGTCAAAAATGATTCATTTTTACAGTTGATACAACACATGTTCAATGCGTTCTTACATATTTTTCAGAGCTAAAACATGTAAAATTACACGCCTTCTTGAAAAGTGGGTTATGATTGACACATATTTCAACCATTCTTGTAAAATTCAATCATTTTGCGAATTACGTTCTGAAAAATTGTGTTAATGTAGATTTGCGTCACCTGTAAATTTCGTTATTTTTTGCTGTGTTCATTTGAGTTTAAGTTTGTAAGAATCGATTCAGTCGTCTCTGAGAAAAGTAAGTGCACTTACTTACATATTTTTTGCGCAAATCATCCTTGTAGTTCCGGAACCGGAAATGGGATTCGAATAGAAATCACGAACTTTGACCTAGAACGAACTGAGTCGAACGGTATATGACACTCGGTCCTCTGGGCCTCGGTTTAAAACTCGGTTTTCACAGTTATTGCATAATCTTTCTACATGAGAAAGGCAAGAAGTACGTTCGATTACCACAGGAACCGCTGAACTTATGTTCCCAAGCTCAGACACAAATGAATGAACTTATGTTGCAAAAACCTGCTGTTGAATTTTATCCAAATCTGGATTCTGGTTCCGGAGTTACGAGGAAAATGCAAAAAAAAAAACTTTGACAGTTCCACAGCATGCTATTTGTTTCAGTTTTCGAATCCGACTTCTGGTTCTGGATTAACGGGGTAAAATCCCCGGCGACCGACCCAAAAAGGTTAAAACCGGGAGTAAATAAATTCAATTTATCCAGATCCGGAAAATTATTGGATAGAATATGAAAAAAAATTAAACTGGACACAACAATTTTCTTATGAAAGGCATTAACTAATTCCATAAACCTACATCCAATCATTCGTCCCTCAGGTTAGACAAACTTCTGGACTCTATGTAGGGGATTTGGGGATTGAATCCAGATATACTGCTGTTTGACCCATCACGCTATGTCCGATCCCTGAATTTTATATTGCAACTGGCCTTCGGATCCAGAATTACAGTTTAATGAGTATTGAAACAGCAGTTTTAAAATTCTAAGGATGAACAAGCAAAAGATACTTTAAACGGCTCAGAGAAAATGATTTTGATGAGAGGAATGTAGAATTGGAAAACCATTAAAAAAAGTTTGAATACGCCGAAGTACATGCAATATTCTATTCAAAATCGAATGACAGCAATATTAAATGTTGCTAACAAAATAATTTCTGGCTGTTTGAAAACTACGGAAAAAGTCTGAAAGTGTGTTAAATGGGTACCCCATGAATTATATTATATTTTTATATGGTCTTCGATAAGTTACATCGCACAGACTCTTACGTACTAATTCTTAATCTAAACACATTTTTAGACACATTAAAATCAAAATTGTCATAAACATCATTGAATAAACGGCAACAAACATCCAGTGGGTTGTTTTGTCCATATTGGGTACGGTGAGTTGTAAATCGAAAGAGTTCCATACGACGGGTTCGTCTCAGTGGAGCATGAAATTGTAATTTCTCCAGCAGTTCTGCGCAATCAATGGTGTTGCCTAATATGTCGAAAATTAGAAGTCGCTGCAAGATTTTTCTTCTGCTTTCCAGTGTTGGCAGTTGGATAAGTCGATAACGATCTTCGTAGGAAGGAAGATGAACTGGATCGGTCCAAGGTAACAGATGTAAAGCGTAGCATATAAAACATCTTTGCACTCTTTCAATTCTCTTGATATGTACGCTGTGATACGGTGACCATACTGGTGCGGCATATTCTAAGATGCTGCGGACGACTGAACAATACAGAGTTTTTAGACAGTACATATCTTCAAAGGCGTGTGTATTTCGACGAATAAAATCCAGTATCGAGAAAGCCTTAGCGGCGGTTAGTGCAACGTGCTCCGAAAATCTCAATTTGCTATCCAAATAAACGCCGAGATCCTTTATAACGGAAACTCGTTCGATGGTCAGAGATGAGATTTCATAGTCGAAAGCAATCGAAGAACGCAAACGAGAGGAAGTTATGACGTTACATTTCCGGTAGTTAACCTCCATACCATTCATGTTGCACCAGGCAATGAGTGAGTCGATGTCAGATTGAAGGACGTAACAATCCAAGTTAGATTCTATACAGTGTAATATCTTCAGATCATCTGCATACAGCAATTTAGGAGATTTTATTACTTTGCAGAGGTCGTTGATAAATAGAACAAAAAACAGTGGACCAAGATGGCTTCCTTGAGGAACACCTGAAGATATTTCGAAAAGAGAAGATAGTGCATGTCCGATACGCACGAAAGCACTGCGTCCAGTTAAGTATGTCCAAATCCACCGTGTCAGCCAATCCGGGAATCCGAGTCTATTTAATTTCTCGACGACAAAACGGTGAGGGACTCTGTCGAAAGCTTTGGACAAGTCGAAGTAAATAGCGTCGACTGTCCATGTGATCGATCAAATTAGAAACGTAGCACATAAGATTTGTTGTAGTCGAACGTTTTCTTACAAACCCGTGTTGTTCTTTAGCAATTATGGGATGCACTGACTCGTACAGGATATCATGCAACATGCTTTCGAGTATTTTTGGTAGGAGGCTGAGAATTGAAATCGATCGGTAATTACTTACATCGTGAATGTTACCACTTTTGTGAATCGGAGTTATTGATGCAGTCGGAAAGACGCAGTCGCTGAAAATCAGAGAAACTGGGGAAGCAAGAGAGGCTGCGCAATTTCTGATGAAGAAAGGTGGTAATCCGTCAGGGGCCTGCACCTTTTGAATCATCGATAGACAGCATTCTTCTTGTTGACTGAAAACTATACGTGGTATGTTGAGATTGTAATGAGGCAGACCGCTCAAGTACGATTCTGTCAAGGGTGGTGAGTTATTACTTAGCACACTTTGAAAGAACGACGAGAATAGGTTTGCAGTACCCAATGATGTGTCGGCTGATTCACCATTATAACGAACGTTAATTGGTATACCTTTCGATTTTTTTGCGACTGGCGATATACTTCCAAAAAGTCTTCGGGTTGACATTCACATTATTCTCGATGCGCTGTATGTAGTTACGAAACGAAGTCACGTGTAAAGAGTTGTATTGACGCTAGCGGACCAAAATGATGTCATTCCTTGATATCATCATTATTTTGTCGTATGAAATTTGGTACAAAGAGGAATATATAAATATATGCCATTCAACCATTACAGTTTTCATTGTAGCTGTTGGTGTGTAGTGAGTGGATGACAGAACTGAGTTATATCGAATGTTTTTTTCCGTCTACTACACACCGTGTTCGCTTAAGTATATTGAATACCGATCAGCTATTGGTTCTACGGAAACTAGCAGTCCAACTCACAACTATAGGCGAAAAAATTTTCGGGCCTAATTTGAAGTGTTTCTATGTTGGTGATTTGTAAATGAGTTTGCCACATTTAACTTGATTCGGAAGTATTACTTCAAAAATAAATTGATTTATCGATGGATCGTATGCATACTGAAATTTCCATTTAAGTGTGAAACGGTGACTTGCAAATGGATTTAGTTAAAAGTTGTATTATGAAGATAATCATAGATACTTCTTTTTCATTAAACGTGGTTAAACACAATAAACTATCTTTCAGCGTAAGCTCTTAGCTACTATTATTGAACTAAACAATAATCATGTAATTTAGTTAAATGGTTAGAAATTTATATGGTCTTATGAAGCATAATATCTGCATTAAAATGGTAGAAATTCGTCTCAGTTCATGGAGAAATAATATAAATCTATCTTCAATGCGGTAATTCTGAGCCCGATCATCGATTTTTAACAACCGGTATTGAAAACATTTAACGCAAACAAGTATAGCAAAACTATTTACTATTTATAATAAGCACTTATAATAAATTGGATTGAATTGATTGATATTTGAACGTTGTCATCAGAACACGTCAATCAGCTTGATCAGTGGATGTCAATGATTATTGTTGTCTACGCTGTTTCAAATCTCTACATATCTGTATTTTGAAATGGGTTCGGCGAGAAGGTTTAAATTTGATGGCCCGTACCCAGGATTTCGTTTCGGGAGGGGACCAGATCAAAAATCGAGATACTTGTTTTGACTTTAGTACATAAAACATAGTACTCGGATAATTATTCTGTTCCCTAGCGTGTAATAATTGATCCAGGTCAACAATACAACGTACAAAAAAGTCCAACCGAACCTGTTTCCAAAGTGTGCTCGCGTTCGTCTTTTGCATTGAATTCTACTTACTTTACTATGGGAACCTTTTTCAAATTGTACTTAAGCCAACAACATATGTTTTCTCCCTGCAATCGGAAATATGATCAGATTTTTATTACTCATATTATCATATCATAACTTTTTTTTGGTTTTCTTCACCGTTTTGCCTCCCACATACCACTTCACATACGACCATTATTCAACGTTACTTAATAACAGGCATCAAACATAGCAAACAAATCACCGGTGCCACTTATCGTGAACATCAATCTCTATTTACTAAAGGAAGTGGAAGTTTGTAAAAACAACTTTTGCTATAAATATTATTATAAATACTTCTTGAATGCACTTGACGACGATATATTAGTAATCGAATGTTCTAGATAGTGTTTCGCAATGATTTGCCTATTTTTGAAATTTAGATCTGTTGATAGGAGAGTTTAAGGAGCATTTTTAATGTCATCATGATCGGTCGGTGCCCATTTCCCCATCGTATCCACATTTTTCGGGGATTTCGAGCGGTTGATAATTGTCGGTTGTGATTTGCATGTTGCTTCCGATAGAGCATGAAGACCGAAAAATGTATCATGTTCTTGACACTAAAAATCCTTTCAGGCCTATTTAAGATATGATTCTACTGACTATCTTAGGAAACAATCAATGTTGAAAAACACTATAGGATATATTTCTCCGTTAACACTAGATGAGTCTTCGTGAAAAAAAACATCAATTTATTTAGAAAAATGTACTGGATAAACTGATATTTCTTGTTTTTTAGAATTTCTTTTGCGTTCTGCAACAATGGCGGTTTTTGTAAATTGCTCGTTAAGTAACTCTTGAATAAAATGTTTCCCAAATAAAATTTACTGCAGCTCGAAAGATGTTTTCTAGGTGGACACCCGAAAAGGAACTCAGATCGATTGGTGATGAAAATGTGGATACGAAGGGCAAAGTTACACCACTATACGATATATGTTACGCGCGAAAATAATATTTCGACTGCAAACTAACGCTATCGATTGACTACCATCTGTTTGATTTTGAAGAACTAGTGCAACGAATCGGGTGTGTGTACTTGCTAACCTAGCAGAGAACAAGCAAACACACAAAGGTACAGCTTACGCCATCTAGCGGATTGCATCTTTTTCACGTGGAAGCTTATTTGGAGTGGAAAAGACACTTGTTGGAATATATGGAACATTCACATGAAGATTGTTAATAATGGCACGTGATTAAAACATTAATTCAAAATTGTTCAAGTAGAGCGATCATTAAATATAAAATTAAGATCCATAATTGAAACATTCGGATGAGAGATTTTTGAGCGATAAGTGTGGTTTAAAACTAGTACCGCTCAAATCATCAGCTGATAGGTGCACGAAATTGTCGTTAGAGGATGTTGCGGTGCTGTTTGTTATCGTGAAACTTCGTCTTCGTGCGGTGCTAGAACGATTGATAAGAGATTCGGCTCTAAACAATTCACTTCAGTGCTATGAATATTGCGCATAACATGGCCAGAGGTACGTGCATTATATTTCCTTACCACATCAACAACACAAATAATATGAATTCATTTTAGCCGGTTTCCGCATTGCTCTACTACAGCTTAAGGTAGGTTCAAACAAGACAGAGAACGTAGAAAATGCCTTAGGGAAGATCCGTAACGCCGTACAGGAGCATGGTGCCAGGGTCGTTGCCTTACCGGAGTGCTTCAACTCGCCGTATGGAACAAAGTATTTTTCCGAGTATGCTGAAGAAGTTCCCACTGGAGAAACCAGCCAAAGCTTGTCCGCCGTGGCGAAAGAGCTGGGTATTTATCTGATTGGTGGAACGATTCCGGAGAAGGTTGACACCGAAAATAAAATTTATAACACCTGTACGGTCTGGTCCCCGGAAGGGCAATTGTTGGCGAAGTATAGGAAAATTCATCTGTTCGACATTGATATACCTGGAGGAATCACTTTCCGTGAGTCAGACGTTCTAACCGGTGGTAATCAACTGGCCGTAATTCCAGTGGACGGTGCAAAAATCGGCATTGGAATCTGTTACGACATACGTTTCGATGAACTGGCGCGTATTTATCGGAACCAGGGTTGCGATGTGTTGATTTATCCAGGAGCGTTCAATATGAAAACCGGACCGCTGCACTGGGAACTGCTGGCAAGAGCCAGAGCCAACGACACCCAGTCGTATGTGGCCACAATTTCTCCCGCGAGAGACAAAGAAGCCGGCTACATAGCCTGGGGCCACTCGATGGTGGTTGATCCTTGGGCAAAGGTTGTGGCATCAGCGAAGGAACACGAAGACATAGTTCTGGCGGATGTTAATCTGAAAACCGTGGACGAAGTGCGAGCGCAAATTCCGATATTCAGACAGCGCAGAACGGACATGTACGAAACAAAGCTGCAAAAGAGTTGATCATTTGACTTGAATGATTCTTTTGATGCTGGCGTCAATGCAATGAAGTTGAGCCAGTGCCAGACGGATATTTTAGTTTGTTGAAATAAAACAGGTTTGACTTTGACTTCGCTTTATTTTTTTTTGTTTCAGGCAGGAATTTAGATTTGAACAGGGATGTACTCACATTCAAGGGGGTGATCTGGTATTCGATTGACCAAATCTGGTAATTGTGTGTGAACGCGTGTCTTTTAAAGTTCGACTTGTTATGATTCTGGAATAACAATCATTACTGGTTCGAACCGCTTTCAATATTTGTTCAATTCGGCTTCCAGCAAAGACAAGTTATGTTAGTAACTTCAGCTGTGCAAAATTTGCGCATCAAATCCTACCATGCTTAAAATATAGTGTGCATGCAGTATCTGAAGTCGTTTGGTGGCGCAGTTGATGAAAAAATTCTTACCCGGTCAGTATCAAATTTTGTGTCAGCTTATTTGTCTTGACGAATCTCCTCGCACGATTTCCTACCATTATCAAATAACGTCCGACTTGCTATCACAATATATTTTTTTGCCGCAAATAAAAAACAGATAAGAGTTTCGGTAGAATATATTCACACCAGTGTTTTGATTGAATATTAGTGAAAATATGACCAGAGGTAAGTTCATTTTCTATTCATCTGGTTCCTCGAATGATTTATTGTTGTATTTTAGCCGGCTTTCGCATAGCACTTCTCCAGCTGAGAGTAGGACCAAACAAGGCAGACAACATCGGGCATGCCTTGGAAAAGATCCGTTGCGCTGTCAAAGAACATGGCGCCAAAGTTGTAGCACTGCCAGAGTGTTTTAATTCACCATATGGAACGCAGTATTTTGCGAGTTTCGCCGAAGAGATTCCAGATGGAGAAACCTGCCAGTACTTGTCGGCAATAGCAAAAGAGCTGGGTATTTTCCTGATCGGTGGAACAATCCCGGAGAAGGTTGGAAATACAATTTACAACACCTGTACGGTTTGGTCCCCGGAAGGGCTCCTGTTGGCGACGTACCGGAAGCTTCATCTGTTTGACGTTGATATTCCTGGGGAAATCGTTATCCGTGAGTCGGATGTGCTTACCAGTGGCAATCAGTTGGCCGTAATTTCAATGTTTGGTGCTAAGATCGGTATTGGGATCTGCTACGACATTTGTTTCGACGAACTGGCACGTATTTACCGTAACCAGGGTTGCGATATGCTAATTTACCCCGGAACGTTCAACATCAGGAGGGAACCGTTGCACTGGAGGCTGTTAGCTAAAACTAGAGCCATCGATACCCAGTCGTACGTTGCAACGATTTCTCCGGCGAGAGACAAGGAAGCGGGCTACGTTGCATTTGGTCACTCGATGGTGGTTGATCCGTGGGCAAAGATAATTGTTTCGGCGAAGGAAAATGAAGAGATCATTTTAACGTATGTAAATCTCAAAACGGTGGACAACGTGCGTGCGCAGATTCCGAATTTCAAACAGCGAAGATTGGATTTGTACGACACAAAGATCCAGGGAAGTTGATTGCCGGAATTGAATGTTTTTCCATCACCTTCATGTAATCAATTTCTTAGTAAATATATGAAATCAAAATGAATTTGTTCATACTTCATTGTAGAATGCCATGTGTATAAATTTGGTCGTTACGGTCAGTGCGGCTCCAAGAATATGGGGTTCTAGCAAGCTGTATCTGTTCTTAGTCGTAGTGAAGAAATTCTGATCGATAATTAGTGGGTGGGAATGTCGGAATGTCCATCGAATAATCGAGTAATCGGTTATACTGAATCGATTGGAAACTAATATTCGATTACGAAACTAATCAAATAACTCGATAAATACAATAATAATTATTGATAAATAACTCTAATAATCGTTTAAAATTATTGAATAATCAAGTAATTTGAAAAATTCATCATACTGATTTCTGTATGATGAATGCTACTAAATAAATATTAAATTTGTAATTGAAAGATCCAATCAGCGTGGCCACCGCAGAAAAGTGTGATGGTGATTGTTTTGATAAATCGCAAGTATTCAGACAAATTTTTGGCGATTTTTTCAATTTACTCGAGTTTGAAAGAATGCACATGATAAAACCTCACAAATACAAATACATGTTGTTATCAAACGTACGATTTGAAATTTTAAACATACTTGAAAATCTCGGTTGAAATTTGAAGTCACCGGATCACATACATATTTGATTGGAATGGTAAAAACATAAGCAAATAGACGAATAAAATAAATTTCAATCATCAATTACTTTCTAACCGTTCAACCATAAAAACTAAAAATTTCCCAGCTTTGAATACAAGACCAAACCTCGTCTCTTCGAATTTGATATTTAATTTTCGTATGTTAGTAATTGATTCATAGGAAAAAGTATAAAAGCCAGTAGTTTTAGCAAATATTCAAGTCAAGTTTGAAAATTTTCACCATCACTTAGTTCGAAGCTCGTCACTAGAGCAGCGCAATGATCTCAGGAGGGTTAGATCAGCCTCCTGTTATGACGGCATTAAACTGTGGCCAGCATCATTCTGGAAAAACCAAAACAATGAAGAAGAATGGCTAACCAAAAATGGGATATTACAAACTACACACTTGGATTTTTCCCCCGAATCTCGGCAAAACTTTGCCGAGATTTGAACAGCCAAGTGCTCGGCAAATATTAAAACAACGGAAATTCTCGGTATTTTTTATTTGACAGATAATTTGCTTTCACCAAGTTTTCGGTTTCGAGAAAACTAAAGGGTGATTTTTTAAGAGCTTGAGAACTTTTTTAAACAATAAAACGCATAAAATTTGCAAAATCTCATCGGTTTTTTATTTTAAACGTTAGATTGGTACATGACATTTACTTTTTGAAGATAATTTCATTTAAATGTTGACCGCGGCTGCGTCTTAGGTGGTCCATTCGGAAAATCCGCTTTTTTATCGACAAATTTTGTTCAGCGATGAGGCTCATTTCTGGTTGAATGGCTACGTAAATAAGCAAAATTGCCGCATTTGGAGTGAAGAGCAACCAGAAGCCGTTCAAGAACTGCCCATGCATCCCGAAAAATGCACTGTTTGGTGTGGTTTGTACGCTGGTGGAATCATTGGACCGTATTTTTTCAAAGATGCTGTTGGACGCAACGTTACAGTGAATGGCGATCGCTATCGTTCGATGCTAACAAACTTTTTGTTGCCAAAAATGGAAGAACTGAACTTGGTTGACATGTGGTTTCAACAAGATGGCGCTACATGCCACACAGCTCGCAATTCTATGGCCATTTTGAGGGAAAACTTCGGAGAACAATTCATCTCAAGAAATGGACCGGTAAGTTGGCCACCAAGATCATGCGATTTGACGCCTTTAGACTATTTTTTGTGGGGCTACGTCAAGTCTAAAGTCTACAGAAATAAGCCAGTAACTATTCCAGCTTTGGAAGACAACATTTCCGAAGAAATTCGGGCTATTCCGGCCGAAATGCTCGAAAAAGTTGCCCAAAATTGGACTTTCCGAATGGACCACCTAAGACGCAGCCGCGGTCAACATTTAAATGAAATTATCTTCAAAAAGTAAATGTCATGTACCAATCTAACGTTTAAAATAAAGAACCGATGAGATTTTGCAAATTTTATGCGTTTTATTGTTTAAAAAAGTTCTCAAGCTCTTAAAAAATCACCCTTTATAAATTACCGAGATCTTCGTCGCTTTTGGAAATAAACTAACGACATTATCGGTGTTTAAGCATGTGAGCTAATGCCGAGATTTAAAGCAAATAATTAAAATAAAATTTTAAATATAAAATAAACATTCCTGCTAATCATTGATTTAGTTGAACTGATAGGTAAAATAAGAATAAAATATGTCCCCAAACATATACGCCGTAGAATGGATGCACTTCCACGTAATTTACAGTAGAGAACACAATTAGATTTTCCGCAGCAAATCAGATTTCGGCAACAGCGAAAGTAATGGCTCGATAAAACATTGAATATTTAAGGAAATATATCATACCGGAATCCAATCAATTTTATGCAGTAGATTAGCGTCGCGGGGATCTTAATCTCGTAAGAATGCTCTAGGGGATTTCTTGTCACGAATAATCGTTGAACATTGAACATATTGCTATTTTCGGATTCAATTTTTATCTGCAACTATCTCCACATGCACTTATTTACATCACTAAGTTTTGCACTGAAGAAAAATAGTTACTTTGATAAATCACCGAATTTCGGTTGTCTAGAAGTTGTTTACCGATATTTCGGTAAGTTAATATCATCAATTTGCTGATTTCGGGAAAATCGACCAATTACTGGTAAACACGGTAATTTACAAAACCGAATATCATCAGTATTACAATTTGAATTGTCGAGAAATCGGAAATAAAAAACCGAGAATTTTGAAAAAAGCTATCTTAGCCGAAATTTTAGTATAATATCGCTTTGCCGTTCGTTTTCAGCATTTTTTTTGCCGAGATCAAAATTAAGTTTTTAGTGTGTGTTGACAAATTGGATGAGATCATTTACCGTCCATATCGCCTAAATAGAGTTTTAAAACATTTGTTCACGATTGGATACGGTTTGTTTTTGAAATTTATTAAATAAAAGTAGAAAAGTGTGAAGATGATTGTTTAAGATATGTTCTTCGATTTTTGTATAAGCTTGTTTGTAAACAATACCGCTGAACTGTCAAGTATGGATGCTTGTTCATTCGTGACGTCACGATAAAAAATCTAATTAGATTTTTTATCATGACATCACAAATTAACAAAAATTCATCTTTAACAGTTCAGCGGTACTGTTTACAAACAAGCTTTAACAAAATCGATTAAGATATCTCAAACAATCATCTTTACACTAGACTATTTATAGATTTCTTGAAGTTTACTTTTATAGTAAAATCGATAATATTTCGAATAAAGTACGAGGTTTTGAAGGCAAAGGCGTCGATTTTTACAAATGAACTGCCGATGTTTGTTTACATATCTATTAGGTTTTGCACGATGACGACACAAATGAACTGCCGATGAATCAAGTTCATCTTTGACAGTTGCCGTGTACTATTTTTTGTTTTGTGACTGCAAGTTAAAAATTGAAAAAATGACGAAAAAGTGCCTGTTAAAAACGTATTCCACAGTGAAGATAACTAAAAAGATTGCCCTGTATGTGTTTCCATCATCAAGGAGCGATATATGTATGAATCTGTTGAGTGTGAGTCGACTTGCAATTTTTACATTCGAACGATGAACTTCTGATGAACATTTAAACTGTAAACAAGTACACGTCGACTGTCAAAAAAAGTTCATTGTGTTCATTTTTGTGAGGTTATGTCATGTTCGTGCAAAACCTCATTAGGTTTTGCAAGATTACTTCACTAATGAACTCATGATGAATAGTTCATTTTTGACATTTACCGGTGATTTGTTTACACATCCATTAGGTTTTTTTATCGTGACGACACAAATGAACAAGTATTCATCCTTGACAGTTCAGCGGTACTGTTTACAAACAAGCTTAAACAAAAATCGAAGAGCACATCTAAAACAATCATCTTTACACTTTGCAACTAGTCACTTTTATTTAATAAATATCAAAAACGAACCGTATTCAATCGTGAACAAATGTTTTAAAACTTTATTTAGGCGATACGGACCGTAAATGGTCTGATCCAATTTGTCAATAAACAAACAAAAGAAATTTCTGTTTACAAACAGTACTGCTGAACTGTCAAAATGTGTTCATCCGATTGAGGTTAGCAGTGACGGTAAAAAACCTAATTACATTACCCCACAAAATTCAATGAATGAACATTATTTGACAGTTATCAGTGGTTTGTTTACGCGTTCATTCTAATTTGAACACGTGTTATAGAAAATGTTAACAAACCACTGGTACATGCCAAACATGAACTATATTCATTACGAGTTCATCTGTGATGGCATCTTGCAAAACCTAACTAGAAACAAACAAGAAAACAACTAGTCACTTTTATTTATTAAATCTCTGAAACGAACCGTATCGAATCGTTAACGAATGTTTTGGGACTTTATTTAGGCGAAAGGATCCATGAACGATCTCATCCATTTGTCAACTAGGTTTTACACTATAACGACACAAATGAACTGCCAATGAATCAAATTCATTTTTGACAGTTACCGTGTGTTTGTTTTGTTTTGCGACTGCAAATTAAAAATCGAAAAATGACGAAAAAGTCAAAAGAACTAAAAAGCTGGCCCTGTATGTGTTTCCAGCATCAAGGATCGATATTTGTATAAATCTGTTTAGTGTGAGGCGACTTGCAATTTTTAAATTCAAATGATGAACTTTAAAACTGTAAACAAACACACGGTAACTGTCAAAGAAAGTTCATTCTGTTCGTTTTGTGAGGTTAAAATCATTTTGTAAGGTTCGTGTAAAACCTAAATAGGTTTTACACGAACATGACATAACCTAACAAAAATGAACAAAATGAATCAATTTTGACAGCTATCAGTGGTTTGTTTATGTTTTCATTGCGTTCATTCTAATTCGAATACGTGCTAATAGATATGTAAACAAACCACTGATAGCTGTCAAAAGGTGAATTTGATTCATCGGCAGTTCATTGGTAGTTCATTCGAGTAGTCATCGTGCAAAACCTAATTTGCTAACCGCGGAGAACTTTTCGAATGAACTGCTGAAGGCAGAGTTGCCATTGTTCCAGATTTATCAGACATATGTCAGATAATAATTTTTTGACAGAGCTGTAAGGGAATTTTTAGGAGTGATCCAATTCTAGAAGCATAAGTTTTGTCAGTTTTAAAGTATAAATCTGGAACTAATAACAAAAAAATATGACAATTTTAGTGGTGTATACTTATTTTAAGCTTAACGGTAGAACTGTTCGAATAAAGAAAACTAGAACGGCAGGTTAGGTATACATTTGTTTCAATTTCAGTACTATTATAGATCTCCTCCCAGCGGCTGAATTCGCTCGAACACACCAGATGTTTTGCCGATTTCAATTCATTTTCTAAATTTCTTCCTTTGAATGAACCTTTAAAAATCGTCTCATGAGCCAGAGTGTTACGAAGTGTCATTTTTTTCTTCAAAAAAAAAAATCGTGTATTCAAGAACGATGGCAATTTTGGCTCAAATCGAGTATATAAGAACGACGGCAAACTGACTTTAAGCATTGGGCACTCCATCCGTGCAAAGCATTGGTTTGTCATTAGGTTTTTTTACTGTCACTGCTAACCTCAAGCGGATGAACTTATTTTGACAGTTCAGCGGTACTGTTGTTAAACAGACTTTTTTTTTGTTCGTCTTGTGACAAATTGGATGAGACCATTTTCGGTCCATATCGCCTAAATTAGAATATTAAAATATTTATTCACGACTGTATTTTTGAGATTTACTAAATATAAGTGACTAGTTGCAAAGTGTAAAGATGATTGTTCAAGATTGTTCTTACATTTTTGTTTAAGCTTATTTATAAACAGTACTGCTGAACTGTCAAGGATGAATGCTTATTCATTTGTGACGTCACGATAAAAAAATCTAATACTGAATATGCGTGTAAACTTTCACCCAAATTGGAACAAGATGGTCCTGATGTCACCTTTTCAGCTGTTAATTTCTGGAATTGCTCACTGCATCCAAAACAAAAAACGCTGGGAAATGAAACACAACCTATGTTTTCAAACAAGGAATGGTTTGTTTCAAAAAAAAAATTAATCGTTCAAAAAAGCTACTTGGAGCGCTAAAAAACTTTATTTTCAATTTCCTAAGCTGCTTTGTGATAGAATCAGCGAAACTGTTTACACAGTTTCAGCAGCTACTTACATTACTGTTATAGAAAATATTGAAAATGAATTTGCCTTCCAGATAAACAATTTGTAACAAAATGAAGACACATATTTTGTAAACCTGGATCAGATGTGACGAGCTTTGTGATTTCCTTACTTAGGATGTTCTGGTGGTCGACCTCGACCTCTTTTGGCAAGCAATATGCTTCAGTGACTGAAATTAAATCTCGCCATTTTTTCAACAAAGTTTACACTGTCTATTGTAGATGACGCAGTGATATAAGGGAGTTACCGACAATTTACCGCTTTGCACCGCTCACCACATTGCTCCGCATTCCCTTACAAAACTGTAACTAATCTCTTTTCTCCAAAGGTCACTAAGTGTTGCGTCTCATCCAGAGGTTCAGCATCTACTCTGGATTTACCCTTAACATAAAATTTACTTCACCGATCATACTGAACTACTGAGAACCATAAAAACATTACGAAATAATCGAAAGAGAAGATAAGCTAAGGAAAACTGAAATTTTCGGAGCAGTTTGTGAGTTGGTTCCATGATTTAAAGACTGTCCCAGAAAGCCATTTCGCAATGGTTCAGAATCTGTCAATTTTTATGGCTGCGTCCTGTTGTTTACACTTGTGCAGTTTCGTTTTCATTAGTTTGTTTCGAAATGCGTGGACTTTCAGCAGAATAACGTCGAAAAATTGTGTACAAATGGTGCACAGAACGCGGACTGTCACTGAGAAAGATAGCAAAAATGGAAGGAGTAGTCCGAAAAAAGAAGCATCGATCAGGCCGAGGGTTCAAAAGCTGTACAATACGATTCTTGCTGGAAATTTGAACTGCATAATCATGGACGACGAAACCTACGTGAAACTCGATTACAAATCCTTGCCGGGACCACAATATTATACGGTGCGAGAAGGGCAAGTGTTAAACCAGTCCGAGACATCGATTGAAGTCGAAAAATTTGGTAAGAAAGCTATGGTATGGCGAGCAATTTGTAGCTGCGGTAAGATTTCGAAACCCTTCATCACCACTGCTTCAATGGTTGACGACTTCTACCCATGATTCGAAGCCACAAGAATCCTGTTGTCTTCTGGCCAGATCTTGCTTCTGCCACTACTCGAAATCAACGGTAGAATGGTATACTACCAAAAATGTCACTTTCGTCCCAAAAGACATAAATTCCCCAAATTGCCCACTACTTCGACCAATTGAGGAATTTTGGGCATTAACGAAGGCACATCTTAGAAAACATGTCTCAGCAGCCGAAACCATTCAACAGTTCGAAAAAGATTGGAAAAAAGTGTCAAAACTTGTCGCCAAGAAGTCTGTACGGAATATAATTAGGAACGTTCGCAAGAAGGTACGCCAGCTTGCCTACAATGGCTAAGTAGCAAATGTTGAGAATAATATTCTGTTGTTGTAGTCTAATATTATCAGTATATCAAATAAAATTAGAATATCTAACACTTGTGAATTATTTACAGCGAAATCAAAGTGCGTCCATACTTTCTGGTTCAGTCTTTACTGTTTCTATCCATTCCGAGTTTTTCCATTCAATTTCTCTACTCCAAAAGCTACTGGAAAACCATTCCAACAAACGGGGGTTGGTTGATTGTACCATTGTTTATCTTTGATTTGAGCGTCTTCATGAGCACTTTTTCCTTTTATTTATGTTAGTTGTATACACTGTAATATTGGGTACAAATTTGGAGATATAATTTTCGATTAAAAGTTCTTCTTTTTCAGACTGTATATCAAGAGTATGCTATCATTACAGGTCTTAGTGTAGAATGAATTGAAGTAGTCCTACATAAGCAAACTAAGAAAATGTTTGGATTCCGAAGCATGGATAATGGTTCAGCATTAACCCATTGCAATCTACGGAAAGGCAACGCTGTCAGACTTATGTTCAGTATGAAGGTACTCGAAGAAAGTAAAGAACTAACGCAAATTAGCATGATAAACGAGACGATAGTAGCATTTACCATTTTCACTGTTCCCATTCGGAGGACAGTGCTAAATCCTAACGCAGATCGCAATGAAAAAAAAAATAAACAAGAAACAAGGCCAAGCACGGACAGCACAATAAACGAACCGTTTCACGCTCATTCCTGAAAGAAAGATGTAATCGTATGACTATTCATCACTAAAGTTTGCTCATTTATTTTTCATATCTCATCATCCCGACTGTACCGAGATGCGGAGCTAACATCCGGCCGGGTTTCGCAGAACTTATGGCGTGTGGTCTTATGTACCTGGCGAGCAAAGTATTCTCCGGAGTAGACATCTTTCATCTCGCTTTGGTAAAGTTTGCAGTCCATGCAAATCCCCAGGAGTCATGCGGTCCAACGGTCGACTATTTCATGGTGTTTGCTGTGCTGTATCACGAAGCCGCGTCTCCGCCGGTGTCTTCTCCGAATTGCATATGTACTGTTACAAAGCATCCTTACAAAGTTGCAGTTGATTCATCGGTCGCCGAGGTATTTGAGGTTCGCCTTTTCATACCCTGTAGGGCTACATACTGGGTTCGATTATTACTTTGATGCACAGCCTATAGGAAATTTTCCGGTACTGTCCGCCTTCTGGTACTTTACCGCCCCATCCTTTGACATCCTCAACTCAAGTCGGACGTCTTCAACCCCAACACCGGCCGGAAGCATAGTGGCCAAACGACTAAAAAATAGCGTAAAGTACCACTCAGCAAATAAAATGGATATAAAGCTGTGCATTGTTTTACTAGCTCTCCATTTTTCATCGCTTACACTAGGGAAATGGTCATGTAGAAGGAACAAAAAAAAAATAGTCCAAAGATTTTTTCCAGGAAGCCCTCGAAAAAAAATAACACAAAAGATTTTCCCTGAGAGGACAAAACAACAAGAAGACGAACTCTTAGCGCACCCACACCAACCAACTTGCCGCAATAAGCATTCGGAGAGGGGTTTTCCGCCTGTGAGAGGCTCGCTGACGGCCCAGCAAAAAAATAAAAAAAAACTGGTGAGGATTATAAGCCATCCCTCCGATTCCGGTTGTTTACTAGTGTCAGTTTACCGGAGCAGTTGAATAGCATTGGCAGTCCGTTGGTTCTATGTGCCGAAGGTAAAATATTAAAGTTTGCTGTTTTGTAGCACATTCATTGTGGATGTTTTCTCTGGAAGGTGTCCATGTTGAGAATAAGTATACGGAACCAGGAATGAGCGGCGAGTTCCGAGCGTTCCGAGTCTTCGATGATTAATGAACAGAAAAGCACTCGAAAGTCATGCTGTCGCTCTGTCTCAATTCACCCAGAGTAGTGCGATGTCACGTAGACGTGATTTAGCATTGCAGTCAATGAGTGAATCAGGGTGTAATGAGGGTATATGTGACAAAAAATTTGCCGATTTTTTCAATGAGTTTCATATGCCTTGGTGTGGTAAACTGTGTGTGTGTATGTCTGCAACGTCAGAAGCCAACTAATGTGAATGTTTATAGAACTCATTTATTCAGATTTGGAATATAGTCATCCATTCCCAAGTAGCAATTAAAACTTGTTAAAATTGACATGTTTCACAGTTGCTACAGAACGGTTATTTATGTGGGATATGTTAGATAAATTGTTTCACACGTTTTTGCACAAATGTGAAAATCATTCGAATTACTGCTTATGAAACCATGTATGTATGTGTATGTATGTATGCGTGAAGCCACCATCAGTTCAAGGCATTACCAATGTATGCGGGTAGACTTACAGTAGATCCGAATTTGATTATCAGATAGCTTTCAGAATCCATTAAAAATCACCGTTGCACACGACTTTGCACGTATGGATATCTGTTGAATGTCTGTTGGATATCTGTTCTCTGTGATATAACATAATAAAAAAAAGTACAGGTGTGTAATGTCAGAGACATAACTGGATGTCGTGAATACGAATAAAACTGACACTCTTTCTTTATACTTCCGAATATCAATTAGTTGATCGATTGTGTGAATTGTGCAAGTTTTGCCCTTTTACACTATTACAATTTGAAACGATACACCTAAACTACAGCAAAGATTAGTTACATTAAACATTCTGACACACAAATATTACGAAATAACCAGTATAGTTCCTTATGATAAAATAATGGTGGTTCTGGAAAGAACCTTTTATGAAGGCGTTCGTGATGGAGAGTGACGAGTTTAGTTCAAATTCCGATGGATACCATTGACTTCCGATGGATACCGCTGACTTCTGTAATCTATTTCCAGGATGACCTGTTGTACGTGAATGCGATACTGATATGTGGAGTCTCCTGCTTCTTCCGTTTGCGGTAACAAGCTTTGTATTTCGCTCGGAGATTCCTCGATCGCACCATAATTAACACGATGACAACGACAGCCAAATTCGAAGTGAGTGGCTTCTGGGTCGGTGCTATGCATTTTATATAACAAATCAGCAGAAAGTTTACTACAAACTACAACTGATGGAAAAATGGTCCGTGTACAGTATGGTGAAGTAAAATTTCGCATAATTCTTTGGGTATAAAATCATGGTTCTAAATGGCACCTTAGAGAATATCGATTATTTCATTTCGGATGTCAATATTTCAGTAAAAGAAACTATTAAAATGCTGTACGGGATTAATTTCTGGTATCCCAGAATGGCCGAATTGTATAATTCTCTAAGATAAAGGGTGATTTTTTAAGAGCTTGAGAACTTTTTTAAACAATAAAACGCATAAAATTTGCAAAATCTCATCGGTTCTTTATTTTAAACGTTAGATTGGTACATGACATTTACTTTTTGAAGATAATTTCATTTAAATGTTGACCGCGGCTGCGTCTTAGGTTGTCCATTCGGAAAATCCGCTTTTTTATCGACAAATTTTGTTCAGCGATGAGGCTCATTTCTGGTTGAATGGCTACGTAAATAAGCAAAATTGCCGCATTTGGAGTGAAGAGCAACCAGAAGCCGTTCAAGAACTGCCCATGCATCCCGAAAAATGCACTGTTTGGTGTGGTTTGTACGCTGGTGGAATCATTGGACCGTATTTTTTCAAAGATGCTGTTGGACGCAACGTTACAGTGAATGGCGATCGCTATCGTTCGATGCTAACAAACTTTTTGTTGCCAAAAATGGAAGAACTGAACTTGGTAGACATGTGGTTTCAACAAGATGGCGCTACATGCCACACAGCTCGCGATTCTATGGCCATTTTGAGGGAAAACTTCGGAGAACAATTCATCTCAAGAAATGGACCGGTAAGTTGGCCACCAAGATCATGCGATTTGACGCCTTTAGACTATTTTTTGTGGGGCTACGTCAAGTCTAAAGTCTACAGAAATAAGCCAGTAACTATTCCAGCTTTGGAAGACAACATTTCCGAAGAAATTCGGGCTATTCCGGCCGAAATGCTCGAAAAAGTTGCCCAAAATTGGACTTTCCGAATGGACCACCTAAGACGCAGCCGCGGTCAACATTTAAATGAAATTATCTTCAAAAAGTAAATGTCATGTACCAATCTAACGTTTAAAATAAAGAACCGATGAGATTTTGCAAATTTTATGCGTTTTATTGTTTAAAAAAGTTCTCAAGCTCTTAAAAAATCACCCTTTATTAAACATTGATTGGATATAAACTATTTTAAACACTGTTGCGAGTGTAGCATTGTGAAAATTGGAAAAAAACAAATTATCTTGGATTTGCACTACACTGCTAATTTTAATTTTAGATTTACAAAGATGCAATCATTATAGGTCTTTAAGTAACATTTAGAGCCATTAGAAGGGCTGATTTTGCATAAGGTTCCACATTGTTGTCCATTTTCCGTTGTATTTTGCTCCAATGCAAGCGACCACCAACAGGATGATGTAATCGATCTTCTTCGAAGGGCAACTGGCTCTGCGACCTGAGCGTTTGAGGTTTTATACCACGCAAAAGGTCATTATTGACGGCTGCAGCACCCGACGATTGAAGTCCAAATGAAAGTACGACCTGAGCGTTTGAGGCTTTATACCGACTGCTCCACCTGACGATTGAAGTCCAAATGAGAGCATGACCTGAGCATTTGAGATTTGATAACACGCAAAAGGTCTGCTCTCATTATTGACGACTGCTCCACCTGACGACCGAAGTCCATATGAGAGTTGCGACCTGAGCGTTTGAGGTTTTTAACCACGCAGAAGGTGCACTATCCGAAGCTGGTGGTTGATTAAACCATTCCCACGACGTCTGCTTCCATACAACGCACAAGAAGAAATGATCGATTTTCCTTTTTTTTTTGCATAAATATCTGTTTATTAATCTTATTTTTGTGTATTACATCAACATTTTACAGTACAAGTGTTTTGACCCTTTGGCCTTTCATCTTTGTTGTTCATACGATTCGTTATTAATAATAGGTGTTTTTTTTTCCATAAATACGTTTATTTCTTAAGGCAGTTTACATAAGTTTTTCTTCGCCGTAGCATCACTTTTACATAATATTCTTATCCTAATTTAATTCTAACATAGTCACAACGTTTTGAATTTATTAAAATATATTCTCTTATAGCTTAAATATCATCTTAGGTAACTCGTCATTAATTATGAAATCTACTCGGAAATATTATTTGAACCAAACGATTAACTTCTATAAATTATAAAATAAGCTGTTATTTTCAGACATTTTGTTGATAATTTCATAAACTGTTTCGAGTTTGTTTGTATCATTACATAATTTTTATTCTAATTTAGCTATTGGTTGAACTCATGGACGCAGCTGGGATCAGAACTGTCTTAAAAGGGGCCTTTATTAAATTGAAACTCCAATTTTCTTTATGAAATGATAAATAAGTTTCATGTATGAAAGGTCACGACAAGCAAGAATGTCTCGAACTGGGATATTGGATAGTTTACCTTGGGTACGCAAAGAATTTATTAGTTGAGATCTGACATCACGATACTCCACGCATGTCCAAACGACATGATCAATATCCCGATAACTTTCTCCGCAAGCACAATGATTAGTCTCGGAGAGCCCAATTAATAATAGGTGTTTTAGTTACTCTTGTTTTACATACTAATGTTTAATCATAATATTTATTTTAATTATTTATAAAATATCTACCTACTTATAACTATCCCTAACCTAATACGTACAAATTTTGAATTATTTGTATTTCAGAGATTGAGCACCTCTCTTCAAATTTCGTGCAGTATTGTTCGAATTTTTGTTCTAGTATATCCAGTGAGGCCATCTCATGTACTTCACTAGTCCTTGTCCAAGGGGGTAGATTTAGAATCATCTTTAAGATCTTACTTTGAATGCGCTGAAGCCTAAGTTTGTGTGTTCGTGCACAGCCCCGCCAAACAGGGACTGCGTATTCAATTGCGGGGTAGATGATTTGTTTATAGACAGCCATCTGATTCTTCAGGCACAGTTTAGATGTTCTACAAATCAGCGGATACAGAAACCTGATGAGTATGCTGCATTTTTTAACGATTTTGTCAACTTGTGACCTGAATATCAGATGTCTGTCAAAGGTGAGTCCTAGATAGATAACTTCATCTGACCATTGAATGACCTCATCACCGAATCGTATTCTGCATTCGTCTGATGGAACAAGTTTTGGAGATCTTGAATGTGGAAACAAGATGACCTGAGTTTTTGCTGCATTGATCACAATTTTCCAGCTTGTAAAATATTCCGTTAAAGCGTCCAGACCTGTCTGTAGTTTATTCTTCAGAGCATTAATGACACGACCTTTGTAAAAAATGGCAGTATCATCAGCAAATTGTGACAGAACACCACCACCTGGAAGAGGTGGGATGTCTGATGTGAAAATGTTGTATATAATGGGACCTAGGATACTTCCTTGGGGTACACCAGCAGGAATAGTAAATCTTTCTGAAAGTGCATTATTCAGAGAAACCTGGAATGCTCTATCTGCAAGATAATTTTTGATAATTTTAATAAGATACATGGGAAAATTATACCGATGCAGTTTGAACACCAGTCCATCGTGCCACACATTATCGAATGCCTTTTCAATATCCAATATTGCCATGGCAGTCGTTTTGGACACTGATTTGTTTTGCTGGATGATGTTGTTAACCCTTGTGAGTTGGTGGATGGTGGATCTTCCTTTCCGGAACCCAAACTGTTCTTCCAGAAATATATCCTGTTCATCTGCGAAAGCAAGAATTCGCCTTTGTATTGACTTTTCAAACAGCTTGAATAGGGCAGAGAGTAAGCTGATGGGTCGATAGCTCTTGGAAAAGGAAGGATCTTTCCCCGGTTTCAAAACTGGGATAACTTTAGCTAACTTCCACATTGAAGGGAAGTAACCAAGCTCCCAGCACCTGTTATAAATTTTAGCTAAGAAGACAAATGAGCGAATACTCAAATGTTTCAGCTCAATGTTGAATGTGTTGTCGAAACCGGGGGCCTTCATATTTTTGGATTTTTTCACAAAAACCATCAGCTCATTCGCAGTGACTCTACTTTCCTCAGGAACCAAGCTGTCTGATTGGTCAACCTCAGCTACGCTATCAGCAACGGCTCTTTCATATGGACTAACAATGTTAAGTCCTAAATTGTGAGAACACACAAACTGCTGGCCTAGCGCATTTGCTTTCTCTACTGGTGTGATTAAATGTATTCCTTCAGCTGCGTCCTGGGGTGACATCAGAGGAGGAATAGGCTTCGGTTTTTTCTTAAGCACCTTCGTTAAGGACCAGAAGGGCTTTGAATGTGGGAGAATTTCTTGAAGCTGTTGCTGGAAGTTCCTGTTGCGAAGCTCAGATATCCTTTCCTGGATTATCCTAGTTAAGTTGTTATAAGAAGTCTTCCTATCTAGGATGCCAGTTCGTTGATACTGCCTCCGGTAGATATTCCGAAGTCGGATGAGTTTCTTGGTGACACTGTCGATTTGAAGAGAGGAACTCGGCATATGTTGTACTGGAACCGTCCTATCACGAGCGACTGTGATTGAATGCTGGAAGGAAGATAGGGCTGCATCGATTTTCATCGGGGAATCAAGTGGCAAATCGATATTAATAAGTTGGTCGGCGATTTGTTGAAATTGGACCCAATCGGTGCGATAATAGTTCCTCCGAGGTTGAATAGGCACTGTTTCTGGTGAAGATCCCAACGTCAATATTACTGGAAAGTGGTCAGAAGAGAGCTCGTAGAAGACAACCGGAGAGTTGTCTATGGCGATGTTGCTGATGAATATATCCAAAATGGAATGAACTCCCGATCTGGAAAGTCGCGTTGGTTGATCCGGAGCGAAGATGTTGTATTGTCCAGCTTCGTAATCTTCGGCAAGTACGAATCCGTTTCGATTCTGTCTTCTGTTTCCCCACAGCTCATGCCGTGCGTTCAGGTCCCCAGCAATGATGAATTTGTTTTGTCGTCGAGTGAGCATAGCCAGATCTCGCTTCAATGATGCACACGTACCATCTCGAAGATTGGTTTGTTTGGGGCAGTACGCTGCAATGATGATGATGGGTCCCATCGTCGTTGTAATCTCACAGATTACTCACAGAGGCTGACAGAAGCCTGTGCTGAATGGATCGTTTAATGGCAATGGCAACTCCCCCTCCTCTGGTAGTTGCCCTGTCGAGCCTGTGAATCCTGTAATTGGAAATAAAAATAGAAATTTCAGGTTTAAGATGAGTTTCAGTTAAAAAAGTACGGGTGTGTAATGTCAGAGACATAACTGGATGTCGTGAATACGAATATGACACGATTTATTTATGCTTCCGAATTCGAATTGGTAGTTCATCGATTGTTTGAATTGTGCAACTTTCCCCTCTTTCATTACTAGAAATTTAAACGATGCGCCTAGACTAAATTACAGATTAGTTACATTAAACATTCTGAAACGCACTTAAATACTATGAAATAAGCACTATAGTTCTTTATAATAAAAAAAATGGTGACGATTTTAGTTAGTTCAGCACGCAGACTCTGAATTCTAAACCCATATTCCAGAACTAAGCTCTAAAACATGAAGACGATTTTTCGCCATGACTACCAGAATGGGTTTTATAGAGTACAGTAAAGTAAATTTCCGCATAATTCTTTAGGAGTATTATTATGGTTCTAAAAAGAACCGAATAGAAGAAGTCTGGAATAAAGAACTGGATCATGAGTTCAAGAACTAAATTTAGAACCAATAACAGACTCAGAATCCAGTTACAATTCTAGAATTGCAATTTCGAAACTCAAATTAGTTCCGGAATACAGTTCCAGAATGGCGTACCTATACAGAGCCTGGCGTACCTATACATGCGCACGCTGGTAGCTCAGCCATAGCCGAAGTCAACACCGGAGAGCTCGGATCGGTTGGCTCGGCCGAATGCGGAGTGCCCTTAACTCTCGCGATGGCAGTCTGCTCGCCTTGAAGGCCAGCAAGCGAATGAAGATTGCTACCTGAGCGTTTGAGGTTTTAACCACGCAAAAGGCGCTCTCTTCGTCGCTGCTGGTTGATGGTTTAACTCTCGCGATGGCAGTCTGCTCGCCTTGAAGGCCAGCAAGCGAATGAAAGTTGCTACCTGAGCGTTTGAGGTTTTAACCACGCAAAAGGCGCTCTGTCCGTCGCTGCTGGTCCCACGACGTCTGCTCCCATCGAACGCACGAAAAGAAATGATCGATTTTCACCACGGTTCCCCTTTTATACGCATTCAGTTGAAGATATGTGCCTGACTACCTCAAAATCGTCGTCCTTGCGCGAAAAACCCAAGCGAAAGTAAAGAGTTTTCCGCATTATTTTGAAATTTTGAGAAAACTTAATTTTTGAGTTGTTTGTGGTTATCTCACACTGTTCAAAATATTATCCTAAATTCCTGATCATATTTTTGATGAAATGGTGAAAGAATTATGTTGCTACCATTAATACAAGTCGAGATATTCACGATTAAGTTCTGCCCATTCTTCCATATGGCTAATTTTGAAAAGGCACCCCATAGTAAAGTAAGTCGTATTCACGACAATAGCAATATCGGCATTCTTCTCTTGAAGAAAGTCGGACAATTCAGCAGTTTTGCTCCTGAGTGAGCAAGCATTCCAATTTACTATAACCAACTCATTATATTGCATATTCGATGATGAATTTGCCTAAGGCGTTGATTTGATCTAACCGCGTTCTGCAGTTTCGTAGTTTTGTTGTCATTGTTTCAAAAATGACGATCAGTTGTTCAGCAGAAAATAAATCACCAGAGTCATCCTTTGCTTGTGGTTGATTATTGCCCCATCCAGGAGGGATTTTTGAGGAAGATTCTTTTTGTGATCCAGCGGCTGAATCTTTTGGATTGCTGCGAGGAAGTGGCGGCAAATTCGGAATATCCCTCTTCGGTGGGAGCCGTGGGAAATTAATTTCATCCTTCTGTGGAACATTCTTGCGCGTTGATTGTTTACGGGACGCCTGTTGTCGAATTTTTGTGAATTCAGCACGTTTGGGACACGATTTGGTAGTAGATGGATGGTCGCCATCACAGTTCACACATTTTACAGCGATGTCATCTAGTAGGCAATCGTTGGTATTGTGTGGTTCGGCACATTTCCCGCACCGACTTTTCATGTGGCAATTCCTCGCTCCATGGCCGTAGTTCAAACAGTTCGTGCACTGTGTGACATCCCGATGTACCGGTTTATACTTTTGCCATTCGATGATTATGTGAAATAACGATTTAATCGTTTTCAGTTGACTCATGGTGATGGAGCCCTTCTCCAGATGAATCAGGTACAGTTGATCTCTAAACTTTTTGTCCGTATTATGGCGCTTCATTTTAAATACCATCAAAGGCTTTAGTCCAGCCTCCGACAGTGCCTGCTTTAGTTCGGCTTCCATCATGTCGGGTAATCCTCGAAGTACAACCTTCATAGGTTTGTTGGCGGCAATATCGTGTATGAAGTATTCCGCTTTTGTCTGTTTCAGATAACATTCCACTCCTTTGTAGTGGTTCAAAGCCGGAACAGTTATTTTGTAGCCTTCAGTACATAAACGGATTGTTGCCTGTAGTCCTTTGCTGATCAGTGTGTTGAAATCCGAGCGTAGAGTTGGTGGGAAGCCCTTCAGGTAGAAAGGCGGCATTTTTTCCTTCTTCTGCAGTTCCTCTTCGACATCAACTGGCAGATCAGCATATTGGTTTTTACTCAGCAAACGGTCGTTTACCTGTACATCACTTGGCTTCAGACGCTTAGCATCCTTTGGATCCTTCTCGGATCTATGGCGGTTTTTACCCATAGCTTGGGTAGGTAGACAACTGCGAATAAAAAATAAAACAAAATCGAAATTAGTCGTAGTAGGTTATTCGTCTATCCACATCGAGTGTTAGATGACGAATGATCCAATTTTTGTTATGATCGATTTTCGACCACGGTTTCCCTTTTATACGCAGTCAGATGAAGTTATGTGCCTGACTACCTCAAAATCGTCGTCCTTGCGCGAAAAACCCAAGCAAAAGTAAGGAGTTTCCGCGTTGTTTTCAAATTTTTAGAAAACCTAATTTTTGAGTTGTTTGTGGTTATCTCACACTGTTCAAAATATTATCCATAATTCCTGATCATATTTTTGATGAAATAGTGAAAGAATTATGTTGCTGCCATTAATACAAGTCGAGATATTCACGATTAAGTTCTGCCCATTCTTCCATATGGCGAATTTTGAAAAGGCACCCCATAGTAAAGTAAGTCGTATTCACGACAAAATAATATAATATAATATAAGATGATATAACACAGCATAATATAATATAATTTAGCACAATATAACATAACATAATAAAATATAACACAATACTTATACTTATAATATAATATAATATAATATAATATAATATAATATAATATAATATAATACAATATAATATGATATAATGCAATGCAGTATAATACCATACAACATAACAAAATATAATATAATAAGATAATATATGAAATAATATGTTATGATACAATCTATAACAGTTGCTTTCGCAGTGTAAGTTATGCTCTTCTTTCGTCGCAGTTTTGCAGGAAATATAATATTTCTTTTTTAATAATAATAATAAAAATAATAACAACAACAACAATATATAATACAATGTAATATAATTCAATTCAATATATAACAAATAATGCAACAAACAACATGTTGCAATATACTATGATATAGCACTTTAGGATGGGCTTAAAACTACAATCCATTTCGCACCCTCTCATTTTGCTACTAACGCAGAAGACGATAGCACCCAGTCGACGCCGTTCTATTGACCAAATGTCATCATAGACGCTCGGGGAGGCATGAGATAGGAACTCGTGAGGACTTAGTTATCTCACCATTTGAAGACCTCGAATTACTGCTTATGAAACCAACTCAAAAACCTGAAAAGACTTATGTTCCACATCGGTTTTTTCAACTGACTCTACAATAAGTTCATTTGAGTAGTTTAATTTTCGGTTTCTGCTTGAACAATATTACTGCTATGAAATATTTCAGACACGAAACTTGTTGCACATCATACAAGCAAGCTGCGCTTTTTCAATCGCACAATCGTTACGAGAAGAGTAAATAAATATAATGCTAGAACAATGTTTGCTGCTTGGGTTCTTACCTTGAACTCGATCAAGTATAGTAGCTTTAAAACGTGTCTTAGCTTGTTGTAATCGGTTTAGCTCTCTCCAGAAAAATTGAGCGGTAAGAGAAAAGTGCGTTTTGTCGGTTATGCGATTATATCCCTCAAACCAGAAAAGACGGCCGAACTTGATCGATGCCTCAATAGTAATTTTTTTAATTTATTTAATGAATCAATAGTATATAGTTAGATCAATTTCAATAGTACGCATAGATTTTCCGATCTTGTCGAGCTGAATGAAATGACATACAGCACTAGGGGTCTCCGGAGCTATGATGAGAAGTCGTTTTTTTCCACCAGTTTTTTAGAGAAAGGTAAAAAAGGCTCATGTTCACTTTTTTCTTAAACGCATCCTCTAGTTTTTCTTATCGACAGGAAGAACCAATTCTGCATAAAATGTTCATTTCGACCTAAGTAACAATGAGAGATTCTCTTTGTTTACTTTCTCGTTCGATTATTACGGTACTCTTACCAATTCTTCTCTCCAATTATTTACCGATAATAATAACTAAAGCTATCATCTTTTAATCTGCACTGAAGAAATGACCGAAAAAGCAGGAATATTTCGCAATAATCGAAAGAGAAAGTAGACAAAGAGAATCTCTCATTGTTACTTAGGTCGAAATGAACATTTTATACAGAATTGTACTTTACTGCGGATAAAATGTATATTCCCGTAGTCTTCAGTAAGACGAACAATTTGTTTTATACGAATGTAAAGACCAATTCAACTCGAAACCTTTTTTCGATTCTTCGTAACTCGGATAAAAATGTTTTCCAAGGAAAAGTTGTAGGAAATGAATTAAGTAATCTAACAAATACTAGATGAATAAAAGTTAAATAGTTCAAAAGAGTGAAGAAGTTTCTCTGCTCATTCCAACATTCATTATATCAATTAAGATTTACAATCAAACACTTTTTTCATTGAGTAAATTCTTGACACAATATATATATATATATATATATATATATATATATATATATATATATATATATATATATATATATATATATATATATATATATATATATATATATATATATATATATATATATATATATATATATATATATATATATATATATATGTATATAAAGGTATATCCCAAAATTTTCGATATTCAATAACATTTAAGGATTCAGAAGAGTCACACATTCGAACTTGATTATCCATCCTTTCCATGCACAGATAAAACATGAAATTCACACGACATGTAAATCAATAGTAGGAGGTGTTCGGTTGCCGGCATCTCACCGTAACTTTTGACAGAAAGCAGATACCGTCAATCCGACAAATCTCGGTTAATTTTTCAAAAGGGCATATAAGCAAGTGACAGTTTCTCTTTGTTTACTTTCTCTTCTATCAATTACCAAGCGGTTTTCACGTACATCACTCAACTCTTTGCATTAAATGATACCCGAAACTTATCAAAGAAAATCTTTTTAATCACATCATAATAATCGAAAGAGAGAGTGATTAAAGAGAAACTGTCACTGGCTTATACGCCCTTTTGAAAAATTAACCGAGAAATGTCATGTGTGTGTAATAGCAGCACGTTCTTTTTGTGCCGAATTGCGAAGAAAACAGACGCTTGTACTTTTTGCTGCGTTCAAAATAAATTTTAATTGGGTGAAAATCAACACAAAAGTTTTTTATGACTTTGTTTATAGTAGAGTGCCTATAACCAGAGTGACGACATCTCATCCGTAATGTTGGCAACAATTCAAAACATTCCATTAGCTTTACATTGAATTGACAGGTCGTTTGCTCGTTTGGAACTGGTAGCTGTCATTCCAAACGAACAGCTGTCGCCACTCTGATTATAGTCACTCTAGTTTATAGTATCATGAATTGAAGAGCAGGGATGCCAGGTCATTTTTTCAAAAATCTGTGATCAAGCCAAAAACGTGTCTGTGAAAATCTGTGCCCGTTTCCCGTACCATAATAGCAGATGAAAATCAATTTGGGGAGCAAAAAATAAGTCTCACTACCAACACGCTCTGTACCTTTCTCCTCAACCGCTCTGTACTTTTTGGTGCTCAACTGTGCTCGATTTCAAAAATCTGTGAAAATCTTAGTTTTTTCCTGAATCTGTGAAAATCTGTGTCATTTTTAAATTCTGTGCAGAAAATTGTGAAACACAGATTAATCTGTGAACCTGGCATCCCTGTTGAAGAGCATTAATCGGAAAGGTGAGTTGAATATTTATGAGGTGAATATTCATGAGGTGAAATCGATCTATTTCGTGACCCTCTTTAAAAAAAACGTTCAACGGTGGTCCTTCATTGGTCCAATACGTTGGATCATTGGTCCAATGAAAGTCCAATCAATCGTTCAACGGGAGGCCAACACGGGACCATCGTTTGCCGTTTTTTAAACAGACCGTTTAACCGAATGTCATTTTTGTCGTTCAACAAACCCGGCAGACAGAGGTCCATTGTTGAGTTGGAGCCCGTTGGACTAGTTTTACTGCAGAATTTCTGAAGTTTTTCCCACTGTTTTGTTTAAACTAACAATACATACCTGCACATTTTCTTTCTATGTAAAGGTAACACTTAATGTTCACACTATTTTTGCAAGAGAAAAAAACAACAACAAACCGTTCCAAATTAAAATTAAACGAATATTTCGTGCAGTATTTCGTTCAACAAGCGCTCAAAGACCAACAAATTTAAACGGCCTGCTGAGAGGGGATTTACAACCGGATGGTATCAAAATTGTTTCAACCAAAGATTTTTTTTGTCATTTTCAAAATGTTCAAACGATTTCGGTTATCGGAATCCCATTTTTTCCGACAAATCGTGAAAAATTCTCAGTGATATGCAGGCTGCTGTCGAGATAAACATGTAGCTGCTCATACAGCAAATGCTCCGGCTAAGAAAAAACGTGGAAGATCAGCAAATGAGTGTGTGACAAATAATTTCACTCATTTTTTTTCGAGGACGAGTCAACCGTTTTCTACGAACTCAGATTCATATGAAAAGTCGTATGCTACCAAATAAGGTTCTTGAATTATGTTTGGTTTCGACCTCTGGTTCCGGAACTAAAGAATGGTTCAAATGAAATCTAAGAATCATCTAAGATTCAAATGAAAAGCTTTAAGATTCTATAAAACATCTTGCTTTTTAGACAGATCCAGCTTCCGGTTTGCAGAGATGCATGGTGATTAGTTTAAAAATGTCCATTCCACATAATCGGGTTTATCGGGTTTGCAGATTTGGATAGTCGAATGTGAACAAATGTAAACCATACAGCTATTCAGGTAAATTTATCGAACTGCGGCTACACCGACAGTATCGAATTGTTTCTCAAAGCTCAGTCGTTTTCTTTAAAAAAAAGCCAGTTCGAATTTCAGAAACAAAAATTCAAATTAAAAAAAAAATTATAGTCCCATACAAAATTAATTAATTTTATCCAATTCTGACTTCCAATTCTGGAATTACAGGATTTTTAAAATTCAAACCGATATAGAAGATGACAATCCCGAAAAGCTTTGAAACTTAAAACTATTGCAATTTATTCGTCATATGGCCATACGAATCGGTTTGGGTTATGCCGGTTCCTGAATACCGGCTCTGAAAGTACCTTAAATTACCGTAATCTCTAAAGTGGAACTTACTTCGAAATATCATGGAATGTTTAACCGATTGTCACACTTTTAGATTCAAATTCGATCCGATTTGAAGTGTATGTGTGTGTGTGACAAATTATGTCACTCAATTTTCTCATAGATGGCTGAACCGATTATCACAAACTTTAGAGTTTTGAGGTCCCACAGTCGAGTCGAGGTCCGACTTCCGGTTCCAGAATTACAGGGTGATATGCACCAAAAAAATGAAAAAAAATACTCACACACGTTTTTCAAAGATGGCTGAACCGATTTGCACAAACTTAGATTTAAATTAAAGGTCTTACAGCCTTATACAATTTTTCTGAGTTTTATTTGGATTTCACTTCCGGTTCCGGAATTACAAGGAAATATGTGAAAATTTATGAAAAAATATGCAATCAATTTTCTCGGAAATTTCTTCACCAATTTTCACAAACTAAGAAGCAAATAAAAGGTCTTGAAATTCTTTAAAAAGTCCCCGAAAAATTGATCCAGATCCGGCTTTCGGTTCCGGTATTACAGTGCGAAAATTTTTAATTTCATGAGTATTTTTTCACAAGCGATGGCGGAACGAGGTGCACATTTTTATAAAACTTGCTGCTAAATTGATCTAGTTGACGGATCTTATTAGTAAGTGATTATATAAAACTACTTTGGGACTACTAGTCCCCGGTTTCCGCTTCCGAAAGCACCGATAATAGTGAAGAAAATCTCAAAAAACGAAACTCCCGTCGATTTCCCAGCAACGGTTAAGCCGTTTTTCACGATTTATGATTCAAATTATAGCTCTCGTTGTCTTTTAATATACTGTGCAATTTCATCCTGATCCGACTTTCGGTTCCGAAATTATAGGACGATGAGTGTCAAAACATTCAAATTCAAAATAATGATGCAGGAGAACGGGTATAGCGTGATGGGTAAGTCGATGCCTTTCACGCTGCCCACCTGGGTTCGATTCCCAAACCCGCGCATATGGTCAGAAAACTTTTCTGTTCCGAAGAGGTGAATGACAACAATGTTAAAACCTCTATAATCGAAAAAAATGACGATACAAAATTGGAACGCGACGGTACGTGCGGCTTTGCTCCATTCACAGCGTGCTTTGTTCAATTTCGTATGGCGTGCAGGGTTGCCACATTAAAATTTATATTTTTCAGGTAAAAAATATGTAAATTTCTAATCCTTTTATTCAATTTGTATCTACTAGTTAGTGTTATTACAAGATCATGATAACGATGCTTTTCTATAAAAGTACACCTATTGCAAAATTAACTTGTGAAAATTGACCAAGAGGGCTAAGTGTTCTATATTATTTGACACAGTTCATCGAGCTGAGCAATGTATGTGGCTATGTGTGAGTATGTGTCAAATAATGTCACTTATAAAAAAAACCTGTTTTAATCCACCTAGTGGTGTAATGATGCCTTTCTCATGTACATATAATATTGTGGTATTCTATTTGTACTTCCGGAACCGGATACCGGGAACCAGCATAGCCGGAATCGGTTTGTTTAGTTGCCTACTGATAATGACTATCGATTTGTGTAGTTTTGAGACCAGTTTAGGAAATTTTTTACGTTTTTTGTTTCGCCGGTTTAAGTGACGGTGTACAATATTGAACACACTTTACCCTATAACTCCGGAACCGGAAGTCGGATCCGGATGAAATTCAGGAATTCCGTATGGGACCACGAGACCTTTCATTTGAATCTAAGTTTGTCAAAATCGGTTCTGCCATCTCCGAGAAAACCTAGTGAGATTATTTGACACATACGCACACACAGCTCGATGAACTGAGTCGAATGGTATACGACACTTGGCCCTCCGGGCCAATTTTCACTAGTCGGTTTTTCAAGTGATTGCATAACCTTTCTATATGAGAAAGGCAAAAATCTCGTAATCCTGTAGGTTGCTATTGAATTTCACACCGTCATTTAGAGCGACGAAGGGTAAAATTCTTCTAGATTTGGCTTAAAACTGATTCAATTTGTAGGCTATATTAGTTACTTACTAAACGAACCGACTTTTGTTATACTGGTTCCAAGTTCCTGGTTCCAGAAGTACCAGAAGTAGTAGTCAAAAAGTTTGAAACGAGACTCATTCAATTTTCACAGAGATGATTTGATCGATTTCCACAAACAGGCTTAAATAAAAGTTCCTACAGTCTTATAGGTTGCTGTTTAATTTCATCTGGGTTCGTTTTCCGGTTCCAGAACTATAGGGTAATCATTTAGTGCGACGATGCAAAATAAAGAAAAATTCTTATCAACTTGACACAACTGTTTACAATTTGAAAAGGTTATGTTAGTTTATACCCAAAAAAAGTTTCTTATTTTATTGAAGATTGAAAAAAAATTGCTTCACAAAATCTTCTGGTGGTATTTCTGAAAATGTTAGTATTATGAGAAAGGCATCATCACACAACTAGGTGGATTAAAACAGGTTTTCTTCTGATGAAATGAAATATCGCCTTTAAACAATACGATAATCAAAATATCAAACCGCTCAAAGATGTTAACTTATCGTTTTTGCATACAAAAGTGATTAAGTGGTGTTCAACTGTGAACATGGAAAGACCTGATAGTGTGTATTTATACCACATGAAACCTGAATACAAATGGTTTGATTTCGAAAATCAAGAAATTGTAATACTTTCTTTGTAATACTGTTGGCCTTGTTTTTCGTACAGTGCATATGGAGAAATGTTTTATCACAGAAAACAGATATACAGGCGCACATATGAACTGTGTGTAAAATTTGCTCAATAAGCGTAGCGAACACTAACACGATTTGGGTGAAGCTTTCACATGAGCCACAATTTTGGGAGCAACATTCACATCACGATAGATTTTTGTTTTGCTGTTGGTTAAAATGGCAAGTTTATTTTTATTTTATTTCGATCGAATTCTCGTGTAATTTATGCGACATGGACATAAAGTTGTCTCTAACACTTAGGGAAATCGTGTGATAAGTGTTCAAATTGTTGTAGTTGGAATATTTATGTAACAGGTAGGAGGATTTTGTTATCGTTCCGGAACGTAGTAGAACGCGGCGAATAGTCTAGTAGGTGGCAGTAGTGATTCCAACGTGTAGCAAAATTGAAATTTACACAGGATTTTGAAAAAAAATGTTCGAGCCTGTATATCTGTTATCTGTGGTGTTATATATTTTCCATTTTTCGCAAGAGTGATCCATATTAATAAGCAATATATATATATATATATATATATATATATATATATATATATATATATATATATATATATATATATATATATATATATATATATATATATATATATATATATATATATATATATATATATATATATATATATATATATATATATATATATATATATATAGTTTTTCATAATCGCATCATTATATTTCTGTGCTAGGCAAACTGTATGGTAAAATGCAGGTGGAAATTCATAATGATGATGATAATTTCCCTATGATTTAATTTGCAATGAGTGATCCCACTTCCATTGAATCATCAGGTATCATATGACCAAAACTCGTTCGGAAAATTGTGTATTCTATGATGTATTAGAATTGCATTATAGTGGTATGATTATTAATTTATTATTATTATTAGAATGCATCAGTTCACGACTGTGAATAGTACGTATGCCAGCAAAAGAAGGTGACAATTCAAATTTTTCAACATTTATAATTATCTTAAACTCGATAATTGTTACTTCAATTTCATATTGAACGAAAACTACCCCATCCTTTTTAAAACGGTATTGCATATTCGATTCTCGTGGGAAAGCCCACGTGCCTTCTGAATACACCGGGAAAAACATAACGAGAGTTATTTCCATTTTTAGTGGCTAGAACATAAATCAATAATTGGGACACATTTGAACCCATGCATTGTGTGCGCGTTTCCACTTCGAAATTTGAATGTCCATGAATTGATAATTTCATACAGCGATGAAGCGATGATACCACACTTCCTAGCTTCGTGGTTACTTTGTCTTGTTTTATTTCAGCACTCTTTTGTTCTGATTAGCAGTTGCCACAGACTACTGATGAATTTGAATTATCTTTGTGTCGAGGGCCGGATGCTAAGATAGCCCATCCCTAGCAGAAGTAGAAGCAGACGGAGAGCCTGTTTTATCAATTATTTACGCTTGTTCTACTGAAATGAGAATTCATTTTCTGAAGTAGGTCAGATTCTATTTGTCATCTCAGGGTGCATGTGCCCTGCTCCAATTGGGCTTCGTGTGCTGGTAGCTATTCCAAGCAACAGCACCAATTCTCAATCCAACATCCGATAGCAGTTATTTATAGCAGACTTGAATGGAAAATGATCTACTGCTGCCCCAGAGAGCTGCAGTTGAACTTTTCTACAAAAACAGTCAGATTTGTAAGAACTGATGCTGTTCCACGTACGACAAGTAATTGGCCCAATTATTTCTTTCTAAGGACTTTTTCATTGCGGCTGATTGGCCGTAAACTTTATTATCCCGAATGCCTGTAGATATATGATTGGCTATCGATATTTCAGTATAGAAGAAATAGAGTTTGTTTACGTACGACCAATGCATAATGAGGAATTTTCTGGCATTGCATGCGGACGACATTTTTGGCAAACTAAAGTTTCTAGGAGTTTGAAACTTTTCGAAATTTCGTTACTGAGTGAATAGATAGAAATATTTGAATAAACTCGAAAGTTGTTGAATAGCCAACCTGAAGTAATAAATGATAATTAGATAAGATAGTTTCCACCAATCGAAGTAAATCATATCATGAAGTTTCAGTACCAATTTATTAGCTTAGTATAATATTTACATAAGTCTGTTTGACAACATCTAAATAATTTTTTTTTTATTTTCTCAAATATATGACACCTCCATCTTTTATGTCGGTATGTATACATTAACTTTGAGAAAAAAACAACCGACTCCTAAAAGTGATGTATTTTATTCAGCTTGGTTCTTTACAATTTTTTTGACTAGTTTTATAAAACAATATCAATTTATCGGCCAACTTTATTAGCAATTACAAAATGGCTTCTTTTTTCTGTATTTGCCATTACCTTTTCGAGCGTCTCGGGTATTATAGAGTCGATTTCAGCACGAATGTTTACCTTGAACTCGTTAATAGTTTGAGGCTGGTTGGCGTAAACCTTTTCAGATAACTCCACACAGGCCCGTACCCAAGATTTCATTTCGGGAGGGGCCCAAAGATTTAAAATAATGTTACTGAAGATTGCTTATGTACCTAATTCTCGATGTGCCTTTTACGGCTGTTTTTAACATACACTTTTCCTCTGGAACTGCTATTGTATTACATTTCATTACGTTTACTGTCTTGTTATTTCTGTAACACATGTCTGAGACATTCCAAATAATTATAGGTTCTTGATTTCGGGAGGGGCCAAGGCCCCTCGGGCCCCCCCTCTGGGTACGTGACTGACTCCACAAAAGAAGTCCTGGGGGGTTAAATCAATAGTATTGTCAGATGGTGCCTTTTAGCTTCGAAATTTTTGTCGTGAATACGATTTACTTTACTATGGGGTGCCTTTTCAAGATTTACCCTCTGAAAGAGTGATAAGTTTTTGATCGTGAGTATCTCTTGTTGTATCTAACGAATCAACATAATTTTTGCTACATGCCATCGGAAATATCATCACAACTTTATGATAAAATTTTCAGTTGTGTGACATAATCTCAAATAATTCAAAATTAAACTTTTCTGAAATGTTTGGTATAAACGAGTATCAAAAAGCTCATAGCTCATTGATCTGTGAAAGGATTTATATAATCTAACTACCAATAGAATCAAAATTTTTCAACTTAAACGTGAATAGCAACAGCATTGAAGTATTTCAATAGTACACTATTGAAAAACCTGTCTCATTTGACCCATGTCAACACCAGCCAATCAGAACGCGTTCTGAGGAAGAGAACAAAATATCTGCTGCTGTACAACAAATCGTTCGAGAAAAATGTTCCGAACAGTGCATAAAATCGTAGTGAGTTCTACAATTTGGTCCTTCTGAAAGGTATTCTATCGCCACTGCGAGCAGATGTATTGTGTGTCGTTTGCAAAGCTAGTTTCGCTTCCGACAAGAGCGATTACGTCACAGCTGCCAGTTGTTTGCATTGGTGAAAAAACAACGAAAAGAGGACAACTGTGGGGAGCATCACACAAAATCAGCCGTTCTAATGGCTCTAAAAGTTTTCTAAAGAACTATTAGGATTTTTTCTTCGCAAATCAAAGGTAAAAAACCTCAGTTTAGTGTAAATCTAGAAATTCACAGAAAATCACAGTGATCGATATCAAGTGAAGCCTTCTTTGTTTTTACAAAAAAATGTGAAAAATGGGAAAGCTTGCATAATTCATACAATTGATCAACTAATTGAAATTCGGCAGTGTTAAGGAACATATCAGTTGTTTTCATATTCACGACATCCAGTTATGTCTCTGACATTACCCACCCGCCTTTTTTCCTTTTTTTTGCACGTTGAATTAACACAACGGAACGACTGTTTTCGATGTAAAATGTAACTATTTCAGCGTGTTGTTTGGCAAAAATTGTACTGAGTTGACGTTTCCAAAACATATCTGATGCAATCGCTCGGTTGGTAAATGTGAGAGTTATTCAGCGTATACATACTGCAATAAAAGATGGAGCACCCTGTATATGTTGGAGCATTTTCATTCTTTACAGGTACGGGTCATTGCCGGTACGACCACATATCCTTCCCCAAGAACGACAGGTAATCCTGCATCCCTGTGACACGAAGTCCTGTTTTGATATACAACATTTGGCGAACTATTCTGAGATCCACAGAAGAACATATTGGGAGTAGGGATGTTGTAATCAGTGTTGGTGATTGCCGAAAATTTGACAGAAGCTGCTATATTGCTATCTATATTGTATACAACATTTTCAATCCGATAGAAGATGCTACAAGAACTCGAGTCTCTCAATGCATGAACCTTGAGAGAATTTTGCTACATTTCTTCGCTCCACTTCATACTCTGAGTATTTCACGCCGTTAAAAAAATTACAGTCTGATAATGATCGTTGTTTTGTGGAATTTCCAAAGAGAGAATCGCAAGTTGACAATTATCGCAGAAAATCGAATCGATGATTCAACTTGATGATTCTCATACTAGGTTGCAATGTTTCAAAACACTTTCGTGGAGCATTCACAGACATTTTCATAAACACAACTTATACAAAGGTTATATGCACATAGTTAGAATAAGCGGCAATAGTAAACTGAGAATAACGCTCTCGCTCTGGTGTCGATTCTATGTTAAACGAGCCATGCTAGGTTTTTGTTGTTGCGATGATTTTCGTTTTTCTTTGATGGCACTGATTCAATCGTTGAAGAGTTGCTAGTGAACGTTCTTTGATACGATAATCGATTAATCTAACACTAATTTTAGATTTTTAAACTAATCGAGTAGTATGAAAAATTCAATAACAATAATTAAATAATTAATCGACTTACAAATTTATAATTACACTCAATTAATGAATAGCGATTCGAAAAATTCGTCATTTCTGATTGGGAGTAATTGGGTCCGTTTTTTGGAGTCCAAAAAGCATTTATTCAAAAATGAAAAGAATTATCAAAGCATCGCCCATCGCTAGTGACTACTTTTTCTCATCTTTTGGGCAATTTTCGAATTCCATCTCGAAAAATTGTCTCGTTTCTTGAGGTTGAAGCCAAATTTCGATTTCTGCGAAAGAAGTAAATCGGTGACCTTCCAGATTGTGTTGCATCCGTCGAAACAATTAGTAATCAGAAGGAGCAATGTCAGGAGAATACAGTGGGTGCGATGAAATGTCCCCCACTGGAATCACTAATTAAGGGATTGTAATTAGTTTAAGATGAGTAATAATGCACAATTAAATGAATGAAAATGTTGCATGGATTGATCAAACAACAAACTTGAAACTGAATCTATCTAGATTTTGTCGCAAACAAGTCTCAATGCCAATAATGAGATTTAATTAGTTTGAGACTGAGAAGTGAACTTTTTAATTATTTTTACGGATTAACATACCGCATTACCGACCTAATTAAAAATGCTAGTATGGTTTCTGTGTATTCGTTTTATTACACTTCAGCTGTAGGATTGGACGATGCAAACCAAGGTGGAACTTTTTTGTAGGTTTTCTGCAAATTTTCAAAGCAAAAGCTGGCCTTCAATAAGGTCCGGAAAATTTTGAAAATAGTTTTATATTTACACATTTTATATGACTGAATTATCATTCTCATTGTAAATAAAAACCGGTATGAAAATGTGCAAAATCGAAGAAGTAGAAAACAAATTGGCAGCTCAGTTAGTTTTCTCTCATTTAATCCTGCCCAGCAGTGATGCCACTTTTTCCTGAGGTCAAATCCGTAGATTTGACTCCAAGTCTAATTATACTCGTGCATGTTCCTTTGAGACGAGCTTGCCGTGAACTTATATGGGAAAACTCACTAAATGTTTCTAAAAAATTGTTTAGAATGAAAATTAATACGTATCAAATACAAGTAAATCAATAAATAAAAAAACTACGTAAAATCATCAGCTTGGAATGCCAAGCAATAAAGACAGGCTTCCTTAAAATGGGTACTCAGTGCCGGTAGATGTTTGATAGTTTTTCTAATTGGACATACATAAAAATCTGAATAAATGATGCGACAATATTGAAGCATTTTCCGTACATTTCTAGGAAAAAATGCATTTTTTAAAAATAATGAAAAATCCGTAGATTTTTACAGGTCCATCCGTAGATCTGTAGAAAAGATCCGTAGGGTTGGCATCGCTGCTGCCCAGTGCCTACATAATCGAATGACGGAATGAGCAATGAATTCTTACTCGACTGCATTATTCTTCAGTGCTCGATCGGTTCAGTGCTAAAGTTTTCGCCTGAGTTGGGTGCTCGATCAATCCGATTGACAGTGACATTATAAATCACGCGTTTTATTTGAGAACGGCCAATAAGCCATCCATCAACATTCACTATGAAGTGTAATTTCGAATGACTCGGCACTAGCTGAGAGTAAGTCATAATAGTAAACGGCAGAGAAAAGTTTTCTCTTTCGCCTGGTGTAAAATTTAATACACTACCTTTCATAGCTCGCTTGCAATTTCTTTCAAAACTGAAAGTTGACAGGTGGCTTATTGGCCGTTCTCAAAAAAATACGCGTAAAATGAAGACAAACACGAGAAAATGTCCTAAGTGCGAAAGAGAGTTTCTCTTTGTTTACTTTCTCTTTCGAGTATTACGGCTTAATCAGCAATCCCTCCATCTAACACTTCCAATAGGACAATAGTAAAAACCATCAACTTTCGATGGAAACTGTAGAAATTGCTGGAAATTACTGGAATTTACCGTAATAACTGAAAGAGAAAGTAAACCAAGAGAAACTCTCTTTCGCACTTGGGACATTTTCTAATGTTCATCGAGAAATTCGCTCATTTTATGAATATGTCAGTGTAAAAGTTAGGCAATTTACGCCATTTCACTACACTCCAGCTAGAGGAATGGATGATGCTGACTAAGGTAGGCCGTTTTGTTGATTTCCAGCAAATTTCAACATCTTCTCACTCGATTCATCTTCTCACTCAAATCCGACAGATTTCCAAATCAAGCGGTTGTAGGCAAAATTCATTCGGAATCGGTTGTTGCACTGAAGTTGGAATTGATTCGGGATTCATCACGATTTCCACATGGAATTCCGAATGAAAATTTCTCGTCGATTCGGATGTGATAATGATAATGATTGAGCCCAGTCGTTGCCAGTCGGATTTCAAATTAATTCGTTGGTTCAGTTCAATGAAAATAGGAGGATCCGGTTTTTGAAAGAAACACGTGGAGGGCTTATATCGATGATGATAATATTCACAACAGATCACCATCATGAAATTATGAAAATTAGTCAATTATGATTTTTAATAGCATTGTATCAGTACAGTTAGCATCTTTACCACTTCGAAAACAGTAACTAAGGAGTGTATTGAAAATAAGCTATCCACATACATTTGTGTTGTACTCATGTATGTATGATTGTTTTGTTATGCTCAGATCACAGCATGCTGTGCGTTTGGCTCTCAGCTTTCGTTTGTTTATTTGTTTGTGCGGTTAAAATTCTGCGTTTTCAAAATGTCGCGTATTGTAAAGGAAGTGGAAATTAAAGTTCTGGACACATGGCTAAGTAAGAAGGTGTTGTTAAAACCATCATGCCAGTGTTAAAACCATCATGTATAAGTTTGGGGAACACTATTCTTTGGATGAGCTACCAGGCAGAGGCAGAAAACCCGGTTCTTCCAACCCGAAACTGGACCAGAAAGTTGTATCTCTAATCATGAAGAATAATTCAATGACAATACATGATTTTGCCAAAAAGGAGGAACAAGTGTCGGAATGATCCAGCGTATCAAGAGGCGAAAGACCTACAAGAAGCAGAAAATCTCGAAACAAAGTGTAAAACAGAAGAAGTGTTACCGTTTCGAGTTGTACACCCTATCATGCCCCTATAGGAGCACTGCTGGAGAACTAGGGATACTAGAGTTCATCATGAATTTGTTTTATATTCGTGTTAGGATGGGCATGCGTTTTGGTTCTATTTATATATTGTAAATTTATATTAAAATATATTCATTCGATTGTAAAATAAAAGTTATTAATAATTATCAGAGATAGAATAACAGAACATAAAGTTTACATTGTCAAATATTCAAATATGTATAAATAAGCAATTGAAAATATTGTACTAAAATCTAGAGCTAAAAACTAAAACACTACAAATACACTACACGAAAATTGCTGCACTATGCACCTGAAAAAAACCAGTTCAGTGGAGATGATCCGGTAGAGAGCTTGATAGGCTAGAATTGAAGGGTCAAGTCGGTCTTATTGAACAGATAGCCAACGTGAATGGTCGTTAGTCAACCGACCTGGTGTCTTCAACATAAAAGTTCAAATAAGTCTTATTTAAAAGTTCAAATAAGTATAAAAAGCAAGACAGTTTGAAATCACCTGAAAGTGAAAACCTCAGTTCTAGTGAATTGATAGACGAAAGTCAGGTAAATTAGTACGAAAAACTTGCTTTCTAGTCGAGTCCTAACTTCAAGCTTCTCTACCACCACGCTAGGACCCATTATAATACTATTAAATTATCGGCTTGGTACGCACTACCGCGGTTCACTTCAACCTTCGAGGTCGTATGCGTTCACTGGGGAAGCTACGACGGGTTACAGATTATTCCCAAGCCCGATATCCCCAAATCTGAACACACCGCTAAAGCGGTCCACTGAAGCTGTCCGTCTACCATCTTTGAGGTCGTACGCGCTCGAGAGGGAGGCTACGACAAGCTGGACAATAACGTAACATCGCATTCGAGACCCCGGAAAGCATAGTAGCAGAGCAGCAGAGCAGAAGGTCGGCCGACCACGAGCACAACCAGGATACATCATCAAGCACACACACACCCACACACCTCAGTGAGTAGAATATATGTTAAAAAAAACAAGATAAGTGAGTGTTTAAACTAAATATATCCGAACTCTTGATTTCTAAGTAGACTCGGAGCCGACCTTGAGAGCCTTCGAGTTTCTCCAGATCGAGCTGGTGCAAGAAAAGAGACCGTGAGAGTCCACCCCAGACGGTCCCCGTGGCTTGACCAGGGACTAGGGGTAAACTTTACTCTGGCCGTCTGCCACAGTAACAGAAGCAAGCAGCAACAAGGGCCCGGAAATTGTATTCGCGTCTTTTGCAGTGTGAGGATGCATGCGTTTTGATGGACGATGAGACTTATGTAAAGGGCACTTAAAAACCCTTCCAGGTCCACAATACTTTACTGTCGTCGTTGGGGAGGATGTGAGTGATGCGGATAGGTCGATTCAAGTGGAGAAATTCGGTCGAAGGGTACTGTAATGGCAAGCAATATGTTCCTGTGGTTTGAAGTCAACCATTTTTTATATTACCGGAACTATAAATGCAGAAATCTATCGATCTGAGTGTCTCCAGAAGAGATTGCTGGCTTTATATAAGAAGCATAGTACACCTCCACTGTTTTGGTAGGATTTAGCGTCGGCTCACTATACCAAAACCACTATCAATTGGCTTGCGGAAAAGGGTATAAATTTCGTTGAGAAAAATGTCAATCCACCAAATTGCCCTCAGCTTCGACCCATCGAACGTTACTGGGCAATCGTGAAGAGGGTCTTCAAGCAGACTGGTAAGGCAGCTGGGAACATGCAGAAGTTCAAAAATATTTGGGCGCAAGCGTCCTAAAAATGTTATGCAACACAAGTCCGGAAGTTGATGAAGAGCGTTCGATCAAAAGTTCGATAATTCGTGAAGGAATAACTTAAATTTCATCCGGTTTTCATTATGCTCAAGTTTAACCTCGTACAAGAAAGGATCAATTTTTAGTTTAAAAAAAAACTTTATTGTAATTTGAAAGAAATATTTGTGGATAGCTTATTTTCGATACATTCCTTATTGCCTAGCTTAGATCCTTAGCCTTTTCTCTCTGCTAGACTAAATTCGTGTAACTTCTTTTCCTAAGTTTCCGTACATTCCTTCTATGCCATTATCGAGTCAGCTGTTTTCTCTGCTTAATTTACTACAGATTTTTCTTTTCGATTAATCGAAATCGAACGTGCATGGTATGGAATCCCATGCTGCTGCTCGAAATACTCCACAATTTCTAGTAGTTTACGCACGTAACAAGTTTTTTTTCCAATTGGGGACTAATTGATCAAATTTAATCACATCACCATTTTAGTTATTCATAGATTGGTATCAGAACCATAGAAGATCTAAAATAGGTCATGAACTAGGATTGGTTTTGTTGTTTTAATTACCAAAGAAAATTACTCGTTTTCGGTCCAATCCCGTTCAATGGCATATTCCGTTAACTCAAACCAGAACTAATCTTATCCAATCGTTTTTTTAATTGCAATCAACTCGGAAACCGGACCGCTTTCATCTAATAGTCTCACTTCGTGTTCAATGCGACATCGTGCACCATTGTCCTGGTTGAGCTAGTGAGGAAATTTTAATTCCGACCGTTGGTTTTTATCTTCCTTCCTCTAGGAACCATTCCGTTTTACCCATCCGTAGTTTTAGCTCTTATAATTTATTCAGTATCGCATAGCGCTCAAGATCAAAGAGAAGGGGTTATCCGATGAATCTAATTTTCCACAAATAAAACGACCCGAACGGCATTGACCTCTGGCAAATTGACACAAAGTGTATCTACCGGTATGTCGGATGAAAATCCCTTTGAGTTTATTTTTCAATCTCCCTAATTCAGCCACCGTGTGCTGATGCATGGGTCTTTTTTTTCTCTTTACCGAATTCCCACACAACACCAACACCCGAGCCGGCAGATAATAACAAGAACTATTTTACGGTTCATTTTCGTCCCGTCCGAAGTCTGCTGCTGGTTGGATTGCCGCTGGCTAATGGTGGACGGAGCAAGCCAGCGCAACAGGCACTGGGCTAGAGGACACCCTACAGGACGGAGACAGGAAAGGAATGTTGCTTTTTCGGTGATCCTTCTGAAGGTCTTGGATCCGACAGCAAAAAGAATTCGTGGGTTTTTATGCGAATCGTTAGTTTTTATTACACAGAATATTTGGAGCACTTTTTCTCGATATATGGCTGTAACCAAGGGACGCATTTGTTACGGTGTTTTGTTTACTTCTGAATGTGAAATTTTCGGACTGTTCGCACGAGTTTCGGTAGCTTGCCGTGTTCGTTTTTTTTCTTTTCTTGGGATGCTGTTTTGTTGGCGGTTAAAAGGATTTATAGTTTCGTTGCGATATCCTAGCGAGATCATGCTGTGTAAATTCACAAAGCGTTGTTTAATCTTACTCACTCAATTTGAGTAATAAATTATAGGACAGCCCCGCCTACTACTCGCATTGACAGCAAAACCGAGAAATTGATCTGCTCGACCCATTATTTCCATTTTCAATTATCATTTGGAGAACAAATTGATAACCGATCACTTGACTCCCGTAACCACTGTATCGACGGCTTCAATAATTAGCCACTTTCTATGTCGGCCTCTGTAGAATGCAGTGCAGCACAATGTGCTCGACCACCTGCTCGGTGAGTAGTAGCCAAGGTGCGGGTGCTAAAATGTCATTCTGCATTTTCTGGGTAGAAGTAATACACCTTCGTAGCTGAGTGAATGAAACAATGGAGCAAGTTCACTATTAGGGGTGTCTGTCATTATTTAATAAACTCAGTTTTTCTCAACATTATCGTTTTCATGTCATGTCTGTAAACAACGTTTCATCCATATCCGATTGGTTGTAGTGATGAGTTGAAAACTCAGTTTTCTTGCCTCAATGTGCTTCTCTTATGACCTGTCGCGAAGGAAAGACGGCAGCTTCTCCTGAAGAAATTCTTCTTTATTTATTTGACAGTTGATGACTCGAACAGATCGTCTGCTACACCATGTACTTCTTGGCAAATTTGACGGTCATTGACGAGGGTTATTGCCAGCTTGCTTTTCATTTTTCGCTTAGGGCTTTTGAGAGAACAACCGGAAACGGTTGCCCTTGCTACAAGTGGCAAAGCTTCTATTTGGTAGTTGTGCTGGACAAAACCTCCCAAAACTCGACCTCTTGGATCTAGTCTGGAAGAAACCCTGGTATCAGCCAGACTTCATTTAACCGACACTTCGTTGGCACTCTTTCAGATATGTCCATTGCCTCTATATGCCAAAGAGCAAATGTATTTTCGCCCCTTGCACTGACACCATCAACAAGAGCTCTTCTTTTTTACACATAAACGCCACTGTTCTCCGAGGTGGACTCACCCATTTTTAACCGAAGTGTACACGCCGGTGTGCACTCTGGTGTACGGTTTGCTTAAAAGAAGCGTGGGGCTCGCATATTCAGGAAAAATTGAGCTTTTGTTTTTCCCTATTGCAATAAAAATTTTCATAGCAAGGCCAGCTCTACTATCTAAAAACTAATAAAAACTACAGAAGTTTTTGCTCACCCGTTCTCGCACCAGTACACACTAGGTTTTTTTTCTGTAAAACTACAGATTTATCAAACATTTTTGCTACACAGAATCTGTGTCACAGATTTGGTATTGGTCGGGTTCGAATACAGAAAAATATATATTTGTTGGGTTCGGGTCGGGTACGGGTGTTGATTTTTTCATATTCAACGGGCCGTGCTCGGGTTGAAAATTTTTTACCGCGTTTCAATTTTTTCGGGTTTCGGGACTTTTCTCGGATTCGGGTACTTTCTCTGCGGTAACATTTTCGGGGGTTTTAGTGCATAGTCACATTTGCTTGTCATTTTCCAATTTGTTATCCTCGTTAGATACTGATCAAATTAAAAAAAACCCTACTTAATCCATGATAATGTGATAATGCCTTTCTCTTCTTTCAGAACAGTTTCATGAAAATATGTTTCATACTTTTATTAAATAATTTTGGATACTAATTTTGACACCAATTGATTCAGATTGATTCGAGTAGTTCACAAAAGCATGCTTATGTCACACAGTCAGCATCATTTTTCCAAACTAGTGCTTCACATTTGCGTTGCCTATTTGTATGAGAAGAACAGTGATGCTAATCTAAAAACCCTTCTTAATCCACCTAGTGGTGTGATAATGCCTTTCTCTTCTTTCATAACAGTCTCATGAAAATATGTTTCATACATTTATTAAATAATTTTAGACGCCAATTGATTCAGATTGACTCGAGTAGTTCACAAAAGCATGCTTCAGTGTTTATGTCACACAGTCAGCATCATTTTTCCAAACTAGTGCTTGACATTTGCGTTGCCTATTTGTATGAGAAGAACAGTGATGCTAATCTAAAAAAAGCCTTCTTAGTCCACTTAGTGATGTTTTCATATATCTTGAAAAATCACCATAGGGGGGAGTACATGAAATTTTCGAAATCGAAAAAAAAATTTGGATGCCAAAAGGCTTAGAATTGCATGAAACGTCGAGATTTAGTGTCATCTCGAAAAAAAAAATTTTTGAAAAAATCGACTTTTTGGGACTTAGAAAAAATATGAAAATTTTTATAAGTCCCAGAAAGTTGATTTTTTCGAAAAAATTTTTTTTTTTGAGATGACACTAAATTTCGATGTTTTATGAAGTTTTAAGAGTTTTGGCATCAAAAAAAATTTTCGATTTTGGAAATTTCATGTACTCTCCCCTATGGTGCTTTTTCAAGATCGAAAATTGTCAAACCTTTACCACCGGGCAGCACCCCTGACGCATGTCAGATTTAGCTCAAATTTTGCATGAAGGCTTTTTTAGAGGTGCTTGAACTTTTGAGCACTAGAGCTTAACGAAAATAGAGGCGATCCCAAAATTTTGGCACCCTTATATATATAAGAGCGGTAAAAATCATCGTGTTTTGTCGGTTACGTCACTTATGCCATCATATATCTGGAACCAAAAGTCACAACCATTTGATCTTCGAACTTGATCAATGGTCCGATAGTAGCTTTCAAACGAGCCCAAGTTTGTTAAAATCGGATCAACCATCTCTGAGAAAATTGAGCGCGTTCAAATATCTTCGAAAAGTGCACACACATACACACACACAGACATTTTCCGATCTCGTCGAGCCGAGTCGAATGGTATATAACACTATGGGTCTCCGAGGCTTCGTTCGAAAGTCGGTTTTTCCAGCAATTCTAATACCTTTCTATAGAGAAAGGCAAAAATCACAGATTTCTGCAAATTTCCATGATTATTCTGACAGATTTTCATTGATGTTTCACCAAGATTTTTACAGATTCGTATGTATCACGCAGAGAAAAAAATTGTAAAAGTAAGAAAATTTGGGTTTCACTCAACCAATATTTTTGTTGAAATAGTGACAAAAGAACACCTGGTTTGATATTGTAAATATTGCTACTTGAAACTACAAAACATGCTCGTTTATATTTCTCGGTGGATTAGTTTGTTTCAAGCAATAATTTGAAAAAAACCTGTTTTAATCCATCTAGTGGTGTAATGATGCCTTTCTCATATCAATCAACCTATCATATATAATACTGTGGTATTCTTCAAAATTATTTTTCTTCGATTCTTAGAAGAATAATCAAAATAGATTTGTTTGGCCGTTTACTGATAAAAACTATCAATTGGAAAAGATTTGAGGTCGATTTAGAAAACTTTTTACGGTTTTTCGCTCTTTTCAGTGATGGTATAAAATTTTTAACACACTTTACCCTATATTTCCGGATCCGGAAGTCGGATGCTGATGAAATTCAGGAATTACGTATGGGACCACAGGACCTTTTTTAAGGTTTTTCCCCATTTTCAGTAATGGTGTACGATTTTTAACACACTTTACCCTATATTTCCGGATCCGAAAGTCGGATCCGCATGAAATTCAGGAATAACGCATGGGACCACAGGACCTTTCATTTGAACCTAAGTTTGTGAAAATCGGTCGCGCCATCTATGAGAAAAATTAAAACACATATTTTCTTTTTTTTTGCACATTTTACCCCATAACTCTCGAACCGGAAGTCGGATGCAAATAATATTCAGGAATTTTTTATGGGACATCAAGACCTTTCATTGGAATCTAAGTTTGTGAAAATCGATTCAGCCATCTCTGAGAAAAGTTAGTGCACTTATTTGCACAATTTTTTGCACATTTTACCCCATAATTCCGGAACCGGAAGTCGGATCCAAATAATATTCAGCAATTTTGTATGGGACTACAAGGCCTTTCATTTGAATCTAAGTTTGTGAAAATCGGTTCAGCCATCTCCGAGAAAAGTTAGTGCAAAAAAATGTTACATACACACATACGCACATACACACACACATACACACACACAGACATTTTGCGTACTCGACGAACTGAGTCGAATGGTATATGACACTCGGCCCTCCGGGCTTCGGTTCAAAAATCGGTTTTCAAAGTGATTGCATAACCTTTCTATATGAGAAAGGCAAAAAGACAAATATTTTTATGCGTTCCTGTCAATCTCTGGACAAACAATTTCATAGTAAATTCAAATAAAAAAATAGGTTTTAAATGAAACGAACTTTAGTTCAAGTCAATAATTGTAACGCTTTAAATTCACAAAACCTTTTAGTTGAAATAAATTTCCTTGAAATTAGTTATTTCAACTAACGCATTTGATTTTTGAAACCACACAACTTTGTTTGAACTTTATCTGCGGGAGATAAAAAAAAGGTTTTGTTTATCAGAAATAGTCCCGGGTTGGCGGTTCAATGCTTAGGGCGCTGGTCTTACAAACCAGTTGTCGTATGTTCGAGCCCCGACCTGGAAGGATTCGTAGTGTCAGTAGAATCGTAGCACCAGCCATGCACTGGTTCTGTACACTCTGAATCGGCTGCGAAGTCTGTTGAAACAGAAGGTCAAATTCCACTACAGGAATGTAATACCAAGGCTTTGCTTTTTATTAGAAATAAGACAGTAAACTTAGTTGTATCAGTAAACAAATAAGATCATAGATAAATTGATCCTATTTCTTTCTTGAAATAAAGATACAGCAGGATTGAGTCAACACGGATATTTCGATAACGTAAATTCAACTTTGCTTGACATGTAATACATAGTTAATTTATTTCAACAACAAAAATCATCGGAAGCAAATATAATTTCGTTTGGTTAAACCAAAGTTTAGATTCAAATCAAGCAGTGAACATTTTTTAATGTTTAAGTAGATTACGTTCGGGAAGGAAGAAACCAAGTACAATACTGTGTAGTGAACAATAGAACGACCTCGAAATGAGTGAACCAAACGAACAAAAGCTACCGCCGACACGAAAGAATACAATTGTTGTTGACTTCAGGCAGTGCAAAATTCGACCTTCGATACGAGAACTTGAAGGTTTGCTTAAGGAGCAAATGTATCTTGACATTAAACGTGTGCATTTACTTCAATGCAATTAAACAAATGATGTTGTTTACATCCAGTTTTATAAAGAGTTGGATGCAATTCAATTCGCAAAAAAAAATAAAAATGTGCACTATGTTGAGCACAAGAACATTAAGTACAACATTCCAGTATATATGGAAGATAGTGCTATAGAAGTGCGTGTGCATGATCTTCCCTTAAGCGTCATCGATCCTTATATTCGCAAAACTATGTCCCAATTCGGAGAGATTCTCTCTATCGTAAAAGAAAAGTGGAAGGATTTTTTCCCCGGTATTCTAAATGGCGTACGTTTGTTACGCATGCACTTGAAGAGGCCTATACCTTCTTATGTGACTTTCGGTCAGGATACAAGAATCCCATGTAAATCACTTGTTACCTAGGGCAATCAGATGGCCACATGTCAATATTGCCAAAAAGCTGTTCACTACGGTAAGTCATGTGATAAACTGGGCAAGGAGACAACCACACCAAAGGACAACGGTGCTTTCTTCACACCAACCCCAAGCAACCCCTGTACACCTGTGACAGTCACCAACAACAGTGAAGCATCCCTTTCAACGATCCCCTATAAAACAAAGTACACCAGCTGCAGTTAACAACTTACCATCCAACCAACCAGCAACTGCAAACAATGTACAACAAGGCGCATCTACAGCAACTAGCAACGAAATCAACAACAATACCACGGCAATGGATGACGAGACGAACCACGAACCAACTGCCCCTCAATCCTCGCAGGAGGGAAATAGAAGCTCCTCTCCTTCTAGGAAAAGGATGACAACGAGATTTCATACAAAAAAAAATCTTTTATTTAAAAAATCGACTCAATCGGCCACGTGGAGCTTGTACGCATATAGATCTGAATAAAACTATTTTTTTTAATAAAGAAAAAACAATAGGGAATCGATTTCTAGAACTCGTCGACTCCCATAGTCAGTTTTCGTTTACGTCGACCCCCACAAAAAGGATAACGACCCCAAGGGGTCTATATCGACCACTTTGGAAACCCCTGGTTTAGAGTATAATGTTTACAAGTGTGAAAATTTGTCACAATATGTCAAGTAGTTGTCGGGATGGGAGTCGCCTAAATGAACCGATAACCAGAATAACGAAAAAGAATATCTTGTGTCAGATAGCTGTACCACGAGTGGCTGGTCCAGCGGAACGTCATCGTAATGGACAGCGAGACGTTCTTTTTAGCGGACATCAAGTGGATCCCCGATCTGCAGTTTTTGTCGACAAGTCCCACCTGGTTGCTGCGGTATAGTAAATATAAGTAGACTTGAAGCCAAATCTACGGATTTGACCTCAGGGAAAAGTGACATCACTGCCAAGTAGTCTACCATTGTCTTCCTTGTCTTCACTGTGGGTAGTGAGCAAGTGCGAATGAACAGACATAAAAATCAACTCGATAACCCAAATCTCTCTCAGACCATAATGATAAATAGAGGGTGGCGGCTCTCATTTTTGTTTTTTTAATTAGCATCAGCAAGTTAAAATCGATAAATTCGACTGATTGAAATGTATTGAGATGTGTTTCGAAATATTAAAAGTGAAAACTGAAAGACGGAACAATTAATTTATATTTATTTTGTAATTGATATTTCAGTTATCTTGACTGGTTTACCTTTCATCCATAATCTGGAACCAATTCGAATGTTTATATGAACTTCATTTGAAGGCCACACTCTCATTAAATTGTAAGAGATATTATTTTTATTTCAAGACATAAACTGACGGTGGTTTCAGTGATGCTACTGTTCCCTGAGGCCAAATCTGTAGATTCGGCTTCAAGTCTACTTATACTGGTATAAGCCCCATTGACACGAACTTTTCGTGCGGAACTCTTTCGATTGACAACTAATTGCTCATTCAGGGGTTAGCCAAATTTTGTGCTAGGGCACATAACCGTTTTTATTACTTTGTACGTTTCGTCTTTGACTCATCAGTGCAGAGCAGTTCAAATTGAACTGCTTAGTGCTAAACTCGGCAGTTCAATTTAAACCGCTAAGCAGACGTAAAGTTTCTGCTACTTACAGAACACTTTTTGTTTTGCAACAGAGTGCAATGTCTTTTCTGATGTGCCGAACGAAAACGTGTTTTCGACTATTTCTGGCCGATGCAGGTTTGGTCATTCAAGGGTTAGCCAAATTTTGTGCTAGGGCACATAACCGTTTAACTAATTGCTCCCAACGAGAACAAAACAAATGTGTCTAAAATTTGGATTAAAAATTAGTAAAAGTCAAATTCAAAAAAAGAAATTAAATTTGCTTAAAATTAACAGTTTGGAATTCTAGGCGATGAAGACAGGCTTCCAAAAATGAGTAATCGGTGACGATAGATGTTTCAAAATTAGATATGCAGAAAAAAATCGATGTGAAAGTTATCGATTATTTTCCGTAGATATCTAGAGAAATAATAAAAAAAACTGAAGATTGTGAAGAAATTATGCTAGATCGGTAGATTTTAAATGGTCCATCCGTGAAAAAAACAGAAATCCGTAGGGCTGAGTGGTTAAACTGAGCATCGGTAGAAAGAGGAACGAATGAAGGAAGAGATGATGCCCATTCGGTGCGGCAGCGAAGGTTGTGTGTTAGAGTGTGAAGTTTACTGCAGTAGAGTAGTCGTCAGTGTGTGCACACATTCGATTTAAATTGAAAACAATATCGTTAGTCGGAGTGTACGGCATCCTTCTCTATTGACTTTTCAAATTGCCTTATGAACAAGAAACAGTTTGTCTTTACTTTCTTTTTCGAGTTTTATAGGCTACCTGCGCAGCTCCGAAAGCGCCACCATGTGGCGCATAGCGTCTCCAGCGCGGTGCGCTGCATCGATCGCATGACATGTCCAACAAAGTGTGATAGCTTACAAAGTTCACAATGGTCTCTATTTTCTTCATTTACATAAACGCAACTGGAATTTTGAACACTTTTGTCCGCATTATCTGCAAAACCCAGATTTTTTTGGTGAGTTTCCACAAAATTTTTGTAAATATAAAAAATTAGGTGTAGGATTCGCTCGAATTTTGGGAAATTAACCGATGCAAGGAAGGCCATCCGATTCAGCTCGACGAACTGTTGTGTGTTGTTCACAAAGAGGTCAAAGGAAAGGTCTTCTCGTCAGCCAATACACAACTGATAGGTTCTGCGATTTGATATTTACTTTTTAAGTTTTTTTTGTAATTGCAATAATTGAATTGCATAGTTTCAAGCCATAGATTGTAAAAATCCATTCACTTTTAACAGAGTGCTCAGTGGTCCCAACCACATCAAAATACGTTTTCTGTTTGAGTTTCAGAAGTTGATTTTGGGTCTTCATTGCATTCAGAAAAACTTTTGTTTGGAACTGTCTTCTTATTTGAATAAAATCAAAGTTGGCATTAATCCACTTAGAAGTGAGTTATAAGTTTTTATTTGCATACATTGCATGGTAGTGAATTACAGAACATGTTACTACGAATTACAGAACATGTTACTACAAAAAAATATGCCGAACACAAGCCCTTTAAAATGCATTGGTGTCGATATAAGGAGCATAATTGATATAAAATTTCTGCAAGAGGAAATCCATATAGGAATGTGTTTGTTGCTAATTAAATGTGTTAGTGGAAGTAAGCTGAATCTTAAATAATAATTTTCCTCAAAAAGTTTTAAGGAAATCGGAAGAGTTTTAGACTAAGATTTTCGCTTTTCTTGAATTGCAATTGTTTTTGCGCACACATTGTTGATATTACTTATACGCAGTGTTGATGATTGCTGAAAATTTGACAGAAGCTGCTCGATTTTTATCTATATTGTATACAACATTTTCAATCCGGTAGAAGATGCTACAAGAATTCGAGTCTCTCAATGCATGAACCTCGAGATGGGATAAATTAATTTGGAGTACTCTTGATATAACAGAACCAATGTATTGATGATTATCTTAGATTAACCAAAATGCCAGTATCTTCACTACGCCTCTGGAAACGGATTGTTTGCATAGCTGATTTGATCGTTATCTCATTTTAATCAACACTCGACAATACCCACATCATCATCATAAGTTCGAAATATCTCAGTTTATCATCCGAACAGTCAGCCCTAACTGGACTACTTTCAGTTCAATGATTCAATGTAGGCCGTCAGGGTGTTCTTAAGTCTCTAACCAATAAATCATGCATTTGTCGTGCCCTTGTCTAGCTCAGTTTTACGGCGCAGGTGCCAAGGGTAAAGCGGACTGAGAATGTTGAGCTGTTGGTTCCGTCAGCTATTTAAAATATCTTTAATCTGAAATCAAAACAAAACAAATCTTTCGAAAGAAGTTATGTTCCGCATTGTAGGTAATCTAAAATAATTTGATCTTTCTCTTAGTTGTAAGTTTGACTCCTAATACAAAGTTCTAATGAGTTGAAACTTCTACAAATATGCCACATTTTTTCGAAGGCACTTACATCTCCTAACCGCTTTGCAAGGAAATTATTGATCCCTTTCCAGACGTTCATTTTACCCTCACCGCCGTTACCTTAGAGCCGACTCACTAATGCCTCATCGACCAGCATCGGAATTCAAGTGAACCTCAATCAACAGAAAATGAGATTGCGGTCTTTCTCATGCTTGAATTCATTTTCCCATATTTTGGATTTTCGCTAGAAGACGCCTCATAACCCTAATGGACCCTCGTCGTTTAGGTTTGCGTGTAGCGTTGGGAATTTCATCATCGTCGTCATCATCATCATCATATCATCAGCCAAATCAGTCTAAATATAGGTGTTTAGCTCACAGACTGTACGTAGTACGGTATGACATGGATTTCCGGCACCATTAGAGGTAATTAGGCAAACGTATTTGGACGTACCGGGAAATCATTGCGGAGGAGGAAAACAGGACTCGCTATGACACGTAAATCACACACACTGGCAAACATTTTCGAAGTCACACCATAAGACTTTGTTTCACGTTAGAGTGCAATCGTCTAGTCGCCGTACCGGAACAAAACACTTCAATTTGGAACAGGATTATTCAATAATTTAATGAGGAGATAAGATAATAGATCCGTGTTTTTAAAGTCGAATAAAGTTATACCAAACAGAATAGGATTTTAAAATGAGAATCTGAAAGATTGCATGCAGTCCGCTACAAAACAACTTTGCAAATCAATTCAAAACCATTCGCTAAAGTAATAAATTTCATAATAGTTTTGCACGAGGAATGACTTGTTAGCTAGATGTCAATTTTTACGTTGTTTTATGTTACAATTGCTAATAGTGCCGGAACTATCAAAAATTATCATTTTTAGAGCACTTTACTGTACAGGACACCCCTAGATCTGCTGAACCAGAAGATGACTAACTGATTCACCATTCGAACGGGGAGGAATATTGATCGAACCTCATAATAGTGAACCATTCCGTGAATTGAGGTTGGGTAACTTTGAAACTTTGCAAGTATAAAACTTTTCATGTTTCGTAATACTAGACTGGGAGAGACTTGGTGTTTGCTGCTGTCTGATATCGATTGAACAGGTCTGCTTCGGAAACTAAATAGCCCGAAGAAATGAGAAGGATACCTGACCTCTGCTATTTCTGCTCCTTGGGCAATCCAATGACAGCAAGGTGAATTTATGACTCTATTATCGGAGATTATGTTCGATGAGTGCGTTCTGATAGAACGAAGAGAGAACGGACCGCGATGAAAAGGGTCCCGGTAGCGATTAGGCACTACGTAAAAAGTTCTACGGAGGAGTTCATCGAAGGCGAACAGGTTGCAGTCTATTAGGATCAATTTTACTCCCTCACTAATGTTTGGTGGTAATCAGATTGTATACGGAGTATTTTCTACTTATGCCGCTTACTGTCCGATGTGGTAAACTTTATTGAGTACGGAATTGAGAAGCTAGGTGTTTTTCTGGAATAAAGCTCAAACTTATAATTTGGATTTATGATTTTGAAGAAGCTCTATATTTGCAGTGTAAAAATTATAAGAATTATTTGTGTATATATTTTCTGAATCTATTCGAGTAACAAAAGCTAATCCGCACTTCGAAAAAACCATGTGATTTTACATCTTATTAGAAGTACATAAATGGAACGTCGCTGTTCACACAGATTTACGTGGAAGAGCATTCAATATTGTGTCTTAAATTTCATGATATGGCATTCATTGAAATAAAAAAAGACAGAATACTGATTACGGCTACCGCGCGACTTGAAGCCGGGAATCATTGGATCACAAATTGTGTGACATGCAAAACATATCATTATTTCATTTATAGCTCTTTTCATAAGTAGAATAACAGTTCGTGATCGCATCTCATCCGACTCAGTCGCAAATCGTCGAGACAACAGAAACAAAGACAATACAGTGTAGTGAACAATAGAGTGTACGAAATGGGCAAATACGATTTAACAAAGCCTGAAACTCGGTCTACAAGACCAAATTCAATATGTATAGATTTCAAGCATTGCAAAGTTAGACCAGCAGCAAATGAAATTGAAATCTTACTTGAAGAACGAATGCATCTAGACGCTAATAATGTAAGTTAAATTCAATTCAACAAGGCGTCTAACTGTGTGTACATTATGTTCAAATGTGAAAGAGATGTAATTGTATTCGCTTAGGTTAACAACGAGGTGCATAGTGATGATTATGACAATATAAAATATAAAATCCTTGTGTACGTGATGGACGATATCATAGAAGTACGCGTACATGACCTTCCCCCGCAGGCCAACGATAAATTACTTCGGAAAATATGTTGCAATACGATGAAATTCTTTCCATCGAAAGTATGGCGGAATTTTTTCCCCGGTATCCGGAATGGCGTGCGAGTGGTACGTATGCAACTACGTAAGGCAATTCCATCTTACATCGGTTGTGGTCAAGATGGAATACATCCGTGTAAAACGCTGATTACCTATGAAAATCAGCTGATTACATGTCAGTTTTGTAAACAACCTGCACACTACGGTAAACCTTGCACTGAGACTGCGAAAAGGACATCTTCAACCAAAAACAAAGCCAACCGTTCAACAACGAAAACTAGTAAGCGCAGTACTCCTGTTTCACCATCAAACCAACCAGCAACTGCAACCAATGTACAACAAGGCGCTTATACAGTAACTAGAAACTAGATCAAGACTGCGAATAACAAGAAAAACGAAAAGAAGACGGAAATCAACAATACCACCGATGCGTCAATGGATGACGAGACGAGCCACGAACAAAGTGCCCTTTCAATCCTCGCAGGAGGGAAATGGAAGCTCCTCTCCCCCTAGAAAAAGGGTGACAACGAGATCGATTACAAAAAATTTTTTTTTTAAAAATCGGCTCAATCTGCCACATAAAGTTTCACAGAAAGAAAAGATGAAACTTACACGACATGTAAACCGATAGTACTATGAAATAGACATCAGTTGAAGCGAAAATCAGATTTAAAACCATGATTGATGTAAAATTACATTAAAATTCATTTAGTTTGTATTTGAACGCGTTCAATTTTCTCAGAGATAGCTGAACCGATTTTAACAAACTTGGGCTCGTTTGAAAGCTACTATCGGATCATTGATCAAGTTCGAAGATCAAATGGCTGTAACTTTTGGTTCCGGAGATATGAATGTATAAGTGACGTAACCGACAAAAAGCGTTGTATTTGAACGCGCTCAATTTTCTCAGAGATGGCTGATCCGATTTTAACAAACTTGGGCTCGTTTGAAAGCTACTGTCGTGCCATTGATCAAGTTCGAAGATCAAATGGTTGTGACTTTTGGTTCCAGATATCTGATGGTATAAGTGACGTAACCGACAAAACACGTTGATTTTTACCGCTCTTATATATAAAGGGTGATTTTTTAAGAGCTTGAGAACTTTTTTAAACAATAAAACGCATAAAATTTGCAAAATCTCATCGGTTCTTTATTTTAAACGTTAGATTGGTACATGACATTTACTTTTTGAAGATAATTTCATTTAAATGTTGACCGCGGCTGCGTCTTAGGTGGTCCATTCGGAAAGTCCAATTTTGGGCAACTTTTTCGAGCATTTCGGCCGGAATAGCCCGAATTTCTTCGGAAATGTTGTCTTCCAAAGCTGGAATAGCTACTGGCTTATTTCTGTAGACTGTAGACGTAGCCCCACAAAAAATAGTCTAAAGGCGTCAAATCGCATGATCTTGGTGGCCAACTTACCGGTCCATTTCTTGAGATGAATTGTTCTCCGAAGTTTTCCCTCAAAATGGCCATAGAATCGCGAGCTGTGTGGCATGTAGCGCCATCTTGTTGAAACCACATGTCAACCAAGTTCAGTTCTTCCATTTTTGGCAACAAAAAGTTTGTTAGCATCGAACGATAGCGATCGCCATTCACTGTAACGTTGCGTCCAACAGCATCTTTGAAAAAATACGGTCCAATGATTCCACCAGCGTACAAACCACACCAAACAGTGCATTTTTCGGGATGCATGGGCAGTTCTTGAACGGCTTCTGGTTGCTCTTCACTCCAAATGCGGCAATTTTGCTTATTTACGTAGCCATTCAACCAGAAATGAGCCTCATCGCTGAACAAAATTTGTCGATAAAAAAGCGGATTTTCCGAATGGACCACCTAAGACGCAGCCGCGGTCAACATTTAAATGAAATTATCTTCAAAAAGTAAATGTCATGTACCAATCTAACGTTTAAAATAAAGAACCGATGAGATTTTGCAAATTTTATGCGTTTTATTGTTTAAAAAAGTTCTCAAGCTCTTAAAAAATCACCCTTTACTAGTATGCTCTATTGAGACAAACTTTCCGTGCGGAGTTCTTTCGATTGAAAATTCATTGATCCCAATAAGGACAAAAACAGCTCACTAAATGTGTCGAAAATGTTTAGATTGAAAATTAGTAAATACAAAAAAAATCATCAACATTTACGTAAAATTAACAGTTTGGGATTCTAAGCGATAAAGATAGACTTCCAAAAATGAGTAATCGGTGACGGCAGATAAGTAAAATCTGTAACAATGATATGACAATATCATTGTAACAGATTTTATTTATCTACCTTAGATATCTAGATAAATAGTAAAAAAGAACAAGTTTTTGAAGAAATTATGTAAAATCTAAATCCGTAGATTTTAAAAGGTCCATCCGTAGATCCGTAGGAAAGACTGAAATTCGCAGGGTTGGCATCACTGCTACTCGGCACTGAGCAAGCCAAATTTCAAGCGGACCCTGTCAGCTTGGAGCGAAATCAATCTACAATTCAACAACGCCATCGCACGGCATCACATTCAACATATCATGTCAATTGTATGGGTGCGCAGCCCTGCTATTTTGGCGCGACTATTTTGACATTTCTCTCCCCTACTTCTATGTATGAGATTCGATGCGGACTCACCTGAGGGCGACATGCTCGCAAAAAAGGATGTTGCCAATAATTTGTTCGGGAAATGTGAGAGCTGGATATCTTGTTAATATGATGTCTTTGCTTCAAGTGACTAGGCACAGTTATTCAATTGACGATGAATTCTGGTAACAAACGTAAAATGAATAAGAAGGGATATGCTGACAGTCAACGGCCATAAATTTCATTTTCATCTAATAATATTCGATCGAAATGTTTACCACACTGGCCTAGAGGAATTATATTGATGTTTAAATGAAAAAGAAGATATTGAACATTTAATAACATGTTTCTAGTGATAGTGAAGTGAAGAAAAACCATTCTTGATCCACCTAGTAGTGCGATAATACCTTTCGTTTACCATTTAAATAGTCTCATTAAACCAGAAATTTCTTTTCTCGGGCAAGTAGTAGCTTTAAAACGATTCTAGGTTTTTCGTATTCGATTCAGGCATGGTGCATTAAAAACACTGGAATTTGTAGGTTACGTCACATATAAGACTAACGAGCTGAGTCGAATGGTATATAACACTATGGGTCTCCAAACCTCCGTTCGAAAGTCGGTTGTTCAGCAATTCTATTACTTTTATGTAGATAAATTTTAAATAAATAGAAATGAAACACCGAAACTATGTTGTTTTTTTTTTTAGAAAAATACGCATAGGCGTTTCCATTTCCCTACCCTGGGCTGAGGTGGATAACCTTATGTAACATGACTACTCTAAGTCGCGCAATCTAAGAAAACGTTCCCACGCACCAAAGATCACCCTTATCGAAACACTTAAAATCATGCAGAACTATACTCGCTCATCGAAATTAAACAGACAACCCAAAACGCGGACACTTTCCCAAACATCCTTGTGAGCACGTCTCACTCACCACTTGTAAACAACCTTCTTGACATCACAAAATAAATGCGGACATAAAACAGACACAAATGCTCAGGTTTCGCTATCCCAAGCATAACAAACATATACCATGTTATATAGACATGTGATTTCCGTACAATGATTTCTGTACAACGCTGTACGCGTACAACGATGAAGTGACAGACATGTTTTGCGCACAGAATGAATATATAGTGAAACGAAACAACTCAAAACTTAGTTTGTTTTCCTAGCTCCGATGATCGATAATATTGAAACTAAAAATTTTCAAGGTTTGGAGTGTATTCCCAGTAGCTGGTTTATGACTGATATAATCAATGCCTCTCTGAATTATTAAACTAGTTTTGTGTGTGAGTGTTCATCGGATGACTGTTTCACTCATATCAAATTTTGTAGTTTTAAGGTACATTTATGACACATTTGTACTAGGATACAGAATTTTTTCCTTCATTGTTTAAATGATATTAGCATTAGGGAAAATTTTTTTTTTTCCCATAAATACGTTTATTTCTTAAGGCAGTTTACATAAGTTTTTCTTCGCCGTAGCATCACTTTTACATAATATTCTTATCCTAATTTAATTCTAACATAGTCACAACATTTTGAATTTATTAAAACATATTCTCTTATAGCTTAAATATCATCTTAGGTAACTCGTCATTAATTATGAAATCTACTCGGAAATATTATTTGAACCAAACGATTAACTTCTATAAATTATAAAATAAGCTGTTATTTTCAGACATTTTGTTGATAATTTCATAAACTGTTTCGAGTTTGTTTGTATCATTACATAATTTTTATTCTAATTTAGCTATTGGTTGAACTCATGGACGCAGCTGGGATCAGAACTAAGTCTTAAAAGGGGCCTTTATTAAATTGAAACTCCAATTTTCTTTATGAAATGATAAATAAGTTTCATGTATGAAAGGTCACGACAAGCAAGAATGTCTCGAACTGGGATATTGGATAGTTTACCTTGGGTACGCAGAGAATTTATTAGTTGAGATCTGACATCACGATACTCCACGCATGTCCAAACGACATGATCAATATCCCGATAACCTTCTCCGCAAGCACAATGATTAGTCTCGGAGAGCCCAATTCGAAGGAGATGTGCATCTAACGTGTAGTGATTGGACATGAGTCTGGACATCACACGAATGAAATCCCTACTCACATCCAGTCCCCTGAACCATGCCTTTGTCGATATTTTCGGAATAATTGAGTGCATCCACCGACCCAGATCATCTCTATCCCAAGATGCTTGCCAGCTGGCAAGTGTTCTTTGGCGAGACGAACTATAGAATTTGTTGAAAGCAATCGGTCGCTCATAAATTTCACCCTCAATAGCACCACGTTTGGCTAAATTATCGGCTCTTTCATTGCCTGGAATGGAGCAATGAGCCGGGACCCAAACTATAGTGATTAGATAATTATTATTCAATATGTGGTTCAGACACTGTTTTATTTTACCCAAGAAAAACGGTTCATTTTTGCCAGCAGCGATTGAGCGAATGGCTTCAATTGCACTCAGACTATCTGTGAAGAGGAAATAATGGTTTGGAGATAATGTGACGATTACGCTCAAACTATAATGAACTGCTGCTAGCTCTGCTATATAAACAGATGCAGGTTCTTGAAGCCTAAATGAGGCCGAAACATTATTGTTGAACATACCAAACCCTGTCGCTTCTTCAATTCGCGATCCGTCCGTGTAAAACATTTTCTCAGAGTCAATATGCCTGAACTTACTTGAAAATATTTTTGGGATTTCCGTCGAGCGTAGATGATCCGGGATTCCACGCACTTCACGCTGCATGGATGTATCGAAAAATAAAGTTGAGTCAGGGGCACTTAGGATGCTGACACGGATAGGAATATATCTTGAAGGGTTGATTTCCTGTGACATATGTATGGTTAAAATATACTGTCATAAATTTTGTTTGAGATCGAAGCTCGACTAGTCGTTCGAAATTATTAATTACCATGGGATTCAGCACCTCACATCTTATTAGCAGGCGTGATGAAAGCTCCCAAAATCGATCTTTTAATGGAAGAACTCCCGCCAGAACTTCAAGACTCATTGTATGTGTCGAGTGCATGCAGCCTAAGGCAATTCGCAAACAACGGTACTGAATTCGCTCAAGTTTGATAATATGAGAGTTTGCAGCGGAACGAAAACAAACGCATCCATATTCCATCACTGAAAGTATCGTTGTTTGATACAATTTTATTAGATCTTGCGGATGAGAACCCCACCAAGATCCTGTTATTGTTCGAAGAAAATTTACTCTTTGTTGGCATTTCGTTATCAGATACCTAATGTGTCCTCCCCACGTGCATTTGGAATCGAACCACACCCCGAGGTATTTAAAAGTTAAAACCTGTTGGATCATTCTTCCCATCATATGGAGCTGAAGCTGCGCGGGATCATGCTTTCTTGAAAAGACGACTAACTCTGTTTTCTCCGCAGAGAATTCGATACCAAGATGAACAGCCCAAACGGACAAGTTATCTAAGGTATCTTGCAATGGTTTATGCAGATCAATAGCTTTGGGCCCAGTAACTGAAACCACGCCATCATCTGCCAATTGCCTTAGTGTACATGGGGTTACTAGACAGCTGTCAATGTCATTCACGTAAAAATTATAGAGGAGCGGACTGAGGCATGAGCCTTGCGGGAGACCCATGTAGCTAATTCTGAATATTGCCAAATCGCCATGTGAAAAATACATGCACTTCTCTGACAAAAGGTTGTGCAAATAATTATTTATAACCGCTGGGAGTCCATGTTGGTGGAGCTTGTCTGAAAGAACATCAATGGAAACTGAATCAAATGCTCCTTTAATGTCTAAAAATACAGATGCCATTTGTTGCTTTTGAGCGAAGGCAATTTGGATGTCAGACGAAAGTAATGCAAGGCAATCATTCGTCCCTTTATTTCTACGGAAGCCAAACTGAGTATCTGACAACAAACCGTTCGTCTCGACCCAAGTGTCGAGACGTCGTAGAATAATTTTTTCGAACAATTTTCTGATGCAGGACAACATCGCAATGGGTCTATATGAGTTGTGATTGGAAGCTGGTTTCCCCGGCTTTTGAATGGCGATAACTTTCACTTGTCTCCAGTCAGGCGGAACAATATTTTGCTCAAGAAACTTGTTGAACAATTCCAACAAACGTCTTTTTGCGAGGTCGGGCAGATTCTTCACCAAGTTGAATTTAATTCTGTCCAACCCAGGGGCGTTATTGTTACAAGACAAGAGTGCTATAGAAAATTCCATCATTGAAAATGGGTTATTAATAAAACCATTATTTGGAGGAGATTCCCGTATAATGCTTTGCGTAGGAACAGAATCTGGGCAAACTTTCCTAGCAAAGTCAAATATCCATCGGTTCGAGTATTCATCACTCTCATTGCCCACGTTACGATTCCTCATTCGTCTGGCCGTGTTCCAAAGAGTGCTCATTGAGGTATCTCTTGACAAACCTTCGACAAAATGTCTCCAATAGCTACATTTTTTGGCTCGAAGTATGCTCTTGTACTTGGTTTCTAAAACCATAAGTTTTTCAAAATTCTGAGGAGTTCCTCCTCCCCGTTTTAGAAACGTCTTGCAAGCATTTTGGTTTGGCGAGTTTAGCCTCTGAGCACTCTTTGTCCCACCAGGGGTTGGGAGGCCTTCTGTTAGTCGTTGGCCCAGGAAAGCGTTTAGTTTGGGATTGTTCTGCTGCCTCCAGAATCGAACAAATGAGGAAGTCATATTCTTCAAGTGGAGGGAGCTCTTCAATTGAATTCAAAATACTAGAGATTCTACTTTGGTATTTAATCCAGTCGATATTTTTTGTCAAATCATATGGAATACTAGCTGAATTAGCAATACATTTGTTACAGCTAATTGAGATGATGATTGGTAAATGATCGCTACCGTGTAAATCAGGCAATATTTTCCAGGTGCAATCTAGTCGAATTGATGTTGAGCAAAGAGATAGATCTAATGCACTTGGGCGTGCAGGAGGTCTTGGGATCCGTGTCATGCTACCCATATTTAATACAGTCATGCTAAAATTGTCACAAATGTTTTGTATTAAAGATGATCTGCTATCATTGTAAACGGAACCCCACATCATTCCGTGCGAATTTAAATCCCCCAGAATCAATCGTGGAGCAGGAAGGGCTTCAACCATTTCATTAAGCTGTCGCTGTCCAACTTATGCTTTTGGAGGAATATAAACCGAAGCTATGCAAATATCTTTGCCTTTAATGTTTATTTGGCAAGCAACAACTTCTATACTAGAAGTTGAAGGGATGTTTAATCTATAAAAGGAACAGCATTTCTTAATTCCCAAAAGCACTCCACCATACGGAGAGTCTCTATCGAGGCGTATAATGTTAAAATCATTAAAATTTAAAGCTATGTTTGAAGTAAGCCATGTTTCGCATAAAGCAAATACATCACATTTTTGACTATGCAATAAAATTTTAAATGAATCAAGTTTTGGCATGATGCTTCGACAATTCCACTGCAGGACAGTGATTGTATCATTTGCGGCGGGTGATAAATTATCCATCAAAAGATACAAAACCTGAGACAATTGGCCATTGAGCTGATAACTGCTTCAAAAAATTTCTAGCTATTGGAAGGAATGCCATTATGAGGGTCTTTAAGGGTTCAGATATATTGAATGCTGAGAAAATCCATTCAACAATTTCCGAAAACTTCAGTAATCCTGTTGGTGGCTGTGAAATAGAGCCCACAGGATTATTACCTTTTTCTGTGCTAGATCCTGGATTGGTTTGTGAATTTGACAAACCAGGAGGCACAGTCTTTGGTTTTGACTTTTTTGTTTAACACGGGGATCTTTTTTTGAAGATGAAATTTTAGGTGCCTTTTTTGGTAATTTGGAAGAAGACTTCTTTCTCTTAACTGACCCTTGGGTAGTGATAAACGAATTACCTTCACTATTTTCGTCAGAGTCAGAGTCCTCTGTTTCCTCTAGATTTGAAAACCCGTTTTCGGTTTCCAAAGGGGGGACATCAATGACCGTTTTAAGCATTTCTGCATATGTGCGCTTAGACCGTGCTTTTAAAGAAAGCTTAATTTTGTCTTTGTGCACTTTAAATGCAGTGCATACTGAAATATCCTCATGAGGACTTTCCCACAATAAATACATTTTTCAATTTCCTTGTTGCAATCATTATCTTTATGAGGTCCTTCACACTTAATACATTTTGGTTTATTGCTACAGTAAGTAGCTGTGTGTCCGAATTTTTTGCAGTTCGTACAATTCATTACATTTGGAACAAAAAGCCGAACAGGGAGGCGAATTTTATCGACATAGACATGGGACGGCAACGCAGATCCGGCAAATGTCACTCGAAACGAGTCTGATGGGCGATAAACTTTTTTTCCCTCTTCATAAACTACTGAGTACAGTTGTTTGCACTCCAGTATTTTCACACCCTCAAGCATAGAGTTCTTGAAACGACCAACACCATGCTTGAGTAAATCATCTACCGAAAGACTCGCTTCGGTAACAACACCGTCAATTTCGACATCTTTGGAGGGTATGTAAACTTTATACTCTTTATTGAAATGTTCCGAAGAGACAATATCATTCGCGTGTTTCAAATTATTTACCACAACACGAATTTTATCGTTATTTACTTTTATGATCTCTTTGATTGAAGAGTATCGTGATGTCAAACCTTTAGAAATTTGGTAAATGTTTAATGGCTTTGATATACGTCTAAAAAAGACTATCCAAGGCCCAGAAGAGCTCTCCTGATATTTTTTCGTTCGTGGGGGTATAGGATTCATGCTAGGATTTACGTCCATGGATTCATCCATCACATTAAAATTTTTAATCAAACTTTAAATAAAAAATGAAACCAACACTACACAGTACTCAATCAAAAGGAAAAGAAAAAACTTCTACCTTGAAATTGTTGTCTATCTCCGTTGCACTGCCGTGTAGATCCTCGTTGCTCTAGATGTTCTTGTTGGTTGCTGATTGTTGGATGTGATGCTACTGCTACCTGACATCAAGCACCACTCGATTTCCGATTTACTTTTGTCTTCGCCAGCTGCAACCAGCGTAGGTCACCGGTGTATACCTGCGTGTTGTATGGCAGTGGAAAGACCGAGTTGTCTTGTCTCCTTCTTCCTTGTGCTCCGCACCGATATGCTTCTGCACCCAAGTGCCTTCGCACCGGTGTGCTTTTGCACTCTCCTGCTTCTGTGTGCCTTTGCACTCTTCTTCTTCAATGTGCCTTTGCACTCTCCTGCTCAGCACTTGTGGCTGTATATTGTGGCCTGGGTAGAGCTTGGGAAACGCCCTTTGTTGTTTCCTTCACCAGCTTGGCCCAGCACTAGGGCTCTCTTATGCAGCACGATTTTACGTTTTAACGGCTGCTGCCAACAGGTCTCTACCTGTAGTTCAACCGTTGTCGTATTTAACGCGTGTAAACTAACCAGCGTTATTAAACTGTACGCTTCTATACACAACCTTCTCGGTTGAACGGCTATTACTGAATGATAGGGAAAATTTGATGTCCATCATTTTGATGTTCTACCGTAACATTTACTGACAAAAAAACGAAGGAAATATGATAGACACTAGCACTACTTTTTTATGCAAAGTAATTGATTTCTACCCAAAAAGGTGATGAATTACCAAATTTTGTTTGTAAATCATGCCGACTTTGTCTAAATCCGCATAAATCCGCAGGTGTTCAGTCATAATTCCTTTTTCACCCGCATATTCACGATAAAGTTAAGAGCGCCTAAACTTTTAACATTGAGCCTCAAAATAGTAAATAAATCTAAGATATTCTTAGTATGTAATCATCAAAAACGGCATGCCACACACACATATTCCAGAAAAATGCTATCAATACGAAATTTTCATAAAAAGGATTATGTTTATCATAAACCAGATTTCAAAACCTTCTTGAATTTTAAATCATTTCGAAATAGATTTGACATAGGTTTGATACTTCTTTTGCTTCATAAATCTTATGAAAAATAGTCTACTAGACTGGAATATAATCTCATAATGGTGTTATTGCGATTTTAAGGATTTTAAAGTTGTTAGGCTATGTTTATGAAGTAACACTGAAAACTACTACGAGTATTTATTAAATTGAATATGTTACTTGGTACGTGTTCTGCTTCAACCCACACTGAAAAATATGATTCGCTGTTTTTATTCATACCCAAAATAAGACTCTCTTTCTAAACAATTTAAAAACAAGTTTTCTTTCTATCCAACGGCATTGAACCTGATGATATAAGACAAAGTTATTAGTAGAATTAGAGTTTCCAGAATTCAATATAGGTCATCAATAAACAGGATGATAACTCAATTGGTTTATGTTTACTGTTGGATATTTATCGTTTATTATTACCACATGTGCATTCAAAATATGAATCATTTTGTTATTGAATCCATTTCAACAATAAATTTACTTGTTATCGAATGGAATGGAAAGAACAGGGATGAATATATGGTTTTCCTTATTTGTATTTCAAACCCTCATCAAATTCATGAACATTTCTTTGTTGACTGCATTTTTAAAATATGCTACAACGTTGACAAACTATATAAGTTTTACGCTGTTTGTTAGCATTTAATCGAGATTTTTTTTGCAAAATAAAACGATGGTTGTTTATTATTTGATGCTTAATGCCCCGTTTACACTTCTGCTGGCTGCCAGCATGCTGGTGTCAGTGTACTGCCCTCTTAGGAAAAAAACGTTCAACGGTGGTCCTTCGTTGATCTAATACTTTGGATCATTGGACCACAGTTGAACGTTTTTTCCTAAGAGGGCAGTACACTGACACTAGCATGCTGGCAGCCAGCAGAAGTGTAAACGGGGCATAAAAGAAGGAAATATTGTTTCATGAGTTCACCATTGCTCGCCAATGGCGCTGGTAACAGTAAACAGTGATGTGATTTTGCACAGTACAACGATCAATGACCGTAGTACGGAAATCACCGTTGTATCATGATGCTCGCGTGATACCACCGTGATTCAGGGTGACAGACATGTGATTTCATAGTGTACAGTGATTCCGATATCACATGTCTGTCATAAGCATAAGATAGCAACACACCGATCCAGGTAAAGTACGCCCCTACACTCACGACAGACACTCACTCGCTCTTTAGAACAGATTAAACAAACTTAAAAATACTCGCTTCTGATTCTCACACTCCTCTCCCGCGCTCTCCCTCCGTCATCAAACATGGCCTCGCGAAGCAACGTGATTGGCTAATCCTTATGTTTCGCTTTCAGCTCATCAGTGCGTCAGCAGTTTATGTTGAACTGCTAACGCCACCTAACGGTTTAACATAAACTGCTGACGCACTGATGAGCTGAAAGCGAAACGTAAAAAATGAAAATAGTTTTGTGTACTTAGCACAAATCCGGCACCCACGTGGTATCAAACTCCTAAATAACTAATCCTTATGTACTGTTACTTCCCCTACCAAATATGTAAACTAGAGAATAGGTTAGAACAGGAGAAGAGAGGCTAGATATAAAAGGTAGAGTTAACCAAAAATAAAGAGAATTCGGAGTTCAGAGTTGAGTTAACTTAAATTTTAATATGATGACTTCAACATACTCATCCAACATCGTAAACTTATCTTGATCTGAAACTGTATCCACCCCAGTCCAGACTTGTAAAATAGAAGTTGGGATTGTACGGGATGCTTAAAAATGTGGGAATCCTGCCGCTGGAAGATTGTTTTACTAAAAACATCTTCTTAGTACATTTTTAATCCTTAGTTTTTCGAACTGTTTATTTATCACTTGACACAGAGAACCTACAGATCACAAAATTACAATATTGAATTTGTTGTTTCACGCTCTGGTTGTTTTAACTAAAATGTTGTTGATTTAACTAATATATCTGTTCATTTTTCATAACCATTCAGGTTAACTAAATTGGTGAATTCAAATGCTGTCACTTTGACAATGAACGAAGACAGCAAAAAGCAAAACAAAATCTGCTTCATTTTACCAGAAACGGTCCATATTGAAAATTTTCAATGGTAAATAAACGTAATTTATGTCAGTTACGTAGTGACTGTTACATGTAAGTGAAAGTATGCAGAAGGGCATAAGAGTTAATTGTAAAACAAGTTTTCCATGTATTGAATAGATATTTCTACAGTACAAATGTTTTAATTTCATCTATGAGTAATGTATTTTTTGACAGTTCATGTCAGTGTAATTGAAAACGTTTAACGCCTACAAATTGCTGCTGAAGTAAAGTGATATTATTTGTTATTACTTGAAAGCGCATCTGTAGCATTGGCTTGTCTTCAACAATCTTAAAAACGGAATCAAAAAAGTCCCTTCAGCAAGCCATTCTTCAAGTAGAGGAAAAAAATCTTAATGCCCTGTGAACATTTTGTCGGTGAATTCCCTTTTGGGAATTGTAATCTTTTGTTTCATTTCTATATGATCTGTGAGTTTAGTGATAAAGCTATAAGCAGCTACTTAGACAAAATTTCGTTGGTCAAGCGGTGAAAGATTAGCTGTCCCCCGAAGAGTCTAGCAGTAATAAAATATTTATTGAAATAGACGTTTTGAGTTCAAATAATTGAATAATTTGTTAAACAACTGACATTTTTTGCCTTCATGCATACAGGTAACTGCACTGGGATTGTATCATTGCTTAGTTGCCCGAGTGACACCTCATTGTAACGTTTCATTACTCGTTTGTGGTGCGTATCTTTGCTGGGTGTCATTGCTAAACTGCCTGCACGATATATAAAAAAATGGCAGTTTAGTTAAAACCTAGGACAGGACCAGACAACTGGCTGCTTTTTCCAGAAAAATATTTCTCTTCTTATTCCGGTTGCTCCCTGCTGTAAATAATAAATGCCTCGGGATCACTGTTGCCAGTAGAGATAATTATTCATCCTGAAAACTTTCTCCCCTTATAACATGCAATTATTTATCATTTGAAAACACTTAGACAAATGTTATATCGGTCAAAAATATAGCTCTGGATTCATTTTGATCAGATGTTTGTTTTGAAGAAAATGTTTAGTTGAAACAGCTTAATAAAATTTTTCTAAAAACACTCAATTTTGGGTAATTAATTTTTGCAGCTTTGTTAACTAAAGTATTCTACATATTCTATTTGAGAAAAATAATAACATACAGAAGTATCCAAAGATTCGGTGCAATTCTCAACCAACATAATCAATATTCTCGTCCATACCACACTTCGTGATTTCAGGCTTTCTCTTTGTATTATCCAGTGATTGTTAAATGTACTCGTATACTTTCCGCATTGACAGGACTTAAAAACAAATTGAACTTAAATCCTATTGAAATTAATAATTTTGAAAAGATGACCCGAAAAATAAAATATCCAATATCAAGCTACATTGTTACCGACGATACAGACAACACTTTTTCTACCACCCTGTAGTAATATTGATTTCAACAACTTGTACTTGCTTATGTCAATTTCAACCAATCACGAGCTGGTCCGAAATTGGTCCTAAAAGTGGATTAACAATTGTCAGGTCCTGTCCTAGGTTAAAACATCAGTAGTTGTTAGGCTATTCGCAATGCTGTGATAGATATTTGTCCTAAAATGACAGACTGTCGTATAATTTGAAACTGTCAAGAATTGAACTAGAGCTTGATGATCTCAACGCGAAGATGTAAAATATGTCTTATATTTTTCTGTAAATGTATTGGTGTTGTGTCCATTCACTGTTTTTTTTTTCAAATCAGTAACAAGCAAACAAAATAAATGTTTTTGAAAACGATATGAATTTTTGGCACAAATTTCCAGAAGAATTTCTGGATGATAGTAAGACAAAGTGCTTCTTAATAAAACTGTATTATTGAATGCAAAACAATTACAGCTTATATTGACACTTTAACATTTCGTCTGTCAGGTTTCATCACACACACTCACGCAAAAAAAATTAAAACAGTGTTCTAACAGATCGGCTGAAAAGTTCGTATCGTTTCTATGAGAGGGCGCCACTAGAATTAAATCCATACCATTTTCAGTTAGTACCAACCTTCAAAAGATACGTTTATAAATTTGACAGCTGTCTGATTATTAGTTTGTGAGATATTGCATTTTGAGTGAAGCTTATTTTGTTATTGTGAAAAAAATGGAAAAAAAAAGAATTTCGTGTGTTGATGGAACACTACTTTTTGATGAAAAAAAGTGCCGCCGATACCAAAAAATGGCTTGATCAGTGTTATCCAGACTCTGCACCGGGCGAAGCAACAATTCGTAAGTGGTTTGCAAAATTTCGTACTGGTCATATGAGCACCGAAGACGATGAACGCAGTGGACGTCCAAAGGAGGCTGTTACCGTTGAAAACGTGAAAAAAATCCACAAAATGATTTTCAATGACCGTAAAGTGAAGTTGATCAAGATAGCTGACACCCTAAAGATATCAAAGGAACGTGTTGGACATATTATTCACGAATATTTGGATATGAGAAAGCTTTGTGCAAAATGGGTGCCGCGTGAGCTCACAATCAAGACAATGCACCGTTTCACAAGTCGATGAAAACCATGCTGAAATTGAACGAATTGGGCTTCGAATTGCTCCCTCATCCACCGTATTCTCCAGATTTGGCCCCCAGTGACTTTTTCCTGTTCTCAGACCTCAAGAGAATGCTCGCTGGTAAAAAATTTAGAAGCAATGAAGAGGTAATCGCTGAAACTGAGGCCTATTTTGAGGCAAAGGACAAATCGTACTACAAAAATGGTATCGAGAAGTTGGAAGATCGCTATAATCGCTGTATCGCCTCTGAAGGCAATTATGTTGAATAATAAAAACGAATTTTGGCAAAAAAATGTGTGTTTCTATTGAACGATACAAACTTTTCAGCCGAACTGTTATTAGTATTTCAAATATTCAATAATTTAAAACAAATTCGTCGAGCAATTTCAAATTTGTTCTCGAAAAATAGAACTAGATCTCAGCATTGCGCTCGACATGTTTTAGTCATAGATCTAAAACAGTTCAGTCCATGAGTTTCGCAGACATTCGTCAAAATAGATAGACTTATATAATCGGAGTGATCTTTTTTTACTTGCAAACAGGTCAATTCATACTAAAAATAAAAAACCTGTTTTAATCCATCTAGTGGTGTAATGATGCCTTTTTCATATTACTCAAAACATTATAAATATCACTGTGAAATTAGCAAAACAATTGTTCATTGAATAGAAATAGGATAGTTTGTTCGGACTTAATCTAATAAACTCTACAAATCCCGGTTACCCTGTAGTTCCGAACCCGGAAGTAGTATCGACAAACAAATTTAGGAATTCCGTATGAAACTGTTAGACTTTTCCTTTGAACCTGTAAGTTTGTGAAAATCGATTTGAATCTTGAAGAAAAGTGAATGAGATCCTTTTTGCAGTTTTTAATCACCATTCCTCTTCTTCCGAAACCGGATTCAGATGACTGGAATAGCCGAAGTTGGTTCGTTTGCCAGTAACAAATATGACCTCCAAATTGGATCAGTTTTGAGCCTAGATAAGTCTAAACTTACTATCTCATGCTCTATTTCGTTTAAATCAATTAAACGAAATCTCACAAACGAAACCAGTCTGTGTTTCTATTACTTATGCATATGTACAGGGTCCGGCACTCGAAGTGTAACCAATTAAAAAGGCCATAAATTCAGTTTGGAAAATTACTTTTACTTAATTCAAAGTACAAAATGTGTAAAAATAATACAAAATTCAGAATCAATTCACTTTTGCTCGACATGACCACCTTTTGCCTTGACTTGATGACTTGAGAGAGCGAAGGAGTTGCTTCGTTTGGCCGAAAGCGGTCAATTTCCGAACATTATATTTTCTGACGAGAAATTTTTTCCAATTGAGCAATTCGTAAACTCTCAAAACGATAGGGTTTACTTGACCGACCGTTCATACGAGAATTTGAGCCATCGATTGGCCACCAGGAGGCACCACCAGCAACAGATAATGGTTTGGGCCGCTGTAACCGCAGATGGGCGTTCTCCAATCGTTTTCATCGAGCCTGGCGTCAAGGTAAATGCGACATATTATCGGGAAAGTATTCTGGAGGTTGCTTTGAAGCCGTGGGCAGACAAACATTTCGGTGGCAGACCATGGACGTTTCAGCAGGACTCGGCACCGTCTCACAAAGCTCGAGTGAACCAAGAATGGCTGAAAAACAACGTTCCGAACTTCGTCACGTCCACACAATGGCTCTTGAATTCACCAGATGCGAATCCAATGGATTATTCTCTTTGGGCCATTTTGGAGAGCAAAGTCCGAACTAAAAGATACACCAGTCTCGAGGCGCTGAAAAAAGTTATTGTCCGCGAGTGGGCCAAAATACACCTGCAAGTCACATTCGGGCAGCTTGCGATTCGTTTTTTGACCGTCTCAAGGCCATAGTCAAGGCAAAAGGTGGTCATATCGAGCAAAAGTGAATTGATTCTGAATTTTGTATTATTTTTACACATTTTGTACTTTGAATTAAGTAAAAGTAATTTTCCAAACTGAATTTATGGCCTTTTTAATTGGTTACACTTCGAGTGCCGGACCCTGTAAGTAAAGCTAAACAGCATGAATTAGCAGTATAAAACATCCGTAACCGTTTCGTTTTATTTATAGCGTGCACGAAACTGAACAAAGCACGTATCGTTTGTGTTGTGTTTTCTTCTTCCACGTTGCACGTACCGGTGTTGTACATACTGTCATTTTATATGGCGGTTTGAAAACTTTGACACTCATCGCCCTGTAACTGCGGAACTGGAAGTCCGGATGCAATTTCACAGTAGCTTTCAAGACAACTTGAGCTTTAATTTAAATCAAGATTTGTGAAAATCGGTTCAAGCATCGCTGAGAAATCGAAGTGAGTTATATTTTTGAAAATTTTCCTCACTACTTTCGGTGCTTCCGGAACTGAAAATGTAGGGACCAGTAGTGCCGAATTAAGTTTTTATGCCCACAAACTAACAAGTTCTGCAAACTAGGAAGAATTATCAGAATGTTTTATGGGATTTATACCGGTTTTTGACCATCGTTCATGGAAACAACTCTTATCACGCTTTAGTTCCGGAATTAGGTCGGATCCCGACAACATGTTTTAGAAATTTTCAGGAAACTATAAGACCTTTCATTTGAATTTTAGTTTATGAAAATTGGTTAGTCCGTTTTCGAGAAAATTGAGTGCACATGTTTTCTTTAATTTGCCCATATTACCCTGTAACTCCGCAACCGAAAGTCGGATTCAAATGAAATTCAATAGCAGGCTATAAGATCATAAGATATTTTATTTAAATTAAAGGTTGTGAAAATCGGGTCAGCCAGCTCCGAGAAAAGTGAGTGCATGTTTTTGTTACATACATACACACATTTCATTTGTAATGACTTAATGTTAGATTAACATGAATTTTACTGGTTTCGACTGTAACTTGCGACTATATGAATTTAAATGCACCTTTTACCAGCCAAGCAGATGCATGCTTCTGTGACTCAGTCGATTAATAGACGTACTTGCGATCCAATGATTCTCGATTCTGATTCAAGTCGCGGCGGTTGCTATCAGTGTTCTATTTCTTTTATTTCAATGAATTTCATGTCATGGAGTTTTAGACACAATATTAAATGTTCTGCCACGTACATTAGCGTGAACTGTGACGCTCCATTTATGTGCATATAATAAGATGTTAAATCACAGGGTTTTTTAAGTGTATACCTTATGATAAAAAAAGAACCGGAATTTTCATTTTAAAATTTCCGCGCTTGTCTAATCGTTAAACTTTTATTCTCTCAACGTTGGCAACACTTTTATACACATTCTGTCAAATTTTGACGCATATCGTACGATTAGTTTTTGTTTGGCGTCTATACAAAGAAATTGAAAAATTTTCGTGCGGCGATTTTTATAATGGATGAAAATTTAGAACAACCTGTAACTTTTATTATTTTTTTGCTGTGTAAGAGCGATCTTCAATCTAAGGACTGGAGAAACTGTGCAAAACTTTAACTGCTTGCTCTCTCAATACCAAGGCTAATGCATTGGATGTTTGCTTGTTCTCCAAGTGATGGTGTGTTTTTTGGAGTCGTTTTTTGCATTAGTTGTATGGATTTCCAATGGAAAATACGACATCTTTTCTTGAATTCACTTTCATTCAATTTTGAATTCGAACCTTTGCTCAAGAACTTGCAGAAATTATTATCCAATATCATACCTGACATCATACCTCATCATAAAGACCGACAAAACGTTAATTACTTAAATTCAGTGAAATTTGCGGTTCTGAAAAAGTTTGGACGTCTATCCACTGATCAAAAGGAACACAAGCAACGCAACTCATTAACTTTTAAATCTCCTGACAAGGAATATTTGGAGCATACTGTTTCGGAGTTTCTTCCATACACCGTTCCCTGTAGAATCGTAGTGAAATTCAAGTCATCATAGCATACAAACATCTCAGAGCAGTCTGCACTCCAGGACTAGAAAGTTATTGTCAACCATGACAGGAACGAAAATTGAATTTTTGCTTTGGCCTGTCACCGTCGTGCTCTGATATGCAAATTTCCCAAGCCACTTATTTTTAGCTCCGGCATGAGAGTCCGTTGACTTCAACTCAGTTTGTCGCTTTGGGTAAAGAAGAAGAGAGTTCTTGGAGATCAAATCTAACAGAAAAGTTTTCTATTTTCTTTCTATTCCGCTTTTTTTTCTACTCACAGCTCCAAGACACAGTCAGGCACAAACATGTCTCCTTCTTTTCGGTAGCAGTAATTAAAACCCTAATGTCATCGTTTGCATTCCACGGAGAGCATGCTGGAACGGATCTAGACCGTTGCTGATTGCGGCATGTAGGTTGTGGAAGGCATTTTGGATGAGTAAGTAAGTACATAACATTTTACTGGTAAGACGTGAGGAGTTTTTTCTTTCGATAATGCAGCTTTTTTTTTTATATCGTTTATTTATACCCGGCTTTAACCAAGTTGCGGTCGTTCGCCGGGTATAATGCAGCTGCGTATGATAGTGTCTTGCAGTCTCCCAACCCAATGTTTGGATTATAATGTAGGAATCAAATTGAAAGTTCGCCAACATTTTCTGACATAAAAACAAATACATACTGGTGGATTCAGGAAATTCATTTCATACTCTCGAGTGCGGAACAAAGTGGTAATAATTTATTCATTGGTAGCATTCGATTAACCGAAACAACACTGGGAAAGGGCTTTATCTCGATGAATAGTAGTACGATGAAAATGTATCCGGTTATACTGAAAAGCCTACCTGGAAAATGAGATCTACCAGTTCAAAAATCTGATTCCCTGGAGCGGTTAGACCTTTTCAAACGCTATCATGAGCCATTTGGTTGTTGGTCCGTCTTAATATTTAGCTCAATTCCAGTTCGGAATAGAATGTCCACTTCTACACTAGAGAAAACCTTTGTATAATTGTAACATTTATAATTCATAAATACCGTGGTTATTATAAGTTGAGTGCTGGATGTAAAACAGTCGTATATATTTCCTACATATTTTTGGTTACAATGATAAACAAACGCCGCCTCCACTTTCAATCATTCCAACGTCATGGCGTTTCACAATTGTGAACGGAATTCATGAAATCGATGAAACAATTTTTTTTTTACCTTTTCCTGTTGAATGTCGATGGCACACAATCGGTAATGAACGACTGAAAATACGAAAATAGCTGGAGGTTGCATTTTTGACGTAGTAAACATTTTGCAGATCATAATATTTTTACACAATAGGAAATGAAATTATCATTTTAATGGAGTTTTTTTTATTGTTTCATTGTGGTCCGCTCCGAATCCGAAGCGGTTGAGCATGGAAGTGCAGTGATGAATTAAATGTACGCGTGGGCTTGCATGAATAATTTCATAGATATTGGATACAGAATCAAATCCATTTTGTGGTTAATTATAGTATAATTTTAATTCGGTACCTACCCCTGGAACATGTTACCGGAGCTTTGACACAATGGTTACTGAATTAATCTTTACGTTTCGACTTCAACTCGTCCGTGAACAGCGGTAAAGTTTTTTTTTGTTAATAGTGCACAATAGCAGTGAAACTGTAATTGCTAGGAGGATGAAAGTTTAGTAGCGGTTATTTTTTAAATCAGTTATGCATTAGTAGAACTACCATACAGTATTATCACAGCCATTCTTATTATATCATTCTCGGATCTGGTAGGGGCTATGGAGCAATATGTATGTACTAAATGGATTTTCAGTACTCAAAGAGCGAGTTAAAAAGGTGAAGAAAATTTAAGAAAATGAAAAATTGTGTAATATTGTAAATCGAGTTAAAAGTTAACACTTAAAGTGATCCGCAAAGTGGCATTAGCAGTTCAACATAATCTGCTAATGCATTTTAGCACAAACCGCTAATCACGAAGTACCAAAACCTAAATGACTTTATTTCACGAAAAGACCGAAATCAGCATTTTGGCGAAAAAATTAGTTGATTTTCTGATTTTAGCTGGTTATTTTTTTAAACAACTTAAAAAATCTTATTTGTGCTAATTTACATTTTTTAATTCTCATTCCATTAATAAAGATACAATATTAGTTGAAATGGCTATTTTTTTAGTTGAATTCACCAATTGAACGTGCTGTTATTTCTTAGCTAAGGCACACATTTCTATTCAACTAATGTTTCAAATGAATTAAATAAATAAAATGTTTTTTTTTTCAATCAACATGAATGGTTGAATTGGCTTCTGCAATTTGTAGCTATATGGCGCACTGTCACCGAAAAATCGTTAACACTGTAATGACTACTAGCCACTAGATGGCACACTACTACCGAAAAGAATTCGGCAGTCGCGATTGTCTTCTCTATAGGGACCGTGCACATGTGCGTGGTTTAGTGGCCCGGCGACGATAGCGCACGAGGTGGCGAGTGGAAAAAATAATCCTATCATAGTAAAACTTTTAATCTGAGTTTGGAAGTACTTTCTAGCGTATTTTCTCTGAGTATTTTTTCCCGGTGCCAGGTGGTGCGAACGATTGTTCAACATCGACTGGCTATTGAATTTTGAGTTGAATTATTCATTCTATTTTCATATACGGCCACGTCTTTTTCTGTCATTGCAGTTGGATTTGTGTACAATATTCAACATATTCTCTCAAACATACTCTAATATCATGATATTCTAAGCACAATAAATGACTTTTTAATCGACTGGACTGGAAACAAAAAATTCTAATTTTAGACCTTTAGTAAAAATTGCTTCTGTCTTATTTCTTTTTATACTTTTACTCAAAGAAAATACCACAATAAAAAGTTTAAATACTTTGTTAAATGACGTAAGTTTATCTCTAAGTTCTTTTAATTTTCGCTGATCTGCAATTGTAACATCACTTGCTATTACTTTATTTTCAGTGCAAAATAGACCAAAATAACTTTCCGTTCGTCAAACTTTGAAATGGGCCGCAGTTTTAGATAAATTTAACTACTCGAAAAAAAAATAACTGCTCGACTGTCAAATTTTAACTAAAAGTTCAAATGATTCGCAGGATGGTCCATACTCTTAGAATGGAGGAAGGAAATAGATTGCAATCGTAAAATGCTAGCAAACTCACGGGTTGCCAGTTCGACGTATATTGAAAATACGAGTCGAAAAATTAATAACAAATAATCATTTTATTGAAACGTCTTTCTTTTCTCATACACTTGGATTTTAAATAAACGCTGTATTTTTTTAGATTTAAAAAAAATGTGGACGGGTAGGGCATGTGATATGTGATTTTAGAACTAAATATCATGCGTCTCCATCGGATAATGACAATTTGATGGGGACGCATGGTTTTCCGAATGATTTATTTTTTTAAAGTCTGACATTATACCCGTCCACATTTTTTAAATATCTGAAAAAATTACAGCGTATGTACTCATAATTTATTTTTGATTTAAAATCTAGAGTGTTCGAAAATTTTGAACACATTTTTTCATATGAAATACATTTTGAAAAATTCTGAAAAACAATCAGAAAGCTTTCCCATAATTCCTAAAATATACCTTTTTCAATTTTTTTGCTAAAGAGGTTTTTCGAAAATTTAAATAAAATGAAAATCAGAATAGCCGTCTTAACTCCACCAATATGGCAGTTAAAGGGTTAAAATATTGGGAAAATCATCCCCAATATAAACCCTAAATATAAATATAAATCCTTACATCTTAAATATAGAAAAAAATACGAAAATGAAATTTGTTTTATTACCTAGTTTATCAGTCAAAAACTCATGAGAAGTGTAAAAAAAAACCCTTAAAAAGCTAAAAAGGATACTTATTTTTGAAATTGCTTTCAAAATGTTTTGATGATTTTCGCATAAGTTACGATACATCCATAATTTATTTTTGATGTAAAATCTAGAGTGTTCGAAAATTTTGAACATATTTTTTCACATGAAATACATTTTGAAAAATTCTGAAAAACAATCAGAAAGGTTCCCCATAATTTCTAAAATATACCTGTTTTTTTTTAAATTTTTTTGCTAAAGAGGTTTTTCGAAAATTTAAATAAAATGAAAATCAGAATAACCGTTTTAACTCCACCAATATGGCAGTTAAAGGGTTAAAATATTGGGAAAATCATCCCCAATATAAATATAAATCATTACTGCTGAAAGATAGAAAAAAAATATGAAAATGAAATTGGTTTTATTACCCAGTTTATCGAAAATTTTGTACTTTGTTTTCGCATGAAATACATTTTGAAAAATTCTGAAAAAAACCAGAAAGGTTTCCCATTATTCCTAAAATATTCCTGATTTTTTATCAATTTTTTTGCTAAAGGGGCTTTTGAAAAATTTAAATAAAATGAAAATCAGAAAAACCACCCTAACTCCACCAATATGCCAGTTAAAGAGTTAAAATTTTGGGAAAATCATCTCCAATATAAACCTATTCAAATAGCGTATATCATTTTTTTCGGTTCTGGGGCAGTTTTTATATGAAAACCCGGTCACACCCTCTATTGATTTCAATCACAAAATTAGTTGTCAATGAGAATTTCGTGTTGGATTGAAATATTGCTGGTTTGAGTCCAGGATATTCGCCAACTAAACACATTCTTTAAAAACAAGAGTTTTTGTTCAGCAAAGTAAATTCTGAATTTCAACTAATTTAATAGTTATTTTGGAATTTTTGTAGTTAAAATCAACTAATTCAAAAACAATAGAACAAACTAGGCGCAGAGTTAATTTCGGTCGTTCCGTGTTCTATTCCAATTAAAATTCACGAATGAACTGATGGAAACGGAGTATTGAGCTGCTCTGTAATTGAAAGGTAAACAAGAACATTGCACACAAACGTCATGCATTTCAGTGCCATATTCCATCAACTGGATTCAATATTATACATTATTCAAATAAGCATATACTGATTAGAGCTCAATCGAATTGTATGCAAATTACTGTTTTCTCTACGATGATGATGATGATGATGATCACGAAATAACGAGTATTTGTTATCTTTCCCACTGCGGTATCGCTATATGATTATTATTCGAATGCCAATTAATGAATGTCAACCAATGCAAATCAATACCAAATTGCATTGAATTGAGCTACCAACATCCTTAGTTTCGGTAACTTTGATTCACGGTCTTGACTCCAGTGGTCAGATTTAAAATTGTTTGACAGCGATGTGTTTCGAACAAGCGCGTGTTTTGGAAGTAATACAAATTAGGTTTTAAGGGAGTACATATTGTTTTTTAAAAATATAAATTTAAAGGCACGGTGCTTAAGTTCTAAGATGCCGAGGGTTTTTTTAAGTTTGTCAATAAAAATGCTTGTATTTGAGTTGGTAAGAATGTAAAGTTGTAATGATTTGGAATAAAAAACATTTGACAGTAATGCATCAGCGATCAAGCTTAAAGCTGTCATCTAGATGCTAACATTTTGAAATCTGAGTTCTTTCAAAGGAAATTTTAAGAATTATATAACGAATCCAGATAACTCTTTTGCGATTGCTGCGGTGAGCTTAAACTAAACAATGTTGATATTTTTCATATTTTGTTGGAAGATTTGAAAAACAATTTTTAGTTTCTCATGAATTCAATACTAACATTCAAAAACATGTAATAATTCATTCATTCGTCTGTTTGCAAATTTTTCATAATCAAAACAAAATTTGTATGAGTCCAAGTAACTTGAAATTTATTGCGAAGTCCTCGAATATGTTGGGCAGTTTTTAATCATACGTTTCGTGATAACAGGCGAACAATATGTTTTTACATTCATTTGTAATGGTATACCATCTGCAATCTTTCAAAGTGAGCATATCAAACATCTTTCTCGAAAGAAAAAAAATCCACCCATGCTAGGAAAAAAATGGATTATGCTTACGGTGACGACTCAATTAGTGAACATCAGTAAATTTTGTTCCGACGATTTTCAGGTTAATGAAGCACCTCGCGCATGTCAACCGTCCGAAGTGGCGTTGAAAAATGGTTTGTTAAAGTGGATATTCGTTGGAAGGTAATGCTGTCTGTTCGGTGGAGTAACAGCGGAGGAGAAACAACGTGATGAGAAGAACCTACACGCAAAAGCCAGGGATCGCAACACAACTAAAATGGTAATTTATTTTTTGAATTTGATTGGTTAAAATTTGGTGCAACTAATCGATTGTTGATTTAACTAAACTGTCATTTTTGATTTATCGTGCTGGCACTTTAGCAATGACACCCAGCAAAGACACGCACCACAAACGAGTAATGAAACGTTATAGTTGAGCAGGGACATACACCCTATACGGTAAATAAAACGTTTCAATGAGGTGTCACTCGTGAAAATGAGCTATGACACACTCCCAGCAAAGTTACCGGAAAGCAAAAAATGTCTCAGTTGTTTTAACCAATTATTCAGTTATTCGAATTTAAGATGCCTATTGCAATAAATATTTTTTTTTCTGCTGGTCTCTTCAGGGGAATATCTATTCAGTACATGGAAAACTTGTTTTACAACTCTTATGTTCTTCTACACACTTTTACTTACTTGAAACGGCCACTACATAACTGACATAAATGACGTTTACTTGCCATTGAAAAATTTCAATATGAAACGTTTCTGGATTTTTTGTTTTGCGCTTTGCTGTCTTCGTTCTCCGCCAAGTGACAGAATTCGAATACAGCAATTACGTTTACCTGAATGATTATGACAAAATCGACAGATATGTTAGTTAAACCAACAAGATTTTAGTTGGCCAGGGTGTGAAACAACAATTGCAATATTGTAATTTTGTGATCTACGGGTTCTCTGTGCATAATCCGCGAGCTGAGGAATACACGGAATTCGAAAAAATGGGGTTGAGAGTGGACCCCCAACTAGAGTGCCTATAACCAGAGTGACGACATCTCATCCGTAATGTTGGCAACAATTCAAATCATTCCATTAGCTTTACATTGAATTGACAGGTCGTTTGCTCGTTTGGAACTGGTAGCTGTCATTCCAAACGAACAGCTGTCGCCACTCTGATTATAGTCACTCTACCCCCAACAAGTTCGACAGCGGGTCGTTTATTTCGCGTACAAATATATCCGGTAACACTGCATCCGTGTGCATTATACACTTAAATAAAAATTCACGTTCGATTCACTTTTTTTTTATTCAATATTATAATATAATTTTTAGGCACACTGCTTAAGCTCTAAGATGCCAGGGGTATTTACTAATCTTAATTACGACTAACTTAAAACTAGAATAGTATCATTATGTAATGTAGTATCGGGGTAGCGGATTCTCGAGAATTCAGCTTTCAGCTGGCTGTGGCCGGTGAATTGAATATTGCATGAGGGTCTTCCATATGGCGTTGACGAATATCCATGTTGGCCGCATCCTTCGGTCCGTGTGGGTCCGCGGGAAACGCCCCCAGGCTACGAAGGTCCGGCGGGTGGCCCGCATGCTGGTTTTCGACTGAAGCGGTCTTCCGTGGGCGGTGATGGTGATGTTACGGAAGAGAAATATAAAGAAAGTATATATTGTAGAAACGGGGTAAGAAGGGGATGTGGGAACAAAATGTCTGAAAACGATAGAGATCTAATTAGTTGTCATCGAGATTTATTTATTTATTTATTTATTTTTTTTTTCTCTAATTCATCCGACAATAAAAGGTCTTAATGAATATAATGTAGTCAAGTTATAAAATAGTGGAACGTAACACTTTCTGCGCAAATTTATGTGTAGGTTCGCCGAAATCGAAGAGATGTTCAACAGTCCCAAATGCTCTGATGCATGCTGTTATCGGTTCATAGAATCCAAACGTCGTTCGGTGAAATCTCGGTTGAAGTAAACCAGTAGAACGTAGCGATCGTTGTGAAGCACGGAAATCAAGACTCGATAAAAGCTTCGAAAAGTCAATATCGCCGTTTACTATTTTCGCAACAATAATTGCTTGCTGAATTTTTCTGCGCCGTTCCAGTGTGTCCAAACCAATCAGACGGCAGCGATCGGGATACGGTGGAAGATCTAGCGGATTTTGCCAGGGTAGATTCCTTAGAGCGAATCGAACAAATCTTTTCTGCACACGTTCAATTCGTAAACTCCAAGCTAGTTGATACGGACTCCAAACTATGCTAGCATTTTCAAGTATAGGCCGAACTAGCGAGCAGTATAATGCCTTCAAACAATGTGGATCCTTAAAATCACGTCCGATCTTAGCAATAAATCCTAATTGTCGAGTCGCTTTTGTAATTAATGTGGAACGATGTAAATTAAAAGTTAGTTTGGAATCCAACAAAACACCAAGGTCATTAACACGATCAACTCTTTGAAGCGTTTGTCCGTCAATTTTATAGTCAAAAAGTAATGGATTCAAAATTCGATGGAATGTTATGACCTGACATTTTGCTATGCTGACGATAAGCCAGTTCCTTCGACACCAGGTAACAAATTCATCCAGAAGCTTTTGAAGACGCACACAGTCGTCAATAGAGCGTACCTCAAGGTAAAGTTTCAAATCGTCGGCGTAAACTAATTTGCAGCCACTATCGAGCAGCAAAAGAGCGTCATTAAAAAACAGCGAGAACAGAAGTGGACCCAAGTTGCTGCCTTGAGGTACACCAGATATGTTCGAGAACGAGGATGACATACAGGAATCAAGCTTGACTAGTAAGACTCTACCACTTAAGTAAGAGCAAAGGCAGTCAATGAACTTTTGTGTTGCGCCCAGACGCGATAACTTGCACAAAAGAATACGGTGATCAATTCGGTCGAATGCCGCTTTTAGATCAGTATATACGGCATCAATTTGTACTTTTTCCTCCAAACGTGAAATACAGGTCGAAGTAAAATCCAGAAGATTAGTACTGACCGAACGCCCGGGCATAAAGCCGTGTTGATCAACTGAGATGTAATGTTTTGTACGAGAGAACAACTCATTGCTCACTATTATTTCGAAGAGTTTTGAAGCAGCAGACAAATTCGTTATACCACGGTAGTTCCTTACATTGTTACGATCACCGGTTTTGTACACGGGAAACATATAAGACTGCTTTCAAATTATCGGGAAGATTCCTTCCTCAAATGATCTGTTGAATATCAAGCAGAGAGGAACGGCTAAAACAGTTGCACAATTGCTGTAGACTGCTGCTGGTATACCATCAGGCCCGATCGAGAATGAACGTTTCAATTTCTTTGCCGCTGCAACAACCATTTCAGGAGTAATATCGAAAGTGTCGATGTGCACTAAGTTCTCAGGAACATCCAACGCTGCAACCTTAGCTTCGATATCAGAGGCAGTATTTCCAGCAAATACCGAAGCAAAGAACTTTGCAAACAAGTCGCAAGACTCCAATGTTGATTTGGATACAACACCATCGTAACAAACAGATGAAGGAACTGATGAAGATTTACGTTTAGAATTCACAAAATTCCAAAAATTTTTAGGATTCCGGCGAAGATCAGTTTGTACCCGCATAACGTAGGCTTTGTATAACCCCGCATTCAACCTACGATAGTTTTCACTAGAACTTTTGAACATTCGTAATGTTTCAGAGCTATGCCATCGACGATGTTTACGCTGCCAAACATTGCGAACCCGTTTTAATTCACGCAACCTTACTGTGGACCAAGGAGGATTGATGGGCCGTTTGACGAATGGTAAATTTGAGCTAAACCATTGAAGTAACGCATCGCAGAAAACGCTTGCCATTTCATTAACATTATCGATCCCTTGTAAATATGTCTAATCAACATTCCGCAAATGTTCTAGTAAAGCAGTAAAATTAGTTTTACGATAATTTAACATCCTCGATTCATGAATAGGCTCCGATTGCCGTGAATTGTTCACACAGTCAACAGGCACCGAAACAACTAGAGGCGGATGATGCGGGTTGACGGGTAACAGAGGAGCAACACTACGCTCAACGACTAATTGACGCTCTGAAGAGCAAAAAATTAGATCGAGTACTCGCCCGAGATGGTTTTTTTGTTGATTCGCTTGACAAAGATTCAAATAATCCATTCCATCGATCAGTGCCGTACTTGCAGCGGGTAGCAAAGAGGAACAGATGAAATGTTCTTCCTCATGCCGTTGATTCCATACAATCCGGGGCTGGTTGAAATCGCCGCACACTAAAATAATATCATTAGCAGAACCTTTGCTGCACAGCTCAGAAACAGTTGAAACGTGTGCATCTATCAAATCGACGTTTTTGCTTTTATCAGGAGAAATGTATATACCGCATATAAACAATTTTATTCCACGTACGGTAGCGCTAGCACACACTTGTTCAATAGAGTGTCCATTCCGCGTTTCGATGATAGAGCTGGCATATTTTTGTGAGATGGCAATTAATACGCCACCAAATGTTGATTTCTCACTATTTGCTGAGCTGCGATCGCAGCGGAAGACGTTGAAGGAGTTCCCAAACAGCTGCTGGGAGTTGATACGGTCGTCGAGTCCAGTCTCAGTTAAAATGATTATGTCAAAATTACAATCAGCTGTTGTCAAGATAATTTCGTCGATTTTTGTCCTCAAGCCACGAACATTTTGGTAGTACACCCATATTTGTGCCTCGTCACGTTCCTCATGCTGCAACGCGGGGTCATTTAGTGTAGTGAAAGAAAAATCAGTTGGAAAATACTCGCCTCTGGTGGAAACCCGGAGGTTTCCACCGTCCACAGTACAGCGCACGGAAATAGATTTATTTAATAACTCTCCGAACTGGTGGGAAGTACACGGCGATCTAAGTTTTTTGGCAGATGCACGAATTCCCGGAACAAGATTCCGACGGGCCAAGATGATGGGTCCAATGCTTTAGTTTTTAAGCCAGGCTCCAATCCAATTTTAAATGATATATACGAAAAGCCGGTAACATCCTGCCCTTTTGGCACAAGCCGAACTAGATCCATTGGTTCTGTTACATCCAATAATTTTCCGTACGTCGTCGTCCGTGATCAATGGATTGAGGCCAGAGAGGTAAAGCCAAAACCTATCGGCATTTTTTGCAACATTACGTACCGACAGATCGCTTAAATCGATCTGATTGGTACCACAATCGGTAGGAGCTTGAACGGCATTATTTCCTTCTGTTCGGCGACGCTTTGCACCCCTTGGTGTTGCTGAGTTTAGCGTTGGCCATCTAGGCTGAGCAGACGACATACCGTCAATTTTTTTATTTAATGCAATTACGGCTTCTGAAAGCTGCTGGACTTGCGCAGGCAATTGGACTAAATCGCTATGCGAGTCCGGCGACACGGTTGGTGCTTGTTGAGTCTCAGTAATATAGGTGCGAATGCTTCGACCATTTAACTCTTCTCTGCAAGCGGTACACAAGAGAATAAGCTTACCTTGGGTAAAGGCATCTCGCAAACCTCTAGTATTTATGCCACAACAGTTTTGGCTGATGTGCAAGTAGGCATCACAGAAGCCGCAGCGCATCGGTTCGATGTCGTTCACATCGAGTTTACATTCGCCGCATTGTTTTTTATCCATCTTGTTGTCTCCACTGCTTCGTGATACACGGATGGTAGATAGCGAGACAGTAAGAACTTAACGAAGCCAGATACAGATGATAACAATGAAGTTGCTTGGCGCGTAAACGAAAACAAATAACCAGGCACTTTATCAAAAATGACACTGGGATTTCTGGCTAGATACAACACAACCAGGTGGTATTTCACGCTAGGATTGTTAAGAAGAGTCTTCCAATAACGATTCACGGGTTCTCGGTTCCGAAACGAGAGTTTAACAACGATAATTTTGAAATACTTTTTGCGCTTAACAATAGTAAACAAACTCAAACTTAACGAAACTGTTATGTTCGGTGAAGATGGTGAAGAGACAGGGAAGGGGGAACGTTCGATTCACTTGAAATGGTTTCAAATGTAAAATTGAATATTTTACGTGACGAAAATAAATATTATACGAACATCCCCTAAAATGAATAGAGTCATCACATAAGGTTTACGTGAATTGTCCAAACGTCAAACAATCTACGTAAATTTCCGGTGTGAAAAACTTGATTTTGAAAATGGCGAACAGTGGCAATACAATGTGAAAGTTTCCATGTGTTCGACTGGACCGAGTGCCTGCGTGAGTCGGGAAGTGTGCCCGCTCCTGCCAGGCGGTCGGTCCACCGAAAAACGAGTTCAAAATCGGTATGAAACTAGAGATACTGGACCCATGTAATGCGACCTCAACCTGCATCGGTAGTGTTGTGGGAGTTCTCGGATCTCGACTTCGGCTTCGGTTGGATGGCAGTGACAAGAAAAACGATTTCTAGAGGCTTGTCGGTTCGTGATCCCACGACATTATTAATTACTTTTTATTTTCAGCCATTGAAATTCTATGCTAATTTTCTGAAATAAAAGTTTTATTTTTCATTGTATTTTTCATTTTATAGATTTATATAAAAATCTGAAATATCTCCCTCTTGACTTTAACCAATATATAAAATAGTAATTCTCTGGTATCTAAATTAGATATGAACTGATAGGTAAATGTGATATGAACAGTACATTACTTTTTACCTATGAAACACGTAACTTTTACTGTATTATGCATTAAGCAGCTTTCAATGCCACTCCATTAAAATCTACGTGAAAAGTAGGATGGAAACTATTCACATAACTTTTCACGTAACTATAACATGATTATTATTTTGAGTGTAGAGAGGATAAGTTGCTCAATTCTCGGTTGATTTTTCAATAATTAAAAGAGAGAGTGATTAAAGAGAAACTGTCACTTGCTTATACGCCCTATTGAAAAATTAACCGAGAATTGAGGTTTCTATGCCCGGTGAAAAATGAACGGTCACCGTAGTGAAAATGGGTTGACCCATATATTTCCTGATGAAAACAAAACAATATGTAAGAACTGTTACGAAACGACTACATTAATTGTAAACAATGCATATGAATGGACATAACGTCAAGTTCACGAAACATTTTGACGTAGGGCACGTGAATAGTATTCAGCTGAAAAATATTAGATGAATCTTGATATCGACCGTAGTTGATTGATCGTCTGAATCGCGTTTGATGCAGCCGTTTCCTGACGAAAACAAACCAATTTCATTTGCATTTGTGGTTGTAAGTGAGCTGTCAGTAAGCCTATTGGGTTAGCTCGTGGTAAATGCGCCATTTGACGAACACTATGACTGAAACTATAATATCATCAAGTTTGGTTTAAAATTATAACAAATACATTAAATTGAACCATTAAAGTTGTTCTTTTAAATGTTAAAAGTTTCGCTTACATGTTTTTTAATTCAGTAACTCATTTTGAGAGACGGGTAAGGCCTAACACTTTTGAACACTTTTTCTGTATATTTTCTTATGGTAAAACATTTCAAGAATATTTTGTCAAATTTTCAAGCATATCGGAAAACACATTTTGGAAGCCTTTATCGTTTTTTATTTCATACTGCAAAGAGGCAAGAGCTTGACACAAAGGTTCAAGAATTTTGCTCAATCGACTTGAAAATTTGACAAAAAATCATGTTTTATTACAACAAAATACATAGTACCTAAAGTGTTAGAAAATAAATTGTTTCTTTCGATTTCATGGACAATAAACTTCAAAGGTTTTTTTTCTCGAAAACATGTGGCACAAGTCTGTGTCCAACGTCATTAAAAAACTACTTCATGAACTATTTTAAAATTTTGTATACATTCTACATATAGAATATCCATCCCCAACGTTATCCTTTTCGTTTTTTGTTACTTTAGGTAGGTTTTACAGTTACAAACTGGTGGTTTTTTTTCGTGGAAAATCATAGTTTTGATTTTAAATTACCACTAAACATTGAAAAATTCGTAAATTTTGAGTAAATTCGACAAAATTTTATATAACAGTAATGGACCGTAATGGTAGATCTGTCTGAAGGATTTTCAATCACTTTCGCAATTTCAAATGGACTATTATAAACAATCCAATTCGATTACTAACGCAGAAAGCGAAAACACCCTGTGGATGTCTATATTCTATAGACAAAATGTCATCATGAAGGCATGAGATAGGAACTTGCAAGCACCATTATGTCTAATCCAGGTCATATTATTCTTCTCATTCGCCGGACTTCTGGTCTGGAAGTATGTTTAAAATGTGTTAAAATTTGGTCTTGGAATGCGAACATTATGTTAAAAATGATTTCTGTAAACCTACACTTTAAAAATAAACCGTAAACATTACCTATATGACTTTGCTTCGCGTCTTGTAGCACGCCGTGAGGCAAGATCTTCTTTCTCGTACAATACTAACGAGAGCGAACCCTTCATTTCATTACAATGTCATGGATTGCTTAGTTCATGTGTTAACTGAGACTGAGAGCACAGACAATTTACTTGGCAAGGGGAATTGGTCTGCTCAGTAGCATCCAGTTTCTCTCTAATATAGGTCTCTCATTCAGCTATGTCAAGCAAAGTGTTCACAGCAGATGTTTTTTGTTGCTTCGTTCGTTTGAGGATTCACAATACAAGCCCTGGAAGTGGTCAAAAGTGTAGGAGTAGTGGTCAAAAGACATAGCAATGGAACTCACTCAAATTTCGTAGAAATGTGTGACCGATTCTGATAAGATTAAATACAAATAAAATGTTAGTTTTAATTTAAATATTTTTTAATTTGATTCACAGCGAGCATAAAAAATACAATTTTTCTCATTTTCACTTATGAAGTTTATTTTCTTAAACTTGAGTTTGTTTGTTTGAGCTTCATACAATTTTTTCAAGCAACTATCTCAATTTCCTGCATTCCACATCGTACCTTGGGGAACATAGAAAAGGGTTAAATGAAAGTAAACAGTCTACCTTTGAAATGTCTGGAGAGCTCGATACACATTCTTCGCAAATGCCATTCCAACTTCTCATTAGCTAACTAAACCAACACTTTGCTTCTCATTTCTCGAAAGTCTACATTTCAGTTGTACATGACCGTAATAATTGGCCTGGCAATTATCCTATCGCTATCGCAAGCAGATAAGCTCGCAGGACCAACCGGCACTGAGCAGTCCGACTGTTCCATTCACGCGAGACATCGAATAGAACTTGGTCGTCTAAAAACCACCATTCGAAGTCGACGGTATTATACAAACGAGACGTGGATTGTTTAGAAACTCAGTTCAGTTCTTAGCCCTCCTGAAAGGGACCGGACTCACTGGTTCGTACCGTTAAGAAGGCCATTAACAAGTGCGATGTTAACACCATTTCTCATTTTAATAGAGACCTACTCCATGTCTGCTATCAAAGACCTGTAGATGGAGCAATGGGCTGTTCTATTGTGTTGAGCTTATCCTGCTTTCGACACCGTTGAAGTGGATGTAAATTTGTGCGATTCATTCGAATAGTCTATGAATTTGATTGCAGGTTAAATAACGTGAAAATACTGGCCCAATAAAATTATGAGCACACCACATTTGACGGATCATCGATTAGATATCCTTCATTCAACCGGAAGCGCTGGTTGAATTTAGTCAATTAATCAAACCCTATTCTAATATCGGAAAAAACAAACCGGAAACCAACACGATATATTTAAACGCTTGACTGGAAGTAATGTTTTTTTCCGGATTCAAACGAAATTTAATTTTAATGCTTGTTCGCAAACTGCCAAAACAATTGAACTTATTGCGATCCATTAAATACGGCATTAATCACCGAATAATTTTAGCTTATAATTTCAGAGAAACTTCTCTCAACTTTTCCAACGGAATAATAATTGAAAATTTCTCTCAGCCGGAATTGGAAATGACGTTGGAATTAATGACGGACATCCGGATAATAAATTAGTGAGGTCAAGAAAGGCATCAGTCTACCGTCGGTGAGGTCTCAAGCAAAAACCAATATGATAAACAACTCAAACACAAACACATCATATGATTAAGGAGGGATAGCCGTATATTTTCACCTTCTCATCCTCATTCCCCAATCAATCGTCGCCATTATCGATATGCGATACGGCTTCATCTGCTTCGGATATAATTTTTTTCCTTAGACTTCAACTCAGCATCCAGTTATCGGTTTCGTGGAAGCCTTCAGACATCTTCAATCTTGTTTTGCAAGCAGAAATGCTCTTACCGAGGCGAAATTGGTTCCGTCAGGCATTTTGGTGTCTATCAGTTTGCATGCTGTGGTGAGCACTTCTGCCGTTTCGTCGTGCACACCTGGTTCGCCTGGCTGCCTCCTACCTCCCACCGAGAGTGGCGGGGGACAGGTGTTCAAATCATTGCTCAATCAGACCGTCATTCTCCTGAGAGAATGCGAAAGTGATTTTCGGTTCGTGGAACGCAACCCGAGCGGCGGCGAGCAGTTTTCCTGCTAAGTAATCAATAGCACTGGCACAAGAGACTATTAATCATGGGTTTCATTCATGGTTGTAACTTGGACTTTTGCTGTTTTCGAACCACTTCGATGTGCCCGCGTGGGCGGTAAAGTTTCGGGAGTTACGAGAGACTATATTTTGATGCTTCTACGCTGCATAGTGCTTCGGCGAGGATTAAGAGGTTATTACAATGGCAATTCTTATACCTTTTTGAGGCGATTTTTTATCTGCGAATCGAGGCAACCCCGACTGATGTTAGTGAAAATTTTACAACATTGTTGTCTTTCCGTACGTTAATTTTTTTTGCGAAATGAAAGTACATTTATCATTTTCTATAACATGATGGTTGTACCGATTTGAAGATGAATTTTTATAAGTATTGACTGCTTTCTCATTCACAAATCACTACGCAAACGATTTTATTCCTAAATTACCCGAAAACAATTTAATTCCTAAATTGGCCGAAACATTTTTGATGGCCTTTTTCAAGGGAAACTGCAAAGTTGTGTTTTGATTGCTGTTAAAAAGTAGATACAAAAAGTTACATAAATACAAGAAATACAAACATATTTTTTACTCACTTTAGTCAATTCATTTTTGTCGAGTAAGTTGATTGCCAACGATAATCAACGACTATAATTGCTTCACGAAAATTTGCATTTTGTACCTACTTTCTAACAACAATAAAAACGCAACTTTACAGTTTCCCTTGAAAAAGGTAATAAAAATCGGCCGAAACGTAGGGCAATCTAGGAATTAAATCGTTTGCCTAGTGATTTGTGATTGAGAAAGCCGTCAATACTTATAAGAAGCAATTAAAGTTACTTCTGGCATTTATTTAATTTATTTCGCCTTTATATTCGTACGAGCAAACCAAAAAAATGAACACGACTTCAGAATCGACAATTTTTTTGCATATTAATCAATGCTTTCGTTTTTTATCTACATTCTTTTCTTTTGTTGACTGTATGATAAAGTGTTCCTTCATCATGGCCCAGTATTTTTCTGTTGAGCGCACGCTCTTCTAACACGAAATCGACACCATTATACTAGCTTTATACCACTCTAGCGCGTCCTTCGTGTAGTGGCATGAAGCCAAATCCGACAAAAGTTCTCATCAGAGACCGTCGTGACCCAAGTAGCAATCCAAGTGCAACAAGAGCACGAATAAGTTTTTTTATGTTATACTAGTTAAAACATGGTGACAGCAGTGTTTCTTCATAACGTAAACATTGAACTAACTATCATTTGTAAGTTATCGTTACTTGATTCTAACATATCTTTAATCACAGCTATGCTTTTAGCTACTAGTTGAAAAAAGTTTTATTTTCCGTTGCGAAACCATTATAAATTCGTTAGCGTATATGTGAATCGTTACTGTGAATTAATATAGCAATAACATAGATATTATAAGGTTATATAACATATAATTTCTTCATTGATTCAGATAGTTATCGGTAGGTTTTCCCAACGTTATGATAACGAAAATTCAAACTTTTGTTGGCTTGAATATGGCGAACACAATATGGAGTCTCAAGTAGTGTATGTAACATAAATAAAGCCAGGAAATTACTTTTTGCCGAAAATTGTGAAAGGCAGAATAGTCATTTTTGTTCTATGCACTGTCATAAACACGAAGAAAATAAAATAGGGATTGAATGTCGATTGTGATAATATCATAATTCTCAAAATATAAGAATTTAAAATGATGAGAAATCACGCTACTGGAAATAATTTTGAGCATTCTGAAAAGAGGGTTATTTTTTTGTTTAATTTTTATTTCTTTATAAACAGATTGTGATTGAAGGCGCATAAAAAACATAACAATCACTCAAATATCTGGTTGCAAACTAGTCACAAATAAGCTAGCATAACAAAAAATATTGCACGAAAGGAGGCACTCGCCCCGCACTCGCAACGTTTTTAGGGGTGCGTCAATCCAATCTTTGGACCTTTTTAAATTTTTTGCTTGTGCAAGTCATCTTTTCGGAGATGAAGTTCAGTTTTTTCTTTTCATAAAACCAGAAATGGGGGCGGCAAATCTTATTTTGCTGTTTTATCAGAACACGAAACTCGTCTTTTTCCATAGCTGGATGAAAACTAGAGTTCGTCTGACACGATCAGCTGTTATTTGAACACTAGCGGATAGATTGTCATGAAATTTGGTATTGGGCCATATAGAGATTTGTTTTTCAACAAACATATACAACTTCGAAACTATTCACGTCTTTTCTGTGAGATGCCCGGGACTTTTCATTCCATGTAGCATTGTAGTAGAAAACTTTGCGCGATTGGCGAAGTTGCAATTATGTTCAGCAATATTTACGAAGTTTCACACTCAAGGAAAATGCACTCGATCTAGATCAACTTGGGAGAAATTCAATAATTTGGAACCAGAATTCGATTTTAAAGAACGATGTTTAATAAATGTTCATTATGTTGGTTGCATTTCTGCTTTCGTTAGTTCCGCCTTACGGGCAGTGAACACGTAATGACGCAAATATTCAACGGAAGCCCTGTCATTCTGCTATCATCAGTACTAAATTAATTCGCACCGTGGGCAGTACCACGCTCGGGAAATTTTGTTATCCTTTCTTCGTCAGACACCAGGGAAGTAATGTTTTGCTCGCACAAAACAAGTGGGATCTCTTTTCATCGATATTCTGCTTTTATCCGAATTTTTGGAAACTTGTGTCCAAAACAGCGTGCTTGAACTAGGGTACCAATATCTCTTCTGGCAATCTTACTAACACTTGGATCAATAAGTAACGGGAAACTGTGAAAACATTTTTTTTTGCAAAGCTCAACTATATTCATAAACAATAAAATCAGTCTAGTCCTTCGCCTACTCCAAGCAATTTCGCCATGATAACGAGCGGCTTGTGACACAGCGCATTGTCTTGACGAAAGAGCACTTTCTATGTTTTCTATTTTGAGTCGTGTCTCACTGAGTTCGTTCTTCAAACGGGTCTATTGGCCAATGTAACGTACGCCATTAATAGTCTTACCTTTTTCAAGCTGGTCGATGAACAAAATTCCACGAGTATCCCAAAATACGGAGGCCACAACCTTACCGACCGTTTTTGGCCGCTTTGGATGGTTATAACTAACTGCAGTTCACTCGACTGCACATGTAGCAATGGATCCAAAATTCGTCCATTGTCATATATCGACGAAACAGCTGGTGGTTTATTTCGGCGAAACAGCACCAAATCGCCCCGGGACGATACCTTGTCGCTATGGTCCGGATTGGCGGTTCAACGTAAAGGGCGCTGGTCTTACAAACCAGCTGTCGCATGTTCGAGTCCCGATCTGAAAGGATATTTCGTGTCAGTGAGCGTAGCACCAGCCATTTAATTGTTATGTACGCTATGGATCGGCTGCAAAGTCTGTTGAAATAGAAGGCCAAATTCTACAAAAGGAACATTGTTCACACCGCTGAGCAGACACCGTTGGACATAAAGAATATCGGCCAGACCACCGAACCCGCACAGCAAAAAAAGAATTGTAATAATCTCAATAATTTTCTTCTTTCGAGAAATATTGCAAATAAATCACATTTTATTACACCAAAACAACGTATTGAGTAGATTACATCAGCTTGACTGAATACTTAGGCAATTCTGATAGGAATTTACGCATCTTTTCGTGTAATATTATAACCTTTAGAACGATACCAACACATTTGTGATATTACATCAAAATTGCTGCAATTGAGCAGTGACTACTGATGTGCAGTGATTACAACATAATATCACAGCAATCTCGGTCTTTCTAATGGTTGTAATATTACACGGAAAGATGTATAATTTCATATCAAAATCATGTACAGCATTTAGTTAAGTTGATTTAATATACTCAAAACGTTGGTTCGATGTAATAACGTGTGATTTATTTGCAATAATTCTCGAAAATAGAATTATTGAATTTGATGTTCAGTACGTTTAATTTTTTCTGACATCAATTGATAAATACAACGAGACTGTTACAATTCTATTTTTGCTGTGCAATTCAAGTGACATACGTTGCAAAGGTGGAAAGTTGTCATCGATCGAGAAACAGTAAAAAGAAACAAACAAAACGACAAATAGAAAATTTGCCCATGATCTTCTCAGTGAATTTATATTTTTGTTAATACGACGTTAAAGAATCTGAATTTTTGAACTGGAGTTCAAGATTTTTTAAGCCGAATGCTAGAACTAAATTCTTAAGCTCAATGTTGATGCTAGATTCGGGAATTGAAATCTGAATTGTTAAGCTGATCAGTGAACCTGCGTTAGGGAACTGAATCTTGACACCTGAATCCTTTTTCTGAATTCTGAACCTGAATCCTAGCACTGAACTCTGGACCTGCAGTTGAAGAATTCCAGCCCAGCGTTCCTTTTTAAAATTTGGGTCCACAATTCAGCCCAGAAGATACGGAATTCAGTTTAAAAATCTTCCGAGTCTAGTTACAAAATTCAGTTAGAATTGTAGAACAGAACTTACGAACCAAATTCTAGACTTGCATTCTGCTCTAAAGCTTGCTTCAGATAGAATTGGAACAAAGACAATTGCCTGTATTTCAGTTATTTATTATTGAATTCAAGATCTTTTTTTATACAAATGTAGCGTTTTATTCATACTTTTCAGAGAAAATACGGATAAAATTATTCGTCACGGTTTCGAAGGAATTCTCGATTTTTTCCTGTAACACGGCTCATTAGGCGGTGCTCACCTTCTTCGTCCATCGTTTTAGCTATCTTATTCTCCCAGGTCGTCATCTGATTAATGTCTTTGACAACCTTTCCCTTTGCCTTGAGTCTCCTCATCAAGACTGCCCAGTATTTCTCAATAGGGCGGAATTGGGGGCAGTTGCGTGGTTTAAGGTTTTTCGGAACAAACTGGACCCCTTTCTCTGCATACCATTCTTGAACGACTTTGCTGTAATGACAACTTGCCAAATCTGGCCAAAACATTACGGGATGGTCGTGGGATCGAATGAATGGCAAAATTCGTTTTTGGAGACACTCTATTTGGTATAGTTCCGATGTCATTGTCTTATTTGAAACGAAAACTTTCGTTTTTTTTTGCCACAGCTGTAAATGTCCTACCAAATTATAAATTTTCCTGCAAATTTGTCGGCAAAAACAAATTTAAATTTGGCTGGAAATTCCCCCGAGCCGTTGCCGAGTTCTCCTCACGGTACTATGGGCAGCACCGAATTTTCTGGCCAAATAACGGTCCGACAGATTAGGATTCCTCTTAATCATCTTCAAAATCTTACCACGCAGTTTCCGGTCGACAGTTCTTCTCCGATGATTGGCTTGAGGCTTTCGAATGTTTCCTTATACCGTTTGATAACGCGCCATACGGTATTTCTGGGCGATTTCAGCTGTTTAGCTAGCCTAGATGCAGATCACAATGGAATTCAGTTTAGAACTGAACTAGTGATAACCAATTTAATTTTCCAGAACTTCAGGTTCAGAATTCGGAACCTGAATTCTAAAATTGTTTTGTAAATCTGAATTCCGAACAGGAATTTTGGATCTGTCTTTACCTCTATTTCAGTTTCAGAATTGAGTTTCAAAACCCAGCTCCAAAGTCCAGGTCTCGAGTTAATATCCTGATCTCAGATCCGGAATTTGGTTCCAAAATCCTGACCTAGAATCAAGTTCGGAAGTTCGGGTTGATTCAGGTTCCAGAACTATGGTACTAAATTCTGGACGAGGAACGGAACTTTAGATCTGGCTTCTGGAAATGTTGAAAAATCAGATCATGAATTCTGAAACTGAATTTCAGAACTAAATCCTACACATGTTTTAGAAAGCACATAAGTGGAGCATCGCTTTTCACACAGATTTATATTCAGAATATGTAAACTTGTGTGATTTGAAAAGTGAAGGTTTCGAATGAAATACAAAAAAAAAACAAAAGATCAATAGCAACAGCGCGACTAGAACCGAGAAACATTGGATCACAACGCACGTCAGTAAATCGGCTGAACCACGGAAGCCTATATCCACTTGATGAATAATTGAACCATATAAATCCATACAGTAGCACTTGATAGCCGAGTGCAAACATGCATACATTCGGAGCCTGTAAATTCTGTGCGAGTGGAATTTTGCGTCATTTAAAAAGTTAATTAGTTATTAAGTGTATTGTTTGTAGAGTTATGTAACCTGTAAAATTTATTATTTTTTTCCTGTGTAGAATTGAATTCTGTTGTGAACTGAACGAGTCAACTACGCAGGCTAAACTGATTGAAGTATTAAAATTTTACCTGTTTTACTTAACAAGCTTTTAAGAAAACGATAATTTCGAGTTATTTAATGTTTTCAAATTACTGATCATATTTCCGATTAAGTGTAGAAAAAATATATGTAAAATGGGGCGTACTTGCTTTTTGAATCAGCATAGAAGCGTGAAACATGTTTAGAAAAACACTTTTTATATAAATTTGGTTTCTTAGCGGTGTTACGAGATTCTTTCCTTTCGCCACATTAATCAGTATATGTGGAAACCCTGTTTGGCACAGCAAATTTCGAAACGACTCCCTACTACCCTCGAACCTAAATAAGTTAAGGGGCATGCAATCACCCTACACTAATTATCATTATCGTGTAATTATGTAAGAAATAACTCGGAATGTTTTTTTTTCGTAGATATGCCAATGTATTATACCTGATTACCCAGCTGCCAAATCTTCTTTTCAGTGATCATGTTTTTTTAAGTAGCTAAACAAGTTTCATAATAATCCACAGAGCCAAGCTGTGAAGTCTAAAACCTCTACTTATTACCTCTTCTAGTCGGTCTAAACATGTCTTCGCTGAAGGGTTTGGTCCGGTTCAAAGCCTTGCGAAGCCTTGGTATTACATTCCTGTAGTGAAATTTGACCTTCTGTTTCAACAGACTTCGCAGCCGATTCATAGCGTACAGAATTGCATGGCTGATGCTACGGTTCTACTGACACTACGTAATGCACTAATTCAAAATTCTGCTTAGGATCATAGCTGTAGTAAAGCAAATATTAGCTTTCATCGTGTTGTTCAATTTTTTTGTTTCTGAATCGTAAAAAATTACTTTCGTTCCTTTTAAACAAAATGTTTAAAGTTTGTTTACTTCCTCAGTTTTATTAATTATCAATTTTAACGAGAAACACTGTGCTGAGCTGTAAACAACATTTCTATGCTTAGTTTCATTCTCTGAACTACACATATCAAAGAATTTCACAACCCATAGAACGAATCGAAACCCCTTTTGTTTAACCGATCCTGTCCCAGGGTACCCTTTCGGCAAAAAAGGTCTCTTTTGTTTCAATTCATTTATTGACATCAAAGCACCAATCCATAGGTTATGCTTCATCATACAGTTCGCCTCGTTCCTCTTTGGGTTGGTTGGTTGTTTGGAGAGGAGTCTCGATGAAGATGCAAGAATGTACCGCAAACTTCATCGGGTGTTGCACTGAAGTGTTGAAACACGTCAATTGACCTTACCGTATAGGTCACCCTTCCCCAATATGTGTTTAGTAAACACATCGTGTAATCAAAAGCAGCAAAAGAACCACTGACCTTTTGGTTTCCGTACCAGCTTTTTGCAGCACTTGGAAGATTGCATTATTCTGTTTTTGTTTGACAAGTACAATCAACCCAACGAATACAGCAATTCGTGCCGCTCCGTACCTCTGTGCTTTTGGGTTCGAAAACGGTACATGTTGACTCCATGAATCACCATGCTATAATCCATTAATGTAAACTGCTCATAAGTGAAAAGTCAATTATGTACAGGTAAAACAAGCTACTAAATAACGTGTTTTGATAGTAGCATCATGGAACAGGTTTCAAGCGTAATTAATTTTATTACTAGTCAATTTAGATAATCGGATGAAAAGTTGATTTCGAACTACGAAAAAAGTCCTATCAGCCCTAGCACTGAAAACTTAAAAACTGAAACTACTTCAAATTACATCGAAATTTAAACCGCAGACGAAAAATTGAATTTTTAATTCGTCCACCTCTGTCATCTTTCAAGTGCGTATATTTCAACGGTCGAGCATATCCTTGTAGCAAACTTGGAGCCAGTATAGAATCACCACACTTCTGAAGGTACTGCAGCTCAGCAACATCAAAGCTCTGCGCACTGTCGCTACTGGCATGGAGGAATACATGAAACCGTCGTTTGTTGCTCACATGCAGCAGCAGCAGCAGCATCAACAAAATTTATGCGCGAAATCCGTCAACTGGAACAATGATACACGTTTTCTAGCCGAAGGAACATATGAATTACGATGGGACTGGATATGACAGCTGTTTGCTAGCGGAAACTACTCATCTGGCTTTGTTATAGGTAAGAGAAAAAAATAACGTGAAAAAATATGTTTCAGCGCGAAATGAGGTGGGTGTGGTAAGCACTCAAGCTTGTGGTCATCAATCGTTTTGTTCTAACAAGGATTTGATCATTGATTTCAGGTTTGGAAGAAATCAGTAATTTAATGGGTTTTCGCTTCTTTGAACATAAATTCATTTCACTGGATTAATTTCAGATGGCTTGAACAAATGAGCAAGAGCAATATCCAAATCAGAGCAAGAGCATTGCAAATATGTAATATATCAATATGGATCACTTTAACGAATCCAATACAAATAAAAAAAGACATCACAGTAACACTATCTCGTGACGAAAAAGGCTATTAGCTCAGTCACGTTTAGCAGTTTGTGTTTAGCGTGCACCCAGAAGTGAAATGTCAAAAATAATTGAGCATGATGCCCACATAGAGGTGCGAACTTTTTTTTATATTCAATTGTGTTTTTATTCTGACGAAAGTAAACATCGCCTATAAATAATGTAGAAATTAAGCTTTTTGAAACCTATCGTCTTCACTTCCAAGAGTTATAAAGTAGTATTTAACTTTGCTCATGAATGTTATGGGTAGTGCTGAAAAGACGGAACCTATAGGCTGTGAGGGCGACAGTTGACAGATAACTTCTGATATGTAGAATATATCAACAAAATTAAAATGAAATGAACGGTGTATTACAAGTTACTTTGATTGCGATATTTTTTTCATTGCGTTCATGACATTGAATTTAAATTAATTGCACATTATCTTTTCTCCCAGGGAAAGTTAGAATGTAAAAGAAAATTGTCATTTTTCTAAATTGTCTATGAATTACAACTTCATATACTAAGCGACCTTACCCTTGCTGTGAACTGTTTTGCGAATAGTTTGTGTGATATTCTCCTTTCAGCAGATATCCACTTATATTCTATACACTCGTTCGCGGCCTCTGACACAACGCATGTCACCGTCATTCCGCACTCACTCACTGCTACACGCTCATCCAATCATACTCAATGATGGATATCACATAATTCAGGATACCACATCCTCCCCAACAACAACAGTAATAATAAATATCAGTTATTAACAATTGTAATTACCGAGATATATTTGTAGTCTACATACAGGGACCTAAGTGTGGTTTTGATTGAGGCTAACCGCGGTTATCTGTCTAATAAGCTGTCAATGGTAGTCTTCAACATCTGTCTCCATTTATACTTCTATCCTTCAACCCCTTTCTACTTTACCAGAAAAAAAACAATCCAAAAATTTATGTAGAAAACTCGACACCCAAATTATATTCATTCTTGTGTACGCTCTCTGTAATAAATTGCAAACTCTTCACATGAAAAATATAATCTGCGATCTGTGGCACTCTATAACGCTAGACACTCACATAACTGAACACTAGCACGGCTATGCTTCGAAAACCAAATCACTCTCGCACAAAATGCCTCTGTTGCCATATTCTAATCAATTTATAAATTTTACGTGTATGTAGCGTATACGGAAGCAGTTTATACTGCTTTCTTTGTATACGGAATAAACACCATCTCGTGACGAAAAAGGCTATTAGTTTAGCAGTTTAGCACGTTTAGCAGTTTGTGTTTAGTGTGCACCCAGAAGTGAAATGTCAAATATAATTTATTGCATATAAATAATGTAGAATTACGCTTTTTTAAACCCATCGTCCTAACTTTCAAGAGTTATAAAGTAGTATTTAACTTTGCTCATGAATGTTATGAATAGTGCTGAAAAGACGGAACCTATAGGCTGTGAGGGCGACAGTTGACAGATAACTTCTGATATGTAGAATATACCAACAAAATTAAAATGAAATGAACGTTTTATTACAAGTTACTTTGATTGCGATATGCTACTATTTATATCTCGTTCACATTCAATCAACCATATGTTTTACAAAGCAGTGTTGACAGTTTTTTTGCTTTTGTCCTGTTTCGCATGTTTCTGAACTCTGAGCTGAACTCAATTCTTTGTGATTGGAATTTTGCAATATTGACCATGAGCTTAACTCGGTGCAATATAATTCATGTTGGTCATGGGCTTAACCCGACGCAACAGTTATTCTTGCTTTCTTTTTTTTTAACTTTTAATATTGATCATGAGCTAAACTCGGTTCAGTGAACTTTATGTTGGCCATGGACTTAACCCGACGCAACTATGATTCTATTAATTTACAAACATTGACCATGAGCTTAACTCGGTGCAATGTACTCCATGTTGGCTATTTGCTTAACCCGATGCATCTCTTATCGTTTTTGTTTTATTTTATTTTTTGCTGATTATTTTTAATTTTTATTTGCCATGAGCTGAACTTGGCTCACTCATTGCGCACTTCTGACAATACTTGAAAAAAAAAAAACTTACCATCGTTCTTTCTTTTTTTTCGGCTTTTTCGTCGTCTGTGAATCGTCTTAATCATACTTACGATGAAAATGAATTAAAGATTCTCCAGTTCAGTTTATCATGGCAGGATCGCCAATGTGATATTCTCCTTTCCGCAGATATCCACTAATATTCTATACACTCGTTCGCGGCCTCTGACACAACGCATGCCACCGTCATTCCGCACTCACTCACTGCTACACGCTTATCCAATCATACTCAATGATGGATATCACATAATTCAGGATACCACAGTTTGAACTAAAGTCAAAATTAGAATTTTGATATTTATTTTCCAAAAAGTTGTTGAATTTCACTCAACAGACGAACCATTTAAAAATTCGACAAATAGAATGTTTGTTTAGCACTGAAAAATGTCAATAAATAATATGATAAGTGCAATACAGTAAGCATATGAACTTGCTATACTTATTACTTTTACTTCAATTGATAGCTCTCATTGAGGCGAATTGCAAGTTACGTTTTAGTTATATACTAAATTATTTTGTTTTTAGGCATTTATTAATTTATTAAACAATCGGATATTGTGTATTTATATCGCTGAAAACGCTCATTATCATAGTGAACATGAATACAAATGGATTAATTTTTCAAATCAAGAGATTGTGATACTTAATTCGAAACCTCGATTGATTTTTCATTAGGGTGTATAAGCAAGTGATAGTTTCTCCTTAATCACTCTCTCTTTCGATTATTGTGATGTGATTAAAAAGATTTTCTATGATATCACTATTCTGTTTGAAAGTCGAAAGTTTCGGGTATCATTTCATGCAAAGAGTTGAGTGATAAACGTGGAAACCGCTTGGTAATTAATAGAAGAAAAAGTAAACAAAGAGAAACTGCCACTTGCTTATACGTCCTTTTTAAAAATTAACCGAGAAATGTTGGTAAAATTCTGGAACTAACATTAAAATTAATTTGTTTAGTTCTGCGTGCACATTTCACTCACATTTATATCAATAGGGATTTTTATAAAACAATGTGTTATCTTCCGAGTTAGTATCAGATCGCAATTCCAAACCGTGTTTACAGATTATATTTTCGTGCAGTGTATATCGAGAAATATTCTATATATTTGAAGTTGTTTGGTTTAGTGTACTGATTGGGAAAGCTGTCCAGAGCAGAGATGCCAGATCTGCATATTTGTCTGTAAATTTGCAGATTTCGTAGATAGTGCTGCAGACATTTTTTGTTGTGCAGACTTTTGAAAATCGGTTTTTCGCAGACTTTCGTCCAAATTTACCGCGACCTTTTTTTTTCGCTCGCCAAATCAGTTTTGCGTAGAGAAATTGCTGTCAGCAAGGCATGCTTCAGACCCTGTCAGCTTGGAGCGGAACCAATCTTCAGTTCAGCAACACCATCGCACGGCATCACAATCATATCATGTCAATTGAATGGGTGCCACAGTGCTGCTATTTTGGTGCGCACGAATTTGACATCTCTCTCCCCTACTTCTATATAAGAGATTCGATGCGGATTCACCTGAGGGCACCATGTTCGCAAAAAAGGACGTTGCCAAAGATTTGTTCGGGAAATGCGAGAGCTGGATATCTTGTTTATATGATGTCTTTGCATGCTTGCTAACTGCAGATTTTTTTTTCACATTAAGTCTTTTTAAACCCTGTCTGCAGATATTTGAAATTTTCACCTGGCATCTCTGGTCCAGGGTTACCATATTCACATATTTTTCTGTAAAACCACAGATATTGTTGCCTTTTTTGTCAAAACTCACGGTTTTCTACAGATTTTTATGAATATTTCATCAAAATGGCAGATTTTCAAAATGTTTTCCACAGATTTTTACAGATTATGATCAAAACTATGAAACACAGATAGTACACAGATTTTTCAAGTTGAAACACAGATTTCAAAATGGGAACTCTGAAGCTGTCATATGTGCATTAAAAAAATTCGTAACCTTTTACATTACTGTGATGTCCCCCGTGAATCGCAAGAGCGATCCATATTGATGTTTGGCTACTTTGACATCCTCTTCTTTTTTTACCAGAGATGTCAGGTAAAAATTTCAAATATATTCAGATAGTGTTTCACTGACTTGGCGAGCAAAAAAAAAATGTGGTGACAATTTCAAAAGTCTGTGAATTTTGACGAAAGTCTGCGAAAAACTCGTTTTTCAAAAGTAGCCAAAAAAAGTCTGCACTAAACAATGTCTGCAGCACTATATACGAAATATGCAGATTTACAGACAAATCTGCAGACCTGCCATCTCTGTTTTTTACACGCTTGAAAAAAAAACTCTGAGTTTGAGTACTAGTTACTCATTTTCAAATGATATAAGAAAACATCAAAAATTGAGGAGTTACCATCAATGATAATAAATAACTCTTATTCCGAATTTGAGTTTAACGTAAGAACTCGTTTTAAGGTTACTATTCGAGAGATCAGTCTAGAGGTCGTAAAAACCATTTGTAGCAACAGGCACCATTTTTTGTTAACTGATAAACTGTGCTCTTGATTGTGCCATCGACGCAGATATTGTGTCCATGAGAGCTCCGTATTGTGCTTCAGAATGGAAACGAACATGCTCAAGTGTGTCATTTATGAGGAATAAGTGTCTGATTGGTGCCTGAGCATTACTGACATGTGTGTTGAGATGCGCTTGACACACTACTTCAAGTGAACACCATTTGATATGATGTCTTGATGCTAAAAATCAATTGTAAACGAAGTTATAAATAAAAACAGTAGTGTTATTTTATGTATTGAGTGTCAGTTACTTAATATTTAAATACAATATACTCAGAAAGGAGCAATTTTTACGCAAATTTGTTATATGTGAGATAAAATTTCACTCAAAATTTAAGTGCTAATTACTCAATTTTTGGCTCATGTACAGGGTCCGGCACTCGAAGTGTAACCAATTAAAAAGGCCATAAATTCAGTTTGGAAAATTACTTTTACTTAATTCAAAGTACAAAATGTGTAAAAATAATACAAAATTCAGAATCAATTCACTTTTGCTCGATATGACCACCTTTTGCCTTGACTTGATGACTTGAGAGAGCGAAGGAGTTGCTTCGTTTGGCCGAAAGCGGTCAATTTCCGAACATTGTATTTTCTGACGAGAAAATTTTTCCAATTGAGCAATTCATAAACTCTCAAAACGATAGGGTTTACTTGACCGACAGTTCATACGAGAATTTGAGTCATCGATTGGCCACCAGGAGGCAGCACCCGCAACAGATAATGGTTTGGGCCGCTGTAACCGCAGATGGGCGCTCTCCAATCGTTTTCATCGAGCCTGGCGTCAAGGTAAATGCGACATATTATCGGGAAAGTATTCTGGAGATTGCTTTGAAGTCGTGGGCAGACAAACATTTCGGTGGCAGACCATGGACGTTTCAACAGGACTCGGCACCGTCTCACAAAGCTCGAGTGAATCAAGAATGGCTGAAAAACAACGTTCCGAACTTCATCACGTCCACACAATGGCTCTCGAATTCACCAGATGCGAATCCAATGGATTATTCTCTTTGGGCCATTTTGGAGAGCAAAGTCCGAACTAAAAGATACACCAGTCTCGAGGCGCTGAAAAAAGTTATTGTCCGCGAGTGGACCAAAATACCTGCAAGTCACATTCGGCCAAACGAAGCAACTCCTTCGCTCTCTCAAGTCATCAAGTCAAGGCAAAAGGTGGTCATATCGAGCAAAAGTGAATTGATTCTGAGTTTTGTATTATTTTTACACATTTTGTACTTTGAATTAAGTAAAATTAATTTTCCAAACTGAATTTATGGCCTTTTTAACACTCCTAATACCAAGCCTAAAAAAGTTACGCGAAGCACCAAGCCTCAAAAAAAGTTGGAACGGTAACTTTGAGCTATCATAGCTCAGTTGTTTCTTGACCAATTTCGATAAATTTTTCACCCTCGAATTTTGTGAAGTTCGTAGATTATTTTAGGTATATCATTATTGATGATCTTTTAGGAAAAACTAATGAAAATCAGAATTCTTCCGTTCCAAGTTTTTTTTCAAGCTCAAAACGTGCCCTATCTGCATTCATGCGGCACCTGCATCGCGAATTGGATATTGAAAACTTTAACTTTACCGAGTCATAAGTTTGTTGTTAGTCAACCGATCTTCAAAATATGTTCACCATTGGAAAGGTAATACTTCCAGAAATAAGTTGCACTGAAAAAAAAGATGACCTAAGAAAAGATGAGACTTTTTACATCATTCGATTGCTAGTGATACCAGCTACAATTTTCGCTCAACTACCATTCCTGCACAATCAAAAGAAAACATTAAACAATCGATGAATTTAAGAATATATATGAATTTTTCATTTTTTTTTCACATGTTTGTATATAACTCAAAAATTAAAGCGATGACATGTACATTTTTTGATTCAAAATATTGGAATCATTACCAGAAACAATGTATTGATGATCAAAATTATATATCCGTTCAAAGAATCTCAAGAAATTTGGTACAAATACAGAGAATTTCTATTATTGGGAAAATTTTGACAAACAACATGAAATCAAAACTTTTCAATTTTATGACATATATTTTTTTATTATTTTGGTTGGAAATTTATTATAAACAAAATTTACAAAAAAAGCTGAAACTTGGATTTCACTGAAAAATTTAAAAATTTTAGTAAATAACCTAAAACTCTAAAAATAGTTATATTTTTGTATTGGACAAACGATCTAAACAATTTTTATGCACAACCCAAACGCAATTGATAACTACTAAACATCTGATTTTGTTGTAGGTTTGCCGTAGAATCTCAAAAAATAGGTAAAAGATCGGAAATTTTAAAATTTCCGAGTTAAATTGCATTGTACAGTGGTCCGGATCCACAATTTAGGGGGGCAAAAACATTTGTGGCTTAACCTTATACTTTAGAGCTATGATGTCTTCAAAACAAATGATCAGTGAAGATAAGCCATATGTCGATGTACATGGTATTAGGGTGGCTCTTATTATTAAGGTGATCCAAAACTTATTTTCCGGATGTATTGAGATAGAGGACTGCATTCTTCGCTTCTTGTAGATAAACTTATATCGAGCAGCTTTGCTGAGGAAACCATAGTAGTATCTGCAACGGTTTTAGTGTACAGCTATTTTTAAAGAGCAACTTAGAATGTTTCTCTAAAAATCAGATTTTTGGCTCTAGCTTTTATATTTTTCTCTTTTCGAATAGGTATCTTTGAACATCTTTTAAATTTTGTTAAAACCAATTTTTTAATGACTGGCGTATCGAGGTAGCGTTTTCTGAACCGAAGTTATGAGCAAAACTAGTTCAAAAACAGGTTATTTTTAAACTGCTATATCTAACATTGAGCAAACGAAAAAAATCCGTTTCTTGTATTTGACAGAAAATATTTTCGAGCATGTTTGTAAAATAAGGCGGAGGAGATATTTTTAAAAAAAAATTTAAATTATGTTTATACATTGGGTTTTTTCATTGAAAAATATTCGCATTCTTCGGGGAATGCAAAATGGTGTCGCTTTTGTAAAATCTCTAAGGCCTTTCGGTGGTTGGAGGTTTTATCAACCGCATTTTGGCACCTGCAGATAGTTCAGCGTTCTTTCAGGGATGCAGGACGATTTATTTCTTTATGTTTTGTGCTGTTTTCCCACCTCACCCAATTCCCAATTCCCTTCCATGTTCATTTTATCCTTCCCTTCCCATCAGGAGGTTGATTAGAAGCTACGGCAAAGCACAAATCTCCAAATAACTAGAGGAACATGCCACTTGAGCCAATTAGTTCTGATAACATAGGTGTAGGGTTTCATTCAGTAAAAAGCATTCAAACGAAGAGGTTGTTTTTCGAGACGAAGACAACTTTTAGCTGCAAATAGATTGGTTGGTTGTTGCTAATCGCAAAGTGTGCTGCAAAGCCAATATTCGGGGCGATTCCAGTTTCATAAGTGGAACCTGAAATAGTGGAACTCACTTCACTGAGAAAGATGGCCTAACCGATTTGAGAACTGTTTCATTTTGTAGGTTACACTAGTTCATGCACTAGCTTTCATGTTTTTCAAAAATCAAACAAAACTGTTTGAAGAAAACATTTTTTATATGAGAATAAAAGAGATATAAGAAAGGCATCATTACACAACTAGGTGGATAAAATCAAGTTTTACTTAATTTCGTGTGATTTTTTGTGCATAATTCAGAATTCTACTTTTTCTGAATTGTATACTAATAGAAAATTCAAAAAATTTTCGAACTCTATACATTCCGAAATAATTATAAGTTTGTGATATTTAAATTTTCATATTCTATCTATTATAATTGATATTGTTTAGGATAGCGGAAAATTTAAGATACATGTTTTTGTTCTTAATTGTTTGTAAAACAAAAATCAAGCAATAATTTTGTTTAAATTGTAGTTGGTTTATTTTGCCATGGGTTAGTTTATGAAATTCATATAATTTTACGTTCTATTTCATATCGTACAGCCATTAAAATAATTTAAAATTTTCGTGTAGTCACAAAATTTATTTTATTACTAGAAACAAATTCTACGTCTCTTTGAAACAGATGAAATCAAAACGGATTCCAATATTTTCACTTTGATTTGCAGAAACGTTGGAACGCAATATATATCTGAAATTTTGAAATTTCCGATCTTCTACCGATTTTTTGAGATTTTACGGAAAACCTAAAACAAAAAAAACCTAATTTGAGTAGTTATCAATTCCGTTTGGGTTGTGCATAAAAATTGGTTAGATCTTTTGTCCAATACAAAAACATAATTATTTTTAGAGTTTAGGTATATTTACCAAAATTTTTAAGATTTTCAGTGAAATCCAAGTTTCAGTTTTTTTGTAAAATTTGTTCATAATGAATTTCCAACTAAAATAATAAAAAAATATATGTTATAAAATTCCAAATTTTTGATTTGTTTTTTTTTTTGGCAAAATTTTCCCAATAAATGAAATTCTCTGTATTTGTACCAAATTTCTTGAGATTCTTTGAACGGATATATAATTTTGATCATCAGTACATTGTTTCTGGTAATGATTCCAATATTTTGAATCAAAAAAATGTACATGTCATCGCTTTAATTTTTGAGTTATATACAAACATGTGAAAAAAAAATGAAAAATTCATATATTTTTATAAATTTATCGATTGTTTAATGTTTTCTTTTGATTGTGGAGGAATGGTAGTTGGGCGAAAATTGTAGCTGGTATCACTAGCAATCGAATGATGTATAAAAATATATAGGTCACCGCTTTGAATTTCGAGATATTTACGATCATTGTAAAAAGTCTCATCTTTTCTTAGGTCATCTATCTACAGTTTTCATTATAACTTTGGGTAGACAACCCTATTTTTAATTTTTTTTCAGTGCATTTTATTTCTGGAAGTATTACCTTTCCAATGGTGAACAAATTTTGAAGATCGGTTGACTAACAACAAAGTTATGACTCGGTAAAGTTGAAGTATTCAATATTTTCTATGCGACGTGTAAGCCAAAGGAACGAAAATTGGGAAGCAGATAGGGCATATTGGGCGCGTGAAAAAAACTTGGAACGGGAAAAATCAAATTTTCATTGGTTTTCCTTTACCAATCGTCTGCTACAAAGTTTTGGAATCAATCTACGAACTTCACAAAATTCGAGGGTGTAAAATTTATTGAGATTCGTTGAAAAACAGCTGAGCTATAACAGCTCAAAGTTACCGTTCCAACTTTTTTTGAGGCTTGGTATTTGGAGTGTTAATTGGTTACACTTCGAGTGCCGGACCCTGTACAAATAAAGCATTACTCAGTAAATGAGTAGATTTTACCAAAACATTGTTTCTAGTGGAAGAACTTAAACTTGAGTTACTAAGGAGTTACTCTCAATTAGAGTTGTTCCACTTTTTCTGTAGATGAGTGAGATTTACTCATTTTTGAGTAACTATTTTTAAGCATGTATGACACCGTATTTTCTCGAATTTACTATTCGGTGCCTTTGAACTTTGTACATGGTTTCAAATGTCAAATGGAATAATTTACGTGACGAAAATGATTGTTATACGAACGCCCCCTAAAAGGAATAGAGTCATAACATAAGGTTTACGTGAATTGACCAAACGTTAAATTATCTACGTGAATTTCCGGTGTGAAAAACTCGATTTTGAAAATGGCGAGCAGTGACCCTTAAAGTGTAAGTAGTGTAAATATTTGCGAGAAATGTTATTTAATTACAATTTTTTAATACATCTACCGAACCATTCCAGTATGAAAGTTTCCATGTTCCCAGTGCCTGCGTTAGTCCGGAAGTGTGCCCGCTCCTGCCAAATGCTTCAAACAGGCCGTTGATGCACCAAAAACGGGTTCAAAATCGGTATGAAGTTAGAGCCACTGGGACCCATGTAATGCAACCTCAACATGCATCGGTTGTGTTGTGAGAGTGCTCGGATCTCGACTTTGGCTTCGGTTGGATGACAGTGACAACAAAAACGACTTCTGGCAGCTTGTCGATTCGAGCTCCCACGACGTTGTCAGTTGCTTTATATTTTTAGCCATTGCAATTCCATGCTAATTTTCTGAAATAAATGTTTTATTTTTCATAGTATTTTTCATTTCATAAATTCATAGAAAAATCTGAAATATTTCCCTTTTGAATTCAACCAATATAAAAAATATTAATTCTCTGGTATCTAAATTTGATTTGAACTGATAAGTAAATGTGATATGAGCAGTATATTACATTTGACCCATGAAACACGTAACTCTTACTGGAATATGCATTAAACAGCTTTTAAATGCCAGTCCATTAAAACCTACATGATAAGTAGAGTGGAAAATATTCACATAACTTTTCACGTAACTTTAACATGATTATTATTTTGAGTGTACTGTTCTTCCGATCAGCGATGCCAGATAGAAGTAGTGTCATTTCCGTAGATTAGCTCGGAAGCTCTCGCGGTGGAAAGCTTTTATTTTTTTGCTCGCCAGACAAAACTAGTTTCCGTTCTCCGTTGACAAATTCAATTTTACATAGATATCCGTAGAAAAAATCCAATTTTCTGTAGATTTTGTCTGCGGATCCGCAGGTCCGTAGAAAATCTTCGGATCCGTAGATCCACGGAAATTTTCGTGAATCTTCTTCTTCTTCTTTGCTTCTGGTGGCGTCACTTGAGATGACACCGATTGATGGCACAGCGACTTTGCTATATTGCCAGTTAATTTTCATTTATAGCCCAATGGACTTTCTTTTCACTGGACTACAGGTGAAAACCTCGCTATGTGGCAACGTGGAGTCGCCACAGTACGGATGAGAATCCTTCCTTTCTCGCAAAATACTCATATTTTCACCGCACTCACACAGTACATCGTGTTCACTCGTTGAGGGTTTCACCGGTAGTGTTTCGTAAATCTGACATTGCTTCTTTCCACTCCATCTTCGCAACGATGGCATAACTTCTACTGCCACTTAGGGGCTGTCCATAAAAGACGTCACGCCGCAAGGGGGTGGGGGGTGTTTCATAAAACGTGACCTTTGGTGACAGGGGGAAGGGGGGGGGGGGGGGGGAGGTTTTTGGAATGTGACGTCCAATAATTTCAATGAGCGCATTTTTGAAATACTTAATTATATTACTGTTTTGCCCTATTTCCTGAAAAAATCTCCACAATAAACGTTTACATTCTATAGGAAAACGTGTATTTGTTGATGTAAAAGCTTCTTCTTGTAAATTCGGAAATGAATGATACAGGAAATCATTTCTGTTGTGATCAGCAAAAGTGCACGGAGGAGCTAGTGTATTAGCGAAATTAAAAAAAATTACCTAATATGAGTAAAAGAGAAAAAAATGAAGGTTTAACTTAAGTTATGCTCTGACAATTTTTTCAGTAATTTGATTTTCTAGCATGCAATGAACACATCAATATATTTTGTTACGAAAGTAGGGAATAAAACTTTTGATGTTTTTACATTAAAAGTCTTGAATATTCATATTTTACAGAAAAACAATTTCTCCTGAAATAATAATTGAAGTCATACAATTTTACACGGTGCATACAAAACATCATTTGCTTGCAAAAAATCGAATTTCTCAAGAAGGGAAGAAGAAAATCGACGCAACGAATATTTTTGATTTTTGCATTCATTTTTACACCGCGATCTTAACTGAAACGTTGCTAACAATAAACTGTCAAAGTTAGGATTCGAGCGGCGCGGCATGTGTCGACAAGTTAAGCCCGCATCCGAGCGAGTTGCGCTGCGGTACGCTCCGCGCGTGCGGGTCGTGATTGAAAAATTCACTGCTCCAAAAGTATTAATCTTATCACTCTGAAACTTTGCAAGGCTGAGTTAAACCCCTAAGGCTTCTTTTTTCAACTGAAAAAATAAGAAAATAAATTCGGCCCTAGTTTGAATTTTCTTTTATTTGTTTATTAATTTTTTTCTTCTTTCATGAAACTAACTTGAAAGGTTGCTTTATGGAATCGCTTATTTGAAAGCTGAGGAAAAGACGCACATTTCATGTCCTGGACAAATTTTTGTTTTTTTATTAGATTTTACAGTATAGGCTGTTGAAAAAAGGCTGTTTTTTTTGTAAACGCGAAACTTCATATCTCGAAAATTTCACGTACCATATTCTTTACCGAAAAAAAATAGTTAGTTGAAAAAACTTACATGAGAAATTTATTCAAAACCCATTTTGAAGCTTTTGATCACTTCATCACTTCCGGTATCTCCAGAACCTAACTTTAGGGTTCGGAATAGCCGAACAAATTGTGAAAAATGTAGGATTTTCAACAAGAAAATAGAAAATTGAGTGCACATTTTTGCAAATATTCACACAGATATTTAGGACCGTTCATAAACCACGTAGACCAAAATTCCTTTTCCTTTTCACAAAACATTACGTAAATTTTTATAAATTTATTTTCGGTGGCATCATTCACTGAGTTTTATAAACATAATCGGTCTGTAGTGTTAATAATTCGTGAAGATCGTCCAAAATATCGTGACAGTACTGGCAATATGTTATTTAGCCTTTTTTGAGCACTAGTCAGTAGCAGATCGAAAACAATTGCGAGTATCCTGTACAACGTTATTCAAATAAAATGTGTTGATTGTTTCATACCTGATGAGACCATCAAGGGTGATCGATAAAATTGGATGTTGATGCTTAGTGTTACTAGAAATATTCAAATGTGGTCTAGACAAACTTTCTTGTTCAACAAGGTGAGACTACATACCATCAGACCCTGTCAGCTTAGAGCGAAATCTATTTTCAGTTCAGCACCGCCATCGCACATTCAACATATCATGTCAATTGTATGGGTGCGCAGTGCTGCTGTTTTGGAGCGCACGAATTTGACATTTCTCTCCCCTGCTTCTATGTATGAGATTCGATGCGGACTCACCTGGTGGCGACATGCTCGCAAAAAAGGATGTTGCCAATGATTTGTTCGGAAAATGTGAGAGCTGGATATCTCGTTAATATGATGTCTTTGGTTATACACTGACAATTTTTTCAGTAATTTGATTTTCTAGCATTGATAATAGTATATCATAAGAATTTCTCTTATCTGATTCTGATGCAGTTTATTCAATTGTACTCCATTTGAAAACGGGCGGGAGATCAAAGATTTCAGACGTAGATCATGTCATGTCTTATCTTGATCATATGTGTTATTCTCCAATATTCCAATGATTGAACTTACATAAATCAAGAATCATTTTAGCTCAAAATCACTACACATTGTGTGACGGAAGATCAGTACCGATATTGATCGATGTGATTTAAAATTCACTGATCAACTGATCATGAAAAGACTCTCCGACAGTGATCTCGTTTTGATTAGGTTTTGGTCTTTATTTTCTGAGCCCTGTATGCTACACTAAGGAAATATTATTTTTTACCTAAAACAATAATATATCTGTGTACCCCAAGGAGGAATAAAACAGATGATTTAAATGTTTCATCAATTCCAACCAAATACTTTCGTTAATTTATATAATTGATATTAATAAAATAATTCCGATGATTTTGTAGTTTTAGGGATATTTTTTAATCTAATGATAGCATGTAATAAATCGAATTTTCCCTCATATTTGTATGGTTTGTCATACATATTGAGAATGTATTGAGATGAATTTTATTTTTTTTGAATTCGTGACATGTGACATAGGGGGGGGGGGGGTCTTTGAGTCAAAAATCGTCAAAAAAAGCGTGACGTCTTTTATGGACAGCCCCTTACACATTGATCTAGTTTCATCCCAAAATTTTAATTGAAAATACCCAATGGGTAAAAAGATACAGCCATTTTAAAGTGATGCAATTTGAGTCTGTACTCTGTACACACTTTACAATGACTTAGATTTTATGTTTGAGTCCTGAACATCACGTTTCAAACATTTACAAGACAATGGATCGTCTGAAAGGGCCGTTTAGCAAAGATTTACAAGACTTACAACCTGTTTTAATCCTAATTTCGAGGACCGGAATAGCCAAAGTAGGTTTGTATGGCCAGCAATTAATATGACCCACCAATTGGAAAAGTTTTGAACCTAGTTACAGTCTGTTACATAAGAGCTTGTTCACGATTACTCGCGATCGAAAAAGTGGAATGGTGTGCTTTTAACACAGAGGACAGTAGTGTCTTTCATGCAATGCGAGAATAAATCAGCTGACTATTGTTTACAATTCGATCTTAACATTTTTCCTAAAGGAAGGACCGCGAGCGCTTTGCGCTTCGAAGCAGTTTTTTTGTGCTCGCACCCTAATGGTTCCTTAATTACCCAAGCTGCTGTGGTGAAATACATACAAAAGTCGAAACAGTTTGTAAGTAAGTGGGTGAATCGTTTTAAAGAGGTGAAAAATGTCGACGACGGCAGCTTGGGTCATTTTGGGACCTTTCGGGTGCTAGCACAAAAAAAATTGCATCGAAGCGCAAAGCGTACGCGGTACTCAGTTTGTAAAAATGTTGAGATCGAATTGTAAACAATAGTCCGCTGATTATTCTCGCATTGCATGAAGGACACCACACTGAAATAAAAATCTTTTTTATATTCATTAGATTCGTCATATGAATCGTATGCATCGTATAACTCATTGAAGCCATATGGAAATTTATATATTTTATTAAGAATGAACATGAAGTCTAAATTAGTGTAACAATAATGAATTGATAAGCATATCACATACAATTTATATGAAAACTCGATAGAACTTATCCCATTTCATCATGTATGTGGTGAGTCCTCGATATTCATCAGCTGCTTCAGGCAGTTCACCAGGGATTTCTGCATCATAAAGCAATTTATAATCGCAGACACGTTAGCTCTTTCAACTCCTATTAAGGATATATTTACGAATCATGAAATAATAAGGTATGTTTCATTTTTTCATTACTGACTAGTAAAATGATTTATTTTTTATTTAATAGCTTTGGGTCACACTTCTTTACCGTTAATATCAGAAAGCGCTTCCAGGGATTCACCAGTAGTAAAGCTCGAATCCTGAAAGAACAGCGCGATAACAGAAAATCACCGATAAACGTAAGTGTGAAAACGAAATTATTTTGAAATGATAAAAATACATAAAGTTTTTATAATAATGCAACTATCTTTTATTGCAGCTCTTAATTCCTCTTAATATAATAAGCCCATTGTTTCTAACAATATTGCATATTCGCATCACTTGTTTAATTCAATAGTAATCATTTGATGTATATATTACTGGTATATGAGACTATAATGGCCTGCATTTAAGGCTATTTATAAATGTTATACAACAAGCCATATGTTTTACATGAATCTATCTATATAAATTCTGATTGAATAGAATATGCAATTCATAAATTGTCCCAATATGTGTTGTGTGATTATCTAATAGTTGTTATAGGGGGTGCTAATAAATTTTATTGAGTCTGGAAATTCCATTCGCTATATGAAATTCTTATGGAATAAGTTATAAGAAAAGTATTATGTTTTATATGAATATCTTATATGTTTGACATGATATTGATACACCATGCAACTTTCATTGCAATTTCCAATAGTGCAAATATATTAGAATATCATATAATATGAAAATGAGAATTTAGCTCAGTGTACTGTTCTCTTTGTTAAAAAAAACACAACAATCTACTTTACCGATCGCGAGTAATCGTGACCACGCTCTTATGTAACAGACTGTACACAGATTTCCCTCTTTCACTTCGTTGGTTTAGAAGGCCATATAAACTTTTTAACGCTTAACTATCTTTGAGAAAAAAGTCTGAGTTTCATTTTGAAATATTTTAACACTATATTCGGTGCTTCCGGAATCGGAAATCGGAAGCCAGCATAGCCGGAAATAATTTGACTAACGGTTGCAATAGTTTCGAGCCCAGCTTGGAAATCTTTTTACGTGTTGTGTTTTACTGCTTAAAATTACGCTTTAAAATTTTTAACACTCTTCACCCTGTAATTCCGAAATCAAAGGTTGTATCCGGAAGAAATTCTTAAGCTATGGCACCATAAGACCTTTGATTTGAACCTAAGTTAGTTTAAATCGGTCACGCACTATCTGAGGAAAATGAATAAATAATCAGCTTCGGTGTAGGATTTCGTTTTCTCTATGGTGTGCATCGTTTAAAGACTGTACCAGAAAGTATGGACGCAACCAAAAACCGCTACCATTTGGCAATGGTTCAGAATCTGTCAATTTTTATGACTGCGTCCTGTTGTTTACACTCTTCTCTAACCACTTGTGCAGCTGTTTATTCGTTTTCATTATTTTTTGTTTTGAAATGCGTGGACTTTCAGCAGAACAACGCGAAAAATTGTGTACAAATGGTGCACAGAACGCGGACTGTCACTGAGAAAGGTAGCAAAAAATGGAAGGAGTAAGTGAAAAAGCCTTGCGAAATGCAATTAGGAAGTTCGGTGAGGATAACACCCTTGAGGATAAACCGAAAACGGATCGGTCCTGCTAACCCTCGGTTGGATGAACGTATACTGAAGGCGTTCGAGCAAAAGAAGGAGGTTTCAATTCGGGATTTGGCCAAAAAAGTGGGCACTTCTAAGTCAAATGTTCTTCGTGCTAAAAAACGTTTGAATCTTCGAACCTATAAGAAGCAGAAACAACCAAAACGTAGTCCGATACAAGAAGCATCGATCAGGCCGAGGGTTCGAAAGCTGTACAATACGATTCTTGCTGGAAATTTGAACTGCATAATCATGGACGACGAAACCTACGTGAAACTCGATTACAAATCCTTGCCGGGACCACAATATTATACGGTGCGAGAAGGGCAAGTGTTAAACCAGTGCGAGAGTAAGAAACCTATGGTCTGGCAAGCAATTTGTAGCTGCGGTAAGATTTCGAAACCCTTCATCACCACTGCTTCAATGAACAGCGAAATATACATCAAGGAATGTTTACAAAAACGACTTCTACCCATGATTCGAAGCCACAAGGATCCTGTTGTCTTCTGGCGAGATTTTGCTTCTTGCCACTACTCGAAATCAACGGTAGAATGGTATAGCACCAAAAATGTCACTTTCGTCCCAAAATTGCCGTCCACCAAATTGCCCACAACTTCGACCAATTGAAGAATTTTGGGCATTAACGAAGGCACATCTTAGGAAACATGTCTCGGCAGCCGAAACCATTCAACAGTTCGATAAAGATTGGAAAAAGTGTCAAAACTTGTCGCCAAGAAATCTGTACGGAATTCAATGAGGAACGTTCGCAAGGAGTTGCGCCAGCTTGCCTACAATGGCTAAGTAGCAAATGTTGAGAATAATATTCTGTTTTTGTAGTCTAATATTATCAGTAACAATAATAAAATTTGAATATCTAACACTTGTGAATTATTTACAGCGAAATCAAACTGAGTCCATACTTTCTGGGACAGTCTTTATAAAGGCGTGTGGTGTTTTCTTCTTCCATGCCATCGTTTTTATTATTCAACATAATTGCCATCAGAGGCGATACAGCGATTATAGCGATCTTCCAACTTTTCGATACCATTTTTGTAGTACGATTTGTCCTTTGCCTCAAAATAGGCCTCAGTTTCAGCGATTACCTCTTCATTGCTTCTAAATTTTTTACCAGCGAGCATTCTCTTGAGGTCTGAGAACAGGAAAAAGTCACTGGGGGCCAAATCTGGAGAATACGGTGGATGAGGGAGCAACTCGAAGCCAGATTCGTTCAATTTCAGCATGGTTTTCATCGACTTGTGACCCGGTGCATTGTCTTGATGAAACAAAACTTTTTTCTTCTTAATATGAGGCCGTTTTTTTTAAATTTCGTCCTTCAAACGCTCTAATAACGCTATATAATAGTTACTGTTGAAGGTTTTTCCCTTTTCAAGGTAGTCGATGAAAATTATACCATGCGAATCCCAAAATACAGACGCCATAACCTTACCGGCCGATTGTTGAGTCTTTCCACGCTTTGGGTTCGGTTCATCGCGTGCAGTCCACTCAGCTGACTTTCGATTGGACTCCGGAGTGAAGTGATGGAGCCATGTTTCGTCCATTGTTATATATCGACGAAAAAAATCGGTCTTATTTCGATATAACAGTTCCAAACACTGCTCAGAATCATCAATTCGTTGTTGTTTTTGATCGATTGTGAGCTCACGCGGCACCCATTTTGCATGAAGCTTTCTCATATCCAAATATTCGTGAATAATATGTCCAACACGTTTCTTTGATATCCTTAGGGTGTCAGCTATCTCGATCAACTTCACTTTACGGTCATTGAAAATCATTTTGTGGATTTTTTTCACGTTTTCATCGGTAACAGCCTTTTTTGGACGTCCACTGCGTTCATCGTCTTCGGTGCTCATATGACCAGTACGAAATTTTGCAAACCACTTACGAATTGTTGCTTCGCCCGGTGCAGAGTCTGGATAACACTCATCAAGCCATTTTTTGGTATCGGCGGCACTTTTTTCATCAAAAAGTAGTGTTTCATCAACACACGAAATTCCTTTTTTTCCATTTTTTTCACAATAGCAAAAGTAGCTTCACTCAAAATGCAATATCTCACAAACTAATAATCAGACAGCTGTCAAATTTATACACGTATCTTTTGAAGGTTGGTACTAACTGAAAATGGTATGGATTTCATTCTAGTGGCGCCCTCTCATAGAAACGATACGAACTTTTCAGCCGATCTGTTATACCATCGTTTGTGAAAAAAGTACTCATAAAATTGAAGATTTTCCACTTAGCGCGCTCTAGTTCCGTAACCGGAAATCGGATCCGGATAAAATTTTCTGGAATTTTAAGATAAATACCTTTCGTTAGAGTCTTAGTTCGTGAAAAACGGTAAAGCCATTTTCGGAAAAATTGAGTGCACATTTTTTCCTTAATTTGTACATGTTACTTTATAATTCCATAACCGGAAATCGGATCCTAATGAAATTCAATAGCAACCTGAAAACAGTGAGTTCATAGTTTTCCATTTTGTTTTGTGCATATCACCCTATACCTCCGGAACCGGAAGTTGGATCGAGATGAAATGAAAGAGTGATTCAGTAAAGATTTTCAAGAAAAAAAAAGGTCAAAGAAAATTTATCATAACAGTTATAATTCACTTGATGAAAATAACATTCAGGTTTTTTACGCACACAAAAAACGCGTAACTTCGAAAATTTTGCGTAAAAAAAACGTGACATGAATGCTGGTCTTCCAAACTAGTTGTCGTATGTTAATGTTCCATACTCAATAAGGTGTTTTTTCAGTATTTTTATTCGAAAATTTGACTGATTTTGTGAAAATTACTAGCATAATACTTAATTGTAGAGTTTGTCAGTTTTTGACAATAACTAATGATGATTTGTGTTTTAGTTTTTGTTAAGCCGTAGAGCCGTTTTTAAATATAAAGTATCTTACAAGTGAATGCATTTGTGTAATAAAAACCGCGAAAATATTACCGCAGAGACAGGACTCGAACCCGAAGCTAACTCCTAACCGGGGAAATTGTTTTGTCAGTCATACTACTCTGCATATGAAAACACATGAGAAAAACAAAATCTCGAATCAGTGTCGGCGCCAAAGTAGAATGGGAAAAAATAGACTTGTTATCAGTGTGTGTGTTGTGTTGGATTTGTTTCCGTAGATATAGGATTGTAAATTAATGCCGTGGTGACCAAGTACAGCGAAGCATGTTTGGTTCCTTATAGAGGTTCGAGTTCCGTCTCTGCGGTAGCATTTTCGCGGTTTCCATTACATAATTGCATTCACATATCAATTTTTGAAACTGTTAAATACGTTAGATACTGATCATGTTAAAAAATATTTTAATGTTTTGCCTTTTCAAAAGGCAGTCAAGTTCAATTTTGGAAACTCTACATGCCCAGAAAGTTTCATATAAATCTGGAAGAGTGTCGCCAACTTCCCATACGATTTAGCGCGAAATTCGTAATAAGGAAAATAAGAGCAGTTTTTTTAGTAGTCGAAATACTTTCTCAAGGCTTTTGAATATGTGATCACAATGCAAAAACTAATCGTCAAGATTTCGCCCTTTCTAGTTCTTATAATACTTATGAGAGTTTAAAGCTGTAATACTTGAACATTTTTACGCATTTTATTGTCATGTTTACGTTGCCAGTTGAACGCTCGAATCAGTTCGCAAATTCGGAACCTTAATTTGAATGGTAATAACATAAATCTAGCAGCTCCAAACAAAAATTTCTTTAATCGAAAAGCTCTGCCATTTACCAGCCACGAGGCAAGAACGAGTTGATTATGCGAATTCAGGTACCACTTCCAAGACTCCATCGTTTTACTTTTCTAATTAAGCCGGTGGATTTATTGAGTTGAAAAAGAAGTCGAAGCGGAATCAACCGAAATTAAAACCTATCCCCCCCCCCCCATCCGGGACGCTTCCCGTTCCTCCCGGTTGCCGTTCCAAACGACATCGAATCGAATGGCATATTTTTTTTCTCTGTCAGGTTCCACACATCGCAGATTCTTTAATTTTCGCCTATATATGTCAATTATTTTCCGCTTCGCACGTTTCAAACGGCACTCGGAAAAAAGGGAAATGCTTCCGCACAGAAGGAAAGCATGGTCACGGCCCGGTAAGACAAGGGTATGAACACCTTTCTATTTCTGAACCTGCTCGAACACAGAGGCGATGGGAACCGTACGTAGATTGACTCCGTTGATTGTGTATCCTCGCTGAAAACAAACCTACCCTAACCGGAGTCCCCCGCCTCCTCTCCATTCGTTAATCGTCGAGTAAAGAAAACAAAAAAAAAAATGGTTTGCCTTTCGAAAATGCTCCAATCTGCCGCAAACATAATGTTCGGTTTGGGTTTACTTACACTTCCATTCGCGAAAATGTTTGCCCCGTTGAATACCCGCTTGCTCAAAAACGTCCTGCGTCGTTCCATCTATTCTTCTTGAATTTCCGCACTGGACTAAATCTCGACTGGGGCGACCACGGAACTAAAACGAAGGAACTCTGCTGCATTGCATGAGTTCCCTCGTAGCTACAGCTGACTGGATTTCATCGACAGTCGACGAACGTCACTGCGCATGTGTTCGAAGGACGGCTAGTGGATGCAATACGGCAAACAGATGATCAGTGTGGATCCGGCTGTTACAGCGGATGTAAAGCGGAGCTACTACCGAAGGCTTCTGATAGCTTTGTGATTGCACAAAAGTCCCATGAAATGCGAAAGTTATCGTACTCTCTCGTACTACTCTTAGGAAGCAGCCAGAGTGAGCATGGCTTGCGAAGTTTGATCCAAGTCAGAGTAAATGTGATGCGGTATCAGTGCATCGCTTCGCAAATCGCGCCCACTCTGGCAACACCCTCATTCGTTACGTACTTCACAAGAATATCCACCTTCATCCCCCATATCCTCCATCCTTGCTTCGTCACATCATTGTAGCTTCTTATCAATGTAACACAGCTCTCTTGTTGAGCTAATAATGCTCCGTTCTACAAATCAGGCCGGTACGTCAGCCAACCGTGTGCCGTGTGCTGGAAAATGACTCTCCATCCTAAACCTTAAACTTTATAACAAACACACTATCGCTCACTACACGTACAATTAATTATTCATAACTGAATTAGCAAGTTTTTGAGCACAAAACTAGCTGCTAACGTGGCAAGAAACTGCTCATAGTGATGGCATCAGTACAACCGGGTGGAAGATTGGTGTGTGTGTGTGTGCATAAAAGTATGTGTGCCCAAGTATCTCGTCCGTTTGATTCGGTTGGAAAACTGCAAAAGTTTCCCGTTTTTGGCGACAACCACCGGAAGAGTGGTGGGAAAATTGCGTTAAGGAAACTACCAGCACCCTGCTCTGTATTGACTGACAGGAATTGATTATGCTCTCGAGGATATTATATTGCTTCCGGTTGCAGCATTTCTTCTATGACGAAAGTTTTCCAACTTCACGCAATGGTGACTAACGACTTGCCGAGTTTTCTTTGATCTAAGTATTTAATGTTGAATGAGTGCCCCCTGGAATGGAACAACAAACACAACTTGATTTTTCCGTTCTAAAATACCACCTTCAGCAAAGCATTCATGAATGAACTGTTTACCCCTACGCAATTTTTAAACCAGTATTCAGATCATTATATTAATTATCATTAAATCAAATAACATAGCGCAACCTTAAGGAAAACCACAAACCATTGTTTCATGATATCGCTAGGATTCTTATTTTTCTTAGTTTAAATTCAATTTCGGATTTTATGCAATATTGTCGATTGGGCCAAAGTTGGAACGTTTGGTCTTTTTTTGCATTGTTATTTTGAACGACGGTTTGATGTTTTCAGAATTCATCACCTTACAAACAGTAAGCAGTAAGCAGTATACAGTAAACAGTAAACAGTAAACAGTAAACAGTAAACAGTAAACAGTAAACAGTAAACAGTAAACAGTAAACAGTAAACAGTAAACAGTAAACAGTAAACAGGAATAGGAAATAGGAAATAGGAAGTAGGAAATAGGAAATAGGAAATAGGAAATAGGAAATAGGCAATAGGAAATGGGAAATAGGAAATAGGAAATAAGAAATAGGAAATAGGAAATAGGAAATAGGAAATAGGAAATAGGAAATAGGAAATAGGAAATAGGAAATAGGAAATAGGAAATAGGAAATAGGAAATAGGAAATAGGAAATAGGAAATAGGAAATAGGAAATAGGAAATAGGAAATAGGAAATAAGAAATAGGAAATAGGAAATAGGAAATAGGAAATAGGAAATAGGAAATAGGAAATAGGAAATAGGAAATAGGAAATAGGAAATAGGAAATAGGAAATAGGAAATAGGAAATAGGAAATAGGAAATAGGAAATAGGAAATAGGAAATAGGAAATAGGAAATAGGAAATAGGAAATAGGAAATAGGAAATAGGAAATAGGAAATAGGAAATAGGAAATAGGAAATAGGAAATAGGAAATAGGAAATAGGAAATAGGAAATAGGAAATAGGAAATAGGAAATAGGAAATAGGAAATAGGAAATAGGAAATAGGAAATAGGAAATAGGAAATAGGAAATAGGAAATAGGAAATAGGAAATAGGAAATAGGAAATAGGAAATAGGAAATAGGAAATAGGAAATAGGAAATAGGAAATAGGAAATAGGAAATAGGAAATAGGAAATAGGAAATAGGAAATAGGAAATAGGAAATAGGAAATAGGAAATAGGAAATAGGAAATAGGAAATAGGAAATAGGAAATAGGAAATAGGAAATAGGAAATAGGAAATAGGAAATAGGAAATAGGAAATAGGAAATAGGAAATAGGAAATAGGAAATAGGAAATAGGAAATAGGAAATAGGAAATAGGAAATAGGAAATAGGAAATAGGAAATAGGAAATAGGAAATAGGAAATAGGAAATAGGAAATAGGAAATAGGAAATAGGAAATAGGAAATAGGAAATAGGAAATAGGAAATAGGAAATAGGAAATAGGAAATAGGAAATAGGAAATAGGAAATAGGAAATAGGAAATAGGAAATAGGAAATAGGAAATAGGAAATAAGAAATAGGAAATAGGAAATAGGAAATAGGAAATAGGAAATAGGAAATACGAAATAGGAAATAGGAAAAAATCTGCATGGTTTTCATCGACTTGTGACCCGGTGCATTGTCTTGATGAAACAAAACTTTTTTCTTCTTAATATGAGGCCGTTTTTTTGAAATTTCGTCCTTCAAACGCTCTAATAACGCTATATAATAGTTACTGTTGAAGGTTTTTCCCTTTTCAAGGTAGTCGATGAAAATTATACCATGCGAATCCCAAAATACAGACGCCATAACCTTACCGGCCGATTGTTGAGTCTTTCCACGCTTTGGGTTCGGTTCATCGCGTGCAGTCCACTCAGCTGACTTTCGATTGGACTCCGGAGTGAAGTGATGGAGCCATGTTTCGTCCATTGTTATATATCGACGAAAAAAATCGGTCTTATTTCGATATAACAGTTCCAAACACTGCTCAGAATCATCAATTCGTTGTTGTTTTTGATCGATTGTGAGCTCACGCGGCACCCATTTTGCATGAAGCTTTCTCATATCCAAATATTCGTGAATAATATGTCCAACACGTTTCTTTGATATCCTTAGGGTGTCAGCTATCTCGATCAACTTCACTTTACGGTCATTGAAAATCATTTTGTGGATTTTTTTCACGTTTTCATCGGTAACAGCCTTTTTTGGACGTCCACTGCGTTCATCGTCTTCGGTGCTCATATGACCAGTACGAAATTTTGCAAACCACTTACAAATTGTTGCTTCGCCCGGTGCAGAGTCTGGATAACACTCATCGAGTCATTTTGTGGTATCGGCGGCACTTTTTTCATCAAAAAGTAGTGTTTCATCAACACACGAAATTCCTTTTTTCCATTTTTTTTCACAATAACAAAAGTAGCTTCACTCAAAATGCAATATCTCACAAACTAATAATCAGACAGCTGTCAAATTTATACCCGTATCTTTTGAAGGTTGGTACTAACTGAAAATGGTATGGATTTAATTCTAGTGGCGCCCTCTCATAGAAACGATACGAACTTTTCAGTCGATCTGTTACTTCAGGTTTAATGTCTGATGTCAGAAAAGTGAGTGAGTGCTAATTATACCATATTTTTTCCTGATGGTTTGGATTTTTGGAGTGTTCTTAATTTTTTTTGTTCTAACTACCGGTATAGCGTGGGAGATACGCATTGTTTTGTATAAGTGAGCTAATTCTTTGTTATGCAACAATTTTACAGTCGACTAGCTGTTGACGTAAAGTCGCCATAACTAAGTTCCGTTTTGGACACGGTTTTACCACAAGACTGGATTTGGTAAGCGTACATCGAACATGGTCTAAGTCCTAGCCGCCTCACGACCGGTGTCATATATCCAAACAGCTTCTCTGTACGTCAGACAACAAACACTAGTCTTCTCGCTCTATACCTATTCTTCCTCTCAAGCACTGGGTAGAAGAGTATATTTATAATTACTTGTTGCCTTCTCTACTGTGCCAGTCGCTGCCTGCTGTACCATAAACAAACATTCCGCTTATGCGGAATTTGTAATGAGAGAATTTGCATGAGATAATTTTTTTTCTCTCATTGAGCAAACAAACGGTGTGTTCAAACATGGCTGTTTTTTGTACTAGGTCTAAATTTCTGTCAATATGCAATGTTCAATGAGTATGCGTAAATCATTTGTCCACAAATTATTAAGTGTAACATAACAATTTCGAAGCTTTCAGTTGTCCGAATGCTTAACGGAAATGCGCCAGGTGCGGAACTATGTTGAGTTTAATTAAATCGTTAAGTTGTCTCTATTTTAATATCGAGATTATTGTATGGCTTAACAAGCACCGGAAGACCAGTTTTAAGCGAGGTTACGAGGCGCGAGCTAAGAGGCTTAATAATTATGTGAGTCATACTGTGTTTATGTTTTTATTCTAGTAGTTCGATTTTTACCGTTGAAACAATAACTTAACCTTTTCGTCTGATCGTAATGCTAGCGAATAGTTTCTCCTCTTTTTCTTACTTACTGTTTGAGTTCGACTTAAAAAGCTTACATTGCAAACAAATCACATGAAGCTACAGTTGTAGAAGAAGAGATAAAGTAACCAATGGGAAGTCGATTGCATTCTCCGAAATGGGATCTCCCCGAACAAAGACGTAAATTCAGACCAACTGCCAACCCAGAGCTCATTCCATGCTATCAAGAATTTCCGTTGCATTCATCGGGGACAATCCCATTATTCCTGCGAAAAGCCACTACCATTATTCGCTCCGAATTTCTCGCCACAGGACCAGTTTCTACACCATTGCAAGTGTATTACTTCCCCGAGGTGAAGAAAGAAAACTTTTCCTCCACAAAAGATTCACTGTATACAATTAATAATTCAAAACCAAACTACAGTACGATGCCGACTTTGCGGGTTTCCCACGGGGAAGCAAAACCGCGCATAATGAAGATGCATTAACCTCCGGTTGCATCGACGGAAAACGACACCATCCGCCGGAAAAGTAAATGAGAAACTTTTCCTTCCACAGATCCTGTTGGTGCAATTTTGTTCTGAGTGAACTTGCAGACCGAGAAAACGGAATCGTTTCACGGTTTGCTTTCCCGTTTTTTGTTTTGCTAGGTGTTGCCAAAAAGATTTCCTAATGAAAATTATTTGAATTTTCCGAAAGCTACGCAGTGGGCAATCGTTGACAACACTAAAGTTACATCGACAATTTAGAAGCACCCCTGCTAAGAGTTCACTTTGAACTAAAATATATTGAGGAAATGTACTTCAAGAGTTTACATCCGCATGCTGTGCATAGAAATATGCCAAATGTCCGTCTCTCCTCTCCTTCCATCCAAGAACTAAGCCTCAAAAAAGGAACCAAGTGCTGGAGCGTAATAAAAAGATGTGTCTGAAATATTTACGACATGGCGCCAAACATTCTACATAAACGTCAAAAACAAACCCACACACGCACGAACATACACACAAACAAACAAACACATCCACACATTTTCCAAGTACTTTTGATTACTTTTTGATACCGAACTTTGGCTTGCCTTGAAGCGGAAACTTTCTCCTGCCCGTTTCAGTATGCACAGTGCCGGTATACATACAAACACCCACACACATATTGCCACTCACAACTTCCAACCAGAAAGCTTTCAAATCTACCATTTCCGAAATGCATTGCTTCCGAAAGTGGCACGTCGAGACTTGCATACCTTTTAGGGACGGTATCAGGGCCAACGAACCTCAGGTCTCAGGTAACGCGGGTAGAACTAGTTTTCCCAATTAAGCACTGATCAATCTACTACAATTAACTTTCGATTCCACGGTGCCCGGGGTATCGGCCATCTGATAGCAGCCAAACTCAGCTCCGCGCTCAATTTAATAAAAGTGTGGATTCGAATCTGGTTGAAAATGCTTTAGTGCTATGCTGTGAACGCAAAAGTAATCAGAACAGTGAAAACCGTTCGTGGTAGATAAGAACTCATTTGAAGTCATAATCGATTAGCGATTTGACTCGTTATTTTTGTCACTAACAATTCGAACAGTTCGAACAGTGCTTTTCCATTGTGGCATTTTCGATGAAAACGCATTGCAAGTTGTAAGTTTCATTTCGTAATCCGATAAGGAAGTAATTAATTGTACGAATATGAGCACTTCTTTAGGAAACAGTTTACTAACAGTCTATGAACTAAAACAATAGACATAATAATGAAGTCCACTTTATTAGATTTTGTATCTATCTGATTTAGTTGGCTCGTTCGAATATTGATACTTCGATCGATCGCTTTCTGTCTAGCTTTCGCAGGGTAGAAGTTCAGGATGTTTTTGATACTGTCAGTAGGACGACAGGTGGCTCAAGAATTTCTTTTGGGAGTCAGAACCTGAAGATTCGATAGTAGGTGAGAACAGAGCTATGAGATATTGTAAAATTTCGAAATTTATGACATTCGAAATGTGAAATTTTTGAATTATTTAGACTGATTTAAAATAGACTTTATTTTATCTAACAGATTCTTTGATAATGAACCTCACTTCGCCTGTGCATGTTCCAAATTTCAATTTCCGGAATTACCAGAAATTGATTGAAAACATTGATTTCGATTAAAGGGGCGGGTAGGGTCAAACAGTTTTGAAAAATCGTTTATATTTTTCTTTGCATTTTCTTATAGTAAAACATTACCAGAAAATTCTATGAAATTTTCAAGCCAAGTTATGGGACTTTATCTTCACTTATCTCATACTGCGAAGAAGTGAGAGCTCGGCGCACAGGCCCAAGATTGCTGTTTCGATTGACTTAAGACCTTGACAAAACATTCTTGAAATGTTTTATTATAACAGAATACAAAAGAAAATATATGATTTTTTGAAAATGTTAGACCCTACGGGCTCCCAAGAGTAATAAATTGTTTCATTGGATTTTATAGACAATAAACTTTTAAACGCGTTTTTCTCGATAGCTGGTTTTGAAAGTCCGTGTTCAAAGTCATTCAAAAACTACTGTCACATTTTTTTCAAATTTTGCAAACACTTTCTACATGTACAATAGCAGACCCCAACGTTTTCCTTTTCGTTGTTCGTTAATTTGGGGAGGTTTTACAGCTACAAAATAGTGAATTTTTTCGTGGAAAATCGTAGTTTTGGCTTCCAACAACCACCAAAAATACAAAACAAACAGAAACGTTCTGCTTTATCTATCCTCCTTGGTTTGTTGAATTCTGATGAGTCTGCGCTGAGATACAGTGGACACCGCAAATCATGATTTGTTAGAAGTGTTCTCATAAATACCTCTTCACCGGCTTATTTCACAATATTTTCCCACAAAAAAAAATACAAAGTGTTGTTCGAATGACGCTTTGTATTATGTAAAACGTTTGAGTTTGTTTTGTTGAACGTTACCATTCGACACCGCTCGACGAGGTCGGAAAATGTTTGTGAGAAAATTGAGCAGAGTGTGTGCGCGTGCGTGCATCTTTTGGCGAATATTTTTACTACTCAATTTTCTCAGAGGTGGCTCTACCTTTTCAAACAAGCGTAGGCTCATTTGAAAGCTACTATTGGACCATTCATCAAATTTGAAGATCAAATAGCTATGAATTCTAGTTCCGGAGATAAGATGGTATAAGTGACGTAACCAATATAACGCATTGATTTTTACCGCGCAATTTTCTCAGAGATAGCTGAACCGATCATAACAGGCTTAAGATCGTTTGAAAGCTTCTGTTGAGCCATCATGTTGAAAGATCTAACTTCTGGTTCCGGAGATACGATGGTATAAGTGAGGTGTATAAGTTTAAGTACCTTGAAATAAGTCTCCATGCTAAATTTGAGCTAAATCAGATATGGATAAGGGGTGCTGCCCGCCGATCAAGTTTTGAAAATTTTCGATTTGAATGAAATTTCCTAAATCGAATTTTTTTAAGCCGGATGTCTTAGAATTACATTAAAGGTCGAGATTTAGTGTCATCTCGAAAACAGTATATTTTTTAAATCGACTTCCTGGGACTAAAAAAAAATTAAGATTTCCGAAATCGAAAAAAAAAAGATTTGGATGTATGTAGGACAATTATACGTGGAACGACAAAATACTATTGACTGAAGGTATAATTATCATAACTGTAATTATGAAACTATTCAAATGACTAGAGATAGTCTTTAGGTGGATTCAAAATGGTAATTTTTAGATTAGCATCGCTCTTCTCATACAAAAAAGGCAACGCAAATATCAAGCGCTTGGTTTTGGAGTAGGGAAAAGCGCGGAGTTAGTTTCTGTCAAACTTGATCTCCAACAGGCATGTTGCATCTTAAATTCAATATTGATCAAAGTAAGCGAGAAAATAGGAACAAAACAAAATAAACAAAAATGGAGAGGTCTTCTGATACAGTGTTCCTTAAAATCAAAAATGAAATGCAAACTGCTAAACAGATTAACAATATTTAATTGAAGAAAACGTTGAAAACTTCGTCTACTTTAGGAAATTCTTCCTGCTTTTGTCTGAAGTTTTCAACTGCTGCTAAGTTTACAACTGAATATTGAATTTAAGGTGCAGAGTTAATGAATACTGTATGGGTGCTAAATATATATTGGTGAATATTAGGACTTGTTTTTATAAAAGTGTGTTTCCATATAAATTTAAGTTGTAACTGCTAATTTTTCTAATAGTGTTTTGACCATACTTTCAAACTTTGTTGAAATTGGTTCCACATATTTCCACATCTTCGATATATTGATACTTGAATATGCAGTATTTTGTAATTAAATTGCTCAAAAACTTTTTAGTTTGTGAACTTAAAAATATGCAGTCTTTGACAAAAATATGTATTTTTAGAGTTGAAATATAATTGTAGAACATCCGAAAATTCGAAAAATTCTGTCATGATTAGAAAATCATGAAACCAATCAATTTAACTTATCATGAAACCATGAGCAATAACTCTTCTCCCATGAAAATTAATCATGGTTCGAAAATGCGTTACTTGAAGAATGCATTTCTTTCAAAGCTCGTAACTCTAATTTTCTACCCGGATATCACTTTGAACCCTCTGCCTCAAGTGATGTGATAAATTGCTTAATAGATTAATGGTAAAGCAAAAAGCAGACATTGAAAAGCAAAGCCTACTGAAAATGTTTTCTTGATCCTGAAGCATATTAATAATATGTACTTATATTTAATAATCGTGTTGTTTTACCCATCGGCTGATAGAGATTTGACAACATAAAGATAATGAACCGAAAATTGACATCATAAGAGACTAAGCACGGCTACGCTTCTCATTTGACAAACATGAATTAACATTTTGTTTGAATGTATTCTTACATATTTGATGTGACCGTTGTTGCTAGAATAATATTCCGAGAGCTAGCGTAAACCAAAGAATAAATTCGATTGTGAAATTGGAAAACCATCTAACGAAAATCAGAAAAATATTTTGTTCAAGCACTTTGATTAATTTGTTCCATAGATATATGAAAAAAGCCAAAACGTTGATGTGATCGATGCGCACATTTCAACTGTTTCGGAACTGTGCAGTAAAGGTTCTGTGAATGATATTGTTCTGGTGTGTGGTGATTTCAACCAACCCCGCATTGTGTGGAATCAACGGCATGAAGAAACACAACCCGCTTGTTCTTTGTTGCCATCCGCTGCTGGTGCAGCGCTGATCGATGGTATGGATTTTTTAAATCTACATCAAGCAAACCAGTGCAGAAATCATCTTGGGCGATCGCTCGATTTGGTCTTTTGTTCTTCGGAGCATCAATTAATAGTTGATTGTAGTGTTACTCCACTGCTACCTGTCGACCCGCATCATCCGCCTTTAGTTATCTCGTTGGCTGCTGACTGCGAAAACAATTCCCGCAACATGGACTCCACGAATGAATCAAGGCCACTAAATTATAGAAAAATTGATTTTGGTGCTTTACTTGAATTCTTACAAAACGTTAACTGGAGTGTTTTGCAAGATATCGACAACGCAAATGAAATGGCATCTTTTTTCTGTAACAAAATAACTCAGTGGTTAAGTTCAAATTTGCCTTTTGTAAAACGGCCAATAAGTCCTCCTTGGAGCACAGCTTTGCTTCGTAAATTGAAACGAATTCGAAATGCTTGGCAGCGCAAACATCGTCGCTGGAAGAGCGCTGAAATAAAACGAATGTTCAAAAGTTCCAGTGAAAACTATCGCAAATTAAACGCGGGGTTGTACAAATCCTACGTTATGCGGGTTCAAACTGATCTTCGTCGGCAGGCGCGTATACAGGGGGGTGTTTTAGGGGTTCAAACCCCCTCCGAAACTCAAAAAAGTATGATATTATGTAAACTCTTTTTTTTAAATAAGTAAAAAATAAAATGAATAATTTTCAACAAACGACTCCACAATAAAAATATTTCAAATAATTATATAAAAAGTTCCATTTGTATGGAAATTGATCAACATGTTCTGAAACACCCCCCGAAATTTTTTTCTGGGTACGCGCCTGTTCGTCGGAATCCCAAACATTTCTGGACTTTTGTAAACTCGAAACGTAAATGTTCATCAATTCCTTCAAAAGTTTGTCTCGATGGTGTTGAATCCAGGTCATCCTTGGAGTCATGTGATCTGTTTGCAAAGTTCTTTGCTTCGGTGTTTGCAGAAAAAACAGCCTCCGGTATCGATGCGGAGACCGCCGCGGTGGATGTTCCTGAGAATTTAGTGCACATTGACACATTTTACTCCCGATATGATTGTTGCCGCAGCGAAGAAGTTGAAACGATCGTTCTCGACCGGACCAGATGGCATACCTGCAGCGGTTTACAGTCATTGCGCTTCAGCTTTAGCTGATACTTTGTGCACTATATTTAACAAATCATTTGAGCAAGGTATTTTTCCGATGACTTGGAAGCAGTCTTCCATGTTTCCTGTATACAAGAGCGGTGATCGTACAAATGTTAGAAATTATCGAGGCATAACCAATTTATCAGCTGCATCTAAACTGTTCGAAATAATTGTGAGCACTGAGCTACTTTTTCGTACTAAAAATTACATCTCTATTGATCAGCATGGATTTATGCCTGGTCGTTCAGTCAGCACGAATCTCTTAGATTTCACTTCCAGTTGTTTTTCGAGTTTGGAGAATAAAGTACAAATTGATGCCGTATACACTGATCTGATAGCAGCTTTCGACCGAATTGACCACCGAATACTTTTGTGCTAGATGTTGCGGCTGGGCGCCACACAAAAGTTTACTGACTGGCTACGCTCTTACTTATGTGGTAGAGTCCTGCGAATTAAGCTCGGCTCTTGTGTATCATCTTCGTTCTCAAATTTATCAGGAGTTCCTCAAGGTAGCAATATGGGTCCACTTTTGTTTTTGCTGTTCTTCAACGATGCTGTTTCGGTGCTCGGAGTTGGCTGCAGTTAATGACCTTGGTGTTTTGTTAGATGCCAAACTTACCTTCAATCTGCATCGTTCAACTATAATATCAAAAGCGACACGGCAACTAGGTTTTATTGCAAAGATCGGGCGGGACTTCAAAGATCCGTATTGTTTGAAGGCGTTATATTGCTCTTTGGTTCGTCCAATACTGGAAAATGCTAGCGTAATTTGGAGTCCTTTTCAACTTACATGGAACTTACGGATTGAGCGCGTTCAGAAACGATTTGTTCGTCTTGCTCTAAGAAACCTTCCCTGGCAGAATCCGCTTGATCTTCCACCATACCACGATCGCTGTCGTCTGATCGGACTCGACTCATTGGAACGACGCAGGAAAATTCAGCAAACTACTTTCGTGGCAAAACTGATCAACGGGGATATCGACTCACCGAAGATTTTGTCTCAACTCGATTTTCGTGCTTCACAACGATCACTGCGCTCTACCAGTTTATTTCAGCCGAGATTTCATCGAAAGACGTTCGGGTATTACGAACCGATAACATCATGTTTGAGGACATTTGGCACCGTTGAACATCTGTTTGAATTTGATGAACCATCACACAAATTCGTGCAGAAAGTACAGCGATCTACAATTTTATGACTTGACTAAACATATTCATTAAGACCATTTTATTGTCAGATGAATAAATTTAATAATAAATTAATAATAAATAAATAAATAAAACAACGCTCACTGGCAACTCTTCACATGATTGAGTCAGTGCCATCAAGAAGAGACGGATATCATCGCAACAACAAAAACCCGACATGGCTCATTTAACATAGAATCGACACCAGTGCGAGAGCGAATTTCTCTCGATGACCTGATCTGAGAATCAAAGGCTAGCACGCTGCTGTGGGGATTCTCTCTGAAGCAAGAAACGGTCGCTTATTCTCGTTTCGCGATCCGATTCTATACAGGAAGTTGATAATTGCGATAGAATCATTTTACTATTGCCGCTTATTCTTACTATGTGCATACAACCTTTGTATAAGTTGTGTCTATGAAAATGTATATGAATGTTCCACACAAGGGTTTTGAAATATTGCAACCTAGTATAAAAATCATCAAGTTGAATCATCAATTCGATTTTCTGCGATAATTGTCAACTTGCGATTCTCTCTTGGGAAATTCCACACAACAACGATCATTATCAGACTGTAATTTTTTTCAAGGGCGTGAAATACTCAGAGTATGAAGTGGAGCGAAGGAATGTAGCAAAATTCTCTCACGGTTCATGCATTGAGAGACTCGAGTTCTTGTAGCATCTTCTACCGGATTGAAAATGTTGTATACAATATAGATAGCAATGTAGCAGCTTCTGTCAAATTTTTAGCAATCACCAACACTGATTGATTTACCAAAACATTATAAATAAGACGATTTTTTTGCAAGAATTCAGAACATAGAGTTTCTTTTTAAGAGGTTTGATTCGCACGTGTTTTTTCATGCAGTTCGTTTAAGTGTTTAAATTCTGAAACACAAAATCAAAACTGAAGCAATGAACGCAAGTAAACACGTTAGTTTAGGTGTGGTCGTTTTTCAAAAACATAATATTTTAATTGTTAATGATTCTGGTTAAAAGAAATTCGGCGTGCTTTTCACTGAATTTAAAATCAACTATTAGAATTAACATCGTTGCAAAAATCACACATAATGCCTGAATTTATACCCAACAACGTCAAGTGTGTTACGTTTAAATTTCGGCGAAATCAGTCCAACGAGATAAAGATCCGTGAAGTTTTAGTCATGGTGTATTATCATAACATGAAAATATTATTTTCCCCAAACCATGACTCGTTTTGCTCATTTTTAGAATCGGAATTTTGCCCGTGTATATTATTTTTTTTAATTATACAATTTTGCCAATTTAGTGTGCGAATAGTTTGGGTTTTCGCGATGTGTGAGCAAAATTTTTACGCGTAGCCGCTCTTGTTTGAATGCTATTTTCACAACTGAAGAGCAAATGCGAATATCAAACTATGGATATGATGCTTCACAATCACACACACTCATCTTAAAACTTTATATAATGCATAATTTAAAAAAAAATGTGTCATCTTTAAGCTGTCGAATTTGAAATCGTAACGCAGTGCGTTCCAGTAGGACAACGAAGTATACTACAAAGAATACCAAGCCGTTCTTTCGGTGTTGTCGGATCAAACCGTTGAACCGTTAAACCTCGATTCCAGGACTGACAATACCGAAAAAATTTCTGTGTGTAAATTTAAATTTGATTGAAATTGGATTCGATTTGGAATTTAATAAAATTTGTTCAGAATAAATTCAATGTTATTCAAAGAAATGATGATCTTGTTACTTTACTTAGGCTGTGGCAGTGTATCTTTCAACATTTACTAACACAGCAGAGGCTTGAACCCAGTGAACCAGCTGACGAGGGTCACAAAGTAAGCCAATTTTATCGCATTTCTCGATAAATGGCGGCCGATAGTTTTATCTCAAATGAGATTCGGTATTGTCTGGCATCCACCTGGACGACACGCGGCGTTCTATTTCCGCTTTTGACCACGTAGCGTACCGCCGTAGTATCGTGCCACCCCTTCCCTTTCGAGCCCCCCCTCCCCGCACCAGGACTCATGTTGCGTTACGTTTCATGCCGACACTCGCAGCCTCCAGGAAAGCAATCAAATCAGCAATGCGGTGGTTTCCCTTTTCACCTCGATACACAAACACATAAACAGCCTCACATTCGCCACAACCTCCGCCAGCACGTTTTCCGAAGTCATGTCGTTATTTCGCCTTGGCTTGGCTTTGCATGGCTCGGTGTTTCCTTGTTTGATCCGGAATCGGTGCACGTTCCGGTGTATGTACATGTATGCGGCGGTCTTTGAACTTTGGAGGTGACTTGCCCTATCATCGCGACGCTGTGAGATGGTTTCAATTTTGCGCCCACGGGGGATGCCGGAGGGATTCTCAATTATCAATTTGTTCCTTTGACAGTCAATTTCAATTCCGTGCGCGATTCGCGGGCGACATTCAGAAATATATTTTTCACGCTTTCACGTCTGTCACCGAACGAACTGACTCAACAGCGGAGCCTTGTACTGGAGCTGGTGAAACTTACCGAGAACAAATCGCTTCCACCCAGCACTGCAGGGACTTCCCTCTACTTCAATTTTCATAAATTTCGACTGCATTTTTCGACGTCGTTCCTGGCGGGATCTTTTCAGTCCCGACGCTGTAGTTGACATCGTGCAAAGCAGTAATAATTAATGAAGCTGTCGCGTTGCATTCGGTTGTTTGTTGCTTCGTTGCTGTCTCTACAATAAACTACCCGACATGATGCCTTTTGTGCAACTTTTGGGAACCGTAGTTGATGTCGTCTTGTCACTTACACTGACGTCAGATGGACGCAAAAGACTAGCTGCTGGAAGTTGATTTGTGGTATGATTTTCCTATTCCGGAACCAGGAAAAACTCACGAATAACTTTTATGTAGATTTGGGGTCTTGGAGAATTTTTATTAGGCTCACATTTCAAAATGTGTACTAAATATGTGTGCATGTCTTTTAATTCGCTGTTAATGGCTTAACAGAGTTCAACAATCTTAGACCCGTTAGGTACGGATAGATAATAGCAACTAGCCACTACCATTCAAAATCCATACACACAACATTCACTTTCAAAATACATATTTTTATCCGACTACCACGGAAATTTTCAGGAAGTAAAATAAAACAATTCAAGTTAGTTTTGGCGTCATTCAATTAATTTATTTTGCTTTTTTATCCGAATGCGAAAACCTTAACGAAAAACTTAACCCCAGTCAAAGGATTCTGCACGACCACAAAATGGAAAGTTCTTCATTTCTTTATATTCTCCACTAATTTAGGTTGTATAGGATTATGAAGGAGCCAATTCATAATCCTATTTGGCGCAGCTTTGAAGTGTTTAAGGGGGATCAGATCAGATCGTTCGTCACGGAATCGACATCATTCACCTTACTCCGCACTCTAGCACGTCTTTTGTGTAGTGGAATAATGCCAAATCCAGCCAAAAGATCGTTGGACCATTGTGACCCTACAGGAAAGGGAGAAACCGCTTTTAAAGACACTCTTTAAAATTCACCTTTTCAATTGTAGTGTGCTTGCGGTAACGAAACGTGTACTCGGGTTTTCGTTAGTACAAACTTCTTGACGAATTTCGACATGTTCTGTGTCCGGAGATTCTTGGAAACATCACACTTAGCTTTGACAGTCACTTACAAATTTCCTAAAATCTGGTTGAAGTCCACCTGCCTCATCATGTACCTCGAGGTAGTGCTGTTTTATCAAACTTTTGGTTCCGGGAGCGGCTCTTTGCGACCACATTCTGTTTTTCGCGATAGTTTGAGGCTAGCGCGTATTCAAAAAATATTTTCCGAGTGGGTTTCAGAACATGATAATTAATTTCCATACCCAACTTACTTGAAAACTTTTTGGATAAAGTCGTTTATTGAAAATGTTTTTTTTTATAAACCACTTAAATATGACGAATTTCGTGCTAAATCATACACAGTTCGAAAAATTCTTGTGATTTTACATCTTATCAGATGCACATAAATGGAGCGTCTAATTTTACACAAATTTATATTCAAGAAGATGAAAAATTGTGTTATTTGAAAATTACATGGCTTTAAAACGAATGGAATAAAAATCAAAAGATCGACAGCAACAACGCGACCTGAACCGAAAAACATTAGATCGCAAAGCACACCAGTTAGTCGATTGAGCCACAGAAGCACATATCTGCTTGGCTGGTAAATCGTGCATATAAATTCATAGTAATTTTCTGTACAAAAGGAATATTGCGTCATTTTAGAAGCTAAGTAGTTATGAATTGTATCGTTTGTAGAATTATGTCACCTGTAAAATTCATAATTTCTTTCTGTGTATTCACAGTTGGTATAATTTACTCAGATTGGAATGGAACTTTCTGAAAAAGTAGACTTTGCATTCATAGTTGACGAAATATAATAAAGCGTACAAAAAAGTATAATACCACTGATTTTTACAAAATCAGTCGAATTTTCCAATGAAAATACTAAAAAACTTCCATATCGAGTGCCACACTGAAATAAATTGACTTTAAAAATTTAAAATAAACTTTAAAAATTTAAATTTTCACGGCTGCTCGGCCATCCATGGAAGTTGACCATCAATGTTAACTTCCCTCTCTGAGCAGCCTAGATAGCCGTGTAGTGTCGGTAGCGGTTTCCCAACTGCTAAGAATAACGCTACGGTCCACCTGTACCGGTGGTATAAGTCCACCAAACAGGTAAGCCGTGTGGCATCCGGCGGAATTATTTTTTACCAAGAATTGATCCACTGGTTTCCTATTCCATGTCGTAAAAGGCCACAAAAATAGGAACTCCTAAGTCAAGGTGTATTTCCGTGCCGATGGCTGAATGGCTGCAGGAGGTTAAACATTTCAGTCGTGAACGGAATATCTTGGGTTTTTCCCTTACTGGATACACGCAATGCTTAGCAATCAACTTCTTTGATCATCGCTTCGGCGGGCCAGAGATTAGAAAGCTGAGTGTCTGTGGGTGTCCTCAAGGTGGTGTACTATCCCCACTTTTATGGAACCTAGTCGCTGATAGTTTGTTAAGGAAACTTAATAACCTTGGATTTCCGACTTATGGTTTTGCCGACGATTATCATATATTGATGACCGGTATAAGCATTAACACTCTCTTTGATTTAATGCAGCAAGCCCTGCGATCTGTTGAACAATGGTGTTGTCAGGTTTGGATTATCTGTAAATCCGGGCAAAACATCAATGGTGCTTTTCACTCATCGTAGGATAATTACAGGAGCTCGTCCGTTGCAGTTCTTTGCTTCAGGGGTCACTGTGGTCGATCAAGTTAAATACGTCGGGGTTATTCTTGACTCAAAACTGAATTGGTCTGCTCACATTGATTTCAGGATTAAAAGAGCTTGCATGGCTTTCGGCCAATGCAGACGAGCTTTTGGAAAATCATGGGGACTCAAACCCAGATATATTCATTGGATCTACACAACTATCGTTAGACCAATTTTAGCATATGGATGTCTTGTATGGTGGCAGAAAGGAGAAGTCGCGACAGTTCAGTCAAAGCTAAATCATCTCCAAAGGATGGTCCTAATGGCGATGACAGGAGCATTCACGACAACTCCTACTGCTGCTCTAGAGGCGCTACTGTGCATTAAACCACTATATGTGTTCCTAAAACAAGAAGCATTATCTTGTGCATACCGTCTTAGGGTTACAGGGCTTTGGAACAGTAACCCATTAGATTATGCTACCAGCCACACTCGCTTGTGGTCTCAAATGGTTACGTGGGATGAGTATTTACTCGCTCCTAGTGACCTAACTCTCACATGCAGTTTTCCTTTTAAAACATTCAATGTGAGCTATCCTCTTCGTTAGGAATGGTTGTCTGGTTGTCTGGAACGACAACTTGATGAACACATAGTTTATTATACGGACGGTTCTCTGTTGAATGGTCGTGCTGGTACTGGTGTCTACTGTCGTGAAATGAGGCTAGAGCAGTCTCATTCCCTTGGTAGATACTGTACTGTGTTCCAAGCAGAAATCTACGCGATTCTGTGTGGAGTACAATCGGCACTTCAGCAGAGGATTTGTGGTAAACGTATTTATTTTTGTTCCGACAGTCAGGCAGCCTTAAAAGCACTCAGTTCGAATGACTCACGGTCGAATCTAGTGATCGCATGTCGAACTCAAATTGAAGACCTCAGCATTTCAAATGCTGTTTATTTCATATGGGTACCCGGCCATTCTGGTATTACTGGAAATGAATGGGCTGATGAGTTGGCTAGAGCTGGTGCAACGAATGATTTCGTTGGTCCTGAACCAGCTTTACCACTTTCAACTAGTTGGATAAAGCACAAGATACGTTCTTGGGCTGCATCCAAACATGCCAGCTACTGGCGCAGCTTGCAAACTTGCGCTCAGACAAAAGCATTTCTACCAGATTTAAATCTGAAAATGTCAAAGTGTCTACTGCATTTCTCCAAGTATCATTGAAGTATTCTGGTCAGAGCTCTGACTGGACATTGCAAACTCAATTATCACATGGCTACTATTCAACGTGCTGAGTATTATTCGTGTGATTTGTGTGAATGCGATTATGGTACTTCATATCATCTGATATGTAACTGTCCCGCATTGACGCAGCTACGTATCCGGGTTTTTGGTTCTCCATACATGGTTGAGTCTGTGTATGCGGAGCTAAAATTGAAGGATATTCTCTCGTTTCTCACCCAATGTGGTAAGGAGCTATAGTCAGAAGGGTTCATCGTTCTTCCTGGAGTGAATGAATCCCTTCTGTATTCACCTTAAATAGGGTTTGGCAGATTGTTTGGCATCCTCTGGGGGGTACCGCATTTACTTCTGCTCGTACATACTGCGAGTCGTTCTGCATTCTTCCGGGAGTGCAGAATGGTGTCGCTTTTGTAAGATCTCTAAATCCTCTCGGGGGTTGGAGGTTTTATTAACAGCAGACTGTTCGGGACCTCGTAGAGGTTCAGAATTTCCTTCTGCTTCCACTAAATGTGATCCTCAGCAGATTGTTCAGCATCCCTTAGGGGTGCAGAATTTACTTCTGCTTTTATGTGTTTTTGTGTCGTCAATTTTTCCCATCCTCCTAGTTCAACCCTTACCATTTCCTTTCAATCCTTCCCTCTTATATATCGGGAAAATGATGCTAAAAACAAATTGATGGCAAGGCACAAATCTCCAAATATCAAGGGGAACGTGCCATTTGAGCCAATTTGTTCTGATTCCTGATGGCTGGTAAATCGTGCATATAAATTCATAGTAATTTTCTGTACAAAAGGAATATTGCGTCATTTTAGAAGCTAAGTAGTTATGAATTGTATCGTTTGTAGAATTATGTCACCTGTAAAATTCATAATTTCTTTCTGTGTATTCACAGTTGGTATAATTTACTCAGATTGGAATGGAACTTTCTGAAAAAGTAGACTTTGCATTCATAGTTGACGAAATATAATAAAGCGTACAAAAAAGTATAATACCACTGATTTTTACAAAATCAGTCGAATTTTCCAATGAAAATACTAAAAAACTTCCATATCGAGTGCCACACTGAAATAAATTGACTTTAAAAATTTAAAATAAACTCACAAAGATAAACATTTTTTTTGATAAAAATTAAATTTACAATCTTTTATCGAAACATTATCAGCCACGAATTTAAGGAATCTCAATTTGAGAAGAGATTTCAAAGAATACTGGTTGCCCGATAATTGCAAAAAGTATCAGTAATGGACAAGAAAAGTATTAGTTTCCTGAAACAGCCCACCTTACAATACATGGACGGTTGGAAGAGAACATAATAATCTACCTTGAGACAAATTTTCATTGAATTCGAAAGTGGTGTTCTTTTTTTGTAAACTGACTTTAAATTTTGGAAACCGATTTTTTTTTCAGTGTATGGTTCGAATATACGAATTTCGTGCAGAATCGTATTCGGAGTTGGCCGCATATAGATTTTATCAAAAAAAGCCACTTTATTTTTCCAAAAGTGATCTAGACTATCTTTCGAAAAAGGCTAGATATTTTTACCAATTTTTTGCAATTAGTTAGAGTAGAAAAATGACAAATCCTGCAAAAAATTGTTGTGTTGGTGATGTTTTCAAAATAAGTCTAATTGTCGAATGAACTGATTCTAGAGAAAAAAAACGTGCTTAATCCACCTAGCAGTGAGATGATACCTTTTTTTTTATCAATTCTCATATGTGTTTTGCATGAATATTCTTCGGTGTTTCAATTTCATGACATTATTATAATGTCCGTCGTTTTAAGTGGCAATTTCAGATTTTAATCACTCATTACTCTGTAATGTTGAAACTGCAAATCGGATCGAATTTGAATCTAAAAGTGTAACAATCGATTAAACATTCCATGATATGTCGAATTAATTTCCACTTTAGAGTTTAGGGTAATTTAAGATACTTCCAGAACCGGTATTCAGGAACCATCCGATAACCCAATCCGATTCGTATGGCCATATGACGAATAAATTGCAATATTTTTGAGTCCAACTTTGAAGCTTTTCGGGGTTGTCATCTTCTATATCGCTTTGAATTTTAAAATTTCATCATCCTATAATTCCAGAATCGGAAGTCAGAATTGGATAAAATTGGATTTGTTTTAATTTGAACTTTTGTTTCGATTTGGCTTTTTTTGAGAAAACGATTGAGCTTCGAGAAACGATTCGATAGTGGAACCGGAATTCGAAATTCGGTGTAGCCGAAGTCAGACAAATTCACCTGAGTAGCTGTATTGTTTACATTTGTTTCAAAATGCTTGAAAATCAATGTAGACATCTTTGAGAAATCGAAGTGCGAATTAAATTTTTGGGGGCCTTCCGAAACGAAAACTGAAATTTTTATACTAATCACACTGTATACCCTAAACCGGAAGTTGGATCTGAATAAAAGCGTGATGTTTTATAGGATCTTAACATCTTTCGTTTTAATCTTGTATGGTTCCTAGATTTCATTTGAACCTTAGATCGGTTTAGCCATCTACGAGAAAAATGAGTAACACTATTTCAATTTTATCAATATTTATCACACACGCATTGTCAATTGTGACAGACACTGTCAAAAAACTGAAAATTTGGCCATAAAACTTCGTATAACTCAAAAAGTAAACATCCGATCTTAAAACCATTCAATAGCATTCAAGGTGACGGAAAGACCTTTAATTTGGGACTAGTTTGATCAAAATCGGTCCAGCCATCCCTGAGATTTCGACCTCTTAGTTGACAACCCACATACAGACACGCACACACGGACATTTGCTCAGTTCGTCGAGCTGAATCGATTGGTATATGACATTCGGCCCTCCGGGATTCGGAAATTTTTTCTAAAGTCTGAGCGAATTCTATACCTATTTTTTATATTTATAAAGAAAGGTAAAAAACGATCCTAAGTCAAATTATAGGAAAAATGCCAATCCTTATTTGATTGAAATTCAATTCCCAAAGAACGGTGCTAAGTTTTTCTTTTGTTTTAATATATTTATTTATTTGTTGTCAATCAAGTGTAGACCATAGGAATCATTACAATAATTGTCTTTAATTAGTATACTACTCTAAACACACTGAAACCTCAATTTACGCACAGAGCCGGGGGTGCGTAAATTAAATTTCGTAAATTATTTTTCGCGTAAAACAGGCTTTTTAAATTTCATTTGATTTTAGTGTAAATAACATGAACAATGCTACTACGTCCGATGCTTTAGCGCCTGATGACCTTCTGAGTATGTTCTAAGATTATGGAAATGCTTAAGAGATGTTCCACAATCCAAGAACTACTTCGAGTATTGTCCTTAGGGACTACACCGTGTCACAGCAAGAACTACAACGGCTAATATATTTTTTGTTTGTGGTTCAAACTTTTAGAGCTACACATTGCTTACTTGTCTCTTTATAGCTGTTCCAGGTAGGTTCCCAGTCGTCCAAGAACTTCAGTGAAAATTGATCTTGAGATCTATACGAGCATTCAGCAGACTATGTATGTTTTTCCATGCTGCTCATAGTCGTAGAGCTACATACTACTTACTAGTGTATTTTGATCTTTTCTCGGGACATTCACAGTCGTCCAAGAACTTCAGTAAAAACTGATTTTAAGATCTATACGAGCAATCAGCAGTTTTTGAATGATGCTCATAATTGTAGAGCTACATAGTGCCTACTTGTGTATTTTGATATTTTTTTTAGACATTCTCAGTCGTCCAAGAACTTTAGTGAAAACAGATCTTAAGATCTATACGAGCATTCAGCAGTCTATGTATAGTTTTTGAATGCTGTTCATAATCATAGAGCTATAAACTGCTTACTTGTGTATTTTGACGTTTTATCGGAACATTCCCAGTCGTCCAAGGATTTCAGTGAAAACAAATCTTAAGATCTATAGGAGCATTCAGCAGTCTATGTATAGTTTTTGAATGCTGCTCAAAGTCGTAGATCTACATACTGCTTTTTTGAGTATTTTGATCTTTTCTCGGAACATTCCAAATCGTCCAATAACTTCAGTGAAAACAGATCTTAAGATCTATACGAGCATTCAACAGTCTATGTGTAGTTTTTGAATGATTCTCATAATCTTAGAGCTATAAACTGCTTACTTGTGTATTTTGATTTGTACTCGGGACATTCTCAGTCGTCCAAGAACTTCAGTGAAAACAGATCTTAAGATTTATACGAGCATTCAGCAATCTATATATAGTTTTTGAATGCTGCTCATAATCGTAGAGCTAAATACTACTTACTTGTGTATTTTGACGTTTTCTCGGAACATTCCAAGTCGTCCAAGAACTTCAGTGAAAACAGATCTTAAGATTTACCCGAGCATTCAGCAGTCTATGTATACTTTTTGAATGGTGCTCATAGTCGTAGAGCTACATACTGCTTACTTGTGTATTTTGACCTTTTCTCGGGACATTCTCAGGCGTCCAAGAACTTCAGTGTAAACAGATCTTAAGATCTATACGAGCATTCAGCAATCTATATACAGTTTTTTAATGCTGCACATAATCATAGAGCTACATACTACTTACTTGTATATTTTGACGTTTTCTCGGAACATTCCCAATCGTCCCAAAACTTCAAAGAAAACTGATCTTAAGATCTATACGAGCATTCAGCAGTCTATGTATAGTTTTTGAATGCTGCACATAATCGTAGAGCTACATACTACTTACTTGTGTATTTTGACGTTTTCTCGGAACATTCCCAGTCGTCCAAGAACTTCAGTGAAAACAGATCTTAAGATCTATACGAGCATTCGGCAGTCTATATATAGTTTTTTAATGCTGCACATAATCGCACTCAGCAGTTTTTGAATGATGCTCATAATCATTGCTTACTTGTGTATTTTGATCTTTTCTTTAGACATTCTCAGTCGTCCAAGAACTTTAGTGAAAACAGATCTGAAGATCTACACGAGCATTCAGTAGTTTAGGTATAGTTTTTGAATGCTGTTCATAGTCGTAGAGCTACATACTACTTACTTGTGTATTTTGATCTTTTCTCGGACCATTCCCAGTCGTCCAAGAACTCCAGTGAAAACAAATTTTAAGATCTACACGAGTATTCAGCAGTTTAGGTAAAAATTTTTTAATTCTGTTCATAATTGTAGAGCTACATACTGCTTACTTGGATATTTTGATCTTTTCTCGCATGTGGTAACACGAATATAGACCGAGAACGATAAGTTCGTTACTGCCCGTATTCTTAAAGCCTGAACCCCAGGTAGTTTTTGGGTGGCCTATAGCAATCACAATTATTTTACTGATTGGATGTGGTATCAGACCCGTGGACCGAGAACGAACAGTTCGTTACTGCACTGTGTTACACAGGTAGATCTTAAGGCCTGAACTCCAAGTAATATTTGGATGAACCAACACTTCCTAATAATTCGTCGCAATGATTCCACAATCAATAAACTTGCTAAAGTCATCGGTTACATTGGTAGACCTTAAGGCTTGTTTCGAGGATGTTCTGGATGAGCGAGTTTTTCTACAGATCTTATCACAGTATGTCAATTTTCTGTAATTAGTCCTACGAGTGCATACCACACTCAACAGTCATACAAAAGTGATTCTATACAATGTTTGTTTTCAAGAGAATTTGTGGATGCCCAAGATCTTATTTAGATTCTTTGAAACTTAACAATCTAGTACTATACTATTCATATACTATTCACAACATTCAATTCCCTGATTGTTTTGCATATGCATATAAATTTAAATTTCCACCATTTTTCAAGTACCGTTTTTTACGCAATCATCGCGTAAATTAAATAAAAAGTCGCGTTATTTCAACTAAAGCCCAAAATAAAGTTGCATAAAAAAGTCACGTAAATTAAATTCACGAAAATTGAGTTAAAATATTGTTTTAGTTTGGTTTTGTCATTGTGACATCGACAACTTCTGAATGCTTGTTTTATACATTGAACCATTGAAAATTCTCTGCGTTCTTTTAATGTTTGAATACTGATGAGCATACAGCGGGCTTTATAGGACGAAAGAGGAAGTCTTGTCCAACATAAACCTAAAAATAAATAAAGATCTGTTCGAGGTCTGTTCAAAAAGTACCCGGAATTCTCATTTTTCTAAAAAAATATTTATTTATTCGTCTACATCTATATGGTCCCCTTCAAAGTAATCCCCCCTAGATATAATACACTTATGCCAGCGTTTTTTCCAGTCTTCGAAACACCCCTGATAGTCACTTTTTGTAATGCTCTGTAGCACTCTCAGTGATTCTGCCTTTATCTCTTCAATCGATGAAAAACGCTGTCCTTTCATGGGTCTCTTCAACTTTGGGAACAGGAAAAAATCACACGGAGCGATATCTGGTGAATAAGGAGGTTGGGGCATGATTAAAGTCTTGTAATGCGTTTGTTTTTTTGATCAAAATTCAGCAGTTTTGGAACTAATTTTGCTGCCACTCGTTTCATGCCCAAAACATTTGAAAAAATATGATGGCATGAGTCAACTGATATGCCAACTTCACCAGCAACTTCTCTAATAGTGATTCGGCTATCATCCATAATCATTTTTTCCACTTTTCCCACATTTTCATCGATTATTGACGTGCTGGATCGACCGGAGCGTTCGTCGTCTTCAACGTCTTCGCGGCCATCTTGGAAACGCTTATACCACTCGTAAACACTTGTTTTTTTCATAGCAGACTCACCGTAGGCTCTGTGTAACATTTCGCACACTTGGTTACACTTTATTTCATTTATCACGCAAAATTTAATACAAATTCTTTGACTCTTCAATTCTTCCATTGTTTAAACTAACAAAAATCGCCGAGCTCAAAAAAAAACACGTCTGCACCAGCCGCTACAAGACAGAATGTAAACAATGAATACAGCTGAAAATTTCACCATACATTAGGGACATATGTACCAACACAATAAACAAAAAATTTTTGACCACCGGGGACTCTCCAGACGCGCGCAATTAAAAAATTCCGGGAACTTTTTGAACAGACCTCGTATACTAGAAAACGGGACAATTTTCACCTTCAAAGCTTCAGTTCCGGAACATCGAATTGATTTTCAAACTGTAGCAGCAATTTACCTTAAGCTGTTCGCTAGGCGTCCCCATCCCCCTTTGACACAAAAACTCACTCCAGCCTACACTTGCGTTGAGTGGGCCATAACGAACACTTGACGTAATTTTAACTTTCAATGCCTGGTAGGTGTGTCTCATTTGGAGGCTGCCATCATGCCCTCTCATCTGGAACAATTCAGGTAAAGCTGCACTCACGCCAGTCAGTGACTGGAACTGCTAGGGCACTTTAATGAGAAGAGGTGCTTGTGAATCCTTCGCTCGCAATTTGCTCATCATTTTAAAATATTACGTGAACTGTTTGGTACGCCTGGTGCGCCACCTACCTACCAAGCACCAGATGACAAACTGTCGAGCGTCGGCAATTACAGTGGCGGCGACGAAGTAGCACCGTACGATGATACAAATTATGGCTTCATTGCACAAATAAAGTGGCCGCTGATAAATGAATGGAATACATATACGGCTGGATAACGTGCCGGCGTCACTTGATACAGTACACGAACCCAGTCACGAGGGCTCTCAGTAAACAACATCGGGTCGGTCGGGTTCTAAAGTAAGTGTGTATGTATCAAGCACTGAGTCAACAATTTTAATTACCGCCTAGTTACGTATTTAATCACCTCACCGATTTCGTTTTCAACCCGAAAAGTATGACATAAAACGGTTGGGATAATAACAGGCATTATGAACTTACCGCAAAATGCGAAAATATATACGGATCTGAAAGTTATTACGTGAGACTCGACAGACTTGATTAAACCCTTAACGCCGACATTGGCAAGGATTTCGGTTACGGTTACGGCTCCCTGATGCACGCCCCTTCCCTGGCAGATTTATGGTGGCATTAATGTTTTTACTTTCTTACATCTTGGGGTCATTCATTTTGTTACGATCGGTTGGTGGAGGCGGCAGTGAAGGCGACCTACTCACAAAATAAACACTTATTTTGGTACCACTTTTTCCGGTGCCATCCTGGCATTAACAGCCTGGAATGATGTTGGTAACACATCTACGTTACGATCGTTGGTTTAGCAGGCAGCTGTGGAAAGATACACTTCGGTTTCCGGTTTCCGATTATTTGGATCGGATAGAACTAAAAGTTATTCCCAAAACGATGGGGAGGCTGCGTGAATGACGGTAGATATTATAAAAAAAAAGTAATGAACCTATAAATTCGCAATTACTGCCAAGAGGTGTAACCCAGTTAGCACAAACCGGGCGGTTGAGTTTGGCCGATCGCTCGCTCGTTGTGATCAGCCGACGTCAGCACCGAGGCAAAGATTACGGAGATAATTACGGGCGCTAGGTTATGGTAATTTAACGGTCTTCGATGAAGGCGTGCCCTTGGACGCACCAGCAGCTGCAGCCTTCAAAACTTTTCTTTTTTCCGTTCCTTTTTTAGTGAGAAAAATTAATGTGCTTTTCTCGTTGATGCTGGGTTTTATGGTTTAGCGGATAGAAAAAGCAAAAGTGATTCCCGGTATCATTAGGATAAATAAATTATTCAGCCTCGTCGTAATAATGTTCAGTTATTTTACTTTGCCGGTGTTGGTAGAACGCTGTACGAATCAGTTGTTGTGGTTCGGTTACTGAAAATCATGGAGCACCACGACGTACTCAAGAAAACATTGCCCGTAATTAGTACATGCCAATGAATTATTTAGTTCACATTAGCAGACATCGATGGTTGATTGGAGGCCTACACGTGGAGAAGTTTTTCGGATAGACTGGTAGGCATTCCACGTTTACGTAATGCGGCCCATAATGACTTTCACTCAAACTTACGGAACAGCTTCGAATTGCTCTAGATTAGGTACTTAACTGTTTGTCGGAATACTGTTTAATGCGATCAACATGTGTCAATAATTTAATTAAAATCTAGATTAACATCATCAAAGCACTTATTATCGGAATGTTTACCACGGTGACAAGCTTAAAGCCGTTAATTATTCGTTAATCGTATTCCTTATATGACTGAAGCACCTCCTAATCAAATACAAATAAACTTTCAAAAAACCTGTTTTAATCCACCTAGTGGTGTAATGATGCCTTTCTCATATTACTCATAACATCATAATAATTACTGTGGAACTCGCAAAAACAACAGTTCATTGAACAGAAATAAGAAGGTTTGGTCGGAATTAATCTAAACTGTAAGACATTTCTTTTGAACCTATGAGTTTGTGGAAATCGATTTTGCCATCTATTATTAATATTATTGTTATTTTTATTAGTATTGACATCACTACACCACCAGTATTGGTATTACTGCACTACCGGCTGTGAAATTGCATATTTTTGCCTTTCTCATATATAAAGACTGTTAGAATCGACTTTTTAACCGAGGCCCGGATGGCCGAATGTCATATACCATTCGACTCAGCTCGACGAACTGAACAAATGTCTGTGTGTGTGTGTGTGACAAAAAATATGCCCTCACCTTTCTCGGAGATGGCTGAACCGATTTTCACAAACTAAGATTGAAATGTAAGGTCTTATAGTTTCCTAAAACAGTCTAAAACATTTTATCCGGATCCGACTTCTGGTTCCGGAACTAAAGCGTGATAGGTGAAAAATTACCAATTTCATCAGTATTTTTTCACAAACGATGGTCAAAAACAGGTACAAATCCCATTAAACTGTCTGATAAATTTTTCTAGTTTGCAGAGCTTGTTAGTTTGTGAGCATAAAAGCTTAATTCGGCACTACTGGTGTCCCCTTTTCCTGTTCCGGAAGCACCAAAAGTGGTGCAGAAAAACTTAAAAAGTAGAGCTCACTTCGCCATATCGAACGACAATACGTACCACACCGAAAGAAGAAGAAAACACAAAACAAACGATGCGTGCTTTGTTCTATTTCGTACACGTTATGAAAAAAACGAAACGGTTACGGATGTCTGCTACTAGTGTGTAATATTGGTAAAAGACGGTGCTGCTGATGATAAAAATTATACCTATTTTATGATCAGTACGACGGAAAGGATAAACGAATGTCAATTAATTCGAATTGTTTTGAAAAAATATTAAAATTTCACATTTTTGGTGTAATGATGTCAATAATAATAATAAAAGTAATAATCCTACTACATGTTATATGCTGCTTACATATGCAAAAGTAACAGAAACGCAGGTTCGCTTCGTTCGTTAGATTTCGTTTAATTGATTCAATCGAAAAAAAAGCATGAGTTAGTAAGTCTAGGTTTAACTAGGTTCCAATTTTTAGGTCATATTTGTTGCTGGTAAACGAACCAACTTCGGCTATACCGGTCATCTGAATCCGGTTTCGGAAGAATTGAAAATGGTGATTGAAAACTGCGAAAGGGTCTCACTCACTTTCCTTCAAGATGGCCAAATCGATTTTCACAAGCTTACAGCTTCAAAAGAAAAGTCTTACAGTTTCATACGGAAATCCTAAATTTGTTGTGGATACTACTTTCGGATCCGGAACTACAGGGTAAACAGGATTTGTAGGGTTTGTTAGACTAAGTTCGAACAAAATTTCCTATTTCTATTAAATGAACAGTTGTTTATGACAATTTCACTGTAATGTTTTTGATGTTATGATTAATATGAGAAAGGCATAATTACACCACTAGGTGGATTAAAACAGGTTTTTCAAAAAAAAATTCAATTCATTGACATTTTTTCTATTCTTTCGGTCACACTTATCAGAAAATAGCTAAAATTTTTATCAATTGCAGCACCATTTTTTACCAATATCACACACTAGTAGCAGTCATCTGTAACCGTTTCGTTTTCTTTATAGCGTGTACGAAATAGAACAAAGCACGCATCGTTCGTTTTTTATCTTCTTCTTCCACCGTACCCCCACGTACCGGTGTTGTACATATTGTCATTATATATGGCGATTTGAAAACGTTGACACTCATCGCCTGTAGCTGTGGAAACGGAGGTCGGATCCGGATGAAATTTCACAGTAGCTTTAAAGATAATATGAGCTTCAATTCAAATCAAGATTTGTAAAAATAGGTTTAAGCATCGCAGAGAAATCGGAGTGAATTCTATTTTTGTGTTTATCTTTATTACTTTCGGTACTTTCGGAACAGGAGAAGGGGGGGACCAGTAGTGCCGAATTAAGTTTTCATGCCCATGCACTAACAATCCCTGCAAACTAGAACAATTTATCAGATAGTTTTATGGAATTTGTACCTGTTTGTGACGATCATTCGTGAAAAATACTTATGATATTGATAATTTTTCACTTATCACGCTTCAGTTCCGGAACCAGAAGTCGGATTAGGATAAATTTTTTTAACAATTTTTAGAAAACTGTAAGACCTTTCATTTGAATCTTAGTGTTGAAATCGGTTGAGCCGTTTCAAATAAAATTGAGTGCACAATTTTCTCTAATTTTCACATATTACCATGTAACTCTGGAACCGGATGTCGGATCGGGATGAAATTCAATAGCAGACTATGGAACCATAGGAACCTTTTGTTTGAATCTTAGCTTGTGAAAATCGGTTAAGCCATCTTTGAAAAAAGTGAGTGCACATTATTTCCATTTCTTTTTGGGTGCATATCATCCTATATCTCCGGAACCGGAAGTCGGATCGTGATGAAATTCAATAGCAGGCAATGGCACCATGGGTTAGTGAAAATAGATTCAGCCATCTCCGAGAAAAGTGAGTGCATATTTTTGTTACATATATACTCACACAGAAATTTGCTTCGTCGAGCTGAGTCGAATGGTATATGACCTTTGTCGAAAAGTCGGTTTTCACAGTGATTGTATAACCTTTCTATCTGAGAAATGCAAAAATAATACATTCATGTATTAATGTGTCTCCAGCTCACTCATTAGTATGAGTGGTTTTACTTATGTATTTAGCCTAAAAAAGAAAATAGTATATTTTATTGTTTTTAAAAATATTCCCCTAGATGATCACTAAACTTTTGCATACGCATGAACCAATTTTCATAACATATTTTCCACACGTCTTGACAACCATCGTTTTTGAGCTCTTCAACAGCTTCTTCAGGAGTACTGAATCGCTCACAACCCAGTTTATTCTTCGCTGAAAAATAAGAAGTAGAAGTCGTTAGGTGCCAATTCAGGATCATACAGCGGGTGGCCCATCAATTTGACGTTTTGGGAGCTCAAATATTCGGTTGATTGACCCGATGTGTGAGAGCTTGCATTATCATGATGAAGAATGATTTTGCGTCTTGGGTTTGTGTTTCTTATTTCACGAAAACTTTCTGGCAAACAAATGGTGGACATTTTTCTTTGAAGTACTTCGAGCGCGAACAATTTTTGTTGGACCCACCCAACCCAGTCGATTGCTGTTTAGTTTCGGGCTCATATGAGTAAATCCATGTTTCGTCACCTGTGTAGAACTTGAACACCGAATTTGAAGCACCACGATTGATTTTTTTCAGCATTCCTTTGCAACAATCGACACGAGTCATTCTTTGAGCGATTGTCAAATGATGTTGGATCCTACGTGAACAATTTTTTTCCAAACCAAATCAAATTCATCGAATATCTCGGCTTTGAAGGATTGTATCATAAATGTACCGTGACAAAGCCTAGATAATTTAGTTTAGATGCGATTAGTACCTAAAAACATATATGTTATCGCGATAAAAATAAAGTCTTGTATTATTCTGTGAAACAAAATCAGTTTCAATGCATCCGAAATTTTTTCGCTTTGGTTTTCTGATAGCATTCTGAAAAAGGAGAGCGAAATAAAATTGGCTCGACAAGGCTGCCAAACACACAGACATTCAATCTTTGTGAAAGTTGAATATTTCTTCATTGTTCATTGGAATCCATGTAATGTTCAACCTATACGATAGATTAATGTGATAAAACTTCTCATCAAAATAATGAAATGTATGCTGGCAACCCGGTACAGTTTGCTCATATACGAGAGAGTACAAGAGAAATACGATGCTGCAAAGGGAATTGAGCGAGCTACGTGGTCGATTTAGAACTCAACACGCGACCCTCTGTCCTCAGACCTTAACAGATTATTCACAGCATCGATGTTTTCTGGCAAAACAAGTGATTTTGGACGACCTTCTTTGCATTCATGGGCAAGCGGTGAACTACGACCACGATTTAAATCGTTATACCAGTTTTACCTTTCTCATATAGAAGGGTTATGCAATCACTGTGAAAACCGACGTTTGAACCAAGGCCCGGAGGGCCGAGTGTCATATACCATTCGACTCAGTTCGTCGAGCACGCAAAATGTCTGTATGTGTGTATGTGTGTGTATATATGTATGTCACATTTTTTTGCACTCACTTTTCTCGGAGATGGCTGAACCGATTTTCATTAACTTAGATTTAAATGAAAGGTCTTGTAATCCCATACAAAGTTCTAGAATTTTATTCTGGTGATATGTGAAAAAAATTAAAATAAGTGCACAGTGCCTGAACCTATTCTTACAAATTTAAATTAAATAAAGGGTAGAATTGTCCTATTCAAAGCCCCGGAATTTTATTTTGATCTGACTTCCGGTTCCGGAGTTACAGTGTGATTAGTGAAAAAAAAAATATTATTTCGAAATACTTCCTCACTTTTCTCGGAGATGGCGTGACCGATTTCAACAAACTGATTCCGGAAGCACCGGGAATAAAAAGTAAAATAATTTCTAAAGTTGCATCGAAACTACTCCAATCGGCAGCTATTGTCAGTAGACGGCCAAACATTAATTTGGCTTTCCATGTTCTTGGATTTTTGATGAATGACCGAAGATTGTAGCCATAGACTCAAAAACGGATCCCAGTCACTTTTCTCGAACCAACTTCGATTATACCGGTTTCCGGATTCCGGTTCCGGAAGTACCTCTTTTCGTTTCCTCAGTTTCCTTTTTGTTTTTTTTATGAATCAAGGAAAATTATTTTGAAGAATACCCCACATTTATATAAAAGAAAATGAGAGATATGAGAAAGGCATAATTACACCACAAATTGAGCTCGAACTTTGGTCCGGGACGGGTAAAAGGTGCAAAAATATGAAGAAAAAGTGCAAACGATTTTCTCAGGCACTGCTCATAATCTGCTATTGAATGTCAACCGGATCCAACTTCCAATTCTAGAGATATGGTATAAAATGAGTAAATAAATTAAAAAACAGCAATCTATGTTTCTCAGACAGCTCAGCCAATTTTCACAAGCTTAGGTTCAAATGAAATGTCTTCTAATTCCATAAAACTCTAACAAATTTCATCCGAATACGACTTCGTTTGATACGCTTTTGTGAAAATAGTGACTCTGAAAATAGTGATTTTGTGAGAGTGTAATGACGTGACATAGTAGAATTAAACGGTACAACAACAGTATTATTAGTGATTTTTGCTGACAAAATAGGATACTGCTCGCTACTAATAAAAATTTCAATAATTTATAATTGATACTTTCAAATCGAAACATAAGAATATTTCCAATCAAATGATGAAATAATATTAATAATTGATAAAAAAATAGACTGAGCTGTAAGTATTTAAAACCTGACTGCATTTCTATGTGTATTATTTCTTTCAGGAATCAGGAATCAGAACAAATTGGCTCAAATGGCACGTTCCCCTTGATATTTGGAGATTTGTGCCTTGCCATCAATTTGTGTTTAGCATCATTTTCTCGATATATAAGAGGGAAGGATTGAAAGGAAATGGTAAGGGTTGGACTAGGAGGATGGGAAAAATTAACGACACATAAAAGCAGAAGTAAATTCTGCACCCCTAAGGGATACTGAACAATCTGCTGAGGATCACATTTAGTGGAAGCAGAAGTAAATTCTGAACCTCTACGAGGTCCCGAACAGTTCGCTGTTAATAAAACCTCCAACCCCCGAGAGGATTTAGAGATCTTACAAAAGCGTTCTGCACTCCCGGGAGAATGCAGAACGATTCGCAGTATGTATGAGCAGAAGTAAATTCGGTACCCCATAAAGGATGCCAAACAATCTGCTAAACCCTATTTAAGGTGAATACAGAAGGGATTCATTCGATCCAGGAAGAACGATGAATCCTTCTGACTATAGTGTAGTGCTTTCGGATTAAGAACCAGAGTGGTTGACTGGTTTTTCAATAATGAATGTGTATTTTCATTTCTACTTATCTCTAGCCGTACAATTATTCTTACCGTAACTTATCGTTTCCTACCGGACGTACCTGGAGCGGGAGAAATCGGAAAAACTATAGAGAGGGAGAGAATGTCATGCTAATGGAGAAGGACTGGTAAAAACGTTCACAGCTGTGGCCCAGCTGTGATGTCATAGATTTGGTTATCGACCTCCGCTTTATGCAGGGCAAGCAATCACGAAATATATTGCTAGCTGCCTGCGCGGTGGACTTAGGTCGAGGTAAATGCGAACGCGCATTTCTGTAAGGTGTATGACCGGGATATCCAAATACGTGGAAATGTCGTATTTGGTTTGGGATTGAATGTAAACTGTACTTAGAATGGATCATGCTAGGATGGGATAATGTGTTATATTACACCTTCACCCTTCGGGAGATGAATGTAACGAAGTGGAATTCATCTGAAACTTTCCTCCAAGTACGTCATTTTGTTATAATGATGATTAGTTACTGCCTAAGTATACAATGTTTATTGTTTAATTAGTCTATTTTTATGTACTAAATATGATTGTTTTGAGATTGTATGTTCTATTTCACAATTTGGCTCCAAAATGTTTTTAACTCTATAAGGTCCAGAATAAAAGGAATCTAACTTACGCCTGTTTTCATTTTTGAGGTATACTGTGTCATTTTTGTTTATTGATAATGGATTTATATTTTTGTTGAGGATATCCTGTCTAAATTCCTTTTTTGCTAATAATCTTTGCTTTGCTGTTTCGTGGGATAATTGCATTTATATCTCATTTCTTTACTGTACTGCTCAAAATTATAAATTGGATCTATTTTGTTTTTGCTGTATATCTCCTGTGGGAGTTTCGGTTTTACACCAAACACTAGTTCATACGGTGTATAGCCATGATCTGTATGTGGTGTAGAATTATAAGTAAAAGCATAAAATTGTAACCATTCATCTCAGTCAGATTGGTGCTGGTTGACAAAGGATCGCAGATATTCGTTTAGACATCTGTGATTCCTCTCCAATGAGCCAATTGTCTGCGGATGATAGGCTGTTGAGAAAGTTTGTTTGATGTTTAAATATTTACAGATTTGATCTAGTACTTCTTTTTTGTACTCTGTACCTTGATCTGTTTTTAATTCTAAAAATTTACCATATATTAGTATAAAATTTTCCACCAAAGTTTTTGCTATTATGTTAGCTTCTTTAGTAGGTATTGGTGCATAAACTACGTATTTCGTTAGTTCGCATTGCATTGTTAATGCGTACCGGTTATTTTTGTTTGTCTTTGGTAGTGGTCCGATTGTATCGATTGCCACTATTTCGAACGGTTTTGATGGTGTAGCTGTAATTAGTGTGTTCTCTTTAGTATTTTTAGTTATTTTATTCAATTTGCACAATTCACAGGCCTTGATGAATTGTGAAATTGACTGTTTCATTTTTCTCCAGACATAAATTTCTCTTAGTTTGAGGTATAGTCTATGCTGTCCTATATGTTCACCTGTTGGCGTTTCATAGTGCCTTTTCAATATTTCATTTACCTTGCAAAGATCACTAATGAAAATTGCTGGTTTGAAAATTATAATTTGCATGGCTTTTAATGTTTTATTACTCACTTGTTTGAGTACTTCCATGGGGATTAGTTTAAATATTTCGTCTTCTTGAGACAGCGCAATTTTATTTATTTGAAGTTTTTTCATATCTTCTTCAATGTCTGAAAGAGCAAAGCTAATTTGACTTTCATTATTTATTTTATATTCATACTTCAGTATGCCTTTATTTAGTTTATTGTTTCTTATTTCCTTTGCTTTAATATAAATTGAAAATGTTATGCAATTTTTTTCGATTATTGTGCTGATTTTGGCTAATTTTTTGTTTCTGATTGGTTTTCGGTGGTGTACATCGCAAGTTGATCAGGCTTGGTTTCACACTCCTCATTTTTTCCAATCGGTTTGGATCTTTGACTTCGTGTCATTGATCGCGTATTCACTATTAGAATCGACTTTTGTTTAAGTTCATCAGAGGTAACGACAACACGTGACAACGCGTCCGCTCCCACGTTATCCTTACCCTTAATATACTGTATTTCAAAATCGAATTCACTTAGATCTAGTCGCATTCTAGTCAGCTTCGACGTTGGGTCTTTCATGCCGAAAAGGTATACTAGTGGTCTATGATCCGTTTTTACTATAAATTTTGTACCGTACAAGTATGATTTGAAGTAGTTAATAGCCCAATGAATAGCTGTTAACTCCTTTAGAATTACGGCTTTATTTTTTTCGCCTGGGGTAAAAGTTTTACTGGCGAATGCAATTGGAAGTTCATCTCCATCTATGTTTTGAGATAAAACTGCTCCACAACCAATGTCTGAAGCATCAGTGGTTAAAATAAAAGTTTTCGTGAAGTCTGGGAATTGCAGTATAATTGGAGACATTAAATATTGTTTTAGAGTATAGAATGCGTCATTGAGAGTATAGAATGCGTATTGTTTTAGAGTATAGAAATGTCAAAGACATTGTGGTGACCAAATGAATTGATGGTTCTTTTTCAGTAACTGGTGTAATGGATGAGCTATGATCGAAAAATTCGGAACAAATTTACGATAGTAGTTGCAAAATGCTACGAATCGTCGCACTTCGTCACTATTTGTTGGTACTGGGTAATTTTTTATTGCTTCAAATTTTGAATCGTCTGGCAAAATGCCTTTATCGGTTATTTTATGTCCCAAGTATATTACTTCACTTCTAAAAAATTTGCATTTACTTGCATTCAATTTTAAGTTATATTTTCTAAGTCGTTCAAATACCTTTATTAAATTCGATAAATGATGTTTAATTGAGCATCCTGTTACAATGATACAATGAAATTGAGCATCCTGTTACAATGTTACAATGAATTGTCATCATCCTTTGAAAGCTATTCGGGCTGACATTTAGTCCAAATGGCAATCTTGTAAATTGAAAATGACCTGTCTGGGTCGAGAATGCAGTGTATTTTCTTGCATTTTCGCTTAGTGGTATCTGATGAAATCCGGACATCAGATCCAGTGTGCTAAAAAATTTTGCTCTGCCAAGTTGATCTAGAATAGTATCAATTCTTGGTAGCGGAAATTTATCCGCGAGAAGTTTTTTATTTAGCTGTCTGAAGTCAACAACTAAACGCCATTTTTTTGAGTTATCCTCACTTTTCTTTGGTACTAGTAGGATGGGATTATTATAAGAAGATATGGAAGGTTCGATAATCTTTTCGTTTAGCATTTTATATACCTGCCCATCGATTTCGTTTTTCTGCGAATGAATCATTTTATAGTTAGGGATATAGACTGGTACGTTATCAGTCAGTTCTATATCCTGGGTATAAAAATTGTTGGTAGTAAGTGGCTCATTTTGTAGACAGAAAATGTCGTTGTAATTGTTTATAAGTTTTTTGAAATCGTTTGCTGCGTAGAATGGTACATCCGACTTTTCTATGCTTTTTAAAATTTCATTTGTACGTTGCTCTTTGTTGTTATCGCCTAAATTTGTTTTCAAGTGTTTATAATTTTCTAAAGGTTCTAGTTTTAGGTTGAGATTATTGGTGCTTAAATTAACGGTTGAGTCTGTGGTGTTCAAAATTTTAATAAAAGTGTTTTCTGGTGATATGATAGTACTTCCACAGAACACACCAGGGGTCAATTCCTGTGAAACTATTATCATATCTTTGTTAATTTTGAGATTGTGAAGTTGTCTTATTACTTCACACCTTGGTGGTATAATATATTTTTGGTAAATTGTATCTTCAATTGGTAATGAAATAATATTATTATAAATTTTGAAATTTAGCATCCAACATTCGTAATCAATGATGCACTTATGAGAAGACAGGAAATCTCTTCCTAAAATGCCATCAGTTAGAATTGGAAAGTTGTTATCTACTATGTGAAAAGTGTGGTTGGTAACAAGTCCATTGCCAAAATTTAATTCTGTTGTGGTTGTTGCCAAGGTTTCGGTTGAAATGTTTGTTATGCCCGTAATTTTTATTTTATTATTAGCGTCTAGTGGGTGGTTATTATTTACTTTGTTGATTTTTATGACGGAAATGTCCGCTCCGGAATCTAATAAAAAGTTGCACAATGAATTAGCCATTTGTACATAAATTTTTACAAAATTTGATGCACAGATGTTCATTGAATAAATCTTCCTAAAAAATTTTGTGGTGGTGTTTGAGCATTGTTAGAATTATTCGGAATAACAGTAATATTACCGTTAGTTTGTGCATTCGGGGCAGCATGTTGATTATTCGGTTGTTCTGGTTGTACGAGGAGCATTCGAGGGTTTCGATTATTATAAGCTCCGCGACTGTAACCTCTGTTATTGTAATTATGCCAGTTTTGTCTGTTTGAATTAAAATTGTTTCGGTATGTGTTGCGGTAGTTTTGGTGTCCTCTGGAAATAGTTCTGCTATTATTATAGTTATTGTAATGTCCGGGGTGCCCATTGCGATGTGAGTATTGTCCACCAGACGTATTTGGTCTTCCACGCCCGCGACTAGTGTGTCGTGTGGTAAAAATTTGAGCAGCGTTGCTCGTTTCTGTAGTGTTCTCTCTTACCTTTTGGGTTGCTGCATTAATGTCAGCAAAATTGCCCGCTTTTAGTATGATTTTTATTTCTTGGGACGTTACTCCTTTAATCAGAGAGTTCAGTCCGCTTTTGGTTGCTAACGAATTAGCCGTCTGCTCTGGGACTCCCTGAGCTAGATAGGTACATTTTAGCCGTAATGAAAGGTTTTCAATTTCTTCGCATAATTCACTGGTTTTAGTGCTTTTCACCTGATTCAATTTAGCTACTATGGAGTCCGGGGACTCACTTACTTTACAGCGTCTTTCGACGTCGTCTGCTAACGCTTGTAGTGTATCGCAGTTTCCTAGTCCTAGCCGCGCTTTACCGGTTAGTCTAGTTTTAACGAATTTTAATGCCGTTGCTAGTTGGTTTGCTGGTGTCAATTCAGCCAGTAAACTTACGGCGTCTGTAAACGATGATAATGAGTCTGCAGAGCCATCGTACATGGGTACGATGGCAGTCGCCTGCTTCACGTCAAATATTGCGTCGGTCATTATCTTCATTTTGTTTGATTCTATACCTAGACTACTTAATTTTTGGTTTTTCTGTTTTGTTTTTTTTTTTTTATTTCTTTCTTTTACTGAAAGGACATTCATGAAAAGTAGCTCAATGAGAAGATAGAATATAAACAAAATAGGGATGATTGAGTGCTTTTTTTCTGAAGAATGGAAGAAATTTAGGGAAAAATACAAACCATTAGCACGTTTCTTTCGATTATAAAGTATAAATAAATTATAATCACAAAACATCTACAATAATTTATAAAAAATAAAGAGACATAAAACTCTTTAATTTTTCACTTCTTTCCCTTATTGTTAAATTAGTAGTAAATCACACACATTGTTTTTTCCTTTATGATTTCGCTGTTATTCTTTCTGGTTTTTTATTATCATTGTATTATCCTTATCCTAGTGCTTTGCTTGTTTATCTCATATTATGCTTTTGTTTATACTGTCCGACAAAGAAAACGGTTTTGTTCAGCAAATCAATGATCGAAATCTGCATCGTATTTCAGCTGTTTTCTCTGAATAATGAATACAATTACGGATGATAATAATAGTAGAGTAAGTTATGCGTTTCATTTCTTCCTTTTTGCCACCAAAATGGTCTATGATTAAACCTTAATCATTCACATTGTGTTAAATTTTACACATTTTCTTGTCCGTCTTGTTTCGACATTACAACCCACATTGCTCATGCTCATACCCTATGACTTTATTTCATCTCGTGTGCCATCGAAGAGTGTGAAAGGAGTTCCCCTGTTACATACAAATTTTCAATTTTGTTGTCACGTTTCCTTCTTTAATAGTTGGAAAGATGCTCTGAAGGCTGGAAAATTTTTCTTTATTGATTTCGTCCCGTAGGACCACTGTTCCCTCATTGGGTAAGATTTTTTTTTTTGTATTTTGTCCCGTAGGACCACTGTTCCCTGATGGGTAGAGTTTTTTTGTTTTTTTTTACAGCCACACACAGTTACACACGGTCTATGTTGGCAATGGATCGTGCCGCTTTTATGGCTTGTTGCCTCATTACTCTCCTCATCAGCATATAAGCTGAGAAAAACAGTTGAATGGTAACCATTGCCAGTATTAGTGTTAACTTGAGTTCGTTTGACTCGTGAAACTCTGTGTGCATCGACAGCTCATTTAGAACATTCACCTGCGCATCTCCACTTTGATGTGTTTGTTTAGATTTACTACTTCCCATTATGGACACGTTTATTAATCACTAGCCGCTTATAATATACAATTCAATGTCTAGGGTGTTGCACATTGCAGTAGCACTAGGTTATTTTCTCTTTTAGCTGGCTTTATGGTAATGTTCCTTAAATTTCACTGTCTTTTCTGTATACAGTTTTTCACAAATGGATGGTATTCTTTGCCATCTCGTTCGATGCTATAATTTCATTTTAGCAAGCTACTACTTTCTTCACAATCACTAAAGTATGTTCACTAACTGATTTTCGTTGCTGGCCCGTGACACTTGTCAACGGTTCGCCATGTAGTGCTTTCGGATTAAGAACCAGAGTGGTTGACTGGTTTTTCAATAATGAATGTGTATTTTCATTTCTACTTATCTCTAGCCGTACAATTATTCTTACCGTAACTTATCGTTTCCTACCGGACGTACCTGGAGCGGGAGAAATCGGAAAAACTATAGAGAGGGAGAGAATGTCATGCTAATGGAGAAGGACTGATAAAAACGTTCACAGCTGTGGCCCAGCTGTGATGTCATAGATTTGGTTATCGACCTCCGCTTTATGCAGGGCAAGCAATCACGAAATATATTGCTAGCTGCCTGCGCGGTGGACTAGGATGGGATAATGTGTTATATTACAATAGCTCCTTACCACATTGGGTGAGAAACGAGAGAATATCCTTCAATTTTAGCTCCGCATACGCAGACTCAACCATGTATGGAGAACCAAAAACCCGGATACGTAGCTGCGTCAATGCGGGACAGTTACATATCAGATGATATGAAGTACCATAATCGCATTCACACAAATCACACGAATAATACTCAGCACGTTGAATAGTAGCCATGTGATAATTGAGTTTGCAATGTCCAGTCAGAGCTCTGACCAGAATACTGCAATGATGCTTGGAGAAATGCAGTAGACACTTTGACATTTTCAGATTTAAATCTGGTAGAAATGCTTTTGTCTGAGCGCAAGTTTGCAAGCTGCGCCAGTAGCTGGCATGTTTGGATGCAGCCCAAGAACGAATCTTGTGCTTTATCCAACTAGTTGAAAGTGGTAAAGCTGGTTCAGGACCAACGAAATCATTCGTTGCACCAGCTCTAGCCAACTCATCAGCCCATTCATTTCCAGAATGGCCGGGTACCCATAAGAAGTAAACAGCATTTGAAATTCTGAGGTCTTCAATTTGAGTTCGACATGCGATCACTAGATTCGACTGTGAGTCATTCGAACTGAATGCTTTTAAGGCTGCCTGACTGTCGGAACAATAATAAATTCGTTTACCACAGATCCTCTGCTGAAGTGCCGATTGTACTCCACACAGAATTGCGTAGATTTCTGCTTGGAACACAGTACAGTATCTACCAAGTGAAAGAGACTGCTCCAGCCTCATTTCACGACAGTAGACACCAGCACCAGCACGACCATTCAACAGAGAACCGTCCGTATAACAAACTATGTGTTCATCAAGTTGTCGTTCCAGACAACCAGACAACCATTCCTCACGAAGAGGATAGCTCACATTGAATGTTTTGGAAGGAAAACTGCATGTGAGAGTTAGGTCACTAGGAGCGAGTAAATACTCATCCCACGTAACCATTTGAGACCACAAGCGAGTGTGGCTGGTAGCATAATCTAATGGGTTTCTGTTACAAAGCCCTGTAACCTTAAGACGGTATGCACAAGATAATGCTTCTTGTTTTAGGAACACATGAAGTGGTTTAATGCACAGTAGCGCCTCTAGAGCAGCAGTAGGAGTTGTCGTGAATGCTCCTGTCATCGCCATTAGGACCATCCTTTGGAGATGATTCAGCTTTGACTGAACTGTCGCGACTTCTCCTTTCTGCCACCATACAAGACAACCATATGCTAAAATTGGTCTAACAATAGTTGTGTAGATCCCATGAATATATCTGGGTTTGAGTCCCCATGATTTTCCAAAAGCTCGTCTGCATTGGCCGAAAGCCATACAAGCTCTCTTAATCCTGAAGTCAATGTGAGCAGACCAATTCAGTTTTGAGTCAAGAATAACCCCGACGTATTTAACTTGATCGACCACAGTGACCTCTGAACCGAAGAACTGTAACGGACGAGCTCCTGTGACTATCCTACGATGAGTGAAAAGCACCATTGATGTTTTGCCCGGATTTACAGACAATCCAACCTGACAACACCATTGTTCAACAGATCGCAGGGCTTGCTGCATTAAATCAAAGAGAGTGTTAATGCTTATATCGGCCATCAATATATGATAATCGTCGGCAAAACCATAAGTCGGAAATCCAAGGTTATTAAGTTTCCTTAACAAACCATCAGCGACTAGGTTCCATAAAAGTGGGGATAGTACACCACCTTGAGGACACCCACAGACACTCAGCTTTCTAATCTCTGCTTGCCGAAGCGATGAACAAAGAAGTCGATTGCTAAGCATTGCGTGTATCCAATTTGTGATACTTGAAGGTATGCCATGACCACGGGCTGCTTCCAGAATTGAACTGAAAGACACGTTATCAAAGGCACCTTCAATATCTAGGAAAACTCCCAAGCAAGATTGCTTTTGTGAGAAAGCTTTTTCAATGTTGTACACAACATCATGTAACAGGGTTGTAGTGGACTTTCCACGCTGGTAAGCATGTTGCATTCCATGTAGCGGTTGCACGCCCAGACTAACATTCCTGATATAGTGATCGACTATGCGTTCCACTGTTTTAAGAAGAAATGAGCTAAGACTGATAGGCCTGAAACTCTTCGCTTCCTCATAAGTGTCGCGACCGCCTTTGGGAATAAATTTGACAATTATTTCCTGCCAGGCTCTTGGAATATATCCTGTCGCAAGACTAAAAGTAAGTATTTTCTTCAAAACATGTTTGAAATGTTCATACCCTTTCTGCAGTAACACTGGGAAAACTCCATCCTTTCCAGGAGACTTGTACGGAGCAAAACCCTCAACTGCCCATTTGACCGATTCAATCGTCACAACGCTTCGAGCAAGGGCCCAAGAATCGTAACTACCTGAAAAAGTCTCGGGAAGAGCTGTCGGTGATGGATTCATACAACCTGGAAAGTGAGTGTTAAAAAGATAGTGAAGTACATCACCTTCATCAGACAAGTGTTCACCATCTGAAGTTCTTAAGAAACTGACATTAAAGTCCTTGGACTTCGAAAGTAACTTATTTAATCTGCAAGCCTCGTTGAGACTAGAGACATTTGTGCAGAGGCTTTTCCAACCACTTCGCTCAGACGATCGAAGAGCATTTTTGTAAGCCCTTCGAGCCGACACGAATGCCCCCGACCCATCTCTGCGTCGGTGGTTCCAAGCTCTTCTGCATAGTTTCCTTAGTCTAGCAAGTTCAGCATTCCACCAAGGAGTTCCTCTAGTAGTTCGCACAATCCGAAGTGGACAAGCCTCTTCATATGCTGCAACTATGAGTGAATTTGTCTCGTCGACAACATTTTCCAAATCAATTGGGGTTTCAATTGTTGGTTGGTACCCGTAAAATCTAGTCGCCAAGCCCTCTTTATAGAGGTCCCAGTTTGTAGATTTGGGATTACGATATGTGATAATATCAAATTTAGCGTTTGAATGATCAAAGAATATGTACTTATGATCAGACAACGAAGGTTCGAGCTCATCGGAGACGAGCCAATTCACCAACTCATGCGCAATTCTATCAGAGCAGAGAGTTACGTCCAAAACCTCCTCTCTTCCAGATCTCGCAAAAGTTGAGCGGTTTCCTGCATTGACTATGTGCAGGTTTGTACTGCTCACGAATTCCATCATATCAGAGCCTCTCGAATTTATATCTGTGCTGCCCCAAATGATATGGTGAGCATTTATGTCACTGCCGATTACAAGCGGTTAATCACTCTTGCAGCAGTATGATACAACCTTTTTGAAGTCGTCGCTTGGCGAAGGTTGGTTATGCGGTAAATATGCCGAACAATAGACATATTTCCTGTCTATGCCATCAATAGTCATACCAACTGTGACAGCACAAATATCCCGAGTTGTGAGCTGTGATATGAGAGAAACATCGAGAGCACTATCTGCAAGTATGCATGCTCGAGGCATTTCACGTGGATTAGTCATACCGGTCTTGTTGAAGGCAACAAAGACTTGGTTTAACAATTTTCCAACGTAGAAGTTTCCCTTTTGGAAATATGGTTCTTGAACCAAAGCTATAGAAGCTTTACCTTCTTGCAGAAGTCTGGATAGATTCATAGTTGCTGTACGTTTATGCTGAAGATTGATTTGTGCCACTCTAACCATTATAAATTAGAGTAACGAACATTTCACCTCCAGCACCAACCGTACAACAACTACAAGAAATCAAATATATTGGCTTATAATCGCCTATAGCGAACCATGTAAGAATTTTTTTAGATGTTTTAATCATTTAAATCCCACGAGTTGCGAAGAAAGAAATCGTCCACTGTGCCAGAGCTTCGCTTAACACAGTAAGGGAAAACCCCAAGATATTCCGTTCACGACTGCAATGTTTAACCTCCTGCAGCCATTAAGCCATCGGCACGGAAATACACCTTGACTTAGGAGTTCCTATTTTTGTGGCCTTTTACGACATGGAATTGGAAACCAGTGGATCAATTCTTGGTAGAAAATAATTCCGCCGGATGCCACACGGCTTACCTGTTTGGTGGACTTATACCACCGGTACAGGTGGACCGTAGCGTTATTCTTAGCCAGTTGGGAAACCGCTACCGACACTACACGGCTATCTAGGCTGCTCAGAGAGGGAAGTTGCCATTGATGGTCAACTTCCATGGATGGCCGAGCAGCCATTTAGTATTTAAAACCTAACCGCATTTCTACGTGTATTTTTCCTTTAGTTTCTGAATTACACCCCTATATAAAAAATAAAGATACGTTCCACATAAAAAACGTGCTTTTATACATGAAATGGAAAAGCAAATATTTTCAACTAGCAATACTATTCTTCAATTGAATAGGTCTGATTATTTGATAATCGGTTCGTTTCCGATTCCGCGTACTTCAAACCGAAAATAACTTCAATTTCTCGAAAACGGCAGGATCATTTTTGAAAAAATTGGATTCAAAATGAAAACCGTTATGTTCCCTTTAGTCGATGTAGAATTTTATCCAGAACCAGAGTTCAAGTTCCGGAAATACACGGTGTAGTGTATATAAAATTAAATTGCGGTAATGCATAAAAAAATTTTAGTTCTTCAAAATTTGTCTCAAAATTGTTTCAATTTCTAGGCAACGCTAGTTGCTGGCCAAATGAACCGATTTCAGATATATCGGTTTCCAGCTTCCGAAAGTACCGGAACTAGTAGTCAAAAAATCAAAAACGGAAATCTATCTTCATTTTCTCTGAGGCGGCTGAGTAGATTTTCACAAACTTAGACACAAAGGAGAGATTGAGCGGCCTCGTAGTCTGCTGTTCACTTTATTTTATGGATCCGGCTACCGGTTCCAGAACAACAGGGTGAAGTGTGCACTATGAATTTGACTCAAAACTGTTTGTTATTCTAAATGGTTATGATAGTGTGTGTGTCCAAACAAACTTTTTTTGTTTTTTGAAGAATCCCTTAGTAATGTTCATGAAATTATTAATTTTTAAGAAAGTGTTTATTTATTAAATTTCAAGTTTCTCATACTTATGCTGCTAGCTTTCAGAAAGGTTTTCTCAAAACCAAAAAAAATCCTTTCGTTATCCTTCAAGTTAGAGGTCACTAAATCTGAAGCCTTTAGCGTTTGAAGTTAAAGCGTGTTTTCTTACGGGTGATTAATTTCTAAATAAAATTAAGAAAACAACGGTTATTGAAAAATCGATTTCAAAGAACTGAAAACGCTTTCCACCATCTGAAATTATACAGTGATTTTGTGTTTTATATTTCATCTCGCATTTACATGGACTATATGTTCTAATTCTGTTGGAAAATCTTCGGCCAAATCCAAAGCACTTAATCGTCTAAACTCGCCATACTGAAACTGTAAAAAAACGTTACTACTTTTCATATATGTAAAACACATACATAGCATTCATTGGACCAAACAGATGAAACTCATTGAAAGTTATGTACTTTATACTAAATTTCCAACGGATACTCATTACTTGAAAGGGATGGTAATAATTTTTTAAATGATTTTATGTGATTACTTTTGTCAGTCCGCATACAAGATTTTACAAACCAAAAAATATTTTTTGTGTCTGTATCGATATAAACCTCAGCTAAATTATCTGTGAAGTAATGACTTATCATTACAAGATTTGAATTGTAAGTTTAAGTGAATTACGACGCATCTTTTATGTGCATCAATAAAGACGTAAATTTACACGATTTTTTCCAAGTGTGTACTTACCAAAAAATGCGACACACGGTGAACTCGATTAAGTGAGCGTGAAAAATACTGTTTAATTTTGTTTACTTTCTAATGCAATGAAAGTCTAGATATGTGTTCACACACAAACAAACGGTGTTTTTTTAAATAAATTTAATGCTAATGATACTACTGTCACTAAGTTTCGAACATTCGACAAATGAAATGCGAGGCCAACACCTCTGACTGAACCGACCGACCCAGGTTATATCACAGCTTCTCGTTTCTCATTTTCCCAGCAAAGCAAACGATTCCGGGAATTTCCAGCCGATTATCCTTGTTAATGAAACTGACTCACGCTAGTTCTCACAGTGCAATATGCAATCAGCCGGGACCGTGACCGCTCAATAGGGCTTCGATCGAACGGAAATCGTTTGTGATAACAATACACGGCTAGCGGCAATCCTTGGCATGTTTTGCTGGTCGGAGCATATGCGCAGTCCCGTAGAATAGGGTCAAATCGGAGCAGCCAGCAGATTGTTCACTACCTGCATTGTAATACCGTCCGTGTCCGTGTCCGTGTCCGTATCCGTGCCGAGCTGGTGCGACTCGAGAGCAACGGTGTCGGTGCATGGTGAGGAAATTTCCCGAATGCAGTACGTACAACCCGGAAGGAAATTGTCGCATTTGTAGGAAAGCGGTAAAAGCAGTGTTCCGGTTCAGGATATGCTCGAATGCAAACAGTGATTGTCTACAAGTATTTGGTACGTCGAACACATTTACAGCACCGGCAAAGTGAAGCCACAAAGTGGTGAGCAGAATTAGGACCTCGGGGATGAATAAATAATATTTTTACTGCCATGCCGAGCGAGTTAACACGGTCTGTATCTCTCGGGAGGCCTTCAATTGTAACGTCGGACAGGGTAAACACATTAGGTTGGAATCACATTGCAACCCATTTCATTGTTGTCCTTTCTCCCCGATGCTCCTCACTGCACCGGTATGGTAGCTATTTAGAAGTTGCATTCAACGATCTATCTGGCTGTAGACAAGCGGACATGCAGTCCGTCTTCAGCTGACTTGTTTAACCTGGGGAAAAAATAGCAAGCGCCACGCGGTTGGAACGAGACGAAATAATTAAACATCCATTTTAATTACAAAATCTATCATTGAAGGCAAACATTACAAATAGTTCTACCTGCAAACAACGGGTTCTCTTCGTTTACTTTTCCTTTCGATAGTTATGGAACTATCTACAATCTTTTCCTCTAATTTTTTACATAATATGATAGATAAAATCATCATTTTTCTATTTCGCGAATCGCGTTAGCATTAGAGACCGCCCGAGTGTTGCAACTCCGTTATTGAGCAGGATCGGCTTGCTCAATAACGGAGTTGCAACACTCGGGCGGTCTCTAATGCTAACTCTAATGCTTGAGCTTTCTTAAACAACATAATTGGGTCACTTCCGAATGCAAATCTACTTGGGAGGGGAAGGATTATTAGTTCGACGCATGTTGCTACTATAATCCGAAGAATCCTATGATTTTCCACGTGCATCACAGGAAGGGAAGTTTGTTAGTAAATATAAGGTAGGTTTATTGCTCTTTTTTTCGATTTCGGAAATCTCAAATTTTATTTCAAGTCCCAGAAAGTCGAGTTTTGAAAAAAAAAATTATCTAAATAACACTAAATCTCGACGCGTCATGAAATTCTAAGACTTTTAGCATCGACAATTTTTCAAGTTGTGAAGACGCTACAACCACTTTGTAGTAATTTATTGAAAGATAGCTAGTTGGTCAAGTGTTGCTTTGCAAATTATTTATTTTGCGATAAAGGCCGACGTTTCGAAGGAATATCAAGGAAAATATTTGATGTCGTTTTGCCCTGATGATGAAAGGATGCAACACTTGACCAAAAAGACAATTTTCAATAAATTCTTTTAGCACTAGAAAGTAGAGTTTTGGAAAAATGACACACTAAGTATTGTCACTTTTTGACGATCATATGTCGGTATCAACTTCCTTACCAATATATAGAATATATTTGAAAATCAGATCCTATATCTCTAAAAAAATCACACTGTATTAGAAAATGAAGTGAGCCCCATTTTAAAGATTTCGGTCACCGGAACCGAAAACTGTACACCCAAACCTCCGTTTACGTCAACTTTTTTTACGTTACCTCTTTTTACGTAACTCTTTTTACGACATAAATCCCAAATAACGCAATCTTTTTTTACGTTGAAAATACTTCGTAAAAAGAGGTTTTTGCATACAATGAAAATCGTTTCCGGCTCATTTATATTCCATGGAAATCAGTACAATATAGGTATTTTCGGAACGGGTTTGATGAGTAGATGTCGGAAAACGATGTTTGAGGTGGTTCTGAAAACCAAGATGGCGACTTCCGGTTAATTGATATTCCTTGAAAACTCTTACAATATGGGTATTTTCGGAACGGGTTTGATGCGTAGATGTCGGAAAATGATGTTTTGAAAACCAAGATGGCGACTTCCGGTTCATTGATATTCCTTGAAAACCCTTAGATGGCGACTTCCGGTTTATTGATATTTTTTGAAACCCCTTACAATATGGGTATTTTTGGAGCTGGTTTAGTGCATATTACGTAGAAAATATTGTTTGAATATTAGTGGATTGCTGATCGTATCCTATATTGTATTAATATTTTCGAAATGGGAAGAGTCGCTTAAAACAAATTATGTTGTGCCTCTAAATATCACGTGATATACTGTGAGTCCAAGTGTTTCACTCTGTACTCCAGTACTTTCACACTTGATGAATAAAAAATTTATTGTAATCCGTCCAATGTAATGTAAAATTATATTGGCTATATTTTGCAAATATTATTTAATTTAATTCTCAATTTATTGAATAAGGTTTTCATTGCTTAAGTCATAGTCCTCCATTGATACCTTCCACTATCTATATATGTAAGACATGGTGACTGGTAATAGGTGTTACACCCGAAAAGAGGTGATAGTAAACCTTTTATGTAGCCAAAATTTGTACAGGAAGGTAGGTCCGAAAATCATCCTCAATGAGTTTTTGCCAAAATCAATTTGATTATTGTGTTTACTCTCTAATGCGGTCGTCAACGTTTCAAACATATACCGAACGCTTTTGGATGGAAAACTGTGGTTATTTAAAAATAGAACTAAAATGTCTTAGTTCATCATTCATCGAGCTGAGTTGAATGATATATAACGATAAGTGTCACCGAGTGTTAAACTAATTTTTATTTTCATTCAAATCTATATTCTTTCTATAGAGAAATGCAAAAATAATGGAATGTACACGACTCAACAGTGATCAAAATCGAAATAGATGTTGAATATGGTTGACAGTGCTAAACCATATGATGTACGTTTTCTTAAATCGGTTAGTCTAATCCGGAGCTTTATTGTTTAAGTGTAGGAAATGTACTTGTGAGATTGTTTTATGCCTCACCGCCTTTATAACAGGAATTCGAGTCAAAATTTAGAAAAAAATCACTTTTTGTGTACTATGAAATCCGTAAAGAATATTGAAACATTTGCAAAAAACCTGCCGGTTGAGTAAAATATGCAGCTAAAAAATAGAAAACTTTAGAATTGAAAACAGTTTTGTTAAATGTGTTTTGCCTTTCTCGTATGAAAAGGTTATGCAAGCCGACTTTCTATCCGAGTGTCATATGCCATTCGACTGAGTTCGTCGAGTACGCAAAATGTCTGTGTGTGTATGTGCGCATGTGTATGTAACGTTTTATTACACTAAATTTTATAAGAGATGGCTGCACCGATTTTCACACTCTTAGATTCAAATGAAAGGTCTTGAGGTCTCATACAAAATGTGAAATAAGTACACCTTATCTACGGAACTTTTTCCGGAGTTGAATAAACTGATTTTAACCTACTTGGATCAGTTAAAAAAAACTCTTCAGGTCTGATACAAATTTCTGAATTTTGTTTAGATCTGACTACTGGTTCCGGAGTTATGAGTTAAGTGTGCAAAAAAAATAACAGGTATTGAAATCAGTCAACAAAAACAACAGTTTTAACAGCAGTTCAAAACTTGAATCTATTCAAATAAATCATATTTACTACAATACTGAAAATAGAATATTAACATTTCTTTCACCAAAGAATGAACCTTAAAATATTTACATCGAAGTATTTTCATCAATTTATGTATTTGTTTGACAATTCGATTGTAAATGTCAAGCTAATATTATATTGAATTTGGAATAAAATTCCTGAAGTTTAGTTTAAACAACTTTCTTCCTAATATTGATTCGTAAAATCCATTCCAGAAGTAACAATGTTATAAAATATTCGACAGTACGTCATAATTACTCAAACAACGTTTAATAAGAACTGTTATTGAAACTCGTTCCGAAAACATTCGATTTGCTACGGGTTTCGAGAAACACCATCATGGATTTTGAAATGACTTTAAACATCATTTTCCGACATCTACTCACCATACCCGTTCTAAAAATACCCTTATTATGAGGGTTTTCAAGGAATATCAATAAACCGGAAGTCGCCATCTTGGAATTCAGAACCACCTCAATCATCATTTCCCGGCATCTACTCATCAAACCCGTACCGAAAATACCCATATTGTAAGGGTTTTCAAGGAATATCAATAAACCGGAAGTCGCCATCTAGGAAATTTATGCTGCTTAGAACATCCTTTTCCTGTAAATACTCGTAATTTTTGTTCCATAACTATCCAATATATTATACATATCTAATAATACATATTCATAAGGAAAATTTTTTTTACGTTGAAAATTCCAAATAACGTAAACTTTTTTTACGTCGAAAATTCCAATAAACGTAAACTTTTTTTACGTCGAAAATTCCAAATAACGTAAACTTTTTTTACGTCATAATTCGATTTACGTAGTCCCGATTAATACGTAAATGGAGGTTCGGGTGTATATGGTTATAGTGGAATCCGGTTCATTTAATCATCAATTAGCCAATTCAAAGAATTCCCTACTCATTTGAAAACACAAATTCTAAGTTCTCCAGGCAGTCGGTTACCGAGAGAGAAACTGAATAGCTAAGATAATGATAAAAAACGATAGTTGGCTCATTTAAATTAATACTTGACTAAACTGTCGCTTTAGTTTAGAAATCCTTGGATTGTCTCATAGTGACACTTTATGCTCTGTTGCTACTCTCATCCTAACAGTTTCAAGATAAATTTTGAGCTTGTCTTGTCATGATCTTTTACTTCATACCTGACTTCATCATAGTAAACATCCAGACATTTTTTTATTGAAAAAATATTTTTATTCAGGCCTATTTGCGTACAAGTATTACGCGGCTGATTGAGCCGATTTTTTAAATATTTTTTTGTCGTGAATACGACTTACTTTACTATGGGGTGCATTTTCAAAATTTACCCTCTGAGAGAGTGATAAGTTTTTGATCGTGAATATCTCTTGTTGTATCTAACGAATCAACATAATTTTTGCTACATACCATCGGAAATATGATCACAATTTTATGATAAAATATTCAGTTGTGTGACATAATCTCAAATAATTCAAAATTAAACTTTTCTGAAATATTTGGAATAAACGAGTATCAAAGAGGATAATTCAGAAGCCGCGTTTGCCTTTCTCGTATTTTTAAAGCTCATAGCTCAGTGATCTGTGAAAGGATTTATATAATCTAACTACCAATAGAATCGAAATTTTTCAACTTAAGCGTGTACAGAAAAAGCATTGAAGTTTTACAATAGTACACTATTGTAAAACCTATCTCATTTGACCCATGTCAACACCAGCCAATCAGAACGCGTTCTGAGGAAGAGAACAAAATATCTGCTGCTGTACAACAAAATATTCCGAGCAGTGTTTAATATCGTAGTGAATTCCACAATTTGGTCCTTCTGAAAGGCAGGAATGAATCCCTACAGCATATTGATAGTTTCTTTCAATTCAAATCCGAAATTAAATAATCGACATTAAAATTCTGTATGCGGCTATTTTTATAGCCGCTAGGACCGTCCATTAGTGAAGAAGCTACAAACGAAATCACATAAAAGGAAATCTCTTAACAAAAATTCAATCAGTTTGGATTCTATCGCCACTGCGAGCAGATGTATTTTGTGTCGTTTGCAAAGCTAGTTTCGCTTCCGACAAGAGCGATTACGTCACAGCTGCCAGTCATTTGCATTGATGAAAAAACAACGGTAGAGAGCATTACACAAAATCAGCCGTTCTAAAGGCTCAAAAGTTTTCTAAAGAACTATTAGGATTTGTTATTCGCAAATCGAAGGTAAATATCCTCAGTTTAGTGCAAATCTAGAACAGTTTGGTTAGATTTGTGCACTTTTCGCTGTGTGAAATTCACAGTAATCGAGATCAAGTGAAGCCTTCTTTGTTTTTGCGAAAAATGTTCCAGTCGTAGAGAATTACGCAATTTGACCCTTCTGAATGCTAGAAACGAATCCCTGTAGCATATTGATAGTTAATTGATATTCGGAAGTGTTAAGGAACATGTCAGTTGTTTTCGTATTCACGACATCCAGTTATGTCTCTGACATTACCCACCCGCCTTTTTTTGAGTTGGATCTCGTTGTCACCCTTTTTCTATGGTGAGAGGAGCTTTAATTTCCCTCCTGCGAGGATTGAGGGGCACTTCGTTCGTGGTTCGTCTCGTCATCCATTGCCGCATCGATGGTATTGTTGTCGACTTCCGTCTTCTTTTCGTTGTTAGTTGCTGTAGATGCACCTTGTTGTACATTGGTTGCAATTTCTGGTTGGTTGGAGGGTAAGTTGTTAACTGCAGCTGGTGTACTTTGTTCTATAGGGGATACGTTGGATGGTTTCGTTCAAGGGGATGCTTCACTGTTGTTGGTGACTGTCACAGATGTACTGGGGTTGCTTGGGGTTGGTGTGAAGGAGCACCGTTGTCCTTTGGTGTGGTTGTCTCCTTGTCCAGTTTATCACATGGCTTACCGTAGTAAACAGCTTTTTGGCAATATTGACGTGTGGCCATCTGATTGTCATAGGTGGCAAGTGATTTGCACGGAATTCTTGTATCTTGACCGGTATAGGCTTCTTCAAGTGTACACGTAATAAACGTATGCCATTTAGAATACAGGGGAAAACATTCTTCCACTTTTCTTTTACAATAGAGAGAATCTCTCCGTATTGGGACATAGTTTTGCGAATATATGAAACGGTAAAGCTTGAGGGTAGATCATGCACACGCACTTCTATAGCACTATCTTCCATATATACTGGAATGTTGTACTTAATGTTCTCGTGCTCCACATAGTGCACATTTTATTGTCTTTTGCGAATTGAATTGCATCCAACTCTTTATAAAACTGGATGTAAACAACATCATTCGTCTTATTGCATTGAAGTAAATGCACACGTTTAATGTCAAGCTGAATTTGTTCCTTAAGCAAACCTTCAAGTTCTCGTATCGAAGGTCGGATTTTTCACTGCCTGAAGTCAACAATAATTGTATTCTTTCGTGTCGGTGGTAGCTTTTGTTCGTATGGTTCACTCATTTTCGAGGTCGTTCTATTGTTCACTACACAATACTGTACTTGGTTTCTTTCGTCCCGAAAGTAAGCGGTTTTGTTTTATCGACTGACTTGGATGAGATGTGAAAGCGAACTGAAACATCCAGACATTGAGTCTGAAGCAAAAAGAATTTAGACTTGGCCTATTCATTTATAGACAGATACCTAGTTGGTCACACAAATATAAACAACAGTTTAAACTGTTCATCTAGTAAGAAGATAGTGTGCTATTCTAGAGGGCTGAGAATAGATATTAGAAAATTAAATTCATAATTTAATTTATGTTAGTAGAAGAAACGGACGAAATAAATAAAACTACAAACAGTAACTATGGTAAGCGGAATACTTTCAATAAAAGCTCCGCTAACGAATCACGTTGAAAAGCGCGTATGGATTGAGCTCACCACAACCTATAGTGTTGAAGAGCGAGAAATAGCAAGAGAAAAAAAATTATTTTATTCCTAAAAGTTCGAAAGAGTGAATAAGAAAACATTGACTTGAAAATTTAAGTATAAATAAAAACATTTCATTGAACCAAGTGAGAGTTCAGTAACTGCAAGTAGAAAAAGAGAAACACCTGCAATTGTTACCTTTTACGACGTGGAAGTAGGAACCCAATGAATCTACTCTTGACTACAGTTTTTACCACCGGATTCCACACGGCCTCTTGGCTGGTTCTGTCCTGTAGGCCTTATCAATCTCTTAATCCTTTCAATGCAATTTTGAGTAACGCAGACGAAAAAGGTTAGGTGGCATATGTTAAAAACAATCCGAGCACACTTTAAATTTTCGATCTAACGAATAATCGGAATGAACATTAAATTCACCGAATCGTCTTACTAAGTTGTTTGATAGTTGTAGAAAGATCAACGAAAATTTGATTACCGAGCGAATGGCTTACCATAGGAAATTCGGTACGACATTACATGGCAGTAAAATGTACGCAATCATTCGGCGTTCTCTAATTCAGGGTGGCCTATGCCTAAGCAGGATTCAAAAAGTCATATCGATTTTGTGATTTCTCAGGCTCCTATCTTTTGAGCTTCGTTTATCGCGTTACAAAGAGCTTTGTTGATGAACAGCTTCTGACACTAAAATCGTTCCAGGTCGGGGCTCGAACATACGACAACTGGCTTATTAGACCAGCGTCCTATGCACCGGCAACCCGGGACAACCTTAACCTAACAAGTAATAAATCTAATAGCCCACAACAAATGTGTCATAAATGTATCCTCAATTTTTTTCTAAGTGAAACTGTCATCCAATGAACACGCACACACTGAACTAAATTTATTAAAGGAATGAACTGACAATAATGTTTCAAAGATAATGTTTGAAAGCAATATTAAGAGTGTATGCATGGTTTTAATTCTAGTACAAGTTGTTTCATTTTTAGTTCAGTTGTTAGTCCGGGTAAAAGGTTTTGAAGAAGCTTTAAAAACTATTATATAACTTGTCAAAAGAGACACTTATTACAGTTGTCATAAAACTTGTAGTGATAGCAAAATCAATTACAAAACTCTCATAAATCATTATCAGAACCATAAGGCATTCGAATGGTTACTCGGGCATTCCATGTCAACAGTAGCACAGCATAATTTCTTTGAAAATCATAAATTCACTATAAGTGACATAAAAACTTTTGCACTTAGACACAACGAAAAGTTTATAAACATTCAAAAATAGCACCACTCCTTTGTTTAACCTAGACAAGGAAAATGGATTCTCCTGGCTCTTCATGTTAATATGAGATGGCTGATTTCCACAAACTCAGATTCAAATCAAAGGTCTTATGATCTCATAGAACTCTATTGAATTTTATCCCGATCCGATTCCGGTTCCGAAAATACAAGTAAATATGTGCAAATTTGAGATTAAATACGCACTTAATTTTTCGGAAATTTCTCAACCGATTTTTACAAACTAAGAAAGAAATGTAAGATCCTGAAATTCTTTAACAAGTCCCTGAAAAGTTGATCCAGATCCGACTGCCGGTTCCAGTATTACAGTGCGATTAGTGAAAATTTTCAATTTCATGAGTATTTTTTCATCAGCGATGGCGAAACGAGGTTCCTCTTTTTTATAAAATTTACTGCCTAATTCATCTAGTTGGCAGATCTTGTTAGTTTGTGAATATATAAAACTACTTTGGGACTATTAGTCCCCGGTTTCCGCTTCCGCGAATGCACCGATAATAGTGAAGAAAAGCGTCAAAAACGGAACTCACTTCGAACATCAGCAACGGTTCAACCGATTTTTTCGATTATCATGATTCAAATTAAAGCTCTTATTATCTAACTTTAAACTGTGCAATTTCATCCAGATCCGACTTCCGGTTCCGAAATTATATGGCGATGAGTGTAAAAACATTCCAATCGTTATTCAAAATGACGATGCAAAACAGGTACGTGTCGGTACATGCGGCATTTTTTCGTTCGCAGCGTGATTTGTTCAATTTTGTATAGCGTGCAGAGCTGCCACATTAAAATTTATATTTTTCAGGTGGAAAATATGCTAATTTGTAAATCTTTTATTTAATTTATAACTACTTGCTATTGTTATTACAAAATCATGATAGTGATGGTTTTTTATACAAGTACACTTATTGCCTTTCTGATATAGAAAGTTTATGCAATCATTTGAAAAATTTACTATTGAAAATTGACCAGGAGGGCTAAGTGTTTTATATCATTCGGCATAGTTAATCGAACTGAGCAATGTCTGTGTTTGTATGTATGTGTGTGAGTATGGGTGCGACAATGCAAAGTTCTGCTAGATTTGGCTCATCACTGATTCAATTTGTTACTTACTAAACGAACCGACTTCGGCTATACTGGTTCCAAGTTCCCGCTTCCAGAAGTATCGAAAATCGTGGTCAAAAACTCTTAAACGAGACTCACTCAGTTTTTTCTGAGATGATTTGATCGATTTCCACAAACTTAGGCTCAAATGAAAATTCCTATAGTCTCATAGGTTGCTGTTTAATGTGTGTTTTATCATTTAGTGCGGCGATGCCAAATGCCAAGAGCAATTCTTATCAACTTGACATAACTGTTTACAAATTGATAAAATTATGCTAGTTCATATACAAAGAAAGTTTTTTATTTTGTTCAAGATAAAAAAAAAATTTCTTGACAGAATCTCCTAATGATATTTTTGGAAATATAAGTAATATGAGAAAGCCATCATTGCACCACAAGGTGGATTAAAAAAGGTTTTTTTTTCAAAACAATGATTTATCAGCACACGAAATTCTTTCTCTTTATTGTTCCATTTTTCCGTAATTATCGTCACTGAAATCACAATAACTAACACACTAATGAATTGAACGTAATGAAACATGAATAGATTATATCTGAAGGATGTATCTTATTAAAAGTTAGAGTGATTTTTTATTAGTGACGCCGTCTTCCTGTCACACCGGGGACTTTTTGGCCGACGCGGCAATAATGAAAACTCGTTGAAAATAAAATTTAAAAAAAAAACTAAAGAACTTCAACCAAAAATTTCACATTGAATGTTCTTTAGTTTTTTTTTTAATTTTATTTTCAACCCCACAATACAAATCACCCTTTAAATGCAGCATCTTGTTTCAGCATCAGTGCCATTTCTGCATTTCGAGCTCACAGCACAGTTATCAATTCCCAGTTCCTGCATTCCAATTAGACGGCTGTTCTTGTGCCATCGAGCGTTCGGTTCGTACCCTTCGACCCGGGCGGGATGTTCCATCCCTATCACACACACACACACACTATTCGGAGTGGCAACGTCCAGTCTCAGAGTTGGAAAACTGAAAATTAATGAACCATTATCCCGGTAGATTTTCCGTTCCATTATCAATTGCAGTGAGCTTTCCCCTTCAGCCGGGCAGATCGGTTAGTCCGTCGACTGGCGTTTTAAACCCCTCTTAGTTTCCAGAACCCAGTCTCATGAACCCTTTTTGTGCATCTGATGTGACTGGTTTACATTTCAAATTAATTTAATTAATGAATTTGGTGTGTGGTATGCAGAGCGGGGAAGAAGAAGTTCTTTATGTCTTGCTACCTTAAGAAACTGCCAGAATCGGCCGTATGTCTATGAAGCCAGAAGACACGTGATCGGATACTGGCTAGATATATGCAAGTGGCAATTAGCAGACAGTTTACTATTTCCTCTTTTTAGTTCCACAGTATGCAGAAAATGCTACTGATTTCCTATGTTGGGACACGGGGCTGCTGGGTCGGGAAATGCAAGATGCACAAAAGCAGCTCATTCTTTACAATGTGCAACGGAACGACAAAGTTTACCACTTGTGGGTAGTTTTGATTGTAGCGTAGATTGAATATTTCCTGTGAAACTTCGCTCGGAATAAGGCTTGATGAAAACTAACGATGAAAGGTACGTGGCTGGAAAATTGCACCTTTGCAGTATGTCACATCGTTATCAGAATATGTGACTACAATTGAAAATTTGAATAGAAGTAAAAAACCTGGCCAACGAATAATACAACCAATGTGAATAATGTTCCTAGTTCCGTTCGTTCGATTGGAAAAATGTTCCACGAAGGGGTATTGCAGCCGCCACCCGACGGGATACGAAATATTGAAAATCTAATAAAAACCACCCAATGGGGCGCGATGACGATTATGGTAATGATAATGGCAAATGGTCGTACTGATTGTTCAATCTCATTTGATTGCTCTCCACACAAATGGTGGGCCGAGCGGCAGGAGAGGTTGAAATTTTCAATACGAAATGTTATTATTGATGAGTTTGGGTGTGATTGTCTAGAGCTTCGGAGTAATGTCGTTCAGTTGAAGAACTCGTATTTTATGTGAAATATCGAAACTATGAGCGACAGGTGTGCTATGGTTGTTTTAAGTCTTCTAGACTATGACGTGGATTGCTGCTAAACAAGCATTGATAAAATAATATTCTATATAGGAAATATAGTTGCGTGATACTACAAAACTTAATATTAGTTTGTTTCAATAAATATTGGGATAAAATAACAAACATTTTAATTGTGCGTTCTTGTCAATTTTTGACAAACAAGTTCACAGTAAATTTAACTTGCAAAATCATTTTAAAATGAATTTACTTTAGTTAAAGGTGTAGTGCTTTCAATTTACGAGCATCGCGGTTCAAATAAACGGTAAGACATTAACTTGAAATGGTTAGTATTCAAACTTACGCTTTTGTTTGTCAAAATCATACACTTTGTTTCCTTTTAAGAGTGAAATAATTTCTTTCAAATTAATTTGAAGGGTTGTTTTTGAAACATCATTTCTTCGATTTTTTTATATTTTCTAGCAGTTTCAAATGCTCACATTTATAAATTTCCAATGATTTTTACATGCCACAACCAAACCAATGATTCGATGTCTTGTCAGTCCGGTCAAGATAGAGAACCATCAAACATCAAATATTTTTTGCAAATAAAATATGTTATGTAATGTTTTGCAGCTTCGAAAATAATTAATTATCGATATGCTTCGATTATTAAGGTTTCCGGGAAAAAAAATAAACAAATAAAATTTCAAACTTTCCTGTACATTCACGGGTGAAAACATTGCTTTGATTTATAAAAAATAAAACTGATACGTGTGGTATTCGCGGTCTAGTATATTCATATACAAAGTTTTAAACATGTGCTTTTCTATAATATTTTTTTCCAGCGATCCAATATTTTTACGTCACGTTAGCCACAAGCTTAGTTCACAGAATGCCGTTCTAGCCTCCTTTTCGTTCTTTTTTTCATATCCGTTTCCAGTACACACAAAAACCAATCACAATAAAATGTAATAGAAACAGTTGTTTCAGTCCCACAGCAGATTCTTAACTTAAATTTTCCGGTTATAGTTATTCAGCTATTGCAAAATTTTGTTCATTCATTTATATTATTATTCATACTGTTACTGTTTTCTATCAACTCATTTGAACACAATTTACATCAATCGATCGACTTGAAAGTTTTACCCAACCATAGTAAACTTCATCTGTAGTGAGTTATTTTAAGAGTGTATCGTCATGAGCCATATCGTTGAATAATCTCGAATATCATCTAGCATCTCTTTCTATATTTCTATGACAGTTTGTTTGAACTGTCAGTGTAGCTGTCAGTATATGATGATAACAAACATAAACATTAGTCAATGGCACAAAGTTCACACGGACTTTGATTTCTTCAAGAAATCAAATGCATAAGGTAAGTTTTAACATAAAATAGTTCATTTGGCTTTATCATTACATCGTTTGTCTTTATCACTACAATACGATTCATTTGAACAATAAACGTTGGTGTATCTTTACACAAATGAGATCATTGACAAAATGATTCGAGTTTTTGCCTAATATAAGTTGCTAATAAAATCAACTGAATAAAAAATATTTTCTCGTTTGGCTAGACAAAAATTTTGATTCCCATCAGAGATCAGAGAAAAATTGACTTGAAACGATCATATTCTAGCTTGATAATAACATAAATTAAATTGGAAAATCTGCTAACTGTTTTGTTATTTTAAACACGCTCCATTTCTCTGTGTGTAGATGAAATTATATTATTACCCCAAGTGTATGCAATTATAACTACATTGCTTGCTAGCGTTACTGATTTCGGCATTCCGTCACTTTTCGCCAAGGTTGTACTTAAGTTTAGCTTGCATGAAATAATATTCATAGAGTTAACACAGAGAACAGACATCCGAGCAGAGATTTTATTGTGTGTAAGAAATTTAACGATATCGTAGCACTGCAAGAACTTTGTTTGACGGGACAGAAGGTGTGAAAAAGTGGGCATCGAGCGGCTTTCTTCTACCAGAGCTGTGGCACAACCAACGTTCTAGGAACGGGATTTGTAGTGTTGGGCAAGATGCGCCAGCGCGTGATTGGGTGGCAGCCAATCAGTGATAGAATGTGCGTATTGAAGATCAAGGGCCGTTTCTTCAATTACAGCATCATCAACGTGCACTGCCCACATGAGACGAGACCCGATGACGAGAAGGAAGCATTCTACGCGCAGCTGGAACGAACCTACGACCTAGGGATGGTACTCGGAAGGCAAAGTATCGATACCTAGGGTATCGGGATACCGAAATTTTGGGAATCGATACAAGGTATCAAAAGGCAATAAAGTATCGATACCTGTAAGTATCAATTGATACTTGAACAGCAATCATTTCAAAAAAAAATATGTGAATGAATTCGCGACTTTTGGTCCATGTCAAAGATTATCCGCACGCCACTTTGTGTTGGAGCCATGATGATATTTTCTCAAAAATTTTCATGTCAAAACCTTTATGTCGATACATGAATACTACACTAAAAGAAAATTCCTATTGCCATTACGACGGTACCGAATTCTGGAAATAAAGCTGAGTTTTAGATCTGAATTTGATCCAGAGTTTCGGGCTGTAGTTCCAGAACTTAAGGTTCAGAACTCAATTTCCGAAATCTGAACTTGAATTATAAGTAGGAGTTTTGAATTGTATTCTGGTCTGAACCTCAATTTCAAATCCAGAATTATATTTCAAAATTCATATTCAAGTCCAAAAATTTCTTTTCCAAATTTTAGCTCCAGAGTCTAGGTCTAGAACGAAGATCCTGATCTATGTTCCAGATTTCGGGTCCATAAATCAGGCTTAGAATAAAATTCTTAAATTTAGTCCAAGTTCCAGAATTCAGGATTTCAATTCTGGCCCTGGATTCCGGACGAGGAACTGAGTATTAGAACTGGATTATTAGAATGAAAAAAAATCTAGTCTTGGATTCTTGACCGGCATTCCGACCTGAGCTGAATGAAACAACTACGCAGGCTAGAATAAAAGAAGCATCAAATGTTTACCTTTTTCACTTACCAAATATGAAATTTTAATTTCTAGTTATTTGTGGTTATATTACTGAAAATTTTATTGCCTGATCATGTCATCGATGACGTCTAAAAAAATTAGGATGATACGTTGAATAAAACAAAAAAAAAAATTCACGAAAAAACCGCTCTTCCAATGGGTAAATTTTGAAAAGGCGTCCCATAGTAAAGTAAGACGTATTCACGTCAAAAAATGTTCCATCGGTGACGGGTATAGTGTGATGGGCTAGTCGATGTCTTTTACTAAGCCCACCTGGGTTCTATTCTCAACCCCGCACATAGGTTTAGAAAGTTTTTCTGACCCAAAGTGGCAAATGACCTTAAGGTTAAAACCTCTATAATTGAAACAAATAAAAATATTTCGTAGTAATGGAAATTGACTTCAATCTGTTGCGATACTGTAAGTATCGAGACCTAAAGTATCGATACTAACAGTATCGCTCTGATGTAATATCGATACCAAAAATACCCTATTCTCGAAAGAAAGTATCGATACTTCAAAGTATCGACTCGGTATCGGACATCCCTACTACGACCTACGGCGCGGCGACTCTTGAAGACGGCTGGAGGAACATATCAGGAATCAGAACAAATTGGCTCAAATGGCACGTTCCCCTTGATATTTGGAGATTTGTGCCTTGCCATCAATTTGTTTTTAGCATCATTTTCCCGATACATAAGAGGGAAGGATTGAAAGGAAATGGTAAGGGTTGGACTAGGAGGATGGGAAAAATTGACGACACAAAAACACATAAAAGCAGAAGTAAATTCTGCACCCCTAAGGGATGCCGAACAATCTGCTGAGGATCACATTTGGTGGAAGCAGAAGTAAATTCTGAACCTCTACGAGGTCCCGAACAGTCTGCTGTTAATAAAACCTCCAACCCCCGAGAGGATTTAGAGATCTTACAAAAGCGACACCATTCTGAACTCCCGGAAGAATGCAGAACGATTCGCAGTATGTACGAGCAGAAGTAAATTCGGCACCCCCTAAAGGATGCCAAACAATCTGCTAAACCCTATTTAAGGTGAATACAGAAGGGATTCATTCACTCCAGGAAGAACGATGAACCCTTCTGACTATAGCACCTTACCACATTGGGTGAGAAACGAGAGAATATCCTTCAATTTTAGCTCCGCATACACAGACTCAACCATGTATGGAGAACCAAAAACCCGGATACGTAGCTGTGTCAATGCGGGACAGTTACATATCAGATGATATGAAGTACCATAATCGCATTCACACAAATCACACGAATAATACTCAGCACGTTGAATAGTAGCCATGTGATAATTGAGTTTGCAATGTCCAGTCAGAGCTCTGACCAGAATACTGCAATGTTGCTTGGAGAAATGCAGTAGACACTTTGACATTTTCAGATTTAAATCTGGTAGAAATGCTTTTGTCTGAGCGCAAGTTTGCAAGCTGCGCCAGTAGCTGGCATGTTTGGATGCAGCCCAAGAACGAATCTTGTGCTTTATCCAACTAGTTGAAAGTGGTAAAGCTGGTTCAGGACCAAACAAAATCATTCGTTGCACCAGCTCTAGCCAACTCATCAGCCCATTCATTTCCAGTAATACCAGAATGGCCGGGTACCCATAAGAAGTAAACAGCATTTGAAATGCTGAGGTCTTCAATTTGAGTTCGACATGCGATCACTAGATTCGACCGTGAGTCATTCGAACTGAGTGCTTTTAAGGCTGCCTGACTGTCGGAACAAAAATAAATTCGTTTACCACAGATCCTCTGCTGAAGTGCCGATTGTACTCCACACAGAATCGCGTAGATTTCTGCTTGGAACACAGTACAGTATCTACCAAGTGAATGAGACTGCTCCAGCCTCATTTCACGACAGTAGACACCAGCACCAGCACGACCATTCAACAGAGAACCGTCCGTATAACAAACTATGTGTTCATCAAGTTGTCGTTCCAGACAACCAGACAACCATTCCTCACGAAGAGGATAGCTCACATGGAATGTTTTGAAAGGAAAACTGCATGTGAGAGTTAGGTCACTAGGAGCGAGTAAATACTCATCCCATGTAACCATTTGAGACCACAAGCGAGTGTGGCTGGTAGCATAATCTAATGGGTTACTGTTCCAAAGCCCTGTAACCTTAAGACGGTATGCACAAGATAATGCTTCTTGTTTTAGGAACACATGTAGTGTGTATAGCTTCCGGCCGAGCGGTGGCGGAAGAGGAATAACGAAGAGGATGTTTCTTTCAGTTCTATACGGAGTAATACTCTTCAATTCGGTTTCTCTTTTATGTCATTGTATTGATTCACCCATGTACTTGAGTTTAATATCACGAATTTCACTTTTTTTTGAGTTTCAATTTTTTCTGTGCTTTTCACTTAACAGCTACTTATTCTCAATAGTGCAGGATTAGGCTGTTTTAGGAATCCTACAATCTAACAAAAAGTCACTAACGATTGTTAATAAGGCTAACACTTCACGCAGTCTCACTAAGCTCGGCATATCATTAGGTTTATGCGCATATGAACGTATGTCCTACTACAGTACAGTCTATTGCATACTCCACGAGTTTGCAAATCTATTCACAACACTTCATGGTGATCTCGTCGAATATATGTCTCAACATTTACTTGCTTACATTAATAAAAGAAGTTATTCTTCAACACATATTTTTGTTGTCGTATATTATCAACACTACCCTGACACGAGCATTGGTTGTTTCTAACTACTTTGTTCTTCTCGCATATGAATATCAAACACTGCACATGAAACTGTTAAATCTTCACTCATTACAGTAATCTTTCACTCAATTCTTTAGATGCCTTCAGAAATTGAATCTGAACTAACCCGAATACTCAAAGCAAAAACTGAACTACCCTTAACTTGTCTACGGGCCGACGCCCGAGACTAACGGATATTTTCCGCGCACTCTGAGACTTAACTGACTCTAACTCTTCCCAGCTAGGGGTTTTTAAGCTCCTAACATTTACTTTCGGGTGAAGCCCGAAGATTTTAGTACAAGCCGAGCTTGTGATTTCAAGTAGAAAGTTCATCCGACTTTCTCCCGAAGTTCTACCGAAAGTCGAGACCACCGTCACTATGCTAGAGGCAGTGACCTGTGTCCGTGAAAATAACTTTGTTTTTTGCTCGTCGCGTTTACGCTGACATGAAGGCTTGCCTGAAAGGTGACGAGTTTTTCCTTCACGACTAGGTTGCTGTTCTTGCAATGTCGTTATTCCTTCATGGCTCCCTATTTTATTCACAATACTAACATGTTCGAAGGAAAATTTGCTAAGGGCGCTGCATGCCCCCTTACTTACTGAGCTTGATGTTACCTGAAGGGTAAACATCAAGTCGGATGCGTTGGTTTATAACATTAAAGTTTGTAGCTGGGTCACAAATTTCCGTATTTACAATTGCCAATTGGTTTATTTTTCGTTGTTGGTTATACGTTAGTTAAATTTCCTAACCTTACGATGGTCCGTGTGTGTGTGTTCTCCTCTGACGCCATCCTGCTCCATGGTATGCTTCTATTGTTGCTTTATCTGTGGGAGTGATCGAACGGTTGCTAGCCTCGGACTCTGGGTTCCGTGTCGTTCTCGTTCCTAATAGCTCGTTCTTCTGTGTTGGTGATACGTAGTAGGGCTTCTCATTGCTTATGTACTCGCTTCATTGGGCATAGTTGAAAATTGACCGTTGACTCCTTTGCATTTTGGACATCATTGGGATTACTGTCAGTAGTAATATTGGTATTCTGTATTGTTGCTTCTCATCCTGGCTTCTCGTTTGGTACAATGTGTTGAGGCTCCTAGCAACTTTTATGCATTGCATTTGACTTCGTGGTTATCTTCTTCGTAGTGTATTTTTAAACAACCAACTGTTTAATTTTTTTCACGCATTAATAAGCTTTGATTTTCCAATAATTGTTTATGGTATTCAGCTGAGCTTTGACGATGCTCACTGAATAAATTATAGGGTAGCAGTTTGTAACGCTGTTGCATACCCGCGCAAGTCATCTTTAACTGTGTTGACTGCATTTACTTCCTTCATGTTTTGTTATCATTTGTACTTGTTGATGTAGCAATTTGTAACGTTGCCATTATTTTGATTTGTTATTACGTCTTCCATGTTAAATTTTTCCGCAATTTTTTTTTTGGCCTCGATTTTTCAGCTCTGCTGTTCTTCCTTCTGACGTCTTGGTGATTCCCCGGTTCCCTTTGTCTTCAACTTGCCACCGCATCCGATCACACCCTCTCGTTCTCTTAGGTAGCTTGGCTAAGCTACTGACATCCTTCTGCGACGACTAATTTTCGGGCACACACACAATTTGGGACTCCAAAAAAAAACTCCTATTCGTTTTTGCATGATTCTGTGCCTGTAATTTAATCTATTTTCTATGAGTGTTATTATTATTATTATTTTATATACGTATTTTTTCATAATTTCATTGTACATCGTATACAATTTTTCGTTATCGTGCATGTTCTTTCTATTAGTTGAATCTATGTGTTTTTTTTTCTATGCATTTAAATGTTTCTGCGATCTATTTATTCGTCTATATGTTATCTCGTGTACTTTTCCATTAATCGACAACCCGTCTGTCGACAATACGTCTGTCTGTGGATATAAAATTGTTATTAAAGTTGCGGCATGCGAATGCTTGTTGCAGGTTATAATGAATCTTTTCTAAACCTGTTTTTTTTCTAAATTTTTCCCGCAACTAGCTTCTATACCGTGTTCATTTTAATGGTGTCTTACCATCCTTGCTTGCGTAGCTTCAGAAGCCGTCCTTCCATCTGGTCGGTTGTGTAGTGCTCATGCCGCAGCTTCTCTCCCCCACTACTTGAGCTGGTTCTTTCGGCACGTGTTCCTGTTTTTCCTTTCTAAAAATAGACTCAAATCTGGGTTTTAATATTTTTCCAATAATAACGGTAACCCATAAAGTATTAAAATATTATTAGTTTGTTAGTGGCAGAGTTTTCATATATATGTATTTTTGTAATCCCCCATGAATTCTTTGGTATATAATATTTTAATTATTTGTTGTATCCTACTTTCATTGTGTTTTCGTAACTTTTACATGTCCATATTGTCGTATCTGTATTTTATTGACATTTTGATTTGAGTGCGTAATTTGCACTTAAGAAATCCTCAATTCATTCATATTGTATGCATCTTTCATTTTTTTCATTCCGGGGTCGCGATCCCCTTGTCCGCACACACTTGATCACTCATACTAGTATCATTGCATAAATGCATACATTATATAGAAATTATTTGCTGGCCAGCGTCGTTTTGATAGTCTGTTCGCTTGTGTCTTATCCTTTTCTTGTCGTATCAGTCATATTTCATCACTATTTTACATTTATTTTTTTATTCGAAGTATTCTTTTAGTATATTTCCAGTGTTAGTTTTATGCTATTGAATGATAAACCATTTTATTTCACCATAGAAATTCTCCTTATTTATAACATTGTTTCCGTATTCTATACCATTATGTTTACCTCCCTTGTGTAATGTGCTCTTCTTTTTTTCTAAACGCAACTTTTCCCCAGTTCATTTTTAATTTGTAGCATTATAGCTTCCTCCCAAAAACACATTTTGCTCACATCTATAATCTTCCTCTTGAATTTAATTTTTTTATTTTCTTATGACCAGCACGGTATTGCTGTGTATGACATGATTCCCATGTTTATAAAATATTTGAATATTCTAGATTGGTTGACTCATCTAGGATCATTAGAATCCCATATTTTCCCATAGTTTGTTTCCACTTTGTATTACTTCAACCATATGTTTGAGTTTCTTTAAGTATACTCTCTCTTTTTTCTTCTTCATATGTTTTCCCCCCATTATATATCTTCTTTGACAATGTAACCTATTGCTTTATTGTCCCTCTGATGTATCTTTATTATTATCAGTTTATAATCATCAGTTTCACCTTATTTTTTTTTCTTCGTTTGGTGTCCATTTGTTTTCATTGTGTTTGTTTCATCGCAGAAGTATAATTTTATTTCTTATTGACTCTCGTACTTTTTTTTTTAATAACATCGTAAAACATGTGTATATTACCCTCTTAACGGTTTTAATATCCTTCTGCTCGCAATCATGTTTATTTTTCGTGTTCGAATTGATTCATTTCGACTTTCATCTTACATATTTCGTTGATATTTTTCTCTTCTTGGTATATTTTTCATGGTTTTATCTTATCCATTGTTTTCCTCACACTGTGGTTTTAAGTTTTTCGTTGAATTCTTATGTCAACGTATCATTGTATGATGTTTGCTGTTAATTTCTTTTATAACTGTATCCTATTTTTCTTTATTTCAATTACTCTCAGGGTTTCAATTTGCCTTATGTTTTAAATATTATTCCTTTGTATTTAGTTTTTCGATGAAACTTTTAGTACAATATGTTTATTTTCGTGTATCACTTTGTATACATGTTGAATCTTTTTATTACTTTTCTAATGTTTCTTGGATAATTTCTTAATCATCTCAATATTCTGTGATAAGGTTCAGTTTCTCAATCCGTATACTTTTTCAATCGGTTATTGTGAACCTTTTCTAGTCTATTCCCATTCTTTATAGTTGTTGTTTGCTCACTAGGAAGAGCAACTACTTCATACGGTCCTCTCCAAAGTGATTGCAACTTTTGTCCTGCGCCTGTGGGATTGGCTTTTACTAGCACTAAGTCTCCCCACATTGGCTGCCATTCGTTGGAGTTTCTATCATATAATTCTTTGCGCTTGTGTTTAGATGCAATTAGATTCTCCCGGGCTTGATGGTGAAGTCGTTTAAATGTAGATCGCATTTCATTGACGTAGTCCTCATAGTAGAGACCATCATTATCGTATTTGTAGACGGAGTTTGGGATGTTCGCCCGTCTTCCGTATAATAATTCAAACGGTGTATAACCCGTTGAGGAATTTACAGTAGTATTATATTCGAAACTGAAGAATGGGAGTAATTGATCCCATGTTTTCGGTTCGTTGCCTACGTATTGTCTTAAATAGGTTTTTAGTTCCCTATTCGATCGTTCCACCAAGTTTGCTTGTGGATGATATGTACTCGTAGTAATTTTTTTAATTTTTAAAATTTTACATACATTTTTCATAAGAGAACTAACGAAATTGGTTCCATTATCGGTTACCAATTCGACGGGTGTTCCATATTTACAAATATAATTATTCACGAAAGTTTGCGCAACCGTGGCACTCTCTTGATTTTCCATCGGTGCTACAATTAGATATCTAGTCAGATCGTCTTGCATCACAAGTCCGTATCTGTTCCCCCATTCTGACTCGGGTAAAACCACTATGTCCATATACAATTTCTCGAACGGTTCGGACGATGTCGTGGTAATTCTCATTGGAATTTTGTTCGCTCGACCGATTTTGTTTTTCTGGCACGAGCTACATTGTTTAACATAATTTTCAATATCCTTCCGCATATTAGTCCAATGGAATAGTGGACTCATTCTTTTCAACATTCGTTTGCTTCCAACATGTCCGCTTAGAGGAGCATCGTGGAATTCTTTCAATATAGTTTCGCGGTCTTTTTCTGGCACCCACATCCTATCCTTTTCAGGTGCGTATAGTGTAAAAATTTTATCAAATTTCTCGGCAATAAATCTCAACACATTTGCCTCAGGGGTTTTCTGCATGTTTCGAAAAGAGATAATTTGAATGTTCTTTGCATTTTTCAGGTCTTCAGGGCAGTTAGTGAATGCATCTACTAACCCATCTATTAGAATTCTTGTATCGGTTATTGATCTACTCGAGCCATTTAGAACCAATCCCCATATTTTACGATTTGAAATTGAAAATACTCTTCCATTTAGGTAGTCTTTTAACCCGTGTGGTAAGTGTATCAGCTCGGCTAGTTCTTTATATGCTGATCTACTGTTTACTATTACGAAAGTACCATCAAAATCACTTTCGTTAGTTTTTTGTTTAGAAAATTTCAGCAGATCAAATTTGATGTCATTGTTATTTATGCATATTTCATATTCTTCGAAATATGAGAGTGCTCCCAAATCTTCCTTTTCGTCCCATCCAAAGTCGATGTTTTCCAATCCGTCCATGTGCGGATTCCATTCTGTCTTTTGTTTATTTCTAAATAACGTAAACCTGCCTGATTCGTCTTTCAGTTGTTTTGGGGAAGTTGTTTTATTTTCCGCGTCTTTCCGCTTCGCAAGTTCATTTTTCTCTGTTTGCTGCTGTTGACGCTTTTGCTGTCTAGTGACTATTGAAATAGGGTGTAAGGGCTCGGCCTGTTCGGGCAGTCTGGATAAAAAGTCTGCCACAACATTGTCTTTGCCTTGTTTATAGCGAATGTCCATTTCCAACCCTTGAAGTTTCAGACGTAAACGCGTTAGCGTAGGCGAAGTTTCTTTTAAATGCCATATTGAAATTAGCGGTCTATGATCAGTGTATATAATAAATCTCTGATTATAAATAAAATGTTTGAAACGGTTCACTGCCCATACGATGGCTAGCAACTCTTTTTCAATCGTATGGTACTTTCTTTCAGCACCTACTAGACCTCTGCTTGCATATGAAATAGGCCTGTCGATCGATTTTTCATTCGAGAGTACTGCTCCAATAGCGTACTCGCTTGCATCTGTCGTGATCACGAACGTATCTTTATAGTTCGGTCTAACTAACAGTGTGTCAGAAGTTAAAAAATTCCGCAATTCCTCAAAAGATTTTTGACACTCTTCTGTCCAAGTAAACTTAACATTCTTTCGCAAGAGATCGTTCAAAGGTTTACGTTTCTCTGCTATGTGAGGTATGAATTTTCCATAAAAATTTACTGTTCCTAAAAATGACCGAACAGCTTTGACTGTTTTTGGTGCCGCCATCTCTTTAATTGTTTTTATATTGTCCTCCATAGGACGAATTCCTTCTTTGTCAATTACATGTCCTAAATACTTTATTTCATTTTTCAAAATTTGGCATTTACCTGGCTCGACTTTTAGATTATGTCGACGGAGAGCCTCTAAAACTTTGCGTAAGTTTTCATTGTGTTCTTCGATAGTAACACCGAAAACAATTATGTCATCCAGATAGACGATTGCTTTAACCCCTTCTATCTCATAAAGTACCGTATTCATTAATCTTTGGAACGTCGACGGGCTGTTACGCAGGCCCATAGGCATTCTTGTAAATTCAAAGTGCCCTTTTGGAGTTGAGAACGCTGTCTTGGCTGCATCTTTTGAGTTGATTGGCACTTGGTAAAACCCTGATTTTAAATCCAAGGTAGAAAAATATTTACTGTTTCCAAGATTATCTAGAATCTCATCAATTAGTGGAATTGGGTATACAAATGGCTTCGTAACTAAATTTAAAGCCCTGAAGTCAACCACGATTCTGTATTTCTTGTTACCAAATTCATCGTCCTTCTTGGGAACACATAGGACTGGTGCATTCCACGGACTTTTGCTAGGCCTTATGATACCTTGTCTACGCATTTCTTCAATTTCTTCATTAATATGCTTCTTTGTAGCTTCCGGAAATCTGTATTGCCGTTTGTTGATAGGCACGTTTGACGTGGTCTCAATTTCGTGCACTGCCGCATCAGTGATAGTTAATTTATCCCCCATCAGATAGAATACATCGCTATATGATGCCATAATCTTCTCTATATCTCTAAAATTTTCTCTTTTTAGATGATTCATATTTAGTGATTCTAGTACTTTTATCGTTCGGTCTCGACCAGTTATTTGACCGTATCTTTTATTTTCCGTAAGAATTACGTCTTGATTTGTATCTAAATCAAGGAAACATTTGTCTTCCTCGTCATACTCTCTGTCAATAAAATCCTCTTCTTCTTCATTAGTAATAGTAGTTCCACAACCGGGGAGCATACTATCTGAACGATCGTCGTTTTTGTATAACTCATAATTGCTCTGATATGATGCATTAATGTTATCATTTTTATTCACGTGCTTTTTATTCACTTCATATTTATTATGCTTTGATAAACTACCCTCTAAGACTTCAGCATTTACGATAATTACTTCATTTTTGCCACTCTTTGCATCAGTTTTAATATGTTTTTCGGTTGTCCTATTTCTACTAGGAGATTTTTTTATTTCAAAATTATTCTTTGCTTCAGTTGCACTGTTTGAAGACATCTTTGGCTTCTCATTATTATCATTTACTTCATTATTTCTCTCATTATTTATGCTATGGGTGGCTATTTCAATGTTGCACTCATTCTGATCTGCAGCACGCATCCCATAATGCTCAGTTGCGTGTACCTTTTCTTTGCCTGTTACTGGTGTATTTGCCACATTCTTGTGCTCGTTTGGTACACTTAGGCATATGTACTCGAAATTCTGAGTGACATAAATTGTGTATATCTTTAAAAACTCTGCTCCAATGATTCCAGGAACACACAAATCTTTTACTATATAAAATCTAACTCTGTAATGAGTTTTTCCAATCACCAACGTGACTTTTACTGACCCAATAGTCTGTGATTGAGTTCCATCAAAGCCTGCAATGTATAAATTATCTTTATAGTTTATTTTCTCTGATCCTATTCTCGCGACAGTATCCCATCTCATTACGTTATAAAATGCTCCAGTATCGAGCAAGTACTTAATTTTTTCGTTAGGTCTATTTGCATCAGCAACTTTTACAAATAACTGGTTGTTTTTAGCACAATCTATTTTTAACATTTCGTGAGGCGGCATACCTTCTTGCCATTGCCCCGTATATTTTTTTGTCGTTTCTGTACACTGCGTACCCTGTGGACTAAGCTTGGATTGATCAAACGCTTGGTATTTTTCCTGTATTTTGACATTGTTCTCTGCCTCATATTTTGCGACTCTCTTCTCCTGTTTTTGATGAGCTTCATATGAATCTGTTTTTGGTTCAAAGGTTAGAGGTATTTTCCGTAAGCATATCCAACCTTGGTCATTGTGTATGCTAGTCACATACTTATTCATAAATGTCATTCCCAAAATGCCCCCTGGAGTCAAATTCTCCACTACGTCGAACTTCGTTTGGAAAATTCTTCCTGCGATGATGAAGTTTAGTTCTACGGTACCTAATGTTTTCATAACAGTACCTGTTATCCCGGAATATTCTATGATTTCGTTATCATTAATTGTATATGCTCCCATGTACTCTGCACTTCGTCTACTTATCAAGTTGCCAGATGCTCCAGTGTCTACCAGCAACCCCATCTCGTTATTTGGTTCGTTTGCCGATCTCAACAGCATCATAAATTCGTTGTCTTCCGTCTTATGTAATTTGACCCATATCCCTTCTTTACGTTTTTTGTACACATCACTCTTCATTGGTTTACGGTTATCGTCATTTTCATTCTCCCCGTATCGATCCCAATTTTGTATTTTACATGTTTGCTTGGCTAAATTTGCATTCGTAGTTCTTGATGCTCCATATCTCATTTGATCAGGCATATTTCTGGACCTGATATTATGATCATATCTTCGAAATATTTTTCTATTATCGTAAGTCATGCAATTTACCCATAACTGTACTTCATTATTTTCGTAGTGTTTTTTATAAAACCCATTATTTTCCTCTCGAATATTACCATTGTATCTATTAGGTGGTTTTCTATTATCATATCGATTTGTTAAATCGTATTTTTGCTGATACTCATTATTTTCATATTGGTACCCTTCGTGAGTTCTAAACTTTTGATTCCTCATAAGAACTCTATAGCCCAGCTCTGTTGCTTGAAGTCTGTGTTCAAGTACTTCGATATGTTTTCGTTCTATATCAATTTCTTCTAAATACTCCAGTAACTCATACAATGTCTTTTTTTTGTGGCCTTGTGCCATTCGTTTCAATTCGTCGTTGTATAAGCCTGCTAAGCAATGTAGTCTTAGACTGACTTCCATTAGCGATTCCCGAGCAAAGCACCCTTCATTGTAATTGTCCAACTGCTCTTTAATTTTCATTATGCGCTTTTTGTAATTTTTGAATGGTTCATTGGGTTCTTGCCGCAAAGTTTCTATTTTTAAAACAACGTCCTCGATTCTTTCGATTTCCCCAAATTCACGTATAAGATTTTCTTTGATTTTAGGCCAATTTTCGGCTTTTATGTGCAGTAATCTAGCTGCTGCTTCTTTTTTCAACTTCAATAATATTACGTAGATCAGATCGTCTCTAGATGTTTCTTCTGGGAATTGTTTTTCGAAATGTTCAATATGATAGATGAACGCATCTAACTGTTCGGTAGTTCCATCGAACTCTGGAATGCACTGCAGTGCTTCCGCTTTAGGGAATTGAAATTCCATGCTTGTTTGAATTTGATTCTCGTACTATGATATCTCTGTCAAGCCTCCAAATTATTATTTGGCTTGCCGTATGTTTAGAAAATGCTGAAATGAATCCCCCTGGACGATATTCATTTTTGCTGTAAATAATTACAATCTTGATTCTTGACCGTGGTTATGGTCGACATTCATTCACGTAATCAAACTTGACCTAGTCTCACATTACTGGTCATTGTATCGTACAAAGCTTCAACTGCTACGAGCCCTACGTGGTCAAATTTCGTTCGCATTGGCATTTTTTTATTATTATTATTGAGCCAGCCCAACTCGGTGCTCTCAAATTTGTCATACCCGCCGTGTGCGCAAACCAAACTGTCTTTGTTAATTTCGCTACAAAGGTCGGCGGCATAGGCTTCAACAGCGCATCGTACCATACTCGTGGTTTAACATTATAGTTTACCGTACGCGACTCAAAGTCAATGTCGGTTTATTATTATTATTGTCATATACCGCTACCGTACTCTGTTTTTATTTCGGTTGCCAGACTTTTACCCGCAAATATGGCCGCGATTGTTTTTGGTGTGTTACCTAGCAACGCATTTTGCTATAGGCTCCGCCCATACGGGTTGGTTCTTCACCAAATTTGAACATCTACTTCGTGGCATGCACTCCTGGTACCTAGCTCGCTGACTTGCTTCGTTATGTCAGACGGCTACTTTTGCTTATTCGCAAAATGATGCGTCAGATTGCCGATTCCTTCGCTCATACGCGTTGGTTTCGGATGGTCACCTTGACCTTATAATCATTACACCAGTGCTAACTGTTCAGCTGGTCGTGATATCCGTGTTTTTTCAACGAAGGCAAAAAAAAACTTCTAAGGCCTTTATGCTAGTGTGGCCACTTTTGTAAGTATTATCGCGGTGTTGTTTTTTTTTCTTCAACACCTGCGCTCGTATTGACCGTGGTCAAAACGTAAACAAATCAACTGTGAGCGTAATCTATACGTCCGCAGTTTTCAAGGAAACTTGAACAAATTTATTGCTTGCCAAATGCCTCAACAACGGAATGTATATAACTGTTCTAGAAACCCGCTGTAGGCATGAGAAAAAGTTCTGATATCGTTTACTAGTTGATGGATTGTGAGTAATGTAGTTAGAAAAAATAATATTGGTCCTTGCGAGCGCGAGCTAAACCAATCCGAAAAATTTTCGCGCTAATGCCATCTTTATTTTTTTTTATGACAATAAGTGGCAACATTACGTGATCAAAACAACGAGGAAAAAAAAATAAAAATAATGGGGACTCACCATACTAATGCTACTTCTCCCAACATCCTTAATTCCGGATTCCTATTCCTTAGTCCTGACGTATCCTTGCCACTTCCGGCTAGTACCGCTGTCACCACTTGTATAGCTTCCGGCCGAGCGGTGGCGGAAGAGGAATAACGAAGAGGATGTTTCTTTCAGTTCTATACGGAGTAATACTCTTCAATTCGGTTTCTCTTTTATGTCATTGTATTGATTCACCCATGTACTTGAGTTTAATATCACGAATTTCACTTTTTTTTGAGTTTCAATTTTTTCTGTGCTTTTCACTTAACAGCTACTTATTCTCAATAGTGCAGGATTAGGCTGTTTTAGGAATCCTACAATCTAACAAAAAGTCACTAACGATTGTTAATAAGGCTAACACTTCACGCAGTCTCACTAAGCTCGGCATATCATTAGGTTTATGCGCATATGAACGTATGTCCTACTACAGTACAGTCTATTGCATACTCCACGAGTTTGCAAATCTATTCACAACACTTCATGGTGATCTCGTCGAATATATGTCTCAACATTTACTTGCTTACATTAATAAAAGAAGTTATTCTTCAACACATATTTTTGTTGTCGTATATTATCAACACTACCCTGACACGAGCATTGGTTGTTTCTAACTACTTTGTTCTTCTCGCATATGAATATCAAACACTGCACATGAAACTGTTAAATCTTCACTCATTACAGTAATCTTTCACTCAATTCTTTAGATGCCTTCAGAAATTGAATCTGAACTAACCCGAATACTCAAAGCAAAAACTGAACTACCCTTAACTTGTCTACGGGCCGACGCCCGAGACTAACGGATATTTTCCGCGCACTCTGAGACTTAACTGACTCTAACTCTTCCCAGCTAGGGGTTTTTAAGCTCCTAACATTTACTTTCGGGTGAAGCCCGAAGATTTTAGTACAAGCCGAGCTTGTGATTTCAAGTAGAAAGTTCATCCGACTTTCTCCCGAAGTTCTACCGAAAGTCGAGACCACCGTCACTATGCTAGAGGCAGTGACCTGTGTCCGTGAAAATAACTTTGTTTTTTGCTCGTCGCGTTTACGCTGACATGAAGGCTTGCCTGAAAGGTGACGAGTTTTTCCTTCACGACTAGGTTGCTGTTCTTGCAATGTCGTTATTCCTTCATGGCTCCCTATTTTATTCACAATACTAACATGTTCGAAGGAAAATTTGCTAAGGGCGCTGCAAGTGGTTTAATGCACAGTAGCGCCTCTAGAGCAGCAGTAGGAGTTGTCGTGAATGCTCCTGTCATCGCCATTAGGACCATCCTTTGGAGATGATTCAGCTTTGACTGAACTGTCGCGACTTCTCCTTTCTGCCACCATACAAGACAACCATATGCTAAAATTGGTCTAACAATAGTTGTGTAGATCCCATGAATATATCTGGGTTTGAGTCCCCATGATTTTCCAAAAGCTCGTCTGCATTGGCCGAAAGCCATACAAGCTCTCTTAATCCTGAAGTCAATGTGAGCAGACCAATTCAGTTTTGAGTCAAGAATAACCCCGACGTATTTAACTTGATCGACCACAGTGACCTCTGAACCGAAGAACTGTAACGGACGAGCTCCTGTGACTATCCTACGATGAGTGAAAAGCACCATTGATGTTTTGCCCGGATTTACAGACAATCCAACCTGACAACACCATTGTTCAACAGATCGCAGGGCTTGCTGCATTAAATCAAAGAGAGTGTTAATGCTTATACCGGTCATCAATATATGATAATCGTCGGCAAAACCATAAGTCGGAAATCCAAGGTTATTAAGTTTCCTTAACAAACCATCAGCGACTAGGTTCCATAAAAATGGGGATAGTACACCACCTTGAGGACACCCACAGACACTCAGCTTTCTAATCTCTGCTTGCCGAAGCGATGAACAAAGAAGTCGATTGCTAAGCATTGCGTGTATCCAATTTGTGATACTTGAAGGTATGCCATGACCACGGGCTGCTTCCAGAATTGAATTGAAAGACACGTTATCAAAGGCACCTTCAATATCTAGGAAAACTCCCAAGCAAGATTGCTTTTGTGAGAAAGCTTTTTCAATGTTGTACACAACATCATGTAACAGGGTTGTAGTGGACTTTCCACGCTGGTAAGCATGTTGCATTCCATGTAGCGGTTGCACGCCCAGACTAACATTCCTGATATAGTGATCGACTATGCGTTCCACTGTTTTAAGAAGAAATGAGCTAAGACTGATAGGCCTGAAACTCTTCGCTTCCTCATAAGTGTCGCGACCGCCTTTGGGAATAAATTTGACAATTATTTCCAGCCAGGCTCTTGGAATATATCCTGTCGCAAGACTAAAAGTAAGTATTTTCTTCAAAACATGTTTGAAATGTTCATACCCTTTCTGCAGTAACACTGGGAAAACTCCATCCTTTCCAGGAGACTTGTACGGAGCAAAACCCTCAACTGCCCATTTGACCGATTCAATCGTCACAACGCTTCGAGCAAGGGCCCAAGAATCGTAACTACCTGAAAAAGTCTCGGGAAGAGCTGTCGGTGATGGATCCATACATCCTGGAAAGTGAGTGTTAAAAAGGCAGTGAAGTACATCACTTTCATCAGACAAGTGTTCACCATCTGAAGTTCTTAAGAAACTGACATTGAAGTCCTTAGACTTCGAAAGTAACTTATTTAATCTGCTAGCCTCGTTGAGACTAGAGACATTTGTGCAGAGGCTTTTCCAACCACTTCGCTCAGACGATCGAAGAGCATTTTTGTAAGCCCTTCGAGCCGACACGAATGCCCCCGACCCATCTCTGCGTCGGTGGTTCCAAGCTCTTCTGCATAGTTTCCTTAGTCTAGCAAGTTCAGCATTCCACCAAGGAGTTCCTCTAGTAGTTCGCACAATCCGAAGTGGACAAGCCTCTTCATATGCTGCAACTATGAGTGAATTTGTCTCGTCGACAACATTTTCCAAATCAATTGGGGTTTCAATTGTTGGTTGGTACCCGTAAAATCTAGTCGCCAAGCCCTCTTCATAGAGGTCCCAGTTTGTAGATTTGGGATTACGATATGTGACAATATCAAATTTAACGTTTGAATGATCAAAGAATATGTACTTATGATCAGACAACGAAGGTTCGAGCTCATCGGAGACGAGCCAATTCACCAACTCATGCGCAATTCTATCAGAGCAGAGAGTTACGTCCAAAACCTCCTCTCTTCCAGATCTCGCAAAAGTTGGGCGGTTTCCTGCATTGACTATGTGCAGGTTTGTACTGCTCACGAATTCCATCATATCAGAGCCTCTCGAATTTATATCTGTGCTGCCCCAAATGATATGGTGAGCATTTATGTCACTGCCGATTACAAGCGGTATATCACTCTTGCAGCAGCATGATACAACCTTTTTGAAGTCATCGCTTGGCGAAGGTTAGTTATGCGGTAAATATGCCGAACAATAGACATATTTCCTGTCTATGCCATCAATAGTCATACCAACTGTGACAGCACAAATATCCCGAGTTGTGAGCTCCGATATGAGAGAAACATCGAGAGCACTATTTGCAAGTATGCATGCTCGAGGCATTTCACGTGGATTAGTCATACCGATCTTGTTGAAGGCAACAAAGACTGGGTTTAGCAATTTTCCAACGTAGAAGTTTCCCTTTTGGAAATATGGTTCTTGAACCAAAGCTATAGAAGCTTTACCTTCTTGAAGAAGTCTGGATAGATTCATAGTTGCTGTACGTTTATGCTGAAGATTGATTTGTGCCACTCTAACCATTATAAATTAGAGTAACGAACATTCCACCTCCAGCACCGTACAACAACTACAAGAAACCAAATATATTGGCTTATAATCGCCTATAGCGAACCATGTAAGGATTTTTTTAAATGTTATTATCATTTAAATCCCACGAGTTGCGAAGAAAGAAATCGTCCACTGTGCCAGAGCTTCGCTTAACACAGTAAGGGAAAATCCCAAGATATTCCGTTCACGACTGCATTGTTTAACCTCCTGCAGCCATTCAGCCATCGGCACGGAAATACACCTTGGCTTAGGAGTTCCTATTTTTGTGGCCTTTTACGACATGGAACAGGAAACCAGTGGATCAATTCTTGGTAAAAAAATAATTCCGCCGGATGCCACACGGCTTACCTGTTTGGTGGACTTATACCACCGGTACAGGTGGATCGTAGCGTTATTCTTAGCCAGTTGGGAAACCGCTACCGACACTACACGGCTATCTAGGCTGCTCAGAGAGGGAAGTTGACATTGATGGTCAACTTCCATGGATGGCCGAGCAGCCATAAAAAAGCAGATGTCTTTTACTAAGCCCACCTGGGTTCTATTCTCAACCCCGCACATAGGTTTAGAAAGTTTTTCTGACCCAAAGTGGCAAATGACCTTAAGGTTAAAACCTCTATAATTGAAACAAATAAAAATATTTCGTAGTAATGGGAATTGACTTCAATCTGTTGCGATACTGTAAGTATCGAGACCTAAAGTATCGATACTAACAGTATCGCTCTGATGTAATATCGATACCAAAAATACCCTATTCTCGAAAGAAAGTATCGATACTTCAAAGTATCGACTCGGTATCGGACATCCCTACTACGACCTACGGCGCGGCGACTCTTGAAGACGGCTGGAGGAACATAAGGTCCGCCGTGAGTTGCTCTGCTGCAACCGTACTAGGTACGAAGATATCGAATCTAGGAAATGATTAGTTTGGTCAAAGAGAAGAATTTAGCAGAAAGGTACTGAGGACCATCTATGGCGGATTGCGGAACGTGGAGACGGCGTATGAATCACGAATTTCAACAGCTGCTGGAATAACCACCCATCGTACGGACAGCTAAAATCGGACGTCTACGATGGGCTGGTCATGTGATAATAATGCCGGACGACAGCCCAGTGAAAATGGTTCTTGAATCTAATCCGACTGGTACAACAAGAAGAGGAGCGCAGCAAGCAAGGTGTATCGATCAAGTGGAGCATCCGTGCCTTGAGTGGCTGGCGACGAGCAGCCATGGACCAAGTTATGTGGAGACGTATGCTTGATACAGCCAAGGACACCCCAGGACTATAGCTGTAAGGTAAGGTAAGTGAGAAATTTTTGGGTTATTTGTCAGTGATCACCAAGTAGCAATTCGCCTATAGAGGTGCTTCGAGCAGCCCAGTAATCGTTTATGGGTTCTTGCGTTCGAGTTTTCATGCAATGGTAGTTCATGCGTGCAAAGTCGTGCGCAACGGTGATTTTTAACGGATTTTTACTTGTATGCTTTACACAGTTTTTTTGAAAAAGTTTGTACTAGCTTGGATGTCTGTTCTATGTGGTGTGATGTTTACGTGTCTAGCAGCGGAATTACACCAAACTTGAAACAAATACTTCTTGCTCTTCAGAGGTAGTAATAAGGGTATTTTTATAGGGAATGAAGCGTAGCAAGTGTCATTACAAAGGGGTGAGGAGGGGGTGGATTGGAGGTGTTCATGTAAAAATTTATATGCTTTGACGAAAATCGATACTTTTTGAAAACCATAGATACATTTAGCACACCTTATATATTTTTATAAGAGGGAGTGGACGTATGTTAGTAAGAGCCTCTAAAAAGAGGGATGTAATGTTTATAAAGGCATAACTCCGAAAGTACGGAACAGATTGATATCAAATTTTGTACACATACTTTTTTGTCTTCAGAAATGATCATTAGGACATTTTCAGAGGGGAAAGTGTGTTGCAAGTGTCCTTAACATGAGGGCGGGGAGGGGGTTCAATGACGAAATTTATCTAATTTGACGAGAGTCGATACTTCTTGAAGACCATACATACTTTTTGAAAAACTCAATTATTTCTGTAAGAGTATTTGTGAATAAAGTAAGGATCTGATCCAAGGGAGGGGGAATAAAAAATGAAAACAACTCAATAGATTACCACACCTTACCTGACGAGAGTTATTATTGCTGTTCATAGGTTGCTATAAAAATATTTCAAGGGGGGAGGGGGCATGTAGACTAGAAGGAATGGTTTTTGAGAATAAATTTTCGTCTAACTTTTTTTGTAAAACAAGAGAGTGGCAAGAGTTTCAAGGTCGTGCTAGATAGTATTACTGTTGTTAATTTTAAAGCAATGAAATTTTTTTTAAATAATTCCAAAACATCTGATTCCATTTTGCCGGGGAATTCAAAGGATTTCAACGAATTGCCACCAAATTTGGTACAAGTTTCAAAGATGCACGGAATGACCGAAATCAGCATTTTGGCGAAAAAATAAGTTGATTTTCTGATTTTAGTTAGTTATTTTTTACTTTTGCTAATTTAGTTTTTTTTAATTCTCAACACCTTAAAAATTATGATAAAATATTAGTTAAAATGGCTAGTTTTTTTGGTTGAATTCACCAATTAAACATGGTGTCATTTCTTAGCTAAGGAACACCCCACTTCCATTAAACTAATATTTTAGTTGAATTAGAAAAATAAAATATTGTTTTCAACCAACAGGAATGGTTGAATTGGCTTCTGAAACCTGCAGCTATATAGCGTACTGTCACCGAAAAAAACGTTAACATTGTAAAGACTACTAGCTACTAGATGGTACACTACTATCTAAAATAATTGCGCAGTCGAAGTTGGCAGGCATAAATACGATAGCGACTTTCCGTGTTGTATTAGAGGAAAAGATATAAACGAAACAAACATTAAAAACTCACTTCACTGTTCCATTATTACGCACAATCGCATCAGATGCGCACAAAATTCTGAATAAATACACTTTCCACTAAGAGTTTTTTACATATCGCTTTAGAAATGGATATATCGTAACACATGCGTAAAACACCAAAACAATTTGAAAGCAGTTCAGTTGGCGAATATCCTGGACACAAACCAGTAATATTTCAATCCAAAACGAAATTCTCATAGGCAGCTAATTTTGTGATTAAAATCATTAAATTGTACTCTATCTATCTGACACCATCACTGGTGAAAGACAGCACAAAAAAAAACAAAAACTCTCGAGAAATGTCAAAGAAAAAGAAAAACAATCCATTAAAAATCTAAAAAGGATAGTATTGCTGGATGGATAAATATGGATATGGATAGCAATACTATCCTTTTTAGATTTTTAATGGATTGTTTTTCTTTGACATTTCTCGAGAATTTTTTGTTTTTTTTTGTGCGGTCTTTCAGCAGTGATGGTGTCAGATAGATAGAGTAAATTTTTATGATTTTAATCACAAAATTTGCTGCAAATGAGAATTTCGTGTTGGATTGAAATATTACTGGTTTGTATCCAGGATATTCGCCAACTGAACACATTCTCTAAAAACAAAAGTTTTTTTAGAGTAAAGGTAATTCTGAATTTCAACAAATTCAATAGTTATTCTGGATTTTTTTTTGTTAGAATCAACTAATTCTAAAACAGTAATAGGAATTAGGCGCAGATCTAATTTCAGTCGTTCAGTGTGTCAATCGGGTTGATCGAGCACACGAAATCGATCAATCGAGTAAGAGTTTATTATCCAGTCTGTCTGGGAGACAAGGTGTGGATTAGTACTCTTTAATTGCAGGATTTATGATTTATCGGTAGTATTGTTATGTTATAAGTCTGGCATTTCTGATCATGACAGGTTTAATCAACTTAATGTAGTCAGGCCGTACTCAAATACTATGCACTACTACCTACTAACGTATCCTCATTCTGAACCCGTTTCAAATCTGATAATATGTTACAATACCATTTATAGTAATCAAACCCCGGAATAAGTATGTCACGTCAAATCTACCTCACCAATCGTGAATGACAATCAACTCAACCGAGCAGGTGTGGATTGGGAAGCACTTTGGAAATCAGCAACCGTAAACCGCTGGCACATTAACCGAGAACGAACATAACAGACTGTAGGAAAATGGTGGATTGCGTCTGGTCTCCATTATTGAGTTAGATAGAATTGAATCAGCATGGATGAATGAATGGAGAGAAGTAGCCACTTTCTAGTCAGAGTCTCGGGTGGCTTCGGATTCTACTGTCCCAGCGGTATATCGTTTGCCAAAACGAAAAACTGCAGCACCACAACGAAAGTTATCGCTGAAAATTGAATTTTCACTGCCAAGTTGCCGACAAGCAACAGGGAGATTCTGTAACCAAGAACTAGTGCAGTAACCTGTCTCCGACACAGCAAATGATTCTAACCGAAAATGGCGAAACGCCCCGTTAACGTAACCCATTATTTATCTCTTAAGATAATTTTAACGGCCTACGTTTGTTCTAAAACGACTTAACATAATTACCAGAATAAAGAGCTTTGTGATTAGGTCATTAACGTCGTCTTTTAATGGATAATCTGATTAAGCGAAAGCCCCTAATTACTGCTAGCTTTTGTGATCACAATACCGAAATCACAGTCCCGGTGGTTACGGTCTCGGGCCGAGTTCATGAACTGGAATTCAAATTAAAAGTAAATAGATGATTCGCTCATACCTAGATTTTCAATTTGTTTCGAATGGGTATTTATTAGCAATCAATTTCGCATTTGGCAAAGTAATGCTGACAGGCTAGGAAATGCGATAACAAGCTCTACAGCATCTTTCACTTATGCCGATTAACGCTACTACAGCTGAAGCCGTACGCACTCGCTTCAAATCACTTCAGCATCCGATCAGTTTATAAATTTATGCGTACTTGAGACAAGATTTATGGTGGGAAAATAAAGGAACTGGGACTAAAAAATATATTTCTCGTTTTCACATATGAAGTTCGTTTTCATGCACTAACCAAAATCGTTGAAAAGGATCTCAATTCCGCTCAACAGATGTCCGTTTTGCCTCACTCAACCCTAAACCGTCACTTTAAACTCCCGAGTCCTTAGGGTGCGAATGAGTTGAAGGCTATTGAATACAGAATGTATGTGTGTGTGATGTACGGGTTGTTGAGCCTCACAGCATGGTCGGTTGAATGCAGAGCGCCGAAAAAGGTTGAAAGTTTATTACGAAACGAAGATTTATGACAGTCATATTTCTCTGCACCCTTTCCTCTTCCGTCATAATTTCCATCTCTAGCAACAAGATGTGATGAGGCTAGTAGTATATTTGTCATACATGAACCTGCACTAGTAGAATATATGGAAGGCAATTGCTCTGCTAATAACCGAACAAAATATATGACCTTAAAAAGATCGATTTCAATGAATGAGCCATTATTATTGGAATTTGACTAATTGTCTAATTTGGTTCAGCCATCTCCGAGGAAAATGTGAGGAGAAAAACAAAACGTTTTTTTTCGGTTGCGTCACTTATATCTTATTTTTGACTAGTATCATTATAATTAATGGTTGACAAAATTCATTCTTATTGATTTAGTTAACGTTGCGAAGTCGGTAACATTCCCGGAATCGATGGTATCAGCAGTAATAGTTTAGAACTTCTGAGAAAATTGTACTGGTAGAAAAAGTGATTTGTCGGTTACGTCACGTATGCGATTATATTTCCGCAACCGAATCAGCTCAGGTATATCTCAGGATATAGTAAAGTTAAGCGAATATTAAAAAAGACATTTTTTATTTATTTATTGTCTTCGAAATTAAAAATAACATCGCACATACCTTGCGTTAAATTCAAGGTTAAGCCTGTGCCTATTCTAGCTTTGAAAATGTCTTTACTAATTTAAAAATAAAAGTTATTGAAGTGAAGTGCTGACAGCAAACATAAAGTGGTTTTTTTTAGCTGTACTGAGTTCGCTGATCTGAGGTCCGAAAGAAGTTCAGTCTGTGCAACATTCTACCTGGAACTTTGAAATCCAATTCGGCAAGTAGCGTATTACAGTCAATGTTGTTCGACAAATGTTACGCGTTCTAACGGAAGAGTTCTAATGGTGCGATAGATTGTTAGATCTTGGACATACATGACTTCAAAAGACGTAATAATATTTCAGATGTCGTTCACGAAGAGTACAAATAACAGTGTTCCTTGATGACTTTCCTGGAGAACACCAGGCGTGAAGTTGAAACTGGCCGAAATCGAAGTACGATTCCTTACCGAGGCACTTCGATAAGAGCAAATACATCATCCAGATGGGGAAACCACATCTCCGCAGCATGCTGATGCGGAACTCAGTCAAATGATTTTGAAAAGACAACATGTATCGCATCGATTTATTTTAGTTTTTTCCAAATTGCTCATTAGGGTCCGCACGTGGTTAATCAAGTTAGATTGATTATGTGTTTTACTTTCGGATAAAGAATGTCCAGCAGTATGCTATCCAATAAATCAGCGAAGCAGCTTAGGAATCCCGGATTTGTGAACAGGTGAAATTGATGCCATCTTCCAGCACGTCGGAAATGTTTCACAGGGGGCGATTGATTGAAAACAATTGACAAAAAACGACAGCAGTCCATCCGGCCCATCTTTTTATGCTCTTTCCAGCGAGTTTGAAATTCTTAAATTCGATTAAGTCATCACCAAGTAAAGAATGTAGCCGGATTTGCATATAAAAACTAAAAATCAGGAATATTTAAGGAATTATGGGATATCTTTCAGATTTTTGGCAGAATTTTTCAAAATGTATTTCATATGAAAAAAAAAATGTTCAAAATATTCGAATTTTTTTTATTCGCACTTACTATTTTGGTACCACTCTAGATTTTACATCAAATATAAATCATCTATGAGTACATTACGCTGTTTTTTCAGATTAAAAAAAATTGGACGGGTATAATATCAGACTTTAAAAAAAATCAGTCGAAAAACCATGCGTCTCCATCAAATTATCATCCGATGGAGACGCATGGTATTTAGTTCTAAAATCATAAATTACATGACGTTAGAACTAAATACCATGCGTTTTCATTTACAATTTGAGTTCAAGGCTTAAGAAAGAATTTCATTCGTAAAGTTATTTACAAACGCTCTTAAAAGCAAAAAAAAACTATTAGTTATAGGGTAAACTGTTCGTCGACGTCCTGTATCACATGGTGTAAATAGCCAAGTTACCTCAAATTGCTCCACAAAACAGCTAAAGTCAAACGGCTTGAGCTCATAAAACCGAATAAATCAAACTGGGGTCGAACTGACATTATTTCTGTCGAAACAGAATGTATGAGAGGGAAAGGCTGTAAAATATAACACCTTCCTACTCGAATAATGACGCCATATCGTGGTGGTTGATTATTCGTGTATTCATTCACTTATGACCGCGGAAAAGGATACAAGAAAAGTAATACGTCACCACAAGAAATTAATCAATGGCGTAAAAACCACGGTTTTCAACAGCTGCTTGGAGATCCACCTATCATTCGTCCAGTTGGAATTGTATAGCTACGATCGACTGGGAATGTTCTCAGGATAACGGACGGCAAACATTTGAAAACGGTGCTTGAACGTGATTCGACCAGCCCATACACAACCTGACCTTTCATTTGCGACTAGTTTGATCAAAATCGGTCCAGCCATCTCTGAGATCTCGACCTCTTAGTTGACAACACACATACAGACACACACACATACACACACACAGACATTTGCTCAGTTCGTCGAGCTGAATCGATTGGTATATGACATTCGGCCCTCCAGGCCTCAGAAAATTTTTCGAAAGTTTGAGCGAATTCTATACCTATTTTTTATATATATAAAAAAAGGTAAAAAGACATTTTTCATTTATTTATTGTCTTCGAAATTAAAAATAACATCGCACATACCTTGCGTTAAATTCAAGGTTAAGCCACAACCTGACAGAAATGAGCCTGTTTCATATGTGTTCCACTGAATCCAGGACGGCGCTAGTGTACCTAAACAATACGGGTGCAATGAATTACGAAACAAAAAGATTACAAGAGAAAACAGTGCTTCATTGCGTTATTTACGATCACTGTGTATGGTTCCAGCAATATATTTAAAAGGAGCGTAATTTTTATATTGTGACTCACGCAAGAACTCCTGAATGAAATGCGAATAAAATTGCGAATTTTTCTAACAGCGCTGCAAAATCATCAATAACACACGTCATAAACCTCCAAACATGCATAGTTTTTTATCTTTCTATATTTTAATTCACTCTACCCAACGTCTTCTCTTTGGTGTTAAAAGATAACTATTAATAGTAATTGATAGATTTAAAAACGAAGTGTTTTGAAATGTGGTGTGTGACTAACGAGTACCTAACGTATTTAGTCGTATAAATGAAAACGCAAGGAATTAGTAGTCATTTGTAGGAGTGTTTGTTATCATTGAATGATCTTCTAACGACTCGGATAAAGATAAAGTAACCATAGATTTAATCTTGGTTTGCAAATTAGTAGTATTGTTCTTCAAGATTCAGTAGAATACATTACTTCACGTACATTGTTCATTGAAATGTGATGAACTACTTCTAAACCTTCTATTGATGAAAAGAGAAAAATTCACGCGTTTTTCTAGAACGGCCAATAAGCCACCTGTCAACTTCCACTTTCGAAAGAAATTACAAGTGAGCTATGAAAGATGGAATATTAAATTTAACACCAGAAGAAAGAGAAAACTTTTCTCTGCCGTTTACTATTATGACTTACTCTCAGCGAGTGCCGAGTCATTCGAAATTACTCTTCAAAGTGAATGTTGATGGATGGCTTATTGGCCATTCTAAAAAAAAAAGGCGTGAATTATACTAAACCATAGCAACTTATCATCATAATTATTTTATTAATGTGCTAAATGCTAGCCAAATTTATTTTACTTACTTAAATATAACAATTTAAACCGCAGATTGTCGAAAAACATATACGATATTTCCAAATGATATTCCTTCTACGACGCCATTGTGGAACCAGAGAACCAAAACTTTTACTTATATTCTCAATGTACACGCTTAAAAATAGTTACTCAAAAATGAGTAAGATCTCACTCATCTACAGAAAAAGTGGAACAACTCTAATTTAGAGTAACTCCGAAGTTACTCAAATTTGAATTCTTCCACTGAAAACGATATTTGGGTAAAATCTACTCATTTACTGAGTAATACTTTATTCGTACATTCGTACATCACTCAAATTTTGTGTGAAATTTTATTTCACATATACCAAATTTGCAAAAAAATTGCTCCTTTTCTGAGTATATTGTATTAAAATGTTAAATAATTGAACTCAATACTATATCAAGTGGTGGTCGCTTGGAGTAGTGTGTTATGCTCAGGCACCAATCATACACTTATTCCTCATAAATGACATTTGAGCATATTCGTTTCCATTTTAAAGCACAACACGAAGCTGATCATTCCGGTTTTTGCAGACACAACACCGTTTGTGTTGATCGACTCACCCTCGAAATACGCGTCTCACTAACAAAAAATACAACCTGTTGCTACAAATGTCAAGACGTACGCAGTGTCCGAGTCTTGAATGGCTGGCAAAGAGTAGTCATAGTTTGAGCTGTATAGTGACGACTTCTAGATACAGAATAGACGGGCTGAGCTGATACGTGAATAAAGTACTCCATGCAACACCAGAAAGATAACTAAGTGCAAGTAAATTCGATGAACTATATTTGCGAAAACGTTTGAAATTCGATTTTTATACATAGCTTAGTTGGTAATTAGGTTTTAGTTAATACATATTTTGATTATAGCAAAAAAAAACAATACGATTTTTCGATACTGTTTAATAATTGGATCCTTTTCATCCCTTTTTTCAGCAACGTTTGATGGAAAATTACTTACATTTTATGAATGTAGATTTTAATTCCCTAATAAAAAAAGTTAGCAACACTGCCTCAATGCATTTGTATTATATTGCACTACACAAAATAAACAAACTAAATATTTTCTTTTACAAAAGCAGTTTTCCGGAAAAATAAATAGTTGTACGGCAACATTCCATGTTTTTACTCTCGCGTGTTAAATTAAAGGTTCCTATTTTTCGGGTTTACTTATAGAAAGAACGTAAATTTTTATATCGCAATAATTTCTGCAAGAGGAAATCCATATAATAATGTGTTTGTTGCTAATCAAATGTGTCAGTGGAAGTAAACTGAAACTGAAATAATCTCGAGCAGTTTTAGAGAAAACGGAAGAGTTTTAGACTATGATTTTCGCTGGATTCTGGGGTTGATTTCTTGACTAGATTTTGGAACTGAATATATTTCCCTAATTTATGTTCGAAATTTGAGTCCGGAATTCTGATTTAGGAATTCACCTTTATAATTCTGTTACATTCATTTTCAGAATTCAAAACATGTGTGCTGGACCTAAATTCAGAATTTGATCCTGGAATTAAAGCTGAATCCAAAATTTCCATTATTCTGGTTGGGAATTGATCGATTAGCTCGATTAACCGTTAGCCGGTTACAAATTCTCGATTACTTGAGCATTTTCTTCGATTATTTTGATTAATCGAATAAAAACATACTATATTTCGACCGAATCGGTTTACTTTGATCGAATATCAAAATTTGTATTCTGTAATAGGTTTTCGTATTATTCACTCTCGAAAATGTCTGCTTATGTGCGCATCGAATGCTCTCAGAAACATACGGTAATGCTGTTCTGAGTAAAAGAACGTGTCGGGAGTGGTTTCAAAGTTTTGAAAATAGTGATTTCGATGTCGAAGACAAACATGGTGGTGGAAGATTAAAAACAACAACTAGAAGCATTGCTTGATGAAGATTCGTGCCAAACCCAAGAAGAACTTGCCGAATCGTTGGGAGTGAATCAGCAAGCCATTTCAAAACATCTCAAAGCCCTGGGAATGATTCAGAAAGAAGGAAACTGGGTGCCGTACGAGTTGAAACCGAGGGACATCGAGCTCCGTCTATTTGTATGTGAGCAACTGCTTCAAAGACAAAATCGTAAGGGGGTTTTACATCGAATCGTAACCGGTGATGAAAAGTGGGTTTGATACGATAATCCGATAATTTTCGAGCCGGGATCCGAGAATTGCCGGAACGATGGGAAAAAGTTTTCGCTAGCGACGGACAATACTTTGAATAGTACATCTGTAAGCACTTTTTCGCAATAAAGCTTTTAAAAACGGCGGAAGTAAAGTTGTACACCTGATAGAAAAAAATAAGGTTTTAATTGTCGACTGCAGTATTCTCACAATTTAAATTGACTTTATGTTTTGCACGGACCGAAATAAGATTGTTTAGACATGAAATTAAATTTATGTTCCCCCGGGAAATATTTACCTTGACGGAGTTGAAATGAATGTCAGCACTTTTTCAGCAATCAGCGAGAAATAAAAGTCACCCGAGGAGAAGACCGCCAGGCATCAGACGGCAGACAGACAGCCAGACAGCCATAGCCACCGAAAAAGGAAACCGCAATGCAGAGAGAGCCATTTTATTTCAGCGCAACGACTCGTGCCTCGTGCCGGGATAATAAAATCGCAATTGCTTGCCACAAATTCATGTGGGTTCGAGCGAACCGAAAGAACTGCACACTCCAGTCGAAAGCGGTTACGGTTTTAAGATCGGATCGGATTCCGATGTGTAGCTTCGTCTTGGAGCGATTTTTTTTACTGGAAAAAGTACGTGAGAAAGGAAACGAAATTATTGAAGGAACTTCCTCCAGCGAGAAGCAGCAGCACCTGTTTTTTATACGCTCGATGGATTTTCGATGTTCATCTCCAAATAAACGCGGCATGATTGAGTGATTGTAAACAGGCCCATAACATAATCTTGATAATATTTTCACTTAAAATCCAAGAAATAGAAGTTTTGTCGCGAATCGCGAAAAGCTGATAATATTTATGAACAAAAGTAGTTACAGCAATATTCTCTGATCAGTTCAGTTGTTGGATTGTGAAACTTGATCTTTTATTTCGATTTAGGGTAAAGTGTTATAATATGCCCCTTAAGAAAACTAAGATATTTATAAGTTATATTAATATCTTTTCTGCGAGAACGTGCGTATTTCATTGCAACACGTCAGAGGAATATAAATTTCAACGATTCTGGTAGGAGTGATGAGAATTAAATGATATAAACACATTTTCCAAAATTCCCACATTCTCAGTTTTTTCGCTTGCCGTAGACAAAATACCCCAGCAGTCGTATATGTCTAGGCGAAAGTGTTATGAAGCGTCCCTGCTGGCCAAAACGCCTCCTTCCTTTTTTTAGTATTCAAGACTTTTCTACACAAAAGTTTAATCACTAACAGTATCTTTTCCTAAGATCTTTCTGCTATGCAAGTTTGGCAGTTGTCGTTTGCAGGAAAATATGAAACAAACTGAAAATATCATTAGGCAGCTTTTCGATGTAAGGTTTTGCTTCGACTTAAAAAGTATTTCAACCCTGTAAAATGTCTAATGGTCGGTTGCTACTTTGTAATTAACTTTCAGCAGTGCTAATGTCTCTATTTACAATATAAAAATCTAGAGAAACATAACCATTTCTTTAATATATCAGGTGTACAACTTTGCTATTAAAAGCTTTATTGCGAAAAAGTGCTTACAGATGTATTATTCAAAGTATTTTCCGTCGTTAGCGACAACTTTCTCCCATCTATCCGGCAATTTTCGGATCCCGGCTCGAAAAAAGGAGTCCTCTTTTGACGCTATCCATAAAGCAATCCATTTTTCCAACTCTTCGAAGGATTGAAAATGTTGATCTGCCAGGCCGTGTGCCATCGAACGGAATAGGTGGAAGTCAGAAGGGGCGACATCTGGGGAATACGGCGTTTGGGGCAAGACTTCCCATTTACAGGTACTTTTTAACCTCTTTTACGACGTGAGGCCGAGCATTGTCGTGTTGTAGGATGACTTTGTCATGTCGCTCTTGATATTGTGGCCGCTTTTCTTATAGCGCGCGACTAAGGAGCTTCAGTTGCGTTCGGTAGCGATCTCTTCTGATGGTTTCACCCGGTTTTAAGAAATCATAACCTTGGCGCCGTGAATTCTCGGGTTTTGCCTTCGACGAAGTAGCATGCCCGGGCTTTCCCCATGATTTTCTGCGATAAGGATTATCTTATCGAACCCACTTTTCATCACCGGTTACGATTCGATGTAAAAATCCCTTACAATTTTGTCTTTGAAGCAGTTGCTCACATACAAACAGACGGCTTGGCTTCAACTCGTACCCAGTTTCCTTCTTTCTGAACCATGCCCAGGGCCTTGAGCCGTTTTGAAATGGCTTGCTGACTCTCTCACAACGATTTGGCAAGCTCTTCATGGGTTTGGCACGAATCTTCATCAAGCAGTACTTCTAGTTGTTCATCTTTGAAGGTTTTTTTTCTTTCACCACCATGTTTGTCTTCAACATCGAAATTACCATTTTTAAAACGTTGAAACCACACCCGACACGTTCTTTTACTCAGGGCAGCATCACCGTAAGTTTCTGAGAGCTTTCGATGCGCTTCAGCTGCATTTTTTTCGAATTGTAACAGAAAAGTAAAACGTTCCTCAAATGGCGAGAATTGGGCACATAAACAGACACTTTTGAGTGTGAATAATACGAAAACAAGAACAACTGTCACTGAAACGGCGATGGCAATTCGTTAGGGTACACACTCATTTTAAAGGCATACTCATCTATGTATTTTGACCAGCCACAGCCCTTACAGCCACCTATCGGAAAACGGCGGAAGCAAAGTTGTACACCTGCGTTTTCTCATAACTGTCACTCTACGGACGTTATGCCCCTCCTTCGATTCAACACTATGCTTCGAGTTGAAATATTCTTTTAAAGATTTATAACGGTTATTAAAACAAATAGTAGCGTTGGAAAGATCTAAAATGTTGGTTTCCAATTGTAATTAATTGATTATTCATTTTCAGCATATTCTGGTAATTTGGCAACGCTGCTCACAACAAGAGACATTATGCCCCGAAACAATGATTCAATATGCCCCTTGAAAGAAAAAAGAAAAGCAGATAAGCCCCTCGATATAGAAGAAAAGCAGATAAAGAAGATATTATCAGAAATCATTTGCGTAATCAACTAATAGCAATTGGGAAGCAACATTTTTTATTCTTCCAACGCCATAATTTCGTTTGAATAATCGTTATAAATCTATGAAATAATATTTTAATTCAAAGCTGAATCGAGAGTGGGGCTAATGTCCGTAAAGTGACTGTTTTAACAAAATTCGTATATCAAAGAAATTGCCTTGTTACTCTGCATGTTTTTGCCGTAAATAGAGAGATATTTGCACTGCTAAAAGTTAGTACCTAAATAGCAACCGACCATCAGACGTTTTATATAGATAAAATGCTTATTTAGTCGAAACAAAACCTTACTTCGAAATGCTGCCTAATGATATTTCCAGTTTTTTTTTTCATATTCTCCAGCAACCGATAACTGTCAAACTTGAATAGAAGAAAGATCCTACAAAAAGACAGTGTTACTGATAAAACAGGAGGAGCTGTAGGATGCTTTATAATACTTTCCTCTAAATGGGTTTGGCACGAACATGAAAACACCTCACAAAATTCACGGAGTGAACATCATTTGACAGCTTAAGGTGGATTGTTTACGTGTTCATTCTAATTAGGTTTTGCACAATGACCACTCGAATGAGCTACCGATGAACTGCCGATGAATCAAGTTCATCTTTTGGCAGCTATCAGTGGTTTGTTTACATATCTATTAACACGTATTCAAATTAGAATGAAGAATTAGAACGAACACACAAACAAACCACTGATAGTTGTCAAAATTGATTCATTTTTGTGAGGTTATGTTATGTTCGTGCAAAACATGACATAACCTCGCAAAAATGAGCTGCATGAACATCGTTTGACAGTTGTTAGTGGATTGTTTACATATTCATTCCCTTCACTCCATTCTCTTACATTGTATTCCTTGTTTTTCCAGTGTAAACAAACCACCAATAGCTGTCAAAGATGAATTTTATTCATTGTGTAAAACCTAATGCTCACTGAATTGTCATCGTGTGAAACCTAAGAGCAAATTCAGCAGCTGCAAGATTAATTTGGGTGGTCTATAATGTAAATGAAACTGAAACAAACGTATCCCCAGCAATCCGTTTTAGTTTTATTTATTCGACCAGTTCTGCTGTCAAATTTAAAACTGGTCTACGATGCCATTCTATTTTTTGTATAGGGTAAGGGCTCCCTATTTCATCTCATTTGTAAGGACGTCGCCTTCAAACCCCGATTTAGCCACTAAAATCACTGTAACTATTTCATATTACTGCTTCATTCGCCTTGCTCCACGTTGAAAATTGATTCACATTTCTTGAAAATTCAACTAATATTTATAAAACAGCTAAAAACACTAATGATGTTTTCACTACTCTGCTCCTAATTTCATCTCAATGGATTTTTATCCATCCTATCGTTGATCTTTTATTCATCCTATAAATTAGCAATGACGACAGCAATCAAAACAAAATATTCCACTATTACACTCTCACCCGCATTCGCATGGCTGCCAGATGGCTGACTAAACGCTGACAGCTGGAAAAATATGGCTTGCAGACATTCTGGTGACCGACTGCCTTACCGCTGCCAGATATACAACTCAAACGATACAACCGTACCCACCAGGATTTTTCCACATTATTATTATTGGTAAAAAATTTCCGCGTCTAATTAATAGGGCAATGACTTACGGAGATCTAAAGAACTATCTTTTAACATCATTTTATTATGTCGTTTTCGCTTGATGCCAAACCTAACCCAGTTTCCACTCTAACTGCTGTCAAACCGTTTGTTTGAAGCTAGTTTCGAACCTAGTTTTAACGTTGTTGAACTGAAAATCGAGTCAGTTTCGAACCTGGTTGTTATATCAGGTATGCTCAAATCCCCGTTGCTAAGTGCTAAATCAACACAGTTTCGTGAAAAGTGTTTGTTTGATTAAACTACCCTGGGTCAGTGTCAGTGTTCTCAAGCGAAAACGACATTAGTGAAAACAGATAGAACAGATATAGACTTTCTATGCAAAGTAATACATATTTTCTATTAAAATATCTGGTATCTCTGTGCACAGCCGACGAAACACACACACACTTCACAGCGTTATGTTGGCGTGTATCGGAATAAAACCAGTGCTACTAGATTTGCCACAATGGTTATTTCATTAGTATTTAACACGTTCTTTCTGGTAATATTCGAAGCCGAAACAGTTTTATTGAAATATTAATATCAATTATATAATTAAACTAATGTCACGGATACCAAAAACATACTTTTTGATGATAATTTGAAGAAGATAAACAATTTTTGTTTTGTAACATTATGAGATAACTTGGCAACTTTGCGAAACCAAATGAGATGAAAACAAAGCGCAATCAAGTGAACGAAGTGAAAAACTTTCATCTCATATTTTTGAAGACTTTTATTGCTTGTCGGGTAAATTTTGAAGTTTTTAATCGTTAACTAAACAAGTGGCAAGTGAACATAACTAATTATGAAGTCATCTAGCATTCAATGGTAGTGTAATCGTGCGAAATAGTGATCATGTTTTGAGACGAATCGATTAGTAGCTATTCAGAAACATGACGAACTGTAAATCTTGAGACGAAAATGTGTCCTAAATTTAAAAGTGAGTTTATTTTATATGTAAAAAACGATCACCGAAGAATTTAAAACCATTTCTTTCAATAGGAAAGTGTGACATTAGCTTTTCAAATCATTTTAAAACATTTCACAGTTTGCTTCCGGTAGGGTATTATTCATGTTCAAAGTTATGAGGTGAAGGGATGAGATGGAAATAGGAGCTCAGATGAAATAGGGAGCCGTTGCCCTATATGAAACACGAGTAAAACACTGCTAAGGCTGTCAGTTTTTCTTGTTATAAAATTCAGGTTTAAATTTTGTAACTGACATAAATTATGCATCTAGAACTAGAACACTACTGAATATGCCCTAATCTTCACTGAATTTGAAGCGGCCCATTAGGTTTTTTACCGTCACTGCTTACCTTAATCGGGTGAACACATTTTGACAGTTCCGCGGTACTGTTTGTAGACAGACTTTTTTTGTTTATCCGTTGACAAACGGATATGACCGTTTACGATCCATATCACCTAAATAGAGTTTCAAAACATTTGTTAACGATTCGATACGGTTCGTTTCGAACATTTATCTAATAAAAGTAGCTAGTTGTAAAGTGTAAAGATGATTGTTTGAGATATGTTCCTCGATTTTGTTTAAGTTTGTTTGTAAACAGTACCACTGAACTGTCAAGGATGAATTTCTGTTCATTTGTGACGTAACGATGAAAAATTTATTGCACCTTCACGGAATACACGGACGGAATGAAAAACTGAACGATTATCTGAACTGAGCGTGTGTGGCGTCAGGTCAATTTTGTGTTTTGTCTTCATGTCAGTTTCATCAGTTTTTTTTCATGGAGACACATTATTCTGATTAAAAGAAAACTGACGGACTGAACGATTAACTGAAGAACTGTCAGTTAATCGGATGAAACTGAGCTAGAGAGATTCAGTCAAAAAACCGAACGTTTGGTCGGATGAAATCTTCAGTCACTTCAGTTAATCGTTTAGTCATGGCGTCACACACGATAAACTGTCCGGAAAACTGAACGTGTATGGGCCGCTTATCATTTGTGTTCCTATTTCGGATCCAAATGTTGAAACCTGTTTCAATCCACCTAGCTGGGTAATGATGCCTATCTTAAACATATTTATGTGTGAATTCATGTCATTTCTTTTTTGGAGTGTTTTGATCACATATTTGAAGTTAGTTTTTCATAGAATTAACTAGCAACATTTACAAATTTGAGCCGTTTTGAGACCAGTTTGGAAGATTCCGTGCGCTATTTTCTTCGTGATTTATAAAAAAAAGCCTTGGCATTACATTCCTGTAGTGGAATTTGACCTTCTGTTTCAACAGATTTCGCAGCCGATTCAAAGTGTACAGAACCATTGCATGGCTAGTGCTACGATTCTACTGACACTACGAATCCTTCCAGGTCGGGGTTCGAACATACAACAACTTGTTTATAAGACTAGCGCCCTATGCATTGAACCGCCAACCCGGGACGTGATTTATACGTCGCTTTAAAGTTTGCGGAATTTTTATGTGATCACCCTCTGGCCACTAGTTTTTCTTTCAGTGGACATTTTTTCTCCATATCATCAAAAATATGGTTGGAAATTTATAGTAAAATTTTCAGGAGTATGAGATAACCACAAATAACCAAAAATCTAAGTTGTCTAGAATGTTTGGTATGACCGAGCATTAAGGAGAAATTCAGTGTCAAAATAAGGAATTTCAACTGATTCAATGATTGAGTGCACTGGGCTTATGACATGTTTTGTTCGCTAGTAAAACGGACACTAAAAGTAAATACGGGAAATCTATAATAGAACTGAAACTGGAACAAACGTATCCCCAGGAAGCAGTTTTATTTTTTATTTATTCGAAAGTTCTTCTGTCAAATTTAAAACTTGCGTACACTGACGTTCTATATTTTTTTTATATATTTGCAACACGAGTTGAACACTACTGGCGCTGCCAGTTTTTCTTGTTATAATATCCGAAAAAAATAAAAACTGACACAAATTATGTATCTAGAATAAGAACACTACTGAATATGCCCTAACTATGCATGGTTACACTAATAAAAATTTGTACAATCGATTCATATTTAAATAGCACTTCAATTTAATGTGCTTTTTCATTTCAATACATAACAAAAACGATTAGTTTTAAAATTTCATGTGCAAATTCACTAAGATGCAAGATGAGATAATTTTTCACTTAGCTTTGATGTGTTTTTCTTTTGTATGTTTTGTGTTTTGCTATTGAATCGATCTACATGTGTTAAACACTCCATTTTCAAATGGAAATGAGTAAAGCACAAATGTATGTGCAAAACACTTGATTCGGTCAACTGTGTTTCAATTAAAACCTATATGAAAAACAATGTGACATTTATATGAAATTCATATAGAATCTAGAGGTAACGATATATCTTATCATTTTGATGTGCATTTCAGGTAAATGTAACATGATTTCCACTAAATATCAACAGGTTTTACACTCATTTTATGAGTTATGTGTATGTTTTTTCATGAATTTCATGTGTTCTACAAGTAGTGATAGTTCAAATGCTTTGCACACGATGCTAACGTGCAAATTATTTTCAGTGTATAAACCATGAGTATTTACAAACGGCTAGCATGAGGAAAACACATTTGTGCATGTTGTTCAAGACGGTCAATTTAGTCATTCAATTCAAAACCAAAATGCTCTTATGATTGATTTGCTCGCCTATAGCGAATTTTTTTTATTCTTTGTTATAAACATAAATCTGTGACATGATGACAATACTTCACCTAACTGATTCCAGCTATGAATCATTTTTTTAAATTACTGAATAATATTTAGCCCATTAACGCCCAAGGGAAATATGTTTCCCTCTTATAAAAATCGTTATAGATTCTTCAATTACTATTAAATCGATGTTTTTTTTTATTGAATGTTGAAAAAACTTATTTCCAAGGCGACAAATGTGTTTTTGAACGAATAAGTAAAAAAAAACTACAAATCTTTATTGCTCTAAAAAAGTTTGTGCAAAATGACGTATAGAAAATAGAAATGTGTTATGTGCAACGTCTACAAGTACATGAAATCGTTTCGTAGAATGCCATAACTAATTATTTATTTTACTATTCTGATGATGCTTTAAAGCAATAAATTAAATTACGATATAATGAACCCAACTCTTCTTTTATTAATTGTTAAGAATCATAGGGAAAAATAATTCCCCTGAAATAAAAATAAATTTATGCACCCTGATATGTTTTTCTGGTGATATTCTCTTACTTACAGCTAAAATATTGCCTTGTATTGATATATTTCGTCCTGTACATCTTATGGTAGTGAAAGGGTTAAACAAGATCTTTTTTATGCGGAATTACAACGGGCTTGTCTAGTTTGTGAAGTGCATATAATTTCAGTATATGAGTGAATAATATTTTACCATTTCTCATGAATTTGTAAAGAAATTATTGATAAATTTTGTCCACGCTCGGCGAGTGGATATGTATTTTCTAGACCGGCTTGACAAGTAAGTTATGTCATATTAATTCCTATTTTAAATTTGAAAATCCTAGATGACTAAAAACGATTTGTTGTAAATTTTTCAATTTTCGAATGAATTTATAAATATAATTGTACCGCTTTTCATTTGTACTGTTACAATTATGCAAGTGAAGTATTGAAAGATTGTAAAACTCAACCAGTCAATCAACTAGTGCGTGCGATTATCGAAATTCGAATGAGTGGAAAAAGCATGTCAGTTTTATCCGTATTCACGTCATCCAGTTATATCTCTGACATTACTCTCCCGTCTTTTTTTATTCAGCGATATATTTAATAGGGTACACCGCCTTAAATGACATGCTGTATAGATATTTGTGTCGTCGGATTGAAAGAGGAAGCGGTTTTGGTTTTGTTTTTTTTTTAATGTATGTATGTATGTATGTATGTGTGAAGCCACCATCAGTTCAAGGCATTACCAGTGGATGCAGGTAGACTTACAGTAGATCCGAATTTGATTACCAGATAACTTTCATATTACTGCTGTTAAGAAGGCCAAAATGGGCTTTGAAGACCCGGCGCCTTCCAGCAATAACATCCGGCCATATAATAAAAGAATTCGCTGTACCAGCTCAAACCTGCCTGATGGTTTGTTTGTTAGAAGGGTGCGTCTTACTCATTTCAGACCTTCTGGGGAAAACACACAGCTTTCCCCTGTGAATCGGGTTGACATTTCACTCCTTCATCCAGTCATTCAATTGTAAGATACCCTGATGCACTCCCTGCCCCTCCCCGTTGTCGATATACATACTTGAGCATAATACAATATAATATAATATAATATAAATTTATATAAAAAATATAATATAATATAATACAATACAATATAATATGATATAACTCAATAAACATAACACAATATAACATAATAAAATGCAATACAGTGTACTACCAAGCTATTACAAACTTTTTTAAAAGCTGTGTAAAGCATATAAGTGAAAATCCTTTTAAAATCACCGTTGCACACGACTTCGCACGTATGAATGTCTGTTGGATATCTATTCTCTGTGATATAACATAGTATAATATAATGTAATGTAATATAATATGACATAATGCAATATAACACAATACATATACTTATAATACAATATAATATAATATAATATAATATAATATAATATAACATAATATAATACAATATAATATGATAAAATGCAATGCGGTATAATACCATACAACATAATATAACAACAGAAGATACTATATGAAATAATATGCTATGATACAATGTATAGCAGTTGATGTCGCTGGGTAAGTTACGCTCTTCTTTCGTCGCAGTACTGCAGGAAATATAATATTTCTTTGTTAATTATAATAATAATTATAATGATAGTAATAATAATAAAAATAAGAATAAGAAAAATAATGATAATAATAATAATAATAATAATAATAATAATAATAATAATAATAATAATAATAATAATAATAATAATAATAATAATAGTAATAATAATAAAATTAATAATAATAATAACAACAATATATAATACAATGTAATATAATTCAATTCAAAATATAACCAATAATGCAATAAACAACAGAACCACATGTGGCAATATATGAGGACTTAGTTATCTCACCATTTGACGACCTATAATATAACATATACAATATAATATAATATAATATAATATAATATAATATAATATAATATAATATAATATAATATAATATAATATAATATAATATAATATAATATAATATAATATAATATAATATAATATAATATAATATAATATAATATAATATAATATAATATAATATAATATAATATAATATAATACAATATAATTTAATATAATACTTATAACCCAAACTAGTACATTATAATATAATACGCCGTTGAAACGCGTATAATACTGCATCAAAGCATTAAGCTCTAATATATCAATCAATATGTTAATATATAACCTATGGCAAATTTTTGGTCTTGGTAATTTTTGTTGAAAGTTTACGAGAAACTCGATTTTCAGGAATCTGTAAAATAAGTCTTTAGCACTATTCATATATCTGCAAATATACAGACAAATCTGCAGATCTGGCATCTCTGGTAAAAACCCTAAACAAGATGAGACAACTGGCATTGTAGTCTGGCCTCGGGTGCAACTTGTACTCTTTTTTTTACCACAGGGTTTTTTTTTTCGCAGTGTTGGCATCATTGTTAGATAAAGTAGTCAAATGAAATCTTATATCAAAACAAACGATTTCACTCTTATTGTAGGACCAAAGCCCGGTTTGTTAGAATATAATAACATCTTCAATATATTGAATGATTTATTTTCAGGAAAAATAGTACAAATGTTTGCTAGTAGGACGATAATTGTAAGAATTTTTATGCAATAAAATAACATATGAATGTGTAAAAGAATTTGTCTGCACTGTCCATGAATCAACATTCGTTAATATTTCGGCAGAGCTCACGATAGGAGAAGGACCGCAACCAAAGAACTCTCTTGTCTCATCTTGTTTTAAGTGAACTTCGCTCATTCCTTGTTCGACAATTTGATAGTCCCACGACACAGGGGCCCAAACATAAATGAGAGCCTCTCTCTGTTTTTTTTTACTTTCTCTTTTGACTATTACAGAGTCAGTAGTTTAATTTCTGGAAAATTTATTTTATAAATCGAAGCTTGTGGATTTAACTTAAATATTTTGCGAAGAGCTAGGCGTCATATATAAAATCAATCTGGTAAATCGTTAAAGAAAAAGCAACCAAAGAGAAACCGTCTCCCGCAGCTTGGCCTCCGCGGCGGAATTAGTTTACCAGATTGAACGTAGTTACTATCAGAGATGACACGCAGAACTGACTTGGCGGGCTGCAGCACTATACACGAAATTTGCAGATTTACAGACAAATCTGCAGATCTGGTCTCTCTGGTTGCTATAGTGTGTGTTGTATATAAACACCGAACCGTATTTTTGCAACCTCCCACCAATACATACGAACTTACAATCTGAAATATAATAGCCTGCAGGATTTCCAGATCAAAGTACATTTTACATTCAAAAAAGAGAACATGACTATTAAAAAAGCATCATTATGAATAATAATATGGAACTCTCTCACCCATTTAACATTTTCAAGAAAAACATGCTCTGATGTATTTATGTTTTTCGCTATTTTCACTGTAGTGGTTATATCGTCGAGCCATTGAATCAACACATTCCAACCACTTCCCTGGTTTTATTTTCTGTCGCTCACTTTTTCCATTAGCGGGCTTGTTTAGTTTTATAATGCTATTTTTTCCTTTAGCAAGCGCGTTTCTTTGATGATCGAAATGAATTCTAGCACCACTTATATTATAGCAATAATGCACTCTTCTGCCACGTAGTCTCCATGTTCTACCACTCGCGTCCCTACCACACACTACTAACGAAGAGTCTTCGGAAAACCGAGAGGCAGAGACCTGACAAGCATTGCAATCCGGATGGCGCAGCACTAGCAAAAACATATCGAAAATCGCGGAGCTATCAGAGAATACGACCGTACACGCCGAGTGCCTAACGCACACTGGGTTTGGTTTTGTTTTTTTTTTTAAGTATACAAATTCGCACGGGATGTTTGAAAGGTGCCATATCGGACACGATATAAAATGAACTTGTAGTCAAGCTAAGTGTTGGTAATTAGGTGTAGAGGCAGTAGATATCGTTATAAAACATGGGAAAATGACACAGACGATTTGTTTTAAATTTTTATATTTGTGGAGAAGTAGAAGCAATGCAGTATTAATGTGTGCCAATGTGTATTAAATCTGTATCCTGCATTAATTCCGCAACGGGTGTATAAAAATCTGTACATTACAGATAATTCTGTATAAATGGCAACTCTGTTGTTGAATGAAAAAATAGACAGATCAGACACACGTGGCGCCATCATGACACATGCGAGTATCCCAAGTAGCACATGTAACTTGTTCATAAAAAATAAAAATAAAACAGATGCTGCATAATGGTCACATGACAAACACGACGAAACAAATCGTATTATGATAGTGACAATGGAGTCAAAATAATGTTACGAATTGACATCTCATCATACTAAGTGACAATAAGTTCCAACGTAACTTTTCGGTAATCTAACTCTTACGACGTGCTCGCATTGACTGTTTTTAGTCGCCAACTGGTCACCGTAACAAAATGTCAAAATGAAAAAGTGACACACTATAAGGCAAATTTAAGTAATGGTTTTATATCGGTTACAGTATTCGTTGTGATGCAACAAAGAAATACAATTACAATAATGTTAAATAAAAAAGTAGAATAAGTAGAAAATTCCTTTGGTTTAAAAAATTGGCTAAAGTTAAATCTGCGCTTATACGCAAATTTTTTGACGGTACATGTGCGAAGCAAACTTGTTTCGTTTTGGAAGATACATTTGCACTACCAAAGAGAATATTTCTACACTTTGTCACGGCAGTGTATGCATGGAAAAACTTATGTCAATGGCAACCATTATGACCAGGGAATAAAATATTAATTGAATTTGAAAAAAGTGCAATTTTTAATTATTGCGATTGGTCAACTGTTTTAACTTTGGCATATGAAAAAACTATTATTATTATTATTATTCGTTTATTTAGAGCCTCGGCTTTAACATGAAAAAAAAAAAAAAAAAAAAAAAAAAAAACTAATATTAATCACAAAAAACTTCTAACTGAACACATTTCGGCATTCTAGCTGTAAGTTTCATTACGGGAATAAAAAATATGAATATTATTTCGTATGTCAATGTTCTAAAACCCAAAATATCGAAGGCGCGCACGTTTTCAATAAGTATAATGATCAACTTCACAATAAATATCGAATAGCACTTAGATTTTGAGTAGATATAGTGAGTTTAAAGAATATTGAATTCTATATTTTAGCTCTCATTATCTAATGCCAATTTTTGGTCGAAAATGTTGAATGGGAAAAACATCAACAAATTGTAACTTGACACAAACTTATATTTTCCGTTTCATTGTGACATGTGCGTGTGATGTGCGCGCTGAATCAAATCAAATATTCTTTACTGAGAAGTTGTTTGGCAACCTTTGGTAAGTCGCACAAGCTCCGCCTCTTACGCTTTTCAGGTTACATAGCAGTTATAATGCACGTTTCAAAGTCTTAAACTTGCTCCATGAATTTGTGTCATATAAGTTACTGTCATTGAAATGTAATAACGTGTGCTACTTGGGTACAGTCACAAATATAAGAAGAAATTTATGAAAATTTATAAATAATACGATTTGAGAATCGAGTCTGTTAGTCTGTGTCCGTGTTCATTTTTGACCTGCGGGTTGCCAATCTGTAATAAAGGAATTGGTCTCTTTAGACACACTCCAAACCGGACCATTTGATCTATTCCAGGAAATCTGATCCTATCGTTTCAAACCACGCCTGGAATTAACACGTTCCTTGTACCGTCGAGCTATGAGAAAGGAGCTAATTAATTAACAGTTGTAAAACAGCAAGCAGCAAGCAATGGAGAAAGTTCTACTTGCCGTTCGTCCCTTCGGTGTTTTTTTTTTATTTCTTGAACGATAAGCACTAAAGCAGCAGTAAGAAGAGCTGCGCTCACACCCTCACCGACCCAACTTGAAGGTAATATTTTAAGAGTAGGCAACCGAGCATCGAAGCAAGATGAAGAAAAACATTGCCAGAAGATTACTTTTTGCACTTATTCCGGAAAACTACAACTCTCACGTTTTATTGCGCTTTTACAACCTAATTTCGAAATGTTTTTCCATGCGCTCGTTCGGTGTTTGCCTAACGAGTTGGCAGTTGTGCAAAGGCTTTCGCAAACTTTCGAATGGCTATTATAACGGAAAACTCGTGCGCATTTCGGTCTATATCAGACGCCATTTTTTTTGTTGTTGCTTGCGTTGCTTCGTTAGAAAGGGCCCTCATTATTAGGCTAATAATAAAAAAAAAAGTTCCCAAACAATTGTTTTCGGCGATGATGCGAATTGAAATCCTAAGGGACTCTTTCAATGGATTCAAGTCGGCCCAGTAAATCTTTCACAAGAAAAAATTCACAAAGTCATAACCGTTATTGGCGATGAGAAAATACTTGTTTTACGAGTTTTTGCGCTATCTGTATGTATTTGAATGAAACTGTATGTGATACAATAATTGCATTATTTTTTGTATGACGTGTTATTACTTTTTTTATTGTAGCAGGATTGTCATTTATAGCACTGAGCAGTCCTCACAGTACAACTTAGTCAACAATCAAATACGCTATATAGCGAGGACGTTCAAGAACCGAAATGAATCGCAGTGCAAACTGGGCGGAGGAAGACCTCCGAGCAACTCTACTCTTCTCATGTGAATCGCTTCAGTCGGATGCAATGATGGTTTTTTTCTGTGAAAAAAATCGAAGATCTGTGACACAGAGTGTGCGTAGTGAATATGGTAAATTTGCCCAAGAGGCATTGCATTGTAGCGCAAGAGCGTGAGTGTCTTACAAAAAAAACCTAGTGGTGTAATGATGCCTTTCCCATATTATTCATTATCTCCTACATAAAGAGTGTTTTGTCGTGAATACATCGTATTACATTACTCTTCATGCTCTCTTGCATATGTGCAAAATGACACTCGATGGGCCGGGTGGCCATGAAAGTTTTGATATTTTCATTTACAAGTTTTACAACATCACATAAAATCCAATAAAGCTACCGCTTGTTTTGAAGCCTTTCTGAACCGATTTCATTGCTCTCTTATGTTTCGTTACGTTACCAGGAAACGAGCAGAAAAAATGGCGCGTGCATGGAAATCGACTTACCTTTACAAAAATTAAGATTCACTTCATTTTTATCGCTACAACATATTTGTTTTTATGCACTAATCGCATCAAAATTAAATTATCTTGTCTAATATAATCTAATTATCTAATTATTATTGTCAGGATGAACAAGTTGAAAGTTGCCGTTTTCAGCTATGCAATTCTTCCTTCAGAAAAAAGACTTTCCCGACCGCTAAAGTCAATGAATCATTCTGAAACTTTCACAGCACAATCTAAATTAATTTTCTATGAGATTGCCAGTTGGTTTTTTTTTATATTCGTCACCGTTTCTGAGAAAATCAGATTTGAAACGTGAAAATAGCCCTCTAAAACATCCTAAAACACACTGGCCTCGGACCTTAAAACATGTTGCTTGCTAGTAAAACAGACACGTACCACGATTAAAAACCATGAGCATTTTTGATTGACTAATATGAGGAAGACCCTTTGGTGCATGTTGTTTAAAACGGTGAATTTAGTCATTTAATTTTTAACCAAGAAGCTCTTATAATTACTGTTCTCTCCTTTTGTGAAATTGAGCATTCTTTGTTTGCAATACTGCACCTAGCTGATTTCAATTATGTATTATTTTATAAAAGAACCTAATAATATTCAACAACTGGCTTGTAAGATGTTTATTAAAAATATCTAGTTTGTGAAGTGAGTATAATATCAGTACCTATGTAAGTAAATAATATTTTACCATGACCTGATTTTTTGAAAGAATTATAGATACTTTTTGCCCACGCTTGGCGAGTGGATACCAATAAATAATATTTTAAAATTCATAAAACCGAAACTGACGGCTTGCGGTTTGCGGTTTGTGAATATTGTGTGAATAATTTGTATTTTAAAGATGAGTTTAACAAGTAAGACATAGAAATTAATGTCATAATAATTCCTAACTTGAATTTAGAATTCCTGGATGGCTAAAGTATTTGTTGTTGATTTTTTAAATTTTTAAATGTCGGTGTTTCGCCATATAACTCAACGGTTACAGTTGTGTGAGTAAAGTGTTGAAAGTTCGTAAAATTCACACAATCAATTAATTAATACGTTCAATTATCAATGTTCGGATGTTTGGAAAAAACATGCCAATTTTATTCGTTTTCACGTCATCCAGTTATGTCACCCACCCATGTTTTTTAGAAAGTCTCAAATAGAAAAGCTATACAATCACTGTGAAAACAGTCTTTTGAACCGAGGCCAAATGCTATATACCATTCGACTCAGCTCGACGAACTGAGCAAATGTCTGTGTGTATGTGTGTATGTGTGTGTATGTATGTATGTATGTATGAATGTATGTGACAAATAATGTCACTCGATTTTCTCAGAAATGGCTGAAACGATTTTCACAAACTCAGATTAAAATGAAATGTCTTATGGTACCATAGATCGCTATTGAAATTTATCCCGATCCGACTTCCAGTTCCATGATTGCAGGGTGCATCAAACAATAAAAAAAAATGTCACTCACTCTTTTCGGAGATTCAGGTTTCGGAATTACAAAGTAATATGTGCAAATCTATGAGAAAACGCGTACTCAATTTTCTCGGAAATTTCTTACACGAATTTTACAAGCTAAGATCCAAATAAAAGGACTTCAAATTATTTGGAAAGTTCCCGAAAAGTTGATCTCTTTTCTTAAGTATTGTTTCACAAGTGATGGCGAAACGAGGTGCAAATTTTCATAAACCTCATTGGTAAATTCATCTAGTTGGCAGAACTTGCCAGTTGGTGTATATATGAATCTACTTTGGGACTACTAGTCCCCGGATTCTGCTTCCGAAAGCCCCGGAAATAGCGAAGAAAAACTTCAAAAACGATACTCACTTCGATTTATCAGCAACTAACCGATTTTCACAAATCATGATTCAAATTACAGCTCTCATTGTCTTAAAAGATACTGTGCAATTTCATCCAGATCCGATTCCGAAATTATAGGACGATGAGTATCAAAACTTTCAAACTGTCATACAAAATGATGCAAAACCGGTACGCATCGGTACGTGCTGGTACGGAAGAAGAAAACACCACCGCCAAGCACACAGCGTGCTTTGTTCATTAGCGTGCAGGGTTGCCACATTAAGATCTATACTAACTTGACAAAACTGTTTACAAATTGAAAAGGTTATGGTAGTTTATACCTAAAGAAAGTTTTTGATTTTATTCAAGCTTGAAAAAAAATTTTTGAGAAAATCTTCTATGTTAGTGATATTTTTGAACGTATAAGTAATATAATACCACTAGGTGGATTAAAAACGGTTTTGAAAATGATATCGCGTAAATGACTACCTTTGGCGTTGAGTACAAAATGTGCCCTTTCCTCTACGTTTTCCATAGTTTTGGCCAATGTATTTTTTGATATGGCGATTATTTCACGTCGTATCTTGTCTTTGAGTTGAGCTATTGTTCTTGGCTTATCAGCGTACCTTGAATTTCAAAGGCCCCACAAAAAATGTCTCGGGTGTTTTCGGCGGTCAGTCAAAATCGCCGTTTTCCGATATGACTCGTCCGGAGAACAATGGTCGTAACAAACCGATTGTTAGTCGAGCTGTATGGCATGTTGCACCGTCCTGTTGACACCAGTAGCCATTCAAACCATTTTCATGAACAAAGGGCATCATAAAATAATTTACCATGGCTCGATAACGATCGCCATTAACAGTTTTAGTTGGTCCTTTATCGTCTTGGAAAAAATAGGGATCAATCACAAACACCACATCAAATTTTGGTCCTAGAGAAGCTCCTCAATTAATTGAAGGTGACATTGGTCCTAGAGAAGTTCCTCAATTAATTGAAGGTGACATATAATCAAAATTGTTGCTTATTAACGCATCTATTTAACGTGAAATGTTCCTGGTCTGATATTATGATTGTTTTCTACAATTGAGAAGTTATTTTGAATGTAAAGCTGAACAATTCCAGGGCGTTCTTTTGGTTTAAAGTTTGTCTTGGAACGATGTTTCTAACGCGGTATGTCATTAGTCGATCTGACAATTCTGTCAAAGGTTATTGGGTGGTTCGATGCTTCACTATTAGTCGTGAAAATTTGGGGAATTAGTCAGGCGCGTATATAAAGAAGGGTTTAAGGCCTTCTGAAACTTAAAAAAATATAATAATATTTTGAAAACTCTTCACTATAAATATGAAGAATTTCGTGCCAACTCAAGCAAATGATGGCAGCATCCTCGCTGGTTTGAATCAAACTTCCTGGACTTGTAGAGTTTGTGTCACAAAGTCACATTGCATACTATGTTTTTCCAAAATTTATCCAGACTGTTCTTTGAAACGGGCTAAACATTTTTAACCATTTTTTTCAAAGAGCTATTGTCGAAAATGATAAACCCTAACAAAAAAGTTTTATACTTGTGATTTTCACAAAATCAGTCAAATATTTGAAAAAAAATAATACTGAAAAAAATTCTTATCGAGTCCTATACTGAAATTAATTTGAAAAATTTAGAACCAATTTACGAAGATATCCAGCTTTGATTTTGTTGATTTTTTTTTCCTATAAACCGTTCATACATTACAAGATGGGCACATTCAAGTAAAAAAAGTTTTTCAAACAAAAACTATTTCTTATCCAAACTGAGTTTTTTTTTATCAAGTATCTTTTTGCTAAATACTAAGCTTAGCTGAAAGTCCTAATCATCCAAGATTCCATTGAATCTCAATTCGTGAGAAAATTTCGCTGAATACCTTGTCGCTAGTTGTCCGATATTTGCAGAAAGTATCAGTTCTGGATAAGAAAAAGTTTTTTTTAGAAAAAACTTTTTTTCCCTTTAAGGCCATCGCCCAAGTACCATGTACGCGGGTGATTTTAGGAAATTTTCGGTGAAAATTTGAAAAATTTGCCGAAACCAAAAACATACAGACATTTGTAAAACTTATATCTATCTGCAGGACAAAGATGGCTGAAAAATTCGGAGGATTTTCCAAGTCTTATCAAAAATAGCAAAGAAAAATGATTTTTTTGCGATCTTTTACAATTATTACACACATTCAAACTGAATCGGATTTTTTTGAGTTCATTGAAAAATTGATCTTGTTCTCTCGAAAACTTAAAAAAAAATTTCACCACTAACATCATTCTGTTTATAAATTGAATTAGCATCGTTGCAAAATAATTTGTATATCATTTAGTACTTCCTAATCCTCAAAATACAACGACATCGGTTAAATGAAATTCATTGGTTTTCGTTGAAAAGCGTGAAAAGCTTTTCCAAAAATGTGTCTGAATGTAATCCTTGTAGCCAGCATAAGGTTCATTTGAAAAAAAAATTGTCATATCATCGCATTATTTTTCCAAATAATTGTGAAAGATCACAAAAACACTCCTTTTTCAGAGTTATTTCTGATGAGACTCGGAAATTCTCCGAATTTTCCAGCCATTTTCAGCCTGCAGATAGATGAAAGTTTTTCAAAGGTCTGTATGTTTTTGTTTTTGGCAAATTTTTCAAATTTTCCTAAAACCATCCGCGCGCATGGTACTTGGACGATGGCCTCAAACGCCCATCTTACAATATATGGAACATTAGCAGATACATAATTATCTACGTTGGGACAAAATTTCATACAAAAAAGGAAGGCGCTTTTTTGTGATTTGGCATAGAATTTTTAAGATCGATTTTTTTAGTTTAAAATTCAACTAGAAATTTTCTTTGCATATTCATTCTAAAAATGAACTTATTTTGAAAACATCACCAGCACAAAATTTTTATTTCATATTCCTTAATTTGTTGTGGATAATACTTTCGGTTCCGGAACTACAAGATAAACAGGATTTATAGAGTTTGTGAGATTAGGTCCAAGCAAATTTTCCTATTTCTATTCAATAAACCGTTGTTTTTGCGTATTTCACGGTTATATTTATGACATAGATGTATCATTACAACACTAGGTGGATTAAAACAGTTCTTTAGTGTAAGAATCGATGATAAAGTTTTTCGGTATTTTTATTGGAAAATTTTACTTATTTTGTGAAAATCAATACTGTTTTTTACCCAGCGAACGACCAAAACTAGGTTAAAGCCGGGTATAAATAAACGATAAAAAACTTTTTTGTAGGCTTCGTCATTTTTCGTCAACTATTTGAATAAAAATGGTTTAACATGTTTAGCCCTTTTCAAAAGACATTCTAGATCAATTGTGGAAAAACAAAGTGTGCAATGCAAAATGTTAAGACAAAGTATACATGTCCGCGTCCATGATTGTTTCCAAAACATTTTTAAGTAACTAACACATGGATCAATAAGTCCCGAGACTAAAGCAGAGATGGCGCTCGTAGTAAAGCAGTAACCACGTCTTTCTAGAGTACTAACTTTTGTTTGAAACGGGTCAAAATTTGAGGTCGATCCGACCAGAAACAGCTGAGCTATTGAGGTTGGAGTAAAGTCGTTTTGTAGTTTGTTCAAAAAATGAAAAAAAAAGTTTCGTGTTTTGATAAAACGTTGTTTTTTAATGTGTAAAAACACCGTGCAAGCGAAACAATGGATTGAAAAATGTTATCCGGACTCTAGTCCATCAAAAGCAACGATTTGTCGGTGGTTCGCCGAGTTTAAACGTGGTCGTACCGACACAAATGACGCGGAACGCTCGGGTAGACCTGTGGAAGCCGTGACACCGGAAAATGTGAGTGAAGTGACAAAAATTATAATGAAAGATCGTAAAGTGAAGCTCCGTGAGATTGCTGAGATGACACAGATATCATATGGAAGTGTAATTACTATCCTTCATGAAAAATTGAGCATGAAAAAGGTTTTTTCCAAGTGGGTGCCGCGATTGCTTTCGATGGAACAAAAACAGCAACGAGTCACCCTGCCACAAGTCGATGAAAACAATGGCGAAATTGAACGAATTGGGCTTTGATCTGCTTTCCCACACCCCATACTCGCCAGATTTAGCCCCCAGTGATTACTGGCTCTTTGCTGATCTTAAAAAAATGCTCCAGGGAAAAAGATTTGGCTCAAATGAGGAGGTCATCGCTGAAACTGAAGTTTATTTTGAAGCGAAAGATAAATTTTTTTATTAACATGGTATTGAAAAATTGGAAAAACGTTGGAACCATTGCATCACCCTAAAAGGTGATTATGTTGATGAATAAAAAAAACTTTGCAAAAAAAATGTTGTTTCCATTGTTAGTCTAGGGACTTATTGATCCATGTGTTATCTACATATTTCCATGCGTAGGAAAATTAATCTTTATGTTTTGAAACCCCCTCCGATTTTTTTTTGGAACGGGCCTGGAAATACTGCATGACAAACAGTGCTGTAAAACTTCATTCAATTGGATTGAAATCGAATGTGTGCACACACAGACGAGCACTCTACTGCAGTAAACTTCACATTCTAACACTAACCCTTCGCAGTCACACCGAATGGGTATCATCCCGTCTTTCATTCGTTTGTCTCTTACAATTGAATGAGAGACCGTCAGTTTGTCTCTTACAATTGAATGAGAGAGCGGCCTTCAAGTGAGGTTCATGTAAACTTTCGAATTGGTTCAAGATAATGAATGAAAGGTAAACCGGTCATGATAACTGAAATGTCAATTACAAAATTAACATAAATTAATTGTTCCCTCTTTCAGTTTTCATTTTTAGTATTTCGAAACACATCTCAATACATTTAAAATAATGGAAATGATGTATTTTAACTAGCTGGTGATGATTGAAAGCTCAAATGAGAACCGCCATCCTCTATTTATCATTATGATCGGAGAGAGTTTTGTGTTATCGAGTTGATGTCTATGCCTATTCATTCGCACTTGCTCACTAACCACAGTGAAGACAATGAAACAGGTAGACTACTTGGCACTACAAACTGAGCAAGCAAAACTTCAAGTGACTAGGTAATTGGTTATTCAATTGACGATCAATTCTGGGAGCTTCGGCAACAAAAGTAAAATGAATGAGAAGGGATGTGCTGACAGTCAACGGCCATAAATTTCATTTTCATCTAGGCTAAGGACTTCCTATTTCATCTCATTTGTAAGGACGTTACCTTAAAAACCTGATTTAGCCACTAAAATCACAACGATTTTTTTTCATATTTTTGCTAAATTCGCCTTGCTCCATATTGGGAATTGACTCCTCGGGAATTGAACGCTTCTGATATGTTCACTAATGTGCTCTTAATTTCATCTCAAAGGTTTTATATTCATCCTATCGTTGGTCCTTTATTCATCCCATAAATTAGCAATGGCAACAGCAATCAAACCCAAAATATTGCACTATTACACTCTCAGGTTCAAAATGAATTTTTCTTAAAAAGGGCCTAATAGCAACTATGAGACAACACACGATATTTTTAGAAACAGTTTGGAATCATTTCGAAGTTTAAAATTTTTTGGATCGTTTTTGTCACCTTTCGTTTTAAATTTATAATTTTTTTGTGCAGTTAATTTAGAGAACAAAACAAAAGAATTATTACTATTTAGGCATTAGCCCTTCTTAAAATAAAATGCAGAACCAAAGATGCCATTTATAGAGATTTATCTGTATTGTATAGATTTTGGCGTTCGCATACTGATTTAAATCAGATTACAGATTTTATACAGATTTTCTAAATATAATACAGATTTGTAAAGATTCATAAAAAGTGAGAAGAAAAAAGTTAGACTTTACTCTCTGAGTATCTGTTAATATTTGATTGCAGCACTTCTTTAAAAGTTTATTAATCAACGGACAAATCACATGTTAAAATGGAAATGTTTTGTGCAAATATTCGATGATGAACACTGATAAACTTTTTATATTGAAATTTTAAACCAATTTGAACTGATTCATTTTATTAGTGAAAACAGATAGAGAAGATACATATTATCTATGAAAATATCTGGCATCTCTGTGTACAGTCGATGAAACACACACACTGTGTTATGATGACGTATAGCGGAAAGAAACCAGTGCTACTAGATTTGCCACAAAGGTTATTTCATAAGTATTTAACACGCTCTTTCTGGTAATATTCGAAGCCGACACAGTTTTATTGAAATATAAATATCAACAATATAATTAAACTAATGTCACGGATACCAAAAAAATAATGGTTGATGATAATTTGAAGAAGGAAAACAATTTTTTTTTGTAACATTATTAGAAAACTTGGCAACTTTGTGAAACCAAATGAGATGAAAAAAAAGCGCAATCAAGTGAACTAAGTGAAAAACTTTCATCTCATATTCTTGAAGACTTTTATTGCTTGTCGGGTAATTGTTTCAAACAAGTGACAAGTGAACATTACTAATTATGAAGTCATCCAGCATGCAATAGTAGTGTAATTGTGCGAAATAGTGTTCATGTTTTGAGACAAATCGATTAGCAGATATTCAGAATCATGACGAACTGTAAATCTTTAGATGAAAATGTGTCCTAAATTGAAAAGTGAGTTTTTTTTTAAATGAAAAAATAAACGATCATCGAAGAATTTAAAATCATTTCTTCCAATGAGAAAGTGTTACAATAGCTTGAATAATCATTTTAAAACATTCTACAGTTTTTTCAGGAACGTTGTGAGATATTATTTGTGTTCAAAGTAATGAGGTGAAGGGATGAGATGGAAATAGGAGCTCAGATGATATAGGGAGCCTTTACCCTAATAATATTCGATTGAAATGAAGTTTTACCGCACTGCTGACAAACATGACATTTCTCTGAAACTATACTCCGGTTTTCGATTGTGATTGTGCTCTTGTGTTAAAAAGCTAACAGAATTAAAAACTTTGTTATTTAAAAACGTACAAGCAACTTGGTCGATTTGTTTAGCTAATAGTATGTGCCATTTTTTGGTCTGCTGTCAAACCGTTTTTTTAAAGATAGTTTCGAACCTAGTTTCAACGTTGTTAAACTTAAAATCGAGTCGGTTTCGAAGATGGTTTTTATATCAGGTTTGCTCAAACTCCTGTTGCTAAGTGCGAATCCAACATAGTTTCATGAAAAGTGTTTGTTTGATGAAACTACCCTGGGTCTCAATCGAAAACGACATGACTTGAGGAAGTGTGTTCACATCGACACAGAGTAGATTTTTTATTAAATTTCTACAAAAAATACATCATTGCGGAATTTCATCACGAAGCTGATTTTGTTCCTAAATGAATAAATTTTGAGAATCTTTTGAAATGTAATAAATCATTTTGACAGCACCAGAGTTACCCGGTTGTTTCTAAATCATATTTCAATAACCTATACAGTTTTGTAAAATTACAAAAAATATTAATGAAAACTATTCTGCGTGAATAATTACAACATTCCCGCAAAATTTTCCGAAAGCTCAACGTACATCAGTCTTCTTTTCATAGCGACAGCTTGAATCACGCCACGAATGAACAATCAATTTATCGTAATTTTCCCATTTTTTTTCTCGGGTCCCGCAGAGATTCAAATGTACGCTTGCTTTTTTTTGCTCCTTTTAATGTTATTAGGAATGAACCTCAAGCACCACCTTGCTAATAATCGTCTCCAAAATGCTCACCAGACGGACCGGATTTTGCACAGCTCGTCACCTGCAAAGTTTCCCCGCGGACGGACCTAGCACAAAACAGTCCAGGTACGAGCAACCGGATTCTTTTATGTAGATTATTGTATTTAATTTTAATTGTATCTTTTGTCCAGATTTCGCTGCCCACCGCAGTCGTCACGGTGACCGTTATTTCCCGTGAAGCTGTCAGCAGCCAACCACCAACGCCAACGTGATTTGGTGGACTCCATTACCGGACGGACTCTACAACAATGCCAGCTGGATTTCCCGGCACGGTCAGGTGGATATAGCCGCTGAATTATTCATACTTGATAATGGTAGCATTTCCGTTCGGAAGATTTCAGCTCGGTACGCATGCTGATTAAATGGTGTTCATTTTGTTCCAAGTCGTAGTAAATTGAAAAGAGCTCTGCTCAAATTGACTTTTCTCAATTGTCGGCCGGTTTCACCTGCCAAACAAAATCAATAATGCTGTGGGTAGAGCTCCACTCACAAAACTGTGGGTCCTAATGCTAATGCTAATCAATTTTGCTGCAAGCCTTTCGCTTTTCCTGGGAAGGTAATCGGCGAAAGTACGGTGTCATTTGAACGCCAACGTGATAAGTTTTTCTTTCTGAAGAAAAGTGAACCGAAAAGTTCCCACTTTGTGGAAGCTCTAAATGCAATCTAAAGTTTTCCGCCTGCCTGTGCTCGCTAGTCCCGGTGTCGGTTCTTAAGATCCGGAGCTGACAAACCAGCACAAAGTGGGAAAGTTTTTTTTTGTTTGAAATCTGCTTTCCTGGCAGTAGACGTAAAGCATTTTGTCCACGTTTTAGTGAAGTACGGGATCCTGTCCAGTCGGATTATTACCATTGAAAGAGTATTTCTCCTAAGAAGGAGAAAAAGCAAAACTGACAAAGCTTATAAATGAGGGTAACCAATTTTGTTGGCTTGCAAGTTCGAAATCTATTTAAAGTTCAACAGCGCCAACCTTTGGCATCATTGCCCTATCGATGAGCATATGTGTAAGATTTTCAGGCTTTGAAATATGAGCGCCTTCACCACCAAAGATGGCGGTAAGTATGTGAGTGGTTGTACTGAAACTGCCACTTTACATTTACAATTTATGGCCCTTTGCAGCAACTTTTATTTTTCTAATAGACCGTAAATACATTGCTATCCGGGGAAAATAGGCTGCTAAGCGGGAGAACGTTTTGGCCAAAATTTCCAAAGTAGACAGTATCCTTTGAAGCTAGCAGTTGTTGTACTATGATGGATGGGTGCGTCTATTCCAGTAGGAAGTTTTACGAGTTTAAAATACTGCACTGAATCTTTGTAGTTTGTAATGGGCTTTCTTGGCAGGAAATGCTCAGTAGACTGAAGGAAACTTATTTAAGACGATTACTTTCAGGGGGGTGCCGCGTCATATTTATATTATAAAATACAGTTGTTCATCCAGTAGATTTATCTCACACATGTGCTCAGTTTAATTAGTTATTTAGGGATTCTAGAAAACTTCCCATGAGGTTAATCTTTCAAATGTCGTCTACGCGGCTCGTTTTTATTACCCAAAAGTAACCATTTGTAGCTCCGACTCCGACTCCGACTGTCAACAGGACGTGACGGTTGTCAGCCATGAAAGAGAACAATTCATGCTATTGTTAGGAACCGGTACATAAAGCAACCAAAGGAAAGCTCGTTAGTTTCCATCGATCGGTCTCATATCATGATGGCGAAACCGTAGTCGTTGCTTCCGTGACACACCGTGGCTTTCACTTTCAACCAGGTGATTAAGATAAACCTGAATGCATGTTAGACTACCGCCGGCTGTGATATCAATCACGGAAGTGTTTTGCTCAATAACAACAGGACGGAAGGTTCATTTTGCTATTGTAGACCTATAAGTATACAAAGCATTATAGGTGTGGGCAGACAACTTTGAGAAATATATATATATTCTCATCAGTCGTATTTTGAGTGGATGCCAATTTTAGCTGGCGTCACGAATATGTGATGTATGGGATAATTGCCATTGAGATATCCTAGCATTTGGAGAGAGCTTCAAATTGGAAACATTCGGATCCGGCTATGGTATTTGCGACCTATTGAAGAACGAGTGCACATGGAAAAACAAGCGATCGCAAAACAACTAAAATGTTAGTTGTTTTTCTGAGTTTGATTGATCAAAAATTGGTACAACTAATCGATTGTTGTTTTAACTAAACTGTCATTTTCGATTTATCGTGCTGGCAGTTTAGCAATGACACCCAGCAAAGACACGCACCACAAACGAGCAATGAAGCGTTACAGTTGAGCAATGACATACACCCTAAACGCAAAATGAAACGTTTCATTGAACTGTCACTCATGCCCAGGGATGCCAGGTCATTTTTTCGAAAATCTGTGATCAAACCCAAAACCTGTCTGTGAAAATCTGTGTCCGTTTTCCGTACCCCAATACCAGTTCAAAATCAATTTGGTGAGCAAAAAAAAAGGTCTCGCTATCCATTTTCCGTACCATTATTGCAAATCGAATTCAATTTAGTGAGCAAAAAAAAAAATCCACCAACACGCTTTGTACCTTTTTCCTAAACCGCTCTGTACTTTTTGGTGCTAAACTGTGCTCGATTTCGAAAATCTGTGAAAATCTGTGATTTATTCAAGATTCTGTGAAAATCAGTGTCATTTTTAAAATCTGTGCAGAAAATTCAAAATCTGTGAAACACAGATTAATCTGTGAACCTGACATCTCTGCTCATGGAGCAATGTCACATTCCCAGCAAATAGTGATGTCTGATTTTTCGTATTAATCGATTATTAGGTATTCGATTAATAAAAGAGTAGTCGATATGTAGACTAATTGATAAATGTAATTAATCGATCAAATTATTCTAGGCGGAATCAGAGCTGCCAAATGAAAATCTTTGTTGAATAAAATCTTTACCATTAATGTATCATAAAGCAATAAAAAATCTGAGAAAATGTGAAACGTTCAGGTCGGGCTCTTATTCGCTTAGCGTATGTCGTGTCGAGCTCGTCTTCTCAACCAGCAGCAAACAAAATTATCAGTAACCGCATACAGCTTCTGAATGCTGAATCTGTATTCGGGATTTTGGATTGTGTTATGGTACAAAATTCGAAACTGCATTCAGAACCTTGATTCTAGTCCACTTGAATTCTGAGGTCAATTTCAGGTTTGAAGTTTTGTTTCAAAACTCAGTTTCAGAATTAAGGTCCAGATTACAGGTTCAGAAATTTCTACTATGACTCTGGAACTAAATTCTAATCCCAAATTCTGGAACTGATTTCTTGACTAAATTTGGGAACTGAATATATTTCCTTAATATATGTTCGGAATTTGAGTCCAGAATTCCGATTAAGGATCTCACATTCATAATTCTGGCACATGCATTTTCCGAATTCAAAACATGTATGTTGGATCTACATTCCGAACTTGGATTCTAAAGCTAGATTTTGGAGCTGAATTCAGTTCTTTTATTCAGGTTCTAGAACTTCAGTTCAGTTCAGTTTCAGAATTTTGCAACTGAATTCTGAGCCTGTTCCAGATTTTGAGTCTAGTTATAGAGTCAAGTTTAGGTCTCCCACGTGCTCGGCTTAAAAGAAGATGTCGGGCTGCAAACTTATGAAAATTCTGCCGGGCCGAAGTAAAACCGACGACTTTTGGAGATTCACTTAATTATCACTCGTTGTGACGTAAAGTATTAGAAAAGAAAATGTTGTCTTCTGAAGCTTGCAAGGATTGCATCGCAGATTTACCAGCAAATAGATCGCTATTCAATAGATCTCTGATCTATTTATTGGCACTGCCTTTAATCGATTGCAAATACTCGATTACTCTAGCCTTTTAATCGATTATTTTGATTAATTGTGATAAAAAATACATCACTACCAGCAAAGTTACCTGAATGCAAGAAAACTAAAACTGTCTCAACCAATTATTCAATCATTTGAACTTGAGATGCCTATTGCAATAAATATTTTTTTACTGTTGGTCTCTTCGAGGCCAGCTAATCGTTCACAATTTAAACTACGAAATGTTGCCCAAGTAGCTGCTTATACCTTTAAAACTAAACTCACATATGATGTAGAAATGCAACAATAGATTACAATTCCGAAGATAAAATTAAGGAGAAAGACTCTTTGCAAGCGTATGAGTAATGCCAACAATGTGTGCGTAAAAACAAATTCCGACGCTTCTTTTCCTGATTTTAAACAATAAATCATCTATATGGTTCAAAAATAAACCAATCAGTTCATTCTGCTTGAAAGTGCAATTCAAGAAAATCGAAAATCTTAGTCTAAAACGCTTCCGTTTTTTCTGAAAACTGCTCGCGAAAAATTATTTCAGTTTCAGTTTACATCTACTAAAACATTTGATTAGCCACGCACACATTCCTATATGGATTTTCTCTAGCAGAGATTAATGCGAAATAAAGATTTACGTACATTCTAAAAGTAACCCCGTAAACAAGAAACCTTTAATTTAACACGCGAAAGGCAGTGGGTATGGAATGTTGTCGCAAAACTATTTATTTTTTCCGGAAAACTGCTTTTGTAACAGAAAATATTTAGTTTTGTTTATTTTGTGTAGCGCAATCTAATACAAATGCATTGAAGCAATGTTGCTAACTTTTTTTATTAGAGAGTTAAAATCTAAAATGTAAATTTTAATTCCCTAATAAAGAAGTTAGCAACACTGTCTCAATGCATTTGTATTACATTGCGCTACACAAAATAAACAAAACTAAATATTTTTTGTTACAAAAGCAGTTTTCCGGAAAAATTACAACAATTTAGTTTTACGACAACATTCCTTCCGCCTTCCGCGTGTTTCTATTTTGCGGGTTTGCTTATAGAAGGTACGTAAATCTTTATTTCGCAATAGTTTCTGCAAGAGAAAATCCATATAGGAATGTGTGCGTGGCTAATCAAATGTTTTAGTAGAAGTAAACTGAAACTGAAATAATTTTTCGCGAGCAGTTTTCAGAAAAACGGAAGTGTTTTAGATTAAAATTTTCGATTTTCCTGAATTTCAATTCTAAACAGAATGAGCCGATTTGTTCATTTTTCAATCATATGCAAGAGTTTTTGATTAAAAATAGGGAAAAAATATCCAGAAATTTATTTTTACGCTCACACTGTTGACATTACTCATTCACTTGCTAGGTGTCTTGCTCCTTAACTATCAAAATGTTCAAAGGGCATTAGAAATATTCACTCCACTTGCAGGATGGCTCGCTGAAGAGTATTTCTAAATCTGTTTTCAAGAATGAAGCTGATAAACCTAATGCTAGAGCTGCACTTTCATGAAAATACAAATACTACACAACAGTTTTTTAACGACGATTTCCGAAGTTGCGCTGTTTTTTTATTACGCGGTACGTATCCCTGCGTAAAAAGATAATTTCCAAGCAGAGATGGCATTTCACTAGAGTGATACATCAGGGCGTACGTTTCAAATAAACACTGCGGATACATTTGGTCTGCTCCACACAAAGCGGAAAGCGCACTTCTTCTCAGTGTCCATTAGACAGACTTTGAGTGCGTGCTTGTGTTGAAAGAAGCTGGTGCGAGAGAATCACATTCTCTTCGCACGAATCGCTCTCACGTGCTCTAGCCTAAATACACCCAAGTGATCACTGGCGCGTGATGGTGAGCGAACACTTCAGTGAACTTCAATTAATAGAGAGTAGATCTGGCCTTGCCATGAAAAAAAAATTGCAAGGAAAAACGAAAATTCAACGATAAATTGTTTTATTTTGCTGATTTTGCGTGCCCTACGTCACTTATACGCAAATCATACACCAGAGTGCTCACCGGCGTGTACACCTCTGTGAAAGTATCTGCATCCACCTTTTGAGAATTTATTAGCTCTGCTTTAGCACTTTGGTGCGATTCAGTGGATGAGGTAAAAGGAAATAAACAAACGCACTCATGATGCGTGCACACAACAATGGTGTATATTTGTGAAAGAGAAGAGCTCTCGTTGAAGTCGTCAGTGCGAGGGGAGAAATTTTGCTTACTCTTCGTCGCACAGAGGAGATGGACATGTCTGTTTCTAAGTACTGTAAAGTGATTATTCTTTCATCCTGGAAGACACTACTAACATACTTGCGGAATAAGTAGTAAATATTGAGTGAGGAAAAGAATGAACGTTACTTATTTGGAAACACATGTTATCATGTATTTTGTCATCGATAAATTTATAGATGGTATGATCCCTCTAGCTCAGACCGCCAGTCCGATGTATGTTTCCATCATCACCCCAACGGAGGTTCAGAATACTTTGCATAAACGCAATCTAAGTGCATATGAACACAATCGCAATTAGGGAAAAAATAAACACCTCGCCGCTTTCAACAAGAACAATATAAACTTTTTTTGATCCACCTAGTGGAGCAATGATACCTTTCTCATATTACTTATATTTTCAAAAACCCTTCTTAATCCACCTAGTGGTGTGATAATGCCTTTCTCTGCTTTCATAACAGTGTCATGAAAATATATTTCATACTTTTATTAAATAATTTCGGATACTAATTTTGACCCCAATTGATTCAGATTGATTCGAGTAGTTCACAAAAGCATGCTTCAGTGTTGCTTGACATTTGCGTTGCCTATTTGTATGAGAACAGTGATGCTAATCTAAAAGATCTCGTCGAGCTGAGTCGAATGGTATATAACACTATGGGTCTCCGAGGCTCCGTTCGAAAGTCGGTTTTTCCAGCAATTCTAATACCTTTCTATAGAGAAAGGCAAAAAGCCTTCTTAGTCCACTTAGTGGAATTTTCATATATCTTGAAAAATCACCAAAGGGGAGAGTACATGAAATTTTCGAAATCGAAAAAAAATTGTTGATGACAAAAGGCTTAGAATTGCATAAAACGTCGAGATTTAGTGTCATATCGATTAAATTTTTTTTTGAAAAAGTCGACTTTTTGGGACTTAGAAAAAATATGAAAACAAAAGTCCCAGAAAGTTTATTTTTAAAAAAAAAATTTTTTTTGAGATGACACTAAATTTCTATGTTTCATGCAGTTTTAAGAGTTTCGGCATCAAAAAAATTTTTCGATTTTGGAAATTTCATGTACTCTCCCCTATGGTGCTTTTTCAAGATCGAAAATTGTCAAACCTTTACCACCGGGCAGCACCCCTTAAGCATGTCCGATTTAGCTCAAATTTTGCATGAAGGCTTTTTTCGAGGTGCTTAAACTTTTGAGCACTAGAGCGTAACGGAAATAGAGGTGATCCCAAAATTTTGACACCCTTATATATATATATATATATATATATATATATATATATATATATATATATATATATATATATATATATATATATATATATATATATATATATATATATATATATATATATATATAAGAGCGGTAAAAATCAACGTGTTTTGTCGTTTACGTCACTTATACAATCATATCTCCGGAACCAAAAGTCACAGCCATTTGGTCTTCGAACTTGATCAATGGCCCGACAGTAGCTTTCGAACGAGCCCAAGTTTGTTAAAATCGGTTCAGTTATCTCTGAGAAAATTGAGCGCGTTCAAATACAACGCTTTTCGTCGGTTACGTCACTTATACAATCATATCTCCGGAACCAAAAGTCACAGCTATTTGATCTTCGAACTTGATCAATGGCTCGATAGTACCTTTCAAACGAGCCCAAGTTTGTCAAAATCGGTTCAGGCATCTCTGAGAAAATTGAACGCGTTCAAATACAACGCTTTTTGTCGGTTACGTCACTTATACAATCATATCTCCGAAATCAAAAGTCACAGCCATTTGATCTTCGAACTTGATCAATGGCCCGACAGTAGCTTTCAAACGAGCTGAAGTTCGTTAAAATCGGTTCAGCCATCTCTGAGAAAATTGAGCGCGTTCAAATATCTTCTAAAAGTGCACACACACACACACATACACATACATAAACAGACATTTTCCGATCTCGTCGAACTGAGTCGAATGGTATATAACACTATGGGTCTCCGAGGCTCCGTTCGAAAGGCGGTTTTTCCAGCAATTCTAATACTTTTCTATAAAGATAGGCAAAAACATCACTAGAAGATTCTGTCAAGGCTTTTTTTTCTTACTCGAATAAAATCAAAAACTTTTTTTGGGTATAAACTACCATAATCTTTTCAATTTGTAAACAGTTATATCAAGTTAATATAGATTAAAACGTGGTTACCCTGCACGCTATTGAACAAAGCACGCTGTGTGCTAGGCGGTGGTGTTTTCTACTTCCGTACCAGCACGTACCGATGTGTACCGGGTTTGTATAATTTTGTATGACAGTTTGAAAGTTTTGACACTCGTCACCGTATAATTTCGGAATCGGAGTTTTTGGAGCCTTTATTCACTATTATCGGTGCTTTCTGAAGCGAACACCCGGGACTAGTAGATTTATATATCTACTCACTAACAAGGTCTGCGAACTACATGCATTTACCAGTAAGTTTTGTATAAATTTGCACCTCGTTCTTCGCCATCACTTCTTAAACAATACTCACGAAATTGAAAATTTTTCACTTATCGCGCTGTAATATCGGAGCCGGAAGTCGGATCTGGAGAAACTTTTTGGAGACTTTTTAGCGAATTTTAAGACCTTTGTTTTGCGTCAAAGTTTGTGAAATTAAATTTGTTTTAATAGCTGAACTGTTTATGTACCATTTAATTCCACTATTTCACTGTCACGTTATTACACTTTTACAAAGTCACTACACTTTAATGAATCCTAACAAACGTTACCATACAGATACGCGTATTTCGGAATGTTATTTACATCCTTCTTCAGTATATCGGTTTTATAAGTTTGTGCAACTATTGAATATATTCCGCTAACAGCTCCAGGTAAAAATAGTAAATTTGTTTGTTAAGAAATTTCCGAGCAAATTGAGTGCTAATTTTCTCATAGATTTGCATTTGCGTTGCATTGTTAGTACATTGATCAAGTCTGAAGATCAAATGACTCCAGTCCAGTCAACGTCCAATCAATCGTTCAACGGGAGACCAACACGGGACCTTTTTCGTTCAACAAATCTGACAGACAGAGGTCCATCATATTCAATACGAGGAGTTGGAGCCCCATTGGACTAGTTTTACTGGAGAATTCTTTTAATTAATGTACAATAACAATAAATTTTCTTGCTATATGACGATAACTTCCAATTTCCACACTATTTTTGTAGGAGTAAAAACAACAACATACCGTTCCTGCAAACTGAACGATCATTTCGTGCAGTATGTCGTTCAACAAACGCTCAACGACCAACAAAATATAATCGCTTGCTGAGTGTGATTGGACCGGCTGAGCACTTTAATTTGGTTAGACGAGTGTTTCTTATAGGGATTGAAGCCACGGAAAATATCCGTTGGACGTTTTTTTTAAGAGGAATTCAATATGATTTGAACTAAAGTGCCTCTAACCAGAGTGATGACAGTTTTTCGTTTGGAATGACAGCTTTGTTCCAAACGACCAAACGACCTGTCAAAAACACCACGTGAAGCTAACAACACTGCAAAACATTTCGGATGAAATGTTTTGAATTTTGATCAACATTACGGATGAGATGTTGTCACTCTGGTTCTAAGGACTCCAATTTGAGCATTTGTCGAAAGCGAGGATGACTGATGTCTTTCTCATACCAATCATACTATCATATATAATACTGTGGTATTCTTCAAAATAATTTGCTTCGATGCTTAAAAGAATAACCGAAATCGGTTTGTTTGACCGTCTACTGATAAAAACTATCAATAGGAGAAGATTTCAGTGATGGTATAAAATTTTTAACACACTTTACCCTTTACCCGGATCCGGAAGTCGGATAAGGATCAATTTCAGGAATTACGTACGGGACCACAAGACCTTTCATTTGAATCTAAGTTTGTAAAAATCGGTTCTGCCATCTCCGAAAAAAGTTGGTGCACTTATTTTTACAATTTTTGGCACTTTTTACGCTATAATTCCGGAACCGGAAGTCGGATCCAAATAATATGCAGGAATTTTGTATGGGACCACAAGACTTTTCATTTGAATCAGTTAAGCCATTTCCGAGAAAAGTTAGTGCAAAAAACGTTACATACACACATACGAACATACATACTCAACATTTTGCGTACTCGACTAACTGAGTCGAATGGTATATGACACTTCTCCCTCCGGGCCCGGTTTAAAAGTCGGTATTCACAGTGATTACATAACCTTTCTATATGAGAAAAGCAAAAATCAATGGTTTTTCTCCTATTCTAAAAGAATATTCTTCGATCATTCGAATCTCAATCGCAAAAAAAATGAACATTCACTGAAGAATAAACATTCCTGTGTATTTTGACAGCTTCATAAAAACAAACATCATCTTTTGAACTACAGCGTTATCTACTTGTCGAACTGGCATTAGAAGGTCAATACAATACTCAACTCATCCGTCATCTCGCCCCCCCCCCCCCCGCTCCAGTAAGACATCCATCAATACCAATATCGTATCTAACACCAGGAACGACAACCACAACCTTAGTTTAGACATTTATGTATTATCAAAATGTTGGTGGAATGAATAGCTCTATCGTAGATTATCAGCTCGCTTGTTCTGACTCGGCCTATGATATGTATATATTGACTGAAACCTGGTTAAACAATAACACTTTATCCCAGCAAATTTTTGATAGCTCATACACAGTGCACAGACAAGATCGAAACGATCAAAATAGCAAGAAAAAGAGCGGCGGTGGAGTTCTTATTGCTTGTAGGTCCACATTTAAATCTCGCCTGATATCTCTCACTAACGCGACCAGTGTAGAACAACTCTGGATTGCTCTCTCTTTCTCGCAATTTACGCTTTTTATGTGTGTTCTTTACTTTCCGCCTGACCGCGTGAATGAAATTACAATGATCGAACAACATTTATCTTCCCTCTCGCTGATTATGAATCAAACGAGTTTGAATGACAAAATCGTTGTACTCGGTGATTTCAACATTCCCGGTATTAAATGGATTCCCTGCTCCTCCAGATACTTACATCCTGATGCTACGCGTTCTTCTAAAACATCTACAACGTCAAGACTATTAGACGAGTATAGCACTGCTGGTTTAGTGCAACTAAATGATAATTACAACAGTAACAATCGCATGCTTGATCTATGTTTCGTCAGTCAAGATTTTGTACCCAACTGTGTTGTAACTATTGCACCATCCGCTCTTGTTAAATCATGCCGCCACCACCCTCCGCTTCAACTTAGTTTAACTGAATGCAAACCTGTTGTTTATGAAATCATTGCTGAAACTACTTACTACGATTATAAAAAAGCTAACTTCAACGCAATGAATCAGTTTCTGTTCTCATTAAACTGGGAAGCTCTATTTTCTAAGTGTGATGGAAACTCTATTGCTACACTATGGACAAATATTATGTTATACTCTGTTGATCAGTTTGTCCCAAAAAAAAATCATCGTCAACCAGTTTATCCTCCCTGGTCTAATCAAACTCTGAGGCGATACAAAAGCGCCAAACGATCTGCTTTGAAAAAACTCACCAAGCGACCCACTCTTCATTTGAGGTCTCAATACATATTTCTTAACAATCGATATAAACGACTAAACAAAATTTTATATTATACTCACTTAAACCGCGTTCAACAGAACTTAAGAAACAACCCAAAAAGTTTTTGGCATCACGTAAACAAACAGCGTAAGGAAATAGGTATGCCTACTCATATGTCGCTTGGTGAAGTTCAGTCATCCACCATACTTGAAACCTGCTATCTTTTTCGAAGGCACTTCAGTAGCGTTTTTTCCAATGAAGTTCTTAGTAGCGAAGAAGTATCAGAGGCAATCGTGAACGTTCCTCTCCGTTCTCCTGTTGGAGCTCATCCTCCTATTACCTCGACCATGATAATTACGGCGTGCTCAAAACTAAAAAGCTCTACTAACGCAGGACCCGATGCCATTCCTTCGATAGTCCTAAAAAAATGCTTGAATTCACTCTTAACACCACTGACTATATTGTTCAACGATTCCCTTAATGCGGGGACTTTCCCAGACCCCTGGAAGAAATCATATATTTTTCCGGTTTTTAAGAAAGGTAACAAATCTGATATTACTAACTACCGTGGAATAGCTTCACTATGTGCTGTGTCCAAGTTATTTGAAATAATTATTCTCGATTTTATAACTCACAAATGCAAGGACTACATATCTGAAACTCAACACGGTTTCATGCCTAAGAGGTCAACATCTACAAACCTTGTAGCTTACACATCTTTTATCATCCGATCTCTACAATCGCATCTACAGGTTGATGCTATCTACACAGATTTTTCAGCGGCATTCGATAAAATAAATCATCAAATAACAATTGCTAAACTCGACAGACTGGGCTTTAGTGGCGCTTTACTGGATTGGATGAGTTCATATCTTACTGGTCGCGAGATGTCGGTGAAAATAGGAAAATTCACAACAGTTCCTTTTACTGTTAGTTCAGGAGTACCTCAAGGAAGCCACTTAGGACCGTTTATATTTTTACTCTACCTCAATGATCTCAACTTCTCCGTGAAATGTTTCAAACTATCATTTGCTGATGATTTCAAACTATATCATCCTATAAAGGAACTAGAAGATGCACGTTTTCTGCAAGCTCAGTTTGACACATTCGCTAAATGGTGCCACAATAACAGGATGGTACTAAACGCTTCCAAATGCTCCATTATATCTTTTTCCCGTAAACGCTCAATAATTACATATGACTATCATCTCTTGCAAAATGTCCTCAAACGTGAATCCTCGGTTAAGGACTTAGGTGTTATTCTCGATCACAAATTGGATTTCAAGAATCATGTCGATTATGTAATTTCGAAGGCTTCTAAACTCTTAGGCTTCATATTTCGGATCACTAAGAACTTTACCAATATACACTGCCTGAAGACTCTTTATTGTGTGCTAGTTCGATCAACATTAGAATACGCAGCTATCGTTTGGTCGCCTCATTATCAAATCGACATTGATCGTGTCGAAAGTGTCCAACGCAAATTCGTAAGATTTGCACTCCGCAATCTACCATGGAGGGACCCATTCAACCTTCCTAGTTACAAAGATCGCTGTCGGCTTATTGAACTAGATCCGTTGTCTGTACGTAGGAACGTATGCAAGGCTGTCTTTATTGCTGATCTAATTCAATCACGTGTTGACAGTCCTGATCTCCTACAATTGATCGATTTTGACATTCATCGTCGAAGTCTTCGTTCTCATCCATTTATACGAATTCCCCATGCTAGAACCAATTACGGATATAATGAACCCTTTTCCAGTATGTGCCGTTTATTCAATAGTTGCTCACAGGAATTTGATTTTCATCTCTCTCGTAATGCGATACAACGATTATTCCACGATTCTTTATATTTGCAGTTATAATACTAATGTTAATTCTTTCCGCTCGATCATCCCTTCGTTCTCTCCACCATCTCCATTGAAAACTAATAAATTCGCTCGTTGTAACTAATCCTGTTGTATCTCCTCTTCTCCGCTCTTAATCGTTCTTCTCTAATCTTTTTGAACACTAATTAGATCTATATATGTCGGTTCTAACCTCGTTTGCTAGCCCTCTTTTTTTATCCGTCTTCCACCATCTTTTCGACCACTAATTAGATCTACATGCCGAACCTAACCCCGTTTCGTTCGCCAACTCTCATTCACCACTCCCTCCTTCTACCTCCCATTTTAAAGCATATTTCTTTTCTTCTTCAGTTTTAATGCAAAATCACCAACGTTTACCCGATGGGTTTAGTGTCAGAGTTAGTTAGCCAGGATTAGTTTTAATTGATAGTATTAAGTACATACATGTATCTGTTGGATTGTTGTAATCTGTTGATATAAACGATGAGGAGGTTTTATGCCTGCTGGAGTGAGAGATTATTATTTCAGCTCCATTGGGCTTTTTCCTGCTCCAAATAAATAAATAAATAAAATAAATAAATACAAACGCTGAAAAGAATGATTGGCACATTGTCTAAACACTGAAATGTAGAGACGCTGCATGTTTAGAGATGATACTGTCAGCAAGAGCTGTCAAATCTGTTGGAAAATGTTTAAATAACATACATCACCTTTTTAACGATTTCCTATAAAAACGGGTAAATTCATTTAAAAAATCATAGTAGAAGTGGAAGAAACCGTTTTTACTCTGATGTGGTAATGTTGATTTTAATTTATTGTGCGAAAACTAATATTTATTCAGAAATGAGCACTATACTTGATTAAAATACATTTATCCAAATGCCCAGAGATAAAATATTTAAAATAAGTGGTATTCGATCGCCAAACATTCTATTATTCGAGACGTCATTCTGTTAAAAAAATGCTGATTCGAGAAAACCTAACCTTACCCAATTTCACACATTTCTACATCCGATAAGAAAATTTTCGAAAGAAGCCTCCTTTTCTTGGTTCCATTTTTCATTGACAGGTGTCGCTACCGGTAATTCAGTTTCGTGGCAATGTGCCAATTGGTGTGAGTACGTGAGCAATATTCATCATTTTGGTCATTCTACTCAAGAAAAAATTTGCATTTGAGACAACACCAAAATATATTGACCTAAAAGCGTTACTGACAATTTATCATTTGAAAAGAAGGCACTTAAAGACACGAGCCAATTGCGTTCAATATCTTTGAGCTTTGATAGGTAATAAATTTCTTGCCTTCGAGATATCGACAAAAAGGTGTCTCCGTCTGTTGGCAGCAAGCAGGTAACGTAACATTTTCACAGTCTATGGCGAGTTATTCATGAATTGGGAAACGCATTGATTTCGCATTGAGAAGTTTCCTTCTTCATCGGTATTTGTGTAAGTTTCTAGTGTAGTTTCCTGCCAAAGAAGACAGTGTTTATTTATTATTCTATCTTCAAACATAAGGCAAAAAACATTAAACTTTCATGACCACTTCAAAAGCAAAACAGCTGAAACTGCTGGAATCTGAAACGAACCGGCGAAGGTATCGAACGGATATACATAAATAAGATTCGATTTGATTCTGAATAAAAATAAAACCGACAGCATCGTGTTTGAAGTTTGTGTATTCGATGCTGTATTTCTGTGCGCAGGCCAGCTCAAATTTCAAAGTAAGTGGTTAGGACACAGTTCATAACAGTTTCTTACCTTCGTATGTCGGAATGCGTTGTGGATCCTTTTTATGAACCTGTTTTAGTGGTTGCTAAGGTGCTAGAGTCAGTTGAGTGTGGAGAATGTTATGACGGAAACTTACATTTTCTCAGCCAAGTACTTGACTAAGAGGAAAATTGGGAGAATATTGGTATTCTCAATTTACCAAGCGAAATTTTCAATTTGATCAGTATTAAAAGGGGAAAAACAAATTGGAAAAATGACATGCGAATGCAACAATGCAATGAAAACCGCAAAAATGTTACCGCAGAGATGGGACTCGAACCCGTAGCTAACTCCTAACCGGGGAAATTGTTCTACCAACTAAACTATCGAGCATTTGAAAATCGAACATTTCCACACGTTTTGAGTAAATACTAAAAAAAATGATTACTCTCTGATATCATGGAATTCTATTAGAATTTTATTCTATTTTGAGCATTACAGACAGCAAGGTTGAGTAGATTTTGGGTTTCAAAATGTTCTCATTGAAGTGGGAATCTATGAAAAGGAAAATTTCACAGGTTTACACCGCGCTGTTTCATAATCGCCTATCGTGAACCAACAACAACCAATTTTTGGGATTATTATCAACGTGGGCCCGTAATAATTCCAGAATTTCATATTTACATTCAAATCTGGATCGCCATCACCATCGACAAACATCACAACACTTCTCTTATCCTGCCTCGTCCAGCATAATGAACACGGCGATCCGTGAAATTCGACCATTCCAGTTTAATGGATGCCTTCATCAGTAGCATTATAATTGAATATTTACCCCAGTTCGACACGAACGGTCTCGCCAGTTCGAAAACAGTTTGTCCGTATTCATCGGGTCATTCACACATTCAATTTAGTAGCGGAAGCTCAAACGGGTATGGGGACAAACCACCCCCCATTTTACGTCAGCACCATCTTGGTACACTGTACGTAAACAGGATTTTAGCATCGAAGAATTTTCATTTGTGTGTTTTTCCATATCGAAAATTTATATTTTAACTAACAATTTTGGAAATTTCATCTAGCTGTACAAATTTAAACCTTGGCATTAATGGAATATAATCTGATCTCATAAAGCTACTGAATCATAATCAATTCAAATCGCAATGAGGAAAAACCTGACTGAACATCATTAAAACTTCTACAACAGCAGGAATTCATTGGATGAACTTCGATGAACTGGTGAAGTTATTATTCAATGATGAGAAAAACTGCTCACCTCTGTAGCGTGTATCACATCCACCCACGACCCTGTGGGCTGTGGAACGGTCAGTGTAAACAGAGAGGGGGTCGCTCGGCAAAGTACTCAAACGACCATTCGCATTTGATTGCTGTTTCAACGACTGTTATTTTAAACTCGTTCATTTTCAATCCACCTCCGTGATCTCGGGAATATTGACGGCATAATGTTGACCCAGCCGAACGGTGAGTGTTCTATTTACGTTGCTGAGATTTAATTGGAATAAAATCGATGATTTTTTGTGGTCGGTGTAGGTTTGTTTTTGCTTGTAATGCTTTTTTGTTGTTTGATGGAAAACAGCAGAAAAAAAATCGGCGATGTTGTGTATTTCACTTTTTTCCCTTTTGTTTTCGAAAACATCCACAACTCACAGCTCGGGCTTTATTGTCAATATTGACATTACATTACAACTTCGGTGCTGTGGTTTAGATGATTCGCTTAATTAAAATCGATTGAATAATCCACAACAGCGGAAGAATACTTTATATTCATTTCGAACTGCTGACAAGTTTTCTCTTTTACATGTTATGGCGAATTGAAAAATTCATGTTTGAAGCGTTGCTGATTTCAGCCAAGAGAATTTTGTTTCCGGTTTTCCTATTGTCATTCTGAAAAAAAAAACGGACAGTATTTGGAAACATCCATTTTTTATACTATTTGATTATGAGAAAATTTAGTGAAATATTAGTTGAATCAATAAATTTCAATTGAAACAGCGAACACAAGAAACAAGAGTAGCAGTATTAATTATTTTAGCTTATTTGCAACCGACTTTGTGTCTTCCCGTTCGAGACATTCGTGCCACATCGAAACACTCGTGCTGACTTCAGTCTATTGTGGGGGTAATCATTCTGTTTTCTGGCGTATAATAATGGATTCAGCCAAACATGTACTCGAAGTGCGCTTGCGTTCGTCTTTCTAGCCCTAAATAAGTATGTGCGGGATTCAGCGGCAGGATATTTTGCTCATCTGCAAAATCGAGCACACTGTCATTTATTTTACCCCGGTTTCATCATTCATTTTATGTAGTTTTGACTCTGTTCTGTTTCGTAGGACCTGCCGCTACATGTTTTATTGGCAGTGGAGTTTTGACCAACACGTAACTCTCAAAAACTATCTCAAACAATTAATGCACTTAAATAACCGGCTCGGCCGGTTCGGACAGTAAATGGCAAATGACCTTTGCCTTTACTTTCTGACATATCAGAGACTCGGATAACTCGTATCGCTAAGATGCCTAAGTTCGACTCCTCTGGTAGAAGGTAAAAGTTTAGATACGAGAAGCCTTCTGCTTACTTAAATGACCCTTGTCACGTCTCACTTTTCCGCACTTTATTCTTTACATCCTTGCTCTTCCTTGAGTACTATGGCTCTATGATTTCATATTCTTTCTCCTCTTATAATCTCCAGTTAGTTTGATATCGTTAAAAAACCGAAAAAAGTAAAAAATTACTGACTGATCAGAAGTCATAAATAAAAAAGTAAAAAATAATATTTATGATAATTTTCTTTCAAAATTAGATACAAGTTTTCATGTCAAGATGTGTCATCGGGTTATCTTTGATCAATGTATTCCATGTCGTTGTAGTATCATTCATAATCATTTCACCGTTTTTGACATTTCCAATAAAGGGTGTAGTCAGGTTTTCATATAAAACTGCCCCCAAACAGAAAAAAAAATTGATGTACGCTGTTTGAAAGAGTTTCTTTTGGAGATGATTTTCCCAAAATGTTAACCCTTTCACTGCCATATTGTCTTCCGTCAAGTAGGAAGGTGTTATATTTTAAAGCCTTTCCCTCTCATACATTTTGGTTCGACAGATTTACTGTCAGTCGGATCCCAGTTCAATTAATCCGTTTTTTATGAGCTTGAGCAGTTTGACTTTAGCTGTCTTGTTGAGCAATTTCGGACAACTTGGCTATTCATACCATGTGATACAGAACGTCGACGGACATTTTACCTTTAAACTGATAGTTTTTTAGATTTTGCTTGGTTTCGAATTTTCCTTGATTTTTCGCTTGGTAGTTAGGAATACTTTTTTCTGCAAAGAAAGACGAGTCGGTAATGTCAAAGACATAACTGGATGTCGTGAATACGAAAACAACTGACATGTTCCTTAACACTTCCGAATATCAATTAGTTGATCAATTGTATGAATTATGCAAGCATTCCCCTTTTCCACATTTTTCGCAAAAAACAAAGAAGGCTTCACTTAATCTCGATTACTGTGAGTTTCACATAGCGAAAAGTGAACAATTCTAATCAAACTATTCTAGATTTGCACTAAACTGAGGATATTTACCTTCGATTTGCGAGCAAGAAATTCTAATAGTTCTTCAGAAAACTTTTAGAGCCATTAGAACGGCTGATTTTGTGTGATGCTCTCCACCGTTGTCCTCTTTTCGTTGCTTCACCAATGCACACAACTGTTAGCTGTGACGTAATCGCTCTTGTCGGAAGCAAAACTAGCTTTGCAAACGACACACAATACATCTGCTAGCAGGGGCGATAGAATCCAAACTGATCCTATTTTTGTTAAGAGGTTTGTTTTTACCTGATTTCGTTTGTGGCTTTTTCACTAATGGGCGGTCCTAACGGCAATAAAAATAGCAGCATATAGAATTTTAATTTCGATTATTTCATTTCGGATTTGCATTTCATTGAAAGAAACTATCCGGATGCTGTACGGGATTCATTCCTGCCTTTCAGAAGACATTTTCTCGAACGATTTGTTGTACAGCAGCAGATATTTTGTTCTCTTCCTCAGAACGCGTTCTGATTGGCTGGTGTTGACATGGGTCAAATGAGACAGGTTTTTCAATAGTGTACTATTGAAATACTTCAATGCTTTTTCTAATTTCGATTCTAACAGTTCGGCTGAAAAGTTCGTATCGTTTGATAGAAACACACATTTTTTTGCCAAAATTCGTTTTTATTATTCAACATAATTGCCATCAGAGGCGATACAGCGATTATAACGATCTTCCAACTTTTCGATACCATTTTTGTAGTATGATTTGTCCTTTGCCTCAAAATAGGCCAAAATAGGCGTGCAGTCCACTCAGCTGACTGTCGGTTGGACTCCGGAGTGAAGTGATGGAGCCATGTTTCGTCCATTGTTATATATCGACGAAAAAATCGGTTTTATTTCGATATAACAGCTCCAAACACTGCTCAGAATCATCAATTCGTTGTTATTTTTGATCGATTGTGAACTCACGCGGCACCCATTCTGCACAAAGCTTTCTCATATCCAAATATTCGTGAATAATATGTCCAACACGTTCCTTTGATATCTTTATGATGTCAGCTATCTCGATCAACTTCACTTTACGGTCATTGAAAATCATTTTTTGGATTTTTTCACGTTTTCATCGGTAACAGCCTCTGTTGGACGTCCACTGCGTTCATCGTCTCCGTTGCTCATATGACCAGTACGAAATTTTGCAAACCACTTACGAATTGTTGCTTCGCCCGGTGCAGAGTCTGGATAACACTCATCAAGCCATTTTTTGGTATCGGCGGCACTTTTTTTCATCAAAAAGTAGTGTTTCATCAACACACGAAATTCCTTTTTTTCCATTTTTTTCACAATAACCAAAGTAGCTTCACTCAAAATGCAATATCTCACAAACTAATAATCATACAGCTGTCAAATTTATACATGTATCTTTTGATGGTTGGTATTAACTGAAAATGATATGGATTTAATTCTAGTGGCGCCCTCTCATAGAAACGATACGAACTTTTCAGCCGATCTGTTATTGGTAGTTAGAATAAATCCTTTCACAAATCACTGAGCTATGAGCTTTAGAAATACGAGAAAGGCAAACGCACATTATGAATTTTCCTCTTTGATACTCTTTTATACCAAACATTTCAGAAAAGTTTGATTTTGAATTATTTCAGATTATGTCACACAACTGAATATTTTATCATGAAATTGTGATCATATTTCCGATGGCGTGTAGCAAAAATTATGTTGATTCGTTAGATACAACAAGAGATAATCACGATTAAAAACTTATCACTCTCTCAGAGGGTAAATTTTGAAAAGGCACCCCATAGTAAAGTAAGTCGTATTCACGACAAAACTATAATTTAATTGTCCCTTAGAATTTTTACTAAATATAGTTATTTGATTTTTACTAAATATAAATTATTGATTTGAATAAAATAAATGTATGATACAATGACTTATCGGTTCATAAATAAAAATTTAAACCGTATGTTAAAACCTAAATATTTGTCAACTCATTAGTTCTGATTCATGTTTCTCTCACTGGTCCTTCTTTATAAAAAATCTTTCTTAAGCCCGGAACTCAAGTTGTAAATGGAAACGCATGGTATTTAGTTCTGTGGACATGTTATGTATGATTTTAGAACTAAATACCATGCGTCTCCACCGGATGATGACAATTTGATGGAGACGCATGGTTTTCCGAATGATTTATTTTTTTAAAGTCTGATGTTATACCCGTCCACAATTTTCAAAAATCTGACAAAAATGCAGCGTAATGTACTCATAAATAATTTATTTTTTATGTAAAATCTAAAGTGGCACCAAAAATCCAAGTGCGATTGAAAAAAATTCGAAAATTTTGAGCATTTTTTTTCACATGAAATACATTTTGAAAAATTCTGAAAAAAATCATAAATATTTCCCATAATTCCTAAAATATTCCTGATTTATTCGATAAAGAGGTTTTTGAAAAAAATTAAATAAAATGAAAAGCAGAAAAACCACGTTAACTCCACCAATATGGCAGTTAAAGGTCTAAAACTCTGGGAAAATCATCTCAATATAAACTCTTTCAAACAGCGTATATGAATTGTTTCTGTTTGGGGGCAGTTTTTATATAAAAACCCGGTTACACCCTTCGGTAAATAAGTGACTCTTCAATCTGCTAAAACTCATGTATTGTCTTTTAACAACTATGACATACAAAAAGTAACACATATAACGCTTCCCAATACAAAAAAGTGGTGGATGTAAAACTTAAAGCTTACAAAAAAAATTAAGCATGTAACGATTTGTAACGCCTATAACTTACAAAAGAGTAACGCATATGATGCTTCATAACGCCTAAAACTCACGAAAAAGTAACGCTTCGTAAAGCCTGTAACTTACAAAAAAGTTACGCATGTAACGCTTCGTAACGTCTAAAATTTAGAAAACAATAACGCTTTGTAACGCTTATAACTTACAAAAAAGTAGCACTTGTAACGATTCGTAACGCCTATATATTACAAAAAATAACGCATGTTGCGCTTCGCAAACCCTATAACTTACATAAAAGTAACGCCTGTAGCGCTTGTAACGTTTGTAACACTCTGTAACGCCACTAACTTACTAAAAAGAAACACATGTAACGCTTCGTAATGCATATAACTTACAAAACAGTAACGCTTTGTGACGCTTATAACTTACAAAAAAGTAGCGCTTGTAACGATTCGTAACGCCTATAACTTACGTGAAAGCGAAAATTTTCCCATTTTGGGGACGGGTATAGTGTTATGGGTAAGTCAATACCTTTCGCGCAACCCGCCTGGGTTCGGATCCCAACCCCGCACATAGGATTAGAAAGGCGTATGACCTTAAGGTTAAAACCTCTATAATCGGAACAAAAGAAAAAAACCCTTCTTAATCCACCTAGTGGTGTGATAATGCCTTTCTCTTCTTTCATAACAGTCTCATGAAAATATGTTTCATACTTTTATTAAAGAATTTTGGATACTAATTTTGACACCTATTGATTCAGATTGATTCGAGTAGTTCACAAAAGCATGCTTCAGTGTTGCTTGACATTTGCGTTGCCTATTTGTATGAGAACAGTGATGCTAATCTAAAAGATCTCGTCGAGCTGAGTCGAATGGTATATAACACTATGGGTCTCCGAGGCTCCGTTCGAAAGTCGGTTTTTCCAGCAATTCTAATACCTTTCTATAGAGAAAGGCAAAAAGCCTTCTTAGTCCACTTAGTGGAATTTTCATATATCTTGAAAAATCACCAAAGGGGAGAGTACATGAAATTTTCGAAATCGAAAAAAAATTGTTGATGACAAAAGGCTTAGAATTGCATAAAACGTCGAGATTTAGTGTCATATCGATTAAATTTTTTTTTGAAAAAGTCGACTTTTTGGGACTTAGAAAAAATATGAAAACAAAAGTCCCAGAAAGTTTATTTTTTGAAAAAAAAATTTTTTTGAGATGACACTAAATTTCTATGTTTCATGCAGTTTTAAGAGTTTCGGCATCAAAAAAATTTTTCGATTTTGGAAATTTCATGTACTCTCCCCTATGGTGCTTTTTCAAGATCGAAAATTGTCAAACCTTTACCACCAGGCAGCACCCCTTAAGCATGTCCGATTTAGCTCAAATTTTGCATGAAGGCTTTTTTCGAGGTGCTTAAACTTTTGAGCACAAGAACTTTACGAAAATAGAGTTGATCCCAAAATTTTGGCACCCTTATATATATAAGAGCGGTAAAAATCAACGTGTTTTGTCGGTTACGTCACTTATACCATCATATATCTGGAACCAAAAGTCACAACCATTTGATCTTCGAACTTGATCAATGGCCTGCCAGTAGCTTTCAAACGAGCCCAAGTTTGTTAAAATCGGTTCAGCCATCTCTGAGAAAATTGAGCGCGTTCAAATACAACGCCTTTTGTCGGTTACGTCACTTATACAATCATATCTCCGGAACCATAAGTCACAGCCATTTGATCTTCGAACTTGATCAATGGTCCGATAGTAGCTTTCAAACGAGCCCAAGTTTGTTAAAATCGGTTCAGCCATTTCTGAGAAAATTGAGCGCGTTCAAATATCTTCGAAAAGTGCACATACATACACACACACACATACATACACACACACAGACATTTTCCGATCTCGACGAACTGAGTCGAATGGTATATAACACTATGGGTCTCCGAGGCTCCGTTCGAAAGTCGGTTTTTCCAGCAATTCTAATACCTTTCTATAGAGAAAGGCAAAAAACAAAAGACGCAAATCAACATATGACACAATTCATAAGAACGTAATTTGTGAAACGACTGAGTTTTACAATAATGATATAAATATAAGTCAAACATACCCCGCCTTTTAAGCAAACGTGTAAATTTACATGTGTGAACACTTAAAAATATGTCAGAATGCATTAAACATAAGTTATATTTACTGTAAAATTGAGTCATTTTTGACGCTCATATATATATATCGGTCTCAGAAGACGTAAACTTACCCGATTTTTACTATGTGTGTATATACAGGCCATATTGTAGTGGCCATGCCCCCCCAATATTTTGGCAACAGGAATAAATATTTGAAAATTTGCTAGAAATATCTTATGATAAAACACTTTTTTCTGTTATCCCCGTAGTTCGTCTCCTTAATCGTTCATATTTCTCAGCTAAGTTACTATAAATTTCAAACAATTTTACTACATTGTGAAATGTGCTGTATTTCACCACTTTCGAATGTTGCTTATTACTGGAATAGTTAGGAAAATGTTTGTGATCGTGTCAAAACATTCGGCAGAGAAATTAAACTTACTTACTTGGTTGCTTTTTTAACTCTAACCTCTCCGCTCCCTTTATAAAAATGTTTTATATATTGCAAAGTTTAATGATCTGTTGTAATAATTTTTTATGATCCCCCCCAAATTTCATGGAACTTGCCGCCCCTGTGTATAAAGCTTCAAAAACTATACTACTATTTCATGTATTACTATTATTGTCATTTATTTTCTCCGGGTTTCATCCTCCATTTTATGTAGTTTTTTACTCTGTGCTTCTGACTCCGTTTTACAACTAATAGATCGGCTTGATCCTGGATTGTATTTAGAAATGATATATTGAAAAATTTCCTACATGTCTATATAAATTTAGCAAGAATATATTTGTTCAGAATGTTGCTCAGAAAGATTTTTGCCTTTCTCTATAGAAAGGTATTAGAATTGCTGGAAAAACCGACTTTCGAACGGAGCCTCGGAGACCCATAGTGTTATATACCATTCGACTCAGCTCGACGAGATCGGAAAATGTCTGTGTGTGTGTGTGTGTGTGTATGTGTGTGTGTGTATGTGTGTGTGTATGTGTGTGCACTTTTCGAAGATATTTGAACGCGCTCAATTTTCTCAGAGATGGCTCAACCGATTTTAACAAACTTGGGCTCGTTTGAAAGCTACTATCGGGGCATTGATCAAGTTCGAAGATAAAATGGCTGTGACTTTTGGTTCCGGAGATATGATTGTATAAGTGACGTAACCCACAAAAAGCGTTGTATTTGAACGCGCTCAATTTTCTCAGAGATGGCTGAACCGATTTGAACAAACTTGGACTCGTTTGAAAGCTACTGGCGGGCCATTGATCAAGTTCGAAGATCAAATGGCTGTGACTTTTGGTTCCGGAGATATGATTGTATAAGTGACGTAACCGACAGAAAGCGTTGTATTTGAACGCGCTCAATTTTCTCAGAGATGGCTGATCCGATTTTAACAAACTTGGGCTCGTTTGAAAGCTACTGTCGGGCCGTTGATCAAGTTCGAAGATCAAATGGTTGTGACTTTTGGTTCCAGATATATGATGGTATAAGTGACGTAACCGACAAAACACGTTGATTTTTACCGCTCTTGTATATATAAGGGTGCCAAAATTTTGGGATCAACTCTATTTTCGTAAAGTTCTAGTGCTCAAAAGTTTAAGCACTCCGAAAAAAGCCTTCATGCAAAATTTGACCTAAATTGGACATGCTTAAGGGGTGCTGCCCGGTGGTAAAGGTTTGACAATTATCGATCTTGAAAAAGCACCATAGGGGGGAGTACATGAAATTTCCAAAATCGAAAATTTTTTTTGATGCCAAAACTCTTAAAACTGCATAAAACATCGAAATTTAGTGTCATCTCAAAAAAATTTTTTTTTGAAAAAATCAACTTTCTGGGACTTAGAAAAATTTTCATATTTTTTCTAAGTCCTAAAAAGTCGATTTTTTCAAAAAAAATTTTTTTCGAGATGACACTAAATCTCGACGTTTCATGCAATTCTAAGCCTTTTGGCATCAAAAATTTTTTTTCGATTTCGAAAATTTCATGTACTCCCCCCTATGGTGATTTTTCAAGATATATTAAAATTTCACTAAGTGGACTAAGAAGGCTTTTTTTAGATTAGCATCACTGTTCTCATACAAATAGGCAACGCAAATGTCAAGCACTAGTTTGGAAAAATGATGCTGACTGTGTGACATAAACACTGAAGCATGCTTCTGTGAACTACTCGAATCAATCTGAATCAATTGGCGTCTAAAATTATTTTATAAATGTATGAAACATATTTTCATGAGACTGTTATGAAAGAAGAGAAAGGCATTATCACACCACTAGGTGGATTAAGAAGGGTTTTTTTAATTAGCGAAGCACACTTTTTGCGACTCTAAAATAAAGCTTATGTCCTCTGGTGAGCTGTTGGGAGCACTTTGGCAATCACTGTTCTAGTAATAAGCCATTATAGTTCCAACGAACATGCCAGAGGCCTTCCTATAGATAGGGTCGCAGTCCGAAGACACATCCTCTTTTTCCTAGATCATTTAGACCAGTAGATGGAGTACAGGCGCTCGCTTTTTAGTTCGTATTTCGTTTTGCGTAGGTGGACCTGCAGCTTGTCCAATGTACCGGCCTCAATCCTGTTTTTTTTCGTGCTCTTTCAAATCGATTGTTCGTTTGATAATATCTTCAATTGCTTCTTCCATTTAGCAGGCACTGGTGTGTAATGAATACTATTAAATCGAGCGAATAAAATTGTGTGACAAAACCTATAGGAGAAAAGAACGCCGTCTAAGTAATTGGCCCTATGAATCGCTATACATTCTACACGCAACAAATGACACCATTGGAACACTCTAAATTTTGTTGTGACTGACCTGCAGTTTCAAAATTTTCCATTCAAAACCCTGTCAAAAGTCAAATGACATTGAATAATTTATGTAAACAACGGTCAGCTCAGCAGCACCCTGTACTCGAGCCGTTGTGCAGTGCGTGACATGCATCCATTTGTCCCAGTCCAGAGTGCCGACCTCGGCCATCATACCGACAGCCGAACCAAGCTATGCTGCGAGCAAAATTGAACGGAACGGGAAAAGCGATGGCTCTCCCGGAGGTGCTCTCGGGAAAAGGTCCATTAGAAGTTACCTTGTTCAGTGACCTAATGACTGATAGAATACTGCAATTCCGACTTAATTGAGTTCCCTCTGTGCGCGGCATAACTTGTGTAAACAACAGTCTCGGGCTCGCAGTTTGGGAATTGTGCCTCAAAGCACTGCAAGGTTTGGAAAAATGGATAAAATTCCCGCATGCCATAAATCAAACTATTTGGCATCAATAGAGACGTTCCGGCTTGTTTCCCTAATGCTCTAGTTTTGCTACGAACAACAACGTAGATTAATCTAAGATAAAAAGCAACCAGGACAAGTTCATTTTCTCCTCTGGGAAACCGGCTCCATACAGTCTTGCATGTTGTTCACAAAGACGTCATCAGATTGTCGGACGCAACTAGGTTCCGACATCTGAGATAAATTCTGAAATTTTGTTGACTCGTGAAAAAGCAACAACGTGACTGCAGTGTGCATCTGCATCGCATCAGCTATGTCCAATAGTCGGAATACCATGGGGAAAAAGTTCCAGTACACATACCGAGTGCCTTTTATTGTTGACAAGTTTTTGCTGTGAGTTGCCTGGGAAAGCCAGATCATGAATTACTTGTACTGAGGCAAGCCGCACTATCACTCAATGCAAATTGACCCCATGAGGGTTTCATAAACAAACGGAAAACTAAAAACCCCAAGGATACCTGCGTTATTTGGACATTTCATTTATGCAACTCGAAAAAGTTGTGGAAAAAATGAATGTCAGTCAGCATCAGCATGTGGGCGGCTCCAGATGACGACGGTAATCAAATCGGCTATCACAGCTATCTTCTAAATAACTGAAGGCAATTCTCTCCATTGACATTGTTTGACAAACGTGTCCCCCATTGGGCTTGTCAAGCAAACTTCTCTGTCTGGTCGGTTTTTTTCCCCCAGCCACCCCCTAATCGGCAAATACACGGTCATGAATTCACGTAACATGTATTCCCGATATTTCCCAGTTGGTTCATCTTCTCACGTTTGCAAAGCCCGCCGCGCGAAACCCTGCCGATAGCTGGCAGTATGCCGAGACAAAGGCAAATACATTCCCAACAACAACAAAAAAAAAAGAACAGACCATTGGTGGTAGTTGTTTCTACATCCAGATGCATTTACTGTTTTGTTAGATCAGTGACAGCGAATAACTTGTGCAGCAAGTTGCGTCCATTCCAATTTGCAATAGTACCGCAACGTCTGGAATTGCGACAACTGTAGAAAATGAATTGTTTCTCAAAACTTTACTTTACGTAGCAAGGCATAACTGAATAGACTAGTTTATTAATTTATCAGTTATACAATTTCCCTTGTACAGTGTTTGAGTCGGATGTTCTTTTTATATATCAAGGATTTCTACTATGCCCATTTACAATACCACTACTAGGGTGCCTATATGGTAACAATAGAAGCCACAGCCGTTATTTCCTCACTACTCATAGCATTTTTCAGTATCAGCCTTGCATGAATTCGTTAGCGTTCACCCATCAACATCAGCTTCTGCGTTCAATCCGGCCACAAACACTAGTGTTATGTCACAAGTGGTGAACGAAATACGTATCTATACATTGCGGCTAATTACTTTGGTTAGAGAGATGTTACTTTGTTATGGTGTCTTTCATTTAATTTGATTTACTACCTTACTTTCCTTACCTGCCTACCTTGCTTCACACATGCTTTACACTTGCTTTACACTTGATTTACACTTGATTTACACTTGCTTTACACTTGCCTTACACTTGCCTTACACTTGCCTTACACTTGCTTTACACTTGCTTTACACTTGCTTTACACTTGCTCCACAATTGCTTTACGATTGTTTTACACTCCCTTTACACGTGCTTTACACATGCTTTACACTTGCTTTACACTTGCTTTACACTTGCTTTACACTTGCTTTACATTTGCTTTACACTTGCTTTACACTTGCTTCACACTTGCTTTACACTTGCTTTACACTTGCTTTACACTTGCTTTACACTTGCTTTACACTTGCTTTACACTTGCTTTACACTTGCTTTACACTTGCTTTACACTTGCTTTATACTTGCTTTACACTTGCTTTACACTTGCTTTACACTTGCTTTACACTGGCTTTACACTTGCTTTACACTTGCTTTACACTTTCTTTACACTTGCTTTACACTTGCTTTACACTTGCTTTACACTTGTTTTACACTTGCTTTACACTTGCTTTACACTTGCTTTACACTTGCTTTACACTTGCTTTATACTTGCTTTACACTTGCTTTACACTTCCTTTACACTTGCTTTACACTGGCTTTACACTTGCTTTACACTTGCTTTACACTTGCTTTACACTTGCTTTACACTTGCTTCACACTTGCTTTACACTTGCTTTACACTTGCTTTACACTTTCTTTACACTTGCTTTACACTTGCTTTACACTTGCTTTACACTTGCCTTACACTTGCTTTACATTTGCTTTACACTTGCTTTACACTTGCTTCACACTTGCTTTACACTTACTTTACACTTGCTTTACAATTGCTTTACACATGCTTTTCACTTTCTTTACACTTGCTTTACACTTGCTTTACACTTGCCTTACACTTGCTTTACATTTGCTTTACACTTGCTTTACACTTGCTTCACACTTGCTTTACACTTGCTTTACACTTGCTTTACACTTGCTTTACACTTGCTTTACACTTGCTTTACACTTGCTTTACACTTGCTTTACACTTGCTTTATACTTGCTTTACACTTGCTTTACACTTGCTTTACACTTGCTTTACACTGGCTTTACACTTGCTTTACACTTGCTTTACACTTGCTTTACACTTGCTTTACACTTGCTTTACACTTGCTTTACACTTGCTTTACACTTGCTTTACACTTGCTTTACACTTGCTTTACCCTTGCTTTACACTTGCTTTACACTTGTTTTACACTTGCTTTACACTTGCTTTACACTTGCTTTACCCTTGCTTTACCCTTGCCTTACACTTGCTTTACCCTTGCCTTACACTTGCTTTACCCTTGCTTTACCCTTGCCTTACACTTGCTTTACACTTGCTTTACACTTGCTTTACACTTGCTTTACACTTGCTTTACACTTGCTTTACACTTGCTTTACACTTGCTTTACACTTGCTTTACACTTGCTTTACACTTGCTTTACACTTGCTTTACACTTGCTTTACACCTACTTCACACTTGCTTTACACTTGCTTTACACTTGCTTTACACTTGCTTTACACTTGCTTCACACTTGCTTTACACATGCTTTACACTTACTTTACACTTGCTTTACACTTGCTTTACACTTGCTTTACGCTTGCTTTACGCTTGCCTTACACTTACTTTACCCTTGCTTTACACTTGCTTTACTTAATTTACTTGATTTAATTGAATTACTAGCTTTATGTTCTTTATTTGCTGAACTTGATTTACTTGCTTTAATGGCTTTGTTTGCTTTACATGATTTACTTGATTTTTATTGATTTGCTTGATTTTTGATTTAAAAAATGCTAGTATTGAGTTACCCGATGACACGCAAATGAGTTAAGCTAATTCAAATTATTCCGTTTATGTTACGAAAAACTACTTTGAGACAATCTTGCGAGTTAGAGGCTACATCATTATTATGATTTTCTTATTTATCTGTACCTTACAAGTTTATGTTGTTATTTTCTTAATAGTCTTGATATTCGTAATTATTTTATTGGCTATCTATGTTCTATTAATTACTTGATTTACTTTATCTGTTATTGCTCTTGTAGCTGCTCATACTTTTTTTTTTTATATTTTATTTTGTTTTCTCGGTGCTCTTCACTTTCGTTACTATCTTTACTTTCTTCGTTGCATAAATTTTCTTCGTAGGTCACAATTTCCCTGATTTCTTGTCTCTCGTGAATATTTTGACTTTCAAAAACAAACATAAATTAGCTTCAATTTTTTTCTCACCTATTTAGTCTTTGTTTCCTCCTGTATTCATTTTCTTAGTAACCTCAACTTTTTGGCCAGCTGTTGTTGAAACAGAAAGGACAAATTCCACGAAAGGAATGTAATGCCAAGACTTTGCCTTGAATTTCAACTACCTTGACTATCTTGATTTTCTTATCCATCATAAATTTTTTATCCATTCAGTAATAGCCGTTCAACCGAGAAGGTTGTGTATAGAAGCGTACAGTTTAATAACGCTGGTTAGTTTACACGCGTTAAATACGACAACGGTTGAACTACAGGTAGAGACCTGTTGGCAGCAGCCGTTAAAACGTAAAATCGTGCTGCATAAGAGAGCCCTAGTGCTGGGCCAAGCTGGTGAAGGAAACAACAAAGGGCGTTTCCCAAGCTCTACCCAGGCCACAATATACAGCCACAAGTGCTGAGCAGGAGAGTGCAAAGGCACATTGAAGAAGAAGAGTGCAAAGGCACACAGAAGCAGGAGAGTGCAAAAGCACACCGGTGCGAAGGCACTTGGGTGCAGAAGCATATCGGTGCGGAGCACAAGGAAGAAGGAGACAAGACAACTCGGTCTTTCCACTGCCATACAACACGCAGGTATACACCGGTGACCTACGCTGGTTGCAGCTGGCGAAGACAAAAGTAAATCGGAAATCGAGTGGTGCTTGATGTCAGGTAGCAGTAGCATCACATCCAACAATCAGCAGCCAACAAGAACATCTAGAGCAACGAGAACCTACACGGCAGTGCAACGGAGATAGACAACAATTTCAAGGTAGAAGTTTTTTCTTTTCCTTTTGATTGAGTACTGTGTAGTGTTGGTTTCATTTTTTACTTTAAAGTTTGATTAAAAATTTTAATGTGATGGATGAATCCATGGACGTAAATCCTAGCATGAATCCTATACCCCCACGAACGAAAAAATATCAGGAGGGCTCTTCTGGGCCTTGGATAGTCTTTTTTAGACGTATACCAAAGCCATTAAACATTTACCAAATTTCTAAAGGTTTGACATCACGATTCTCTTCAATCAAAGAGATCATAAAAGTAAATAACGATAAAATTCGTGTTGTGGTAAATAATTTGAAACACGCGAATGATATTGTCTCTTCGGAACATTTCAATAAAGAGTATAAAGTTTACATACCCTCCAAAGATGTCGAAATTGACGGTGTTGTTACCGAAGCGAGTCTTTCGGTAGATGATTTACTCAAGCATGGTGTTGGTCGTTTCAAGAACTCTATGCTTGAGGGTTTGAAAATACTGGAGTGCAAACAACTGTACTCAGTAGTTTATGAAGAGGGAAAAAAAGTTTATCGCCCATCAGACTCGTTTCGAGTGACATTTGCCGGGTCTGCGTTGCCGTCCCATGTCTATGTCGATAAAATTCGCCTCCCTGTTCGGCTTTTTGTTCCAAATGTAATGAATTGTACGAACTGCAAAAAATTCGGACACACAGCTACTTACTGTAGCAATAAACCAAAATGTATTAAGTGTGAAGGACCTCATAAAGATAATGATTGCAACAAGGAAATTGAAAAATGTATTTATTGTGGGGAAAGTCCTCATGAGGATATTTCAGTATGCACTGCATTTAAAGTGCACAAAGACAAAATTAAGATTTCTTTAAAAGCACGGTCTAAGCGCACATATGCAGAAATGCTTAAAACGGTCATTGATGTCCCCCCTTTGGAAACCGAAAACGGGTTTTCAAATCTAGAGGAACCAGAGGACTCTGACTCTGACGAAAATAGTGAAGGTAATTCGTTTATCACTACCCAAGGGTCAGTTAAGAGAAAGAAGTCTTCTTCCAAATTACCAAAAAAGACACCTAAAGTTTCATCTTCAAAAAAAGATCCCCGTGTTAAACAAAAAAAGTCAAAACCAAAGACTGTGCCTCCTGGTTTGTCAAATTCACAAACCAATCCAGGATCTAGCACAGAAAAAGGTAATAATCCTGTGGGCTCTATTTCACAGCCACCAACAGGATTACTGAAGTTTTCGGAAATTGTTGAATGGATTTTCTCAGCATTCAATATATCTGAACCCTTAAAGACCCTCATAATGGCATTCCTTCCAATAGCTAGAAATTTTTTGAAGCAGTTATCAGCTCAATGGCCAATTGTCTCAGGTTTTGTATCTTTTGATGGATAATTTATCACCCGCCGCAAATGATACAATCACTGTCCTGCAGTGGAATTTTCGAAGCATCATGCCAAAACTTGATTCATTTAAAATTTTATTGCATAGTCAAAAATGTGATGTATTTGCTTTATGCGAAACATGGCTTACTTCAAACATAGCTTTAAATTTTAATGATTTTAACATTATACGTCTCGATAGAGACTCTCCGTATGGTGGAGTGCTTTTGGGAATTAAGAAATGCTATTCCTTTTATAGATTAAACATCCCTTCAACTTCTAGTATAGAAGTTGTTGCTTGCCAAATAAACATTAAAGGCAAAGATATTTGCATAGCTTCGGTTTATATTCCTCCAAAAGCACAAGTTGGACAGCGACAGCTTAATGAAATGGTTGAAGCCCTTCCTGCTCCACGATTGATTCTGGGGGATTTAAATTCGCACGGAATGATGTGGGGTTCCGTTTACAATGATAGCAGATCATCTTTAATACAAAACATTTGTGACAATTTTAGCATGACGGTATTAAATATGGGTAGCATGACACGGATCCCAAGACCTCCGGCACGCCCAAGTGCATTAGATCTATCTCTTTGCTCAACATCAATTCGACTAGATTGCACCTGGAAAATATTGCCTGATTTACACGGTAGCGATCATTTACCAATCATCATCTCAATTAGCAGTAGCAATTGCATTGCTACTTCCGCTAGTATTCCATATGATTTGACAAAAAATATCGACTGGATTAAATACCAAAGTAGTATCTCTAGTATTTTGAATTCAATGGAAGAGCTCCCTCCACTTGAAGAATATGACTTCCTCGTTTGTTCGATTCTGGAGGCCGCAGAACAATCCCAAACTAAACGCTTTCCTGGGCCAACGACTAACAGAAGGCCTCCCAACCCCTGGTGGGACAAAGAGTGCTCAGAGGCTAAACTCGCAAAACAAAATGCTTGCAAGACGTTTCTAAAACGGGGAGGAGGAACTCCTCAGAATTTTGAAAAACTTATGGTTTTAGAAACCAAGTACAAGAGCATACTTCGAGCCAAAAAATGTAGCTATTGGAGACATTTTGTCGAAGGTTTGTCAAGAGAAACCTCATTGAGCACTCTTTGGAACACGGCCAGACGAATGAGCAATCGTAACGTGGGCAATGAGAGTGATGAATACTCGAACCGATGGATATTTGACTTTGCTAGGAAAGTTTGCCCAGATTCTGTTCCTACGCAGAGCATTATACGGGAATCTCCTCCAAATAATGGTTTTATTAATAACCCATTTTCAATGATGGAATTTTCTATAGCACTCTTGTCTTGTAACAATAACGCCCCTGGGTTGGACAGAATTAAATTCAACTTGGTGAAGAATCTGCCCGACCTCGCAAAAAGACGTTTGTTGGAATTGTTCAACAAGTTTTTTGAGCAAAATATTGTTCCACCTGACTGGAGACAAGTGATAGTTATCGCCATTCAAAAGCCGGGGAAACCAGCTTCCAATCACAACTCATATAGACCCATTGCGATGTTGTCCTGCATCAGAAAATTGTTCGAAAAAATTATTCTACGACGTCTCGACACTTGGGTCGAGACGAACGGTTTGTTGTCAGATACTCAGTTTGGCTTCCGTAGAAATAAAGGGACGAATGATTGCCTTGCATTACTTTCGTCTGACATCCAAATTGCCTTCGCTCAAAAGCAACAAATGGCATCTGTATTTTTAGACATTAAAGGAGCATTTGATTCAGTTTCCATTGATGTTCTTTCAGACAAGCTCCACCAACATGGACTCCCAGCGGTTATAAATAATTATTTGCACAACCTTTTGTCAGAGAAACGCATGCATTTTTCACATGGCGATTTGGCAACATTCAGAATTAGCTACATGGGTCTCCCGCAAGGCTCATGCCTCAGTCCGCTCCTCTATAATTTTTACGTGAATGACATTGACAGCTGTCTAGTAACCCCATGTACACTAAGACAATTGGCAGATGATGGCGTGGTTTCAGTTACTGGGCCCAAAGCTATTGATCTGCATAAACCGTTGCAAGATACCTTAGATAACTTGTCCGTTTGGGCTGTTCATCTTGGTATCGAATTCTCAGCGGAGAAAACAGAGTTAGTCGTCTTTTCAAGAAAGCATGATCCCGCGCAGCTTCAGCTCCATATGATGGGAAGAATGATCCAACAGGTTTTAACTTTTAAATACCTCGGGGTGTGGTTCGATTCCAAATGCACGTGGGGAGGACACATTAGGTATCTGATAACGAAATGCCAACAAAGAGTAAATTTTCTTCGAACAATAACAGGATCTTGGTGGGGTTCTCATCCGCAAGATCTAATAAAATTGTATCAAACAACGATACTTTCAGTGATGGAATATGGATGCGTTTGTTTTCGTTCCGCTGCAAACTCTCATATTATCAAACTTGAGCGAATTCAGTACCGTTGTTTGCGAATTGCCTTAGGCTGCATGCATTCGACACATACAATGAGTCTTGAAGTTCTGGCGGGAGTTCTTCCATTAAAAGATCGATTTTGGGAGCTTTCATCACGCCTGCTAATAAGATGTGAGGTGCTGAATCCCATGGTAATTAATAATTTCGAACGACTAGTCGAGCTTCGATCTCAAACAAAATTTATGACAGTATATTTTAACCATATGTCACAGGAAATCAACCCTTCAAGATATATTCCTATCCGTGTCAGCATCCTAAGTGCCCCTGATTCAACTTTATTTTATAAAGTATAAAAAATATATGTAAATATTTTCAAGTAAGTTCAGGCATATTGACTCTGAGAAAATGTTTTACACGGACGGATCGCGAATTGAAGAAGCGACAGGGTTTGGTATGTTCAACAATAATGTTTCGGCCTCATTTAGGCTTCAAGAACCTGCATCTGTTTATATAGCAGAGCTAGCAGCAGTTCATTATAGTTTGAGTGTAATCGTCACATTAATTCCAAACCATTATTTCCTCTTCACAGATAGTCTGAGTGCAATTGAAGCCATTCGCTCAAACATGACTGGCAAGACTGAACCGTTTTTCCTGGGCAAAATAAAACAGTGCCTGAACGACATATTGAACAATAATTATCTAATCACTATAGTCTGGGTCCCGGCTCATTGCTCCATTCCTGGCAATGAAAGAGCCGATATTTTAGCCAAACGTGGTGCTATTGAGGGTGAAATTTATGAGCGACCGATTGCTTTCAACGAATTCTATAGCTCGTCTCGCCAAAGAACACTTGCCAGCTGGCAAGCATCTTGGGATAGAGATGATCTGGGTCGGTGGATGCACTCAATTATTCCGAAAATATCGACAAAGGCATGGTTCAGGGGACTGGATGTGAGTAGGGATTTCATTCGTGTGATGTCCAGACTCATGTCCAATCACTACACGTTAGATGCACATCTCCTTCGAATTGGGCTCTCCGAGACTAATCATTGTGCTTGCGGAGAAGGTTATCGGGATATTGATCATGTCGTTTGGACATGCGTGGAGTATCGTGATGTCAGATCTCAACTAATAAATTCTTTGCGTACCCAAGGTAGACTATCCAATATCCCAGTTCGAGACATTCTTGCTTGTCGTGACCTTTCATACATGAAACTTATTTATCATTTCATAAAGAAAATTGGAGTTTCAATTTAATAAAGGCCCCTTTTAAGACTTAGTTCTGATCCCAGCTGCGTCCATGAGTTCAACCAATAGCTAAATTAGAATAAAAATTATGTAATGATACAAACAAACTCGAAACAGTTTATGAAATTATCAACAAAATGTCTGAAAATAACAGCTTTTTTTATAATTTATAGAAGTTAATCGTTTGGTTCAAATAATATTTCCGAGTAGATTTCATAATTAATGACGAGTTACCTAAGATGATATTTAAGCTATAAGAGAATATGTTTTAATAAATTCAAAACGTTGTGACTATGTTAGAATTAAATTAGGATAAGAATATTATGTAAAAGTGATGCTACGGCGAAGAAAAACTTATGTAAACTGCCTTAAGAAATAAACGTATTTATGGAAAAAAAAAAATAAATTTTTTATCGATCTTGTTTTTAGTAACTGGCTCAGATTTCTTAGCTATTTTTTGTGATTTCTTCAATCAAGTACACTGAAGTCTTTTTTTATGCGATTTTACGTACCGCATAAAAAAACCGCATAAAAAACGGCATAACTCTGAAAATTCACATAAAACAACCGCATAACTCTGAAAATTCGCTTAATTCTGAAACTTCGCTTGAAAAAAGTCGAATACAAAAATCGCATAGAATAAGACCGCATAAAAAAAGACTTTTGCACGTGCTGATACGGAAGAAGAAAAACAGTTCACCAGCTCACCACAGTTCACCAGTTCACCACAAATCACCAGTTCACCACAAATCACCAGTTCACCACAAATCACAAGTTTACCACAAATTTGTGGTGAACTACAAATCACCAGTTCACCAGTTCACCACAGTTCACCAGTTCACCAGCTCACCACAGTTCACCGCAGTTCACCAGTTCACCACAGTTCACCAGTTCACCACAGTTCACCAATTCACCGCAGTTCACCAGTTCACCACTGTTCACCAGTTCACCAGTTCGCCAGTTCGCCAGTTCACCAGTTCACCAGTTCACCAGTTCACCAGTTCACTAGATCACAAAAATTTAGTATTTTTGATCCAGATTTTCACAATCTCAGAATTGTTGTCACAGCCAAATGAACACAGGATTTTCGAAAATATTTTGTAACGACTAACCACATCGTCCACTCGGCCCACTTCTAATAACATTTTCCGCAGAATCGCCAATTAGCAACACACTGGATAGCACTTCAGGTGAGTAATGATTGAATAATTGATATCGTGACCACCAGCAGGTGTTTTCAGCCATTAGAGTGCAATGTGTCGACGACGGTGCGTGTCTCGGTCCCATTTGTCATGATGCGAGCCAAGCCTCATATGCCGGGCATTTGATCCGATCCCGGTGGTGTACCGGTGAACTAGTTCCACGAACTAACTGCGAGGCACTGCATTTCCGGTCGAGGAGTTTCATTAAAAATTTTCTAAAATTCCTGCCATCAACCAGCAAAGAAGCATGCATCAAATAGCGAATCATGCAGAATAGCCGATTGAGTTATTAAAGTTTCACGTGCCGTCCGCGTACTTGGCTGGGAGAATAATAGCATTCCTTTTATCATTCCGAAAGTTTGTTGTTTTTTGTTGTTTCAACAGATGAGCGAACTTTTCAACAAATGAACGAACTTCTAGGGGTTACTACTTTTTATGTGTGTACCGCATTTATCCGGCAAGATAAATCTTTACTGGTCTGTGCCTGTGCCGTTTGTTTGCCAAAAGTATCTGCATCGCCGCAAAGCGTTTCGGTGCTGCTCACACGCCAGCAGCTGGACAGGAGCAGGAAAAAAAACCGTGGCATGAAATCTGCTTATTTATGAGAATGAAATGGGATTTTCTTCCGGTTTTTTCTTGCTGCCCACCGATTTAGGGTTTCCATTTAATGGCTGAAATGTACGGGATTCAAATGACTTCTTTCAAATGAACTTCTCACGAATGAATCAAGCGATTTGATAGACTAAATCCTTCTGTTCCAGTAATAAGCACACTTTTGCATTCAACAAAATATGGACCCGGAACTTGGTCCAATTAATTACATTGAGTACCTACTTGTCTGCTGTTTGTTTCCACAACTTCAAAAGATACTGCTCAAGCGGAAATCGTTTGCATTGCAGTATCTGGACAGCGGAATTTCCCTGGCGACTGAAGTAGTTTGCCTAGTTTTTTTTCTTTTGCTCGCAGATTGTGATAATTCCATCCTGGCTATTCCATGTGCCAGATAGGAACGATGGAAAATAATAATTATCATCAGCATAACTATTTGAATTGTCAATCTTGGCATTAAAAATCTTTTTCATTATAAATTAGAACTTGTTTCGCTTTACTCACTTTCCCCTCATTTTCTTTCCAGTCTACATACTTATCTGAGTCTGAGTCGGTACATATTTACGATAGAGGAGAAACGTACTTTAAAATACCTCGAAGTATAATCTCAACAGTGCGGTAAAATTCATTTTTCTAATGAAATAATTTATTGAAAAGCAGTCCGAGACTGGAAATTAGCGAAACAAATTATTTTCGCTATTAGGTATTAGTTTTCCGTAATTGGTGTCTTAACAAAAGTTGTTTACAATCCATTAAGGTGGTCCAAGTTTGGATAGAAATCTGAAATTGAATTTCGAAATTATTGCACTTTTCCACAAAGCTGTAGGCAATTTTATTTTGAGCAATTTTTCTGAAAAAGTCACCGTCACAGTCGTACAGTGGTAAAAATTACTGATATTTTTAAACGGATTTTGCAAAAAACACTGATATTAAACAGATTTTCAAGAAAGTCTATTTTTTCAACGATATGATGATAAAGGAACGTAATCAATCGGGCTAGGTCTGGCAGAATGGGTTTATCTTCATCTCTCAAAATACTCATATATCAATGTCCAGGCTTCTGCTGGTTGCCAGAATTCCTCACAAGTAGGCAAGAACGAGTTTTAAAGGTTCTGATACTTGACATTGAATATTCTGCCGTAGATATCTTCAAAATGCTTCAGAAGTTTATGTGAGAGAAGCGATAACTATATAATCAAGATGTTATTTTCGAAGCACAATAGAGATAGGACATTTATTCCGACACATTTTCTTAGACAAATGGTTTTGATGGCGAGTCTAAACAGGGTGAGATATTTTTCAAAAATGACTTTATTCCCTGCTGATCGTTATCTTAATATATCCCAGATATATCAACTCTATATCAACGACACTGGAAAATTATTGCGTACCAATCTCTATGGACCCCACACAGAACAAAATCCCGCAGCGCTCTTCCAGCACTCGAATTCACCATTCAACAGTTTCAACAACGTTTTTTTTTTTTTTTCAATTTTGCAACGAAGTGCAACTGGTGTCCTGCATTCCAGTATGTATGGGTTATATAAGAAAAATACACCCCACTGCTACTTGTTTGCGAACAGGAATTCTCCACTGCAGATGACCAGTCGAAACGGACATTCGCAGAACGGGGCCCCGCAACGCCATGCCGAACCTAATGAATTTATAGCAGCAATCAGAAACGATCTCCAACCGATCCCGATAGAACCGCAAAGCACGGGAAACCAGGGTAAGCAAAGTTAAATTAAGATTCTGTTCGGATGGCCTATATTATGTTGTAAACCAAGGTTTAGTACAAATCCTGGGGGTTTCGAATTCAATTTACTGGAATTTTGCCAATTGTTAGCGAAGTTTCACGAGTAGAGTTTGAAATTTAATTTGGGAGCTCGTGAATCCGTAATACTATTCTTTGGAAAAAAATCAATCAATCACCTGTTATTATCTGCAATATCGAGTAGACGGTTTAGCTTCACAGAATACAGTTGATCCAATTTTCTCCTGAACTGACAGCATCGATCTTACCGCCGCTCACCGTTCGTAGCAAGTATGCAAACTGCACCATAGCAACCAAAGTATGTAGTTAAACCACGCCTCGGTCAGGTCAGGTCAGGCCAGGATTTTCCAACGAAAACAAAAACACATTTCCATACCAGAGCAGTTTTTGCCATTTGCCGTTTGCCGTATCCGCTAGGGCAGCTTATGTGTGACAAACAACTTGTTTTTCGTCACTTTTCGAAATCATTCATCAATCGAGCCCGCCTGTTGTTGACCGGAACATGCACAACAAGGATGGAACAAGGCTTTTTTTGGAAACCTTTTGCTCTGCTTTGACAATAAATAAAAATTAATAATTAGGTTGCTCAAACTGCTTATACGGGAGTTGATTAATTCACCTTGAATAGATTTCAATAGTTATTGAAACTCCGAATACCAAGAGGGTAGAAAAAGTGGAAATGCTAATCTCAGCTACAGGCACGTACCCAGAGGTGGGGCTCGAGCGGTCCTGGCCCCTCTCAAAATCAGAAACAGAGACAAAAAAATTAGAGGGTTGTATTCAAGACACGACCGAGCACAATAGCATTAAAAATTGAACGTTTCTAGGCTCTTCATAATTAATACAAAAATAAATATGATAATGATGATGATACACTAAACTAAAAAATTATTCAATTGACTAATTACAAACTTGGTCTAGTTTAAACGCTTAGATTGTTAGCGAATGATAAAATTGACAATTAGATTCTTCTTTGATAATTGATTCTATTCAATTTTGATCCCTTTCCACAAATTTTTACATTGTTAAGTTTTTGAATAACGTCCTTTAACTGGAAGTCAATTATGATGAATTCAAAGTTACTTGAAAGTTCAATTTTAGATACAAATAACCTAAAGATCTAAACCTGAACAAATGAAACTATTTTATTTTATGATAATAATTTTCGAGAAACGTACAAACTTATTAATTTTATAAATAGTTAATCAATCCAAGAGAAGATTTTATTTATTTTAACGAAAAATGTTGTCCAAGTAAACTCAGTAATAGTGTAGATTTATTAATCCTTTTTCAAAATATCGATGACCTTCAGAAAGTGTCGGTAAATAATATGGCAACAATACGAGGAATAAAACATGTGAAACAGTCCGCATAAAATATTTAGTTACTTACATTGATTTTCGCTTTGGCATATTAGGAATATATGGTATGGATACGCAACGAAATTCCGAAATTTTGTTAATATTGTAACTTGATGTTATTAACACATGAATGTACATTGTCATAGTTACAACGCGTGTAGCCATCAGACGCTTATTGTTTTGAAGCAAATAATAATTAAACTGAAACTGGCGGTTAACCAAATTCTACGAGGGTTCCTATTCAAACGATACATGTAAAATCGCAGGTAAACTTACCTTGAGTTTATCTTTGATACTATACGATATTGCATCTAATTGTACTGTATATGTGAGCCTGTGGAACTCATTTATACTACTACACCGAGGAGGCCACTTTTAGATAAGTTTCAGAATTTAATTTTGAATCTTCTGAAGCGTTTAATTCCTGGTGGGACAATAGCTTGTTCAGTCATATTGTCACGTTTTGTTCGTATGGGAATGGATATTTAAGTATGCAAACCGATCCGTTAACAAATTAAAGCATTTTTAAGTTTGCAATATTGAAGCTTTGGAATCATTTAAATTAGGAAAATCCATTAACAAATCATCGAGGAACAAGCGCTGCAAATTAGATCCGCAAAAAATCTATCGCCGATAATTCTAAATTGGCCTGATAGTTACCAGAGAACCAAAATGAAATACTCTATTCAAACCAATTTTTCAATGGTATGCATTTGAAATATTCAACTGATGTTATCTCATAAGTTTAAGTTAAATGTTTCCGAATCGATTTGTTGTTGAATTATATGAATCTATCAACAAATGACTGAGTTATAAGCGTTCAAAATTATGACAGAAAAATGTTACGCGAATAGTTTGGCATGTTTTAAATTGACACCCAGCCTCGGGAAACGAAGTGTAAGGCATTTTTAATGGCAAAATCGACCAAAAATTTGCTAAATACTTGGGATATACCAGAAGAATCGGTAACCACGCTGATAAGGTTCTTCAATAGCTAGATGATATATAAAATACTCAAGCGAACACGGTGTTGCACAGACAACAGGAAATTTCACAGAAACATAATGCAATAGCGACAATCCAGCAAGTGAACGCATATACAATCCAGTCATCAGCTCACTAGCCAAGCTACTTGTTTCATTCACAGTCAAACATCAACTAGGCAAAGAAATATTGTGCAGCCTATATTTATAGATTTCTCTTCATACTACGCATAACGATGCGGTGTTTTTTATGCATGACGCAAAGCCTCCTATGCCGAACAAGAAGTTGACGTCATTTTGCACAACAGGGATTGGTGGATGAAAACATAGGTCGATTCCAACCATTTTTTCAATAGTATGCTATTGAAATACTGAAGCGACGTCGTCATACATGTTCAAGTTAAAAGTTTCCGAATCGATTGGTTGTTAAATTATAACAATCCATCAACAAATGACCGAGTTATTAACGTTCAAAATTATGACACAAAAAGGTTACGCGACTATTTTCGAAACTTTTAATTGACACCCGGCCCCATATAGTGAAGAGTAAGGCATTTTTAATGCCAAAAATGTTTGATACGAAGGGAACAGTGAAAAAATTTAATAAAATGAAGGTTGAATCCGGGGCAAAATAAACGATAATAATAAAACGCCACTAAATTGGATTGTATAACATAAATGAGGAAGTGCGCGAGTTTATCATAGTTGGGTTAGACTCCGCAGATGAGAAATGTATCCTGCCGCTGGATCCCGCACATACTTGTTTAGGATTAAAAAGATGAGCGCAAGTGCACTTCGAGTACATGTTTGGTTGGATCCATTGTTATACGCCAGAGAACAAAATGATTACCCGACAATGGATTGAAGTGGTGCTTCAAAGCGACACGAATGCCTGGAAAGGATGCTAAATGTGTCGGAAAGATCATGATACCGGTTATCTGGGATTGTCATAGTATACTTTTGGACGACAACCTCAATGCAGGTTTTAGCGTGAATTATTGGAGCGATTAAAGACCGAAATCACAGTGAAAGAGCCTTACGGTTTAGGATAAACTGCTCCCAAACCTCAAGTCATCTGGGAAAATTGAGTCCTTTTGGAAATTTAGACCGCTACTTTCGGAACCTTATACCGAAAGCCAAAGTAAGTTTGCATGGTCATCAACTAATATGACCTACAAAATTAGAAGATGTTTTCCGTTCTCCACGCATCGAAGTAAGGAAACTATCTCGGATTTTTGTGATCTGGAAATGGACATCTAGAAGGTCTGAGACATGTGCGACTGAAATGCCATGACAATAAACGTTAAGAATTACAATAACCTTCTCTCGGTCATAGTCATAATACCTAACAATACTTAATAATGATAGTTCCAGTGGAAAAGATGGCAGTGTCTATTAAAAACGCCGGCAAAAGGCGCACCGAAAATTATGTACATAAGCAATCTTCAGTAACATATATTTTTTAATCTGAAGGATTTTTTCGTGAAAAATCGTAGTTTTCACTTGGAACAACTACCATAAATTCAAAAATTAAAAAAAAAAACAAACAGAAACTTCTACTATAACTATGCTACTTTGAATTGCTCACTTCTGATTAGTCTGCGCTGAGATACAGTGGACACCGCAGATCATGATTTTTAAGAAGCGTTCTTAAAAATACCTCTTCACCGACTTATTTGTGAATATTTTTCCACGAAAAAATTACAAAATGTTGTTCGAATGATGCTTTCCAACATGCAAAACATTTGAATATATGATTTTTTCATCATTTAGACAATCTAGACAATTATCTACAAATTTCCACCCTGAAGAAAATTGCAGATGCGGTTTGATTCAATACTGAAGCAATTTTTGTGAATCGTTTTCTTCTTACGTGACTTTATTTGGGAGGGGGTCATTTCGCCGAAAGGGACATTTCGCCGAAAGGTTAATTTCGAATATATCATATTACTATTTTTTTGTGTTATTATGCCTCCTTATTACGATGTGGCGCAGTCACATAACCGAAGCCAAGAGGCTGAGGTGGCCGCCGACCCGCCGTCGGAAGCGGCGGCCTCTTGCATACAAACCTATAACCGCCTCGTTTGCTCGGTCTACTCAAAGCTAGGTTTCTTTGCTTGAATTAGGTCCGAACGAGCGGTAGCGAGGTCGGACAGCACACGACTCAAATCGATGTGGCGAAGCCGCATTAGATATTTTTTCACTTAGTAAACGGAAAATACCACATTTGCTTGGAACACCTATGCAATTGCGTTGATGGTTAGTGGCTAATAGTCAACAAGTTTCTTGTGAACTCTGTTCTTAGGTTCATGAATCAATCTTTATTCAAGAGTACAAAAATCAATTTTTTTTCAAGAAGTAGTAGGTCAACAAAACGGGTGTTAATGTATTATTATTCAATTGTGCTTATTTTAAATCAATTCCAATTCTAATATCAAGACAATTGCAGGAATTGGCGAAATGACTTTCGGCGAAGTTTCGGCAAAATGATTCTCGGCGAAACGGCTTTCGGCGAAACGGCTTTCGGCGAAATGTCCCTGATCCACTTTATTTGTAGCTTTTTTTACAAATGGACGATCCCAAAGGCTGCAAAAATAACAACATACAAAATTTTGATATAGATTATTTCCTTTCGGATTTGCATACACTAAGGTCTCTTTATGTGATTTTTACGGAGCAGTTTTTTACGTGGATTTCCGTTGTTACGCGGTTCTTTCCTACGAAGATTTCCGAAGTTATGCGGTTTTCACATACTTAAAACCGATTCTCGAGCTCAGCATAATGAAATGCCGAATTAGATCGGCAACACAAAATTTTACTGATTGTTCAGTAACACACATGCTCATTGCCGAAGTTCGTTACTGTAAAGTTCCGATATATGGGTAAAGTGCAAATTGCCGAATTGCCGAAGTTTGGAATAATATGTTGCTAAACTTGTTCGTGAACAACAAATATACCGAAATCAGCAAATCCGTTTACCGTGATTTCGAACAGTGTGTTAGCTTTTACTGAAGTTCGGTGCGACACTTGTCATCTAATGTCACCTATCGATTTTGTACAGCACCGAAACGTCGCCATTTCTCATGCAGCTGAAAAATATATACGAATTTGATGAATGAAAAAGATTTCAGTATTACGTGAAAATCAAAATGTTTTTTTTTATATATTTTGAATATTTGTTTATTTCCAGATAGGGCGAGCACCAGAAACAAATATTTTTATCTGTGGTATTTCTTTTCGGGATTTGTTTTTGTCGTGAATACGACTTACTTTACTATGGGGCGCCTTTTCAAAATTTACCCTCTGAGAGAGTGATAAGTTTTTGATCGTGAATATCTCTTGTTGTATCTAACGAAGCAACAAAATTTTTGCTACATGCCATCGGAAATATGATCACAATTTTATGATAAAATTTTCAGTTGTGAGACATAATCTCAAATAATTCAAAATTAAACTTTTCTGAAATGTTTGGTGCAAACGAGTATAAAAGAGGATAATTCATAAGGCGCGTTGGCTTTTCTCGTATTTTTAAAGCTCATAGCTCAGCGATCTGTGAAAAGATTTATATAATCTGACTACCAATAGAATCGAAATTTTTCAACTTAAACGTGTATAGCAAAAGCATTGAAGTATTTCAATAGTACACTATTGAAAAACCTGTCTCATTTGACCCATGTCAACACTAGCCAATCAGAACGCGTTCTGAGGAAAAGAACAAAATATCTGCTGCTGTACAACAAATCGTTCGAGAAAATGTTCCGTACAGTGTTTGATATCGTAGTGAGTTCCACAATTTGGTCCTTCTGAAAGGCAGGAATGAATCCCGTACAGCATCCTAATAGTTTCTTGCAATGAAATGCAAATCCAAAATGAAATAACCGACATTAAAAATCTGTATGCGGCTATTTTTATTGCCGTTAGGACCGCCCATTAGTGAAAAAGCTACAAACGAAATCACGTAAAAAGAAACTTGCTAACAAAAATTGGATCAGTTTGGATTTTATCACCAATGCGAGCAGATGTATTGTGTCGTTTGCAAAGCTAGTTTCGCTGCCGACAAGAGCGATTACGTCATAGCCGCCAGTCCTTTACATTGGTGAAAAAACAACGGTGGAGAGCATCACACAAAATCAGCCGTTCTAATGACTCTAAAAGTTTTCTAAAGAACTATTAGGATTTCCTCTTCGCAAATCGAAGGTAAAAATCCTTAGTTTAGTGCAAACCTAGAACTGTTTGATTAGATTTGTGCACTTTTCGCTGTGCGAAATTCACAGTAATCGAGATCAAGGGAAGCCTTCTTTGTTTTGCGAAAAATGTTAAAAAGGGGATTGCTTGCATAATTCATACAATTGATCAACTAATTGATATTTGGAAGTGTTAAGGAACATGTCAGTTGTTTTCGTATACACGACATCCAGTTATGTCTCTGACATTACTCACCCGCCTTTTTTTTTAAATTAAATTGAGCATTAATAAATTCCCCAAACTTGGCTTCCGTGATAAGTTTTTCGTGCAATAATGAAGCAAAATCATTTCTACACTCGATTACTGATGACTCGGCAATCCATGATTCGATCCCGACCGCTTTGTCCGAACTAACAGCAAAATTGCTACGGACAAGTTCGGCAATGATTTTCTCGGAGATGGCTGGACCGATTTTCACAAACTTAGATTCAAATGAAAGGTCTTGTGGACCTATAGGTTACTATTGAATTTCATCTGGATCCGACTTCTGATTCGAGAGTTATGGGGTAAAATTTGCAAAATGAACTTGAATTTCCTCAGAGACCGCTCATCCGATTTCTACAAATTTAGATTCAAATGAAAGGTCTCACGGTGCCATATGGAATTTTTGAATTTCATCTGGATCCGACTTACGATTTCGAAGTTATAGGGTAAAGTGTGTTAAATATTGTACACCGTCACTTAAACCGGCGAAACAAAAACTGTAAAAAAAAATCTAAACTGGACTGAAAAGCTATTATCAGTAGGAAACTAAACAAACCGATTCTGGCTATCCAGGAACTAGGATTAATTTTGAAAATGATTAGTTTTCGATTAATGACGGGAGATAATCGTCGTATGCTTAAAAATGAATCTCACTCATTTTTCTCAGAGATTGCAGAACCGATATTCTAAATCGTAGGGACAAATGAAAGGACTTATGGTCCTTCCAAAAATTACTGCATATTTTCGGATTCAACAAAAAATTAAATCGTCGTTTATTTTTTTTTTATTTAATAACATATTTTAAGACACATTGCGTTATGATATAAGATGCCGAGGGCATATTTCTAAACTACTTAAATAAATCGTTGTTTAGAATACGATGGTAAAATCGCACAAAAACTTCAAAATTAGAAGAAAAACTAGTAGAGTTTGTACGCCATGTTAGTTCGTGGACGTACAAACCGACTTCGATCATATCGGTTCTCGGGTTCCGGTGCTGGAAGTACATATAACAGTGAAACCATTTCGTTTTCTTAAGGATGAGCTTCGCATATGTTATACTAGTTAATGCACAAACAATCTTATGGTTTCTTTCAAAACTGGAAGAGAAACAGTTTGAATAGAATAGCACAGTATATGAGATTACACCTCTAGATGGATTAAAACAGGATTTTTAGATAACATTTAGAGTCATTAGACGGACTTATTTTGCATAACGTTCCCAATCGTTGTCCACTTTCCGTTGTGTTTTTCTCCAATTCAAACGACCAGCAGCAAGATGACGCATTTGTTCTTGTTTGAAGCGAAACTCGCACTGCGAACGTCCCGCAGCAGAACTGTTTCCTGTGCGGATTGATTTAATACTGAACTGAATTCTTGATACTAGAACTGAGCTCTGGACCTGAACCAAGCGGAATGATGCACTTGATTTAGCTCGACGGGTTCGGAAAAAAGTCTTGGAGACGGCTGAACCGATTCCCGCAAGCTTAGGCTCGTTTGAAGGCTACTACTAGATTCGAGTGAAAGTTCGAAAATCATATGACTATGGTATGATTATACTGCATATGTTTATTTTGTTTTATTGTATGGTTAAAAATTGACAAAATTTTCTTCTAGCGCAATCCGAACCCCTTCCATCTGGTTCGTCCAGCAGACAATGGAGTGGACCGAATCTGTTTTGCATTGATAAACAGAAAAACGGTACCCAAATTCCGCGTCAGGAAACTTCACCGCAAGTGTTTGGTGCAGCCGAAATGCGCCGTAATGGACCACGAGTTGTATATAAAAGCAAATGCCTACCGATCTGGAATTTTTTCGTCGGCTTGTCCTGTCGGGATGTACTGGAAGAAAAAGGTCGACAAATTCACAAAGAAGTATTTCGAGTGGTCGTTTCTGTTTTAAAATAACGAACTTTATAAACAAATAGAACACATTTCCATATCATTAGTCACTACTGTCATCGAATGCGAATTTCTCATTGCGCAACCTAGTCTTGCACCAGGAACGTTTTTTTCTTCTTTTCTAAAGATACTCCTGGTCGATCACGCATATTCCCTTAAAACGGGGCCATGTTTACCCCGAATTCTCACGTCGAAATTCAAATTCAATTTTAGAAACGTACGATAAATATCCCCCGATGCTTCTTGACGTCTCTAGCATCCTTTCGAGCTTACGCCATCAATCACGCCTCGGCGACGATTCTACCGCCATATGAAAAATAATCGAACCTGTTGCTCCCTCGTTGCTCCACTTTCCACGTTCCGCTGCACTGGTGTGAATTCAGCCAGATTGACAACCAGCACCGATTCGTGATTAATGGTGTGTAAAATCTAGGAAATAGAATTTCTTGTTATACCGCCATGCCGCACTATCATCATCGGAAGGCGAAGACGTCAACCCATCCGACTGTGGAAAAACATCCGTGTTCGCTCTGATGGTTCACTTCCTAATCGATATAATCTTGCAAAGCTCGTACCATCTTTTCCTCTGCTCTTTTCTGATAGTGGCACACAGTTGCTTTCAGCAAAGTGATTCTCCACGTTTTCCTTCCAAAATTTGAATGATGAATATTCATTGGGAAATGTATAGCTCCGTTTCGCAGCCCTTCAAGATAAGTGCCGGCACGCAACCGACTGGCAACGCTGTGAAGTTCGCGTTGCCACCCCAAAGAACTAGCATCCCGGGAGCGATAGTTACTTTGCTATGTTTGCTGTGCCGAGTGCCTCTCCACTCCACCGTCGTCATACACCCCCTTTCAACATGCGAGTCGCAGAAAAGATAGTAGATACAAGACGTTTCCTGAATAAATATTGTTTAGATTCAATTTGCATAAATTCTGTAACTGGGAGTCGCTTTCAGCTCGTAGACTGGTTCGAAAATAAAAAGTTTTTTCGTTTTGGAATGATTGGTGTATGAGTACGACTAATAAGTTGTTTTATTACTAAATAATTTAGACTTCTTAAAGGAAAATTTAGTTAACATCCGTATCAATATATGGTAGCTTTCCGAATTAAGTACTTCTTAAGTACTTTTTTCCGAATTAAGTACTATTTTTTTTCTTTCAGGACAGTGCATCTCATCCACACAAAGTATTATGACGACGATTGTGTTAGAAACAAAAACATAGTCCCAGTAGAACCGAAAATTATCCGAAACGAGTACTGCTCCGACTACAACGAATATTCGTCAGACATCGCTAAAGCCTATTTAGCTCAAATATATGCCTCTGGGGAAATACAATCCTTTGACTAACTTTGTCTGTTACGACACGTGATTTAAAATTGAAATAAAGAATCATGTGACGCATCCGGGCACAATCACTCCGAACGCATATCACTCCGATTAACGAGCCGTCTCCTCTTAACAACGATGTTCTTCATGGTCTTATGACAGCATCTTCTGCAGAGTGGAAAAAATTATGTAAAACGGTTCGGCTTAGTAGCTTCGCTATGCTGGAAAGGCTTTGGTTGACGACACGCACAAAAACAAACGCGCCAAAAATGAGCTCGACTGAGATGAGGTTGCAAGTTGGGGATTGCTAACCGGATCGCTCGTGACTTTGAGCATGGTTAAAGGACTATTCACATATATCCGGTCCGGTTCAGTGCCGACACGACACCGTGCACGGATACTGATATTATTTCATTCGTTTTCTATGCGCGCATTCACACCTATCCGGCACCGTACCGTTTCAGTGCAGCTCGCCGTCAGTGTAGCGTCCGTCCGGCAAACTCAAATTCGTCGTCACCGATATTTTTTATTTTCACTGAAGCCGGTATGTTATTGCATTGGCTGTGCCGGAACGGAAACAGTACGGAAACGGAACGGAAGGGTTCCGATAAAAAAAGAACACTGACGGCGCACTGAAGGCACTTTCACTGAACCGTCTCGGAATTGAAATGTGTGAATAGTCCTTAAATCTTGGTAGAGGAATGTGTAATTTACACTCGATGAAAATCACTGACGTTTGGGGGTTCGTAGAGAACGTGGAGACGGCGTATGAACCACGAATTGTAACCTTGCGAACAGCTAAAATTGGACGGCTACGTTGGGCTGGGCATGTCATTTGGATTCCTGACGGCAACTCAGAGAAAATGGCTCTTGAATCTGGTCCGGTTGGTGAATAGATCAAATGGAGGGCGATTTACGAAGCATCCGGGCCTTGAATGGCTGGTGAAGAGCGGTGGAGAGTGAATCGGTCTACATGGAGACGTAAATTGCTAGATACAGCAATGAACATCACAGGATTAGCCAGATAGGTAAGGTAACTAATAAGTTGTGTGATTGCTACGAAGTGTTTGAGTATTACTAGGTTAGCGTGTTGGATGATGGCAATGAGTAGTCTTCGGAGGCAATAGGAAGCATTGAAATGAATATCTACGAAAAGGAGAACATCACAAAATCATGGATAAGCTTTCCTGCGAATTTGCTGTTCGTGACGACCCGGATATTTTACTCCTTACAGATGCCAAAGGTTGCATAGAAATTCTGCACGAACAGTTCCAAACAATCTGATTCTTGCTCTGAGAATACCCCCAAACATTCTTTTTTGTCAGGTGGTTGAGAGCATTGAACGCAATCGGTATTGTTTCCCAACCAGGCACGATTCACTCAAACCTACGCTCAAAAAAATTAGAGGGTTGTATGCAAGACACGACCGAGCACAATAACATTAAAAATGAAACGTTTCTATTGTTCCCATAATAAATACGAAAATAAAGATGATAATGATAATGATACACTAAACTAAAAACCTATTCAATTCTCTAATTACAAACTTGTTCTAGTTTAAGCGCTTAGATTGTTAGTGAATGATAAAATTGACAATTCGATTCTTTTCACCTTTCTCATATAGAAAGGTTCTGCAATCACTGTGAAAACCGACTTTAGAACCGAGGCCCGGAGGACCGAGTGTCATATACCATGACCTGAATTTCATCCGGATCCGACTTCCGGATCCGGAAATATAGGGTAAAATGTGTTAAAAACTTTATACCATCACTGAAAAATTTCTAAATCGACCGCAAATCTTCTCCTATTGATAGTTTTTATCAGTAGACGGTCAAATAAACCGATTTCAGTTATTCTTTTAAGAATCGAAGAAAATTATTTTGAAGAATACCACAGTACTATATATGATAGTATGATTGATATGAGAAAGGCGTCTTTACACCACTAGGTGGATTAAAAAAGGTTTTTGATAATTGCTTCTATTCATTTTTGATCCCTTCCCACAAATTTTTACATTGTTAAGTTTTTGAATAACGTTCTCAAGTCAATTATGATGAATTCAAAGTTACTACTTGAAAGCTCAATTTTAGATACAAACAACCTAAAGATTTAAACCTGGACAAATGAAACGGTTTTGTTGTATGATAATAATTTTCGAGAAACGTACAAACTTATTAATTTTATAAATAGTTAATCGATCCAAGAGAAGATTTTATATATTTTAACGAAAAATGTTGTACCAGTAAACTCAGTAATAGTGTAATTTTATTAATCCTTCGACGACTTTGATAATCTTCGGAAAGTGTCGGTAAAAAATATGACAACAATACGAGGAAGAAATCATGTGAAACAGTCCGCACAAAATATTTAGTTACTTACATTGATTTTCGCTTTGGCATATTAGGAATATTGTTCATATTGTAACTTGATGTTATTAACACATAAATGAACATTGTTATAGTGACAACGCGTGTACCCATCATCATATCATCATAACACAACTTTATAATGAATCCATTTGCGTGTCGCCGTTTTGTTCGTATAGAAATGGAGATTTCAGTATGCAACCGACCCGTTGAAAAAATTAAAACATATTTAAGTATACAATATTGAAGCTTTCTAATCATTTAAATGAGGAAAATCTATTAACAAATCATCGAGATACTAGCGCTTCAAATTAGATATGAAAAATCTATCGCCGATAATTTTAAATTGGCCTGATTGTTACCAGAGAACCAAAATAAAATATTACTACACTATACTAAACTCATCGCACACATACAAAAGCGACTATCCAGCGAGCGAATAGATGTGACTTTCATCCACTCGCTATTCACACACCTTCACCGGCCTACGAGGCATGCTCGCTCACAGCCCGTGGTTAACTAAAGTATTCGGGCATACAGTGTTGGCGATTGCTGAAAATTTGACAGATGCTGCTCGATTTTTATCTATATTGTATACAACATTTTCAATCCGGTAGAAGATGCTACAAGAATTCGAGTCTCTTAATGCATGAACCTCGGGAGAATTTTTCCACATTTCTTCGCTCCACTTCATACTCTGAGTATTTTATGGCCCTTAAAAAATTTTTCAGTCTGATAATGATCGCCGCTGTGTGGAATTTACCAAGAGTAAATCGCAAGTTAACAATTATCGCAGAAAATCGAATCGATGATTCGACTTGATGATTCTCATACTAGGTTGCAATATTTAAAATCCCTTATGTGGAGCATTTACATACATTTTCATAGACACAAATTATACAAAGGTTACATGCATATAGTTAGAATAAGCGGCAATAGTAAAATGATTCTATCGCAATTATCCACTGCCCGTACAGAATCGGATCGCGAAACGAGAATAAGTGACCGTTTGTTGCTTTAGAGAGAATCCCCCCAGCAGCGTGCTAGCCGTTGATTCTCAGACGGTTCACCGAGAGAAATTCGCTCTCGCACTGGTGTCTATTCTATGTTAAATGTACCATGCCGGTTTTTGTTGTTGTTGCGATGATTTCCGTTTCTCTTTGATGGCACTGATTCAATCGTGGAAGAGTTGTGAGTGAGCGTTCTTTGATACGATAAAAGCCATCCTTGCGGGCAAATATTTATAGATACCCTTTTGTGCGATAATTCATGCTTCGCGAATCGTACAAGAGGATGACGTCATTCACGCGCTGCTACTGTTATTGGCTCGTGAAAACATAGGTTAATTCAAACCAATTTTTCAATGGTATGGAATTGAAATATTTAAATAACGATATCTCATAAGTTTAAGTTAAATGTTTCCGAATCGATTGGTTGTTAAATTATATAAATCTTTCAATAAATGACAGAGTTATAAGCGTCCAAAATTATGACAGAAAAATGTCACGCGATTAGTTTTGCATTTTTTTCAAATTGACATCTAGCCTCGTATAGCGAAGAGTAAGGCATTTTGACGGAAAAAGGTTACGCGACTATTTTTGAAACTTTTTTTTGACACCCGGCCCCGTATAGTGAAAAGTAAGGCATTTTTAATGCCAAAAATTACTACTATTCTTATACTTCTCCTCCCAGCTCAAGTATTTTTTTTTGTCGTTCTTCATAGAAACGTAACAGAATTACATAAGAAACCCACTTTTGATCAGAGCGTTTAGAGACCCCTAGTGTTATAAACCATTCGATTCAGCTCGACAAGATCGGAAAATGTCTGTGTATGATTTATTCTACACGCTCGATAGGATTAAGTGGCTTTCGGCTCCGGAGATATATTACAATATTACAATATGGCAATTGTTGTTTCACGTCCTTGTTGTTTCAACTAAAAAGTTGTTGTATTAACATATCTGTCGATTTTGTCATAACCATTCCGGTAAACGAAATTGCTGTATTCAAATGCTTTCACTTTGGCGGGGACCGAAGACAGCAAAACGCAAAACAGAAATCCTGCTTATTACACATTGGTTTTTATAATCGTTCTTTTGGATACCAGAATTACTCTGCTTATAGGTTTTTACTGCATAGAGTAGTTGTGTGTCATTTCCAAGATACTTTGTATTTTTTTATGTGTTAAAATCAATTACGATATGAGTTATAATTATATTTCTATGCTCTAAATATAACATAATCCAAATTGCAAAGTTTGAGTTTGTTCAAACTTCATCTAGTAGTGTTCCTCTTTATCTTCCACCTATGATTGATTGCAAATTGTCTGCATCTTCTTCTGAATACTTCACCAGAAACGATTCATATTGAAAGTTTTCAAAGACAAATGGACGTCATTTATGTCAGTTACGTAATAGCCGTTTCATGGGGGCTACCACCTTTGGCATAACGACATTTTGCATAATGGTTATTTGGCATAATGGTATAAAGATCATTCGGCATAACAGATGTACATGCTGCTTAATAGAAATTGTTCTAATTTACTGCAATTTTGAAAAGTCTAACGCGGCTACGCCTCATCGTTTTTAATGACCTGCTGTCCGACCTCGCTATCGCTCGTTCGGGCTTAACTAAGGGGTAGCTTTGGGTAATCCGGGCAAACGCCCGCAACTAGGCAGCAATATAAAAAATAATAATGCTATTCCACCTAATATTATCGAAATATTTGGACCGACATCACTCGATCGAAACGCAAACGAAAATTTACAAATCCGATTATTATTATGACAAAGGGCATTATACCAAAGGACGCCCTGTAAACATTTTGCTGGTGAATTCCCTCTTGGGAATTTTAATGTTTTGTTGATTTCTATATCATCTGTGAGTTTAATGGTAAATGTTGATGCCAAAAGTCTTAGAATTGCATGAAACGTCGAGATTTAGTGTCATCTCGAAAAAAAAAATTGTTTTAAGATCGGCTTTCTGGCAGGCATGGTAAAAACATGAATCCGTTTTGCACGGTACTCCCCTTCACTCGTGAGCACACCACCAGGAGTATTGAATGCTACGCTTCGTGCCCGTGTTGAAAAAGACGGGTGGGTAATGTCAGAGACATAACTGGATGTCGTGAATACGAAAACAACTGACATGTTCCTTAACACTTTCGAATATGAATTAGTTAATCAATTGTATGAATTATGCAAGCATTCCCCTTTTTCACATTTTTCGCAAAACAAAGAAGGCTTAACTTGATCTCGATTACTGTGAATTTCACACAGCGAAAAGTGCACAAATCTAATCAAACTGTTCTTGATTTGCACTAAACTGAAGATTTTCACCTTCGATTTGCGAGCAAGAGATCCTAATAGTTCTTTAGAAACCCTTTAGAGCCATTAGAACAGCTGATTTTGTGTGATGCTCACCACTGTTGCCCCCTTTTCGTTGTTTTTTCACCAATGCAAAAGACTAGCAGCTGTGAAGTAATCGCTATTGCGCTTGCTCGCTAGCCGCATACAGAATTTTAATGCCGATTCTTTCATTTCGGATTTACATTTCATTGAAAGAAACTATCAGGATACTGTACGGGATTCATTCCTGCCTTTCAGAAGGACCAAATTGTGGAACTCGCTACGATATTAAACACTGTTCGGAACATTTTTCTCGAACCATTTCATTTGTTGTACAGCAACTGATGTTTTGTTCTCTTCCTCTGAACGCGTTCTGATTGGTTGGTGTTGACATTACTCAAATGAGACAGGTTTTTCAATAGTGTACTATTGAAATACTTCAATCCTTTTTCTTTACACGCTTAAGTTGAAAAATTACGATTCTATTGGTAGTTAGATTATATAAATCCTTTCACAGATCACTGAGCTATGAGCTTTAAAAATACGAGAAAGGCAAACGCGCCTTATGAATTATACTCTTTGATACTCGTTTATACCAAACATTTCAGAAAAGTTCAATTTTGTATTATTTGAGATTATGTCATACAACTGAAAATTTTATCATAAAATTGTGATCATATTTCCGATGGCATGTAGCAAAAATTATGTTGATTCGTTAGCTACAACAAGAGATATTCACGATCAAAAACTTATCACTCTCTCAGGGGGTAAGTTTTGAAAAGGCACCCCTTAGTAAAGTAAGTCGTATTCACGACAAAACAAACACCGAACGCAATAGAAAAAGCACCCCAAGCGGTGGTCGTGTAATTGCCAAACAACGGTGCTTGGATTAGCGCCACGGTATGACGAAAAATGCGTTTGAATGAATAATTCTTTTTTCATCAATACGCGTCTGATTGAATTCAATTGATTGACAATATGACCAACGCATGGGTGCTCTTCGGTGCTTCCGCGAAATGGAAAACACTCGGCTCCGGTGTTTAACGAAACTGAAAACACGCGGTTTCGGTGTATGCCGAAGCTTGAAACACCAGTGCCGAAAATAAAACAGCACCACGAGCCCCGTGGCTTCGAATATTGCGGTTCGTGTTTCTATTTGTGCACTGGCACGCAATGGCATTCTCAATACACGTGGTGGCGCTGGTTATATGAAGCACGCAGTGCAGTGCAGTGTTTGGACCAGCGATGCCAGATCGTGCGCGCTGAATTTCCGTATTCCATCTAGTATCGGGGTGGTCATAGAGGAAAAAATTCAGTATAAATCCGTATAACTTATTTTACATTGATTATATTTTTTTGATGTAAGAACGAGTTTTTGGTGTTCAAACGATTTTTTCTATTATTTAATAAGAAACAAAAATTATTCCAGATTAAATTATCTATCTTTACTGCACTCATTGAAGTGCCTGAATACAAAAGGAAAAAACATCCCTGTCGAAAGAGGAAGTTTCAATGCCTTGTAATTATATGAAACGTCAAGATTTTGTATTATCTCGTTTTTTTTTAAATCTCGACTCTGAGACTTGGAAAATTTTTATGATTTCTCAAATGTTTGTATGCCGAAACTCTTAGAATTGCATTAAACGTGGAGATCTGATATTATGAGAATTTTATGCAATGCTAGGGTAACCGACAACAAACAATAATGTCGAACTTTTTCAACTCCCATCGAGTCGATTTTTTCCAAAACAACAAAAAATGGCGAAATGACACTATATCTCGACGTTTCAGATAATTGTAAGGTAAAAACATTTTTTTCCATTCTGGAAATTTCATGTTCATCCCCAGCCCCCTCCCCCAACCCCAACCTTTTCAAACTTTGACCACCGGACGGTTCCTCTTACCCATACCCGACTTAGCTCTAATTTCAAAATTAAACTTTTGATCACTACCGCTTAACGAAATCAGAGATGACCCTGAAATATTGGCACCTTAATAATTAATATATAGAAGCTGAAACAATCTGTCGAGAGGAGAGAGCAATTGAAGGAAAATAAGAAGCATGAGTGTATTGAATGAGAGGAATACACAAACCTTCAACTTGCGGAGAAGTGGCGTTGAGCTCACTTCGTCCGTGTCCCTTGTCGCCATTTCTTTTTTCAAGTAGCGATTTGTCAGCAATGCTACCATCTTCCATCAGTTCATATCTCATTGCTAACTTAAATTGTGTCGTAATTTTATCATCAACTGCATATTTGCTGTCGTATGTACGCGGAAGTGATGACATTGTAAGGGAACACGTTTCCACCGGGTGACGTCAATCGAGTCCATACTTTGTCTAACTTAACAGACTGTTTTGATGCTTGGTTTAGTGTTTATATGACCAACTAGAGATCTCTCAATGAAATACCAATGTAATAAGGAAGAACGAATTAGTTAGTCTGAGCAGGATTCGCTGGTTTGTCGAGTATGTAACTAAAATAAATGACAATGAATTAAAAAAAATCGATTGAACGAACTTATTGTGATGTAGAGAAATATATGAGAATATTTAGCGCAGTTTCATACTTCGAAATGCCACATTTGCAGAAGATTTTTTTTTCCCAATTTTGACTACCAGGGTTTCTTAGTGTTTCAATTTTGTAGTTTCTATAAAACTTTCCCTTCATTCAACATACGTATTAAAAAATATATATTTTTAATTTTTCGAGAGAACTCTTTCTTATCAATTTCTTTTAGTATATAAGAATTGAACTATTTTACTAAGTTAAGTTTCTTTTTACATATCATTTTTAATCTTTAGTTTTACAATTTCATTGATAAAAACATCCCACGCGAAAATTCATTAAAATTACTATATTAGTAATGAAATAAATCTGCCTCACTGCCTTTATTTATATTATATGTTGAATAAATAAAAATTTTTTTCCGGCAGCCAGCTTCCCAGATAAACTTATTTGAATATATTGGTTTGAGAGTAGGTTTCAAAATAGTTTTTCATCGCGCTTTATGAAAATTTTTGGTTCTACAATGAATTACTATGAATTACGTATAGACAAAAGTAGAAAAATTGACAGATGAATGATGTGCCAGATCTCCTCTAGTTTTACTAGTTCTAGAAGTTTGTCGTTCCGTACACCGTATTTTCTATTGAGATGTTATGAAAAGTTTTGAGTGGGTGGGTATGCACAGTGAAAATGATTTGCTTCTTCTAAGTATCATAATTTTCAGCTCATCTCAACTGAGTTCAACTTGCGCAGGTTTTCAATGATTTAACCTAATGAGATTTGTCGGCCGGAATCGGTCCGAGCAGATTGATCACTTTCCTCTATCATGACATTATAAAGCAGGAAAAACTTTCTGTAATATTACATTGGTGGAAAAACAACGACTTTCTTAAAAATCTGTATAAAATCAGTATTTTTTTGCAAAATCCGTATGTAATTCAGTAATTTTTTCCAATGTACTTGAAAATCAGTACAATACTGAAAAATCCGTATATCTGGTAACCCTGGTTTGGACATGCCTGCTTTCTGGGACGCAAAAGTCCCAGAGTCAATCAATGAAAAAGAAATTTTTTTTTCAGAGATAACACTAAATCTCGACGTTTCATGCAATTTTAAGATATTTGGCATTAAAAAAAATGTCGATTTCGGAAATTTCATGTACTCCCCCCTACGGCGCTTTTAAAAGATCGAAAATTTTCAAACTTTAACCGCTGGGCAGCACCCCTTACCCATGTCCGATTTAGTTTAAATTTGGCATAAGGACTTTTTTTGAGGTGCTTAAACTTTTGAACAATAGCGCTTTACGAAATTAGAGGTGATCCCAAAATATTGGCACCCTGATATACATTTGAGCGGTAGAAAACAACGTGTTTTGTCGATTATGTCACTTATACCATTATATCTCCGGAACCAAAAATCACAGCCATTTGATATTCAAATTTGATATATGGCCTAAAAGTAGCTTTCAAACGAGCATAAGTCGGTTAAAATCGGTTTAGCCATCTCTGAGAATCTTGCGCGGTAAAAAATCAATGCGTTTTGTCGGTTACGCCACTTATACCATCATATCTTCGGAACCCAAAGTCGCAATCATTTGATCTTCAAACCTGATCAATGGCCTAATAGTAGCTATCAAACAAGCCTAAGCTTGTTGAAATCGGTTTAGCCATCTCTGAGAAAATTGAACGCGTAAAAATATTTTCAAAAAATGCACAATCATACATACATTTGTGTTGCAAATGGATTTAAGTGTTCCGAAACGTTGAAAATGTTAGAAAAAGTCTTTGGTGAATCGTGTCTAGGAAAAACACAGGCATACGAGTAGTATAAACGCTTCAAAGGTGGTCGTAGAAGCTTGGATCATGACGAGATCCCTGGCCGCCCAACAACATTTGTTACTGAAGAAAACATTGAATCGGCGAAGCAAATCGTGTTGCAAAATCGTTCTGTACCGATTAGAGAGATTGCTGTATTGTTGAGCATCTCTTATGGATCAGCCGAACACATTTTAACTGATGTTTTGGGTTTGAAACTCGTCGCTTCTCGGCTGGTGCCAAAAAAGCTGAATTTCATTCAAAAACAGCGTCGTGTTGATGTGGCTTAAGGGAATAAGATATCCAATGCAGATAGTGACCCCACATTCATCGAATGCATCATAACTGGTGATGAGGTGTGGATCTATGAATATGACGTCGACACCGCACAACAATCGACCGAATGGCACTTCGAAGGCGAGCCGTTGTTCTAAATTTTCATCCATTATAAAAATCGCCACACGAAAATTTTTCAACTTCTTTGTATAGACGCCAAACAAAAACTAATCGTACGATATGCGTCAAAATTTTACAGAATGTGTATAAAAGTGTTGCCAACGTTGAGAGAATAAAAGTTTACCGATTGGACAAGCGCGGGAATTTTAAAATGAAAATTCCGGTTCTTTTTTTATCATAAGGTATAACACTATGGGTCTCAGAGGCTCCGTTCGAAAGTCGGTTTTTCCAGCAATTCTAATACTTTTCTAAATAAAAAGGCAAAACGTAATTAATCCACCTAGCAGTGAGATAATACCTTTTTTATCAATCCGCATGTGTTTTTTGCATGGATATTCTTCGGTGTTTTAGTCTCATGACATTATCATCGTTTTGAACGGCAAATTGAGACTTTAATCACTCATTACCCTGTAATGTCAAAACTGTAAATCGTATCGAATTTCAATCATAACGTGTGACAATCGACTGAACATTCCATGAGATGTCGAAGTAAGTTCCACTTTAGAGTTTTTCGTCATTATTTATGGTACTTTCAGAGTTGATATTCAGGAACTAGCATAACCCAAAATGATTTGTATGGCCATAAAGTAATACTCCAAACAATTTAAATCTTCTATATCGGTATAATTTTTGAAAACTCATCATCCTGTAATTCCAGAAACGGAAAAAAATCACTAATTTTGTATGGGACCATAAGTTCTTTCATTTGAATTAGAGATGAGCAATTCGTTCGCGACCGGTTCAAAAGAACTAGAACGAATGAACGAGCTGTAGTTCTTTTTTCGGAACGGTAGTTCCTCAGTTCAAAGTCGAGGGATTTTTTTTGTTTTTTAAGCTCGCTCAACCTTTTTTCAAAAACGGTACTAATAAGAAAGTTTCGTCACGAAACCTCAGTTCTATTTCGAGGGACCTATTTTTTCCTCGCTTAAGCTTACAAAAGTGAGTTCTCGTTCAATCTTTGAACAAACAATCCAACTATGAAAAGAACGAACGAACGGCTCTGGAGAACTAGTTCTTTCAACAGAACTCTGCATCACTGAACGGTTCTTTAAAATGAACTGTTTTGCCCATCTCTAATTTGAATCTTTGTTTTTGATGTTCGATTTAGCCTTTTTGAGAAAATGATTGTGCTTTGAGAAACGATTCGATACTGGAACCGGAATTCTAAAATCGGTATAGCCGAAATCAGTTGAATTCACCTGAGGAGTGTGTAGACATCTTTGAGAAATTGTAGTGCGAATTAAAATTTGGGGGTACATTCCGAATCGAAAACTGAATACCGCTTAAACTGAAATAAATTTATTTGGTAATCGACTATCCAAATCAGCAAACCCGATAAACCTGATTAATCTATGTGAAATGGACATTTTTATACTAATCACCTTGTATTTTCTAAACCGGAAGTCGAATCTGACTAAAAAGTAAGATGTTTTATAGGATTTTAAGATCTCTCATTTGAATCATAGATGGCTCTTAGATTTCATTTGATTTTTAGATCCGTTCAGCCATCTACGAGAAAAATGAACTGCACTATTTTAATTTTGTTTCACATATCATCCTGTGGTTTCGCAATCAGAAGTCGGATCCAAACGTAATTCAGGAACCTTGTTTGGGAGCATACTACTTTTCATATGAATCTGAGCTTGTAGAAAACGGTTTAGTCATCTCCGAGAAAATTGAGTGAAATTATTTGTCACGGCCGCATTTGCTGATCTCGACGATCTGAGTCGAATGGTATATGAGAGTTATGTTCTTCCAGCATTTATTACTGAAAGTAGTTTGAATCAAAATAATTATGGAATTACTTTCAACTTGAAAATGCTGCCATCATCAAGTTAATTTACATGTCATACTCGAACGATTATGTTGCCAAAAACGAACCGTGCTAAAATCGGTCCGAGGAAATATGCCATGAAAAGAGGTGCTGTACACAGTCTTTTTGGTACTTAGAAACCACTGTATGTAACAGTATTAAAATCGTGTTTCATTTGACTTTATCATCGAACGCGTAAAACTCCTACTACTGGAATAAGGCGAAAAGTCGGTTACAAGAAAATATCGATATCTCCGTTAAAAATGGACGCACTTGGACAATCTATGGCATCTGGGATATGTCGCCTGTTCACATCTACTCAAGGTCGTGTCAATCTTGCTTTCCCCCATTCAAAAAAAAAATCATCGATATGTTTTGTCTCTATGTATCTTTTCATCATTCGGCTCTTCTGTTTTACTGCATAGAAAGACAGCCGCTGAACCCATTTCGATAAACGATTGCTTTCGAGCTTCAAGCACCAATAACCAACTGTGCCGTAATGGTTCGATATTCAGAAAGGTTTTTAAATCCACTTCCAATAAGTCTCCTTTCTCCTTTCGTCTGGAACAGACTTTATCGACACAATCAAACCCAGTTGCTAAAGGTTCTTCGATGGCACTTCGGTATCGGTTTTGAATGGAAATTTTAAGCTGCTTGAGCTTAGCTTCCGTCAGTTTACAGTATCCTAACAATACAAAATCCTGACAGACAATGCGGAACGTGATTTCGTTCGAGCCGTTGCGTATTCATCGCTCGGTCGAGCATGTGTTGTGAAATCCATTCTGGCGTTCGAATGCGGATACCGGAATTCATTGCGGAAGTGACAATTTGCCAGATATGGCTACAGGACATGTTTTATCACGCGGCTGAATGGCGCAGTTAATATGTTTACTGACTCGTGCCGATGGGCTTTGCACATGCTGCAAGAGATGATCCGATAATTCGGTGCTACTGAACTAAAATTTGTTATTCGATCTCACCTCCGGGATGTTTTAAAATTTTAGCAGCCAATTTTTGTGAAAACATTTCCAACGGACACAGCTCGGCACAAACATCATTTCTAAATAACTACAGCCAATTTCCACATGAGCTGCATCAGAAAAAAACCCCCGGTTGCCAAACGAATGGAACAATAAATCGACAAAGGTCACACCTCGCATAAAAGTAAACCGAAACAAAAAAAAATAAAGTTCAACTTTTCACTGCCTCGTCAGCACAGCAAATGAAACATTTCCGCGGGTAGAGCAAAATAAAAGCAAAAAAAAAGTACTAGTTTCGAACTAGCTTCACACAGTTCCACAGCATAGCAGCAGCAGCAGCAGCAACAACAACAGCAAAGAGTATAGTAACCTTCCGGATCCGTGTAGCACCAGCCAACCGCAGAAAGCGCTGCTCAGGCCAAACGACGACGGAATAAATAGGCCGACTGCCAGCCGCCAGTATATGCGAAGTCACGAATTGTGTAAAAGTTTGATTTATTTCACTAAATCCGACAGCTTCTGTACCATTCCATGGCTCTCGGTTTTTGGCAGGGGGCAAAACAGGCTTTGCACCTGCATCGGACTCGGTCGGTGCGCTACCACGTCCTCTTGCATCACGAATGAGCTCTCCGGTTCCAGCTCAGATAGGCTCAGTTTTCTGGGTTCTAGAGCCGAACAGGACGACAGTGTAATTGTTTTTCCCAGTTAATGGGAACGGTTTTTGGTATTTGGAATTGTTGCCATACGGCGAAAACGGAGGTCAGCACAACAATGTGCGGTTGGTGACTTTCCGAGGAAATTTCATTCGAGACTAGAATTCCGAAAGTGATTGGCTTCACCGGATCCACTTCTTCTACACCGGTACGCTTGGTACTCGTCCGAACAGAATAACCTCTCTCTCTCTCTCATCAGCTACGGAGCGCTTCGGGGAAATCACTTTGTAATACACGCAACACTCATCCGAAAGCATGAGCAATTTAAAATCAAAGCATGCTTTTCCCAAAACGAAAACAATTTTTCGGGCAGTTGCTTTCAGAAGTAGTCACCGATGACACAGCAAGCGTTGCTCCGTTTCACAACAACTTTAGATGGATGTTTACTGTTGAAAGCTAATTTGGAAAGCAATGAAATTCCAGTGATAATTTGGCGTGACCAACACCGCATATTTCGTTTTGGTATTGAGTAGATTTCCGAAGGGGCTTTCGAATTGCCGATAGAAAACGAACGATAAAATTAATTAGAAAACTTTTTTGTAACAACAAATGTAATTGAGACTGCTCTCCCATCCGGCTAGGGAGCACAGCTGACCGGGTGCGCCAGGATGGCTCATAAATAATTCTCCCATAACGGGCGGATATCGATTTTTTACGTGCACCAACCCGCCGCCAACCGATGCTGACCCACTTTGTAATCGAAAGACTCATCGCCTCTGGAAGCTGCCGATGCTGGCGGAAGCTGGCGATCGGAACACTACCAGCAGAACACTACTCGGCGACGGCGCTGAACAGTGGGAAAAACTTCGAACATGTCACCGGATTAACCATCCGGCCGGCCACTGATAGTCGAGTCGAGGTTTAGATTTGCGAAACACTCGTTGGGATTGTAAACAATCATATTGTTGGCCGACCGAACCAATGTGCGCTGCAGCAACGGTTGCAGTTTTTCCATGTGTCATTTGTTATCCTTTTTCAAACCGTTTTCCTAACCTCAGCTATCAATACCCGGGTGTGGTTTCCAGCGGGAAGTCCGTTTTTTTCTGCTCCTTATTGAATCGGGACCAATCGTTCCGTCGGACGTATCGAAAGTATCCTGACCAGCAGGAGCTGTTGGCAACTGAGCTGCATTGTTCGGAATTGGGCTGTAAGCGAATCGAATATAATTTTATGGTCGTTTTACACTAAATGACACAATTAATTCCGCATAGTCGTTCCTATTTTCCGTTCACTTGTTTGCTTTTCAGCTTCGATAGGGGCGTCCATTAATATATGCGGGGAAGGCTTATTGTGGGATTTAGTTTAGCGATTTTATTGGTAGTAGAAAACACCTTCGGGTATAGGTAGAGTGGCAGATCACCCACTCTCGTAGTTCTGTTCCTGAATTTAATAAAAAAAAAACAGGAAAGTTTGTTTGGGCATACATCAGCTTAGCCTTTTCAATTTTGAACAGTTTTTATTTTATTTAATGACGGTTCAAAATTTTAAATAGGTCTCTACCTGCTGTTCCGAAATCAGAAGTGAGTTCCGAACAAAGGTCAAAAGCAGTCTATTTTATATACGTTGACCCCGTTTATTTGAGTCTAAATTTTGGGAAAATCGACTTATCTATTGTTGAGAAAATGAAAAGAGTTCCGAGTTCTGACTACTGTTTCCGGTACTTTCGGAACCGGAAGCTGAGAACCGGCATAGCTGAAATCGGTTCGTTTGGCCAGCAACTATCATAACCTATAAATTTGAACAGCTTTGTACTAAATTTAGAACGATTTTATAAGTTTTTTGCATTGTCGCTCTATATGACAGGTTGCATGTTTATACGCATTACCCTATATTTCTGGAACTGGAAACCGGATCTAGATAAAATTCTACATTAACTTATGGAAACATAATACTTTTTCTTTTGAATCTGAGTTAGCGAAGATTGGTTTAGCCGTTTCAGAGAAATTTGAGTGATTTCCGAATTGAAGCACACGAATACTTTTCCGGTTCTTCCGAAACCAGGAACAATGATCCGGTATAATCAAAGACAACGTATTTGTATCATAATTACTCCATACCTGCCTAATTGGAGAATTATGCGGCTACTTGATTGTTTTTGGCTTTATTTTTCCATGTCATGAGATAGAAACAAGCTCCTAAAAATGGAATTTTCATATATATCAACCTCTAATTCCGGAACCGGAGGTCGTATTGGGATAAAATTTGGTAGCGGTATATAAGACCTTCCATTTGAATTAAGCTTGTGAAAAATAGGTGAGCGGTCTCGGAGAAAATCGAGTGCACTTTTTGAATTCATTTTGCCCATTTTACCCGGTAACTCCCGACCCGGAAGTCGGATACAGATGAAATTTAATAGCACGCTGTGGGACTACAAGGCATTTAATTTGAATCTATATTAAAAATGTATTAAAAAGAGGAGCTCGAACAGCCTATTAATTCCACTATACATGCTATTCAACATATCACTCAATTCAGGAACATTTCCCGTCATTTCGAAAAAATCATTCATTAGCCCTGTGTTCAAAAAGGGAAACAAATCCGATGTTTCCAATTATCGTGGGATAGCCCATAGTGTGGCTAAATTAGTTGAAGTTATAGTTCACGAATTCGTTACGCATAACTGCAATAACCACATCTCTGAAAGTCAACACGGATGTATGCCAAACCGATCAACCTAAACAATCTTATTATCTTACACATCCTTCATTATTCGATGTCTTAAGGGCTGAGGACAGTAGGTCGCGTAAAACCACGTGGCTCGCTGTGCGTATTACATTTCTCTCCATGCTCTCTCGCAAATGTGCAAAACGACAAGAAAGTTTTGATATTTTCGGTTACAAGTTTGACTACATCACATAAAATCCAAGAAAGCTGCCGCTTGTTTGGCAGCCTTTTTGAGCCGATTCTATTTCTCTCTCATGGTTCGTTACATTACCAGGGAACTAAAATGGCGCCGACATAGAAATCGATTTACCTCCACAAAAATAATTTTCACTTATTTTTCATCGCCACAACATATATCTTCTTATGCACTAATCGCATCTAAATTGAATTATTTACACGGAAAAGCCAGCGATCGCAAAACAACTAAAATATTAGTTGTTTTTCTGATTTTGATTGGTTAAAATTTGGTACAACTAATCGACTGTTGTTTTAACTAATCTGTCATTTTTTATTTATCGTGTTGGCAGCTTAGCAACGACACCCAACAAGTAAAAAACAAGTAATGAAACGTTTCAGTTGAGCAATGCCAAACACCCTGAGCGAACAATAAAACGTTTCAATGAGATGTTATACCGCTGACAGACATGTGATTTCCGTACAATGATTTCTGTACAACGTTGTACGCGTACAACGATGAGGTGACAGACATGTTTTGCGCACAGAATGAATGTACTGTGAAACGAAAAAACTCAAAATTTAGCTTTATTTCCCAGCTCCGACGATCGATAATATATAAACCGAAAATTTTTGTGGTTTGAAGATTATTACTAGCAACTAATTTATGGCCGATATAATCTTGTCTCTCTGTCTTAGCTATTAAACTATTTGTGTGTGAGTGTTCATTGGATGACAGTATCACTCATATCATTGTTTAAATGTAATTAGCATTAGAGAAAATTAGATGTTCATAATTTTGATGTTCTACCGTAACATTCACTGAAAAAAAATAAAAAACAAATATAAATATAGAATGGAGGAAATATGAAAGGCTTTTAGAACTAATTTTCGGAACACGAGTACTATTTTTTGCAACGACGCTGATTTCTACCAAAATGGTAGTGAATCACTAAATTTTGTTTGTAAATCTTACCGACTTTTGCCAAATCCGCATAAATTTCAAGATGTTCAGTCATAATTCCTTTTTCACCCGCATATTCACGATAAAAATAAGAGCGCATAAACTATTAAGATTGAGTCTCAAAATAGTAAATAAATCTAAGATATTATTAGCATGTAACCATCAGAAACGGCATGGCACACACATATTTCAGAAAAATTCTGTCAACGTAACAGTTTATTCATCACGAAATTTTCATAAAAAGAATTATGTTCATCATAAAACTGAATTTAAAACCTTCTTGAATTTTAAATCATTCCGAAATAGATTTGACATAGGTTTGATGCTTCACTTTGCTTCATAAATCTTATGAAAAATGGTCTACTACACTGGAATATAATCTGATAATGGTTTTATTAGGATTTTGAGAAGTTTAAAGTTGTTATGCTATATTTATGAAGTAACACTGAAAACTATTACAAGTATTTCTTAAATTGAATATGTGACTTGGTACGTTTTCTGCTTCAATTTACTCACACTGAAAGACATGATTCGCTGTTCTCTCTATTCATACCCAAAATAAGACTCTTTCTAAACAATTCAAAAACAAGTTTTTTTTTCCATCGGACGGCATTCAACCCGATGACACAAGACGAAGTAATAAGAAGATTTAGAGTTTCCAGAAGTGAATATAGGGGACCAATGTTATAAATGGAATTTCGATAGGTCATCAATAAACAGGATGATTACACAATTGGTTTATTCATGTATTGGATATTTATCGTTTATTATTACCACATGTGCATTCAAAATATGAATCATTATGTTTTTAAATTCATTTAAACAATAATCTTACTTGTTATTGAATAGAAAACAATTACTCAATAGTGCTGATTTTTTGTACAAATATGAGTAAATTGTTTTCCTTATTTGTATTTCAAAACTTCACCAAATGAATGAATATTTCTTGGTTTGACTGCTTTTTGAAAACATGCTGCAAAGTATATAAGTTTTATGCTGCTTGTTAGCATTTTACCGAGATTTTTTTCAAAATATGACGATGGTTGTTTATTATTTGATGCTCAGAAGAAGGAAATATTGTTTCATGAGTTCACCATCACTCGCCAATGGCGCTGGTAGCAGTAAACAGTGATGTGATTTTGCGCTGTACAACGATGAATGACCGTAGTACGGAAATCACCGTTGAATCATGATGCTCGCGTGATACCACCGTGATTCAGGGTGACAGACATGTGATTTCATGGTGTACAGTGATACCGATATCACATGTCTGTCATAAGCATTACTCGTGCAATTGAGCAAAGACACAATCCCAGCAAAGTTACTTGTATGCAAGAAAGCAAAAAAATGTCTCAGTTGTTTCAACCAATTATTCAGTTATTTGAACAGAATGGCTCGCTGGTAAACCTAATGCTACAGATACACTTTCAAGAAAATACGAAAAGTACCACTTCACTTTAGCAGCAAATTTTTAAGCGTTAAGCGGATTTAATAACATTGACATGAACTGTCCTAGAATACATTACTCTCAGATGAAATTAAAACATTTATACTGTAGGAATATCTATTTAACACATGGAAAACTTGTTTTACAATTAACTGTTATATTCTTCTGCATACTTTCACTTACATAAAACGACCACTACGTAACTAACATAAATGACGTTCATTTACCATTGAAAATTTTCAATATGAAACGCTTCTGGTGAAATGAAGAGGTTTTTTGTTCTGCGTTTTGCTGTCTTCGTTCTCCGCCAAGTGACAGCATTTGAATACAACAATTTCGGTTACCTGAATGGTTATGTTAAAATCAACAGATATGTTAGTTAAATCAACAACAATTTAGTTGAAACAACCAGGGCGTGAAACAACAATTGCAATATTGTAATTTTGTGATCTGCGGGTTCTCCGTGTAGACATTGTCAGGATAGATTTTTTAACCATGCTTTTGAAGGCGAGATATTCAATGAACAAATTCAAAGTTGCCGTTTTCAGCTATGCAATTCTTCCTCCAGAAAAAAGACTTTCCCGACCGCTAAAGTCAAACAATCTTTCTGAAATTTTCACAGAATAATGTAAACTAATTTTATAAGAGATTGTCAGTTGGGTTTTTTGATATTCGTCACCGTTTCTGAGAAAATAAGATTTGAATCGTGAAAATAGCCCTCTAAAACGCCCTAAAACAAACTGGCCTCAGCCCTAAAAGCACATTCTCGAGTAATACTATACTGATTTCTCCGCTACTTTCGACTAAAATAAACCATATATTGGAGAAGCCAAATGAATTAAAAACTAACAGAAAAGATGATTTATTGGAAAAAGATACGCTCAGAGACAGGAGTCGAACCTGCGTTCTTATGCATTCCGTGCATACGCGCTACCATTTCGCCACTTTGAATCTTGTTTCAGTCACTCTAAAACGCCAGTCAGACACAGAAGATCGTACATCGAACATGGTCTACATCCTGGCCGTCACCCGACCGATACCTTACATCCAAACATCTTCTCTGTCCATCAAACACTAGTCTTGTCGCCTGAAAGAAGGTGACAAGCGATTATAAATACACTCTCGTACTCAATGCTTGATCGGAGAAATAGGTTTAAAGCGAGATCGTTGAAGTAGAGTAAGAACAGTGTTCAGTCTTATCGTTTAGTCGCACAAAGCAAAGTTTTGGCATTACATTCCTTTTGCGAAATTTGGCCTTTCTGTTTCAACAGACTTCACTTCATAGCGTACAGAATCATTCCATGGCTAGTACTACGATCCTACTGACACTAAGAATCCTTACAGGTCAGTGTTCGAACATATGACAACTGGCTTGTTAGAACAGCACCCTATGCATTGAACCGCCAACCCAGAGTCGTTTAGTCGCAAACACTCGCTAATTATACGATCATAATATCTCACAGGAACTGCTCAAACATAAGTCTTCTGTGAAGAATTAAGGAGTTATTCTCGATATTAAACTGGAGTCACATCAAAAGTCACATCGGTTATGTGATTCCTCCAATCCTTCGGCCTCCTTCGTGTGTCGCATTACTAAGAGCTTTGTTAATGTATACTGCCTCAAGGCTTTATATTGTGCTTTAGTCCGTTCGACGCTTAAATATGCATCTGTTGTCTAGTCACCTCGCTCTAAAATTGACATTGATCGCATCGAAACCATTCAGCAAAAATTCGTCACATTCACTTTGCGTAATCTACCTTGGAAGGATCCAGTTAATCTTTCTAGTTACAAAGCTCGCTGTAAACCTATAGATTTGGATATGCTATCTGTTCGCAGGAATGTCTCTAAAGCTGTTTTCATTTTTGGTTTGTTACAATCACGCATCGACTGTCCCAAGCTTCTCACAATAGTTAATCTCGACATTCATCCTCGCAATTTACGCTCTCGTCCCTTCTTGAGATTACCTATTGCAAGAGCAAATTACGGTTATAGTGAATTCTTTTCAAGCATGTGCCGAACATTTAATAACTAATCAAATGCCTTCGATTTCTATCTATCTCGTAATGAAATTGAACGATTGTTTCTAATTCACTTGTCAGAAAAGCCTTAGAATTAGTATTAGCTTTTCACTTAAATGGATTATATAAAATTTTTTTTTTTTATTCAATATTATAATATAATTTTAAGGCACACTGCTTAAGCTCTAAGATGCCAAGGATATTTACTAATCTTAATTACGACTATATTAAAACTAGAATAGTATCATTATGTAATGCCGGTGAATTGGATATTGCATGAGGGTCTTCCATATGCCGTTGGCGAAGATCCATGTTGGCCGCATCCTTCGGTCCGTGTGGGTCCGCGGGAAACACCCCCAGGCTACGAAGGCCCGGCGGGTGGCCCGCATGCTGGTTTTCGACTGGAGCGGTCTTCCCTGGACGATGATGGTGATGTTACGGAAGAGATGAAGAAAAAAAAAAAAGTAAATATTGTGGAAACGGGGTAAAACAGGGGATGTGGGGACAAAATGTCTGAAAACGATAGAGATCTAACTAGTTGCCATCGAGATGGTGAAGAGACAGGGAAAGGGGAACGAAAAAGTTAGTGACAAAAAAAAGATCTTGTTAGTTCCAATGAAGATGGTGGACAGGGACGGGGATCGAGAGAATCGGGCGGATGTTAGTGTCGAACCTGTAGGTGGAGTTTATACTTTCTGAACGAGGATAAACACATTACACTTGTATATCAATGTGTTTAAGGTACTGGTATATGAGAAGCATATATAAACTATCCCGACTCGCCAACACATCCCGAACCGGAACCTCAGGCGGTCTACCTCGGGCCCTAAGGGATTCCAGTAGCTTCGACCTGGCGTCACGATACTCTACGCACGACCACACGACATGCTCGATGTCCTGATAACCGTCGCCACAGGTGCAGAGACCGCTCTCCGCAAGCCCAACACGCCGGAGATGTGCGTTGAAGGTGTAGTGATTTGACATGAGCCGCGACATAACACGAATGAAATCGCGACTCACGTTCATCCCCCTGAACCAAGGTTTCGTCGATACCCTAGGGATAATGGAATGCAGCCATCGTCCCAGTTCGCCATTGCTCCATGAAGTTTGCCAACTTTCGAGAGTTTTCTGACGAGAGATACTGAAAAATTCATTGAAGCAGATTGGTCTTTCATAAATATCACCTTCCAATGCGCCCACTTTAGCCAATGAGTCTGCCTTTTCATTGCCCGGAATGGAACAATGCGAAGGGACCCAGACTAACGATATTGAATAAGACCGTTCAGATAAAGTTCTCAAATGTTCCCGTATTTTCCCCAGGAAATATGGGGGATACTTTCCTGGCTTCATTGCCCGGAGAGCTTCTATTGAGCTTAGACTGTCCGTAACAATGAAATAATGGTCTTTGGGCAAGGTTTCAATGATCTCGAGGGTGTACTGAATAGCAGCTAATTCTGCGACGTAAACTGAAGCCGGATCACTGAGTTTGTAAGAAGCGGTGATGTTTTGATTGAAGATGCCGAAGCCTGTGGACCTGTCGATGTTTGATCCGTCAGTGTAAAACACCTTTTCACAGTTGACTGTTCTAAATTTATTATAGAAAATATTTGGGGCCACTTGAGGGCGCACGTGATCCGGAATTCCATGAATTTCTTCTCTCATGGATGTGTCGAAAAACACAGTAGAATCAGAAGTATCCAAGAAATGAGCACGGTTGGAAACAAACGAAGAAGGATTAATATTCTGAGCCATGTAATCAAAATACAAGGACATAAAACGGGTCTGAGAATTGAGCTCGACAAGCCTTTCGAAGTTTTCAATCACCATCGGATTCAAGATATCGCATCGGATAAGCAATCGATATGAGAGATCCCAGAATCGATTTTTCAACGGTAATACGCCCGCGAGCACTTCGAGACTCATCGTATGAGTCGACTGCATGCAACCTAAGGCAATACGCAAACAACGATACTGAATTCTTTCCAGTTTAATGAAATGGGTGTTCGCGGCGGATCGGAAGCAGAAGCATCCATATTCCATTACGGACAATATCGTTGTTTGGTAAAGCCTGATCAGGTCTCCTGGGTGGGCACCCCACCAAGTTCCGGTTATTGTGCGAAGAAAATTGATTCTCTGCTGGCATTTTTGTTTCAGATACCTAATGTGACATCCCCAGTTGCCTTTGGAATCGAACCAGACTCCGAGATATTTAAATGTGAAGACCTGAGCTATGGTTTCATCCCCTAGTTGAAGCTGTAGTTGTGCTGGTTCTCGCTTCCTTGAAAATACAACCAGCTCAGTTTTCTCCGTAGAGAACTCGATACCCATTTGAAGAGCCCATGTCGACAAGTTGTCGAGGGATTATTTAAAATTATGATATATGTTTCATTTGGATGTGAACAGTCTGTTGAAACAACAAAATGTGGAGGTTTTATGCCTGTTGGAAACAGAGATCATATGAGCTCTACAAAATAAAAAAAACGAAAAATAAAATCAAATAAATTGAAGAACATCGGTTGAGCGATCTCTGAGAAAATTTTTGCACATTTCACCACTTTACTCGCGAACCGGAAGTACGACCCGTGTAAAATTCATTATCTATCCATAGGACCAAGAGACCATTCATTTGAATATAAGTTTGTGAAAATCGTTTCATCCATCTCCGAGAAAATCGAGTGCACATTTATGTTACATACACACACATACATTTGCTTTGTTCGTCAAGCTGAGTCGAATGGTATCATCGATGATCATCGATGAGCAGTCTGTGATTCTTACGTCATATTGATCGCCAAATCTCGGAAATCTTTTTCTTCCATCGAATTATAGTGTCCGAAATCTCGGCAAACGAATTTGTTGATTTCGGTGTAATTTATGTTTACTGACAAGTTCGGCAATACAAGGCTTGCTCACGATTCTTTAAACAGTGTAAAGTAGAGTATTGACAAGGTTTTAAAATCATGGGGATTCAAACCCAGATGCGGATTTGGGATCTACACAACTGTTGTTAAACCAATTTTAACATTTGGAAGTCTTGTATGGAAAGAAGAAGTAGGGAGCTAAATCATCTCCAAAGAATGGTCCTAATGGCGACGACAGGAGCATTCACGACAACTCCTACTGCTACTCTAGAGACGCTACTTTGCATTAAACCACTACATGTGTTCCTAAAACTTGAAGCATTATTTTGTGCATACCGTCTTAAGGTTACAGGGCTTTGGAACAGTAATCCTAAAGACTATACTACTAGCCACACTCGCTTGTGGTCTCAAATGGTTACTTGGGATGAGTATTTACCCGCTCCTAGTGACCTAACTCTCACATGCAGTTTTCCTTCCAAAACATTCAATGTGAGCTATCCTCTTCATGAGGAATGGTTGTCTGGTTGTTTGGAACGACAACTTGATGAACACAGTGTTTGTCATACGGACGGTTCTCTGTTGGTGGTCGTGCTGGTGTCTACTGTCGTGAAATGAGGTTAGAGCAGTCTCATTCACTTGGTAGATACAGTACTGTGTTCCGAGCAGAAATCTACGCGATTCTGTGGAATACATTCGGCACTTCGGCAGACAGTCTGTGGGAAACGAACTTATTTTTATTCCGACAGTCACGTAGCCTTAAAAGCAAAGCATTGGTATTACATTCCTGTGGTGGAATTTGGCCTTCTGTTTCAACAGACCTCACAGTCGATTCAGAATGTACAGAACAATTGAATGGCTGGTGCTTCGATCCTACTGACACTACGAATCCTTCCAGGTCGTGGCTCGAACATACGATAACTGGTTTGTAAGACCAGTGCCCCATACAAGCTTAAAAGCGCTCAGTTCGAATGATTCACGGTCGAATCTAGTGATCGCATGTCGAACTCAAATTGAAGACCTCAGCATTTCAAATACTGTTTACTTTTTATGGGTACCCGTCCATTCTGGTATTACTGGAAATGAATGGGCTGATGAGTTGGCTAGAGCTGGTGCAACGAATGATTTCGTTGGTCCGGAACCAGCTGAACCACTTTCAACTAGTTGGATAAAGCACAAGATTCGTTTTTGGACTGCATCCAAACATGCCAGCAACTGGCACAGCTTGCAAACTTTAGCTCAGACAAAAACATTTTTACCAGATTCTAATCTGAAAATGTCAAGGTGTCTACTGCATTTTTCCAAGCATCATTCCAAGCAGACATTGCAAACTCAATTATCACGTGGCTACTATTCAGCGTGCTGAATATTATTCGTGTGATTTGTGTGAATGCGGTTACGGTACTTCATATCATCTGATATGTAACTGTCCCGCATTGACGCATCTACGTATCCGGGTTTTGGTTCTCAATACATAGTTGAATCTGTATATGGTGAGCAAAAATTGAAGCATATTCTATCGTTTCTCACCCAATGTGATAAAGAGTTATAGTCAGGAAGGTTCATCGTTCCTCCTGGAGTAAATGCATCCTTTCTGTTTCTAGCTTAAAAGTTTTTAGTAGATTCTTAGGTATCCTTTGTGGGGAGCCGAATTTACTTCTACTCATACATATTGCGAATCGTAGAATACATTTGAAGTCATTTCTCTCAGCTGTCAGATCAATTCAAACATGTTTTGCACTATGGTTAAATAATTAGAAGTAATTCGACTGCTAAACGAACTTTTCAAGTAGCTTCGGGAAAAAAATAATTCGCTAATGAATTGACCGAATGCAAGAATCTTGATTGCATAATTTGAATAATACACTCCGAACCAATGATGTCGCATCGTACGCCTCCAAAGAATCCTGCTAAGCCGAGCAGCTGTTCGAAAAAATTTACCTTCGCCAAGTTGCACTCGTTCCCGGGGATACAGAAAAGTCCTTCTACCTGTTAGCAAAGGACACGCCGTACCGCAGTGCAGGTGTGTTAGCTCAAGTAAAAGTTTTAATTGAATTGGATGACCAGACCAAAGCGCCGCCGCCTCCGCCGGAATAAGCATCCGTAATTGTACTGTTGCTAAAAGTTGGCGAAATGCCGAAACTGGCGGTCGCCGGCTACCACCCGAGTAAAGTTTTTAATACATTCTGATGCGATTTTCCTTGTGAATAATTCGAAACTGCTTGATCCGAGAAGTGATGCAGGGGAATTGGTAGCGCAAAAATAGAAATTTACCAATTATCATTATGGTAATGAGTGGCAGTGTGTTCTCATATAAACGAATGGAACGAACCAAGTAATTAAATAGGATAATGCACGATTATGACAAATCTATTTATCATTGAGTGTACTTTGCCTCACTCGTAATCAAATGTTGCTACAGTCTTTATAAAAAAATGGTTACTTTAAATCGATTGCTCCTCTGATCAGTTTCTGAGTTATAGGCTCAGCCGCGTTCAGTACCTTTCTTGCGCGTCATCCTTTATTTTGGATGCTTCGAAGGCCTGCTCACCGGTAGCTTTGCCATAATATCTGTCAATCAATAAACAGACAAGGGAAACCTATTTTCCCTTAGGTCATCCCCGAAGCTGGCAGCTGGAAAATCAATTCCATGTCCGAGAGCTTACCGCGGCAAAAGTTTAGTTTGCCGAACCGAATTGAAATTGACATGAAATCAATAGTGTTTGCTGCTGCAAGCTCCAACAAATGGTAAATTCAATTTTATTTTACTCCGTGCCGTTCTTTCGCATTCCCATTGCCAGATTTGAACTTATGGCGAAGAAAGCTTTCCGAGTTTGGCAGACAACGGAGCGGATACGGGTTTTTTTTCTTCTCTCGGTCATATACCAGCGAGTTTGATGAATTTATTTACGATGTTTGGAAGAGTGTTTCAGAGTGAAAGCACAAAATATCGTCGCTTTTCACGAATGAGTGCATAAGCATTCATTGAATGGACGTGCGAAAAATATCACAGGCGAAAAACTCTATAATTGAAATAAACTTTCTCGTGCAGTAGATTCATGCCGTATAAATAATTTTTATGAAGTTGAAGTTAGAGAACATGTAATTGCTTTCTCTGAGCAGTTGTATGTACATGATATTTAACGGACACGGATACAGATCTGCGAGATATATTGCGAGTTAAATAAAATTCATAGAAGCGTTTTTAAAACATAAATTGCTAACTGACTATTGACTATTGATTATCGCCCATCAAAAATTTCGACATCCGATAATCAAGAATCGCAATTGAAATTGTCAATTGACATTTGACATTTGGCATTAGACATTAGACATTAGACATTAGACATTAGACATTAGACATTAGACATTAGACATTAGACATTAGACATTAGACATTAGACATTAGACATTAGACATTAGACATTAGACATTAGACATTAGACATTAGACATTAGACATTAGACATTAGACATTAGACATTAGACTTTAGACATTAGACATTAGACATTAGACATTAGACATTAGACATTAGACATTAGACATTAGACATTAGACATTAGACATTAGACATTAGACATTAGACATTAGACATTAGACATTAGACATTAGACATTAGACATTAGACATTAGACATTAGACATTAGACATTAGACATTAGACATTAGACATTAGACATTAGACATTAGACATTAGACATTAGACATTAGACATTAGACATTAGACATTAGACATTAGACATTAGACATTAGACATTAGACATTAGACATTAGACATTTGACATTAGACATTAGACATTAGACATTAGACATTAGACATTAGACATTAGACATTAGACATTAGACATTAGACATTAGACATTAGACATTAGACATTAGACATTAGACATTAGACATTAGACATTAGACATTAGACATTAGACATTAGACATTAGACATTAGACATTAGACATTAGACATTAGACATTAGACATTAGACATTAGACATTAGACATTAGACATTAGACATTAGACATTAGACATTAGACATTAGACATTAGACATTAGACATTAGACATTAGACATTAGACATTAGACATTAGACATTCGACATTAGACATTAGACATTAGACATTAGACATTAGACATTAGACATTAGACATTAGACATTAGACATTAGACATTAGACATTAGACATTAGACATTAGACATTAGAAATTAGAAATTAGACATTAGACATTAATCATTTGATTTTTCATATTTGGTATTTGACGATACATAATCGATAACCGGCAATCGTCTATCGTCAATCAACAACTGATGTTTATTTTCGAACCCTAATAAACAATTGACAATCAATACTCAATATTCAATAATCGTTCATTGACAGTTGACTAATACGCGCAATAAACATTTCGGCAATCGATGAGTCGGAGAATGAAAATCAAATAAATGCAAAAACAGTTTTTTTTCTCCGAGATGACGTTATTGATTCCAACAAAATTAGATTCCAATCAAGGATGGCTTTTATCGTATCAAAGAACGCTCACTAGCAATTCTTCACACAATTCAGTGACATCAAAGAGAGACGGTTATCATCGCAGCAACAAAACCCGGCATGGCTCACTTAACATAGAATCGACACCAGTGCGAGAGCGAATTTCTCTCGATGACCTGTCTAAGAATCAAAGGTTAGCTCCCTGCTGTGGGGATCCTTTCTGATTCTCGTTTCGCGATCCGATTCTATACGGGCAGTTGATAATTGTGATATAATCATTTTACTATTGCCGCTATGTGCATATAACCTTTGTATAAGTTGTATCTATGAAAATGTATGGTAATGCTCCACACAAGGGTTTTGTATGTATTTTGTTATAGCAACCTAGTATGAGAATCATCAAATCGAATCATCGATTCGATTATCTGCGATAAATGTCAACTTGCGATTCTCTCTTGGTAAATTCCGCACAGCACCAATCATTATCAGACTGTAATTTATTTTAAGGGCCGTGAAATATTCAGAGTATGAAGTGAAGTGAAGAAATGTAGAAAAATTCTCTCGCGGTTCATGCATTGAGAGACTCGAGTTCTTGTAGCATCTTCTACCGGATTGAAAATGTTGTATACAATATATATAAATATCGAGCAGCTTCTGTTAAATTTTCGGCAATCACCAACACTGATTCCAATGAATGGTTTTGTGCTTAGAAAAATGCTTAAATATCCTCCGATCAAACTTTCGGCTCCAGAATTACAGGTAGATAAATGTCAAATGGAGATGGGTAAAACAGTGCAAACCGTCTAGAGTTTCATGGCTCTACCGCAAGAATTAGTTCTCCTGAACCGTTCATTCGCTCTTCATAAATTTTCAATATTGCTGCAAAAAACCGCACGAGAGCAAATAATTGTCTCTCGTTGGCAACAAACTCTTCAATGGAAATTCAGTAGCTTTTTTCCATGTATTTAAAGTACGATTGTTCACTTTTTCAAAGATCGCTTATGTATACAATTTCTACTGCACTTTTTTAATACGACCGTTTCTAAATATTCATTTATTAATACACTTTCTTATATAATTTAATCACATTTATTTATTTACGTTTTTGGAAAAGATTGGGGGAGCTATCGTTTTTTCAACATAGAACTGTTATTCATTCATTCTTCCAGAAGAGCTAGTTTTTTTAACCGTTCGTGAGCGGACTGCCCATCTCAAAGCTCTTTCAATTACATATTTTTTTTATGCACGCTTAAAAATAGTTACTCAAAAATGACTAAGATCTCACTCATCTACAGAAAAAGTGGAACAACTCTAATTTAGAGTAACTTCGAAGTTACTCAAATTTGAGTTCTTCCACTGGAAACGATATTTGGGTAAAATCTACTCATTTACTGAGTAATATTTTATTTGTACATGTACCAAAAATAGAGTAACTATTACTCAAATTTTGAGTGGAATTTTTTTTCACATATACCAAATTTGCAAAAAATTACTCCTTTCCTGAGTGTATTGTATTAAAATATTAAGTAATTGAACTCAATACTATATCAAGTGGTGGTCGCTTGGAGTAGTGTGTCAATCGCAAATTAACATAAAGGGTGATTTTTTAAGAGCTTGAGAACTTTTTTAAACAATAAAACGCATAAAATTTGCAAAATCTCATCGGTTCTTTATTTTAAACGTTAGATTGGTACATGACATTTACTTTTTGAAGATAATTTCATTTAAATGTTGACCGCGGCTGCGTCTTAGGTGGTCCATTCGGAAAGTCCAATTTTGGGCAACTTTTTCGAGCATTTCGGCCGGAATAGCCCGAATTTCTTCGGAAATGTTGTCTTCCAAAGCTGGAATAGTTACTGGCTTATTTCTGTAGACTTTAGACTTGACGTAGCCCCACAAAAAATAGTCTAAAGGCGTCAAATCGCATGATCTTGGTGGCCAACTTACCGGTCCATTTCTTGAGATGAATTGTTCTCCGAAGTTTTCCCTCAAAATGGCCATAGAATCGCGAGCTGTGTGGCATGTAGCGCCATCTTGTTGAAACCACATGTCTACCAAGTTCAGTTCTTCCATTTTTGGCAACAAAAAGTTTGTTAGCATCGAACGATAGCGATCGCCATTCACTGTAACGTTGCGTCCAACAGCATCTTTGAAAAAATACGGTCCAATGATTCCACCAGCGTACAAACCACACCAAACAGTGCATTTTTCGGGATGCATGGGCAGTTCTTGAACGGCTTCTGGTTGCTCTTCACTCCAAATGCGGCAATTTTGCTTATTTACGTAGCCATTCAACCAGAAATGAGCCTCATCGCTGAACAAAATTTGTCGATAAAAAAGCGGATTTTCCGAATGGACCACCTAAGACGCAGCCGCGGTCAACATTTAAATGAAATTATCTTCAAAAAGTAAATGTCATGTACCAATCTAACGTTTAAAATAAAGAACCGATGAGATTTTGCAAATTTTATGCGTTTTATTGTTTAAAAAAGTTCTCAAGCTCTTAAAAAATCACCCTTTACATGTCAGTTATGCTCAGGCACCAATCATACACTTATTCCTAATAAATGAAATTTGAGCATATTCGGTTCCATTCTAAAGCACAACACGGAATTTATCATCCCGGTTTTTGCAGACACAACACCGTTTGTGTTGAGCGACTCACCCTCGAAATCTCACTAACAAAAAATACAACCTGTTGCTACAAACGGTTTTTACAACTTTTAGACTGATCTTGCGAATAGTAACAAAAAAACTAGTTCTTGTGTTAAACTCAAATTTAGAGTAAGAGTTACCCAATATCATTGATGATAACAACTCAATTTTTGACGTTTCCATGTATCATTTGAAAATGAGTAACTAGTACTCAAACTCTGAGTAACATTTTCTAAGCGTGTGTAACCAAGTGAATACATAGCCTTACTTTGGCTACAACAATTTTCGATTTTCCGCATTTTTCATACATATAGAATTAGAGGTTTCTGTCAAAAAATTAAGAATATTGAAAACTCGAACAGAAATTAAAAAGTTTCGCAATAGTTCAGAATCTGTCAATTTTCATGACTGTGTCCTGTTGTTTACACTCTTCTCTAACCACTTGTGCAGTTGTTTATTCGTTTTCATTAGTTTGTTTCGAAATGCGTGGACTTTCAGCAGAACAACGTCGAAAAATTGTGTACAAATTGTGCACGGAACGCGGACTGTCACTGAGAAAGATAGCAAAAATGGAAGGAGTAAGTGAAAAAGTCGTGCAAAATGCAATCAGGAAGTTCGGTGATGATAACACCTTTGAGGATAAATCGAAAACGGGTCGAAAAAAAGTCTTGCTAACCCTCAGTCGGATAAACGTATACTGAAGGCGTTCGAGCAAAAGAAGTAGGTTTCAGTTCGGGATGTATCCAAAAAAGTGGGCACTTCGAAGTCGAAGTGTTCTTCGTGCTAAAAAACGTTTGAATCTTCGAACCTATAAGAAGCAGAAACAACCAAAACGTAGTCCGAAACAAGAAGCATCGATCAGGCCGAGGGTTCGAAAGCTGCACAATACGATTCTTGCTGGAAATTTGAACTGCATAATCATGGACGACGAAACCTACGTGAAACTCGTTTACCAATCCTTGCCGAGACCACAATATTATACGGTGCGAGAAGGGCAAGTGTTAAACCAGTCCGAGACATCGATTGAAGTCGAAAAATTTGGTAAGAAAGCTATGGTCTGGCAAGCAATTTGTAGCTGCGGTAGGATTTCGAAACCCTTCATAACCACTGCTTCAATGAACAGCGAAATATACATCAAGGAATGTTTACAAAAACGACTTCTATCCATGATTCGAAGTTACAAGGATCCTGTTGTCCTCTGGCCAGATCTTGCTTCTTGCCACTACTCGAAATCAACGGTAGAATGGTATACTACCAAAAATGTCACTTTCGTCCCAAATGATATGAATTCACCAAATTGCCCACAACTTCGACCAATTGAGGAATTTTGGGCATTAACAAAGGCACATCTTAGGAAACATGTCTCGGCAGCAGAAACCATTCAACAGTTCGAAAAAGATTGGAAAAAAGTGTCAAAACTTGTCGCCAAAAAGTCTGTACGGAATTTAATGAGGAACGTTCGCAAGAAGGTGCGCCAGCTAGTCTACAATGGCTAAGTAGCAAATGTTGAGAATAATATTCTGTTGTTATAGTCTAATATTATAAGTATATCGATTAAAATTTGAATATCTTGTGAATTATTTATAGCAAAATCAAAGTGCGTCCATACTTTCTGGGACCGTTTTTATCTTATCGTTTTCAAGTGCATTTCATGTAAATGTAGCATGATTTCTACTAAATATCAATAGTTTTTACACTCATTTTATGAATTCAGTATTTATTTTCATGAATTTCATGTGCTCTACAAGCAGTGATAGATCGAATGCTTCGCACATGTTTCTGGCGTGCAAATTATTTTCAGTGTAACATTTTGAATTTGTTAACTTATTTCAAATTTGGAATTTCAATCACACTCCTCGCACTCTAGTTCCGGAACCGGACGTCGGGTTTGAATAATAATCAATAGCAATCTATTGTGCTATAAGATTTTTCACTCGAGTCTAAGTTTTACACACTTAGAAAAAGTTACCTCTTCATAGATGCACATAAAAGGAGCGTCGCGATTCACTTACATTCCCAATACAAAGCATGTATAGATAGATCATATCATTAACTTCACAGTTAATTTAGATGCAACTTACATCGATACAAACGTAGAATTTATGTTTACATGTTAGTCGATGTCATCATCGAAAAAATTATGGCATACTTGAATTTACGTCAAGCGTAAATTTTATTTTTTCTAAGATTGTACGACTAGTAACACATGGGCTGAAAAGTCCCGGACCTAACACATAGATGGCTAGTTTTATTACAGTCACCTTTTTTAAGCTAATACTAACCTTTAAAAGACAGCTGTTTAAATTTCATGATAATCTTTTCTATTGGTTTGTGAGTTATTGTGCTAAGAGTGCTAAGAGTTACTTTTATTATTTTAAGAACAATGCACAGTGGGGAAAAATGGACCAAAAACGCGACGGTTTTTTTGGAGGCATGATACAAAGCACTTTTTTGGTGTAAAATGATCAGTAAAATTGATTCCATATATTTAGAAGGGCCGCACGAAACGCTATCATGTTCATTTTACCCCAAGTTCCCTTTTTATACTGCATTGTATTCAAGCTTAACTATATAACATGAAACCGAAGAACTTGCAGAAGAGCGAGTAGAGTGTTTCCGATGTGAAAAAGTCTAACATATCGATTGCATATAGTTTTATTGACAGCAGAAAACTCACTGAACCGTTTTATCCCATTTATTTTCTAGTTATAATACTCAGTTGAAATATGATCTACAATCCAAAAGAAGATCCAACACGATCTATCAATATTGGTTCATATTACGTGCAAAGCATCTGTGATCCAATTAAACACAATGTGAATGACAGTACTAGCCTGTTTAACCCGTTTTATCCCAATGTATATCATAAGTCATATTTCTGGTTAAACTTTCTTTCGCATACCAAAAGCAGGATGATTGCGGTTGATGGAAATCGATTCATAATACGAACTATTTTCCAAATGTGGAGCAAAATCTTAAGACTCAGTTAAGGGATAAATTGGGGTAAAATGGTATGACAAGATTCATGCGGCCATTGAATCAATCTGTAATCTTAATTTTAGGGCTTTCTTCGTAATATCAATCGATTTTCATCAACCGCAATCAGCCTGCTTACGGTATGCAGAAGAACGTTTAACCAGGAAAACGACTTATGAAATAAATTGGGGTAAAACGGGTTAAACAGACTAGTGCTGTCGTTCCCATTGTGTTTGATTGGATTACATATGTTTTGTACGTGATATGAACCAATATTGGTAGGTCATATTGGATTTGCTTCGGGATTGTAAATCTGAATTCAACATAAAATTATATTTGTGGGAAAATTGGTGTAAAACGATGTAGCACGATACATGCGATCATGGAGACTATCTGTTAATTATTATTTGAGGTTATATGCGAAACATAGAACTGTTTTTTTAACCAATATTAGTCCAAACACCGATCAGTAGAACTTTTTTTTCTGCAAATTCATGGAAGAAGATGAGATGGGGGTAAAACAGAATATAGTTATTTGTGGTCAATCTTATTAAAAACAATCCATTTATATAACTTATGAGCATATCAGGAATACCTTCCGATTGGTCGAATTGATTTTTTTCCGGAGTTTCACAGTTAGTTTTCGAAGTAAAGTCAGAAAATAAGGAATTGGAGCAAAACGGGCATGATAGTGAATTTTTCGGATCTACTAACTATCATAAATCGATTCTACGGAAAAATTTGCATAAGAAATACTAACTTTGAAAATATTTGCTTAGGTTTTTATAAAATTATTGAGCAAAGTCGCGTTCTTGATCGTTTTTTCTCCACTGTGCAATTGATCAAAAACAATTTCGTGTTTGAATTTTACATTGCTTCTTGATGAAAAAAAAACCGTTTGGTCCTAGTATGCAAAGTGTTTTTTTTTGTGACCACGACCACGTCTACGAGGATGCTGCCAACATTTGTTCGAGTTAGCGCGAAATTCGTCTTAGAATAAATCGTGTAAATTTTCCATCAATCATGGAAGGAGCGTCGCAATTCACTTCAATGTACAATTCAAATCATGCAACGATAAATCACATGATTAACTTCACAGTTAATATAGCTGAAGTTTATTTACGTCAAATTACGAGTGTACTCATCAAATCTGTTTAGAAAATATCCATAATACTACACACATTTTTTTTCGAAGCAAATTCCAAATAACGTAAGTTATTTTTTGCGAACTGATTCGAATTACGAATTATTTGTTTTCAATTCGCAAATGAAGGTTCCAGATTCCACGAATTTCCATTACACTAAATTGAAAGTTATTTACCCACAATCACCAACTTTAACTTCAATTAAGTGTTCACCCGGTTTTATCTCTCTGCCGTGGGAAATTTGATTTCGCAGTAATGGCAACTGTGAAGCAAAATGCAAATAAATGTTCCTTGTTCGAGGAAAGTTCCTGAAAAATGATGGAAAAGATAAATCTCGTTTTGTTCTGAACAACTGCTTCTCAAGTATCATCGAAGTTTCAAGACTGGCAAGTTCAGTTCTGGACTGATTCTTCACTTTCAATGTGTAACGACAATAAGCTTTTCAATGTGACCATCCTCGGTAGAGTATTGTCACGAATGGAAATGGGTTCTGGGTACGGTATTGTGAATTCCCTGTAATAGCAGGTTTGTTCGGAACCTCTGCCCGCTGGTGTTGTTATTGCAAGCTCAAATAAGAGTTTGTGTTTTACGCTTCGACAGACTTGTTTCAACATTTCAGAGCACCTCTTGAGATTTCTCAATTTGCGGAAAATCCCTTGCCGGGCCCATCCAATCGTTTATGGATGTATCCAAACATAGTTCATGTGACCGAAAATGGACGGGGTGTTACCGGTTTTCCGCCGTTAGTTCATTCGGAATTGCCATCAGCAGCAGTAAGAGTCAAACAATTTTCTCCCGACTGCGAGGCGTAGCGTAGGCGTAATCAAAATTGAATAATCCAATTCCGATGGCACTCGGCTCAGAGCACCAGCACCAGCCCGATCCTTCTTTCGTCAAAGATCCAGCCCGAAAAGCGAAACGGCATCCGTGACGAAAGTGACGGAAACGAAGCTTAAATTGGATAATCTGTTTGTGTATTTCATATTCAGCGCTGGCACTGGCCGTGGCTGTTTTGCGACCAGAACCCACCAGAACCGGTATCGTGCCGAGCCCGAATACGGGCAATTGCTGGGCAGACAAGTTGTGCGAAGGTTTGATTGAATTTAACGTTCGAATTCCGACTTGCCGGATTGAGCGGAAATTTTTTAAACTGAATTGCGAACTTGATTGTGCCCCACGGAACCCCGATGGAATGTGTCCATCAACTGCAAATTCTTACGAAATGATTCCTGGAAGGTTTACTGGGAATTATTGTGTTTCATTCCTGATTGGATATTTTTCGTGACAATTTCAATTTCAAGCCAGGATGATACCAATCAAAGAAGAAAGATTGAAAACTTTCGAACAGAGTTCGATGGAACATTGATTCCACTTCTCAGGCATGTTTTGCAAACCGCCAACATGTTATAGGCATGTTGATTTTAGCAGCGATACATTAACAAAACAAACAAAACCCATGAATGCTTCCTGGAATTCGTTCAACATTTACGCGAGATAAACAGTGCTAATTAAATAAAGTTGCATTGATTTTGCCAGACTCCAATTTGTTTAATGGTTGACTTCTGTCATTTCCCGAAACATACACTCGCATGAATAAGATTTTCAACATTTCCGAATCGAATCGGTGCCGTAGGCTGAGCAAAAGGCCTCTTCAGTTTGTAAGAAAACGAGACAAATTATTTTCGGAGCCATTTTCACATCGCAACAGCGGCACCGTCGATTACGATGCGGATGGCAATCAAAACTGTCGGGCCCATGTCGGGGATATTTCATATATTATTCAGTTCCTAATGCGTCACTTTCAACCGAAAACAACGGACCGGAGCCCGGCTGAAAAATCTGGTTGATTTTCGTAACGTTGAAAAATGAATAAGGTGAGTGTTGTTGGTTGAAGCCAAGTAGCGAGTGAATGGCCACCTCCATCACTCACTACCAGCCACAGTAGGTACATAAAATACTCTGCCAATGACGTGTTTAGGATAATCCACATTCCACTCAAATCGGATTAGCTCGTGGCAGGTGTTAGCTTTAGCTTTTCATTATTTCTAATCGGTCGCTTGCTGGTTTGATAGACGACGGTCATCCCTACGTCCAAGCTTATGCCCGAAGCCGCAACCCGGAACTAATCCAGTTGTGTCGAATGTCTGTGGCAGTGTTTAACTAGAAGTCTTGACTGTTACCAGGTGAAGTTTTCGAAGTGCTGGATTGTTTGTTAAATATAAGGTTCACTAAACGGTCGAATCTGCCTGCGGAGTGGTTATCCGTAGCCGTTTTTACTTTAAGTAGAAAAAAATACACCGCTAAACGGCAGTGGAAAACATCGTCCCTAATGGGAGTAGCTTGAGTTTGTGTATACAACATAGCTAATGGCATGCAAGCACGCATGCTTGATTATAATACAAATTTGACACTTTAGAGAAGTCGAACACACACTCATATAAAACAATATATAACCAATTCTCCGTTTACGAACAATTTTTTACGTTACCTCTTTTTTTACGACTTAAATCCAAAATAACGTAATCTTTTTTTTACGAACCTAACACATGGACTGAAAAGTCCCGGGCCTAACACTTAGATGGCGCTAGTTTGTGACTGCAATACATTTTTTTCAGTTAATACTAACCTTTGAAAGACAGCTGTCAAAATTTCATTATATTCTATTCATTAGTTTGTGTACTATTGTTTTAAGAGTGAGGCTACTTTTGTTATTTTCAGAACGATGCACAGTGGTTCGAATCAACAAAAACGTGGACATAAATCAGTAGCTGCCAAACCGTTCTTTTAATGCATATAGTTGCTTTTAAGAAATTATTTAAAATATATACCGCGTAATTTGATTATATTCCTAATTGTTCATGGCCTACTTTGACAAAAAATATAACCATAACTTTTTTTTTCTAAAGAGATACAAAATTTTTTTCTTCTGCAAAGTTTTAGAACTATTGAAAATAATTAACTTTGTCAAATATATCAAAAGTCTAGGTCGCACCGTTTCGGATATACAAAGCGTTTTTATGGCAACCCCTTTAAAATCAGTTTTTTATTCATAACTTGTTTCGAGTTATATTTTATGCATACTTTCTTTGGAATAATTGAAGAAAATAAAAAATCCCATATTTTTGTTGAAGGTAGTGCATAGGTTTGTTGTTTCCTGGCAAAGTTATACAACATTTTACCTACGATAGAACCTTACACCGAAGCGAAATATGCAACTTTATGCAGTTGATTTATACAAAATTGATAGAAAAAGGTATGCCCAATAGGGTTGATATCAGCTCCACCAAACTTTTCGAGGTTCCTTTTGGGTCCCATAAGCACCATGCAAAATTTCAGCTCGATCGGAGAAACTATATTTTCGCGCCCACGGTTTAAAGTTTGTATGGGATTTAGTATGGAGAAATTCACTTTTAACAAAAAAAAAATCGACTGAAGATCAACCTATGAACTCTAAAAATCAGTGCATGTGCTATTTTTGTAGGAAATTTATCGAGGAGGAAAACTTTAGAAGACAGAAAAACAATCCGACATTTGTAAAAAAAGTTATTAAAGGATAACCGACTCAAGGTCCGAACAATGGCTCATTCCTTAATATATCTAGCAGCACTGCTGCTAGTGGTTGTAATATGATTGTGCTTTATTTTATTATGCTATAACGGTTGATTTTAGTTGTTTGATGTCTTCACAAAAGTTTCTCAGCTGAGTATGAAGATTATTTTTAAGTGACAACTCACTGTAAAGACACAAAAAAGTCTAACTTTTTAATTTGAAGAAATAGGTTTTTGGAATGTTCTACAATATTTTAGATAAACTCAAATCCAAAAACTTTGCGGAATATATAAACTCTCTATCTCTTATTGTTTAGAAGATATAGATGGTACTATTTCATGCAAACAAAAACACAATTTACACGACTTTTTGTGTCTTTATTGTAAGGTTTGGAGCATGGTTTGTCACTTAAAAATAATCTTTATACTCTGCTGAGTAACTATCGTGAAGACATCAAACAAAACGGATCAACCGTTATAGCACATTAAAGGGAAGTCACATCATGTTACTTTCACTAGCAACAGTGGTGCTAGATATATTAAGGAATGAACCATTGTTCAGACCTTGTGTCGGTTTTTCTTTAATAACTTTTTCTACAAATGTCGGATTGTTTTGCGGTTTTCTAAAGTTTTCTTCCTCGTTAAATTTCCTACGAAAATATCATAAGCGCTGATTTTTAGAGTTCATAGGTTGATCTCCAGCCGATTTTTTTGTTAAAAGTGAATTTCTCCATACTAAATCCCATACAAACTTTAAACCGTGGGCGCGAAAATGTAGTTTCTCCGATCGGGCTAAAATTTTGCATGGTGCTTTAGGGACCCAAAAGGAAAACGAATAGTATGGTGGAGCGTAAAAATAAACATTTTCATCTTTTTCCCATACAACCATGTCCTACCCTAATGCCCAATACTATAAAAAAATCTAAGTGGAACTCGATGAAACTTTTTTTTATAGGCCTTTTAAAAGTTAGTTTTAGTTATGGAATTATGACAACCCCCTTAAAACTAGTTTTCTAATCATAACTTGTTTCAAGTTATTTTTTAATCCTTACTTTGTTTTGAATAGTTGTAGAAAATATAAAATCTCATAATTTTGTAGAAAGTAATGCCTAGGTTTATTCTTTTCTGGATAAGTTATACATCAGTTTACCTATTTTTGCAGTGAGCGTAGAGATGGGCAATTCGCTCCTGAGCTATTCCAGTGAATCGAATCTTTAAAGTGAGTTGATAGCTCACAGCTATTTTTAAAAGAACTGCAGCTCATCAGTTCACCGCACTGGTAAACAGGGATGCCAGGTTCACAGATTAATTTGTGTTTCACAGATTTTCAACCTTTGCACAGATTTAAAAAATGGCACAGATTTTCACAAAATTCTGAAAATGGTCACAGATTTACACAGATTCTGAAATCGATCACAGATTTTTAAAATTGATCTCAGTTTAGCACCAAATATTACAGAGTGGTAGGAAATAGTGAGACCTTTTTTTTGCTTACCAAAATGATTCCGATCAGGTATTATGGAAACGGGGAAACGTTCTCAGATTTTACACAGACAGGTTTTTGGATTGATCACAGATTTTTGAAAAAAATGACCTGGCATCCCTGCTGGTAACGTTGAAACAAGCTACGAGCTGAACGGATATTCGGCTCTTAAAGAGCGAGTTATAAATGAGAAGAAATGTGTGCATGAGCTCTTGTCAGTTCTTCAAAATGTGCATCTATCCTTCTTTAACAGATTGAATGAGCCATTCTCAATAAGAAATCTTACCTCTCACTCAGTAAGCTAAGGTATATTCAGGGATGCGACTTTTGCAGATATTCTCAAATATGAAAGAATAATAATTTGCAGAAAAGTTAGTTCGCATTGCATTGTTCTTTGTGCATCAATGATTTCGATCATGCATATGAAAGAAAAACGGAGTAAGAAAAACGGCGCTAAAAACAAACCTACTTAGGTAATTGAGGTAAATTCTACGTAGATATATCCAAAAAACTGTTTTTAAAATAAAGTGAATATATCTCAACAAATAATTTTTTCACCTTGTTTTTATCTTCAGCAAAAATATTTCAAATGTTTTCTTCTTAAAAATGAGATAGAAAAAAAAATTTTTGTGGAAATAAAATTATTTTTATTCGAAATTGGTACTACCTCCTTAACAAAACTTAAGGTGCAACTTTTAAAACAAGCGTAATACAATCTTGTAAAACTTCTTCGAAGACACGTTAGCTCTTGAAAAAATCAGGGGAAGTCAGTACAGACTTTTGACCGTCTTTTGCCAGTTTTGGACCACTGCGTGACGGGTCGAACGAGAACATCTGAAATGTTGATTAATTGAAGTAACGAATAAAACCATTCGTTGACAGTTGATAGTCAAATCCGAAGGGTTTCGAAGAAAATTTCGAATATCCGTAGATTTCCTCTGAAAGAACAATGAAATTTCAATTTTAACGAGCAGTGCTTATTTCTCTTGCTATGCTAGCTCACGGGATTTCGTCAACAGAGATGATGTGTTTTTGAATACAACGAATCTCACACAAGTTCCAACAGGACAGTAAGATCCACGTATATGAAAGGATCGCCAAGGTATTGTCCCTCTAAACGTATCTATTTTGGAAACGTCTACACTCTCTCTAGTCTGATAGGTTTGGAATCACTCCTTTCTGTCTCATCTTGGGTGCGGGTCATTTCGCCGAATAGGACATTTCACCAAAAGGGTCATTTCGCCGAATTGAAAACATTCACCGAAAGGGTAATTTTGAATACATCATATTATTATTTTTTGTGCTATCATGTCTTCTGTTTAGTTGATGTGACGCGGCCACATAACCGAAGCCAAGATGACTCGGCGGCACAAAGCAAGCGTCAAGCAAGGGTCGGAATTGGCGGCCTCTTGCATACAAACCTGTAACCGCCCCGTTTGCCCGGTCTACTCGAAGTTAGGTTTCTTTGCTTTAGTTAGAACAGCACACGAACCAAAACGATGTGACGAAGCCGCATTAGATATTTTTTTCCATTTTCACTCAGTAAACAGAAAATACCACATACACTTACCTATGCAATTGCTTTGATGCTTAGTAGCTAATAGTTAACGAGTTTTCTTGGGAACTCCGCTTCATGAATCAATCTTTATTTCAGAAGTACAATTTTAGGTTAAACAAAACGGGCGTTAACGCTATCATCTTTCATTTGTCTTTATTTTAAATCAATTCCAATTACGATATAAGAACAATAGCAGGATTCGGCGAAATGACCCTTTCGGCGAAATGGCATTCAGCAAAGTGACCCATTCGGCGAAATTTCCCTTTCGGCGAAATGACTTTCGGCGAAACGACTTTCGGCAAAATGACATTCGGCGAAATTACTCTGATCCGTCTAAGGTCTAATGTCTAATGCCTAATGTCTAATGTGGGAGCGGGTCATTTCGCCGAATTGAGAAGTTCAGTTGTTTTGAATATTGCGTTCGGAAGTCAATAGACGATAATGATTTAACTACCTATCGAATAGGTAAAATTAAAATCTACACTCAAAAAAATTTGAATTTTACAGGTGACTTAATCCGTCATACGATGTAATTCATAAAGACCTAATTTGTCAAATGTCGGAAAAATTTATTTGTAATGACTTAATGTTAGATGAGCTTGAATTTTACTGGTTTCGACTGTAACTTGCGTTCTGCTAGCAGGTGCGACTGTATGAATTTAAATGCACCTTTTACCAGCCAAGTAGATGCATGCTTCTGTGGCTCAGTCGATTAACAGACGTGCCTGCGATCCAATGATTCTTGGTTCAAGTCGCGGCGGTTTGTATCAGTATTCTATTTTTTTATTTCAATGAATTTCAAGTCATGGAGTTTTAGACAAAATATTAAATGTTGTTCCACGTAAATTTGCGTGAGCTGTGACGCTTCATTTATGTGCATCTAATAAGATGTAAAATCATAGTTTTTTTTTAAGTGTGTGAAGATCCACTTTTCATTTGTACCTTTTTCTGATTATTCGCATTTGATGTAATATATATTTTGTGTTTTAAAAGAAAATCCTTTTTCAAACCTAGCTTTTTGTTCATCATTGTATGCAATTAAAATCTTAAATTTACTTCCAATATTAAAGTTTTTGCTGATAATTTCAGAGAAAAAGTAATAATTCACAGTTACGAAATTTAGAATTGCCGAAATACGCAGTAGTTATACATTTTGCCAAGAGTATTATTGATCACACGGCATTTTTATTCGTTGAAACTCAACAATAAAAATTAAGTATGTTGGAAACATTTTAAATGTTCTCGCTCAACGCATATAACTCCTCTTTAAAAGCAAAGTCTTGGCATTAAATTCCTTTCGTGGAATTTGGCCTTTCTGTTTCAGACTTCGCAGTCGATTCATAGCGTACAGAATCATAGCATGGCTAGTACTATGGATCCTACTGACACTAAGAATCCTTCCAGGTCGGGGCTCGAACATACGACAGCTGGCTAGTAAGACCAGCCTCCTATGCATTGAATCGCCAACCCGGGACAACTCCTCTGGCGAACCGCAAAAAACTGACAAGGTGAACGTGATAAATAAATACAAAATTTCGTTGTATTCAGAACACTGAAATCGAACCAACTGACGTTCCATCGATGTTGACGAAAACTGATGCAATTCAAGAATGTTTTTTTTCTGCTAGCTACCAAGCTTTCTTTCTACCGAAGAAGCAACCATTTGTTTAAATCGTTCAGCACATCATTTTTATGTAGCGATGGCTTTTCTGCACCTGAACAACTCCGAGCGATGCTTTAGTGTAAATATACGAACAACCGGCGAAGGAAGAAACCATCATCTGTTCTTCTGTTGTAAAACACAAAACCGGAAGCATCCCTTCGGCAAAGTGAAGACTCCATTGCATCGAAACGAGCTGTGCTGCTGCTGTGGTGGAACGCCATTCCGGTGTTTGAACGGGTATGAGTTTTTGATAAGATGTTGTGGCCTCCGGTTGTTTTCACCATTTCTCCGCCGGTTGGTTGTTGTTTGTTCATGTGTTGAAACTTTATAACTTTAGCTAGGATAGTTTCAAGGAAATGCTATTCCGTTGAGTTTAGTTTAAAAAGTGCAAACCCCAACCCCAACGTACTCGAAAATACGTAATGAATCCAAAGCAGCTAGCAGCTGCTCTGCTTAGCATTCGTTGTTCAGTGAAGCATCGAACAAATCCCGAAAGTTATTGCCTTCCCATGGATTCAGCGTCAAATGCAATAGTTTCCCAAACCCGAACAACGTTTGATCAAAAGATAAAAAAATCATCAGAATACTGTGAAAAAAGTTCCAGCAGAGCAATAAAAAGATGGTTGTAAAGCAAAAACTTCTCAACTAATGCCTTCACAGTTCGCCCCCCCTGGCAGTTCTCCAATAAACATGCAATCTGTAATGCCGTCAGTGTGCGAATCGATTTTGTCAATCAAAAGACACGTGAGTTTCAAGGAGAGAAGATATCGAATAACAGCGAATCTCAGTCAGAGCCCGCAGAAGTTTTTTAATAAAAGTTAATCTTTTCTTCGACGTTGCTGGAGTCAAGCCATATGTATGTGTGTTTGTGTGTGTATAAAGGTAAACATGTACCTCTGATGCAACCCGAAGTTTGATCTAAACTGTGTCATAAATCGAAGAATGATTATGACAGGAAACGCGCACATCAAGGGAAGCCGGAGGAATTGCAACTGTGAAGCCTTTGATAGGAGGGGGTTCGTCTTTCTCCAGTTCGTTGTTTCAATCTACGAAAACTATCGTTATTAGTAGAGCTATATAATAGATATATAATAGAGTATTTTTCACTGGTGTAGAGATTTGTTTCCCTCAAAACTAGTTTATGAAAAGAGCGTATGTGATTTAGCCACATTATTTTCAAACAATTATAACTAGAAATCTATAACTTCTACAAAAAATATGTTTAAAAAGAAGTTGTAGGTAATGAATTGAATTATTTTACCGTACTATTTTTAATGTGGAACATCAACCGTACAATTTTTGATGTGGAATCTTTGTTTTCTATATAAGGGTGCAAATTATTAATTCAAGGGTAAATACGCGTAGAAATTTGGTTAGCTTTTGAACACTTACACCTCAGTCAAATTAGTTTAAATTACTTATATTATTTAACCAACTGATTTGATATATTTCTACGTGTTGATTTGAATATTCTAAGCCACGTATTTTAAATTATATATGATTGAAATTTTAATTAATAGCGGGAAGTGTCCAATTTTGTCTGCCAAAGGCTTACTGGATTTCCCTAACGGAGACGATGGTTTTGAAGGAGTAAGCAATATAACAATTGGAAAGCATCGCTCTGATTTGTTAATCGATGCAAACGCAAAGCTGCAGGAAGCACGAGAATTTATGAATATAAGTGAAATTATGGTTAACGTTTTAGTCTTACGTGAAACATGTCAAATGAAGGTTGAAGCTTTCACTGGTTTGCTTTGTTCTTAAATGTCGCCAGAAAAATCTGTAACTATCCCAGGGTTAATTTTGATTGTTTAAGATTAATTTTTAATTAAATTTTTTTTAAATAAACTCCATTAATAGTGAGAAAAAGTTAATCGTTTCAACCGAAATGGTAGAATGGTAGTACCATAAAGCGATCACAGAGCACAAGCTTGGCCAAGAGAAATTTAAAAATCGAAATCCGTTACACTAGTAAGTTCACACATATAATTGCATATATTTGGGTTGTTGATATAATTTCGTCGGATACAAGACAAATACAAATCAATGCAAACAGAGTCTATGTTCTGGGTTCGCGTGTTCGATGTTTGTTCCTGATGTCCGTTTATTTGAAGGCAGTCCAAAAATTCGGGTCAGCTTCGAACCTGATTTTTATATCGAGTTTGCTCACACCCCCGTTGCTAAGCGCGAACCAAACACAATTTCGTGAAAAGTGTTTTCCTGAGGAAGCTGCTCTGGGCCAGCTTTAGTTTTTAACATAACATAATATTGATCAATCTAAGAAAATTATCGTGCATATATGTATTCAAAAGTATGACTATTGACTCAGTTCTTTAAATGAAAATATCGATCATTAAAAATTTCAGTTGCCGCGAATCAATAATGATCCTTATACTTTATTAAATTTTATTTCACGAAAAACGTGAAGTTGCAAGGAAATTAATGAATGTTTTAGAAAGTTGGAGAGATGATAAATAAAAAGTTTCCCGAGGAAAAACGTTTAAATTTTTGTTCGAAAAACGATGTTGTTTTAGGAATAAATGTATCTGAGCAATAAAATATTATTCTCCAAGCTACGTTCAATGAACCTCATAGGAAGCTACTTACTAAATGCAGTCATTTTCGAGATATATAAGGAACTGAATCGAGAAAATTGATATTTCATTAGAACACGCCTTTTTACCTTTTTTTATATATATATATAAAAAATAGGTAAAGAATTCGCTTAAACTTTAGAAAATTTTTCAGAATTCGCTCAAACTTTAGAAATTTTTTCATATACCAATCGATTCAGCTCGACGAACTGAACAAATGTCCGTGTGTGTATGTGTGTGTGTGTGTGTGTGTGTGTTGTCAACTAAAAGGTCAAGATCTCAGAGATGGTTGGACCGATTTTGATTAAACTAGTCGCAAACGAAAGGTCTCCCCGTCACCCAGAACGGTATTGAATGGTTTTGAGATCGAATGTTTACTTTTTGAGTTATACGAAGTTTTATGTCAAAATTTTTAGTTTTTTAACAGTATCTGTCACACTTGACCTTGAAAACAGAATATGTTTCTATACTTAGATTCCACACGGTAATAGCTATCCAACAAGCCATAGATTGTTGAAATCCGTCCATTTTCAACGGAGATATCGACATTTTTGTATAAGCGAGTTTTCCTCCTATTCCAGCTGTAGGAGTTTTGAGCGTTGTATCACAAAGCAATGCTTGAGAGCAACGTGAAACACGATTTTTTATACTGTTACATACAATTGTTTCTAAGTACCAAAAAGACTGCGTGCAGCATTCTTTTTTATGACAATTTGCCTCGGACCGATTTTAGCACGGTTCGTTTTTGGCAAAATAATCTTTCGAACATGGCATATGTAAACCAGATGATATCAGAATTTTCGAGTTGAAAGTAATTCCATAATTATATTGATTCAAACTACTTACAGTAATAAATGCTGGAAAAACATAACTTTCATATACCATACGACTCAGTTCGTCGAGATCAACAAATGCGTGCGTGACAAATAATTTCACTCAATTTTCTCGGAGATGGCGAAACCGTTTTCTACAAACTCAGATTCATATGAAAAGTATTATACTCCCAAACAAGGTTCCTTAAATTACGTTTGGAACCGACTTCTGATTGCAGAACCACAGGATGATATGTGAAACGAAATTAAAATAATACAATTCACGAGAGAAATCTCGTAGATGGCTGAACCGATCTAAGATTCAAATGAAATCTAAGAATAATCTATGATTCAAATGAGAGGTCTTGAAATCCTATAAAACATCTTACTTTTTAGTCAGATCCGACTTCTGGTTTAGGAGATACAGGGTGATTAGTATAGAAATGTCCATTTCGCTTAAATTAATCAGGTTTGCAGATTTGGATAGTCGATTACCAAATACATTTATTTCAGTTTAAGCGATATTCAGTTTTCGATTCGGAAGGTACCCAAAAATTTATTTTGCAATACAATTTCTCTAGGATGTCTACACACTCCTCAGGTGAATTTAACTGATTGCGGCTACACCGATTTTAGAATTCCAGTTCAAGTATCGAATCGTTTCTCAAAGCTCAATCATTTTCTCAAAAAGACCAAATCGAACTTCAAAAACAAAAATTCAAATTAAAGGACATACAAAATTGGTTAATTTTATCCAATTCAGAAATTACACAATGATGAGTTTTTAAAATTCATACAGATAAAGATGTAAATTGTTTGGTGTATTAATTTATGGCCAAACGAATCAATTTGGGTTATGCTAGTTCCTGAATACCGGCTCTGGAAGTACCATAAAGAATGACGAAAAACTCTGAAGTGGAACTTACTTCGACATCTTCGATTGTCACACGTTAAGATTGAAATTCGACACGATTTGTAGTTTCGACATTGCAGGGTAATGAGTGATTAAAATCTCAATTTGCCGTTTAAAATGACGATAATTAAAATAATGTCATGAGAACTAAAACACCTATGAATATCCATGCAAAAAAACACATGCGGATTGATAAAAAAAAGGTATCATCTCACTGCTAGGTGGATTACTCACGTTTTTTAAATTAATCTGGGTTCTCCATTGCCAAATTTATTATTTTTGTAATCCTCATGAAATTTTGAATAAATTATTCTTTGACATTAAGACGATGCGAGCCGCTGTTTTCGAGATATTTTGAAAACAAAAAGGTCAGTAAACACCAAATTTCATGCAGTACATTTGCGGCGTTAAGGCCAAACCATTGTAAACTCCTCAATACTTCAGGTTGTCATAATGTACAATTCATGAAAATGTTGACTAAATGCTTCACACCCTTAAAAAAATATTTCATTCTAATTGATTGTAAAGCGCCTTTGGAAAAATTACTGTGTAATTGGCCGGTAAGAACAAAGGATTATTATATCCAAGGTTTTTCTATCTGAGGTTTCTAACAGTAACAGAAAATAAGATTGCTGCGAAATTAGCTACCATATCTATCATACACAGAAATGAGCTATCATATTATATATAAATTTGCAAAAAATAAAGCTTAATGATTATTATTAAGATAGTCAAAGATAGACATTTTCTCGAACGATTTGTTGTACAGCAGCAGATATTTTGTTCTCTTCCTCAGAACGCGTTCTGATTGGCTGGTGTTGACATGGGTCAAATGAGACAGGTTTTTCAATAGTGTACTATTGAAATACTTCAATGCTTTTGCTATACACGTTTAAGTTGAAAAATTTCGATTCTATTGGTAGTTAGATTATACAATTCCATTCACAGATCACTGAGCTATGAGCTTTAAAAATACGAGCAAGGCAAACGCGCCTTATGGATTATCACCTTTGATACTCGTTTGTACCAAACATTTCAGAAAAGTTTAATTTTGAATTATTTGAGATTATGTCACAAAACTGAAAATTTTATCATAAAACTGTGATCATATTTCCGATGGCATGTAGCAAAAATTATGTTGATTCGTTAGATACAACAATAGATATTCACGATCAAAAACTTATCACTCTCTCAGAGGGTAAATTTTGGAAAGGCACTCCATAGTAAAGTAAGTCGTATTTACGACAAAAAACTCATTAAATGCGGCTACATGTTTAGAATGAAAATTAGTAAATACCAAATAAAAAAAAACAAAAGGTACGTAAAATTAACAGTTTGGAATTCCAAGCGATAAAGACAGACTTCCAAAAATAAGTAATCGGTGACGATAGATGTTTGATAATTAGACATGAGGAAAAAATATCTCTAACAACGATGTGACAATATTCAATAATTTTTCTTTGTTATCTAGAGAAACAATAAAAAATTAATAGTCAATAATTTTTTGAAGAAATTATGTTAAATCCGTAGATTTTGAGTGGTCTATCCGTAGATCAGTAAAAAAGACAGAAATCCGTAGGGTTGGCATCGCTGATCCGGACACTGCAAAATATGCGAATACAATTTCCGGGCCCTTGTTGCTGCTGACTTCTTCTGTTCTACATTTTGTTTCGAGATTTTCTGTTTCTTGTAGGTCTTCAGGTGATTTCGTCTCTTGATACGCTGGATCATTCCGACACTCGTTCCTGCTTTTTTGGCCAAATCACGTATTGACATTGATTTGTTCTTCATGATTAGAGATACCGCTTTCGGGTCTAGTTTCGGGTTGAAAGAACCAGGTTTTCTGTCTCTTCCTGGTAGCTCATCCAAAGAATAGTGTTCACCAAACTTATTAATGATGGTTTTAACACTGGCATGATGAATTCCAAACCACTTCGCCAGTTTTCGCATAGTAATACCCTTCTCACTTAGCCATGTGTCTAGTACCTTAATTTTCACCTTCTTTTCAATACGTGACATTTTGAAAACGCAGAATTTCAACCGCACAAACAAGTAAACAAACGAAAGCTGTCGTTTGGATGATCTGAGCATAAAAAAACATCTCAAATACATGCGTACAACACAAATGTATGTGTATAGCTTGTTTTCAATACACTCCTTATATCGGAAAGAATATTTCTTGTAATATTCGAAACTGAAACAGTTCTATTGAAATATTAACATCAATAATGTAATAAAACTAATGTCAAAAATATACTTGTAATTCAAAGAAAAAAAAATATTTTTCGTGATATTATGAGCAAATTTGATAACCTTGCGATACTAAATGTGATAAAAACACAACGCAATCAAGTGAATTAAGTGTCAATTTTCACCTCATATTTTTGAAGATTGTTATCGCTTAGCGAGTAATTTTAGAAGTTTTCAATCGTAGATAAAACAATTGAAATGTGAACATTACTAATTATAAAGTCATCAAACATTGAATAGTGGTGTAATTTTGTGAAATAGCAACAATGTTTTGAGACAATTCAATTAGTAAATATTCAGAAACGACGTAAAAACGACGGATAAACGACGGGAGGGTAATGTCAGAGAACTTTTTTTTATTCAGGCAAATATGCGTACAAGCTTTACGTGGCCGATTGAACCATGTTTTTATTAGATAAAACATTTTGTTTTAATTATTGAATCTTGTAGTCATCTTTTTTTCTAAGGGAAGAAGATTGAGACGGATTTAGGGATACTTTGTTCGTGGATAGTCTCGTCATCCATTGCCGCTTCGGTGGTATTATTGTTGGTTTCCGTTTTCTCTTCATTTTCCTTGTTATTCGCAATCTTGCGCTTATGGCTATTTACTGTAGATACGCCTTGTTGTACATTGGTTGCGGTTACTGGTTGGTTTGATGGTAAAACAGGAGCAATGCGTTCACCAGTTTCCGTTGTTGAACGGTTGATCTTGTCTTTGGTTGAAAAAGTTCTTTTCGCAGTTTCAGTGCAAGGTTTACCGTAGCGTGGAGGTTGTTTACAAAATTGACATGATGATTTTCATAGGTAATCAGCGCTTTACACGGATGTATTTCACCTTGTTCACAAATGATGTAAGATGGAATTGCCTACGTACCTCTCGCACTGCATACCGGGGAAAAAAATTCGCCATACTTCGCTTTCGATGGAAAGAACTTCACCGTACTGCGGCATACTTTCCCAAACGAACTCATCGCTGGCCTGCGGGGTCATGTGCACCATGTACACAGGGATTTTATATTTAACATTATCATGGTACTGACGACCCTTTGGAAGGTCCATCTTCGGCGGTCCCTCATAGCTGTAGGAAAAGAATAAATAAATCCTCTCATAAGCTACCTAGTAAGGGTTCGAAGGTGTCTTCCGAAGGGCTACGAAAAGTTACAGCTAACGGGAATCGGGACACAACACCGAAGCAAAAAGCTCCTGGTCTCGGAAAACTCAATTCCGAGATGGAATTCCCACGACTTCCCGGGACTACAAAATCCCCAAGCGTCCCAGAAAATCTACCAGAGAACCAACTAGGTGCTGGACTTATCAAGTTCTCTGATGTTGTGGACTGGATTTTTACAACTTTCAATATTTCAGACCCTCTTAGAAGCATTTTAATTGCTTTCATGCCAACAGTAAAAACATATTTGAAGCAGTTGACTGCAAATTGGCCCCTTCTCTCAGCGATTGTATCCTTCGATGGCTAAATCATCCACCGAGGTCACGGATCTAATCACTGTTTTACAGTGGAATTGCAGAAGTATCATCCCAAAAATAGATTCTTTTAAATTTCTAGTAAATAATCTGAAATGTGACGCATTTGCATTGTGCGAAACTTGGCTAACTTCTGAAATATCCTTAAACTTCCACGATTTTAACATTATTCGCCTGGATCGAGATGATCCCTATGGAGGAGTACTTTTAGGGATCAAAAAGTGCTATTCTTTTTATCGAATTAACCTCCCCTCGATACCAGGTATTGAAGTTGTCGCATGTCATGTTACAATCAAAGGTAAGGCCCTTTGTATTGCTTCCATCTACATTCCCCCTAGAGCCTTGGTTGGGCATCGGCGGCTCAGTAATATCATAGAGCTCCTTCCCGCACCGACGTTGGTTTTAGGAGACTTTAACTCACACGGTACGGGATGGGGCTGTCTTCACGACGATAACAGATCAGCTATGATCCATGATATTTGCGACAACTTCAATATGACAATCTTGAATACGGGAGAAATGACACGGATTCCTGCACCACCAGCAAGACCAAGTGCGCTGGATTTATCCCTTTGCTCGACATCGCTACGGTTGGATTGCACGTGGGAGGTAATTCCTGATCCCCACGGTAGTGATCATCTACCGATCGTAATATCAATCACCAGCGGCTTAAAACCATCGAAGACAATCAATGTTTCGTATGACCTCACACGAAATATTGATTGGAATAGCTATGCGACCTCGATATCTGAGAAACTTGAAAGAACTCAACAACTTCCTCCGGAGGAAGAGTACACGTTTTTGGCTGGCTTGATTCTCGATACTGCGATTCAAGCTCAGACGAAACGTGTACCCGGCGCAAAAACTAACATCCGTCCTCCCAACCCGTGGTGGGACAAAGAGTGCACAAATTTAAACGCGGAGAGAGCCTCCGCGTATAAAAAATTCAGAAAAAATGGAACACCTGATAATTACCGGAATTACGCGGCGTTAGACGTTAAAACTAAGAACTTGATTAGAGCCAAGAAACGCGGTTACTGGCGTCGGTTTATAGACGGCTTAACGAAAGAAACATCTATGAGCACTCTTTGGAACACAGCCCGACGAATGCGCAATCATAACACCACGAATGAAAGCGAGGAATACTCCAACCGCTGGATATTCGATTTCGCTAAAAAAGTATGCCCAGACTCTGTTCCGGAACAGAAGATCACCCGCGCCGCGACACCAAATACAAACGAATCACCGTTTTCGATGGTAGAGCTCTCACTTGCACTTTTGTCATGTAACAATAAAGCCCCGGGATTAGACAGAATAAAATTCAACTTGTTGAAAAATCTGCCTGACCCCGCCAAAAGGCGCTTGCTGAATTTATTCAACAAGTTCCTCACGGGTAATATTGTCCCACACGACTGGAGACAAGTCAGAGTTATCGCCATTCAAAAACCAGGGAAACCAGCCTCCGATCACAATTCGTATCGGCCGATTGCTATGCTTTCCTGTATCCGGAAATTGTTCGAAAAAATGATTCTGTTTCGTCTAGACAATTGGGTCGAAACTAATGGTTTACTTTCAGATACACAATTTGGTTTCCGCAGGGGCAAAGGAACGAACGATTGTCTTGCGTTGCTCTCAACAGAAATTCAAATGGCATTTGCTCGTAAAGAACAAATGGCATCAGTTTTCCTAGACATTAAGGGGGCTTTTGACTCAGTTTCTATAAATATCCTATCTGAGAAGTTGCATCAGCATGGTCTTTCGCCAGTTTTGAACAACTTTTTACATAATCTATTGTCTGAGAAACACATGTACTTTGCGCATGGTGATTTGTCGACAATACGATTCAGCTACATGGGTCTTCCTCAGGGCTCATGCTTAAGCCCCCTTTTATACAATTTTTACGTAAGTAATATCGATGAATGTATCAACACATCTTGCACGCTAAGACAACTTGCCGACGACAGCGTTGTGTCTATTATAGGACCCAAAGCTGCCGATCTCCAAGGACCATTACAAGATACTCTCGACAACTTATCATCATGGGCTCTTCAAATGGGTATCGAGTTCTCTACGGAGAAAACTGAGCTGGTTGTATTTTCGAGGAAGCGAGAACCAGCACAATTACAGCTTCAACTAGGGGGTGAAACCATAGCTCAGGCCTTCACATTTAAATATCTCGGGGTCTGGTTCGACTCCAAAGGCACCTGGGGATGTCACATTAGGTATCTGAAACAAAAATGCCAGCAGAGAATCAACTTTCTTCGTACAATAACCGGAACTTGGTGGGGTGCTCACCCAGGAGACCTGATCAGGTTGTACCAAACAACGATATTGTCCGTTATGGAATATGGATGCTTCTGCTTCCGATCAGTGGCGAACACTCATTTCATCAAGCTGGAAAGAATTCAGTATCGTTGTTTGCGTATTGCCTTGGGTTGCATGCAATCGACTCATACGATGAGCCTCGAAGTGCTGGCGGGCGTTCTTCCACTGAAAAACCGGTTCTGGGATCTCTCATATCGTTTGCTCATTCGATGCGACATTTTGAATCCTCTGGTGATTGAAAACTTCGAAAGGTTAGTTGAGCTTAACTCTCAAACCCATTTTATGTCCTTGTATTTTGATTACATGGCTCAGAATATTAATCCTTCTTCGTTTGTTTCCAACCGTGCTCATTTCTTGGATACTTCTGATTCTACTGTGTTTTTCGACACATCCATGAGAGAAGAAATTCATGGAATTCCGGATCACGTGCGCCCTCAAGTGGCCCCAAATATTTTTTATAATAAATTTAGAACAGTCAACTGTGAAAAGGTGTTTTACACTGACGGATCAAACATCAACGAGTCCACAGGCTTCGGCATCTTCAATCAAAACATCACCGCTTCTTACAAACTCAGTGATCCGGCTTCAGTTTACGTCGCAGAATTAGCTGCTATTCAGTACACCCTCGAGATCATTGAAACCATGCCCAAAGACCATTACTTCATTGTCACGGACAGTCTAAGTTCAATAGAAGCTCTCCGGGCAATGAAGCCAGGAAAGTATCCCCCATATTTCCTGGGGAAAATACGGGAACATTTGAGAACTTTATCTGAACGGTCTTATTTAATATCGTTAGTCTGGGTCCCTTCGCATTGTTCCATTCCGGGCAATGAAAAGGCAGACTTATTGGCTAAAGTGGGCGCATTGGAAGGTGATATTTATGAAAGACCAATCTGCTTCAATGAATTTTTCAGTATTTCTCGTCAGAAAACTCTCGAAAGTTGGCAAACTTCATGGACGAATGACGAACTGGGACGATGGCTACACTCCATTATCCCTAAGGTATCGACGAAACCTTGGTTCAAGGGGATGAACATGAGTCGTGATTTCATTCGCGTTATGTCACGGCTCATGTCAAATCACTATACATTCAACGCACATCTCCGGCGTATCGGGATCGTGGAGAGCGGTCTCTGCGCTTGTGGCGACGGTTATCAGGACATCGAGCATGTCGTGTGGTCGTGCGTAGAGTATCGTGACGCCAGGTCGAAGCTACTGGAATCCCTCAGGGCCCGAGGTAGACCGCCTGAGGTGCCGGTTCGGGATGTGTTGGCGAGTCGGGATAGTTCATATATGCTTCTCATATACCAGTACCTTAAACACATTGATATACAAGTGTAATGTGTTATTCCTCGCTCAGAAAATCTAATCTCCACCTACAGGTTCGACACTAACATCCGCCCGATTCTCTCGATCCCCGTCCCTGTCCACCATCTTCATTGGAATTAACAAGATCTTTTTTTTTTGTCACTAACTTTTTCGTTCCCCTTTCCCTGTTTTTTCACCATCTCGATGACAACTAATTAGATCTCTGTCGTTTTCAAACATTTTGTTCCCACACCCCTTTTTTACCCCGTTTCCCACAATATTTACTTCTTTTTTTCATTCTCTTCCGTAACATCACCATCACCGGAAGACCGCTCCAGTCAATGACCAGCATGCGGGCCACCCGCCGGGCCTTCGTAGCCTGGGGGTATTTCCCGCGGACCCTCACGGACCGAAGAATGCGGCCAACATAGAAAATTACCATCGCCATCTGGAATCATCTCCTCCTAAATTCAATTCACCGGCCACTACCGATCGCCAGATACTATATTACATAATGATACTACTCTAGTTTTAAGTTAGACGATAATTAAGATTAGTAAATACCCTTGGCATCTTAGAGCTTAAGCAGTGTGCCTTAATATTATACTATATTATTGAATAAAAAAAAATTATCATGGTCAACACTGTGCACCTCGTTATTAACCGAAGCAAATGCAGTTGCATCTCTTCCACGTTAAAACATAATGTACACACAGTTAGACGCCTTGTTGAATTGAATCTTACTTACATCATTAACGTTTTGATGCATTCGTTCCTTAAACAAGATTTCAATTTCGATTGCTGCTGGTCTAACTTTGCAGCGCTTGAAATCAACACAAAATGAATTTTGCCAAGTTTCAGGCTTTGTTAAATCGTATTTGCCCATTTCGTACACTATATTGTTCACTACACTGTATTGTCTTTGTTTCTGTCGTCTCGATCGTAAGCAATTTTCGACAGAGACATAACTGGATGACGCGATTACGAATAAAACTGGTATGCTTTCTCCACACATCCGAATATCGATAATCGCACGTACCAGTTGATTGATTGTGTAAATTTTTCATACTTTCGATGCATCACACACGAAAGTAAAAAAATACGGGGTTGTGTAGGAGACACAACTCATCATGATGACATTGAAAATGCAAATATTTCTGTATTTTTCAAAAATTTCTGCAATGCAGATTAAAAGATGACAGTTATTATTTTCTGCAAATTTTAATCAAAAGAGATAGTAATCAAAGCGAATCTGTCATGTGCACTTAGAACCTAATCTAATGCTCATCGAGAAATAATATAAATCCATTTTCAAATCACCCAGTAAGACGCGTTTAAAATGGTCGGCAATTTTGAGTCTACTCGGTAAGCACAGCGCTGTCTGCAACTTCATCGTTCGCCAAAATTAATAGCGAATTGCAGCTTAGTGCACACCCACACAAACGAGAACATGCTTGACACATTGAGCACAATCGCATACAGCGCTGCACTGCGTATATTTTGTCCCCTAAGACTATAGCGAATGAATGTAACTTTCAGTTTTGTCATCCACTCACTAATCAAACAACTTGCCTTGCTCACAATCCGAAGCTGACTGTGGAAAAAATAGGTGGATCATATATATTCATACATTCCATTTTGTGTGATAGTTCGCACGGTCGAGCGGATGACATCATTATGGTGAGCTCTGATTGGCTTGTGAAAACTTGGGCCAATTAAAACCGGTTTTTCAATGGTATACTATTCAAATACTTAAACGAAGTTGTTTCATATGTTTAAGTTAAATGTTTTCGAATCGATTGGTAGAATCGATTTCTCAGTTTGGATTAGGTACGTTGGAAGATATGATTCATGTTCAAAGTTACGAGATGACAAGATGAGATTTAAAAAAGAAGCTCCGATGAAATAGGGAACCGTTACCCTACTACCAAACACACCATCGGGCAGGTAACTGTACAACCGATTGTATTTATCGTAGTCTACCGCCGTACGAGGAAAATGAACTACTCCATTCTAAGGTATCCACTCAAGTTCAATTTTTACGATCAGAATACATGCAACGGCACTAACATCATCGCAGTTTACAGGCAGTGGCGGCTTACCAACCCATCGTCAGACAGGAGGCGGGTCGTCAGACGCTCGTTTCGCCGCATGGTTCCTGTTCAATGCTATCAGTATGCTGCAAATTTGATTGACGGCAATTCACATCCTGATGATTCTCTCCTTTTGTGCCGTCCAACTTCGTTTGGCGTTCATAGCAAACCCGAGTACTGTAGCATATTTTCACAAAAGGTACATACATAATTCTACATAACATATGATAGAGTAGAGTTCTCCCGGGAAGGGTCATTTTTATTTTTGCATCATCAACTCATTATTTTCATGTTTACGTACTGTTTACAATAGGCAACTTGTTTGGAGATGTTTTTTGCGCTTGCGATTTGATTTGAGGAAAATATTTTCAATTTCAACAAATCAAACAAAATGATGCGTTGTTAAAACGAGTTCAGCTATCAATCAAACATAAACCAAAAGCGACAGCTGCTCTACGGGTGTTGAAGTTGTTTTATGAATTTTTCGCATAGCACATTAGAATTTTCGTTTTTAGTTCCAATCCAACTGAAAGCCTATCGCACTGACATCGATGTTTTTTCCGCATTTAATTTAAATTTTGCACCAAACGATGGAATCCTTTTTCAGAACTTAGTATAGTACAAAAAAAACAATTTTTCAATCCACGCCAGAGTGCGATAACAGAATTTCTGAAATGGTCCGACAAATTGTCGTACAGCGAGTTTGCTTCCCGGACATACCGCCTATCGTGCACCGCCCGATCAGAGGGGACACAATGCAATTTTATTTATGAAATATTGTTTCCTTCCTATTCCCGATAGTTTCCAGTGCAAGTGGCTGCATAAATGGCTTGGGCTTGGATTGCAACACGAAACTTGCAGACCGGTTTCGCATAGATACATAGACCAGGGATGAAGCGTTTTCCACTTCTTACTTCAATTTGCATAATTTTCGCTTTCCGCACAGGTACCCTGCCATCGTCCTGGATCCCCGCCTCCTGCACTGGCACCGAGAGCAGCTACCACTGGACCACGGTGCACCGGAGGAGCTGCTTGCTTGTGGTTGTTGTGAGAATAGAAATAAATATGATTTTCCATTCTCGTTATAGTTAGGCCCCGCCAGCCACTAACGGGTCCCGCATCCATCCGGTTCTTCGTGCATGTTTACTTTACCAGCAGCTTGCACACCATCACATCACGGCTGGCATCCAGAGAAGAGTAGGAAGACAGAGAGAGAAAGAGATCAGCCATCGTAACACAGGTTGAGCTTTTCGTGCAGCCAACGGTGGAGTGTAGCAAGCAAGGTTCTGAAAATTTTACAAACAATTACCGCAATGCAGAAAATGCAATCCCGTTGGCTCGTCAACTGACCGTACGGCATCCGGCCACTCGCGAGAACCGGCAGGCACTCCGGTGATACGGACACGACCGGAAGGTTCCTCGTTGACGAAAGGCTAGATAAGAGCTAAATATTTAGTCCAGGGCATAGCAAGTATTCTATTGATCGCACATTCAAAAAAGCGGGTGGGTTATATCAGAGATATAACTGGGTGACGTAAATACGAATAAAACTGACACACTTTCTCATTAGTTGATTGATTATGTGATTTGAACAAGTTTTCACTTCTTTGCATCCAGGAATAAGACGATTTATTTACGTAGAACATAGAAAAAAAATTTAAAAAAAAGAGACAAGCGAGAGTAAAAAATTACCTGGAGAGGACTGTACAACCTCTCACGTTGCGAATTTAATTATTATTGCTGATGTTAGTTGAATGATAAGGCACTCTTCAAATGCTTACATCATTAACCTTTACAGTCAATATGGCGGAACTAGCGAGAGCAAAAGAAGCATCTCAATTTAATTTAATTTTCACATTGGCGTTTTCATTCATGCATTCATCAATTCAATTTCCATTCTAGAACTGTACCCTCTGCCTACAGAATTTTCAAATTCAGAGACGACAGAATCCAAGTGGTGATGTCAAAGTAATATCCCTTGTTAAATAGTCGAAACTGGCAACCCAAGTCGTTTCCAAAACCAATTACCAAGGCCTTCTTTATTAATTCGGTTCCATAGAACAAGTGCAAAAAAACACCATAATATACGATATCTGCAAAACGAGATAAACCGGTAGTTATAAAAAAACGAAAACCCGAAAATTTGGTTAGGAGTACAAACGTATACATTTATTTAAGCTAACAGTGAAACATATAAATTTTTTGAAAACGCCTCTGTCGCACATGAGAATGAGAAAAAAGGCAGCACCGCCCCAGGGTCTTCTGAGGAGTCAGGACTTTGTCAAAAACCATTTTACTAAAAGGATCATTATGCGTAGAATATCCCGAAAGGGTCATTTTTCCAATCGTCTGAAATAGATTTCAAACGAAGAAAAATGAAAAACAAACAAGAACAAGTACAGATAGTTCAGGAACAGGAACCAGAGTAGAAAATGCTGGAACAGCTACAGAAAGTATAGGAACAAACGAAGAGTACTGGAGCAGATACAGGAAGTACCGGAATAGGTACAGAATGTACAGAAAACAAGTAGGGAACGTTCAAGAACAAGAACATAAAGAACAGGGAGTAGCACTAAAATTAACTGGTGCAGAAAGCACAGGAAAAAGAACAGAAAGTACAAAAGCAATTGTTAAAAATACAGGAACAAATAAAAAAGTAGAGACACAAAAACGGAATCTACACATTTCGAAAAAAAATCCTGTGATTTTTCATTTTAGAAGATGCCCAAAAATAAAGCGTCACAGTTCAGGTAAATTTATGTGCATAAACTGAGAGCGAAGAAAGTACAGGAACAAGAACGAATATTACAGGAACATGAACAAGTACAAAAAGTTCAGGAACAGGTACAGAAAGCAAGTGCAGATAGTACATAAACAAGTAAAGAATGTATAAGAACAAGGACATTACGTACAGGAAAGATGCAGATAATACTAAAAATTTAGGAAAAAAATACAGAGTATTTTGAGCCAGAAAGTACTGGAACAAGTACAGAAACAACATGAACAAGTGCACATAGTACAGATATTAAAAAGTACAGGTATAAAAAGTACAGAAACAAGTACAGCTGGTAAAGGAACAAATACAGAAAATCTTAAAACAGGTGAAGAAAACGCTGGAACAAGTGCAGAAGAAACAGGAATAAATGAACATAATACATTAATAAGTGCAAAAAGTACACAATCGAGTACAGAAATTACAATAACAAGTACAGATAGTACATAAACAAGTAGAGAATACACAGAAACTAGGACAGAAAGTACAGGAACAAGGACAGAAGGTACAGATAGTACAGAAAATAGAGGAACAAATACAGAGAATTTGTAAACAATAACAGAGAGTACTGGAACAAGTGCCAAAACAACTGGAACAAGAGCACACAGTACAGGAACAAGTAAAAATAGTACAGGAAGAAGTACAGTAATCACAGAAACAAATACAGAAAATACAGGAGCAAAGGCAGAAAGTACACAAACAAGTACAAAAAGTACAGATAGCGCATAAACAAATACATAATAATTTTGAAATAGGTAGAGAAAGTACTGGAATAAGTGCTGAAAAAACATGAGCAAATGCACATAGTACAGAAATAAGACACACTAGTATAGAAACCGGTACATAAATCAAAGGAACATGTACAAAAATAAATGAACAGGTGCAGAATGTGCACATACAAGTACAGAAGGTATAGGAACAAGTACTGATAGTGTATGAAAAGGAAAAGAATGTATAGCAACAAGTACAGAAAGTGCATATAGTACTGAAAGTCCAGGAACAAATCCAGAATACAGGTACAGAAAGTAATGGAAAAAGTGCAGAGAGAACAGTAACAAGCTCGTATAGTACAGGAACAACTACAGAAATCACAGGAACAAGTGCAGAAAGTACACAAACAAGTACAAAAAGTACAGATAGCGCATAAACAAATACATAATAATTTTGAAATAGGTAGAGAAAGTACTGGAATAAGTGCTGAAAAAACATGAACAAATGCACATAGTACAGAAATAAGACACACTAGTATAGAAACCGGTACATAAATCAAAGGAACATGTACAAAAATAAATGAACAGGTGCAGAATGTGCACATACAAGTACAGAAGGTATAGGAACAAGTACTGATAGTGTATGAAAAGGAAAAGAATGTATAGCAACAAGTACAGAAAGTGCATATAGTACTGAAAGTCCAGGAACAAATCCAGAATACAGGTACAGAAAGTAATGGAAAAAGTGCAGAGAGAACAGTAACAAGCTCGTATAGTACAGGAACAACTACAGAAATCACAGGAACAAGTGCAGAAAGTACACAAACAAGTACATAATATATTGAAACAAGTACAGAATGTATTGAAACAAGTACAGAATGTATTGAAACAAGTACAGATGGTACATAAACAAGTAAAGAATCTACAGAAACAAGGACAGATGGTACAGGAACAAGTGCAGATGATACAATTAGTTTAAAAGGTACAGGAAAAAATATAGAGAATCTTTTAACAGCTACATAACGTACTGGAACAATCGCAGAAACAACTTGAACTAGTGCAAATAGTACGGAAACAACTACAGAAGTCAGATAAACAAGTGAAGACATTACAGGGACAAGTACATAAAATATAGGAACAAGTGCAGAAAGCACACAAACAAGTACAGAAGGTACAGCAATAAGTATAGATAGTGTATGAACAAGTACAGAATGTACAGTAACAAGTACAGAGGGTAGATGAATAAACCCAGCAGATACATTTAGTATCGAAAATACAGGAACAAATACAAATAACCTTTTAATAGGTATAGAATGTACAGGAACAAATGCAGGAATAACAAGAACACGTGCACATACTACAGGAACAAGTGTAGAAAGTACATAAACAAGATAAGTCAATACAGGAGCATATACAGAAACAACAGGATCATGTCGAAATGTGTAAAATCAAGTACAAAATGTACAGAAACAAGTACAGAAGGTACTAAAACCAGTACAGAAGGCACAGATAGTACAAAAAATACTGGAACAAGTGCAGAAAAATCATGAACAAGTGCGCATAGTACAGTAATAAGTACAGAAAGTACAGATGGTACAAAAACAAGTGGAGAATAACAGAAACAAGTGCATAAAATACACAAACAAGTACCAAAAGTACCGGAACAAGTACAGATAGTACATACACAAGTAAATAATATACAGGAACAAGACAGAAAGTATAGGAACATTTTCAGAAGATGCAATTAGTACAAAATGTACTGGAACAAATACAGAGAATCTTTTAACAAGATACAGAAAGTACTAGAACAGTTGCAAAAACAACTTGAACATGTGCACATAGTACAGGAACAACTAAAGAAAGTACAGAAAGTGAGGAGCAGGAACATGTACAGAATAACCTGTTTCAACCTGTTTCAATGATATCAGTTTTCGATACATTGTAGAAAAATTACATTTTTATGCATTTCACTGATTATATTGACGAAAATCCTAGTTTCTGTGCAACGCTCGCACTTTGGATTTAACATTTTTCATTAAATTCTGCACAGTTACTTTCGTGACTTTCCTGGTGGCAGCTGTCCAATTTTTTAACCTCCTGCATGTTTTGGGACACTGTACCTTCCTTCCGAAAGTGCCGCTTGACAATTGCCCAACGCCTTTCAACTGGCCGAAGATCCGGGCAGTTCGGTGGGTTGATGTCCTTTTCCACGAATTGTACATTATTTTTTGACAACCACTGTAGAGAGGAGTTGGCGTAGTGGCCTGAAGCCAAATCCGACCAGAAGAGAGGAGGAGCCTTATGCTTTCTGTACAGTGGCAGCATTCTCTTCTTCAAACATTCTTCCTCGTACACCTTGACGTTAATTGTGCCCTTCATGAAGAAAATCGACGACCGCAAACCACAGGTACAAATTGCTTGCCAAACCAACACCTTCTGCCCCAGGTCCCGGTGCACCGATTTCGTATAATATTGTGGTCCGGGCAGCGCTTGAGAGTCTTCCTTGGCGGAGGTTTCGTCGTTGATCAGGATGCATCCGTCTTTATTCTGTAGAATCCGGTTATACAGTTTTCGCGCTCTTGTTTTGGCCTGAACTTGCTGTACCAGGGACTTTTTCGGCAACTTCTGTTTCTTGTACGTTTTCAGGGAGATCCGAACTTTGATCCGTTGAATCATCCCGATGATGGTGTTGAACTGCTTGGCCAAATTCCGCGTCGACGCCGATGGGTGGGCTGGGAGCCGTTTTCCTACCGGATCGGGGCAAATCCTTCATGGAAAGGATCTTACCGAACTTCTCGATAATATTTTTGATACTGGTGTGGTGCACTTTCACCCGTTTTGCAATTTCGTTGTACGTGACACCACTTTCTGAGCACCAAGTGTGCAGAATTTTCTTTCGCGTTTCCGGATCAATTCGACTCATCATTGAAACGATAAACCGTACCAAAACCAATCGATTGCGCAGCTGTTATTGACATGTAAACAAACATGTCACCGCAAAACACGCTGCACAAAATTAAGCCATTTCAGAGTAATAACTGTTTGAATGTTGCTAACTACTTATCGATACACTCCTTACTAAAGGATTCTTTAAAAAGCTTTTGCTAAATCTTGAGTAAAGCAAAAAAGTTCATTTGGGCATGAACTTGCTCAACTTTTTCAGTTTTTAAACAGTGTTGAGCCAAATTTAGAAGATTTTCATTTTCGCTTTTCGCATCGTCACTCTTAAAAGACGGTTTGAAGGTTTGAGCCCTTATCATGGAATCCTTAAAAAAAATCTGCTAGTTTTGTACATATGCATTTAACCTTCCATTTGAATCGAATTTTACGAAAATCGACTTACCCACCTCTGAAAATCGAAGCGAGAACTGTTTGGGAACATTAAATCACTATTTTCGAGATCAGAAACTGAAGAACAGTATATCTGAAGTGAGATAATTTGAACAAATGTAACTAAAAACTACAAATTAGAGAAATTTAAAAACAATTTTCAAGGAAATTACAGCTTTTTGCATTATCCAATCTAAACTTTTGACCCATCACTCTATAATTTCGTCACCGAAAATCTTATCAAAATAAAATTCAGTTATTTTATGTTGCATTTTATTATATTTCTCTTACATTTAAGTTTGTAAAATTCAGCTTAGCCATCTCTGGGAAAAATTAGTTCATAAAATTTCACTTTTGCACATGTCTCACTGTTATTCCGGAATTGGATGTTGGCTGCACTTGAATCTAAATTTGTGAAAATCGGTTCAGTCATCTCTGAGAAAATTGAGTGCACAAATATGTTACATTCATGCACACACACACATACATACATACATACATTACCTACATGCTAGAGATGGACGGGTAAGCATTATTTCAAACCCAAACACGACTCGTACCCGATAAAAAAATAAAAATCTTTACCCGTACCCGACCCGAATTTCGAAATGAGTCCCGAAATTCGAAAAAAAAACTCGAATCAATTTTTACACGAAACCGACCCGAACCCGACAAACATATCTTTTTCTGTACTCGAACCCAACAAATACTCATCGAGTTCGAGTCTTGGTTGGGATTCGGATACAAATACCCGAAATCGGAGCATCTCTAATACTTACAGACAATTGCTGATCTCGACGAACTAATTCGAATAGTACACTCGACATTTCGGTTTGAAAATCGGTTTTTACAGTGATTGCATAAACTTTCTATATAAGAAAGGCAAACACAGAACGTAAATAAACACATAAACATAACAGTTCGGCTGAAAAGTTCGTATCGTTTAATAGAAACACACATTTTTTGGCCAAAATTCGTTTTTACTATTCAACATAATTGCCATCAGAGGCGATACAGCGATTATAGCGATCTTCCAACATTTCGATACCATTTTGGTAGTACGATTTGTCCTTTGCCCCAAAATAGGCCTCAGTTTCAGCGATTACCTCTTCATTGCTTCTAAATTTTTTACCAGCGAGCATTCTCTTGAGGTCTGAGAACAGGAAAAAGTTACTGGGGCCAAATCTGGAGAATACGGTGGATAAGGGAGCAATTCAACAAGCCCAAACACTGCTCAGAATCATCAATTCGTTGTTGTTTTCGATCGATTGTGAGCTCACGCGGCACCCATTTTGCAAAAAGCTTTCTCATATCCAAATATTCGTGAATAATATGTCCAACACGTTCCTTTGATATCTTTAGGGTGTCAGCTATCTCGATCAACTTCACTTAACGGTCATTGGAAATCATTTTGTGGATTTTTTTCACGTTTTCATCGATAACAGCCTCTTTTGGACGTCCACTGCGTTCATCGTCTTCGGTGCTCATATGACCAGTACGAAATTTTGGTATCGGCGGCACTTTTTTTCATCAAAAAGTAGTGTTTCATCAACACACGAAATTCCTTTTTTTCCATTTTTTTCACAATAACAAAAGTAGCTTCACTCAAAATGCAATATCTCACAAACTAATAATCAGACAGCTGTCAAATTTATACACGTATCTTTTGAAGGTTGGTACTAACTGAAAATGGTATGGATTTAATTCTAGTGGCGCCCTCTCATAGAAACGATACGAACTTTTCAGCCGATCTGTTAAACAGGTAACATAATTCTACAAACGATACAATTCATAACTACTTAGCTTTGCAAGTAACGTAATATTCCATTCGTAAAGAATTTAAATAGCTCCGAGTGTAATTTGCACTCGGCTTCCAAGTGCCGCTGTATGGATTTACATGTATCAATTATTCAATAAAAAGACGTGCTTCTGTGGCTCAATCGATTAACGGTGTGCTTTGTGATCTAATATTTCTCGGTTCGAATCGCGCTGTTGGTTGCCGCTTTTTTTTATTTTCATTTATTTCACTCGATTTCAATGCATGTAATTTTCTAAACACACAATTTTACATATTCTTGATATAAATTTGTGTGAAATATGACGCTTCATGTATGTGCATCTTATAAGATAAAAAATCGAAAGATTTTTTCGAACTGTGCAGGAATGAATTCCGAAAGTTCAGGAATAGGTACAGAAGATGCAGATAGTATAGGAAGAAGAACAAGCAAAAAGTTTAGATATTTTTTTAATAGAATCTCACGGTTAATCGTATCGGAAGAACTTTCAAGATAAATTTGCTAAAAAAGTTGATTTAACAAGCGATATGCAGCTGAGGAACTCAAATTGTTATTTGTCGTCGCCTATCGCCAGTAGTTACAAGAATCATATCGCAGTACCCGAGTAAAGTCTAACATCAAAATTAGAACAAATAGATAATTCATTAGGATAGCAACATCAGATTGAAATCAGTTCCACTGCAACTATCGGGCTGATCGGACGCAAGTTCGTGTTTCTCCAGTGGTGCGGTAAATGGTTTTATTCCGCTTTCAAGGTCATTTCGTATTCTATTGTCTGAATCAGTGCGGTCGAGTGATAGTTCGAATTAATCCGTCTTCAAGGTCAATTGTGAGTTTTGTAAAGAAGCACTGTGTGGTACCGTTAGCCAGCGCCCAGCTGGGCGCTGCTGCTATTTTGTAACAAATACATTGGACAGTGTATAGTGAAAAAACGTATAAGATTCCATTGTACAGTGCAGAAAGAGACTGCAAAAAAGTGCTTTTTCCTCTAGGAGGTTTTTTGCACTTTATTGATCAGGAATATCCACCGATTGCCTATGACCGGGCCTTGTCTGCCGTTCACCCTTTGAGAGCTAAAGCTAAGTATTTTTGCCTTTTTCTTTTTTCCCCCTGTTCTTCAATACCACTACATTTGTCCTCCAATATTTACCCGCACGGACACATTTCCGTGCCATGACAGAAGGCACAGAATTGCCTGACCTCCCTCCAGATGACAAAATGGAATCATCTTATAGCCAAATATCTCGTGTAAAAAATTATCCCGATGGACTTGCACTCCCGGCCGGACCGTATGCGGTTTACATCCGGACCAAAGCCAACGGTAAAAAATTGAATCTTCTAAGACTTTCTGAAGACCTGTCCTCGCGATACAATACCGTACAAAAAATTGAAAAAGTACGCCCGGACAAGCTTAGGGTCTTGTTAGCCAGTGCAAAACAGGCTAATGAGATCGTTCAAAATGAGCATTTCACGCGGGAGTATCGCGTATACGTACCAGCTCGCGAAGTCGAGATAGACGGCGTGATCACCGATCCGAGTCTGACTTGCGAGGACCTTCTTAAGCATGGGGCAGGCGGTTTTAAAAACCCCTTACTCAAGAACGTTAAGATACTGGACTGCAAGCAATTGCGTTCAGTATCGACCGCTAAGGATGGCACTAAGTCCTATATCCCATCAGACTCGTATCGGGTGACTTTCGTTGGCTCGGCTTTGCCTAACTACGTCCTCCTGGACCGAATTCGTTTACCTGTTCGCCTTTTTGTGCCGCGGGTCATGAACTGCACTAATTGCAAACAATTGGAACATACAGCATCCCATTGTTGCAATAAATCCCGGTGTATAAAGTGTGGAGGGAGTCATGCGGATAACTCCTGCAGTGGAGACAATGAAAAGTGTCTCTACTGTAAGGAGGGGCCGCATGACCTCTCTGATTGTCCCGCGTACAAATTGCGCCAGGATAAGATGAGGCGTTCACTTAAGCAACATTCAAAGCGTTCTTTTGCTGAAATGTTGAGGAGTGCTACGCCTCCAGTAAACCTGTACGCTTGTTTGGCAACTGACGAGAGCGAATATGATGACCCCCTCGAAGGTACATCTTCGGCTGTCCCTCTTAGCTCATCATACAGAAAGAGAAGAAATAAATCTTTTCAAAAGCTCCCTAGTAAGGGTTCGAAGATGTCCTCTGATGGGTTCCGAAAAATTACAACAACTGGTAGTGATGGCAAAAAACCAGAGAAAAAAGCTCCAGGCCTTGGAAAATTAAATTCCGAGCAAGAATTTCCATCACTTCCTGGGACTTCAAAACCCCCGAAAGTCCCTAAAGATCAGTCAGAAAATTTACCAAATACTGGGTTTGTTAAATTCTCTGATATTGTGGACTGGATCATGTCTACTTTCAATATTTCTGAACCTCTTAAAAGCCTGATAATGGCTTTTATTCCTACAGTTAAAACATTCTTGAAGCAGTTGACTGCAAAATGGCCCCTTCTTTCAGCGATCGTATCCTTCGATGGCTAAGACACCCACCGAGGTCACGGATACAATCACTGTTATACAGTGGAATTGTAGAAGTATCATCCCAAAAATAGATCCTTTCAAATTTCTAGTAAATAATCTGGAATGTGACGCATTTGCATTGTGCGAAACTTGGCTAACTTCTGAAATACCCTTAAACTTCCACGATTTTAACATTATTCGTCTGGATCGAGATGATTCCTATGGAGGAGTACTTTTGGGGATCAAAAAGTGCTATTCTTTCTATCGCATTAACCTCCCCTCGATACCAGGTATTGAAGTTGTCGCATGTCATGTTACAATCAAAGGCAAGGACCTTTGCATTGCTTCCATCTACATTCCTCCAAGAGCCTCGGTTGGGCATCGGCGGCTCAATGATATCATAGAGCTTCTTCCCGCACCGACGTTGGTTTTAGGAGACTTTAACTCACACGGTACGGGATGGGGCTGTCTTCACGACGATAACAGATCAACTATGATCCATGATATCTGCGACAACTTCAATATGACAATCTTGAATACGGGAGAAATGACACGGATTCCTGCACCACCAGCAAGACCAAGTGCGCTAGACTTATCCCTTTGCTCGACATCGCTACGGTTGGATTGCACGTGGAAGGTAATCCCTGATCCCCACGGTAGTGATCATCTACCGATCGTAATATCAATCACCAGCGGCTTAAAACCATCGAAGACAATCAATGTTTCGTATGACCTCACACGAAATATTGATTGGAATAGCTATACGACCTCGATATCTGAGAAACTTGAAAGAACTCAACAACTTCCTCCGGAGGAAGAGTACACGTTTTTGGCTGGCTTGATTCTCGATACTGCGATTCAAGCTCAGACGAAACGTGTACCCGGCGCGAAAACTAACATCCGTCCCCCCAACCCGTGGTGGGACAAAGAGTGCTCAGAATTAAACGCGGAGAGAACTTTATCATTTGTCGAGTTTAGAAAAAACGGAACACCTGATAATTTTAGAAACTACGCGGCATTAGACGCTAAAATGAAAAGCTTGATTAAAGCGAAGAAAAGCGGTTATTGGCGTCGATTCGTAGACGGATTATCGAGAGAAACATCAATGAGCACTCTTTGGAATACAGCCCGACGAATGCGCAACAAAAACACCACAAACGAAAGCGAGGAATATTCTAACCGCTGGATATTCGATTTCGCTAAAAAAGTATGTCCTGACTCTGTTCCGGAACAGACAATCATGCGCGTCGCTTCATCAAACAGAAACGAAACACCTTTTTCGATGGTCGAGTTCTCACTTGCGCTTTTATCGTGTAACAATAAATCTCCGGGGTTAGACAAAATCAAATTCAACTTGTTGAAAAATTTGCCTGACTCTGCCAAAAGGCGCTTATTGAATTTATTCAATAGGCTTCTTGAGGATAATATTGTCCCACATGACTGGAGACAAGTAAGAGTTATCGCCATTCAAAAACCAGGGAAACCAGCCTCCGATCACAATTCGTATCGGCCGATTGCTATGCTTTCCTGTATCCGGAAATTGTTCGAAAAAATGATTCTGTTTCGTCTAGACAATTGGGTCGAAACTAATGGTTTACTTTCAGATACACAATTTGGTTTCCGCAGGGGCAAAGGAACGAACGATTGTCTTGCGTTGCTCTCAACAGAAATTCAAATGGCATTTGCTCGTAAAGAACAAATGGCATCAGTTTTCCTAGACATTAAGGGGGCTTTTGACTCAGTTTCTATAAATATCCTATCTGAGAAGTTGCATCAGCATGGTCTTTCGCCAGTTTTGAACAACTTTTCACATAATCTATTGTCTGAGAAACACATGTACTTTGCGCATGGTGATTTGTCGACAATACGATTCAGTAACATGGGTCTTCCTCAGGGCTCATGCTTAAGCCCCCTTTTATACAACTTTTACGTGAACAACATTGATGAATGTATCAACACATCTTGCACGCTAAGACAACTTGCCGACGACAGCGTTGTGTCTATTATAGGACCCAAAGCTGCCGATCTCCAAGGACCATTGCAAGATACCCTCGACAACTTGTCGACATGGGCTCTTCAAATGGGTATCGAGTTCTCCACGGAGAAAACTGAGCTGGTTGTATTTTCAAGGAAGCGAGAACCAGCACAATTACAGCTTCAACTAGGGGGTTAAACCATAGCTCAGGTCTTCACATTTAAATATCTCGGGGTCTGGTTCGACTCCAAAGGCACCTGGGGATGTCACATTAGGTATCTGAAACAAAAATGCCAACAGAGAATCAATTTTCTTCGTACAATAACCGGATCATGGTGGGGTGCCCACCCAGGAGACCTGATCAGGTTATACCAAACAACGATATTGTCCGTGATGGAATACGGATGCTTTTGCTTCCGATCCGCGGCGAACACTCATTTCATCAAGCTGGAAAGAATTCAGTATCGTTGTTTGCGTATTGCCTTAGGTTGCATGCAGTCGACTCATACGATGAGTCTCGAAGTGCTCGCGGGCGTCTTACCGTTGAAAAACCGATTCTGGGATCTCTCATATCGATTGCTAATCCGATGCGACATCTTGAATCCGATGGTGATTGAAAACTTCGAAAGGCTTGTCGAGCTCAATTCTCAGACCCGTTTTATGTCCTTGTATTTTGATTACATGGCTCAGAATATTAATCCTTCTTCGTTTGTTTCCAATCGTGCTCATTTCTTGGATACTTCTGATTCTACTGTGTTTTTCGACACATCCATGAGAGAAGAAATTCGTGGAATCCCGGATCACGTGCGCCCTCAAGTGGCCCCAAATATTTTTTATAATAAATTTAGAACAGTCAACTGTGAAAAGGTGTTTTACACTGACGGATCAAACATCAACGAGTCCACAGGCTTCGGCATCTTCAATCAAAACATCACCGCTTCTTACAAACTCAGTGATCCGGCTTCAGTTTACGTCGCAGAATTAGCTGCTATTCAGTACACCCTCGAGATCATTGAAACCATGCCCAAAGACCATTACTTCATTGTCACGGACAGTCTAAGCTCAATAGAAGCTCTCCGGGCAATGAAGCCAGGAAAGTATCCCCCATATTTCCTGGGGAAAATACGGGAACACTTGCGAACTTTATCTGAACGGTCTTATTTAATATCGTTAGTCTGGGTCCCTTCGCATTGTTCCATTCCAGGCAATGAAAAGGCAGACTCATTGGCTAAGGTGGGCGCATTAGAAGGTGATATTTATGAAAGACCAATCTGCTTCAATGAATTTTTCAGTATCTCTCGTCAGAAAACTCTCGAAAGTTGGCAAACTTCATGGAGCAATGGCGAACTGGGACGATGGCTACATTCCATTATCCCTAGGGTATCGACGAAACCTTGGTTCAGGGGGATGAACGTGAGTCGCGATTTCATTCGTGTTATGTCGCGGCTCATGTCAAATCACTACACTTTCAACGCACATCTCCGGCGTGTTGGGCTTGCGGAGAGCGGTCTCTGCACCTGTGGCGACGGTTATCAGGACATCGAGCATGTCGTGTGGTCGTGCGTAGAGTATCGTGACGCCAGGTCGAAGCTACTGGAATCCCTCAGGGCCCGAGGTAGACCGCCTGAGGTTCCGGTTCGGGATGTGTTCTCGAGTCGGGATAGTTTATATATGCTTCTCATATACCAGTACCTTAAACACATTGATATACAAGTGTAATGTGTTATCCCTCGCTCAGAAAGTATAAACTCCACCTACAGCTTCGACACTAACATCCGCCCGATTCTCTCGATCCCCGTCCCTGTCCACCATCTTCATTGGAACTAACAAGATCTATTTTTGTCACTAACTTTTTCGTTACCCCTTCCCTGTCTCTTCACCATCTCGATGGCAACTAATTAGATCTTTATCGTTTTCAAACATTTTGTTCCCACATCCCCTTTTTACCCCGTTTCCACAATATTTACTTTTTTTTTTTCATTCTCTTCCGTAACATCACCATCATCGTCCACGGAAGGCCGCCCCAGTCGAAAACCAGCACGCGGGCCACCCGCCGGGCCTTCGTAGCCTGGGGGTGTTTCCCGCGGACCCACACGGACCGAATGATGCGGCCAACATGGATCTTCGCCAACGGCATATGGAAGACCCTCATGCAATATTCAATTCACCGGCCACTACCGATCGCTTCTCGAGAATCCGCTACCGCTACATTACATAATGATACTATTCTAGTTTTAAGTTAGTCGTAATTAGGATTAGTAAATACCCTTGGCATCTTAGAGCTTAAGCAGTGTGCCTTAAAATTATATTATAATATTGAATAAAAAAAAATCAGATTAAAATCCTAATATGATATCGACTCATCAAATTTTCAATTAATATCACATTGTGTTATCATTTTGCTGGCAAAAGTTTTGTGAAACTCAAAAAATGAAAATATTAAAAGCAACAACTTAGTGAATCCATTGATATTGAGCAAATTTCAAATGGCAGCTCAAAAATACAAAGTTTCAATGGAAGGATTATTCCTTGTTGCCTTTTACAAAAATGCTTTGACATCCTGCTGAGATCCTGCAGTTAACCGCAACCATAACCGCGAAAACTCTATTTATTTCAACATTTTTTCAACTTTTACGCAAATAATGCTCTTTCTTTTCAACCACGAGTATATTGGTGTCAAACCACAGGCATTAGATAAATTTGCGATCATCGGTACCACGTTTGTCTGAAGCAGGTCAATCTGAATAGTGGCTTTGGCATTCCCATCTCGCTGACCGTTAGCCGTAGAAGGAGCTTATTTAAGAATTTGACATGAGAAATATATTTGACGTAATCGATTTCTTTCTAGATACGTTAAGTATCCGTTTTGCGCTCAGTTTAAAAAAATACACTTTTCCAAAGAAACCGTCTGCCTAAATCTTCATAATTTTGAGTCACAGGATTAATTCTGCATCCAATGATCGTAAATTCTAAGTCTACACAAGAACTAAAATTTTGCTGAAGAGATTCTGGTTCTATCTGTGGTCAGAAGCGAGATAATCGTTCATTGTTCCAATTAGTTGAAAAAACAAATGATCTGTGATATCTTATTGCTGGATTCCTAATTCACGTTCCCTGTGTTGTAGAAGACTTAATCGTAAAACGTTTGGTCTCCAGAGCCTCTAAATTCGTATTTCAAAGTGATTACATGTGCGAGTTGTGTGAGATCAAGTAGATAACTCAATTTAATGTTATAATATTTGAATGCTACAGCTTTGGATATGAGAATGACAAAGAGAACATTTTTATACTGTGCTCAAATAGCCACACTGCTATTCACGTTGGATGCGGGATGGAAGCGACGCAACGAGTGTGCCTTGACAGAAACTACCTGCATACAACTTTATGAAACAACTCTGCTTGTCATATAACCGAACATTTTCCATAACCTTATAGCTAGCACTTACAGTCCATAGCAATCGCGAAAAGTTCTCATTCCAAATCACTTAAGCTCGAAACCGGATTCTCTCCGCGGTAGTGTGGAGGAGATTGCATGAAATCTTTTTTCTTGCTTGCGACTAATATGGAGATTGCATAAAAGCTTTTTTCTTGCTTGCGAGTAATATAGCCTAAATGTATACTATCCCGGACCTTTTTGAGCTGTTATATTTTTGGATTATGTTCGTGACGTGTCATTTCGAGAAAATCCACATCATATTAAGTTTTCAATGTGCTTTCACTGAGAGCAAAACTAGTTTCCAGTTTGATGTCAAACAGCATTTTTTTTGCTGTCAATTTTTATCTTTTAACCGTTAAAACGACCAAAACGATAGCAAATTAAGTAATCGATATATACGAACAGCACAACATCAAATTGAGTTTTCTTTTCAATCTCACACTCTACTCGGGTAGGCATTGGATCAGATAATCACATGTCGAAACTTAATCATTTTGTAAACAGAATGTAGCTAATGAGTATATAAAACACATTGCGAATTCTACGGGTATGATTTGAGCATCCAAAACCTTATCGTGATTGCATATCACATCTTCCAGTTCGACTGAATCACAAGTAAACGACTACAAAGCCATTTATTGCAATCACTCTTGCGAGACCAACGAATCTTTCAACGGAGACGAGTTCATAAGTAATGTTAACATGCGGATTTGTTTTCTCAATCTGATGTGGAGAGCCACCAAACCGGAAAACGGGTTTTTTTTTCCTACCCAACGAAAAATTGGTGTGTGCCGTGCAACTGTCTACAGTTGTAAACAATCCTTACCGCAGAGCTCCGCCAAAATATGCAGCAGCAAACCAACAACATCAAAAAAAATACTACCATCTAAAACACTGCTGTACCTTTCCGTGCCGTATTGTGCGCCACGGAGATAAATTGTGGAGGGATTTTTGGACGGGAATAAAAAGTGAACCTGTTCTGTAACATTCCTGGCAATAATACACAGCTGAAGAGAAATGCAACATACCATGCAAATGTGCACTTGACAGAATTTATGACATTCAATTACAGACTGCGCTAGTGGCGAGCAAGTGTTGTCTCTGCAGGTGGACCGAGCAGACGTCAGTGTAATCCGGAATTTACTGTTCGACAATGATTGAAAAAATATTTAATGAATTCAAATCGATGTTTCTGTCGACAAGTAGTCTCGTTTATTCACACGTTCAAACTATTCCGCCCTTGCGAGAGGGTTAATCCCATTCCGAGCTCCAACCCTGCCCAGCCGAATGCCGAAAATGCTCCCGCCGGGACACGATGTTCGTGGTTGGTGTAGGGATTATTTTAAATCTACCGAATGATAACCGTTGAAATTTATCGAGTCAACCCGGGACAATGGCACCGGAGCACGCTTCCAAAAACTGTCCGAATCCATGCACCTCTGCGATGGTCGGAGTTTCCTTTCGACGGTGTTTTTTTTGTATTTACTAAACGTGCCACCTGGGCATCAAGTCATGGTCAGTTAGATGTTTCTTTTGCCCTGTCGAAATTTTGACTGGCAGTTTCATTTGTTGGTATGCTTTTTTGAAATCTTTTGTCTACCGTTCTTTATAATGAAAGTTTCGTGTACATTTTGTTTCCGAAATGTCGTTTTATGCAACCACAGGAATCGATACCGGTGAGGGACTTAATTTAGGCCACTTTTTCACACTTTTTTTAACTGTCCAGCAGTAATAGGATGTCGCTTCTTTAACAGAATACGACAGCGTTTCACAAACTAACTAACTAACTGAGATGACAGGAGCGGAACATTTTTTTTTCAGAGAGCCTTCGGATGTCCACTTAGATCGCAAAACATCATCCCACCGGAGCCAACTTTTTATTTCATTAGGCTTATTACGCTATCAATGCACTTCGCGATACGCTTCCTCATGCATTCCATGAATTCCAACTAATCAAGGATTCAGAAGCAATAACTTTTCCGACTATTGCCATACTCTTCCCGACGGTGGACGGAATCGGCTAATGATTTTCGTCGGGAAATGGCAAATGGACACGGTATCTACCTTCTGGTTGGATTGTTGCGAGAGATCCAATCAAAATGGTACTCAACGGTGCTTTACTACGTACGTATGTAAAGCTCATTACCTATGCATTCCATCGGTGAAAGGTCAATTGAAGCGCGCTGCACTGGTAAGCTACGACCGGCAGGGGTCAGCTGGAATTCAACTCATTGCGAGTCGGACAGTTTCGCAGTCGATTGAGTTCTAGTGGCAAAGTGTTGCAATATGTAGCAATGGATTCACCGGACCGGATGAAGGCGAACGAGTTTTTTGTTTCCTATTGATGAATGAATGATTAACTTGAGTAGCATCGAACGGTCCAGCTGGTTTGTACGGCATTCATGAATCTTTGAAAATGCTCTTATTCTTGTGATTAAAGCATTAATACCAAAAATCAAAACAACGGCAAAACTACTTGAATTGAACTTCGAATTGCTCCTACATCCACCGTATTCGCCAGATTTGGCTCGAAGCCACTACTGGTTGTTCGCAGACCTAAAAAATAATGCTCGCCGTTAAGAAATTTTGCACAAAAGAAGAGGTTATCGCTGAAACTGAGGCCTATTTTAAGGCAAAAGATACATCCACACATAGGATAAAAATTTGGTGACATATGATTGAGCCATTTGACAACACACTTTACATCTATGCGCTGAATTTTTGAAGAACAAATGAAGCGTACTTGATATTCTAGTTGAAATTTGTAATGTATTTAGTGAAAAACATTTCAAAAAAGTGTCGATGTTTAGCAGTATTCCAATATGCTAGTAGGACCCACGATGGTAAATGGCCAGGTGGACATCTTGGACAATTAAACTACATACCCGAAAACACTACATATAAGCTCTGAATTAGAATTATGAGCCATGTTATGTTTCGATGTTTACTTGCGTCGATCCCGCCCCATACTTAATTTCGTGAGAATATCACAAACACCGTGAACTAACTGCTTTATCTCGCCACCAGTGTTAATTATACATCATGAGTAGAACGAACCTTAGACAAGACAAGACAGCTCGTGTTACGATTTCGGGGCCAGACCTGGGAGCCACTTTGACGTTTTTGGTGTTGTACACGCTTAAAAATAGTTACTCAAAAATGAGTAAGATCCCACTCATCTTTAGAAAAAGTGGAACAACTCTAATTTTGAGTAACTCCTTAGTTACTCAAATTTGAGTTCTTCCACTGGAAACGATTTTTGGGTAAAATCTACTCATTTACTGAGTAATGCTTAATTTGCCCATGTGCCAAAAATAGAGTAATTAGTTAAATTCTGAATGAAATTTTATTCCACATATACCAAATTTGCGTAAAATTGCTCCTTTTTTTAATTGTATTGTATTAAAATATTTAGTAATTGACACGCAACCAGTGCTGTAAAACTTCATTCAATTCAATTGAAACTGAATGTGGAACACATTGACGATCTCTCGAATGCAGTAAACTTCACTCTCTGACACACACAATGTTTGCTGACAGCCCGAACGGGCAGCATTCAGTCATCAATCGTTTCTCTTCAATCGAGGCTCAGTTTAACCACCGTCAGTTGATCTCTTGAAGTAACAAAATATCTCTTTCAATAGTGTGAAAGCGGCCTTCAAATGAGGTTCATGTACACATTCCAATTGGTTCAAGATAATAGATGAAAGACAAACCAGATTGCTGAAATATCAATCACAGAATACACATAAATTAATTGTTTCCTCCTTCAGTTTTCATTTTTATACTTTACTCTATTTATAATTCTATTCGTTCGAACTTGCTTACTACCAAGAGCGAAGGCAATGAAGGAGTTATACCACAGACTAACAAACATGACAGTATGAGTAAAATCTTATAAAATTAATTTTTCGTAATGCACTAGTTCCACCTATATTGTACTGCGCGAACTATTTACTATATGTACACCCCTTGTGTTACGTAAAAGTTTTTTTACTAGTTGGTTTCCCCTCGTTTGTCAACACCGATCAGCTGCTTGCAGGGATGCCTGATTTCATCAAAATATTTGAAAATGAATCGTCACAATAAATTATTGGATTACGTTGGTAATATATTTAACTTTTTCGCGATGTTGGAAGGTAACCATTTATTTGACCCAACGTTGTTCATCTAGACTATTTTTTATTGTGTTGGTAGTTCTCACCCGAAATTAAGTGGCGGCAGACCAGAAGCAAATAAATATTGTAACAAAACGGGTTCGATTTTGTATTGCGTTGGAGGATGAGAAGTAGGCACAATTATGTATATAGTTTTGGCAATATGTATTAAATCTGTATCCTGCATTAAATTCGCATGGACGTACACAAATCAATACATTAAAGGTAATTCTGTATGAATGGCAACTCTGTTGGTAAATGAAAAAAATGAACACAGTCTAGATGACAGACAGGATGTTTTTGATAGGGTAACGTGGCGCCATCATGACACATGTGAGTACTGTCCCAAATAAAGGAATATTCGAAATGACCGTTAAAATGATTGAAGAATCTAATTTGAGTGTCCTGTCTGTTAGTCTGTGGTTATACTACTTGGCACTTGAAACTGAGCAAGCAAAACTTCAAATGACTATCAACGATTATTCAACTGACGATGAATTCCGAAAGCTTCACTTGAAAATGGCAGCAAAAGTCAAATGAATTAGTAGGGATATGCTGACGGTCAGCGGCCATAAATTTCATTTTCATCTTATATTATTCGATTGAAAATGAAATTTTACCGCACTGCACGCAACACATAAAATAATCATACTGTGTTTATTTATTATTCCGTTTACAATTAATTTCTAACTTCGTGATATCATATCAAGCGGCGATCGCTTGGAGTAGTGTGTCAATCGTAGCTTACAACCCTTGTCAGTACTGCTCAGACAACAAATCAGACACTTGTTCCTCATAAATGCCACACACACACTTAAATTTTTTAGCTGAGTCTCGGCAAAAAAATGCCGAGATTCGCACGGCCGAGTAATCAGCAATCATCTCGGCAAAAATAAAATTACTGAGCGTCTCGGCACCCTCAAATTTGACAAACGTCAAATATTGCCGAAATCGTCAGCATAAGATTTACTGTTTGCTCAGTGAAACCACAGACTAACAGACAGGACACTCAAATTAGATACTTCAATCATTTTAACGGTCATTTCGAATATTCCTTTATTTGGGACAGTACTCACATGTGTCATGATGGCGCCACGTTACCCTATAAAAAACATCCTGTCTGGCATCTAGACTGTGTTTATTTTTTTCATTTACCATCAGAGTTGCCATTCATACAGAATTACCTGTAATGTATTGATTTGTATACGTCCATGAGAATTTCATGCAGGATACAGATTTAATACATATTGCCAAAACTATATACATAATTGTGCCTACTTCTCATCCTCCAACGCAATACAAAATCGAACCCGTTTTGTTACAATATTTACTTACTTCTCGTCTGCCGCCACTTAATTTCGGGTGAAAACTACCAACACAATAAATAATAGTCTAGATGAATAACGTTGAGTCAAATAAATGGTTACCTTCCAACATCGCGAAAAAGTTAAATATATTATCAACGTAATCCAATAATTTATTGTGACGATTCATTTTCAAATATTTTGATGAAATCAGGCATCCCTGCAAGCAGCTGATCGGTGTTGACAAACGAGGGGAAACCAACTAGTAAAAAAACTTGTACATAACACAAGGGGTGTACAGATAGTAAATAGTTCGCGCAGTACAATATAGGTGGAACTAGTGCATCACGAAAAATTATTTTTATTAGAATTTACTCATACTGTCATGTCTGTTAGTCTGTGGTGAAACGTTCACTGAATATTCGGCAATCCAATAAAACGAAAACATGAAAAAAATAAATTACCGATTCATCAGTAATTAAAAATCTAGTCAATTAATTTTGTTTGTAATTTCTCAACATTATAAACACGCCATTCAGGATCAAAAATTCATTTTATTAACACTTAAAGGAGGCTTACAAATTTGTTGCCAGTAGTGCTTAAAACCTCTACCTGAAAACAAGCGGCGTTTCCAGTTGCGACCACCTAGAGTCGAGCTGGAAATATAAAAATAAAAATATATATTGATTTTTGGCTTACAAAAATGTTCAATATTTAATGAGGCATATACGGTATTGTTCAAAAAAAAAACTTACTTTGATCTATTGAATTATTCCATGCATTGGGTTATTTTTTCGCATATCCCCCAAAGTTTTCTCTCGAGGACGCTTTGAGCCCCGTGTTGGGTGTTTTTCCCTTATAATCGCGAGTGCTCTGATAAAGTCGCTTTTTATAAAGCGAAACATGTCACTATATTTATTTAATATTTTTACTTGTAAGTGGTTCCACACCTCTTCGAAGATTATCCATTTTTTCACTCGAGAATTTCATCAGAAAATAATTGCACAATGCGAAGCGAAAATGTAACGCGGCAATAAATGACAGCTGTCGTGCTGAATCTCGGCAACAGCTAGCGCATATTACGAAATCTCGGCAAACTTCTCTGCTGATGTCGGCATATCTGTTGTTTACTGATAAATTCAGCAAGTAATCATGCCAAATTTCGGCAAAGTGAAGCATTTTACCGAAATATCAGTGAATGCATTTAACGAAGTTCAGAAACATGCGTATTGATTACTGAGAAATCAGCGATTTTACGTGTTGCTGATCAGTTTCGGCATTTTATTATGCCGAGCTCAAGAAATGGTTTTAAGTGTGCACTCGAGCACATTTGTTTCCATTCTGAAGCACAGTACGGATCCCTTCTGGACACAATAACTGCGTTGATGGCACTACCAAGAGGACAGTCCAAAAATTGTGGTTTTTGCAGACACAACACCGTTTGTGTTAAGCGACTCACTTTTGAAATACGCGATCTCACTAACAAAAAATAGAACCTGTTGTTACAAATGGTTACTACAACTTTTAGACTGATCTTGCGAATAGTAACATAAAAACGAGTTTTTGCGTTAAACTCAAATTTAGAGTAAGAGTTACTCATTATTATTGATGGTAACTACTCAATTTTTGACGTTTCCATGTATCATTTGAAAATGAGTAACTAATACCCAAACTCTGGGTAACTTTTTCTAAGCGTGTACTGTTTTTAAACTCAAAACAAGCTAAGCTCAGCAAATCTTATTATTGTAATTTATCAACACGTAGAGAGTTTATAAAGTTTCGTAGTATTAAGACGTCATACTTCGGCTATCATATTTCTTTTTGAGGGATTTTTTAGATTCGCCAGACTTCAGATGAAACGAAATGAATCTAGTAATAGGGATGGTACTCGGAAGGCAAAGTATCGATACCTAGGGTATCGGGATACCGAAAGTTTTGGTATCGATACAAGGTATCAAAAGGCAATAAAGTATCGATACCTGTAAGTATCAATTAATACTTGCCCAGCAATCATTTCGGAATAAAATAAAATTGTCGACTATGGCGTTGTTTTATGATGCACAGAAAGGTTTTTCCATAAATTTGATGCATCATCAGACGTGTTACGACCAACGGTGAACCCCCGGATGATGTTCTCACCTTCACATAAAATACATTCATGTTTTCTTTTTTTGTTGTTGCCAACAATGTTATTAAAATTAGAATAAATAATCGACGTGCGAGAAAGGACGTAATTTCTTTACAACAGTTTTGGCATTAAAAATGCCTTACTCTTCACTATATGGGGCCGGGTGTCAATTAAAAGTTTCGAAAATAGTCGCGTAACCTTTTTGTGTCATAATTTTGAACGTTAATAACTCGGTCATTTGTTGATGGATTGTTATAATTTAACAACCAATCGATTCGGAAACTTTTAACTTGAACATGTATGACGACGTCGCTTCAGTATTTCAATAGCATACTATTGAAGAAATGGTTGGAATCGACCTATGTTTTCATCCACCAATCCCTGTTGTGCAAAATGACGTCAACTTCTTGTTCGGCATAGGAGGCTTTGCGTCATGCATAAAAAACACCGCATCGTTATGCGTAGTATGAAGAGAAATCTATAAATATAGGCTGCACAATATTTCTTTGCCTAGTTGATGTTTGACTGTGAATGAAACAAGTAGCTTGGCTAGTGAGCTGATGACTGGATTGTATATGCGTTCACTTGCTGGATTGTCGCTATTGCATTATGTTTCTGTGAAATTTCCTGTTGTCTGTGCAACACCGTGTTCGCTTGAGTATTTTATATATCATCTAGCTATTGAAGAACCTTATCAGCGTGGTTACCGATTCTTCTGGTACATCCCAAGTATTTAGCAAATTTTTGGTCGATTTTGCCATTAAAAATGCCTTACACTTCGTTTCCCGAGGCTGGGTGTCAATTTAAAACATGCCAAACTATTCGCGTAACATTTTTCTGTCATAATTTTGAACGCTTATAACTCAGTCATTTGTTGATAGATTCATATAATTCAACAACAAATCGATTCGGAAACATTTAACTTAAACTTATGAGATAACATCAGTTGAATATTTCAAATGCATACCATTGAAAAATTGGTTTGAATAGAGTATTTCATTTTGGTTCTCTGGTAACTATCAGGCCAATTTAGAATTATCGGCGATAGATTTTTTGCGGATCTAATTTGCAGCGCTTGTTCCTCGATGATTTGTTAATGGATTTTCCTAATTTAAATGATTCCAAAGCTTCAATATTGCAAGCTTAAAAATGCTTTAATTTGTTAACGGATCGGTTTGCATACTTAAATATCCATTCCCATACAAACAAAACGTGACAATATGACTGAACAAGCTATTGTCCCACCAGGAATTAAACGCTTCAGAAGATTCAAAATTAAATTCTGAAACTTATCTAAAAGTGGCCTCCTCGGTTTAGTAGTATAAATGAGTTCCACAGGCTCACATATACAGTACAATTAGATGCAATATCGTATAGTATCAAAGATAAACTCAAGTTAAGTTTACCTGCGATTTTACATGTATCGTTTGAATAGGAACCCTCGTAGAATTTGGTTAACCGCCAGTTTCAGTTTAATTATTATTTGCTTCAAAACAATAAGCGTCTGATGGCTACACGCGTTGTAACTATGACAATGTACATTCATGTGTTAATAACATCAAGTTACAATATTAACAAAATTTCGGAATTTCGTTGCGTATCCATACCATATATTCCTAATATGCCAAAGCGAAAATCAATGTAAGTAACTAAATATTTTATGCGGACTGTTTCACATGTTTTATTCCTCGTATTGTTGCCATATTATTTACCGACACTTTCTGAAGGTAATCGATATTTTGAAAAAGGATTAATAAATCTACACTATTACTGAGTTTACTTGGACAACATTTTTCGTTAAAATAAATAAAATCTTCTCTTGGATTGATTAACTATTTATAAAATTAATAAGTTTGTACGTTTCTCGAAAATTATTATCATAAAATAAAATAGTTTCATTTGTTCAGGTTTAGATCTTTAGGTTATTTGTATCTAAAATTGAACTTTCAAGTAACTTTGAATTCATCATAATTGACTTCCAGTTGAAGGACGTTATTCAAAAACTTAACAATGTAAAAATTTGTGGAAAGGGATCAAAATTGAATAGAATCAATTATCAAAGAAGAATCTAATTGTCAATTTTATCATTCGCTAATAATCTAAGCGCTTAAAATAGACCAAGTTTGTAATTAGTGAATTGAATAATTTTTTAGTTTAGTGTATCATCATCATTATCATCTTTATTTTTGTATTAATCATGAAGAGCCTAGAAACGTTCAATTTTTAATGCTATTGTGCTCGGTCGTGTCTTGAATACAACCCTCTAATTTTTTTCTTTTAGCCTCTTTCGCGCGTATCCGAGCAATACGTATATTTCTTGTCACATAGATTGCACTTCGCCTTTCACGACTTTTGGTTCACGTCAAAGAATTTCCGCAAGCCACTTTGTGTTGGAACCATGATGATTTCACATTTCACCTATTTTCTCAAAAAATTTCTTGTCATAACCTTTTTGTCGATACACGGATACTACACTAAAAGCCAATTCCTATTGAATATTTAGGGTTTTGTTGATTTGTGCAAAAAACACATATTTTTTCTATTTCTTTGCGTTTAGCCTTTGGATAATCAGTGCAAAAAAAATATTCCGTCGTAATGAGAATTGACTTTAGTCTGTTGCGACACTGTAAGTATCGAGACCAAAAGTATCGATACTAACAGTATCGCTCTGATGTGATATCGATACCAAAAATACCCGATCGTAGTATCGATACTTTCTTGATAGAAAGTATCGACACCTCAAAGTATCGACTCGGTATCTGGCATCCCTATCTGGTAATAACTTCTTATTTAAGGGGCTGTCCATAAAAGACGTCACGCCGCAAGGGGGAGGGGGGTGTTTCATAAAACGTGACCTTTTGTGACAGGGGGAAGGGGGGGAGGTTTTTGGAATGTGACGTCCAATATTTTCAATGAGCGCATTTTTGAAATACCTGATTATATTACTGCTTTGCCCTATTTCCTGAAAAAATCTGCAAAATAAACGTTTACATTCTATAGAAAAACGTGTATTTGTTGATGTAAAAGTTTCTTCTTGTAAATTCGGAAATGAATGATGCAGGAAATCATTTCTGTTATGATCAGCAAAAGTGGACGGAGCAGCTAGTAAATTAGCGAAATTATTAAATTTTGCCTAATATGAGTAAAAAAGAAAAAGATGCCTTCAAACAGTTTAACTTAAGTTATGCACAGGGCTGGCAATAATCAACTCCCTACTTCATCATCACCGAGTTCAGCTCACCTGCAAATCGGTTTCAGAAGCATCGCTGAGCGAGTTGAGTAACTGGGTAACCATTTGTGTAGAGAAAACATCGTCTCAACATCGTAGTGTCAAGCAATCAGCAGATGAGCGCTGAGTGCACATCAAATATTAGAACCCACTGAGAGACGATTTGTGAGTTGTGATTTGATGTGTTTGTACATCAACACATTGAATCAGATTCTTGTGAGACTGTCTCGCTTGTATTCCCCATCCAACAGAGTTGCCATGGGCGGCCAACGTTCGAATCGATGCCATTTCAATCCAATTCTCAAGACATGTTTTCGTATGCTGGAAAACGAATTCGGTTTTAGTAGCCAGTTGTGTTTAGCTCGAGACATGAAATTCAATCGCTACGGAACATCACGCTACGATTCGACTTTTGTTTTCGTACATTAATGCACGTGCTCGTTTTGAGTACCAGCAAAAACAAAACCGAAAAGCTGGGTCGTGTTGGCAGCTCTGTGGTTTAGGCATACACTCACCGGTGTAGCTCGTACGGTGATGCCAAACTCAGTACTCACTTTTTAAAACTAGGAATGAGAGTTAAATGCTATGAAATCAAAACTGAGAACCATCAATACCATCATAATTTGATGTCAGCGGTGCTCTGTATAGGTGAGTGTGTTTGCTTAGATCAGCGATGAGTTTCATCTTTACCATCATTTTACGGATTGCATCGTAAATCATGAGGTGAGCTGATTAATAGAAAAAATCGAATCTTATGAGCGAGTTTTTGCCACCCTTGGTTATGCACTGACAATTTTTTCAGTAACTTGATTTTCTAGCATTGATAATAGTATATCATAATAATTTTTCTTATCTAATTCTGATGCAGTTTATTCAATTGTACTCCATTTGAAAATGGGCGGGATATCAACGATTTCAGACGTAGATCATGTCATGTCTTATCTTGATCATATGTGATTTTCCTCCACCAACATCAAAGCTTATCGAATCAGTTTTAGGGATATTTTTTAATCTAATGACAGCATGTAATAAATCGATTTTTCCCTCATATTTGTATGGTTTGTCATACATATTGAGAATGTATTGAGATGAATTTTACTATTTTTTTAAAATTCGTGACATGTGACATAGGAGGGGTGGGGGGTCTTTGCTTCTGTGACAATTTGTGACAAAGGGGGGATGGGGAGTCAAAAATCGTCAAAAAAAGCGTGACGTCTTTTATGGACAGCCCCTAAGTTAAATTGTTAGACATTTATAAAATCTCGGAATGTTGAATAACTCAATACCACACAAAATATGACGAAATTTTTGTTAACATGACAAATATTATTATTGAATAATGGAATGTAAATAACATGCATTAATATAGAAAAGAAATTGGCTGCACTGTAATGTCGCTAGTCACATACTGGTCAACTGGTGGTTAAAAATTCAGCAGCCCATGGAGAGCAAACAAAATAAATGTTATTGTTTATAATGTTAAAAAAAATGAATAATTTAAGTAGATATTTAATTGATTAGTTTCCTTTTAATTATGTTTAAAATCTATTGGTTATAAGTGAATAACATATTACCATTTCTCATGAATTTTTGAATCAATTATAAGAATTTTATTTTGTACACGTTTGGGAAGTTAATATTGAAAATTTATAGTTTTTTTTATTCAATAGTATAATATAATATTAAGGCACACTGCTTAAGCTCTAAGATGCCAAGGGTATTTACTAATCTTAATTATCGTCTAACTTAAAACTAGAGTAGTATCATTATGTAATATAGTATCTGGCGATCGGTAGTGGCCGGTGAATTGAATTTAGGATGAGATGATTCCAGATGGCGATGGTAATTTTCTATGTTGGCCGCATTCTTCGGTCCGTGAGGGTCCGCGGGAAACACCCCCAGGCTACGAAGGCCCGGCGGGTGGCCCGCATGCTGGTCATTGACTGGAGCGGTCTTCCGGTGATGGTGATGTTACGGAAGAGAATGAAAAAAAGAAGTAAATATGGTGGGAAACGGGGTAAAAAGGGGTGTGGGAACAAAATGTTTGAAAACGACAGAGATCTAATTAGTTGCCATCGAGATGGTGAAAAAACAGGGAAAGGGGAACGAAAAAGTTAGTGACAAAAAAAAAGATCTTGTTAATTCCAATGAAGATGGTGAACAGGGACGGGGATCGAGAGAATCGGGCGGATGTTAGTGTCGAACCTGTAGGTGGAGATTATATTTTCTGAGCGAGGAATAACACATTACACTTGTATATCAATGTGTTTAAGGTACTGGTATATGAGAAGCATATATGAACTATCCCGACTCGCCAACACATCCCGAACCGGCACCTCAGGCGGTCTACCTCGGGCCCTGAGGGATTCCAGTAGCTTCGACCTGGCGTCACGATACTCTACGCACGACCACACGACATGCTCGATGTCCTGATAACCGTCGCCACAGGTGCAGAGCCCGTTCTCCACGATCCCGATACGCCGGAGATGTGCGTTGAATGTATAGTGATTTGACATGAGCCGTGACATAACGCGAATGAAATCACGACTCATGTTCATCCCCTTGAACCAAGGTTTCGTCGATACCTTAGGGATAATGGAGTGTAGCCATCGTCCCAGTTCGTCATTCGTCCATGAAGTTTGCCAACTTTCGAGAGTTTTCTGACGAGAAATACTGAAAAATTCATTGAAGCAGATTGGTCTTTCATAAATATCACCTTCCAATGCGCCCACTTTAGCCAATAAGTCTGCCTTTTCATTGCCCGGAATGGAACAATGCGAAGGGACCCAGACTAACGATATTAAATAAGACCGTTCAGATAAAGTTCTCAAATGTTCCCGTATTTTCCCCAGGAAATATGGGGGATACTTTCCTGGCTTCATTGCCCGGAGAGCTTCTATTGAACTTAGACTGTCCGTGACAATGAAGTAATGGTCTTTGGGCATGGTTTCAATGATCTCGAGGGTGTACTGAATAGCAGCTAATTCTGCGACGTAAACTGAAGCCGGATCACTGAGTTTGTAAGAAGCGGTGATGTTTTGATTGAAGATGCCGAAGCCTGTGGACTCGTTGATGTTTGATCCGTCAGTGTAAAACACCTTTTCACAGTTGACTGTTCTAAATTTATTATAAAAAATATTTGGGGCCACTTGAGGGCGCACGTGATCCGGAATTCCACGAATTTCTTCTCTCATGGATGTGTCGAAAAACACAGTAGAATCAGAAGTATCCAAGAAATGAGCACGGTTGGAAACAAACGAAGAAGGATTAATATTCTGAGCCATGTAATCAAAATACAAGGACATAAAACGGGTTTGAGAGTTAAGCTCAACTAACCTTTCGAAGTTTTCAATCACCAGAGGATTCAAAATGTCGCATCGAATGAGCAAACGATATGAGAGATCCCAGAACCGGTTTTTCAGTGGAAGAACGCCCGCCAGCACTTCGAGGCTCATCGTATGAGTCGATTGCATGCAACCCAACGCAATACGCAAACAACGATACTGAATTCTTTCCAGCTTGATGAAATGAGTGTTCGCCACTGATCGGAAGCAGAAGCATCCGTATTCCATCACGGACAATATCGTTGTTTGATACAACCTGATCAGGTCTCCTGGGTGGGCACCCCACCATGATCCGGTTATTGTACGAAGAAAGTTGATTCTCTGCTGGCATTTTTGTTTCAGATACCTAATGTGACATCCCCAGTTGCCTTTGGAGTCGAACCAGACCCCGAGATATTTAAATGTGAAGGCCTGAGCTATGGTTTCACCCCCTAGTTGAAGCTGTAATTGTGCTGGTTCTCGCTTCCTCGAAAATACAACCAGCTCAGTTTTCTCCGTAGAGAACTCGATACCCATTTGAAGAGCCCATGATGATAAGTTGTCGAGAGTATCTTGTAATGGTCCTTGGAGATCGGCAGCTTTGGGTCCTATAATAGACACAACGCTGTCGTCGGCAAGTTGTCTTAGCGTGCAAGATGTGTTGATAAATTCATCGATATTACTTACGTAAAAATTGTATAAAAGGGGGCTTAAGCATGAGCCCTGAGGAAGACCCATGTAGCTGAATCGTATTGTCGACAAATCACCATGCGCAAAGTACATGTGTTTCTCAGACAATAGATTATGTAAAAAGTTGTTCAAAACTGGCGAAAGACCATGCTGATGCAACTTCTCAGATAGGATATTTATAGAAACTGAGTCAAAAGCCCCCTTAATGTCTAGGAAAACTGACGCCATTTGTTCTTTACGAGCAAATGCCATTTGAATTTCTGTTGAGAGCAACGCAAGACAATCGTTCGTTCCTTTGCCCCTGCGGAAACCAAATTGTGTATCTGAAAGTAAACCATTAGTTTCGACCCAATTGTCTAGACGAAAAAGAATCATTTTTTCGAACAATTTCCGGATACAGGAAAGCATAGCAATCGGCCGATACGAATTGTGATCGGAGGCTGGTTTCCCTGGTTTTTGAATGGCGATAACTCTGACTTGTCTCCAGTCGTGTGGGACAATATTACTCGTGAGGAACTTGTTGAATAAATTCAGCAAGCGCCTTTTGGCGGGGTCAGGCAGATTTTTCAACAAGTTGAATTTTATTTTGTCTAATCCCGGGGCTTTATTGTTACATGACAAAAGTGCAAGTGAAAGCTCTACCATCGAAAACGGTGATTCGTTTGTATTTGGTGTCGCGGCGCGGGTGATCTTCTGTTCCGGAACAGAGTCTGGGCATACTTTTTTAGCGAAATCGAATATCCAGCGGTTGGAGTATTCCTCGCTTTCATTCGTGGTGTTATGATTGCGCATTCGTCGGGCTGTGTTCCAAAGAGTGCTCATAGATGTTTCTTTCGTTAAGCCGTCTATAAACCGACGCCAGTAACCGCGTTTCTTGGCTCTAATCAAGTTCTTAGTTTTAACGTCTAACGCCGCGTAATTCCGGTAATTATCAGGTGTTCCATTTTTTCTGAATTTTTTATACGCGGAGGCTCTCTCCGCGTTTAAATTTGTGCACTCTTTGTCCCACCACGGGTTGGGAGGACGGATGTTAGTTTTTGCGCCGGGTACACGTTTCGTCTGAGCTTGAATCGCAGTATCGAGAATCAAGCCAGTAAAAAACGTGTACTCTTCCTCCGGAGGAAGTTGTTGAGTTCTTTCAAGTTTCTCAGATATCGCGGTCGCATAGCTATTCCAATCAATATTTCGTGTGAGGTCATACGAAACATTGATTGTCTTCGATGGTTTTAAGCCGCTGGTGATTGATATTACGATCGGTAGATGATCACTACCGTGGGGATCAGGAATTACCTCCCACGTGCAATCCAAAAATTTATAGTTGTAGAATATTTAAAATCCAAGATGGCGGCTTTCGAATGGTGGAAATTCTTTAAAATTGTTTTATAATTTGTATTTGCGAGACGGGCTTGGCAAGTAAGTTATTGACATTATTTCCATATCAACTTGAACTTAAACATCTCTTAATTTAGGTCACAAACGATTTATTGAGAATTTTACTAATTTAAATTAATTTCCGCCTTATATTTGAACCGTTACAATTCTCCATTGAAATCATGAAAATCACATGATCAATCAACTAGTACGTACGATTATCGATGTTCGGAAGTGTGAAAAAATATGTCAGTTTTATCCGTACTCACGTTACCCAGTTATGTCTCTGACCTTACCCACCCACCTTTTTCCATAAGCTCTATTTTAAAAAGTAACCAATGGTACAGTTCAAATGTATTATTACTGATGAACTTGGTTTCGAGAATGTTGTCGAATATGCGACATAAACGTTGAGTCAAGCTTTTTTTATGTTTGTGTTAAAAAACTGCCCAAATTAATGTCAGAAAATAACTCGTTTTAATGGAACTGTTTGAATGATAAGATCACACCGCTAGGTAGATTAACAAAATGTTTTTTTTTTTTGCCTATAGTTCACATTTGTTTGCATGTAACCAAAATATTCACTTACTTTTTTCACAGATGGCTTCTACAAACTTTGATTCAAATGAAACATCCTTTATTTTCAGAGCTTGTATTGAGTTTCATCTAGATCTGATTTCCAGTTCCAAAGTTATATGGTAAACTGAGAACTGAGCTGTAATATATGAAAACTATTAGAAAGGCAGTGAATATAAAGTAAATAAATAAAGTATTACATGAATAACCCGCCAAGCTTTCGTGGCTTCAGAAAAACGTTTGACCCAATCAAAACACATGGCAGCAACCCGCAAGCCAATCGAAGCACGGTAGCAGATTCCCGTCGTATTACGCGTGAATGATAAGAACGTAAAACATATCAAATCGTTTCTGAACCACATTCGAGATCGAGCTCCAGCTACATTTTCCATAAATCTCTCTAGTCGGAGTCGTTTCTTTTAATGAATAAATGAATAAGTATGAATTTTCCCACCGTTCATCGTTTCAGTTAAGGAACCTTCTTCCGATGTTCTACCGCGGAAACCATGACCGTAAACCGGTCCGAAATCCTCTCAGATAGCTTAATCTCGTTAGCCATTATTATTTCATTTTTCTAGGGAATATCGCGCACTAATGTGGGAGTGTGTTTGTGTGTGTGTATGACCATCTTGTATCCTTCTTTTCTACGTTGTACTCGGTTCCGTACGTGAAGCCTTTTCGTTTCAACGCATTTCGGTACTTGAAATTCCAAATACAGCCCCCTGAAGACAAAAATAGCCGTCGGCGGTCGTCGCGGTTTTCAAGAGCCAGGAAACGGACCGGGGGCCGGTCTGTATTTTGGTGAATTATTCATCGTTTTCGTTTTCTAGAGCACTTGCAACTTTCGACCGAATCTTTCCGAGAGTGTATGAAGTGCGCTTCGTGCCGTTCTTTTCCAGTCAACACGGACGAAAGATAGATTCGAGACAAAAAAACGAAAAATGCGGGAAAAAGGGATTAAAAATTTTGGACCTAATAGTGCTTCCGGGGAATATGACGGTCAATTAGCAATTCTAAAGGTAATAACACTTAAATTTATAGGATGAATTTTCGGCTTGCCCAAGCGATTTGTGCTGTGTTTTGAGATTAAAGTTTTTTTACAGGGTCGGGTTCAGATTAAGCCCGTTGCCCGTTGCCCGAAACCATTTTCGTTTGTCTCAATCAGGTTGAAAGGCTAATCTGGACCTTTACCAATTATTTTCCGTATACTTTTATTCGGAACTATTACATTTTGTTTAATGATATTCGAAAAAGAAAGTGCAAATCGCGAGTAATCATCGATGGCGGGACCGACAGAATAATATTTTCTCAAATTCTCAAATCCACACGTAATTGCTGGACCGCTTTCTACACTAACATGGGGAAACAAAAAAAAAGGTCGACGAAGCCATGAACTACGAAGGAAACAAAGAAAATCACTCACTACACTATTTAGCTACACAAAATCGAAATCTCATTCGATCTAATACGAATTGTTCTGAGCACAAGAAATCGGTGACAGATACTATTGAATCCATTTGAAAGATCCGGTTCCGCATCGGAATGTAGTACCAAGATTTTGCTATACTTTTCCTACTTTGCTATCTTTTTTCAAGCATAAGATAACACACTATCAAACTCATGTTCCACAAATGTTAAACGATATCCAATATCCAGGACAAATGAAAAGTGATTGGTGAAAATGATGGAGCATATCGGATTCATATCAATTGATGCTATCTTTTTCTGATAATCTCTTTTCTTGTAATGCATTTTGTAGCTATTGTATTCACAATTATTGAGAACTGCTCAACGAGGAGCACTTTAGTGTGTGAGTGTATGAAAGAATCGAATTGATTATAGTAGATAAAACTAGTTCAACTTTTATTTAAATCAACGTCTTCGAAAATCTATCTAACCACTATCTCTGAGAAATTAATCAATTCCATAGTTTTAAGGTTGTGGTCAGTATATCCGGTATATCTGAATCGAGGGGCTGGGGTCCACTAGGAGATTGATAGTACATGGGTATGGGTACAAGAAATTTTCGAAATCGAAAAAATAATTTGATGCCAAAAGGCTTAGAATTGCATGAAACGTCGAGATTTAGTGTCATCTCGAAAAAAGTTTTTTTTTGAAAAAACGACTTTTTGGGACTATATCAAAAAGTCCCAGAAAGTTGATTTTTTCAAAAAAAAATTTCTTTTGAGATGACACTAAACCTCGACATTTTATGCTGTTTTAAGAGTTTCGGAATCAAAAAAATTTTTTCGATTTTGGGAAATTTCATATACTCCCCCCTGTTGTGCTTTTTCAGAATCGAACATTTTCAAACCTTAACCGCCGGGCAGCACCTCTTACGTATGTCCGATTTAGCTCAAATTTTGCATGAGGACATTTATCGGAGTGCTTAAACTTTTGAGCACTAGCGCTTTACGAAATTAGAAGTGATCCGAAATATTGGCACCCTTATATGTATAAGAGCGGTAAAAATCAACGTGTTTTGTCGGTTACGTCACTTATACCATCATATCTCTGGAACCAAAAGTCACAGCCATTTGATCTTTAAACTTGATCAATGGCCCAATAGTAGCTTTCAAACGAGCCCAAGTTTGTTAAAATCGGTTCAGCTATCTCTGAGAAAATTGAGAGCGTACAAATATCTTCGAAAAATGCACACACATACATACACACACAGACATTTTCCGATCTCGTCGAACTGAGCCGAATGGTATGTAACACTATGGGTCTCCGAGGCTCCGTTCAAAAGTCAGTTTTTCCAGCAATTCTAATACCTTTCTATAGAGAAAGGCAAAACACTTGATATTAGTATTTCAAACAACAAATTAATAGTTTTCTCGGTAGCCGGCTGCCCAGATCAACCAATATAACCAATTAATAATTTATAAAATAAAAAAAAATCGCGTGAAATCTGTTGACCTTATTTGGTGATTTAAAATGGTTTTATAACAACTGTTTTGAATATGTCAATGGAATGAGTCAACTATTTTGTCTAAATCCTATTCACTCGTTTATTTTGTAGCAAGAAATTCCATTAAAAAAGGGAAGTTTATATTCTTTACGCGATAGTATTGCTAATTTTTCTTCAGTTTCCTCGAATAAGAGCTGTGAATCAAGACTTCCCGGGACTGCAATATAGGATATTGTTCAAACGTTCACTCGGGAAGTCAGTGAGTTTAGTGGTGCATCCGAGTCGCGCGCGAATAATACCAATACTGAATACCAACCAGGGGTGGTCGCTCAAGCTCAAGCACAAGCTCAAGTATATCCGGTATATCTGAATCGATACAGCCAAAACCGATTCGTTTAACCATCAATCAATAAGATCAACATAGAGGAACTGTTCTCAGCACAGCAGTTTTATGGTCATGTTATCGTCTACTTCAATGATAGTTTTACATTTTCACCCTATAACTCCGGGACCGCAAACCGGATCTTGCTAAAAATTAATTATACCCCAGGCCCGTGCGCAGGAATCATCCATGGGGGGGGTTTCAAGGGGAGAGGGGGTGTCCAAAATGCGAAAAGGCGCCTCATCCACTATATTGACAATGTAAAAAGCGGGGGGGGGGGACTGGCGGCAGGTTATTATGTCAGTTTATAAATAGATAATAAATTGACAAAAAATATGAATTGTCAAGTTATTTGCACTTTAATATAATAAGTACTCCATTGTTCATGAAACTTAATTTAAAAAAAATTCTTCATGGGGGGGGGGGGGTTAAAACCCCCAAACCCCCCCCCCCCCTGCGCACGGGTCTGTTATACCCTAAACAATTATGAGACATGTCAAAGTTGAAATATATGTAAGGTCAGGTGAGATAACTAAGTGCTCACAAGTACCTACCTCATGCCTACTCGTGTGTCTGTGATGACATTTAGTCAATAAAACGGCGTCGGTTGGGTGCTTTCGCCTTTTGCGTTAATAGCAGAATTACTTTTTTAGTTATACGAAGTTTTATGTCAAATTTTTCAGTTTTTTGACAATATCTGTCACAAGTGACCTTGAAAACAAAATATGTTTTAGACTTAGATTCCGCACGGTAATAGCTATCGAACAAGTCATAGATTGTTAAAATCCGTCCATTTTTAACGGAGATATTGATATTTTTGTGCAAGCGACTTTTCGCCTTATTCCAGTAGTAGGAGTTTTGAGCGCTGTATGACAAAACAATGCTTGGGAGCAACGTGAAACACGACTTGTTATACTTATTTGTTTCTAAGTACCAAAAAGACTGTGTACAGCATCCTTTTTCGTGACATTTTGCCTCGGACCGATTTTAGCACGGTCCATTTTTGGCAACATAATCGTTCAAATATGACATATGTAAACCAGATGATGACAGTTGAAAGCAATTCCATGATTATATCGATTTCAACTACTTACAGCAATAAATGCTGGAAATACCATACCATTCGAATCAGTTCGTCGAGATCGGCAAATGCGCGTGTGACAAATAATTTCACTCAATTTTCTCGGAGATGACTCAACCGTTTTTTACAAGCTCAGAAGTCGTATGCTCCCAAAGAAGGTTCCTGAATCACGTTTGGATCCGACTTCTGGTTCCGAAACTACTGGATTATATGTGAGACGAATTTTCATATAAATTAATCAGCTTTATTGGGTTTGCAGATTTTTATAGTCGATAACCAAATAAACTTATTTCAGTTTTAGCGGTATTAACGTTTCCTACACTAATTTTTAATCCGGAATCAGAACTTATTGGTTCAAGTGGCACGTTTCCCTAGCTATTTGCTCAATCGTTGTCTTTAAAAAAGGCCAAATCGAATTTCAAAAACAAAAATTTAAATTACAGGATTTATGATCCTATACCAAGTTAATGAATTTTATCCGATTCTGACTTCCGATTCTGGAATCACAAAGTGATGAGTTTTCAAAATTCAAATCGCTATAGAAGATGACAATTTCAAAAGGCTTGAGACTCAAATTATTGCAATTTATTCGTCATATAAATTTTCGAAACTCTCTATCGACCAGTTTTCTTGGGACGGCAAACAATTTTTTTTGTCATATAAATGACATTGGATTTCCACGAGAACTTCATTATCGGTCTATGCTTATACGGATGTCTATTAAAGAAAGCGAATTTAGAAACAATTCCTGAAATGTAGATCCATCGAATCTAAGAAATCACATCAAAATTAAAAATTTTCTTCATGTATTGATGTTTTGACCATTAACCTTTTCTGATGGAATGCTATAATTTTCTCGCGCACTGAATTTTTATCACCTATCGTTTGTGTTTTTCCAATTAAAAAATAGTTTTTCTGGCTCCGCTTAATGTAGGAATCAATGCCTTTCTTTTTAACGGCATTTGACACCAATTTAATGATGGCTTTTTCACCAGCCATAAAACTGAAATCAGCTGGATTGCCGTTGAATCTTTGGAAACAATGACGTAATTCAGCGCTAGCTGATCCAAGAGAAAAACGTCTCACGTCGTTCTAGATTTCTCGTATTTCGTTGTCGTCTATATTAACATACCTAACTGTTTCTGGTATTGGTCCAACATCTTTTTATATGTAATTCCGAAACATATCCTGATAAGAATCACACTTAGTTTTCCTTATCTATAGTAAAAGCGATAAGTCTTACCATAATAAAGGAGATCAATAACAATGCACCGAAACTTGATTCGAATCCCGGGCCTAATGAAGATCCTGGTAAAATATTATAGATTGACAGAACACATAGTACACATCGCGATGCTTGCTATGTTTGAAATACGATTCAATAAGTGTCTATCAATCTATCTATACGCGACGATACGTATCATATTGGTAAAGACTACTATATCAAAAAAATATTTCGTTCAATCACGTGCGATACTTCTGTAAAGTTTTGTTATAATATCAATATCAGTTTTAACCAAAATCATTCTAACGGTCAATGTGTGTGTGTGTGTCGTTCCCCTCGTAAAATTCATAAAGTTGTTTTGTATGAACAATGGAATTTTCCGTTGAAAAAGTCGTCTATGCTTGCTAGATCATCGATAGGTGTTTGGCGCATAACGAATTGCATAATTGTTGGGCCGTCGAAGAAAAGAATACTAAATCGTTGAAAAAATTTGTTTGGCGCGCAACGATTCATGACTCATGTGGTTCTTCATTTCGAGCCACGTGCTTAATTGGGTATCGAAATTATTGCTTGCCAAATGACTCAATGACGGAATGCTCAGTCAGGAGAAAAAATTAGAGGGTTGTATTCAAGACACGACCGAGCACAATAGCATTAAAAATTGAACGTTTCTAGGCTCTTCATAATTAATACAAAAATAAAGATGATAATGATGATGATACACTAAACTAAAAAATTATTCAATTCACTAATTACAAACTTGGTCTATTTTAAGCGCTTAGATTATTAGCGAATGATAAAATTGACAATTAGATTCTTCTTTGATAATTGATTCTATTCAATTTTGATCCCTTTCCACAAATTTTTACATTGTTAAGTTTTTGAATAACGTCCTTTAACTGGAAGTCAATTATGATGAATTCAAAGTTACTTGAAAGTTCAATTTTAGATACAAATAACCTAAAGATCTAAACCTGAACAAATGAAACTATTTTATTTTATGATAATAATTTTCGAGAAACGTACAAACTTATTAATTTTATAAATAGTTAATCAATCCAAGAGAAGATTTTATTTATTTTAACGAAAAATGTTGTCCAAGTAAACTCAGTAATAGTGTAGATTTATTAATCCTTTTTCAAAATATCGATGACCTTCAGAAAGTGTCGGTAAATAATATGGCAACAATACGAGGAATAAAACATGTGAAACAGTCCGCATAAAATATTTAGTTACTTACATTGATTTTCGCTTTGGCATATTAGGAATATATGGTATGGATACGCAACGAAATTCCGAAATTTTGTTAATATTGTAACTTGATGTTATTAACACATGAATGTACATTGTCATAGTTACAACGCGTGTAGCCATCAGACGCTTATTGTTTTGAAGCAAATAATAATTAAACTGAAACTGGCGGTTAACCAAATTCTACGAGGGTTCCTATTCAAACGATACATGTAAAATCGCAGGTAAACTTAACTTGAGTTTATCTTTGATACTATACGATATTGCATCTAATTGTACTGTATATGTGAGCCTGTGGAACTCATTTATACTACTAAACCGAGGAGGCCACTTTTAGATAAGTTTCAGAATTTAATTTTGAATCTTCTGAAGCGTTTAATTCCTGGTGGGACAATAGCTTGTTCAGTCATATTGTCACGTTTTGTTCGTATGGGAATGGATATTTAAGTATGCAAACCGATCCGTTAACAAATTAAAGCATTTTTAAGCTCGCAATATTGAAGCTTTGGAATCATTTAAATTAGGAAAATCCATTAACAAATCATCGAGGAACAAGCGCTGCAAATTAGATCCGCAAAAAATCTATCGCCGATAATTCTAAATTGGCCTGATAGTTACCAGAGAACCAAAATGAAATACTCTATTCAAACCAATTTTTCAATGGTATGCATTTGAAATATTCAACTGATGTTATCTCATAAGTTTAAGTTAAATGTTTCCGAATCGATTTGTTGTTGAATTATATGAATCTATCAACAAATGACTGAGTTATAAGCGTTCAAAATTATGACAGAAAAATGTTACGCGAATAGTTTGGCATGTTTTAAATTGACACCCAGCCTCGGGAAACGAAGTGTAAGGCATTTTTAATGGCAAAATCGACCAAAAATTTGCTAAATACTTGGGATATACCAGAAGAATCGGTAACCACGCTGATAAGGTTCTTCAATAGCTAGATGATATATAAAATACTCAAGCGAACACGGTGTTGCACAGACAACAGGAAATTTCACAGAAACATAATGCAATAGCGACAATCCAGCAAGTGAACGCATATACAATCCAGTCATCAGCTCACTAGCCAAGCTACTTGTTTCATTCACAGTCAAACATCAACTAGGCAAAGAAATATTGTGCAGCCTATATTTATAGATTTCTCTTCATACTACGCATAACGATGCGGTGTTTTTTATGCATGACGCAAAGCCTCCTATGCCGAACAAGAAGTTGACGTCATTTTGCACAACAGGGATTGGTGGATGAAAACATAGGTCGATTTCAACCATTTTTTCAATAGTATGCTATTGAAATACTGAAGCGACGTCGTCATACATGTTCAAGTTCAAAGTTTCCGAATCGATTGGTTGTTAAATTATAACAATCCATCAACAAATGACCCAGTTATTAACGTTCAAAATTATGACACAAAAAGGTTACGCGACTATTTTCGAAACTTTTAATTGACACCCGGCCCCATATAGTGAAGAGTAAGGCATTTTTAATGCCAAAAGTTCTGATATCATTTACCAGTTGATGAATTGTGTTCAGTGAAGTCAGATGAATAGTGTTGGTCAACTAATCAGAATATTTTTGAATGAATCAATGAAAAGATTGTACTGTAGAAGCACTAAGATCAAACTAAGAGATTTTCACTGCATTTTGCTTTCTAATGATTTAGATTACACTAAGCGCACATAATAAGTTGCATTTAGATCAATGTTCAAGATGATTACTATAATGGAACGAGACCGTCATTTTATATTTCATATTCTGTGAAGAATGTTCAAATTGGTAAGATGAATATCAAATTAAATCGTCTCTCCAAACAACCAGAAGTTCCACAGTACCTGAAAAATATCCACTTTATTAGAGCTCTAAAGTACGCGTGGCACTTTTCGGCAACTTGAACGTACAGAACAAGTTCTGAGAAAACTTTCTCACTAATTAAAAGTTGTAAAAGCTTCAAAGTTTATTCTGTTCCGTCGGGTGAACATTCAAGTATAAGTAATTCCTTAAAAACCGATTGCTCAGAAAACTCTTCAGAAATCTTTTTTTGACGAACTTTTAGTTACTTGGGCTAAATACAAACCGTAAACATATCCTACTCTACCGAATGAACAACTCTAGAAGAGAAACTCTTCAGCATTTTGTTAGGTTTATCAATAAAAAATTCTGGTTAGTGAGCTTCTCCATCGATTACCGAAAGCATGAATCACATCTGGAAGAGAAAACGTGGCACCTTATATCCTCTGTTCAGTATTTTGATTCAAAGGATGAGATGATAATCTGTACATTTGCTCAAATTTTGCTTAACAGAAGTATTTCACATTTTCAATGTCGAATTCCATTAATTGTAGTTTAATCATAAAAATAACGGAAAGAAACGTAAACCATTTAGTCGTTTGACAATTATGATGTCCGAAAACATAAATTCGAACAAATAATTGTTGGGCGAAACGAAGTTCGACGGGTCAGCTAGTTTTTTAGATAAAACGGAAGTTCTTAATTTTTGAGATGGCTTTGTACAATAAAAAAGTAGAACTTGAACTCGTGGTGTAATGATGCCATTCTCATCATCAACTAGTATAACCTACAGAGTAAAGCAGTTCTCAGATCGATAAGACCATTTCTGAGAAAACGAAGTGAGTTCCACTATTGCAGGTACTTCCGAAACCGGAGTCCGGGAACCAGTACAATCGAAGTCGGTTTGAGAAAAGTGACTATCGATTGGACTAGTTTTGGGGTAAGTTTAGAAATTAGTTAACGTGTTTTACTTAGCGCTTTTGGTAACGGTATAAATATTTTAAGAATCTTCATCCTGTAATTCCGCAACCGGTTGTCCGGAATTGGTGTCGGCTGAAATTCTGGAATTCAATATGGAACCACGAGACTTTTCATTTGAAGAGTAATTTATTTGTCCACTGATAATTACTACCGATTGGAATAGTCACGCGGTTAGTGTAGAATTTTATTTATGTATTTTTTTGTTTCGCCACTTTAAGTGACTGTATTAATTTTCAACAGACTTCACCCTATAATTCCGGAGCCGGAAGTCGCATTCTGATGGAACTTTGGAGTTTTATATAGGAATATGAGACCTTTCATTTGAACCTAATTTTGGTTAAATCGGCCACGCCATCTCTGAGCAAAGTGATGAAATAATTTGAAATTGTAATTTTTATACTAATCACCTTGTAATTCCGGAACCGGAAGATGAATCGAAGTCGAAATTCAGGAACTTTGTATAAGACATTTATACCTTTTATTTGAATCTAAGTTTGTGAGAATCGGTTCAGCTATCTCTGAGAAAAGTTAGTGCACTTATTTTCATTTTTTTGCACATATCATCCTGTGATTCCGGAACCGGAAGTCGGATTCGAATAAAATTCAGGAACTTTCTACGGGGTTACAAGACCTTCTATTTCAATCTAAGTTTTTGAAAATCGAATCAGCCATCTCTGAGAAAAGTGAGTACAAAAAAATGTTACATACATACATACATGCACACACATATACACACACATACACACACATACACACATACAGACATTTTGCGTACTCAAGGAATGGAATATGACACTCGGCCCTCCGGGTCTCGGTACAAAAGTCGGTTTTCACAGTGATTGCATAACCTTTTCATATGAGAACGGCAAAAAGTTTTGAAAATTTCTGTATTTATTCCGTTTCTTTTTAGATTCTCCTTAAGAACATTGAGTTTATTTTTGTTATAAATAATCGTGAGTAGTAATAACAATAATTAAGTGTATAAAAAGTGTATGTCACCGCTTTAATTTCTAAGCATTTTTAAAAATAACTAAAATTTGAAATTTTTTAGTGTTTGTCATTTATTTTTAGATGTTTTTTAAAATAAAAAAACTGCTAGTTTAGCCCTATTTGTAACTGGTTTTATTAGGAATCCAATGATGTATAAAAACATATAGGTCATCGCTTTGAATTCAATGATATTTACGACCATTGTAAAAAATCCCATTTTTTTGTGGTCTTCTGTTTACAGTTTTCTCTATAACTTTAGGTAGACAACTCTATTTTACGTATATTTTAGTGCATTTTATTTCTGAAACTAGTGCCATTCCAATGGTGAACAAATTTCGAAAATCGGTTGACTATCACCAAAGTTATGACTCGATAAAGTTGGAGCTCTCAATTTTCAGTCGCGACGTTGATGCCAAAGGAAACAAAATTAGATAGCAGATACACACTTAAATTGAATTACCGACCTCAGCTTTTCAAATCTCGGTAGGTGAATTTATCGGTAAAATTCACGTTTTATCACTGCGGTACTTTGAGGTACTGCTGTCAACAAATGTTCATTTATGCTGATATATCAGTAGAATGGAAATATTCGGTAGTTCGGCTGTTCAAAACTCGTCAAAAGAGGCAAGAATTACTGAACGAAATTAAGTGTGTAGGGCATTTTTTGCGCCTGGAAAAACCTAGAACGGAAAAAATCACATTTTCATTGATTTTTCCTAACCGATTGTCAATAATGATATACTTAAAATAATCCACGAACTGTACAAAATTCGAGGGTGTAAAATTTATTGAGATCCGTTGAAAAACAGCTGAGCTATGACAGCTCAAAGTTACCGTTCCAACTTTTTTTCGGGCTTGATATTTGGAGTGTTAAAGATAATCAAATTAGCCTGGTTGCCAAAGCAAATAACAAAAAGATCGTCCAGTGACCGGAGCTTGACAGTTTGACGGATTCACTCTTCGCGCGTCTCTATTTATAACATGGTCTCTAGGAACATGAAACCAACGCACAGTGGGGAAAAACGATTAAAAACGCGACTTTGTTCAATAATTTTATAAAAACATGAGCAAATATTTTCAAAATTAGTATTTCTTATGCAAATTTTTCTGTGGAATCGATTTATGATAGTTAAAAGATCCGCGAAATTCACTAGCATGCCCGTTTTGCTCCAATTCCTCTTTTTTCTGACTTTACTTTGAAAACTAATTGCGAAACTCAGGAAAAAATTCAATTCCATCAATCGGAAGGTATTCCTGACATGCTCATAAGTTAGATAAATGGATTGTTTTTAATAAGATTGACCGCAAACAACTGTATTCTGTTTTACCCCCAGTCATCTTCTTCCGTGAATTTACAGAAAAAAAAGTTCTACTGATCGGTGTTTGAACCAATTTTGGTTAAACAAGACAGTTCTATGTTTCGCATATAACCTAAACTAATAATTTACAGATAGTGTTCATGATCGCATGCTTCGTGCTACATCGTTTTACCCCAATTTTCCGACAACTATAATTTTATGTTGAATTCAGATTTACAATCCCGAAGCAGATCCAATATGACCTACCAATATTGGTTCATATTACGCGCAAAGCATCTATGATCCAATTAAACACAATGAAAATGACAGTACTAGCCTGTTTAACCCGTTTTATCCCAATTTAATTCATAAGTCGTATTTCTGGTTAAACTTTCTTTCACATACCGAAAGCAGGCTGATTGCGGTTCATGAAAATCGATTGATATTACGAAGAAAGACCCAAAAATTGGATTACAAATGAATTTAATGTGGAGCAAAATCTTAAGACTCAGTTAAAAGATAAATTGGGGTAAAACGGTATAACAAGATTCGTGCGGCCATTGATCTCATTTGTAATCCTATTTTCAGGTCTTTTTCTTTGTAATATCAATCGATTTTCATTAACCGCAATCAGCCTGCTTTCGGTATGTGAAAGAAAGTTTAACCAGAAATACGACTTATGAAATAAATTGGGGTAAAACGGGTTGAACAGGCTAGTACTGTCATATGAACCAATATTGATAGATCGCATTGGATCAGCTTTTGGATTGTAGATCATATTTCAACTGAATATTATAACAAGAAAAGAAATGGGGTAAAACGGTGCAACGCGTTTTCTGCTGTCAATAAAACTATATGCAATCGATTTGTTAGACTTTTTTACATCGGCAACACTCTATTCGCTCTTCTGCAAGTTTTTCGGTTTCATGTTATATAGTTAAGCTTGAATACAATGCAGTATAAAAAGGGAACTTGGGGTAAAATGAACATGATAGCGTTCCTTCTGAATACATGGAATCGATTTTACTGACCATTTTACACCAAAAAAGTGCTTTGTGGTCATCTGTATCATGCCTCCAAAAAAATCGTTGCGTTTTTGGTCCATTTTTCCCCACTGTGCAACGTGCCATGCACCAAAACCACGGCATTGCAACGTGATGAGGAGAGGGTGCATATTCCTCCTCTTCTAGTAATTGTCCCGCAGGTAATCTACATACATGGTGTTATTATAAACAAACAAATAATTCGTTCTCAACAGCGTCCTTTTCTAATAAAAAATTTTCCAATGAAAATAATCACCAATAGAAGCTCACTCGGATATGTCTTATCCATGCTACCGTTGACTACAACAATAGCACACGCGACGATCGGGACTGAGTGGACCAAAGGAGCGAATGTTTTTTGCCTGCACACGCTCTATTTACCTACCAGCACGTGGAAACCCAGAGCATGGGCACGCGACCCACGTGCAGCTCTACGCACGGACATGCGCACAGCTTTTCGTCGACTTGATCTCCGCACAATCAGCTGTTCTCGGCACTGCCAGCCAACGAACCAAACGTCCTTTCCCGTTGCCTTCCCATTATTTTTCGGAAACCGCGTGAGTATCCCATCGGGGTGAGTTCCCTAGCGGAAAATGCGACGCATCCCTTCGGTCGACAGCAGTAGCAGCAGTCGCAGCACCAATTGTACTATCTCTCGTCCAGCTGCGGTAGTTTATCGTGTGCTTCGGTACGTCGTGGTCGTGCCGTTCCCGGGTGCATTAAACCCTTTACTGCGTGTGTGTGTGGCGGGTGTGTCCTGTTCAGATCAAACTACTAGCCTTTGCTGCTGCTGCTGCTCGATAGTACCGTTTCGGGCCGGGACGTTTCGGCGGTTCGACGTGGTATGTGGATTATTTCCTGCCAAGGTGCGTGTGCTCTAGGATAATCATACGGCTTTTCATCGCTTCTGTCGTCGTCGTTGTCGTCTTCGTTGTCGTCGTTGCCGCGATTATGTCCAGTAGCGTGAGACGTCCGGAAGTTTTCAGTGGAACGCAGAAATCGTGTTCGGTTTGAGCTGCTGCAGCAATTCGTCGAGAAATAAGTTTTCTCCCGCCTTGGTCCGGAAGGGATTTCAGTGTCGCAACTTGTCCGATTTGAGTTGGTTATTTTTCTGTTCTTATATCTCAGAAAAAACGTCATTTTACCTGAGCAAAGTGTTAAACATAGCCATCGGTCCGGTGGGAGGGAAACGGGAAAGTGGCAGTGAGTTTGCACCGCAAATCCTCGTCGAGAGTACAGCCTAAGGATATACAGCACCCTACAGTTACGTCGTGGAAAAGGTGATCCTGCGCTGAGTGAAGGTACAGAAGCAACAAAAAAGCGGAATAAGCAAATGCAGCATTTTTGCAATTCAAATATTGGCCAGTTTATGGAGTTGCACTTTGTCAGTATGAGCGATAGTTTCCGGCCAGGGGTGGAAATGAAGATGCTTTGACTGTCGGTGTTGGTTCCGATGGCATCGTTGGTGTAATGTTAAATTTATCCCGACACGGTTGTGTGTAACCCAGCGGACAAGGTTACCCTGATTTGCATGTCCGTGTTTGTGGGAATGCTCTTCTCCCGCCCCGGCCCCACATTCCCATTGCAGGCCTGAAAAGCAGGCTGTGTACTTTTGGATGGGACGAAAAGAAAGTGAGTTTTGTGTCAAATCGAATTAGAGTCAATCACCCGAGAGGATTCGTCAAATCGCCGGAGAAAAAAAGATTCTTCCTGACCGAATTCCAACTAGGATATTCAACTGAAAGTGTATTGTGAAAAAGGTTGCCTGAATTTGAATGTAATTCTATTTTTGGTTACGGAAAAAAGGCCACTGAAGCAACTGCTTCGACGGTAGCGAGAAAAATTGTGAAAATATGCTAGCAAATGTGATCAACCTGCCGTGAAGATAGATTGCAGTGAGTGTTGAGATCTGTTTTTGTTCCGTCTTCGATTCGAGATAAAAAGTTAAACCTTCTGCCGGGTGTCCGCAAAACAGGTGGATTCTCTCTCGGAAAGGATAATGTGCACCGAACGCTAGCGTATGGTTGGAAGAAATAATACACTGCTTTTTGGATCCGAGGGTGTAAATTCACACGGAAATATTTTCGATCGCAGGCCCTGGAATGCAGTGCGAAACTGGGAAATTTAACAGAATTGAATCACACCGAAGGGATTATTTGGGGTTCAAGCAGTTTATCGTGAAAGCATTTTAACTAGTGATCAGTAGAGATGTGTTATTGAATTTCAAAATTGTTGGCTATTGCTGTAGAAGTTCTGGTACAAGTTCCGTGTTAAGCTAAATAGTTTCATTGTGTAATTGTAGTGTAATTGTAAAGGTTGTAATTGCTGTTTCGTGTGAAAAAATCGTGTGGTGCTCCGAAAGACTGACTGGCTCAAATTCATACATATCACATAGGAAATAGGATTTAAAAACTAGTAACAATCAAAAGTCGCACCTTTTGTTCGTTACGGTGCCACTTTCAAGTAAGTACCAAACCAAATGTTTTTTTTTGCTCCTTTCGGTGTAATTATTTACCTTTCCTTACGAGTATTTGCGAGCTTGCGGGTGTAAAACCGTTCCTTACTACAAATGCTTTCGTGCGACCGATTTTGGCGCGGTTTTAACCATAAAAATCCCGAATTCAGCCGACCAACTTGAGAATACAAAGGTGCAAGTTGTCCTAAAATATGCTGTTTATTGGACAGAGGGTTTCATTTTTTGTTGGTTTGAAGAAGAGAAAAAAACAGTGCCTTGGGGGAACTTTTTCATTTCGTTGTGTAGCAGCTTTACGCGAGGGACGGTCACGGCAAAGTTTGATTTGGGTCCGAAAACGTATTTTTAGAAGTGAGAAAATTAACCTCCTTTCGGGAAGTTGTTCGACCCCGTTAGGATCAGTTCTGATGACCATTGGCGCTTTTTTACAATTGTAATCCGATTTCTCGAGCTGAATACAATAGATTCGGCTTTTCGAAATTAATACTGCATCTGGAAGAATCCCTGTAAGAAAAGCACCGTCTACTACGTTCTGAAGAATGACAATATAAAGTTGTTCGGAGTTTCGATATAAAAGCTTACCATAAATTATCATAGAACGAACAATTTTTATTATAAATTCAATCATTCTCGGATTTTCAATTGCGATTCCAGAAGTAGGTAACCAGTCATCAGATTTTACATAAATTCAACTTCGCACACGTCATCAATATGACACACCATTAATTTTTCAAGAATTCTCCATTGGACCAATCTTACTCAAGACTAATTTTGAAAACGGGAGAATAAGTTTTTGTATGCACTTTTAGCCTTTCTCTTATAGAACCGCGCAGCACCCGGCATTATTGAACTGAGGCTTCAGTCAATGACGAATATGAGGCTCCGTTTCTCAAGCCTAACGCAAAAAAAAACAACAACTAGTTCTTCATAGAAAGCATATCTGCTGTTGGACGTTCGAAGTGTGAGTTTCACTTCCAACAAGAGCGATTGCGTCATCCAGCTGCTGGTTGTTTGCATTGGAGAAAAAGAAATGTACAACGATGGGGAATATTATACCAAATCAGCCATTCCAATGGCTCTAAATGCTATCTAAAGAACTATTCAAATTGCTTTTTTGCAAATCGGAGTTAAAAATTATCAATTTAATGCAAATCTATAATAGTTTGATTAACTATGTGCACTTTTCGCAGTGCGCCATTCGCACCAAGCGAGTGCAAATAAAGCTAGCATTTGGCAGCTTCGCGTTGGAGAAAAATGTTCGAAAAGATTTTAATATCGTAGAAAATTTCAAAAATTTGGCCCTTCTTGAATGCCGGAAATGAAACCCGTACAGGATTTTGATAATTTCTTTCACTGAAATATGCAAATCCGATATTAAATAATAGACATCAACATTTTATGTGTTGCTATTTTTGTGGCCGCTCATTTGTGGAAAAGCTACAAACGGAATCACGTAAAAAGAAAGCTTAACCTTAACCAAAATTCATTCAGTTTGGAATCAATTGGTACTGTGAGTAGTTCGAGCATCGTTTGCATTGGAGAAAAAGACAACGATGGGGAACATTAAACCAAATCAGCCATTCTAATGGCGTTAAATGTTATCTAAAGAACTGTTAAGATTATTTTTTTGCAAATCGAAGCTAAAAATTATCAATTTAGTGCAAATCAAGAGTAGTTTGATTAACTTTGTGATATTATCGCAAAGCGAAATTCGCACCAAACGAGCGCGAATGAAGCTAGCATTTGGATATTTAGAGTTAAAAAAAAAATGTTCGAAATGTATTTAATATCATAGAGAGAATTCCACAAATTGACCATTCTGAAAACCGGAAATGAATCTCCTCCAGCATTTTGATAGTTTCAATTTCAGTTAACTCAAATATTGAGATGTGTGAAATAGTAAAACATATGAGCGATGGTATGACTTGTGTTACGATTATATTTATGTAATGATTTCAAATGACTTGAAATGGCGCCCTACTTCCTACAATCGTAATGCAAATAGTCATTTCCAAGACTTCAAAGCAGCTAGCGGTCCTACTCAGGACCCCAAAGGTAACGTAAAGAACTTATTTAGAAAACTGTCTTAAACTGCCGCTTTAGTTCCTAGAATACAAACGCAATCTTGCGAAACCGAATGGTTCCTCTTCAGGTCTTACAAAATCTTGAAAGGTCAAACGGTATCAAATTAATTTTTGTGACTAAATAATACATAAAATTACAGATGCCCTGAAGATGAAGGTGTTACCTTCGAAATGTTGGCCTTTAACGAAAAATAAATGAATAAAACGATATCAAACTAACTAGAGATTATAAGAAGAGAAAGAATATGAAATTATAGAGCCATAGTACTCAAGGAAGAGCAAGGATGTGAAGAATAGAGTGCGGAAAAGTGAGACGTAACAAGGGTCATTTAAGTAAGCAGAAGGCTTCTCATATCTAAACTTTTACCTTCTACTAGAGGAGTCGATCTTAGGCATCTTAGCGATACGAGTCATCCGAGTCTCTGATATGTCAAAAAGTAGAGGCAAAGGTCATTTGCCATTTACTGTCCGAACCGGCCATGTTTTGACAAGAAACCTATTGCCCTAAAATCCATCTCTACACATCTCGAATGCAATCCCACACGGCTCAAGAATTATAAAAATGTCATACAGCCATTCACGATGAAGAAAAACCACTCTCACTACACTCTTTTTATGGAATTTGACCTTACTGTTTTAACAAATTTCGCAGCCGTTTCTTAGCGTGCAGAATCATTGCATGGCTAATACTACGATCCTTCTTACACTAAAAATCCTTCCAGGTCGGGACACGAAAGTGACGATACAACTAACCAAAAAACTCCGGGACTGTACTAAAAACTATTTCAATGTGTTCTTAAATTTACTTAAAGTACGAATTCAAAATATTATTTTGATTTTCCAACAGTATTTAAGCAAAAAACGCTATCGTACACTAAATTTTCCGTCAATTTTGAGATGAAAAATTACCACAATATGAAAATTGAGAAATTTCGAAAACGTAGAGGGGAGGCATTTTATACCAAGAAAGTATGTTCCAAATTTGAAAAGAATCAGTTCTTTAGATTTTGTGGGATCGTGTTCGAAAAATTGGTTTTCAGAAAAACGTGTTTAAATTTTTTTTTTTTCAAAACGTGAGCAGTGAGTTTTGCTCCAATTGATTTAAAATTTTGGCACAATATTTTTGAAATGTTAAACTACAAGTGAATGTAGAAAAAACTATTTTCCGAAACTGCTTATCCATCATTTTGTTTAGAACATTTTTCTAAACAAACTGATGCTTTCTTCATCAAGCAGTAGCGAAGGAAACTGCCATTGCGTTTTTCAACAATGACTATTTTCCTGTGATTGTAAGTAGAACCTTAAACTTGCATAATAATCGACTACTAAGGTGGAATGTAGACCCGAAAACTGCGCACAAAATTTCAACCGCTTGAGATGAACGAATCGTCGCACAAAGCATAACAGGCAAAACAGAAATTTCATCCGGATCCGACTTTCGGTTCCGCAATTACAGGGCGATGAGTGTCAAAGCTTTCAAACTGCCATATAAAATGATGCTACAAACCCGGTACGCACCGGTACGTGCTGACACAGAAGAAGAAAACACAACACGCCATTGTTCAATTGTGTACACTCTTCAAAGAAAACGAAACGGTTACGAATGTCTGCTACTGGAATGTGATTTTGGTAAACCACAGTGCTACGGTTGAAAAAATCTCAGCTTTTTTATGATAGGTGCGACTGAAAGAATAAAAGAATGTGATAGTTTTAAAATTCATTTGATATAATAAACTTACATCGGAATTTCGTGCTTGCTGCTGTCCCATGTTGTTTAGTTTGAATTACATATAAAAAAGTAACAGAAACGTAGGTTCGCTTGGTGCGATAGATTTTGTTTAATTGGTTTAAATCCTCCAGCTGTGAACATCCCCTGATCTCTGGAAAAAATCTTACATTTTCCCAGTTTTTAAAAAGGTAACAAATCAGATATTACAAATTACCGTGGAATAGCCACATTATGTGCTGTTTCCAAGTTATTTGAAATCATTGTTCTCGACTTCATAACTCATAAGTGCAACGACTATATATCTGAAAATCAACACGGAATCATTCCTAAACGGTCAACATCTACTAACTTAATATCTTGGACATCTTTTATCATCCGATCCATGCAATCCCGTCTACAGGTAGATGCTATCCACACCGATTTCTCGTCGGCATTTCATAAAATAAACCTCTTGGCGACAAGTTTTGACACTTTTTTCCAATCTTTTTCGAACTGTTGAATGGTTTCGGCTGCCGAGACACGTTTCCTAAGATGTGCCTTCGTTAATGCCCAAAATTCCTCAATTGGTCGAAGTTGTGGGCAATTTGGTGGATTCATGTCTTTTGGGACGAAAGTTACATTTTTTGTAGTATACCATTCTACCGTTGATTTCGAGTAGTGGCAAGAGGCAAGATCTCGCCAGAAGAGTGGCTTCGAATCATGGGTAGAAGTCGTTTTTGTAAATATTCCTTGATGTATATTTCGCTGTTCATTGGAGCAGTGGTGATGAAAGGTTTCGAAATCTTACCGCAGCTACAAATTGCTGGCCAGACCATAGATTTCTTACCAAATTTTTCGACTTCAATCGATGTGTAGAACTGGTTCAACACTTGCCCTTCTCGCACCGTACCGTAACAATTCCTTTTATATGCACTTCGTAAATTAAACTGGACAGTATTTCCTCTACCATCATATGAAGCACGCTACATGCTACTTAATATTCAAACGCTTAAAGAACGCCGCGACCTTGCAATGCTCTATTTTATCAGCGACATTATTTCTCAACGCATTCAATCACCTTCTTTATTATCGCAACTAAATTTTTATACTCCTAGCCGTCAATTACGAACCAGGAAATTATTTTTAGAAAGAAACACTAGAAAAACTTATGCAAAATATAGCCCAATCAATCGTGTAATGCGCCACTACAATCAATATTCCCTAGGCTTTGAATGATGAGCTACAGGGCGCGTACCCCCCTTTGGCGGATGGGGGTGGGATTCAATTTATACTTCGTATTGACAAAGTCGGACCATACCGAGATCGATCGATGGTTCGCTTATAAAAGTGAAAAGATGAAAATAGTTATGTTATCTGGATCGATCTCGGAGTGGACAGGAGTAATACTGCTTGAAATTGACAATAGGTCATTAGGTGGTTTCGAGCATTCTTATGCCTCGAATTGGTCACCAATTTGAATTATCTTGATCTAGTTGGGATGAATATTAATATATAATAGTCGTCCTGGAATGGTAAATTTAATTCAAAAAGGAGGACTATTGTTATCAGGAATAGGTAAATTGATATCTTATGAACTGTTAAGGAACTTTCAAACCTTTCCGATCCGGTTCGGTGTCGGTAATGTTTACAAGTTGCAATGACAGCGAGGCTGATTGCTCGGGTGTAAATACACTCTCAAATCGAGAAAGGTTTGAATGTTCTTAGATTTCTCCAACTTGGACACAGATGTCACCTTCTAACTAAGAGTGTGAGATGTGTGTTTCTGGAAGAGAACGGTTCACGTGGACCATTTCATCCAATCACACCTAGTATTTCTTCACGAAATACATGTAGTTCTTATTTCCTGGATGCGTGCTCAACACTAAAAGGCCCAAAACATAGTTTAGACCTAAATTGCTCTGAAGCAGTCAAAATGGAAGAGAGAAAGTCAATAATAAAAACTGTGACAGAATAAATGAAAGCTTGTGCAGTGTGCCTTAGTGCATATATCGTTAAATAAAGAATTAAAAAAGTTCATAGAATTTTAAGTAATCCTTCCATTGTTTACATATCGTGACTTTCCTGGGCAATCTAGTGTTAAATGCGCATCCTTACGTTATATAATTTAACAGGCTTACTAACACCTGAATTTGTTTTATTTTATTTTATGTTCTTAACGAAAACCGAGCCTGCTGAAACAAAGGATTATCATCGAAGATTTAAGACCAAGAAACAGACCCTAGAATGTTCTCAAGAAAATGAAGAATAATAGGTATTTTATAAAATTACCTAGCTTTTGGTAAGTAAAATGCCTTACGATTTTTACTATTATTATTATTATTATTATTATTATTATTATTATTATTATTATTATTATTATTATTATTATTATTATTATTATTATTATTATTATTATTATTATTATTATTATTATTATTATTATTATTATTATTATTATTATTATTATTATTATTATTATTATTATTATTATTATTATTATTATTATTATTATTATTATTATTATTATTATTATTATTATTATTATTATTATTATTATTATTATTATTATTATTATTATTATTATCATTATTATTATTATTATCATTATTATTATTATTATTATTATTATTATTATTATTATTATTATTATTATTATTATTATTATTATTATTATTATTATTATTATTATTATTATTATTATTATTATTATTATTATTATTATTATTATTATTATTATTATTATTATTATTATTATTATTATTATTATTATTATTATTATTATTATTATTATTATTATTATTATTATTATTATTATTATTATTATTATTATTATTATTATTATTATTATTATTATTATTATTATTATTATTATTATTATTATTATTATTATTATTATTATTATTATTATTTCTATTATTATTATTATTATTATTATTATTATTTCTATTATTATTATTATTATTATTATTATTATTTCTATTATTATTATTATTATTATTTCTATTATTATTATTATTATTATTATTATTATTATTATTATTATTATTATTATTATTATTATTATCAATCTCGATAATCTACTAGCTTGTGATATTAACAGGTGTCTCCGGTATAGTAAAAAGCAATGCAATGGGGCAAAAGGAAACGTAATGTAACATAGACAAAGATAGAAACAATCAGAGCAGATTAGAATGGATAGTGTTAGTAGACCAAACATATCTACATTGATTAGGGAACTTCAAAGTAATAATCGTAAATACCGCTTCAGACATAAAAGACTATATAGGAAAGCAGGGCCAAGACCGAAGCGGATACAAAGCGAAATTTTCCAAAGTCTCATCGACGAGGACATTTAAGACACAGAAGCAACTGGTAGGATGACAAAACACCAATACGATCCAGACGCACGACTCAATGATTAACTGGTTACAGGGTGAAGCACACACTTCCTGCCCAAGTGACAAACTCTCTGGTGAACTTGCAATAGAAGATATTCGTATCTTTAGTTGCAAATTGATAACCGTAAAGGAATCTGTCGCTTGGGTTACATGCTGGAGGGTTTCCTCCTTCGTTACTAGTGTTCATTTGGGCACTATAGCCTAGTTCGTTTGGTATGGAAAGTGCGAATCGTTGTAACCACCCCCCTCGGCCAGAGCAGCCCATAAAGGGAAAAAAAATATTTTCGTCCTTTGAGTTGACCACATTCAACAATTTCGTCAACTTAGCGTGTCAATAGTACGGATTTTCGCGATATGCGAACAAAATTTTGTCACATTGACACTCCTTTCACTGAAAACGTTTTTCGTTCGGTTCCGAAAACTCTTCGGTTTCATGCTAAAAATGAGTAAAAAACAATGGAATGAATACCTCACCATCCAAGTAGTTATTAGCATCTCAGTTTTCACCCCACCCAACACTGCTGCTATTCATAGGATAACCACAGACCAATCGATCACTCGGCAGACGGCACCCAAAAGCAATGAATATGAATGAATGTATCACAATGAAACCGCAGCAACAGAAGCCGGCCTTCTCTCGCCTGATTGCAAAAGAAAAACAAAACTACCAAACCACAAACTAGCTCATTCAAAGCTAATTCATTCGTGATCTCTATCGGAAGTAGTTTTTCCGTAATTGATGAAACAACTTCCCCATGCAGAGGGAAGAAAAGTATGCGATACCTGACTGGCACACTAATTAATCATCCTCGTTGTTTTCGTTTCTATTTTGGAGCGCTTCCAAGCCACCCATCAAAGCTGGCCGCCGGATTTTGGCTTTCGCGGGAAACCCACGAAATTAAGCTGGCAACAACGGCGGGAAGGCAGCTCGGGCGATATCCTCGTGGCATCTCTCTGTTCGTACCCAATGCGGTTCCGGTTTTCTTTCGGCAACCACAAAAGTGCCTTCGATTTTCCATTAGAACTCGCTGGTGCACCTGCCGGCAATGTAACCACCGGAGAAACCGAATTCGATGGCGTGATAAAATGTCATTAGAACGATTTACCGCTTTTCGCCGCATTGGATGATGGGACCCCGACTGACAGAGGCTGATGCGGACAAAGACCGGCTGCCGTTTGGCACAACAACAGCTGCTCCCTCTCTATCTTGGAACAATCATTTTTCCAAGTGAGAAACGGGAAATCGCTCCGACCGCAACCGATTTCACCAATAGCTGGCTATAAACGACCAATTACTTCGGTAATCACTTGCCACGTGAATTGATTGAAAAGGAGGTTACTTGGACTTTGTTGGTTGTTTGATTTGCATGTTTTTTGCATTAGACTAGTGAGCTTGTTTTCACTATCTATACGATTTTTGAAAACTATTTTGAATTTAAGGTGTGTTCGTCGAATTTACCTCATTTACAATTTTGTAACGGAAATAAAAACAAATAGGTAAAATTAAACGGATAGAGTAACACACTCAATAACTTATATTGTAGTTAGAAAAAAATGATGCAAATTTGTAAATATTTACACTTCGGCTGATTTATCTAAATTTGATATGACTAAAGCAAAATTATATTCTTCGTCTTTTGTTTCCACTCTGACAGCAACCTGAGAATGTAAAGTAATCTAAAGTAACATACAATATGGTGATTTAGTGGTTTTGTGCTTAGGGCAAATAGCCGTTTTATATACTTTATGTTTCGCCTTCAACTCGTCAGTGCATAACGGTTTATTTAGAGTGTTCTGTATATAGTTCTGTACGGAAAAAGTGTTCTATATATACCAGAAGTTTTATGTTTGCTTAACGGTTTATTACTCTACAGTCTTAGAGTATTTTACTTACCTTTTGAGGAGAAATCACTCATTGTCGAATCCTTCCATAAGCTACCCAAAATTAAACTTACATTTACCTAAATTCTGAGATAATCTCTCGTTACCTAAAATTGGGGAGATGCACTTTAGTTGATTTTGGGTAGTTTTTGACCCAAAATTAGGTAGCGGCTGGTAAGAGTGTTGGCTCATTTTCAGATTGATACGGTTTACTTAATTTAAGCTTATTAAGGTGAAATGTAGCGTCATAAAATGCGCGCAAAATTTTATCCGCTTCAGTTGAACGAACCGCCGCACAAAGCATACCAAGAAAAACGGACACATAGAAACAAGAACCTTTTTTCAATGATTAAGCGCAGTGGGTTTACCTCTCGTTATATTGGCTTGTAAAAAAGACTGGACGTAATTGATTTTTGAATCCTTTTCACTCTGAATATATGCTAATTCAATCGTTATTGTTAGTGATTACTCACACTAGAGCTATAAATCATGAGTAATTATGAATGACTAACATGAGGTTATATGTATATGTATTGAATAACTTGCTAACCATGTATATGCCTGAGCTTAGTATCAAGCATGGATTCTTCTTCAAAAGAACGATTGAAGACAAGGGAACATTCAAGTATTTTCAATATCTTTGCCAATAGTTCACCAGGCCCTTCCCGCCGATGAGATAGAATTTTCGTGAAAGTATTTACTTGACTCGCATGAGTTCATCTTACCATGCAGTTAAAATTATTTAGTGAATCTTTTCTCAAGCACATATTTGGGACACGAAATTAAATATAAAGTTATTTCGTAGTTCATTTTTATTCAATCGATTTTGAAAGGAAAATCAAGCGTTGATTCATTGTATTTATAATAATGGAAAAACCAATGAATTTCAATAAGTTTTCCATGCTGACTGGCTCGAAGCTGACTCTCAATTTTCATCACATTGTTTGCATCACAGGTCAATGAACGATAATATTTGGCTTGTATTCATTTCATTCAGTAGCTTGTCAATGATGAAGTTATAGTTTTGCTATAAAAATTGCTGCAATCTAAAATAATACCTGTTATACGATAATACACAGCCAAGCTCTATTGCTTCAGCAACATCAATGCATTGAACTCAACAGAATTGGACATTATTAGCATTATAAATGACAGTTACTTAGAAAATTAACCGATTTCTTACAACGCCCATTTTATTGTATTCAACTCGCTTTTATTTCAACACAAAACCCAATGCTGCATAAATTCGCGTCATTATTTTATATATAATTTTTGCTCACGATATAATGCCACCGTGCCCACCGTGCATTTCTCACACCACCTCAATACGAAACAGCAGCGCGCAAGCAATAAAAAAATGCAGAAAAGTTTATGTAAACTTTTTCAAATTTCGGTTGTTTTAGCTAATATTTTATAATTTTGAGTTGCATTTTCAGATTCTTTGTGAAATTCTGCTACAAACACTACTTTTCAGTTCTAAAATCATCCCCGTGGAAAGAAACAGTAACCTTTTATACATTTCTAAAACCAATTACGGCTCGGCAAAGCAAAATTTCAAAATTTTAAGAATACTTAGTTAAGATAAATTTAATTTCGAAAACTTAATGTTTTTGGTTTTTCGAAAATCGGTCTAGTTTTTTAATAATTGATCAAAAACGCGATTTTCGTATTCCACTACATTTCACCTTGAAGGTTGAGTTTAGATACAAAGACTGAATTAAAGCTCATTGATTTACCTCTCATGCACTATTTCGCTGCATCGCGAACCATGAGAATCCAATGCCTGTTTTTCTAATTAAACTTCAATCCATTAGAATTCTTTCATTCCTTCTGTCGGAAGTGGCTTTGATTTTATTCAACCGCAACACCGTGTTCAACCAAACCAAATACCGGTAACAGACATTTGTGTCTGCACTGGCGTTCTGGTTTCTTCAGCACGTTCAATTGGAAACACGTACTTAATCGAAACTCTCGCCGCTGGGTGATTTTGCTCGTTATGTTTTGAAAACAAAGAAAAAATAATCAGATGAACTCAAAATTAAATAAAAAGAAGTCAAATAATAAACGATTTCGATGGGCGTGGAAGTGGAAGCGTTTCACATGAAATTGATTGATAATTGAGCTGTGTAACGCCTGAACATCAGGGCACCAATGGGTTAAGCGGTAGTTTCTTAAAATTTTGCAACTTTACAAATACTCCTATTCAAAAGCAAGCGCATAATCGTACAAGGGTGAGTGCTGACATATCGCTTGAAGATTTTTAATTTTAAAGAATCACTAAAGAGTAGGGGAAGAGTACGTACCAACAAAATAGTCAAAAAAAATTCCAAATTATCACAATTACGATATTACCGACGACGTTTACTGTTCGCAACAAAATCAGGACAGATTAAATTTGGAATAAAACAAGTTTTCTGTTAGTTCAAACAAAGGTGCATTTTTTATTCATTTGATTGTGCAATATTTGTCACCTTGAAACTAATTACAGTTACATAATCAGGCGGCATGAAGGAACTACTAACCTTTGAGTTTATTCCAGCCATGAAGGGTATCTGCAGACTGCTCTGCAACCGATTTAGCAGTTTTTTACCAAGGTTATCGAAATTTTTTATAGTTGTAGCTTGTGATTTACATGGAGGGAGTTTTCTCTTCACAAGAAACCAATTCCGCTCAATAGATGGCAACTCCGGGCAGTTATATGGATTCGCTTCTTTCGGTACAACATGAACTTCATTTGCTTTATACCATTCCAAAACATGTTTGGTCTAGTGACAGGATGCCAAATCTACCCAAAATAGCGAGAGAGCATCATGTCTAAAAATGGTAACAATAGCTTCTTTAGTCTTTCTTCACGGTATATTCCCTTGTTTACCGTTTCGGTAGTGATGAAGCTTTGCCCAGCCACAACTGGATATTGCCTGCCAAACCAAATTTTTTTTTTGAGAATTTTGACATTTTTCTTCATCTTGAAATGCTCCTCTACACCGTTCCGTTGCACGGCACTATAAAGACATCCTAAGGAGCTGCCTAAAATTTTCCAGCACATAAATTTCATCGTCTTTCAACACGAAGGAAAACTTCGTCAAATATTTGCGATACAACTGGCGAGCCCGGGTTTTCTACCGTCACATTCTGTTTATCATTACGGCTCGGTACAATTTTGACCTTGATCGACTTCATATCTTGCCGGTGTCCTGAAGTATGCACAAAAGAAGGAGACGTATTTATTTTTCTAGCCAAAGTACGTACTGAAAGCTCTGTCTCTGGCTACACTTTCGCGCCTTTCTGGATGGTTCCGGAAGTCCTTTTTTCCCACTCGCAGCCTTTCTGACTGTTTTTAAACGTGCATCGATAGATTTAAGACCGTTATGGACAGTGCTTGCAGAAGAACCAGACTTTTGTGCAAGTTTTGCAACCCAAATTTTCATTACGATCGCACACCAATGCTTTCCGCATTTGGTCTTCCTTCGATGCCATTTTTAATTGAAAATCTTGTAGTATGACCAACAATTTATTTTACTCAATAAAGTCTGCGTGTGTGTCACGCGTTGATGACGTATCAAGTGTACAAGTTTGCTTCCGCCGTTTTTTTTCCAAAATTAATAGCTTTATTGCGAAAAAGTATTGTCCGTCGCTAGCGACAACTTTCTTCCATCTTTCCGGCAATTTTCGGATCCCGACTCGAAAAAAGGAGTCCTCTTTTGACGCTATCCATGAAGCAATTCATTTTTACAACTCTTCGAAGGATTGAAAATGTTGATCTGCCAGGCCGTGTGCCATCGAACGGAATCGGTGGAAGTCAGAAGGGGCGACATCTGGGGAATACGGCGGGTGGGGCAAGACTTCTCATTTCAGCGTTTCCATGTACTTTTTGACAACTTTTGCGACGTGAGGTCGAGCATTGTCGTGTTGGAGGATGACTTTGTCATGTCGCTCTGGATATTGTGGCCGCTTTTCTTTTAGCGCGCGACTAAGGCACATCAGTTGCGTTCGGTAGCGATCTCCTGTGATGGTTTTACCCGGTTTTAAGAGCTCGTAGTAAATCATACCGTGCTGGTCCCACCAAATACAAATCATAACCTTGGCGCCGTGAACATTCGGTTTTACCTTCGACGAAGTAGCATTCCCGTGCTTTCCCCATGATTTTCTGCGTTTAGGATTATCGTATCGAATCCACTTTTCATCACCGGTTACGACACGATGTAAAAACCCCTTACGATTTACGGCGATCGATGTCCCTCGGTTTCAATTCGTACGGCACTCAGTGTCCTTCTTTCTGAATCATGCCCAGGTCCTTGAGACGTTTTGAAATGGCTTGCTGACTCACTCCCAACGATTCGGCAAGCTCTTCTTGGGTTTGGCACGAATCTTCATCAAGAAATGATTCTGTTAGTTCATCTTTGAAGGTTTTTTTCTCTTCCACCACCATGTTTGTCTTCGATATCGAAATCACCATTTTTAAAACGTTGTAACCACTCCCGACACGTTCTTTTACTCAGAGCAGCATCACCATAAGTTTCTGAGATCATTCGATGCGCTTCAGCTGCATTTTTTTTCGAATTGTAACAGAAAAGTAACACTTCCCGCAAATGGCGAGAATTTGGCACATAAACAGACATTTTCGAGCATGCATAATACGAAAACAAGAACAGCCAACCTGATCAGCTTCAGCCGGTACAGCCACCTATCGGAAAACGGCGGAGTTGTACACCTGATATTTAGGGGTGTCCAATTTTTTTCGCGAACAAGCCTTACGATGCATATACGTGAAATAAGTATTTTTGTATAGTTAAATAATAGAGCTGTGCAATATAATGATAACATTCAATCTCCATATGCAACACTTTTCATATATCTGCATCTACATTACGATTTATAATCCTTTATTGTACCCACATACTTCGAAAAAATCCTGCAATTTTACATCTTAGAAAATTCACAAAAATGGAGCATTGCAGTTCACGCAAATTCACGTTCAAGAATATGTAATATTGTGTGATTGAAAAATTCCATGACATAAAATTATTTAAAATAAAAATAAAATACTGACTGCGACCATCGCGCGCAATGAACCGAGAATCTTTGGATTACACAGTGCGTCCGTTAATCCACTTAGCCACAGAAACACACATCTGCTAGTGGTAAATAGTGCATATAAATTAATACAGTCACCTTTGCTAACCAAATGTAAATTACAGTCGGAACTAGTAAAATTTATTCTATTCGAACATTAAGTCATTACAAATGAATTTTTCTGTCATTTGACAAATTATGTCTTTATAAATTCCATCGTATCAGCCCAGGAAACAAAGATCAAAATAATAACAAATTTTATCTTGTTTTGATGTTTCTGTACTATCAAAGTGATACTTAATAATCTCTTGATATTTCATCGAAGGGATAAAAAAATTGTACAATATCTGTTTAGCATAAAAATTAGTTAATTTATCATATTTCGTTATTGAAGAGTTATTCCAATGTCATTAGGTTCTATTGATCTAGTAGTTCTATTTTCAAATATAATACTATTAAATAAACTGCATCAAAATCAGATAAGATAAATGTTTATGATATTATTCTATTCTGAATGCTAGAATACCAAATAACCGAAAAATTTTGTTCTTTATTTAATATTATAATGACGGAATTGCATATTTTGTTGCTATTTTTTCATGCAGACTTTGTTATGAATTTTGATATTTTTCCTCTTATTTCAAACTAAAAAATGTAAATTTCTACCATTGAAATGTTTGTTTTTAATAATAAAATTTGTTATTGGTTTGTAAATCACTTCTAAACGGGAGGTATTTCACCACCTGGAGATTCAAGTTTTTTATTTATTTATTTTATATTTCTTTTCTTTTTCTAATGTATCACCTGTCTTTTGTTTCATGAATTTCAATGCATTTTGTTGTATCAAGTTACTAACTGCTTTAGAAGTCCGGTGCGTGAGATGTCACCACTACATAACCAAAAACAGAATAACGCGATTCCCGACGCGATACCGTTATAGCTGCTACGGATAGTGGAGACTGGAGACCGTACACTGTTGCCGCGTTTGTACACTGCGGCGCACACAAATGTGTTTTGCACTTTAACATTTTTCATGTCGATTTATTCATTTTCGTTGTTTGACGTGAAGCCGCCATAACTAAGTTTAGTTTTGCAATGACTGAGCGGAAACATATATTGAAAAAGCCAAATGAATGAAAAACTAACAGAAAAGATGAATTTTTGGAAAAAGATACTCTCAGAGACAGGACTCGAACCTGCGTTCTTATGCATTCCGTGCATACGCGCTACCATTTCGCCACTCTGAATCATGTTTTAGTCACTCTAAAACGCCAGTCAGACACATTTTCATGTGTTTGAGAACTTTTTCCTTTGGATTTCATTAGTGGTGGCGGACACTAAAATCGTTTTCCGTTTCAGAGGTGAGCAATAGAAAATGAATTTTTATTATTTCGAAAAAACTACTCACGAGTATTCTTCTCGTCCACTCTTGAACACATTCTACTAGAGTGCCTAAAATCAGAGTGAGGACAGCTGTTCGATTGGAAGGTAGACTTTTTTTGACAGAATCGTTCATGTCAAATACTACTTAAAGTCAACAAAATTGCCAGCATTTCGAATTAAATGTTTTTAGTTATTTACAACATGGCGGATGAGATAAGTTTGTTTCCTTAAAGTGTATGAAATTCAAATGAAGAAATAATGTATTTTGAATTATTTGTTCGGGATCCGTCAATTCGAGAAAATTATATGCTTTTAATATGTTTTGAATTGATTGGACTTATTCAGTCACACTACCAGAATATTTGGTTAACTTGTGTTAACTTGTGTTGTTAATTTGTGTATTATGTATATTTTATTTGGTACGTATGTCATAGATCTACGTGTTCATATATGCAGTGCAACGAGATTATCGAAGTGGCTTTTACAATTGAGTTTCAAACAATCTTTTTTAACAATAGTTTATTCTCAAATGAATGTTGAACCTGACATTTTGGATGGAATATCAGTTCTGATCAATTTTTCACCAACGTTTAATGAAAAATAGAAATAAAAAAGTTAGCAATACTGCTCAAATGCATTTGTATTAGATTGCGCTACACAAAATAAACAAAGCTTAATATTTTCTGTTACAAAAGTAGTTTTCCGGAAAAATAAATAGTTTTACAACAACATTCCATATCCATTGCCTTTCACGTTTTAAATTAAAGGTTCCTATTTTGCGGGTTTACTTATAGAAGGTACGTACATTTTTATATTGCAATAATTTCAGCAAGAGAAAATCCATATAGGAATGTTTTTGTTGCTAGTCAAATGTGTTTGTGGAAGTTAGCTGAAATTGAAATAATTTTTTGCCAGCAGTTTTTAGAAAACACGGAAAAGTTTTAGACTAAGATATCCGCCTTTCTTGAATTGCAATTTTAATTAACTGATTGGTTTATTTTTCAACCATATGGAAAAATTTTTGATTAAAATCAGGAAAAGAAGCGCCGGAATTTGTGTTTATGCACACATTGTTGACATTACTCATACGCTTGCAAAGAGTCTTGCTCCTCAAACGAGTATTAAATATTGTATACTTTTTCATCGTCTGTATTTTATTAAAGTTCCAAGTGTGAGAACAGGAAAAGACTTACATCAGTGCTTGCACAATATTTCAAACTAACTTGATAAAGATAAATTCATCACAGTAAATTGTAAACTACATTGTTTATTGTTTCAATCTTAATTCAGGAACAGCTTTTCAGGTCCATGCTATACGGAATTTAGATATTATTATTATTACAAAACAATCTACATCTACACCTACATCAAAATTGGAATATGTTTTCACTTTTGCGGGTTGCAGAAGCCTAAGGCTATGTTAGGGACGGAACTGGGTGGGTTTAGCGATATGATTTTGCCTTAAAACCAGCTATGTTGTAATCAATGATTTATTATAGTGACCCAAAACACTCTATCTAGTGAAATGAAAAATCCAATCCTGTTTATTTAAAATAAGTTCATCAGTTGCCCCATATGAAACATGGACCTTTACGTAAACAAGGATGCCAGGTCATTCAGAATTTGATCCAGAAACCAATTTGTGCAACATCTGAGCCCACTTCCCATAAGAACAATACAGAACGGGTTCACTTTCGTGAGCAAAATAAAGTCTGCATTTTCACAGTGTTTCCCCAAGTATGTATTCACTGATTAGTCTGCGAACCTGGCATCGCTGCACGTAAAATGAAATAAGTTCGATCTCTTTTGTCGAATGTTTGCGTTGCTTACGTCAAACCGTAACATTTCATGGTCACCACGTTCGAATCGTAATCCAATTCACCAAAGAACGTTTATTTCCGGGATGCGAAAGAGGAAAAAAAATTTCTAGTCTGGCTGACAGATATTAGCCCGTTCTATTATCTCAGTGTCACTCAAATACGAGCTTGGAAAATTCAATAGAAAAATGAATCACGTTTCGACGGATGCGGGTCGGGTGTTTTTTTGCTCCAATTCGAAACGAAAGAACTGACCGGAACCGTTCGCTATCGATTGAATGTGGAGTTCTATCGGCTCAAAGTTAGTGGCATTAGAACTGCAGCCAATTTCCGGACGTTTCTGGGTCAGTCGTGTTCGAGCATTTTTTTTTGCGTATCACGGATTGCGTGCAATGGCCACGCAAACAAAACTTTACGATTGCATGACCACTGGTACGCGGGTGTGCGGTAGGATTCGGTAGGATTAGACGTAGGAAATGGTTGTCATTAAATTAATGACCGGCCGCGTAATTGAATCCGGATGATGGGGTAATGATTTTGCCAAGGCAATCCACAATGGCCGGCCGGTCCCTCCCGGAAGGAAGCAAAGGAAGGAAGATTGCGTGAAGTGGAGGTCTACTGCAAGTAAATTATATAAATGGCATCATCAAACGTATGAAATATGACGGAAGCTCCTGATTAAATTACATTATGCTTGATTAGTTGCGTCTCGCGGGAAGAATGCGTAGATAATAATGTTTCGTGCTCATTTGGGGATATCCATAATTATTGTTTGGATGCGTGAGCTTACTTAACTTAAAGAATCTTGACACGTGGAGATAGAACTTGTGACCTTTGATCTGTCGCATCTAAACTCGCTCTAGTTCAGTTAGACTATCAACAAAGTAGTAATAATCGTCTGCTTGATATCTGTTTTGTTAGTCAAGAACTCAGAAACACTTAAACAATTTTAATTGTTCCTTCTCAACTCGTTAAAATCCACACACCTGGAGAAATTCGTGTAAATTAAAGTTAAACCGATATATTCGAGCATTAAAAATGACTGTTTTACTACATCTGTTGAAAACTTATATATTCAAATTATTCTATTCAACTATACTCATATTGAAACAGCGTTCCGGGTTTGTTCAATTTCTTCAACGGTATCGAATCATAATATTACCTTATAATAAGATATACAAAATTGAATCAAGCCATATTTCATCACTCTATAGCAGCACAGCGAACGTAAATTCCGCTTAGAATATATTCGTAGTATAAACAGAAATTATCAAATCAACCCACTGTCGCCCGTGGTCTGTGTCTGGTGCGGTCGGTCCCGGGAAGGATTGATAGTCGGAGCTTAAAATCAGTTTGGCTTTGCCAACACCACAAACGCTATTCCGTCGCTCATTCATAATTCACATCTCATCATCCCTATTTGCGAGGGAATGCAGTGCCAAACTTTCCAGCACGTCCCGTAGCTCGAACCTCCATCGCAATCCAAACCGTCAGTGTCATACTGACTGGCACGGCGGAAACTCTGCCGGTAGAGAACTAAACCGTTTTTCAGTCCTACACACCGTCTAAGCCACCCGGGGTTGCACCCCCCCATGGCACAGTGGTTCCTGGTCTGTAGTTTGCCGGCCAAAGTGTGAGTATGAATTCAGCGGTTTGCGAAATAGGAAATAGGACGTTTGGAGAGTATTTTGGGTTATTTTATAATTTTTTGCACATCAAAGAGCTCTGGTCACTGAGATTTCACGGTGAATCTGTAACTGGTAGAACATGTAATAATTATTTAGGTCAAATAGAAATTTATCAAATCGAATGTCTTTGTAAAGCGAAAACTCGGGAAGAGAAGGGAAAAGCAACAGAATTGGCAATAAAAATCGTATAAATGTTATCAAGAAAATAACAAGAATTGATTAGTCTGCAACAAAATAAAAAAAAATTCAGATTTACGAAACTTTATTTTTCAAATTTACTAAAAACCTTAAACTTATGAAGCAAGAAACAATTATTTTTGAGCTTTTTTTGTGTAAAAAACTACAGAAAAACACACTTTAATTATTAGTAATGTTTTTTTTTATTTGACCCCGGTTTTAACCATGATTAGTCATTCACCGGGGAGTAAGCGTGGTGTTTCTACATTTCCTTTAACAAAAGCAATTTTTCCAATGTTTTATTTTATGAATTTTTTTTATTGATCGGTCGATTCAGTTTTGCGACTGGTATGACGAAAGCTTCTAGGGACCGCGCAAAACATCAGATGGCCCACGCGAAGGGGGGCCGGCATCGATGCTCGAGGCGTTGTTGGTCACGGATCTCGTATTTTAGAGTTGAGCTGTATTCTGTGTGAGCTGGACTGTAGAAAATACATCCGAGGTAGAATCACCATGGGTAGCCAACGAGCTGGTTTACTGGATCGTTTGCTGGTTCATTTGATCGAGGAAGGGCCGCATGAGGACGGGATTTTATGAGTGTTCCTGAGGTCTTGGTATTCCGGGCAGTTGTTGACTACATGCTTCACGGTCAGTCGGGAATTGCAACTGGAACACATCGAAGCCTGTCGGTTAGAAACGCAGTGTTCGTGGGACAGTCTGGTATGTCCGGTCCTCAATCGGGACAAGATCCTTTGTTCCCGGAGGTCGTTTCGATCTGTCCATTCTGCCGATTCACCCTTTATTTTCTGCAGGTGACCGGATGACGCACGATAGTGTTCCACGAAATGGTAGATGAGTTCTGACAATAACATACATCAGCAACAGGCACCTTGGAGGTATACAGGGTGTTGGTTCTCCCGACGGTCGCAAGTCCGTCGGCTCTTTCGTTCCCCAGGATCCCACTATGGCCAGCAAACTGTGACATTGCCTTCGCAGAAAGACTCGATCGCCGGAACAAAAGGGTACCTGGATCTTCCAGCCTCCAGGGCAGAAATAACTGCCATGGAGTCCGAAAAAATCACAGCCTAGCATCCTGGTGAGAAAGTGTTCAAGCTAATGCGTATTGCCGCGGCCTCGGTGGAGAAAACGGAGCATGGCGGGTATAAGCTCCGTGCGATGGAAGTATTCCGTCTTCAAACCCCGATACCAGTCCGAGAACAGCCTCGGGATGCGTCAGTAAAGCGTTAAAATTTGTCGGCCAGTATTTCGTTGGGCTACTGCGGGTGGAGGGCGGCCGCCCAGCAGTGCAACTAGGGAAGTATCTATTTTAGGTTGGTCCTGTTGGTACCATGGTCTTATCCAGACTCGGGGAAGACGTGCCAAATTTCGAAGATTTTGACCTGTGAAATTGTTATACAGACTTTTGGCAATTTGAAGTAGTGTACAATCATCGCCGGTAGTTTTTTCCAGATACCCTAGGGCTTTTTTTTTTTTTTTTTTTTTTTTTTGGCTCTGCGCATGATGACGATTGCTGAACACCAGCGAAATTTGAGGCGTCCCGCTTTAACGCATGCCGCTGTTGCTGGGGTACTTGGCAGTAAGTTTGAAGCTAACCTAATAGTTCTATTGTAAGTGGGCCCAAAGATCATGTTATCTATGCTTACTGCAGGGCCAATTTTTAGGCCCGTTTTGCGATTCCATCTGGGGTGGCTAGAGCAAATCGTACGAATCGGTCTTAGCCTCGATTCTCAGTCCTTCTTAACCAGGGAGAAATGATTAGAGAAGGATGAGCACACTTTATTTTGTTATCTTATTCATATAATATGAGTCTCAGTGTGTGTGTGTGTGTGGTTAAAAGCTAGTAAGACCTGCTTGCAAGAAGAATTTACTGGTTAGCTTTAAGGAATTTGTTCCATTTTCAATAGTCACAAACAATAAATTCGATGAAAACAACTTCAATTGGAGCCCAGTTGGCTATAAGATCTTTCAGTTGAATCTAAGTTCTAGACAATTTGTCTAGCTTTCCTGAAAAAACTTGTAGTAGGTAATGTTAGAGACATAACCGCGACATTGCCGTAGGACTACTGTCGACAAGGGGCAAAATACTCTAAAAATGCACATTTATTTTTGTACATTGTTCTACTAAAAAATAATCCATTTCAAATAAAATCTCATTAGATCTCTGTAAAAACTTTGGATTCGGAAAAGAACCGATGGATACCATTTTTCCGATTTTCAACACAACAAATCTGTTGTCTCTCGTTTGGTGAACGGCGCATAAAGTAAATCTTCAACTTGCTTGCGTGCTCTTCCCTACAGCGCTAACGTTCCGCACCGAGTCGTGGCACCCATGAAGTTGGACGTCGTATGGATTAGTAACGACGACACTTATTATGATTGAAAGTCGATTTTACAAAACCAAATTAATGTGTGTTGTTTTCATACTTTGATGAGTTTTCCGCACTTGTTTGAAGCGAAAGCCGCACTGCGAACGGAGCGAACAACGAACATAATAGATCAAAAGTTCAAAAGTGCGGTTCTAACGGTTACAAAAATAACAACGTATAGAATTTCAAGGTTGGTTACTCCATTTCGGATTACCATTTTTCATTTTTCGGGTCGATTGAATATATTTTTTCTGTTACTCGTACGCAAACGACCAGCAGCTGCAAGATGTAATCGCGGAATTTATCCCTGGCTTTCAGAATGTGGTATTTTCTACAGTATTGATATGCCGTTTGCTGGTTTTATTTGCATCACTTTTGAGCACAGCAAAAATTGGGCACCCTTTAAAATTATTCTAGATTTGCACCAAACTGATGATTTTTACCTACGATTTACAAGGAAAGAAATATGTATAGTTCTTTAGCTAACATTAATATTTAGACCCATTAAAACGACTGATTTTGTATAATTTTCTCCATTGTTGTCCACTTTTCGTTTTCTTTTCCTCCAATGCAAAAAGCCAGAAGCTGTACGACGCAATCGCTCTTGTTTGAAGCGAAGCTGGCTTTGCGAAATAACCGCAACACATCTGTTCGCACTGTCAATTTTTATGGCTGAGTCCTGTTGTTTACACTCTTCTCTAACCACTTGTGCAGTCGTTTATTCGTTTTCATTAGTTTGTTTCGCAATGCGTGGACTTTCAGCAGAACAACGTCGAAAAATTGGTGCACAGAACGCGGACTGTAACTGAGAAAGATAGCAAAAAAGGAATGAGTAAGTGAAAAAGCCGTGCGAAATGCAATCAGAAAGTTCGGTAAGGATAACACCTTTGAGGATAAACCGAAAACAGGTCGAAAAAAATGTCCTGCTAACCCTCAGTTGGATAAACGTATACTGAAAGCGTTCGAGCAAAAGAAGAAGGTTTCAGTTCGGGATGTGGTAAAAAAAGTAAGCACTTCGAAGTCGAATGTTCTTCGTGCTAAAAAACGTTTGAATCTTCGAACCTATAAGAAGCAGAAACAACCAAAACGTAGTCCGAAACAAGAAGCATCGATCAGGCCGAGGGTTCGAAAGCTGTACAATACGATTCTTGCTGGAAATTTGAACTGTATAATCATGGACATGGAAACTCACGTGAAACTCGATTACAAATCCTTGCCGGTACCCCAATATTATACGGTGCAAGAAGGGCAAGTGTTAAACCAGTCCGAGACATCGATTGAAGTCGAAAAATTTGGTAAGAAAGCTATTGTCTGGCAAGCAACTTGTAGCTGCGGTAAGATTTTGAAACCCTTCATCACCACTGCTTCAATAAACAGTGAAATATACATCAAGGAATGTTTACAAAAACGACTTCTACCCATGATTCGAAGCCACAAGGATCCTGTTGTCTTCTGGCAAGATCTTGCTTCTTGCCACTACTCGAAATCAACGGTAGAATGGTATACCAAAAATGTCACTTTCGTCTCAAAAGACATGAATCTACCAAATTGCTCACAACTTCGACCAATTGAGGAATTGTGGGCATTAAGGCCATCGTCCAAGTACCATGCGCGCGGGTGGTTTTAGGAAATTTTCGATGGAAATATCGAAAAATTTGACAAAACCAAAAACATACAGACCCTTGAAATACTTTTATCTATCTACAGGGTGAAAATGACTGGAAAATTCGGAGGATTTTACGAGTCTTATCAAAAATAGCGCTGAAAAAATGAGCTTTTTTTGTAATTTTTTACAATTATTTGAAAAAATAATTCGATGGAAGGAAATTTTTTTTTCAAAAAAAAACCTCATGCTGGCAACAAGGATCACATTCGAAAACATTTTTGGAAAACCTTTTCACGCTTTTCATGGAAAATCAACGAATTTCATATAACCGATTTCGTGGAAATTTTGGAAATTCGTGGATTTTCTATGAAAAGCGTGAAAAGGTTTTCCAAAAATGTGTCCGAATGTAATCTGTGTATCCATAATAAAGTTTATTTGAAAAAAAAAGTTTATGTCATCGCTTTATTTTTCCAGATAATTGTGAAAGATCACAAAAACACTCATTTTTTAGAGCTATTTTTGATAAGACTCGGAAAATCCTCCGAATTTTCCAGCCATTTTCACCCTGTAGATAGATAAATGTATCTCAAAGGTCTGTATGTTTTTGGTTTTGGCAAATTTTTCGAAATTTCCATCGAAAATTTCCTAAAACCACCCGCGCGCATGGTACTTGGACGATGGCCTTAACGAAGGTACATCTTAGGAAACATGTCTCGGTATCCGAAACCATTCAACAGTTCGAAAAAGATTGGAAAAAGTGTCAAAACTTGTCGCCAAGAAGTCTGTACGGAATTTAATGAGGGACGTTCGCAAGAAGGTGCGCCAGCTAGTCTACAATGGCTAAGTAGCAAATGTTGAGAATAATATTCTGTTCAACTTTTTTTGCGTTTCGCCTTCGGCTCGTCAGTGCTTAAAGCAGTTCAAATTGAACTGCCATCTCGTGCCTAGCAGTTGAAACTAAATATGTGATTTTTTGCACAAAACAAAAAACCCCTAAATGTTCAAAAAATCACATATTTAGTTTCAACTGCTAGGCACGAGATGGCAGTTCAATTTGAACTGCTTTAAGCACTGACGAGCCGAAGGCGAAACGCAAAGAAAGTTGAAACTAAATATGTGCTTTTTTTGCACAAAACAAAAAACCCCTAAATGTTCAATATTCTGTTGTTGTAGCCCAATATTATCAGTATATCGAATCAAATTTGAATATCTAATTTCGGATTTGCATACTTCATTGAAAGAAATCATCCAAATACTGTGCGAGATAATTTCGAATTCTTTACAGTATTAAACACTATTCGGAACTTTTTTCTCGGACGAATCTCGCACAGCCAAAAGTTCACGAAGCTAAACAAATTATTTTAGATTTGCCCAGAACTGATGATTTTTACCTTTGATTTGCAAAGAAAATAATCTGAACAGTTCTTTAGATAACAGTTAGAGCCAATAGAACGGCTGATTTTGTTCAATGTCCCTCGTCGTTGTCCATTTTCGTATTCTTTTCCTCCAATGCAAACGACCAGAAGCTAGATGATGCGATCACTTTTGTTTGATGCGAAACTAGCACTGCGAACAGGTATGCTCACAGAAGAACTAGTTGTTGTTTTTCGACGTTTAGGCTTGAGGGGCGGAACCTCGTATTTGCCATTGACTGAAGCACCAGTTGAATAATGATGGGTGTACACAGTTTCACAGTCTTGACGTAGATGGGGGTCAGTGCATTCGATGTGTCTCCGTTAATGGAGTATCATAGACTGAAGCTAGCAATTATGACGTTGCGTGTTTGGACCAACTTTTCACAATTTAAGCAATGTTTTCGTAATAAACGTGGCATTACTATCAATCTTAAATGTGAAATTTTGAAAATGAACCCAGGTGAGCGTAGTGAAAAAATACGTGGTCTTCGATCAAAAAGAAGTAAGTTTCATTTAAGAGATTTCGACTATAATTTCCGATACTTCTGAAAACAAAATCCGAGACAGGTATAGACGAAATCGGCTCACTTAGCCATCAACTAACATGACTTACAAATTGGAATAGTTTGTAATGACGATTTTAAATTTTAAGCATTCGTCACACGGAAATATTGAAACCTGAAAACCGATCCGGATCTAATTCAGGAATTTTGCATAAGATTACGAGACTTTTCATTTGAACCTAAGTTTGTGAGAGTTGATTGAGCCATCTTTGGAAAAACGACGTCAATTTCATTTGGAAGCTTTTGCTCTTTATCTCCAGAACTTCTGGAACTAAGATCCAAAATCTCTGCATGCACTAGGAAATGAAAGAAGCAGATAAAACATTACTACACGGAACGACCGAAATTAGCTTTGCGCCTAATTCGTATTACTGTTTTTGAATTAGTTGATTTTAACATCAAAATTGCCAAAATAACTAATAAATTGGTTAATATTCAGAATTTAATTTGCTGAAAAAAGTTCTTGTTTTTAGCGAATATATTTAGATGGCGAAAATCCTGGACACAAACCAGCAACATTTCAATCCTACACGAAATTCTCGTTGTCAACTAATTTTGTTGTTAAAATCAAATAGTTTGGCGCTGTTTGGCTGTCATAATCACTGCAGAAAGACAGCACAAAGAAAACAAGAATGCAATTGGTTTTATTAACAAGTTTATTTGTCAAAAACTCATGAGAAGTGTCAAAGCAACACAATTCGTTGAAAAACAAAACAGGATAGTCTTGTTGAAATTGTTTTGATATATTTTATATATAGATTTTTAAATTTCTAACTGACCGATATGTAAAACTGCTGTAAAGTTGCTTGGTTTAAGTTTATTTGTGGAGTGCTTTCAGTTATCAGTGAATTATTAAAAGATTAACTAACAATCATTTCTGTGACCAGTGCAGAAAGTACATGTTTATTGCATATTCTATGCTTGCTTTGCCATTCCGACTTCTATCTCTGAACTTTTTGTATGAGACGACATCTGAATGCTTTGGTTTCCGCTTAGTACATGTAAATAAACGAAAATATACTCGTTTAGTCGCTCAATAATCAGAAAAGAAAGTAAACAAATCGAAACTGACACTTCCCTGTACGGTCATTTGGAAAATTTACCGTGATGTTACAAGCAGCATCTACAACAATAGAGTAGGACACATGAATCAAAGAACTACTATCCGAAATGGTAAGACATTTTCATTGGCCATTCATTACATTCAGTGCCAAACCAAAGCAGATCGTTTGTAATTACGCTTCGTGATTGTAAGTGAGAGTTTACAATGAACAAATTTGTTAGGAGAAGAAAATCATTTTTACAATGCATAAGAATTCAACAAATTAGATAAAATGAGTTATGATCAGGACCGTACCCATATGTATTGTTTCTTTTCTTAAGAGGCCTTTTACAAACTTAGGAAAGCAGCTATTAGATTATAGTGCAAAATCAATTATTCACATTATAAACATAAATAAATTTATTAAACTCAAGAAAGTTTATTGATCAAATCAACTGACAATTCCAATTAAAATAAATTAATTATTTGGACTCGTTTTGGCTGTAGCTAAAATTAACAGTTCGTATTAGTTGGAATCAGTATATATTTTACTTAACTCAAGAAGGTTTATTGTTATTATTAACTGTCAATTTTCATTGAAATTAACAACAATATCACTTAATCCAACAACATTTTTTACTGAAATCAACAATAATTATTTGTTAAAATCAACCATAGTTTTGCTGATTTTGTTAAAAATATTAGTTGAATGAAAGTGGAGCGTGTCTTTGCTAAGAAATGACAGCATGTAAATGTTGCAAAATCAACTGAAAAATTAGCAAATTCAACCAACTTTTTAGCATTATTAAGGGGTTCAACAATAACAAATCTGAATTAGCAAATATAAGAATTTTTTAGTTGTCCTAAAAAATAATTAACTAAAATCAGCAAATCAACTAATTTTTTCGCCAAAAAGCTGATTTCGGTCTTTGCGTGTAATAAAACGCATTCGCCGGGGAAAAAATCCTCTTTTTTATTAGAAATAAAAATTTTGATTCTAATAAAACAAATCAAATCAAAAAAACCTACTAACAGTTGTGTTATTTTACTCTGTGGGTGGTTTAATTTTTTGTGTATCTTTACACAGTTCTCGATTGATAATTCTAATGGCCGTACAAGCAAGTGACAGTTTCTCTTGATTTACTTTGCCTTTTATTGATTACTGAGAGATTTACGCGTTTATAACTCAACTCTTTATATCAAATAATACTCCAATAAAACGTGCTGTCAAATCTTTATAATCGCGTCACAATAAACAAAAGAGAATGTAAACAAATAGGAACTGTCATTTGAAAAATCAGGCGAGTTAGAGCGGGTATTACTAACAAAACAAAAAGTGTCGAAAACCCACTGCGCTCAATCATTGAAAATATGTGTATCTTATTTCTATGTGTAGGTTTTGCACGAAACGCTTTGTTCGATAATTCGCTCAATTCAAGCGGTTCAAAATTTGACACGCACCATTTTGGCACTGAAATCAACCTTGGGCATCACCGTGCTTAGAGTTTGAGGTATTAGTAAATGAAAAGCACTCGAAGGTGGTCCACACTATAGACTTCGAGCATACACAAACACATACACACACACCACCGCCAACCTTGAAGCTGCATAATAGATGAAGAAATGTCGGCCTGTAATGACGGTTCATAACGGCCCACCAAAGTGGAGCGTGGTGTGACAAAAGCCAGTGCCGGAGGTAAGTTTGACTACTTTCGGTTCCGCCTGAGACATTGTGGTACGCGATTGAATGAGTAGCCTCACTACCTTCGGGCTTTGAATGCATGTGTGTGTGTGTGTGTGTGTGTGTGTGTGTGTGTGTGATTGTGTGTGCAAGATGCGAGTAGTGGCTGTTGCACTGGATGAGACATTTATTCTCGGAGTTCGGTCGAAGCCACGTTCGCTGAGCCAGAACTTTTCAGCCGGGATTCAATTTGAACAGTGGTGGCTGGGCTGGTGCGATGTATTATTCATCCGGAAATGCAAGCAAATTGGATCGTGTGCTGGTTTCACATCGTCAGTGAAACCAGCGTAATTTGAATTCAAATGACTTCTTTCAGTATGTGAAGGACTGTTTGTCGCAAGTAGCTCTTCCATTTCCGAGCTTTTGAAATTCCTTTTCCGTAAGGAATCGAGAGCAAGCGCGTTTGTTGGAAGATGGGTTCCCTGAAAAGACGCTGAATAGCCGAAGTCTAGAAATTTTCAGTACACGTTTTCAAACACACGTACTTCAACACAAATTGGTTCAAATGGCTCGGCCGTTGTCCGGTACTCTCAATCAATTTTGGAGTAATGAGTCAACAAATTCTAATCGATATTTGTCAATTAAGTTTAATTTTTAGAATAAATTCATACAATTTATAAACAGTTGTCTAAAACCTTATATTGCTCTGACAGCCTTGGCTTTATAGCGCCCATTTCAACGCCCCAACGCGAAAACAGATCTCGGCTTCATGAATAATATTCGATGTTCAATTTCAAAAGTAATGAAACAATCTGTTGCGACAGCAATGTGCATTGCGCAAATTTTCTATTTCCATAAATCGAAACCGGCAAATAGAATACAAATCGATCAGGGAAAATGCAAATGATGTGTACACCAAACGTAGTATGTATATACGAATTCGCATCCTCACCCACTCACATCACGAAAATCATGTCGAGCGTCACATTTTAGAAATCAATTTCCGCTTCACAATCTTCTTCTCTGTCAGATTAGAACCGAAGTTTGGCCCATCCTACCGCCAGCTCCGTCCCAGACCCGTTGAGCTTGGGTTTCCAATTGTATCATGCACGGATTCACCCAAGTGCTTCGGACGGGTATCGAAAACGACGGGCAATGCTGAGATTAGCGTAATCCGACTTAATTGAGTTAGTTTCAAGATTGTGTTGCTACTGTGGAACGAAATCCTCCTCGGCAGCGCAGAAATATTACCATCTTTAACGTGTTTGATCCCGACAGGATTATTCTGTTTCATGTCTTCGCTTTGTACGAACATTGCGGGAAGTGTAACTTTTGGTTTGTGCTTCTTTTTATTGTTTTCAAAAGTTTGCTACAAAGCTACAGAGCTCGATCGGTTCAATGCGTTTGGTTTTTATGAAAATTACTGAAATAATGCCTTCAAGGATTTGTCAAAAACGATTCAAAATGTTTAAATGATAGATATTGACTAAAATTGATGGAAACGGAAACTTATCTAAACACCAAAAAATCTTATGGGAATTTCTCAAGCTTCCGAATTGTTAAAGGAAATCAGTTGATTTTCAAAAAAAAATGCCTAATCTATGAAGAATCCATCCACTTATCGGTGTTTCAGTAAAATATGTTCAATTCTGAAAATCTAGCATCGTTTTTTTTCATAAATACGTTTATTTCTTAAGGCAGTTTACATAAGTTTTTCTCCTGGGGGACGGGTGTAGCGTAATGGGTAAGTCGATGCCTTTCACGCAGCCCACCTGGGTTCGATTCCCAACCCCGCACATAGGGTCAGAAAGTTTTTCTGGCCCGAAGAGGCGAATGACCTTAAGGTTAAAACCTCTTTAATCGAAAGAAAAAAAAAAGTTTTTCTTCGCCGTAGCATCACTTTTACATAATATTCTTATCCTAATTTAATTCTAACATAGTCACAACGTTTTGCATTTATTAAAACATATTCTCTTATTACTTAAATATCATCTTAGGTAACTCGTCATTAATTATGAAATCTACTCGGAAATATTATTTGAACCAAACGATTAACTTCTATAAATTATAAAATAAGCTGTTATTTTCAGACATTTTGTTAATAATTTCATAAACTGTTTCGAGTTTGTTTGTATCATTACATTATTTTTATTCTAATTTAGCTATTGGTTGAACTCATGGACGCAGCTGGGATCAGAACTAAGTCTTGAAAGGGGCCTTTATTAAATTGAAACTCCAGTTTTCTTTATGAAATGATAAATAAGTTTCATGTATGAAAGGTCACGACAAGCAAGAATGTCTCGAACTGGGACATTGGATAGTCTACCTTGGGTACGCAAAGAATTTATTAGTTGAGATCTGACATCACGATACTCCACGCATGTCCAAACGACATGATCAATATCTCGATAACCTTCGCCACAAGCACAATGATTAGTCTCGGAGAGCCCAATTCGAAGGAGATGTGCATCTAACGTGTAGTGATTGGACATGAGTCTGGACATCACACGAATGAAATCTCTACTCACATCCAGTCCCCTGAACCATGCCTTTGTCGATATTTTCGGAATAATTGAGTGCATCCACCGACCCAGATCATCTCTATCTCAAGAAGCTTGCCAGCTGGCAAGTGTTCTTTTGGCGAAACGCGCTATAGAATTCGTTGAAAGCAATCGGTCTCTCAGTAATTTCACCCTCAATAGCATCACGTTTGGCTAAAATATCGGCTCTTTCATTGCCAGGAATGGAGCAATGAGCCGGGACCCAGACTATAGTGATTAGATAATTATTGTTCAATATGTCGTTCAGGCACTGTTTTATTTTGCCCAGGAAAAACGGTTCAGTCTTGCCAGTCATGTTTGAGCGAATGGCTTCAATTGCACTCAGACTATCTGTGAAGAGGAAATTATGGTTTGTAATTAATGTGACGATTACACTCAAACTATAATGAACTGCTGCTAGCTCTGCTATATAAACAGATGCAGGTTCTTGAAGCCTAAATGAGGCCGAAACATTATTGTTGAACATACCAAACCCTGTCGCTTCTTCAATTCGCGATCCGTCCGTGTAAAACATTTTCTCAGAGTCAATATGCCTGAACTTACTTGAAAATATTTTTGGGATTTCCGTCGAACGTAGATGATCCGGGATTCCACGCACTTCGCGCTGCATGGATGTATCGAAAAATAAAGTTGAGTCAGGGACATTTAGGAGGCTGACACGGATAGGAATATATCTTGAAGGGTTGATTTCCTGTGACATATGGTTAAAATATACTGTCATGAATTTTGTTTGAGATCGAAGCTCGACTAGTCGTTCGAAATTATTAATTACCATGGGATTCAGCACCTCACATCTTATTAGCAGGCGTGATGGAAGCTCCCAAAATCGATCTTTTAATGGAAGAACTCCCGCCAGAACTTCAAGACTCATTGTATGTGTCGAATGCATGCACCCTAAAGCAATTCGCAAACAACGATACTGAATTCGCTCCAGTTTGATAATATGAGAGTTTGCAGCGGAACGAAAGCAAACGCATCCATATTCCATCACTGAAAGTATCGTTGTCTGATACAATTTTATTAGATCTTCCGGATGAGCACCCCACCAAGATCCTGTTATTGTTCGAAGAAAATTTACTCTTTGTTGGCATTTTGTTATCAGAAACCTAATGTGTCCTCCCCACGTGCATTTGGAATCGAACCACACCCCGAGGTATTTAAAAGTTAAAACCTGTTGGATCATTCTTCCCATCATATGGAGCTGAAGCTGCGCGGGATCATGCTTTCTTGAAAAGACGACTAACTCTGTTTTCTCCGCTGAGAATTCGATACCAAGATGAACAGCCCAATCGGACAAGTTATCTAGGGTATCTTGCAATGGTTTATGCAGATCAATATGCAGTCCTGAATCAGATAACAAAGTTGAAGAGTGTCTGACCGGCATGAAGCACTTGGGGACAAACGTAGTATCTGTTCCCAGCGTCAAACCGTCAAACAAATTTTGGCTGTACCTTTCGAGAATTCGCCCCGATGTATCCAATGAACAAATCTCTGCGATGGTTCGTGCCAATCTTGCGATGACCCAGGATCCTGATGTTGTAAAGTTGGTGGCAAAAGGAACCGATTTTAGCAATATGAGCTACATATCGTTTAAAGTCGGCCTAGATCCGGCTTCAAAAGCAGCTGCTTTAGACCCATCGACTTGGCCTGAAGGGATTATGTTTCGTGAATTTCTCGATTACTCTATTCCAAAATTTCGAAAACGGACGGATGCCTCATCTCTAAGTACACCAATGCTTCAATAGACGACGTGGACCTAGAATCAACGAGCTCTTTAATAACACAGTGGGAACCATTTGGTTCCCATCACAGGCGAGTATTGTTCAACTATTTCGACAACCTCATCATTCCATCGTCCTGTATTGCAGCCTAATAGTCGCATTGCTTACCACAGTAGGCATTCTCATGATGATGACGTGGTTGCCCCCGTCGCTAGCACTGAGTATTTGAGATTGTACTACCAAAACGTTAGAGGAATAAACTCAAAAATCGACGATGTATATTTAGCTGCTATTGACGGTGACTACGATATATTTGTTCTCACCGAGACTTGGTTGGACTCTAGAACATCTTCGTTGCAACTTTTTGGAGCTGCTTTCTCGGTTTATCGTGCTGATCGCAATTCTACCAATAGCTCTCGCAGTCGTGGTGGTGGAGTTTTAATAGCTGCTTCCGCTACACTTACCTCTAGTGAGGTCATTCTGGACTGCTTAACGATTGAGTCTGTCTGGACTAAGATATCTGCACCAACTAAGAATTACTTCATTGGAGTTGTTTACATCCCTCCGGAAAAGCGTCATGATTGTGGTATTATGCAACAACTTCTCGATGCTATCGAACGTGTTTCGTCTCAGTCAAATGGTAACGATGTGATTATTGTTCTTGGGGATTTCAATCAACCCGGTCTCAGCTGGATATCGTCGGATTATGGTTACGCTTACCCTGACCCTATGGCCTCGACAACGACCACCGCCAGCCGAATTCTCTTAGATGGACTTGCCTTTAATGGACTTCATCAAATTAGTACGGTTTCGAATCACCAATCACGATTTCTTGATCTGGTGTTTGTTAACAACGATGGTTTACCCGAATGCACTGTCTCAGAAGCTTTGAATGCTATGGTTCCGTGTGATGCCTATCATCCGGCGCTAGATATCGATATTTCGATCAAAGGTTCGATGCTATACGATGAATCGATTTCATTTGATCGCTTAAATTTTCGCAAAACAAATTTGTCTACATTGCGTGACTTGTTGCTGCAAATCGATTGGAGAACGTTACATGATTACGACGATATTGATGCTGCTGTCTTATACTACAATCGTTTGTTAAATAATTGTGTCGAGAGCTCAGTCCCTAAGTCTCAGCCACCGAGGAAACCGCCATGGACTAACGCTTTATTACGGAATCTTAAGCGTATTCGTGCTAAAGCCCTACGTAGTTATACAAATAGGCGATGTCCTATTTCTAAACGTCACTTTACAATAGCCAGCAACGAATACCGCAACTACAATAAGTTCTTATACAATCGCTATGTTAACCGTATGCAACATAACTTAAGGCGAAATCCGAAGAGCTTCTGGTCATTTGTCAATACGAAGAGGAAGGAAACTGGTCTCCCATCTACGATTTTCTACAACGGCGATCAAGCTACGACTGTAGTTGACAAATGTGGACTGTTTGCTAGATATTTCGCCAGTGTTTTTTCATCTCACTCACCATCTGCTATTGAGCTTGAAAACGCTGTCCGTGATGTTCCTGCTGATGTCATCGATATGGATGTTTTTGTTATCTCAGAACAAATGGTACTTTCTGCCATCCGGAATGTGAAATCCGTATTTACACCAGGTCGAAGCGCAATGCCTTCTGCAATTTTGAAAAAATGTTCGGATATTTTAGCAGTCCCACTAACATATATATTCAATTTGTCGCTTCAGCACCATACATTCCCTACTGATTGGAAAAATTCCGTTATGTTCCCGGTTTATAAGAAAGGTGACAAGTGTAACGTTGTCAATTACCGAGGAATCACGTCGCTGTGCGTTGAATCTAAGATCTTTGAATCACTTATCAATGCAAATCTTTTGTCAACTTGTCGCCATTATATAAGCAATTGCCAGCATGGATTCTTTCCCGGTCGATCGGTTGAGACTAATCTAGTTAGTTTCACGTCTTATTGCACCGAGCAAATGTCTAAAAAATACCAGATTGATGTGATTTACACAGACCTTAAGGCTGCCTTCGACTTAGTTAACCACGAAATTTTACTTACTAAGCTTACTAAGGTAGGTTGCTCGATTCGATTTTGTCAATGGCTTCGATCATATCTCGTCAACCGTCAAGTTGTAGTACAAATTGGAAGCACGGTATCTAATTCATTTACCAACAGCTCCGGAGTTCCTCAAGGAAGCACACTTGGACCACTTCTTTTTTCGCTGTTTATTAACGATGTTGTCTTTGTCTTACGGCATGGTGAAAAGCTATTGTTCGCCGATGATTTGAAAATATTCCTCGTTATTCGCAAAGAAGCTGATTGCCAAGAATTGCAGCATCTTGTTGATATGTTTTTTGAATGGTGTATACGAAACATGATGGTTCTCTGTGTTACAAAAAGTTATGTTATCAGCTATTATCGTACGAGAAACAAACTTAGTTTCAATTATACTGTGGCTGGCACTGAACTGCAACGTGTGGACCACATCAAGGATTTAGGTGTTATTCTGGATGAGAAACTAACATATACTCGTCATCTTGCGGCTACGATTGACAAAGCAAATCGGTTACTCGGATTTATATTCAAAATCTCAAGAGAATTTCGTGATCCACTCTGTTTAAAGGCGCTATATTGTTCCTTGGTACGATCGCAGCTAGAATTTGCTAATGTTGTTTGGTGCCCTTACCACGTCACGTGGATTCAAAGACTTGAAGCTGTTCAACGAAAATTTGTACGTTATGCATTACGTGAACTGCCCTGGAGCAACCCGTTGAGTTTACCGCCGTACGAGGATCGTCGTCAATTATTAGGACTTAAATCTTTAGCCGATCGACGACATGCATCACAAGCGATTTTCATATCTAAGCTACTACTGGCTGAATATGATGCTCCTAATCTTTTATCCCAAGTGAGCTTGTATGCTCCTACACGTATTCTTCGACCGCGACCTTTACTACATACTGATCTACGCAATACCAGCTACGCTTCAAACAGCCCGATTTTGGCAATGATCCGCCGCTTTAACGAGTTCAGCGATTTGTTTGACTTCGTCACAACGTCATCTCAGCTTCGTCACCGGTTACTATGGCACTAAGTTGTTCATAATTATTTTTATTCCGTTAAGATAACTTGTTAGGTAGCTTTTAGTAGCTCATTAAGACTTATTGTCAGATGAGCATTATCAAATAATAAATAAATAAATAAATAAATAAATAGCTTTGGGTCCAGTAACTGAAACCACGCCATCATCTGCCAATTGTCTTAGTGTACATGGGGTTCCTAGACAGCTGTCAATGTCATTTACGTAAAAATTATAGAGGAGCGGACTGAATCTAGCATCGTTGTTTTGAATCAAATTTTAACTTTCGGCAGAAAAATCTGACTGACATTTCATCTTCATTGAAATATTGTTGCACCAGTTAGTGACCTCTTAAGGGGTTACACCACTGTAGAATTTTCAAAAAATCGGAAATTTTTTTTTCATTGCAAAAGGTCTTAGGTATGATCTTAAAAATAATATTCTAAAAGATGAAAAGCGGGAAAAATTTCTAGACGTCTTAATTTCGAGTTTTACCGCGAGACTCCGACTATTATACTCCGAGCGCCTTTTGTGTTCAGAACCACGTTCTTAGAGCTGGTTGGAAACATAAGTCAAGTGAATCTTGACCAATCGATTCAAAAATTTTACAGAATATTCTCGATAGTTATCTCCACAGAGGTACGTGAATATTTTTTGTATGAACAATTTTGTGATGAAAAAATGGGATTTTATTTTCAAAGGGCTGCCATTTTACAGAAAATCAATTAATTAAAAAACCCCTACTAACCTCTATGCACACTGTAATATGGAATTAGAAAATGTTTGTATTTTTGTTCTAGATCGAAAATTGCGGGAGCTGAATTTCTGGCCGTCAAAATGCAGACCTTTTGCGGAAATGCCGCCAAGTCGCCATTTTGTTTTTAAATTTTTTAAACTGATCATTTTTTTGTACTTAAATATACATATTGAAAAATACTTTATACAAAATTTGATTACTCCATTTTTTCCCAAAACAATTCCCCAAAAAAGTCCTTCTCTTTTTTCCTACAGTGGTGTAACCCCCTATTTAATCCATATGAACTGTCAAAAGCGGCTCCAGCATTGTTACTCGTTGTTCACCATAAATGGGAAATTCACCCAAACCTCCGTTTACGTAAACTTTTTTACGTTACGTCTTTTTACGTAACTCTTTTTACGAGCCAAATCCCGAGAAACCTATTTTAATCCACCTAGTGGTGTAATGATGCCTTTCTCATATTACTTATTACATCATAAATATAACCGCGAAATTCGCAAAAACAACTGTTTATTGAATAGAAATAGGAAAATTTGTTCGGACCTAATCTCACAAACTTTATTAATCCTGTTTACCCTGTAGTTCCGGAACCGAAAGTAGTATCCACAAAAATGAGGAATTCCGTATGAAACTGTAAGGCTTTTCTTTTGAACCGATAAGTTAGTGAAAATCGATTTGACCATCTCCAAGAAAAGTGAGTGAGATCCTTTTTGCAGTTTTTAATCACTATTTCCCATCCTTCCGAAACCGGATTCAGATGAACGGAATAGCCGAAGTTGGTTCGTTTGCTACCAACAAATGTGACCTACAAATTGCAACAGTTGTTATTATTATCATTATTATTATTATTATTATAATTTTTATTATTATTATTAGTATTATTATTATTATTATTATTATTATTATTATTATTATTATTATTATTATTATTATTAGTATTATTATTATTATTATTATTATTATTATTATTATTATTATTATTATTATTATTATTATTTTATTTGTACATATTGTCACTCTATATGGCGATTTGAAAACTTTGACACTCATCGCCATGTAACTGCGGAACCGAAAGTAGGATCCGGATGAAATTTCACAGTAGCTTTAGAGACAGTATGAACTTTAATTCAAATCAAGATTTGTGAAAATCGGTTCAAGCATCGCAGAGAAATCGAAGTGAATTTAGTTTTAGGAGTTTTTCTTCACCACTTTCGGTGCTATCGGAACAGGAAAAGAGGGGACCAGTAGTGCCGAATTAAGTTTTCAAGCCCACAAACTAACAAGCTCTGCAAACTAGTAGAATGTATCATACAGTTTTATGGGATTTGTACCTGTGTTTAACCATCGTTCGTGAAAAAATACTAATAAAATTGGTAATTTTACACTTATAACGCTTTAGTTCCGGAACCGGAAATCGCATCCAGATAAAATGTTCGACAAGTTTTCAGGCTATTGTAAGACCTTTCATTTGAATCTTAGTTTGCGAAAATCGGTTGAGTTGTCCCAGAGATAATTGAGTGGAAACTTTTTCTCAAATTTCCACATATTACCATATAACTCCGGAACCGGAAGTCACATTCAAATGAAATTCAATAGCAAACTATAGGACCATAATACCATGTATTTGAATCTTAGTTTGTGAAAACCGGTTCAGCCATCTCTGAGTGCATATTTTTTTCATTTTGTCGTGAATACGACTTACTTTACTATGGGGTGCCTTTTCAAAATTTACCCTCTGAGAGAGTGATAAATTTTTGATCGTGAATATCTCTTGTTGTATCTAACGAATCAAGATAATTTTTGCTACATGTCATCGGGAATTTGATCACAATTTTATGATAAAATTATCAGTTGTGTTACATAATCTCAAATACTTCAAAATTAAACTTTTCTGAAATGTTTGGTATAAACGAGTATCAAAGGGGATAATCCATAAGGCGCGTTTGCCTAGCTCGTATTTTTAAAGTTCATAGCTCAGTGATCTGTGGATGGATTTATATAATCTAACTACCAGTAGAATCGAAATTTTTCAACTTAAGCATGTAAAGAAAAACCATTGAAGTATTTCAATAGTACACTATTGAAAAACCTGTCTCATTTGACCCATGTCAGCACCAGCCAATCAGAACGCGTTCTGAGGAAGAGAACAAAATATCTGCTGCTGTACAACAAATCGTTCGAGAAAATGTTCCGAACAGTGTTTAATATCGTAGTGAGTTCCACAACTTGGTCCTTCTGAAAGGCAGGAATGAATCCCGTACAGCATCCGGATAGTTTCTTTCAATTAAATGCAAATCCGAAATGAAATAATCGAAATTAAAATTCTATATGCTGCTATTTTTATTGCCGTTAGGATCGCCCATTAGTGAAAAAGCTACAAACGAAATCAGGTAAAAACAAGCCTCTCAACAAAACTTGGATCAGTTTGGATTCTATCGCCACTGCGAGCAGATGTGTTTTGTTTCGTTTGCAAAGCTAATTTCGCTTCCGACAAGAGCGATTACGTTACAGCTGCCAGTCATTAGCATTGGTGAAAAAACAACAGTGGAGAGCATTACACACAATCAGCCGTTCTAATGGCTCTAAAAGATTTCCAAAGAACTATTAGGATTTGTTGTTCGCAAATCGAAGGTAATTATCCTCAGTTGAGTGCAAATCAAGAACAGTTTGGTTAGATTTGTGCACTTTTTGCTGTGTGTAATCGAGATCAAGTGAAGCCTTCTTTTTTTGCGAAAAATGTGAAAAAGGGAAATGCTTGCATAAATCATATAATTGATCAACTAATTAATATTCGGAAATGTTAAGGAACATGTCAGTTGTTTTCGTATTCACGACATCCAGTTATGTCTCTGATATTACCCACCCGCCTTTTTTACATACTTATCTATTCTCTTGCGTTATTTATTCGTTTCTTTTTTTAAATTTCTGGTATTCTGCATCATTCTTTTTCTTCTCTTCTTTCGCCGTTCTTCCTCATTCTTTTCCAAGTTTAAGAGCTTCTCTTAGTTCGATTTTCCAGTTTCCTCAGTGTGAATTAATTTCATACGGAATAGAAATGTTGAGTTAGAAATTATTCACTCACAGAACATCTCACCCATCAGGTCTCACATGAAAACGACCCAACCCCACAAAATGAACTGGATGAACATCGTTTGACAGCTATCAGTGGTTTGCTCATTTGTTCAGTCTGTATTATTTTATTCTATTCTACAATATTCTTTCTCAAAGATTGACTGCATTTATCATTCGTTTGATGTCATCGTGTGAAACCCAATTGGGACACGTTCACTCCATTTAATTTCCACTTCATACTGGTAATAAGGGCCGGTAATATGAAAATGAAACATAAGACAGAGCTCAGTTAGGTCCTACCGGCCTCTCCAATCCCCGGATGTTTGGAGCGTAATGCAATCAACATCTTATTCAAGTCGTTCCGTATTTTATTCATTAAATTCAATAATTATGCTAAAGCTGTAACATATTTCTATATTAAATTCTAACTGTAATTGATTGTATTTAATGATGTTTGCAATACCGTCAAGCCCACCAACCACGGGAGTATTATTTAATGCATTATATAAATCTTCAAAAAGTTTAAAAGAATTGTATACAAAATTCCACTTTCCCACACGTCACGTTTTTTTTTTTATATTTTCGGTTGAGCGGTTACTTCAAACCACGATCAAAGAAAATGAAAATCAATAGAATTAAAAACCACCCTAGCTCCGTCGATATGACAGTCAAAGGGTTGAAACTTTGGGAAAATTGTCTACAATCCAAATGTGGTCTTTCCGAACGATTTCAGTTGTGCTCCAGAACTTACCAAAAAAACTTGAAACATATCGTTGCAAGCTTAAAAGATAACAAACAACATTGTAGACACTTTTTATGCTTCACCTTCGGCTCATCAAATCGTCAGCAGTTTATGTTCAACTGCAGACTCCACCTAAGGGCATATTCAGGAGTGTTCTAGTTCTAGATGCATAATTTATGTCAGTTTTAAAATTTAAATCTAAAAATAACAACAAAATGAACTGGCAGCCCCAGCACCGTTCAATCAGTGTTTCAAATATAGAAAAAATAGAACGGCAGCGTATACCAGTTTTAAATTTGACAGTAGAACTGTTCGAAGAGATAAAACTAAAACAGCTGGACACGTTTGTTTCAGTTTCAGTTATATTATAGACCACCCATATGAATCTTGCAGCTGCTGAATTTGCTCTAACGGTTTAACATGAACCGCTCAGCGACATGGCACTGCAGTGCAATAAGTGTTTTGCAAAAAGCATCAACTTTAAGTCCGCTCAGCGGTCTATGTTGAACCGTTAGGTGGCTTTAGCAGTTCAACATAAACTGCTGATGCACTGATGAGCCGAAGGCGAAAACTTAAAAAGTGAAAATAGTTATGTGCACCTAGCATAAAAGCGGTACCGAAACCCCTAAATAAACACTGTAGATCTTAAATATTTTCTTTCCCCTGTTACGGTTCTTTGACTTTCGAAATAAATAATTGATTACCACATTCGAATCTAGACTTTAGATAATATTTTTCATTCAAATACAAGTGCCTTTCAAACTACTAACATTACTTATGTTATTTAATAAAAAGAAATTACTTATGTTATTCAAAAAAAAGTATACAGAAGGAATGAAACAGAACTTGATTTATCTGGTTGCCATAGAGATGAGGTGCTTATCTTCACGGTGGCTTAATGTCAAAGCAGTTCCCCGCATTGGAAATGGTTAACATTTTCAAGTGATGTAAATGAGTTTTTCGCAAATTTTATTTCCGCTATTGTAATCAGTTGATTGCTCAGTTTTAATACTCGTTGGGTATTTCAAATAAGTTGAACTACATCCATATCAAAATCATCCGAACAAGTTAAATGAAAAATCATGGATAATGTAGTTTTCAAGTTGCGTTTGTACTACATATGTTTCAACTAAGCACTTTTCATAATGAATCTCGTGAAGATGATTATATTCCCTTGCCAAAATCCAACCCGTTGGGAAGCTGAGATCGGCTACCAACGAAGCTCGAAGCTCACAATAAAAAAAACGTGACATCGAGAAATCATAAATAAATTCACTTATTGTGGTAATGCTGATACATTTTCTCGCATCAACAGAAGACCAACCACGAACATCACGAATTCAATTATATAAATCCAGCAACAAATCCCCAATCATTGATTACGGCGCATTTTCTTCCAATTCATTCGACCCAGCGAACGGAAAAAAGTTCGGAACTTAACTTCAACATGTGCAGTACAAGGCTCCCAGTGACCGCCTCGTTTTTTGCTCCCGTGTACCGTTGCTGTCAGTTTTCAACAACAAAAGAGCATTTAGCCCGAATAAACGTTTTCACCTCACGTATCCGTCCGTGGCACATTCATTCTGCAGTATCTTTCTGCCGTCCGCCCGCACTCGACTCCCACTACAGTCGCAATCTGCTCTCGGTCGGTCGCGGAGTTGGTTCTTCCCGATGATCCCATACCTGATGCTATATATGTACAACATTGTCCCAGCAGCAGCAGCAGCAGCAGCTCGTAAACGTGATGTACTGCGCCACGAAACGGGACTCACCCCATTCGGATGGGGCTGCAAAGGACGACTGTCCTTAACCGCCACAGAAGCCATTTGTCCCGGAAGAAAAACTGCCTGCCATTGTTTCAGTTTTTTTCCTTTTTCCACCTTGCTTTCTGACTTGGCGCGACTCGAAGAACTGCAGGGATGATTTTTGCAAATGCACCAAGTCGAAAGTTTTTCGACAAGTCCGAGAGACCCAACAACGAAAATTAAAACAGACATCCCAATTTACGAGTTTGGTTTTTGTTGTGCTTTCCGTCTTGTAAATCCTGTTCGTCGAACAAACTTTTCACATCCAAAAAAAGATCAAAACAGATGAATCCTAACCCTGCTCAGTTCCTCAGATCCGGCCGTTGGCGCGGTAGTCGGAAGAACGATAAATAATTTTTCCGCCAGAGAGCAAGAAAGTTTTTGCTTGTCAAGTTGTTTTTTATCTTTCACTTTGACACTTTTTTGTTGGAAGTGTGCGCTGCGTTGATCAATTCTACTCACATGGAAGCGAGCGCGAGGTCGTGAGCTGACTTCGAAAGGAAGCTGCGGTACTTGAAAAATGTTGTTCTTGAATTTTTCTTCCCAAACGACCGGGGGGATGCCGGGAAAAAATTGAAGCACTGGGATTTGGAAGTTAACGGCAGCTCATTCTAATAAATTTGATGATACTGTGACTCGAGCGAGCCGGAGAATTTAAATCTTCACGTTGTGCTTGGAGAGTAATCACAGAGAAAGCGCCATAAAGATTCCTTTCTGCTGTATTTTGACAACAATGGAAGATTGTTTTTAATAATAACCGTCACATTTCTCAAAGGATCTCATCGCTTGTTACTGTTTTAATCGCAAAAATTTTTTGATTAGTGATTCAAATCAGTACAGTTTTCCAATTTGCTACATTAATAACTTGGTGGAAATTCGTGTTAATTTAACTAAAAAACTAATTTTATTAAACATTCAGTTTTTTTTTAAATTGACGTGCTGAATAATACAAAGATTCAAAATGAGATACAAGAAAAAAGAAAGACGACTGAGAACCTATTTTCCTCTGGATATTGACTGTTCGACGTGTTTTTCTTTGGTGAATTAAACAGACTTATTTGGAGCCCTTTATTGATCACTGATGCAAATTAACACGATGACATCATATTTGAAAACCCTATTTTATTATATTTAATCAGTCTAAAAGCTATTAACTTCCAAGGTAACCACTACCACCACCACATTAATAGAATCGCCAACCCAAGAGCCTCGATTGGGCACCGACGGTTTTGCAACCTCGTAGCACTCCTTTCTGCACCAACGTTAGTAATTTCAATCGCTAGTAGATAGAGATCACCGGAGACAATCAATGTTTTGTATGACCTCGCACGAAATATTGATTTGAAATACTACGCAAATTCGATATCTGAGAAACGAGAAACAACACAAGAACTTCCTTCGGAGGAAGAGTACACGTTTCTGGCTGACTTGATTCTCGATACCGCGATCCAATCTCAGACCAAACGTGTACCCGGCGCAAAAACATACATCCGTCCTACCAACCTGTGCTGCGACAAATTGTGCTCAGAGTTGAATGCAGAAAAACACTTCAGCTTTCATCGCGTTTAGAAAAAAAGGAACACTAGATAACTATCGAAAATGCGCGTCATTAGATTTTAGAATGAAAAGCATAATTAAAGATAAGAAACGCGGTTATTGGTGTCGGTTCGAGGGTTATCGAGAGAAACATCAATGAGCAATTTTTGGCATACAGCCCGACGAATGCGTAACCTTAATACCACGATTCTAACCGCTGGATATTCTATTGCGCTAAAAAAGTCTATCCCGACTTTGTTCCGAAACAAAAGATCACCCACCTTGCCTCATCAAACCGAAAAGAAACACCGTTTTCAATGGTAGAATTCTCACTTGCGCTCTTGTCGTGTAACAATAAAGCTCCGGGGCTAGACAGAAATCAAATTCAACTTGTTTAAGAATCTGCCTAACTCCGTCAAACGGCGCTTGTTGAAATGATTCAACAAGTTTCCTGAAGATAATATTGTCCCACACTACAGGAGACAAGTGAGAGTGATCGTCATTAAAAAAACCATGGAAACTAGCCTCCAATCACAATTCGTATCGGCCGATTGCTATGCTTTCCTGTATTCGAAAATTGTTTGAAAAAATGATTCTATTTCGTCTAGACAATTGCGCCGAGACTAACGATTTGCTTTCAGATACACAATTCGGCTTCCACAGGGACAAATCAACCAACGATTTTCCTGCGTTGCTCTCAACATAAATTCAAATGGCATTTGCTCGTAAAAAACAAATGGCATCCGTTTTCCTAGAAATCAAGGGGGTTTTCGATTCAGTTTCTATAAATATTCTGTCTGGGAAGTTGCATCAGCATGATCTTTTGCCAGTTTTGAATAACTTTTTGCATAATCTATTGTCCGACGAATACATGTATTTCGCGCATGGTGATTTGTCGTCAATACGATTCAGTTACATGGGTCTTCCTCAGAGCTCGTGTAAACAGCATTGATTAATATATCAACACACCTTGCACGCTAAGACAACTTGCCAACGACAGCGTTGTTTCTATTATAGGAGCTAAAAGCTACCGATCTCCAAGGGCCATTACAAGATACTCTCAACAACTTGTCATCATGGGCTCTTCAGATGAGTATCGAATTCTCTACGGAGAAAACTGAGCTGGTTTTATTTTCGAGGAAGCAAGAACCAGCACAACTACAGCTTGTTTCACTCCAAAGATACCTGGAGATGTTAAATTACGTATCTGAAACAAAAATGCCAGCAGAGATTCAATTTTCTTCCTACAATAACTGGAACATGGTAGGGAGTTCACCCAGGTTCTGCCTCCGATCCGCCGCGAACACTCATTTCATCAAGCTGGAAAGAATTCAGTATCGTTGTTTGCCTATTACCTTAGGTTGCATTCAGTCAAATCATACGATGAGTCTCGAAGTGCTGGCAGACGTCCTACCGTTGAGAAATCGATTCTGGGACCTCTCATATCGACTTTTCTTGAATACTTGGAAGAGATTCCTATATTTTCACAATAAATTTAGAACAGTCAACTGTGAAAAAATGTTTCACACTGACGGATCATTTCTCAATGGATCCACTGGAAACCATCACATTAGATCATTACTTCATTATTACGGACAGTCTACGTTTAATAGAGGCTCTCCGGACGAGGAAGCCAGACACACGCTTGATGTTAAAAACGCATTCAATAGTGCTTGTTGGGCGGATATCGCCGACTTCCTCCTTCGACTGGGACTGCCAGACGGCCTGTAGAAAATTCTGGAAAGCTACTTTCAGAACCGGGTATTGCTCTACGAGATCGAGGAAGGCCTACGCAGCACTTCTATCAAGGCCGGAGTACATCCATCCTGGGCTCGCTCCGGTGGAATATAATGTACGATGGAGAACTGAGGTTGAGGCTCCCTACGGGCTCCGGTATGGATCGTCGGGGCGCCAATGAACCGGAAGCCCTACGGGCGTCAAGATAGTCGGGTTCGCGGACGACATCACGCTAGCAGTCTACGGAGAATCCATCGAAGAGGTCGAATTGAGCGCGTCACACTCGATCAGCATGGTGGAAGACTGGTTGCGTAGCAGGAAACTACAACTAGCGCATCATAAAACAAACAGGATGGTGGTAAACAATAGAAAATCAGAGCTAGAGGCGTCGGCACATGCTGGTGATTGCATGATCCCCATCCAAGAGATCACTGAAGCAATTGGGTGTGACGCTTGACGACAAGCTCAGTTTCGGCAAGCACGTGGAATATGCCTGTAAACGTGCTTCAATGGCTCTCGCGAAGATGCCTAATAGCTCGCCGGTGCGTTCTAGAAAACGCAGGAGTGGCAATTTCGATCTTCAGGTACGGCAGCCCGGTATGGGCGTCGGCACTTCGGGTGAAACACAACGAAAAATTGCTGGAGAGCATGTACAGACTAATGTGTCTTCGTGTGATCAGTGCGTACCGTACGGTATCTGGAGACGCAGCTTGCGTGGTGGCGTGCATGATGCCTATTGGACTGCTCATCATCCCCTGTAGCGAAACGAGTGGCTCAAAGTCGATTGAAAATGGCCCAAAAGTAGGAGAGAACGACGCAGACGTCCATGACGATGCATAAGTCCGGGAAGGGTGCTTTGAGCACCGATAGCCTTCCATCCCGAAGTAATACCTAGAGGTAGTTCCGGGAGTGTAGGGTTGGAGATCCAAGGTGTTTTAGTGGGTAGTTCCAATTATACAATGGTAGTCCTGTGGAGAGTCCCACACTCTGTGCGTAAATGCATTATACTTGTAAAAAAAACCATAAAAAGCATCACATTTAATCGTCAACAAGAGCTAACACATGGGCTAAAAAGTCCCAGCCCTAACAAAGAAAATACGATTTTCTTGTTCAAAATTAACTTAGTTATACGTAATCTCCATCAAGAGCAACGCAATCATTCCAGCGCCGCTCTAACATTTCAATACCACTAGAAGTAGAACGATTTATCTTTTGCCTCAAAATAGTCCTCAGTTTCAGCGATAACCTCTTCATTCTTACAAAGTTTCTTACAGGTTTGCGAACAGCCAGTAGTCGCTGGGAGCCTAATCTGGCGAATGCGATGAATGAGATAGCAATTCAAAGTTTAATTCATGTAGTTTCCGCAGTCTCGTTACTCCATCGTAGCTGATGTTTGTAGCGATGACCTGGTCCGGCGAGAAGGGCCAGGTGAATTACTGTCTGATACTGACGATTCGGGTTCGATTCCTGATTTGTTCAAGGATCTTCCCGGGTAGGAAGTTTTCTTGAATAACCCTAGATAGTAAATAGGAAATATTTGAATGTTTTCTTGTTTTCAGTTGCACTTTAGAAGGAGAATCTATACCTGCTGGATTAACCAGATCGTTTTATATTTAGTTAACTGGTTAAAATATGTGATGCAATATTTATTATCATTTAGATAAACGGTCCAGCTCACACCTTTGTAGGGGTATGAAGCGGAACCATCATCATCATCATCATCATCATCATCATCATTGTTTTGATTGACTTATGACACGGTGCGTTGTCTTAATGGTACAAAAAAATTTTCTTTGCCATATGCGGTCGTCTCTATGCAATTCAGCCTTCAAACGCTTTAATAACGCTATATAATATTCACTGTTAATAGTATTTCTTTTCTCAAGATAGTCGATAAATATTACACCACGGACATCCCAAAATACCAAGGCCGTAACCTTTCCAGTCGATTTGGACGAGGTTCACCTGTTGTTGCCCACTCAGATGACAATCGTTTTGATTCCGGAGTGAACCCATATTTCATCCATTGTCACATATCGACACGAAAATTTCGGTTTGTTACGTTCAAACATGGCCAACCACTGCTCAGAACCATCAACACGTTCTCGTTTTTGGTCAACAGTGAGCAAACGCGGTACCCATTTTGAACAGAGCCTTCTCCTAGTCAAATGCTCATGCAATATAAAGCTAACACGTTCTTATGATATCTTTACGATATCAGCTAACTCACGAAACTTCACGTTTCGATCATTCAAAACCATTTTGTTATTTTTTATGTGTGTCTCTACGACCACGTTTGAAGTCAGCCAACCAACGTTTTATTGTTGTTTCTGATGGAGCGGAGGCCCCATAACATCTTTCAAGCCAAGATTGAACGGTATTTTTCCCATCAAGAAGCAGTGTAAAATTAAAACACGAAATTGGATTTAATCCATTGTCCTGAGAGTAACAAAAGAAGTGTCACTCTTAGCACAATAACTCACAAATTAATGAAATTTCAACAGCGTTTTGTCCTGAGGATGCGTTTTACTTCATCTTCTCCTACATAAGTTGTGTCATTATTTTACTACTAATTTAATTGAATTTGATATCAAAGAAGACAGAAAATTAAGATTCGAATGTTAATAGATGTGATATCAATGCTTCGCTTTGATTTGAGTGCAACTAACGGATTTAATCGAAGAGATGCATACTCAATTATCTGAAAATTTACTATAGATAACGTCGCAAATCCCAGAAAATACAACAAATCAATCGCCTTTTGCTTTTCGGATGCGAATAAACTCGTCTATGTCTCTGTTTGACTGCGGTTCTCCAACTATTTCGACGAACATACAACCGAACTGGGCAAACAAAGTGAATATGGCTTCCCTTAGGCCCAAGACGGATGATTGTAATGGTAATCGCAGCCGAACTTTCCATTAATCATGGGCTCACCGTACGGAAATGCTTTACCGATACATCCGATTCCATTGTCAAACAAATTCCAAGAAGAATAAGTTTCATTGCCCTCAGGATTACTTACATCAGTCGGTATCCGAACAATAGTACATCTCACTCAATCCTGCTGGCATACTCTTCATGGAAACTAACCCCCCCTTCCCCTAGGATCCACATCTGGCCGCACTTCATTTGCCAACTTCAAAGTGAAATACATTTCCCATCCAAGCGATGCTAAGTACGCGGTAATGTAGGCCATTCGCCGTTCCTCTGCATGATGGTCGGGAGTTCCACTTTTTACTTTTAGTAGGCATGTTCAACCATTGTGTTATTTCCCTTTTCCCACCCTATTGTTGAACACGGCATGTGTGGCCGGCCGGTTCGGTTTGGTTGGATAAATCGTGGAAATTCTCATCCACTGAGCAGCAGAAATGGTTCCATGGCCGGCGTGGCGGTGGGATTGAAAAACATATTCGCCAAAGTTGTATCATCGAAGCAAAAAAAAAGAAAAGGGGAAACCTAATCATCACGTTTCGATCAGATCGTTCGTTTTTTACTTCTTCTTCTTTTCACGAGATTGCTCCGTCCGACCGGCTGATGATGAGCGAAACGTGACGGGATCAGCTGCTCTAACCCTTGTCTCAGTCATCAGCCGGAGTACATAATTTTCGATCACGGTTAGCCGGATTCTCCCATTAACCAGTGAGTGGTAATTAAGTGCTACCAGGACGAACCAGATTTCAGGTCCGCATCCCCAGCTGGCACCAGCTGGTCCGAGCCGATTTGTGTATCAGGAATCAGTCCGGTGGAAGTGGAAATGGACGATGATGTTATGTAACATGTTTGCTTGAATAATACGAATCCTGGGATGGGAAATGGCGTTCGCAACGGAGCCAGCGAGGTTCGTGAGATTGGTAATATTTCACAGGTTATACGGTTTCCATTTGCATGCGTGATCTGAAATCATTTTGATATTATACATCAGTTCAAATGTTGACGAACGGTCTGGTGGTCTATCCATCATCTATGCTGGGTAATTGATAACCGGACGACAGCGGGTATTACACAAAACGAAGGATACCTAGAGTTAGACGACGATTAATTTCTTGCTTGTCAAGCCTACCGAGTATTTATTCAACTCAAACTACTCTGAAAGGTCTTGCGAATGTGCTGGAGGGAGGTATCATATCATGTCCACATCGTTATATCAAACATGATGACTGGTTTTGTTGGTTTTGCTATATGAATAATATAATGGCAAATGACGGTATTGACAGCACTGTAAACAATATCCACAGCAGCCCGTTAAACCAGCTTGTTCCTCTTTTTGTTACCATATCAATATTAACTAACTTTTATAATACAAACTCTGAATGAAAGTTTTGCTTGATGTCCGCTCCAGAAATCAGAATAACATCCTTGTTGATTTTCTCTAAACAAGATATCAATCCCCGATCAACACATCATTTTTTTCCATAAATACGTTTATTTCATAGGTAATATACATAAGTTTTTCTTCGCCGTGGCATCCACAATACATAGTACTTTAGACCTAATACATTTCGAATATCATATTACAGGGTGATTTTTTAAGAGCTTGAGAACTTTTTTAAACAATAAAACGCATAAAATTTGAAAATCTCATCGATTCTTTATTTTAAACGTTAGATTGGTACATGACATTTACTTTTTGAAGATAATTTCATTTAAATGTTGACCGCGGCTGCGTCTTAGGTGGTCCTATCGGAAAGTCCAATTTTGGGCAACTTTTTCGAGCATTTCGGCCGGAATAGCCCGAATTTCTTCGGAAATGTTGTCTTCCAAAGCTGGAATAGTTACTGGCTTATTTCTGTAGACTTTAGACTTGACGTAGCCCCACAAAAAATAGTCTAAAGGCGTCAAATCGCATGATCTTGGTGGCCAACTTACCGGTCCATTTCTTGAGATGAATTGTTCTCCGAAGTTTTCCCTCAAAATGGCCATAGAATCGCGAGCTGTGTGGCATGTAGCGCCATCTTGTTGAAACCACATGTCAACCAAGTTCAGTTCTTCCATTTTTGGCAACAAAAAGTTTGTTAGCATCGAACGATAGCGATCGCCATTCACTGTAACGTTGCGTCCAACAGCATCTTTGAAAAAATACGGTCCAATGATTCCACCAGCGTACAAACCACACCAAACAGTGCATTTTTCGGGATGCATGGGCAGTTCTTGAACGGCTTCTGGTTGCTCTTCACTCCAAATGCGGCAATTTTGCTTATTTACGTAGCCATTCAACCAGAAATGAGCCTCATCGCTGAACAAAATTTGTCGATAAAAAAGCGGATTTTCTGCCAACTTTTCTAGGGCCCATTCACTGATTTGCAAGCGTTGCTCGTTAGTAAGTCTATTCATGATGAAATGTCAGAGCATACTGAGCAAATAATAATGCATGAAAATCATAACCTCAAAAAATCTGAGCAAATACTAATGCATGAAAATCCTAACCTCAAAAAAATCATCTTTTAGTATGTTGGTATTCATTAGTCTAAAATTCAATTATTCAATCTAAACACTGTTTTTATCAAGCGATTTGCTATTATAAACTACGTTAAATAAAATACATTTATTTTGTACATCTATCTATCTATATATATATATAAAAATGCAGAGATCATTCTTTGTAATCGCATCACGTAAGAACGGATGGACGGATTGAGATGCTTTTTTTTTGTTTGATCAGTTTTTACCCTCACCGGGTTCGTACATCAAAAAAATTAGGAAAACTTACCGGAAAAGTGGGAAAAACCAATAAAGTTATTTTGTATGGACAATGGAATTTTCCACTGAAAAAGTCGCCAATGATTGCTAGATCATTGATAGGTGTTTGGCGCATAACGAGTTGCATAAGTGTTTGGCCGTCGAAGAAAGGAATACTAGATCGTTAAAGAATCTTTTGGCGCGCAACGAGTAGATTTGGGTGGAGATTTTACATGCATGATTGATTCGTCATTTGGAAACACGTGCTTAATAGGGTATCAAAATCATTACTTTCCAAATGACTGTTTTAGCTATACCGTAAACAGAAGCACAAGTTCTAATGTCATTTACCAGTAGATGTAGTTAGATGAATTATGTTGGCCATCGTGGGCGTGAGTTGAACAAATAAAATTATGTAACGATTTTTTTACGTATCAATGATAGGATTCTGCTGTTGAAATAATGAGTTCAGATGAAAATATTTTCCTTGCATTTAGCATGCTGAAGTTTGTTCAGCCGATTCGGGTGAGTTTTCAAGAGTGGTTTCACTTCAAAACGGATGGTATTCATGACATTTGTAAGCTGCTTAAGTCAAATCATTTCATTTTCCGAACTTTGGATTATTTGACGAATTACCATATGGGAATCGTGAATATCATATCTGAAGGAGAAATCGTGGCATGGAAGAACCATTAGTTTTGAGATCTGCTGTTTTATACATTGGCTTTAACGATAAGAAGAATACTGGTATAATCACTCCTCATGTTCACTCCGCTAGAACAGAATATTGATTCTCAGGACTGAATACTAAGAAAAACGATGTGGTGGCTCGACGAATGAGAGACCTTTTGATACAATTCTTGAACGAATCCAGCGTTCATGTCAAAGTTAATGGACACAATATTTAATAAAAGGGTAATTTGAACTTTCGAATGTCCAAGTATTTTTCATTTTATCGCTATTTCGTTAATCGAAAATTGATCCTGTCATTATCCTGCTACGAACATTCATCAAACACGACTAAATAATATCACTAGCGGTAAAGCAAGTTATGGACAACCGTTCAAAATAAGTTTATTACTTTCGATAATCCCTAAGGATTTGCTATTAAATCTTTAAACGTCTTCAGTACAAATAAGTCTTAACATTCAATGACAAACAACCATCCCCGGGGGCTGCTTTTGGAAATTTGTGGGGTCAATTTAAAGTATTTATCTTGGTCATCTCTTTTTCATCCATCTGTTAATTTGTTTATTTGTTTATTTAGGAGCAAGGGAAAAGCTTGCTGGAGCTGAAATTTCGGTTCTCCTTCTCCAGCCGGCATAAAACCTTCTCATCTTTTGTATCAACAGATAACATTTGACCAAATGATACATAACGAAATCTTTAGTTACCCTTATTTAAACTACAAAGCTAACTAACAACTATTCATATCGTCTAATTATGTAAATAAAACTAGCGGGAAAATATTCGGAGATAACGGGTTTTAATGGTGTTACGAGATAAATTGAAATCAAATTCATCAGAGCAAGTATTGAATACGCGGCACATACTCGAAAACGGTTCATTGAAGCCATAGTTAGTTCTAGCACGAGGAATTCTGAGAAAGGGATTAAACCGCAAATTACGCCGAAGAATGTCAAAACTTAGCTGTTGTAGGAGATCTGCACTATCAATTCGACATTGAATGTGGTCCGCGACGAAAACAGCTTTTTGTGTATCACGGCGGACAGATAGCAAATCGAAGTGTATGAGCCTACAACGATTTTCGTAGCTTGGAAGATTAAATGGATCTCTCCAGGGCAGGCGACGCAAAGCAAAACGAATGAACTTGCGCTGAACAGTTTCAATGCGCAGCTTATCAGTTTGGTAATATGGTGCCCAAACAACAACAGCATACTCCAGTGTAGAACGAACTAGAGCGCAATATAACGATTTCAGGCAGTATATGTTATTGAAATTTTTTGAGATGCGAAAGATGAATCCTAGCATCTTTAATGCTTTAGAGATTCTATGTGATCTTTGAAACTAAGTTTTGAATCCAATAACACTCCTAGATCCTTATTTGATGTCTCCCGTTTTAGTACAGCTTGCGAAATAGTGTAATCATACATGATCGTGGTTCGTTTACGAGAGAAGGAGATAACGAAACATTTGAAGGCGTTTATAACCATTCTGTTGACGTTGCACCAGTTAAAAAATACATCCAACTGTGACTGCAAGAAGTTTGAGTCTTTCAGATATTTGATGAGATGAAACAGCTTGAAATCGTAGGCGAATGATAGCTTCATGCATTGCATGCGAAATTTAGATCATTTAGATATAGCAGAAATATGAATAGTCCTAGATGGCTTCCCTGAGGAATGCCAGAGCTCACGATGAATGATGGAGTAACGCAGTCGCCAATTTTCACGGTCATACTACGACCAGTTTAGTTTCAGAGAGATATACAATCTCTGTTCAATACACTCACTCGAAGGATGAGATGGCAATTGGTGCATTTGTTTAGTTTTTGCGTAACAAAAGCATTGAACATATCCACAATAATTCATGATGTTGGATATGAATTTGTCGTAATTCGTTTATTGTAAGCCAAGTAATCAGTAAAATAATGGAAAGAAACATTAACGTTTGACAACTCTGCTGTCCGAAAACACAAATTTAAAAAAATAATTTCAGGCGAGACAAAGTTCGACGGGCCAGCTAGTGAACTTATAATTATTTAGATTTGTTTGTATCAGTTGATCACTTTTTCTCAATGTCATATAGTTGGCTATTGGTTGAACTCATGGAAGAGAAAAGGGTCTAAACATAAAATAAAATTTAAATTGGAACTTCAATGGACTTAATAAAATGATAGGGAAGTTTCATGTAAGGAAGATCTCGACAAGCAAGAATGTCGCGAACTAGAACATTGGATAGTTTATCTTGGGTACGCAAGGAATTTATTAGTTAAGATCTGACATCACGATACTCCACGCATGTCCAAACTTATTTATTTATTTCGTCAAGCAAATGTAGACTACATATAAATTGTTTACAATGTTCACTTACATACTACGCATTATTTCTACGACAAAGCTGAGATTTGATTTGATTTTTAGACATAGTAAGGTCAAGATGTTCGCAGTATTGATTGTAATGGCGCATCATTCGATTGACTGGACTGAATTTTGCATAATTTGTTCTAGCTTGTTTTTCTAAAAATAATTTCCTGGAACGTAATTGACGGCTAGGTATATAAAAATTTAATTGCGATAATAATGGAGCTGATTGAATGCGTTGAGAAATAATGTCGCTGATAAAATAAAGCATTGCAAAGTCGCGGCGTTCTTTAAGTGTTTGAATATTGATGAGCATGCAGCGTGCTTCATATGATGGTAGAGGAAATGCTGTCCAGTTTAATTTACGAAGTGCATATAAAAGAAATTGTTTTTGAATAGATTCGATGCGTTCTTCGTGAATAATATTGTATGGATTCCATACTAGGCTGCAATATTCCAAAATAGGTCTGACATATGTAGTGTATAATAATTTAATTGTGTATGGGTCCTGAAAGTTATGACTGAAGCGTTTAATAAAGCCCAGCATGCTATTAGCTTTATTGATTATGGTATTGTAGTGTTCCACAAAAGTGAGCTTGGAGTCTAAGATTACGCCTAAATCTCTTACAATTTTACATTTTTCTACAAGTTGATTTCCTAGATGTATGTTTATAGGTATAGTTTCATTTTTCCTACTGAAAGTTATTGAGTTACATTTTTTTACATTGAGTTGGAGTAGACTTTTGCAGCACCAAATGTGGAATAGATTGATTTCGTTCTGGAATATTACAACGTCGTTAATATTTTTAATTTCCATGAAGAGTTTCATGTCGTCTGCATATATAAGCACAGATTTTTGAGTATGAAGGAAATGTCGTTTATATGTAAAATGAAAAGGAGAGGCCCTAAGTGAGAACCATGAGGTACGCCAGAAGTTACATTAATTGGTTCAGACAGAATGTTTTGGAAGCGGACTACCTGTACACGATTCGTTAAGTATGATTTGAGCCATTCCAGAAGAGTATGTTTTATGCCATATTTTTGTAGTTTGTGTAGAAGTAATGGTATGTCAATACGGTCGAAGGCTTTGCTAAAGTCAGTGTAAAGAGTTTCTACGTAGTTTCCGGCGTCCATTGCATTCAGAGTGAATGTCATAAATTCTAAGAGATTTGTTGTAGTTGAGCGGCCTTTAAAAAAGCCATGTTGTTTGTTTGTTATTACATTTTTAAGTTGATGGAAAAGTTTTTCATTTACAATTTTTTCAAATAATTTTGGAATGCATGAGATAATGGCTATTCCACGGTAGTTCCGAATGTTAGATTTTGCACCAGATTTAAATATTGGTACAAGAAAGGAAGATTTCCATGCTTTAGGAAAAGTACATTTATTAAGTGATAGGTTAAAAAGTAGTTGTAGTGGTAGTGTAAGTTCTTCAGCAAGATTTTTTAAAAATATTGGTGGTATACTGTCAGGTCCAGGCCCTTTTGAGGCGTCTAAGTTTTTCAGTGCTGTCGAAATGTCATGTTCTGATAGATAGTTTACAGAGATGGAGTTGGAAAATGCAGGTATGAAAGAGAAGTATTCACGGTCACGGTCAGTTTCTGAATAAGATGTATATACTTCTTGGAAAAAATTTGCAAAGTGATTGCAGATTTCTGTAGTATTTTTCCCTACATGTTCGTCGAGGTGCATTTGAGATGGAAAATTGTTGCTTTTTAGTTTAGTTTTTGTGTAGTTAAAAAAGTTCTTAGGGCAAGTCTTTACTTCGTTTTCAATTTTGCGGTTATATTCTTCATGTGCTGTGTTAATGGCTATTTTAAGTTGATTGCATAGATTTAAGTAATTTTGAAGATGAGCGTCACTTTTTTCTTGTTTGTAAGTTTTGTGTGCTTTTTGTTTCCTATTTTTCAAATGTTTTAGTTGTGAATTGAACCATACAGGTAATTTGCTGTTATGATTTTTTCTTCTTCTTTTCATAGGCAAAGTTTCGGCTAATATTTTGTTTATAATGTGATAAAATTTGTTTACTTCGACGTCGACATTTCCTTCTGTACTCAGTATGTTCCGCCAATTTATTATACTTAGTCTACACTTGACTACTTCAAAGTCAATTTTATTGTATTCCGGCACTTCCTCATATTCCAAGTCGTAGGGAAGGGATGCATTGTGTGTAAATAATGAATATTCAATTGCGGTGTGAAATGCTTCATTTTTCCATAATGGCAGGTTTGATGCATTCACACAAAAGTCTTCTGTGCAATTTGTGAAAAGAAGGTCTAAATATGCGTTTTGTTGATTTTTTACGGAGTTTACTTGATGTAGGCCAAAATTAGAAATTTTGTCGAAAAAGTAGTGCAATGTTTCGTTTTCTCCTACGACTGGAAGTAAGATTGATTCATTTTCAATGTCAGAAATGAAGTCCGCATTACGTTGATTGAAGTCGCCAAAAATATGAAGCTTTACTTCAGGTTCCATATTCGAAATAATTGTGTCTAAAGATTGAAAGAATAATTCAAAAGAGAATTTGTTCGCATTTTCGGGTGGGAAGTAGACAGAGCAGTAAATATGTTCTTCTCCCAATATTGAGACTTTGGCCCATACATGCTCAAATTCTTTATATTTAGGAGTAATAATTTCTTCAGAAGTAAAGCAAGAGTTAATGGCTATAAGGACTCCACCTCCAGATTTTTTCTGACAGAGAGATAAATTTCGGTCGTGCCGAAATACGTTAAAATTATTTCCAAATACTTCTTCGCTTCTTACACTTTCATCCCAGCTGCTTTCAGTTCCAAGGATTACGTCGAAAGAGGAGGTTATTAAATTTTGGTGAATTTCTTTCATTTTGGCCGGGCTTTTCATGCGGTTGAAATTTTGGCAATAGACCAAAATTTCAGTCACATTTTGTCTGTGAAGCGAAGAAGTTTTTGAGAATTCTGGAATACTTACATTACTAACTCCTGTTTCTATTCCTTCGTCAAAAGGCGTCGTTATTTCCGAAAATTCGGCCTTGTAAAATTGTGTTCGGCTTCCCGGATTAGTTGGAGTCGGCGGGTACGTTCACTTGTCAAAAATTTCCCATAAGAGTCCAGGTCGGCCAGCGCTTCCGACATGATCAATATCGCGATAGCCTTCGCCACAAGCACAATGATTAGTTTCGGAAAGTCCAATTCGAAGGAGATGTGCATCTAACATGTAGTGATTGGACATGAGTCTGGACATCACACGAATGAAGTCCCTACTCACATCCAATCCCCTGAACCATGCCTTTGTCGATATTTTTGGAATAATTGAGTGCATCCCAGATAATCTTTATCCCAAGAAGCTTGCCATCTGGTAAGTGTTCTTTGGCAAGACGCGCTATAGAATTCGTTGAAAGCAATCGGTCTCTCATAAATTTCATCCTCAATAGCACCACGTTTGGCTAAAATATCGGCTCATTCATTGCCTGAAATGGAGCAATGAGCCGGAACTCAAACTATTGTGATTTGATAATTATTATTCAAAATGTCGTTCAGACACTGTTTTATTTTGCCAAAGAAAAACGGTTCATTTTTTGCCAGTAGCGTTTGCTCTCAGACTATCTGGGAAGAGTAAATAATGGTTTGGAGATAATGTGACGATTACACTCAAGCTATAATGAACTGCTGCTCTTCTATATAAACAGATACAGGTTCTTGAAGCCTAGATGAAGCCGAAACATTATTGTTGAACATTTCAAACCCAGTAGCCTCTTCAATTCGTGATCCGTCCGTGTAAAATATTTTCTCAGAGTCAATATGCCTGAACTTACTTGTAAATATTTTTGGGATTTCCATCGAGCGTAGGTGTTCCGGGATTCCAAGCACTTCGCGCTGCATGGATGTGTCGAAAAATAAAGATGAGTCAGGAACAGTTGAGTCAGGCTGACACGGATAGGAATATATCTTAAAGGGTCGATTTCCTGTGACATATGTTTAAAGTATACTGTCATGAATCTTGTTTGAGATTGAAGCATAACTAGTTTTTCGAAGTTATTAATAACCAGGGGATTCAGTACCTCACATCTTATTAGCAGTCGTGATGAAAGCTCCCAAAAACGATCTTTCAATGGAAGAACTCCCGCCAGAACTTTAAGACTCATTGTATGTGTCAAATGCATGCAGCCTAAAGCAATTCGCAAACAACGAAATTGAATTCGCCCAAGTTTGATAATATGAGAGTTTGCAGCGGAACTGAAAGTATCGTTGTCTGATACAATTTTAAGTAAATAAACGTGAAACTTAGGGAGTTATTAACAGAAGAGAAAGTAAACAAAGAGAAACTCTCATTGGTTTATGTGGGCGGTATCCGGATGAAATTTGAACCTAAGCTTGTTAAAATTAGATGAGCGGTCTCTGAGAAAAACGAGTGCAACTTTTTAAATTATTTTGCTCATTTTGCACAGTTTTGAGGTAAAATTTTCCTGAATCCTGAAAGGAGTCTGGTCGAATCGATTACTGATAAAACAGATGGGCTATATTATACTAACATTTTGTTGAGAATACCCATTGACTTAAGCAACTCTTTGAACATTTTCGCAGTAACAATCTAATGTAGTGATCAATGTACGTTGATTTGAAAAATTATTTCAAAACTACAAGGATTAGCCCCATGGGGTTGTTCGAGCCATTGATGTGGAACAAGGCAACCAAAATTTCTAATGATCTACAATCAAACAGTTCAATCAATCGTCACATTTTTGAATTCGCAAATGCACGAGAGTCAGCTTAGATTGAACTTTGTTAGGAACCAAAACCGAACACGCGAACCCAGAATGTAGACTTTATTTGTCGTGATTTGTATTTGTTTTGTAGCCGACTAAATTACACCAATAGTCCAAATGTAAGCAATTATAGCACGATACGGATACCGATATTTAAGCTTCTCTTCGCCAAGCTTGTGTTCAAGTTCTGTATGCAAGCAGTTATTTTTATAGCGTTTCTCAACCATTACTACCATTTTGCGATTTCGGTTGAAGCGATAAAATATTTCTCATTATCAATCGAGTTTATCTTATATAAATTAGAAATTGGACTTATGCACTCAAAATTTACCCTGGTGTAGTTGTCAATTTCTCAGGCGAAACGACATAACATGGGATTTCATCCAATCTTGCATGACACCAGATCAGAGCATACCAATTAAAGCTTCAAATCGTTTTATGGCACATTTTGTCTTGCTGTCTAGCAACAACCTACATCTAGTAACCCAGTAAATTCGAACATCGGACGCATCGTGCACGAAAGCTTTTGATTGCGTTTCGAGCTTACATAGTGTATCGGTAGAACAAAAGAGTGAAGATATACCAAAGCAGAGAGCGGATATCCAATACTCAGGTGATGAGATATATCGGGGTTGGATTTCCAACCCCGAACATAGGGCCAGAGTCTTTCTGGCCCTAAGAGGCGAATGACCTTAAGGTTAAAGCCTCTATGATGGAATCAAAAGAATTTTAACACTCTTTCACACCCTATCGGGGAGACGTCGGCTCGAAAATGCCTTGTTTGATATTCCTTCGCTCTGTTTCTCTAGCGATACATAATGTAAACATAAAGCTTTTTTAGGTCGACGCGATTGATGCAAATGGTGCAGAATCGTCCGATGACGGGCCGATCGAAGCGCTACAATCGGCCCTATATCGTGCTCAATCGGTCCGATAATCGGCCCGATGATCGGGCCGATGCGGGTCGACAACATCCACCGGGAAGCTACGCATAAGACTGAAACGTTAGCTATAATTTCGCTTCTATTTGTAGATTCGCGTGCTTCCAACAGCTTCGCTTTCGCATCGATTGACCAATCAGAGCAATGCTTTTCCTTTGATATATCGCTTACTCCTTCAGAACCGTCGACTATGGCAGGGAAATCCAGTATGCCGGAGATTTTTTGCAGACAAAAAAGGACACTGCTAGCTATTAATCAACATTTAAATGATATACAATTAAAAATACATGGCTATGAACATTCAAATCAATACGTAGAAATGTTTCCATTCAAATGGTGACATAATATTAATAATTGATACAAAATTGACTGAGCTGTAATTGTTCAAAACCTGACCACATTTCTACCAAACCTGACCTGATTTCTACGTGTATTTTTCTTGAGTTTCTAATTTGCACCCCTATATAGAAAACAAAAATGTGTTCCACATTATAAAATTAAAGTGAAAAAAATATGTTCTCATTCTTTCGTTTTTTTGCACAGATGATTATTTCTTTATTTCTTCATCACCACTCATCAGTGTCTTCTGCTGACAGTGTGATACGACTTACGAAATAAATTGGGGTAAAACGGTTTCGTGCGGTCATTGAATCAATCACAACTCTATTCGCTTTTCTGCAAGTTCTTTGATTTTATGTTATATAGTTAAACTTGAATACAAAGCAGTGTAAAAAGGGAACTTGGGGTAAAATGAACATGGTAGTGTTTCGTGCGGTCACATGGAATCGATTTTACTGACCATTTTACACCAAAAAAGTGCTTTGTGGTCAGCTATGTCATACCTCCAAAAAATCGTCGCGTTTTTGGTCAATTTTTTCCCACTGTGCAATGCATAATGATTATATACGGAGCTTCCAATTTTCGCTGCAAATTTTTTTGAACGAAATCATGATAAGTTCAGGGCTAAATAAATACAAGCAATCGTGAGACCCACGTAGCTTTGCTGCATCATGATTTTGCTGGCTCATTAATTAAACATTAAACAAAAAGTCATTTCCCTGTTGCCCAACAGCATAGAGGGTCTTCCAAAAAGATTGAATACTGAGTGCCGTAGGTGTGAGAAAGGAAAAATGAAATTGATGTAAAAATTCTGAATTAAACAAAAATTATACACTTTATCTGCTTAACATACAGTTTTCGTACACTACGAATGGCTTTCGATTAGTAAGACCATTACGCTGCCATCTTTTCAAATCAATTAACTTCTTTAAAGTAGAAAAACAACTAGACTATGAGACTATGCTTAGATCAGTAATTTTACATCACGACAAAGCTCAATCACTAATTGAAGCTTGGATACAAAATCTATTTATGGTGACCGTAGAGAGAAGCCAGAGAAAATAAATGTAAAAGTATTGGTGAAATAATACTTTTTTATATCATAATAGTGGTTGTGAGTAGAGAGGGTTAAAATAATAACATTTGTGTGCTGAAAGGAATACAGTTGTAAGAAAAAAAATGTAAACATTGATCAGAACAGAGTGGACTTATCTCATCTTCGTGCTCATTGTGGAGTTAACAAATTGCAATCATGTGACCAAAAGAATATAATGATTGTGCCAAAGAAGATAAGTTACTGATTACCTTCTCATGATTCTTGCCATTTTTTCTTACACTACAAAATAAAAAGGAATCTGTAACATTGATGGATTAAGTATAGTAACACTTGTATGCTGTTTTCATTTTTTCGTAATTATTTATTAATTCGACTAGAAATATTTTTTTGCAATATAGTTTTCAGGACATCATTTTCGAAAAAAATAATAAGTTTATTAAGTATAATTCTGTCCAAATAACAGTCTCACAACACTAGTAAAAATGTAATCAGTATGATTACTGGAATTTACAAACAACATTAAGGCATGTTTCTGCTTTACACCTATGTAAAGATGCTTGTGCTTCTATAGTGGAGTTTTTATCAAAATGTACGTTTCCTTCGACTAGTTTGAAACCGAGCGTGTTTGGTTTTGAAGCTATGTCACGGATTGTTTGTGTGCACTCTTTTTTCACAACAAAAGTAACTGATCACATCGCTAGGGACTGTAGATATTTTTGTAACACGAAATCAGAAGTATAATTTTAATACTATTGTATCGTACCAAGTTATTCAGTGAGGTTTAAAACTTTGTAAAAATCAAGTCTCGTGGAAGAAACTCTGATGGAATGGCTTTTTATATATATATTTTTTTGAGTATGAAGCTCCCATATTCAGAAGAAAAAAAAACAAACCAACAAATTCTACATTTTCCATTTTGTCGACAAACTCACCGTTTTCGGGTAAGAAGGCAACCTCACCCAGAGAACAGTCAAGTGGCACTTCCGGTTGCACGAGAGGGCTTGATGACAAATCGGCTATTTGCTCTGAAAAGATTTATCAGACAATTTTAAAGCTGTAAATTCATACATTAACGAATATATTTCAGAACTTTACCTATTGATACCAAGCTATTGGATCCAGCGCAGTTCCTAAATTCCGTGGTATTGTTTTGAACCGGTACTTCTGGCAGTTCTTCCACTGCTTGAACTGTTGTGTCCCGCACATGCTCACTACCCAAAACGCACTCTATCAACGTGTTTCATCTATTTTTCTATTGATTTTCGCGAAAGGGCGCTGCTTTCCTTTTCTTAAAGGGACGAGACATTTTGAAAAGATTGCAATACTTAAAATGCTTGTTTATTTTTTGCATTCCATTGCGACGGTAAATAAGACAACACAGTTGCGGAAAACATGGAGGGGAAACAATGTTTGAAATGGAAATAAGGGAAATGTTATCGATATTTTAAAAATATTGAAGTTTTTGATGGTGACGTACGAAAGTAGTTTTGATCCGTAATTATAACTATATCAATGTGCGACTAATAGAAAATAAAACCATTTTTAGTGAATTGCTAGGTTTGTTTTTCTAATAATGTATGGCATCACTGCCAATTTGAAAGGGTAGTATTACCAATACTAAAACACGCCGGAAAACTTTTTATCGTGGATTTTTGGAAAATTTCAAAACCAGAACTATGAGTTATTCAAAGGTTTTATAATAAAATGTTTACATAGGTTAGTGAACAATAATAACATTCTAAGAAGAAACCTTCCAATGAAGGTCCGAAAATAAAATGTATCCGCGTAGAAAAAAATGTGATAAATAGTTTGTTTACATCAAGGGTAAAATAACGGAAGGGGCAGTGGGAGGGTAGGCGATTTTTTGGTTGCCAATTGTGGCTCGCTTCCATGGTCACCTTGAATAATAGTTGTTCGTAGATTCCCACTCTACCAGTCGATGGTATAAACTCGTACCAAAATACGCTACCCAACTAAGAATAAGAAGATGAAAAAAGTTCGGCGAGCAAAATTTTCATCGATGTACTTATAAAAGTATGCCGAACAGCAAACAATTCAGCGTTCAAACGCAAAGGACTCTCCGGGCATACCACGAAGTACTTCCGGTAAAGTCATTAATTCAAGCTCATTAGTACAGAAACGAGTAATGCAATTTGAACTATACTCATCCACAGACAACGGGACCTCGCAGATTCAATCGTTGTCAGATCTGTGACAACAAACTTCAAGTGAACGGTCTGCTTGCCTTGAATGGCATAATTATTTTCAATATTTAATGAAGCTGGAAACTATAGTGTCACATCAAACCGGACGCAATCGCCATAAACAGTAATTTGATAGGAGCGCACGATAATGTACGGAAATTGTCACTTTGTGAGCTGCGGCTAAAGCACTGTGAACTCAAAGAGGTAGAACCCCCCCGCCAGATCGAAGGACTTGTCATAGGGTATGACCGACCACGTCTGTTTATCTCTGCCAAACAAATCGTTCAATCGATTCAAGCCGTCTTGTGTCTGCATGTCATCATCACACGACAATTGGTGTTAGTTAACCGGGTCATTTTACTTGTGCATTGTTCACACGTTCGTAGCACTCAAAACGATGTAAGTAAAGTCATACTATTGTCAATTTTTTTGTTCAAGGTAAAACATTACTATTTATTAGATAAATTATATTTAATTGCTGGCTTTCAGAAATTTGAGCTAATTTAATACCATTTTAATTATGGTCCAAATAGAATGACATTCAATTAATCAATGGTTTAAAACTTCCAGCGGTTCTTGTAGTAATTTTTGCCATCTTAATTTCTAACGTTCCCAGATTAATAACATAATTAATTAGTACTCGCTGTAATACCTTTGCTCATTCTTCGAACGGGACGACTCCGCATCCACCAGCTTGAAGAATATAACCGGAAGTAGTTCAGTTTGACTTTCGACGTTTGCAACGTGAGTCGACTGGGAATTAATGACAGCCATCGGAATAATAAACGACTCGAGGTCATGAGAGTTATTAGAGCTTACCTTATTCAGGTCTGCTCGTCGGCTGGCTTTCTGGAGTGTCCTGCCTAAGCAGCCAGGTAAACCACTTGCCACCCCACCGCGAATCGGTCGAATGGTTGACGAAGGGGTCAGGGTGAACACAGCAATGTCACCTCCGACGAAACCAGCGTGCCCAGAGAGGTGTGTGTTAGACGCCAATGACAATGACTTGGGTGATGAAGTATTTGCCTCATTGAATTGATGATGGCTCCTGCTGAATCCCGATCAGAGGATCAGAACAGAATTATATCAAACTGAGACTGTTTACGTATGATGCTTGTTGGAATTTGTTGTTTGTTTTTGTCCAGTTTGATATGAAAATATATTACGGGAATTGCTTGCTATTAAAAACTTGTTATTACTTACCGATCGGGATGCTATTATTACTAAAACACCTGTCGGCTTGTGTTTTGTTTCTTACTTTTATTTTAAACAACTTATATTTATTATGAACAAACGATGTGAACACGGTGAGGATACGCTTAACACTGAATGCTGAAGAGAAAAAGCACAGCTTGATTTAGCGGGAAAATATGTGATAATGTGTAAGTAAGCAAGGGGTCAAACAATACTACAACATCTTCCCCTCTCTATAAAAACCTTATTCTAAAAGTGCAAATCAAAATCTTGAAGTTTTTTGGTATTCTGGGTCGGTCTACTTTTGTCGGTGTAACAGAATTATTCCCTTCTAGCCCACTCGGCAACGGCGACGGTGTAGCAGCGTTCGGTATTGTTGGCAGTCTACTAATTTCAGCTGTCAAGTCTGAAACATCGGGTATCGTATGAGCTTCGCGATTTAACAGCTCTCTTCGTGCAGGAACTTCTCCAGGTGAAATAGGGCAACGGCTCCCTATTTCATCTGAGCTCCTATTTCCATCTCATCCCTTCACCTCATCACTTTGAACATGAATAATATTTTACAACCTATCGGAAGCAAACTGTGAAATGTTTTAAAATGATTTGAAAAGCTATTGTCACACTTTCCTATTGAAAGAAATGGTTTTAAATTCTTCGGTGATCGTTTTTTTCATATAAAATAAACTCACTTTTCAATTTAGGACACATTTTCGTCTCAAGATTTACAGTTTGTCATGTTTTTGAATATCTACTAATCGATTCCTCTCAAAACATGATCACTATTTCGCACAATTACACTACCATTGAATGCTGGATGACTTCATATATAGTTATGTCCACTTGCCACTTGTTTAGTTAACAATTAAAAACTTCAAAATTTACCCGACAAGCAATAAAAGTCTTCAAAAATATGAGATGAAAGTTTTTCACTTCGTTCACTTGATTGCGCTTTGTTTTCATCTCATTTGGTTTCGCAAAGTTGCCAAGTTATTTCATAATGTTACAAAACAAAAATTGTTTATCTTCTTCAAATTATCATCAAAAAGTATGTTTTTGGTATCCGTGACATTAGTTTAATTATAAAGGGTGATTTTTTAAGAGCTTGAGAACTTTTTTAAACAATAAAACGCATAAAATTTGCAAAATCTCATCGGTTCTTTATTTTAAACGTTAGATTGGTACATGACATTTACTTTTTGAAGATAATTTCATTTAAATGTTGACCGCGGCTGCGTCTTAGGTGGTCCATTCGGAAAATCCGCTTTTTTATCGACAAATTTTGTTCAGCGATGAGGCTCATTTCTGGTTGAATGGCTACGTAAATAAGCAAAATTGCCGCATTTGGAGTGAAGAGCAACCAGAAGCCGTTCAAGAACTGCCCATGCATCCCGAAAAATGCACTGTTTGGTGTGGTTTGTACGCTGGTGGAATCATTGGACCGTATTTTTTCAAAGATGCTGTTGGACGCAACGTTACAGTGAATGGCGATCGCTATCGTTCGATGCTAACAAACTTTTTGTTGCCAAAAATGGAAGAACTGAACTTGGTTGACATGTGGTTTCAACAAGATGGCGCTACATGCCACACAGCTCGCGATTCTATGGCCATTTTGAGGGAAAACTTCGGAGAACAATTCATCTCAAGAAATGGACCGGTAAGTTGGCCACCAAGATCATGCGATTTGACGCCTTTAGACTATTTTTTGTGGGGCTACGTCAAGTCTAAAGTCTACAGAAATAAGCCAGTAACTATTCCAGCTTTGGAAGACAACATTTCCGAAGAAATTCGGGCTATTCCGGCCGAAATGCTCGAAAAAGTTGCCCAAAATTGGACTTTCCGAATGGACCACCTAAGACGCAGCCGCGGTCAACATTTAAATGAAATTATCTTCAAAAGGTAAATGTCATGTACCAATCTAACGTTTAAAATAAAGAACCGATGAGATTTTGCAAATTTTATGCGTTTTATTGTTTAAAAAAGTTCTCAAGCTCTTAAAAAATCACCCTTTATTATTGATATTAATATTTCAATAAAACTGTTTCGGCTTCGAATATTACCAGAAAGAGCGTGTTAAATACTATTGAAATAACCATTGTGGCAAATCTAGTAGCACTGGTTTCATTCCGCTATACGCCAACATAACGCTGTGAAGTGTGTGTGTATTTCATCGGCTGTGTACTGAGATGCCAGGTATTTTCATAGAAAATATGTATTACTTTGCATAGAAAGTCTATATCTGTTCTATCTGTTTCACTAATTAAATGATGTTAAAAGATAGTTCTTTAGATCTCCGTAAGTCATTGCCCCAATATAATGTGGAAAAATCCTAGTGGGTACGGTTGTATCGTTTGAGTTGTATATCTGGCAGCGGTAAGGCAGTCGGTCACCAGAATGTCTGCAAGCCATATTTTTCCAGCTGGCAGCGTTTAGTCAGCCATCTGGCAGCCATGCGAATGCGGGTGAGAGTGTAATAGTGGAATATTTTGTTTTGATTGCTGTCGCCATTGCTAATTTATAGGATGAATAAAAGATCAACGATAGGATGGATAAAAATCCATTGAGATGAAATTAGGAGCAGAGTAGTGAAAACATCATTAGTGTTTTTAGCTGTTTTATAAAATATTAGTTGAATTTTCAAGAAATGTGAATCAATTTTCAACGTGGAGCAAGTCGAATGAAGCAGTAATATGAAATAGTTACAGTGATTTTAGTGGCTAAATCGGGGTTTGAAGGCGACGTCCTTACAAATGAGATGAAATAGGGAGCCCTTACCCTATCTGGAACACCACCTGTGCCTTCCTGGGCTTTAAGTGGATGCTGCGAGCAGGATGACGATTGATCGATTGGCAGCGTATTAGGTTCCTTACGCGGCTTCAAGTGAACCAGTGAGCGACGATAATCATTTCCACATACATTCACTGTATACGAGCGCTCATTGAAACGGTTGGTGATTCTCCCTTTTGACCATATTTTGGATGTTTCCGGATTCAATTGCACGTAGACAGGAGAACCAATCTGTAGCTCAGGTAATGCTCGTGCTTTTCTGTCGTAGTTTAGCTTTGTGCGCTTACGATTTGCCTCTATTTTAGTTGGTACATCTTCTTCTACCTTTGGTACCAAATTAGTTGCAGCTGTTGGAACACTGCATCTTGTGAAGCGAGACAACAACCGAGATGCTGGACTGGATCCAATGTTATTGGGGATATTTCTCCAGTGCAACAACGAGAACCAAAAATCGTTGCCACTTTCTTCTGCTTTCTTCATGAGTTGTTTCGCTATTTTCACTGCTGCTTCAGCTTTTCCAGTGCATTGCTGATGATGTGACGCTGATGTAACGTGCTCGAAGTCCCACTCTTTCGAAAAAATAACCATCTTATTATTGACAAAATTTGTCCCATTATCAGTTATTACTCTTTGAGGTAGAAGTTTTCTTTGCAAGCGTTGATAACTGAGTCGGGGCTCAAGTCCTTTAGAAAATTCACTTCAAAGTAATCGGAGTAATGATCGACGCTGATCAAAAATTTACTCTTTTTACCTCTTTGTTCTGCAAAAAAGACGTCCATTGATATCAGCTGAAAGGGGTGCACCGGTATTTCGTGGCTTTTCATTGGTGGATTCTGTTGAGATGGTGAAAATTTTGCGCAAACTGAGCACTCTTTCACGACGTTCTTTATCTGCGATGTCATACCTGGCCAAAAAAGGTTAGCTCTAGCGAGTCGCAAAGTAGCTTCGATGCCGTTATGGCTTGCATGACAGCAATCAATCAACATTCTGCGCAGAGAATGAGGTACAACGATGCGATCGTTGCGAAAAACCAGTGAGTCCTGAGTAGACAGCTCATTCCGATAGTTGAAGTATAGCTTCGCTATGTCCGGAGCCTGGTCGACGGTTTTAGGCCACCCATGTTGAATGTACTTGATGATTAGTTGCATATGTTGGTCTCTTTCAGTTTCTCTCATTATTTCGTTTAATTTCGAACTAGACACACTCAAGAAGTTGGTGAGTTTTAATCCTTGGATATCCTCGAAAATAGTGAAGATGTCAAGCTTCTTATATTCGTCTTGTGTATCTGAGGTTCGAAGTGGAGCTCGTGACAACGCGTCAGCAACAACATTCTCCTTGCCGGTAACGAACTCGATTGAAAGATTGTACCGCTGCAGATTTAGCAACATGTGTTGCAACCGACGAGGTGCTGAGAGGAGAGGTTTGTTAAACACACTAATGAGAGGCTTATGATCAGTTCTCACTGTCGCTTTCGGGTTACCCACTATTAATTGGTCAAATCTGATGCACGCAAATAGTATCGCTAGTAGCTCCTTCTCGATTTGCGCATAATTTTTTTCAGTAACTGTAAGTGTTCTGGACGCGTACCCGACTATTCCATTCTTCTGGTACACTACAACTCCAAGTCCAATGCTACTTGCATCACACTCGATAGTTAATGGTTCGTTGACATCATAGTATCGCAGTGTTTTAATATTCGAAACTATGGATTTCACTCTATTGAACTCTTCTTCTTCGATAGATGACCATTGCCATGGAACTGATTTTAGAATCAATTTGCGTAGATTAGTCAAACTGGCACTGAGGTTACTGATGAAACGGCCTAAATATGTTACCATTCCCTCAAATCTATGTACTTCTTTGTGGTTTAGTGGTCGTGGGAAATCACGTATTGCCGCAATTTTGTTTTCATCTGGCTTCAGACCTTCATCGGTGAGAATATGACCATAAAACTTCACTGAACGTTCACATAACTTTAGTTTCGCAATATTCAATTTGACATTATTGAGCTCCAAACGACATAGTAGTTTCTCCAAGCAAATGTTGTGATCCATCAATGCTTGCTCCAACGTATCACCGGCTCCATAAACGAGCAAATCATCTGCAATACATTCGACACCTTTTAAGTCTTGAATCACCTCTTGCAACTTGATTTGGAAGATTTCAGGAGCAGGTGCGACACCAAATGGAAGGCGTATCCAACGGTATCGTCCAAAAGGTGTCCAGAATGTGGTGAGTTTACTGGAAGCCTCATCCAACACAACGTGCCAGAACCCTTTTTTCGTATCTATGGTGGTGAATACTCTTGCCTTGCCTAACTCGGGTAGTACTTCGTCCAACGTAATAAACTGTAGGTTGGGACGCTTTAATGTGTGGCGGAATTACAAAACCACCACGTTTTCCACGTTAAACACTCAGAACAATTGCAATAGTACATTTCATTTCATTTCATTTCGACACAATGTAGTTACATTGTAAACGTCTTCTTGGGAATACTTTGTACGGAAATCAGCCATACATCGTAGCACATACAGCTTTATGATTTGATGCATCGGCACTTTACAAATCATAAACTTTAAATATTTTATGAGTTGGACCGATACAGCCGAAATTATGCTCGGTACCAAAAACGGTCCTCCTATCTTAAACACTTGAACTGCTTACAGCGCACAAGCAAAGTAACGCAATGAATATAAACACTTTAAACCATTGCGCCGCTGGCGTGGATTTTCCGCCTCGCGCGAAGGAAAATAAATAACTTCAATTGTTTATTAAACACTAGCCTTCTCCATATAATCATTACCAAAACTTGTTCGATATATGTAATTGTCAAGTCTCAAGACTTCTCGTCAAACTTACACGTACACAGAGAAAATTTGTACATTTTATAAAAACCAAAATGCAGAAAATAAATTAGACATTCATTCAGTAACCAAGACGGGAACTGGACTTCTTCGTTAATGAAAGAAACCTGCCACAAATGCTTTATTGAGCAAAACGGGATCCAAGCAGATACGAAATTTGGAACCGGGTCCTCCCCGCTGGACAATAACTATATTGCTAACCCACTCGGTGTGTTTAGTTTCCTTGACAATGATTCTTTCTTGTTCAAGCTTATCCAACTCTTTTTTTAGTTTGCTTCGCAATGCGATGGGCACTCGTCGAGGTGTTTGAATCGATGGAATGATGCAGTCGTCTACTTCCAAAGAAACTGTGCCGGGAAATTTCCCGTAACCAGAAAACAGCAGTTGGTGACTGTCGATAATCTCTTTAGCCTTTACGCGATAGATATTGAACAGTTGTTCTGTGCTCTGGCTTGATTTCGTCGATGTCATTGGTTCTCCGAAGCTAACTGCATTACAAAACTTCACTAGACCAAGTTCACAAGAAGCTCTGGCGGAAAGCAATGGACGATGATCTACATCCACAACTCGAAGCATCAGTAGGAATCTCTTCTCCAACCGTCGACATGGTATTTTTACTTGACCCAGTACCTTGATGGGGTTACCACCAAAGCTTTGCAGTTGTAACTTCGATGGAAGCAATGGTGGATTCTTCTGACCTGACAATTTGATAAGATAATCATGTCCTATCAGACTAGTGTTTGCCCCTGTATCAAGTTCGCAAATCACTTTTCTCCACTTATCATTGAACTTCAAGTTCAGTTCTGCCAAAACACTTCCCCCGGTAGAAGAATTATCGTAGATTTTTCCTATTTCATATTCCTCTTCTTCTGATGAAGAATCACTTTCGGAATCCTCCTCGAATTCATCGTTTTCCTTTACTTCTTTAATGCGACTCGACTTCCGGTTTTTTGCGTTTCCCGTTGCCTTGCACACTTTTTCGAAATGGTTCTTTCTTTTGCAGCGATGACAACGTTTACCGAATGCTGGACAGTTTCTTTTTGCAAATTCATGAATGTCACCGCAGAATTTGCAACGAAGTGATTTGTTCTTTAGGTATCCGGCGCTTTTGCTGACTTTATTTACATCTGACGGTGACGATACTCCAAGATCGAAAGAACATTTAGTTGCAATTTGTTCGGCACGGCACAGATCGATGGCTTTCTCCAGATCAATTTCCGGAATAGTAAGCATTTTGGTTCTCAATTGCGGCCACTTGTTAGCGGTTACGATCTTGTACGTGATCAATTCTTTTTCCATATCCCCAAGCATCGCTACCTTCCCTAGCAGTTTGAGTCTAGAATTAAAATCGTCTATGGACTCTTCAACCAATTGCACGGCGGAAAAAAAATCGAGGCGGTCAACTATCACGTTTCTTTTGACTATCACCTTGGCCTTTATCGCTGTTAGCGCTGCTCGTAGATCCATTTGCTCTGCTGGAGACAACTCGAAGTTGAAGTACTTCTTCCTTGCTTGCTCTCCTATCACAGACAGTAGATAGTTGACTTTTCTAGCGTTCTCCGTAGCGGGCCATTTATCCATGGCAATAGCTTTCGAATAATTATCCCATCTCTTCTCGAAAAACTCAAAATTTTCTGCCATATCACCTTCAACTGCTAACGGTGAAGGCTGCGGAACAGGAACATTTATGGGCTTTGGTTGAAGCTCCGGTTGATTTCTGCTTTGTGCTGACGTTGTTATAGCACTCATTAGTTGCGTAACTAAATTTGTCTGATGTTCCAAGAACATTCGGAATTGATTTGGATCCATATTGATGAGGATAACCACTTCACAAAATTTTAAAGTTCAGTTTTCACTTTTTTTACAAGATGGCTGCCGACACTACGCCATCTTTTCTCGTCGAAAGAGAAAGTTTACTGATTTTTTTCCGCGATTTCACTCAATGACGCCGAAAAATATTCTCAGAAGCACGCGACTACTTCTGACACCATGTTTTGTTTCTTACTTTTATTTTAAACAACTTATATTTATTATGAACAAACGATGTGAACACGGTGAGGATACGCTTAACACTGAATGCTGGAGAGAAAAAGCACAGCTTGATTTAGCGGGAAAATATGTGATAATGTGTAAGTAAGCAAGGGGTCAAACAATACTACAACAGCTTGATTTAACTAATATGATTTAATTTGGTGATCATTTCTACCCTGTAAATTACGAATCGAGCCCGAAGCTTTGACGTTTACACTGTGTTTCGCTAGTGTAAAGGTGTGAAGAAGATATCAAAACAAGGACCGCGACAGTTGGTTCGACTGTTGTGGCCTTGCTATCGGGGCGACATCGGCCCGATAATGTCGATGCGATTGTAGGTTTGCCGCACTACGATCCGGTCGATAATGTGGCCGATGATCGGACCGATGAAACTCACTGGGTATTGATTAGTATACGGAAAATAATAACTACCTATTACTTGACTTCTAATATCTTAATTTTGAGTTCTTTTGAATCTTTTCTTTCATTCACTCTTTCCATTGTTGTCAAAATACAAAGAGTAAAACCACCCAACAGCGAGAGTTTCGTTCAATAAGCTTAAATTAAGTAAACCGTATCAACCTAAAACAATACGACACAACTGTAGAGTAAATATAACTTACCGTTGAGTAGATATAACTCATCTTTAAGCATTTTTTACATGTGCCTTACTTCTACATTTTTATGAGATCGAAATTCTACTTCAACATTTAAAACTTTTGCGTTTTTCTACAGAAAGATAATAAAACTGTAGAAAAAAACTCGACTTAGTTCGACAAGATCAAAAAATTTTTATTTGTGTGTGTCTGTATTTATGTTATTCTTTTCTATGTTTTTGTCGTGAATACGACTTACTTTGCTATGGGGTGCCTTTTCAAAATTAGCCATAAGGAAGAATGAGCAGAACTTAGTCGTGAATATCTCGATATGTATTAATGGTAGCAACATAATTCTTTCACTATTTCATCAAAAATATGATCAGGAATTTAGGATAATATTTTGAACAGTGTGAGATAACCACAAACAACTCAAATATTAAGTTTTCTCGAAATTTGAAAACAACGCGGAAAACTCTTTACTTTCGCTTGGGTTTCTCGCGCAAGGACGACGATTTTGAGGTAGTCAGGCACATATCTTCAACTGACTGTGTATAAAAGGGGAACCGTGGTCGAAATTCGATCAATTCGTCATCTAACACTCGATGTGGATAGACGAATAACCTACTACGACTAATTTCGATTTTGTTTTATTTTTTATTCGCAGTTGTCTACCTACCCAAGCTATGGGTAAAAACCGCCATAGATCCGAGAAGGGTCCAAAGGATGCTAAGCGTCTGAAGCCAAGTGATGTACAGGTAAACGACCGTTTGCTGAGTAAAAACCAATATGCTGATCTGCCAGTTGATGTCGAAGAGGAACTGCAGAAGAAGGAAAAAATGCCGCCTTTCTACCTAAAGGGCTTCCCACCAACTCTACGCTCGGATTTCAACACACTGATCAGCAAAGGACTACAGGCAACAATCCGTTTATGTACTGAAGGCTACAAAATAACTGTTCCGGCTTTGAACCACTACAAAGGAGTGGAATGCTATCTGAAGCAGACAAAAGCGGAATACTTCACACACGATATTGCCGCCAATAAACCTATGAAGGTTGTACTTCGAGGACTACCCGACATGATGGAAGCCGAACTAAAGCAGGCACTGTCGGAGGCTGGACTAAAGCCTTTGATGGTGTTTAAAATGAAGCGACATAATACGGACAAAAAGTATCGAGATCAACTCTACTTGGTGCATCTGGAGAAGGGCTCCATCACCATGAGTCAACTGAAAACGATTAAATCGTTATTTCACATAATCATCGAATGGCAAAAGTATAAACCGGTACATCGGGATGTCACACAGTGCACGAACTGTTTGAACTACGGCCATGGAGCGAGGAATTGCCACATGAAAAGTCGGTGCGGGAAATGTGCCGAACCACACAATACCAACGATTGCCTTCTAGATGACATCGCTGTAAAATGTGTGAACTGTGATGGCGACCATCCATCTACTAGCAAATCGTGTCCCAAACGTGCTGAGTTCACAAAAAATTCGACAACAGGCGTCCCGTAAACATTCAACGCGCAATAATGTTCCACAGAAGGATGAAATTAATTTCCCACGGCTCCCACCGAAGTGGGATATTCCGAATTTGCCGCCACTCCCTCGCAGCAATCCAAAAGATTCAGCCGCTGGATCACAAAAAGAATCTTCCTCAAAAATCCCTCCTGGATGGGGCAATAATCAACCACAAGCAAAGGATGACTCTGGTGACTTATTCTCTGCTGAACAACTGATCGTCATTTTTGAAACAATGACAACAAAACTACGAAACTGCAGAACGCGGTTAGATCAAATCAACGCCTTAGGCAAATTCATCATCGAATATGCAATATAATGAGTTGGTTATAGTAAATTGGAATGCTTGCTCACTCAGGAGCAAAACTGCTGAATTGTCCGACTTTCTTCAAGAGAAGAATGCCGATATTGCTATTTTAACTGAAACTCATCTTAAACCTGAAATTTCTATTTTTATTTCCAATTACAGGATTCACAGGCTCGACAGGGCAACTACCAGAGGAAGGGGAGTTGCCATTGCCATTAAACGATCCATTCAGCACAGGCTTCTGTCAGCCTTTAAATTGCAACTCATAGAAGCCATCGGAATTGAGATTACAACGACGATGGGACCCATCATCATCATTGCAGCGTACTGCCCCAAACAAACCAATCTTCGAGATGGTACGTGTGCATCATTGAAGCGAGATCTGGCTATGCTCACTCGACGACAAAACAAATTCATCATTGCTGGGGACCTGAACGCACGGCATGAGCTGTGGGGAAACAGAAGACAGAATCGAAACGGATTCGTACTTGCCGAAGATTACGAAGCTGGACAATACAACATCTTCGCTCCGGATCAACCAACGCGACTTTCCAGATCGGGAGTTCATTCCATTTTGGATATATTCATCAGCAACATCGCTATAGACAGCTCTCCGGTTGTCTTCAACGAGCTCTCTTCTGACCACTTTCCAGTAATATTGACGTTGGGATCTTCACCAGAAACAGTGCCTATTCAACCTCGGAGGAACTATTATCGCACCGATTGGGTCCAATTTCAACATATCGCCGACCAACTTATCAATATCGATTTACCACTTGATTCCCCGATGGAAATCGATGCAGCCCTATCTTCCTTCCAGCATTCAATCACAGTCGCTCGTGATAGGACGGTTCCAGTACAACATATGCCGAGTTCCTCTCTTCAAATCGACAGTGTCACCAAGAAACTCATCCGACTTCGGAATATCTACCGGAGGCAGTATCAACGAACTGGCATCCTAGATAGGAAGACTACTTATAACAACTTAACTAGGATAATCCAGGAAAGGATATCTGAGCTTCGCAACAGGAACTTCCAGCAAAAGCTTCGAGAAATTCTCCCACATTCAAAGCCCTTCTGGTCCTTAACGAAGGTGCTTAAGAAAAAACCGAAGCCTATTCCTCCTCTGATGTCACCCCAGGACGCAGCTGAAGGAATACCTTTAATCACACCAGTAGAGAAGGCAAATGCGCTAGGCCAGCAGTTTGTGTGTTCTCACAATTTAGGACTCAACATTGTTAGTCCATATGAAAGAGCCGTTGCTGATAGCGTAGCTGAGGTTGACCAATCAGACAGCTTAGTTCCTGAGGAAAGTAGAGTCACTGCGAATGAGCTGATGGCTTTTGTGAAAAAATCCAAAAATATGAAGGCCCCCGGTTTCGACAACACATTCAACATTGAGCTGAAACATTTGAGTATTCGCTCATTTGTCTTCTTAGCTAAACTTTTTAACAGGTGCTGGGAGCTTGGTTACTTCCCTTCAATGTGGAAGTTAGCTAAAGTTATCCCAGTTTTGAAACCGGGGAAAGATCCTTCCTTTTCCAAGAGCTATCGGCCCATCAGCTTACTCTCTGCCCTATCCAAGCTGTTTGAAAAGTCAATACAAAGGCGAATTCTTGCTTTTGCAGATGAACAGGATATATTTCTGGAAGAACAGTATGGGTTCCGGAAAGGAAGATCCACCATCCACCAGCTCACAAGGGTTAACAACGTCATCCAGCAAAACAAATCAGTGTCCAAAACGACTGCCATGGCAATATTGGATATTGAAAAGGCATTCGATAATGTGTGGCACGATGGACTGGTGTTCAAACTGCATCGGTATAATTTTCCCATGTATCTTATTAAAATTATCAAAAATTATCTTGCAGATAGAGCATTCCAGGTTTCTCTGAATAATGCACTTTCAGAAAGATTTACTATTCCTGCTGGTGTACCCCAGGGAAGTATCCTAGGTCCCATTCTATACAACATTTTCACATCAGACATCCCACCTCTTCCAGGTGGTGGTGTTCTGTCACAATTTGCTGATGATACTGCCATTCTTTACAAAGGTCGTGTCATTAATGCTCTGAAAAATAAACTACACACAGGTCTGGACGCTTTAACAGAATATTTTACAAGCTGGAAAATTGTGATCAATGCAGCAAAAACTCAGGTCATCTTGTTTCCACATTCAAGATCTCCAAAACTTGTTCCATCAGACGAATGCAGAATACGATTCGGTGATGAGGTCATTCAATGGTCCGATGAAGTTATCTATCTAGGACTCACCTTTGACAGACATCTGATATTCAGGTCACATGTTGACAAAATCGTTCAAAAATGCAGCATACTCATTAGGTCTCTGTATCCGCTGATTTGTAGAACATCTAAACTATGCCTGAAGAATCAGATGGCTGTCTATAAACAAATCATCTACCCCGCAATTGAATACGCAGTCCCTGTTTGGCGGGGTTGTGCACGAACACACAAACTTAGGCTTCAACGCATTCAAAGTAAGATCTTAAAGATGATTCTAAATCTACCCCCTTGGACAAGGACTAGTGAAGTACATGAGATGGCCTCCCTGGATATACTTTAGAACAAAAATTCGAACAATTCTGCACGAAATTTGAAGAGAGGTGCTCAATCTCTGAAATACAAATAATTCAAAATTTGTACGTATTAGGTTAGGGATAGTTATAAGTAGGTAGACATTTTATAAATAATTAAAATAAATATTATGATTAAACATTAGTATGTAAAACAAGAGTAACTAAAACACCTAATATTAATAACGAATCGTATGAACAACAAAGATGAAAGGCCAAAGGGTCAAAACACTTGTACTGTAAAATGTTGATGTAATACACAAAAATAAGATTAATAAACAGATATTTATGCAAAAAAAAAAAAAAAATGCGAAATTCGATAATTTTTTCTTGTGCGTTGGATGGAAGCGGACGTCGTGAGAATGATTTAATCAATCAGCAGCTTCGGAGAGTGCACCTTCTGCGTGGTTAAGAACCTCAAACGCTCAGGTCGCAACTCTCATTTGGACTTCAGTCATCCGGTGGAGCAGATGGCAATGAAAGCAGGCCTTTTGCGTGGTACAAAACCTCAAACAATGCAATTTGCACAACAAATTCGCAACAGTGTTTTAAATCGTTTATATCCAATCAGTGTTTAATATCTTAGAAAATTATACAATTTGGCTCTTCTGGGATTTCAGAAATTAATCCCGTACAGCATTTTGATAGAACTTTTACTTAAATATTGAAATCCGAAATGAAATAATCGACATCAAAATCCTCTAAGGTGTCATTTAGAACCATAATTTTATACCCAAAGAATTATGCGAAATACAAAGCTTCTTACCGAAAGCGGAAGAAGCAGGAGACTCCAACAGAACACATATCAGTTTTGCATTCACGGACAACAGGTCATCCTGGAAATAGTAGACGGAATTCAGCGGTATCCATCGGAATTTGAACTCAGCTCATCACTCACCATCACGAACGCCTTCATAAAAGGTTCTTTTCAGAACCACCATTATTTTATCATAAGGAACTATACTGGTTATTTCGTAATATTTGTGTGTCAGAATGTTTAATGTAACTAATCTGTACTGTAATTTAGGTGTATCGTTTCAAATTCTAGTAGTGTAAAAGAGCTTGCACAATTCACACTATCGATCAACTAATTTATATTCTAAAATATAAAGTAAGAGTATCAGTTTTATTCGTATTCACGACATCCAGTTATATCTCTGACATTACACACCTATACTTTTTTCTCTTCTCGTAAGCTTCTCGGCAATCACTTGTTTGAATGTTACTTTTGGCCTGACACCTGACATTTCCGGTTCCGCAGAAGTGACGTATCCAACAAAAAAATCCGTTTCTTGGAAATGACAGAACCGATTTCGACGATCTTAGGCTCGATTGAAAGTTACCATCAACACATTGATCAAGTTTAAAGACATTTTCGGTTTCGGATATATAAAGGTAGAAGTGACCTAACTGACAGAATGCAATGTTTTCTTGGTGAAAGTTTATCGGGAGATGGCTAAACCGATTTAAACAATCATTCACACTTAAACCCATTTCTCGAATTCGCTAAAGTGAAATGCCGAGACAGATCGACAACGCACTATTTTACTGATTGCTCTGTACTCAATATTATGTTTTCCGAGATTCGTTTAGTAGATTTAATGATATTTCGGCTAAGTACATCTTTTTGCCACGATTTAGCAAAATCTTCTGCTGAACTCATCGGTGATTAACAATTATCCCGAAATCAGCAAATGCGTTTGCCGAAATTTATTTAGTTTTACAAGAATGAACTGCTGTTTTCCACACTATGGTCGCACTAAGCATTTCTATCCAAACTTTCTCTTCTATTAATTACCAAGCGGTTCCCACGTTTATCACTCAATTATTTGTATGAAATGATACCCGAAACTTTCGACTTTCAAACAGAATAGTGATATCAAATAAAATCTTTTTAATCACATCACAATAATCGAAAGAGACAGTTATTAAAGAGAAACTGTCACTTGCTTATACGCCCTATTGAAAAATCAACCGAGATTTGCATTTGCTACTCAAACTTTTTAAGGTTTTGCAACAAAATACCGATAAAAATTATTTGACCGTGCTCATCGCACTGTTTTATCGACAGCGTCAAAAGGGATAGGCGATCTAACGTCGTGTTTCACAACTTGAGGCGCACGTGTGCGAGAATGATGATTGCAAATTTATCTGTTAAAATCCAAGAGGAAACAAAATTCCACTTGTTAAATCATTTAGAATTTATTTACAACATCATTTGTTCATGCGAAAAGTTAATTATTATCTCGAAACAAATCATGTTTCACCTCTATTATTTTTGCAGCACTCAAGCTTCTGTTTCAAACAATGAAAATTTTCAGTTTCGATTGCAACATGTAAGAAAATGTAATGTTGATCAGTTTCAAATGATTTTATTCGTCTCGATCCTTATGAAATGTCACTTGAAGGACCGTATAGATGTGCAAAACTAACCAAACATGCGATATGATGATGAGAAATAGCTTTTTGTCACCTTTTTATTTATTCCACTAGCGTTCAAAGTAACCTTAACCGAACCGAACCAAATTGCGGATCACGATATTGGTCGACTTATCATCTTATAAAACATAGGAAATAAGTTTTCTTGAATTCTTCTCATACTTGCATATCAGTCCCATATGTAAAATCGGCATGTCGAGAAAAAGACGATCAAAATTTTATTTCCGATTTTTTTGATTTATTGTGCTACTCAATGCTAAATCATTTTATTATTACATGAAATATCGGCAGGGTAAAGTGTTATAATATGCCTTCCTTAAGAAAACATTAGATATTTTCAAGTGTATTAATATATTTTCCTCGACAATATGAGTATTTCATTGCAATACGGCCGAGGAACGTAATTTTCAATGACTCCAATAGAAAAGATGAGAATTGATTGACAAAAACACATTTTCCAAAACGACCACATTCTAAGTTTTTTCGCTTGACTCAGACATAATGCCCCAGCAGCCGTAAAATATGTCTCACAACAAATCAGTGGCGTGACACACAACAAAATGCATTTTACTCCACAACAATGATTCATTTTGCTTCTTGAAACGTCCATAAAGTGACTGTTTTGAGATAATCAGTATGTCAAAGAAATGGCGAATGAAACGCTCATTTAGTCGAAGCAAAACCTTACATCGAAAAGCTGCCAAATGAAATTTTCAGTTTTTTCATACTTTCCAGCAAACGACAACTACCAAACTTGCATAGCAGAAAGATCCTACGAAAAGATAGTGTTAGTGATAAAACTTTGGTTCAGAAAAGTTTTGAACGCTATAGAAAGGAAGGGGGCATTTTGGCTAACTGCGGCGCTTTATAAGTCTTTCCACTAATACACCTTTGCTATTATAATATTGCAACAAATGAAATTATTGAAATTTGCCCTGAATGGGACTGATATGCGGGTACTTTGCATATGGGACAGACATGAGTTGATATTTTTTTCACATTTTACTGAACAAACCCTCAACTTTCATTGCAATTTCTGAGAGAATATTGAGGATAGATTTCATTCCTCAAACTAACTCAAAATTGGCGAAAATTGATATGGGACTGATATGCGAGTACGGGCAGTATTGCTCGCGTTTAATTCATTTATCATTGATTTCAAGTCTGTTGATAATTGCAACTGCAATAGATTTGATTGTATCCCAGATAAGATCTGATGAGGATCTGCCGCTGTGTCCAATTGAGCTACAACTGTAATCGAGTTAGACATATATTTTTTTCATACAATTTAGCACATTTATGCAAGTTTTACCGAAATCATAAATTTTATGAATTTATTGTCCGTTTTATTCCACTGTTCTCTTCCAATCGATGCTGATAGTTCACACTAACTCGTTATCGCATAGCCAAAAATGCTTCCGATGAGGGCTTGCGTTCGTATTTTTACTGGAAACAGCATACGCGACTTCCAGAACCAGAATATTACTTTTATCAAACGTATTTCGCCTAAATCATCTAGGAGCACGTAACACTTCAGCCAATTAGTTCTGATTGTCCAACACCGTAATTCACACAATTATTTAACTAATAAGAGCGACTACCGATACTCAGAAGTGTGACAAAAGTGTATCGGTTTTATTCGTATTCACATCTTCCATTACTCAATCCGGCTTTCATCCTTTTGATTATATCTATCTTTTTACTTCGAAGAAATTAATCAAGAATCTTGCCATCTATCATGCTCAGTGTCAACAGCCAGATTCCACTCGCACTGTAGAAATTTTCAATCTGCAACTAGTCGCCAAAGTTGAGCAAACCTTCGGGTAAAACATTCCCGAAAAGTGTAAAACCGTACATCCAATTAAATTGTGCCCTTTTCGACCGGCCCACGTACGCGCTAACCGTGCGAACATCCAATTCGCATGATGATCAAACAGATTAGGTTCGAAATATGTCCATAACAGAGGTCCCCATTGGCTATCGAGTTAATGGGGCACGGTCGGTGTCGAAATGAGTGACCGCTCGGTTTGCTGACCGTCGCTCATTGCGTCCTTATCAATTTCTGCCGATCGGCGTCACACGCGATTGATGGGTGAACACAATGCTTCACTCCAAGTAGGCTTTGATGAACACGAAAACGGGGCTCGGGACAAATTGACTCTGGCAGTCGATAGCCGCGCGTTGAGGCTTGACCATCACCGTATGTTGGTGTGAAGAATAAGTGATGGGGAGGGGAAGTGGGGTATGGTCAGTCAAGGCAATGTGTTGCCTAGGGTTTGGGGCTTCGCATGTTTTTCGATGATTGCTCCGTTCACTGGCCCCGGGTCTCCGGCCACCGTCGACCGTAAGCACTGTGCCGACAGACAGTGGCAGTGTGAAAATTAGTGCTGACACATTTACGTTATCCCCGCAAGTGGATTGAAATTTGTCGCACTTTTCCGTTGACAATTTTTCCCCGACCCGGGTGATGTTGTGGTTCATGTTTTGCAGAATGTTGGTCAACACACGTTTGCTAGTGACCTGCTCAGACAAGACGACGGTTTGTACCGGTTGTTTACGACTTTGAAGGGTGGTTGCCCGCGGTTGCACACGTGTCAACACGAAGGACAACGTTGGGGTAACATGACCAAATAGTAGTAATAATAATAATAACAAGCTCGAAAATGACGGTTCTCTCATCAGGAAAGTGCGTGCTTACCCTGTGAATACGTGGGAATACGTCCAGTCCGTAATTAATAACTCTCTGCAGGGGGAAACTACCGCAGTCATTCATTATTAAGGACGATCCCGCTCTTCACCAATGGCAGCCGGTGTTGGTGGATTGGAACCAATTGAAGGCGTCGCGACATTTTGTGGAGCGTGGGTTGAAAAATTAAGTATAATTACAATCTTGTTTCGGGTCCCCTAACGACCAGAGCCTCGGTTCGACATCATCATTCTTGTTCCATCACACGGGTCGAGCTCGGCTCGGACTATGGAAATCAGGATGGCGCTTTCTAGATCAAATACCTGCTGAGTGGGTGACGTGGTGGCCACTGTTACGTTAGCTCCATTCCGTAATTGGTCAGTGGAAAGAGTGATTGTATAAAATTAAATAATATACGTTGCTCACTCTGCTGACGTACACGAGTTTGACTGTTATCGCATCAGTCCTGTCAACATTTCAACCCCAACGAAACGAGCTGGGTTCGGCTAGGATAGATTTCCTTTTGGTTGCTCGTGGCAGTGTTAAAGCTACTAGTTTCAGTAAATGACATCAAAAGAAAAAATAAATAATTATGGCAAAATTATGCTAATCAGTGAAACAAAAATCGTGGAACGATTGAGGTTTAAATGAATTAAAGCTATGCTTTTATTTCATCCTTCAAAACCGACACCATGCGCCATTCAACGCCATAATTGACACATTGCCGCGAAACTGGATTACCGGTAGCGATACCTGCCAATGAAAAATGGAGCCAAGAAAAGGAGGATTCTTTCGAAAATTTTCATATCGGCAGTAATGATTTGCAACGATTTTATAGTTTATTCAAAAGTACAAATAGATATCAGCAATAAAAGTAAACTAAGAGTAGAAGAAAATCGATGATTACTTTTTTTAGTGTAAACTACAATTAAACATGGAAAATCTTCAGAAATGTGTGAAATTGGGTAAGGTTAGGTTTTTTTCGGACCAGCATTTTTTTTAACAGAAACCAGTGCAATAATGATTTCTCGAGTACTAGAATGTTAAGTGATCGAGTACCATTTATTTTAGATATTTTATTTGTTAATTCCGGGCATTTGAAAAATGGTATTGAACCAAGTATAATGCTCATCTTCAAATAAACATTAGTTTTCTCACAATAAATTAAGATCAACATTACCATCTCAGAATAAAACTTTTCATTCCCCTTCTACTATGATTTTTCAAATGAGTTTGTCCGTTTCTATAAGAAAACGCTAAAAAAGGTGAAGTAATTAAAACATTTCCTACCGATTTGACAGCTCTTGCTGAAAGTATCATCTCTAAACAAGCAGCGCTTCTACATTTCGTTTTAGCATCATTTTGCCTGGTTCCCGGTTTTCAATTAACGATCGGAGATAATTGACAATCTAACGCAAAACTAATTTTAACTGTCGCGCCATTTTAGTTTCATTATTTGAACCTTTCTTAGGATGACGATTGAATTTTACACGGGCTCTTATGGGTGATCTAACGTTGTGTTTCACAGCTAGAGGCGTACGTGTGCGAGGATGATGATTGGCATATTGTCGCAAAACTGAAATGTACAGAGGCTGCTTGCTTATAGATGATACTTTCATCAAGAGCTGTCAAATCGGTAGGAAAATTTCTAATTATTCCACCTTTTTATCAATTTCTTATGAAAACGGGCAAATTCATTTGAAAGATCATAGTAGAAGTTGAAAAAAAAGTTTTTACTCCGAGGTGATAATGTTGATCTTAGTTCATTGTGTGAAATCTACCGTTTATTCAGAATAGAGCATTAAACTTGGTTTGATACCATTTTTCAAATGCCTGGAAATAACAAATAAAGTATCCAAAATAATTGGTACTCGATCGCTATACATTCTAGTACTTGAGAAATCAACATTACACTGGTTTCTGTATTAAAAAATGTGGATCCGAAAAAACCTAACCTTACCGAATTTCACACATTTCTGAAGATTTTCTATGTTTAATCGTAGTTTACACTAAAAAAAATAACTTTGAAATCGTGCTTTTATTGCTGATATCTATTTGTACCATTTAATAAACGATAAAAATGTTGCAAATCACTACTGCCGATATGAAAATTTCCGAAAGAATCCTCCTTTTCTTGGTTCCATTTTTCATTGGCAGGTGTAGCTACCGGTAAATCAGCTTTGCGACAATGTGCCAATTGCAAGTTTATCTGTCAAAATACAAGGGAAATCCGATTTGCAACATCATTTGTTCGAGCGAAAAGTTAATGTTCGTGTGAGGAAAATCATTCTGCATCTCTGTTATTTTTGCAGTACCCAAGATTCTGTTTAAAACGATGAAGTTCCAATTTTAGCGTGGGAGAGAATGTTATGTTGATCATTTTCAAAGCAGTTTATTCGTCGCGTACATCATGAAATGTTACTCGAAGCACCGTACAGATGCGCAAACGGAACCAAATACGCGATATTATGATGAGAAATAGTGTTTTACCACCTATTTACTTATTTCTCTAGCGATCAAAATAAACTCAACCGAGCCGAAACAAATTCCGGATCTCGATAATTGTTTACTTATCAGCTTATAAAATCAAAAATGATCTTACATCTTCAAATGAACAGTTCTTGTCACAGATCCTAAAATTCAACAATATAATTGAAATTGTATGAGTTCCCCATAAGAGTCCGTGTAAAATCAAATATACACACTTAGAAAATTTTGCAGAATTCGGTAAATTTTACCGAATTTTCAACAGCTGAACGTTCGGTAATTAAATTGATTACCGATCGTTCGGTAATTGCTGAACTGTCAAACAACTACCGTAAACTGTAAACCAAATGAATCCAACTGATTGTTCGGTAATTTTTTTTTTGTTTGTTTTCCTTTGGTTAAAATTCTGGATTTTCGGATTAAGAAGAACCACACAAATTCACAAAAACAAATGAAGTAAATTCCAACCTGTTGTGGCTATGGTTATTCCACGAAAAAAAAGGGCCAAATGTTCCGGCTGACCGGAATTATGAGCGTCTTCCAAAATACTGCACAATCAGTCGAGTCCACCAGAAATAACCCTCGAACGATTTGTGTAGGCAGCAACTGAACAAGTGATACAGAATTTTTTTCTGCCTATAAGTAAACAAAAAGCTTTTAGTGGATCAAATGTTTTGAAAATTTAGCACCTGTATCTCAATCCATTCGATTAACTCTTCAAAAATTTTTTCTATGGTTAATAAAAAGACACTGAAAATTTTAAAAACTGTTTGACAGTTAGTTTCACGACAATCAGTTTTCACAGAAGTTCGGTTATTGGAAGATAATTTTACCATACGGACGGTATGGTTTTTACCGTACTCGGTAACTATTCAGATTTACCGTATGAATTGTATATCTATTTACAGAATTCTGTAATGAGAACTGGCGTAGTACTGATCGTCCGGTAAAAATTTGCATAATTGTTGTAAAATGAGGTTCATGTACCGAAATATCGGTAATTTCTATTGATTACCGAAAGTTTTCGTCAAAAAAAAGTACGGGTGTGTAATGTCAGAGACATAACTGAATGTCGTGAATACGAATAAAACTGACACGATTTCTTTACACTTTCGAATTCGAATTGATAGTTGATCGATTGTGTGAATTGCGAAACTTTCCCCCTTTTCATTACTAAAATTTTCAACGATTTTTGACGTCGATTATCTCACTTCGGATTTGCATATTTCATTGAAATAAACTATCAAGATGCTGTACAGGATTCATTTCGGACGTTTAGAAGGACCAAATTGTGGAATTTCGATATTTAGCACAGTTCGGAACATTTTTCTCGAACTATTTTCGCATAGTGAAAAGAGCACGAAGCAAATCAAATTATTTTGGATTTTCACTAAACTGATGATTTGTACCTTCGATTTGCAAAGAAGTAATCTTAATAGTTCTGTAGGTAACATTTAGAGCCATTAGAACGACTGATTATCTTTAATGTTGTCCACTTTTCGTTTCTTGTTTTCTTTCTCTTCTATGCAAACCATCAGCAGCTGATGCAATCGTTCTTGCTTGAATTGAAACTAGCTTTGCGAACAAACCGACACATCCGCTCGCAGTGCCAAATGATGCGAAACTGGTTTAATGCGTCTTCTCGCCTTGACGACCGGAAGGCAAATGAGAACTACGACCTGAGCGTTTGAGGTTTTTAACCACGCAAAAGGTGCGCTCTCCGATGCCGCTGTTTGAATGCATCCTCTCGCCCCGACGTCTGCTTTCATCCAACGCACAAGAAGAAATGATCGATTTTCGACCACGGTTCCCCTTTTAAAAAGTTCAGTTGAAGATATGTGCCTGACTACCTCAAAATCGTCGTCCTTGCGCGAAAAACCCAAGCAAAAGTAAAGAGTTTTCTGCGTTGTTTTAAAATTTTCAGAAAATTTAATTTTTGAGTTCTTTGTGGTTATCTCACACTGTTCAAAATATTATCCTAAATTCCTGATCATATTTTTGATGAAATAGTGAAAGAATTATGTTGCTGCCATTAATACAAGTCGAGATATTCACGACTAAGTCCTGCCCATTCTTTCATATATCTAATTTTGAAAAGGCGCCCCATAGTAAAGTAAGTCGTATTCACGACAATACAGAACAACGGAATCGAATCTTAGTGTGTACTATATATCAATATGGGTCACTCTTGCAGGTCACGAGGGACATCACAGTAAAGTGCGGTGGCAAAAATGGTTACTAATACACTAAAAAAATTTTTAATGCACATATGGCAGCTTTCCCAATCAGTACACTGAACCAAACATCTCCAAACCCGGAAGAGAACACATTGTTTAATGAAAATCCTTATTTATATAAATGTGTGTGAAATGTGCACGCAGAACTCAACAAATTAATCTTAATGCTAATTCCAGAATTTTACCAACATTTCCGAATTAAGTATTACAATTTCTTGATTTGAAAAATAATTCCATTTCTAATGATGTGATAATGATTACGGTTCCAATGATAGAACTACACAATATCAGGTGGTTCAATAAATAAATAAATGCTTCAAAACAAGATTATTTAGTATAACAAAACGTAACTATCATACTATTTAATAACATTTTTTCAGTGCTAAACAAACTTTCTAATTGTCGAGTTTTGGAATAGTTCGCCTGTTGAGTGAAATTCAACTAGTTTAAACTATTCGCAAAACAGTTCACAGCAAGGGTCAGATTGCATAGTATATGAAAATTTTATTCATAGACAATTTATAAAAAAAAATTTTCCATTCTATCTTTCCCTGAGAGGAACGATAATGTGCAGTTAATTTAAATTCAATATCTTTTTTCCATAAATACGTCTTAACACTGTTTGCTATTATAAATTACATTAAATAAAATATCTTCATTCTACATGATCTTATAACTATTTCAAGTTTGTTTGTATCAGTTCATCACTTTTATTTAATATAAGATAGCTGGCTATTGGTTGAACTCATGGAAGAGAAAACAGTTTAACATAAAATAAAATTCAAATTGGAACTCCAATGGACTTAATCAAATGATAAAGAAGTTTCATGAAAGGAAGGTCACGACAAGCAAGAATGTCGCAAAATGGGACATTGGATAGTCTACCTTGGGTACGCAAGGAATTTATTAGATGAGATCTGACATCATGATACTCCACGCATGTCCAAACGACATGATCAATGTCGCGATAACCTTCGCCACAAGCACAATGATTAGTCTCGCAAAGTCCAATTCGAAGGAGATGTGCATCTAACGTGTAGTGATTGGACATGAGTCTGGACATCACACGAATGAAGTCCCTCCTCACATCCAGTCACCTGAACCACGCCTTTGTCGATATTTTAGGAATAATTGAGTGCATCCACCGACCCAGATCATCTTTATCCCAAGAAGCTTGCCAGCTGGCAAGTGTTCTTTGGCGAGACGCGTTATAGAATTCGTTGAAAGCAATCGGTCTCTCATAAATTTCACCCTCAATAGCACCACGTTTGGCTAAAATATCGGCTCTTTCATTGTCTGGAATGGAGCAATTAGCCGGAAACCAAACTATTGTGATTTGATAATTATTGTTCAATAGGTCGTTCAGACACTGTTTTATTTTGCCCAAGAAAAACGGTTCATTTCTGCTAGCAACGTTTGAACGAATGGCTTCAATTGCACTCAGACTATCTGTGAAGAGAAAATAATGGTTTGGAGATAATGGAACGATTACACTCAAACTATAATGAATTGCTACTAACTCTGCTATATAAACAGATGCAGGTTATTGAAGCCTAAATGAAGCCGATACATTATTGTTGAATATACCAAACCCAGTAGCCTCTTCAATTCGTGATCCGTCCGTGTAAAACATTTTCTCAGAGTCAATATACCTGAACTTACTTGAAAATATTTTTGTGATTTCCATCCAGCGTAGGTGTTCCGGGATTCCACGCACTTCGCGCTGCATGGATGTGTCAAAAAATAACGTTGAGTCAGGATCATTTAGGAGGCTGACACCGATAGGAATGTATCTTTAAGGGTTGATGTCCTGTGACATATGGTTAAACTATACTGTCATGAATCTTGTTTGAGATTGAAGCACAACTAGTCTTTCGAAGTTATTAATAACCAGGGGATGCCGTACCTCACATCTTATTAGCAGTCGTTATGAGAGCTCCCAAAAACGATCTCTCAATGGAAGAACTCCCGCCAGAACTTCAAGACTCATTGTATGTGTCGAATGCATGCAGCCTAAAGCAATTCGCAAACAATGTTACTGAATTCGCTCCAGTTTGATAATATGAGAGTTTGCAGCGGAACGAAAGCAAACGCATTCATATTCCATCACTGAAAGTATGGTTGTCTGATACAATTTTATTAGATCTTCCGGATGAGCACCCTTCCAAGATCCTGTTATTGTTCGAAGAAAATTTACTCTTTGTTGGCATTTTGTTATCAGATACCTAATGTGTCCTCCCCAAGTGCATTTGGAATCGAACCACACCCCGAGGTATTTCAAAGTCAAAATCTGTTGGATGATTCTTTCCATCATATGAAGCTGAAGCTGCGCGGGATCATGCTTTCTTGGAAAGACGACCAGCTCAGTTTTCTCCGCAGAGAATTTGATACCCGGATGAACAACCCAAACGGACAATTTATCTAAGGTATCTTGCAATGGTTTTTGCAGATCAATAGCTTTGGGTCCAATAACTGAAACCACGCCATCATCTGCCAATTGTCTTAGTGTGCATGGGGTTACAAGACAGCTGTCAATGTTATTCATGTAAAAATTATAGAGGAGCGGATTGAGGCATGAGCCTTGCGGGAGACCCATGTAGCTAATTTTGGATGATGCTAAGTCGCGATATGAAAAGTGCATGTGCTTTTCTGACAAAAGTTTGTGCAAATAATTATTTATAACAGCTGGAAGTTCATGTTGGTGGAGTTTGTCTGAAAGAACATCAATGGAAACTGAATCAAATGCTCCTTTAATGTAAAAAAATACAGATGGCATCTGGTGTTTTTGAGCGAAGGCAATTTGGATGTCAGACGCAAGTATTGCAAGGCAATCATTCGTCCCTTTGTTTCTACGGAAGCCAAACTGAGTATCTGACAACAAGCCGTTCGTCTCGACCCAAATGTCGAGACGTTGAAGAATCATTTTCTCGAACAATTTTCTTATGCAGGACAACATTGCAATGGGTCTATATGAATTGTGATTGGAAGCTGGTTCCCCGGATTTTGAATGACGATAACTTTTACTTGCCTCCAGTCAGGTGGAACAATAGAACTTGCTCAAGAAACTTGTTGAACAATTCCAACAAACGTCTTCTTGCGAGATCGGGCAGATTCTTCACCAAGTTGAATTTAATTCTGTCCAACTCAGGAGCGTTATTGTTACAATACATGAGTGCTATGGAAAATTCCATCAGTGAAAAGAGGCTATCAATGGTACCATTGTTTGAAGAAGACTCCCTAATAATGCTATGCGTAGGAACAGAATCTGGACAAACTTTTTCCGCAAAATCAAATATCCATCGGTTCGAGTATTCCTCACTCTCATTTCCTACGTTACGATGCCTCATTCGTCTGGCCGTATTCCAAAGAGTGCTGATTGAGGTATCTCTTGACAAACCTTCGACAAAATATCTCCAATAGCTAAATTTCTTGGCCCAAAGTATGCTCTTATACTTGGTTTCTAAAGTCAAGAAATTTTAAAAATGCTGAGGAGTTCCTCCTCCTCGATTTAAAAACGTATTGAAAGCATTTTATATCACGTGTTTAGCATCTCAGCAGTTTTTGTCCCACCAAGGTTTTGGAGGCCTTCTGTTAGACGATGGACCAGGAAATCGTTTGGTTTGGGCTTATTCAAAGTAACTTGTAATACACCGTTCATTTCATTTTAATTTTGTTGATATATTTGATATATCAGAAGTGATCTGTCAAAGATCGCCCTCATAGGCTATAGGTTTCGTCTTTTCAGCACTATTCATAACATTCACGAGCACAGTTGACTGCTTTATAACTCTTGAAAGTGAAGACGATAGGTCTAAAAAAGTGTAATTCTACATTATTTATAAGCGATATACACTTTCGTCAAATAAAAAAACACACTTCAATATAAAAAAGTTCACATCGTTATGTGGGCATCATCCTCAATTATTTTTGACATTTCACTTCTAGGTGCACGTTGAACGCAAACTGATTAACATTGCTGAACTAATAGCCTTTTTCGTCGCGAGATGGTGTTACTGTGATGTCTTTTTCGATTTGTATTGAATTCGTTAAAGTGATCCATATTGATATATAATACATTTGGTAAAATTCAATCGTCATAAGAAAGGTTTAAATAATGACACTTAGCGCCATAAGGAAAAATTAGTTTTGCGTTAAATTACCAATGAGGAACTCATATAATTTCAATTATATTGTAGAATTTTTGGATCTGCTACAAGAACTGTTTATTTGTATATGTAAGAAAATTTATTCGAATGAAATCATTGATCATTTTCTGATCAACATAACATTTTCTCCCATGCTAGTTGGAACTGAAAATTTTAATCGTTTCAAACAGAATCTTGGGTGCTGCAAAAATAACAGAGGTGGAAAATGATTTTTCTCACTAATTTTTTTTTTTTTTTTGAAATTGATTTTCTCGTATATTTAGACAGATGTACTTGATATCGTCATCCTCGCACACGTACGCCTCTAGCTGTGAAACACAACGTTAGATCGCCCATCAGGAATCAGAACTAATTTGTTCAAGACTCAAATGTCTTGCGAGACCAGTGTCCGATCCCTGCACGGAAATGCCAGCGATCGCAAAACAACTAAAATATTAGTTGTTTTTCTGATTTTGATTGACTGTCCTAGAAAACAATACTCGCAGATGAAATTAAAACATTTATACTGTAGGAATATCTATTTAACACATGGCAAACTTGTTTTACAATTAACTGTTATATTCTTCTGATTACTTTCACTTACATAAAACGACCACTACGTAACTAACATAAATGACGTTCATTTACCATTGAAAAATTTTCAATATGAAACGTTTCTGGTGAAATGAAGAGGTTTTTTGTTCTGCGTTTCGCTGTCTTCGTTCTCCGCCAAGTGACAGCATTTGAATACAACAATTTCGGTTACCTGAATGTTTATGACAAAATCAACAGATATGTTAGTTAAATCAACAACATTTTAGTTGAAACAACCAGGGCGTGAAACAACAATTGCAATATTGTAATTTTGTGATCTGCGGGTTCTCCGTGTGGTTACATGAAAATCGCAAAGTTGTAGGTTACCAACACCGTAAAAAAATAACTTGAGTGATTTATTACTGTATTATTTATACACTGAATACAAAATTTTACATCAATCCTAACCTTTGTGTTTCCTTAAAATTTTAACGGATCCACAGAACACTGTATTTTTTTTCCTCTGCCTGTTGACATTTAGGGCACAAGTAAAAATCAAACCGAACGCGGTGGAATATTTAATGATTTTGCTCTTCCCAGTTTCAGCATTTGGCTAGGTAGTAAGATAGCTGAAAAGGAAAAACTATGCTCCGTCAGCATGTGACAGACAGATGGCAAAGGTCAAATACTTCAGCACCGCCATGCCGAATTGTACTTATTTCGGCGACATTCAATTACACCTTCTAAAATCCTTTTAAATTTATTTCAATAACTTTCATTGCTTTGCAATCGACGTTCATTGTTTCAAATGGCCCAAATCTAGCCTACTATGTGCGTCCGAAAAGGATTACAATTCTAATGCCGTGTTCGTTCTGCCCAAACGATGAGATCATTTCGGGCGCAAATATCCTTGTGAAAGTCTCACGCTATTTGTTCGTCGTTTTTTTTTTCGGAAATGTCAAAAGTTTCATTAGAAATGTTTTTTTTTTTCGTTGTGCTATAATTCAAACAATATAACTACGATATACACAGAAAGATGGTTCTATACCGAACAGTATGTTTGTACAGTGTTTATTCAGCAGCTAGTAAATCCCTCTAGGGAACAATGCCTGCTCCGGAGGACGATGCGCGGTGAGGTGAAAATCATTAAAACATTCACGTTTTACGTTTCGTTAGCTAAGGTACACAGCGGCAAGCAGCAAAGGATGGCGATGTTGGCTACGATAGCAACGAGGACGATGACGACGATGTCGCCGCTATGGAAAACAGACAAATAGCGCTGATTCAACATCGCCGTTGATTTTTTTCTCTCCTTGTTGCTATCTCGTTCCGGAAGGAAAATACTAGGAACTGGCTGCCGGGATGCATGGTTCAATGACACAGCAGAATGAACCGAACCGGTTTGCTGCAAAAGAAATGGCATAAAAATATTCAAGGAAGGAAATGACGGAAGTGCCGGTCAAATTGGACATCGGCTACGATTGTTGTTAGCAGCTGGCGGAAACCGGGAACGGAGACCCCGGTCCGAAATTTGCTGGTTTTTTTCTGTTATTCCGTTTTAGAACGAATCCCCTTGCTACGGCGGCAAGGGCCGAAGGGTCGGTTGGTGCGATTTCACTGAAAGTAATGAAAATCGCATTTTGATGTCCGTCGTCATCCAGTTTGACGGTAGATTGAAATCGATTTTTAGCCAAATCGTTACACAGTCGGTTGATTACCCGCTGATACGGTGTAATCGATTGTAATCATCAATTTGTCAACGTGATTGGGTGAAACAAGCTGACGCAATCCACGCGTTCATTAAATCAGCACGTTTCGTAAGTTGTGTTGATGAAAATGGACACGTATTAGGGTTAGGCACGGACCCAGAGGAGGTTCCCAAGGGACCCTGGCATTTTCCTTTCCGAAATGGGACACAGTTAGAGATTAGTTTTTCATTTATTTTTTATACATATTAAAAAACTTAGAAAGAGATTTTGGCCTTGTTTGGGAGGCGAAAAGACGAAGAAAACCAAACAAAAGTTGTGATACAAGATTAACATATGAGCGGTAGAAGCTTACAAAAGGTGGTGGAAAAAATTACATGAAATGGAGCTGGATTGCTGGAAAGGAAAGGTGCGCAGGTTAACATAATAAACTATGAGGCAAGTAAAATTCTGCAGATCAAAAGGACGAACGCGAGCGCACTTCAGAATCATGTTTGGCTGATGCTGATGCAGATTCGGTTGGACTTTCGGTGTAGGTTGGTAATTGTTGACGAAACCATTTAGTCTTAATCTCAATCGAACGGGTCGGGCGTCAGTTTTGTTGGATTGTCATGACATACTTTTTTATGAACTACCTTGAAAAATTATCATATTAATAGTGTAAATTATTGGATCGATTGAATACCGAATATCGCTACCATGGCAACACAAGAGCATCACTACCATCTACGATTTGGGGTTCCAATTGCTACTCCAAATTGGCATCATTGAACTATCACGATTTACTAGCGTTTATTTGCTCCACAATATTAAGAAATCTATGTGAGTTTTATTTGGAAGGTTTCGGCTGCTATCTCAGGCCTAAAACCGAAAGCCGCCGAAGTAAGTTTGTACGCCTATCTACTATTATGACTTAAGGTCTGAGGACAGAGGGTCGCGTGTTGAGTTTTAAATCGACCTCGTGGCTCGCTCAATTCCCTTTGCGCATCGTATTTCTCTTGTACTCTCTCGTATATGAGCAAACTGTACCGACATTGGACATTACATGGATTCCAAAGAACAATGAAAAAATATTCAACTTTCACAAAGATTGAATGCGAAACAAAAATGTGTTTATATACAATGAAATGTCTGTGTGTTTGGCAGCCTTGTCGAGCCAATTTTATTTCTCTCTCCTTTTTCAGAATGCTATCAGGAAACCAAAGCGAAAAAAATGGCGGATGCATTGAAGCTGACTTTGTTTCACAGAAAAATACAAGACTTTATTTTTATCGCGATAATATATATGTTATGTTTTTATGTACTAATCGCATCTAAACTAAATTATCTAGACTTTGTCACGGTAGATTTATGATAAAAGCCTTCAAAGCCGAGATATTCGATGAACAAGTAGAGGTATGCATTTCCGAGCGATCCAATTTTCAGCAGTTCTTCAGTCAGAAAAAAATACAACATCACCGCTAAACTCAATGAATCATACTGAAAATTTCACAGAATATTCTCAACTAAATTTCGAAGACATTGTCAGGTGGGTTTTTCTATATTCTACACCGTTTCTAAGAAAATTTAATTTGAAACGGGAAAATAGCAAAAAACCTACCACTTTACGGTACTGTCCTCAGCCCTTAAAAATTGGAGTAAGGAGATCAGAAGATTCTCTGTTTCTCACAAGTCTAAACAAAGAAGCCACCTTGGACCACTCATTTTTATGCCATTCACGAATGATCTTTGCAGAGAATACAAAACAAATATCTGAAATTCTTGTGGATTGTCGTCGTGTTCAATTAGAATGGGTTTTATGCATGTGTAACCGTATAACTGGTAGTTGTGTATTTCAAAATGAATGAATGAAATCCTGAATTGAAATGACTATAAAAATATCTCTGGGTTATATTTGTTCAAAAGACCTGAAAAAAACGAGGTAACAAACGTAATTTCGTATCTATTGGGTCTACAAGTATGACACTTGAAACCAATTTTCGAGCTCGGTAAAGTGAAATTCCGAGACAGATCGGCAACGCACAAAGTCCTTGGAACATAAGAAATGTAATGCATAATTTTTGTATATTTATAAAGAAATTAAATAAAATATTCATACCCCACTGAATGTTTAAAATTAAAAAACGGATTCTTTGATTACTTTTAATTGCTGAAGGCAATCAGTCACTTTTAAATTTCACTTCGTTGCTTTTACCGAACATTCAGTAAAGGATATGTCGAACAGACAGTAATCTTTTTTCTGACAATTTCGGTAATAACTGACGTTTGTCAAATTTAAGATTGCCTTGACTCCGCAATTGTATTTAATCCATCTGTGTTATACAAGTATGTATGTATGTCAAGCTAAACAGCATGAATTAGTTAGGACTATTATTATTGTTGTTATAATTGACTTCACTACACCATCGGTACGGTATTACTGCACTACCGGCTGTGAAAATTGAACTTACATCGCGAAGCTTGAAATTCCGATGTATGTTCATTGTTTCAAATAAATTTCAATTCATTGACATTTTTTTTTGGTCGCACTTGTCATAAAATACTAATACTTTTTAACAACTGGCACCACCAATTACCAATATCACACACCAGTAGCAGACATCCGTAACCGTTTCGTTTTCTTTATAGCGTGTACGAAATAGAACAAAGCAGGTATCGTTCGTGTTGTGTTTTCTTCTTAAACGTTACACGGTATTGTATTGTCATTTTATATACCAGTTTAAGAGCTTTGAAACTGCGGAACCGGAAGTTGGATCCGGATGAACATTCACAGTAGCAATTTTTGAAAAATGTAAGCTTTGATTTAAACTAAGATTTGTAAAAATCGGTTCAAGAATCGCTGAGAAATCGAAGTGAGTTCTATTTTTGGAGCTTTTCTTCACTACTTTCGGTGCTTCCTGGAAAAGGAAAAGAGGGGACCAGTTTATGTATGTATGTATGTATGTATGTGTGAAGCCACCATCAGTTCAAGGCATTACCAGTGTATGCGGGTAGACTTACATTAGATCCGAATTTGATTATCAGATAGCTTTCATATAATTGCTGTTAAGAAGGCCAAAATGGGTTTTGAGAACCCGGCGCCTTCCAGCAAGAACATCCGGCCATATAATAAAGAATTTCGCTGTACCAGCTTAAACCCGCCTGATGGTTTGTTTGTTAGAAGGGTGCGTCTTACTCATTTCGGACCATCAGGAAAAAACACAAAGCTTCCCCCACGTTTCTCAGGTTGACAATCCACTCCATCATCCAGTCATTCACTTGTAAGATACCCTGATGCACTCCCTACCCCTCCCCATTGTCCATATACTTGAGCATAATACAATATAATATAATATAAATTAATAAAACAAAATATAATATAATAAAATGCAATATAACTACAGAGAACAGACAGCCAAGCTAGTACAAACTTCGTTAAAAAGCTGTGTAAAGCATACAAGTGAAAATCCGCTAAAAATCACCGTTGCACACATAACATGATATAACATAATATAATATAAAGTAATGTAATAATATAAAATAATATAACACAGTATAATATAATATAATATAATATAATATAATATAATATAGCACAATATAATATACCTTTAGACAATACATATACTTATAATATAATATAATATAATGTAATAAAATATAATATAATATAATATAATATAATACAATATAATATGATATATGCAATGCTGTATCCATACAACATAATATAACATAACAGAAGATAATATATGAAATAATATGCTATGATACAATGTATAACAGTTGATGTCACAGTGTAAGTTATGCTCTTCTTTCGTCGCAGTACTAATTATAACATGTGGTTCTGTTGTTTGTTGCATTATTTGTTATATATTGAACTGAATTATATTACATTGTATTATATATTGTTGTTATTATTATTATTATTATTATTATTATTATTATTATTATTATTATTATTATTATTATTATTATTATTATTATTATTATTATTACTATAATAATAATAATAATAATAATAATAATAACAATATATAATACAATGTAATATAATTCAGTTCAATATATAACAAATAATGCAACAAACAACAGAACCACATGTTGCAATATACTATGATAAATATTGCACTTCAGGATTGGCTTCAAACTACAAGTCATTCCGCACCCTCTTATTCTGCTACTAGCACAGAAAGCGATAGCACCAAGTCGACGCCGTTCTATTGACCAAATGTCATCATAGACGCTCGGGGAGGCATGAGATAGGAACTTGTGAGGACTTAGTTATCTCACAATTTGACGACCAGGAAAAGAGGGGACCAGTTTATGCCCATAAACTAACAAGTTCTGCAAACTAGAAGAATTTATCGGACTGTTTTATGAGATTTATTCCTGTTTTAACCCTCGTTCGTTAAAAAATACTCGTAAAATTGGTAATTTAAAAAAAAAACTTCAAGACCTTTCATTTGTTTATTTGTTTATTTGGAGCAGGAGTTCTAGCATAGGGAATTTTAAGATGGATATCAATTTGTAAATGCTGTAAGAGCTCTGAACAGTCTATTATTGATTGGAAGAGATCAGCCACAAACGTAGCCTTGCTGACATCGCGACGGACAGATAACAAATCGAGTTCAATCAAGTTCAATGCTAGATTCAAGCATGGTAACTTGGAAGGTTCCAAGGGTTTCTCAAATTTTCGTTGAATTGCTTCAATGCGTTGGATATCGTTTTGGTAGTACGGTGACCAGACAACCGAGGTGTATTCGAGCGTAGAGCGAACTAAGCCACAATATAATGCTTTCAAGCAATGTACATCATCGAATTCTTTAGTAACGCGGAAAATGAATCCTAGCATCTTGGAGGCTTTGGAGATAGTAAACTCAATGTGTTCCTTGAAATTTAACTTACAGTCCAGGAGGACACCAAGGTCCTTCACTGACTATGTACGTTCCAAAACAATTAATGAAATATTATAGTCGAAACTGACTACAGACTGTTTGCGAGAGATGACGGAGCATTTGGAGGCGTTCAAACCCATTCTGTTGATATCACACCAGTTAGTCAAATTATTCCACTACTCTTTTAGGAACTCTGCATCAGCTGTGGATTTGATGACATGAAATAATTTGAAGTCATCGACGAACGATAGTTTCAGGCAATCAATCGAAAAATTTAGATCGTTGAGATAAAGTAAAAATGTAAACGGTCCAAGGTGACTTCCTTGAGGAACTCCAGAGGTAACAGCGAATGGTAAAGTTGTAAAGTCTCCTATTTTCACTATCATTTCGCGACCAGTAAGATATGAGTGCCAATTCAGAAATGAAAGCCAATTTAGAAATGACCCGTTAAATCCTAGTCTATTTAACTTCGAGATTGTTATGTGATGATTAATCTTGTCGAACGCAGCGGAAAAATCGGTGTCGATAGAATCTACTTGTAGTCGTGATTGTAACGAACGTATGATAAAGGAAGTGTACGATACTAAATATGTAGACGATTCGGCATGAAACCATGTTGAGTCTCTAATATATCTTCTTAGTTTGTGAAAATCGGTTCAAGCCGTTTCCGAGAAAGTTGAGTGCACATTTTTTCTCTAATTTTCACATTTTATCCTGTAACTCCGGAACCAAAAGTCGAATCTAAATGAAATTCAATAGCAAACTATGGGACTATAAGACCTTTCATTTGAATCTTAGTTTGAGAAAATCGGTTCAGCCATCTCCGAGAGAAGTAAGAGCATATTTTTGTTATAAATATACACGCATACACATACAGACATTTGCTCAGTTTGTCAAGCTGAGTCGAATAGTATAAGATATTCAGCCCTCCGGACCCCGGTTAAAACGCCATTTTTCACAGTGATTGCATAGCCTTTCTAAAGTAACGGTTCTCTATTTAATTTCATTTGTAAGGACGTTACCTCAAAACCTTGTTTTAACCACTAAAATCACTATAATTATTTCATATTTCTGCTTGATTCGCCTCGCTTGCTGAGAACTGATTCACATTTATTGGGAATTAATCTAATATTCAACAAACAGCTAAAAACACTCCTGATATATTAGACAAAACTTATACAAAGGTTATATGCACACAGTTAGAATAAGCGGCAATTATCTACTGCCCATAAAGAATCAGATCGCAAAACGAGAATAAACGACCGTTTGTTGCTTCAGAGAGAATCCCCACAGCAGCGTGCTAACCTTTGATTCTCAGACAGGTCATCGAGAGAAATTCGCTCTCGCACTGGTGTCTGTTCTATGTTAAATGAACCATGCCGGTTTTTTGTTGCTGCGATGATATCCGTCTCTCTTTGATGGCACTGATTGAATCGTGTGAAGAGATGCTAGTGAGCGTTCTTTGATACCATAAAAGCCATCCTTGGTCCTATATTCATCCCATGTTTTAGCGAAAATATCGTGTGTTGTTACAATGTTGGCATTATTTTCATAGGGTCTAATGCCAACTTTGTGACGACACACGATATTTTTAAACCAGCTTGGAATCAATTCGACTTTTAAAAATATTTCGATGGTTTTCGTTTTACTTTCATTATACATTTGAAATTTTGCTGAAAGGTTCACTTGGATTGGCCCTTTTAAAAATATCAAAATATCAGATGCAAAACCAAGAGAAAAAACACACATTTAACAGCGTTATGAGGACATATATCGGAATGAAACCAGTGTTACTAGATTTGCCATAATGATTATTTCAGTAGTATTTCACACGCACTTTCTAGCAATATTCGAAGACGAGACAGTTTTATTGAAATAGAAATATCAATAATATAATAAAACTAACGTCACGAGTGTTGATGCTAATTTGAAGAAGAAAACTCTGTATGAGAAAACTTGGCTTCCATGCGGTACGAAATGAGATGAAAACAAAGCGCAATCAAGTGAATAAAGTACAAATTATGATTTTAATGCTTATCTGGTAAATTTAGGACTTTTCAAACGTTAATTAAACAAGTGAAAAGTCAACAATAATAATTATGAAACAATCTTACATTGAATAGTAGTGTAATTATGAAATAGTGATCATGTTTTGAGACGAATTAGTTAGTACATAACACATGGATCAATAAGTCCCGAGACTAAAGCAGAGATGGCGCTCGTAGCAAAGCAGTAACCACGTCTTTCTAGAGTACTAACCTTTGCTTGAAACGGGTCAAAATTTGAGGTCGATCCGACCAGAAACAGCTGAGTTATCGAGGTTGGAGTAAAGTGGATGAAAATTTAGAACAACGTGTGTGCATCACATTTTGTGTTGCAAATAGATTTAAGTGCTTCGAAACGTTGAAAATTTTAGAAAAGGCCTTTGGTGAATCGTGTCTAGGAAACGAAACGATACCACTCGTATGCCTGTATTTTTCCTAGACACGATTCACCAAAGGCTTTTTCTAACATTTTCAACGTTTCGAAGCACTTAAACCTATTTGCAACACAAAATTTGATGCACGCACGTTGTTCTAAATTTTCATCCATTATAAAAATCGCCACACGAAAATTTTCCAACTTCTTTGTATAGACGCCAAACAAAAACTAATCGTACGATATGCGTCAAAACTTGACAGAATGTGTATAAAAGTGCTGCCAAAGTTGAGAGAATCAAAGTTTACCGACCCAGTTCGTGCTGGCATCTCATCAGACTCAGTCGACAATTGCTTACGGTCGAGACGATAGAAACAAAGACAATACAGTGTAGTGAACAATAGAGTGTACGAAATGGGCAAATACGATTTAACAAAGCCTGAAACTTGGCCTACAAGGCCAAATTCAATTTGTATTGATTTCAAGCGCTGCAAAGTTAGACCAGCAGCAAATGAAATTGAAATCCTACTTAAAGAACGAATGCATCTAAACGTTACTGATGTAAGTGAGATTCAATTCAACAAGGCGTCTAACTGTGTGTACATTATGTTCAAACGTGAAAAAGATGCAATTGCATTTGCTTCGGTTAATAACGGGGTGCACAGTATTGATCATGACAATGTTAAATATAAAATCCCTGTGTACATGGTGGACAATGCCATAGAAGTACGCGTGCATGACCTTCCCCCGCAGACCAGCGAGGGGTATGTTCGGGAATGTATGTCGCAGTACGGTGAAGTTCTTTCCATCGAAAGGGAAGTATGGCGGAATTTTTTTCCGGGTATCCGGAATGGCGTGCGAGTAGTACGTATGCAACTACGTAAAGCAATTCCATCTTACATCATTTGTGATCAAGACGGGATACATCCGTGTAAAACGCTGATTACGTATGAAAATCAACTGGTTACATGTCAGTTTTGTGAACAAATTGCACACTACGGCAAACCTTGCACTGAAACTGCAAAAAGGACATCTTTAAACAAAAATAAGGACAACCGCCCAACAACGGAAACTAGTGAGCGCAGTACTCCTGTTGTACCATCAAACCCACCAACAACTGCAATTAATGCACAACAAGGCGCGTCTACAGCAACTAACAACCAACCCAAGAATGCGAATTACAAGGAAAACGAAGAAAAAACGGAAACCAACAACGATACCACCGATGCGGCAATGGAGGACGAGACGAGCCACGAACAAAGTGCCCCTCACTCATCGCAAGATAAAAATGGAAGCTCCTCTCCCCCTAGAAAAAGGGTGACAACGAGATCCAACGGTAAAAAAATTATTTTATCTAATAAAAACATGGCTCATTCGGCCACGTAAAGCTTGTACGCAAATTGGCCTGAATAAAAAAAATTTTATAAAAAAAAAAAAAAAGTTTACCGATTGGACAAGCGCGAGAATTTTTAAATGAAAATTCCGTTTTTACCTTTTTTTATATATATAAAAAATAGGTATAGAATTCACTCAAACTTTCGGAAATTTTTCCGAGGCCCGGAGGGCCGAATGACATATACCAATCGATTCAGCTCGACGAACTGAGCAAATGTCTGTGTGTGTGTGTGTATGTGTGTGTGTTGTCAACTAAGAGGTCGAGATCTCAGAGATGGCTGGACCGAATTTGATCAAACTAGTCGCAAATGAAAGGTCTCCCCGTCACCCAAAACGCTATTGAATGGTTTTGAGATCGGATGTTTACTTTTTGAGTTATACGAAGTTTTATGTCAAAATTTTCACGTTTTTTGACAGTATCTGTCACAATTGACCTTGAAAACAGAATATGTTTTCAGACTTAGATTCCGCACGATAATACCTATTCAACAAGCCATAGATTGTTAAAATCCGTCCATTTTTAACGGAGATATCGAAATTTTTGTGTAAACGACTTTTCCCCCTATTCCAGTAGTAGGAGTTTTGAGCGCTGTCTGGCAAAGAAATGCTTGGGAGCAACGGAAAACACGATTTTTTATACTGTTACATACAATTGTTTCTAAGTACCAAAAAGACTGTGTACAGCATCCTTTTTCATGACAATTTGCCTCGGACCGATTTTAGCACGGCTCGTTTTTGGCAACATAATCGTTCGAATATGGCATTTATAAACCAGCTGATATCAGCATTTCCGAGTTGAAAGTAATTCCATAATTATATTGATTACAGCAATAAAAGCTGGAAGAACATAACTTCCATATACCATACGACTCAGTTCGTCGAGATCAGCAAATGCGTGTGTGACAAATAATTTCACTAAATTTTTTCGGAGATGGCTAAACCGTTTTCTACAAACTCAGATTCATATGAAAACTAGTATACTTCCAAATTTGAATCCGACTTCTGAAACGAAATTAAAATAATGCAATTCATATTTCTCGTTGATGGCTGAACCGATCTAAGATTCAAATGAAATCTAAGAATCATCTATGATTCAAATGAGAGATCTTAAAACCCTATAAAAATTAGTCAAATCCGATTTCTGGTCTAGGAGATACAGGGTGATTAGTATAAAAATATCCATTTCACATAAATTAATCAGGTTTATCGGGTTTGCAAATTTGGATAGTCGATTATCAAATAAATTTATTTCAGTTTAAGCGGTATTCTTTTTTGGATTCGGAATGTACCCCCAAATTTTAATTCGCACTACAATTTCTCAAAGATGTCTACACACTCCTCAGGTGAATTTATCTGATTTCGGCTACACCGATCTTAGAACTCCGGATCCAGTTTCGAATCGTTTCTCAAAGTTTAATCATTTTTTCAAAAAGGCCAAATAGAACTTCAAAAACAAAAATTCAAATTAAAGGACTTAAGGTCCCATACAAAATTGGTGAATTTTATCCGATTCTGGAATTACAGATGATGAATTTTTAAAATTCATACCGATATAGAAGATGTAAATTGTTTGGCGTATTAATTTATGGCCATTCGAATCATTTTGGGTTATGCTAGTTCCTGAATACCAGCGCTGGAAGTACCATAAATAATGACGAAAAACTCTAAAGTGGAACTTACTTCGACATCTCATGGAATGTTCAATCGAATGTCACACGTTAAAATTGAAATTCAATACGATTTGCAGATTCGAAATTACAGGGTAATGAGTGATTAAAATCTCAATTTGCCGTTTGAAACGACGATAATTAAAATAATGTCATGAGAACTAAAACACCTAAGAATATCCATGCAAAAAAAACACATGCGGATTGATAAAAAAAAAGGTATCATCTCACTGCTAGGTGGATTAATCACGTTTTTTTTATCATAAGGTATACCAGGGAACAGGTATAGTGTGATGGGCTAGTCGATGGCGTTCACGCAACCCACCTGAGTTCGATTCCCATCCCCGCATATAGGGTCAGAAAGTTTTTCTAGTCCAAAGAGGCGAATGACCTTAAGGTTAAAACCTCTGTAATGGAAACAAAAAAAATAACAGAAATATACCATAATCTATCTTCTATCGTTATCCAACGAGCCTACTAGTGCCATTCGACGGTTGAATTCTTAACTAGCATGCTATTCATAATCTATACCTTCTAATTAAGCATATATCATGACCAAATAAAAAACAATTCGCATAATCAGTTGTCGATTTTGACGCTAGTTTCACACTTGAGAAGAACCAAAAAGGGTTAGTTTAATTTATTAGATGTCTTCTGCAATGTTTTAGGTATCTATTGAAGCTATATGGAGGAAGTACACTATAAAAAATACTGACGTTTTGCCAATGACATACATCATAAAATAATTTTTTTTTAAAATGATCGATTTTTACAAGTTCATTTTCGGAATAAAATACATATACAATAGTTATTTTAAAACGAGTAAATTGTTTTCATATAGCCCTAAAATATTGTTGAAGATACAAATAAATCGGACCAACCGTTTTTTGACTCATCAGTGCAGAGCAGTTCAAATTGAACTGTTTAATACTCAACTCGGCAATCAACTGTGAAAGTCTGTCATTTGCAAATTCAGCAGGGTTTGAAGCACGAGAATTTCAAGGATGCTCACCCAAGTTAGGCCCAAGATGACTCATATAGTTTCAAGGAATGCCAACTTGTTTACTGAATTCCCTTTGTCGTGCAAACACACTTTCGTTCACAACAGACCAAATTAAAACGAAACAATGACGTATTTAACCACCAGTAGTATATTTGGAAACCAATCAAACATCTTTAAACAACCTTAGCTTGCAACTTGAAACAGGTAACCACTTCGTCGGATTGATCGACCAGCTGAAGTTCGACGTTAATCGGAATCGGTGGGTAGAACTTCTGTACCGGGAGTTTCAACAGGTACGAAACATCCTCCCCGGCGGACAGCGGACACTGACTTCCTTCCAACCAGTTACAAGCATTCTGGTGATCCTTTGGCAACTCGAACGGAACCGTAACACCGAGGGCCGTGGCGTAAACTACCGGACGGAGCGCGGAAACATCGACATCTGGACTGAAGTTTACATGAGCGATGGCGTCGTGTCCACGGGGGAGCTTGCAAGGGACACTGCTACAACCGACAACGTCTACCGAAGATGGCAAGGGTCCTGATTTACCTGCAAATTATCGAACGTTGTCTCAGATTCAATACCGGTAACGGAAGAGGCTAACTTACATTGTTTGACGGGAACGACATTGGCCAAGACCAACGGGAGAACCGCTAGCAAAACCGCGAATTTGATCATTCTTGAAGCAATGGTCAGAGTCCTGATACTACTAAACTGATGAGTTGCTGTAGCGTGGATTGTCTTAAATAGTCCATCGTCTACGGTGAAAGTATGTTCCCTTATCAGTTCGGTCTGTGTTTAATCAATAGACAAACATAAGTCACCTGTTTATTTTTCAAGTACCACCTGGGAACCAGGTGTTCGATCGGTAATTATAGAACTGTTTGCCTACTACTTGAAATCGGCTTTTCAGATTGTTGAAGTGGAAAACAAACATGCAGCTGTGATGAAACGTCATTTTGTAAAAAGAAACGATACTGTGGCACTCTTCGAACAATTTGCATTTGTATCTTTTATTGAAAAGTATTGATTGACATTTGAGTCTCGATATAGTAATTGAATAATTGAATTATATATGTCAACAGTTTGGAAAAAATAACAACAACCGAAGAGGCCGCAAGATGTCACCCGCCGAGACCAGAATATTTGGACAACGTGGTGAACATTTTTTGCACTCAACAAGTCGTAGCTCCGAAACCGGTAGCCGGATCCGGAAAAAATTTATTAGCAGCAACAAAAAAAGTCGACTTCTTACCGTGTAAACTTTGATATTCTTCAGTATAATCTCCAACATTTTGATGCCCTTAAAAAATGATTTGTCAAGGCCTTCAAAATAGGCTTCCGTTTCTGCCATGACCTCAGCATTCGACGAAAAAAATTTCTCTGGAGAAACCTTTTCAAGTTTAGAAATAGATCATAGTCGCTGGGGGCCAGGTCTTAAGAATACGGGGGATGGTGGACCAATCCATACCGCAGATCATTCAATTTCACCCTTGCTATTTTATCAAGACACAAAACATGTGTTTTTACATAGCTTGATGAAAAATAGAACTCGTCTGACACGATCAGCTGTTATTCAAACACTAGTGGATATATTGTCATGAAATTTGGTATTATCCCATCTAGAGGCTTGTTCTCAACAAAAATATACACGATTCGAAACAATTCACGTCTTTTCTGTAAGAGGCCCGGGACTTTTCATTCCATGTAGTAGATCCAGATTATCCAGGTCTGACTTCCGTTTTCGGAGAAATGGAGTAAAATGTGCAACAAAATCTGGATCGATTTTTACAATATTAAGATCAAATGGAAGGTCTTATGACCGCATCGAACGTTATTAAATTTAAACCAGAGACGACTTCTGGTTGCGAAATCACAGGCTCATCAGTATAAAAATTTAAATTTCACGAACGCGTTTCTATACATTACGTTGAAAACACGACCAAAATTCATTCTAACAGCCGCATAATTTTTGAATTGTGCGGATCTGTTTTTGGAAAACGGAAATCATCAAAACGGAACTTTACTATCTCAGAGATAGGTTCATAGTCCCATAAGCTGCTATGCAATTTTATTTAGATCCGATTTCCAGTTCCGGAATTACACGGCAAAGTGTGCAAAATAACGGAAGAACTTCTTAAATTTAGCTGGAAATTGTTACATTTAACAGAGACGAATCAGCCTGCGGTTGAAAGTCTCTTTAATAAAGAAAACTAATTAACTAACTAATGTGTTTCGTAGCTCATGTTAGCTGCTGGCCAGACATACTTTCATGTTTTTAATAAAGAATAAATAACAAGTGTTTTGCAGAATCCAACAGTAACTCGCGAATTGTATCATTACGCCACAAATGTATTGAAGCAGGCTTTTTTTCGAGTAACTCACTCAGAACAAGGGAAAATTATTCTCTGGAGTTTCGCTTCTAGCGAATCACTCTATGGTTCTTTTTACCGAAATGGCAAGATGACAAATCCCGCCAACACGGAACATAAAAATTTGGTTATTCGGTAAATGGCCTGACATTTATTCTCATAAATGTATTAATTGATGGATTCGATCGGGATGCAAATGTCAAATCCAAGTCACAAGAACAGATGGCCTGTCTTACGAGATATTTCTTTTCGAACTTCGGCAGCTCAATGTGTTGGTTAACTTTTCTCTTTCCGTTGCTTTATAATGGCGCAGCAAATAAATATGAATACGGTACCTTAAAGTTTACTCATATTTCGACAGACATGTTAAACTTCAACTTCAAGAAAACTTATGCTGCTGCTAAGTACCGCTCAAACTAACTTCGGACCAAAAACACTAACGCGAGCGCACTTCGGAAGCTCGTTTGGCCATGCTGAACTGGAATCGGGTGGTCTTGAAAGCGACGAGATTTAATTTTATTTTTGCGTTAATCTTCCTGTGATTCCAGAATCGGAAGGTATATATGAACAAAATTCCGGAACTTTCTATAAAATCACAAAATATATTATTTGAATATAAGTTTGTGAAAAACGGTCTATCGGTTTTTTATGACAAAGACGGAAACATAACCTTTATTATGTGTGTATGCCAGGTATACCGGTATGAAGTGAGCGTTTTTTATTTGATAAAATGAAACATTCATTTAAGATCTCCTGAACTGGCTTTGCTTTGTGTGTAAGTGCATTGTCGTGTAATAAAATTTAATGGTCGTATTTTCTGGCCCATTCTAGTTGTTTTTCGATCAATTCTATGTTGCCTGCAGCGATTAGTAGTTAGTTTCACCAGGTTTCAGAAGCTTCCTTATCCCAACAAATACGACGCATTGCCTTCTTGCCGAATCGATCTGGTTTTGCAGTCGATATTGATGGTTGTCCCGGATTAACCCATGTTTCTTTCCTTCTAGGATTCTTTAAATTTTGTAGTTATTTATATATGAAACTATAATCAACAAATATTGTGTTTTGTTTCCGTATGATTTTTGTGTTTCCGTATGATTTCTGCTCTTAAATGAGTGCGTTCGTAGAAAATCACTTACACAAAAAAGGAGTTAGTATCAAATCGACTCACACTCTGTGTGGTTCGACACTGCCGTAGAAGGTTGTTAAAACATCGTTCAAAAAGTACAGGAAACAAACATTTCTTGAGCAAAATGTAATATGTTACAATCGTTCTTATACTTTTCTGTCTTTTCGGTACCATACTTATAGAATGATTTGTACATGGCCTCAAAATAGGCTTAAGTTGCGGCAATGACTCTCTCATTCGAGCAGAATATTTTTTCCTAGGAGTACCTTTTGGAGATCAGCATAGGTCAAGTAGTCGTTGGGGGCTAGGTTCTTGAGAATATGGTGAATGAACGAACAGTTTGGAGACCAGTTCGTTCAATTTGGCCATTGTTTCCATTGATTTGTGTCACGGAGCATTGTATTGGTTGAGGAATTTTTTGGTATGCAACCGTTTTTTTCTATTTCGTACTTCAAACGCATCGATAACTCAATGTAATAATCACTTTTGATGGTACTTTCCTTTTCATGATAGTTGATGTTTATTATATCTCGAGCAACTAAACACTGACGCCATGATTGTTCCAGCTACCTATTGCATTTTCGAACGGCTTTTCCCGTCTGAATGCTGACTATGACTCCGGAGAAAAATGGTGGATCCATGTTTCGTCCACTGTTTCATACCAATGCAAGAAATTCTTTTTTATTGCAACTAAACAGTGCCGATCTGCTCTCTGTATCCTTAATGCGTTTGTTGCTTTTGTTCGATTGTGAGCGAACTAGGCACCCATTTGGGAAAGACCTATTCATGCTCAGATTTTCACGTAAGTCTATTCAACTCAGCACCTCGAATCTCAAGAACTTTGAGTAATCACAAATCTTTGCTCTTTCATTCCGGCTGGGGCGGTTTCCTTCTTTTAAAAAGTAATGTTTTATCAGCACACGGAATTCAGTATTTCCATTTTTTAAATGGAAAAAATGCTATTGACGAAAAAATTTGACACGTAATCTTTCGAAAAATTAGGTTAGTTTGACATTTCCAACGTTCTGGGTCAGTTGCGGGACTTTTTGAACAATTTTTTATGGACATCAGCGGTTGGACTGTTTGTGGATTTATTTTGTGCGCCGTTCCATACTCGCGAGACACCTTTTGATTGAAAATCGGCTGTTTCTTCGTATTCGAGGAAATGCAGGATGATCTCGATCACGGAGTACTGGGTGAACGAGCTCAGCACCTTCCATCAGCAACCCCAACAAATTAAACGGAGTAACCAAAACTCTCAAAGGATTAATTTCGAAAATTCACAGACACAAATAAGTTTATACCGAACAAAAAATACTGCTGCCTTAATTAATATTCAAAACTAATATAGGCAGTGATTTTGAATCTATCTGGTCAGTTTTCCGTCAGCAGTTCGAGTATACCCTTAATAGTTCTATGTCGTATTCAACCCCTAAATACGCAATTTTGTTTGAAACAAAATTCCGAAAACGCTTCGAACTTCAAAGTAGCGCGTTTCATGCAAAAGTTGTATCGAAACAAAACATTTTAAAAAAATCGACCTTGTACTTTTAAGCGATAAATATCATTTCAATAATTCAAAATATATACCCCCGATACGAAAAATTACCCACCTATGTAACGGGATAAGTCTATCAGCATTTTCAATAAATTGTATATGATATTCTTATCAATTTCATTATAGTTACAGTGATTTAGATTTTACGTTCATTTTTAATAAAGATTATAAGTTTTCATATGATTTTCATGGATTATGATTGTTAATTCAGTGCAGAAAAATTTTTCAACGAATAATGAAAGTCAAGATGAAACAAAAAATTTATAATTATGCGACGACGATAAAATGGACGAAGGCGCGACCAGTAAACCAATAATCCTTCAAGGCTCTAGAACTGAGTCGAATAAATAAATGAATGAAAAACAAGTAAACAGACAAAATCCCTAGTAAATATAAAATTTCCATCACATTGTAATTACTGTAGTAGTATTACTATCGCTGGTACACAAAACCAGTATGTAATCAGCACAAGATAGAATCGTCGTTGGAAGGTTAAGCAGGCAATCTGTCGCATACTAGTACCGTAGGCAAACTTGTAGTACCAATCAAATTTTAATTACACAAACCTCCGATTGTAAGCTCACCAAAACAAACATACGGCACAGCCAAACGATCGAACAGCGGTCCGGCTGTCCGTGTCAATCTTATGTTCCGTCGAGCGAATGGATCAGAAATGGCAGTAACTGCAGGAATTCACCACAATCGACACGACATTCCGTCATGTTTTCCCGGGCTTTTTCCGTTGTCGCAATTCAGCCGAATTCGGCATTGCTTTTAGTTACTACCTACGACAAATATCAGCCCATGCCGGCAAACGACAACCGGGTGGAATGACAATAGAAGTACAGAAGTACGGTGAAGCGATTTACTGAAATATTCAAACTATGCTCTTTGACGAATAAATCCTCGCGTTTTACTGCCACTTCGAGTTTAGATCTACATAATAGATGTCGCTGACTTTCGTGTCCCCCCCCCCCCCCACTTCCAGCATGAGGTCATTGTTGTTGGTGTTCTGTTGTGTTGTGCTGCGTCGTTCCTCCTCCATCTTCCCCTGGTACTTCCTGCTTATTGAGTTTATCAGACCTGGCACAAGTCTATTTGCTGTGCTGACTGGGCTCGGTTTTTTGGGTAGAACTCACATTTTTCCCTTTACTTGACTTTTGCTTGACCCTAGTGCCAAGGGATTATTATTGAAATGTAGCTAGAGATGTGCGCGAAAAAAGCATTCCCAAACCGGTAACCGGCAACATCGAAATCTTCCAATCATCAATTCGTGATGGAGTCAGTATCGCTATAAAAACTGTGGGCGTAAGGTTAAATTTTCGTTTCCAGTTTGTAGAAAATAGAACAACCCCCGGTTGACGACAATTACTCGAGCCACAGCCCTGTATCTAAACGATAAAAACCACATTCCATTGGTAGTCTAGCTGTCGAAGTGAGCTGATGTTTTATGAACGTGCTGCTGGTTACCGCAAATGATCCCTCCCTCCCCCCCCTTCCCCGACTAGTCCCATGACATCTGCCAGATGAGAACCAAGTGGGACATCCCAGTGTGTCTTAATCAGGCCCGGTTGGGCACGTGCGCGTGTGCGCGTGTGTGTGTGTGAATGCGGGTGCCCTTTGGGACGACAGTTTGAATCAAGCTGACGTGACAAGTTCATTCTGGTTGGTCCCGGATTGATTGAATTGTTGTGCACCTTCTCGCTGGGCTGGTCTTCTGAGGACCACAAATGACATCGCAATGACGGGGCAGTACGACAACGTAGTTTGTTAAATTGGTTGACGGTGGTAAATGTGACGGAAGGACTCTTCAAATCAGCCGGATTGAGTGTAAATGATTTTGAATTCGGATTGTTTAGTAAAGGTAAATGATTTGCCCTAAATATTTTATATAATTGTATCAATTTGGAACTTTTATACACTAAACCTCTATAAACGAAGTATAAAATTTGCGTAACCTTTTTTTACAAATCAAATTCCAAATAACGAAATTTTACATACCACCACATTCAGGATGTTGAAACATTCTTTTCCACTCATCGAATTCGTCCCGAAAAAAACCCTTGTGGTTGAATTACACATTATATCCAGAGTAAGAGAAAAACATTTTTTTCTGATCGCAAATAGTTATTTTTTATTTAAAAAAATTTAAGCCAAGTATTTTCAAAGAATAGTCAAATATTTTTTGACTAGAGATTTCTGTATCCGGTACTTCCGGAGCCGGATTCCGGTGACCGGTATACCCGGTGAGTTTTTGTGGTCATCAACTTGCCATAAGTAAAGGAATTTATTCACCTTTTTTTAAAAAAACTAGCTCATCTTTACACATTCTTCTATCGAAGCAAATTGTTGAGTTTGCTGCATTTTTCACTCAGTACCCTGAAGGAAATCCGTATAAAATTACCCGCGCGCATGGTACTTAGACGATAGCCTTAAGAAAGACGATGGCCTTAAGAAAGGGAAACAGTTCGTTTGAACGCATTAGTAAACATGTTGCCAGCGGACGGTTGTATTTTATTAGGAGTGAGAGAAACATGAATCAGAACTAATGAATTGACAAATATTTAGGTTAATATACTGAACTGATAAGTTATTTTTCTAACATTTATTGTATTCAAATCAATGTAAGTACTCACTGGTCGTTCCTTATGAATTACAACCGTCCGCTGCCTCACAAGTTTATTAATCCATTCTCTACATCATTGCTTGGTAAATCGAGCCAGGCGTGCGGGCGTGTGTAAATAATATAAGGAATGAAAATCTTTCGTCATTATTAATTACGTTAATACTCAAGCCCTGAACTTAAGTTGTAGATGGAAACGCATGGTATTTAGTTTTGAAAGTGACTGGTTTACGATTTTAGAACTAAATACCACGCGTCTCCATCGGATGATAATTTTATGGAGACGCTTGGTTATCCGAACGAGTTTTTTTTTAAGTCTGATATTATACCCGTCCGCAGTTTTAAAAAATCTGAAAAAATACAGCGTAATGTACTCATAAATAACTTATTTTTTATGTAAAATCTAGAGTGGTACCAAAATTGTAAGTGCAAATAAAAGAACTTCGAAAATTTTGAACATTTTTTTGCACATGAAATACATTTTGTAAAATTCTGAAAAAAATTCAGAACGGTTTCCCATAACTCCTAAAATGTTCCTGAAAATTTTCATTTTTTTTTTGCTAAAGAAGCTTTTGAAAAAAATAAAAAAATTAAAATCAGAAGAACCAGCCTAACTCCGCCAACAGTTGAAGGGTTAAAATTTTGGAAAAATCTTTCCCAATACAAACCCTTTCAAACAGCTTATATCAATTTTATTTCTGTTTGGGGGCAGTTTTTATATGCAAACCCGGCTACATACTTTATAGAATATCTAATGAATATCTCTCGGTCATTTTAGATTGTTTTTCCAGTCTAGTTAACCTGAGAGCCATTTTTTTCTGAAAGTGTAAATAATTGATCACTTCTGTGCTTGTTGTCAATCTGTAATATAGTAATTAACACATGAATCAATAAGTCCCGAAACTAACAATGGAAACATCATTTTTTTTTGCAAAATTTTTTTTTATTCATCAACATAATCACCTTTTAGGGTGATACAATGGATCAAACGTTTTTCCAATTTTTCAATACCATGTTTATAAAAAAAAAATATCTTTCGCTTCAAAATAAGCTTCAGTTTCAGCGATGACCTCCTCATTTGAGCCAAATCTTTTTCCCCTGTAGTCACTGGGGGCTAAATCTGGCGAGTATGGGATGTGGGGAAGCAAATCAAAGCCCAATTCGTTCAATTTCGCCATTGTTTTCATCGACTTGTGGCAGGGTGCATTTTGTTCCATCGAAAGCAATCGCGGCACCCACTTGGAAAAAACCTTTTCCATGCTCAATTTTTCATGAAGGATAGTAAATACACTTCCATATGATATCTGTGTCATCTCAGCAATCTCACGGAGCTTCACTTTACGATCTTTCATTATAATTGTTGTCACTTCACTCACATTTTCCGGTGTAACGGGTTTCACAGGTCTACCCGAACATTTCGCGTGATTTGTGTCGGTACGACCACGTTTAAATTCGGCGAACCACCGACAAATCGTTGCTTTTGATGGACAAGAGTCCGGATAACATTTTTCAATCCATTGTTTCGCTTGCATGGTGTTTTTACCCATTAAAAAACAATGTTTTATCAAAATACGTTTTTTTTTCTCTTCGAACAATTTGCATTTGTATCTTTTATTGAAAAGTATTGATTGACATTTGAGTCTCGATATAGTAATTGAATAATTGAATTATATATGTCAACAGTTTGGAAAAAATAACAACAACCGAAGAGGCCGCAAGATGTCACCCGCCGAGACCAGAATATTTGGACAACGTGGTGAACATTTTTTGCACTCAACAAGTCGTAGCTCCGAAACCGGTAGCCGGATCCGGAAAAAATTTATTAGCAGCAACAAAAAAAGTCGACTTCTTACCGTGTAAACTTTGATATTCTTCAGTATAATCTCCAACATTTTGATGCCCTTAAAAAATGATTTGTCAAGGCCTTCAAAATAGGCTTCCGTTTCTGCCATGACCTCAGCATTCGACGAAAAAAATTTCTCTGGAGAAACCTTTTCAAGTTTAGAAATAGATCATAGTCGCTGGGGGCCAGGTCTTAAGAATACGGGGGATGGTGGACCAATCCATACCGCAGATCATTCAATTTCACCCTTGCTATTTTATCAAGACACAAAACATGTGTTTTTACATAGCTTGATGAAAAATAGAACTCGTCTGACACGATCAGCTGTTATTCAAACACTAGTGGATATATTGTCATGAAATTTGGTATTATCCCATCTAGAGGCTTGTTCTCAACAAAAATATACACGATTCGAAACAATTCACGTCTTTTCTGTAAGAGGCCCGGGACTTTTCATTCCATGTAGTAGATCCAGATTATCCAGGTCTGACTTCCGTTTTCGGAGAAATGGAGTAAAATGTGCAACAAAATCTGGATCGATTTTTACAATATTAAGATCAAATGGAAGGTCTTATGACCGCATCGAACGTTATTAAATTTAAACCAGAGACGACTTCTGGTTGCGAAATCACAGGCTCATCAGTATAAAAATTTAAATTTCACGAACGCGTTTCTATACATTACGTTGAAAACACGACCAAAATTCATTCTAACAGCCGCATAATTTTTGAATTGTGCGGATCTGTTTTTGGAAAACGGAAATCATCAAAACGGAACTTTACTATCTCAGAGATAGGTTCATAGTCCCATAAGCTGCTATGCAATTTTATTTAGATCCGATTTCCAGTTCCGGAATTACACGGCAAAGTGTGCAAAATAACGGAAGAACTTCTTAAATTTAGCTGGAAATTGTTACATTTAACAGAGACGAATCAGCCTGCGGTTGAAAGTCTCTTTAATAAAGAAAACTAATTAACTAACTAATGTGTTTCGTAGCTCATGTTAGCTGCTGGCCAGACATACTTTCATGTTTTTAATAAAGAATAAATAACAAGTGTTTTGCAGAATCCAACAGTAACTCGCGAATTGTATCATTACGCCACAAATGTATTGAAGCAGGCTTTTTTTCGAGTAACTCACTCAGAACAAGGGAAAATTATTCTCTGGAGTTTCGCTTCTAGCGAATCACTCTATGGTTCTTTTTACCGAAATGGCAAGATGACAAATCCCGCCAACACGGAACATAAAAATTTGGTTATTCGGTAAATGGCCTGACATTTATTCTCATAAATGTATTAATTGATGGATTCGATCGGGATGCAAATGTCAAATCCAAGTCACAAGAACAGATGGCCTGTCTTACGAGATATTTCTTTTCGAACTTCGGCAGCTCAATGTGTTGGTTAACTTTTCTCTTTCCGTTGCTTTATAATGGCGCAGCAAATAAATATGAATACGGTACCTTAAAGTTTACTCATATTTCGACAGACATGTTAAACTTCAACTTCAAGAAAACTTATGCTGCTGCTAAGTACCGCTCAAACTAACTTCGGACCAAAAACACTAACGCGAGCGCACTTCGGAAGCTCGTTTGGCCATGCTGAACTGGAATCGGGTGGTCTTGAAAGCGACGAGATTTAATTTTATTTTTGCGTTAATCTTCCTGTGATTCCAGAATCGGAAGGTATATATGAACAAAATTCCGGAACTTTCTATAAAATCACAAAATATATTATTTGAATATAAGTTTGTGAAAAACGGTCTATCGGTTTTTTATGACAAAGACGGAAACATAACCTTTATTATGTGTGTATGCCAGGTATACCGGTATGAAGTGAGCGTTTTTTATTTGATAAAATGAAACATTCATTTAAGATCTCCTGAACTGGCTTTGCTTTGTGTGTAAGTGCATTGTCGTGTAATAAAATTTAATGGTCGTATTTTCTGGCCCATTCTAGTTGTTTTTCGATCAATTCTATGTTGCCTGCAGCGATTAGTAGTTAGTTTCACCAGGTTTCAGAAGCTTCCTTATCCCAACAAATACGACGCATTGCCTTCTTGCCGAATCGATCTGGTTTTGCAGTCGATATTGATGGTTGTCCCGGATTAACCCATGTTTCTTTCCTTCTAGGATTCTTTAAATTTTGTAGTTATTTATATATGAAACTATAATCAACAAATATTGTGTTTTGTTTCCGTATGATTTTTGTGTTTCCGTATGATTTCTGCTCTTAAATGAGTGCGTTCGTAGAAAATCACTTACACAAAAAAGGAGTTAGTATCAAATCGACTCACACTCTGTGTGGTTCGACACTGCCGTAGAAGGTTGTTAAAACATCGTTCAAAAAGTACAGGAAACAAACATTTCTTGAGCAAAATGTAATATGTTACAATCGTTCTTATACTTTTCTGTCTTTTCGGTACCATACTTATAGAATGATTTGTACATGGCCTCAAAATAGGCTTAAGTTGCGGCAATGACTCTCTCATTCGAGCAGAATATTTTTTCCTAGGAGTACCTTTTGGAGATCAGCATAGGTCAAGTAGTCGTTGGGGGCTAGGTTCTTGAGAATATGGTGAATGAACGAACAGTTTGGAGACCAGTTCGTTCAATTTGGCCATTGTTTCCATTGATTTGTGTCACGGAGCATTGTATTGGTTGAGGAATTTTTTGGTATGCAACCGTTTTTTTCTATTTCGTACTTCAAACGCATCGATAACTCAATGTAATAATCACTTTTGATGGTACTTTCCTTTTCATGATAGTTGATGTTTATTATATCTCGAGCAACTAAACACTGACGCCATGATTGTTCCAGCTACCTATTGCATTTTCGAACGGCTTTTCCCGTCTGAATGCTGACTATGACTCCGGAGAAAAATGGTGGATCCATGTTTCGTCCACTGTTTCATACCAATGCAAGAAATTCTTTTTTATTGCAACTAAACAGTGCCGATCTGCTCTCTGTATCCTTAATGCGTTTGTTGCTTTTGTTCGATTGTGAGCGAACTAGGCACCCATTTGGGAAAGACCTATTCATGCTCAGATTTTCACGTAAGTCTATTCAACTCAGCACCTCGAATCTCAAGAACTATCACAAATCTTTGCTCTTTCATTCCGGCTCACAAGTAATCACAAATCTTTGCTCTTTCATTCCGGCTGGGGCGGTTTCCTTCTTTTAAAAAGTAATGTTTTATCAGCACACGGAATTCAGTATTTCCATTTTTTAAATGGAAAAAATGCTATTGACGAAAAAATTTGACACGTAATCTTTCGAAAAATTAGGTTAGTTTGACATTTCCAACGTTCTGGGTCAGTTGCGGGACTTTTTGAACAATTTTTTATGGACATCAGCGGTTGGACTGTTTGTGGATTTATTTTGTGCGCCGTTCCATACTCGCGAGACACCTTTTGATTGAAAATCGGCTGTTTCTTCGTATTCGAGGAAATGCAGGATGATCTCGATCACGGAGTACTGGGTGAACGAGCTCAGCACCTTCCATCAGCAACCCCAACAAATTAAACGGAGTAACCAAAACTCTCAAAGGATTAATTTCGAAAATTCACAGACACAAATAAGTTTATACCGAACAAAAAATACTGCTGCCTTAATTAATATTCAAAACTAATATAGGCAGTGATTTTGAATCTATCTGGTCAGTTTTCCGTCAGCAGTTCGAGTATACCCTTAATAGTTCTATGTCGTATTCAACCCCTAAATACGCAATTTTGTTTGAAACAAAATTCCGAAAACGCTTCGAACTTCAAAGTAGCGCGTTTCATGCAAAAGTTGTATCGAAACAAAACATTTTAAAAAAATCGACCTTGTACTTTTAAGCGATAAATATCATTTCAATAATTCAAAATATATACCCCCGATACGAAAAATTACCCACCTATGTAACGGGATAAGTCTATCAGCATTTTCAATAAATTGTATATGATATTCTTATCAATTTCATTATAGTTACAGTGATTTAGATTTTACGTTCATTTTTAATAAAGATTATAAGTTTTCATATGATTTTCATGGATTATGATTGTTAATTCAGTGCAGAAAAATTTTTCAACGAATAATGAAAGTCAAGATGAAACAAAAAATTTATAATTATGCGACGACGATAAAATGGACGAAGGCGCGACCAGTAAACCAATAATCCTTCAAGGCTCTAGAACTGAGTCGAATAAATAAATGAATGAAAAACAAGTAAACAGACAAAATCCCTAGTAAATATAAAATTTCCATCACATTGTAATTACTGTAGTAGTATTACTATCGCTGGTACACAAAACCAGTATGTAATCAGCACAAGATAGAATCGTCGTTGGAAGGTTAAGCAGGCAATCTGTCGCATACTAGTACCGTAGGCAAACTTGTAGTACCAATCAAATTTTAATTACACAAACCTCCGATTGTAAGCTCACCAAAACAAACATACGGCACAGCCAAACGATCGAACAGCGGTCCGGCTGTCCGTGTCAATCTTATGTTCCGTCGAGCGAATGGATCAGAAATGGCAGTAACTGCAGGAATTCACCACAATCGACACGACATTCCGTCATGTTTTCCCGGGCTTTTTCCGTTGTCGCAATTCAGCCGAATTCGGCATTGCTTTTAGTTACTACCTACGACAAATATCAGCCCATGCCGGCAAACGACAACCGGGTGGAATGACAATAGAAGTACAGAAGTACGGTGAAGCGATTTACTGAAATATTCAAACTATGCTCTTTGACGAATAAATCCTCGCGTTTTACTGCCACTTCGAGTTTAGATCTACATAATAGATGTCGCTGACTTTCGTGCCCCCCCCCCCCCCCCCCCACTTCCAGCATGAGGTCATTGTTGTTGGTGTTCTGTTGTGTTGTGCTGCGTCGTTCCTCCTCCATCTTCCCCTGGTACTTCCTGCTTATTGAGTTTATCAGACCTGGCACAAGTCTATTTGCTGTGCTGACTGGGCTCGGTTTTTTGGGTAGAACTCACATTTTTCCCTTTACTTGACTTTTGCTTGACCCTAGTGCCAAGGGATTATTATTGAAATGTAGCTAGAGATGTGCGCGAAAAAAGCATTCCCAAACCGGTAACCGGCAACATCGAAATCTTCCAATCATCAATTCGTGATGGAGTCAGTATCGCTATAAAAACTGTGGGCGTAAGGTTAAATTTTCGTTTCCAGTTTGTAGAAAATAGAACAACCCCCGGTTGACGACAATTACTCGAGCCACAGCCCTGTATCTAAACGATAAAAACCACATTCCATTGGTAGTCTAGCTGTCGAAGTGAGCTGATGTTTTATGAACGTGCTGCTGGTTACCGCAAATGATCCCTCCCTCCCCCCCCTTCCCCGACTAGTCCCATGACATCTGCCAGATGAGAACCAAGTGGGACATCCCAGTGTGTCTTAATCAGGCCCGGTTGGGCACGTGCGCGTGTGCGCGTGTGTGTGTGTGAATGCGGGTGCCCTTTGGGACGACAGTTTGAATCAAGCTGACGTGACAAGTTCATTCTGGTTGGTCCCGGATTGATTGAATTGTTGTGCACCTTCTCGCTGGGCTGGTCTTCTGAGGACCACAAATGACATCGCAATGACGGGGCAGTACGACAACGTAGTTTGTTAAATTGGTTGACGGTGGTAAATGTGACGGAAGGACTCTTCAAATCAGCCGGATTGAGTGTAAATGATTTTGAATTCGGATTGTTTAGTAAAGGTAAATGATTTGCCCTAAATATTTTATATAATTGTATCAATTTGGAACTTTTATACACTAAACCTCTATAAACGAAGTATAAAATTTGCGTAACCTTTTTTTACAAATCAAATTCCAAATAACGAAATTTTACATACCACCACATTCAGGATGTTGAAACATTCTTTTCCACTCATCGAATTCGTCCCGAAAAAAACCCTTGTGGTTGAATTACACATTATATCCAGAGTAAGAGAAAAACATTTTTTTCTGATCGCAAATAGTTATTTTTTATTTAAAAAAATTTAAGCCAAGTATTTTCAAAGAATAGTCAAATATTTTTTGACTAGAGATTTCTGTATCCGGTACTTCCGGAGCCGGATTCCGGTGACCGGTATACCCGGTGAGTTTTTGTGGTCATCAACTTGCCATAAGTAAAGGAATTTATTCACCTTTTTTTTAAAAAAACTAGCTCATCTTTACACATTCTTCTATCGAAGCAAATTGTTGAGTTTGCTGCATTTTTCACTCAGTACCCTGAAGGAAATCCGTATAAAATTACCCGCGCGCATGGTACTTAGACGATAGCCTTAAGAAAGACGATGGCCTTAAGAAAGGGAAACAGTTCGTTTGAACGCATTAGTAAACATGTTGCCAGCGGACGGTTGTATTTTATTAGGAGTGAGAGAAACATGAATCAGAACTAATGAATTGACAAATATTTAGGTTAATATACTGAACTGATAAGTTATTTTTCTAACATTTATTGTATTCAAATCAATGTAAGTACTCACTGGTCGTTCCTTATGAATTACAACCGTCCGCTGCCTCACAAGTTTATTAATCCATTCTCTACATCATTGCTTGGTAAATCGAGCCAGGCGTGCGGGCGTGTGTAAATAATATAAGGAATGAAAATCTTTCGTCATTATTAATTACGTTAATACTCAAGCCCTGAACTTAAGTTGTAGATGGAAACGCATGGTATTTAGTTTTGAAAGTGACTGGTTTACGATTTTAGAACTAAATACCACGCGTCTCCATCGGATGATAATTTTATGGAGACGCTTGGTTATCCGAACGAGTTTTTTTTTAAGTCTGATATTATACCCGTCCGCAGTTTTAAAAAATCTGAAAAAATACAGCGTAATGTACTCATAAATAACTTATTTTTTATGTAAAATCTAGAGTGGTACCAAAATTGTAAGTGCAAATAAAAGAACTTCGAAAATTTTGAACATTTTTTTGCACATGAAATACATTTTGTAAAATTCTGAAAAAAATTCAGAACGGTTTCCCATAACTCCTAAAATGTTCCTGAAAATTTTCATTTTTTTTTTGCTAAAGAAGCTTTTGAAAAAAATAAAAAAATTAAAATCAGAAGAACCAGCCTAACTCCGCCAACAGTTGAAGGGTTAAAATTTTGGAAAAATCTTTCCCAATACAAACCCTTTCAAACAGCTTATATCAATTTTATTTCTGTTTGGGGGCAGTTTTTATATGCAAACCCGGCTACATACTTTATAGAATATCTAATGAATATCTCTCGGTCATTTTAGATTGTTTTTCCAGTCTAGTTAACCTGAGAGCCATTTTTTTCTGAAAGTGTAAATAATTGATCACTTCTGTGCTTGTTGTCAATCTGTAATATAGTAATTAACACATGAATCAATAAGTCCCGAAACTAACAATGGAAACATCATTTTTTTTTGCAAAATTTTTTTTTATTCATCAACATAATCACCTTTTAGGGTGATACAATGGATCAAACGTTTTTCCAATTTTTCAATACCATGTTTATAAAAAAAAAATATCTTTCGCTTCAAAATAAGCTTCAGTTTCAGCGATGACCTCCTCATTTGAGCCAAATCTTTTTCCCCTGTAGTCACTGGGGGCTAAATCTGGCGAGTATGGGATGTGGGGAAGCAAATCAAAGCCCAATTCGTTCAATTTCGCCATTGTTTTCATCGACTTGTGGCAGGGTGCATTTTGTTCCATCGAAAGCAATCGCGGCACCCACTTGGAAAAAACCTTTTCCATGCTCAATTTTTCATGAAGGATAGTAAATACACTTCCATATGATATCTGTGTCATCTCAGCAATCTCACGGAGCTTCACTTTACGATCTTTCATTATAATTGTTGTCACTTCACTCACATTTTCCGGTGTAACGGGTTTCACAGGTCTACCCGAACATTTCGCGTGATTTGTGTCGGTACGACCACGTTTAAATTCGGCGAACCACCGACAAATCGTTGCTTTTGATGGACAAGAGTCCGGATAACATTTTTCAATCCATTGTTTCGCTTGCATGGTGTTTTTACCCATTAAAAAACAATGTTTTATCAAAATACGTTTTTTTTTTCATTTTTTAAACAAACTACAAAACGACTTTACTCCAACCTCGATAACTCAGCTGTTTCTGGTCGGATCGACTGAAAATTTTGACCCGTTTCAAGCAAAGGTTAGTACTCTAGAAAGACGTGGTTACTGGTTTACTACGAGCGCCATCTCTGCTTTAGTCTCGGGACTTATTGATTTATGTGTTAAATATGGCTTTCATGTGACAGTCAGTTGTCAGTTGGATGGATGACGCTGAGTCAATTCAGTTCGGCGTCAATCGGTTCATGTCCAATCGTGCTCGTTTTCTAATAAAATTTTCTGATTTTTTGGGTATTTTTGATCTCAGTGCGTCGTACCGGCCGTCTGGATAGTGATTTCAAAAGTTAAAATGGTGCTGAATCTAGTGATTACACACCACAAAACCCTTCTTAATCCACCTAGTGGTATTATATTGCCTTTGAGGCTGTCCATAAAAGACGTCACGCTTTTTTTGACGATTTTTGACTCCCCATCCCCCCTTTGTCACAAATTGTCACAGAAGCATCATCTTAAATTATCTGTTTTATTCCTCCTTGGGGTACACAGATATATTATTGTTTTAGGTAAAGAATAATATTTCCTTAGTGTAGCATACAGGGCCGAGAAAATAAAGACCAAAACCTCATCCAAACGAGATCACTTCCGAAGAATCTTTTCAAGATCAGTTGTTCAGTGAATTTTAAATCACATCGATCAATATCGGTACTGATCTTCCGTCTCCTAATGGGTAGTGATTTTGAGCACAATGATTCTTGATTTATGTAAGTTCAATCATTGGATGATTCGATAAGCTTTGATGTTGGCGGAGGAAAATCACATATGATCAAGATAAGACATGACATGATCTACGTCTGAAATCGTTGATCTCCCGCCCTTTTTCAAATGGAGTACAATTGAATAAACTGCATCAGAATCAGATAAGAGAAATTCTTATGATATACACTAAGGTCTTTTTTTACACGGGGGTTACGTGCCGTGTTAAAAAAATCCGTGTAAAAGAAAACCGTGTTAATTGCGGAAACCGTGCAAAAAAAACCGCGTGGAAAATTTGACGTAATAATTCCAAAAACCGTAGATTTGATTATTTGTTTGTTTTGTTTTGGATAAAATGTAACTTTTGATAAATTGAAGGGGAAAAAGCTTATTTTTTAACTCCCAAATTTATACAAGTTGCATATAACTGTGAAAATGTAACCGAAACAATAACAAAAAAAAACGGAAATCTAAAAAACAGCCAAAGGTTACGAGAAGGGTCCAGTCATACTTGATAAAACACATTGGATGATAAATTAAAATTAGAACACTTATAAAACGCGTTGTACGACAAGCAAATTAATCTAAATGGCTCATGCCTTCTGTATAATGCATTCAGTTTTCAAAAAGCCGATAATACTTTCAAATTAGAACGTTCGACCAAAGAAGTGCTAGTAATACCACCAATAAACTAAAACTTTCACTACAAATCAAGCTTGAGAATCAGTTCTTTTCAATTCCGAAGGTGCGACGTGTAGTAAACACTAACGATCTTAACAGTTATTTTCAACTAAACTGAGTGGGAAGACATGGGTATTAGATGAAGATTTATGCACGCAGAGACAGAATTAAAGGGGAAGAATTCATAGAGATGAATATAAATCAAATTAGAAAAGGTATTACTATGTGTAACGCTCGTATATTTTTTTTTACAAAAAACAGTACATTTGGCGTAAAAATTAAGGAAATACAGTACATTGACTTTGAAAATACAGTGCATTTTACAGTACGCTTTTTTCTAAAAATAGTGAATAAAAAACAAAAGCAAATAAATTTGATCAGCATCTTACGAGGAAACCAGATTAAAAAAATAACATGCGAATACAACTATGTAATGGAAATCGCAAAAAAGCCACCGCAGAGATGGGACTCAAACCCGTAGCAAGCCAAATACGGGTAAATCGTTTTGCCTATAAAACTATCCTACATGTGAGACACACATACAAATTGCCTAGCTGAACATAAGAACCGAGCATGTTCAGCTGTGCTCGGGCCCTACGGCGTCCATTTGTTTTTCAGCCCTCAATTAGTCCGTTTATTTTGTATGTTTCACATGCAGGATAGCTTATTTGGCAAAAAGAAGGATAGGAACTATTTTCGGCTTCGAGTACCGTCTCTGCGGTAGCTTTTTCGCGGTTTTCATCACACAGTTGTATTCGCATATCATGTAAAACTTACTCAATACGGCTCTACGTCTTAACAAGACTAAACAAATCGTTCAAAGCAAGTTCATAAACTCAATTATTTTTTATTTCCTTTTAAGGGCATTTTAAAATTCGTCAAAAACTGAAAAATGTGCGAAAGTAATAATAACATTTTTTGAGAAGAGGATGTTTTTTATAATGATTTTGATTTAGAGTCTTTTTGGTTGAGACATTTTTCTTTTTTTCTAATCATCAAAGTTTCGCTTGATTGTTGTTACGCGCTCTGAACAAGAATTATTATTGAAAAAATTTGTGTGTGTTGTTGTTGTGTTCTCATTCACATTGGCTACGTGTTGTTACTGTTCTTGTACTGCCACAGATCGAAATTCGATGCGTTGAAGATTTAAAATTCTGTTTTAAATTTTAGTGTAAAAAATACAGTACATTTCAGTGTAAAAATACAGTACAAGTTAAAATACAGTAGATTTGAGGGTAAAAAACAGTACACAGTATTTAAGTCGAAAATACAGTACAATGCTGTAAAATACAGTACGAATACGAGCTTAAACTATGTGTCATGCTGAAGCAACTCATTTCATCGGCGTAAATCATAATACTACTAGAGCTATATCATTCAAATGGGTATGAAATACTGCACTGCTCGATATGATGAAGAGTTGAAGTAAATTTGACTAGTTCTTCAACGCTCCGAAATTCTCGATGATATCAATGACGATGCTGACATCATACACCACAACTGAGCGGAAAAGACTTTGTCGTGTTATTTACGACAGGGAATCAAGATCTGAAGACTGATTAATCATTTTATGGAACGACAGTCAATACTCCCGTGAATTGTTGAATGAATGATTTTGATTTTAGTTCACTTTCAAACTTTAAATTCACTCTCATAATCGTTTTCCTACAGACAACCTGTTCCCTTTTTATAAATTTTTCTCAAAAAAACCAATGACAGTTCTTTTTAAACTCTTATCAGAAACCGTGTTAATTGCGAAAACCGTGTAAATAAAAACCGTGTTAATTCCGGAATCCGTGTAAAAAAAGCCGTGTATAAAAAAACCGTGCGAAAAAAAACCGTGTAAAAAGAGACCTTAGTGTACTATTATCAATGCTAGAAAATCAAATTACTGAAAAAATTGTCAGTGCATAACTTAAGTAAATCCGTTTGAAGGCATCTTTTTCTTTTTTACTCATATTAGGCAAAATTTATTAATTTCGCTAATTTACTCGCTCCTCCGTGCACTTTTGCTGATCACAACAGAAATGATTTCCTGCATCATTCATTTCCGAATTCACAAGAAGAAGCTTTTACATTAACAAATACACGTTTAGAATGTAACCGTTTATTGTGAAGATTTTTTCAGGAAATAGGGCAAAGCAGTAATATAATTAGGTATTTCAAAAATGCGCTCATTAAAAATATTGGACGTCACATTCCAAAAACCTCATCCCCTTCCCACTGTCACAAAAGGTCACGTTTTATGAAACACCCCCCTCCCCCTTGCGGTGTGACGTCTTTTATGGACAGCCCCTTTCTCTTTCTTCAAAACAGTCTCATAAAAACTTTTTTTATTTTTTTATCAATAATTTGTGACACTAATTTGGGCTCATTTTTAAACCCAATTGATTCAGATTGAATCGAGTAGTTCACAAAATCATCGTTTACCCATGTCCGATTTAGCTCAAATTTTGCATGAGGACTTTTTTCGAGGTGCTTAAACTTTTGAACAATAGCGCCTTACGAAATAAGAGGTGATCCCAAAAAATTAATAAATTACCTAATAAATGGCCCGACAGTAGCTTTTTTTTCGATTCAGCCATCTCTGAGAAAATTGTGAGCGTATAAATATCTTCGAAAGGAACACACACACACACATTTTCCGATTTCGTCGAACTGAGTCGAATAGTATATAACACTATGGGTCTCCGAAGCTCCGTTCGAAAGTCGGTTTTTCCAGCAATTCTAATACCTTTCTATAGAGAAAGGCAAAATGAAAGGTCCTATGGTCCCATACGTAATTCCTAAATTTCATCCGGATCCGACTTCCGGATCCGGAAATATGAGGTAAAGTTCCGGAAATATGAGGTAAGTGTTTACCATCACTGAAAAGGGCGAAAATTATATTATATTATTATTTATATATAATATTGTATTATATTATGTTATGTTACATAGTATTATATTATCCATTGTTAAAAATGCAATAATCATATCTTCGGCTTTAGCGGTCTTTTAAATAAGAACGGCTGTTATATACTGCCCGACGTTTCGACTATTGGTCACGGTCTTTTTCAAGGGAAATATCTTCTCGTCCTTTGTCTGAACATTGCATGCCCACGAACGGTTGTTTGCGAAGACTAAGAATGATAAGATATTTCTCTTGAAAAAGATCATAACCAGTGGTCGGAACGTCAGGCAGTATATAGCAGCCGTTCTTAATGACCAGGACGCTGAAGCCGAAGACATAATTATTGCTTCATACTTGTACGATCCATTCATCAAATTTCGTTGTTGATAATATTATTATTATCATTACTATATTTATTATTATTATTATTATTATTATTATTATTATTATTATTATTATTATTATTATTATTATTACTATAGGAGACGAAAGTTTAAAATTTTAACGCATAAATAGAAGTAATTACATCCCAGAACCTCTTTGGAAACCAAAACTACTGCAAATTCGAGCATTAACAGGTAAAAGTCGTTGTGAAACCGTTTCCTGTCATTTTCGATTCTCATAGCCTCGGTTGAAACCGACGCTGCATACTTTGGAATTATCACTGAAAACCGCAAATGACTGAAAGAGCAAATGAAAAAAAGAACACAATTTTGAAACTATGGTTCAGCCTATGTCATTGATTGGACATGAATTTCGTTCTCATAGTTTGCAAGCGAAGCTGAGAGTGACATTAATTTCTCGTCATTTTCGTCTATTTTGAGTCAATGAAAATGACTTTTATTAGCTCTGGCGGAGACATATTCTAGTGCTGCAACGAAAAGAGAGCATAACTGAAACTGTGATATTGATCAATACCGACGCCAGCCACGTCCGAATGCAGATCTACTTAGGAAAGAAGGATCGTTAGTTCAATGCATGTTGCTTCTAGAAACCGAAGATTCTTTTGCATTTTCACATGCATCATAAGAAGGGGTTGTTTGTTAGTAAATTTTCGAATAACATTATCATGCTTTAATTGCTCTGGGTAGCCGATTACCGAGAATAAGTTGACATTTTATAGTGCCGGACAGTCGGCTGTCGGGAGGCTCGCTATCAATTGATTCTGTTCCTCCCGGTCTCGGTTTTCACAGTTCACAGCCTAGATTTTCTATCTCGTGAGTGAAAATTTGGATGTAAATGAAGAACTAAATCTGAATTCAGTTGATATCTACACGAACTGTTAATTTTTGGGGGCCTCCTGGTGATCAGTGGTATAAGTATTATTATTTTTCAAAGTCGAGGAAAGTAAAATTAAAAATTTCTACTACTTATTCAAATTTTGAAACCACCTCCTTACCAAGGCAGGACCAGTAATTAATTATAATTAAGATATACATCTGTTCGGTGATGAAAGCTTAATAACACATTTGGGTGTATTTTAAGGGGCTTTATTCATCAAGAAAAGGACTCATGTAACAACAAAAAAGTTGAAATGAAGCACAAAACCCGAATCAATGAGGTAATCTTCCGAAAAAATTAAAAAGTTCAGTCGCACTACAAGCTCAAGACCTTCCATTATGGTTCAATCATAATTGAACAAATTTTACCTTCCCTCCGTTGCGTTTCACCACCAACCAATCGATGTTGTATCTGCATAAACGTTCAACTTTAGGCCATTTACACTTTTAATCGCAAACATGCTGAGGTATAATTATCCGTGAACTGGCAGACGTGCGGAGAATTCTCTCATTAGTAACCGAACAAGAACTGCCATTTCGCATGGAACGCATTACCAGCGGAAACGACTGAAACCATTTTTGTACGGAAACCGAAATGAAGGCGACGACAACGACGATGAGGGCGACGGTTTCGTGATTTGCTTGTACACTTTAATAGCATTTGTTGAAGGCAAGTATTTTTTTGTAACGCTCGATCGTTACGATCCTTTACTTCCCATGCTTGATTGGTCATAAACTTACTTTTAATTTCCTGTTCCAGGAATTACGGGTATTAATTTTAATTTGACCCCGACGTGTGCAGTTCGTTCGGAAAGTTACGACCTCCGAACTGCCTCCTTCTCCGGCTCAAGCGAATCACTATGCAAATTCGTTCCGATGGTGGCATGTGCCATCAATACTGTAATTTTTTATTTCCGGAAGCCTTCCGCAAGCGGGGACGGTGCGTGTTCCGCTACCCGGTAAAAGTTTAATTTTTTTGTGATGGGGACTGTTTGGAGAAAAATTAAGTCAGCCCATTTCCGATCGATGGAAGTTTCATGTTTGATGAATCTGCAGGAATTTGTATTTCAATGCTTGTAACACTCAACTGAAAGCAATTACGAAATCGATTGACAATTAAAAAATAGGTCAACGCAACAGTCAACGGCATCGTGACATCGAATTGTGACGTAATTGAAAGGAATCTGCTATAATCGGAAACTCGTCATCCAATTGCTCGAACAACCCCTCTAATTGGGCACCACCGTCCGATGGTCAGCTTCTCTGTTCCCTGGTTCAGTTCTCGTTTGCTAGAAATTAACCCCGCATTTCACTGATCGATCCAGTCATTACGGTTCGATTGGTGCGCTTCGATATGACGATATGATAGCAGGTGTCGATTTGATGGTATCGCTATTAATCGACTGTAAGAATTATGTTGTTTTTGTTGTTGTTGGTGGACACGCTGGTCCTGTGACGCAGTTGGCAGTTGGCAATTAGCAGGGGGGTAGGAATACAATGAAAATTCGAATTTCATTAACCATCAGTTAAACACGGCTGTTTCCCGAAGTGGCCGGTATCAATTTTGGTACCGGGTAACTCACCCAAACTTGATGAGATTTTAATCGGTTCGTGATTCAATCAAATGCGATGAATGAAATGCAATTACGTAGAAAATGTGATAACAATTTGTATACTTTGCGGTCTTTTCCAATAAAGCTGTACAGTGGTGGTTGTTGATTCGCTGTAATGTTTACGAACGTGAGCGATTTAGTTCAAATTTAAATTCAGTTTATGCGATGCACATAAAATACTCGAGCAAACCTGGGGCTGAATAGGCTTTTTTAAAAAAAAAATCAAATTTTCTAAAATCCTAAACATTTGATAGTTGCCTGTCCTTTGTTCACACAAAAGTGAGATAATTTCTTACCAATCTATTTGAATTTGAATCTGGCCCTTTGGTCAATTGAGTTTTTTAATCATCTCCAGGGTGAAACGATTACAATAATTTTTCGTCAAATAGGGTGAAACATTCCAAATAATTGGTATTGATTGATAGAGCAATCGATTGTTTCTGTTACGTTATCCACTGAATACCACATAGTCAATGAATAAATTATTTAATAAAAGCGACTTGTTCAACAACGTATTTTGTATTTTTTTGTGAAATTGTTACTTAACCAATAGTTACCGAAACCTAGTGAAATGTCAAGTGTTAAAAATTTAAATATTGAATATAAACGATGCATTGGATTTGACCAAACATCCATTCGAATTTGACATTGTTTGTATTAGTTACATTAAATAATCGCAAAGCCAGTCGTCAAGGCGTAGAGTCACCTTTAGCTTGTCAAGTTTTTTTAGTATCTAACGATAGACAGATTGGAAAAAGACACGACGAATACAAAGCAATAAATTAGCATAGAGACGGAACTTGAACTCGAAGCATTTTCCTACACGGAAAGACCAGAATCAGCATTTTGGCGAAAAATTTAGTTGGTTTTCTGAATTTAGTAAGTTTTTTTTTTATTTAAAAGATGTTTTTTATTCAGGCCTATTTGCGTACAAGCTTTACGTGGCCGAATTAGCCGATTTTTTAAATAAATAATTTTTCGAAGTGGATCTCGTTGTCACTCTTTTTCTAGGAGGAGAAGAGCTTCCATTTCCCTCCTGCGAGGGTTGAGGGGCACTTTGTTCGTGGCTCGTCTCGTCCTCCATTGCCGCATCGGTTGTTTTGTTGTTGATTTCCGTCTTCTTTTCGTTTTCCTTGTTGTTCGCAGTCTTGAGCTCGTTGCTAGTTGCTGTAGGAGCGCCTTGTTTTACATTGGTTGCAGTTGTTGGTTGGTTTGATGGTGAAACAGGAGTACTACGCTCACTAGTTTTCGTTGTTGAACGGTTGACCTTGTCTTTTGTTGAAGATGTTCTTTTCGCAGTTTCAGTGCAAGGTTTACCGTAGTGTGCAGGTTGTTTTTCATACGTAATCAGCGTTTTACACGGATGTTTCCCGTCTTGATTACAAATGATGTAAGATGGAATTGCTTTACGTAGTTGCATACGTACCACTCGCACGCCATTCCGGATACCCGGAAAAAAATTCCGCCATACTTCCCTTTCGATGGAAAGAACTTCACCGTACTGCGACATACTTTCCCGAACATACTCATCGGTGGACTGCGGGGGAAGGTCATGCACACGTACTTGTATGGCATTGTCCACCATGTGCACAGGAATTTTGTATTTAATGTTGTCACACTCAACGCTGTGCACCTCGTTGTTAACCGAAGCGAATGCAATTGCATCGCTTTCACGTTTAAACATAATGTACACACAGTTAGACGCCTTGTTGAATTGAATCTCAGTTACATTATTAGCGTCTAGATGCATTCGTTCTTTAAGTAAGATTTCAATTTCATTTGCTGCTGGTCTAACTTTGCAACGCTTGAAATCTATACAAATTGAATTTGGCCTTGTTGGCCAAGTTTCAGGCTTTGTTAAATCGTATTTGACCATTTAGTACACTCTATTGTTCACTGCACTGTATTGTCTTTGTTTCTTTTGCTTCGACCGCAAACGATTTTCGACTGCGTTGGCTGAGATGCGAGCACGAACTGAATTTAGTATTTTGTTTGAGACATCTGAAAACATCTTACTTTTGCTAAATCCTGCATGTTCCCAGCTGCCTTACCAGTTTTCTTGAAGCCCCTTTTCACGATTGCCCAGTAACATTCGATGGGTCGAAGCTAAGGGGAAATTTTGAGGATTGATATTTTTCTCAACGAAATTTATACCCTTTTCCGCAAACCAATTGAAAGTGGTGTTGGCATAGTGAGCCGACGCTAAATCCAGCCAAAACAGTGGAGGTGTACTATGCTTCTTATATAAAGGCAGCAATCTCTTCTGGAGACACTCAGATTGATAGATTTCTGCATTTATAGTACCGGTAATGTGAAAAATAGTTAAATTCAAACCACAGGAACATATTGCTTGCTATACCAGTACCTTTCGACCGAATTTCTCCACTAAACAACGACGGCAGTAAAGTATTGTGGACCTGGAAGGGTTTTCGAGTCCTCCTTTACATAAATCTCATCTTCCATCAAAACGCATGCATCCGGACACAGCAAAAGACGCGAATACAATTTCCGGGCCCTTGTTGCTGCTCGCTTATTCTGTTCTACACTTTGTTTCAAGATTTTCTGCTTCTTGTAGGTCTTCCGACACTCGTTCCTGCTTTTTTGGCCAAATCACGTATTGACATTGATTTGTTCTTCATGATTAGAGATACCACTTTCTGGTCCAGTTTGGAAGAACCGGATTTTCTACCTCTTCCTAGTAGCTCATCCTAAGAATAGTGTTCTCCAAACTTAGTAATGATGGTTTTAACACTGGCATGATGAATTCTAAACAGTTTCGCCAATTTTCGCATAGTAATACCCTTCTCACTTAGCCATGTGTCCAGGACCTTAATTTTCACTTCCTTTTCAATACGCGACATTTTGAAGAATTTTAACCGCACAAACAAGTAAACAAACGAAAGCTAACAGCCAAACGCACAGCATGCTGTGATCTGAGCATAAAAAACCATCACAAATACATGTATGTGGATAGCTTATTTTCGATACACTCCTTAGTTCTTGTTCCCTGAATGCGTGCTCAACTCTAGAAGGCCCAAAACTAAGTATAGACCTAAATTGCTCAAAAGCAGTATAAATTGTTGAAGAGAGTGAAAATAAAAAAAAACTGTGACAGAATAACTAAAAGTTACACACCTAAAAAAAAACGTATAAATTTATGTCGTCTGAGCCCGACATATACGAGCATCAAAAATGACTCATTTTCACAGTAGACCCAGTACATATTTCATGCATTTGGACACATTTTTAAGTGCTGAAGCATGCAAACTTACACGTCTGCTTTAAAAGCAGTGTATGTTCAACACATATGTGAATCATTCTTGTACAATGCAGTCATTTTACAAATTACTTTCTTATAATTTGAGTCATACGCGAATTTACCGGTAAATTTCATATTTTTTTGCTGTGTAGTGGAATGTGCCTTAGTGCATATATCGTTAAATAAAGAGTAAAAAAAAAATCACAAAATTTCAAGCAATCCTTCCATACTGTACATATCGTGACTTTCCTGGGTAATCTATTGTTAAATTCCCATCCGTACAGTATATATTTCAACAAGTTCACTAACACCTGATTTTATTTTATTTTGTCGTGAATACGACTTACTTTACTATGGGGTGCCTTTTCAAAATTTACCCTCTGAGAAAGTGATAAGTTTTTGATCGTGAATATCTCTTGTGGTATCTAACGAATCAACATAATTTTTGCTACATGCCATCGGGAATATGCTCACAATTTTATGATAAAATATTCAGTTGTGTGACATAATCTCAAATAATTCAAAATTAAACTTTTCTGAAATGTTTGGTATAAACGAGTATCAAAGAGGATAATTCATAAGGCGCGTTTGCCTTTCTCGTATTTTGAAAGCTCATAGCTCTGTGATCTGTGAAAGGATTCATATAATCTAACTACCAATAGAATTTAAATTTTTCAACTCAAACGTGTATTAAAAGAGCATTGAAGTATTTCAATAGTACACTATTGAAAAACCTGTCTCATTTGACCCATGTCAACACCAGCCAATCAGAACGCGTTTTGAGGAAGAGAACAAATTATTTGCTGCTGTACAACAAATCGTTCTAAAAAATGTTCCGAACAGTGTTTAATATCGTAGTGAGTACCACAATTTGGTCCTTCTGAAAGACAGGAATGAATCCCGAACAGCATCCTGATAGTTTCTTCCAAGGAAATGCAAATCCGAAATGAAATAATCGAAATTAAAATTCTATATGAAATACTCGAAATTAAACTTCTGCTATTTTTATTGCCGTTAGGGCAGCCCATTAGTGAAAAAGCTACAATCGAAATCACGTAAAAAGAAACCTCTTAACAAAAATTGGATCAGTTTGGATTCTATCGCCACTGCGAGCAGATGTATTTTGTGTCATTTGCAAAGCTAAGTTCGCTTCCGACAAGAGCGATTACGTTACAGCTGCCAGTTTTTTGCATTGGTGAAAAAACAACGAAAAGAGGACAACGCTGGAGAGCATCACACAAAATCATCAAAATGGCTCTAAAAGTTTTCTAAAGAACTATTAGGATTTCTTGCTCGCAAATCGAAGGTAAATATCCTCAGTTTAGTGCAAATCTAGAACAGTTTGATTAGATTTCTGCACTTTCCGCTGTGTGAAACTCACAGTAATCGAGATCAAGTGAAATCTTCTTTGTTTTTGCGAAAAATGTTGAAAAGAGAAATACTTGCATATATCATACAATTGATCAACTAATTAATATTCGGAAGTGTTAAGGAACATGTCAGTTGTTTTCGTATTCACGACATCCAGTTATGTCTCTGACATGAGCCACCCGCCTTTTTATAACGAGAAACTCAATTAAATGAGACTGTTGAAATAAAAGATTATCATCGAAGATTTAAGACCAAGGAGGTGTGAGGAAGAAAACTTCTAGAATGTCCCAGGAAAACGATGAGGTAGGTATTTTATGTAATAACCTAACTTTTGATAAGTTGCGATATGGTAGAAAAAAAAGTAAATGCACTACTATTTTTACTGTCACTTATTATTATTATTATCATTGTTATAATAATAATAATAATTATTATTATTATTATTTTATTATTATTATTATTATTATTATTATTATTATTATTATTATTATTATTATTATTATTATTATTATTATTATTATTATTATTATTATTATTATTATTATTATTATTATTATTATTATTATTATTATTATTATTATTATTATTATTATTATTATTATTATTATTATTATTATTATTATTATTATTATTATTATTATTATTATTATTATTATTATTATTATTATTGTTATTATTATTCCTTTATTCTTGATAATCCATCAGTTTGAAATATTAGCAGATTTCTCCGGCATAGTCAAAACAGCAATGCAATGAGGAAAAGGAAATGTAACGTAACATCGACAAATATAGAAACAATCAGAGCAGATTAGAATTGATAGTGTTAGTAGACCAAATATATCTACATCTATTTAGGAACTCTAAAGTAATAATCGTTTGTACCACTTCAAACATGAAATTCAAGTGTTTTGCCTTTCTCATATAAAAATGCTAAACAATCACTGTGAAAAACGACTTTTGAACAACTTTCGACTTTTTTTGTCATATACCATTCAACTCAGCTCGACGAACTGAGCAAATGTCTGTGTGTGAATGTGTGATTGTATGTATGTATGTATGTGACACATAATGTCACTCGATTTTCTCAGAGATGGCTGAACCAATTTTCATAAATTCTGATTCAAATGAAAGGTCTTATGGTCCCATAGATCGCTATTGAATTCTATCCTGATCCTATTTCCGGTTTCGGAATTACAGGGTGATATGCACAAAAAAAATGGAATAAATGTCACTTACCTTTCTCAGAAATGGCATGACCGATTTTCACAAACATTAGAAAGGTCTTTTAGTCCCATAGATAGCAAATGAATTTTATTCGACTTCCAGTTTCGGAATTACAAGGCAATATATGCAAATTTATGTGAAAATACGCGTTCAATTTTCTCCGAAAATTCCAACCGTTTTTTACAAATTATTTTGCCAATGAAAGGTCTTAGAACTTTTTAGAAAGCCCTCGAAAAGTTGATTCAATGCCGATCTCTGGCTCCGGAATTACAGTGCGATTAGTGAAAAATTTTTTAAATATGTATTTTTTTAACAAGCGATGGCGAAATGTGGTGCACATTTTTATTAAATTTTCTGGTAAATTCTTCTAGAAGAAGGAAAAACTCCAAAAACGAAACTCTCTTCGATTTTCCAATTCTCACAAATCATGATTCAAATTAAAGCTCTCAGTGTCTTGAAAGATACTGTGCAATTTCATCCAGATCCGTCTTTCGGTTCCTAAATTATACGGCAATGAGTATCAAAACTTTCGAAGTGTCATGATGCCAAACCGATACGCATCGGTACGTGCTGGTACGGAAGAAAAAAAGAACACACCCGCCTAGCACACAGCGTACTTTGTACAATTTTGTATAGCAAGCAGGGTTATCACATTTAAATCTCTATTAACTTGGCATATATGTTTACAATTTGATAAGGTGATGGTAGTTTATACCGAAGGAAGTTTATTCAAGTTGCAAAAAAAAGAAACTTGACATAATCTTCTAGTGATGTTTTTGAAAATATAAGTAATATGAGAGAGGCATCATTACACCACTAGGTGGATTAAAAAAGGCTTTTCATATTGTAATGGTCTAAATGTTTTAAACATGATGCTGACGTGAGAGTATTTATCAATTATCTTACAGTTACACAAATTTAACATTGTAAAAATCGCATAATGGGATTTTAAGGACACTACGAATTAATGAAAAGCCTGTCCACAATAATAGTTCTTCTAATCAAGGATGGCTTTTGTCGTATCAAAGAACGCTCACTGGCAACTCTTCACACGATTGAATCAGTGCTATCAATGAAAGACGGATATCATCGCAACAACAAAAACCCGTCATGGCTCATTTAACATAAAATAGACACCAGTGCGAGAGCGAATTTCTCTCGATGACATTTCTGAGAATCAAAAGTTAGCACGCTGCTGTGGGGATCCTCTCTGAAGCAACAAACGGTCGCTTATTCTCGTTTTGCGTTCCGATTCTATACAGGCAGTGGATATTTTCGATAGAATCATTTTACTATTGCCGCTTATTCTAACCAGAGATGGCATTTCACCAGAGTGATACACGCTAGAGTCAGATTTTTGCCACACCGAGGATGCAAAAAACGAAGCACCGCACAAAGAGGAAAGCGCACTTCTTCTCAGTGTCGAATAGACAGCATTTGAGTGTGTGCTTATGGTTAAAGCAGCTGGCGCGAGTGAAACACATTCTCTTCGCATGAATCGCTCACACGCGCTCTCGTCTAAATACACCCAAGTGACCACTGGCGCGTGATGGTGAGCGAACACTTCTGTGAACTTCAATTAATAGAGTGTAGATCTGGCCTTGCTATGAAAAATTTACAAGGAAAACCGAAAATTTTACGATAAATTGTTTTATTTTGCTGATTTTGCGTGTCCACGCTTCATCTACGAAAACCATACAGTAGAGTGCTCACCGGCGTGTACACCTCTGTGAAAGTATCTGCATCCACCTCAGAGAATTTATTAGCTAATGCTCTAGCACTTTGGTGCGATTCAGTGGAAGAGGTAAAAGGAAATAAACAAACGCACTCATGATGCGTGCACACTTTACACAACAGTGGTGTATAAATGTGAAAGAGAAGAGCTCTCGTTGAAGTTGTCAGTGCGAGGGGAGAAATTTTGCTTGCTCTTCGTCACACAGAGGAGATAGACATCTCTGATTCTAACTATGTGCATATAACCTTTGTAAAAGTTGTGTCTATGAAAATGTCTGTGAATGCTCCACACAAGAGTTTAGAAATATTGCAACCTAGTATGAGAATCATCAAGTTGAATCATCGATTCGATTTTCTGCGATAATTGTCAACTGGCGATTCTCTCTTGGGAAATTCCACACAGCAACGATCATTATCAGACTGTAAACTTTTTTAAGGGCGTGAAATACTCAGAGTATGAAGTGGAGCGAAGAAATGTAGCAAAATTCTCTCACGGCTTATGCATTGAGAGACTCGAGTTCTTGTAGCATCTACCGGATTGAAAATATTGTATACAATATAGATAGCAGTATAGCAGCTTCTGTCAAATTTTCGGCGATCACCAACACTGCTTCTAATATTTGATAATTTTTGTTGCAAAATTACGTATACTATTTTCGTGTACACACAAGAATTTTATATACCTTGACTTGATGGCATCGAATACAATTAATCTACTGAAAATAACTTAGAAAACATGTGCTATTTATTTGGTGCCCATACTCAAGCATGCGATTCGAAATAGTGGAGCACATGGATCCAGTAGGTGCAGTAAAAATTCCACACAAACTTTATTTAATTATTAATCTAGTATTCATGTTTTTCTCTTCAGCGGGCAAACATATTATAGGGGATGTCAAGGCGTTGCGTTTAATAACTTTGCTTTATATACATATCAATTTGAACTGCTTTAAGCACTGACGAGCCGAAGGCGAAACGCAAAGAAAATTGATACATATAGATGAAAAATGAATGCAAAAATGGTATGCTTCAAACCCGATTTCGGGAGGGGCCAGGGCTCCTTAGGCTCCCGTTCTGGGTCCCATGACTGATTCACAGCATTTGCAATAAGGTCATTCACGAATATTTTCATGAAAACTTAGCTTCATGAATACAAAGCACCACACGCCAATGTGGCCAATTTTGCAACACAGCGCAGCACAGCCCAGTAATGTAAAGTTTCCTTCCGACAGTTTTATCGTGCTTCCTGTGTAACAATATTCAGCAAAAACCGCACTGCGCTAACGAAACTTGCATCATCTCGTGTTGATCTGCGAACTCATTTTCCAGCTTGAGCTTGAGTCGGGAAGTGAAAAAACGCATGTTTCAATTTGTTACTACACCTTCACCAAAGACCGTAAATCAAGCAGACCGGCAAATCCTGCTTTGAAATATAAAAAGCCGGTGATTATAGCGCTCGAATTCCGGTGGTAAGGTAGATAGCTGGAGGTGTGTTTCAGATAAGACAGTCGTCAAAGCTTCAAAGTCCAGATTTTTTCTATAATCTTCTTTGCTAGTAAAACCTGTAGCACACGGCGGGTCAGAGACGGTTGCCCTAAAAGGCACACAATGACCAATGGAAACACGTAGTTACTGATGCGGAAAAGATCGTTGCACACCTGTCTGTCAGTCCGGATCGGTCTTTGCTTTTGATCTGTTTTCTATATTTTTTTTGTTTTCTCGTGTTCGTGATGTTGCCCTTTGGCGCTTTCATTCAAAACACAAGCTTTTGCGAAAACTACAGCCAACCTTCGCTCTGTACGGCGTTGGTGCCATTTCAGCTTTCTGCACGACAACGGAAAACTATCTGGTTTTGAGTAATTTCCATCCATTTTCGGGATTTCGATAAAATAATCTGTTTGAAAAAATACATTTAAATGCAAGTTTGAATGGTAAGTTTTATTCACTCAATCTTTGGTAGGAAGCGATGACCAACATTTAAAGGTTATTTAACGAAATTCTCGCCAACTGGGATTTGATCTGCGTTTGTTTTTTGTCAACAACGGAATGACAAAATGGAAGTAATAAATAAACTCAAAATCAACGGAAAAGTAATTAATTATTTTGTACTTTTTTGTTTATAAATCAACCTAGTATTGAATTTTCGTCCAGACCGCACTGTAGAAAAGTTTTCTGTTCTGCCAGTCCTAGAAGTAACTTTTGCATTTCCCCAACCATTTACACTCTTACAAGTTCTTCTACCGTTGCGGGTTGTTATGTTGCAACAATCTACCCATCGGGAGCAGATTAGATGTTCACGGTTCCGAAAATAAGCCACTTATCCTCGCCTTCCACCACCCCTCCCTTTCGTGCTCAACTATCAAAGCCCAGTTCCAATCCCAGCGGGATTTTTTGGCGTTACGTAAACGATGAATGTTGAAACCTCCGACGAAAATAATGCCGGAGTATTTTCTTCTGCCTTTGTCTGGGTGCTACTGCTGTTTTCGTTGCGAGGATGCGAATCAGAAGCAACAGGATACCGGCAGCAAGTGTGATGCGATGGGACTGATTGCCGATTGGGTTTTGGACCGTATTCGTACTCGCAGGAGAATCAGAACTTTTCCAACCAACACCCGGTGGGTGGTGGTTCGGTCGGTCGGTCGGTTGAATAGACCGAACTGAACTGAACTAAAAATGTTGCTACACAGTTGCTATCATTTAGCAGGTCCAAGGGCATGACCTCAGCGGTTGTTCTGGCCACAATGAGAACTTTTCGAGCAGTGCCACTCCACGACAGACTGAAGGTTTTTTTTTACGCTAGAACAAGCGGAAGAAGACTCTCGAATTAGCTTTTCGGTTCGGAAGCTTCAGGGAAGTTTAATAATTAACGACGACATCATTGGTTAGTTTCAAACTTTGATTGAAAATCTGTAGAAATCTAAATGCTTTGGAACTAATATTCTATACTACTTTAATTATTTCGATACACCGAAGTACGCATCCTTCGAACTTTGATCGCATCTCAAAAAGCTGAAATTGAAACAAAAACCATTGTCAATCAATGCGTATTTTTTCAAATGAAGGACGGAATCCTTTTTGACTCGCTTGCTTCTACATGTCAGGATTAGAAAAACCGCCATCGACGATCGAACCACAAACGTCAGATGGAAACGTTGTTTCGAGCTGACCCTTGTCTAACTGACCAAAGTAACTAAGGCGAAAAAATAAAAACGGCAACGAGCGTAATGTCCCTTTCAATTTGCAACATCCAACATGGTGGATTGTGGAGTCAACTGCGATCCATTGGAAATGATGGTCAAGAAAAATGGAAACGGACTGGAAGCTTCTGGATGTGGAACCATTCCGGTAGCGCTGAGTGCTTCTTTCTTTCATACGAACTACTGTCCTCCCTTCCCATTTGCTTCGTTATGGTTAAATTACAATTCTGATCCAGAATCGATGGCTGCCGGGAGCTAACGAACACCTAATGGAGCTTTACTGTTCGAGTAACGGTTGTCAGTGTCGGTTCGGGATGATCGATGGTCAAGGCGGATGCCCGTTTTGGATGGTTCGGCAAACGGAGCTCGGCCCACTCCAACGAAGATGTATTTGAACCGAGATTAAATTTGCCACACAAATCCCGTAAAAGTTCAACAATTACAGGTTGCGAAATAATTCTGAACCACCGCTTGAAATTCTATCATTTTTTCAAAATTCTGTCATCAAGCCAAAAACCTGTCTGTGTAAAATCTGTGCACGTTTCCCGTACCATGATAGCTGAGCAGAATCATTTCGGTGAGTAAAAATAAAACAAAGGTCTCACTATTTCCAGCCGCTCTGTACGTTTTGGTGCTAAACTGTAATAGATTTTCAAAAATCTGTGAAAATCTGTGATCATTTTCAGAAATCTGCGAAAGCTGTGCCATTTTTTAAATCTGAAAATCTGTGAAACACAGATTAATCTATGAACCTGGCATCCCTGACAATAACCTGTGTTCACTACACGGTTAAATGAAAATACTGATTAATGACTACCATATATACCCAGATTTTGAATAAGTTTTAGCTGTTGAAAGGTAGGTAGGTATACTGAAAATCATTTTTACCTACTTTTTGAGGAGAAATCACTCATTGTCGAGCTCTTTCATAAGTTACCCAAAATTAGGTCGTTATCTACTCAAACTTTGAGTTCCTCGGCAAAAATTGGTAGCGTGCATTGTTATGGCCTAACACTTGTACTAAACTTACATTTACCTAAATTTTGAGGTCATCACTCGTTACCCAAAATTGGGCAGATGCACTTCAGTTGATTTTGGGTAGGTTTTGACCCAAAATTAGGTAGCGGCTGGTCAAACTGTACTTTTCCAATTGGGGAAATCGGATAAAGAAAATTCTTCTCAGTATTAGGTTTTACACGATGACGACACAAATGAACTACCGATAAATCAAGTTCATCTTCGACAGCTGCCGTGTGTTTGTTTTGTTTTGCGACTGCAAATTAAAAATTGAAAAATTACGAAAAAGTACCTTTTGAAAACGTGTTCCACAATGAAAAGAACTAAAACGATTGCCCTGTATGCATTTCCCGCATCAAGGGGCGATATTTGTATAAATACTTTTAGTATGAGGCAATTTTTAAATTCAAACGATGAACCTCTGATAAATTTTTAAACTGTAAACAAACACACGGTAGCTGTCAAAAAAAGTTCATTCTGTTCATTTTGTGAGGTTGTCTCATGTTCGTGTAAAACCTAATTGCTGCCCCACACAAAAAAATGGGTAAAATTCAACTCATTAAGGATTATAAAGTTTCTAGCGGCTTGAGATTTTTTAAAAGCGGTGTGTAAATGCAAATATATTATATATCAATATAGATCACTTTAACGAATTCAATACAAATCGAAAAAGACATCACAGTAACACTATCTCGTGACGGAAGAGGCTATTAACTTAGTCATGTTTAATAGTTTGCGTTTCGCGTGCAACGCGTGCAGTGAAATGTCAAAAATAACTGAGCATGATGCCTACATAGAGGTGTGAACATTTTTATATTTAAATGTATTTTATCTGACGAAAGTAAATATCGCCAATAAATCATGCAGATTTACGCACTTTAAGACCTATCGACTTCACTTTCAAGAGTTATGAAGTAGTATTTAATTTTGATCGTGAATGTTATGAATAGTACTGAAAAGACGAAACCTATAGGCTATGAGGGCAATGTTTGGCAGATCACCTCTGATATATAGAACAAAATTAAAATGAAATGAACGGTGTTTTACAAGTTATTTTGATTGCGATATTTTTTCATTGCGTTCATGACATTGAATTTCAATTAGCTGCACATTATCTTTTCTCTCAGGGAAAGTTAGAGTGAAAAAGAAAATTGTTATTTTTCTAAATTGTCTATAAATTAAAAGTGCATACACTAAGCCAGAGATGTCTATCTCCTCTGTGTGACGAAGAGCAAGCAAAATTTCTCCCCTCGCACTGACACCTTCAACGAGAGCTCTTCTCTTTCACATTTATACACCACTGTTGTGTAAAGTGTGCACGCATCATGAGTGCGTTTGTTTATTTCCTTTTACCTCTTCCACTGAATCGCACTAAAGTGCTAGAGCATTAGCTAATGAATTCTCTGAGGTGGATGCAGATACTTTCACAGAGGTGTACACGCCGGTGAGCACTCTGCTGTATGGTTTTCGTAGATGAAGCGTGGACACGCAAAATCAGCAAAATAAAACAATTTATCGTAAAATTTTCGGTGCTCCTTGCAAATTTTTCATAGCAAGGCCAGATCTACTCTCTATTAATTGAAGTTCACAGAAGTGTAGACGAGAGCGCGTGTGAGCGATTCATGCGAAGAGAATGTGTTTCACTCGCGCCAGCTGCTTTAACCTCAAGCACACACTCAAATGCTGTCTATTCGACACTGAGAAGAAGTGCGCTTTCCTCTTTGTGCGGTGCTTCGTTTTTTGCATCCTCGATGTGGCAAAAATCTGACTCTAGCGTGTATCACTCTGGTGAAATGCCATCTCTGCACTAAGCGATCTGCAACTTGCTGTGAACTGTTTTGTGAAAAGTTTAAAATTTTAGTCAAAATTTGAAATTTCGATATTCATTTTTTAAAAAGTAATTGGATTTCTTTCAACAGATGAACTATTCCAAAATTCGACAAATAGAAAGATTGTTTAGCACTGGAAAAATGTTAGTAAATACTATGATAAGTACAATACAGTAAGTAAAAGAACAAGTTATACTTATTACTTTTACTTCAATTGATAGCTCTCGTTGACGCAAATTACGGTTCATTCATATACTAAATTGTTTTTTTTAAGCATTTATTTATTTATTAAACAACCTGATATTGTATATTTATATCAGTGTAACCGTACTTTTTAAAATCAAGAAATTGTAGTACATAATTCGGAAATGTTGGTGAAATTCTGGAACTAACATTAATATTAATTTGTTTAGTTCTGCTTGCACATTTCACACATATTTATATAAATAGGGATTTTTATAAAAACAAATGTTCTAATCCGAGTTAGCATAAGATTGCGATTCTGAACCGTATTAACAGCTTATTTTTTCGTGCAGTGCATATCGAGAAATATTCCATATATTTAGAGTTGTTTGGTTCAGTGTACTGATTGGGAAAACTGTCTTATGTTCATTAAAATTTTGTAGTGTATGTTATTAGTAACCTTTTTGCCACCGCACTTTACTGTGATGTCACGGTGTTTGCAATTTGTAAAAGTTGAATAATAAAAGTTTGAAAAAATGGATGAGCCTCAAACCAGTTTCAATGCTATCAGATTCAATCAGGAAGTTGACTAAAAAAGTATTCGCGAAGGGTCTCATGCACAATCAGCATACTTTAAAAGAAGTTTCGGATGGTAAGCAGATATAATTAAAAATAGAGAATGATTCATTCCTTATTTGAAACGTTGATCATTATTACAGATTACATAAGAGAATTTCTTCGTATGATGAAGAAATTAACCTGCAAGGTGATAAAACCTGAGAAAAATATGCAACCAAATATTGGCATAGAAGTTGAGCTACCAGCTTCATCAGTTAGATGGGTTTCGGACTCTCAATCCATCCAGGATTATAACGCTCCAGCATCGCATATTTTTATCAAGGCGGGGATTTTCTGTATATCTATATCCTAGCACCAATGTTCCCTGTGGAAAGGAGTCAACTCTATCGATACGTCCTTTAAATTGATCGCCGTATTTAATTTGCTAATTTCGGTAAATTTATTAAAAATTGCTGTGATATTTTTAATCATGAAGAACAAATCAATGTCAATACGTGATTTGACCAAAAAAGCAGGAACGAATGTCGGAATGATCCATCGTATAAAGAGGCGAGTTTAACCTCGTACAATAAAGGATACATTTTTAGTTTGAATAAAATATCGTTTTTTATCATAATATGGACGAAAAATTTGTGGATAGCTTATTTTCGATACACTCCTTAGGAGTATTATCTATAACGAATTCAGGAGTTCTGTATGAAACTGTAATCCTTTTCCTTTGTATACGTATATAAGTTTGTGAAAATTGATTTGGCCATCTTGAAGAAAAGTGAGGTAGATCCTTTTTGCAGCTTTTGGCCACTATCCTCAATATTTACGAAACCTAATTTCGGTCCTCGAATAGCCGAATTCGGGATTGTAACACCTTCTACTTTTTGATGCTTCCGGAATCGGAAATCGGGAACCAGGACAGCCGGAAGTAGTTTGACACTTTATCTGAGGAAAGTTAGTAAGTAATCAGCTGTTTTTAGTGCCGAATTTTGTTTATATGCCTACAAACCAATGAGTTCTGCAAACTAGAAGAATTTATCAGTCAGTTAAATGGTGTTTGTACTTGTGTTTGCCATCGTTTATGAAATTGGAAATTTTCCGCTTATAGTACTCTAGTTCCGAGTCAGATCTGAATGAAATGTTCTAGAAAATTGAAGAAGTGATTACCTTTCGTTTGAATATCAGTTTGTTAAAATCGGTCAAGCCCTTTTTGAGAAAATCCAGTGTATGTTTTATACTTTATTTTCACATATTACACTATAACTCCGGAACCGGAAGTCGGATCCAAATGAAATTCACCAACAGGCTATGGGACTATAAGACCTTTTTTTTGAATTTGTGAAAATCGGTTCAGCCATCTCCGAGAAAAGTGAGTGCACATTTTTGTTGCATACACACTAGAGATGGACGAAACAGTTCATTTCAGAGAACCGTTCAGTGATGTAGAGTTCTATTGAAAGAACTAGTTCTCCAGAGTTCGTTCTTTTCATAGTTTGTTTGTTTGTTCAAAGGCTTCGAAGAATTGTGCAATGCAATGGGCGACCTTCGATGCAAGAACTTGTTACTTTTCTTAAGGCAAAGAAGGAAAGGGAAATAAACTTTTTGCCCTCTCTAAAATTTAAAATTTCGACAACTGGAATAAATATAACAAGTTTGGTAGCGGTATTATATGATACCAGAAACATTTTCTCGACATTTATGCAAAAAAAAAAGTAAAAATATATATTTCGTTCATTGTAGCATGCGCAGTTGACTGAGCAGGAAGTAAAGCAATGTCATCATTCCAGTTGGTTCAGGTACAGAGCTCAGTTCCAATTTCAGTATCAAAAATTCAGTTCAATATTGAATCAATTGCAGGGCGAGTGCGAATAAAGCCAGCAAATTTTCCGGAGTATGAATAATGAACTGTTATATACGTATTTTTATAAGAACTATCATTGGATAATTGTAGTAAAAGTAAAACAAAAAAACCGGATAACTTTGAAAATTCGCATAAAAACCGTCGTGTCAAAAAAACGCATAAAAATTAACCGCGTAGAAAAAGTTCTCAGAGTATTTTAAAAATTAGATAGTCTCGTTCGGTTCAAGTTTTATATTGTGGCTCCTGGTTCTGTTCTGGTTATGAGAAACACGTTCATAGGTAGTTTCACGCTCATAGTTTAAGAATTCCCAAAGGCCACGAATTTTGTGTTGCGCTGAGCGGTGCGCTCTTCTTGAAATGTTAATGTCAGAAAACATCATTTTTTTCTGCCATAGATGCCTAGAACAAGTTATTCTCATAGGTGAGGGACACGCCTGGGTGTAAAACAAAACATGATTATGTAGCTTCATGACACAGCCCAACTCAGTTCGCCTACGCAAAATGAAAAAAAAAATTTAACTGTTCCTTCCATGCACCTCCAAACTGGAAGTGAAGAAGTGATTTTTTTCAATTCAATAACCAAAACATCAATAAAATAAACTAACTAGATCTAAAACTAACCCAAAAGACAGTGGCATTACTTTTGAATTTGTTCTGACCGCTTTGACCATTTCAGAGTTCCATGATTATATGAAGCGTTTTATACATCAAAACTGGTTGAGAAACATACTATGAATGGCTGTAAATCTATTTATATTCCTGAGGGATGAAATATCGATTTCTCGTCACAGCACATAAACTTTTCACGGAGGAGTGCGACTGTTGATCATGACATGAAACTACCTGCAATATTCTTGAGCTTTATCCCGCCATGCTCTTGGGGAGGCCACCGGGATAAATATTTACACAATGTGTCGCATCAAACAGAATTATTATGGTTGGAATATTTTCCTAATTAATGCGATTTTCGCACCTTTTCATAAGTGGCACACTGGCGCGATGGCATATCATTGAACAAGGCTGCTTCGTCGGGACTAATCCGCCATTTTCCAGTGGACGCGCAAAGCAACAAGATTGTGCTTGTATTTAAAAAAAAATTTTTCATTAGAAAATTTAGTGTCATAATCTTCGACCTAAGCCATGGAGTCGGCAACGTTTTGAGTCGGAAGAGTAATAAATTACGATTTATTGAATATCAAGGTTTTTGAAGAGCCACTAAATATTTTCTCACTAATTAGGTCTCCTTTCCATAATTTTTCCTCTTGGTCATGGATAATATGCTCAGAAGTTTATGACACAATTTTAAGTAGCATTAAATAATCTGAAAAGAACTCAAAAATAAATGTTCGGAATTAATACGCATTAAAGAAAATAGTATCGATGTTTGATGTTCTCGTGAAATGAGCAACATTTCATTCTCCCGTTATTTACTGATTAAGGGGTTACACCACTGTAGAATTTTCGAAAAATCGGAATTTTTTTCATTGAAATAGGTAATGTATGATCCTAAAAATAATATTCCAAAAGATGAAAAGAGGGAAAAAATTCTAAACGTCTTAATCTCGTATTTTACCGCGAGACTCCGAATATTATACTTATACTTATACTTATCCCAGAACCACGTTTTTAGAGCTGGCCGGAAACATACACACCAAGAAATAATCGTGTAAACTTACGTCTTCTGAGACCGACATATATGAGCGTCAAAAATGACTCAATATTACAGTAAATCTAACTTATATTTGATGCCTTCTGACATATTTTTAGGTTCTAAAACATGTAAATTTACACGTTTGCCTTAGGGGCTAGGTATGTTTGACGTATATTTAAATCATTCTTGTAAAATTCAGTCGTTTCACGGATTACGTCCTTATGAATTGTGTCATATGTGGATTTTCATCACCTGTAAATTTCATATTTTGTTTCTGTGTAAATCAAACGAACATAATATCAGTTGTTTTTCAAATAAGGGTGAATCTTATATTGACAGCAAATGGAGGAAAACATTGATAAATGTTTCGATTTTGGTTTCAATTCCTATTCCGAAATTATCGTATAACTAGCTAACCCGTCTAACTTCGTCTTGTCTGAAATTATGTTTTTGAATCTACACACCTAGAAAAAATCGTGTAAATTTAAGTCTTCTGAGACCGACATATTCGAGCATCAAAAATTATTCAATTTTACAGGTAATCGAACACAAGTTTAATGCATTTCGATATATTTATAACTGCTGAAACATGTAAGTTTACACGTCTGCTTTAAAAGTGTGGTATGTTTGACGTACATTTAAATCATTCTTGTGAAATGCAATCATTTTACAAATTACGTTCTTCTGAATTGTGTCATATATGGATTTATGTCACCTGTAAATTTCATAATTTTTTGCTGTGTAATTCAGGTAAATCTTGACCGATCGATTCAAAAATTTTACAGAATATTCTCGATAGTTATCTCCTAAGAGGTACGTAGGGGTTTTTGAAAATTGTGAATATTTTTTTTATGAATAATTCTGTGATGAGAAAAGCGGTTTTATTTTCAAAGGGTTGCTATTTTACAGAAAATCAATTATTTTAAAAAAAATCCTACGTACCTCTATGGAGATAACTATCGAGAATATTCTGTAAAATTTTTGAATCGATTGGTCAAGATTTACTTGACTTATGTTTCCGGCCGTCAAAATGCAGCACTTTCACGGAAATGCCGCCATTTTGTTTTTCAATTTTTAAAACTGGTAATTTTATTGTACTTAAATATACATATTAAAAAGTGCTTTATACAAAATTTGGATTACTTCATTTTTTTAGATCCCTAAATAATTCCCCAAAAAAGTCCTTCTCGTTTTTTTCTACAGTGGTGTAACCCCTTAAGTAGAAAAGTAAATATCTGCACGGTTGACTAAGGAGTGTATCGAAATGTACTTAGCAACAGTGTTGGTGATTGCCGAAAATTTGACAGAAGCTGCTATATTGCTCTCTATATTGTATACAACATTTTCAATCCGGTAGAAGATCCTATAAGAACTCGAGTCATTCAATGCATGAACCGCGAGAGAATTTTTCTACATTTCTTCGCTCCACTTTATACTCTGAGTATTTCACGGACCTTGAAAAAAAAATACAGTCTGATAATGATCGTTGCTGTGTGGAATTTCCCAAGAGAGGATCGCAAGTTGACAATTATCGCAGAAAATCGAATCGATGGTTCAACTTGATGTTTCTCATACTAGGTTGCAATATTTCAAAACCCTTGTGTGGAGCATTCACATACATTTTCATATACACAAATTATACAAAGGTTATAAGCACATAGTTAGAGTAAGCGGCAATAGTAAAATGATTCTATCGCAATTATCCACTGCCCATACAGAATCGGATCGCGAAACGAGAATAAGCGACCGTTTGTTGCTTCAGAGAGGATCCCCACAGCAGCGTGCTAACCTTTGATTCTCAGAAATGTCATCGAAAAAAATTCGCTCTCGCACTGGTGTCTATTCTATGTTAAATGAGCCATGCCGGGTGTTTGTTTGTTGCGATGATATTAGTCTCTTTTTGATGGCACTGATTCATTCGTGTAAAGAATTAAGAGTGAGCATTCTTTGATACGATAAAAGCCATCCTTGCTTAGCAACATTGATTATTGAATAAAAAAGCGAAAAAAAACATATTTTCACATCAGTTTTCGATATATTGTAGAAAAATTACATTTTTATGCATTTCACTGATTATATTGAAGAAAATCCTAGTTTCTGTGAAACGCTCGCACTTTGGACTTGACATTCTTCATTAAATTCTGCACAGTTACTTTTGTGACTTTCCTGGTGGCAGCTGTCCAGTTTTTTGAACTCCTGCATGTTTTGGGACACTGTACCTTCCTTCCGAAAGTGCCGCTTGACAATTGCCCAATACCTTTCAATTGGCCGAAGATCCAGGCAGTTATGTCTGTTGATGTCCTTTTCCACGAATTGTACATTGGTTTTTGACAACCACTGTAGAACAGAGTTGGCGTAGTGGGCTGAAGCCAAATCCGGCCAGAAGAGAGGAGGAGCCTTATGCTTTCTGTACAGTGGCAGCATTCTCTTCTTCAAACATTCTTCCTCGTACACCAAGGCGTTAATTGTTAAAAATCGTCGACCGCAAACCACAGGTACAAATTGCTTACCAGACCAACACTTCCTGCCAACCTTCTGCCCAAACTTTCCCATCGCCACCATGGTGTCAGCGTCGTCCAGGTCCTGGTCATTGCTCAGTAGGCTTGGTGCTTGAACAGTCAGGAAAATTTTCTTCACGTGTCATTTTTTCGTTTGTTCATAAAATATTGGAAAGTCTCGTGCAATTACCCATCGTTGTTGACGGCGTGGCAAGTGCCGTAGGCTAGTGCTGCTTGGACGTTTGGATCAGACATTTAAAGTGAAACAGTGGACCGGTGCTTTTTCCTCTCAGAGGTTTTTTGCACACGGAGGCACAACTAATCAACTTGTGGCCCCAGCGGCCGAGTTTTGCCACAAATTATCCGTTGAGTATAGTGTTTTTTTTCCCTTCATTACTTTTTATCGTATATCTCTACTCTGATTACCCCCTATAATTCGCGCGGATAATCAGCCGCGCTATGACAAGTCCTTCTGATAGTACCCTTCCCCCCGCTGATACAATGGAGACAGATTCAAAATCTGCTCCAAACAATAAGACTACCCGAGTTAAACAGTATCCCGATGAACCCTCGATCCCGGCTGGCCTTTATGTGGTTTATTTCCGGACCATAGAAAAACCACTTAATTTATTGCAAATTTCTAAAGACCTGACGTCACAATATACAACCGTGCAAAATATATTGAAAGTTCGCTCGGATAAGCTCAGGGTCTCGTTAACCAGTTTGAAGCAGGCTAATGAGATCGCTCGAAACAAGCACTTTACGCGGGACTACCGTGTTTACATACCAGCTCGCGAAGTCGAGATAGACGGAGTGATCACAGATCCAAGTCTGACATGCGAGGACATTCTCAAACATGGGGTTGGATGTTTTAAAGATCCCTTGCTTAAGAATGTCAAGATACTGGACTGCAAACGTTTGCATTCAGTATCGATCGCCGCGGATGGGACAAAGTCTTATCCCCACTCGGACTCGTATCGGGTGACCTTCTCCGGCTCGGCTTTGCCGAAATTCGTTCTCCTGGACAGGGTTCGTCTGCCTGTACGACTTTTCGTACCACGGGTAATGAATTGCACTAGTTGTCAACAGCTAGGACACACAGCTTCCCATTGTGGAAATCGGCCCCGCTGTTCGAAGTGCGGAGGGAGTCATGCGAGTGGCACTTGTGAAAAAAACATTGAAAAGTGTCTTTACTGTAACACAGGTCCGCATGATCTCCCAGCATGTCCAACGTATAAATTACGAGGAGATCACTTGAAGCAATCCCTCAAGCAACGCTCACAGCGCTCTTTCGCAGAAATACTGAAAAATGTTACACCACCGAGACAATCAACAAATCTCTACACTTGCTTGTCAACGGACGAGTGCGACTCTGATGATCCTATCGAAGGTACATCTTCAACTGTCCCTCAAAGTTCTAGGAAAAGGAGAAACATATCATCTCCTAAGCTTCCTAGCAAGGGTTCGAAGGTATCTCTTAAGGGCCCTCCAAAAATAACATCAACAGGGAGTGCTGGTGGAAAAAACAAAAATACAAAGCCAAAAGCTCCTAGTTCCGGAGACCTACAATGCGAAAAAGAATACCCAGCACTTCCGGGGACACCAAAAACTCCCAAGGAGCCAAAGAACATACCATGTGCTGGACTTGTAAAATTCACTGACATTGTGGACTTCATATTCTCTACCTTCAACATATCTGACCCCCTTAAGAGTCTTTTGATGACTTTTATTCCAGTAGTTAAAACGTTTTTGATGCAGTTGACTGCAAAATGGCCCCTTCTTTCAGCAATCGTATCCTTCGATGGCTAATTTTTCGAACGAGGTCATGGATTCGATTACTGTTTTACAGTGGAACAGTAGAAGTATTATCTCTAAAATAGATTCCTTCAAAATGCTAATAAGAAACCTACAATGTGATGCATTTGCATTATGCGAAACTTGGTTAACTTCTCAGGTACCCCTTACCTTCCACGATTTTAATATAATACGCTTGGATCGAGAAAACCCCTACGGAGGAGTACTTTTAGGGATCAGAAAGTGCTATTCGTTCTATAGAATTAACCTCCCTCTGACTCCAGGCATTGAAGTAGTCGCATGTCAAGCTAGAATCAAAGGTAAAGATCTTTGCATTGCTTCTATATATATTCCTCCTAGAACCTCGGTCGGGCACCGACGGCTTTGTGATATCATAGAACTCTTTCCTGCACCTACGTTAGTTTTAGGAGACTTTAACTCACATGGTGTGGGATGGGGTTGTCTTCTTGATGACAATAGATCAACTATGATCCATGATATCTGCGACAACTTCAATATGACAATTTTGAATACGGGAGAAATGACACGGATTCCTGCACCACCAGCAAGGCCAAGTGCGCTGGATTTATCCCTTTGCTCGACTTCGCTACGATTAGATTGCAAGTGGAATGTGATCAATGATCCTCACGGTAGCGATCACCTGCCTATCGTAATTTCAATCAACAGCGGTTTAAGACCATCGGAGACAATCAATGTTTCGTATGACCTCACACGAAACATTGATTGGAAAAGCTACGCGTCCTCGATATCCGAGAAGATCGAATTTACTCAAGAGCTTCCTCCGAACGATGAATACACGTTTTTGGCTGGCCTAATACTCGAAACCGCGATTCAAGCTCAGACGAAACGTGTACCTGGCACAAAAACTAACATTCGTACTCCAAACCCATGGTGGGACAAAGAGTGCTCAGAACTTAACGCAGAAAAGTTTTCAGCGTATAAAAATTTTAGGAAATATGGAACACCGGATAATTATCGCGAATACGCGGCGCTAGAAATTAAAATGAAAAGTTTGATTAAAGCTAAAAAACGTGGTTACTGGCGTCGATTCGTGGATGGACTAACAAAAGAAACATCAATGAGCACTCTTTGGAACACCGCCCGACGAATGCGCAATCGAAATAATACGAATGAATGTAAGGAATATTCAAATCGCTGGATATTCGACTTCGCGAAAAAGGTATGCCCCGACTCTGTTCCGGAAGAGAAGATCACCCGCGTCGCGACATCGAACATAAACGAAACACCGTTTACGATGATGGAGTTCTCACTTGCGCTCTTGTCGTGTAACAATAAAGCTCCAGGGCTAGACAGAATTAAATTCAACTTGTTGAAAAATTTGCCTGTCTCTGCCAAAAGGCGCTTATTGAATTTATTCAACAAGTTGCTAGAGGGTAATATTGTGCCACATGACTGGAGACAAGTGAGAGTTATCGCTATCCAAAAACCAGGGAAACCAGTCTCTAACCACAATTCGTATCGGCCGATTGCTATGCTTTCCTGTATCCGGAAATTGTTCGAAAAAATGATTCTCTTTCGTTTAGATACTTGGGTCGAGACTAATGGCTTACTTTCAGATACACAATTCGGTTTCCGCAGGGGCAAAGGAACGAACGATTGTCTTGTGTTACTCTCAACCGAAATTCAAATGGCATTTGCTCGTAAAGAACAAATGGCATCTGTTTTCCTTGACATCAAGGGGGCTTTCGATTCAGTTTCTATAAAAATTCTATCTGAGAAGTTGCATCAGCATGGTCTTTCACCAGTTTTGAATAACTTTTTATATAATCTATTGTTCGAGAAACACATGCATTTTGAACAGGGTGATTTGTCGACAATACGATTCAGTTACATGGGTCTTCCTCAGGGCTCATGTTTAAGCCCCCTTTTATACAATTTTTACGTAAACGACATCGACAAATGTATAAACACATCTTGCACGCTAAGACAACTTGCCGACGACAGCGTTGTGTCCATTATAGGACCCAAAGCTGGCAATCTGCAAGGACCGTTACAAGATACTCTTGCCAACTTATCCGCATGGGCTATTCAAATGGGTATTGAATTCTCTACGGAGAAAACTGAGCTGGTTGTATTTTCATGGAAGCAAGAGCCAGCCCAATTACAGCTTCAACTCAGGGGTGAAACCATAGCTCAGGTCTTCACATTTAAATATCTCGGGGTCTGGTTCGACTCCAAAGGCTCCTGGGGATGTCACATTAGGTATCTGAAACAAAAATGCCAACAGAGAATCAATTTTCTTCGTACAATAACCGGAACTTGGTGGGGTGCCCACCCAGGAGACCTGATCAGGCTGTACCAAACAACGATATTGTCCGTAATGGAATATGCATGCTTCTGTTTCCGATCCGCCGCGAACACCCATTTCATTAAACTGGAAAGAATTCAGTATCGTTGTTTGCGTATTGCCTTAGGTTGCATGCAGTCGACTCATACGATGAGTCTCGAAGTGCTTGCGGGCGTCTTACCGTTGAAAAATCGATTCTGGGATCTCTCATATCGTTTGCTAATCCGATGCGACATCTTGAATCCGATGGTGATTGAAAACTTCGAAAGGCTTGTCGAGCTCAATTCTCAGACCCGTTTTATGTCCTTGTATTTTGATTACATGGCTCAGAATATTAATCCTTCTTCGTTTGTTTCCAACCGTGCTCATTTCTTGGATACTTCTGATTCTACTGTGTTTTTCGACACATCCATGAAAGAAGAGATTCGTGGAATTCCGGATCACATACGCCCTCAAGTAGCCCCTAATATTTTTTATAACAAACTTAGAACAGTCAACTGTGAAAAATTGTTTTACACTGACGGATCAAACATCAACGAGTCCACAGGCTTCGGTATCTTCAATCAGAACATCACCGCTTCGTACAAACTCAGTGATCCGGCTTCAGTTTACGTCGCAGAATTAGCTGCCATTCAGTACACCCTCGAGATCATTGAAACCTTGCCCAAAGACCATTACTTCATCGTCACGGACAGTCTAAGCTCAATAGAAGCTCTCCGGGCAATGAAGCCAGGAAAGTATCCCCCATATTTTCTGGGGAAAATACGGGAACACTTGAGAACTTTAGCTGGACGGTCTTATTCAATATCGTTAGTCTGGGTCCCTTCGCATTGTTCCATTCCGGGCAATGAAAAGGCAGACTCATTGGCTAAACTGGGCGCATTGGAAGGTGATATTTATGAAAGACCAATCTGCTTCAATGAATTTTTCAGTATTTCTCGTCAGAAAACTCTCGAAAGTTGGCAAACTTCATGGAGCAATGGCGAACTGGGACGATGGCTGCATTCCATTATCCCTAGGGTATCGACGAAACCTTGGTTCAGGGGGATGAACGTGAGTCGCGATTTCATTCGCGTGATGTCTCGGCTCATGTCAAATCACTACACATTCAACGCGCATCTCCGGCGTATTGGGCTCGCAGAGAGCGGTCTCTGCGCTTGTGGTAACGGTTATCAGGACATCGAGCATATCGTGTGGACGTGCGTGGAGTATACTGACGCCAGGTTTTTATTGAAGGACTCCCTCAGGGCCCGAGGTAGACCACCTGATGTACCTGTTCGAGATGTGTTGGCAAATCGGGATATTTCATATATGATGCTCATATACAAGTACCTCAAACACATAAATATACAAGTGTGATCCGTTGCATCTGGCATAGAAAGTTCTCCTTTCCTTGGCGAGGTTAAGAATAATCTTCACCTACAGGTTCGGCACTAACATCCGCTCGATTCTCCCGATCCCCTGACTGTCTACCATCTCTATCGAAACTAACAAGATCTTCTTGCTGTCACTAACTTTTTCGCAATCCCTTCCCCCGTCTCTTCACCATCTCGATGTAAACTAATTAGATCTTTGTCGTTTTTAGTCATTCGCTCCCATACCCTTTTTTCCACTCCGTTTTCCACAACATTTACTTCCCCATGTTTTTGTTTTTTTTTTTCATTCTCTTCGGCAACATCATTATAAACGCACACGGAAAGCCGCCCCAGTCAACATGCGGGCCACCCGCCGGATTCTCGTAACCCGGGGGTGTTTACCGCGGACCCACAAAAGAATACGGCAACCTTTGAAATGTTTCCATGTCACGAGAATTATTCCCATGTTTCCATCATCACCGCCACGAAGAACCACTCCCATCGATGAGGGACACACGCCGGATCTTCAAGAGTGTTTCCTGAGGACCCACAGGGACAAGCCCTTGGCATCATAAACTTTAACAGATTGTGCCTTAATAAAATATATCTGAAAAAAAAAAAATTGCCCAATACCTTTCAATTGGCCGAAGATCCGGGCATTTCGGTGGGTTGATGTCTTTTTTCCACGAATTGTACATTATTTTTTGATAACCACTGTACAACTGAGTTGGCGTAGTGGGCTGAAGCCAAATCCGGTCAGAAGAGAGGAGGAGCCTTATGCTTTCTGTACAGTGGCAGCATTCTGCTCTTCAAACATTCTTCCTCGTACACCTTGGCGTTAATTGTGCCCTTCGTGAAGAAAATCGACGACCGCAAACCACAGGTACAAATTGCTTGCCAGACCAACACCTTCTGCCCAAACTTTTCCATCGCAACCGTGGTGTCAGCGTCGTCCAGGTCCTGATACACCGATTTCGTATAATATTGCGGTCCGGGCAGCGCTCGAGAGTCTTCCTTGGCGTAGGTTTCGTCGTCGATTAGGATGCATCCGTCTTTATTCTGTAGAATCCGGTTATACAGTTTTCGCGTTCTTGTTTTGGCCTGAACTTGTTGTACCAGGGACTTTTTCGGCACCTTCTGTTTCTTGTACGTTTTCAAGGAGTTTCGAACTTTGATCCGTTGAATCAACAGGGTTGCAAAAGTCTGTATATCCGAAGAAAAATCTGCAGCTCGCAAGTATGTCTTGCTGGTAGCAATTGCTCTATAAAGTATGAGATGCTAAACTGACTTAACGAGCAAAAAAAAGGTCGCGACAATTTCAAAAGTCTGTAAATTTTGACTGAAAGTCTGCAACTTGATTTTCAACAACACAAAATGTCTACAACACTATGTCCGATTTCTCCCGATTTACAGACAAATCTGCAGATCTGGCATCTCTAGAACTAAAATCACATTATTTAAAAAAAACTCGTAAAAAAAACTATGTTTAATCCACTTAGTGGTGTGATAATACCTTTCTCTTTTTTTTTTTTTTTATTTAAAAGACATCTTTATTCAGGCCTATTTGCGTACAAGCTTTACGTGGCCGATTGAGCCGATTTTTTAAATAAAAAATTCTTTGTATTCGATCTCGTTGTCACCCTTTTTCTAGGGGGAGAGGAGCTTCCATTTCCCTCCTGCGAGGATTGAGGGGCACTTAGTTCGTGGCTCGTCTCGTCGTCCATTGACGCATCGGTGGCATTGTTGATTTCCGTCTTCTTTTCGTTTTCCTTGTTATTCGCAGTCTTGATCTCGTTGCTAGTTACTGTAGAAGCGCCTTGTTGTACATTGGTTGCAGTTGCTGTTTGGTTAGATGGTGAAGGTGATTTTGAAACAGGAGCACTGCACTCACTAGTTTCCGTTGTTGAGCGGTTGTCCTTGTTTTTGTTTGTTTTGTTTGTTTTCGTAGTTTCAGTGCAAGGTTTGCCGTAGTGTGCAGGTTGTTCACAAAACTGACATGTAACCAGTTGATTTTCATACGTAATCAGCGATTTACACGGATGTTTCCCGTCTTGATTAAAAATGATGTAAGATGGAATTGCTTTACGTAGTTGCATACGTACCACTCGCACGCCATTCCGGATACCCGGAAAAAAATTCCGCCATACTTCCCTTTCGATGGAAAGAACTTCACCGTACTGCGACATACTTTCCCGAACATACTCTTCGGTGCACTGCGGGGGAAGGTCATGCACGCGTACTTGTATGGCATTGTCCACCATGTGCACAGGAATTTTGTATTTAATGTTGTCACACTCAACGCTGTGCACCTCGTTGTTAACCGAAGCGAATGCAATTGCATCGCTTTCACGTTTAAACATAATGTACACACAGTTAGACGCCTTGTTGAATTGAATCTCAGTTACATTATTAGCGTCTAGATGCATTCGTTCTTTAAGTAAGATTTCAATTTCATTTGCTGCTGGTCTAACTTTGCAACGCTTGAAATCTATACAAATTGAATTTGGCCTTGTTGGCCAAGTTTCAGGCTTTGTTAAATCGTATTTGACCATTCCGTACACTCTATTGTTCACTGCACTGTATTGTCTTTGTTTCTTTTGCTTCGACCGCAAACGATTTTCGACTGCGTTGGCTGAGATGCGAGCACGAACTGAATACCTTTCTCTTGTCATCGACTCAGTCTTATTAAAACATTTGTTACCTTTTGACATTAAAAATGCTTCACTCTAAACTATACGGGGCCAGATGTCAGTTGAAAAATACAAAACTAGCCATGTAACATTTTTCTATCATAATTTTGAATGCTTATAACTAAGTCATTTATTTATGATTTTTTTTAAATTTAGCTGCCAATCGTTTCGGAAACATTTAACTTAAACATATATCGCAAATCGTTTAAATATCTAATATTTCATTGAAAAACAAGTTTGAATCGACCAATGTTTTCATGAGCCAATCATAGCATACCATAATAATGTCATCCTCTTGATTCCTCTCACACTACCTACGGTTTTGATCGTTGATTCACACCTCGAATTTCGTTCAGTAGCTGTTTTGTTTCGGTCGACATAGGGAGGTTTCGCGTCATGCATCAAATATACCGTATCTTTCAGAGCAGGTATATCGCCCAGCGAGGGAATGATTCGATTGTGCAGTATATGCGCTCGCTCACTAGATAGTCGCTTTGTCATTGTATATGGATACTATTTTCCGTAGGCTACAAATCGTGTTCGCTAGAGGATATTATATATCAATTAGATAAGCCCCCAAAAGGTTAAAGCCGGGGTAAAATAAATGATATTAATAATAATAACCAATTAGGTACTGAAGCATCGAATCGGCCACGAGATAGCGGAATAATAAATGCAGTGCTTCACTAGTGCATTACCACCGTGTTTTAGTAGCTCGCTTGGTAGTTGGCCAGTGGCCTTATTATTTTTCAACCGGCTTACCTCCTCCTCGACTTCTTGGAGGTCTGGGACCAGCAGTCTATCGTCTACCGCCCGCGTTCCCAAGTTCGTTACCGCGCCGACACTTTCGTATTCCACCACATCGCCATTAAGATGCTCGTCGAAATATGTTACTGCCGCAACCAGTTGTTCGTGAGAAGATCCTCGGCCTCTGCGCGAACGGTTCACCTTCTCGTAGAACTTCCTTGTGTCAATAGCACGGAACAGCTGTTCCATCGCTTCGCGATCTCGGTCTTCCTGTTGGCGCTTTTTTCGACGGTATACCGAGTTTAATCTGTTTCACGCCTGTCTATATCGCTCCTCATTTGCTCTCGTCCGGTGTTGCAGCTTGCTCGCCCAAACTTTGCATTTTTCTCGGCCACTAACTGTTCACATTCGCCGTCGAACCATTTGTTCCTTACGTTCGGAGCCGCCATACCTAGCGCTGCTGATGCAGTGCTACCTATGGCAGAACGGATGTCTCTCCAGCCATCTTCAAGAGTAGCTGCACCAAGCTGCTCTTCCGTTGGTAGTGCCACTGCCAACTACTGCGCGTAATCTTGGGCTACTCCAGCATCCCGGAGCCGCGCGATGTTAAACCGCGACGTTCGGTTTCGACGTTGGGTAGCCACCGTCGAAAGTTTTGAACGCAGGCATATAGCCACCAAGTAGTGGGCCGAATCTGTATTCGTACAGCGGTAGCTGCGAACATTGTTGATGTCCGAGAAAAATTTTTCGTCGATCAAAACGTGTTCGTTTTGGTTTTCGGTCTGTTGGTCAGGTGATCGCCAGGTAGCTTTGTGGATATCCTTGCGGAGAAAGAAGGTGCTTCTGACTACCATTTCTCGGGAGGCCGCAAAGTTGACACATCGTTAGCCGTTGTTGGTCGATACGGATCAGGGACATTTCGCGAAAGCCATTTCGCCGAAAGGGTTATTTCGTCGAATGACATTTCGCCGAATTGGCCACTTCGCCGAATGCCATTTCGCCGAAAGGATCATTTCGCCGAATCCTGAAATCGTCTTAAAATCCTAATTATAATTGATTTAAAATAAAGACAAATGAAAAAAGATAGCGTTAACGCCCGTTCTGTTGACCTACAATTGTACTTCTTGAATAAATAATGATTCTTGTACTCTTGAATAAAGATCGATTCATGAACCTCAGATCGAAGTTCCCAAGAAAACTTGTAGACTATTAGCTACTAAGCATCAAAGCATTTTTACAGGTGTATATACCTGGCAAATGTATGCGGTATTTTCCGTTTATTAAGTGAACATGAAAAAATATCTAATGCGGCTACGCCACATCGTTTTGGTTCATGTGCTGTCGGACTTCGCTACCGCTCGTTCAGATTTAACTAAAGCAAAGAAACCTAGCTTTGAGTAGACCGGACAAACGAGGCGGTTACAGGTTTGTATGCAAGAGGCCGCCGCGTCCAACATCAGTTACACAGGAGACATAACATACAGGAGATATGACCCTTTCGGTGAAATGACTCTTTCGGCGAAATGACCCTTTCGGCGAAATTACCCTTTTGGCGAGACGATTTTCGGCGAAATGACATTCGGTGAAACGACTTTCGGGGAAATGACCCGCTCCCGTTCGATACGGCATGTAGTCTGTTCGGCCCGATTACCGGTCGGTACATTGCCTCCCTTCCTACCTAAGGATTCATGTCACCGATGACAATTTTTACGTCCCTGCATGGGCAGTCGTCATATGCTTGTTCTAGCTGCACGTAGAACGCTTTTTTCTAGTCATCGGGTCTCCCTTCGTGTGGGCAGTGCACGTTAATGATGCAAAGTTCCTATTTGAAGACACTCTTTTCGGTATAGTTCCGAAGTCATTGTCTTATTTGTAACGAAAACTTTCGTTTTTTTTTTTTGCCACAGCTGCAAATGCCCAGTCAAATCATAAATTTTCTTGCAAATTTTTTGGCAAAAACAAATTTAAATTTGGTTGGAACATCCCCCCGAGCCGTTGCCAGGTGAAATTTTTGACCTGGGATTTACCCGAAGTCAACCTTGACATGGTTTTCATCGTCCATCAGAAGACACCCGTCGAACTTGGTCAGCACCAGGGCCGGTGAAACATGTTAAGCCCAGGTGGGTAGTTTTTCGATTTTTTAATAATATTTTGTTTCGTCATTAATTTGCAGGAAACGTGAAAATACGAACTTTGAAGCGTTTTCGGTATTTTGTTTTAAAATGGAATTGCACATTTAAGGGTTAAATACGCCATGAAATTACTGTGGGGTTATTCGAACTGTTGACATAGGACTCCCCAACTAGATTCAAAATCACTGCCAATATTTGTTTTGAGTATTAGGGCCGTGGCCTTGTCTTGTTCCGTATAAACTTATTTGTGTGTGCGAATTTTCGAAATTAATTCTTTGAGAATTTTAGCTACTTTGACCGTTAAGTTCGTTGGGGCTGATGATGGAAGGTGCTGAATTTGCATGTCATCCTGCCGATTTTCGATCAAAATATGTCTCGTGCGAAGCGAACGGCACATAAAACAAATCCATAAACAGTCCAGTCGCTGATGTGCATAACACATTGCTCAAAAAGTCCCAAGACTAGCCCAAATGTCAAACTTACCTCATTTTTCGAATGAACCAACCTTCAGATGTCAAATTTTCACCTTGATCTCACCGTGGCGTTACTTGTTCACTTATGAAAATATGGATATAACGAGTTCTGTATGCTGATAAAGCTACGGCTTGAGAGGTGTTACCCGCACTCGGGTCCATTGAAAATAAAGATTTGTGTGTATTCTGATTTCAAACGGGACCAAATGATGCAATCGTTAGAAAAAGTCAAGCAAGTTTTGATAATCGCGATGAATGAACGCAAGATTGAAGTTCGTGAAATTAAATATGCTGAAATGGTTAGGATATTAACTGGAAGGACTTTTATGATCTTACGCGAAAATCTGGGCATATAAAAGGTTATTTCCCAATCGAACAAAATCAACAATGCATTAACGATCCAGAGAGCTGTAAAAAGGATTTTCTTCGTTTGTATGAAACAGTGAACGAAACTTGGATCCACCATTTTTCTCCGGAGTCATATTAGCATTTATCAGGAGAAAGTCGTCCAAAATGTAACAGGTAGCTGGAACAATCATGGCGTCAGTTTTCAGATACTCGAGGTATTGACTATATTGAAAAAGAAAGCACCATCTAAAATGATTATTACATTGAATTATTGATGTGTTTGTAATGCGACATCGAAAAAACTATTTTTAACCAAGACAGTGCTCCGTGCCACAAGTCAATGAAAATAATGGCCAAATTGAACGGATTGGTCTTCGTTCTGTTTCCTCACCCACCATATTCTCTATAACCTAGCTCCCAGCGACTACTTGTTCTACGAAGGCCCGGCGGGTGGTCCGCATGCTGGTCATCGACTGGAGCGGTCTTCCGTGGGCGGTGATGGTGATGTTACGAAAGAGGAACGTACTCATTGAAGAGCAGAAATCTTATGAAAACCGGGGAAATCCTGATAAAATGTTTCGAGAAATAAGAAAAATTAGACATGGTTCGTTACACATTGAAGTTTGAATCACCAATTATCTAAAATATATAGATTCATCTACCCGAATCGTTGCGTAAAAATATATCCAAGAAGTATGTGTAATGATATCGAAAATCAGTTGAAAAATAGTTGAGATGTAAATGTTCAAACCACTGTTTGTACAGTTTTATTTCCTGTATTTTGAACTTGCACCTCGGTATAGCAAACAAGGACGTCAAAAGATTTTGAGTAATTTAATTTTTTTATCGGTACTTTCCATTACACGAGTGATTCATTGATCAGATGCCTAAGCTCGTCTCCTCTAGTTGGAAAAAAGGTAAAGTTAGGTTACTAAAAGATTTCTGTTTACTCAAATGATCCTTGTCACATCTTACCATTCTGCTGTATATCTTGACACCATTACTCTACTAGCTGAGTACTAGGGTTCTATAATTTTGGTTTATTTAATATTCCGAGTTACATTAAAAATATTCTTATTGTTATAAATAATACTTATTCTTAAACCTTCGATATTCATGAATTATACTTATATTACCATTGTTTTTAGTTAGAGATTTCAGGTGGTTAATTACCTACCTTTGAAATTTTCAGGTGGGTAGTACTACCCACCGTACCCACCTCTTTCACCGGCCCTGGTCAGCACCTGGTCATATAGTTTCCGAGCACGAACTTTGACCAAACTATTCTGTTTTATGGTCCGATTTGGCTGTTTGCTAGCTCGATACGACTTGATTCCTTCTTGGAGTCGAGTTCTCCTCACGGTACTATGGGCAGCATCGAATTTTCTGGCCAAATCACGGTCCGACAGAATCTTACCACGCAGTTTTCGGTCGACAGTTCCTCTCCGACGGTTGGCTTGAGGCTTTCGAATCGTCGTCAAAGTTTCCCTCTACCGTTTGATAACGCGCCAATGGCGCGGCGCCATACGGTATTTCTGGGCAACTTCAGCTGTTTAGCTAGCCTAGATGCAGACCACAATGGATTTTCCAAATAACTGTGCACAATTTTTTCCCTTATTTCGGCTTCCATGTTGATTGTTCACAAAGTACAGTCGATTTGCGGAATGTCAAAAATCATAGGTGGAGTTGACAAAATTCCCGACACGTGGGCGCCAAGAACTTCCAAATCCGTCCACCAGGAGCGCCTCAATATGAGCAAAAGTTTGTTCCAATTCCAAATTAAGCAAGCTTTAGTCCTTATTTCGTCGCGTGGGTCTATGCCGATTGTTTCGGGGTATATTCTCTCTTCCATTCATTGCAATTCAATTTCAATGAATTACACATTTTCCAGTCGTTTACCAACTGATATCCCTGCTAATGTAATGTAATGTGTATGTAAAATTCCGTATATTGTTTTCGTGTGTCATTCGGGGGTTAACAATTTGACCAGATGGCATTGAACACAGTTTATATAAAGAAAAATGACTAAGTATGCTGTTTATTTGGTGCCTATACTGAATTAAACATATCGTCCGAAATAGTGAAGCACATGGATCACGTAAGCTCAGTAAAAAGAAGCTTGTTGCGCGTCAAACGATTTTCTTATACCGTTCTCGTTTATTGATCAGAGCAGCCCGAGAGCTGACCCAGAGTCACCCAAACAACTTTTGATGTGTTTGTTTGTTGAGGTCGCTCTAGATCGGACTCCAATCGCGTAGTTTCGCTCTGAACATTTCCTCGGGTCGCACCACGCATCCATGCGAGTTTGTTTATTTTTTCATTTTTATATAAGTTGTTGTTTAGGGCGCGTACCACGTGTTCGTTTTACTCGGAGTCAGAGTCACCCGCGTGTAGGTTCAAAAACAAAAACGGTATTAATAATCTAGTATTCATATTTTGCTCTTCAGCGGGTAAACATTGCACAACTCGCTACGGGCCAAATAATCATCAAAGATCTAGCATGCATTGTGTGGAAAATTCCCAATTCCATGGAGAATAGTTTTCCTGGGAACAAGAATCTGTCTAGAAAACTATCAAATCAAATAACATGTTTCTGTAGGTTGAACCTTTCCTATGAAATGATCCAGAGTCATGCTGTTTGGGGACAATTTGCACTCAATTCAACTTCACCTGTTTCGAAAAAAGAAAAACAAAACGTAAATTTCCCCAATCGCCCATCGATTTGCTGTTTGCTGGCGGCACTCAGTGACATTGACAACGACTGGTTCACGACTGCTGCTGCTGTTGTTGTCTATCCTGGAATCCCAAATTACCCATTAAAACGTGTTATGACGTCGCCTGGAATTCCGACGGTCGTCGTTCGTACGTCGTATATTATGACCACCGTCATGCATTACGACTCCCGTTACGTTCCGTTGTCGTCCGGCCGTCGGTTGTTGCAAAAGGACAAACACAAGACCAATAAATCGCGGCGGACACAAACATAACGCGAAACGTGAATCCAAGTTCGCCCCGCTCGCTAGCCCCGGGTGAGCGTGGCGTTGTTGGTCAATCCGACGACGAGTTTTTTTTATTCCTGCTGTAGGTTCAGCTCCACCACGATTGCCACCATTCGCAGTTATACACGCTCATAGAATCTATAAGCTGTAAGCACCGAATCTTTACGACCATTTAGTGCCATCACTTTTAATCAGAAAATTTTCATCTTGCTACCGTGTGCCGTTTGTTTAGCTTTTCCGTTTCGACACTAATGCTAATCTTGTGCCACATTTTCTTTTTCTTCTTTTCTCCGGATTTCCCCCTTTCAGGTACGTACACACCTCACCAAAAAAAAACAGAAAGCACCAGAAACAGCCGGTTTTCGCTTCTGCTCCAAGCAAGCAAACTCAAAAAGGTGGAAAAAGGAAGCAAACATTACATATCATCATGCTAGTGACACTGCTGAGATTCGTTTCCGTCGTTCTGATTCTTGGTAAGTACCGGCACCAGGCAAACCCACTTCATTCCTAGGTGCTCTTGTGAGCCAACGAAATGAACATGCAAACCCACACAAACACACACACACTCCTACTCATGCGATGACGAAAAAGGATTTTCGAATGCTTTCCCGCTTTCGACCTGAGCTCCGATTTAAGATGAAGCCATAAAAAACCGAGTTGCGGAAAATCATGCTGATTTCTTTGGTCTTGCTGTAATAACAAAAAAAAAAAATAAAACCTCCTTCTTCTATCGACCGACCCGCATCTCGGTCGGTCAGAGGGTTGAAACGAGCGACCTTGAAAATTCCGGCACCTTGCTTTATCGCCTATCAATGCGTGCTCTCCTTGGATCCTTGGATCCGCAGAGTTACTGTATTCTGTCTGATTTCGGTTCATTTTGGGTGGGTGGGGGATATGGCGCCGTAAAAGTTGAAACTTTTCATGTCCGTTCTAACGATAGACAGGAAACGAACGAAAGCTTTCCTTGCGGGCGCGCTGACAGCTTGACATTGTAGATGGCGTTCGGAGCCAGACTTTACCGAAAAGCTTTCTGGGCAAGGGTTTGTGGTGAACAAAATTAGGATGGAAAATGTTCTGGATAAAGGATGGGTGAAACATTTCCGAAATGTGCTAAAAGCTTTTTGTAACAGACTGGTGAACAAAGGGGGTACTAAAAATCCGTAAAGCACTTTTCGTCAGAACTTGAACGGAAAGCTCGACGGAAAGCTGTTGGTATGTTCGAAAAAATCGAGGGCTTCCTCGGTTTTAAAACTTTGAATTTGAAGCTGTGTAATATTTGTGAGGTGAGTTGGCTACCAATTCGTCCAACAATTCCAGCAATTTCAACACTTTTGTACTTTAATTTTTTAATCAAATAATACTAAACCGGTTTAAAAGATGGTGCACCGGAAAAATCAGCTGCCACCACTTTTCCGTTCGTAATTTTAGTCAAACATTAGTGGCCAGTTGTTCTTCTTTCGTCTGATGACAAACGGTAGGAAAATGCGAAAACAACAATCCTTCCACCGAAACCGAGTGCCACATTGCACACACTGGACTTTCCGAAACAGCGAGCACTTGTGCCGAAAAGTGAACAATAATTACTAGGACTAGGAAAGTTGTTGAGTTCAACCGCTGCTGGTTTCGAAACGACTGCAGTTCACCGTCCAGATAATTCAATTAAATGGTTCCCCCCATTGAGAGAAACTAGTGCTAGTGACCACACTGGAGATTCACCGAAGGCTTCGACGGCACCCGGAGCTTTCGACACTTCGTCACAATGAAATCAAAAGAAACTACATTTTCTTCAACAGCCCGTTGCCTTGTTGACGTCGATGGATGAGATGGCAATTTGAGTGGGACAAGCAAGTAAGACGTGGTAATCTTCGATGACACTTACCGATCAAATCTGGGCTGGTAAGTTTGTGAAGGGTTTTCCGATGCCACTTTGGTGCTATCGCAGAGAGCTGGGGGGTGCCGCGAAGAAGGGTAGTGAAAAGCGACAATTTGTGACTTGTAGAATTACAAAAGTGGCAACGTCATTTCGATTGAGTTGTTTTTTCTTCGGCTGCCCTGAGCCTACACGGTTCGCAGCAAGAATGGTTTCTGGCGATGAGTTGATACTTTTGGTTGGTTTCTTTAAAAGAAAAACCGTTGATTGGGTGGAATATTTTAAGATTGAATCTTGTAATGGGTGACTTTGTAAACTTTTTCGAAATGCAAAAAAAGTTATCTACTTTTAATGTTCTTGACGACAGCTAGATACAATTGTCTTCGTGATTCTACGCTGACTTATCAATGCATTAGCAGTTCCAATTAGGGCGTGAAAAATATGAAAAACATATAAAGTGTGTCTTGGAAATTCTTAACGTATCAACACGCGAACGTTACAGGATTAAAAAAAATCCGTAAAATCTGTTTCAATCCACCTAAAGACTGTTCCAGAAAGTATGGATGCACTTTGATTTCGATGTAAATAATTCACAAGTGTTAGATATTAAAATTTTATTCGATATACTGATAATATTAGACTACAACAACAGAATATTATTCTCAACATTTGCTACTTAGCCATTGTAGACTAGCTGGCGCACCTTCTTGCGAACGTTCCTCATTGAATTCCGTACAGACTTCTTGGCGACAAGTTTTGACACTTTTTGCCTTTCTCATATAGAAAGGTTATGCAATCACTGTGAAAACCGACTTTTGAACCGAGGCCCGGAAGGCCGAGTGTCATTTATCATTCGACTCAGTTCGTCGAGATCACAAAATGTCTGTGTGTGTGTATGTGTGTGTGTGTGTGTGTGTGTGTGTGTGTGTGTGTGTGTGTATGTGTGTGTGTGTATGTGTGTGTGTGTATGTGTGTGTGACAAATAATGTCACTCAATTTTCTCAGAGATTGCTGAACCGATTTTCACACACTTAGATTTAAATGAAAGGTCTTATAACCTTATACTTTTTTCCTGAGTTTTATTTGGATCCCATTTCCGGTTTCGTAATTACAAGGAAATATGTGAAATTTTTTGAAAAAATATGCAATTAATTTTCTCGGAAATTTCTTGACCAATTTTCACAAAATAAGAAGCAAATAAAAGGTCTTGAAATTCTTTTAAAAGTCCCCGAAAAGTTGATCCAGATCCTACATCCGGTTCCGGTATTACAATGCGATTGGTGAAAAATTTTAATTTCATGAGTATTTTTTCACAAGCGATGGCGAAATGAGGTGCACATTTTTATAAAACTTACTGCTAAATTGATTTAGTTGACGGATCTTATTAGTTAGTATTGATATAAAACTACTTTGGGACTACTAGTCCCCGGTTTCCACTTCCGAAAGCACCGATAATAGTGAAGAAAATCTCCAATAACGGAACTCCCGTCGATTTCTCAGCAACGGTTGAGCCGTTTTTCACGACTTATGATTCAAATTAAAGCTTTCATTGTCTTTAAATATACTGTGCAATTTCATTCCGGTTCCAGAACTATAGGGTAAAGTGTGTTTAATCAGTTAATGCGACGATGCAGAATAAAGAAAAATTCTTATCAACTTGACAGAACTGTTTACACTTTGAAAAGGTTATGTTAGTTTATACCCAAAGAAAGTTTCTTATTTTATTCAAGATTGAAAAAAAAATTCTTCACAAAATCTTCTGGTGATATTTCTGAAAATATTAGTAATATGATAAAGGCATACTTACACCACTAGGTGGATTAAAACGTGTTTTTCCAATCTTTTTCGAACTGTTGAATGGTTTCGGCTGCCGAGACATGTTTCCTAAGATGTGCCTTCGTTAATGCCCAAAATTCCTCAATTGGTCGAAGTTGTGGGCAATTTTGGTTTGTTGTGGGCAAATTCATGTCTTTTGGCACGAAAGTGACATTTTTGGTAGTATACCATTCTACCGTTGATTTCGAGTAGTGGCAAGAAGCAAGATCTGGCCAGAAGACAACAGGATCCTTGTTGCTTCAAATCATGGTCGTTTTTGTTAACATTCCTTGATGTATATTTCGCTGTTCATTGAAGCAGTGGTGATGAAGGGTTTCAAAATCTTACCGCAGCTACAAATTGCTTGCCAGACCATAGCTTTCTTACCAAATTTTTCGACTTCAATCGATGTCTCGGACTGGTTTAACACTTGCCCTTCTCGCACCGTATAATATTGTGGTCCCTGCAAGGATTTGTATTCGAGTTTCACGTAGGTTTCGTCGTCCATGATTAGGGAGTTCAAATTTCGAGCAAGAATCGTATTGTACAGCTTTCGAACCCTCGGCCTGATCGATGCTTCTTGTTTCGGACTACGTTTTGGTTGTTTCTGCTTCTTATAGGTTCGAAGATTCAAACGTTCTTCAGCACGAAGAACATTTGACTTCGAAGTGCTCACTTTTTTGGCCACATCCCGTACTGAAAGCTCCTTCTTTTGCTCGAACGCCTTCAGTATACGTTTATCCAACTGAGGGTTAGCAGGACCTTTTTTTTGAACCCGTTTTCGGTTTATCCTCAAAGGTGTTATCCTCGCCGAACTTTCTGATTGCATTTCGCACGGCTTTTTCACTTACTCCTTTCATTTTTGCTATCATTCTCAGAGACAGTCCGCGTTCTGTGCACCATTTGTACACAATTTTTCGACGTTGTTCTGCTGAAAATCCACGCATTTCGAAACAAACTAATAAACAACTGCACAAGTGGTTAGAGAAGAGTGTAAACAACAGGGCGCAGCCATAAAAATTGACAGATTCTGAACCATTGCGAAATGGCAGCGGTTTTTGGTTGCGTCTATACTTTCTGGGACAGTCTTTAGTGGTAGAATTATACCTTTCCCTTATTTGATAATATGATAAATTGATGAATGTTCAATTTCAGACAACTTTATTTTATAATCAAGGCATCTTGATCTAAATGCAAAAAAAGGAAAAACCTTTCTAGTCCACCTAGTGGTGTGATAATGCCTTTCTCTTTCTTAAAAACAGTCTCATGATTTTTTTTCATCATTTTATAAAATAATTTCTTACACTAATTTTGGCTCATTTTGACACCTATTTTTTGTGATGACATTAAACCTCGACGTTTCAGGGAGTTTGTTGGACATAAAAAAAATTGTTCAATTTCGGAAATCTCATGTACTTCCTCCTATGGTGATTTTTCAAGATCGAAAATTTTCAAACCTTCACCACCGGGTAGAACCCCTTAGCCACATCCGATTTGGCTCAAATTTTGCATTGGGACTTTTTTCGAGGTGCTTAAACTTTTGAACAATTGTGCTTTACGAAATTTTCTTATTTATTTATTTAGGAGCAAGGGAAAAGCCCGCAAGAGCTGAGATTTTTGTTATCCTTCTCCAGCAGGCATAGAACCTCATCTTTTGTATCAACAGATAACATTTGTCCAAACGATACATAACGAAAACTTAAATTTCCCTTATTTAAACTACAAAACTAACTAACAACTGTTGATATCGTCTAATTATCTTAAAAAACTTGCGGGAAAATATTCGTTGAAAACGGGTTTTAATGGTGTTACGAGATAAATTGAAGTCAAATTCATCAGAGCAAGTATTGAATACGCGACACATACTTGAAAACGGTTCATGAAAGCCATAGTTACCGCAAATCACGCCGATGAATGTCAAAACTTAACTGCCAGATAGCAAATCGAGGTGTATGATTTCATCGATTTTCTTAGCCTGGAAGATTCAATCGATCTCTCCAGGGCAGGCGACGTAAAGCAAAACGAATGAACTTGCGCTGGACAGTTTCAATGCGCAGTTTATCAGTTTGGTAATATGGTGCCCAAACAACAACAGCATACTCCAGTGTAGAGCGAATTAGAGCACAATATAACGATTTCAGGCAGTGTATGTTTTCGAAATTTTTTCAGATAAGCAAGATGAAACCTAACATCTTGAATGCTTTAGAGTGGGTATATCCTATGTGAGCTTTGAATCTAAGTTTTGAATCCAATAACACTCCTAGATCCTCGATCGATGTCTCCCGTTTTAGTACAGCTTGCGAAATAGTGTAATCATACGTGATAGTGGTTCGTTTACGAGAGAAGGAGATAACGGAACATTTAGAGGTGTTCAGAACCATTTTGTTGACGACGCACCAGTTAGGAAATACATTCAACTGTGACTGCGAGAAATTTGAGTCTTTCAGATATTTGATGAGATGAAACAGCTTGAAATCGGCAAATGATAGCTTCATACATTGCAATCAGAAATTCAGATCATTTAGATATATCAGAAATATGAATGGTCCTAGATGGCTTCCCTGAGGAACGCCAGAGCTCACGATGAATGATGGAGTAACGCAGTCACCAATTTTCACGGTCATACTACGACCAGTTAGATATGAGCAATTCCAGAAATGCTTAGCAGATCATCAGACTCGACCTTCTCCGATTTGGATGAAACTTTGCACATGGCTTCAGTATGGCACACCATAAGTTTTGAACCGATTGAGAGGTCAATTCGACTCACGACTGGTTTTTAAAAAGGGGGTATGTATTTTTGCATTTCACAAAAATTGTCTTTTTCAAATCGTTGTAACTCGGAAACCGTTAATTGTACAAAAATAGCGTTCAGGAAGAAGTTGTAGGGAATCGATTGGGCACTCTAAAAAAACTACACTAAAAAATTTTTTTTTTCAATAATTACAAAATAATCCGAAAAAGTTAAATATAAAAAAAGCATGGTTTTAATTTTTTTATAGTTTTTATTTTAAAGCTGTTATTAAAACCTACAGATTGATGCCCATCCCATCCGTGTGTTTTGAAAAATGAAGAAATAACAGCTAAAACAGTTAACGGGTCTCGTTGTAATTCGGAAACCGTTCATCGTTCAAAAATGACGTCCAGGAACAAGTTGTAGGGAATCAATAGGACACTCTAAAAATATATATACACTGAAAAAAAAAGATTTTTTTCTCATTAATTACAAAATGAACCAAAAAAAAACAAAAAAATCACGGTGCTGCGGTTGAATAAGTTCATTGCCACTTTACGGCACTGAGACAGAAAGAATGAAAGAATTTCAATGGATTGTAGTTTAGTTGAAAAGGTATGCATTGGAATCTTTTGCTTCGCGATGTATATAAAATTTAAACAGCCGGTCGTGTCATAGTCCTTAAGGCACCCTGCGTTAGCCCTAAGATACAGAAAGCGTATAGTAAAGTTAAAAAAAGTTAAGGTTTTTCCAAACCAGGATTTTTATATACCGAATAATAACAAATATCCGTTTTCAATATAATGCAAATACAATATAAAGGAACCAAGTAAATCCAATTCAATATGATTGTATCGATTGATTTAATTGGGCCATTTTGCCCATCCATAATCGAATTGTATCAGTGGACAAACAAACAAATAGAAAAACGCAAATCAGGTCCCTTAACTTATTGATGTGTGCAACATTATTGCCTGCGAAGAACCCAAACTCAATCGAAAAATGGCACACGACCCAGATGTACGCGTGGACTATGAATCATCCCTCCTTGCTCATGACCGCCGAACGATGGTAGTGGTGTAGTGGTCTAGTGACTTACCTTCTTTCCGGCGTAGTTGTCGTGTATAATACTGGCATCATTCTGTGGATAATTTTCTAGTCAACTCCCGGAGACAGCCAGCGAGCAGTAGCAAATGACAACGCTGACGGCACAACAATAAAACTGTGCAACTTTGCAGCAGCTTGTGCCATCATCCCTCTGCTCACCAGCATCCTTGCCATGATACGGACGAGACGACGAAGACAAGGACGACGAAAACGACAATGGCAACTATGGCAACGCGTCCGCTGTTGGCGGCGGTGATTGTTAAATAAAGTGAGTTGTAATAAAGCAAACAACTCGTGCAGCTGAGACACGCGAGCTGAATTAAAACTAATTAAATTCAACTAAAGTCCTTCGCCGCCGCTGGACGACGACGACGACGAGTCCTTGCCGACGATCCGACGGGCGGGTGCGAATGGCTGGTAAAGTCATTATAGTCACCTAATGGTCAACGTTGGACCGGATCGCTTGCTCAGTGGGTGTAACAACCATCATGTTGCGCTCGCTCAACAGAAGTGACGATTACTTGGCCGACCGAAACCGGGACAGGAACAGAGAGGACAGTGACACGGAAGGCGACCGGGGAGATTCTTTCTTTTCCCGAGCAAGTTAGTTCGATTAGCTTGCACTTTTTGTTGTCTGAGTGATTGTCTTATCAAGTTAGTTTTGCTTTGGGGACAGTGCGAAGTTTCAATTTGTGCAATGTGATAAACTGTCTCTGTCTGTGTGGGTGTGTGTGTGTTTTTTATTTGGATTCTTGAGTACTGTATTATGGTTTTATAATTAATTGTACTTGTAAATTTCTTCCCGCACTTTGTCATGTTGAATTTGTATTGCTTTCAGAAATTCTGAAATAATATTGAAATTCATCGTTTTATTTTTTAATAGCAAACTTTATTTTCTCGATTCAGCAATTTTTATCTATGAAAATCTTTCTTATAAAATGTACTACACTGGAACCTCAATTTACGCGCAGAGCCGGGAATTTTATTGCAAATAACATGAATAATCCTACTACGTCCGATGCTTTAGCGTCTGAGGACCCTCTGAGTATGTTCTGAGACTATGGAAACGCTCAAGAGATGTTCCAATATCCAAGAACTACTTGGAGTATTGTCCAAATAATGTCTTTTTTGTTTGTGGTTAATACTTCTAGAGCAACACATTGCTTTTTTGTCTATTTATAGCTGTTCCAGATAGGTTCCCAGTCGTCCAAGAACTTCGGTGAAAACAGGTCTTGAGATCTATTCGAACATTCAGCAGTCTTTGTATAGTTTTTCAATGCTGATCATATTCGTAGAGCTGCATACTGCTTACTTGTGTGTTTTGATCTTTTTTCGGAACATTACCAGTCGTCCAAGAACTTCACTGAGAACAGATCTTAAGATCTACACTAATGCTGCTCATGCGCGTAGAGCGACAACAGGTAGTTTTCGGATGGCCTAGAGCAATCACTATTGTCCTACTGATCGCATGTGGCATCTCGAATATGGACCGAAAACGATAAGTTCGTTAATGCACTTTGTTACACTAGTAGATCTTAAGGCCAAAACTTCCAAGTAGTATTTGGATGGATCATCGGTTACGTTGGTAGACTTTAAGGCCTTTTCCGCGGAGGTTTTGGATGTGCAAGTACCTCTACAGATCTTTTCACAGTATGTCAATAGTCATATAAAAGTGATTCCATACAATATTTGCTTTCCAGATAATTCTTGGATGCCCACGATCTTTTTTAGACTCTTTGAAACTAAACAATTTACATTTTACAATATTCAACTCTTTGAAGCATGTTAGATTCTTTTGTATATGCATGTAAATTGAGATTTCCTTCATTGAGCTTGAGCTAGACCGATCACCCCTGGTCGCTAATCCATTACTGATCGGGATTAGCTGAAAATGTACAGTGAATTTCTAGATTATCCGACCTGGGACTTTTAAATCATCCTTCAATGTACATCTTCTGGTAATCCCAGAATTCATTGATTAGTACCGGCACCGGCCAGGCCCTAACGTAGATCGTCTAAGGAATGGGAAGGGATTTCCATCCAACACTTGTTGTTACTAGAGGCCGTATATACTACTGCGCACTCCACAGGTGTCACGGGGGAAGGATATTTGTTAGTAAAAATTTTAGTATTGGTATAGGGACCGTGCACGAGGGCGTGGTTTAGTGGCCGGCGACGACAGCGCACGAGGCGGTGAGTGGATAAAATAATGCGACCATAGCGAAACTTGTAAACTGAGTTTGAAAATACTTTCTAGCGTATTTTCTTTGCGGATTTTTTCTCCGAACCCAGGAACTATTCGCGTATAGTGCGAACGATTGTTCAACATCGACTGACTATTAAATTTTGCGTCGAATTATTCATTCTGTATCTAAATACGGCCACGTCATTTTCTGTCATTGCAGTTGGATTTGTGTCTAATATTTGTCATATTCACTCAAACTCAAACACTCAAACGATATTCTCAGCATATTAAATGATTTTCTAATCGACTTGACTGGAAACAATGAAAAATATTTTGCTAAAACATTCTAATTTCAGACCTTTAGTAAAAATTGCTTCTGTGTAATTTCTTTTTATACTTACACTCAAAAACCCCAATAAAAAGTTGTTTAAATATTTTTTAAATGAAGTAAGTTTATCTCGAAGTTATTCTTACTTTCACTGAATTGCAATTATAACACCACTTTCTATTACTTTATTTTCAGAGCAAAATAGACCCATATAACTTTCCATCCGTCAAACTTTGAAATGGGCCGCAGTTTTAGGTAAATTTACCTACTCGATAAAAAATAACTGCCCGACTGTCAAATTTTAACTAAAAGCTCGAATAATTCGCAGGATGGTCCATACTCTTAGAATGGAGGAAGAAAATAAATTGCAATCGTAAAAATGCTAGCAAACTCACGACTAACCAGTTTGACGTATATTGAAAATACGAGTCACGAAACTAACAACAAATAATCATTTTATTGAAACGCTGAACTGTTTTGCCTTTCTCATATAGAAAGGTTATACAATCACTTGAAAATCGACTAGTAAAAATTGGCCAAGTGTCATATGCCATTCCATTCAGTTCGTCGAGCTGAGCAATGTATCTGTGTGTGTATGTGTGTTGCTCGAAAATGACTTAATCGATATTGACCAACTTAGATTCAAATGAAAGGTCTCATGGTTCTACACGGAATTCTAGAATTTCATCCGGATCCGACTTTCGGTTCCGGAATGATAGGGCAAAGTGTGTTGAAAATTGTTTACCGTCACTTGAAGAGTCGAAACGAAAAAAGTAAAAAGTTTTCTAAATTGGTCTCGAAAGTATTCCCGGTTTTTGAATAACGATGACAGATAATAGTCATACACTCAAAAAAGGATCTCACTTACTTTTACACTTAGTCCGGTATTCCTAATCTTAGGTTCAAATGAAAGTTCTTATGCTTCTACCGAAAATTAAGCATAATTTTCGGATGCAATTAAAATCATGTTAGTTGATGGGCATACGAACCAATTTCGATTATACATTCTCGGGTTCCAGTGCTCGAAATACCTACAAAACTGTAACTCACTTCGTTTTCTCATCGATGTCAGAGAACTGTTTCATGCTCTAGGTTATACTAAAAGGTGATTTTTTTGAGGTTAGGATTTTCATGCATTAGTATTTGCTCAGATTTTTTGAGGTTATGATTTTCATGCATTATTATTTGCTCAGTATGCTCTGACATTTCATCATGAATAGACTTACTAACGAGCAACGCTTGCAAATCAGTGAATGGGCCCTAGAAAAGTTGGCAGAAAATCCGCTTTTTTATCGACAAATTTTGTTCAGCGATGAGGCTCATTTCTGGTTGAATGGCTACGTAAATAAGCAAAATTGCCGCATTTGGAGTGAAGAGCAACCAGAAGCCGTTCAAGAACTGCCCATGCATCCCGAAAAATGCACTGTTTGGTGTGGTTTGTACGCTGGTGGAATCATTGGACCGTATTTTTTCAAAGATGCTGTTGGACGCAACGTTACAGTGAATGGCGATCGCTAGCGTTCGATGCTAACAAACTTTTTGTTGCCAAAAATGGAAGAACTGAACTTGGTTGACATGTGGTTTCAACAAGATGGCGCTACATGCCACACAGCTCGCGATTCTATGGCCATTTTGAGGGAAAACTTCGGAGAACAATTCATCTCAAGAAATGGACCGGTAAGTTGGCCACCAAGATCATGCGATTTGACGCCTTTAGACTATTTTTGTGGGGCTACGTCAAGTCTAAAGTCTACAGAAATAAGCCAGTAACTATTCCAGCTTTGGAAGACAACATTTCCGAAGAAATTCGGGCTATTCCGGCCGAAATGCTCGAAAAAGTTGCCCAAAATTGGACTTTCCGAATGGACCACCTAAGACGCAGCCGCGGTCAACATTTAAATGAAATTATCTTCAAAAAGTAAATGTCATGTACCAATCTAACGTTTAAAATAAAGAACCGATGAGATTTTGCAAATTTTATGCGTTTTATTGTTTAAAAAAGTTCTCAAGCTCTTAAAAAATCACCCTGTAGTTAATGCACAAACAATCTCTTTGGTTTATTTTAAGAATCGATGAGAAATATTTTCAATAGTATACTACAGTATCATATATGTGAAAATGATTGATGTGAGAAAAGGATCATTACACCACTATGTTGTATTAAAACAGGTTTTTGGCTATTTTATTCAACGTGAACGTATGGTAACAGTGTAAAGCTATGGTAGAGTTTTTTCGCCTATTCGCCACTAATGGCGCTACTTGTTATCGTGCACGGTCCCTATTATTCGCGCGCGACTCAGTATGTTCCGATTTCAAGATACTCGGATGCACAACTGAACTCACTGACTTCCCGAGTGAACGTTTCAACAATATCCGACACTGAAGTCGTGATTAACAGTTCTTCTTATTCGTTAAAACTAAAGGACAATTTGAAATACTATCGCGTAACGAATAAAAACTTCTCTATTTTTTCTAAATGTTTCTCTATTTTTTCTAAAATTACCTGCTCCATTACCAGTGAATAGTATTTAGACAAAATAATTGATTCATTTCAAATCACCAGACAAAGATCAACAGATTTCACACGCGACTTGATTGTTAATTATTTCCGCTTCATTATTTTATTTATTAAAATTATTAATTGGTTATATTGGTTAATCTGGGCAGCTGGCTACTGAGAAAAAAATCATTAAATAATCATACAAACAAGTATTTTTTTACTATTTATGAAATATGCCGATATATGGTTATCTCTGTATTAACTTTGTAATATTAATGGATTTGCACAATAGTTGATTTTTATCATTCAATTTATAATATTGAAAGATATGAGGGGCTGGGGTCCACTAGGAGATTGATAGTACCTATTAGCTCTCTCCGGACAGTACCAGCCTAGATGCCGTGTGGAATCCGGCGGAAAAAAATGAACCAAAAATAGATCCACTGGGTTCCTGCTTCCATGTCGTAAAAGGCGACAATTGCAGGAGTTTCTTTTTCCTTTCAGTAATCAGATATTTTCAACATTTCACTTCTGATTACTCTGTTTTACTAAATTATCTTTTCTTTCATCCCATCAATTTCCATCTAGCTTCGAAGAAAAGTTTTATTTGGAATGTTTTCTTTTTCCATGTTATTGATTGTCTTTCAGGATTATAAATTGAAAGTTAAAAATCAACTATTGCGCAAATTTGTTGATATTACAAAGTTAATAACAGAGATAACATATATAGGTATATTGAATACATAGTAAAAAACACTTGATATTAATATTTCAAGCAATAAATTAATATTTTTCTCGGTAGCCGGCTGCCCAGATCAACCAGTATAACCAATTAATAATTTTAATAAATAATTTAAATAATTTTGTATAGCGCGATGAAAACGTATTTGACTCCGCTTTCGAATCAATATCAAGTTAAAAAGGGCCTAGTCGGCAATTAAGAAAAATAAATGGATTTTCTTGTAATAGTGTAATAGAGTGTGACACGAAACCTAATTAAAGATGTACTATCTGTTATCAGGAGGGAGATAATTACTCATATCTAGTATTTCCCTTTATTTATTCAACATGTCCCAAATCAGTAAGGTAGATTCATCTACATCACAAGCATTGTAATTTCAAAGGATTTCGTTATTCAAATCACAATCCTGATAGACGAGAAACGAAATGAAAAAAAAACAAAAGGAATTATGCCATTTAGAACTTAGAAGCTGAACCAAATAGATACAGAATTTTCTGAAGAAATTAAGAATAAATACAGGGTCCGGCACTCGAAGTGTAACCAACTTCAGACGGCTCGCCCAGCTGACGCACGGGCATCAGCTCTCTAGAAATTTGCTAAATGACAGTTCGGAGTTGTATTGTTTACAAGCGCAAGAAAGCAGCTCAAACACCTTAAAGTGAATAAAGTTTTTGTTTATCGCACCATAACTCGTTACAATAATACTGGTAGCATCGCAAAACGTCATGGAGGTGGTCATCAAAAGACTGCAACGTCACGTGAGATGGTTAAAAAAGTGAAGAAGCGACTTGAACGAAATCCTCGACGAAGTGCCAATCAAATGGCAAAAGAACTGAAAATATCCGACCGTAGCATCCGCCGCATACTGAAAAATGATCTGAAGGTCAAGCCTTACAAGATCCAAAAGGCGCATAATCTCAAACCAAAGCAGCAACAAGTTAGACTTGAGAGAGCGAAGGAGCTTCGTTTGGCCGAAAGCGGTCAATTTCCGAACATTGTATTTTATGACGAGAAATTTTTTCCAATTGAGCGATTCGTAAACTCTCAAAACGATAGGGTTTACTTGACCGACCGTTCATACGAGAATTTGAGTCATCGATTGGCCACCAGGAGGCAGCACCCGCAACAGATAATGGTTTGGGCCGCTGTAACCGCAGATGGGCGCTCTCCAATCGTTTTCATCGAGCCTGGCGTCAAGGTAAATGCGACATATTATCGGGAAAGTATTCTGGAGGTTGCTTTGAAGCCGTGGGCAGACAAACATTTCGGTGGCAGACCATGGACGTTTCAGCAGGACTCGGCACCGTCTCACAAAGCTCGAGTGAACCAAGAATGGCTGAAAAACAACGTTCCGAACTTCATCACGTCCACACAATGGCTCTCGAATTCACTAGATGCGAATTCAATGGATTATTCTCTTTGGGCCATTTTGGAGAGTAAAGTCCGAACTAAAAGATACACCAGTCTCAAGGCGCTGAAAAATGTTATTGTCCGCGAGTGGGCCAAAATACCTGCAAGTCACATTCGGGCAGCTTGCGATTCGTTTTTTGACCGTCTCAAGGCCATAGTCAAGGCAAAAGGTGGTCATATCGAGCAAAAGTGAATTGATTCTGAATTTTGTATTATTTTTACACATTTTGTACTTTGAATTAAGTAAAAGTAATTTTCCAAACTGAATTTATGGCCTTTTTAATTGGTTGCACTTCGAGTGCCGGACCCTGTATTAGTTTAGTGGAAAAGAACCACCATATTCGAAACATTGAAAAAATTTGGTAATTGATATCAAGAAAAGATGAAATCCTGTAGAACCAGTGGATCTCTCAACATGTACCTAGAAGGTAACAAGGCTTTGCTAATCAAATATATGTTTTACTCAACGTTTGATTGGTATGATTTGTAGATTGGATCTAAAAATAAACATAGCAAATATTGCATAGAAAAATGTTTACTGACGCGCTGATAATATCAGCAAGGCCTATAACAAATTAAAATAGCATCGATCCACTTTCACAATTTTTGGATCCAAAACCAGTAAAATCGAAATGATTTTGTTAGGTCATCAATCATTAAGATTTACAAATTGCAGATTTCGCCAAGTAGTAAAGCAACATCGTTGAAGAACAGCACAAACAGTAGTGGGCCAAGGTTACTGCCCTGAGGAACACCCGAACACGTAGTACTCTGTCGCATAGATAAGAGCTCAACCATTTTACAAACATTATCGAAGTGCCTTGACAAGACAATTTTGTTATAATTATTCCATGATCTATTCGATCAAATTCAGCTTTTAGATCGGTATAGATTGCATCAATTTGTGGCTTTGCTTTCATCCGCGTTACAATATTAAATACAGCTTCAACAATTTCCATTTTAAAACTCAGGTCCAGAATCCAGTTCCAGAATGCAGCTCCAATAGTTGTCCTTCTCTTATCCTTGAACAGTTTTGATTATTCTGGCGCTTCGGAATCGACGATTCAGGCTCAGAATTCAGTTTCAAAACACAGCTCTAAAATGTGTCTTTTTCTTACTCGAAAACAGGCTTTGACCATTCCCGCGTTTCAGAATCCAGGATTCCGTTCCAGAATTTAGGTACAGTACTCAGTTACAGAATTTAGCTCCACAATTCAGGTTCTAAGGCTCAGATCCAGAATTCCGTTCCAAAATCTTGTTTCCGAATTCAGTTCCCAAATTTAGTTCCAGAATTTAGATCCGGAAATTCTGTTCAAGATGTTGTTCTAAAATTCGTTGCAAAATTCGAAATTCAAAGTCTGGCGAAAATTTCGTTTATGGATTTGGATTTGAACTTGTACTTGGATCTAGAACTGAACCTAGACTTAAAATCAGTGCGGTAAAATTTCATTTCAATCGAATATTATTAGATGAAAATGAAATTTATGACCGTTGACTGTCAGCATATTCTTTCTCATTCATTTTACTTTTGTTGCCGAAGCTCCCAGAATTCATCGCCAATTGAATAACCATACCTAGTCACTTGAAATTCTGTTTGCTCGGTTTGGAGTGCCAGGTAGTCTGCCTGTTTCATTGTCTTCCTTGTCTTCACTGTAGGGAGTGAGCAAGTGCGAGCCTATTCATTCGCACTAAAAATCAACTCGATAACACAAAACTCTTTCCAATCATAACGATAAAAAAGAGTGACGGTATTGAGATGTGTTTCGAAATATTGAACACAAAAATCAAAAGAGGAAACAATTCATTTATCATCTAGGGGTTAACCTATTTTGTGCATAGGGCACATAGCCGTTTTTTATTCTTTATGTCTAGTCTTCGACTCGTCAGTACATAACAGTTTATGTTGAACTGTTATGTTACCAAGCAGTTCAACATAAACCGCTAGGCAGAATATGCAATATACAGAATATGCAATATTTCTGTTTGCACCGAAGTGCAACGTCTTAACGGTTATGCCAAACGTAAACTTGTTTCGACTTATTCTTTATGTCTGCCTAGCGGTTTATGTTGAACTGCTTGGTAACATAACAGTTCAACATAAACTGTTATGTACTGACGAGTCAAAGACGCCACATAAAGAATAAATTAATTTATGTTTATATTGTAATTGATACTTTAGTTATCATGACTGGTTCACCTTTCATCCATTATCTTGAACCAATTCGAATGTTTACATGAACCTCGATTGAAGGCCACTCTCTCATTGAATAGCAAGTGATATTTCGTTTCTTCAAGAGATAAAACGACGGTTGTTAAACTGAGCTTCGGTAGAAAGAGAAACGAATGAAGGACAGAATGATACCCATTCGGTGCGACAGCGAAGGTTGTGTGTTAGAATGTGAAGTTTACTGCAGTAGAGTGTTCGTCAGTGTGTGCACACACTTCGATTTCAATTGAATTGAATGACGTTTTGCAGCACTGCTTACTATATGACTGATCTAGGTCCCGATTCTGATTATAACTTTCATATTACTAATCCTGGATATAGGAGATCGAAATCCTAATCCTAAACCTATAACTAGAAGCGGACCTTGACTTTATGGATCCAGTTCCAGGTCGAGATCTAGTAATACGGTAAGATCTGATCCAGTTCCACGATATCGATCTCTACTTGGACTTGGATCAGTAATATGACAAGTTAAGTTCCAACTGCTTTTTTGCATTGCACTCGACAGTATTTAGCACCGACTTTTTTTTATTCGTATTCACGTCATCCGGTTATATCTTTAAAATTACTCACCCGCTTTTTGTTATTGGCAAACCGTCTTTTAGTGGATTTTAATATTTGACGTTTCAGCTCATGTTTAGGCGATGTTTTCGATGTTTTCACTATCCATCAATGTTTTACTACCACGATGGTAAATGGACAGGTGGCGAGATTTTTCCATGAGTGAGTCCTGTCGACATTTGATACAAACGGAAAAATTCTTCAAAAAAAACAATCACAGAAATAAAAGTTTTTGGGTACATACATAAAACGACCCCAGACAAAAATTTACTACTTCTGTGGTGGCATGATGTCTCAATAGATGCAAGATTGTAAGGAAACTACAAATGGTTGCTTTATTTCAACGACCATCCATACAATTTCCACAGTAAACTATTCCCTGAAAACGTACCACAACGAAAAGGTGATAAGACTAAACCGTGTCTGAATGAAAACCCTCTTTCAGCACGTCGTTGTTGTTGGTCATGTTGCCTGCAAACCGCAACCAACCGCCGGAGCTTGCGTGTCGCCAGAAAATTTATGAAATTTAAACATGTTCGCTGCCTGCCGAGCGGACTTTTGGTTGCTGGCGGCGGCGTTGGCACTGTCTTTGATCCATGTCTGCCCCACAACATTATTTTTTTTTTCTTTTCTTCATGCACGTAGTGCACCCGGCAACTTTTCTTTTGTCAAGCTTTTTTTATGTGTGTTCCCTGCCCTGTGAGTGACAGACTTGCCGCAACTACCAACCATACAATTCGGTACACCGGCACAATTTACCTGTCACGTCTGGAGGACGAGTGAAAATATCACCCCGAAGGTTTGTGGGACGAGAAAAGTTTGGCTGAGTTTGGTCGACTAGGACGACGACTCGCTCAATCCGATGCAGGCCGGAGTGGTGAATGTTTCAAACTTCTTTTTTTTGCAGAGCCTGGATGTGAGGAACATGTATTTTTCGATTTTTATAACACAGGGAAAGAGGATTTTGATAAGAGCAATTTACGGGCATGTCTTCGAGCGATCCAAAGTGCATCGACGGACGTAATAAATCAGCATGTCGGTGCTAACAATTTGATTCAACGTGTTGAGTGGACGTGCTCCAGGGGCAAAACTGGAACGATATAACGTTTCGTTGGGATAAAAATCAGTACGTACGTTTCTTTTATGAATTGATCCAGGCCAGAAGTTCTGTATATAACAATAAATGATAAAATGCGTTACTTTTGTAGAGAACCCTTCCACTTTAGTAAACTTTGAGCACGACGTTTATTCGAGTCAGTGTCACTCCTTCGGGTTTAAGTGAGCCATAAGATCTAATCGTGAGTAAATCAGCCAAAATGAGCAAGCATAGATAAGTGTAGTTTCTGTCAGGATCAGAGATGCCAGATATTTTCATACAAAATCTGTGTTGCTACGCTTAAAAAATCTGTATTTATTTGTATTCACTAATAAAAAAAACTTTTTACAATAAAATGATGTTGTTCCAATAGATTATCGTAATTGATTCAATGAACATTCATTCTTCATATCTTCTTCAGTTCGCACCGCGCTCACAAGTAAATTCAGCGATGAAATTTGATAGTTTTTTTATCAATAACAATTAAATCGTAATTTCATATACATATCTAGTTTGAAAATGATGACTTCACAAGTTGACATGGAATTCCGACGCTCAATATGCAATAATAAGTCAGGTCATAAAACTCTCAGTCTGACAATAAAATTTCATGATGGCGTGACTTCCTCGGTTTCAAATTTTAATATAAATGTATCATCAAACATCTGCACAGAAGAATTACATTTTAATTTGTTATTTGTCCGTAGATTAATAAACTTTTATGTCGTCACTGTAATCAAATACTAATAGATAACTCAGACGGGAAAGTTTTTTTTATTTCTTTCTTTTTGTGAAATCTGTATTAAATTTAGGAAATCTTTTTGAAATCTGTACTCTATATTAAATCTATATGCTCATGTCAAAATCTGTATAAATGGCATCTCTGGTCAGGATTTGAAAACTGGAATGTTCTATGAAGAATCGTAAATAAGTACAATGTCATGAAGAAATTGGAACCAGATTGGAAAAAATTGGAAAAAACATGTTTTCTTCTGAAGGTTTGAAATGAGTCTGACGCGCCCTTCTCAACACGGGTAAAATTCCGATTCTAGAAATGAGCAGAACGAGTCATGATTTGGAGAAAATAATATATTTTCATGTTATGATAATACACCATGATTAAAGCTTCTCGGATCATGATCCATTTGGACTGATTTCGTTGAAATTTAAACGTAACGCACTTGACGTTGTTGGGTATAACTTCAGGTGTGTTTCTGCTACGATGGAATTTTCACAAAATAAATTCAGGCGTTATGTGTGATTTTTGCAACGATGGCAATTTTTGGCAACATAAATTCAGTGAAAAGCACGACGACCTTCTTTTAATCAGAATCATTAACAATTAAAATATTATGTTTTTGACAAACGACGATGCCCAAAACAACGTGTTTACGTACGTTCATTGTTTCAGTTTTGATTTTGTGTTTCAAAACTTGAACACTTAAACGAACTGCATGAAAAAACACGTGTGAATCAATCCTCTTAAAAAGAAACTCTATGTCGAATTCTTGCAAATACCGCGCTTCGATTTTTTTCATGTTTTCAGAACATCGTTTGCAATATCGTCTTATTTAAAATATTTAGATGAATCAATACAGCTTGTGTTGTTATATCTATGAACCAAATTATTCAAAGTGGTTCAACAAACTATTTTTCTGATATTCGTTAAATTCTGTTCCAAATTTGTAATCGAATTTGTTTTCTGGTTTACGCTGACTCTCTGAATATTATTCTTGCAACAACGGTCACATCAAATATGTAAGAGTACATTAAAACAAAATGTAACATTGATGTTTGTCAAATGAAAAGTGTAGACGTGCTTAGTCTCTTATGATGTCAATTTTCGGTTTATTATCTTTGTTTTCATGTTATGTTTAATTCTCTATCAGCCGGTGCGTAAAACAACACGATTATTAAATGAACATGCTTCAGGATCAAGTAAACATTTTCAGTAGATCTTGCTTTTCAATGTCTGCTTTTTGCTTTACCATTAATATATTTAGCAGTCTAATCTCACTGGCTCAACCAGAACTGATTTTTATTTACGACTGGAATAAAAATGTAATAAACTGTTACTGATCCATATGGAACCCATTGTCATCGTAAATCATAAATTACTTTATAAAACATAACATTACGAACTCCAATAATCTACATGATCCTGCGTACTACATCTGTAATGCTCAAAATAGATGAAAGTCTGGGTGAAAACTATCAAAAATCAGTCATATATTCTTATGTTCATTTATCCAAAAATGTAGAAAATTCTAACTACCTCACATATACAAAACAAAATCGGGGATCTAACACGGAATCTGAATAGTGAAATAGATTGAAAAACCAGTACTTCTACATAACATCTCTTGGTTGATTTTTCAGAAGGCCGTAATAGCCGTCGTCATTTGTTTACGTTCTTTTTCGATTATTATGATAATTTTTTAAGATTTTCTTGGGTTTCATAATTCTGTTTGAAAGTCGAAAGTTTCGGGTATCATTTTATGCATAGAGTTGAAGGATAAACGTTCAAACCACTTTGTAATTAACAGAAGAGAAAGTAAACAAAGAGAAACTGTCACTTGCTCTTACGGCCATTTGAAAAATCAACCGAGATCTGTGAATATGGCAACTCAGCGCTTTTGGTGTCTCTGATACGCATACGCATGGCTGCCAGATGGCTGACTAAACGCTGCCAGGTGGAAAAGTATGACTGGCAGACATTCTGGTGACCGACTGCCTCACCGCTGCCAGATATACAACTTAAACGATACAACCGTATCCACCAGGATTTATCCACATTGAAATCTTTGACATTTTCAGTGAAGGTGAGAAGATGAAAATGCTCGGCTAACTTAGATACAGGCGACTTTGTTTTGTCAAATTGGATTTGACAACCGCCACTGAATCAATTTTGGTAGCCGTCTGGTGACCATGGCTGCACAGGTAGTCAAAACGCTATGCGGGTAGCTTACTTACGTTACTATAACACTCGAGTCTCAAGCTTTATTTTCTTTATGCTGTCACGCATGCTCAACTTGTGCCAACCGTATGAACGTGTGCGAATACGTTACCTCACACATATTGCCAGAGTTGCCATGTTATTTTTTTTCTTTCAAAAATCTGTCTCTGACTCAAATATTTATCTGGATTTGTCTGTGTCTCACTATGTACACGGAAGTTTTGAGTCATTTTCAGTAAGCAAAAAAAACGGTCTTACCACCTATCGACAAAACCGTAAAGATCTGGTGAAATCTGACAAAATCTGGGAAAATTTTCAAAATCAGGAAAAATTTGTAAAATCTGGCAAAAGATCTGGTTGGTTAGAATGTCTGGCGAAGCGAGAAAAATCTGGTATTTTCCAGATAAATCTGGCAACCTGACAACGCTGCATGTTGCATGCTGCTCACTCTCGCGTTTCAATCAGAGATGCCAGATATTTTCATAGGAAATCTGTATTTATCTGTATTCACTAATAAAATAAATTTCAAAGATAAAATGCTGTTAAAAGATGTTATTCCTACACATTATGACTGTAGAATGGTAAATTCAATGAGACCAAGACTTTGCTTCTCGTCACTGCAATCAAATACTAATAGATTGCTCATACGAAAATGTTATTATTTTACTTCTTGGGTAATCCGTATTAAATTTTGAAAATCTGTATTCTGTATGCGTATGTAAAAATCTGTATAATACAGATAAATCTGACTGATTTTTAAAAAGGGCGTATGTATTTTTGCATTTTACAAAAACGGCCTTTTTCAAATCTTTGTAACTCGGAAACTGTTAATGGTACAAAAATGGCGTTCAGGTAGAAATTGTAGGGATCGATTGGGCACTCTAAAAACAATATACACTGAAAAAATGTTAGATTTTTTTTCTCAATAATTACAAAATAATCTGAAAAAGTGCAATACAAATATCAGGGTTCTAATTTTTTTTGATAATTGTTGTTTTAAAGTTGTTATTAAAACCTACATATTGATGGCTGTTCCATCCGTGCCTTTTGAAAAATGAAGAAGTTACAGCTAAAACAATTTACAGATATATTAGAAATTTCAAGTTCTCTTTGAAAGATAATAATTTAAACAGTTGAATATTAGTCTACAGGTCAAAGGCAATAAATTTGTTCATGACATCCTTTCTTCTAAAAGTAGCTGTTCTTGAGATACTTGGATATTTAATTATAACGCTATTTTTTATATTTTCATGAATTTTTTATTCGCTTGCTATATCTACAATTCTTACATGTACATGAATATTTCTTAATTATATTTAAAGTTTTAAGTTTTTGGAAATTGTTTGAGTACTACGTGCATCGTCATTCGAATACAGTCTTGTGACGATTGTGGTTTCTGACATCGGAACGAAACAATGGTATTTCTGTGTGCCTGGAATCATTTTGATATCCTTATAAACACTACTCCACTCGGTCACACCCCGTTCATATTCTTCTTGTGACACGTAACAAAAAGACTTGGTTGTGAATGCATCTCGACGTCTCTGCTCTGCCCATTCATATAATTGTTTTGCAGTTGTGATTGGGTGTTCATGTAGGTTTTTTGGTTCATTTTGAAATCTTTTTTTCAGTGTATATTTTTTTTTAGAGTGCCGTATTGATTCCCTACAACTTCTTCCTGAACGCCATTTTTGTACAACTAACGGTTTCCGAGTTACAACGATTTGAAAAAGGCAATTTTTGTGAAATGCAAAAATACATACGCCCTTTTTGAAAATCAGTTGTGAGTCGAATTGACCTCTGCATCGGTTCAAAACTTATGGTTTGCCATACTGAAGCCATGTGCAAAGTTTCATCCAAATCGGAGAAGGTCGATTCTGATTTTGTCACTGTTTCGTCTACTCATTCCTGGAATTGCTCTAAAACATTCCACAAAAGGAATGTAATGCCAAAATTTTGCTTTGGATGACGGTTTTCATTTGAGTTTTTGATTATCAGCAGCAAGTTTGAATAGATGCCGTTCGACTGTTTGAAATGTATTGAGATGTGTTTCGAAATGTTGAACATGAATACTGGAAGAGGAAACAATTAATTTATGTTTATTTTGTAATTCATATTTCAGTTATCATGACTGGTTTACCTTTCATCCATTATCTTGAACCAATTCGAATGTTCACATGAACCACACTTGAAGGCCGCTCTTTCATTCAATTGTAAGAGATATTTTATTTCAAGAGATCAATTGACGGTGCTGGTTAAACTGAGCTTCGATTAAAAGAGAAACGAATGAAGAACCGAATACTACCCGTTCTGAACGTTAGTGAAGGTTGTGTGTTAGAATGTGAAGTTTACTGCAGTAGAGCGGTCGTTAATGTGTGCCACATCCGGTTTCAATTGAATCGAATGAAGTTTTACAGCACCGACCAAGAAATAAAGGAAAAAATCGCCACTCATTTCTGTGAGCGAAAAAAAGGTCTCATTTTCGTTGTGTTTTCCCTTCAATTTGAAAAATTTTAAGAATTCATTGTCAGTCTGTGATCAATTTCTGAATTCAGTGAAAATCTGTGACATTTTTAAAATCTGTGCTGCAAATTGAGAATCTGTGATGCTGGAGAAGCCAGATATTTTCATAGAAAATCAGTAATGCTTCGTGTAAAAAATCTGTATTAAATGAAATTTATTAAATGAAATGATTTTAAAAGATGTTGCTTCAATAGGTTCCCCAGGTTGGCGGTTCAATGCATATGACGCTGGTATTACAAGCCAGTTGTCGTATGTTCGAGCCCCGACCTGGAAGGATTCTTAGTGTCAGTAGAATCCATAGTACTAGCCATGCAATGATTCTGTACACTAAGAATCGGCTGCGAAGTTTGTTGAAACAGAAAGGCCAAATACCACAAAAGGAATGTAATGCCAAGACTTTGCTTCAATAGGTTGTGGTGATAGAATGGTAGATTCAATCAGCATTCATTCTTCATATATTCGTAAGTCATTGCCGACCACGAAATTTAATTGTTTTTTCTTATCAACAACAATCGTATTGTAATTTCATATACTTATCTAGTTTGAAAATGTTGACTTCATAATTTGACATGGAATTCCAATGCCCAATGTACAACGTCAAGTCAGATAATATAAATCTCAGCCTGACAATAAAGTTTCATGTTGCTGTTTCTTCCTTGAATATCAGTTCAAATTATTTTCAAATTATAATTTAAATGTAATTTAATGTTCATCATGAAATATCTGCGCAAAAGATTCTATTTAAATTTGTGATTTTTCCGTTGAATAATATACAGGGTCCGGCACTCGAAGTGTAACCAATTAAAAAGGCCATAAATTCAGTTTGGAAAATTACTTTTACTTAATTCAAAGTACAAAATGTGTAAAAATAATACAAAATTCAGAATCAATTCACTTTTGCTCGATATGACCACCTTTTGTCTTGACTTGATGACTTGAGAGAGCGAAGGAGTTGCTTCGTTTGGCCGAAAGCGGTCAATTTCCGAACATTGTATTTTCTGACGAGTTCTTTTGTCTCATCACTGCAATCAAGCACTAATAGATAACTAAAGACACCTTATTAACAAATATCCAGGTCACACATTTCCCGAACAAATAATTGGCAACATTCTTTTTTGCTAGCATGGCGCCCTCAGACGAGTCCGCATCGAATTTCTTAGATTTTGTTCCCGAATCTCGGCAAAATTTCGCCAAAATTTGAACTGCCGAGTGCTCGTCAAACATTAGAACAAGTGAAATTCTCAGTATTATCCATTTGACAGGTAATTTGCATTTACCAAGATTTAGGGTTTGGAGATGACTATAAATTACCGAGATCTTCGTCGCTTTTGGAAAGGAATCACCGAAGTTATCGATGTTCATGCATGTGAGTTATTGCCGAAATTTTAAGCAATTAATTAAAATGAAATTTTAAATATACAATAAACATTCCAGTTTAAACTCAAATCATAGATTTATTGATTTCTACAATTATGTTGGCAGTAGAACTGATAGGCTTGGAAATGGAATAAACAGATACAATATATCATCACATTAAAGGAATCCACGCAAAGTGTAATAAATATATTAAATGTTTATATCCTCTTATAAACAGAAATTCAAAGCTCTGTCTAAAAAACAAATTGTTAATTTATAAACAAATTTTCAGACCAGCCATGCTTTATGCAGTACCAATTTGGTCAAGTTGTTGTTTCACCAGGAAGAAAACGCTTCAAAGGATTCAGAATAAAATTCTGAAAATGATTTTGAAGCGTCCTCCCTGGTTTAGTACAAATGAGTTACACAGACTCACAAATATAGAACCATTAGATGCAATGTCACATAATATTATAAGCAAATTCCGACAAAAATCGATGCAATCTTCAATTGAATCGATTCGCTCTCTGTATTAGTTAGTAAGTTAGTATATAAGTTCCTTTTCCCCATTACACAATACAAGTAGGTTTAGAATTTTCCCTACACAAAAATCTCACAATTCCGGAAGCAAATAATGTCCTCATGGTAACAACCAAATCATATATATAAAAGGGCTGAAAAGTCACCACTTGTGGCTGAACACCCAATTTAAATCTTAATAATTTAATTATAACTCATATTCCAATAAATAGTTATTAAAAAAAAAGGAAAAAAAAAAGATACAATATATCAGATGAAGAAAATACAGTTAATATATACACAGCAGAATGGATGCACTCTCATGTCATTTCCAGTAGAGAATACAATTTGATTTCCCGCATACAATCAAATTCGAGCTACAACGAAGGTAATGGTTTAATAAAACATTAAATATTCAAGAGAAAAATAATTAAAAAAATGAAAATAATACATTAAATATTTTAGTGAACATATCATAAGGGAATCCAATTAATTTCATGCAGTAGATTAGCGTTGCGAGTATCTATATCCCGTGAGAATGCTATGCGGGATTTATTGTGACAAATAATCGTGGAACAATGAACTCTAAACGATCTATTTAAAGGAAACTTTGATATATATTTCCGAAATCCAGCGCTATATTTCATATTCAATATTTAAGTCACTCTTCAAGCGACCTTGGCTTGCAACTTGAAACAAGTCACCACATTATCGGACTGATCACGGAGCTGAAGTTCGACGTTTATTGGAATCGGTGGGTAGAACTTCTGCACCGGTAGTTTCAGCAGGTACGAAACATCCTCTCCGGCGGACAGTGGACACTGACTTCCTTCCAGCCAGTTACAAGCATTCTGGTGATCCTTCGGCAACTCGAACGGAACCGTAACACCCAGGGCCGTGGCGTAAACTACCGGACGTAGCGCGGATACATCGACGTCTGGACTGAAGTTTACGTGAGCGATGGCGTCGTGTCCACGGGCTAGCTTGCAAGGAACTTTGCTGCAACCGACAACGTCCACCGCAGTCGGCAGGGGTCCCGATTTACCTGTGAATTAGAACAGTTTTTTTTTCTGTTGAGTCTGATGAAGATGAAGGCAAACCGACTTACATTGTTTGACGGGAACCACATCGGCAAAGATCAGCGGGAGAACCGCTAGAAAGACTGCGAATTTGATCATTTTCGAAACAGTGTCCTGATGATACTAAACTGATGAAATTTAATCATCGAGATAAAGTGCAAATATAGAGCATTATCATTCTCATCTGTGTTCTATCGGTAAATAATCTTGAGTCGTGCAACTACCTTTCGAGTGCTCTCGAACAGCAGGTGTTCGATGGTTCGAATATAGACTACATTTTAGTAACCAGGCGGGACTTCTCGAGATACTCGAGATGTCAGTTATAGCACAGTAAAGGTGCAGCTGTTCAAAGCTAATCGAATTTTGAAATTTTCCTTTCAATTTGTAAGGACTTCCATCTATCTAATGCAACTGCAAAACTCAAAATGCTCAGGAATTGTTTGTATCTTTTCGACTGTTTGGCTGTTACAAGAGTGACAGTTTTTGATTTATTTAAAAACAAATTCAAAATTTTAGAGTATTTTTTTCTTTGGACTATGCTCAATGTGAGTACAAGTTTTTAGTTACGTGCAGAGAAGATTGCCTCGAAGTCCTACTAAAAAAAATTGTCAAATTAAGAGGCTAGAAATTTAACGCATCATGCATGAAATATGTTACAAAACCATGAGTTTCCTTTGGATTGAACTAGAATGGAGGCGCATGGTTTCTGAAATACATTTAAAAGCCAACCAAATTTTGGAATGCCGGAATTCTCTACTGCTCTATCTGGAAGCTTCGGATGCTTTTTTTCTATTTTTTGACAATAACAACAACAATAGCAGTGTATTTGTTCCTTTCAAAAACGGGTCTTGTTTTTGGAAGCTGTCAGTGACTGCCTGGCACCATGCATGAAAACCGTAGGAAGAGAATTGTTCTCAGTCACCTGAAATGTCCATCGTAATTCACAATCAAGTTGGCTAAAGTTTAAAATTTTCCTTGAAACACCGAAGGATGCTTACAGGCAAACTTTACGATGATTCAGTTTCATAGGAAGGTCGTGATGGCCATCAGAAGCCACCCTGGTATGTCCGATCGGCCAATCTTATTTTTTCACAAATTCTTCCATGCAAACTTGGGTTGTCATAGTCGAGGATGGTTTCGTTTATAGGCCACAACTACAAATCGCAGAATCTGTCTACCTTTGTAAATTTGTCGATAAACACGAACTTGAATCTTCCCAGTACATCCCCACGTCCAGTAGCGATGTAAAACTATTGAACTGCAAGCTGCTTAAAATCGAGTTTGACGGATGGAAGCTAGAGATGGTCGGGTTTCGGGTACTGGTTGGGTTCGGGCTCAGAAAAAATATGTTTGTCGGGCTCGAGTCGGGTACGGGTGACGATTTTTTAACGGGAAAAAATCGGATATTCGAACTCAAATACTCGATTTTTTCAAAAAAGCTGTACAAGTAACAATCCGTAGAAAACTACCATTGCGCACTAGTTTGCACGCATGAATTACCATTGTATGAAAGCTCGAACGCAAGAGCCCATAAGGGATTACTGGGCTGCTCGAAGCGCCTCTACAGGAGATTTGCTACTTGGCGATTACTTTTTAAAACAACCGTTGAATTTCTTACACACATTTGAATCTCTACTGTCTGTTCTATCATCAAATAAAATAGGGGAGAGTGTTCGGTTACCGGCAATTTAAAAAACGGTGTTCGGTTACCGCAACCCCAAGAAATCTCGCTAAAAATGTAAAAATATAAAGAAAGACTGCAATTATTCAAAGAAAAAACGGAATTTATTCTTTTCAGAGGCGTTTTGGACAAAAGTCTTCATTGTCGGATGGTGACTTCGCCTTGGCTTTCCTGGCCAATGATTTGGATGGTGGCGCCTTTGGTGTTGATTTGGCCGGTCTTCCATCGGCTTCGCGGGATTGAAAACGTTGCTGCAGTCGAATTTAATGGCTTCTTATCCACTAAGCAACGTTTAATGGCATTACTCAGTGCATTAAAGTTCATTTTCCTTGACTTGGACGATTTGTTTGAAGTCGACATGGCTAACAGAACCAGAGAACCAAAGTTTTTACTTATATGACGGATGTATTGGAGCCGTCAAGTTGTCCACGTGTTGCATATCACCAGAGTTGCCAGGTAATACAATAAGTTTCGCTAGCAAAAACGAAAAGATCGCGCCAATTTTAAAAAATTTTCAATAATTTCTGACGAATATCTGCAAACCATCGAAGTTTCTAAAGTCTGTAAAAAGTAGACGAAGAAAGGTTTACATGTTAACTAAGAAATTTGATAATTTACAAACAAATTTGCAGACTTGGCATCTCTGCATATCATTGACAATTTTTCGCGATTTGTCGAAAAAAATAGGGTGCCGGTAACCAAAATCGGTAGACATTTTGAAAATGACAAAAAAAATCTTTGGTTGCGAGAATTTCAATAGCATCCGGTATTAAATCACGAAATAAATCGATTTCACCTCATAAATATTCAATCCACTCAGCTTTCCGATTGATGCTCTTCAATTTATGATACTATAAAAAAAGTCAGAAAAAACTTTTGTGTTGATTTTCACGCAAATACGATTTTGTTTGAACGCAGCAAAAAGTACAAGCGTCTGTTTGCTTAGTATTCGGCACAAAAAGAACGTGCTGCTGTTAGGGTAAAGTGTTATAATACGCCCCCCTTAAGAAAACATTGAGATATTTCTAAATGTACTGATATATTTGCTTCGAGAATGTATGTATTTCTTTGCAATACGTCAGAGGAACATAATTTTCAATAATTTCGGAAGAAGTGATTAGAATTGATTGATACAAACACATTTTCCAAAACGACCACATTCTCAGTTTTTTCGCTTGCCGTTGACATAATGCCCCAGCAACCGTATAATATGCCTCACAACAAATCAGTGGTATGCTCCACAACAATGATGCAATATGCCCCTTGAAATGTCGGTATAGAAGAAAAGCAGATAAAGAAGATATTCTTTGCATCAGAAATCAATTGCATAATCAATCAATTACAATTGGAAACCAATATTTTTTATCCTCCCAACGCTCCTTTTTGTTTTAATAACCATTATAAGTCTTTAAAACAATATTTTAACTCGAAGCATACTGTTGAATCGAAGGTGGGGCATAATGTGCATAGAGTGATTGTTATGAGAAAATTCGTATATCAAAGACATGGCTTTGTTTCTCTAGATATTTATACTGTAGATAGAGACATTAGCACTGCTGAAAGTTAATTACTAAGTTGCAACCAGCCATTAGACGTTTTACACGATTAAAATGCTTGTTTAGTCGAAGCAAAACCTTACATCGAAAAGCTATCTAATGATATTATTAGTTTTTTCATATTTTCCAGCAAACCACAACTGCCAAACTTGCATACCAGACAGATCTTACGAAAAGATAACATTAGAGATAAAACTTTTGTTTAGAAAAGTCTTGAATACTTAAAAAAGGAAGGAGGGCGTTTTGGCCAGCAGGAGCGCTTTATAACACTTTCCCCTACACACACACATATGACATTTGTCGAAATGACGCTATCTGCTATCTGTCAAAAGTTACGGTGGGGTGCCGGCAACCGAACATCTTCCCCTACTATTGAATGAAATACTTCAGAATCAAATAAGAAAAAAATGCTTACGATATTATTCGATTCTGAATACTAGAATATCAAATATGTAACTAAAAAATTCGTTTTCTATAAATATTTTGTTCTTGCTTTGAATGACAATTACAATGACAGAATTTTATGCTTTGTTGCTATTTTCTCACGTAGACTTTGTTGATTTTTGATACTTCAACTCTTATTTCAAGCTAAATAGTGTGAATTTCTACCATTGCACAGTGGTCCGAAACGGGAAATTAGCGAGACAAAAATATGTTCGCTATTAAATATTATTTTCTAGTAGTTGGTGTCTTCACAAAAATTGTTTTTATTCAACTGGCGCATCTTTTGATGTGAAAGACCATTAGGGTGGTCCATGTTTGGATTTAAACCTGAATTTAAACTTTCTTAATTGAATTTAAAAATAATTGCAATTCACAGCAAAGTAGTAGGAAAATTTATTTTGAGCAACTTTGCTTATGAAGTCATCTTCCTACGTCTTCATTTGACATCAATTATTCCATTTTACCTTCAGTCAGCCTTTACCACAATAATTTCGACCAATGATCTGAAGAATGTACAAGAGTGTCATTTTAACAAAAGTAATAGTGCCATAAATGTTCAATTATCATATAAGCACAAGATAGATAAATTATCTCTGGATAACAATGGATCTTGTGAATAAAATACACTAAGGTCTTTTTTATGCGTTTTTTATGCGACTTTTTTATGTGAATTTTCAGAGTTATGTCGTTTTCTTTCATGCGGTTTTTTTATGCGAATTTCCAAAGTTATGCAGTTTTTTACGCGGCACGTAAACTCGCATAAAAAAAGAACTCTGGTGTATAGTAAAATCTGACGTTTGAAGTACCTTCTCAAAAACTAAGTCGAAAAATTAAAATGCAGTGTTGGTATGAATAAAAACAAACTCGAGCACGCAGTAAATGCCACAATCGAATTCGGACATTCACTGCATGCCGATCAGCACAGTCAGCAAAGCTGGCATAGGCATATGCAAAGCAAGAAACCTACTTACTACTTTTTATACTTCACCATATCAGCGACTGCATCTTTTCGAGCTACCCACCGAAAAAATGGTAATAAATACTACAGTTTGTAGCGTGTTCGAAAATTGTTGTGTAGTGAACGTCTCTTCTTCCGAAAGAAACGTGATCCACATGTACACGGAAAAAAATCCATTGCTGGTGCCATGATTAAATAATCATGAAATCATGAAACATGTCACTTCCTGATAATATGGCTGTTATTCATGATTTCATGAGCAAAATGACTCATATCATGAACAATAATTTTAACAGCTGAAGCAGCGTTTGACATGAAAATTTTCATGATATAAATCTCAGGGCACTCATGAAAATTAGCATGTCAAGTGTCGCTCCCAGCGAAATATTGACAGCGGGCTTAGCGAGAAAATCATCAAAAAAACATTTAGACCCTAGAACAATAGAAGATCTTTACTCGCCCAATGCAACTAGTAATTGAAAACAACAACAAAATATGACGGGTAATTAAATTAATACATTGCATAAAATAAGCCGCTTTCTATGTACTACTTAGCTTTAATATGTCAAATAAATGAATGTCGTTGAATCAGGCCTTTAACTTTATCATCCAAAGTTTTGAATTTTAATTTTTTTCGTCAGTCAAAATACTATATTAAACATATTTGAGCATGTAGATCAAATTGGTCTCAACAACCATGCTCAGATTCTAGTTGAAGTATATTTCCCAATCTTGGCTAGAATCTATCAATTACTACTTGAGTATTTATGTAAACAAGATTCCACTCAGTGAAAACAGCTGCATATTTACTTCTCCATAATCTATACTTCAAAAAACTGAAGAGCCGTAATCACACGACACCTATAATGTTTTATAGAGAACGATCGAACACCTGGTGCTCGGTGGTACTTGAGAAATGAACGTGACTTGAATTTATCGGACAAAAGAACACAGACGGAACTGATAATGCAACATACTTTCACCCTTAGACCGTCGATAGTGCGACTATTTAAGACAATACAAACCACCGCAGTTCATCAGTTCAGTAGGATTCAGAATTCAGAACATTGCTTCGAAAATGCTTCACTGCATCAAGTTCGTGGTCTTCCTAGCGGCTCTTCCGCTGATCTTTGCCGACGTGGTTCCCGTCAAGCAATGTAAGTCGATTTGCCTTTTTTCATCAGACTCAAAAGAAAAACTATTTTCATTACCAGGTAAATCGGGACCCCTGCCGACTGCGGTGGACGTTGTCGGTTGCAGCAAAGTTCCTTGCAAGCTAGCCCGTGGACACGACGCCATTGCTCATGTGAACTTCAGTCCAGACGTCGATGTATCCGCGCTACGTCCGGTAGTTTACGCCACGGCCCTCGGTGTTACGGTTCCGTTCGAGTTGCCAAAGGATCACCAGAATGCTTGTAACTGGCTGGAAGGAAGTCAGTGTCCGCTGTCCGCCGGAGAGGATGTCTCGTACCTGCTGAAACTACCGGTGCAGAAGTTCTACCCGCCGATTCCAATAAACGTCGAACTTCAGCTCCGCGATCAATCCGACAATGTGGTTACTTGTTTCAAGTTGCAAGCTAAGGTCGCTTAACCTCCGGATGTGAACTCGCCTGCTGCTGCTTTCCGGTGGCTTGGTTGTATCGTTTGAATGGAAATTTAATAAAGCGGCATTCGTTATCGGAACAAGCTATTTTTTATTGAAATATTGCAATCGAATTAATTGTTCCTTGACAATGGGAGAGCTAACATAAGATGAAGTTTAATTGTTTGACTTCCACTAAGGGATTGGTCGATTGAGTTAATCAACAAGCAGACACTGTCAGGTTATAGAGAAATCAGTGTTCAATTCAGCAACGCCACCACCCGGTATCACGTTTAACATATGAAGACAAACACTAGAAAAGGACCTACCCGCAAATGACAGTTTCTTTTTGTTTGTTCTTTATTACTTCGTCACTTCACAACACATTTCTGAAAAAGCTGGCTGCAGGTTGTTTAAGATACTCGACATTACGATTAGCAAAAGTAAGTCCTGTCTAACGACGATTCCGTTCCGGTACGAATGGTGTTTGTCTTTTAGCACGGATTCGATATTTACAACCAATGAAACGGTTTCGAATTGTTCTAGATGTCACTTCCAGTCCGAGCTCCTTTTTGATGTCTGTAAATGTAGAGAAGGGGTCCTTTTTCACAAACTTCAGTACCCGACGATCATCCCTAGCATTGGTCTTCCACTTTCTTACTCATGTTTCATTTTTTTAGTATTTCAGTGCGTATTCTGTGAGCTTGGCTGTTCATGCGTTTCTGCGATTTCTTCAAAAACCCAACTAACCAAAAGTTCGGATAAAAGGGACTGATTTGGCTTAAGCAGCTCTCAAAGTTAATCAATAGCATTCTAAGCAGCACATTTTTTAAATAATTATTCACATTTGAAAGTTCGTGCGACGCAGCGGAACGAACTTCTAAGCTGCTTCTAGAATACATTGTTCAGCTTCTATGCAGCGAAAAAGTTCACGTGGAACTTGTTCTGCACTTTCAAGTTGCTAAAAATACTACGTGCACTCTTAAGCAGCGAGAAAGTTCACGCGGAACTTGTTCTGTACTTCGAACTGTCAAAAATTGCCACGTGTTTTCTTAAGCAGCTAGAAAGTTCGCGCGGAACTTGATCTGTACTTTCAAGTTCTCAAAAGTTTCGCGTGTACTTTTAAGCAGCAAGAAAGTGGTCTTTTTAAGTAATTGTGGAACTTCTGGTTGCTTGGGAAATTTGTCTTCATTTCTTACTAATAGTACTGTTGTTGTACCGTTGAATTCCACTATGTTATATCACGTCATTACACTCTCACAAAGTCACTATTTTCACAGTCACTATTTTTCCGAAAGTGTTTCAAACGTTATAATACAGATACGTATTTCGGAATGCTATTTGCATCCTTCTTCAGTGTATCGGTTTTACAAGTTTATTTAGTAATTTAGTTCATTTCTTAGACTCTGTATAAGACTTACTTCAAATGAGTCACAATGACTACCTCGGCTCATTGTCTGCATACAAAAAGCAGAACTTCACACCATTTCATAAAATATACACGGAAAATAAAAACAACCCAAAATTTGAGTGTGTTGTTTATAATAGGTCATTGAGTCGAAACTGATGTTATATAGGGTGATTTTTTAAGAGCTTGAGAACTTTTTTAAACAATAAAACGCATAAAATTTGCAAAATCTCATCGGTTCTTTATTTTAAACGTTAGATTGGTACATGACATTTACTTTTTGAAGATAATTTCATTTAAATGTTGACCGCGGCTGCGTCTTAGGTGGTCCATTCGGAAAGTCCAATTTTGGGCAACTTTTTCGAGCATTTCGGCCGGAATAGCCCGAATTTCTTCGGAAATGTTGTCTTCCAAAGCTGGAATAGTTACTGGCTTATTTCTGTAGACTTTAGACTTGACGTAGCCCCACAAAAAATAGTCTAAAGGCGTCAAATCGCATGATCTTGGTGGCCAACTTACCGGTCCATTTCTTGAGATGAATTGTTCTCCGAAGTTTTCCCTCAAAATGGCCATAGAATCGCGAGCTGTGTGGCATGTAGCGCCATCTTGTTGAAACCACATGTCAACCAAGTTCAGTTCTTCCATTTTTGGCAACAAAAAGTTTGTTAGCATCGAACGATAGCGATCGCCATTCACTGTAACGTTGCGTCCAACAGCATCTTTGAAAAAATACGGTCCAATGATTCCACCAGCGTACAAACCACACCAAACAGTGCATTTTTCGGGATGCATGGGCAGTTCTTGAACGGCTTCTGGTTGCTCTTCACTCCAAATGCGGCAATTTTGCTTATTTACGTAGCCATTCAACCAGAAATGAGCCTCATCGCTGAACAAAATTTGTCGATAAAAAAGCGGACTTTCCGAATGGACCACCTAAGACGCAGCCGCGGTCAACATTTAAATGAAATTATCTTCAAAAAGTAAATGTCATGTACCAATCTAACGTTTAAAATAAAGAACCGATGAGATTTTGCAAATTTTATGCGTTTTATTGTTTAAAAAAGTTCTCAAGCTCTTAAAAAATCACCCTGTAGTTTGGCTTAATTTTACTCAACATTTATGTAAGGTGGGCTATTCCTAATAGTTAGTCCCAACGTTTTCTTTTATCAAAATTTAACCAATTTTTAGTTCAACCACATGATTTTTAATATTAAAAGTTTTTTGAAATACATCGTTTAAAATATTGAACTGATTTTTAAAATACCCTAAAACGAATCTGATTCAAGCGCAAAGCGCCAAATATTCAATAATGCCAGTGAATATTTTCGCGAGATTTTTAAACAAATCAATAGTAGTGTTTTTACTCAATGTTGAGTATTCCACACCAAACTTTGCGTTGAGTCAAAAGTATGCTTCCCAACGACGCCATTTTAAAATTTAGACTCGTCGTGAGAAGAGGTTCGGAGTAACATATTCCTATGGAAATAATCAGCTTAAACGATAGCCGTAAGGGTTTAAACTATGTGTGAAAATAAAAAAACATTTTCGATGTGGAATGTTGATTTTGAATAATTTTATCTTTTAAAAGTATTAACATGCCATGTTCAAAATTGTGGCATGCTTGTTGAAGGCTATATCGACGAGCTCAAACACCATTTTGTGACGAGTCATGGATTAAGAACGGGTTCGCAAGCAGAGTTCCCTTTTAAATGTTCCTTGTGTGGATCCTTATACTCATAGTTTTCAAGTTTTAAACTGCATATATTGTCCAAGCACCCTATATCAAGTTTTGACTTGCAAATAGATGATCCTATGAGTACAGAGTATCAGCATAGTACAATCGAGTGCATCAATGAATTAGGAATAGAAAAGCATAGAAGTAAATAATCAGAATATTAATAAAAATATAGTTATTCAATTGTATTGATGGATTGTCCATGCGTATTTTCTTAATTATCTGATTGTTTTTCTTATTTTTTGTGGTTGCGAGAATCTTGTTTTACAGGTAAGTTAATGTTTTCCTGGATGGGATAAATTGCAAAACTCTCATTTGAGCTTTTTCTACTATCAAGTGAGTTTATTTTATCCAAAGCTGACTTTTCTAAGTTAGTAATATTTACCCAACGAATAATTTCGTAGAATTACTCAAAATTAGATATTTCCATTTAACTCAAAATTACCTTATTGAACGAATGTGCTTGGTTGAGTCAAAAACAGCTAATTTTGGGTAGTTTCTATTTTCCGTGTATGTTTAGCGGTTTCACTACTAGGGATATCAGATTTTTTTAATTACTCGATTATCTGGGTTATAATGGATTACTCGATTAATTATTCGATTATTGTTATTGAATTTTTCAAACTATTCGATTAGCTTAATAATCGAATATTGATTTCAATCTAATCGATTGGAAATTACTCGATTATCTGAGTGATTAATCGATTACTCGATTGATTGATCGATATTACGACATCCCTATTCACGACTTACTTTTTTCACAGACTGTCGTCAATTAATTCACAGTTTTCATAAGCAGCAACAAAATTATGTGATATTTCAGATTCAGCTATTATTCTTTCCGTCGAGATACTTGTGAATAATTGACTTTCCTTTGGAAACGGAATCACCCAGAGTGAATCACTTTTCACCGGTGCAGCTGTCCGTGATGCAATGAATGGAAAGTGGTTGATTCGATTGATCTACACAGATGAAAATATTTTGTGAATTTACATCCATTTTCATGCACATATTTGGAGCAGGCAAATAAACCTAAGGTTACTTTACAATTCTTTACGTTTCAATACAATTCAATCGCAAAACTAAGCATTAATTGAAACATACAGTTTTATTCATTGAAATTTCAATGCAATCCAATTTAATTTTGCATCGATGATGGTTTTCAATCAAACTTTCGATTCAACCCATGTCTATTCCATGTTGCTATTGATTTACTAGTCGTGTAAATATCATTATTTTTTCTGTGTAGTGCATTCGTCCCCACTGCAGTTGTCGTGGCATGCTATGCGTGGATTATTATAAGCTCATTTGTACCTACACAATTGGCTTTCGAACGCAAAACTCAAATCCACTCCGCGCCTTTTATGTTTCACTTTATGGACCAAGAAAACGATGATGTTTGCAAACTATCACATAGAACAATATAGGAATCGAGTATTAAATGCGGAAACAGTTACTAACATAGTAATTTTTCCTTAAACAAACCTACGGAATTGGTAAAACTTTTGCATAAAAAGTAAACCTTTAATTTCTTCAATAATATTTAGATATTGACGGCAGAAGTGGTTAAGTCATCAATTTTCCAATTATTTCAGAGCGGTGTCAAACAAGTAAAGTCAATATTATCATTCTGTAGGCCATTCTGAACGCAAAAAACTTAAATTTTTTCTTAAGCAGAATAATAAAAATATTGGTTGAAATTCTAATTGATAGAAATCAATGTTTTTCCTTAATTAGAACAGAATATTCTTTGAGTTTTCGAATTTCAACTACAAATAAATAAAAATTCACTGGAGAATAAACATTCCTATGTATGTTGACACACAGAAAAAAATTATGAATTTTACAGGTGATGTAATCCTACATCCGACACAATTCATAGCAATTTAACTTGTCAAAAGACTAAATATTCCTTTCCACATAACTTTACAGACTCCGAGTGTAATTTGCATTCGGCTACACAGAAAGAAAAGATGAAACTTACACGACATGTAATCCGATAGTACTATTAAACAGACATCAGTTGAAACGAAAATCTGATTTCAAACCATGGTTGATGTAAAATTACATTGAGATGCATTTACTTTTTCATCGAACAAGGCTGTATATCTACAAATCGCTTAGTTTTGTAATGTAACATTCCATTCAATCACCTGCTCCAAATATGTGCATGAAAATAAATGTAAATTCACAAAATATATTTATCTGTGTACCACTAGTCGCTATGTAGATTTATATGCATCAATAATCCATCGAGCCGATATGTGCTTCTATGGTACAGTCGATTACTACCGTGTTTTGCGAGCTAATGTTTCTCGGTTCAAGTCGCGTTGTTTCTATCGATCTTTTGTTTTTTATTTCATTCGATTTCAAGCCATGTGATTTTCAAATCACATAATTTTACCTGTTCTTGAATATAAATTTGAGTGAAATACGGCGCTCCATTTATGTGCATGTTATAAGATGTAAAATCACTAGATTTTTTCGAACTGTGCAGCCTCAATCGAAAACATTATAGTTTGTACAACAGCACCATCTACATGTCGAACTATCGTTAGAAGGCCAATACTGACCTTCTCGAGTTATACTTTTTGTTGCGCTCAAACTGTCCCGGTTGGGTATTGAGCAAGTAATCTCATATCGAGATGGCGTTTGAATAGATTTATAATGTAGTAGCATGAAAGATAGATTAGTTCCAGAAGAAATCTCAAACCTGTTATTATTTCCACCAATATATGTATTTACGTACGCATGGTCAATTTCGAAAGATTTCTTGACGTGAATACGTTTCACTTTACTATAGGCGACTTTTGAAATTTCGCGTTATAGTAGAATGGGTAGAACTTAATCGTGTATATCTCAAGTTGTGCTAAACTTACCACTGAGCCTGAATTTTTTAACTAACTTCTTACCCAGAATTTAATTCCTGCGCTCAGTTTGAGAATTTACTACATGAACTCAGATTCAAAATTAAGAACCTGCATGCTGAAAGTTAATTCGGAAATTGCTTTCTGCAACAAGATTTTGAAACTGAATTCAGTACCTTAATTCAGGTTTTAAAACTAATTTCGCATTATTCGGATTATGAAAATGAGCTCAGTTCCAGAGTTCTAGCACTAAACTAAAAAACTGAATTCCTAATCTGGATTTTTAACATGTATTTTGCCACTAAATTCTAAGCATGTCCCAGGTTTCGAATGTAGTTGTAAATATCGAACAAATTGCACTGAACAATTTTTTTAATCCTTTAAAATATTCTCAATCTATGCGAAATTTTCTTGTAAATCTAAGATAAAAACGTTACATATTTTTACTTTCATTTCGACGTCAACATTTCAAAAGGACATAGAAACAATTGAGAGTTTCTCTTTATTTACTTTCTCTTTCGACTATATCTACGTTATTATACAAACGTTCGCTACATATTTGGTACTGTTAGAAACAAGGGAATATTGTCTTTTATTTTGTAGGTACACGTGAAAATTGGGGAGATATTTACAAAAGAGAAAGTAAACAAAGAAAAACTCTCATTGGTTTGTGTGATTTTATGAAATGTTGACGTTGATTTGTTCCGCGTGGTAGAATACGTTAGTCATCAATAAGTCAAACTGTATTATTGAAACTACTACTACTTCGTTTTAACTGTGAGGTTAAGGTTTGAAAGAAATATGTCAGTTACATTCGTATTTACGTCCTCCAGTTATGTCTGTGACATCACTCATTCGCTCTTTTTACCGCTCACTTTTTTCCGTGATTGCTGAATTAAATTCTACAAGCTTCCGGAGTAATCTACTTTTTTATCTCCGCTCAATTTTTTCGAAGTTCCAAAGCTCAACCGGACTTAACAATTTTAGGCTCGTTTAATAGCTTTTACTTATTCATTGATCACTTTCGTAGATCGTACAGCTGAAACTTCAGGTTCGGGAGGTATAATCATATAAATGATGTAACCGACCAATCCGTATCCATGAAAGTTCTATTAGATGGAAACGCATGATGCATAACTACTAGGGCTAAGCACCGTGCATTTTGTTGTAATAGAGCTCTAATGGAAACGTATAATTATTTGTTAATTTTTTTAGAAAAAAAAGAAATATTATCGTTATGAAAAGTGTAAAAAAATCTTTAAAAAAACATGTGATCAACTGAACGGTCGGTAAAAACTCGCATAACTTCTGTAAAACATAATGTTTTTTTATTTATTTTTACCGAAAGTTTTCGTCAAACAATTACGATCAAAGCGTACGATAACTGAAACTAACCCAGCTACAACTGCAAGTAGAATCAGAACAAAATGGGTCAAGTGGAACGTTCCCCTGGTTATTTGAAGATTAGTGCCATACATTTTATAGCAGTAGCACTCAGAACTGGAATGGGTTTTACTTCCAGCGAAAACGCAATTAAACTATAAGGACAGAAAACTCATCCAATGTTTTGACACAAGAATAGGTTTGCTTTTTAGAAAAATCAATTATTTTGAAAAAGATTTTAGATCTAAGAAGTCCTCTATTTTCAGATTTATGAAGCGAATTTTTGCAATGAAATCAGTGCATCTGTTGACACGAATTATTTCAGTACTGTTATAGAATTGACGATGACTTTGATGACAGATTTTAGCAATTCAAAGTCAATAAAACCACTTTAACATTTATGGAAAATCTTTTTAAAACACTTATGACGATAGCCCCTTTGAGCCAATCCAAATATTTAAAGGCTGAGGCCAGTGTGTTTTAGAGTGTTTTAGAGGGCTATTTCCACGCTTCAAATCTGATTTTCTCAGAAACGGTGACGAATATCAACAAACCCAACTGACAATCTCTTAGAAAATTAGTTCAGATTATTCTGTGAAAATTTCAGAATGATTCATTGACTTTAGCGGTCGGGAAAGTCTTTTTTTTCTGAAGGAAGAATTTCATAGCTGAAAACACCGTCTTTCAACTTGGTCATTGAATATCTCGCTTTCAAAAGCATGGATCAAAAATCCATCCTGACAATGTCTAGATAATTTAATTTAGATGCGTTCTTGTTCTTGTTCGTGTAAAACCTAATGGTTGAGAAGGGGAATTTGAGAATAGACTAAATCGTGAAATTCTATATACAAATAATTATTGTAGTGGTAAGAATACAGGTATTTTTTATTAAAATTCCAACTTCTCTCCAACATAAAACAAACTAACGTCCCATTATGTAGTTACGTCAACAATTTATTTATATTTACCACAGATTCACAATAATCCTATGTGTGTGGGCATTTCGCTTACCTGCTGGGAGAAGTTTCATCTTAGAAAGTAACTCATAAATTATAGCTACCAAAAGGCGGAGCAGCATATCGGGGGAGGTAAAAAAAATCTAACTCATCGTCACTGTTTTTCGAGCAGCCCGGTTTTTTTTTCGGTGGTCCTCGCTAAAACTTTTGAATAGATTTTCACTCCTGCGCATTTTCCACTGTGGGAACAATATCCTGCAATGTTGCTGCAACGTGGCGGAAAAGGGAACTAGGCGAAAGTGTGTAGGTGCAGAGCAAAATTTAATTTATATTCCACTTTTGAGCCACTTGAACTCCGCAACTATGAGAGGCCACTTGAGTGTAATTGTTCGCAGCGAAATATCGAAGCAAGTGTAGCGTAGCGGGGGATGGTTCAAGTGAGTCGTGATTCAACGACCCACCATCCCGAACCGAACAGGCCCCTCCTCACGTCCGTCAGTTTCTGAGACATTTCTCTGCTTTAGTCGTCGGCATTGACGCAGCGGTAACGTAGGTAGCGAACCCGGAGGACTTCGACGGTCAAAAGGCATTTGAAGTTTTCGGGTTTTAGAAGCTGGCCACCGTCACCACCGACCTCGGAAAGGAAAGGTGAGAAGTGACGGCAAAAAGTTGCATCGTTTCGACAGCCTGTGCATAATAGCTTCTCTGCTCGGCAGCTTGGACGTGAATCGAGTAGCCAGGTTTTTCCGCAATATGAACGAAGCTTTTACTGGCTGGTTGTGTTGGGTCAAATATAGGTAACATATTTTGCGCAAGTTTGACCAGGTCTTCTTGGGTAGTGATGTGACGATCAGAACAAAAATGATATCGTATGACTTTGATTGAGATTCTCGTCGATACAAAGTTTGAATGTGTTCGAATCCATAGAAAGACACACCGAATAAACTTCGGTCTGGTATAAGTCAATGGTGGTAAGAAGTTACTTTAGAAAACAATTTCCTCGCTCTGGTAACATTCCAGTAGCTCTTCTGTAACTAAAAGAAAATCATACGTGTGAAAATCCCCATAAAAATCTCGTCTACTCCGAATCAGCTTATAAACCTCTCACGTCCAGTCAGTCAGTCAGTCAGTCAAGGAAGGAAACTGCTTGGCGAAGATAGCAGCAAAAATCATCATTCCAGCAACTTAACACAAGCACAGTATCCAGGTCCAGGCTTAGCCGTATATCCTCACTCTCACTCTTTGATTCCTAGTCTCCAAATGGTCATCAACCAAAACGAATCTAATTCCTTGCTTATCCTGATGACTCCATCATACTTCACGGCAGTGCAAAAAAGTGTGCCGTCCCATTTATCACTTGAAGTCAACTAGTTCTAATCGGGAGGATTGTTTCAACAGGTGGACTAACTTTGCCAGTTGGATGATAAATTCCGCGCTTTCGCTGAACCCAGATGCGAAGCCCCGGGGGATGAGATTATTTGTATTACCGGTACAATCATTTCCGGTGAATTTCATCCTCTTCTGATTTTCAGGCACGGAATTAATCTTTTTCGGGGGACGGGTATAGCGTGATGGGTAAGTCGATGCCTTTCACGCAGCCCACCTGGGTTCGATTCCCAACCCCGCACATAGGGTCAGGAAACTTTTCTGGCCCGAAGAGGCGAATGACCTCAAGGTTAAAACCTCTATAATCTAAACAAAAAAAAAAATCTTTTTCGGTCAACCGTTGTTCAAAAGTATCCCGCGTGGATTGAATTGTTATCTGCTGTTATAACGTGGCATTATAATTTTCCCATCTAACCTGAACGAGGCAGCTTTTCCGAGAAATTCGGCTTTTACCAATTGCGAGGCAGGAATATGCCAACATCGGAAACCACTCCACAGCTAATTGTGCCATCATTCAAATGTATTAAAGTAGAAAGATAATCCGGAACAATGATCGATGGGTAATCCAAGTAAAGATTTCAATGTGTGTAAGAAATTTAACAGTTATTTAGCAAAATGATCTCCAAGTAGATATTCGCCTATAGAAGCGCTACCGGCAGCCCAGCAGTCGCTGATGGACTCTTGCGTTCGAGTTTTCATGCGATGATAATTTATGCGTGCGAAATCGTACGCAACGGAAACACTTAAAGTTACTGTCAGAGTGCAAACGTTACGCGAAGCGTCAAGCGTACATTTGATCAAAGCAAACCTGTCAAAGTTAACGCGATGCGGTAACAGTTTATCGTATTGAATCGCTCCGCGTTCTGCGCTCACTCTGTCAGCAACCTAACGGATTTTCGTTTGTATGATTTACATAGCTATTTAGAAAAACTTTGTACTAGCTTGAGTAATATCAAGACGCAGTAAATCAAACCATTATTTCAATTTATTTTAATGGTATAAATAGTATATTCAATAAAATGGCACACACAAATTGCAAATGGTTCACTCATTAAACTGAAATTGATTGAATTTTCTTGAAAGGGTGGAGCCGGGATTGCATATCAAAACTGCCCCCGAACAGAAAAAAAATAATCTAAGCAGTTTGAAAGGATTTGTAAATTTTTCAAAAACACTTTAAAATTGAATTTCAATTTTAATTTTAAATTGAAAAAAAAAACAGAAATATTTTGAAAATTCTGGGAAACCTTTCTGATTTCTTTCAGAATTTTTCAAAATGTATTTCATGTCAAAAAAAATGTTCAAAATTCTCGATTTTTTTTTATTCGCCGTTATAATTTTGGTACCACTCTAGATTTTACATAAAAAATAAATCACTTGTGAGTACATTACGCTGTTTTCTTGGAGATTTATAAAAAATGTGGACGGGTATAATAATAATCATCCGATGGAGACGTATGGTATTTCGTTCTAAAATCATACATCACATGCCTTTAAAACTAAATACCATGCGTTTCCATCTGCAACTTGAGTTCAGGACTTAAGAAAGAATTTCATTCCTAAAATTATGTCCACACGCCCATACGTCTGTCTCGATTTAGCTAGTGATGATGTAGAGAAACAGTTCATTTGAACGAATTAGTGAACATGTTACCAGCGGACGGTTGTATTTCATCAGGAACGACCAGTGAGAGAAACATGAATCGGAACTATTGAATTGATAAGCATTTAGGTTTTTATATACAATTTGAAGTTTTTATTTATGAACTGATAAATCATTTTACATTTATTGTATTCAAATCAAATAAATCAACAAATACAAAAAGCAAAGCCTTGGTATTACCACAGATAACAGATATACAGGCTCGAACAAAATTTTTCAAAATCCTGTGTAAATTTCAAATTTGCTATACGTTGGAAACACTATTGCCACCTACTCGACTGTTCGCCGCTATCTTTCAAAACGTTCCACTACGTTCCGGAACGATAACAAAATCCTCCTGCCAGTTGTAGAAATATTCCAACTACAACAATTTTAACACTTATCACACGATTTCCCTAAGTGTTAAAGACAATTTTATTACCATGTCGCATAAATCACACGAGAATCCGATCGGAATAAAACAAAAATAAACTTGTCATTTTAACCAACAGCAAAACAAAAATCTAGCGAGAAGTGAATGTTGCACTCAGACCCTGTCAGCTTGGAGCGAAATCAATATTCAGTTCAGCAACGCCATCGCACGGCACCACATTCAACATATCATGTCAATTGTATGGGTGCGCAGTGCTGCTATTTTGGTGCGCACGAGTTTGACATTTCTCTCCTCTACTTATATGCAAGAGATTCAATGCGGACTCACCTGAGGGCACCATGCTCGCAAAAAAGGATGTTGCCAATGATTTGTTCGGGAAATGTGAGAGCTGGATATCTTGTTAATATGATTTCTTTGGTTGCACCCAAAGTTGTGTCTCAAGTGAAAGCGGCACCCAAATAGCGGTGGCACCTCGTGTCGATCGTGGTGACATCTGCAAGTGTTCGCCATGCTGATTGAGCAAATTTTACACACAGTTCATATGTGCGCCTGTATATCTGTTATCTGTGGTATTACATTCCTGTAGTGGAATTTGACCTTCTGTTTCAACAGACTTCGCAGCCGATTCAGAGTGTACAGAACCAATGCATGACTGCACTCAAATAAAAATTCACGTTCGATTCACTTGAAAAATCACGTAAACTGGTTTTAAATGTCAAATTGAATGTTTTACGTGACGAAATTGAATGTTACACGAACATTCCCTAAAATGAATAGAGTCATCACATAAGATTTACGTGAATTGACCAAACGTCAAACAATCTACGTGAATTTCCAGTGTGAAAAACTCGATTTTGAAAATGACGAACAGTGGCCCTCAAAGTGTGAGTAATGTAAATATTTGAGAGAAATGGTATTTAATTACAATTTTTACTACATCGACCGGACCATTCCAGTATGAAGGTTTCCATGTGTTCGATTGAACCGAGTGCCTGCGTGAGTCCGGAAGTGTGCCCGCTCCTGTCGAATACTTCAGACAGGCCGTTGGTCAACCGAAAAACGAGTTCAGAATCGGTATGAAGCTAGAGACACGGGACCCATGTAATGTGAACTCAACCTGCATCGGTAGTGTTGTGGGAGTTCTCGGATCTCGACTTCAGCTTCGGTTGGATGGCAGTGACAACAAAACGATTTCTGAAGGCTTGTCAATTCGAGATCCCACGATGTTGTTAGTTGCTTTTTATTTTTAGCCGTGAAAATTCTATGCTAATATTCTGAAATAAATGTTTTAGTTTTCATGGCATTTTTCATTTCCTAGGTTTACATATATAAATCTGAAATCTCTCTTTTGACTTCAACCAGTATATAAAATAGTAATTCTCTGGTATATAAATTTTATATTAACTGATAGGTATTTGTGATATAAGCAGTACATTACATTTTACCAATGAAACATGTAGTTTTTACTGGATTATGCATTAAACAGTTTTTAAATGCCAGTCCATTAAAACCTACGTGAAAAGTAGGGTGGAAAATATTCACATAACTTTTCACGTAACTATAACATGATTATTATTTTGAGTGTAGTGCTACGATTCTACTGACACTACGAATCCTTTCAGGTTGGGGCTCGAACATACGACAACTGGTTTGTAAGACCAGCGCCCTATGCATTGATCCGCCAACCCGGGACGAAAAACAAATACACTGTAGTCAATTTTAATCTCACGTTTTTGCTATATGTTGTAAAAGTTCTAACGAACATTAAAACTATAGTTCTATTGCAGAAAAAAGTATTCCTAAGCGAAATCTAAAAAAACTAACAGTTTTAAGGGTAAACTGTTCGTCTACGTCCTGTATCACATGGTATGAAGAGCCAACTCGCCTGAAATTTCTCTACAAGACAATTAAAATCAGACGGCTTAAGCCCCTATAGACGCACAGTAGAACATGAGGGAAGAAATTATGTATATGATCTGGTGCAGTTTTTCATTAGGTGGTGTTCTAACTTCCACATCTTGCGGGATAGTCTGGATTAGATATTAGCAGTCCTAAGAAATATTATAAAACCTGATAGAAATCATGTCGAAACACCTACAACAAGTCCCAAAGACCCAAAAAGAACGTATTAATTCGCATCGTCTATTTTCTATGCAAACAATATGTTCTTCTAAACTCAATATTTTCAGTTTCTTGCTATTTCCTGTAGAGAACCCCGAAGAATACAATTGCTATCTATAAAACTTGAACTTCAAATTTGCATTCGCAAATATAGATGCTCAAATTCATCCAGTTCCGGAAGCAACGGGAATATAATTCACAAATTTCCTAATCTAAATGCACAAAATTAGTTTCAAATGAAAGGTCTTAAGATTCCTTACGGAATTCCTCAATGACATCCTGATCCGACCTCCAGTTTCAAAATTACAAGGTTGTGAGTGTCGAAAATTTCAAACCTTCCTATGAAGCGCACAGTTAGGTACATGCGCTGGTACGGAAGCAGCAAACACAACACCGCCTCTTCGAACGATGCACGCTATATACTGTGTTGGATTCTAACACGTAGTAAAACAAACTTCGGCTTTCCTGGTTGCTGATTTTTGATTACCGACCGGAAATTGAAGTCATATACTCAAAAACTGCCTTTAACTCACTTTACTCGAACGAACTTCGATTATACCGGTTCCCGAAAGTACCTGTACTATGGTGATGATGATGATGGTCCCGCCTTATACCCCCTACTGGACGATTTATCTAAATGATAATAAATATGTCATCACATATTTTAACCAGTCAACTAAATATAAAACGATCTGGTCAATCCAGCAGGTATAGATTCTCCTTCTAAAGTACGATAAGAAACACATCCAAAATTTCCGGTTTACCATCCGGGCGCTGGTCTTGCAAGCCAGTGGCCGTATGTTTGAGCCCGACCTGGAAGGATTCTTAGTGTCAGTAGGATCGTAGTACTAGTCATGCAATGTACGCTATAAATCGTCTACGAAGTCTATTGAAACAGAAAGCCCAAGTTTCACAAAAGGAATGTAATGCCTGAAGTCTTTGCTTTGCTTGAAGATCCTTGAACAAAGGAATTGAACCCAATATATTTGTCAGTATCAGGCATTAATTCACCAAGCCCTTTCTCCCGGACCAGTTCATCGCTACGAACATCAGCTACGATGGAGTAACGAGACGGCGGATACCCAGAGCCAAGCCCAATTTTATCAAAAAAATTCGATCCAGATTAGTTTCCAAAATATAATCAATAAATCATCAATTAAATATTATAATGTGAAGAGTCGAACTTGACTCAATGCTTGATAGAATGCTAAAGCTCTCAAAAAATAGGAGAAAATATTCAGTTCCAGTCATATTCAATTTCCATATTGCCTCTACCTACTTTGCAGGCGCGAAGTTCGATCTTTTGTAGACAACTCATTTGAATTTTTATCTCTTGAACAAACTATTAAAAATACAGAACATAATAATTCAATGCATCTTACTTGAAAAAAGGGCGGGTGGGTAATGTCAGAGACACAACTGGATGACGTCAAAAACCATTAAAACTAGCACGCATCCTTCATACTTCCGAATCTCAGTTGGTTGATCGATTGTGTGAATTGCGCACGCTTTCCCTTTTTTCACTACTAGAATTCTGGCTTTCTGAAAAGCATTTCAGTTGTGGAACTCTCTACGATATTAACCGTTGTTCGGAGCATTTTTCTCGTACGCGAAGCAGTCAAATGCTGGCTTTATTTGCACTTGTTTGGTGCAAAGTTCGCACTGCGAAAAGTGCACAATGCTAATGAAATTATTCTAGCTTTGCTCAGTTTAGTGATGATTTTACTTCCGATGTGTAGAGAAGTAGTCTTCGCAGTTCTTTAGATAACATTTAGAGCCCTTGAAAGTACTGATTTTGTTCCCCATCGTTACTCACTTTTCGTTGTATTTTACTTCAATGCTTACTTTCACTAGCAGTTGGATGACGCAATCGCTCTTTTTTGAAGCGAAACTAGCACTGCGAACGTCCCGCAGCAGAACTGCTTTCTGTGTGCATAGATTCAATATTGAACTAATTTTTTGGAGGGATTTTCTTTTTACGTGATTTCGTTTACAGCTTTTTCACAAATGGGTGGTTCAACATCCTGAGTTTTGATGCTGATTATTTCATTTTGGATTTGCATATTTCGACTAACGAAACTATCATAATGCAACACGGAATTCATTTATAGCATTCAGGAGGGCCAAACTGGGGAAATTGCTCCGACATTGAACACTATTCAATGCATTCGAACACAAAGCAGTCAAATGCTGACTTCATTTGCACTCGTTTGGTGCAAAGTTCGTTCTGCAGACGGTGTACTAAAAAGTTTATTTTCAATTCCGATTTGTACATTTCAACAGATAAGTAATTCTAACAGTTCTTTTTTAAACACTTATAGCCCTTAAAAGGGCTGATTTGTGGAAATTTCATTGTCGTTGTTTACTTTTCGCTGTGTTTTGCTCCAATGCAAAGGACCAACAGCCGAATGATGATGTTATTGCCCTTGTTTGAACAAAACTCATACTGTGAACTGTGCACAAAATGAAGCCATCAGGCAGCAGAACTTCATGCTTGATTCTGTATCTGGAACTGAATTCTAAACCTGAAATTATGCTCAGAAACTGAATTCTTGATACCGCACGAAAAAGCCAGCAATCGCCAAACAATTGAAATATTAGTCGTTTTTCTGAATTTGATTGGTTAAAATTTGATACAACTAATCGATTGTTGTTTTAACTAAGCTGTCTCTTTTGATTTATCGTGCCGGTAGTTTAACAATGACATCCAGCAAAAACACGCACTCTAATCGGAAAATGAAACGTTTCAATGAGGTGTCACTCTTGTATCTAAGCAATCACACACTCCCAGTAAAGTTACCTGTATGCATGAAAGCAAAAAATGTCTTAGTTGTTTTAACCAATTAACCAGTTATTTGTTCACTAAACTCACAGATGATATAAAAAATGCAGCAAAAGAATAAAATTTCCAAGAGAGAATTTACCAGCAAAATGTTCACAGAATGGCTTGCTGGAAGAACTTTTTTGATTTCGTTTTCAAGAATGTCGCTGATAAGCCTAATGCCACAGACAAGGATAGCTTTTATCGTATCAAAGAACGCACTCTACCAACTCTTCACACGATTCAAACAGTGTCATCAAAGAGAGGCGGATATCATCTCAGCAACAAAAAAACCGGCATGGTCCATTTAACATAGAATAGACACCAGTGCGAGAGCGAATTTCTCTCGATGACCTGTCTGAGGATCAAAGGTTAGCACGCTGCTGTGGGTATTCTCTCTAAAGCAACAGACGGTCGCTTATTCTCGTTTCGCGATCTGATTCTATACGAGTTCTAGTAGCATCTTCTACCGGATTGAAAATGTTGTATACAATGTAGAGAAATATCGAGGAGCTTCTGTCAAATTATCGGCAATCCTCAACACTGGCTAATTAAAATTTACATAAATTGTCCGAAATTTTGTTTTACAATTAACTCTTCTGCATACTTTCACTTACATGAAACGGCCACTGCGTAACTGACATAAATGACGTTCATTGACGAATGAAAATTTTCAATACACCAGTAAGCATAGATGTCCTGCAATCCAAATTTCCAGTCAACTGCGTACAGTACAAGATTCTTGACACTAATCGAAATATTTTTTCCAACATTTAATTTTCACGGTGTTTTTCCCATCGCTATGGAAATTGCAATTGTCTCATGATCTTGCAATCGGTCTCTAGACACGAATAAACTCCGTCAAAATCGGAATAAGCGTGACCCAACTAACCAAAAGTTCGGATAAAAGGGACTGATTTGATTTAGGCAACTTCCAAAGTTCTTCAGTAGCATTCTAAACAGCTCATTTTTTGAGTAATCCACACTTGAAAGTTCGCGCGACGCAACCGAACGAACTTCTAAGCTGCTTCTAGAATACATTGTTCAGCTTCCATGCAGCGAGAAAGTTCACACGGAACTTGTTCTGTGCTTCCAAGATCTCAAAAGTTCCGCGTGTACTTTTAAGCTTGAGCTTTAGTTTGAGCTTGACCGACCACCCCTGGTTGCAACTCCGTTACTGATCGGAATTAGCTGAAATTGTACAGGGAATTTCTAGATGATTCGACCTGGGACTGGTAAATTATCCTTCAATGTACATCTTTTGGTAACCCCAGAATTCATTGATCAGTACCGGCGCCGGCCTGGCCCGAACGTAGATCGGTTCAAGATGCTCGGATGCACCACTAAACTCACTGACTTCCCGAGTGAACGTTTCAACAATATCCGACACTGAAGTCCCGGGAAGTCGTGATTCACAGTTCTTATTCGTGAAAACTAAAGGATAATTTGAAATACTATCGCGTAACGAATGAAAACTTCCCTATTTTTTTCTAAATGGAACTCTCTGCTACAAAATAAACGAGTGAATAGTATTTAGACAAAATAGTTGATTCATTGTAGTGACATACTCTAAATAGTTTTTGTCATTTCAAATCATCAGTCAAAGATCAAAAGATTTCACGCGCGACTTGATTGTTTATTAATATTTCCGCCTAATTATTTCAATTATTTATTAAAATTATTGATTGGTTATATTGGTTGATCTGGGCAGCCGGCTACCGAGAAAAAATTATTAATTTATCAAACAAACAAGTATTTTTTTACTATTGATGAAATATGACGATATATGTTATCTCTGTTATTAATTTTGTAATATTAAGGGATTTGCACAATAAGGAGTGTATCGAAAAGTAGTAAGCAACGTTGATTATTGAATAAAAAAGCGAAAAAAAAAAACATATTTTGACAACAGTTTTCGATTTATTGTACAAAAATTACATTTTTATGCATTTCACTGATTATATTAAAGAAAATTCCAGTTTCCGAAAGTGCCGCTTGACAATTTCCCAATACCTTTCAATTGGCCGAAAATCCGGGCAGTTCGGTGGGTTGATGTCCTTTTCCACGAATTGTACATTCCGGCCAGAAGAGAGGAGGAGCCTTATGCTTTCTGTACAGTGGCAGCATTCTCTTCTTCAAACATTCTTCCTCGTACACCTTGGCGTTAATTGTGCCCTTCGTGAAGAAAATCGACGACCGCAAAGCACAGGTACAAATTGCTTGCCAGACCAACACCTTCTGCCCAAACTTTTCCATCGCCACCGTGGTGTCAGCGTCGTCCAGGTCCTGGTACGCCGATTTCGTATAATATTGCGGTCCGGGCAGCGCTTGAGAGTCTTCCTTGGCGGAGGTTTCGTCGTTGATCAGGATGCATCCGTCTTTATTCTGTAGAATCCGGTTATACAGTTTTCGCGCTCTTGTTTTGGCCTGAACTTGCTGTACCAGGGACTTTTTCAGCACCTTCTGTTTCTTGTACGTGTTCAGGGAGTTCCGAACTTTGATCCGTTGAATCATCACGATGCTGGTGTCTTTGAGTCCCGGCCGGGCTGGCTGGGACCCGTTTTCCTACCGGATCGGAGCAAATCCTTCATGGAAAGGATCTTACCGAACTTCTCGATAAATTTTTGACACTGGTGTGGTGCACTTTCACCCGTTTTGCAATTTCGTTGTACGTGACACCACTTTCTGAGCACCAAGTGTGCAGAATTTTCTCTCGCGTTTCCGGATCAATTCGACTCATCATTGAAACGATAAACCGTACCGAAACCAATCGATTGCGCAGCTGTTATTGACATGTAAACAAACATGTCACCGCGAAACACGTTGCAAAAAATTAAGCCATTTCAGAGTAATAACTGTTTGAATGTTGCTAACTACTTATCGATACACTCCTTAGTTGATTTTTATCAATCAAATTATAATCTTGAAAGACATGCACAGACACGGAAGAAGAAAACATACTTCCTCCGAAGCTAACCGGAAATTAATAAGTTGAATGGAGTTGAATGAAGAGATAATTTAGTAAAATGGAGTAATCAGATGTGAAGCATTGAAAAACATCTGATAACTGAAAGGAAAAAGGAACTCCTGCAATTGTCGCCTTTTACGACAGGAAGCAGGAACCCAGTGGATCTATTCTTGGCTCTTTTTTTTCGCCGGATTCCACACGGCATCTAGGCTGATACTGTACGGAGGAAGATAATATCATGCCTTTTTCTTGAGAACGGCCAATAAGCCATCCATTAACATTCACTTTGAAGAGTAATTTCGAAATTCTCTTTCGTCTGGTGTTAAATTCAATACTCTATCTTTCATAGCTCGCTTGCAATTTCTTTCGAAAGTGGAAGTTGACAGGTGTCTTATTGGCCGTTCTCAAAAAAAAAAACGCGTGATATGTACTATCAATCTCCTAGTGGACCCAGCCCCTTCAAAAGTTCCGCGTGTACTTTTAAACAGCTATAAAGTGAATGTTTCAAGTAATTGTGAAAGTTCTGGTTGCTAGGGAATCTATCAAAATTCTATCATGTCTCGAAATTTTGGAAAATTCATTCACAGTTTGTTAACTGTTTCAAAGTCATTCGAACTCTGATCACTGAGCCAATCAACGTTGAAATCTCCTGCAATAATTTTTAGTTTACTAAACTCTGCGAAATTTTCCTACCAGTTTTCTTGAATTTCCATAAGCGGACGATCGTTTGAACTAGGGAAAAGATATACAACTCCTTATTTCCACATCTGCATACCTCCATTATGTATCCAAGAACCAATTATTTCCAACTACTTCGTTGGATTGAATGCTGCATTCAATCGATTCTCTGGCCGAAAATTGCCACTCCACCAGGAGATATTTACGACAGAATAATATTCAAATATGCGAAACTTTGCTGTAGTACTGAAAAACTGTTTAACATTTGCTCATATTGAACGAGTGTTACTAATTTTAGTTTACTCTGTAGCGCTAGGTCGTTTTAGTACATAAGAACAATTTTAGCTCTTCGACATGAAACGACTCTCACTCCACGTGCCCATCCGAATATTGCTTTATCAAAACAAACCGATGCTCTGTTATTTACAGCAAAACCCGAACGGAAAAACTCTCTCCCCGCTCTTTTCCCATCGAGCTTTCTCGCAAAAGCTTTTCCCGCGCACGCGACGGTGCTTTTCTCTCTCTCTCTCTCTCTCTCGTAATAAACCGAATCCTCTCGGTGCCATGCTGCCGAGCACGGATGCATATCGCACGGACGACGGAAGCCACCGTTTCTGAAGGGACGAGCCACCCATTCCGAGCACGAACACGAACTGCCCCAACAAATGGCAAGGACACCGTCGTCGTCGTCGTCGTCGTCGTCGTCGTCCTGCAGCACAAATTAGTTTGTCAAGGAACGCCGATCGAGCGGGATGGTAGCGATGTCGAGTCGTACAAAGCAAACGTGTGTGTAGTGTAGCTACAAACCGAGTTTCCAACCAAGAAGAACGTGCATCGATAGTAAGCACAAGTCACCTGCTTGGGGTCAGTTTCAAATACGGTGGTTCCTCGCGATTACTGCTGTCGGTAGGGTAGTGAGCGAGGTGTTCGTGTGCGAGGAAGTGAATTCTTTTGAATATACTCCTCCTTGCAGTGAGGTGAATCGCGCCGCGCTACTCACGCGAAGTGTCCCGACCAACCTCAACTCACTTTTAGATAACTCGGGCCGCGAGTTCCCCCGGAAAGTGTTGTGGTCCGGTGAGCAGGGCAAAGAAAATAGATGCGCTTTGATGAAAGCAAAAATAAAAAAAATAAGTGCCCTATGTTTGCTTGATAAAAGTGGAAAAGGTCGCCACTTCATTCTCGAGATTTTTTTTCACTCTCTATTTTCTTGCTGAGTTTGTGTTTCAATTTTAATTAATTTGTAACCGCCGGCGTGACGACGACGAACGAACGAAAGGCCAGTGCCGGGTCCAATCGTCGTATTCAGTTAAATGAAGGGCAAATTAGGTTGAACCCTTGGCGACGAGAGTCTGCTCAACGGGTTCGGCTTAATTTTCTCGCTTCGCCATCGGCCCCGGCCACGGATAATAATGGGGACGAACGAAAATAATGCTAAAATATGCTCGCTGGAAAGTGCCCCGTCGAGTGATCGGAAGCGACGAATTTCTTGAAGTGGCGCGTGATAAATTTTGATGGTTGCTTTGGAGAAAACAAAACAGGCAAGAAGCAGGTGGTGATGCTGGCGCGATGGTGTGTGTGTGTGGGTGTGAAGAAGAAGGCCGAAGGGGGCGGGCGGTAGTGTTGTGGCGAATTACGCCATGATTTAGTCATGAGGTCTAGTCGTGGCTAAGTTAATAATTCATTGTGAAAATTGAAAAGTTTGTCTACGGGCGCGATGGCCTTTTCCAGCATGGCACGATAAATCCCATTGTGTGTGTATGTGCAAATGAAGTGTGAGAGTAGTTGAGGGAAGGAAAAAAATAGGATGTACAGTCGACAGCATTGAAGAATGTGTAGAGGCTCATTTAGTGAGGGGAAAAAAGTTTCCTGTTCCGAGTTCTCTCCGGTGTGTCGTCCGTTGTCGCCGTTGTGTGAAGGATGTTTAGGCGGCAGCCTCGGCAGGACCGAACCGAATGAGGACAACGACGTGGGAACGACGGAGTGCGGGAGGGCGAGAAGCGTGCGAAAGGCGAAGTCATTTTTATTCCAATGCGGGACAAGGGTTTTGCCGTGGTTGCATAGGGAAATGTCATCTGGGCTTCGAATGTGTGACGAGATGTTGTAGCTCAGGTGCGCTCAGCTGTTCGTTCGTTCGCCCGGAGCATTTGAGAGTAATTGCAGTGTAGTGCGGCGGTGGGTATCCTAGGCAGTCAATGAATGCGACCATTTTACGGTGAATGTTCCAGTTCTTTTTGAAAGCATGCATCATTAGGGACCGAGCAAATGGGTTTTTGCTTTACTTGAGGAGCAAACAGAAAAAAAAGAAATGTGAAATGCATAAACCACTTAATAGTTGCATTTGAATCTCGAGAATTGTGATCCATATTAGTTTTCAAATGCAAGAAAATAAACCGGTTAGGAGTCCGTTGATGATGGATGAATTATATCACTCGAGAAAGTAAAATTACACTCAACGAGTTCTATTTTTTGAAACACGATTGGTGCCACTAGGTTAGCGGAATACGACCGGCTGAATTTCATTTGAAGAACTGTTTTTCAAATCAGAGAATTCTATCAAATGTTTTCTATTTCAATTCTGCCATACTTAAATAATATCTAAATACTAACATTTTTGGCTGTGAATAGTTTTAACTTTTGGCAAAAAGTTGACAGCTCGACAGTTACGCACTGGTTAAATTTAACAAAAACTACGGCCCAATTCATCGTTATACGGATAGAAAGTTATTTGGATTTATTTTGCACTGAAAATAAAATGATAGCAAGTAGTAAAATAATTTCAATACTGAAAACGATATAATTTTGTTAAAAATTCACTTCGTTTAACAATATATAAAAAGTTACTTGCACTTTTTTGCAACCTTTTTTTCAGTGTCCGAGAATAACAGTCGAACTGACAGAAACAACCATACACTGAAAAGAATTTGCACGCTAGCATCATGTGCAAAGCGTTTGAACTATCACTACTTGTATAAAATTCATGAAAATATGCACTTAAGGTGCAATGTAGCGGAATGCGAAAATCACGTTTTTGATCAATTATTCAAAAACTAAACCGATTTTCGAAAAACCAAAAACACTTAAGTTTTCGAAATCAAATTTATCATAACTAAGTATTCTTAGAATTTTGAAATTTTGCTTTGCTGAGCCGTAATTGGTTTTTGAAATGTATAAACGGCCACTGTTCCGTCCCACGGGGATGATTTTAGAACTGAAAAGTAGTGTTTGTAGCAGAATTTCACAAAGAATCTGAAAATGCAACTCAAAATTATAAAGTTTTAGCTAAAACAACCGAAAACTGAAAAAGTTTACATAAACTTTTCTGCATTTTTTTTATTGCTTGTGCGCTGCTGTTTCGTATTCAGGTGATGTGAGAAATGCACGGTGGGCACGGTGGCATTATATCGTGAGCAAAAATTACATATCAAATAATGACGCGAATTTATGCAGTATTGGGTTTTGTGTTGAAAAAAAAACGAGTTGAATACAATAAAATGGGTATTGTAAGAAATCGTTTATTTTCTAAGTAGCTGTCATTTATAATGCTTATAATGTCCAACTCTGTTGAGTTCAATGCATTGATGTTGCTGAAACAATAATGCTTGGTTGTGTAATATCGTAAAACAGGTATTATTTTACATTGTAGCAATTTTTATAGCAAAACTAAAACTAAAACATTGACAAGCTACTAAATGAAATGAATAAAAGCCAAGTATTATCGTTCATTAACCTGATATACAAACAAAGTGATAAATATTGAGGGTCAGCTTCGAGCCAGTCAGCATGGAAAACTTATTGGGATTCATTGGTTTTTCAATTATTATGAATTCAATGAATCAACGCTTGATTTTGATTTTGATTGAATAATAAGGAACTACGAAATAACTTTATATTCAATTTCGTGCTTCAAATATGTGCTTGAGAAAAGATTCACTAAATAATTTTAACTGCATGGTATGATGAACTATTAGTTATAATTGGAATGTATTCCAATATTGTAATCTTAGAAATTATTAAACTATTGATGATTTCTGGCACCGGAGGCCGGAGGCTGTTTTGTCTTCGGTTCGTTATCGTTGAAACAGACATTTCTAGACCCATCATGCTATATAATTCCGAAAGTCGCTTCCGAAAAAAAGTTGATGGTGAATACTTTTACGTAAATTCTATCTCATCGGCGGGAAGGGCCTGGTGAACGACTGGCAAAGATATCGAAAATACTTGAATGTTCTCTTGTCTTCAATCGTTCTTTTGAAAGAGAATCCATGCTTGCTACTAAACTCAGGCATATACATGGTTAGCAAGTTGGTCAATACATATACATATAGCCTCATGTTAGTCATTCATGATTACTCATGATTTATAGCTCTAGTGTAAGAGTAATCACTAACAATAATGATTGAATTAGCATATATTCAAAGTGTGAAGAATTCAAAAATCCATTACGTCCAGTCTTTTTCACAAGCCAATATAAGGAGAGGTAAGCCCACTGCGCTCAATCATTGAAAAAAGTTCTTGTTTCTATGTGTCCGTTTTTCTTGGTACGCTTTGTGCGATAGTTCGTTCAACTGAAGCGGATAAAATTTTGCGCGCATTTTATGACGCTACATTTCACCTTAACTCATAAAATGAGGGTAAAAACTGTTCATATTTAGTGTGAATCATGCTACATTTATTTGAAATGCACATCAAAACGATAAGACATATTGTTACCTCTAGATTCTATATGAATTTCACATGAATGTCACATTATTTTCCATATAGATTTAAATTGAAACACTGTTGACCGATTAAGGTGTTTTGCACATACATATGTGCTGTACTCGTTTCCACTAGAATGTGAAGTGTTAAACACATGTAGTTCGATTCAATAGCAAAACACATCCAAAGGAAAAAAACACATCGAAATTAGTGAATTTCCACATGAAATCTTGAAACAAACCGTGTTGGTTATGTATTGAAATGAGAAAGCATATTGAATTGAAGTGCTGTTTATATACGAATCGATCGTGCAAAATTTTATCAGTGTACTCTCGAGCAGGGTTTTTTTTGACAACGGATTCAATAACTACTGTCTGATTTTAACCTGAAGTTAAAACTATTCGCGAAATAGCTCACAGCCTTAGGGTGTGAACCATTTCGTGGTTAATTTTAATTTCTGGTTGAAATCTGACACTCGAGTGGTTATTTTGATGTTGTCAAAAATAACCCTGCTCGAAAGCATGATTATTTTTGACAGATCGATGGTTATTTTCCGACACTGAAAAACATCTTGCAAAGAAAATTCAAATATAATTTTTTAGTCAAAATTATTTCCAGTGCAAAATAAACCCAAATAACTTTCCACCCGTCAAACTTTGAAATGGGCCGCAGTTTTAGTTAAATTCTACTACTCGACACAAAATAACTACTCAAGTGTCAGGTTTCAACCAAAAGTTAAAATTAACCGCGTAATGATTCACAGCCTCAGAATACTTGGAACTGTTGAATTAGGAAACACTCATTCAAAATCAAACTATTTTGACATTCTATTGCAAGTATTGTTGAAAAAACGTCAAATATGTGAACCGAGAATTAAACCGCTGTTCACCTAAAATTCAAGAGTTTGAAATTATATTGTCTTAGAAATTTCTATTGCCTAAATGCACGCAACCACACGATTACGTGTGCTTTTGCTCGTATCGAGAGATTTCTACACCCAGTGCTAAATCATTTGGGAAAAGAGATGTGCTAAATATTTTGTGATGAATGCAAAACCTTTTTTTCTTAAGCTAAAGCTGGATAAAGTCGGGTTGTTTGGCATTGCTGATAAAGAAAGCAAGCCAATCTTCTTGATGCAAATGCGATATTTCCAAGCATTAGGTGCAATGTAATCGAGAATCTGTTTTAAATTGGTTGTGTTATAAATGTTCAAAATCTGACCATTGTTTGTACGGTTTTATACTCCGTATTTTTTGTATTCGCACCCCTATTTAGAAAACAAAGACGATCGATGTACAATTATATATCTTTCGGAAAATTTGGAATTTGATTTTTATATATGATTCGTTTCATGCGTGGAATTTTTTAAGAAAATTTCCAATTCTATACACACTAAGGCTGTGAACCATTTCGTGGTTGATTTTAGCTTTTGATTGAAAGCTGACACTTGAGTGGTTATTTTGTGTCGAGTAGTTAAAATAACCTAAAACTGCTGCCCATTTCAAAGTTTGACGGATGGAAGATATTTGGGCTTATTTTGCACTGGAAATAATTTCAACTAACGAATCGATATTAGAATTTTCTTTGCAAGATTTTTAATGTGGAACACATTTTCGTTTTCTATATAGGGATGCAAATTAGAAACTCAAAAAAAATACACGTAGAAATGTGGTCAGGTTTTGAGCAATTACAGCTCAGTCAATTTTTTATCAATTATTAATATTATGACACCATTTGATTGGAAATATCTCTACGTATTGATTTGAATGTTCATAGCCATGTATTTTTAATTGTATATCATTTAAATATTGATTAATAGCAAGCAGTGTCCAAATTCGACTGCGAAAAATCTCCGGCATACCGGATTTCCCTGCCATAGTCGACGGTTTTGAAGAACTAGGTTATATATCAAAGGGGAAGCATCGCTCTGATTGGTCAATCGATGTTGGAAGCACGCGAAGCTATAAATATAAGCAAAATTATAGCTAACGTTTCAGTCCTACGCGTAGCATGCTAGAGGTAGACAGCAAGACAAAAAGTGCCATAAAACGATTTGAAGCTTTAATTGGTATGCTCTTATCTTGTGTCATGCAAGATCGGATGAAATTCCATGTTATATCGTTTCGCCTGAGAAATTGACAACTACCCAGGGTAAATTTTGAGTGCTTAAGATTAATTTCTAATTTATATAAGATGAACTCGATTGAAAATGAGAAAAAGTTTATCGCTTTAACCGAAATCGCAAAATGGTAGTAATGAAAATTTATAGAAACGCTATAAAAATAACTGCTTGCATACAAAACTTGAACACAAGCTTGGCGAAGAATAGATTAAATATCGATATCCGTATCGTAAGCATGTACAAACATATAATTGCATATATTTGGGCTATTGATGTAATTTCGTCGGCTACAAAACAAGTACAAATTACGACAAACAGAGTTTATATTCTGGGTTCGCGTGTTAAGTGTTGGTTCCAAATGAAGATCAATGTAAGCAGACTCTCGCGCATTTGCGGATTCAAAAGTGTGATGAATAATTGAAAATGTCGATCATTAGAAATTTTCGTTGCCTTGTTCCACATCTATGGCTCGAACAACCCCATGAGGCTGATCCTTGTAGTTTTTTCAGTGTCGGAAAATAACCATCGATCTGTCAAAAATTACCATGCTTTCAAGCAGCTGAAAACTGAGTTACGTTAATGAATGTTGAAAATAAAATCGATTGTTAAGAAATGTTGATAAACGATTCACTGCAATGATTTATTGATTGGATTACGTAGTAACATATTTTATTGAATATTGAATGATTCCAAATATGTTATATATCAATATTGATCACTCCAGGAAATCCAATACAAATCGCAAAAGGCATCACAGTTACATCTTTTTGTGACGGAAAGGGTTACTAATTCAATATTGCACAGTGAAAAATTTAAAAAAAATCAGGTGGCGCAAATTCACATATGACACAATTCATAAGAACGTAATCCTTGGAACTACGAAATTAGACAACAAGAATATAAATATATGTCAAACCAGGTGCGACAACCAAAGGAAGGGGGGGGGGGGCAAAGCACTTTTTACCCCTCTAAAAGATTTATTGGAGTGGCCATGCCCTCCTAATATTATGGCAACTTTAATAAATTTTTGAAAATTACTAGAAATTTCTTATGACATAATGCTTTTTTCTGTTATCCCTGTAGCTCGTCTCTGTAGCCGTTCATATTTCTTACCTAAGTTACTACAATTTTCAAACTAATTTACTACAATGTGAAATGTGTTATATTTTACCACTTTCGAATACTGGTTCGGAAGAGAAATAAAATTGGCTTACTTGGTTATTTTTATTTACTCTAACTTCTCCGTTCCCTTTATAAAAATGTTCTATACATTGCAAAGTTTAATGATCTGTAGTAAAAATCTTTTGTGCCACCCCAGTATTTCATGGAACTTGCCGCCCCTGCGTCAAACATATCCCACATTTCAAGCAAACGTGTAAATTTACATGTTTTAGCACTTGAAAATACACAGACAAAAATATTTACATCCATTTTCATACACATATTTGGAGCAGGAAATTGACTATAAAGTTACTCCTCTGATCTTTACTTTTCAATAGACTTTAAAAGCAAAACTAAGCGTAAATAAAAATACGTTGAATAATTCATTGAAAAATCAAGTCATTCTAATGGTTCGATGATGGTTTTCAAACAAATTTTTGATTCAATTGATGTCTATTTCAAAGTATCATTGAATTACATGTCGTGTAAATTTCATTATTTTTTCTGTGTATGTCAGAATGCATTAAATATAGGTCAGATTTACTGTAAAATTGAGTCATTTTTGACGCTCATACATGTCGGTCTCACAAGACATAAATTCAAACGAATTTTTCTAAGTGTGTGTTTAATAGTTTGCGTTTAGCATGCACGAAAATCTGAAATGTCAAAACTACACACTTCGAAAAATTTACATCTCTATAAATGCATATAATGCACAATTCAAAGCATGTAAAGATAAGTCATAGCATCAACTTCACAGTTAATTTGGCTGAAGTTTACATCGATACAGACGCCTAATTTATTTTTACATGTTAGAAGTACATGTCATCGCCGAAGAAATTGCGGCATGCTTGAATTTTCGTCATGCGTAAATTTAATTTTTGCTATGAGTGTAATTAAGCAAGATGCCTTCTAGAACTTTTCTATATTTTAAGTGTAGTTTTTTTTCTGATGAAATAAAACATCGCACACCAAAAAAAATTGAATTTTACAGATGACTTATTCCCTCATACGATGTAATTCATAAAGACCTAATTTGTCAAATGACGGAAAATCTCATTTGTAATGACTTAATGTTAGATGAGCTTGAATTTAACTGGTTTCGACTGTAAATTGCGTTCTGCTAGCAGGTGCGACTGTATGAATTTAAATGCACCTTTTACCAACCAAGCAGATGTATGCTTCTGTGGCTCGGTTGATTAACGGACGTACTTGCGATCCAATGATTCTCAGTTCAAGTCGGGACGGTTGCCCTCAGTACTCTTTTTTTTATTTCAATGAATTTCATGTATGGAGTTTTAAACACAATATTAAATGTTCTTCCACGTAAATTTGCGTGAGCTACGACGCTCTATTTATGTGCATCTAATAAGATGTAAAGTCACAGGGTTTTTTTAAGTGTGCATCTATTGCAATAATATTAGTTGCATTTTTTGATTGCTGATAATTTGGTGCTGAGATACAGTGGACATGATCATGACAAATCATAATTTTTAAATCGCGTTCTCGAAAAACTTCTTCATCGAATTGTTTCTCGATATTTTTCGGTAAAAAAATACAAAATATTGCTCGAAATTCGTGTAGATTTACATCTTTACGGATGCACATAAAAGGCGTGTCGTAATTCACATAAATTTACACTTCAAAGTATGTAAAGATAAGTCATATCGTTAACTTCACAGTTAATTTTACTTCGATATAGATACAAAAATTGTTTTAACACGTTAATAGATGTAATATTGTGTCATCACTGAAGAAACTACAACATGCTTGAATTCACGTCAAATTTAATTTTTTCGAAGAGTGTGGAGGACGGGAATAAGAACAAAACTGGTATACTTCCTTCAATTTTCTGAATCGTTCGTATTAGTTGTTTGTGTAAATTTTGCAACTTCTACTTCCAGAATTGTAACGGTGCATCTGTACTAAAGTATGATATAACCGCACAAATAACGCTGAACAAATGAGAGTAAAACAATACAACAAACAATACCATTGCTGTTGTTTTTAATAGATTCACTTTAGGATTCAGTGGAGGAAAACTTCGCATAGATCTTTGGGAATATTTAGACAGTGCTTGGAGAACCAATTTGTGAATCTTATCCGATGTGTACAACTGTTGAGAACTATGTTCCACGATTTATTTATCCACACCAGACCAGAATTTATTCAGGAAATGAAACTGAGTTAAAGAACTAAATTCGGAACCTGGGAATCCAGGTTTGGAATCGACATCAATAATTCAGTTCATGAAATTAGCTCTAGAATTCACAACAGCACACCCAACAAGAACTCCGAACTTGAATTAAGGAACTGAATTTAGGTCCGAAAACTAATTCCAGAACCTAAGATCCGAATTTAATTTCAGCATGCATATTCTGTACTCTGGAAATTAATTTTTTCTGGTTCGGAGTTCAGATCTTAAATTTTGTTGCAGAATCCAAATCTAGAATTCTTATCTTGAATTTTGTACCAGAAGTTTAGCTGAATCAGAACTCTGGATACGTATTCAGAGCTTAAATTAAGGCATTAAAGTTTCAGTTCCAAAATCCAAAGCCAAGAAACCAGTTTCAGAATCTTGAATAATAATTTAATTCCAGAGTGTAGTTTTAACCTGTATTCTGAAACTAAATTCTAAAACTAAATTCCAAGCCTAAAATTATGCTCTGAAATCAGTTTCAAAATTGGGCCTGAAAACCGTCATCCGAGTGCGAAAAAGGCAAGCAAGTGTGATGAGTTTTCCCCATTGTTTTTAAAAGTTTAAGAAAACTAAATATTTGGTTTATTAATGGTTGTTTCACACCGCTGAAAATTTAATTATAAATTGTTGACCATATTTCTAATGGAATGGAGAAAGAATTATGTTTTTGAATTTGGTATAACTCGAGATATTCACAACTAATTTCTACCCATTCTTCTACAGAGCGAATTTCGAAAAAGCGCCCCATAATAAAGTAAGACGTATTAACAAAAAACAGAATAGATGTATCGTATATTTGCACAGATTGACAAATTTGACCGACCTTCCCATGATGTTAAAGTTAAATATTATTGTGATTCTGTCGATTAAGTTTCAATTATTCAAATCTTTATTTTTTCAATTGACCCAGATGTGAACTCAATTGACCTCAATTGATTGTGTGTAATTTAGTTCTAGTAATTAAACCGTATCGAAAAAAACACGGTACGCTCGGTTTGCCTGAGTTCTCGAACATAAAAGCCAGTTTCAATAATTTATTTCGGACTCAAACGTTCGACGTTTCGCCTCCCAATCAGCCACCGACCGGGAAGTGGCCCGGTTTGCCTGCCGGAGCGTTGTGACAAACAGGCAAAAACAAAAGGAGCGTTTTTGTGTTCGGCAAATTCTATCGGCTGACAAATGGCAGAACGGTGGAATGTAAATTTTCGTTCCAACTGCACTACTGCCCGTTAAGGTCAACTCGCATTAGGGCGATGTGGTTCCGAATTTTTTTTCGGTTTCGGTTATGATTGGTAGCTGCATACCTATGTAGCTCAGCCATTGTCGAAGCGTGATTCGGATCGGTCGGATCGGCCTAGTGCGGGTTGATCTTTAGTTGGCCGAGAGGACCGAAACAAAAGCCACCATCAAATCTCGTCACTGAGTTTTGCTGTCGATTTGTTTATTCATACTACTTCCCGGTGACCACCACCACCACCACCATCATCACCGAGTTCATGGGACGATGATACGAGGTTGTTTAATATGTTTTTATCCGTTACCATAAGTGTGTGTGTCGGTCGGTGTAGGTTTGAGTTCGTTACCACCGATTTTGCCGAATTTTCAACCGACTAGTTGCGGCCCGTTGGTTTCGAGCCACCGGTTGTTGTCTGGATGAAGCAATAGGAGGGCAAAAACCCCGGACTGTGCAGCAAAAAAAAACTACGACTACATTTTCGGCACGTGCTGTCACTCCGGTTTGTTGTCAGTTTGGTAGGAATTTATTGCGCTGTAGCGGCTGTCGAACTTGATGGACTAGAGATGCCCCGATTTGCTGCTATCACACGAGAGGTGAGGAAAGTGTTTGACGTGCAGATTACTCCGATGGTTCACCGAAATTGCAATATTAGTTCATCCGACGACGGCTATGCTTTTCCATAAGGATCGTAGTGAAAACGAATCGATTTTTATACAGTTGAATTTGCCCACCAAAAGCCACATCGCCCACACTTTTTCACCTAAGCGCTGTGGATCAATATTTTTGTCCCAATTTTCCTGGATTAACCACTACTGTGCTACCGGTTGAATGGTACAAATGTAATTATTTCGACTTCGCTGAGCTGTCCGAAGAAATGTACCCACTTCCGTATTTCGCACCAACACCGGTGCGTGCGTGACCGGACCGGCCAGTGTATGGATGAAGTCCGGCTAATTCCCACTTCCACCGGCCGTGGTCGTGGTCGACCCAAGTTGGACAATGTTGGGCTTGGGACAGCAACAAAACATTAAATGGAACTTGACTGCGGGACTGTTTTTTTTCTCTTTTGTTCTCATAGCCCATTATCACGTGGTTGGGTGGGAAATGTTTGGTGGCTTTCGGTTATTACCTCAAACTATCAGCATTTGTGGGGTTTTAATCGGAGATCAAGTTGATAGCTAGTGGGAAAAAGTGAAAAGGAGAAATGAATGATATCAGCGGATTTTTTTCGCAAATGGTTTGAAATCGTTCAGCATAAAAATCTACGCTCTTGAATGCAATTGCTTCCGTATGCTGCTCCTAGCTTGCCACAAACCAATTGAGTCGACAAAACGACCATTCCAATGCCAGTTCCTTTTGTGAAACGATATCATTCAAGCGATGGTTTTGAAATTGCATACGTACGTCACAAGATGTGCATTGTGCATATCAAAAAGACATGAAATAATTCATGACTTCACATTGCTCTCCACATTCGGTACCCAAGCCACAGACCCGATTGCCCGAGTCTTTTGCGGTTGTTCAGCAAAACATAAATTGATCAAAGGTAGAAGTAGCATTATCCTGGAAGGCAGGCAGGCACCACGTCATCATGCTCCGGCGACGTATGGCACCGAACCGGTTTTCCCACCCGAACAACAATGATAATGTATATCACCTGTCAGGGGCAACTCTTGGGTAGTTCACAACATGTTCCCAGGGTTTATCGTGGTCCCAAATGGGAAGGGGAGTAACTTGATGCTATAAAAAAAATGCTAATACCGCATCGCTTGCCTCCTTTACTGCTTTATCGTATGACCGGAATTCATGTGACAGTATATTAAAATTACGAATATACACTGAGGTCTCTTTTCACGCGGGGGATACGTAGCGCATAAAAAAATCGCGTTGAAAAACCCGTGTAGCTTCGGAAATCCACGTAATAAAAAATTATGTAACTTCGCGTAACTTCAGAAATGTACGTGAAAAAAAACACAAAATTAAATAAATTTTTGACGTAGGACCACGTCTTTCTTTACTATGCTTCCCTGGGTGCATTGTCAAAATTTCACAACACGAACGTGTGTAACGACATTACTCCAGATTTGATTTCCGAACAACCTTTTTCTTGTTTGAGTATTTTCTCTAATTCTTTCACGAAACGAATGGAAGAAGGTGTAAAATTGTTATTAACACTCCTAATACCAAGCTTAAAAAAGTTACGCGAAGCACCAAGCCTCAAAAAAAGTTGGAACGGTAACTTTGAGCTACCATAGCCTAGTTGTTACTCGACTAATTGCGATAAATTTTACACCCTCGAATTTTGTGAAGTTTGCAGATTATTTTAAGTTTATCATTATTGACGATCTTTTAGGAAAAACTAATGAAAATCGAATTTTTACCCGTTCCAAGTTTTTTTTAAGCTCAAAATGTGCCCTATTTGCATTCATGCGGGACCTGCATCGCGAATCGGATATTGAGCACTTCAACTTTACCGAGTCATAACTTTGCTGTTAGTCAACCGATCTTCAAAATTTGTTAACCATTGGAAAGGTACTACTTCCAGAAATTAAATGCAGTGAAAAAAACGAAAAATAGAGTTGTCTACCCAAAGATATAATGAAAACTGTAGATAGATGACCTAAGAAAAGATGAGACTTTTTACAATGATCGTAAATATCTCGAAATTCAAAGCAACGACCTATATATATTTACACATCATTCGATTGCTAGTGATACCAGCTACAATTTTCGCTCAACTACCATTCCTGCCCAATCAAAAGAAAACATTAAACAATCGATAAATTTATAAATATATATGAATTTTTCATTTTTTTTTTTCACATGTTTGTATATAACTCAAAAATTAAAGCCATGACATGTACATTTTTTAATTCAGAATATTGGAATCATTACCAGAAACAATGTATTGATGACCAAAATTATATATCCGTTCAAAGAATTTCAAGAAATTTGGTACAAATACAGAGAATTTGTAGTATTGGGAAAATTTTGCCAAACAACATGAAATCAAAACTTTTAAATTTTATGACATATATTTTTTCATTATTTTAGTTGTAAATTTATTACAAACAAAATTTACAAAAAAAAACTGAAACTTGGATTTCACTGAAAATTTTGAAAATTTTAGTAAATAACCTAAAACTCTAAAAATAGTTATATTTTTGTATTGGACAAACGATCCAAACAATTTTTATGCACAACCCAAACGCAATTGATAACTACTAAAATTTTGGTTTTGTTGTAGGTTTGCCGTAGAATATCAAAAAATAGATTTCCGAGTTAAATTGCATTGCACAGTGGTCCGGATCCACAATTTAGGGGGACAAAAACATTTGTGGCTTAACCTTACACTTTAGAGCTATGATGTCTTCAAAACAAATGATCAGTGAAAGATAAGCCATATGTCGATGTACATGGTATTAGGGTGGCTCTTATTATTAAGGTGATCCAAAACTTATTTTCCGGATGTGTTGAGATAGAGGACTGCATTCTTCAGCAAAATTGTAGATAAACTTATATCGAGCAGCTTTGCTGAGGACACCATTGTGGTATCCCCAACGGTTTTAGTTTTACAGCTATTTTTAAAGAGCAACTTAGGGTGTTCCTCAAAAAATCAGATTTTTTACTCTAGTATTTATATTTCTCTCTTTTCGTATAGATATCTTTCAACATCTTTTAGAGTTTGTTAAACCCATTTTTTAATGACTGGCGTATTCAGGTAGCGTTTTCTGAACCGAAGTTATGAGCGAAACTAGTTCAAAAACAGGTTATTTTTAAACTGCTATATTTAATATTGAGGCAAACGAAAAAAAAATCCGTTTCTTGTATTTGACAGAAAATATTTTCGAACATGTTTATAAAAAAAGGCGAAGGAGATATTTTTTTAAATTATATTCATACATTGGGTTTTTTCATTGAAAAATATTTGTATCATGTAAGTCATTTATTAGCTATATATGAAAATAAGGTATTTTTGTTTTCTAAAGTGTCAAATTAATTCAAGTGCATATTCGGGAAGAAATCGTTCTGTATTCTTCGGGGGATGCAGAATGATGTCGCTTTTGTAAAATCTCTAAGGCCTCTCGGTGGTTGGAGGTTTTATCAACCGTGCACTTTGGCGCCTGCAGATCGTTCAGCATCCATTCGGGGATGCAGGACGATTTATTTTTTGTTTTGTGCTGTTTTCCTACCTCACCCAATTCCCAATTCCCTTCCATGCTCCTTTTATCCTTCCCTTCTCATCAGGAAGTCAATGAGAAGCTGCGGCAAGGCGCAAATCTCCAAATAACTAGGGGAACATACCACTTGAGCCAATTAGTTCTGATAACATAGGTGTAGGGTTTTATTCAGTGAATAGCATTCAAACGAAGAGGTTGTTTTTCGAGACGAAGACAACTGTAAGCTGCAAATAGATTGGTTGGTTGGTGCTAATCGCAAAGGCTGCTGCAAAGCCAATACTCGGAGCGATTCCACTTTCATAAGTACGTGAAATAGTGGAACTCGCTTCACTGAGAAAGATGGACTAACCGATTTGAGAACTGTTTCATTTTGTAGGTTACACTAGTTCATGCACTAGCTTGCATGTTTTTCAAAAATCAAAAATCGTGTTGTCACAAAACTGTTTAAAGAACACATTTTTTATATAAGAATAAGAGAGATACCTATGAGAAAGGCATCATTACATAACTAGGTGGATAAAAACAAGTTTTACTTAATTTCGTGTGATGTTTTGTGCTAAATACAGAATTCTACTTTTTTTTGTTTCGATTATAGAGGTTTTAACATTGTGGTCATTCGCCTCTTCGGACCAGAAAAGTTTTCTGACTCTATTTGCGGGGTTGGGAATATAGCCCAGGTGGGCAGCGTGAAAGGCATCGACTTACCCATCACGCTATACCCGTCCCCCTAAAAAATTCTACTTTTGTCGTGAATACGACTTACTTTACTATGGGGTGCCTTTTCAAAATTTACCCTCTGAGAAAGTGATAAGTTTTTGATCGTGAATATCTCTTGTTGTATCTAACGAATCAACATAATTTTTGCTTCATGCCATCGGAAATATGATCACAATTTTATGATAAAATTTTCAGTTTTGTGACATAGTCTCAAATAATTCAAAATTAAACTTTTCTGAAATGTTTGGTATGAACGAGTATCAAAGAAGGATAATTCATAAGGCGCGTTTGCCTTTCTCGTATTTTTAAAGCTCATAGCTCAGTGATCTGTGAAAGGATTTATATAATCTAACTTCGCTTTCGGCAAGAGCGATTACGTCACAGCTGCCAGTCACATTGGTGAAAGAGCAACGGTGGAGAGCATTACACAAAATCAGCCGTTCTAATGGCTCTAAAAGTGTTCTAAAGAACTATTAGGATTTGTTGTTCGCAAATCGAAAGGAAATATCCTCAGTTTAGTGCAAATCTAGAACAGTTTGGTTAGATTTTTGCACTTTTCGCTGTGTGAAATTCACAGTAATCGAGATCAAGTGAAGCCTTCTTTGTTTTTGCGAAAAATGTTCCACAGTTTAATGTCGTAGAGAATTACGCAATTTGACCCTTCTAAATGCTAGAAACGAATCCCTACAGCATATTGATAGTTTCTTCCGATGAATTATGCAATTCCGAAATGAAATAATCGACTTTAAAATTCTGTATGCGGCTATTTTTATAGCCGTTAGAACCGCCCATTAGTGAAAAAGCTACAAACGAAATCAGGTAAAATCAAGCCTCAAAAAAAAAATTGGATCAGTTTGGATTCTATCGCCACTGCGAGCAGATGTATTTTGTGTCGTTTGCAAAGCTAGTTTCGCTTCCGACAAGAGCGATTACGTCACAGCTGCCAGTCATTTGCATTGGTAAAAAAGCAACGGTGGAGCGCATTACACAAAATCAGCCGCTCTAATGACTCTAAAAGTTTTCTAAAGAATTATTAGGATTTGTTGTCCGCAAATCGAAAGGAAATATCCTCAGTTTAGTGCAAATCTAGAACAGTTTGGTTAGATTTTTGCATCTTTCGCTGTGTGAAATTCACAGTAATCGAGATCAAGTGAAGCCTTCTTTGTTTTTGCGAAAAATGTGGAAAAGGGGAATGCTTGCATAATTCATACAATTGATCAACTAATTGATATTCGGAAGTGTTAAGGAACATGTCAGTTGTCAGTCTGACATTACCCACCCGCCTTTTTTCTAAATTGTTTACTAATAGAAAATTCAAATAATTTTCGAATTCTATACATTCCGAAATAATTCTAAGTTTGTGATATTTAAATTTTAATATTCTATCGATTATAATTGATGTTGTTTAGGATAGCGGAAAATTTAACATATATGTTTTTGATCTTAGTTGCTTGTAAAACTAAAATCAAGCAATATTTTTTTTAAATTGCAGTTGGTTACTTTTGCCATGAGTTAGTATATGAAATTTATATAATTTTACGTTCTATTTCTTATTGTACAAAGCCATTGACATAATTTTAAATTTTCGTGTTGTCACAAAATTTATCTTATTAATAGAAACAATTTCTACGTCTCTTTGAAACAGATGAAATGAAAACGGATTCCAATATTTACACTTTGATTTGCAGAAACGTTGGAACGCAATATATATATCAGAAATTTTGAAATTTCCGATCTTCTACCGATTTTTTTAGATTTTACGGAAAACCTAAAACAAAAAAACCTAATTTTAATAGTTATCAATTGCGTTTGGGTTGTGCATAAAAATTGTTTAGATCTTTTGTCCAATACAAAAACATATTTTTTTAGAGTTTAGGTATATTTACCAAAATTTTTAAGATTTTCAGTGAAATCCAAGTTTCAGTTTTTTTGTAAATTTTGTTCATAATAAATTTCCAACTAAAATAATAAAAATATATATGTCATAAAATTTAAAAGTTTTGATTTGTTTTTTTTTTGGCAAAATTTTCCCAATAATAGAAATTCTCTGTATTTGAACCAATTTTTTTTAAGATTCTTTGAACGGATATATAATTTTGATCATCAATACATTGTTTTTGGTCATGATTCCAATATTTTGTATAAAAAAATGTAGATGTCATCGCTTTAATTTTTGAGTTATATACAAACATGTGAAAAAAAAATGAAAAATTCATATATATTTATAAATTCATCGATTGTTTAATGTTTTCTTTTGATTGTGCAGGAATGGTAGTTCAGCGAAAATTGTAGCGAATTTCTATGCGAAGATTATGCCAAAAGAAAGAACATTGGAAAGCAGATAAAGCATATTGGGCGCGTGAAAAAAATTGGAACGGGAAAAATCAAATTTTCATTGATTTTCCTCTATCAATCGTCTGCTACAAAGTTTTGGAATCAATCTACGAACTTCACAAAATTCGAGGGTGTAAAATTTATTGAGATTCGTTGAAAAACAGCTGAGCTATGACAGCTCAAAGTTACCGTTCCAACTTTTATTGAGGCTTGGTATTTGGAGTGTTAATATCATGTTTATTATGTAAACATTGTTCAAATAGTGAAAAAAAATAGGTCCAAACACGAAACATCAAAATCAACCGAATCTATAAATAGACCCTGCTGCACGTTTGCTAGCTTCAGTCTATGAAAATGCATGAACGGAGATATCGGGAGCGCAGTCTGCCATCTACGTCCAGACAGTAGAACAGTTCAGTTCCACAAGCCTAACCGCAGAAAAACAACAACTAGTTCATCTATGAGCAATTCTGCTATTGGACATTCACAGTGTGAGTTTCACTTCAAACAAGAGCAATTGCATCATCCAGCTTCTGGTCGTTTGCGTTGGAGAAAAAGAAAACGAAAAGTGGACAACGATGGGAACATTATACAAAATCAGCCGTTCCAATGGCTCTAAATGTTATCTAAAGAACTGATAAGATTGCTTCATTGCAAATCGAATGTAAAAATTATCAGCTTAGTGCAAATCTAGAATAATTTGATTGTGCACTTTTTGCTGTGCGAAATTCGCACCAAGCGAACGGGCAAATAAAGCTTAGCTAGCATTTTGCTGTATTGCGTTGGAGAAAAATATATTTATTTATTTTACTTAGTATTCGATAATTTACATCGCACCGACACCTAATTACTAACTCTTAACCTAAATATATTTTTGGACACATTGAAATCAAATTTGTCGTAAACTTGGTTAAAAAGACGGCAACACACATAAAAAGGGTTGTTTTGTCCATATTGAGTGCGATGGATTGCCAGCCGTAGAAATTGCACACGTCGAGTTCGTCTTAATGGAGCAAAAAACGGCAATTTTCCTAAAAGCTCTGAGCAGTCATTGTTGTTAACTATTATATCGAATATCAGGAGCCGCTGCAAGACCTGTCTCCGGCTTTCCAGTGTTGGTAGATTGATGAGTCGACAGCGGTCCTCGTAAGAGGTGAGATGAACGGGATCCGACCAAGGCAGTAGTCGTAGTGCGTATCGTATGAATCTCCTTTGCACGCTTTCAATTCTTCGGTACCCATACCGGAACGGCATATTCTAAAATACTGCGAACAACTGAACAGTACAAAGTTTTCAGACAATAGATGTCTTCGAACGACTGTGTATTCCGACGGATGAAACCCAACATGGAAAAGGCCTTCGCGGTGATTAGTGCGACGTGTTCCGAGAAGCGTAGTTTGCTATCCAAATAGACTCCAAGATCCTTTATTATAGTGACTCGTTCAATACTTGTTGTGGAAATTTTATAGTCGAAAACAGTTGAAGTACGTAAACGAGAAAATGTGACAGCATTACATTTACGGATGTTGATTTCCATGCCATTGATATTACACCTGTCGATAAGTGTTTCAATATCAGATTGCAGTGCGTAACAATCCAGTGTAGATATAATACTGCGAAAAATCTTCAAATCGTCCGCGTATAATAATTTTGGGGAACCTTGCAGAGATCGTTGATAAATAGAACGAAATTTAACGGACCAAGATGGCTTCCTTGTGGTACGCCCGAAGATATATCGAACGATGACGATGTTATGTTTCCTATACGTACGAAAGCGCTGCGTCCAGTCAAGTATGTCCAAATCCACTGAGTAAGCCAATCTGGAAATCCGAGTTTTTTAAATTTTTTAACAGCAAGGCGGAGAGGGACTTTGTCGAATGCTTTTGATAAGTCGACGTAAATGGCATCCACTTGCTGCCGTTTCTGCATTTTCTCGATTAAACCGGAAACGTAGCACATCAAATTTGTTGTTGTAGAACGGTTTCTTACAAAACCGTGTTGTTCTTCGGCGATTATGTGATGAACAGAGTCATATATGGCATCATGAACCATGCTTTCAAGTATTTTCGGTAAACAGCTGAGGATTGAAATTGAGCGATAATTTTTCACATCGTGAACACTACCACTCTTGTGAATCGGAATTATTGCAGCAGTTTTCCATGGCTAGTGACGTAGTTCCAAAATACTGTTGGATTATCCTTCCCATTGCTTTCGATTTGCTGTATGTAATTGCGAAAACAAGACACATGGAAAGAGTTATATTGACGTTCTATTTCACGTGACTCGGCTTTGTGCCGTGTGGATTTGGTTTTAAAATAACGGTTCTTCGCCTTCCGCAATCGGTTGCGCAAATGTTGAAGTTCAGAATTCCACCATGGTTGGTTGAATTTTTTCCGACGAAAACGTTGTTTAATTGGTACATTATTTCCAATGGTTTCGTACAATTTTGAATAAAATAATGAAACGGCATCATCGATAGTATCATAGTATAGTATCGAACATCACCTCGTATAATTTCAGCTCAATCAACTTCGGAGATCACTTCGTTCAGATTAGAATAGTCAGTCCTACTGAAATCATAAGACACGAGCATCTGCGAACTGTAGGTGGAACAAAAATGGTTTATGGTGACGGTCGACTTTCATCAGTGGCATAGGTGGTTCAAGTAAATCAATCAACGCAGGATCATTGGTAAACGCTAGATCTAATAATCGACCATTAGCGTTTATGAAATTGTCGATCTATCGCAGTCCACTGGATAACAACATTTCAACTAATACAATTTCATGTTCCGATGAAGCATTAACTGGCAACAGTGAATTAGTAATGTTCCGAACAGTGTTTCTATTATCGTAGAGAATTCCACATTTGTACCACTCGAGATCGGAGTTTATGCTCTCCACAGAAATTTTGGCCACAGAAGAAAACATTTCCTAGGACCGCCATCTCCTAAATTTTGTTTTATCAAAGTGAAAATTCACCAATTCAGCCAGCTCGACCAGTTGCTGAAACGTTAGCCCATCCTAAATTTTTTGGGGATTCATAAAACTCACAAGCCTCAAAAGTTAACAAAGAACAAATGATTTTTTTCTTCGAACAAATGATTTTCATAAATGTAAAATTATGTGTCTTGAAATTCGCGCGAAATCCGCGCCATAGCATTAAAATCTGAGCAGAAACCGCGCTAAATCCGCGAAATCCACGAAAACATCCATGCGATCGTAACAACCCTGAAAATTATCCAGTTTTCTTGTTTTGTCTTCGAACTGCATGAAATGTCGAGATCTGGTGTTTCACGAAACTTTGAAAATTCGCGTGAAAAAACCGCACAGAAAGAAATTATGAATTCTACAGGTGACATAATACTTCAAACGATACAATTCATAACTACTTAACTGCTCAAACGACACAATATTCCATTCGTGCAGAAATTTTCTGGCTCCGAGTGTAATTTGCACTCGGCTAGCAAGTGAGACTTTATGAATTTATATGCACGATTTACCAGCCAAGCAGATATGTGCTTCTGTGGCTCAGTCGACTAACTGGTGTGCTTTGTGATCTAATGTTCTTCGGTTCAAGTCGCGTGTTGATGTCGATCTTTTGATTTTATTTCTTTCGTTTTAAAGCCATGTAATTTTCAATTCACACCAGTTCTTGAATATAAATTTGTGTGAAATATGATGCCCCGTTTATGTGCATCTGATAAGATGTAAAATCACAAAAAAAATTTCGAACTGTGCGCGTAACTTCGGAAATCCGCGTAGAAAAATATGCATAAAAATCCGCGTTGAAATTTAGTATGTTTTGTTCAATCTACAACATTTACAACATATCATCCAGTCGGTTATTATTATAGCTACACACTTAAAAAAATTTACATCTGTATGATGTACATGTAAGTAGCGCGCGATTCACTCACGTTCACGGATAAGTCATATAATTAACTTCACAGTTCGTGTAGTTGAAGCGTACATCGATACAGACGTAACATTTATTATTACATATTAATAGAAGCAAAATTATATCATCACTGAAAAAATTACGACATGCTTGAATTTACGTCAAGAGTAAATTTCATTTTTTCTAAGAGTGTAGCCAAAGCATATATATGGCAGTTGCTTTTATCCAACCCCAGTGACACGATTGTCAATCTAAATACAATTGGTTTGAAGCCGAAATTTCAATTCTAATTTTGCACAGAATTTTGAACGGTTTGTTATTTGGATTGCCGTATTGTTTAAAGGACGCACTCCAAAAAAAAATGAATTTTACAGGTGACTTAATCCCTCATACGATGTAATTCATAAAGAACTAATTTGTCAAATGACGGAATATTTTATTTGTAATGACTTAATGTTAGATGAGCTTGAATTTTACTGGTTTCGACTGTAACTTGTTTTCTGCTAGCAGGTGCGACCTTTTACCAACCAAGCAGATGCATGCTTCTGTGGCTCAGTCGATTAACAGACGTACTTGCGATCTGATTCTCAGTTCAAGTCGCGTCGGTTGCTATGCGTATTCTTTTATTTTTATTTCAATGAATTCCATGTCATGGAGTTTTAAACACAATATTAAATCATTTAGGGGTTAGCCAAATTTTGTGCTAGGGCACATAACCGTTTTCATTATTTTTACGTTTCGTCTTTGACTCATCAGTGCAGAGCAGTTCAAATTGAACTGCTTAGTGCTAAACTCGGCAGTTCAATTTGAACCGCTAAGCAGACGTAAAGTTTCTGCTATTTACAGAACACTTTTTGTTTTGCAACGAAGTGCAATGTCTTTTCTGACGTGCCGAACGAAAACGTGTTTTCGACTATTATGTGCCCGGTTATGTGCCCTAGCACAAAATTTGGCTAACCCCTAAATGACCATACCTGCATCGGCCAGAAATAGTCGAAAACACGTTTTCGTTCGGCACGTCAGAAAAAACATTGCACTTCGTTGCAAAACAAAAAGTGTTCTGTAAATAGCAGAAACTTTACGTCTGCTTAGCGGTTCAAATTGAACTGCCGAGTTTAGCACTAAGCAGTTCAATTTGAACTGCTCTGCACTGATGAGTCAAAGACGAAACGTAAAAATAATGACAATATTAAATGTTCTTCCACGCAAATTTGCGTGAACTGCGACGCTCCATTTATGTGCATCTAATAAGATGTAAAATCCCAGGATTTTTTTAAGTGTGTACACACTTCGAAAAAACCCTGTGATTTTACATCTTATTAGATGCACATAAATGGAGCGTCAAATTTCACGCAAATTTACGTGGAAGAACATTTAATACTGTGTCTAAATTCCATGAAATGAAATTCGTTGAAATAAAAAAGATGAATTTACTGATAGCGACTGCCGCAGCTTCAACCGAGAATCATTGGATTGCAAAGTACGTATGTTAACCAATTGATCCACAGAAGCACACAACTGCTTGACTGGTAAAAGGTGTTTTTAAATTCATACAGTCGCACCTACTAGCAGATTGCAAGTTACAGTCGAAACCAGTAAAATTCAAGCTAATTTACCATTAAGTCAGTACAAATGAAATTTTTCGTCATTTGACAAATTAGGTATTTATGAATTACATCGTATGAGGGTTTAAGTCACCAGTAAAATTCATTTTTTTTGGTGTGTAGTGCAAATCTTGTTGTTTCAATCATGCTTCATTTTGCTACGTGTAAGGCTACACTCAAAAAAATTTTAAATTTTACAGGTGACTTAATCTGTCATACGATGTCATTCATAAAGACCTAATTTGTCAAATGACGGAAAATTTTATTTGTAATGACTTAATGTTAGATTAGCTTGAATTTTACTGGTTTCTACTGTAACTTGCGTTCTGCTAGCAGGTGCGACTGTATGAATTTAAATGCACCTTTTACCAGCCAAGCAGATGCATGCTTCTGTGGCTCAGTCGATTAACAGACGTACTTGCGATCCAATGATTCTTGGTTCAAGTCGCGGCGGTTGCTATCAGTATTCTATTTTTTTTTATTCAATGAATTTCATGTCATGGAGTTTTAGACACAATATTAAATGTTCTTCCTCGTAAATTTGCGTGAGCTGCGACGCTCCATTTATGTGCATCTATTAAGATGTAAAATCACAGGATTTTTTTAAGTGTGTACCGGAATAATCGATTTAGTAGGGTTTTCCGATTCCATTTAGCTAATTTAGTTTAGTTATATAATTTAAATATACTTTAAAATGTAAAAATCATAAACTCAAAAGTATACTTTGAAATGTTAGAAATTCACTAGAACATATGCAAAAATTGCACGATTCTAAAACTTTGACAGGAGCGGAATTTTTTTTCGTACGACGCACACAGCAACTGTAATCCGAATCACTAACTCTTAAAAAACAATATACTGAAAGAAAACCCATCAGCTATGATTTTTAATACACCCTGAAAAGATCGCCCTATTCTAAAAAAAAAATCCAACATCCTTTCAAATCAATTCCCACCCGTGACCACAGGCTCGTACTGGAACTGGAAAACCTAGTTCGCCAAGTTGGCCCAATCAATTAAATGGAAATTTTCATTTCCAATCAATTCGTTAGATTGCAAATCATGTAACTGTCTTTCGCACGAACGAATGCAGATCCCTCGCGTACTCATCGAACGCGTCAGTCAATTCAATTACGTACTGAAATTCAATCACCGACAAGCCAAAACATTGCAACGGGCAAAATGCCACTCAAAACGGAACCAGGGCTCTATTTATAAGTTCTATCCTGCAGGCGGCATCGCCGGCAGCATTTTAATTAAATATCGACTGATTTCAGTTACCGCCAAAGTTGGGTTAATAATTTCGACCTAATTAGCCGGTTATTGATGCAGGCAAACATGGAATGTGGGCATTATTTGGCTGGAAGCGACTAGGCGGTGGGTGGCTCCACGGTGACCAGAACTGTGATAATAAAGTTATAATTGTTCATGTGAATGTTCACTTTGTAGATTTATGATTGTCGAGTCCCGAATCGCATCGGCACATCGATACAGGTTGAAATGACCAAAAACCAGTTTCCGATGAAAAAAAAACCACCCACACACCGCCAAGTTCAAAAGCAATTTTCAATTTGTAGAATTCTCATAGAACTCGTACTCTCGCGTGCTTCAACTAGTTTGGCTTTGCGTTTTCATAGTTCAAATGAAATTGAATTTTAACTGCATCGACGACCTTGCCACTTCTTGCCGTGTTGTACCAGACGATAGTTTGGCCGGTGAAGAATTATCATTTAAGCTTAGCTTGAATTAACCTTCTCACCGGTTCGGCCATCATAAAGCACGAACATAATTTTTCCCGATCGGTGCCCCAATTCAAACCCCTTAATCACTCATCGGATTGAAATTGAGAAAATAAATTGGAAAAAAGCCAAACCTGATTCGTCAGATCACGCGAATCATCACGAAGCTTCTCGGCAAATGGCAATCACGCACTCAGCTGCCAGCATTAGTCCGGACACTGGATAATTGATGCAGCCGTTCGTTGTCGTCCTTGACCCCAACTCCTTCCTCCTGCAGTCTAGCATGGGGCCGTTCCGACACGGAGCAGGACCTGTTTTGTTTTTTTTTTGCTGCCGTCAGCCTTGTATAAATATCGAGTGGGAGCTGAATTTCTAATCGAGCTACCGCAGTTGATGGCTGCTAATGAAATTCGGGATCCGATTCCGAGCTGGGAAGCGTGTTGTTTGAATCAGACAAAAACAGAATGGTATTTTTATAATTTTAGCTAACGAGTCCCACACGAAGTTGTTATTTTTAAGTGTTCAAATTATTTGCAGCAGTTCAAGTCCAATGAGCTGTCAGTAACAAATAATTTGAAAGTAAATGGCTTCGAAGCTTCGAAATGCAAATCGGTCCAATAAGCATCGGGTTAGCGTGCATCGAATATAAAACCACAGATAACAGATATACAGGCTCGAACAAAATTGTTTAACATCCTGTGCAAATTTGCTATACGTTAGAAACACTGCTGCCACCTACTCGACGTTCCACTACGTTTCGGAACGGTAACAAAATCCTCTTGTCTGTTATATAGGCTATCTGCGCAGCTCCGGAAGCGCCACCTTGCGGCGAATAGCGTCTCCAGCGCTGTGCGCTGCATCGAGCGTATGAAATGTCTAACAAAGTGTGATAGCTTACAAAGTTTACAATGGTCTGCATTTTCTTCATTTACATAAACGCAACTGGAATTTTGAACACTTCTGTTCGCATTATCTGCAAAAGCCAGACTTTTTTGGTGAGTTTTCACAATATTTTAGTAAATATAAAAAATTAGGTATAGGATTCGCTCGAATTTTGAAAAAATTACCCGATGCCCGGAAGGCCAACCGATTAAGCTCGACGAACTGAGCAAATGACCGTGTGTGTGTGGTTAGTTATATGTTGTTCACAAAGAGGTCAAGATCTCAGAGATGACGAGACTAGCAAATGAAAGGTCTTCTCGTCAGCCAATACGCAACTGATTGGTTTTGCGATTTGATGTTTACTTTTTAAGTTATAAATAGTTAGATGTCAAAATTTTCAGTTTTATGTAAGTAAAGGGTGATTTTTTAAGAGCTTGAGAACTTTTTTAAACAATAAAACGCATAAAATTTGCAAAATCTCATCGGTTCTTTATTTTAAACGTTAGATTGGTACATGACATTTACTTTTTGAAGATAATTTCATTTAAATGTTGACCGCGGCTGCGTCTTAGGTGGTCCATTCGGAAAGTCCAATTTTGGGCAACTTTTTCGAGCATTTCGGCCGGTTGAATGGCTACGTAAATAAGCAAAATTGCCGCATTTGGAGTGAAGAGCAACCAGAAGCCGTTCAAGAACTGCCCATGCATCCCGAAAAATGCACTGTTTGGTGTGGTTTGTACGCTGGTGGAATCATTGGACCGTATTTTTTCAAAGATGCTGTTGGACGCAACGTTACAGTGAATGGCGATCGCTATCGTTCGATGCTAACAAACTTTTTGTTGTCAAAAATGGAAGAACTGAACTTGGTTGACATGTGGTTTCAACAAGATGGCGCTACATGCCACACAGCTCGCGATTCTATGGCCATTTTGAGGGAAAACTTCGGAGAACAATTCATCTCAAGAAATGGACCGGTAAGTTGGCCACCAAGATCATGCGATTTGACGCCTTTAGACTATTTTTTGTGGGGCTACGTCAAGTCTAAAGTCTACATAAATAAGCCAGTAACTATTCCAGCTTTGGAAGACAACATTTCCGAAGAAATTCGGGCTATTCCGGCCGAAATGCTCGAAAAAGTTGCCCAAAATTGGACTTTCCGAATGGACCACCTAAGACGCAGCCGCGGTCAACATTTAAATGAAATTATCTTCAAAAAGTAAATGTCATGTACCAATCTAACGTTTAAAATAAAGAACCGATGAGATTTTGCAAATTTTATGCGTTTTATTGTTTAAAAAAGTTCTCAAGCTCTTAAAAAATCACCCTGTACAATAATTGGATTGCATAGTTTCAAGCCATAGATTGTAAAAATCCATTCACTTTTAACAGAGTGCTCAGTGGTCCCAACCACATCAAAATACGTTTTCTGTTTGAGTTTCAGAGGCCGATTTTGTTGCTTCATTTAGAAAAATTTCTGTTTGGAACTGTCTTCTTTTTTGATTGAAATAAAAGTTGTCATTAATCCACTTAGCAGTGAGTTTTAATTTGCATACATTGCGTGGTAGTGAATTCAAGCCTTTTGAAGAATTATAGAACATGTTACTACAAGAAAATATGCCGAACACATAGGCCCTTTAAAATGCATCGGTGTCGATATAAGGAGCATAATTGATATGCGGCTCCAAAAATGTAGTTTTTCCATCATAACTTTCTCAAACACACTGACGAAAAAGGGAATTGAGGGAACCACGTGGTCGATTCACAATTTATACGCGACCCACTGTGCTCAAGCCTTAAATAAATATGAAAATACATTTTTAGAAATGAGTGTCTTAAGATTCGTTACTAAACGTAGCACTCTAATATGCGTTAGTTGTTCCCAAAACCTGTTGGGAGGTGTAAAAATGTTCCTTCATTATTTCTATCTGAAACAAATGATAACGAACGAGTCTAAAATAAAACAATCACTGGTAGATAAAAACTGACTCGTCGTTTACGTCACTTATATTATCATATCTCTCGAACTGGTAAGGATAGCCACTTGATCTTCAAACTTCACCAATAACTCAATAGTAGCTTTCAAACGAATCTAAGTTTGTTTGAATTGGTTCAACCTTCTACACACACACAAACACACATACACACACAGAGAAACATTTTCCGATCTCGTCGAGTTGGTCGTCTGATCGAGCTCGATCAAAAGTCGTGTTTTTTCAGCAATTCTATTACCCTTCATAGAAGAAGGCAGAAACATTGATGCAAGAATATTCAAATGTATGTAGTGCGATTAAATGTGGTTAATCGTTTTTGTACGTTTTCTTAATCGACAAGAAGTGAAGATACCTAAAAAGCGGGATAATACAAATTTTCCGGTTTAAGGAAGCTATTGATGCGCAAAACAGTTCCCCGGAGAAACCCATTGTCATTTCGCTCTTCCTTATTTTATTCCCTTCCTCAACGATTTATGGCGAAAACTAGAAAATTTGACGGTTTGAAAGAGATTTTTAATAACCGTGCTCATACTTCATCTGATTATGCAAATAATATTAATTCAAATAGTCGAGTTTAGCTTGTAAAACCATGGCTAAAGATATTAAAGAGTACCGCGCTGACGACGCCAGCCCTCACAAGGTGTCGCTTTAATCGCTATTTCGAGATAAGCTGTTAGCCTATTGAAGAATCCAACCAACTCTTTTGCGATCGCTGCGCTGCCCGAGTGGCGAGCTTTGAACTAAGCGATGGTGATAATTTTCAGATTTTGCTTGAAGATTCGAACAAAATGCAGGGTTTTTATTTTTATTCTTATGAATCGTATACTAACATACAAAAACGTGTGAAAATTTGGTAAAAAAAAAATCGATCATTAATGATTCAGTAACTTTCCGTGGTATGTTTGATTGATATTTATGGAGAAATCGTAACATGAAATACCAAATTCGAAGAAGTGAGGTTGGGTACTGTTTTCATATCTAGGATATTCTTTGTTTTTTGGGTTGGATTTCGATATTAATTGATAAATTATGATCAAAAGTTTTATGACTAGTCTATTTACTCATGTTTTATCATCTAAATCAAATCTGTATGTGAACTGAAAATTTCAAATTTCATCCGAGATTGTCAAGAGTATAGGCAAAGACATCATATTAACAAGATATCCAGCTCTCACATTTCCCGAACAAATCATTGGCAACATCCTTTTTTGCGAGAATGGTGCCCTCAGGCGAGTTCGCATCGAATCTCGTACATAGAAGTAGGGGAGAAAAATGTCAAATTCGTGCGCGCCAAAACAGCAGCACTGCGCACCCATACAATTGACATGATATGTTGAATGTGATGCCGTGCGATGACGTTGCTGAACTGAAGATTGAGATCGCTCCAAGCTGACAGGGTCCGGTATAGGACAATTTGAAATCATATGTTTGATGACAACACGTGAATAATCGTTTTTCTTACCCATATTTGTAAGGTTTTGCCATCTGCATTCTTTCAAACTCAAGTAAATTGAAAAATTCATCAAAAATTTTTCTAAATACATGGGATATGTCAAAACAGTCACCATAACGCTATCTCGTGATGACCACGCTGATTGGATTGTTCAATTCGATCAGGATAAAACAAAAACGAAGTTGTCATTTTAACCAACAGCAAAACAAAAATCCAGCGTGAAGTGAATGTAGCTCCCAAAATAGCGTTTCATGGCTCCCAAATTGTGATGGCACTTTATACCGATCGTGGCGACATCTGCAAGTGTTCGCCTCGCTGAATGAGCAAACTTTACACGCAGTTTATATGTGAGCCTGTCTATCGGTTTTCTGTGATGAAACCATTTATTCCTTCAATAAAGAACCGATTTGAGTTTTGAAACTCTGTTCACAGGATTGATTTTCATACTCATTCGGAGAAATCCATTAGCATTAACACTTGCATAGATAATGAGAAACGGTTTGCACGGCTTATCTAGCTCACAACATTCGTTCTGACATAAAATCATTATTAACAAAGCTTATCAATCAATCATTACCGATCGATTATCAGATTGGAAAATGCTAGATGATGAGGTAGGATTGAGAAAATTAAAAAGGTAACTTGTTCACTTTCTCCAATTCCCTCCCTTTGTACGGTTGACACAATTCTATTCTTGATTACTTTTAATTTCTACCCAATCATCAATTTATCAAATCAAATATTGCTATCGTTCGCCCGATAAGGATATTTGACGTATTTCCACATACGATTCCTAGCTTATCAAACGACGGGAAATTCCACTCGAAGTGTCACATTTGAAAGATTTATCTTAATTTTCACACAGTTTGCAAGTGTAGTGCTATGAATTAGTATCTGTCATGCAGATATGCGCTTCTGTGACGCAATCGATTGACATACCACTTGGGTTGCTTAAAGAAAGTTACTCCTGCACATAAAATTTCTGGTAAACGGTTCCGATTGCGATACAAATGTCGCTCTTGAAGCCACATCACCAGATCACCAGGTCAGCCACACGACATATTATTTTTGGCGGTTCGATAACTTAACGTATTCGAAAATCTATACCAATCTGTTCTTTTTTCAGTTGTCGTATAGTTATCCAGTTCACGAAGCTGTTTAAAGTCTGCCGTGATGCAGCTTTCTTCATACTGTGTACTACCCAACCAAAGCTTCAGCTTCAGAGATCGTACTCTAATCGATTTGCTTTGTTTAATTTAACGATTTCGAGTCACCACCTTCTTGTAAGTCGACAGTCAGGCTTGTTTCTTAACTCCTATGTGCGTGCATCAAATTTTGTGTTGCAAATGGATTTAAGTGTTCCGAAACGTTGAAAATGTTAGAAAAGGCCTTTGGTGAATCGTGTCTAGGAAAAACACAGGCATACGAGTGGTATAAACGCTTCAAAGATGGTCGTTCAAGCTTGGATCATGATGAGATCCCTGGCCGCCCAACAACATCTGTTACTGAAGAAAACATTGAATCGGCGAAGCAAGTCGTGTTGCAAAATCGTTCTGTACCAATTAGAGAGATTGCTGTGTTGTTGGGCATCTCTTATGGATCAGCCGAGCACATTTTAACTGATGTTTTGGGTTTGAAACGCGCCGCTTCTCGGCTGGTGCCAACAAAGCTGAATTTCATTCAAAACAGCGTCGTGTTGATGTGGCCAAAGAGATGAAAAAAGCCAAAAACTCAACCAATATCATCAACCAAGCACCGTACTCTCCAGATATGGCCCCGTGTGACTTTTTCCTCTTCCCCAGACTCAAATTGCCATTGCGGGGAACGCGTTTTGAGACCATAGAGACCATACCTTCTGCGGCCTATAAAACTTGTATGGAAAATTGGATCAAGCGTTGGCATGCATGTATTGCCGCAGGAGGAGAGTACTTTGAAAGCGATAAAAGAGAAATTTTTTAAAAATTAAAATTTTGCGTTTTGCCTTTATCATAGAGAAAGGTTATGCAATCACTGTGAAAACCGACTTTCGAATCGAGGCCTTGAGGGCCGAGTTTCATATACCATTCCACTCAGCTCGTCGAGTACGCAAAATGTCTGTGTGTGTATGTGTGTGTTTGTGTATGTGTGTGTGTGTGTATGTGCGTATGTGTGTATGTAACGTTTTTTGCACTAACTTTTCTCGGAGATGGCTGAACAGATTTTCATAAACCTAGATTCAAATGAAAGGTCTTGTAGTCCCATACAAAATTCCTGAATATTGTTTGGATGCGACTTCCGGTTCCGGAGTTATGGGGTAAAATGTGCAAAAAAATGAAAATATGTTTTCTAGCTTTTCTCATAGATGGCGCGACCGATTTTCATAAACTTAGGTTCAAATTAAAGGTCCTGTGGTCCCATACGTAGTTCCTGAATTTCATCTGGATCCGACTTCCAGATCCGGAAATATAAGGTAAAGTGTGTTAAAAATTGTATACCATCACTGAAAAGGTCGAAAAACCGTAAAAAAATTTCTAAATCGACCTCAAATCTTCTCTCATTAATAGTTTTCATCAGTAGACGGTCAAAGAAACCGATTTCGGTCATTCTTTTTAAGAATCGAAGAAAATTATTTTGAAGAATACCACAGTATTATATATGATGGTATGATCAATATGAGAAAGGCATCATTACACCACTAGGTGGATTAAAACAGGTTTTTTAATAAAATTCCGGTTCTTTTTTGATCATAAGGTATTGACTAACATGCTAACAATGTATATGCCTGAGTTTAGTAGCAAGCTCCTTCTAAAGAACAACTGAAAACAAGAAAATATTCAATTACTGGACATTCACCAGAAAATGGGATGTACCAAATAAGTACGTTTTTCATAAACGTATATACTTTTGAATTGTGATTCTGGTACCAGTTTATATGAGTGTTATATGTTTCAATGTTCTAAATGAACGATAATACCTGGCTTGTATTCATTTGATTCAGTAGCCATTACTAGTTATTTTAGAAACTGAACGATTTCTTCTAATACCCATTTTATTGCATTCAACTCATTATTTCAATACCAAAGCCAATGTTTCAAAAATTCGTGTCATTATTCTATATGTAATTTTTACTCACGATATAACGATATAACATTTGACAAGATAAGTAGTTATGAATTGTATCGTTTGTAGAATTATGTCACCTGTAAAATTCATAATTTCTTTCTGTGTAGGGTCAGAAAACTTTTCTGACCCGAAGAGGCGAATGACCTCATGGTTGAAACCTCTATAATTGAAACAACAAAAAATTATTACTCAAGAATTACTTAGTCATTGCAAAAACTGAACTTAGTTTGGGTAACTTTACGTCAAACCAACTAATGTGCCCGAATAGAATTATTTACAAAATGACATTCATGAGAAATTCTAAAATATCGATTCGCTGAACTTTGTAAAGGACATCATTTTTTCTCTGTATACGAGTAAAAATATACTAAAAGTACCAATATAGACAGGATGGTTAGCAAAACCGAAAATCGGAATGTACAACTTCACGCTTCTATGGATCGAAAACATAAAAAAAAACAACATGTACCAAACCGATCCAGTGCTAATCGTTCATCGCGTTCATCGGCTCAATCGCTTCTCTCCCTCCGTGCTCAATGTAAATATTGGTGTTTATCCGTACTGCAGAGCACCGTTTGGCCTCCCCACTAGGTATTAATCAAGTCGAAATTCCCCTCAAGTATAATGAGAAAATATCGAATGAAGATTCGCATAAAATGAGACCAAGGTGCAACGAGAGTGTCCACCCTGACGGGGTGGTAACAGTGGAGCCGATCCGCGGGAGACGCTCCCGAGACCAACCGGGGCGGCTACCCGATATCAGCTACCAGCTACAGTACAAACAATACCAGCAACCGATACAACGACCAGCACCTGAATGGACCCACACCGGAACCCACAGTACCACCGCCAACATCGTAGACAACGACGAGGACACCCTAGCTAATGGGCACAGTAGCCCAGTTCCACCCGGACGGATTGTCGTCCTGCTGGTGGCAAGCTGTTTGCTTGGCATGCCGGCATCCATCCGGGCAAGCGAATTCCCGGAACGGGAATGTTGCGATCCCATCTATCCGCCACTACCGGATCCGGAACCGATGCCGCCGGGCCCGATTCTACCAACGATTACCATTTCAACCAGTTCTTCTGGCGGCGGCGGCGGCGGAGGAGGAGTTGGTGGTGGTGGTATTGGAGGAGGCGGTGGTTCTGTTGGTTCTGGATCTGTGCCACTGCCCGGAGGCAGCTACGGGGGAGCTGGCGGACTGGAAGGGATTCCGCTTGGCGGTATCGGTCATCTGGGAATACCGAAAAATACGATAGGTTATTCGGGTGAGTACATTCATTATTATTCAATTCTTTGTTCTCTGAATGTAACAAAACTTCAATTATGGTTTTAAAAAACCGTTGGCGAAAATAGTGCGAAACACTTTCCTCTGATCCCCTGGGAGTTTGAACCGAAACAGATGGCCGGTGGGGGTGTGGGTTCTCCTGCTTGTCCAAGCTGATGATTCTATTAAACAATTTTACAAGATATTTCTTTCACTCTAGCAAAACTGAAAAAGGGGCTAACTTCAACCTACGATGCAAACTGCATCACTCAGGCATGCGAAAAAAGTCATTCGGGCGCATGAACCAATTTCACGGTCTAATGAGGTGAAACTTGCATCATTTTACTATCCTTAGCTCGTTGCCCTTCAACACTCACTTCCGGGGATGTTGGGGTCACATAGAAAAGAACCTTCTCTCTCTCTCTCTCTCTCTACCACCCAGATGCATTCATTATGGTAGGTCAGTCGACACACACTAATCCGCCCGTAGTGAAATAAATGCCATATTTGGTGTCACCCCGGTAGCATAGGTGTTGCAAAATCGTCCTGCTGCTCGAGTATGGCGGCAACACTGATCCCGGAAAAGGTGATGGCCCCGACGACAAGATATAAAGTGAGAAAATGTCATCGGTGGGTGTGCAGGATAAAAAACACAGTTCCGCAAAGCGAAATAAACAACTCCCAATGTCGCTTTATGACGTCCGAATGTGGGTGATGGACAGAGGATGGGGGGGGGGGGATGGCGGTGCTACGCTCTGGAGAATGTTGATAAAACATAGAAGGTTACAAAGTTCGTAGTAGCGAGTAGCAGATGAGACCTGCTGCGCCCCATAAAGGTAACATCAAAGTGATAACTTTGTTCCTAGTGCTCGGTACTTTTTTGTGTACAGTTTGTTTTCTATCCTCTCCATCCCAGTTCCTGCATTGGATAGGAGGGGGGGGGGGGTTATTCGCTCGCTAGCTAGGAGCTTGTCAAAATTACCGGAGCGTTTCATCATGATCGGAAGGTACAGTTGGTGGCGGGCTTACGTAATAGCCAGGGTTCTCTCTTTTTTTTGTGATACACAGTGAAAAAGTTTGTTTATACTCGTGATAAAAGATAAACATTTACTCTTCTGACGGGCTGCGACATGCTTTCAGGCTTATTAGTTTTGATGGTTAACGGGAAGCTCGCTCGCGTTTTCCCGTTGCTCTGGTGAAGATGATCCTACCGATGATTCCAGGAGGGACAAATTTCCAAACTCTGAAATTTGTTGCAGCTTACAAAAACGGTTGCGTTGTGTGAAACAATTTTATTGGCGCTTCTATATTGAATCTAGAATTTTTTACGATACCTGATGGTATTGAACATAACTACTGAAATTTTTTCTACATTGAACTCAGTTCTGGTGAGAAATCTCCCCACACAACTGAGTGCCGTGATAAGATAATTCTTTTATTATGGTACTTAACATCTATATTTTCAAAATTCCATGATCCAGATTTCAATGCAGAAATAAACTCAATTGGCACATTATCGCAAAACTGAATTACCGGTAGCGACACCCGGCTATGAAAAATGGAACTAATTTAAAACGATTTTTTCGTTTATTCAACAGTACAAACAGATATCAGCAATAAAAACAAACTCGGAGTAGAAGAAAATCGAATCGAAAATGATTACTACCACTCTTTTTTAGTGTAAACTACGATTAAACATGGAAAATCTTCACAAATGTGTGAAATTGGGTAGGATTAGGTTTTATTCGGACCAGTATTTTTTTTTAACAGAAACCAGTCTAATGATTATTTCTCAAGTACTAGAATGTTTAGAGATACATTAAGATCAACATTATCACCTCAGAGTAAAACCATTTTCTTCCACTTCTGATATGATTTTTTAAATGAATTTGCCCGTTTTTTATAGGAAATCGTTAAAAAGGTGAAGTGATTAAAAAATTTCATACCGATTTGACAGCTCTTGTTAAAAGTAGCATCTCTAAACCAGAGATGCCATTTATACAGATTTATCTGTATTATACAGATTTTTACATGCTCATACAGATTTAATACAGAGTACAGATTTTATACAGATTTCCTCAATTTAATACAGATTTATGCAGATCTCACAAAAAGTAAGAAAGGAAAAAAATAAACTTTTCTGTCTGAGCTATACTTTAGTATTTGATTTCAGTGACGATATAAAAGTCTATCCATCAACGGACAAATCACAAATTAATATGGAAATCTGTGAAATCCATTTATATTATAATTTGAAACCAGTTTGAACTGATATTCAATTGTTTTGCAATGACTTAGTGGAAACATATATTGGAGAAGCCAAATGAACGAAAAACTAACAGAAAAGATGATTTATTGGAAAAAGATACGCTCAGAGACTGTACTTTATTCAATGAAGTAATTTCATCATGAAACTTTACTGTCAAACTGAGGGTTGTATGAACCGACTTGACGTTGCATGTTGGGCGTTGAAATTCCATGTCAAATTATAAAGTCACCAATTTCTAACTAGATAAATATTATAACAATTACAATTCAATGGTTGTGGATAAAAAAAATGAAACTACGTCGTTGAATATTCTTGTGAGCGCGGCAATGACTGATTGAATCTACCATCCTACTACCACAATCTATTGGAATAACATATCTTAGCACCATTTTGTTGTAAGAATTTCATTTTATTAGTGAATACAGATTAATACAGATTTTTTATACAAAGAATACAGATTTTCTACGAAAATATCTGGCATCTCTGCTCTAAACAGTGAGCTGATGATAGCAGAAGATTACACTGATACAAATCGACACCTTGGACTGAAGTGTTTTACACTTAATTTCCCCGCATTTGTCTGGACACTTTAATTGTAAGTGTAAGTCTCTTCAAATCTTATTCAAATGGAAACATATTCAATTCTATTGATAATACACTTAAATTCCACCCACCGAACAGCAGTTAAGTTTCAAATATTTAACATTTAGTATTCAATTCGCTTGAAACTTACAGTCGAATTGTATATGAACTGAAGAAAACGCTTAAATTTTACCAAATAGTTTGTTAAAGTATATTTATTTACGCATTTTCTATAATTGTATCATTTTAATTCCTTTTCGTTGTCACCGACTTACACAATTACCTTGAAAGAATTTGACGGTTTTGTTTAGCAATCCATAATTCCGTGAGCTGAAAACACAAACATGCATAACATGCCATGCAAAAAATAGAACCACATATGACAGATATACAGGCTCGAACAAAAGTTTTCAAAATCCTGTATAAATTCCAAATTTGCTATACATTGGAAACACTGCTGCCACCTACTCGACAATTCGCCACGATCTTTCGAAACGTTCCACTACGTTTCGGAACGATAGCAAAATCCTCTTGCCTGTTATTGAAATATTCCAAAAGGAACAATTTGAATACTTATCACATGATTTCCATAAGTGTTAAAGACAACTTCATTACCATGTCGCATAAATCACAAGAGAATTCGATCAGAATAAAACAAAAAAATACTTGTCATTTTAACCAACAGCAAAACAAAAGCAGCATGAAGTAAACGTAGCACCCAAAATAGTGTCTCATGTGAAAGCGACACCCGAATCGTGGTGGCTCTCCGTGTCGATCGTGGCGACATCTACAATCGTGGCGACATGTGCAAGTGAATGAGCAAAATTTATAGACAGTTGATATGTGAGCCTGTATATCTGTTTTCTGTGATAAAACCATTTCTGGTTTTTTGAAAGGCAAATGACGTAAATGACGCTTTCTTTTTGTTTTATTTCTCCTTCAACTTCAATTATCAACTCATAGTTTATGCTTTTATGCTTAGCATCATGCATGGTGAAAGAAATGAAAATAAACAAAAACAATCTGTCACTTGATGGTACGCGGTTTCGAAAAGGCGTCGATAATTTGGTGAATATACTTATTGTGTTAACTTTCTAAGATATGTGATAGAAACCCAGATTCAACCACTCTAATTGAAGATTCTTGCAGTTATTTTATTCGAAATTTTTTTTGTCGTGAATACGACTTACTTTACTATGGGGCGCCTTTTCAAAATTTACCCTCTGAGAGAGTGATAAGTTTTTGATCGTGAATATCTTTTGTTATATCTAACGAATCAACATAATTTTTGCTGCATGCCATCGGAAATATGATCACACTTTTATGATAAAACTATCAGTTGTGTGACATAATCTCAAATAGTTCAAAATTAAACTTTTCTGAAATGTTAATCTATGTTATAAACCACTTTAGTCCTATGTTCGAAGCATTCGATAACAACATGTCAACACTTAAGACTAATATGCGACACGCTTAACATTAATTCGCTAAAGTTTTGAAGCACGATTGAAGCGTACTTGATATCCTAGTGAATCTAGAACTTGAACTGTATTTAGAGAGATACATTTTAAAAAAGTGTCGATTTGTAGCAGTGTAAGTTTCGCGTTGGTACAATACACTACTAAAAATAAACACTTTTTTTAAATATTTGGTTTTGTAAATACGTTTCGTATTCTTAGGTACATTAAGAACTTAATTACGCCTCATTTGTGCTTAAAAGTTTTATGTTTAAATTAAAAGTGTGTCGTCATCATCCAAGTGCGAGTGCCATCATATTCCGATCTTATGTGTGAGCATGTTGATATTGAATGATTCGAACACTTTCGTCCAACGTGTCGATTTTTATCAGTGTAGGGTCTCACAAAACGCGGCATTCGTTGTTGCCAGATTTCTTATTGTCGTGAAACCGTGTTGTAGGAGACCCAGAGCACATGGTTTTTCGACTGCCCCAATCAGTAAGTGAACAATTATTTCACTTCTGTCTAACTGATAGCACCGTATATAATTGTTGCACTTACTAAGACCTACAATTAGAAGCAGTTTGACAGCAAATTGGTTGAGAACTGTTCTACCAGGGGCGTATTGTAGAAAGAATGAAATAATTAATTTGCTTGAAATACAGTATGGTGACTTCCCATTGAAAACTTTCAAAATTAATATTTTCGACATGGTCATATCTATTAGATCACGGAAAAAGATGAAATCGTTTCAAAATCCAAGACATAGATTTTCGGGTCACTGATAGTTTTTTGGCAATAAAAATTCCTTACTCCAAACGGGATCGGGTGTCAATTAAAAATACAAATCTAACTGCGTATCCTTTCTCTGTCATAATTTTTAACGCTTATAACTTAGTCATTTTTTGATGGATTTATATAATTTAACTACCAATCGATTCGGAAACATTTAACTTTAGCATATGAGGTAGCTTCGTTTAAAGGTTTCAATAGTAAACCATTGGAAAATCAGTTTGAGTCGACCTATGTTTTCATGCGCCAATCAGAGCTTGCCAAAATGATGTCATCCTCCCGATAGTACGAACTAACGCACAAAAGGGTATCTATAAATCTATGACAAGACCATTTTTCCACAGTCAGCTTCGGACTGTGAGCGAGGCTAGTTGTTTTATTAATAGGTGGATAACAAAACTAAAACTTAGAAAGTTCGCTCGAAGGATAATACATTATGTGCAGTTTGTGGATGCCATTTTATGTTTGCTCTACACCGTGGTCGCTTGAGTATATTGAGTATCAATTAGCTGTTGATGTTGATTCTCCGGTAATCAGCATACAATTCAGAACGTTCGGGGTTGCATTAATCGGACCTAACTCGAAACGCTTCTATCTCGGTGATTTGTTGATGGATTTGCCACATTTAGTTTGGTTCAAAAGCATTACTTCATTATTATATGCATAAAAATGGATCGATTTGTCCAAAGTTGTGTTAAGAATATAATCATAGATACTTCTTTTTCATTAAATGTGGCTGAACACTATGAACTATCTTTCAATATAAGCGTGTACTTTGGCAGTCACGAATTTGACATTTCTCTCACTTACTTGTACGTACGAGATTCGATGCGGACTCGCCTGAGAGCGCCATGCTCGCAAAAAAGTATATATTTTTCGTGAAATGTGAGAGCTAGATATCTTGATAACATGATGTCTTTGACTATACCTAGGATCGAACCGCTTGAGTCTATTTGTTCTGAAACACCTGGTTTAGCTTTCGTTAATGAGCTTCCATATTGTCGCATGCATAATGATGAAAGCGTTGAAAATTATAGAGCCGCTGAATGGTAAAAATGGTTGTAGTTAGGTCTCAATGAATTTAGCAACATGACAACCATAGCGGAAATTTATGTAGAAATCGCTAGGCTGCGAAAAGTGATAAAATGACTAATACACTTTGAGATGGCGAATGAAGAATTTACATTTTACTGCACATCATTCAAAAATTAAGTTGAAATATTCGGTCAATGTTTGAATAAGTAGGATCACACACATAGTAAGTTATGCAAAGCTTAACTTCAATCCAACAATTCGAAACCTTTTAACTAATAAACCGATTCAGCATCTGCTGAAACATTGTTGTTAACCAAAGGAGCCACTCACTTAGGCAAAACTATGCGTATCTACTACGCATCGGCGAGTTTCAGGTAATTAGATCCATAGTTAACTATAAAGCGCGAATAATTAAAAAAATTGCGAAATTGCTTCCGGGCGAGGTATGCATCCGAGGTGACCAATAGTTAAAATTTTGAATATTGAAAATTGCATCAAATGTAGTTCGGGGGATACGATTTTGATCATATTTTCTAACTTAGTTGCAATGCGATAGACTAACTTAACACTGATGAACTATTAATTTATTCTAATCTATGCAGCAATATTTGCAGTATTTCACTAAAGTTACGTGAATCAAACAAACATAGCTTTTCATTTATCACAGTGCACTCCATTTGCAGTTGCGGCTGGCAAACCGGAAGCAACAATATCAAAGTTCTACAATGACTTCACCTGATGAGCATCAGATCATAACCGAGTGCAGGATGTTGGTACGTAGGGGACGAGCGGAATTTTCCTAGCACACAGCATAGCCGGTATCAAATAAAACCCGGCCAAACCAAGACCGGGCATTGGAACGGGTTTAACCGAGAATGCAAAGCAAAGTTTTTATTTCGCTTCCGTTCAATGAGCTTTCCCACTTCTACGTTTTATGTTTTATTTTCCTACCGAACCGAACTGTTTCCTGTGGGGCTTGCTTTTCGGTGCCGTCGGGTGGGTCGGGAGAGGAACCACGGCTGAAAATCGGAGTAACCCCAAATGAGTGGTGCGGTCAGGTTTTACATTTCATTGATAGTGCTTCTGTTCTGAGCTTGTGTTTGTGTGTGTATGTTTTTTTTCTCTTGTCCCACGAGGCGGATCTACAAAAGTTCAAAAGCAACCGTTCGAATGCTGTATTCTCTTGTATAGTACACGTGGCATAAGAAATGATGATTTTTTGTTACACTGAAAGCATAACAAAACTCACAATTGTATACACACACACACGAAAATCCATCGTCCACTTGGTTTGTTTTAAATTGAATTTGTCTTCTGAAAGCAACGGACGAAAGGAAAACAATTTTTCCATAATTGAAATTTCAAGTCTAAGATTTAAATTATTCCAAGTGATTTGAAATTTCCGCACTAAATTGCCAGGCTTGGCCAGCGTTCGGTAGCTGGCAAACAGAGAAAAAAAGTCAAACAATTACATCGCCGTGGATCGTCGTCCGCCAAGTTGGAAGACGCTTCCAAAAAACAGACACCCATCGGAGGTCGCTACCATTTCGGTAGCTAATAAAACTTTTGCCAGTCACCGGGGCCCAGTCGATTTCTTCGTCGGCTGTGATATAATTACCATCCTCATTAGTCGAGTGATGGCACAACTTTCGTTCCGGCGTTTTACCGCCATCACCAGGCCGCCACCATCAGGCTTGGCGGTCAGGAAGACGCTGTTCTGCGCCCGCATCAGCAAAAAGACAGACATCGGTCGCGGACGGGACAGGACGGGTCGGGATCTGCTCTAGAACGGAAGCTGCCGATCATTTCGGCACCGTCATTTTTCCGCTTCATTGAGATTGCAATCAGCCATCGCAATTTTCATAAACTTCGACCAGAAGAAAAGCCGTACGGTTCGGTGGTGAGCAAAGAAGATTCAGAATGCGGTTACGCCGGCGGAACCAGAGTAGGGGGAATGAAGTTTGATTGTTTTCGTAAAATTGACCGCCAGAATGGTAAGACTAAGTGTGTTTTTACAACTCAGGAGATTTTGATTGGGGGTTAGTTAGTCGCGGACAATTTCCAAGTGTTTATTGTTGGAGCACTTTGAGTGGAGGTCACCAGAATTGTTCCAGGGAAGTGATGGTCTGTTTTGAGAATTCGTCAGAAGCTAATGTAATTGTCGTTTAATCTTAAGACTCTTTAGCAGTTCAACTTAAAGCACTAAGCAGTCTTCGATGTTTACTATAATTTCACATCTAATCTATTTTTTTTTATTTTTTGGGTGTTTAGTTCTGCCGGAACTGATGTCTTCAAGTATAGTAGAACTGATTTGCTTAGCGTTTGCTCAAGTTTTAAAGCAAAATTAGTCAAGAAGTTTCAATCAGAATGTTTATAACACATTGGCTGAAAAGTCTCAGGCATTATAAAGAGAACACGATCTTTTTGGTTCAAAATTAACTTTATTCATCACCGTAATCTCCATCACGAGCATCGCAATCATTCCAGCGCCGCTCTAGCATTTCAATATCACTTATGTAGAACGATTTATCTTTTGCCTCAAAATAGGTCTCAGTTTCAGGGATACCCTCCTCATTCGTGCAAAATTTCTTACCAGCGAGCATTTTTTTTAGGTCTGTGAATAGCCAGTAGTCGCTGGGAGCCAAATCTGGCGAATACGGTGGATGTGGGAGCAATTCGAAGTTCCATTCATGTAGTTTTGCGATTTTTTTATCGACTTGTGACACGGCGCGGTGTCTTGATGAAACCATTTTTTTCTTTGCCACATGCGGTCGTTTGTTTGAAATTCCAGCCATCAAACGCTCCAATAATGCTATATATTATTCACTGTGAATGGTATTTCCTTTCTCAAGATAGTCGATAAATATTACACCACGCACATCCCAAAATACCGAGGCCCTAACCTTTCCAGTTGATTGTTGTGCTTTCAGGTGCTTTGTACGAGGTTCACCAGTTTCTGTCCATACAGATTAGAGATGGTCGGGTATCGGGTATTTTACCCGAAACCCGACCCGTACCCGTACCCGACGGGTTTTTGGTCGGGTACGGGTAAAAATTTTTATTTTCGATCGGGTACGGGTCGGGTACGGGTAAAAAAAATTTACTGCTTACTCGGGTACGGGTCGGGTACGGGTAAATTTTTTTTTCTGATCGATTACCCGAGCATTTGTACTTCACATAAATATGTTTACACGTTGACGAGAATTTTTTATTGCAAAACAGTTGTTCCGAAAAATAAACAATTTGATTCAAGGGGTTTTGACATTCGCGCCTAGAACCAGACCTGAAAACTGGCATCTTTTTCCAGAAAAAAACATTTCTTTTCTTCATTTAAAAAAAACGATCAATCATAGTTACGTGAAAAGTTATGTGAATATTTTCCACCCTACTTTTTTATAACATATTTAATAAGATACACTGCCTTAGCTCTAAGATGTTGCGGTCAGACCCTACTTTCCACGTAGGTTTTAATGGACTCCCATTTTTTTTTTTGTTTCAATTATAGAGGCTTTAACATTAATGTCATTCACCTCTTCGGGCCAGAAAAACTTTCTGACCCTATGTGCGGGGTTGGGAATCGAACCCAGGCGGGCTCCCATTTTAAAGCTGTTTAATGCACAATCCAGTAAAAATTATTTGATTAATATATAAAATGTAGTGTAGTACTCATATCACATTCAGATACCAGAAAACTGTTATTTTAAATATTGGTTGGAGATTTTCAAAATTTACATATAAATCATTAATATTCTAACCATAAAAACATGAACATTTATTTCAGAAAATCTGCATAGAAGTTCTTCTTATTCTTCACTTCTGGGTGGTGTCACCTCACTTGAAATGACACCGATTGATGGCACAGCAAGTTGAGCTATATTGCCAGTTCGATGTCAACATTTCATAAGGGCACATAAACCAATGAGAGTTTCTCTTTGTTTACTTTCTCTTTTGTGAATATCTCCTTAATTTTCACCTGTACCTACAAAGTACCTACAAATGTTCAAACTACTAACACTTGAAGGACTCACAGTTCACCATTTTCAAAATTGAATTTTCACACCGGGAATACACGTGAATTATTCGATGTTTGGTCAATTCACGTAAACGAACCGATGATACTCTATCAATTTTAGGGGATGTTCGTGATTTTTCAAGTGATTCTAATGTGAATTTTTATTTGTGTGTCAAGATAATGAGCACGCTTACTTGTGGTTCTAAAGAATTGGATCAAAAGTCGCACTGTTTCGTAAAAACCATACCTACCAAAAATTGAATAGAATGGGTATTACGACATTTTGTATAAATATGCTTCTCGAAAAATTTGAGTAGATATTACTCCCTTTTGTTGACATTTGTAAATGAGTATAAAGTACCAAAGACATTGGAAATCTATTCATGCTTCACAGTGTATTTATATCACAGACATGACAGTCACGATCTTTTTTTGGCGCACATCTACGGTCCTCCGTGAAACTGGCACCAATGGTGATAAATTGGTTGCACTGCTGAGTTCCCATCATCGCATTCATAATGCCAATGTCAAACCGTGAGAACCCTTTCGATACGTTAGCTCATTTGTATATATTGAGATTTCATGGCACACTTTGGTCGAAATGATAACAATGCAATTAATCTCGCGCTCCACCAAGCGGTGAGTGCGGTCATTTCAGAAGACCGGGAACGGACCAGATTTTTATTTAATACTAGCTGAATTACCCGGCGTTGCTCGGAAATGTTTCGTGAAGGGAAGACCGAAAAAACTTCTCGAAGTTGTCCTGCTTAGTGAAATACTCTTGTAGTGAAACATAACTTAGACGGAAACCCGATCGAACAATACTCCGTTCATGTTCAAATTGCGAATGATCAGTGCCCCATCTCAGATCTCTCAATAATCATAAATTTCATTTCTCGACAAACCTCATTTAGTTGCTAGAAATTTGTCAGTGAACGTACTACAGATCTCCTTCATGATTACCCTGAGTAGTGTAGTAAGTATCTATGCTTTTCAAAAAATATCGATTCCCACCTTTGGTACATGTGCCAAACTTGATGGCGATTCGTTTAGTTGTTTTGTAGTTATGCTGAGACTTGAATACACTCACGTTCATAAACAGACAAAGACTATTTTCCCTTAGTTCTTTGAATTCCCCGCAAAATGGAACCAGAACTTTTAAAATTATTTAAAGAAAAATACGACCTTGAAATTCTTGCCACTCTCTTGTTTTATAAAAAATGGGAGAATAAAATTTATTTTCAAAAACCCTCCTTCTAGTCTAAATGTCGATTCTCTAAGTTGCGCAAAAAGTATCTATGGTCTTCAAAAAGTATCGATTCTCGTCAAATTAAATAAATTTTTTCATGACCCCTGTTAAGGATAGTTGCTACGCTCTCCCCCTTAAAAATACCCTTACAACTATCTCTGAAGAGCAAAAAGCACCTATGCCAAGTGTGATAGCAATCCGTTAAGTAGTGTCGGAGCTATGCCGTTACATCCCCCTTTTTAAATGCACTTGCTACATCCACTCCCCATATCTATCATATCTAAGGTATTGAAAATGTTTGCATGATCTTCAAAAATTATCGATTCTTGTCAAATTTTTGAATTTTTTTCATGCCTCCTCCTGTTAATGATAATTGCTACGCTTCCTCCCCTATAATAATACCTTTATGACTATTTCTGAAGAGCAAGAAATAACTGTACCAAATTTTATAGCAATTCGTGCAATAGTTCCGGAATTATGCCGTTACAAACATTACACTCCTTTTTTAGAGGCACTTACTACAGCCTCTCTCCACAGAATATCCTTATAATCTTATCTAAGTTGTGCAAAAGTGTCTTCAAAAAGTACCGATTTTTGTCAAATTAGATAATATTTTAATGACCACCTTTGTTAAGGACACTTCCCACGCTCCCTTCCCCCATGGAAATATTTTCATGACCATCTCTGAAGAGCAAGAAGTACATGTACCAGGTTTGATAGCAATCCGTTAAATAGTTTTGAAGTTATGCCATTACAAACATTACACCCTTCTTTTAAAGGCACTTGCTGCATCCATCCCTCATTAAATTATATCTACGGTATTCAAAATGTTTCTAAGATCTTCAAAAAATATCGGTTTTCATCAAGTTACATGAATTTTTTCATGACCCCTCCTTTGTTATGACACTTGCTACGCTCCATCTCCCCATAAAAATACGCTTATGACCATCTCTGAAGAGCAAGAAGTACATGTGCCAAGTTTGATAGCAATCCGTTCAGTAATTCCAGAGTTATGTCATTACAAACATTACACCCCCCTTTTTTAAAGGCACTTACTACATCCACCCCCCATATAATCATATCTAATACATGCAAAATGTTTCTATGGTCTTAAAAAAGTATCTATTCTCGTCAAATTAGTCAATTTTTTTCATGACCTCCCCCTGTTAAGAACACTTAATACGCTCCCTCCCCCATTAAAATATCCTTATGACCATCTCAGAAGAGCAAGAAGTATCTGTGCCACGTTTGGTGGCAATCCGTTCAGTAGTTTCGGAATTATGCCGTTTTAAACACTACACCCCCCTATTTAAAGACACTTGCTACATCCACCCCCCATATAGTCATATCTAAGGTATGCAAAATGTTTCTACGGTCTTCAAAACGTATCGACTCTTGTCAAGTTATATGAATTTTTTCATGACCCCCCTTGGTAATGACACGTGCTACGCTCCCATATAAATATACTCCCTAAACCATCTCTGAAATACAAGAAGTACCTGTGCCAAGTTTGGTGGCAATCCGTTCAGTAGTTCCGAAGTTATCGCGTTACAAACATACAAACTTACATCCATTTTTATATATATAGATTTGTAAGCACATACATGTCTTTATTATTTGTCTTTGTTTATATGTTTAAATGTAAACAAGCATTTTAATGTATTTTACTGACAAACTAGAGCCTGATACGCTCTATCTAGCTCGCTATCTAAAACACTTTATTTTTTCCATCCTGAATTTTGGTAAACTTTTTACTACTCATTCGGGTCGGGTACGGGTACAGGTAATTTTTAATCGGGTACGGGTCGGGTACGGGTAAAATTTTTTATTTTTTATCGGGTACGGGTCGGGTACGGGTAATTTTTTTTTATTATTGATCGGGTACGGGTCGGGTACGGGTAATTTTTTAAATTTTTAATCGGGTACGGGTCGGGTACGGGTCGGGTACGGGTAATTTTTTTTGCTGATCACTCGGGTACGGGTCGGGTTCGGGTATAAGAATTTCTATACCCGACCATCTCTAATACAGATGACGATCGTTTTGATTCCGGAGTGAAGTGATGAATCCATGTTTCATCCATTGTCACATATCGACGCAAAAATTCCGGTTTGATACGTTTAAACATTGTCAAACACTACTCAGAATCACCAACGCGTTCTCGTTTTTGGTCGTCAGCGAACAAACGCGGCACCCACTTTGAACAGAGCTTTTTCATAGTCAAATGCTCATGCAATATAAGGCCAACACGTTCTTTTGATATCTTTACGATGTCAGCTAACTCACACAACTTTACTTTTCCATCATTCAAATAATTTTTCCACTGCGTTCAAGCCAACTTTCTTTTGTTGTTTCTGATGGAGTGGAGTCTCCATAACATTTTTCAACCCATTGCTTCGCTTGAACACTTTTTCCCATCAAGTACACGGAACGACCGAAATTAGCTCTGCGCCTAATTCGTATTACTGTTTTTGAATTAGTTGATTTTAACAACTAAATTTCCAAAATAACTATAAAATTAGTTAAAATTGAGAATTTACTTTGCTGAAAAAAACTCTTATTTTTAGAGAATGTGTTTAGTTGGCGAATATTCTGGACATATATATGGACGTAAACTGTTAGTGGAAAGTGTATTTGTTCAGAATTTGTGCGCATTTGAAGCGATTGTGCGTAATAATGTTTTTACGCGGAACAGGGAAGTGAGCTTCGAATGTTGCTCTCTAATTGTACATGTAAAATTATGTTTTTTGTATCTTCCAACCTTCCGGGCTACGCTGTCCGGTGTACTACTTGTATTCGGTTTTTGTTTTCCGAGTGCTCAAAGTTTTCAGTGAGAGAGTCAATTTCGCGAAGTCGAATGAAGAAAACAGCAATTGAGAAGAAAAATTTTCAAAAAGAAGTTTATGTTTCGCTTATGTCTTTTTCTCCAATATAACATCGTATTTATAACTGCCAATACAGAAAAAATAATCGCGATCGAAATTTTTTTCGGTTGTTTGTGCCATCTAGTGGCTAGTAGTCATTACGGTGTTAACGTTTTTTCGGTGACAGAACGCCATATAGCTACAAATGGCAGAAACCAACTCAACCATTTATGTTGGTTAAAAACAACGTTACATTTCTCTAATTCAACTAAAAAATTAGTTGAATGGATATGAAGCGTGCCTTAGCTAAAAAATGACAGCACGTTTAATTGGTGAATTCAACTAAAAAAATAGCCATTTCAATAAATATTTTATTATTATTAAGGGAATTAGAATTAAAAAATCTAAATTAGCAAAAGTAAGATTTTTTTAGTTGTCTCAAAAAATAACTAACTAAAATCAGAAAATCAACTAATTTTTTCGCCAAAATGCTGATTTCGGTCTTTCCGTGTAGCAGTGTAAAATTAAAACATGAAATATTTTTTGATCCATTGTTCTGAAAATAACAAGAGTAGCGTTACTCTCAGCACAATAACTCACAAACTAATGAATAGAATATCATGAAATTTTAACAGCTGTCTTTTAAAGGTTAGTATTAAATGAAAAAAGGTGACTGTAATAAAACTAGCGCCATCTATGTGCTAGGCCCGGGACTTTTCAGCCCATGTGTTACTCTAATAATTGTACCATATAATTGAAAATAGTAAACAGCTAAAAATATTTCGTGAATTTACAGCTATTTTCATGCACATATTTGGAGCAGGAAATTAAACATAAAACTACTTTACAATTCTTTACGTTTCAATATAATTTGAACACAAATCTAAGCGTTAATTGGAAGACACAGTTCCATTCATTGAAAAATCAATGCAGTCCATTTTAGTTTTGCATGGATGATGTTTTTTTTCGAACTTTCGATTTCGATTTGATACCTATTCCATATAACTATTGATTTACATGTCGTGTAAATTTCATTTTTTTTGTCTGTGTACTACATTTATCATGCGTACAAAATACTAGGTGTGCAATTCCACAAATAAGCTGTTTCAGTTTGCTACTTACTTTCTGTCAGCAAGTAAAACCAAGTCAATTATTATACCATACAATCCCAAGTTTTAAGGGGGGGGGGGGGGGGGTAGGGTTTAAACGCTGAAAAAATCATCATTTTAGTGATTTTTTCCAGAATTCGAACAACATTTTGTAATTTTTTCGTGGAAAAATATTGAGAAATAAGTCGGTGAAAAGGTATTTTTGAGGACGCTTCTTAAAAATCATGATTTGCGGTGTCCACTGTATCTCAGCGCAGACTTATCAGAAGTGAACAAATGAACACAGCATAGTTAGAGAAAAAGTTTTTCTAGACCCCAACGTTTCTGTTTGGTTTTCTCTAAATTTTTTAAATTTTTGGTTAATGTTCAAAGTGAAAACTACGATTTTTCACGAAAAAATCTGCCATTTTGTAGCTGTTAAAACTCCCCAAAGTAACAAACAACGAAAAGGAAAACGTTGGGGTCTGGTTTTTACCGTTTTTACCTTTTTTTATAAATATAAAAAATAGGTATAGAATTCGCTCAAACTTTAGAACATTTTTCCGAGGCCCAGAGGGCCGAGTGTCATATACCAATCGATTCAGCTCGACGAACTGAGCAAATGTCCGTGTATGTGTGTCTGTATGTGTGTTGTCAATTAAGAGGTCGAGATCTCAGAGATAGTTGAACCGATTTTGATCAAATTAGTCGCAAATGGAAGGTCTCTCCATCACCCTGAACGCTATTGAATTGTTTTGAGATCGGATATTTACTTTTTGAGTTATATGATGTTTTTTTGTCAAATTTTTTGACAGTATCTGTCACACTTGACCTTGAAAACAGAATTTGAAATTCCTCCATTTTTAACGGAGATATCGAAATTTTTGTGTAAGCGACTTTTCCCCTATTCCAGCAGTAGCAATTTTGAGCGCTGTCTGGCAAAGAAATGCTTTCGAGCAACGTGAAACACGATTTTTTTATATTTTAACATACAATTGTTTCTAAGTACCAAAAAGACTGTGTACAGCATCCTTTTTTTGACAATTTGCCTTGGACCGATTTTAGCACGGTTCGTTTTTGGCAACATAATCGTTCGAATATGGCATATGTAAACCAGATGATATCAGCATTTTCGAGTTGGAAGTAATTCCATAATTATATTGATTTAAACTACTTACAGCAATAAATGCTGGATGAACATGATTTCCATATATCATACGACTCAGTTCGTCGAGATCAGCAAATGCGCGTGTGACAAATAATTTCACTCAATTTTCACCCGTTTTCTACAAACTCAGATTCATATGAAAAGTAGTACAAACAAGGTTCCTGAATTACTGTCAAAAAACTGAAAATTTGGACATAAAACTTCGTATTACTCAAAAAGTAAACATCCGATCTCAAATTCATTCAATAGCGTTTTGGGTGACGGGGAGACCTTTCATTTGCGACTAGTTTGATCAAAATCGGACCAGCCATCTCTGAGATCTCGACCTCTTAGTTGACAACACACGGACATTTGTTCAGTTCGTCGAGCTGAATCGATTGGTATATATCATTAGGCCCTCCGGGCTTCGGAAAATTTTTCTAAAGTTTGAGCGAATTCTATACCTATTTTTTATATATATAAAAAAAAAAGGTAAAATGTATCATCTCACTGCTAGGTGGATTAAGCACGTTTTTCTATGTAGAAAGTGTGTGAAAAATTTGAAAAAAAATTGATGCAGTTGTTTTTGAATGATGATGGACACGGACTTTCAAAACTTGCTTTCGAGAAAAACGCATTTTAAGTTTATTGTCTATAAAATCAATGGAAACAATCTACCATTTTCAAAAAATCATATTTTTTCTTCTATAATTTTTTATAACGACACATTTCAAGAATGTTACATCAAGTTTTGAAGTCAATCGAAGTAGAAATCTTGGGCCTGTGCGCCGAGCTCTTGCTTCTTCGTAGAACGAGATAGCCATAGATAAAGGTCCATAACTTCCAGAGTTTCGTTTCAATAGGCTTGCAAATATCACAGAAAATTCTTGAAATGTTTCACTATAGGAAAATATAAAGATAATAATAAATGATTTTCCACAAATGTTAGACCCTACCCACCCCTTAATCATGATCATGCAGACGAACTACCAGGTGTGCAATTTTATAATCCACGTAATTCACGCGGTCCACGTGGCGTCCGTCCATGTCCGTCAATACTACAAAAAAAAAATCCATCAGTAGGTCCCATCTCTCCGTAGATCTGTTATAAGTAATACCTGTTATCTTTGGTACACTCGGAATTATATGATTTTTTTTTTATCAGGCATATGCCATTGCACCACTAAATGATGTGCATCCTTCTCAAACTAGTAGGGATACAGACAAGCCTTGAAAACGTCATAGCATCATTCAGTCTAAGAATGTGCTTATGCCCAGGAAATTTACGGAGTACATCTGTTTTCTTATTTAAGCCATAAAAAAACATATTTTCATCAACTTTTTGTGACTGCACAACTTATGCTACATCCGCAAAGGCTTTAATTCCCTCCTTCGAAAGAAACAAACAGCTTCAACCAACATCCACCAGAAACATGTTTCGCACATCATTTCTACGAATTCGAAAGGTTATTATTATTTGGGTCACGGAACATCATCCATTCCGAGACTGTCTCCTCAGAAGCCGGTACGGCCACCGTCATCGAAACAGGACCTCGAACGGCAACAAAACTGTTAGCCAATGGTTTACCACCTTGGGCTTATTATTTACGATTCCGATCGGTGCTTTTCGATTGCCTCGGGGTTTGTTTTTTGCTTCGTTTTCGATTAAACTCGATTCATCCTGTTTTCTCCAGATGACCCGCAAACCGTTCCACTTTTCAACTCGCTCCAAATGCCGACTCCGGCGGTGAAGTCGAATCTGTTCTTTGTGTAAAACCGAACAAATCGAATCGTTTTTCCACACTCCACTCTTGCTGAATTCTAATCCGATATCAGTGCAAAAACAGCTCAATTATTCGACCCCATTCGGTGATTGACAATTGGCTCCCACGTTTGGCCTGGTTTCTAATGAGGAAATGTTTATGCTTCTCCCAGAGGAGCCGGGTTTTCGAATATGGGAATTGAAATGATTTGCATCGATTGCAAATTCCCGCCCAGCAGCTCGGTCAAAACGGTCGGTCGGCGAGGGATTCGGCTGCGGTAGATACTCATGGTTACAGAATCAGCACTTTGGCCGCAGAGCAGACGGATTCCGGTTTATTATTGGAAATTCGTTGAATAGGATGGTACACTCTCCGAGGATGGAAGGCTGGGGGAGATACCGAACATTATCGGAGGTGCTAGCATAAGTTAAGCTAAAAGTGCTTTTCCTTCTTTTGTTTTTGTTTTTTCATAGTAGATCCATGAAGTCGAACCGACGGGCACTGCTGACCAGATAGAAATCTGCCCCCCCCCCCTCCACCGCTCCCCCTTTCTGACAGTGAGGGAAGGGAGAAGAGTTGGTCGGATTAAAATCTATCTGTCTGTTGATTTACTATCCAGCCTCGTTCGTTCGTTCGTTCAATTGCTAGCGGCAAGAGATGGAAAAGCGCATAAAGAACTCGATGTCCTTGTGGAACGTAACGATATCAACTGTATTCAATTAACATCTCACCCACAGGCGAAAGGATTTATGTCTATCATTCGGTACTCGTTAGACAACATCTGAGCGAACCATTGCATACCCACATACACACACACATACAGTCGTCGCTGTGGGAACTTAATTGAAGTATTAATGTCGCTTGAGCTGGTATCAACGAGGGTAAAATCCCTTGCCGGGTGTTTATTGCGAGGATTTGCACGAAGCAACAGAGATAGTTCGAGGTAATCAGAGAACTTTCAAAGTCATTACATTTTAACAAGATGCTTAATCCTAATTGGTTGATCGAGGTAGTATAATTCTCGGAGCATGGGAAAATGGAGAACTTTGCCGTGTCCAATCAGTATGACGATTGGGAGTCCATTCGAGTTTCGATGTTATTCATGGTGGTTGCAGAACATTACTACTAGGCTTGTTACTTATGTATTTTGCCTAAAAATGATTGTTTGAGCCGATGTGTGAGAGCTTTTATTATCGTGATGAAGAATGATTTTTTAAATATATTATTATATATCACGCTATTACATTTTTGACACAGTTAGTTAACACATGGGTTGAAAAGTCCCGGGCCCAACACATAGATGGCGCTGGTTTTATTTATTTATTTATTTATTCGGGTGTAGGGAAAAAACCTTCTGGAGATGAAATTATAATCACTTTCTCCAAAAGGCATAAAATCTCCTCATCTTTTTCTACCAACAGATTATCAGGTGTACAACTTTGCTTCCGCCGTATTCGGATAGGTGACTGTACCGGCTGAGGCTGGTCAAAGCACATAGATGATAATGCCTTCAAAGTGAGTGTGTACAGTGCCTAACGGATTGTCATCGCCGTTTCAGTGACAGTTGTTTTTAGTTTCGTATTATTCACGCTCGAAAATGTCAGTTTATGTGCCCAATTTTCGCCATTTGCGGGAAGTTTTACTTTTCTGTTACAATTCGAAAAAAAATGCAGCTGAGGCGCATCGAATGCTCTCAGAAACTTACGGTGATGCTTCTCTGAGTAAAAGAACGTGTCGGGAGTGGTTTCAACGTTTTAAAAAAGCTGATTTCGATGTCGAAGACAAACATGGTGGTAGAAGAGAAAAAACCTTCAAAGATGGACAAGTAGAAGCATTGCTTGATGAAGATTCGTGCCAAACCCAAGAAGAGCTTGCCGAATCGTTGGGAGTAAGTCAGCAAGCCATTTCAAAACGTCTCAAGGCCCTGGGCATGATTCAGAAAGAAGGAAACAGGGTGCCGTACGAGTTGAAACCGAGGGATATCGAGCGCCGTCTATTTGTATGTGAGCAACTGCTCGTAAGACAAAATCGTAAGAGGTTTTCACATCGAATCGTAACCGGTAATGAAAAGTGGGTTCGATACGATAATCCTAAACGCAGAAAATCATGGGGAAAGCCCGGGCATGCTATTTCGTCGAAGGAAAAACCAAATATTCACGGCGCCAAGGTTATGATTTGTATTTGGTGGGATCAGCTCGGTGTGATTCACTACGAGCTTTTAAAACCGGGTGAAACCATCACAGGAGATCGCTACCGAACGCAACTGATGCGCCTTAGTCGCGCGCTAAACGAAAAGCGGTCACAATATCAAGAGCGACATGGCAAAGTTATCCTCTAACACGACAATGCTCGGCCTCACGTCGCAAAAGTGGTCCAAAAGTACCTGGAAACGCTGAAATGGGAAGTTTTGCCCCAGCCGCCGTATTCCCCAGATGTCGCCCCTTCTGACTTCCACCTATTTCGTTCGATGGCACACGGCCTGGCAGATAAACATTTTCAATCCTTCGAAGAGTTGGAAAAATGGATTGCTTCGTGGATAGCGTCAAAAGAGGACTTCTTTTTTCGAGCCGAAAATTGCCGGAAAGATGGGAGAAGTTGTCGCTAGCGACGGACAACACTTTGAATAATACATCTGTAAGCACTTTATCGCAAAAAACTTTCAATATAATATCCATATGGTACAATTAACTTCATTACATTATAAATAGTTGTATAGTATTTGCCTGTAAAATTGCCTTTGCTCTAGAACTACATAGATAAGGAATCACGGAATAACCGCTATATTGCATTTCGGGAAAGATGAAAATAAAAATCATTAGAACTATCATTATTAAATAAACGACACATACTAGAAAAAATCTCATTATACCCGTAGTTGGTTCTGGCAGCGGGAAGACGCGTATGCAACGGGGGGGTTTTAGAGGTTCAAACTGCCCCCGAAACTCAAGAAATTATTAGGGGAGACGGGAGCTAGACCAGACACGTGGTTAAACCAGACAGCCTTAATATCTTACAAACCTCCCATTATTTCGATTCATGGATTGACTTTATAAACGCGCCTGGTCGGCAGCGATCCACGTAGCTTGGAGGGTTGAATGGATCACTCCATGGTAGGTTGCGAGGAACGAATCGTATTCGTGGATTACCCGGACCAGTGCACAATAGAGAGCTTTCAAGCAGTGTATACCACGAAAACTTTTAGCAATTCGAAAAATGAAACCTAAGAGTTTGGAAGCCTTTAAAATTACGCAACCGAAGTGATTCTTGAAATCAAGTTTGCTGTCTAAAATAACTCCTAAGTCTTTCACAAACGATTCACGTTTGAGAACGTTTGGCGAGAGGTTGTAGTCATACAAAATTGTTGAGCGCTTTCGGCAGAAGATTATAACGGAACATTTAGAGCCATTCAGTACCATCCTGTTGACATGACACCACTTTGCGAAAGCATCAAGTTGAGCTTGTAGAAAGCATTCGTCATCCTGACCATTTATCAGATGATATATATTTTGTAATCATCAGCGAATGATAGCTTGAAACATTTTACAGTGAAGATGAGATCGTTGATATAGAGTAACAATATGAACGGTCCTAAATGACTTCCTTGAAGAACTCCCGAACTAACAGCAAATGGTGTTGTTATCCTGTTTCCTATTTTTACAGACATCTCACGGCCAGTTAGGTTGCAGTTATCTTTTTTTCGGTTAATAACGCTTGCTTCATTTAGAATTGGAACAAACTTTTGTTCATATTGTGGCGCTCCTGGAGGACGGATTTGGAAGTTCTTGGCGCCCACGTGTCGGGAATTTTGTCAGCTTCACGTATGATTTTTGACATTCCGCAATTCGACTGTATTTTGTAAACAATCAACATGGAAGCCGAAAGAAGGGAAAAAAATTGTGCACAGTTATTTGGAAAATCCATTGTGGTCTGCATCTAGGCTAGCTAAACAGCTGGAATTGCCCAGAAATACCGTATGGCGCGTTATCAAACGGTATAAGGAAACATTGCCAAATCGAACCATAAAACAGAATAGTGTAGTCCAAATTCATGCTAGGAAACTATATGACCAGGTGCTGACCAAGTTCGACGGGTGTCTTCTGATGGACGATGAAACCTATGTCAAGGCTGACTTCGGGCAAATCTCAGGTCAAAAATTCTACTTGGCAACGGCTAGGGGGGCCAAATTTAAATTTGTTTTCGTTACAAATAAGAACATGACATCGAAACTAAGAGTGTCTCCAAAAACGAATTTTACCGTTCATTCGATCCCACGACCATCCCGTAATGTTTTGTCCAGATTTGGCAAGCTGTCATTACAGCAAAGCCGTTCAAGAATGGTATGCAGAGAAAGGGGTCCAGTTTGTTCCGAAAAACCTTAACCCACCCAACTGCCCCCAGTTCCCTCCTATTCAGAAATACTGGGCAATCATGAAGAGGAGACTCAAGGCAAAGGGAAAGGTTGTCAAAGACATCAATCAGATGACGACCTGGTGGAATAAGATAGCTAAAACGATGGACGAAGAAGGTGCCGCCTAGTGAGCCGTGTTACAGGAAAAATTCTAGAATTCCTTCGAAACCGTGACGAATAATTTTATCCGTATTTTTTCTTAAAAGTATGAAGAAAACGCTACATAAAAAAAGATTATGAATTCAATAATAAATAACTGAAATACAGACGATTGTCTTTGTTCCAATTCTATCTGAAGCAAGCTTTAGTAACCTTTAAAAGACAGCTGTTAAAATGCATGATATTCTATTCATTAGTTTGTAAGTTATTGTGCTAAGAGTGACGCTACTTTTGCTATTTTTAGAACAATGTAACAAAAACAATTTCGTTTTTAAATTCAGCACTGCTTCTTGATGGGAAAAAATACCGTTCAATCGAAGCAATGGCTTGAAATGTGTTATGGAGACTCCGCTCTATCAGAAACATCAATAAAACATTGGATTGCTGACTGCAAACGTGATCCTAGAGACACCGATTATACAGAACGCAGTGGACGTCCAAACAAAGCGGTAACACCAGAAAACATAAAAAAAATCCACAAAATCGTTTTGAATGATCGAACATTGCTGTTGCGTGAGTTAGCTGACATCGTAAAGATATCAAAAGAACGTTTTGGCTTTATATCGCATGAACTGTGACTATGAGACTATTGACTATGAGAAAACTCTGTTCAAAGTGCCGCGTTTGCTTCTTTTTGACCAAAAACGAGAGCATATTAATAATTCTGAGCAGTGTTTGGCCATGTTTTACCGTAATAAACCGAAATTTTTTTGCGTCGATATGTGACAATGGATGAAACATGGATTCATCACTTCACTCTGGAATCAAAGCGATCGTCATCTGAGTGGACAGCAACTGGTGAACCGCGTCCAAAGCGCCTAAAAGTACAACAATCGCACAATTGGGATGTGCGTGGTGTAATATTTATCGACTATCTTGAGAAAGGAAATACCATTAACAGTGAATATTGTATAGCGTTCTTGGAGCGTTTGAAGGCTGAAATTGCAATGAAACGACCGCATATGGCAAAGAAAACAATTTTGTGTTATCAAGACAACAAAACGTGTTACAAGTCAATCAAAACAATGGCAAAACTACACGAATTGAACTTCGAATTGCTCCCACATCCACTGTATTCACCAGATTTGGCTCCCAGCGACTACTGGCTGGTTGCAGACCTAAAAAAATGCTCGCCGGTGAAAAATTTCGCGCTAATGAAGAGGTTATCGCTGGAACTGAGACCTATTTTTAGGTAAAAGATAAATCGTTCAACAAAAGTGGTATTGAAATGTTAGAGCGGCGCTGGAATGGTTGCGTTGCTTTTGATGTGGATTACGTTGATGGATAAATGTAATTTTTCGACCGAAAAAATCGTGTTCTCTTTGTTCGGCCCGGAACTTTTCAGTCCATGTGTTAAATTACCACAGTAGGCATTACGAAGACTGTGAAAAACAACTCTCACCGACTTCGCTTCGTTTGCGTTTCAACTGCTGTTGTTATAAAAAAGAGTTCCATATTATTTTAGGATTGTACAAAAAAGAACAAGAAATCGAATGAAAATGTTAAATTTAAAATAAAGTTGGTTGGAATGCAGAAAATATTTTAAAATATAATGGATTTTAAGCATTTTATAATTGTTTATAAATTTTCAAATTAATGTTATCAACAAGCTTAGATATTTCTAAATAGAAGTATGTATGTTGCAAGAATTTTGTATTCCATTTAAAGGTTGAAAAAATCGATTCAAAAATTTGATCAAAATTTTGATTGCGCACCAAAAAAACAGTGGAGTGACATCAAACATTTTCTGTTGGTTCAGATTATCATATTCATACGTTTCATCGAATTCAAAGATGCACGGATACAAAAGTGTGTCGGCAATTGGTGGAATGACCCAAATGCTACCTGTAATCTAAAGCATCATAACCACGCTAACCCGTCGTATCAGAATGGATACAATAATTATTTTCAAGTTCGTTTTGAAAGCGGTTGAATCTGCTTTTACATCACATCGGATGATGGATGCCTTTTACATTTAATTTATTACACCAAGAGATATTAAACCAATGAATTTAGTACGCTCATTAAAACCATCCAACCATTTTGTTACTAACATTCTCCAACACCGCAGTTTCCACGCTGCTGAACGTGAGCAAAATCAAACCCAAATATATTCGGCTGTACCGAGATTGGATTTAAATCGCGTGTTACCGATTGCTACTTAAATGTTCTATTTCCAGAAAATCGATTCTAATGCCGTTGAACTTATCGTCGAAAAGGTCAATCGGTTGATTGCCAAACGGCTAGAGAGCTTACGCTGGAACGAGTTTAAATGCTTTAAATAAATCTAGGTCGATGACAACCGATGACGTGGAAATATGTATGTGAAATATGGTACATTTCCATTCCCTTAAACTCACTCTGGAACTGGAACTGCCGAGCAGCAAATTCACTTCATCATTTATTTACAAAGCTAAATTTCGAACCGACTAGCATTCTTGTCTGGATCGGTGCGATGGCCTCTCAAAACAGCCCTACCTTAGTTCGAAATTCGATTTGAGAGGATCCCTGCCGTCAATATGATAGTTCTACGAGCCTGATGCAACAGAAAGTCAAATCCCGGCATGACATGTAATACCAACTCTCTGCTTTGCATTAGCATTTGTGGTGTTCGGTTTTAATAGACTGCTAATGATTGCATTAAAAGTGGTTTTTACATCGAAAACATTTCTGCATGAATCAAATCTGCACTGCGATGGTTTGAGTTTATGTGTACGTTTTAATTGATTACTTTTCGTTTAGTTTTGAGTTATTTTGCATTTTTTCATTCCATTGTTGTTTGACAAGTAAGTCTATTGGTTGACTAGTAAGTTAAAGAAATTGATGTCATGTAATTCATAACATAAATTTAGAAATCCTAGTTGGATAAAAACGATTTGTTGTGGATTTTTCAATTTATGAATGAATTTGAATATTGCATTTATGATTGAATTGCTCGTTTTCCCCTACACAATCCCGTAATTTTTTGCTCGTGTGTTCCGCCCTATAATTTTACCGTTACAATTATGCAAGTGATGCATTAAAAGTTTTCAAAATTCACATACTCAATCAACTAGTACGTGCGATTATCGATGTTCGGATGCGTGGAAAAAGCATTGCCCGTTTTATTCGTATTCACGTTATCCAGTTCTGTCTCTGACATTACCCACCTGCCTTTTTTTCTGAAACCTGTGTAAATTTTAAACTTACTATTGAAGAACCCATCCAACTCGTTTGCGATGGCTGCACTGTTCAAATGGCACTAAATGCAATGCTCAAATTTGATAAAATTGCTGGTTATTTAAATCTTTTTTCACATGAATAGAACATTCACATACACAAACATGAAAACATTTGGCAAAAAATCGGTTATAACTGATTGAGTACCTCTCCATGGTATGTTTGATTGATTTTTATGGAGATATTGTAAGATGGAATAATAAATTCGAAGAAGTGAGGTTTGGTCCTGTTTTCATATCAAGGAGATTCTTAGTTTTTATGGTTTGATTTAGAGATAAATTGATAAATTACGACCAAAAGTTATTTCTTCTAAATCAAATATTATATATGTAAAGAAGGGAGAAATTCATTCATTTTAGCCAGAATCCAAGCTCAGAATCAAACTGAAATTGGGTTTCAAAATCCAAGATCAGCTTTTTTTTTTCATTTCCAGAATCTAGATCCAAAATTCGCTTCTTAGTCCAGAATCGAGTTGCAGATTACTGGAGCTTAAACCGAATTTAAGAATTACATTCTTAGCAAGAATTTTGGAATTGAAATCGGGTACTTAATTTCTCTTGAACCTGACTTTTGAAACAGAATTCAGGAACTGAAATTGAGGTACAGACCAGAGTTCAGGTTCAGAATTTGGTAATTTTTACCCGAATTTTCAACAGCTGAACGTTCGGTAATTGAATTGATTGCCGATCGTTCGGTAATTGCTGAATTGTCCAACAACTACCGTAAACTGTAAACCAAATGGATCTAACAAATGGTTTGGTAATTTCTTTTGGTTAAAAATACTGGATTTGAATTGATTTTCGGATTTCAAAGAATTTACGATTAGGATTTCCGGATTTGGAGTTTTTTTTTCACAAAATCGAATGAAGAAAATTCGAATCATCATCTTGCACTGTATATTCACGAAAAAATAAAAGTGTGCCGATTGACCGGAATTGGTTAATAAAAAAACACTTATCCAGATTTACCGTATGAATTGTATATCTATTTATAGAATTCGGTAATGAAAACTTGCACAACACTGTTAGTCCGGTGAAAATTTGCATGATTTTTGTTGAATAAAATTCTTGTACCGAAACAACGGTTATTTCTATTGATAACCGAAAATTTTCGTAAAAAAATACCGAACAAAAAAATCAAATTTTAGTGTGTTGAATTAAGATCCCAAATTCACTTCCACAATTCAAGAAGTGTAACTGAATTCAGGGACTAGATTGTGAAAATTTTTGAATTAAATTCTGGAACTGAGTTTCGAAGCTGACTTCTGGATCCGAATTTGAAAACTAAATCCTGGACCGGACTTCTGTAACTGAAACTCAGAATTCGTCAATACAGATCCAGAATTCAGTTCTGGAACTCAAATGCAGTTCTCATGTTCAGGTTCAGAATTCGGTTCCAGAATCTAGCATCAACATTGAGTTTCAGAATTTAAGTCCAGAATTCAGTGTTAGCATTCGGTTTAAAAATTCGATACCAGAGTTCTAAGCTCATTCATTTTATTCGTATTCACGTCATCCGATTATGTCTCTGACATTATCCAACCGCCTTTTTTGCCATTTTTTATAATTAAAGGCTAAGAAATCACTGTGAAAACTGACTTTTGAATCGAGGTCTGCCATTCGAATCAGTTCGTCCCAAAATGTATGTGTGTGGATGTGTGTGTATGTATGTGTATATGTAACAAAAATGTGCACTCGACTTTTTCGGAAATGGCTGGACCGATTTTCACAAAATTAGATTCAAATGAAAAGTATTTTGCTACCTATTGCTATTAAATTTCACCAGGATCCGACTCCCGATTCGGGAGTAACGGTGTTAAATGTGTCAAATAAACTAAAAAAATGCGCTCGATTTTCCCAGCCACAGCTAATTCAATTTTCACATACTTAGATTCAAATGATACGTTTTACAATCCCGTTTTACGACTTCCGGAATTACAGGCTGATGAACATAAAAATTCCATTTTCAGAAGCTTGTTTTTATACATGACACGGAAGAATCAAACCAAATACATACAAAAAGCCGTATAATGACTGTCCCAGAAAGTATGGACGCACTTTGATTTCGCTGTAAATAATTCACAAGTGTTAGATATTTAAATTTTATTCGATATACTGATAATATTAGACTACAACAACAGAATATTATTCTCAACATTTGCTACTGAGCCATTGTAGACTAGCTGGCGCACCTTCGTGCGAACGTTCCTCATTAAATTCCGTACAGACTACTTGACGACAAGTTTTGACACTTTTTTCCAATCTTTTTCGAACTGTTAAATGGTTTCGGATACCGAGACATGTTTCCTAAGATGTGCCTTCGTTAATGCCTATAATTCCTCAATTGGTCGAAGTCGTGGGCAATTTGGTGGATTCATGTTTTTTGGAACGAAAGTGACATTTTTGGTAGTATACCATTCTACCGTTGATTTTGAGTAGTGGCAAGAAGCAAGATCTTGCCAGAAGATAACAGGATCCTTGTGGCTTCGAATCATGGGTAGAAGTCGTTTTTGTAAACATTCCTTGATGTATATTTCGCTGTTCATTGAAACAGTGGTGATGAAGGGTTTCGAAATCTTACCGCAGCTACAAATTGCTTGCCAGACCATAGCTTTCTTACCAAATTTTTCGACTTCAATCGATGTCTCGGACTGGTTTAACACTTGCCCTTCTCGCACCGTATAATATTGTAGTCCCGGCAAGGATTTGTAATCGAGTTTCATGTAGGTTTCGTCTTCCATGATTATGCAGTTAAAATTTCCAGCAAGAATCGTATTGTACAGCTTTCGAACCCTCAGCCTGATCGATGCTTCTTGTTTAGGACTACGTTTTTGTTGTTTCTGCTTCTTATAGGTTCGAAGACGTTTATCCAACTGAGGGTTAGCAGGACCTTTTTTCGACCCGTTTTCGGTTTATCCTCCTCCTTCTCCTCACCGAACTTCCTGATTGCATTTCGCACGGCTTAGTCACCTACTCCTTCCATATTTGCTATCTTTCTCAGTGACAGTCCGCGTTCTGTGCATCATTTGTACACAATTTTTCAACGTTGTTCTGCTGAAAGTCCACGCATTTCGAAACAAACTTATGAAAACAACTGCACAAGTGGTTAGAGAAGAGTGTAAGCAACAGTACGTAGCCATGAAAATTGATAGATTCTAAACCATTGCGAAATGGCAGCGGTTTTTGGTTGCGTCCATACTTTCTGGGATAGTCTTTAATTGTTAAATCAGCCCGGTATTATTTGTAGATGACCAAATACTTTTATTTTGGGTATAACGGAACATCGTTCCTGGTTTCGGAAGTACCGGGAAAGTGCTCCAAACCGAAAATCGCTCAAATTTCTCAGAAACGGCCAGGCCAATGTTTGCAAACCCAGATTAAAATGAAAAGTATTGTGTTTCCATAAGTTGATGTAGAATTATATCCAGATTTGGCTTTCAGTTACGGAAATACAGGGTAGTGAAATTTTAACTTGTCTAATAATGCAACCTGTAATAATGCAAAAAAAAACGTAAAAATTCTTCCAGATTTGATTAAAAACTAATGCTGGCCAACGAACCTATTTCAGCTATACCGGATTCGGAAGCACCGGAAAGAGTGGACGAAAGCCCAAAGGATTGTTGAAAATTTTAAACCGTCATTCAGAGCGAAAATGCAAGAAAAGAAATTGAATCAAAACAGTTAAAAATTGAAAAGGTTATGCTAATGTATGCCCAAACAAACTTTTTTGTTCCGATACAATATTCAAAGAAAAGTTTTTTGAATAATCGCTTAGTAATATTGATGCAAATATCAGTTATATGAGAAAAGCAACATAACACCAACTAGGCGGATTAAAACAGATATTTTCATAAAAAATCTATTTGTTGGTCTAGCAAGCAGAATATACTTATCTTTATCTAATGAAATCAAAATATCCAATCATCATCTCATAGTACGATGGTTGGAGAGTTATAAAGAGTGATTTTTTTGCTGGTATCTTTTTGGCAACACAGTTTTTGATAGATAACGCGTGAATCGTGTCTTGTGTCATTGTCAAACTTGTTTAGTTTGGTCTATAGTATAATCATGAATGGGCACTGGCAAAGTTGGAGGAGGAACCACTTTTTTTTATCGAAAATTTGTGTTCACTGACGTTCACTCGTTTCTGGTTGAATGGATACGTCAACAAGAAAAATTGCCGCATCTGGAGTGAAGACCAGCCAGAAGCATTGTAAAAGATACTAATGAATCCAAAAAAAGTGTCCGGTGGATTCTAAAACGGACCCGCGTCCATCAATTGCATGGAATCATCGTCAAATATTAAATTGTACTAATTATTTTTTTTGAGAATCAAATCCTATACCGTTTAAAAATGACCCTTTCCTAAGCATTTTGACGTTCTCAAAAACTTTTAATCCACCTAGTGCAGGGGGTCGGGAACCTTTTGCGTCGAAAGAGCCACAAACGCTGTTTACAAAACATCAAACTTTTTGAAGAGCAACCAAATATTTTCTTAACAACACTAAACAGTACTTCAATAATGTTTTTTTTTATTAAAATAAATAATGAACTAGAAATGGTTTAAAATGAAAGTCGTTACTATTCGTGTTTATTTTTTTTTTGTTTTACTATTTGTGTTAACAGAATTCACAATAAAGGTTATCTCAGAGTCTCTTGGTCAAGATTTTAAAATCTTGGTCTCTTGGTCAAGATTTAAAATTTGCATAATTATTGTGAAATAAAAGTCGTGTACCGAAATATCGGCCATTTCTACAGAAAAACCGAAATTTCTCGTCAAAAATGGCGCAATTTACCGAATGCCTAACCAGATCAATAAAGCATAACAGGATGCTCTTAAAATTGAATCTTCTTTATATATTTATAATTCATTAAGTTACAGCATATTCTTGAACATCCTTCAAAAAGTTTACCCTTTTATCGAGTAATGTTATGATTCATTAAAAACGCTATCTTATTTTACTCAATCGATACCGACGGTTCGTGGCTGCATTACATTTTATAGTAAGTTAAACCGCCTAAAGATAGGCAATTCCATCTTTGAGTCATAAAATCTATTTACAGATTTGCATGGTAAAACTTTTTCCCTAAAAAAATGGGTAATAACAGTTGAAAAGAAGAACAAAATTTGTCACGTTTGTAACAATTTTGTTATTACCTATGCCAAATTAAGATAAAATTTCTGTTATCTTCACTCTTAAGGTCTGAGGACAGAGGGCCACGTGTTGAGTTTTAAATCGACCACGTGGCTCGCTCAATTCCCTTTGAGCATCGTATTTCTCTTGTACTCTCTCGTATATGAGCAAACTGTACCGGGTTGCCAGCATACATTTTATTATTTTGATGAGAAGTTTTATCACAAAAATATATTGTATGGGTTGAACATTACATGGATTCCAACGAACAATGAAAAAATATTCAACTTTCACAAAGATTGAATGTCTGTGTGTTTGGTAGCCTTGTCGAGCCAATTTTATTTCTTTCTCCTTTTTCAGAATGCTATCAGGAAACCAAAGCGAAAAAAAAATGGTGGATGCATTGAAACTGACTTTGTTTCACAGAAAAATACAAGACTTTATTTTTATCGCGATAAGATATATGTTTTTATGTACTAATCGCATCTAAACTAAATTATCTAGACTTTGTCACGGTAGATTTATGATACAAGCTTTCAAAGCCGAAATATTCGATGAACAAGTAGAGGTATGCATTTCCGAACGTTCCAATTTTCAGCAGTTCTTCAGTCAGAAAAAAATACAACACGACCGCTAAACTCAATGAATCATTCTGAAAATTTCACAGAATATTCTCAGCTAAATTTCGAAGACATTGTCAGGTGGGTTTTTTCTATATTCTGCACCGTTTCCAAGAAAATTTAATTTGAAACGGGAAAATAGCAAAAAACCTACCACTTTACGGTACTGCCCTTAATGATGCGAAGATTCTGACTAATTTATTTAGGAAAAAATCTAACAGTGCAAAAGCCTCATATATAATTTTGTTTTCTCTTGCTGATCGGGAAGTTCTTCGAATTCCATGTTTAGCTTTAACTGTTTCAATTTTAAAACGGCACTAATCAAATTAAGATCAAATAATGATTTAAGTTTCCGAGTTGAAAATGAGAATATTTTAAAATAATTCCTTCAACTTTTTGAGCACGATTTTGATAAAATTAATAATTTTGAGTTATAATGATTTGAATCATAATGAAGTTTATTCCAAAATACATAGATTCTTTATATCTATCTTGAGTCGAATCGATCTCTCCATCCGGTTATATCTTCCAAATCGGAGTTTGTGAAATCTGATGATTTTTTTTCCATTTTTGAATCTTGTCGATATCCACACTGGTAGAACAGTTCCAGAGATTGGAAAAGGTTAGCAAGATCTAGCCCTGCCACCAAGAAAATTTTATTTTTTCTTAGGCTTTGATTAATAGTTAAGCTCAATTATTAACGGTTCAATGCATACAGAGGGGAAAGAATTATGGAAAAGTACTCTGAGTTGTCAAAAACTAATATTTCACGATAATAATCAACATTTCTCCGGGCTCATGAAAATCCTGTTAAATAAATAAACATCTTCCATCAGTAGGAAATCACTGGAGCACTATTGAAAAGTTTCTAAACCCAATCACCCTTCACCGGATCCACTTCTACTACAAAGCTTAACTGAACTGGGAGAACTCCACGAGAGATCGGTAATTATTTCCAGTTTCAATTTGTCTGAAAGTGAAAAACAATGTCCTTTCTGTGCGGTGCTACGTGGAATCCAAAACCGTTCAAACACTCCGAACCCATCTAAATTCTTAATTCTTCCTTTGGTGAAACCCGGCAAAAACCCAGTCCTTCAGTGGGACCACCCGGTGTGCATTGAAATATGTTTTCCCAGCATCCCCTCGGCGGCGTAGGACGAAAAATACAATCGCGAAAAATAAGACAAAATTTTCCCATCTTGTCCTCGGTAAACAATCTGTCCGAGCACATTTTTCGCTCCGGGAGTGGAACTGCGGGAGCGCTACCGTACGCCGATCCAATTCCGCGAGTGTTTCCACAATAGCGCCTCCAATTGATTCATCCTAAGCGCTCCGTAGCTTCGTTATCGTTAGCATCGATTTAAACTGAATTATTGAGTCCATGTTGGTGGAATGCCGACGCTGGAAGAGACTGAAGAGGATTCGGATCCGGACCAGCGATGAAGTAGGCAAAAATTTCTGTTATTTTACGATTGTTTCCATTGCGGTTAAGACAGTTCTGGTCGGATTCGGAGGAGTCCTGCTGGCATGAAAAGTGATTCGGATGAAAATTGTTGTGTCGTCGTTCGGTTTCGGAAATGGGGAAACCGGGGTTGGACACCCGCTGTTGTGAAATGATTAGGATTTCAACCCGTTCAATGATTGGTTCGCCAGTGTTATCTCAATCGATTACATCCACGCAACATTCACGATTTGTTTTCTCCAAGCCGAAGACGTTTGCCGTCTGAATCAATTCTTCAGTGGATCCGAAACTTTAGCAAGCAACTAATGAAAATGTAAAATGCTGTATCAGAAAGTATAATAACCTTATATTTCGGGTACCAGCCAGGCACTACATAAAACAAGCGAATACACATAGCTCATGCCTCCGGGAAGTCTCCCACGCATAAATAATTAACTCATTTGCTTTGATCTCTCGGTCGGTTCGCATCCGAAGGCATGCTTTCCAAATAAATAATGCATAAGAAAGCACGCACTTTGCACGACCCCCGTTAACCTTCCGAGTGTAGCAACATCATTTTACCTCCATCAATATTAATAATCATTCAATCCCACCTAGGCGCATCTCCGTACCCGGGCGGTCTTGAGCCGTCGAAACCACCCGAAGCCATAAATAAACAACCCTGGGTGAAAATGTGCGAATATATTCATGTTGAAGCATGTTTTTCCTTGCCTTGGTACCTGCCTTACTGCCTACTGATCCACCATGGTTTATCCGAGCCGTTTTCCCACCCTAATCCGCTACAGGCCTTCGGTTCGGTTGATCCCGGCATTGATCCGCCGCTTAATACGGACACAAAAAAGGTAAATTTATTGATGGCATTACACACGTTCCGAGACCCATGCTGGTTTTTTCTTATTTCGGCATCCAGCGGAGAAAATCTTCTACCGCCCGTCTTCCGTGTGAGAGCGGTCGTCGTCGGTCTGGTCGTTAATCGTCCGCTCGTCAATCCTGTCAACTACTGCTCTAGGCTTCACTGCGACTTGAGAACTCGACTTCGGGAACCAATTGGCGGCCTCACTGGGGCGCACGTTCGGATGCTGACGAACGCGGCCGCCGCACTCGAACGACCGGAAGGGTTAACGGGATCAGCCGGCCTAAAGTGACCCTTTCACGGATCGTTTAGTTTATTGGGACAGATTTTTATTTTTCTTTTTCTTGGTATGAATAAGATTTTTTGTCGTTGCATTTCTTTTGCTTGATACTACAGGAAGTGTCGACAAAAACGAATTTTTTACGGTCCACTGAATAGGCCGCTTGAATTTTTTACGGTCCACTGAATAGGCCGCTTGTAAGTCGCAAAGCTTGTAAGCCGGTTTTGAGAAGGACGAATTGTGATGGATCAGATGGTATGATTCTTCGGTGTTAGCAAATTAGAACAAATTTTTGTTTGAAGTGTTTATTAATTCGTTACGCGCGAAAGATCAAATTTAAATCTAAGTAAAAGGGTAGAACAATTGATATTACTTTGAAAAGGGGGTCGACTAAATTTTGGTATCCTAAATTATGTGATAGCTACTGTGAATGAGTATGATTAGATGGATGTGTAGTGTTGGCCCCAACTTGTAAGAAATTCTGACAGCTTTCGAAATAGCACAGGCAGAATTTTGTCATTTTTTTATTGGGCATGATTTGCAAACATCTGTGGAATCTCAGTAAGGAGAAATCCTTAGATCTGATAAATAAAGGGTGATTTTTTAAGAGGTATAGAATTTGATTCTCAAAAAATAACACAAAAATTGTAAAAAAAAATTGTGAAATCATTGAAAATGCCCTTGCGCTGGGTCCAATTTTGGCACACTCTCTCCAATATATCGGCCGGTACTTCACGAATAATGCCACCGGCCCATAATCTGCACCAAACAGTAACTTTTCTGGGATGCATTGATAGCCCTTGCTTCGGGCTGGTCTTCACTCCAGATGCGGCAATTTTGCTTGTTGACGTATCCATTCAACCAGTAATGAGCTTCGTCGCTGAACACAATTTTTCGATAAAAAAGTGGATTTTCCTGAAACTTTGCCAGCGCCCATTCATGATTAAATTGTAGACCAAACGACGATTCATGATTGAATTGTAGACAAAACTGAACAGGTTTGACAATGACGCGTGATCTGTCAAAAACTGTGTTGCAAAAAGGTACCAGCAAATAAATCATCCTTTACTATTTGACAAATCAATCTCCATGGCACCCTTCCTGGTAGATAACGAAAATATTTCTCCAATTGCCAACTAAACGTGTAACAATACTGCTCTTTTCCGCTACCTCCAGTTCCACCAAACTTAGATTTAAGGAGTGTATCGAAAAGTAGTTAGCAACATTGATTATTGAATAAAAAAAAATCGAAAAAAACATATTTTGACATCTTTTTTCGATATATTGAAGAAAAGTTACATTTTTATGCATTTCACAGATTATATTGAAGAAAATCCTAGTTTCTGAGAAACGCTCGCACTTTGGACTGGACATTCTTCATTAAATTCTGCACAGTTACTTTTGTCACTTTCCTGGTGGCAGCTGTCCAGTTTTTTTTTTAAATCCTGCGTGTTTTGGGACACTGTACCTGCCTTCCGAAAGTGCTGCTTGACAATTTCCCAATACCTTTCAATTGGCCGAAGATCCGGGTAGTTTGGTGAGTTGACGTCCTTTTCCACGAATTGTACATTATTTTTTGACAACCACTGTAGAACGGAGTTGGCGTAGTGGGCTGAAGTCAAATCCGACCAGAAGAGAGGAGGAATCTTATGCTTTCTGTACAGTGGCAGCATTCTCTTCACTATTTTTTAGCATTCTCTTCTTCAAACATTGTTCCTCGTAGACCTTGGCGTTAATTGTGCCCTTCGTGAATCGACAACCGCAAACCACAGGTACAAATTGCTTGCCAGACCAACACCTTCTACTCAAACTTTTCCATCACCACCGTCGTCGTCGTCGTCGTCCAGGTCCTGGTAAACCGAGTTCGTATAATATTGCGATTCGGGCAGAGCTTGAGAGTCTTCCTTGGCGTAGGTTTCGTCGTCGATCAGGTTGCATCCGTCTTTATTCTGAAGAATCCAGTTATACAGTTTTCGCGCTCTTGTTTTGGCCTGAACTTGCTGTACCAGGGACTTTTTCGGCACCTTTTGTTTCTTGTACGTTTTCAGGGAGTTCCGAACTTTGATCCGTTGAATCATCCCGATGCTGGTGTTGAACTGCTTGGCCAAATCCCGCGTCGACGCCGATGGGTTTTTCCTGATGTACTCAACCACTTTTAAGTCCCGGCCGGGCTGGCTGGGACCCGTTTTCTTACCGGATCGGGGCAAATTTATCATGGAAAGGGTCTTACCGAACTTCTCGATAATATTTTTGACACTGGTGTGGTGCACTTTCACCCGTTTTGCAATTTCGTTGTACGTGACACCACTTTCTGAGCACCAAGTGTGCAGAATTTTCCTTCGCGTTTCCGGATCAATTCGACTCATCATTAAAACGGTAAACCGTACCGAAACCAATCGATTGCGCAGCTATTATTGACATGTAAACAAACACGCTGCAAAAAATTAAGCCATTTTAGAGTAATAACTGTTTGAATGTTGCTAACTACTTATCGATACACTACTTCCAAGAAGAAATTCGTTCATACCCTATTCTTACAGATACAGACGAACTGATATGTTGCTTAGAGCAAATTCGGTAGCCGGAAATTTTATATCGAAGTTGAATAATAGATCTGAAAACTAGAACAAACGTATTCCCAGAAATCAGTTTTAGTATTATTTATTCGAACCGATCTTCTGTCAAATTTAAAACTACACTGATAAAAATTTGCCCCAATCGATTCATATGTACATAGCTAGGACAAAACAAGACAACTCGCGTTACGGGTTTGGCTCCGAGCCTTTGAGCCCATTTGACGTGTTTGATGTTGTACTGTTTTCGTTACCACAGGGTTATTCTCATCGTATTTCGCAGTGTTCTAATACCGAATTCTGCGAAATTTTCTAAGTGTGTAGGTACTCTAAATAGGTATTTATAAAATTTCCAAATGTTGGATACCACACAAAATATGACGTAATTTTATATTACACAAAATACGTAATTTTAAATCACGACGTAAATCAATACCACACAAAATACGCCGTAATTTTTAGTTAATATGACAAGTATTATTGCAGCAAAATTAGTGAAAATGCCTAGAGGAAATTTAAACTCAAAATAAACTAAATTCAACAATGCAATAATTGTTTTCGTATTCTGAAATATTCAATACAGCTTGCGAATCAGCCTCAACAGTTTGCATACTACAGGATACCAAACGTTATAGATGCTTTTATTGCTTCCTGTTATGTGATTTTTTTACGGTTATTGTAGGTATTCTAAATAGATATGTATAAAATTTCCGAATGGTGGTTAGCTTGATACCACACGATATACGCCGTAATTTTTAGTTAATATGACAAGTATTATTATTTGAACAATGGAATGTAAACAACATGCATTAATATATAATAGAAATTGGCTGCACTGCCAGTATTGCTAGTCAAATACAGTCAACTGTCATTAATAATAAGAATGCTGTTTCGTCTTGTCTTAGATAAATAGCACTTCAATTTAATATGCTTTTTCATTTCAATCCATAACCAAAGCGATTTGTTTTAAGATTTCAAGTGTAAATCCACTAAGATGCAAGATGAGATTATTTCTCACTTAGCTTTGATGTTTTTTTTCCTTTGGATGAGATGTGTTTTGCTATTGAATTGAACTACATTTGTTACACTTCATTTTCTAGTGGAAATGAGTACAGCCCAAATGTATGTGCAAAACACTTAATTCGGTAAATTGTGTTTCACTTAAATCTATGTGGAAAACAATGTGGCATTCGTATGAAATCCATATAGAATCTGAAGGTAACTATATATCTTATCGTTTCGATGTGCATTTCAGATAAATATTGCATGGTTTCCACTAAATATCAACAGTTTTTTATTCATTTTATGATCTAAGTGTATATTTTCATGAATTTTATATCTTCTTTGTGTAGTTGATAGTTCAATTCGACCGCCCCACGACAAAAGGGCCTAACTGCAAATGACAGTTTCTCTTTGTTTACTTTTTCTTTTACGATTTACCGAACAGATTTTATATTTGACGCTTTACTCTTTTCCAAAACTTTCAAGGTAAAACTACAAGCTTTCGATTTACATTGGAAACTTTAGAGAATTTGCAATAATGACTTCGTAATAATTAAAAGAGAATGTGAACAAAGAGAGGCTCTCATTTGCAGTTAGGCAGTTTTGTCGTGGGACTATCGAATTGCTTTTCACATGATGCTAGCGTACAAATTATTTTCAGTGTAGCATACGGTCCGTTCTATTTTGTTTACACGGTTAAATGAAAGTACCCGTAAATGAGTATTATACTACCCATTTTGAGAAAAAAAACTGCGAAAATGCATTTAATGGGCAAAATATTTTCATTCAAAAGTGGGCACTGTCAACACAGCAAAAAATTATGAAATTTATAAATGACGCAAATCCACATATAAGACAATTCATAAGAACGTGATTCGTGAAACGACTGAATTTTATAGAAATGATATAAATAACATCAAACATACCCCGCCTTTAAAACAAACGCTTAAATTTACATGTTTTGGCATTCAAAAATATGTCAGAATGCATTAAATATAACTTAGATTTACTGTAAAATTAAGTCGTTTTTGACGCTCATATATGTCGGCCTCAAAAGATGTAATTTTAGGTATGTATACATTTCAAAATATGGATAATGTTATACTCTGATTTCAATAAAAGAGACTGGTCGAAAAAGTAGGGGAGAGTGGGGCTACTTAAACCACTTTTTTTGTTAATTGATATATCTTTTAAACTATTTGGGGTAAAATATGTTTCACCCACGGGTAATCAAAACAAACCTTTCTTTTTGGAATTTAATGTAATCAATAAATGTAAATTCGCTTTTTAACATAAATAGCAGCTTTTTACAATATTATGTCAGATGGTTCAAGTATCCCCATGCATACATGGGGATAATTGAACCACCTTCAAGGAAAGAATAAAAGTATATAGAACTATATAAAAAAATTTGTTATATTTTTTAACATGTCTCTTATTTTAAAAAATAAAAAAAAAATATCAGATTTATTTAGTATAACGTATGAAATGACTTTGTCTGCCTTTGTTTGAGAATCTGTAGCGGTAATACTTTTTCCTCGAGTTTTATACTTTCTTGGTTTAGCCCTTGGGAACCCTCGTATGTTTTCTGGAGATTGTCCTTGTAGAAATCCACATTTATTTAGCATTCTATTGCCTTTTTTGGCACTATAGATGCCAACGGAATGATGTCAGACTGAATTGAATCAATATTAGAATTTTCGACGATGTTCTCGGGGCTAAAGCTTCTGTTAGTAAATTTACTTCCTAGAAAGTCTGATACAGAAAATGTTTATGGATTAAAAGGAAAAATTTCTGTCCTTTGAAATCCAGATCACGCATTCTGCAACCTCGTAAATTGTAAATGGTTGCTGCAAAGATCTGCATGCAGAGAATTATCGTGTTAAGCTGTTTTAAATTAACTGCTAATGAAGTTCTGTCTAATGGTCGCATCTTATTGTGTGGTGGTAAAGTGAAAATTGTAATGCCATTTTTCTTTGCTAAATCCAAAAATCCCAATGTACAGGTGGCCTTTGTGGTTTTCGAAATTTAATAATTTCAGATTTGTTTTCAACGCGTTCGAAAATTTAATAAAATGCTTCAACACCTCTAAAAACTATTCTGCGTTCGTGCATTCTGTTTTATTTGCAAGGCCGAGTGTATTCGGCACACTGTTTTTCAACATTTTAGGAATGAAGTTATCCCGTGGAAATACCATCGCATGTGGTAGAAAACCTCCAGCAGCATTGACGAAAGTGGTTCATGTAACCCCACAAAAAGTGGTTCATGTATCCCCACAAATCATTAACAGATTGAAAGTATCTTCAAGACGGCAAGAAATTTTTTATCTTTCCAAACTTTTTGTGAAAATGAATGAATTTGTATGTATTTACGATAACTATTAATGTTATGTAGTTATGTACCACAGGTGGAACACAATAAACATTTTCCAGAATAAAGTGAGGTCGCGATTCGTTCAGTTTCATGCAGAGAATAACTTTTATAATTAATAACAGTAATAACAAACGTCAGAAGGGTGCACAAACATGTGTGAAGTTAGGTTACCGATAGGGTTACCGGTACACCTCGTAGAAAAGTTTTTAGTCAGTGAAGAAATATCCCTAATGGTTCATGTATCCCCGTGGTTCAACTAACCCCACTCTCCCCTACTCAATGGTGGACACTCGGAAAAATGGAAAAAGCAATAATTTAAAATATTTACAACCAGTAGGTGGTTTCAAACCGTTTATTAGTGTCAATATTTACGAAAGCTGCACGTTAAACTGATTTTTATGCATTTTCACCTGAACAAAAACATGCGTTCTAAACGGTCAAACGATTACTGTATGATTAAATTTTGAAGGAAAACACGTCCAGCCATTCTGCAATTTTTAATAAATTTACCGAAATGAGAAAATTAAACACTGCGAAAAATTTAAAGAAAGTATCGACAGCGTTGACTCCTTTCCACAAGGAACAATACTGCTAGGAGATGGATATACAGAAAATCTTCGCTTTGATGAAAATATGCGATGCTGGAGCGTTATAATCCTGGATGGATTGAGAGTCCGAAACCCATCTATTTAATGGAACTGCTAGCTCAGCTTCCATGTAAATATGAAAAATATGGAGCCAATTATATTTTTCTTTGGTTTCGTCCCCTTGCGGGTTAATTTCATCATTATATGAAGGAATCCTTTTTTGTAATCTGGAATAATGATCAATGTTTCAAAGAAAGTTTGGTTCAATCTTTATTTTCAATTATATCTGCTTACCATCCGAAACTTCTTCTAAAGCATGCTGATTGTGCATGAGACCTTTGGCGAATACCATTTCAAGTCAACTTTTTGATTGAAACTGGATTGAAGCTCATCCATTTTTACAAACGTAAGCTTTGCTATTTTTTTTTTCGATTATAGAGGTTTTAACATTGTTGTCATTCACCTTTTCGGGCCAGAAAAGTTTTCTGACCCTATGTGCGGGGTTGGGAATCGAACCCAGGTGGGCAGCGTGAAAGGCATCGACTTATCCATCACGCTATACCCGTTCCCCTAAGCTTTGCTATTGAACTATAAAGAAATTGCAAGAGCCGTGATATTCGCACAACGCTTTTAGAGAACCTCAAACTGTAAAAAAAAATTTCAACCATTTACCCATTTCCCCAATTGGAAAAGTACTCATTACTCGGTTGATTTTTCATTAGGGCGTATAAGCAAGTGACAGTTTCTCTTTAATCACTCTCTCTCTCTCTTTCGATTATTGTGATGTGATTAAAAAGGTTTTCTTTGATATCACTATTCTGTTTGAATGTCGAAAGTTTCGGGTATCACTTCATGCAAAGAGTTGAGTGATAAACGTGGAAACCGCTTGGTAATTAATAGAAGAGAAAGTAAACAAAGAGAAACTGTCACTTGCTTATACGCCCTTTTGGAAAATTAACCGAGATTTTGTGACAGCTAGAACTGATTCAAAATCTAGGTATTTTTAGTACTCATTAATGAGTAGTTTCATTCAACCGTGTATATTCGAAACACGAGTAATGTACGATTTAGACGATCCGGCTTCTTCCGTCACTGTCACCGGAGCGTCAGCCTCCGTCAAAATTAGTCAAATGAGTTTTCCCTTTGCGCATTCACACGATCCAGCAGAGATCCGGAACGTCAACGTCCGTCAACGGCAAGCTCCGTCAACATTTTTCCGAAAGAATATTTGACGGACTGTGATTATCGCACACATGCCCGATTCATATGATTACGGTATTGAGCTGACGTTTGTTATGTACACGCTTAGAAAAAGTTACTCAGAGTTCGAGTACTTGTTACTCATTTTCAAATGATACATGGAAACGTCAAAAATTGAGTAGTTATCATCAATGATATTGAGTAACTCCTACTCTAAATTTGAGTTTAACAACTCGTTTTTTTGTTACTATTCGCAAGATCAGTTTAAAAGTTGTAATAACCATTTGAAGCAACAGGTTGTATATTTTGTTAGTGAGATCGCGTATTTCGAGGGTGAGTCGCTCAACACAAACGGTGTTGTGTCTGCATGAACCGGAATGATAAACTCCGTGTTGTGCTTTGGAATCGAAATAATATGCTCAAATGTCATTTATGAGGAATAAGTGTATGATTGGTGCCTGAGCATAACTGACATGTATGTTAATTTGCGATTGACACACTACTCCAAGCGACCACCTATATTTCGACGTTACCTTGCAAGCCCTTGAAGAAAAAATGTCCAGATTTTCAATTAGTGCCAAAGATTCGCCAGGCTGCGCGACAACTGGAGTAACTTAGAAGTGAAATCCCGATCTGAAATGGTCGTTTGTTTATGTTTACATGCTTGAATCCCGGCGCGCCATACTTAATTTCGTGAGAAAATTACCAACACAACCAAAACTGTCTTATCACGCCACCAGTGTATTTTACGTCGTGTATGTATTCGGTGTCAAGATCCCACTCTTAAACGAAATATACCACATATAAGTAATTAAACTTATCAGTAGATTTTCAAAGTACGTTACGTTGTTGAGTGGAACTGATTGTATTGTTTTATCCTCTTTCTAGTTAATTTTGGAAGTTATTTATTCGATTAAAAGGTAGGAAAACAACAGATCGATTGGCTTCAAAAGCTCCCAGATTTTGTATTAGTGGAATAAAATTGTGCGAAACTAAGTTCTTCAAATTCAACGTGTAAGAAAATGACATGACGGACACTGATAGAAAACCGGATCGTGTGAATCAGAATGGCGGTGACGGACGTTGACGTTCCGGTGACGGTGATGGAAGAAGTCGGACCATCTGAATCATACTCTAAGACAAGACCTGACAACTGGCTTCTTATTCTTCATTCCGAATCATCCTTCTCGTCATTTTCGCCCTGTGGAATAAATACCAACGTATGGGCTACAGTGTAGCCATATTTACAGATTTTTTAATAACTTTATGCTAAGAAAAAACTATTCATTAAATTTAAATTTTAAGACTCGATTTTTGATTTGAAATAAACATGAAAAATGTGTTGACGAATGCATTTTATCGTTATATAGTTACATACTGATCAATCACCAACGGCCCAACTCGTTCGACCACGCCACTGCAGAAGTGCAGACATCAGCAGTACAGTCCGGTGGACTTTGCCAACTCGTTCGAACACGCCGCTGCAAGCATTCCAGCCCGGTGGACTTCACCCCCAGGCCAATATAGCATGATCAGCAATTAGAACCATTAAGTAGAACCTCGATAGGTAGGGCATTCATTCAGTTTCAATCGCGCGACGAGTTCAGTTAGCATAGCATAGTGTTAAATGTAAATTTAATTAAAGGAATAAAAAGTTTTTTTTTAAGACCACCGCGTGTGATCTTTTTATTGGCGCAGCCGTCCGGAGTCGGCTGAGTGATTGCTTGTGATTAAGTGGAAAAATTACGAACACGAAAACGTAGTTACAGTGATTCCGCCGCGTTCATACGAAGAGAACAAAGCATCGGTGGCACGTAGATGATTTCATCGCCACAGAGTTGAGGATCCCCCCGCAAGCAACACCTGGAGTAACCAGCATCGTCAGCCCGGCCTACACAGGACACGACAGCAAAACCGTGAGTAACACAAACCTTTTTTTTAAGTGATCAGTGAGTCTTTAGCAAGGAGATTTTGCAAACTCCTACAGAAAATTCGCACTACCAGATAGACGAGTTTTCTGTCCCGTTGACGTACTACCAGATAGGCGACAATTTGTGGTGTCTTTTCGGCTTATCCGACCTTTTAACTAAGTGCAGTGTTATTTACGAGGAGGTTTCGCGCACTACCAGATAGACGCAATACCTCTACAGAAAATCGCACTACCAGATAGACGATTTCTCTGTCCCGACTTGACGCACTACCAGATAGACGACAAGTTGGAAACCCTTTTCTTTTGAATTTTTTTTTCAAAACCCTATGAGCCAATTGCAAGAAATCCTGTTCGCGATACGCACACCCAAAAGCGACGACGAACACAGTGATAGCAATAGTGAGTGTTCAAACGATTCAGGAGATTTAGCGCACATACCAATTGCAAATCTCGACATCAATTTAGAAGAAATGTCCCTCAACGAACAACAGCAGCAGCAAGCGCCAACAGCAGAACAAGTGCTCGCGCAGTTAGTAGATCAAGTTACAAGTTTAAATGTGACGATTCAACAAATAACATCGAAACAGCAAGCGCACGATACAGTGCTACAGAATATGGCAAGCCCCCCTGGCTCCTCAAGAAGCAACACCGCACCACAAACCCAGTTGGCAGGTGACATTTTTAGAATTCCTGATCCGATTAAAGGAATTCCCACTTTCGATGGCAACCGCAAACAACTCCAATCTTGGATTACCTCTACGGAAAATACCCTAAACGTTTTCAAAAACCTCGTGAACGACCAAACATTTCAAATTTATGAGCAAGCGGTGCTCAATAAAATCACAGGCATCGCAAAAGACGCGGTTTGCCTCGCGGGTAATCCGCTTAATTTCGATGATGTAAAAATCATCTTATTAGATTCATTCGGCGATCGGCAAGAGCTGGCAACATACAAAGCTCAACTTTGGTCCAACAAACAAAATGAGGATATGAACATCCACAAATATTTTAGACGAACCAAAGAAATAGTGCAAAACATCAAAACGATCGCTAAACAAAACCCGGACTACTGCAACAACTGGGCAGTGATCTGCAAATTCATCGACGAAGACGCACTAGCCGCATTCATTTCGGGGCTTAGACACCCGTACTTTGAATATGCTCAGGCAGCAAAACCTGAGAATATAGAAAATGCTTACGCATTTCTTTGCAAATTCACTTCTGCCGAAAAAATATCATCACAGTTGTTTTCTCAGGCAGGACATAGTAGGCAAACACTAAAGGAAAAAAACGCAATCGGATGGCCGCTACCAAAAAGGAACCCAAAATCACACCAATCAAAAAGGAACTCAAAACTATGGCAACAACAGCAATGTCGAGAATAAACAAAAAGCGGACCAAATGGAGGTCGACCCATCCCTTAAAAGCAGACTGACGTTAAATCGGAAGCTCGTCAACAATCAAGAAATTGATTCCGACGACGACTCTAGCGATGTAGAAGCAAATTTTTGCACGATGACGACGCCAGACACGGATCCGTAAAACAACACGACTTCCTACCATACTTAAAAATTGTTGACACGAATGAAAACATTACTCTGAACATTTTGATCGATTCCGGCGCAAACAAAAACATTCTTCGACCAGGGATTCTTAAGAATCCTAAGAAAATTAAACCAACTATCACCAAAAATTTTTGTGGAAGTAGGACTATCTCGTCAAGAGGTATGGCTACACTTTTAGGCTCAGAATTACCAGCAATTCCGGTTTATGAATTAAATTTTCATAATTTTTTCCATGGATTGATAGGTTCAGAAACCCTTTCAAAATTTAATGCAACACTTGATTACAATAATTCAACCCTGAATGTACTTAACAAAACGATTAAGTTTCACAAGTACACAATCAGGCGTAAATCAAAACAGTTCAACCATTTTATAACCCTACCAAGTGACAAAAATGGAAACTGGATTGTCACCAAGCCTTCAAAATTAACTAAAAATATCTTTATTGAACCCGGATTATACAAGTCAGAACAATATAAAACCACCTTTCTCGTCAGAACAAATAACCCCGTACCCCCGGAAATACCTGTTAAAAAACTATCTTTGAAGGTCAATAATTTCGAAGTAAACAATTTCTTTACCCAGGCTAAACAAACCGACAAAATACCGACAGAGACAATCGAATCATTAATTAGAACAGACCATTTAACCGAACTGGAAAAATTAAAAACTTTAGAAACTCTTGCAAAACACGACAGAGTTATTCTTAGAGATAACGAAAAATTAACAGCAACGACTAAAATTAAACACAAAATTAACACGACCGACGACATTCCAATTTATACGAAAACGTACAGATACCCACACGCTCATAAGACAACTGTCAAGGACCAAATAGAAGATATGCTGGAAAACGGAATTATCACACATTCAGAATCTCCGTGGAATGCACCTATTTGGGTCGTCCCAAAAAAGACAGACGCTTCTGGTATCAAAAAATTTCGCGTAGTTATAGACTATAGAAAACTTAATGACAAAACAATTGACGACAGACACCCCATCCCACAGATAGAAGACATTTTAGACAACCTAGGGCGCTCTTGTTATTTCACCACGCTTGACCTGAAATCTGGTTTCCACCAGATAGAACTCGACGAAAAATCGCGACAGAAGACTGCATTTAGTACAGACTTAGGGCACTATGAATTTTTGCGGATGCCATTTGGTTTAAAAAATGCACCCGCCACTTTTCAAAGAGCGATGAATTCCATCTTAGGAGACCTCATTGGTAGTGTATGTTATGTCTACCTGGATGACATAATAATTTTCGGCAAAAACCTCCAGGAACATCTTGAAAATCTAGGCAAAGTACTTGAAAGGCTCGCACAATCAAACTTAAAAATTCAACTCGACAAATGCGAATTTTTGAAGCGAGATTGTGAATTTTTAGGCCACATTGTCACAGCCGAAGGCATTAAGCCAAACCCCGAAAAAATTAAAGAAATTCAGAAATGGGAACTACCCAAATCTCAGAAAGAGATTAAGCAGTTCCTAGGATTACTGGGCTATTACAGAAAATTCATTAAAGACTACTCCAAATTAGCATACCCAATGACCAATTACTTAAAGAAAGACAGAGAACTGGACACGACTGACGCACTTTACATTCAGGCATTTGAGAAATGTAAAAAAATCTTGACAATGGACCCAATTCTGATTCACCCAGACTTTTCGAAACCTTATGTACTAACAACCGACGCTTCAAATTATGCTCTAGGGGCTGTTTTATCCCAAATCAATGATGGAAAAGATCACCCAATAGCTTTTGCATCCCGAACTCTGAACAAACACGAAGTCAACTACTCCACGACTGAAAAAGAAGCGTTAGCGATTATTTGGGCCGTCGAGAAGTTCCGACCTTACTTATACGCACATAAGTTCACGCTGATTACCGATCATAAGCCACTAACATTTATCAAGACCTCTACAAAAAATCTAAAAATCCTACGTTGGCGACTGGAACTCGAAAACTACGACTACACAGTCGAGTACAGAACCGGCAAGACGAACGTTGTTGCCGATGCTTTGAGTAGGAAAGTGGAAGTTAACGCTTTAGAAAACGGAAACGACACTGATGGAGAATCTGTACAAAACAATGCCGCTGAATCTGACGTAGACACCGTCCATTCTGCTGACACATCAGACGATTTCTTTCTTCATTTCACTGAACGTCCCATCAATTCATATAAGAATCAAATTACTTTCAAACATGCCAGAATAAACACCACAACACAGGAAACCATTTTCCCTCACCACACTCGCACAACAGTTTGCAGTAACAATTTGGATAAGAACCTAATCATTGAAACACTCAAAAATTACCACAACGGCAAACAAACTGCAATTCATGCTCCAGAAGATACACTTCAATTAATCCAAGAAGCGTACCGTGAACATTTTTCGGACTCCCCTTCACACTTCGTCATAACGCAAAATATGGTAAATGATGTTACTTCCGAGCACAGGCAAGATTCGATAGTAAAAAAAGAACATGAAAGAGCACACCGTGGCATTCAAGAAGTTGAGAAACAACTCAAACGCTCTTACTATTTTCCAAAAATGTTGAAAAAAATCAAAAGGTATAACAATTCTTGTCGCATCTGTTTCCAACACTAGTATGAGCGAAAACCATACAATATAAAAATTACCCCCAGACCAATAGAAAAAACTCCATTCCAGAGAGTACATATGGATATTTTCGGGATAGACAACCACAACTACCTATCCCTCATCTGCGCGTTCTCCAAACACCTTCAGTTAATTCCAATTGCAACGAGAAATACTCTAGACATTCAAAATGCTCTTACAACTTATTTTGCTAACTTCAGAACACCACGTACTATAGTCTGTGACCACGAAGCCTCCTTTACTAGTATTCAACTTAAAGGATTCCTAGCAGATTTAGGAGTTCAAATAGAATTCGCATCTTCATCCGAATCCAACGGTCAAATAGAAAAAACCCACAGCACAATAATAGAACTTTTCAACACAAACAAACATAAATACCCAGAGTTACATTCACCAGAAATGTTGAACGTAATATCTTCACTCTACAATGAGACGGTCCATTCTGCCACCTCGTTTACTCCAAACGAGATCATATTTAACCAGAGAAATTTGGTAAACCCTCTCGAAATTGCAGAAGCTTCACAAAAAATTTTCGATAACGCCATAATTCACTTAAACAAAGCCAAAAAGAACATGCAAAAGTACAACGCTAACAAGGAAGATCCACCCGTAGTCGATGTTGGCAAAGACGTTTTTGTGAAAAAGGGTACTCGAAAAAAGTTAGACCCCCGCTTTACAATCGCTCAATGTATCGAAAATGGTATCAAAACAGTTAAAATACCGAGGAATGTAAAACGTAACAAGAGCAAAATTAAACGTTTAAGAAGATGAAAATTTCAACTTTACTTATTCATTTCTTTCTCGTTACAGGTTCCGGTACCCTCCTCCAGGAATCACGACAAAAAAAAAACAAATAAAAAAATTTTTCTTTGCAGCACACAAAAAAAAAATTAGAACCAAAGTTATCATAATCTTCTTTTTCTTTTAGGCCACAGTTGCGATCGATGTTACATGGATACGTGAGAAGACGCTATCGACAGACAGAACGACAAGACAACACCAATCTTTTCCTCTCTTTCCAGCGCGTTATTACGCACTTAATAGTACAAGTTTAGTTGAATAATCAATAATTAATCAAATTCCAATAATGATAGGGTTTAAAATATTCATGCTCGTCGCAATAATTGACGTTAGGGCCCAGAAATTAGAAATAGCTAACATAAATGAGCAACCTCTCTTAACATTGATTACAGGCAAATGTAGAATTCAAACAGGGAATATAAAAATTATACATCCTATCAATTTGACAAATATAGAAGCCACAGTTAATCTTTTAACCAACGTTGTTCACGAAAAAACTAACAATCATTTAACAGAAATAGCAAAATTCAAAATAAAAGAATTATATTCAAATTTTGTAGAGATCAAGCCTAGGAACCACAGGGGACGCAGAAGTCTGGAATCTTTCGGAACGGCATGGAAATGGATAGGAGGCAGCCCAGATGCAGAAGACCTGAGGATCATCAACAAGACAATGAACGAGTTGATCGCCAACAACAACCAACAATACCAGGTAAACGAACAGCTCAATAACCGACTGAATTCAATTACCAGGAGTATCAACGCAATCATCGAGAACAAAGCAAAAAACAGAATAATACTGGACGAAATGGAGACCATCGTCACCATGATAAAAATAGACGTTATCAACAAGCTGCTAGAGGACATAGCAGACGCCGTTATTCTTTCCAAATTGGCAATAACCAGCAACAAAATACTCTCATTGAATGAGATATTCATCATCAGGAAAATCTTAGAAGATCAGGGAATTCAGACGGACCTCCCGGACGAAGCACTAAACCTCGTGCAACCCAGCGTAGCTGTCAACGATCAAACCCTTTTGTACATCATAAAGGTCCCACAGCTGGAAAAAGAAGAAGGATCCATCATTCGAATAATTCCAACGACGAAAGATGGACAGATAATCACTCAGTTTCCAGATTATCTGTTAAAAATTGGAAAAACATTGTACTCCACGAACCAACCGACCGCGTATATTCAACGCAGCGCCTTCATTCGTGAGTATTCTGATAGTTGTATACAACCTTTGATAGAAGGAAAGACGAGCAAATGCTCAACAAAAGAATCGTTGGAGACAAAAAGTTCTCTCCTTACAGACGGCATGATACTTATTAATAATGCCCGGAACGATTTAATACAAACCAATTGTGGACCAGATGACCGCAATTTGACCGGAAATTTCCTAATATCATTTTCAAACTGTAGCATTTCCTACAGAAACGAATCGTTTACATCGAGTACGAAGGAAATAACAACAAATATTTTACATGGAGCAATGCACAACCTTGTAATGGAACTGCAACCAGAGGACGACGTACTGAAATTAATCAACAACTTTACAATAACCAACAGGAAGAAGATCGACCATGTCTATCTAATGCAGTACAATAACAAACTTTGGGATTGGAGCCTACTAGGAGGAATCTCCATCTCTACGGCATTAACCATAACAGTATCTGTTTTTGCTTTTTTACTCTACAGAAAGTCATTATGCACAATATTATCAAAACTTACTAGGAAAAGTAAACCCAAGACCCCATCACCTGGAGATCAACCAAATCAGGACGCGTGAGGTCACGCTTTTTTATCCCCCGGAGGAGTTACATACTGATCAATCACCAACGGCCCAACTCGTTCGACCACGCCACTGCAGAAGTGCAGACATCAGCAGTACAGTCCGGTGGACTTTGCCAACTCGTTCGAACACGCCGCTGCAAGCATTCCAGCCCGGTGGACTTCACCCCCAGGCCAATATAGCATGATCAGCAATTAGAACCATTAAGTAGAACCTCGATAGGTAGGGCATTCATTCAGTTTCAATCGCGCGACGAGTTCAGTTAGCATAGCATAGTGTTAAATGTAAATTTAATTAAAGGAATAAAAAGTTTTTTTTAAAGACCACCGCGTGTGATCTTTTTATTATATATTAATGCTTAAAAACAATTATTTGAGCTTTGATGACAAAACACGAAATATCTCATGTTGAACGCAAAATCGAATCCATTGTTGACGTATTACCGGATCTTTTTAAAACCGGAAAAAGTCAAGTTCGGATAGAAATGTTTAGTGTTACCACAGTGTGGAACACAACAGTTCATTCTTCTCGTAAAACTAAACAGACTTTCGAGTTTACACTAATTTAACAAATCTTTTTTGGTTACACTTTAATTCACTAAAAAGAAAAACGGCTTGATGCCGATTTTAATTACACAGTGCTTCCACTATAAACATTTATTACAAATGAAATGGGAAAAAAGTGAAACATTCTCTGAAAATTTTCATTTTCATTGGTGAGCTAAAATTATACATTTCAATAAACTTGTTTTCTGATTTTCTTTATACTTGGCATCATTGCTCGCGTACCCTGCAAAAGTTTTTTCTCTTCACAATGTGCGGGTAGCAACATCAAAATCAGCCAATCAGAAACTGGTCCATTTTGGAACAAAAGCAGCCCCCCCAGATGTCAGGCAGAGATGCCATTTATACAGATTTATCTGTATTATACAGATTTTTACATGCACATACAGATTTCATACAGAATACAGATTTTGTACAGATATCCTAAACTCAATACAGATTTATACAGATATCTAAAAAAAATTGGAAAGAACAAATTAATTTTGTTCGACTGAGGGGGCCACAGAGGCCACTTATTATACAATATTATTGTCAATCCAAAGTGTTGTCAATACCGTCAATCTAACTAGGTTGGTAATTTGTGTTCGCATTTTTCGAAAAAAATCTAGCGTTTGGAGCTTTAAATATTGTACTGAATATTGAAATCTTGAGAAAAGAGTTCATTGCACACCTTAAACAGTTTCGAAACTGGAGAGAAAGTGTTGTTGGATTGATGAGCAGTTTTGATTTTTTGATATTTTCATCAATTCGTTTAAGTTTCCCTTACACGATCAATAGTATTGTCAATACTCCTTGTATTGACAATAGTATTGCCGTGTGTGAAGGCCGCTTTTGGTAGTAGTGACAAGATAAATGTTTCGTAATCAATGGGTGAATCACAAATTGATATTGAATATCCTAAAATGATGTTAGTATTTGAAATTGAGCACTGAGATCTCACTTCAACTTACCAAGTCAACATTTTGTAAGTATTTGAAAATGAAACTATGTTTTATTGATTTTGTTTGTTGAAAATTTGAAAACATTTAATTTCGTCGTTGTATCGTGAGATATAAATGTTGAACGCTCATTCAATTTCTCATTATAAAACCATAAAATGTTGGAAAAACATTACCTCAGCACATTTCGGTCGGTTTTATAGTGATTACAGATAAATACAGATTTTTCATTTAGAGTAATACAGATTTTCTATGAAAATATCTGGCATCTCTGATGTCAGGTCTTGTCTTAGATCATACTTAAAACACTGCTGGGGCTGCCAGTTTTTCTTGTTAAAATATCCTGATTTGAATTTTCAAACTGACATAAACTGTGCATCCAGAACTGAGACATAGAAATTTTCGCCGAGTTTTACAAGGTACAATTCAAATGTTCCAGGACTTTTTCAACAGCGCGGCTCCTAGTGTCGCCATCTGTCTGAAATTTCCCATCAATTGTGTATCTTCCAGTGTTGTCGTATAGAATTTTCATGTCTTTTGGACGTGTAAAAGCTGAGATATCACTAAATTTGACAGTACAAACAAAGAGCCAACATCAAGACTGCCACTTCACACTTTGACGCTTGGTATTCAAATCACCATGTTCCGTCACCAGTCACAATCGAATACAAAAAGTTTTTGGCTCCTTTGATGATGTCTCATGAATGTTGAATTCTGAGGTCTTTTTCGTGTTGTTTCAAAGTATGCGGGACAAAATCGAGCGCAAATCTTTCTGAGACCCAAATTTTCTGTCAAAATACGATAAATCGAGGCTGCGGATATTTCTCGGTTAATTTTTCAAAAGGGCGTATAAGCAAGTGACAGTTTCTCTTTAATCACTCTCTCTTTCGATTATTGTGATGTGATTAAAAAGGTTTTCTTTGATATCACTATTCTACTTGAAATTCGAAAGTTTCGTGTATCATGCAAAGAGTTGAGTGGTAAACGTGGGAACCGCTTGGTAATTAATAGAAGAGAAAGTAAACAAAGAGAAACTGTCAGGTATACACCCTAATGAAAAATTAACCGAGAATCGACGGATAAATTTTCAGACAGATAGAGACACTAGGAACCGCACTGTTTAAAAAGTTCTGGAACTTTTGAATTTTACCTTGTAGAAAGGCAAAACAAACGTCGTGAGTTTTGAAATTTCAAATACGTTCGATCTAAATAAAACTTCAAGGATAAATTAATAGATGATGAATTTGGCAACACTAAAGTGTTCGAAATACTAATTTCTGTTTGAAATCCTAATAACCATTCCATGATTAATGTTAGTACAAATTTCAGTCCTATTACAACCAAAAATTCGATAACTGTAAAACCAGACCAGCGATGAATACCATGAACCTGCAACTCGGAACAATCTGATCCCTTCAGCATTAGCTAATATCTTTTGAATCCCCCATTAATAATTAGCTATGAAGCACTGGCCAAACGATGGCCATTCTTTCCATTAGAATGCATTATCAAGTTTTTGTGTTGCTTTTGAACATTATCTGTGATAATAACGAAGAATCAACATTACTGCTATTATTAACCCAATATACACACTTTGTGTCCATCAAACCTTCTCATCACGACTTTCAACTAAATAATCCAGTTGTTGGGCTTTACTGCCTGCCAAATTGCATAAGTGAAGCCTTTTCCCATTTACTATTTTTTCTCCCGCTCTTCCAAATGATGACAAATGTAAAGTCAAATATCTACATCTAAATGTCTACCCATTATCCGGAACGATCCCTCCCGGTATCCTCTAGATATCACTTAACTATCTAACCCTCGCCAAGGTTTGGAGAAATGACCCTAGGAAAGAAGCAACCAGCAAAAAGTTATCGTCACCAATAAAAATGTGAAGGGAGAAGGAAGAAGCATCCTCCCGAAAATTTATTCCTTTGGAGCCTGCGTTTTCCGGAATCGATTCCCTCAAGGCTGCCGGTCGACCCAGGATTACCACCGGAGGCAGGCAGTATGCAAACATCTGAACGGCAGCTGAGCCCTGACAGTCAGCGCGGTCGAACGGAATTCAGAACCACTGAACGAACAGCCCACAGGCAGGCAGAAGTGCCGTCTGGCGAGAAGCGATTTATTTTCTGCGATTTGTCCCCGGAACGGAAATTCTGTTTGGCTTCCGTCCGACCCGTCTCTCCCGTGCACCCCCGTGCTTCCTATTTTGGTTACGGAGCTTTTGAAGTGTCCAAGTCGGAATGATAAGCGGTGGAAGAACAGAAGCTGGAATCGTATTGCGGCTTATCAACGCGTGATGACTGGTAAATGGCGTTTGGCGTGGGGTCTCGAAGTAGAAATGATGACAAACCGAATTTTATGTCTTTTCCTGTGGTTCCCCCACGAATTTATGGGATATCTTTTCGGCTCGGTGACCTTCTTCGGTTTTCCAGCTGTCACACCAAAGCAGCAGTTACGGTGAGCATTGTAATCTTATACTTGCTCTGGAGAGGGCTGAGTAAAACGCAAAGCAAGCGGCACTGAACGTAGAACGGAAGTTGCTCGGTGGCCTGCGGAGTGGTAATTATTACGTAATTGCACCGATTTCTATTATTAAATTGTCACGGCGGGTTTCCTCAATGGAGGAAAAGCGAGCTGCCGGCTAATGAAGGATGTAGCCCAAATTGGGGTAAATATATTGTACAGCTTTTTCAGGATGAATGTTGCGTGACACGCAGTTTGAGTATTTCACCTCATTGACGGTCTCGAGGGGCTGGTTGAAAACAGTATTAAATTTTTTGTTGATTCGAAAATTGTTGAAAAAGCAAAAGTCGGGAATTGGTGGTATATTGATTGAGCTACGAAGTACTTCTTCATATGGTTCAATAAGAAAAAAATCAATTGCAGAAAGTGGTAGTGTTAAAGAAATATCCAAATCCCAATCGCAGTTGGTGTTAACTAAAATACAATCAAGATTTATGGAGTTTTTTGATAGGTCTACAAAGGAAAAAACGTAATGATTTTTGACTAACAACATCAGGTTCAATTTAGTACGTACTTTTTTTTATTTCGTTCAATATGACAAAAGTCACAATGAACTTAGTTTGTCTTTTTTGTAAGTTCTAAACGAGAAGAAAACTAAAAAATTACCGCTAGATAGGAGAAATTACCATCTTTGGAACTAGAACAACAATATTCTCGTGTTATGGAAATTTTCATTTCATTAGTAAATTTTAGGTCGGTCATTTCGTCGGTTACTTGAAAAAATGCTATTGCAATATCGACAAAAACAGTATTCATAATAACACACAATCGCAAGTATGAATATTTTAAAATCTTGATCACGCAGACTTTACAAATCGATATTTATCAAATTTTTAATAAGAAACTGATTGAAAATTGCTGATTGATCAAGCAATTTCAATGGAAATTTCGAAAAAACTGTTCCTCCACGGCAGAAGCCAATTTACTCCAAAACTTTTTAAAATTACTTCAAACTTTATTCCTTTGACGTAACAGTTCGGCTGAAAAGTTCGTATCGTTTAATAGAAACACACATTTTTTTGCCAAAATTCGTTTTTATTATTCAACATAATTGCCATCAGAGGCGATACAGCGATTATAGCGATCTTCCAACTTTTGGATACCATTTTTGTAGTACGATTTGCCTTTTGCCTCAAAATAGGCCTCAGTTTCAGCGATTACCTCTTCATTGCTTCTAAATTTTTTACCAGCGAGCATTCTCTTGAGGTCTGAGAACAGGAAAAAGTCACTGGGGGCCAAATCTGGAAAATACGGTGGATGAGGGAGCAATTCGAAGCCCAATTCGTTCAATTTCAGCATGGTTTTCATCGACTGGTGACACGGTGCATTGTCTTGATGAAACAAAACTTTTTTCTTCTTCAAATGAGGCCGTTTTTTGAAATTTCGTCCTTCAAACGCTCTAATAACGCTATATAATAGTCACTGTTGATGGTTTTTCCCTTTTGAAGGTAGTCGATGAAAATTATACCATGCGAATCCCAAAATACAGACCCCATAACCTTACCGGCCGATTGTTGAGTCTTTCCACGCTTTTGGTTCGTTTCATCGCGTGCAGTCCACTCAGCTGACTGTCGATTGGACTCCGGAGTGAAGTGTTGGAGCCATGTTTCGTCCATTGTTATATATCAACGAAAAAAATCGGTTTTATTTCGATATAACAGCTCCAAACACTGCTCAGAATCATAAATTCGTTGTTGTTTTTGATCGATTGTGAGCTCACGGGGCACCCATTTTGCACAAAGCTTTCTCATATCCAAATATTCGTGAATAATATGACCAACACGTTCCTTTGATATCTTTAGGGTGTCAGCTATCTCGATCAACTTCACTTTACGGTCATTGAAAATCATTTTGTGGATTTTTTCCACGTTTTCATCGGTAACAGCCTCTTTTGGACGTCCACTGCGTTCATCGTCTTCGGTGCTCATATGACCAGTACGAAATTTTGCAAACCACTTACGAATTGTTGCTTCGCCCGGTGCAGAGTCATCAAGCCATTTTTTGGTATCGGCGGCACTTTTTTTCATCAAAAAGTAGTGTTTCATCAACACACGAAATTCCTTTTTTTCCTTTTTTTTCACAATAACAAAAGTAGCTTCACTCAAAATGCAATATCTCACAAAATAATAATCAGACAGCTGTCAAATTTATACACGTATCTTTTGAAGGTTGGTACTAACTGAAAATGGTATGGATTTAATTCTAGTGGCGCCCTCTCATAGAAACGATACGAACTTTTCAGCCGATCTGTTAAGATTATGTCCTTTTGCTTGTCTGAAAAGTTATGCAATCCGGAACCGGAGGATTTATAGGGCAAAATGTGTTTAAAATTTGATACCGTCACATAAAGGGGCGAAACAACGATTTCTAATCTGGCCTTGAAACTAATCCGATCGGTTGCTATTATCAGTAGACAACCAAATCGATTTCGGCTATCCTGGTTCCCGATTTCCAATTCCGGAAGCACCAGAAATAGTGGTTATATATTCCAAAATGGATCTCAATCACTTTTCTCAGCGATGACTTAAAAACTCAGGTTAAAATGAAATATAGCCCCATATTGGATTCCTGAATTTCGTCCGCATCCGACTTCCAGTTCCGGAATTACAGGGTGAAGATTGTTAAAATATGTATACCGTTACTAAAAGCGGCAGAGTAAAAAATGTAAAATAATTTCTAAACTCGCCTCAAAACTATTCCAATCGGTAGTCATTGTCAGTAGACAAACAAACAAATTAATTTCGGCTTTCCTGGTTTCCGGTTATCGATTACGACCAAAAATTGTGACTTTAGACTCATAACTGGATCCCAGTCAATTTTCTCGAACCGACTTCGATTATACCCGTTCCCAGATTCTGGTTAGGGAAATACCTGCAATAGTGGAACTCAGACTATCCAAAGTTCTTATGGAATTATTTCCAAAGTTCTTTTGGAATTATTTTCGAAAAAATATTTATCATCGATAAAAATAAGTAAATACAAAACATTGTCACGAGTTTTTATTGGCTAAAGGAAGTGATGTCAGCAACATGACTTTCATATCTTTTAAAGTCGGTTTGGACCCAGCTCTAAAAATTAGCGCTTTGGACCCAACAACCTGGCCACAAGGAATTTTATTCCGTGAGTTTGAGGACTATCCGGATAAAAAATTTCGGGAACCATTCTCTCTGACTCCAACGTCGCAGCAATAGAAAGAGGTTTTATACTGGGACGCGCCGAAAGTGAAATTATGGAAGCCTCTGATCCCACCACCACAGTCGAGCCACTGCAGCCAGCGTTCGTCAGCCGTCCCGGTCCTGTGGGTGGTAATGGTGATGAGGTCTTCCAAGCCTCTAATTTCGGCAAGTATACATTTTTGTCGGATCATTCCATCGCTGATTTGTTTCCCGCTTCCAGTTTGTCACCAGATCAACGATCACTGGGATGCAGCGCCACTGGTATTATGGAAGCCTCTGATCCCCCCGCCACAGTCGAGCCACTGCAGCCAGCGTTCGTCAGCCGTCCCAGTCCTGTGTGTGGGAGTGGGGACGAGGTCTTCCAAATCGATTTTATAGGCAAGTACGCTCCCGTTATGGATGTTTCAAGCACTGAAATTTTACCCGCTTCCAGCTCTATGGCGGCGAATCAGTCATGTCTTTCGAGTATCCGGGTATACTACCAAAACGTTGGTGGTATGAATGCATGCATTGATGAGTATTTGTTGGCTTGCTCGGATGAATGTTTCGACGTGATAGCTTTTACGGAGACCTGGCTTAACGATTGCACCCTGTCTGTGCAAGTCCTCGGTAAAAACTATGAAGTTTTCCGAACGGATCGTAGTTCCAGCAACAGTACGAAGAGTACTGGTGGCGGCGTACTTGTTGGTGTTCATCGTCGTCTAAAAGCACAACTAATCCAATGTACCAGTGGTAGTTGCGTTGAACAGGTATGGGTACAAATTAAGTTGGCTAGTTATTCAACTTTTTTCTGTGCGGTTTATTTTCCGCCGGACCGTACTCGTGACCTGCCGTTGATCGATGCCCATCTTTTGTCCCTCGAAGAGATATGCTCTTACGCTTGTCCTGTCGACGAAATATTAATCGTTGGGGATTTTAATTTTCCCAATCTAAAATGGCAACCAGCTTCGAACGGCTTTCTTTTCGCGGATCCTTCGCAGTCATCTTTTCATGCTGGCAGTATCAGTTTGCTTGATCGTTACAGCACAAATCTGATGCGCCAATTCAACCACGTGACGAATGAAAACAATAAAATACTGGATCTTTGTTTTTCGAGTAAATCCGATTCCGCTCCCAAGATTGCTGCTGCACCCGTTCCTATGGTGAAATATGTAAAGCACCATCCTCCTTTATGCCTTGAGATAGAAGCTTCTCGGCAGTCTCATAGCTCCAATGTGGATGGAACCGTCAGATATGATTATAAAAAAGCAGACTATAGAAAAATTATCGACTTTTTGTCGAATATTGATTGGAGTGAAGTTCTCGACAAAGACGATGCAAATCTTGCTGTTCAAACTTTTTCCAATATTTTGACGTATGCTATAGATCATTATGTGCCGAAACGACTAAGTAATGCTTTCAGACAAGCTCCATGGCAAACTACTGAATTGAAACGATTAAAATCATCTAAAAGATCTGCGTTAAAAAAATATTCCAAGCATGGCGGGTATGCACTGCGTGCAAACTACGTACACATCAACTCTTTATATAAAAGGACAGCAAAACGTTGCTACGCACGGTACCTTCGGAATGTTCAGAACAAATTGAAGTCCGATCCTAAATCTTTTTGGAAATACGTAAACGACCAACGAAAAGAATCGAATTTGCCTTCGTCGATGGTATATGGGATAAGTGTTGGAACTAATCTAGATGAAATTTGTCAACTGTTTTCCGAAAAGTTTTCCAGCGTTTTCTCCAATGAAGTGTTGTCACCGAACCAAATCGCCCAAGCAGCAATGAACGTTCCAGTATCACATCAGTTGTTGGATACTATCAGTGTTGACGAAGATTCAGTAAAAATGGCTATCGCCAAAATGAAATCTTCGAGCTCTTCCGGACCCGATGGTATTCCTGCAATCTTTGTGAAAAAAAGCTCCATCGGTTTAATTTCACCTATCTGCCAAATTTTTCGTTTATCGCTAACATCTGGGATCTTCCCTGATTCCTGGAAGTTTTCATACATGTTTCCAGTTCATAAAAAAGGAGACAAAAAAGACATCGACAACTACCGTGGAATTACGTCGCTCAGTGCTATTCCAAAGCTTTTCGAAATGGTGGTACTTGATTCTATATTCAACCATTGTAAATGGTTTATTGCAGAAACACAACATGGGTTTACGCCGAAACGGTCCACGGCTACCAATCTCTTGACTTTCACGACGTTTGTGACGAATGCTATATCCTGCGGTTTACAAACTGATGTTATCTACACGGACCTTTCCGCTGCCTTTGACAAAATTAACCACGCCATTACTGTTGCTAAGTTAGACAGATTGGGATTTGGTTCTAACATGCTGCGTTGGTTTTCCTCATACCTTAATAATCGCCGATTAGCAATCAAGATAAATGACGCTGTATCCAAAGAGTTCATCGCTTCTTCTGGGATTCCACAAGGCAGCCATCTCGGACCTCTGATCTTCCTCCTGTATTTTAACGATGTGAATCTTTCTCTAAATTGTCCACGTTTATCTTTCGCTGATGATCTCAAGCTATTCCAAATAGTTCGAAGTAACGAGGATGCTGTTTTCCTCCAACACCAACTTGAAATTTTTTCAAAGTGGTGTGAGGTAAATCGAATGGCTTTGAACATTGATAAATGCTCAATCATCACGTTCACACGCAAAAAAAATCCTATAAGATACAACTACTGCCTTGATGAAGTAGTGATCAACAGAACCACGTGTGTTAAGGATCTTGGTGTAATTCTAGACGAGCAATTGTCTTTCAAGCAGCATATCAACTTTATTGTAGCAAAGGCATCTCGTAGTTTAGGATTTGTAATGAGAATAGCAAAACATTTCACAGACATTTACTGTTTAAAGTCTCTATATTGCTCACTCATTCGTACAACGCTCGAGTACTGCTCTACGATATGGAACCCATATTACCTTAACGGCTCCTACCGAATAGAATCAATACAGCGCAGATTCGTCCGTTTTGCTCTTCGACAGCTACCTTGGAATAACCCCAACGAGTTGCCTAGCTACGAAAGCCGTGGATTATTGATTGGACTCGACACCCTTGGCATTCGACGTAATTTGTCCCGTGCTATGTTGATCGCCGACATGTTGAACAACGAAATAGACTGCCCTGCACTCCTCAGCGAAATTTCTTTAAATGTACGCAGTAGAGCTCTTCGGAATAACGTCTTTCTTCGATTGCCTCTTAGCCGTACGAATTATGGATAAAACGGTGCTATTATTGGTCTACAGCGAACTTTCAATGGAGTATCTGCCGGATTCGATTTTCACATTACGCGTAGCAGAATTCAAACAAATTTTTTAAACATACTTAGAAATAGGAATAGTTTTTAATCATTGGGACTACACATTGTCTGTTGATTACATGTAAATAAATAAATAAATTGCAAAATTGAAAGAATCCGATCCAACAGCTTTACCTTCGGTGTTACCGGCTCATTCGTAAATGATCGCATTCAAAACAAACGAACAGAAACGAAGCTTTTTCGTCTTCTACTTCTTCGACAAAGCGAAACCAAAATTTTGTCTGCTGGATGATTCAGTCGAATTTTGATTCTAATACTTTCTCGAATACAATGAAATTTGATTAAACTTAGTCATAGAAAGCGTCTAAAATATGATATATGTATGTTACAACACTTCCACTTTCTGCTGAAACCCAAAACAAATGAGAGGGAAAGCGAAAGAAAGAACGCAATTTAGAAGCTACTGTTTCGCTGTTATCGATGGCTGAACATCACTGAAAGTGACATTTATTTTTCATCGTTTTTGCATATTTTTAGTCAATATACGTGGCTCGTTCATTCTATGTGAAACACAAAAATCTGCTGTCTAAAAGTTCAAAACAAATTTTAGCAGTAATTTAAACAATAGTTGTGTAGTCCTACGTCAACAGTTCGTCCCAAGGAACCGGTTTGTACTAAACGCTTATGGAAGCTTTTTTTTAATTTTTTATTTTACGTTTCACCTTTGACTCATCAGTGCATAGCGGTTCATGTTGAACTGTCAGGCCACTCAGCAGTTCAACGTAAACCGTTAAGTCAGCTAAGTGTCTCAAACAGAGATGTATCTGCTTTCTGTTGTCCTCTTCCACAAAAAGCAGTAGAGTTGTAACTGTTTAGCGGTTCATGTTGAACTATCGAGTGAAATTTTTCTGGCCCGAAGAGGCGAATGATCTTAAGGTTAAAACTTCTATAGCTGAACCAAAAAAATTAATGTTTACTTATACACGGAAAAACACTTTTTTTTATTTTGATGAAATTTTGTCCCAAGATTATGTTTCCCACCAATTATCCATATATTGCAAGGGAAAATTCAAGGAAAAAAATTTCAACTTAAACTAATTCTTGTACAGTTCTATACTTTTTGTAAATATCGGATAACCAGCTATATTCTGTAGCATCTCCTCACAAATTGAGTTTCTTTGTATTCTTGAAAGATTATGACTTTCAATTTAGTTTAGTTTAGTTTAGGCACTGGAAAACAATCAGTTTGCACCGTACTCTCCAGGTATGGCCCCGTGTGACTTTTTCCTCTTCCCCATACTCAAATTGCCATTGCGGGGAACGCGTTTTGAGACCATAGAGACCATAAAAGAGAATTCGCTGCGTGAACTAAAGGCCATACCCTCGGCGGCCTATAAAACTTGTATGGAAAATTGGATCAAGCATTGGCATGCATGTATTGCCGCAGGAGGAGAGTACTTTGAAGGCGATAATAAAGAAATTTATTAAAAATTGAAATTTTGCGTTTTTTAATAAAACTCCGGTTCTTTTTTGATCATAAGGTATTGGCTGAGAACAATTATCTATCTCGGGATGAAATCACATCAAAATCGAAATGGTGTTTTTGGTAAATCAACATTAATTTTTTTTGACGTAGGACTATCTTTTCAACATTTCGCTACACGAAAGTGTAACGAAATTACTCTAGATTCGATTTCCAAGAAACTCTTTCCAAATATTTTCTTCAATTCCTTATTACGTAAACATTCTTTAAATTGTGAAAACATAGGTCCAAACACAAAACATCAGAAACAATCGAATTTATAAACACTACTGTGGGTAAAAAATAGTAAGACTTTGTTCATAATTTATAAATTCTTTATTTATTCTTCCAAATCTATTTCGTCCCCCTCAAAGTAATCCTCCCCGGCCCTAATACACTTATGCCAACCTTTTTTTCCAATCTTCGACACAGTTGTTAAAATCAATTTCCGAAATAGGCTTCAATGCGGGTAGCGATTCACGTTTGATGTCTTCAATTGACTCAAAACGGTTTCCCCGGAGCGGTCGTTTGAGTTTGCTGAATAGCCACACGGAGAACCCTTCGATCATAAAATTGCGATATCGCAGTTTTTGATTTTTGCGATAGTTGATTTAACTAATTTCTTTTTGATTCAACCAAAATGGTTTTTGATTTGCATATATTCAAGTAGTTGAAAAATATGTTGTTTTGAATGCTGTCAAATACCGGAGACAGTTGAAAGCAAAACAATAATCGCAATGCAAAATCAACAACTTTTCTAGTTGAAATCTGTTCGCGTTGTTTTTTGTACGCGCTTCAAAATGTCAATGAAAACAACATCGATGGTTAAAGCGTTTGGTGAAATTGTGTTCATTCGATTTGAAAAATTTATGATAACAAGTGTTTATCTAACAGCGGTGTTGTGTTAAAGTTAACCTTGTTTAAGATGAAAAAGATCTGGTGACAAATTAGAAAATGTTAATGAATGATCTTCTCGTAATCTTTCAGGTATGCGCAAAAATTTTATGCTTCAAATTCGATCATTGATTTACTTCCAGCAGACTGTTTTACTTCCAACTGTTTGATACCGATGATGATGTTCATGCATTAGCAATAAAACGCTTGTTGACATGAATTTAATTCATAAAAGTAACAAGAGCGAAAGGTTTCAAACACACAGAGGCGCTGCGATTGAATGCACCTAAGCTCATATAAACTGAGTAAAATTATCAGTGCATAACTTTAGTTCAACCGTTTGAAGGCATCATCTTTCAATACTCATTTTTTCACTTTCAATACTCATGTCTAAAACAAATAAAACCGATTTATTTTTCAACTAACAGAATTTTTTTTCAATAACAACACCAGTTCTTTCAACTAAAATATTTGTTGAAATTGAAAGGTATGTGTCCTCACTAATTGACAGCATTTTTTTTTTTCAAACAGTTAAATTAGTTGTTTCAACCATCGTTTCTGCTAATCGAAAAACAAAAATGACAGTTGAGTAAAACAACAATCGATTAGTTGTACCAAATTTTAACCAATCGAATTCAGAAAATCAACTAATATTCTGGTTGAAATGGGATCGCGGGTGGTTCCGTGCAGAAGTCACACGGAGCCTAATCAAGCAAATACGATGGTTTCGGAACGATATTGGTTGAATTTTTGGCGAAATAATCACGAAGAATCAATGAGTGACTTTGGAACCAATCGAGTTTTCACTTTTCTTAGGCCCAAATGATCTTTCAAAATGTTTTTTATTGATCCTTCCGATATTCCACGAGCACCAATTCCTTGATTGCTTTTAATCTTTCAGAAAAACAGAGGTATACTAAACACTAATGAATATTTTGACGTGACACTTGGCACTGATGTCACTGGCAGTCATACCAACCTAGAAAAAAAATACGACGTACAAGGTTTAGATTTAGTAGACACTGTTGCACGTTTGTTGGCTTCAGTCTACGATAATCCATAAACGGAGACACGTCGAGTGCGTACGTCTCCATCTACGTCAAGCAAATGGAACTACACCCGACATTATTCAACTGGTGCTTCAGTCAATGGCAGATAAAAGGTTCCACACAGGTCGTTAAGAGGTTCCGTTCCTAAACGCAGAAAAACAACAACTAGTTCTTCTGGCCACAGATGCTGTTGGACGTTCGTAGTGTAAGTTTACCTTAAAACAAGAGCGATTGCGTCATCCAGCTGCTGGTCGCTTGCATTGGAGAAAAAGAAAACAACTGTTAAGATTAAGATGTTTGCAAAACGAAGGTAAAAATTATCAGTTTAGTGCAAATCTAGAATACTTTGATTAGCACTTTTCGAAGTGCGAAATTCGCACCAGACAAGCGTGAATAAAGCTAACATTTGGCTGCATCGCGTTCGAGAAAAATGTGCCGAACAGTGTTTAATATCGTAGAGAATTCCACAAGTTGAAATGAAAAATGAATCCCATACAACATTTTGATAGTTTCTTGCACTGAAACATGCAATTCCGAAATAAAGTAATCGACATCCAAATGAATCCCGCGATTACACCATTCAGTTGCTAGTCGTTTGCATGCGAGTAAAATTCTCCGAAAAGTGAACGGTAACAGTAAAAAATACATTTATTCGGCCCGAAAAATGAAACATGATAATACGAAATGAAGTAATCAACCTCGAAATTCCATATGTTGTTATTTGTGTAGCCGTTAGAACTGTTTTTTTTTTTTGGAAAAATGTGGAAACGAAACCTTTCACAAAAATTACTTTAATATTGAGTTGATCCGCACTGTGTGCAGTTCTGCTGCAGGACAAACGTAAAAAGTGAAGCCTTCTGCACCAGGAAAAATTTTGATTTTGATCTACTATGTCTATCGTTCACTCCGTTTGTGGTGCGACTTTCGCTTCAAACAAGTGCGGAAAATTCATCAAAGTATGAACACAACGAAGAGAATACTCATACAAATCTACGGTTCAAAGGGCCATAAATGATACGGTCACATCATTTTATTCCAAACCATTTTCAGTGTCTCCACATTGAATTGGATTTCTTCATATACATTAATTTGATTTTATAAAATCGATTTTCAATCAGAATAAGTGTCGCTAACACACGCTACACACAACTTGCAACTTCATGGGTGCCACGACTCGGTGCGAAACGTTAGCGCTGTAGGGAAGGGCACCCTAGCAAGCGTGCCAGATTTACTTTGTGCGCCGTTCGCCAAACGCCAAGGCAATAAATTTGTTTGGAATTTCGCTCGTGGGTATAATTGTCAACTGTGTTGAAAGTTGGAGAAATGGTAACCTTCGGTTCTTTTCAGAATCCAAAGCCTTTGACGATGAACTAATGAGATTTTATTTAAGATGGATGATTTATTAGTAGAACAATGTATCAAAATAAATGTGCATTTTTAAAGTGTTCTACCCCTTGTAGACAGCAATCTAATCAATCGTAAGTTCTCCAGTGTAAGACTCAACTTGGGATTTTTTAGTAACCACTTAAACAAACTGGTAAACAAATTTGACCTTTTCAAAAACAGTCCATAGTGGCTTTTTGCAACAAGGTCTACATGTCTAGAAATTTTAAAATCTGAGAGAGTGCTACCAGCTCCGAATACGATTTAACGTGAAATTCGAACTATGCATTATCTTATTTCGTATAGTATGTTTTTTGTTATACAGAGCTCAACTATGTTTGAAGAGTCGCAGTTATTGTTATTTAAGTAGCGTATTTTCCGGCTCCAATATTCATATTTTATGTGTTGAAAACAAAATCAATTATTCACAGAAATACATACACGAATCCTCACTACACCACTTCAAAATAATAAACCCACTCTGCCGTTATAGCCGATTCCGTTCCGCCAGAAGCCGCCGCCGCTACTATCGTGATTCGTGATTCAAATTTATTGCCCCAACAAACCGAATTGCCAGCCTCCAGCAACATTTACCCTGATTTCTTTCATCATCCGGAAGCGAAACTCTTCCGCCTGCCAAAGACCAGGCTATGTACTATGAACTAGTGGAGCAAGTTTTTTTTTGCCGGGTGCAGAACAAACCACATCATATCTCATATAACACTTTTACGACCATGATCCGCATAAACTTTTCGATTTACTTGGCCGGAGCCTGGTTTTGGCTTCACGTAACCAGTTTGGGTATTTGCTCACTGCGTGCCTTTTCTGCAAACTGGGGCTCCCTCAAGCAATCGTACGCGCTGCTCCTAGACCGACAGAGCTTTATGATTGGCAGCATTGCATCGCTCGGTCGGGTTTATGCTAAAGATACACTTCTCCGAACGCTAGACATCGGAACAGATTTGTCGGACTTTTTGTCTCAGCTTCCTCGAAACGATCGCTCCACTCACTCGACGGCTAAACGGTCCGTTGTAACGTCCCACCACCCCCAACGCGTTGGATGCTCCGTTGGGTTGGCAGGACGAAGGACGCAGAAAATCGCTGATGCAAAAGATTTCAAGCAACCACCGCCCCACTCAGTCAGTAGGATGCTTTTGAAATCAGTGAAAGTTGCCCTCTGCTGGTGAACCAGTGTCATGTCCTGAGGTTATCCTTAACTTTTCGAAGAAAAGTACGACAGAAGAAGTGGCCCGGCACCGTACGTTCACTTTCCGTCGTATGGATCTTCCGGCAGTCAAGCGCTCAGAAATTGGCTCTCATTTGCTCTTAATTAGAGTGATGTTTATTCACACCCATGCCATGCGAGGCTACTTTCTGCTGACGTTGGCTGAGCCTGAAGAGAGACCACCTTCCGGCGGTAGCCAACGGAAGCCTAAGCAACTGTCGGTAAACTGAGGGAGGACTGTGCTTTTTCTTTTCCTGCGTGGAGCGGAACAAACGATGGAATCGCTTAATGAAGATTGCTGACTCTTCAGAGTGTGTGATTTAAGGGTGTTCCTGATGCACACATAAACAGACGTAAGTGGCTAGGACATGATCCGAACGGACGGATGGCTGGAGAAGATGTCTTGCTAATGGAGCGCCTGCACTCGGTAAAATGGACTGGCTTTATAGAGAGATGAGAATAATTGACTGCTAGTAAGATGAAAGTGTTGATCATTGTTAGCACATTTTCAGCTTGTACTGCGACTAATGAAACATGCATCCAGCCAGTAATGCTTCAATCATCGATGTTACTTCAATTGGCGAATGTGCAAAGCTGCACAATGTGTCCAACATAGTCAGCAGTGTGTTATTGCTTTATGTGGATGATGAGTTTTGCCACTTCAAAACTTATTAGAAATTTTTAATTATCAATGAATACTGCCACTAAGAGTAGTAATTTTTATGAAATCTGTTCAACCAACTCCAATACAAATTATAACGTTTCTCGTCAACCTCTTTTGATCACAGCTTACTACTTCTTAAATCATTACCACTAGTTAAAAATTCAGAAATCCACATTATTTTTTCATCTCTTCATCTCATTACTTTGAACATGAATAATATCTTACAACGTACCTGAACCAAACTGTGAAATGTTTAAAAATGAATATTTAAGTTATTGTCACACTTTTCCATTGGAAGAAATGGTTTTAAATTCTTCGGTGATCGGTTTTTTTTTCATTTAAAATAAACTCACTTTTCGATTTAGGACACATATTCGTCTTAATATTTACAGTTTGTCATGTTTCTGAATATCTACTAAACGATTCGTCTCAAAACATGATCACTGTTTCGCACAATTACACTACTATTGAATGCTGTATGACTTCATAATTAGTAATGTTCACTTGCCACTTGATTAATTAACGATTAAAAACTTCAAAAACTACCCAACAAGCAATAAAAGTCTTCAAAAATATGAGAAGTTTTCACTTAGTTCACTTGATAGCGCTTTGTTTTCATCTCATTTGCTTTCGCAATATTGCCAGGTTTTCTCATAATGTTACAAAACAAAATTGTTTTTCTTCTACAAATTATCATCAACAAGTATTTTTTTTATGGTATCCGTGACATTAGTTCAATTATATTATTGATATTTATTTAAAAAAAAACTATTTCAGCTTCGAATATCACCAGAAAGAGCGTGTTAAATACTAATGAAATAACCACTGTGGCAAATCTAGTAGCACTGGTTTCTTTCCGCTATATGTCAACATAACACTGTTAAGTGTGTGTGTTTCATCGGCTGTGCACAGAGATGCCAGATATTTTCAAAGAAAATATGTATTACTTTGCCTAAAAAGTCTACATCTGCTCTATCTATTTTTTTTTATTCTCTAATAAAATGATGTCCAAAAGATAGTTCTTCATATCTGCGAAGATTTTCCTTTTAACATGCGATTTGTCTGTTGATTTATGAACTTTCAAAGAATTACTGCAATCAAATAGTAATAGATACTCACATGGAAAGACCGAAATCAACATTTTGGCGAAAAAATTAGTCGATTTTCTGATTTTAGTTAGTTATTTTTTGAAACAACTAAAAAAATCTTACTTCTGCTAATTTAGATTTTTTATTTCTAAGTCCCTTAATAATAATAAAATATTGGTTGAAATGGCTATTTTTGGTTGAATTCACCAATTAAACGTGCTGTCATTTCTTAGCTAAGGCACACTTCATTTCCATTCAACTAATTTTTTAGTTGAATTAGAGGAATAAAACGTTGTTTTCAACCAACATGAATGGATGAAATGGCTTCTGCAATTTGCAGCTATATGGCGCTCTGTCACCGAGATAATGTTGACTACTAGCCACTAGATGGCACACTACTACCGAAAAAAATTTCAGTCGCGGTTGTCTTTTCTATATTGGCAGGTATAAATACGATGTTGTATTGGAGAAAAAGACATAAACGAAACATAAACTTCTTTTTGAATCCTAAATCGCTGTTTTCTTCATTCGACTTCGCGAAATCGACTCTCTCCCTGAAAACTTTGAACACTCGGAAAACAAAAACCGAATACAAGTAGCACACCGGACGGCGTAGCCCGGATGGTTGAAAGATACAACAAACATATTTTCACATATACAATTATTACGCACAATCACTTCAAATGCGCACAAAATCTGAATAAATACACTTTTCACTAAGAGTTTACGTAATTTTTAAATATCGGTTTAGAAATTTTTTATGCGAAATACATCAACACAATTTGCAAACAGTTTCAACAAGACTGTCCTTTTTAGCTTTTTAATGGATTGTTTTGCTTTGATACTTCTCATGAGTAAACTTGTTAATAAAATCCATTTCATTTTTGTTTTCTTTGTGCTGTCCTTCAGTAATGATGGTGATAGATAAATAGAAACAATTTTTCTGATTCTAATAACAAAATTAGTTGTCAATGAGAATTTCGTGTTGGATTGAAATATTGCTGGTTTGTGACCAGGATATTCGCCAACTAAACACATTCTCTAAAAATAAGAGTTTTTTCAGCAAAGTAAATTCTCAATTTTACCTACTTTTATAGTTATTTTGGAAATTTTGTTGTTGAAATCAACTAATTCAACAACAGTAATACGAATTAGGCGCAGAGCTAATTTCGGTCGTTCCGTGCACAGAGAAAAGTCTAATTTTTTACTTCTCACTTTTTATGAACCTGTACAAATCTGTACAACATTTAGGACATCTGTATAAAATCTGTACTCTGATTTAAATCAACGCAAAAATCTATACAATACAGATAAATCTGTATAAATGGCATCTCTGGATCTGCATTTTGTTTTTAGAAGGGCTAATGTCTAAATAAAAACAATTCATTTTCTGTTTTGTTGTTAAGTTTGCCAAATTAACTGTGCAGTAAAATTTAAAATTTAAAACGAAAGGTAACGAAAACGACCCACAAATTTTTAAACGTCGAAATGATGCAAAACTGGTTTTAAAAATATAGATGTGTTGTCTTATAGTTGGCATCAGGTCATTTTAAGGAAAAATTTGGACATTTTGAGTCTGAGAGTGTAATAGTGCAATGTTTTGTTTTGATTGCTGTCGCCATTACTAATTAATAGGATGAATAAAGGACCAACGATAGGATGAATAAAAATCCTTTGAGATGGAATTAGGATCAGAGTAGTGAACGTATCAGAAGTGTTTTTAGCTGATTTTTTCAACACTATTTTAATTTCCAAGGAATGTGAATCAATTCTCCATGTAGAACAAGGCGAATTAAGCAGAAATATGAAAAAAAACATAGTGATTTTAGTGGCTAAATCAGGTTTTCAAGGTAATATTCTTACAAATGAGATGAAATAGGGTGCTTTTACTCTATGTGGCGCTTTTTCAAAATTTATCCTGTACAAGAATGGGTAGAACTTTATCACGAATAGTTTTTGTTGTATTTAATGCTGCAACATAATTTTTTCTCCATATTATCAGAAATATGTTCAGCAATTTATTATAAAAATTTCAGTAGTATGAGATAACAATAATTAAACTAGAATCAAAGTGTTCTAAAATGTTTGGTATGGACAAGCAATAAGGTAAAATACAGTGCCAAGATGAGGCGCGCTAAATTTCAACCGCATGAATAGAACAAATCATCGCACAAAGCGTATCGTGCAAAACCAACACATAAAAATACGGAATATTTTCAGTGGTTAAGTACAGTAGGTTTGCGACATGATTTGTTCACTAGTAAAACGTACACTAACTATGTTAAATTTATAGCAAAAATACTCTTATAATTGATTTTCTCACCTATTACGAAATTATTCATTTTTGAAAACCTTTAACCATGATGACAATACTTTATCTAGCTGATTCCGACTATGTATCATTTTATAAAAAAACTGAATAAAAAATATTCAAATAAGTTTTTTTTACATGGAATTACAACTGGCTTGAAATATGCTCACAAAAAATATCTAGCTTGTGAAGTGCATACCATATCAGTATATAGGAGTATAATATTTTACCATTTGTCATGGCTTTTGAATGAATTATAGATAATTTTTGTCCACGCTTAGCAAGTGGATATCAATAATTTATATTTTCAATTCGGGCTGAGGATATACTTTTATCACATTAATGCTTAAATTCCTAAATTTAGAAATCCTAGATGGCTAAAACAATTGTTGTGGATGGCTAAAACAATGTATGACTGAATTTGATTAAACATTCCATTTATGATTTAATCGGTCTTGTCCCGTACCAATGTTGCAAATATTCTTCGTGTAACTAATTCATTCACGCATCCTTGCTGTGATTATACTGCCTTCGAATATGCCAGTCTCGAACAACGTTGAACTATTCACTGCTCGAAAGAGAGAAGGGTGCAAAAGGAATAAGCAATAATCGTAAAGAACCCGAATATACTAATCCATTCTTCGCTGCTGGTATGCATCGTGCATGTTCGTTTTATACATTCGTTTGTCATTCGTTCATTTATTTTATTCTTCGAATTGGTTCGAATAGCGTCACGGCGAAGATCGTTGGTTTCCATTCTTCGCGAAGCATTCTTCATCTAATAAATTCATCATATCTCGTTCGATGGCAGTAATGGGAGAATGCTGGAATATGGTTCATCACATACACATAAGACAATGGTAATAGTGCGGGGGGAAACATCTTAATTTGCATGTTTCGAAGACAGCACGAACGATCATCGCGATTTAGGTTTGGCGATGATCGCTGTATGAATATTCGTTCGATATTCGCGTTAAGTCATTCGGGGGTATGTCCAATGCGAATAACAACTGCAAGGAATAGATGTTCGTGCAAGTAACGAAGCAGCGTCGGCTTCGTTCACGCCCGAATATACGGACAAGTCCGAATACCAGAACATTGTCCGAGCAACATTGTCCCGTACACAACCCCATAATTTTTGCTCTTGTGTGTTTCACCTTATAATTATGCAAGTGACAAAATGAAAGTTTGCTAAATTCACACAATCAATCAACTAGTACGTGTGATTATCGATAGTCGGATGTGTGGAAGAAGATGTCAATTTTATTCATATTCACGTCATTCAGGTATGTCTCTGGCATTACCCTCCCGCCTTATTAATCTGTATTCAAAGTTCGTTGAAGTGATTCCGATGTTAAACTTTTTAACTCAATAGAATAGTTTCTAATAATTATAAACAATTTCCGCTGAGCCTTAGAGTTTATTCGTGAATATCTTTTGTTGTATTCAACGCAGCAACATTTATTTTTTCTCCATACCAACGGATATATGTTCAACAGTTTATGAAAATATGTTCAGTAGTATGAAATAACAACCAATAATTTAAAATAAAAGTTCCCTAATTGTGAGCATCATAATTGAGTTCTACCAAGAGATTCAGAAAAATTTACACGTATTACAACGTCGTTTTAGTATTTCAGTAGTACACAATTGAAAAAATCGATTGAAATCGGCCTATGTTTTCACGAGTCAATCACAGCATGCCATAATTATGTCATCCTCTTGATTCCTCTAACAGTTTTGATCGTTGCTTCACACCTCGTATTTCATTCAGTAGCATTTCTGCTTCGGTGGGTATAAGGAGGCTCGGTATTATGCATTCAAAAATACCGTACCATTGTGCACTGTACGAACTTTCGAACAATAAGGAATCTATAAATAAGAAAAATTTCACATTTTTCTGCTCAGTTAACGCCAGCGATGTGAGATCTACGAGAATCTCCGTAGATTTACGGATTCGGAGATTTTCTACGGATGTACGGATTCTTATTTTTATACGGAATGCTACGGAAACCTGACCACGAGAAAAAAAATCTTTACCTGCTTTTCCCCCTGGAGTTTCCGAGAAGAAAGTCAATCTACGGAAATGACACTACAACTGTCTGGCATCGCTAGTCAACGCCTGTCTTCATGCAGAGCGGATGGATGAAATATTTGCTTTGTCATCCACTCGATGAACAGTCAACTGTTCGGTTTGTAGTATGCGGGTATGGCAAATATGTCAAGCATGTTCTCGTTTTCTGCACAACGTTTTCTTCTTGGCGAGTGTTCACTACATTACAGTTTACTATTAATTTTGGTTCGCCGTTGCACGACGGGATTGCAGGTTATGCTTTTCTAATAGAGTTGCCTCAGAATTACTATATTCTAAACGCTTGTAACTACGTGATTTTTAGATGGATGTGTACTAATTAAAAACCAATAGGTTCGAAAACACTCAACTCAAACGTTAAAAGCAAAAACATGTATCGAATCAAGATGCTCATAACCCGTCTTAATCAACGAGTCTCTGGTGGAACATAAGCAGATCAGTGGCCCCTTCTGAGAGGATGGAGCATAAGTCACTACACAGTAAACAATTATGAAATTTACAGGCGACGTAAATCCATATATGACACAATTCAGAAGAACGTAATTCTTAAAATGATTGAATTTTACAAGAATGATTTATATGTACGTATAACTTACCCTTCTTTTCAAGCAGATGTGTAACTTTACATGTATCAGCAGTTAAAACTATATCGAAATGCATTCAACTTGTGTTCGATTAGCTGTAAAAAAGGACGTAAATTTACACGATTTTTTATAGTTGTGTACACACATAGTAAAATTTACATTCTCATAGATGCACATAAAAGGAGCGTCGCGATTCACTTACCTTCACAATTTAAAGCATGTAAAGGTAAGTCATATCATTGACTTCAAGTTAATTGAGCTGAAAGCTTACGGTCGAAACGTCCGGCTAAATGCACCGATCAGATATTAATTTAACTGAAACAATCGATGACCGTCCATATCAGTTTTTAACGATTTATTAATTTTAGTTTTGACGTAAAGCCGCCATGACTAAGTTCAGTTTTTCAATGACTGAGCGGAAATATATATTGGAGAAGCCAAGTGAAAGAAAAACTAACAGAAAAGATGAATTTTTTGGAAAAAGATACGCTCAGAGACAGGACTCGAACCTGCGTTCTTATGCATTCCGTGCATACGCGCTACCATTTCGCCACTCTGATCTTGCTTTAGCCACACTAAAACTCACAGACATAGTAGCAACGTACATCGAACATGGTCTACATCCTGGCCGTCATCCGACCGATACCTTATATCCAAACATCTTCTCTGTCCATCAAACACTAGTCCTCTCGCTTTATACCTATTTCTCCGATCAAGCATTGAGTAGGAGAGTGTATTTATAATCGCTTGTCACCCTCTTTAATTAGTTAGTTAGTTTTTCTTTCACTTGGCTTCTCCAATATATATTTCCGCTCAGTCATTGAAAAACTGAACCATATCAGTTTGTTTGCGGTGATGACCATAAAACAACAATATAATATAATATTAAGGCACACTGCTTAAGCTATAAGATGCCAAGGGTAGGCTTTAATTATGTATTGAAATGAAAAAGCATATTGAATTGAAGTGCTATTTGCATATGAAACGATCGTGCAATTTTTTATCAGTGCAGGTTAATATTGGGTTGGTTCCAGAATTACCAGGTTATTTTTTCTTTTAAAAAATCTGTCGAAACTCAAAATTTTATCTGGATTTATCTGGGTCTACTATATACAAGGATGCCGGGCTTCATTTTCAGTGACCAAAAAAAAAAAGAAAAAAGGTCTCTTCACCTATCGTATAGAGGCCAAAACCGTTAAGATCTAGCAAGATCTGACAAAATCTAGGAAAATTTGGAAAATCTGGGAAAATTTGAAATATCTGGCAAAAGATCTGATTAGTTTGAATATCTGGCGAAACGAGAAAAATCTGGCAACCTGGCAACGCTGGTTGATTCGTCTCTGCGGATAAATGAGCCGTTTCCTGTTACAAAACAGAATAAAAATTATGAAAATCAAATTCCGAAATCAATCAATTCATTGAATTGAACATTTTCACACCGAAACATTTTCGGAAGGCCGTCATAAATTTGACGAAGCAACAAAGAATAGAAATTACATTAAACAGAACGCTGCCACTAAATTTCCTCACATGCAATGAATGGTTTATCAAGGCCTACAAGAAGCTTAAAAATAGCTTAACTCACACTTATCAAGATTGATCCACATCCTCATCAATCTCGGGTCTGTCTGGCAACTTCACGTATGAAACAAGCAAGACAGCAGACAGAGGTGGCGGAACATAACAGATTAAAGGATTCGGTTCTGGTAGCGAGTGGAGAAAATGGCTTGATGAGAAAGAAAAAAATCCTTTACTGAGTAATGAAATCAGACGTTGGTAGATTAAGGTTCGCAAATCCGCAAAGTAAAACGCAAATTATTTCTTCCAACCTCATCTGTAAAATCATCTTTCATACTAGAAACATGTTCAGAACAAAATAAAATCATAACCGGTGGTACTTCCTAGCAGAATAGATCATTCTTAGTAGTCAAAATTTGCGCAAGCTCCACGTAAGTACCCTAAATCCATTTAATTAGAGTTCCCGGTAGCGGAAAACAACGAACGAACGACGTCCGTGCCGATCCGTGCTACTTCCTAATCAATAAATCACTTTCGCACTTTGTCAACGGAAGATGAAAATATTCGTTTTCCTTTTCCTGAAATAGAAAAAAAAAACTCAACCATGATCGATTTCCCGCCAAATGAGCTGCGGGTGTTTTTGGAGTTATTTTTACCGATTCCCGGTGCGATCCCTCGCTGGAATCCCCAAATACATATAGTTTCTTCATTTATTTTTCCCCGTTGAAGATAAAAGCGGAAACGAAGTACCCGAAGAGGCAGTTGTCATCATGTCAATAAATGACAAGTAGAAAGCTGTCCCTTTACCAGATCGATTCGTAGTGGATGGGTGTGAGATTTTCCGATATCGACTGTGTGTGCTGCCCCTTCTACGAATTGCTTGATGTTCGGTTTTTGTTTCCTGTACGTACCCACGCTGTCTGATTCCGGCAAGCCTTTCACCAATTGTTGAGTATGATTCCAGGCTCTCGCATCCCATGTCCATCACCTGAACACATATCCGTTGGTAGACCACGTAAATGGTTCTAGCCGGTGAATGGAACCGGTACGATAATAATCAACCATCGATTTTAGATTTTTAGAGATGATTCGTTTTTCCAAAATGCGGTTGATTCGAAACATTTACCCATGTCACGGGTCCAAACTATAGTGACATTTCTTTTTTTACCCGTACCTCAAAAACCAAAATCGATCATCTCTACTCTAATCGACAATGTTTCTATTCTGTTCGTACAAGAGGGTATTTTTTTCTGAAGCATTGAGTCCATAACCAGTAAAAGAACCGGTTGAGTGTTGTAAAGTATCGTGCATGACTATGATTTTCAGTATAGGGACACTGAAGAGCTCCCTGTTTCCGGTCGGTTTTAAACCAGTAAAGTATCACTATTCCGCCACTGTTGCTTTCTAACGGTGTGTGGGTGGGTGTTTTTGTGTGTATCTCCCCAGGTATGCGTAAAGCGTACGATGTCGGAATTGATGCGAACGTGTTCGGAAAATAGTCACCCCCGCGCCCGCCCCCGCACCGAAGTCAAAGGTGCTACCAAGAATTCGAGAACGCGGTGCGTGATTCCGTTCGATAAAATTACCTTCCGTGCCACGATAGCAACGTCGGAATTATCCGCGGGAAAAGGTAAGGCCCGAATCGTTTTTTTTTGTTCTTTCTGTTTCAGTCCTTTTTCGTGGCCTTCGAAAAAGTAACGGGCGCTGTGACGTGTGAACAAGCGATATTTTTGCTTTGTTTTTATCCGGTCGATTTAGACCGGCTTGCGTACGATGAGGCAAGTATCGATCATTCTACCGGGGATTGGAACATGAAATGGAGGCAACCTTGACGTAGATATGCGTTGGTATTTTTGGCTACTTGCGTTCTGTGTTCTGAAAGCGGATAGACTCGGAAAAGGATCAATAAAACCTATCACTACCCTTACCAGAACACTAACTGGAACTCAACAGCTTGTTAACCACGTAAACAATGGTCAGCGATAACGCGACACAGTTAAATGAAAGACCACGTTTTGAAACTCGAAACGACAACTTACTTAGGCTGTGATTTTAATCAATACCCAGAGAAACAATTTGGAACGCCCCCCACCGAACGACTAATATAGGTAAAAATTAGGGAATCGCTAAACGATATGATGAAATTGAGAGAAAAGAAACTGTTTTCTTCAGAGATAGGACTCGAACTTACAACCAGTGTGGTAAAACTCCATTTCAATCGAAAATTTTTTTTTTTATGAAAATCAAATTTATGGCCGTTGACTGTCCGCATGTCACTTCTCATTCATTTTACTTTTGTTGCCAAAGCTCACAGAATTCATCGTCCCTTCCTAGTCCCGTGAAGTTATGCTTGCTCTGTTTGTAGTGCCAAGTAGTCTATCTGTTTTATTCTCTTCCTTCTCTTCACTTCACTCTCTCCGATCATAATGATAAATAGAGGGCGGCGGTTCTCATTTGAGTTTTCAATTTTCACTTTTCATTTCAGTTTTAGCAAATTAAAATCGATAATTTTCGACTGTTTGAAATGTGTTGAGATGTGTTTCGAAATATTAAAAAAATAAACTGAAAGAGGGAACAATTAATTAATGCTTATTTTGTAGTTGATATTACAGTTATCATGACTGGTTTACCTTTCATCCATTATCTTGAACCAATTCGAATGTTGACATAAACCTCACTTAAAGGTCGTTCTCTCATTCAATTGTAAGAGTTAATTTGTTACTTCAAGAGATAAACTGACGGTGGTTAAACTGAGCTTCGGTAAAAAGAGAAACGAATGAATGACGGAATGATGCCCATTCGGTGCGACTGCGAAGGGTGTGTTTTAGAATGTGAAGTTCACTGCAGTAGAGTGCTCGTCAGTGTGTGCACACATTCGATTTCAATTGAATTGAATGAAGTTTTACAGCACTGCTTATAACTCTTCACCAATCACTGAAACAGTTCTATTATTTTAACTATTCTGAGATGTGATTGAACACTTCTCAGAAGACAACTAGATGAACGTAGTTGAATGTAGTTTAATTTTTAATCTTATGTTCTCATAGCGCAGTTAAGCTACACAGATAAAAATATTTTGTGAATTTACATCTATTTTCATGCACATATTTGGAGCAGGTAATTAAACATATAATTACTTTACAATTCTGTACGTTTCAATATAATTTAATCGCAAAATAAGCGTTAATTGAAAGATACAGTTATATTAATTGAAAATTCAATGCAATCCAATTTAGTTTTGCACCGATGAAGGTTTTCAATCAAAATTTCGATTCAACCCATGTCTATTCCATGTTACTATTAATTTACATCTCGTGTAAATTTCATTATTTCTTTCTGTGTACATCAATAGTTGATACATTTTCGATTCTACCGGTTAAAATTTATGATGCTATAAAATAATCTTTTTTTTATTCAATGATATAATATATTTTTAGGCACACTGCTTAAGTTCTAAGATGCCAAGGGTATTTTCTAATCCCAATTAACGACTAACTTGAAACTAGAATAGTATTATTAGATTATGTCGTCTCGGATTTTCGAAAATCCAGCTTTCAGCTGGCGATCGGCAGTGGTCGGTGAATTGAATATTGCATGATTCTTCCAGATGGCGTTGTTAAATATCTATAGACGCTTCCGTCGTAAAATAATCTTTGTTTTTTATATAGAAGTGCAAATTGGAAATTCAAGGTCGTGAAAATGTGGTCAGCTTTTGAACACTTACAGCTCAGTCAGATTAGTTTCAATTATTTATATTATTTCACCAAGTGATTGGAAATATTTCTACGTATTGATTTGAATATTTAACGACAGGTATTTTCAATTAAATATGATTGAAATTTTGATTAATATCGAGCAGTGTCAAATTTTATCTGCTAAAAATCTAAGACACTGGAGCTTACTGGATTTCCCTAACGAAGACGATAGTTTTAAAGGAGTATGCGATATATGAATTGGAAAGCATCGCTCTGATTGGTCAATCGATGCAAACGCGAAGCTGTAGGAAGCACGCTAAATCTAATACAAAAGAGATTATAGTTAACGTTTTAGTCTTACAAGAAATATGTCAGTGGAAGGTTGCTGCTAGACAGCAAGTTTCACACAAAGCGCTATAAAACGATTTGAAGCTTTCACCGGTTTGCTTTGATCTTAAATGTCATGCCAACTTGGATAAAATACTATGTTATGTCATTCTCACCAGAATAATCTGCACCTATCCCAGAGTAAATTTTGATTGCTTAAGGTGACCGTGGACCTTCTGTCCAACTTATCTCATCTTCATGCTCATTCTGGAATTAAAAAATAGCAAACAAAAGAATTGTGCCAAAGAAGATAGTTTACTGTTTGCCCTCGCTTGGTTCTTGGCATTTTTCTTACATTACAAAGTAAAAAGGAAGCGGTTACATTGATGAATTAAGTATAGTAACACGAAATCAGAACAAACTCTGTTGCAATGGCTTTTTATATTAATTTTAATTTTTTAATATGAAGTTCCATATTCAAAAAATACAAACCAACAAATTCTACATTTTCCGTTTTGTCGACAACATCATCGTTTTCGGATATGAAAGCAACCTCATCCAGAGAACAGTCAAGTGGCACTTGACGAGAGGGCTTAATGACAAATCGGCTATTTGCTCTGAAAAGATTTATTATGCAAATTTGAAGATATAATTTCATACATTGACGAAAATAGTTTAGAACTTTACCTATTGATACCAAATTATTGGATCCGGTACAGTTTCTAAATTTCGTGGTATTGTTTTGAACCGGCACATCTGGCAGTTCTTCCACTGTTTGAACTGATGAGTCCCGCACATACTCACTACCCAAAACACACTCTATCAACGTATTCCATCTATTTTTCTATTGATTTTCGTCGAATGAACGCTGTTTTTCTCTTCTTAGATGGACGAGGCATTTTGAAAAGATTGCAATACTTGAACTGTTTGTTTATTTTTTGCATTCCATAGCAACGGTAAATAAGACAACAGGGTTGCGGATAACTTGGAGGGGAAGCAATGTTTGAAACGGAAATAAGGGAAATGTTATAGTTTTTTTTTTAATATTGAAATTTTAGATGGTGACGTACGAAAGTAGTTTTGATCCGTAATTTTAACTATATCAATGTGCGACTAATTGAAAATTAGTCCCCATTTTGACGATTGATTGAACTGTTTGATTGAAAATATCGATCATTAGAAATTTTAGTTGACTTGTTCCACATCAATAGCTCGAACAACCCCATGGGGCTGATCATTATAGTTTTTCCATGGGATTTTTCGTTTGTATGTTACAATCAAACGAGTTACTAGGCTATGTTTGTTGAATCCAAGAGAGTTTTTTTACTATGATCTAAGCGCTTAAAACTTTAAATTTATTTGCCAATACACAACGGCTAACTTCAAAAAGCTTCGAATGGATCGAAATTTATTTTTGTTGAATTACAGACACGTAAACCGAATAAACAAGACTTGCCTGAAACATTCAGAAAATAAAAGCTACGAATTCGTCAGAATTGATAAGTTGTTTACTGTCTTCACAGTTTTCTATACTCAATAAAATGAGATTTTGACATATTCATCGAACATTATACACCCACGATTTTAGTTTCCTATACAAATTGCTTGCCAAACCGAATAATGGTATCCCCAATCATCTAAGTTAGAGTGAGATAAAACCATCAGTTAGAGTGCGATCGGCAAACTCTGTTCAATGCGTTGGCTCAAAGATTAAGATGAAAATAGGTGCCTTCGTTGCGACTTTTTGCGAAGCTATAACAGCAGCATCGCACTTTTTTCGAATTAATTTCTCGGTAATTTTGCTTCTTGGATATAGCCGATAGCGAAGATATTACATTCGATTTCATCGCAATTTGTTGACTGGAAGTCGAAAAATTCGCAGAATAACGCGGGGACTCTACTAGTGAGATGATTATTGGTACATTTGTCTTATTCATAAAAATTTGTCGAGACAATTTTGTGTTCAAACATGCTCTGGAACGGAATATTGGTTTTTGTGAGAGATCGTTTTCAAATTTGAAATAACACAATTTATAGTTTTCAAGCAAAATAATGCAGATAATGCAATAATGCATTTTATGCATTTAATTTTTGACTTTGTCATTATTCTTAAATATAAGTATAAAAACTGAATTTACAGAGTACTACAATAAATGGTTTCTTGAAAAGAGACGATGAATTACAAAACATGTATGAATTTCGGAGACAAGTTTAAATAAAGATTATTTTAAACGAAATAGAGTTCAATATACTTGGATCACATTTAGGTTATTCCTTCCTACTAGAATGAACTGAAATATTCGGTCAATGTTTTGATAAGTAGTTAATTCGGAATTCCGATTCCGATTGACGAGTAATCGTATCCCATATTCGAGAGCTATAAGTTAGCCATAGGATTAACATGTGTTGCTAGGAACTGAACTCGGACATTAATGTGAATGTGAACGCGTATAATATAATAATAATAATTGGTACTAGTACTCCTAATCGCATCTACCTAGAAATAAATAGATTTTGAAATATATATACTTATGATAAAAAAGAACCGGAATTTTATTAAGAAACGCAAAGTTTCAATTTTTTATAAATTTCTTTATTATCGCCTTCATAGTACTCTCCTCCTGCGGCAATACATGCATGCCAACGCTTGATCCAATTTTCCATACAAGTTTTATAGGCCGCCGAAGGTATGGCCTTTAGTTCACGCAGCGAATTCTCTTTTATGGTCTCTATGGTCTCAAAACGCGTTCCCCGCAATGGCAATTTGAGTCTGGGGAAGAGGAAAAAGTCACACGGGGCCATATCTGGAGAGTACGGTGCTTGGTTGATGATATTGGTTGAGTTTTTGGCCAAAAACTGCGACACAACCAACGCTGTGTGAGCCGGCGCTTTCAGCTTTTTTGGCACCAGCCGAGAAGCGACGCGTTTCAAAACCAAAACATCAGTTAAAATGTGTTCGGCTGATCCAGAGCCCAACAACACAGCAATCTCTCTAATCGGTACAGAACGATTTTGCAACACGATTTGCTCGTATGCCTGTTTTTTTCCTAGACACGATTTACCAAAGGCCTTCTCTAACATTTTCAACGTTTCGGAACACTTAAATCCATTTGCAACACAAAATTTGATGCACGCACGTTGTTCTAAATTTTTATCCATTATAAAAATCGCCACACGAAAATTTTTCAACTTCTTTGTATAGACGCCAAACAAAAACTAATCGTACGATATGCGTCAAAATTTGACAGAATGTGTATAAAAGTGTTGCCAACGTTGAAAGAATAAAAGTTTACCGATTGGACAAGCGCGGGAATTTTAAAATGAAAATTCCGGTTCTTTTTTTATCATAAGGTACGACAAGTATGATCCAATCTATATTTCCCAGTTGCACAAGAAATGGCGACGTGGTGCAATGAAAATTCGACAGGTGACGTTAGATGACAAGTGTCTCGCCGAATTTCAGTAAATACTAACACACTGTTCGAAATGTCAGCAAACTGACTGTCCGCTAAAGAAAATTTTCTTGCGCTCTCTGTAGTGCAATTATTAAACTACTTATAATCACTTCATTTTCAGGGCAAAATAAACCCAAAAAGTTCTCTAAAATTTTGCATTCATCAAACTTAGGTCGCGTCAAATTGAACTGCTCCTTAAAACTTACTATCAAAATGCTTGGATGTATGTTATACGTAATTTTAACTTTTTCCAAGGCTGTGGACCGTCTCGCGAATTATTTCAACTCTTAATTAAAATTTGACAGTCGTATGTAGTGGTAGAACAATAACCGTGCTCAAAAGCGTGGTTATTTTTGACAGTACGATAGTTATTTTTAATCCACTGATAAAAAATCTTGTAAATAATTCTAATTTCCGACCGTTAGTAAAAATGGTCGTCTATCTTTTATAGTTTATCGTTTATCGTTTATCGTTTATCGTTTATCGTTTATCGTTTATCGTTTATCGTTTATCGTTTATCGTTTATCGTTTATCGTTTATCGTTTATCGTTTATCGTTTATCGTTTATCGTTTATCGTTTATCGTTTATCGTTTATCGTTTATCGTTTATCGTTTATCGTTTATCGTTTATCGTTTATCGTTTATCGTTTATCGTTTATCGTTTATCGTTTATCGTTTATCGTTTATCGTTTATCGTTTATCGTTTATCGTTTATCGTTTATCGTTTATCGTCTATCTTTTATAGTTTATCGTTTATCGTTTATCGTTTATCGTTTATCGTTTATCGTTTATCGTTTATCGTTTATCGTTTATCGTTTATCGTTTATCGTTTATCGTTTATCGTTTATCGTTTATCGTTTATCGTTTATCGTTTATCGTTTATCGTTTATCGTTTATCGTTTATCGTTTATCGTTTATCGTTTATCGTCTATCTTTTATCGTTTATCGTTTATCGTTTATCGTTTATCGTTTATCGTTTATCGTTTATCGTTTATCGTTTATCGTTTATCGTTTATCGTTTATCGTTTATCGTTTATCGTTTATCGTTTATCGTTTATCGTTTATCGTTTATCGTTTATCGTTTATCGTTTATCGTTTATCGTTTATCGTTTATCGTTTATCGTTTATCGTTTATCGTTTATCGTTTATCGTTTATCGTTTATCGTTTATCGTTTATCGTTTATCGTTTATCGTTTATCGTTTATCGTTTATCGTTTATCGTTTATCGTTTATCGTTTATCGTTTATCGTTTATCGTTTATCGTTTATCGTTTATCGTTTATCGTTTATCGTTTATCGTTTATCGTTTATCGTTTATCGTTTATCGTTTATCGTTTATCTTCCATAAACCAAATAAATGTGTAAAAATGCAAAAAAAAATTCACGTGGGCTTTATGTTTGAAGTTCTGAAAACTATTCGTATGAAATATTCCCATTTCTATTTGAGCTGACATCTGATTTCATATTCTGTTTCTGGTGCTTCACATTCAATATTGTCCTATGCACTAATTAGTTCGGAACAATTGGCAGGAACATTTATATCGATTGTCTCTACCCGGACGGCTCGAATTCCCCTGCCCGTCCTCTTGGCTACGATTTGTTTTGTACACTGGTTCGATCTAACATCTCGCATTGTCCAATTATCCACACGTGCTATCTCGGACAGCAGCCGGAAGCTCATTGTTTTGCTCACTTGGCGGGACGTTGGCGTAGAACTCGAACACTCTCCGGCTCGTTGCTGGTTCCGGCTGGTGAAGGTCACATCGGGAATAGGGGATAATCCGATTACTCGGAAATAGAACCTAAAAGATGAAACTTCGTCTGGCTGACTCAAGAAATGACACCGCCACCATCGCCAGCTCTTGGCAGAGTCGAGTTGAGATGAAGCAACAGTATAAATAATTCCGTTCATTAAAGCTTAATGAGGCAATGTCGGATGTGCGTCCCGCATTTAAAGATTCCATCACGGTGTAAGTCCTTCTGACGTTTTCTCTGTCCCAGGTCGGAAATTGATTTTCTTCTATTTGTCGCTTTCTTTCCTGTGCCAGCAGAATGGCTGGCAAACTTCCGACTGCTGGGTGGGGGAGCCTACGGACTGCGGACAAGGGGAACTTGACTGATGATGATGACTCTGCTAGTCCTGTGAGAACGCCGAGTGTCTTCAAAGTGGCGTTCTTGAAAAAGATTTGCGTCTATTTAGCAGACATACCGTTTTTCCTCCCCTTCGTTGCTGGAATCGTGGCAATAGTGTGGAGTCATTCGCTCGAGCACACACACACGTCAATGAAGCCGATATGAATAATTGAATGTGCTTACGTTTCCGAGCGCAACGAGTGCTGCCTAAATCATTTTATTACCGCTATGGAGGCCGCCAACTGACGCCCAATCAAGCTAATATATTTATAAGGCTACAAACTTCAGAACACATTCGCCAAAAGTTAGTTTAGCTGTGACAGTTTTCACTGTGCCTTCACCTTCCTCCGCCCATCATCTTGGTGTCACTCGACGAAGCAAAACAAAATATCGCTTTGTCATGGAGCTCTTGCCACATGTGTTTACACCTTGACAGTCACCGAACGTACATCCGATATATCGCTCGGATTGGTGGCATGAATCTCTAACTCCTGGTCCGGTGCCCTCGGCAAAGCAAATAGACGAATCGCGAGAGAATTGACTGATAGAGGAAAGAATTGGCTTATAAATATATATGAGGGAATATTCAGGATTGCAAGAAAGTTTTCCTATTGTTGAGCGTGTCGCTCGTTTCTGAAATCCGGAACGGAACGGCGGAGAGATGGCATTTTGGTTGATTTTATTTTATCACATAGCATCGCCCGGGTGATTGATGCTCCAGAAATTTATTTGATTAGTTCATTCGGCGCCCGGAAGTACAATATCTTTCAACAGAATCTATGATCATTGCCGTTTCAACCTTCCGAACGAACGGATGTGATTTGGATTTACTGCGAAAGCATTGAAAACCAGTTGTGTGTGTGTGATAAAGTGGTCGGACGATCGAAACGATATTGTGTGATAGACAATAGTGCTTTTTCCTCTGAGAGGTTTTTTTCGCATTATATAATAGAACAGTGCCTTATTGTGAGCGGTGGATCGAAACGGTACCGTTAGCCGGTTATTGTTTCGGCGATCAAGGCCAAGTGTGCAGATTATAAACAAGCGGCCATTGTGTGAGGATTATAAATAAGTGTGCTTTTTCCTCTCGGAGGTTTTTTGCACATCATCAAAGCGGCGATACGCCGACCGACGAAGACCAGCTTGGTGTCCCCCGTTGGATCTTAAGTTAAGTACCGTTACTTCGATTATTCGTTTTTGACCATTATATTTCCCCCCGAATTACTTGTTTCTGCGCGGAAGTAGTTCCGCGACATGTCTAATTTAAGTCCTGGCCCCCCCGCTCCCGATGTTCAAATGGAGACTTCCCTTGTCTGTAAAATGTCCCGCATAAAGAGCTATCCTGATGGGCTCGCACTACCGGCCGGGCCTTACGCGGTCTATTTCCGGACCAAATCAAGAGAAAAAATTTTAAATATTTTAAAAATATCGCGAGACCTGTTTTCGCGATATAATACTATAAAAAGTATTGATAGAATACGGCCAGACAAGCTCAGGGTCCTGTTTACCAGCTCTAAACAGGCTAATGAGCTTGTTCAAAAGGATCCCTTTACGCAGGAGTACCGCGTCTACGTGCCCGCTCGCGAAGTAGAAATCGACGGTGTGGTCACCGATGCGAGTTTGACTTGCGAGGATATTCTTAAGTACGGGGCGGGTTGTTTTAAAGACCCCTCACTTAAGAATGTCAAGATACTGGATTGCAAGCGATTGCATTCAGTATCGATCGCAGGGGATGGAACAAAGTCTTATCCCCAATCAGACTCTTACCGTGTGACCTTCGCCGGCACTGCTTTGCCCAACTACATCCTCTTGGACCGGGTTCGTTTGCCTGTTCGTTTATTTGTACCCCGGATAATGAATTGTACCAATTGCAAACAACTGGGGCATACAGCTACCCATTGCAGCAATAAGCCACGTTGTGCTAACTGTGGGGAAGCTCATGCGGACGGCTCTTGCGGTAAGGATGCTGAAAAGTGTCTCTACTGTAAGGAGGGTCCACATGACCTCTCTGATTGTCCCGCTTACAAACTGCGAGGTGATCGAATGAAGCGTTCCCTAAAGGAGCACTCCAAGCGTTCCTTCGCAGAGATGCTTAAAAGTGCCACCCCTCCTAAACAGACAACGAATCCATATGCCTGCTTGTCGACTGACGAGAGCGATTCTGACGACCCTTTGGAAGGTCCATCTTCAGCGGTCCCTCATAGCTGTAGGAAAAGAATGAATAAATCTTCTCATAAGCTACCTAGTAAGGGTTCGAAGGTGTCTTCCGAAGGACTTCGAAAAGTTACAGCTAACGGGAATCGGGAAAAATCACCGAAGCAAAAAGCTCCTGGTCTCGGAAAACTCAATTCCGAGATGGAATTCCCACCACTTCCAGGGACAACAAAATCCCCAAGCGTCCCTAAAAATCCACCAGAGAACCAACTAGGTGCTGGCCTTATCAAGTTTTCTGATATTGTGGACTGGATTTTTACAACTTTCAATATTTTAGACCCTCTTAGAAGCATTTTAATTGCTTTCATGCCTACAGTAAAAACATATTTGAAGCAGTTGACTGCAAATTGGCCCCTTCTTTCAGCGATTGTATCTTTCGATGGCTAAATCATCCACCGAGGTCACGGATCTAATCACTGTTTTACAGTGGAATTGTAGAAGTATTATCCCAAAAATAGATTCATTTAAATTTCTAGTAAATAATCTGAAATGTGACGCATTTGCATTGGGCGAAACTTGGTTAACTTCTGAAATACCCTTAAACTCACACGATTTTAACATTATTCGCCTGGATCGAGATGATCCCTACGGAGGAGTACTTTTAGGGATCAAAAAGTGCTATTCTTTTTATCGAATTAACCTCCACTCGATACCAGGTATTGAAGTTGTCGCATGTCATGTTACAATCAAAGGTAAGGACCTTTGTATTGCTTCCATCTACATTTCCCCAAGAGCCTCGGTTGGGCATCGGCGACTCAGTGATATCATTGAGCTCCTTCCCGCACCGACGTTGGTTTTGGGAGACTTTAACTCACACGGTACGGGATGGGGCTGTCTTCACGATGATAACAGATCAGCTATGATCCATGATATCTGCGATAACTTCAATATGACAATATTGAATACGGGAGAAATGACACGGATTCCTGCACCACCAGCAAGACCAAGCGCGCTGGATTTATCCCTTTGCTCGACATCGCTACGGTTGGATTGCACGTGGGAGGTAATTCCTGATCCCCACGGTAGCGATCACCTACCGATCGTAATATCAATCACCAGCGGCTCAAAACCATCGAAGACAATCAATGTTTCCTATGACCTCACACGAAATATTGATTGGAATAGCTATGCGACCGCGATATCTGAGAAACTTGAAAGAACTCAACAACTTCCTCCGGAGGAAGAGTACACGTTTTTGGCTGGCTTGATTCTCGACACCGCGACTCAAGCTCAGACGAAACGTGTACCCGGCGCGAAAACTAACATCCGTCCTCCCAACCCGTGGTGGGACAAAGAGTGCACAAATTTAAACGCGGAGAGAGCCTCCGCGTATAAAATATTCAGAAAAAATGGAACACCTGATAATTACCGGAATTACGCGGCGTTAGACGTTAAAACTAAGAACTTGATTAGAGCCAAGAAACGCGGTTACTGGCGTCGGTTTATAGACGGCTTAACGAAAGAAACATCTATGAGCACTCTTTGGAACACAGCCCGACGAATGCGCAATCATAACACCACGAATGAAAGCGAGGAATATTCCAACCGCTGGATATTCGATTTCGCTAAAAAAGTATGCCCAGACTCTGTACCGGAACAGAAGATCACCCGCGCCGCGACACCAAACACAAACGAAACACCGTTTTCGATGGTAGAGCTCTCACTTGCACTCTTGTCATGTAACAATAAAGCCCCGGGATTAGACAGAATAAAATTCAACTTGTTGAAAAATCTGCCTGACCCCGCCAAAAGGCGCTTGTTGAGTTTATTCAATAAGTTCCTTGAGGGCAACATTGTTCCACATGACTGGAGACAAGTGAAAGTGATCGCCATTCAAAAACCAGGAAAATCAGCCACCGATCACAATTCGTATCGGCCGATTGCTATGCTTTCCTGTATCCGGAAATTGTTCGAAAAAATGATTCTCTTCCGTCTAGACAATTGGGTCGAAACTAATGGCTTACTTTCAGATACACAATTTGGTTTCCGCAGAGGCAAAGGAACGAACGATTGTTTGGCGTTGCTCTCAACCGAAATTCAAATGGCATTTGCTCGTAAGGAACAAATGGCGTCAGTTTTCCTAGACATCAAGGGGGCTTTTGACTCAGTTTCCATAAACATCCTATCTGAGAAGCTGCATCAGCATGGTCTTTCGCCAGTTTTGAACAACTTTTTACATAATCTATTGTCTGAGAAACATATGTATTTCGCGCATGGTGATTTGTCGACAATACGATTCAGTTACATGGGTCTTCCTCAGGGCTCATGCTTAAGCCCCCTTTTATACAATTTTTACGTAAACGACATCGATAAATGTATCAACACATCTTGCACGCTAAGACAACTTGCCGATGACAGCGTTGTGTCTATTATAGGACCCAAAGCTGGCGATCTGCAAGGGCCGTTACAAGATACTCTTGCCAACTTATCCACATGGGCTCTTCAAATGGGTATCGAGTTCTCTACGGAGAAAACTGAGCTGGTTGTATTTTCAAGGAAGCGAGAACCAGCACAACTACAGCTTCAACTAGGGGGTGAAAACATAGCTCAGGTCTTCACATTTAAATATCTCGGGGTCTGGTTCGACTCCAAAGGCACATGGGGATGTCACATTAGGTATATGAAACGAAAATGCCAACAAAGAATCAACTTTCTTCGTACGATAACCGGATCGTGGTGGGGTGCCCATCCAGGAGACCTGATCAGGCTGTACCAAACAACGATATTGTCCGTGATGGAATACGGATGCTTTTGCTTCCGATCCGCGGCGAACACTCATTTCATCAAGCTGGAAAGAATTCAGTATCGTTGTTTGCGTATTGCCTTGGGTTGCATGCAATCGACTCATACGATGAGCCTCGAAGTGCTGGCGGGCGTTCTCCCATTGAAAAACCGGTTCTGGGATCTCTCATATCGTTTACTCATTCGATGCGACATTTTGAATCCTCTGGTGATTGAAAATTTCGAAAGGTTAGTTGAGCTCAATTCTCAAACCCGTTTTATGTCCTTGTATTTTGATTACATGGCTCAGAATATTAATCCTTCTTCGTTTGTTTCCAACCGTGCTCATTTCTTGGATACTTCTGATTCTACTGTGTTTTTCGATACTTCCATGAGAGAAGAGATTCGTGGAATTCCGGATCACGTGCGCCCTCAAGTGGCCCCAAATATTTTTTATAATAAATTTAGAACAGTCAACTGTGAAAAGGTGTTTTACACTGACGGATCAAACATCAACGAGTCCACAGGCTTCGGTATCTTCAATCAAAACATCACCGCTTCGTACAAACTCAGTGATCCGGCTTCAGTTTACGTCGCAGAATTAGCTGCTATTCAGTACACCCTCGAGATCATTGAAACCTCGCCCAAAGACCATTACTTCATTGTCACGGACAGTCTAAGCTCAATAGAAGCTCTCCGGGCAATGAAGCCAGGAAAGTACCCCCCTTATTTTCTGGGGAAAATACGGGAACACTTGAGAACTTTATCTGAACGGTCTTATTCAATATCGTTAGTCTGGGTCCCTTCGCATTGTTCCATTCCGGGAAATGAAAAGGCAGACTCATTGGCTAAGGTGGGCGCATTAGAAGGTGATATTTATGAAAGACCAATCTGCTTCAATGAATTTTTCAGTATTTCTCGTCAGAAAACTCTCGAAAGTTGGCAAACTTCATGGACGAATGACGAACTGGGACGATGGCTACACTCCATTATTCCTAAGGTATCAACGAAACCGTGGTTCAAGGGGATGAACGTGAGTCGTGATTTCATTCGCGTTATGTCACGGCTCATGTCAAATCACTATACATTCAACGCACATCTCCGGCGTATCGGGATCGTGGAGAACGGGCTCTGCACCTGTGGCGACGGTTATCAGGACATCGAGCATGTCGTGTGGTCGTGCGTAGAGTATCGCGACGCCAGGTCGAAGCTACTGGAATCCCTAAGAGCCCGAGGTAGACCGCCTGAAGTTCCGGTTCGGGATGTGTTGGCGAGTCGGGATAGCTCATATATGCTTCTGATATACGAGTTTCTCAAACACATTAATATACAAGTGTAATCTGTTACATCTGGCTTAGAAAGTTCCTCCTATTTATCGACGTTGTTTCAACTGTGGCTAAGAATAATCTTCACCTGCAGGTTCGACACTAACTTCCGCCGATTATCCCGATTCCTCATCTGTCCACCATCTTCATCGGAACTAACAAGATCTTTGTGCTGTCACTAACCTTTTCGCTTCCCCCCTCCCCGTCTCTTCACCATCTCGATGTCAACTAATTAGATCTCTGTCGTTTTAGACAATTCATTCCCATATCCCCTTTTTACTCCGTTTTCCGCAATATTTACTTCGCTATTTTTTTTTCTCATTTTCTTCTGTAACAACACCATCATCGCCCACGGAAACTTACCAACAGCATGCGGGCCACCCGCCGGGTATTCGTAACCTGGGGGTGTTTCCCGCGGACCCACACGGACCGAAGAATGCGGCCAACATGAACATTCACCAACGCCATATGGAAGACTCTCATGAAATATTCAATTCACCGGCCACTGCCGATCACCAGCTGAAGGCTGGATCTGCCAAAGTCAACCATTGCGACCCAAATATGACATTACTCAATGATACAACCCTAGTTTTAAGTTAGTCGTAAATTAAAATTAGTAAAAGCCCTTGGCATCTTAGAGCTTAAGCAGTGTGCCTTAAACATTATATTCTTGAATAAAAAAAAAAAAAAACAGAATCTATGAAAAATTTTGTATTTCTATTTGCATGGATATTACAAATGAAGCTCTTTCCTTGAGAGCTTTGGTACTGATTTGTCAAAAGTGCACAGGACTTATTTCATTTATTCTATGTTTCACCTTCGGCTCATCATTGCATTAACAGATTATACTGATCTGCTAATGCCACCTCGCCCCCAAATGACTTCTATCTGTTGACGGTCAGAATAACCGTCAATTGGTTTCGGTTCTTTCGGCACGCCAGGAATAAGATAACATTTCGATGCAAAACAAGTGTGTTGCAAATAGCGACAACCTTACGCCTGCTTAGCGAATCATGTTGAGTCAAATTTTTGTATTTGTTATTGTTTATGTACTGCCTCTTGTCCACGTTTGTATTTAACACATTGTTATACGAGTTCGGAGGGTCAACCGATTTTCACAACCTAAGATACATATAAAAGGTCTTGAAACTCTTCAAAAAGTCTTCGAAAAGTTGATCCGGATCCTACTTCCGGTTTCGGTATTACAGCACGATAAGTGAAACATTTTCAATTTCATTAGTTATTTGTTCAGAAGTGATGGCGAAACGAGGGGCAAATTTAAATCAAACTTACTGGTAAATTCATCTAGTTTACAGATCCTGAGCTCCAAAAACGGAACTCACTTCGATGTCTTAGCAACGGTTGGACCGATTTTCATAAATCTTGATTAAGGTCATCGTCCAAGTACCATGCGCGCGGGTGGTTTTAGGAAATTTTTGATGGAAAATTTAAAAAAATTGTCAAACCAAAAAAACTTTTATCTATCTGCAGGATGAGAATGGCTGGGAAATTCTTCAATTCATTGCAAAATTGATCTTGTTCTGTGGAAAACTTAGATTACTTTACCAAAATAACATTATTCCATACTTCCAAATCATCAATACAACGAAATCGGTTATATGAAATTCGTAGATTTTCCATAAAAAAGCGTGGAAAGCTTTTCCACAAATGTGTGTGAACGTAAACCTTGCAGCCAGAAAAAAGTTTAGTCGAAAAAAAATCAAATCAAAAACACTCATTTTTAAGAGGTTCAAATTTTCCAGTTATTTTCACCCTGCAGATAGAAAAAAGTTTTTCAATGGTCTGTATGTTTTTGGTTTTGGCACATTTTTCAAATTTTCAATCGAAAATTTCCTAACACAACCCGCGCGCATGGTATGGCCTTAACTGCAATATTTGTGGAGTCTTCTGATTTTCATTTTATTTAAATTTTTCAAAAACCACTTTAGCAAAAAATTTGAAAAAAATTCAGGAATATTTTAGGCATTATGGGAAACCTTTCCGATTTTTCTTCAGAATTCTTCAAAATACTTTTCATGAAAAAAATTAAGATTTTTTTTTTTTCGCTCTTACAAATTTGGTGCCGCTATAGGTTTCACATTAAAAATAAACCATTTATGAGTACACTACGTTGTATTATTTTAAGATTTTTACCCGTCCATATGGGTATAATATCAGACTCTTAGAGAAATAAATAAACCAAAAAACATGCGTCTCCTACAAATTACCATCAGATAGAGACATATGGTATTCAATTCTAGAAAAATATAGTACATACCCTTAGAATTAAATACCATGGGTTTCCATCTACGACTTGAGTTCAGAGATTGAGTATTACTAATGATAAAAGAATTTAATTACTAATATTATTTACGAACGCCCGTACGTCTTATTTCATAAGGAAGGACCAATGAAGTAAGTATGAATCAGAACTAAAGAATTGACAATTTTTTAGTTTTTAATATACGGTTTAAAGTTTTCATTTATAAACCGATAACTCATTTTATGTTTATTGCATTCAAATGAAATAAATCAACAAGTACACTGTACATTTTTGCTATGTTTAGTATATCTCTAAATAACAATAAAATATAGTTCTTTTGCAGAAAAAACAAACATTCTCGGACAACAACTGCAAAATCAAGAAAAAAGTCGAAACCAAGCGAAGTCTAAAAAACTATCAGTTTTCAGCATGGACTTGCTGCCGGCGCTTCGACGTGTTTCCTATCTGGTTTTGTAGTATTTCCTAGGACTACCAATAGCTAATAGTCTTTATTAGTAAAGCCCATTCTCTTCAAAACCGATACAAAATTCTTACTGCTGAAAGCCGAGCTTATCTTGAAGTCTCGTATGAATGAAACTTTAATAATTTTCTTTTTTTCTAAAATGATTGATAAGCAAGAAATGTAAAAATTTGATGCTTCATAACCTCTAGCGTTAACTGATTCAGTTCAGACCAGAATTTAGGTCCAGAGTCCAATTCTATAAATCAATTCTGAAATTCTGTTGCAAAATCTGAGACGAGATTTTTATAAAATTCAGTCCCTGGGCTTTGGAAAAAAAATGAAAATGAATTCTGGATTTAGATCTGAGTTTTGAAACTGAATTTTGAAACTCAAATTAACGTTCAAACCAAAATTCAGTTTCAAAATTCTTGTTCTTAGGTAGGATTTAGAATTGATAATTCTAAACTGAGCTTTTAACCTGAAGTTATGGAACTTCAGACCGAAATTCAGGATCAGAATTCAGATTCAAAATTTAGGTGTGTTTCCAAAACTTAGTTCGAAAATGCATTCTAGAATCCAGGTTCAGAATTCTGTTCCAGAATGCATCTCTAAAATTTGGTTCCACAATTCTAGAAGAACGACCAAAATCAAGAACTAAATACGGAAGATTTTTGGATGAAATTCTGAATCTGGATTCAAGAACTGAATATCTAAACTGAATTCTGAATCCAAACGCGAAAACTGAATCCTGGACCGATATTCTATAACTAAAATTCGGCTACAGGCCAGAATCCAAGTCCAGAGTTTAGTGTTACGATTTAGCTTCACAATTCGTTGCCCGAATCTTGATCTCGAATTCGTTTTCAGAACACAGATTCAGTGATCAGTTCAACAATCCAAGTCCATAAATCAATTTCGGAGTTCGGTTTCCGAATTCAGGTTCCGAATTCAGTTCCAGAATCTAGCATCAAAATTAAGTTACAGTGTTCTGGTCCAGGATTCAGTTCTAGCATTCGGCTCCATTTCATTATACATTAGTTCTGTTTCATGTTTATTCACTGGTCCTTTCTTATGAATTGCTAGGTAAATTGTGTCAGGCGTGTGAGCGTGTGTGAATAACATTATAAATGAAATTCTTTTATCATTGATAATTACCCAAGACCTGAACTCAAGTTGTAGATGAAAACGCATCGTATTTAGTTCTGAAGGTGAGTGGTATATGATTTCAAAACTAAATACTGTGCGCCTCCATCTGATGATAATTTGATGGAGACGCATGGTTTTTTGATTGATTTATTTTTTTTAAAGTCTAATGTTATCTCCGTCCACATTTTTTTAAAAATCTGAAAATAATACAGTGTAATGTAATCATTATTGATTTATTTTTACTATAAGTGCGAATAAAAAAAATTCAAAAATTTTAAACATATTTTTTAAATGAAACAGATTTTGAAAAAATTGGGAAAAAAAATCGGAATGGTTTCCCATGATGCCTAAAATATTTCTGAATGTGACAAACATTTCCCAAATTCCTCAGTGCTCATATAAAAAAATTAGTTTTGTGAACAGCAAATACAAGGAATGAAAAGTCCCGGGCCTAACAAAAAAAGTCGATTTTTACCGCGATATCTTTTTTGCCTTTCTCTATAGAAAGGTATTAGAATTGCTGGAAAATCCGACTTTCGAACGGAGCATCGGAGACCCATAGTGTTATATACCATTCGACTCAGTTCGACGAGATCGGAAAATGTCTATGTGTGTGCACTTTTAGAAGATATTTGAACGCGCTCAATTTTCTCAGAGATGGCTGAACCGATTTTAACAAACTTGGGCTCGTTTGAAAGCTACTGTCGGGCCATTGATCAAGTTCGAAGATCAAATGGTTGTGACTTTTGGTTCCAGATATATGATGGTATATGTGCCGTAACCGACAAAACACGTTGATTTTTACTGCTCTTATATATAAGGGTGCCAAAATTTTGGGATCACCTCTATTTTTGTTAAGCTCTAGTGCTCAAAAGTTTAAGCACCTCGAAAAATGTCCTCATGCAAAATATGAGCTAAATCGGACATGCGTAAGGGGTGCTGCCCGGTGGTAAAGGTTTGACAATTTTCGATCTTGAAAAAGCACCATAGGGGAGAGTACATGAAATTTCCAAAATCGAAAAATTTTTTTGATGCCGAAACTCTTAAAACTGCATGAAACATAGAAATTTAGTGTCATCTGAAAAAAAAATTTTTTTGAAAAAATCAACTTTCTGGGACTTTATATTTTTTCTAAGTTCCAAATTTTCATATATTTTCTAAGTCCCAAAAACTCGACTTTTTCAAAAAAATTTTTTCGAGATGACACAAAATCTCGACGTTTCATGCAATTCTAAGTCTTTTGGCATCAAAAATTTTTCAAAAAAATTTCATGTACTCCCCCCCCCTCTGATGATTTTTCAAGATATATGAAAATTCCACTAAGTGGACTAAGAAGGCTTTTTTTAGATTAGTATTACTGATTACAAATAGGCAACACAAATGTCAAGCACTAGTTTGGAAAAATGATGCTGACTGTGTGACATAAACACTGAAGCATGCTTTTGTGAACTACTCGAATCAATCTGAATCAATTGGGGTCAAAATTAGTATTCGAACATATTTAATAAAAGTAATGAAATATAGTAATGAAGTATAAGTAATGAAATATAATAAAAGTAATAAAATTAGTAATAAAAATTAATAAAAGAAATATATTTTCATGAGACTGTTATGAAAGAAGAGAAAGGCATTGTCACACCACTAGGTGGATTAAGAAGGGTTTTATTCTTAAGTATAATCTCCATCTAGACCGATACACTACAGCGACGACAAATCTGTTGTCAAGGCCTTCAAAATAGGCTTTCGTTTCGGCAATGACCTCAGCATTCGACGAAAATATCTTTCCCTGGACAAACCTTTTCAGGTTTGGAAATAGATAATAGTCGCTGGGGGCCAGGTCTGGAGAATACGGGGGATGGGGATGATTTCCCAGATTATTCCCAGAAAATTGTCCAATATTTAACATATCCTCAATTTTTTTTCTAGAACGGTTATCTTAATTCTTAACTTAACAGTATTACCTATTACCTATTTTTACAGCTTCTACTTATTTCTTACCGAAGTTACCGAATTCAATGTCAATTGATACGAATATCTAATTATCTTGAATAAATTGAACGAGTCTAGCCGGTACATAGCTTTCAGATTTAATTGGAAAGTTTTTGATTTGACATGGAGTCAAGTAGAGCTGATAAAATTCCGCTTCATTCATCGCACATTCTATTGAAGACTTCATGAGGCGTTGATATTACGGTTCTCCCATCCCATCTCGGTACTTGTGTTACGATTCGAACGGGCGAGCGATGTGAAAAATGAACCGGAACCAATCAAAACGCTATTACTTCTAATGACATCGGTCAATAAATATAAAAACGGTTCATTTTTTCCGTCGTCCTCCGGCAGTCCGTAAATTGTGTATTATTTATACTTTAACTATTGATCATAGGTAGTGAAATCTATTTCATTCGAAACATCAATATCCGTATCTAACTTCACTCAAAAAATCATTCGAAAATTTTCAACACTACACAACAAGTTCTGTCTAATGAATAATTCCGGCTTTTTGTGTTGACAAAAATCACGTTCAAATACTAACTTTTCCATTGCTAAGAATAGTCCTAAAACACTTGTTACAATATAGAAGTAGCATGAATCGGCGAATAAAATACTAATCAAACAATTTTCTCTCTCTTTCTCTTTGTCTATCTTACAGGTAAGCACCTAGACGTGAATAGAACTCAAGAAATGCAAGTAATGCAACACATTATTCTTCTCAACACCCCGAATCCTCTCCCCTCCATTGTTCCCCCCCCCGATAAAGTCGAATGGAGTCGTAAGACGCAACCCTTCCTCAATCCTCTAATTATTTACGGCATACTTCCCACGAAAGCACCGTCCCAGTTTCGACAGTTTCGACCTTCCTACCGTACGGAACTCAAAATGGCAAGGTGGTGTTTGAGAAAATGAACCTGAAGCTACGAAGAGAAACGCTACCCATCTAGTACCGACTGAATGTAATAAGTAAGTAGCAAGGAACCTCGAACCGCACGCCGCAACGCCAAAGTTACGTAAATGAGTTATTGGCTGGCTCCTGCCTGCACTCCGGTTCGGTATGTTTTAGTAGATCAAATACGCACCATCATCATCATCATCATCCGTGCGGTGCCGCACCGCATTGCCGCATCCGTTTCTTCCGGTTCTTCCGCCGGTAGACAACCGACTAGTTTGTTCGATCCGACTGGGAGTTGGCCCGGGCGCAGATTCTAACTAAGATCGAAGTCAATTCTTTGCAACTGTTGCATCCTGAAACATCCTTCCGGGTGCGCCCGGGAGTGAATGGAAAAGTTAGTTGAAATTTGAAAAGTTGACGTTGTCTTGTACCGTTTCGACAACATGAAGTTTGATTTTTTTTTGTTTTGTTCGCCGAACCAATACAAAATGCATCCATAGGGAAATGGAAGATCGAAATCGCTTTCGGCTACTGGAGTATTTTGATCCCGGCGAAACTGCTTTCATTTGAGAGGAAAAACTTGTTTCAAATGGTTTCGGTGCCGGTCGCGGCGCATCTTCCGGACGAACTTACTAGTACTTGTACTTGACGAATGATATGAGACAGCAACATTTCGTGCGAGCGAGCTCAGCATAACAAGTTTGCTGAACTTCGTCGTTCAGCTGATTCCACTTTTCCAAAGTTAAAGCAGTTTTTGTCAACTGATTACCTTGCTCATTGTAGTGTTCTGTTCTGTTGTAACATTTTTGCCTGTGCCAATCATCTTCGAGTATTGGAAAATGTTGTTTTATTGGACGGCTAAGTAATGTTTTTAAACGACTGCTTAAGTTAACTATCCGACTTTTCGAGGGGCTTTATCGAGGTAAATTAATGTGTATGTAACTATTTTCAAATGTGCTTTCTTACTGCTTGATTACTTTGGGTACACCTTATTAATCATTAATAATTACATTAATAATCACTATCTACTTAACCATAGAATCTAGACGGATCAGGGTCATTTCGCCGAAAGCCGTTTTGCCGAAAGCCGTTTAGCCGAAAGCCGTTTTGCCGAAAGTCGTTTCCCCGAAAAGATAATTTCGTCGAATTCTTCAATAGTCTTCATATCGTGATTGGAATTGATTTAAAATAAAGATAAAAGAAAAATGATAATGTTTACTCCCGTTTTGTTGAATTACAATCGTACTTCTGAAATAATCCAGAAATATTTGCCTGATATTTTTTTTCATAATCTTCTGAACGAGATTTTCAAGAAAACTTGTTGACTTTATTAGAATATCTACCAGGTAATTGTTTGTGGTATTTCCCGATAAATGAGTGCAAATGCAAATAATATCGAATGCGGCTCCGCCACATCGTTTTGCTCGTGTGCTATTCGACCTCGCTACCGCTCGTTCGGACCTAACTGAAGTAAAGAATAAACCGGGCAAACGAGTCGGTTACAGGTTTGTATGCAAGAGGCCGCCGCTTACGACGGCGGGTCGGCGACCAACTCTGCTGGTATCGCCATCTTGGTTTCGGTTATATGATTGCGCCACATTCAATTATTCAGGAGACATAAAAACGAATAGATAATTTTGATTAATAACCAGACTTTGCAGTTTTATAATTCATTATGTGGAACGACATAACTCTTTCGGCGAAATGGCCTTTTCGGCGAAATATCGACTTTCGGCGAAATGACTTTCGACGAATGACCCGCTCCCAATCTAGACCATGCCAATATTCAGGCTTTCTCGTATACAATAACCGAATGCGAGTGTTGTTTTTATACAAAGACGTAAATAATGTCGCAGAAAGTGCTTCTGTTGATTTTCATTTTCATTCTATTTTTTGTTGCAACTGCTCCTCCGAAAGATTTGAAAAAATGGCGGAATTTTCAGGCATTTATTTTCTCGAAAATCTTTTAATATTCCTTGCATTAAAGAACATTTACAAACATATTTTTCAAACTGGATTTCTTACAAATGAATAAATAATTTTTGGACACGTTGAAGTACTTCGGTTAAAGTTAGTATAATCGCAAAATCACAATATTTGAACTTTTCGAAAATAAATAGAATTAACCATACGTTTCCATTACAGCTCAATTAAAAAGAAATGCATGGTGCTTAGTTCTAGTAATTTCTAAGTTGATTAAAACAGGATTTTAAACCTTTGCTACCAATAATATAACGTTTTAATCGGTTTCGTAAATACATTGATTGAATATTGAGCAATTAAACATTATTTTATTTTTTTATTTTTGAAGTGAATAACACTTATGAATGTGTTGAATCAGCTAAATTTAATTTAACATAATCATAAATAAATTACGTTCATACTTTTGAATGACTGGTCACATTCAGCTGCATGCATGCATTGGACTCATACGACGACACGTTTGAATCTGGTATTGTCACGTAGCTCTTCTCCCATTCTGAGCTCACTGCACCTCAAGTCGCTTAGTTTAACTGTAACAGTCTTACAAACCAGTCTACGCAGCAGCGAAGCTCCAGAAAAATGTTGAGTGTTCAGAAGAAGCAACAGGTGAATCTCAATTTATACCTGAAAAATCGTTTATCCAAACTTATGAAATGTTGAAAGAAACAAATGCAATCTGTTTCAAATTTTTGAGTGATTCATGTAAAGACTATAAAGACGATCTTCGCTCCGGAAGGACCACAACGTAAAAAACTGATCAAAACACAAAAAAAATCGATGAAATGATCCGCAAAGATTATCGCTTACGGATCCGAGCAGTGGTCGAAATCACAGTAATCGGCAAAAAAAATGTGTCCGCCAAGTTTTCGGTAAAAAAAAACTCCGCGAAAGTGTTTTTTTGCAAAAAAAAATGGCATCCCTGCATTGGACCATTCGCTCTCCTCAGTCATCTTGGCCCCCCGTGAATTTTTTTTATTTACTAATGTCAAGTTCGCCCTGAACGAGACAAGATAAGAAACTGTGGAAGCAGTCTAATCAAAAGCGGACGAGACTTTGAACTAGCTGACTGAAGTGGACTGCTCCAGTACTACTGCAACCAATGCAAGATTCGTATGGAACGATATACAGCAGTTGGGTTATTTAGTAGCCACACCTCGAGCGTAACCTCGTAAAATGTCATCGGAATTGGAATTGATTGGTAAAGTAAAATATGCTTTCCGAATTTTATTTTACCATACCGTGTTCAAGCAATGATAGACGAGATCACAGGTGGCAGGAAAAATTTCAAATATCACTCAGTCTGTGAACTCGAGAATAAAATCTGCCGACTATCTGTAAAGTAAGGTGCACGCTATCGGTTTGACGAGCAAGAAAAGATTCTGAAGCGATTTTTAAAGTCTGTAGATTTTTATGAATTTCTGCAAAAACCACGATTTTCAAAAGTCTCGAAAAAAGGTTGCAACCAAAACTAGTCTGCTGCTAATTTAATCTGCTTGTTTTTTAATCTGCAGAACTGACATTACTGATGATGAAACTTGAACACAAAATTGGCGCGAAGTAGTTGAATGCGTTCCATTTCCAAATCCCAAATAAGCGCTATAAATATGATTGCATAAATGTGGGCTATTGATATAATTTTGTCGGTTACAAGCGAAATACTTCGAATAATTGGCAATGGCAATGATCTTGGTTCGCGTGTGCGATGTTTTTCGAATTCTAACACAAAAAAAACTCAAACCTTTGTGTTGTACAATTTAAATCCCTACTACGGAGCAACGCTTTTCTAAACCAGTGCATTAATTCCCAAGTAGTTTCGAATGCACAGTCTAACACGGATATTAACTTTACTCAGCCTAAAATGAACCTTTTCCGTGAAACTTTCCCACTCAGCTTTGCTGAAAGAAAACACTTGGGAGTAGGAAAAAACGCCAACCATCCAAGCAACGTCCAAACCTCCCACTGGAGACCAGTCGAGTCCAATCGATTTTAGCTCGGAGTAGGAGATTTTTCTACCGCATCAAACGACGAGCGGAAGCTCGGTAGAGTAATCTAACCGAAAATTAAAGTATACGAGTGAAACATCGGAAAAGTTTTCCTTTTCTAATGTGCTTACCTTCTCGTTTCTCGTTCAGGTTGTGGCGTCGTAGTCGTCGTCGTCGATCCTCTTCCGCTTCGCTTCTTCTACTCGGACATCACGGAAAAGTCTTGCTTTCGGGAATCAATTCATTTGTTTCGCTTGATATACAAAACTCTACCCCCCTCCCATCAGCCCGGGCAAGAATCAAAACCGCCGGAGGACTAGAAAAAGAAAAGGCTTACCACTGAACCGCTACTACTGGCTCCATTCTACCTGAAAGGCTCCACCAGAATTTGCTAATGCGATTTCGCATCCGTTGTATGAAACAGAAAAAAAGTGTGCATTAGAAAGCATCCTGTTTCCTGCTCCAGCGGTAGTCGTCCGGTTTCATTACTTCGTACTGTGGTGATTCCCTTATTTCTGGAAGTTGTGTTTTCGTTAAGGTCTCGTTTCAATATAAAATAATCGTTGGTTCAGTTTTCGTTTAGTTCGAAGATAGATCCCAGTTGAAGCATTTTCTCACTACAAAAAGACTTCTTAGTTCACAGGACAACAAACAACTCCAATGTTTATTATCAATGGTTTTTCCGAGGCAAAGAAAACTGTTTTGATATTATCACAACGGCTACAACAGCGCCTTTACAGCATAATTACCTGCAGCGGGCAAATAACTAGATTCAGATAGCAAGTTTTGCAGACAAAAAGAAAATCACTTCGCACAGATGAAACGGGTTCTGGTGCTCGGATCTTAACCTGATACAGTTGTATTTGTTTTGTGCAGATTTTTTTCACAATTAAATTGGATCCAAACGTGGCCGTTCCTCCGGGAACCAATAGTATAGAAAGCTATTACATTTTTATGTCGCTTGTTTTCTCGTTCTCTCCGCAGCTGGCAGCACTGCTGAAGTAGGCTTTTTTTGTCCAGTTTGTCTCTCATTTTTCCATGTTTCAATTTTACACTTTTTGCTTCGATTGCGTGGCAAATGGCCGGCGAGGTTACACGTGGTCATAAATTCTTGATTACGTTAATATTATGTTATTTTTTAATTTACTGCTCTTTTGCTTGGGCTCCACACGAGACTGGCAGATCCCTCTGACGAAGGGTTCGCGCTTTGTTTGCCTGCGCATTTCCACACTTACATTCGCACATCGCTAATGGAATAGCCACCGTGCTGCTGCGACTTTATCACCTACGTTAGTCAAACAGACATTTGATTTATGTACTGTTTTCACTAGCGAAAATGTGGAAGTGTACTTTGCAATTAGAAGCCACGCCACGGATTGGTGCAGATGAATGATGAAAGTAATGATGATGACGGCCACTGCCAGGAGCTTGGTCATTTGTCCCTCGGTTTGCCTCGGCTGCTACTCGAGGACCAGTAAAATCTGATCAGCGCTAATGTTATCCAATTTTTCAAAAAACGATTCCCTTGCATATGAGGCTTTCTAATTTTGGTGATGGAAACAATGTCACTTTTCTTTTGTTGAATTTTGCTTTTCTATTTCAACAGACTTCACAGTCAATTCTGAACGAACAAAATCATTGCATGGCTAATACTATGATTTTCATACACATGCATTAGAAGCTAATTATTATTTATCAAAATGGTGTAATTATTAGGGAACCCACCTTTCTTACATTTAAGTAGTATTATTATTGTGCTGTAATTTCAAGCACGTTTTAAAAAATAAGCACTGTGCCTTAAACCAGTGCTGTAGTTGCGGTTAGTCACAGTTAGTCAGTGACTAACTAGCTCATAAAACTGCAACTTCTCAGGAATTTTGTTTCGGGAATTTTGATAATAACTGATTCAAGTAACCAAGAAGGGTGCAGAAGCAATAATACCTATTGAGGGAGCGAATCGTTATTTATATATTAGTTAAATAAACAATATTTTATAAGAAAAATTTGAAAGGTCGCCTTAAGAATGATTCAAGGGCGCAGAGTCACGGTAGGAGAATTGATAAGGGCGCTCTTAAAATTAATTCCAGGACGCATGGTGTAAGTATTATTAAATACTTTATATAATTCTACTGAGGGCGCAAGTAATCATATATTTTCAAGCTAAATAAAAAACATAAGTATGGAGTGCCTCAGGATTGATGTCGGTGCAAAACGAAATTTTCTTTACATAATACTACAAAGCTTTCGAAAGCATACATGGAGCGCAAATTCTTTATTTTTGTGTTATATAAATGAATAAGTCAGCTTTGAGCAGTGCTGCCTTAACAACAATTTTTGTAACATTTAGTATATTCAAACATAAAATATACTAGCAATCTGTGATCTTCATCAACAGCTTGTTAATAGTTTTAAGTTGACTCTATTGAAAAATTAAACAATAATGAAATTTTGAGCAAGAAATGATGAAGTTCAATAATTTTGAACGAGGTGAATTTTTATGAATACTGGCATCTTTTCTTTAAACTCGACCTTGTTTAGTTGAAGGTCGGTATAGTAGAATTGACAACCATACACGGATAAAAATCTTTTACCGGTACCATGCCTTCTCATGAAATTTCATAAGCAAACGGATTGATATCATGAAAATTTTCATGAAAGATCTTGTATTGTTCATGATACTAATCATTTTGCTCATGAAATCATGATTTATTATTCATGATAGACATGATTCATGATTTCATGATTTTTAATCATGGCACCGGCAATGGATTCAACTGTTGGCGATTTCATTAGTATTTTCCAATTTCTTAAATGCATCTGAGATGAGACTTTATGAGATTTTATCATTTTGATTAAATACCGACTCAATACATAGTGAGGTTGGTTACCTTTCGATGACATGCACAAAAGCATTAAATTCACTTGTGAAGAAGCAAATAATAGCAGACTTCTCATCACAAGGAAGACGGGGAATTTATCCTTTTTTAAATATATAGAAAGCTAACCAATACAGAAAGTATCATACGGTATACTTCTAATCATTCTCATCTGCTAAAAATGTCAGCTTTTCCACATATGATTCATTGAATGCTTAAACTTGCCCATGAGGAAAATGCGGCTAGAAACGAGAAAACATCCATTCTCGATATTGGAAAGCTCAATGGATATTTCGAGGAATCAATTCAAACAATTGTTGATAAAAAGAAAAACTGTTGAAAAAAGCAATCACTTACTACTTTAACCCAACCATCAGAAAATTCAAAAATAGTTGCAGTAGATTTCAGCCGTGATATTACACATCCGCTCAAAACAAAACTAAAAAGTTTTGGTCTGGATTTAGTATTCCGTAAGAACTATACTAGGATCTACAAAAGACCATAAAGATATTTTGAGAAAATCCGGATCATTTAAACAAAGCGCACTTCGAAGAAATTTCTAAAGCTTCCATAGGATTAGATAACAACACCGAAAAAAAGTATGAATTTTACAGGTGACATAATTCTACAAACGATACGATTCACAACTACTTAATTTTTCAAATAATGCAATATTCCATTTGCACCGAATTTTACAGGCTTCGAGTGTAATTTGCACTCGGCTACCAACTGCCGCTGTATTGATTTATATGTATCAATTATTCAACAAACAGATATGTGCTTCTGTAGTACAGTCGATAAACCGATGTGCTTTGTGATCGAATGTCTCTCGGTTCAAGTCGCAATTTTTGCTATTGATCTTGTGTTTTTTATTTCATTCGAATTTAACTCATGTAATTCTCAATTTACACAATTTTACATGTTCTTGATAATGGATTTGTATAATACGACGCTCTATTTATGTGCGTCTTAAAAGTTTTAACATTACAAGATTTTTTCGAACTGTGTCTATATGGAAATATTCAATAGAAATTTCGAAACTTTCGCAGCAAGATGTTTTCAATGCAATCAAAAGCCTGGATATATAACAAGACTCAGTTGTGAAGAAGTAAATTTTGAATAAATATAGAAAGTGAAAATATTGACAACTGAGTACTTAGAAACATTCAGATTATGATAACAAAAATTGCAAATGAATCTTCATGGTTGATTTGTGTGGCAATAACAGAGTTTTCGGGAAACTTTAAAAATAGTTAAAAAGGAGTTGTTGAGGAAAATACGCCGCCCCGCTCGCATCAAATAAGCTAGAAATGGCTCAAAAAATGTAAATTCCACTCGATAAACGCTCTCAAATACTTATACTGAGAAAAGTGGGTCAAACGATTCGTGAAATTGCAAATATTGTTAGGTGTTTCAAAATGCGGAGTTGAAACCACGCTAGAGCGGTTTGACGTAAACAACTCAAATATTGGTCGAAAATGCTCTGGCCGACCAAAACAAGGAAAAACAGCTCAAGCTGACGATCGACACATTTTGTTTTTGAGCAAGCCAAATTGTTTCCTAACAGTAGCAGACATTCGGACCCAAATCAACGAAAGTCTGACGAATTTCGGTGGATACATCATTTGCGAGTGAAGGGAAATGAAAACCTTCAACGACCACAGAACAAGGAAAACAGATTATTGTGTTATAGGCCAATTGACGAGTCTAAAACGTGAGATAAACTGTTCACCGAAGGCGGTTCTCATTTGAGTTATTGTTATCGCGTGCCGTGTGGGATGTGGCACCGTCTTGTTGAAACCACATATCAGGCGTGTCCAATTCTTCTATTGTAGGTAAAAAAATCGTCAACCATCACACGGTAGCGCTCACCATTCACAGTAGTGTTTCGTCCATTTTTGCCTTTAAAGAAGTACAGTCCGATAATATCACCAACCCATAATCCACACCAAACAGTGACCACTAATGAACTTCGTCGCTAAACACAATTTTTCGTTAAAAAAGTGGATCTTCCTCCAACTTTGCCAGCGCCCATTCACCAATTGTTAGACGTTATAATTCGATTCATGACTAAATTGTATACCAAACTGAACTAGTTTGACAATGATTCAAGACACAATTCAAGCGTGATCTGCCAAAAAGATACCAGTAAAAAAAATCACCCTTTATAAAGATTGGTCAGTAGATCAGTGGAAATTTGTGTTATGAACCGATAAATCGAAATTGGAGTTTTTTCGGACACAGGCAGTGCCAGTATAACAATCGAAATTAAAATTAGAGGTTTAATCACCAATGTATTGCGCCAACAGCTAAACATGGCGGGAACTCCTTGATGGTCTGGGGATGTTTCAGCTACGATGGTGTTGAAAAATTAGTCAAAATCGAAGATATAATGCGAAAGTCTTCAAGTAGCATAAAATTCTTCAACGAACTGACATTCCATCTGGTCTGGTCTGCACTTCCCTGGCATTATTTCGATTGAATTACTATGGAAGTCATTTCGCCGAAAGTCGTTCCGCCGAATCATACAATTATCTTAATATCTTAATTGAAATTGATTTAAAATAACGACAAATGAAAGAGTTTGATCTTCAATCTTACGTCTGGAATATCTTATATTTAAAAGAACAGATAATTTCATATCCCCGCGTTTAATCCAGAAGGACTACTCTCTTGAATTTTTTTAGATTGATTAAAATTTTAAACAGAAATTCCGAGATAACTTGTTGACTTTAACGATTTATTAATTTTAGTTTTTTGACGTAAAGCCGCCATAACTAAGTTCAGTTTTTGCAATGACTGAGCGGAAACATATATTGGAGAAGCCAAATGAATGAAAAACTAACAGAAAAGATGATTTTTTTTTGGAAAAAGATACGCTTAGAGACAGGATTCGAACCTGCGTTCTTATGCATTCCGTGCATACGCGCTACCATTTCGCCACTCTGAATCTTGTTTTAGTCACTCTAAAATGCCAGTCAGACACAATAGCGCGTACATCGAACATGGTCTACATCCTGGCCGTCACCCGACCGATACCTTATATCCAAACATCTTCTCTGTCCATCAAACACTAGTCTTCTCGCTTTATACCTATTCCTCCGATCAAGCATTGAATAGGAGAGTGTATTTAAAATCGCTTGTCACCTTGATCGGAGAAATAGGTATAAAGCGAGAAGACTAGTGTTTGATGGACAGAGAAAATGTTTGGATGTAAGGTATCGGTCGGGTGACGGCCAGGATGTAGACCATGTTCGATGTACGCGCTATTGTGTCTGACTGGCGTTTTAGAGTGACTAAAACAAGATTCAGAGTGGCGAAATGGTAGCGCGTATGCACGGAATGCATAAGAACGCAGGTTCGAGTCCTGTCTCTGAGCGTATCTTTTTCCAAAAATTCATCTTTTCTGTTAGTTTTTCTTTCATTTGTTGACTTTATTAGCTATACTAAGACCTCTTTTTATGCGGAGGACAC